>NC_041397.2:234293484-236915537 GCF_900747795.2 Erpetoichthys calabaricus
GGTAACAAATAGTCCAGCAGGCAATGTGTTAAAGATGTGATGTTTGTCTAATGGTTTGCTACCCCAACAGGACTAAAACTAAGGAAACCAATCAGCCTGATATTACTATAAGAACAAGTGTCATCTTTGGCACTAGGCCACAGCAGCCTGTCACTGAGCATAGGACACAGGCCCATGACAAAGGGACAGTGTGGGGGAACAGGAAGAACTGGCAGGAGATGTCAGTTTTCAATGGAGATGCAACATCACTAACATCTTGGTGTCAATTTTTGGAAAGTCTAATATAAAATCAGGCTTACAATAGGACAGGTGTCATAACAGGTATTTGATCATAACAGATAAGGATCAGAACAACTACAGTATTTATGGAGGAAACATTCACTTTGGCAATTATTACTATCTAGTTTTATTCTTTTTTTAGGCTATTGTATTATAGTTGTTTGCTGTTGTGTATTGTAGCATTTGCTGTTATTGCTGTAAATTTATAAACTGTGCAAATAGTTAAATACTTGTTAGTATATATTTTGTTAGGATTTTTATCTGGATTGGTCATCGTCTCTGTGGATGGGTGTGCAAGCTGGGCTTAAAATAGATAAATCTTAGTTTAAACTATGTAAATCTGGGTCCTTGCTTTTCAGTGACACTACAACACTAGTTGTCAACTAGTTGTGTGGGACCAGACATGATTCTCAAACAATAAAAAACGTCTAGGGATAATCCATTAAAAAGTGTTTTGTGAATAGCGGCAAAATCCTGCTCTGCAAAGTCTATACTCATTGGACCTCTTCCTAAAACACTGCCCCCAATTTCTGCAATTCATACATTTTAAACCACCACCTGAGTTTCAGACCAAAAGATAATGAACAAAAGTCTTGATTCTGAGAGAGGATAAAAAGCTAAAATTACTGTTATCTATTCAGGAGCTCAGTAGCACAAGGTAACTGAAGCTTAATAATTAATCTGCTTGTTGTAAAGAGCAGCTGTGACAGTGGATTTGTTCATTTTGTTTTTTTGAAGTATTGAAATCTGTACCTCTTTGTTATCAGCTCTCTTAATGGCAGTCCTTTTGATGGTGTGGCACAACGTTTACTTCAAATGCTTATTTTGCAGTTCATATTTTTATGAATATAACTGCAAGTTCTTTCACGCTTACACTGACACCTACAATGTCGTCATAACGCTGAACAGCAGACTGCACACACAGATCCTGTGGCAACACATCGTTCACATTTACCACTCAACCACTGACGTTGTCGAATGCCAATGTATAATTTGATGCTGCAAAAAGGTTTTCCCGTTAAATCAGGTTATGCTTATTTTTAAGACAGGCTATATTTATTTTAAAAGTACAATTTGCTCTATTCACACGTGACAGACATTTATGTGTCTAATAGGGTTTTTTAGGGGACTTTTCGACTGTGGATGGGTCATCGTAAACAGAAGCTTGCTCTCTGTATGGTCAGATTAGCGAGAGCACTTCTGATATTTTCAGTTCAAAATCATCACCCCCTGCTTTGAGCGCGTCTTCATGAGGACTTGGATTGGTTTAGAAGCGTGACACCCAGTGTACTGTCTAATTGTTCCCATCCAGTTTTAAGCAAAATTCACTGATGGTTGTCTCTAGATTTTTATATTATATGTCTGGCTTCAGCGAGACTACTATTGCAATTGCAGTGGCCTTGCCTGAAGGTATTGCCTGTTTCCTGTTAAGCCTGGAAGTTACTAACCAAGAAAAACTATGACCCCCAACCTGGCTCTGTCCATCAGTACATTTTCCCTGTAAATTAGCCTATCTGTAATTCAGATAGGAAGGAGCAGACTCACAGCCAAGAAGACTGACAAAACAAAGGATTAAAATTACTGAGAGACAAATATTGTTCTCCAGCCATCTGACCTTATCATCAGACTCTTCTTTACAGACTTAAAAATGATTCTACATGTAAGAAATCTACTTTTCTATTAATTATATATCTATTTATGTATGTATTATTTATAGTTGTATGCTATCTATTCAGTATCATTCTTATATAATGTTTACTTGTTTTCTTTGCTTGTAACTACTTTTTGACATCATGCAAAGCACTTTGACCTACATCCTGTTGATGAAAATGTGCTGTAGAAATAAATATTGTTGTTGTTGACCCTTCTTAATTCCAGACTGCAAATTAAATGGTGCTTTTCTGGAACCCTGAAGCCTCTATCTTGTTGTTTTGGTTATGTGCAGCACTATAGCTGCTGTTACTTTAGGACTTGAACAGTTTTGAACAGTACAGTATACAGTGTTATATATTCCATCATTACGGTATTTTCAGTAATCATTTATAGCCAACTGGCCTGCTCCATGATAAATTGGGGACTATTGGTATAGCATCTTAAATCTAAGTGTAGAGGCACAGCAGGCTTCTTATCTTCAAAGCTTATATAGTATTCACAACAGAGCTCCACAGCATCACAGTAATACTCTGAAATGAGTTTAGGAGCACGCACTGATACAGCACATTGCCGTACCCACCACATGACAAGCCAACTCAGGATCCCAGGTTAGGACCCAAGTTTATTAATACTTTAATTAATTACTTTTCCATTTTGTATTTTGTTAATATCGAATGGTTTAGTTGTACTTATCCAGCCTTCTTCCATTGTGATACAGAGTCATAAACACAGAAAAAACGTGTAAGGCCTCCAAAAGGATAGAAAATCCAGAAAAAGCCAGCTAGGACTTAAACTGCCCAGCCTGGAAGAGGCTCCCACCAATCCAGCTAGTCCTCCCAGGTACTAACTGCTCGCTTCAGCCTATGCAAGCCCAAAATGATTGGCGTGACCATATGAAAATTGCTGTAAAACTACAGTTCCTCTCCAATTTTCGATTCCCCACAGTTCATATTAGGGCAGTCAAAACAGAAAAGACACAAAGGTTACAGGCTTTGAAAGTTCCACCACTTTCAAACAGTTTTCTGTCAGACTGCACAGAACAATGAAAACCGGTACAAGAAAAAGAGATGGATGACTGTGACATCTACAGCATAGCAAATGAATTGTTTTTCATGTAATTTAGACGCCTTTACCATGTAGAAAACTAGTTACATGTTTTTCACTCAAATACATCAAAAAAAAAAAAAAGCCTTCATAAATTGAGTCAGAGAATTAACACACATACAGTATATTCTGTCTGAATATTGTAAGGCTGTTTAATATGAAAGACTTAATACGAAAAAGTCAAGAAAGAGTATTAGATTTGATACCTGTAATGGTTCATGTCATGTTAACTGTAACAAGATAACCAGGTAAAAAAATAGCATATTTTGACACAAAAACCTGTCTATTCTATTTTAAATAAAGGTCACTACCTTCTTTAAACTTATCACGTCTCCTTGTATTTAACGTTTCCCATTAATTTTCTGATAGTGACTAAAATCAAGCAGTTTGACTTTTAATAAAGAGACATTAAATGAGATATCATATTATAAAGCATAATTCTCATAACTTTATGAAAAAAGGTTTTTCAGCAACTTAGCAAATGTATTAAGGGGAATTTTTCAGCTGAACTCATCTCAGCTTATTCACATAATAGTACTTTAATCTACTGGGCTTTAAGGATAACAGGACTAATAAGAAGAGCTTGGTATCAGCGATCAAAGTCTTAATGCTCTTAGCACCTGCAGGTCACCACTGGAGTTTGCCAACAGGCGCTTCTGTCAAAGCTGAGGCTGAGACTTTTGAAAGTTTTCAACAGATACTGCTGGCAGCAAGAAAGAACTAATGCACTGCCCCTCCTTTTATGTTTCAGAAGAAAAAAGATGGAGCATTTCTTTTTAATTAAAACAGCTTGGGAAGGCTAACTCAGTGGAAATGTCTGCTGGCAAAATTTTGTATCAAGTCAAGGTTAATATTTTCTGAAAGTTGTTTTTTTTTTTGTTCTTTTTTCCATATGAATAGTGAATAGGCTGGGATTCTGCAAAACTTTGCCAAATCCCTGTCTTTTTAAGTCTACAATTACAACCTTGGAAGGATTTGACATATCTCTGCATACGAAATGCTATATGGCTGTAAGGGAAGCAGCAATACTGATTTATTTCATTTACTTGTTTTTTATTTGGTGATTATTTTTTCTCCCATCAAATATAGTGAGAAGTCAGGCAAAATGACACCTTTTATTGGCTAGATGTAAACGAAGAAGGGGCCAGAGTTGCCTCAAAAGCTTGCATATTGTAATGTTTTAGTTAGCCAATAAAAGGTGTCATTTTGCTTGACTTCTCACTTCATTCATAATGGCTAACACGGTACAACACCCTAGTACCTCAGATCAAATATCAAATGTTGTCCAAACTTTAAACCATCAAAGGAACAACCTCACAAAAGAAATCTTTTTTTGAGCAGCCTGAAAAGAAGAAATAAAAAGAAACTTGGCCAGTGCTACTTTAGGGATCATGCTTTTCTTTTTCCTTTTGAATCATCTGCCAATCCCAGACCTTAGTGTACTGATCTGTGCCCGTCTGACCAAAACATTGTATAAAAAATTGCAATCTATTCTCACTGCTTTAGGTTGTACTGGATCTGATATTTGCAATCAGCACACATTTAAGTGAGTTTCCAAATAAATGACCACTTATGTAGAGTAGTGCATAGTCATATCCACATAAATCCAAAGTTCAAGACATAAAGAGGTGGAGTGTAGGAGAACATACATGTTGATGTGTAATTCATATTTCTTGTCTTGTCTTCCAAAATATCTGCAACCATCTTTTCTGAAATTTTCAATAGCATTATAATCAGAAAGAAAATATTTAAGTTTTATTTAAGCACTGGCAAATGAAAATTATCTTTCATGTTGTTAAATCATTAATACTTTAGTCAATGTCTAAGGCTTATCATTACCTTTTTTGTTCCTCATAGAGGAATACTATAAAGAATTTTTTAGGATCTCTTATAAAAGACTTTATAGAAGAAACTTAAGGTGAGTGTAGTTCAATATAAAATTTTTTGGACTCACATATTACACACTCAAAATTTACCTCCAGGAAATTTCTCTACATTAAAAAGGAAGAAGACCTACCATGAATCCACTCATTTCCTAAATCCACCAAATCTAATCCAAGCTTAGGATAACAGGCCTTGACACTTATCTGAGCAGCAGGTGTAAGGCAGAAAACACACCTGGATGACATACTTTTCCAAAGTAGACTGAAGCATTTATTAATTTTCTTATAACAAGATGCAACGAGCAATGTTTATCATTTGATGAAGAATAAGCAAACCATGAGCCATTTTCCTGATTTAGTCAGACAAATACTTTTCTGTCATTTTTTTCTAAATGTGGATATGCTTAATTTGACTTCATTTTCCATTCAAAGTTCTTCTCTAACTCAGGGATCCCAAACTCTTGTCCTCAAGGGCTGCAGTGGCTGCAGGTTTTCATTCTAACCCTTTTCTTAATTAATGACCAGTTTTTGTTGCTAATTAACTTCTTTTGAATTAATTTTAAATGACTTGCTCTTGAAGACAGACCTAATAATTGTTTATTTTTCCATAATTAGCAGCCACACAATAATGAGATACAAAATGAACCAAAAGATAACCAACAAACTAAGTAATTAAACAACGGGTTTAATTAACAACAAGACTTGGTGCTTAATTAAGCAACTGGTTGGAGTTTGAGGCCCTGACTTGGGTGCCATTTAAGGAAAGAAATGGAGCAATTCAGAGGAATGATGAAGAAATTCTAGGGAACAAATCTTAAAAACAAGTCAATTAAAATGAATTCAGAAGAAGTTAATTAGTAGCAAAAATGGGTCACTATTTAAGGAAAAGGTTAAAATGAAAACCTACAGCCACTGAGGCCCTACAGAACCAGAGTTGGGCACCTCTGCTGTACAGGATCAGAATTTACTATGTGCATGAAGTTCAACTACACATGAAACTGAAACTCAGATATACTTTGGCTATGGAAGACTGACTGCCTGTGTCACTGGCACTTATGCAAACTTCCTCTAACTTAACACCATGTTCTTTGGTTCATTCCTGTGAATGTCATAAAGGTAAACTGAAGGATTTCTTTGTCACATGGTAAACACACAGAAGATTATTTTCTTTTATCTTGTATGATAGGCTGACATGCCAGTCCCAGACCTTTGTCAGCACAATACAGTTAAGAGGTACCCAGTCACAGCAAACTGTGACCATCATACAATATCTGAAAATAAAAAGGGTGATGGTCTCAGGAATGTTGATTTGCTCAGGTCCGCAAAACATTTGAACAGATCTCTTAGAAAAGTAAAGAAAAAAAATCAACATTTTTGAAGATGTCTGCTTTTGCACAATGAAAGAAGTAACAAGCCATGGAATTAAAGAATGGGTTTAATTAGTGCCTATTTAAGCAACTGGTTGGAGTGAAAATGGTTGGAGTTTGAGGACCTAACTTAGTTGGTCTTCTGTTGGCTCACTCACTTCACATTTCATTTCTGTTTAAGGAAAAAAGGAAGCAATTCAGAGGAATGAAGAAGAAATACTGGGGAACATATCTTAAAAAACAAGTCAATTAAAATTAATTCAAAAGAAGTTAATTATCACCAAAAACAGGTCACTAATTAAGAAAAAAGTTAGAATGAAAACCTGCTGCCACTGTGGCTATCCAGGACTGGAGTGTGAGATCCCTGCTCTAACTGTACTGTCTAAACATATTCAATAACTATATTGTATAAATATATTTGCTTTTTGTACTTTAATTGCACATTTTTCAAAGTGAATGTTTTCATATTCTAAACTCAAGTACAGTGACCTAGAAGGGCAAGCTTAACAAGAGATAACACAGACCCCTCATTGAATAAATAATCTAAAATTTCAATACTAAATTAACACACTTTTAAACAAAGGTAGGTCACACCCAACCCCAAAAAATTCCCCTTTGGGAATAATAACCATTTGTCACCTTATATAACAATAACTGCTATTTCATATTTTTCTTGTAGTTGTTGTTTAGTGCTTGTCAACACTGTTGAAGGCTTTTAACCCACTCTCTCCTTGTAGAATTCAACTCAGTGGCATTTGTTGTTTTCTAAGTAAGGACTTATTATTGTAGATCCTGCCCCAAACTGTCAGTGAGATTTTGATATGGATTTTGATTAGGCCATTCCAAAGCTCTGGACTTCTTTAATTCAACCATTCTGATGTATGTGTTTTGAATCAGTGTGTTGTTGCCAGAACCAGCTGTGCCTTAGCTCATGGATACATGGTATTTCCCTATGAAATATTTTGCCAGTAAGAAGGAAATCAGGGTTCTGGTAATGATAAAATGTCATCCTGGATCTCAAGCTTTGAAGCATCTGCAATTCACTACCACCACCACCACCAGCAGCATGCTTGATCATTAGTATAAGGTCCTTACTGTGGACATAACAAGAATCATGCCACCCAAGTTTTTGACTCACCTTCTCATACAATATTCTTCTATTCTTGAGAAAAATCTAGGTGCATTTTGGCATACTAGCAGCAACACTCCTATTCTTAATAGAGAAATTCCTATACTGCTTTGTATTCTTTTTTGTTTTGGCTAGTGTATTTTTGATGTTGGAGTGAAACACAATGAACTTTGCCAGGGTAAAAGGAGTCTGCTGATTCCTGAAAGTAGTTCTAGGGAACATTATGACGTTATGAAAAATTTCACTCTACACTCTTCAGTAGGATTGCCACCTCCACACATGATTTCACTTCATTTGAGCAAAATGACTCTGAATGTGGTTCAGTTGAGGCCCATAGGATCACAAATAGGTGATTAACTTTAGTATTTTAGAATTTGATTGTGGCAGGACATGCTTCTGCATAAAGACAAATTCCCTCTACTGGTATGGGCCATAGTTAGTCAAATATATATTGGACAGAACTGGCATGAAACAAGTCTGATTGTTATCTGTGGTATTCAAACAGTTGACTCTAGTTTTTTTTCTTTTAATTGAGTTGGGTTACCATTTTTGCATCTGAAGACTACATGTTTGATTAACTGCAATACAAAGAAAGAACCACCAAACTTTGGTGCAATTTTTTCTTCTGTATGCACCCATGTTCCTGGAATACAGTGTTGCAATAATCAGTGCAAAAATGGGGCTGATATGTGGCAGGTTAGCTGTCAGCTTTGTCCTGATCTTTCATGAAAACCTTTTTGTATTTTTGACCAAGTAAAGCATAAGCTGTTCCTTTTTCCACCAACAAATCTTACTGTATTTACCCTGGATTTGCTCAAGTACAATCAATATGTGCAGAGGAATACATTTGCAATGTGACCTCGGAAATTTTATACAGTTTTACAGAGATAAATATGCAGCTAAATCTGTGTCTATAGATAATCTTCTGGAATAAAATATTCTGTATACACATTCAGCACCTAAATAACAGCATTGTGGGGACAAGGCTGGATATATATTATAGGTTTATATGGTTACTGGAAATGCAAATGTCTCCAATCATTACGAAAGACAAGCCTAAAAAAGGCTAGAACAATGAAACAGGCTACATGGACCATACTACCAGATGACAAGAAAATCACAATAAAAATAAAAAAATGAATCAAAGAGAAGGAGTAAAATGTATCACGGCAGAATTCACAAAAGCATTTGGAAAGTGACACCTTTACATGAGTGTTTAGTAAAATAACCATAAAAGTGCCAACAAAGAGTTCACAATTTTAACAGGACTGGCACATAAAAAAGAAAATGTGATAATGAAATACTAATTTTCTTGCAATTGCTCACATACAATGTATTTCTTGTTCATTTTTTTACATTTAACAGCTAATAGACATAGCCAACTAAATTAATGACAGCTTATTTTCCAACTGGTTTTTGGAATCCTGTGTGGACACCAGGGTGCACTCCAGTTTCCTAAACACCCAATACAAGCAGGCACAGACACAAGTTAAAAGCACAAAGAGTCTTTCATTGTGGGAAACTCTTGCACAATATGCGTTTCTTGGTACATAAGCCACAAGTACAATAAAGCACAAGATAGCACACTCTTTGTCTTCTTTATGTCTCGGTTACTGCCTCCTTCACTCCTCCTCATAAGCACTGTCTACTTTCCTCCAAACTCTGGCTCGTCCATCTGAGGCACCCAGGAGTACTTTTGGTCGTTTTCGACCATGTGTGTGAAAATATCCCATGCTGCCCTGTGGGAATCCAAGGCACTGCTTCAACCTGGGGAGCTGCCTTCCAGCGCTCCTGGGGAGATAATGCCCTGTGCGTGCTCTATTTTCCCTGGTCCTTCCATCTCATGGGCCTTACCCGGTCGACCTAATAATTGATTTCAAATGCTGGCAATTTCCAGTTTCTTTATTCAACTGTAACATTTGCATGTGCATTGTATTTAGGAGTCTAAAAGATGTTATATTGAACTATACTCACCTTAAGTTTCTTCTATAAAGTCTTTTATAAGACATCCTAAAAAAATTCTTTATAGTATTCCTCTATGACAGATTACAAAAAAGGTAATGATAAGCCTCAGACATTGACTAAAGTATTAATGATTTAACAACATGAAAGATAATTTTCATCTGCCAGTGCTTAAAAAAAGCTTAAATATTTTCATTCTGATTTTAATGCTATTGAAAATTCAGAAAAGATGGTTGCAATCATGGTTTTATTCATTAAATTACAATTTTAAAATGTCCCAGCTTTGGATTTTCAACATAAAGCATGCTGCCTGCAAGCAGTGGTCGCACAGCTGGGTGCTTGAATCCTGCACAGTCCCGATTCATTTAGTTAGATACATACTCGTGATTTTCAGACTAATTGCCAGGAGACCTTTTCCCCATTCATTTTTACAAATTTCCAACTTCCTCATTTATATTAACATTTCCATGAGTATTATGTCTTAGCCCAAGAGAGTCGATAGCATATCTAATAGATTTGTAGAATTAAATTAACATTTAAAACCTCTTTAAGCAATATCTTTGGACAAGATAAACATTTGTCCAATACATCTGTTTTACATCTTCATTTTTTGTACTTAGCAAATCCTAGACATTTCGTAAGCTTTGTTAATCTGAACAAAAATATACAATTGTGCTATTATATTTTAAAAGAACAGTAGGCACACCAGTTAGTATTGATGCCTCTGTCACTTAAGGGCCCGGTATGTGTGTACTTTTACATCCTTCTCATGTCCACAGATATTACTCCGAGTTCTCAGCTTTTCTTCTACATCCTAAAATTGTGTACTTTAAGTCGACTGATTTCTTGAAAATGGTCTGGTTTTAGTGATAGCGGGTCAGTGTACAATACTGATGAATAAATATGTACATTATATCACCCGGGTGGCACGGTGGCGCAGTGGGTAGCGCTGCTGCCTCGCAGTTGGGAGACCTGGGGACCTGGGTTTGCTTCCCGGGTCCTCCCTGCGTGGAGTTTGCATGTTCTCCCCGTGTCTGCGTGGGTTTCCTCCGGGTGCTCCGGTTTCCTCCCACAGTCCAAAGACATGCAGGTTAGGTGGATTGGCGATTCTAAATTGGCCCTAGTGTGTGCTTGGTGTTTGTGTGTGTTCTGCGGTGGGTTGGCACCCTGCCCGGGATTGGTTCCTACCTTGTGCCCTGTGTTGGCTGGGATTGGCTCCAGCAGACCCCCGTGACCCTGTGTTCGGATTCAGCAGGTTGGAAAATGGATGGATTATATCACCCCAAATTATTCTTGTATGGCATAATTATTTTTCCTTTTGGAGAATGACATTGATATTCATTTATGATTTTAATTAACATAATATGGAGAAGTATAAATTAAAACACTTCACCATGTGTCTAGCCACATATAAAACATTTAGACATAAAAATCACCTTGTGCATACTGTATAATATCTATCTGTCGTGGCCAGCGGCTGGGGGCGGTATCCAGCTGGGACGCATGGAAGGACCGGAAGAGGGATTACGCCTCCTCCGGACCACGAGGGGGCGCCCAGATGCCTGAAAAGCCCTGGACGTCAGCACTTCCGCCACACCTGGAGGTGCTGGCGGAAGAATTACCAGCAGAAGTTCATCGGGAGGCACCTGGAGCACATCCGGGTGAACATCAGCTGGAGTCGGGTGGAAGAGGACAGAGCTCGGAGGAGAGGAGTGGAGGTGGTCAGAAAGACATTGGAGAAAGAGGTCTGGACTGAGGGTGTGTGGTGCAGGGGAACTGGGTTGTGTGCGGGACATTGGACACTGTAAATAGTAATATGTACAATAAACGTGTGTCTGGTTTTGAACCATCGATGTATGCCCATCTGTGTCCAGGCTGCTCTCCACACTATCTATCTATCTAATCACACACATGTGCTTGGCAACAGTTTAAGAGCTTTAAGTGTTTGTAATACTCCACCAAGACATGAGGTGGTGCTATCTAATAATGATCTCTCTTCTCCTCCTGGTTGAGAAAAGAAGACTGCCACCATTCCATCCATGATGTTACTTCCACGGTTTGACCACATGGACCCGCCTCTTTCTCCCAGAATCATAATCAGAAGATCCAAAATGTTGGGAAGTTTGGCTGATTGAATAAGTCAGAACAACTCATTTGTGCTGTTAACATTTTCTTAAATTTTTTCTGATGTTTAAATATATGGGGTTACCTTCAAGATGCCTCCATATATATATATATATATATATATATATATATATATATATATATATAAAAAATATAAAAAAATCTTGGGTTGAGACGTGATCATCTCGGAGAGACACTTTTAAGTCCTGCGAGACTTCTTGCATGTCACACCCTACTTACAAACAATTTCTCGGAGACACTTTAAAGTCCCATGAGACAAGAACAGGAGACAAAAGGACAGCTGCTGTACAGGCTTTTAAATGATCGCCGCACAGCGCAACATGCAGATCACGCAGCTTGATAGCAGCTAGCAGCAAGCCAGCAGCTGATCCATCCTTAGCGTGCATTCAGCCCCCCCCCCATCCCCCTTCACAACATGTGCAGCAGAGACATGAAGTGGCTAGCGTGAAGCGCGCTCCCAGGGGTGGGGGTTGTGATAATGTAAAATTGGCTAACTCATCAACAAAAACACTATTTCCTATTCAATATGTTAGGATGGTAAATCTAAGGCAGTAGCAATACAATAAGAAAGGACAATTTAATTTCATTATTTAATGTAAACCCTATCCCCCACAACAGAAAAACTACATACACCAAATGTCAAAAATATTTTAACTGATTTGATTGAAATTTGGTGACATTACAGAAAAAAGAAAAAGTTGAAGAGTAGAAGAAACGATTAATGGGCCACATGAACAATGGCACTAACCAATAGGGTGGACAGACAACTGAAGAAGTGGTGTCCTAAACAGGAAAAAAGATAAACAGTCATGTCTGGTGTGTACAATCAGGTGTAAAATGGAAAAGTTTAGTGAAGCTTAAGGAAGATGAAAAGCTCAATAGTTAGCAAGTGCGCTATAAAGCTCCAGTGAGGGTGCCAGCCGTTGTCTCTGTGACCGTAGGTGTTGCTTCAATAGAAGTAAAAAGAGAGGGAGAGAGAAGTAGAGGCAAAAGTGGCATCCTTGGGTACAAGATAATCCAGTACTGAGGGCATCAGTTTAAACTAAATGGGACTCCCATGAGCTACTCCATTGTAGTATCTATTCACATCTACAGTATTGTGACTATTAACAGTATTGACTTTGACAGTAACCCCTGACCTCCAAAATCCTTGACATTTACATACACGTCTGCTTTCTTTGAATAGGGATGTCCAACCCCACCAATCCAGCACTCCAATATTCTTTTACATATACATTTGTATCGACATTTTTTTAAATGGCGACCACATAAAGCTGACAAATACATGAAGAGAAATACTTTAGTGAACCATGTAAACAAATGAAAATTATAAATATCTAATAATAATATATACTCAAATCTCACATTATTCCTACCAATTACTCATTTCAATTGAAAAGAATGCATTTTTCTTGTAAAAATGTGTTTTGCAATGACCATCAACAAAAGCCAAGTCACTAGAAATTGATCTAATGCAGGAATATTTTACTTATGGGCAATTATATAGCATGTTCAAGAATCGGTAGCTCCACTGACCTACTAATATTACTATTACTTATTACATGACTGACTCCTGAGATACAATTGGTTACATTTCTCGTATTATTCCTATTGGAGTATAGGCTGGTGAAGTGACTTGCTCAAGGTCACACATAGCCTGTAGCAGGATTTGAACTCACAACCTCAGAGTTTGAAGTCCTAAGGCTAACACCTTCACCAATACACCATACTCCTTTCATACAGAAAGAATACATAACAAATCCTCCTAAAACATAAGAAATCCTCATGCCTGTATAAGTTAGCCATGCTGTATTTTTGATAAATGAAGAGATATCTATTAAACATTTGTTCACATTTAAAATTTTGAAACAGGTTACAGTAAATCTGAATTATTAGTCAAACAAATATATATATTTGTACTCCCAATTTTATCACAAGGGTCTAATACAGCCATATACGTTTCTTGATTACCGTATTTTTCGCTCCTCAAGACGCACCTGACCATTAGACGCACCTAGGTTTAGAGGAGGAAAACAAGAAAAAAAATATTCTGAACCAAATGGTGTACTAATATATTTAATAAAATATAGCAGAATAATATTTCAACCATGTAAAGTCAACAGTGGTATTAAGAACCATCATCATCATCGTTAACAAATGAGGAGAGACTTTTATGGTTCAAGCACTCTTCTAGTTTTCTGGAAACCCCAAGAACTCATTGCTAGTGTCAGAATTTATGAAGTTCAGTTGCTCACAATCACTTTGCGGGACCATGTACATATCATCACGCGGCATAACCTGTCTAAAGCCACCAGGGGAGAAAGCACGTTTGGACCAATGCTCCCTGAAGTTATATTGCCAGTCAAGTCCCATCTATATTTGTAATGCCACAAAAGCCCTTCACCTCGTCTTTTGTTGTGAGTTTCCACTTTGAAAAACGAGAATGCGGTGCAAGCGCAGCCAGCGATTCTAAAAATTGCTGTGCATACCTGTTTGTCTCATCTGACAGTAGCTGAAAGGCAGCTTCAGGAAAGAACAGCCTGAAGTAGTCCAGCAGCTGGTAAGTTGTCAAGTCCAACAGCAAGCCATACTGTCTTGTGAAGTCCCGTAGCCACTTTGGCTCACACAGATTAATGTCTGGGTATTTCTCCCACGCGAACCTTGCCGTAGGTGCATCAGCTGCGTGAATGCGCTCAGCTGGGGTGGCATCAGCTGGTGTCCGATCAACTGATGTCAGTTCCTCACTCTCTTGCTCGATCTCCTGATCACTCTCAACAAAATCAGATTCTGAAATATCAGAGTCCGACTCAGCGTTAATGCGCAAAACATCTTCTGCTGAGTATTTTGTTTTCTGCACTCACTTCGCTCCCTCGTGAGACATCGATGCTATCGTGCCTTTGTTTACATTTGTTTACATTTCATAACTCACGCACACGCAAGGATTAGGTGCCGAGTTAATGAGTCTAACATTCCTCCAAGCAAAGAGGGAATGCCTGTAACGTAATGGTGAGTTTTCTTGCCATTAACAGCTGATTGTCGCCCTCTACCCCTGAATGTCGACTTTTGTCAGGTAATACACATCACAGTCTGTGACACAATATTCGCTCCATAAGATGCACAGACATTTCCGCCTTTCTTTTGGGGAAAAAAAAGTGTGTCTTATGGAGTGAAAAATACGGTAATTTTGTTTTGAACCTCCAAAAAAATTGTGGATTGTAAGGATGAGTAATTTAGCTGTTATTGTTAGTCAATATACAAAATCATTAATTTATTAAAATACATTAAACACACTCCTTAATAATGAGAAATATTGTCAATAAGGCTACCAGTGGATGTGTTTTCATTCACCACATAACTCTACTGTTGGTTAGCCTAATGCTGAACATGGCTTAGTGGCTGATGCTGTTTATTTAGCCCAGTGTTTCCCAAACTCAGTCCTGGTGAACCCCTGTGGCTGCAGGTTTTTGTTCCAACCAGCTTCTGTTTTTAATTGAAGTCCTGAGCTAATTGAGTGAACTGATATTTCCCAAGTTCTGTGTTTAGGGAACAATATAGAAATTAGAAAACTAAGTTTGCTAAAAAAAAAAAAAAAAAAATTAAAATGTACCAAGCAGTTATATAGGAATAATGTTTTTTTTTTCTTTTTAACAGTATTTTCATCTTCATTTTCATTCTACTTTTCTAGGTCTTCTAATTGTTTAATTAATCCATTATTTACTCATTAGTGGGTCGGTTGCTAAAGTACTTGCAGCCTTTGATTATTTAGTGCTGTTTGCCTGGGTGACTGCTCTGCTCGTGTTAAATTGTCATTATTAAAGATACAACAAAGGGGGAAAAACTGCACAGAGAAAGGGCAAAGTATAATGAAATCAACAAAAGAGAGCTAAGCATTTAAATCTATAGCAAAAGCAGAAATATTTCTAAATGTCTTATAAATGTAAAAATCATGCTGCTATGCTTTTCTGAATGTCGAAGAAAAAAAAAAAACCAGCTAATTAAATGAGATCAGTGCTATCAGGTGTTGTCACTGATTAGGAATCTGGTTGGAACAAAAACCTGCAGCCACAGTGGTTCACCAGGACTGATTCTGGGAAACACTGATTTAGCCTTTCAATATGCAAGTTGTGAAATGTAGTCCATCCATATATTATGGAAGTTAAGCTATCATATCACCTGTAGATGTTGTTTAAGTGAGTATGTCAAAATGTCAAACAAAGAAAAATACCAACATTAGAAAAATTACCAAATATTAGCCCTTGGTAAACAAACCACAAGTATTGTATACAGAAAAGTACTTGTGATCCATCCGATAACCAAAAACCGACAGCACTATAACTGACACTCATTGTCTTATGGAATTTGTTGGCCGAAGCTGGGTAACACAGCTATTTTTTTCTATCTTGCATGAGATTTGTTTTTACCTTAATATTTTGTTCTGAATTTATGTTGCATTGCTTGCATTACTTTATATGTAGTTATAGTATATAGTGTTGAGCTTTGGAGTGGAAGACCATTTATTACAAAAAGTAATTAACTAGAAAAAGAAAAAGCTCGCATAAAGCATTGTATTTTATCAGGCATACATTTTCAACTATATTGTGGTTATGTACGGTTCATCTAACACAGGGAATTTTTCTAAATATGTATCTGAACTGCTGAAAACACCATTAGACAAGCAGAGCATTTATTTTGCTTTTAGTATTATTTCAGTTTGCTTTGAGTGAGCCACTGATCAAAATACTGCTTAGAAGCGCCATTTCTTCATATATTGACTTTCAGTGGCACACTAAGGTGACTTTGAAAAAACCTAAAGAGCCTACTCAGTTGACTTTACTAGAATTAACACACATTTCCTCTTGATGGGACTAGTTGATAGGCTTTCAAACATTTGGTTTTGCTGGATTAGGTCTTTTCTGCAAACTGAGAGCTGCGAAAATAAGTCGTTACCCTTAGCAACTCTAGGATAAAGTTACAGTATATTAAAAGCATGTGATTCTACACAGGTGTAATCTTTGAGATACTATAATTAAGTTTTTAAAATCTCATTAAGCATAATATTTTGATTCAGACAGTAAAGTATCTTATGTTCTTAATTTAATTTTTGCCACTTTGTTTCTGCACACTGAAGAAGTGATCTTTTTGCCATTACAGATGCTGTGATGCCACATGTCACTAGACAGTATAACTACAGTACTTGTGTGTATGTACCTGTGATGTTATTGTAACTATCCTATTAAAGGCAAATCTGCATACAGATTAATATAAACAGTGCAATGGTAAAGAGACTGTTCTGGTGGCTTGTAGTGGCCCTATGTTCAACTAAGACCATTTATTCAATTAATTACCTGTATGACTATCACTTGGCATTTTAAGTTGTGCAAAAATCAGTCCAGTCAAAGCCTTTCTGAGTTCCTAATGCATAAAGGCTCAGTTTTAGGTCAACCTCTAAAAACATGTCCTAATCTGAGTGATCTTGTGACTGTCAGTGTTTAAAATTACCAATGATTTGGCAGGGTTCACACGGTACTTAATATGGCCCAAAGTTTAAAAAAAGTGGGTTAGAAAGTGGATGGACACAGAGAGGAGAGAGAGGGAGGTTGGGAGCATGCATGGATACAGCACATTGCTGCACCCACCCACCACACGACGAACCATCTCGGGAATCCCAAATTAGGACCCAAATGCAGCCATGTAATGGGTGACACTTCAGCACCACACCAGTTCGAATGGAGTGGAATAGTGTGAGTCCTGCCACCAACCCCTGAGTTTTCCCTGCATGATGGATGATCTGCTTGCAGGTTAACGTCATATCCAGGATGGAGCAATTGCAGGTTAAGTGGAGTGGAATCACTTCTGGCATTTATGGGATTTAAGGGTGTAATTTCCTGGCCTCGGAGCCACCACTCCACACTGTCAGCATTTTAAATTAGCATTAAATTGCCCAGGTTCTCACTTTACCTCACAAAGCCTAAGTTTAAAACAAGTGGGTTAGAAAATGGATGAATACCATTTCCCTCTCTCTCTAAATTCTCTTTATGAGTCGTCTAGTACTTCCAGTTAAAAATGTCCAGTGATGAAAAGAAAGAAGCACAAGTTCTATTTGCTGACTATTCTGAACCTAAAATGAAGTTTAACTGAAAGCATTAGGTGGTTTGCGGGTTGTGGTGCTAAAAAAGGATTTGAATTCACTCATATATTTATGTCTTATAAACGAATTCGTACATTTTAAATCAAGGACAGATGTGTACTTTTTAAGTATAAAAAAGGAGCAGTCCTTCACAAGGGAGAAATCAATAGGGTTTAAGAAAACTCCTACCTTATCAATTTAAAAGTACTGTACCTGCTATGAACCCATATTACACTCACCATGTTAAAAAGTGAAGGATAATATTTCAAGGGATTTTTTTTTCCATTTTAGAGCTTCATAAATTTCAGTTTTTTGCTCTTTTTGATTTTTTTTTCTGTTTTGCTTTAGTTGTGTGTGTGGTAGATGAACAGTGTGTGCTAGTTATTATAATAATTCTGTGGGGGTTAAAAGGCTACATATTATAACTGTAATATAAGATGTGAAATCGAACACCTTTTAAAAGCAGTTATTTGTAAGTATGTCATGCTCTTTGTTCATTATCATCTGGCAAAGAACACATAAGAAATCTTCCTAAGCCTTTACAAATCCTCATGTCTATATAAGCTAATCATACCGTATTTTCTGAGAGATAAAGAGATATTTCTTAAACATTTTTTTCAAATTTTAACTGATGAGACAAGTTACAGTAAATCTGAATTATTAGTCAAATAAAAAATATAGATTTGTTTCCAATTTTATCACAAGGGTGTACTATACTCTATGACCAGTAGGGGCCTCCATAGCACCCCCAACCCCAAACACAACTTCACAGACACTGCCCCGTGTTCAGAACTCATACTTTTTTATTAGCCAGAGTACTTTTACAGGCTTTGTCTCCATTTACATGGATTGCACTGTATTTTTATGCTTCTCTTTACTCATCCTAGGACCTGGATGTGCCTCTGGCGTCACAACACTGTTCACGTGAAGCACCTCCAGGTCAAGTGGAAGTCTAATGAATGAGGGACTAATAATCTCTGTAGTGCCCCCTGGTGGGACCCATGGAACCCAACAAGGCTGCCCCCACAGGATTATACTTCCCAACATACCTTGTAGATATAAGTACTGTCATACACGTGAGAATAGGAGCCAGCCAATGGCTGGGCCAAGGGGTGGCAGTGATCATTAATCCTTTCTCTCTTTCCCCTGCAGACCACCAGAGGGAAATCCCATGTGAACCTGGCAACATCACTTCTGGTTCTGACCCTAATGATGTTACTTCCAGTTATTCCCAAATGACATCACTTCCTCCAACCCACCTATATAAATGCCATCTTGCCACCATTAATTCCATTCTGTTTTGAACTCAGTCAGTAAAGACCAGTGATTGATGATAATTTTGCATTTTTTTCAATTATACATGGTGGCTACTCCAAATCTTTTTCTGTCTCCCTGATGTCTTTTCACAGTACAGGTGCCTTAATCCAGGGATGCTGCCCTCTAGTGTGTTATGGGGGGGTAAATGCTTTCAGTCTGCTGTCTTGTCCTGTCCCTCCATTATACTAGTCAGCCAGTTAAGGATGCTTGATCTGGTCTTTCTGAGATGACAGCATATTCACTTCTGTTATCTCCTGGCGGTGGCAGGGACTGCCATGACTATTCTTTGGGCAGGTCTCCTGGCTGGGATGGTTCAAGGGACTTTACCCATGCTTGCTGTTCATTATAAGTCATGTACATTTCTTGTTTAATTTTGTGTGTGAAAGTGTATTTTAACAATGAGTAATTTATCTCTTAATGTTTGCAATTTTATTAAATCATTAATGGACTAAAATACATTAAACACACTCCTTAATGAAGAGTAACTGTGACAATAAGGCTACATGTGCATGTGTTTTCATTCACCACAAAACTCTACTGAATGCAGTGAATTATGTCCTTGATAACAGCGAATTGGGAAAGGTGGCTTAATATACTTACAATACATCTAAAAGAAATAAATTCACAAATCCAGTGTTTTTGTAATATCGTTTCTTTGAAATATGGACAGAAGGGTGACACATTAATTATGCTGTTGCTTCTTGAATCTATCTGCCTTGGTGTGATTCCATGATTGGTTGTTGTTTGTGGAGGTTTGTCTTCAGGTATTACTGTGATGAATATTACCTGTTCATTAGAAATATGATTTCAGTGACATTTTGTACATTTATCTTATTCTGATTTGCTAGTTTTATCATTAATCTTTAACCTCATTTTGACACCATTTTATTTACTGATTTTGTTGAGATTGCCGCCCATTTGAGGTTGGTTGTCATGGCCTTGGCAATGGCCTGTCACTATGCACACATCATCCAAGCTTCTGAACATTTTAATGCAAGCAACAACAGTGCACACTTTTGTTATAGTTTAGGAAAAGATCTTTAGTTAGTTCAGAACTTAAGCTCTTCATTTTTGGACCTACAATGTTTGACTATATTGTGGTTTTGGCTGCAGGTTCATTTCAGACTGCTGGCTATGTTTTTTGACTCTTCTTTTTCCTAAATCCTCTGCCTCTTTACGTCCTCATCCTCTTTTTTAAAATTCTGTTCAGCTGGACTGGCCAGTTTTTAATACTCAGGGGATATTAATTGTGGTATTCTTGCCTTAAGCAAAATCATTAAGGTAAATTAGCGATTCTGAATTGGCCATATGTGAATTTAAGTGTGGTGTGTGAGCGTGTTTAGTTCCTGTTATATTTGTACCTTTTGTGAAAGTGTTTCTTTGATATTTGGACATCAGGCTTCACACATTATACACTTCATGTCTACAGTATATACATTATATAGTTTATGCCAAAATTTTGTCATTTACTACTAAAATATATTTTAACAATGTGTTTACACAGATTACTGTAGAAACGGAACACACATGAAATGCGTGTGTTCCAAATAACGATCTATTATTTCCACTCTAAAACTCCACTTCACTCCCAGATAATCAATCAAGGCATAAGCTGGGAAAAGTTTGTGCACATTCTAAGTTGGTGGGGGGATGGAATAGCCGGCTGCTTGCAGCTTGTGTTTATCTGCACATTTAGAGGACAAAAGACGCTGGCGGAGAGGTGCGAACGGATTTAAGAAGCGATTTAAGTTGGGACGGATCTATACCTTTTTTCGTAGGCTCTGGTAATTCTAGTGTTAAGCAGCAAGTGAACAGTCAGTTCTTAAAGGTGAAGTGTTGGAAGCAGGAAAAATGGGTAAGCATAAGGATCTGAGCGAGTCTGACATGGGCTAAGTTGTGATGACTAAGCAACTGTGTCAGAGCATCTCCAAAAAGGCAGGTATTGCGGGATGACCCAGCATGCAGATGTTAGTACCTACCAAAAGTGATCCAGAGAAGTACAAACGGGGAACTTGAGACAGGATCATGGGTGCTTAAGGCCGGGTTTATACTTCACGCAACTCGATGCATGCTCCTGCAGATGCTTCTGCTATGCAAGCGTTTTACTGTTTATACTTGCGCACGTACTTTACGTAAATCTAGAGCAATCCACCAGATGGCAGTGCAAGATATCATCACACTGAGAACAGGTTCGGCTTCTCTGTGTTGTGAATTGCCTGGAACACCCATTAAATTCTGATGACACCTTACCGCAATATCTCTGAAAAGGATGTTTAATGATTAAATCCATCAACCCAGGGATGTGTCCTTTCCAGCAAGCATTGGGCACAAGGCAGAAACAATCCAGCCAGGGAATACCAGTGACATGACTCCCTGCAAGACAGCACCGCCACCGCTCAGCAACCGTGTCACCCCCATGTGTGTAATTATTAAAAGTACAGTATTCATTATTTAAACGAAATTAACAATTTATCTGTAAAATGTAACATGCATACTTTAATGCATTTCATCATGAAAGTGATATCAAGTATAAATCTAAAGATTCTAAATTTGCAGAGAGTTGCAATATCATACATTTAATGTGTTCTGTGTGGTGATCTATTGCTGCTAGCCACTGCTGTCAGGTCCAAGGAGCTTGTAGCGATTAAAAACTGGGATGACGTTTACGACGGTCTGCTTTAATGATAAAGTAAACTACGAGGTTACAGTAGACATTGAGATTAAAGCCGAAATTTCACAAAATAAACATTTTCACCATGTCCTTAATGTTTTTTCTCTGTGGCTCAAATACAGCGCTGTGCATTATGTTGTTGTTGTGAAGTTGCAAAAAAAAAAAAAAAGATGGCACAAAAGATAGTATGTGAGACTTTTAAAATGTACCGTGTCATTACGATCAGGAATATGCGACGCTTGAATATAAAAGCACGACGAATACATCTGTATGTCGGCATTTTGCTTCACCACATCGAACCATTCATCAAACATTGAAGCGCGCACATCGATCCCATAGGATCCGCATAGAGGCTTTCTGTCACATGTAAATAGTAAACAGAGACTCTGATGTCACATTCCAACTTTTATCACACTGCGCCCCCCAACTTTTTGCTGGTACTACAACTCGCGCACACATCATGTTAATTTCTGAGGACTTGCTCAGAGGAAGCGTCAAATGAACGCTGGGAACGCGTGGCAGCCATGATGCGTGCACGTATGCGTCCTGAGTGTGAAGTATAAACGAGCCCTAAGGCTCCTTGATGTGTGTAGGTAGTGAAAGCTAGCCTATCTAGTTCAATCCCACAGAAGAACTAAAAAATGCTGAAAAACTTACTGCTGGCCATGAGAAAGGTGTCAGAACAAACAGAATCGCAGCTTACTGGTCAATGTGAGTATCAGAACTGAACCATGAAGCAATGGAAAAAGCTGACCTGGTCTGATAAATACTTTTTCTTTTACATCATGTGAATGCTCGAATGTGTCTGCATCATTTACCTGGGGAAGAAGTGGTTGCACGTTGCACTATGGGAAAAGGGCAAGCCGCTGAAGGCAATGTAATGCTGTGGGCAATGATGTTACTTTGACACATATAACCTACCTAAAGATTGTTGCAGACCATGTACACTCCGTCATGGAAACGGTATTCCCTGATGGCACTGCAAAAATTGTTCAGGAATGGTTTGAGAAACGTGACAAAGAGGTGTTGACTTGGCCTCCAAATTCCCCAGATCTGAATCCAATTCATCATCTGTGAGATGTGCTGGAAAAACAAACCCAATTCATGGAGGCCTCTCTGAAACTTACAGGACTTAAAGGGTTTGCTGCGAATGTCTTTGTGCTGGATAGCACAGGACAAATTCAGAGGGAAGTTGGGGACCTACAAATATTATGCTGGTGATTTTAAAGTTGTGGCTGATCAGTGTATTTCCTTGTTTATTCATGTTCTTCATATTTATTAGTAAAGTTACACTGTGTATTTCTTAAATAAATTAAAGGTTACATTATCAGTTTTCTTTTTATTATTTTGTCTATAATTACCTAAATTGTGACTATGCGTTAATAGTGTATGACTCAGTTAATGATATAAGAGCAACATATAAAGTGTATGACTGAAAAATGTTTACTTACAGTATCTGCCTACTTATCTATTGTAAATGCGTATTAACTACATGAAGTGCTGTTTTACGCTGTAGTTACGGAAGTAAAGATGGAGTAATTACAATAACAAACTGTAATAAGAGGCAAATATTGTGTACTTAATAACAACACAGATATGGAGAGGCCATAGAAACTCCACACCGACAGTACTGGAGATTGGATCTGAACACAATCATTATCAATACTAATCATGGACTTTGAGTTTTGAAGCATCAAATTTCACTTTTATCCCTTGTGAGATTGAAGATTTATTAGTGTAACACAACTGAAGTTCAGAAGAGTTTTATAAATTTGCATTACTCCAGAATGTTGTCGATTGTAGCACTGTGAGTTTCATTGTCTTGATCCAAATCTTAAAAATGCATATATTTCACATCACCTTTATTGACAAATGAACCGTGAATGGCATTGTAAACCAATACTTCTGACAACTTTCTGATGACTGTTTTTACCCCTCATTAAGCACAGTGAGAAATAACATAGGAGAACTGACAAAGCTCTATCTACCTCATTGATCCACAGTGACTGAATATAACAGACAAAATGAGGTTGCTGGGCAGGGCTGCTGGCTTCACTTTTCCTTAAAGAGTAAGGAGCTCAGTAATATGGGTGGATATGAGAAAAGAACTTTTGCTTCTCCAGAACAATAGGAGTCAGAATGCTCTCTTGGTGCCACCAATGGGAAGTGTACTGAGCACGGCACATAGCTCCCTTAGTGCTATAAAATGACATTAATTTGGTGATATGAAAAGGGTAAAAAAACATAATTTTCTCTTCATGTGTTTTTAGTTCTAGTGATAAATTCCAGGTGAGTTTTGCCCAGCCTTTTTTGGTATACAGTACTAGTCTAATTTATTGCCAAACATGACTTATACCTTGGAAAAAGCTTGCATTTATAACAGACTTTTCAAAAAGCCCCAGCATAAATGATTTTGAGTTGAATTATGAGGATAGCTGACTTTCTATACAACTGAAAAATAGCTTTACGACTCAATCCCGCTTCTGTTTGAAAACTTCCTGGAAATTTCTAAAACCACTAAAGAGGGTTTGAAATCTTTAAATAAATCAGATGCTGTTTGTTACTCCTTTTAGGAGGGATCTAGAAATAAATCATCTCAGAAAAGCCAAATAAGATTGACATAGAAGTGTGAGGAAGCCAGCTTAGCCCTGGAATGTCTGAGAGGATGTAACAGGAAGACGCCGTTTCAGTCATATCCTTCCCGTGGAATATAAAAGGAGTCTAGAAAAGAGGAATAGCAGCTTACTGTACTTCTCAACAAAAGACAGATTACTACAGGTGCCTGAGGAGTTGCTTCATGGACCCGAGAATGGACCAGGCCAAACTGTTAAAACCAAGTCAAAGCTGTTTTTTCTTCATAATCATGGTATATATTAATTGACTTTGGAATGTTGTATTGTTAAGTAAAGTATTATTATCTACTTTAATGATGGTAGAGATGAAGCGATGGCGCACAGACTGTTTTAAAGTTTTTGTGTCATTTTTGCTCTGGGGCCCCATAGACCATCTCTGTAAAGGAATTGGGGGAGACATGTTTTTTTATTTATTTCTAAAAGAAAATGGAACAAATGCAGAGGCTGAGGAAAGTTCACGTATTGCATGATTGGTAAAAATATGTTGACTTAAATAAATAGTGAATTTATCTTTTTAAGTGAAATGAGAGAGTCGTAGATTGACAACTGAGACCTGAAAATAAAAGTTGCAGTTATATTAATTAAAGATGTGAAAGATTTAGACAGGCAATGAGTCACGGTAGCTGAAGCATTGGCGTTTGGTTTATTTCCTGCCTCTAACTCATGGTTTGAACCCCTGTTGTGCTTTACCTGTAAAAACGTATGCAATTACTCTACCCTGATTTTGTAAGTCAGCTTTGACAAAGGCAAAGCTTTGAAAAAGGCTAAAAACACAGTTCTGTATAACTTTAAGAATTAATTGGGTTTTAATGGGCAATGAGCTTATTTATCTTTACAGTAATCCCTTGCTATATCGCGCTTCGCTCCATCGCGGATTTTATATGTAAGCATATTTAAATATATATCGCGGATTTTTCGCTGCTTCGCGGGTTTCTGCGGACAATGGGTCTTTTAATTTCTGGTACATGCTTCCTCAGTTGGTTTGCCCAGTTGATTTCATACAAGGGACGCTATTGGCAGATGGCTGAGAAGCTACCCAGCTTACTTTTCTCTCTCTCTTGTGCTGACTATCTGTGATCCTGACGTAGGAGGATTGAGCAGGAGGGCTGTTCGCACACCTAGACGATACGGACGCTCGTCTAAAAATGCTGAAAGATTATCTTCACGTTGCTATCTTTTGTGCAGCTGCTTCCTGAAACGACATGCTGCACAGTGCTTCGCATACTTAAAAGCTCAAAGGGCACGTATTGATTTTTGCTTGCTTGTTTTTCTCTGTCTCTCTCTCTCTGCTCCTGACGGAGGGGGTGTGAGCTGCCGCCTTCAACAGCTTTGTGCCGCGGTGCTTCGCATACTTAAAAGCTAAACAGCCCTATTGATTTTCCTCTGCCTTTATGACAGTCTCTGCTCCTGACTCCTTTGAAGAGGAAGATATGTTTGCATTCTTTTAATTGTGAGACGGAACTGTCATCTCTGTCTTGTCATGGAGCACAGTTTAAACTTTTGAAAAAGAGACAAATGTTTGTTTGCAGTGTTTGAATAACGTTCCTGTCTCTCTACAACCTCCTGTGTTTCTGCACAAATCTGTGACTCAAGCATGACAATATAAAAAAAACCATATAAACATATGGTTTCTACTTCGCGGATTTTCTTATTTCGCGGGTGGCTCTGGAACGCAACCACCGCGATGGAGGAGGGATTACTGTATTACCATTATTTTCCAAAATATGCTAAATTAATGTCTCCTATTGGTAAATAGCATTGGAAACTGCTTTCTAAGATTTTCAGGTAAAACAGACAGATTGGCAGTGGGGGGGGGGGAGAGAGAGCATACACTAATATAGCGTGTTACCGTACTCACGACAAAACAAAACACCTCAGGATCCCAAATTGGGACCCAAGTGCAGTCGTGCAATGGGTGACACTTCATCTCCACACTAGTTCGAATGGAATGGAACAGGGTGAGGGTTTTTACAGTGGCTGGAGTGCCAATCCTGTCAGCACCTCAGCATCCCCTCAGTTTTCCCTGCAAGATGAAGGACCTGCTTGTAGGGCTGGATGCAGGTTAATGTCATACCCAGGACAGAGCAATTGCAGGTTAAGGGCCTTGGTCAAGGGCCCAATGGAGTGGAATCACTTGTGGCATTTATGAGACTCAAACCAGCAACCTTCCAAATGCCGGCGCAGATCGATCGATAGATAGATAGTTCGATAGAACTTTATTTGTCCCCATGGGAAAACTGGCTTTTTACAGCAGTCCTTGGTTGTCGCAGTCACAGTGAGGTATTATTCAGGCCTATTGCTGTTGGTATTGTGAAAGAAAAATTAACTGCTTGCAAGCTACTTAGAGTTAATAGCTGACAAAGCCATTTTGCTATAACGGCAGGTTATTCATACAGGTGTCTGTCATAAGACAGAGTGCAGTAAGCTGACCTAGGAAAATTTCCAGTTTCTTAGGAATGCGTCTATTTGACACAAGAGAACTGACCTTTCCTTCTTTAGGGTCTATCTGATCAGTGAAAAAAATAAGAACAGATGGCCCATTAGTGTACTAAAATAAAATGCTTAAGTAAACAATATTATGTTTATTTTTAAGAAATAAGGGGAAGGAAGAAGAAATAATAAAAAGCCAATATGTAACTTTGCTCTTCTGCCTTGCAACGTAGAATCCAGGTACTCATCTGTGACTGAATAAAAATCTAATTGATTGAACTTGTCCTGTCTTCCTCAGGGGGATTTCTTCCACATTTAAAAGGAGCTCCAATAGCGTTTCTCGACACACCTCTGCTGAATAATTCATTGGCTGAAAGTACTCAAGTTTAGTGTGTCAGAGAGAGAGGATGTGCAGCTTTGTTCATAATGGTACCCAGTTTTGTTTTAATTCCCTCCTTCAGTACTACCTTCATCCTATAACTGAGTTTGTCCTTTTCATTTGCGTGTTAATTCAGCGGGCCTCTCTTGAAGTGAAGTTACCAGCCCAGCACACCACAGCATAGTAAATTGCACTGGCAATCACAGAATTATAGAAGATGTGAAGGATGTCACTTCCTACAATAAAGCAATGCAGTCTCCTGGGAGACTGGGAGCCTTTTCTTCTATAGTTCCTCTGTGTTCCAAGACCAGTCCAAACGGTCATTAATATGGAGATCCAAGTACTTGTAGGAGTGGACCACCTCTACATTCAATCCTTGAAATGTCACTAGACACAGAAGCTGTTTGGTGCGGTGAAAGCCAATAAGCAGTTCCTCGGTTTTGATGATGTAAAGATGCAGTCAGTTCACTTTGCACCACGAAACAATGTTCCCCACCTGACTCCTAAACTCTGTCTCATACTCACTAATTACGGCACTGAAGAGTGGCAATGCGTTGCATGTTGATTAGCACATGCATGTAAGACATTTCATTGCACTCTGTACATGTGACCATAATAACCCTATACCTTGATTGACTAAGTTTACACAATATATATATATATATATATATATATATATATATATATATATATATATATATGTGAATACAATATTTCTCCAACTGACCTTACGTATTAATGAAGTTGATTTGCTTTAGTCAGGTGGCTATTCTGTGAATTTATTTATTTCACTTTATTACTTGCAATTTATTAATCTGAACATCAAACAATATAATAGCAAAGGCATCCGAAAAAGCTGCACTTTGCTTGCATATCGATGTGTTGTGCTTGTGCAAATAATTGGAGTGCTACATTATATATTTAAAAGTGGAGGGAGGTAAGGCTTGATAAGTAAACACTAAATTCACCAAAATAGCCAGAAACAAAATGCATATACAAACATGGTAAGTCTTTACTGCCATCTATAGGTCCCAGAAATTCTACAGGTCTTCTGCCAGCTGCCACAATGTCACAAGAGTACCAATTTAGTGGCAGTTGACACAGGAATGTTCGAAAACCTCCTAAACAGAAAGAGGCTTACACGGGCAGGAGGAAGCAAAGGGTGCTGTGGTAGGCAGGGCTGCAAGAAATTACAAGACCTTCAGTCTAGAAATGACAGCACAAAATTGATAGCTGAGGAAGAGGAAGTCAAGATTAAGGAGAATTATCAGGAAGCCATATTCACTGACTTAACTGCTTGCCCCCTTAAGTCTAAATGGTGAAACTGTGTTTAAAGTTTTTAAAGGAATGGGTCAATGATCCTTTAGCCAAAAAAGGGAATTCCTAATTCCAAAACATAATCTGTGGCTTGGCTGGAAGTAGCAATAGTAGGGATTTAAAGAAGCATTAAAATAAAGTCAAGGGGACAGTTTGCACCAAAGGAAATCTAGTGAAAGGAATGGGGCTTGGAATAATGTTTCAGAGTTGGGAAAGTGAACTAATCACTCCATGGGACAGAAATTGTGCAAACCTCTTTAGCTTAAATAAGTTATGATACCTAGGATTTGGTTTGGACCGTAACGGGCAAACAAGGGTGTCTCCTAATATAACAGTACACATATAAGCATGTATTTTTTTAATTAAGCTTTTGAGGGTCTTACTGTAGCTGGTAATGTAAACTTCAGTATATAATGCTGGTGTTTATATCTGACAATTATTTATATTCATTCAGTCTGCATTTCATCTTTGGACTTCAAGAAGCTTAAAAACATCTTTCACATGTTGGTTATATATTTTAGCTTTACTGAATTATTTAGATAATACATTTAAACAGACCGATGAATAGACTAGCAGACAAAATGACAAGAGCTCAACATTATAACACCATGTACTGATTCTATCCACTGTAGTATATGTGCTTTTGTAAGGGGGTGTTGGGTGAGGATTGATCAAGAGTGGATGTGCAGTGCAACACAAAGGAGTATCAAAGGGTTATTGTTTAACTGCTACTTTGTTGACTTTTCTTCATAATTTAAGCAGTTTGGACTGTCCACCATGAACTAAGAGGACAAGTCAGACATGCTAGCATACATGGTTACAACCCATTAAGGAGTTACTGCAGTTCTGTAATCAGACCCAAAAGGCACAGCAGCAGAGACATTGATAGAAAAGCAGTGTGAGTATAACGGATGGGACAGCTAGCAGTAACAACACGGCCACCATTTAAAAAAACACCAAAATTATTGCTTTCTTTACTTAACCCAATGTCAGCTAGTAATATATTTCTATATCTCAAATGGAGAATTTAAGGTCTCTTTTGGTCATTCCTGCTGTTCTTTCTGTTTTGACTCTCTTTTTTTGTTTTGCATCTTTATAGACGTTATCTGTATTTTTAACTGCAAATCAAGCAGTAGTTTGACATTCACTCCCTTATGTTACAGCTCACGTACCTGCATCTGTCAAATTTTGGTTCACAGTTGAACAGTCTGATCCAAATATAGCAACTGAAGCATGTTTGTGTTTATTTTTAGCAGGCAATATCCATCCATCCTTTCACCTCCTTTTTCCATTCCATCTAAAAAGTTAGACCCTATATAAAATTCTTTTTACTTAAAGTACTATATTTAGTAGAGATATAAATAGCTGCCATGAAAGCGCTCATCCCAAGCAAAACAACATGCAAGAAGCAGCTATTTTTAGGTTCTGGTTATTTTTATTTGCTCTTTGGGGTTAACAGACCATTCACAAATAGCTTGCAGATGAATAAAATATCGTTTTCAGTAAACATTTATGCATTGATGTCTTTTGCTGTCTGGTAAGTGTTTTGAAAAAAAAAAAAGAATCTGATAGTCCATTAAACACAGAGATTTTTCAAGAAAAAAAACTTAACCAAATAAACTCGAAAGTTTGGTGTGCCACTTGAAAGTAATTGGAATAGAATTTCCATTCCACTGAAAGGCAAAAAGGGCTTTAAGGTCTTTATTTAAACATGTATAATATATAAATATATAAATTAAAAGGTAAGAATAAAAGGCATAAAGTACTTAGAATAAGAAAAATATATAAAAATATAAAAGACAATCAAACATACATTGTATTAATATCACAAAAATGTCTGTAATCAACAGTCACCAGAACAATTTGAATGGGTGAACTTGATACATACGACTCTACAGAAGACTACAAAACAGGAAAAGTCAAATGTACTTCGCTAAATACATTACATTTATGGTAATTAAAACACTAGACTTGGCTTACTGTTTTTGTGATGTGTTAGGAAGAGTTGTTTATTTGTAAAAACGTTTTTTGTTAATTTTTTGTACAAAATTTGCTTTGCCACAACATATTTTTTCTCAACTATGGCTGACTTTGGTAAGTCCATGATAAGTTTAACACGCTTTGTATCTGGCAATTTGTCATTCTTTACATCAAGAGCATGTGTTAAAGTGAGGGACGTGGCTTAAGTAAATAATCGCTGCACTTGGTTCTTAGTGGGGAGGGGGTGTGGTAGCGTGGTGAGAGTAAAATTCCCGTGGGCTATATGGGCATGGGCAGTCATGCATGGGACACAAGTGTAGAACTGCCAGTGACCCTAATTGATGACGGGAGCTGTTGGTTGCAACAGCTGTGCCACGTTCCTATTTAAAAAGGGAAGTGCAAGTGTGAGGGGGGAACAGAAAGGATAGAACGAAGAAGGATCGGAGGTTAAAGGATGGAATGAAAGGCAGGAGCAGTGGTGAGCCGGTGCTTAGTAGAGAAGCAGGTGGACGGGAATAGTGCCTCTGGAGTAGCATACAGCCAGTGCTCAGGAGGGGGGCATGAGGATCACTCCTGCTGAGCATCCAGAAAGCAGGAGGGATTGTTACGCTCATAAGGATCCTCTTGCTGGGTGGAGCCTGTGACTGGCAGTGGTGGGAGGATGGTGTGCTTTCACGGGTGGAGCCTGGATTGGCAGTGAGTGGCGGGGACATGGGCCAAGATTGATGGATGTCTGTTCCTGTTGGTAGACGTCTCTCTGTGCTGCGAAGTCCTAGAAGGATAAACCAGAGAGGTGTTGGTTCGTTTTAAACTTTGCTTAACTTCGTTTTTAACTTAACCTGGACCAGCACTTTAATGTTTCTATGGATTATTTATTTATTGAACTTTTTTGAGCACTGCACCTTTTGGATGTCGTTTGAATTTTTAAATTTTTTTATAATAAAAGCACTTGCAGTTTTCACCATCCCTTTGGTGTGTTTTGTCCTCATCAGCTCAGCTCATCCGGTTACGTTATCGATGGTGTCAGGTTCAAGAGGCTCACATTATGCAAGTGGGAGCAAAGGGGCCGACCAGCACTGTCACAGAGCAGCATGTGCTATTATACAGTAGACTCACTGAAGTGTTGACTCAACTCTATAAGCACTAGATCAGTTTCACTAAAGAATAGCTTCCATAGTCTGGTCCCATCAACAATGCGTCCAACTGTGCTTTCAACCATTTACTAGTGCTACATTCTTACTGTTTGTGCGTCATCGCTTTGAAGGTGCTGAAGCACTGCTGTCATTCGCAGCATGCCACAAGCCAATTAATTTAGTCTCATTGTCAATATTTAGCTTACTACCTGGTCCTTCATTTCTAAAGCATTTTCATTTACACCACCAGCAGCCTCTTCTTTGGTGATGAGTGAAGATTTGCCACTGAAACAGTTTTTTATATGTTATTTAGACTACAGTTAGGCTAGCTTCTAGTCTTAGAGAAATGAGATTAAACTATTTCTGGCTGCAAACTACCTTGAGCGATGCATTGTAAATCTCACAGTAAAACCTCGGATGTGATTAAGGGCTCTAGGTAAGTTTTTTTTTTTAATTTATGAAGACAGAAAAAAATAATTGCTATTATTACAGTAGACTAGTTATTTAGAGCAATTAATTAGATGTGGTTAAGTGTGCTTAGATCTGTGATGTGATTTCCCTCCAATATATTGAACAATGCAATTTATAATGAAAACAAACTGTTGTAATATTTGCATTTACAATATTACATGTACTGTATTAAAACATTCTTAATTGTTTCAAAATAAGTGTGTAAAAGTATTTTGGTAAATTCATCAAAACATTCTTTTCTTTGCACACATTAAGTAGGGTAGCTGACTTTTTTCAAAAGGTTGCATGTTGGCTGATTTGTTTGCAGTTATTCTCAGTTGTATATTTTTTTCTGTTTAAAGAGTGTGCAAGTAATTCATTATTTTTTGTTGCAAAGAAAAAGCCTATATGACTGACCATTGCATTACATCGTATGCACTGAAAACAAACACACATTCAGAAGATGCTGTCATATTATATTAATGCATAAAAGTATGCAATGTCATATCACTGTCTAACCCACTTAATCCAGACCAGTGTTGCAGCGGGTGCTGGAGCCTATCCCAGCTAGAATATGGCACTAAGCAGGAACAAATCCTAAACAGGGTGCCAGTCCATTGCAGCCAATGTATATACTGTATATTGGCCAATAACTATTAAAGATCCTTGTAGGTTTTAAAATATAAATCTCTTCAATTTTTGTTCTTAGTCTGTCCCTTTATGAAACCTGTATTATCAAATAACTTGTAAAAAGGCACAGTCTCAGTTTGGATTAGAAAGTTCATACACTGCACAAACATATACACACTTCATAAAACAGAATAATCCTGGTACTCTATAAAGCAGCACATTATCAATTTGTTACCCCTATAGCAGTTGGTCAATAAGTCAAACAATGTTTTATACATTGTGTCCTACTCAATGAAAAAATATTTTCTCTTATAAGTTATTTTTTTATGAAAATCAATCAGAGAAAAGAAGACAAATCTTACAGTTTTACACCAAATAGATCATACTATCAATGGCCGATGGCTTCCCTTAACCCATCCACTTCAAACCCAGCCACATAAAAGGTAAAACTGAATGCAAGTTATTGACAAGACTGAGCAAGCCAAAGAGAGAGAGAGGTGACAAATAGGGCTATCAGAAAAAATGTAAAGAAAAAAAATCAGGAAAAAAAAATTAAGAAAAAGGCTAGATAGATAGATAGATAGATAGATAGATAGATAGATAGATAGATAGATAGATAGATAGATAGATAGATAGATAGATAGATAGATATAGATACTTTATTAATCCCAATGGGAAATTCACATTTTCCAGCAGCACCATACTGATACAATAAATAATATTAAATTAAAGAATGATAATAATGCAGGTGAAAAAAAGACAATAACTTTGTGTAATGTTAAATGTTAACGTTTACCCCCCCGCCCCCCCCGGGTGGAATTGAAGAGTCACATAGTTTGGGGGAGGAACGATCTCCTCAATCTGTTAGTGGAGCAGGACAGTGACAGCAGTCTGTCGCTGAAGCTGCTCTTCTATCTGGAGATGATACTATTTAGTGGATGCAGTGGATTCTCCATAATTGATAGGAGCCTACTGAGCGCCCTTCGCTCTGCCACAGATGTCAAACTGTCCAGCTCCATGCCAGCAATAGAGCCTGCCTTCCTCACCAGTTTGTCCAGGCGTGAGGCGTCTTTCCTCTTAATGCTGCCTCCCCAGCACACCACCGCGTAGAAGAGGGCGCTCGCCACAACTGTCTGATAGAACATCTGCAGCATCTTATTGCAGATGTTGAAGGACGCCAGCCTTCTAAGGAAGTATAGTCGGCTCTGTCCTTTCTTGCACAGCGCATCAGTATTGGCAGTCCAGTCTAATTTATCATCCAGCTGCACTCCCAGATATTTATAGGTCTGCACCATCTGCACACAGTCACCTTTGATGATCACGGGGTCCATGAGGGGTCTGGGCCTCCTAAAATCCACCACCAGCTCCTTGGTTTTGCTGGTGTTCAGTTGTAGGTGGTTTGAGTCGCACCATTTAACAAAGTCATTGATTAGGTCCCTGTACTCATCCTCCAGCCCATTCCTGATGCAGCCCACGATAGCAGTGTCATCAGCGAACGTTTGCACATGGCAGGAATCCGAGTTGTATTGGAAGTCTGATGTATATAGGCTGAACAGGACCGGAGAAAGTACAGTCCCTTGTGGCGCTCGTGTGTTGCTGACCATAATGTCTGACGTGCAGTTCCCAAGACGCACATACTGAGGTCTGTCTTTAAGACAGTCCACGATCCATGCCACTAGGTATGAATCTAATCCCATCTCTGTCAGCTTGTCCCTAAGGAGCAGAGGTTGGATTGTGTTGAAGGCGCTAGAGAAGTCTAGAAACATAATTCTTACAGCACCACTGCCTCTGTCCAAGTGGGAGAGGGATCGGTGTAGCATATAGATGATGGCATCCTCCGCTCCCACCTTCTCCTGATATGCAAACTGCAGAGGGTCAAGGGCATGTTGAACCTGTGGCCTAAGGTGGTGAAGCAGCAGCCTCTCCATGGTCTTCATCACATGTGATGTCAGAGCAACAGGCCGAAAGTCATTCAGCTCACTAGGATGTGATACCTTTGGGACTGGGGTGATACAAGATGTTTTCCAAAGCCTCGGGACAATGGGGACAATCGTCCAACCAATTTATGATTAGTTGGACAAAAAGGTATAATTTCTCAATATTAGTGCGAATGAACCATTGACCTTTACAGGTGAGAGCTAGAGTAGAGATGAGTTAGACAAGATGAGAAAAGACGTTTGCCAGTGTTTTATCATGTAAAACTGTTTTCCAAAGGTACTTTATCCACTAAGGTAAATAAGTTAATACTGGAAATGTATAAATTATTAGCCTTGATTCACATAGACACCCTTCAATAATTACCTCTTTGGCATTCACTCTTCACTCATTCTCGTCACAGACCGAGAGAGGCTGGCTACCTCAGATTCAATATCTCAGCAAGGGTCAAGGTTGGATACCTCAGCTTCAACACATTACCAAGGGTAGAGTAGCTAATTATTCATAATCCACAAGCATCCCTCCATACGTGAATGACCACCAACCCCCGGATGATGTTTTAAAATGACAGTGTGAACTTTTAAGACCTGGCCTTCATTCAACACTTATCCCCTTTGTCTCATGTAGTAAGTCAGCTTCTGAAGCTCCCATCTCTTGACAGCATGATGAGCTAACTTATGTGGCTCTATTTGCTTTTCTCCAACCTTTTTTGTTGAACTCCAGTTCAAGTATACACAATCACAAATAAGAGTTCCTTTCCTTTTAATATAGTCTTAGATATACATTTAATTGATTTAAAAGCTTCACCTTATCTCAATCATCCTAAAAAAATACACAAGTTCATTTACAAATCTTATTTAATAAACTGAAAAAACATAGGCCTCATCCAGGTCTGGATTTCTGAATACTCCTAGATTCTAATATTATAATATACTTACTGTAAATATCTGATGCTACATCTTTTTTGTAGTATATATGATAAGTACAGAAATAAAAGAAGTTATTTCAAGAAAAATTATATCCTTTAGCAGTATCTTTTATTGTGATAAAATACTGTTGTCATACCCATTACTAAATATTTCTGCATTTTTACTAGCTTATCTATCTTTATACAAACAACATCTGCCCAAAGAAGCATATTAAAGATCATAAGAAATTGGAGTTATGTGTAGGACATTGATACTTTGTCAATGTATCATTTTTAAACCAGAAAAGTATTAGTGTGAGACACATAAAGAACAATGTTACTAGACAGGTCAGTATAAAACAAGAGGAACTTTTCAATGAAGTGTAATTTACTGCTGAGTCATTAATAGTTTTATTGGTGTAGATAGACAGACAGTCTCTGTCTGTTTGTCTGTCTGTCTACTAAATGGTGTGGAGCGTGATTCACTCTTGCCAAGAAGTAAGGCATGGCCACATTTTTCCATTGGCTAAGTTATGTAATATTTGGGTGTAAATCAGCAGCAAAGTGTATGGATACAGCAAAAAAGTATATACATTTTTCACTCACTGCATAATATTTGAAACATAAAAAATAAGAGGACAAAGGAGACAGGATCTCTACAAATGTGAAATCATTTAAACTAGATTTGGGGGTGTGGTGAAGGGAATGATGAAAACATTTACCATCAAACCTAAAATTTAGCAAAAAAAATTCATAAAATTCATGTGAAACATTAAAAATGTTACTTTTTAATGGGAGAACAGTCGGGAAAAAAAACACATGAATTAGAGGCAACAGTATTACTTTGGGAATATGATATTGCAAGAACTACTGAACCATGACTAAATAAAAGTGATGGAGAGAAACATAACATCAGTTGCTATACAATCTCCTGAAAAAACATAAAATAAAGGAGAAGGTGTTGCACTACATCTCAAAAATAATAGTCAGGGTCGAAAGACTGACACAAAATAAAGGAACATTTTAAAATTACTTTAAGGGAGAACTCGTGAGGTTAAGTGATTGGGGTCTGCTACAGGCCACCAAACAGACATTTCAAACAACATATTATTTAATCAAATAAGATATATAGGCAATAATGAAAATGTGGGGAATAACAAGGAATCTAAACCTTCCAAATAGATATGGGAAGACCTTCTTATAAATAAGAAAGAGAAAACTAAATGGTGCTCATAACAAATGATGATTTCCTCAGCCAGCTTGTCTACTGCTCATCACGCGGTAAATCTTGTCTAAAACTTTTTTCCATCATGACAAAACAAAAGAAAGACATTATTCATCCTTTGGGCAACAGTAATCACACCATCATTAAATTTGATATTATATTTAAAAATATACATCTGAACAAAGACATACAATATGAATGAGCAGACGTTTTTGGGATGAGAAAGCTTTTAGAAAAAAAAATTGAAACTGTAGAACTATAAATAATAGAAGCTGTCATTTTAGACATTCAATAAATATATTTTACAAAGAAAAACTTAAACAAAAGTCTACAGAAATTATGCAAATGAACGAATAAAGGTTTCATGAAAAACATAACACTAAAAAAATTCCTCCAAAAAAAATTAATTAATAAAAAATCAGACCTAGTGAAATATCAAACAACAGCAAGAGATCAAAACCTATTGTAGGTTAAAGATTAAAAAATAAACTGAAAAGAGAATTTCTGTAAGCTAAAACAACCAGCAAACATTATTTTTCTCTACTACTCCAGTATAAAACATAGTGATAGAGAATTTATGAAGCCTTAAAGATACACAAGGAGAAATCTTTGAAAGAAAGCAATAAATAGGTAAAGAACTAAATAAATACTTTACTCACATACATATAAAGCAATAAATAAAAGGAATGTCTCAGGCAGAAATAAACTCTAGCTCTAAATTTACAGATTTTACAAAAGAAGAGTTTTATGTACTTCAGGCCCTTGATAAGTTGCTAGTGACAAATGAAACAGGTAAGTTTCAAATTGCATACAGTTTTGCAAAACTGGCACTGAAGTTTCTTTTACATTCAATTTCACAATTGTTAATTCAAAACAAATTAAAAAAGAGTTTTTTGGAGGTTTAAAGTTTTCTTTCAGGGGTGAGAAACAAAGAATACTGCTTCCTAATGCCTCATTCACACTTCTGTTTATACCCGTTTTCTTTTCTGCTGCTGCATAATGTATGTAATCTGTCACACAGCTGTACAATTAATTCTATTTATGTCTGTCAACAACATCACCATGCACTTTTTTTTTTTAAGTGACATGCTGTATATTTTTTACATGAACGCACACCATTAAGCACCATTGTGCACATTACTCTATTTTTTCCACAGGAAAGTCTCACTACACATGAAGCCACTCCCTCTTATCCCCGTTGCTTAGCAACCATCCTTTCCTGATTCTTGATTTCTACACAAAAGGTGAGGATATGCATTCTACAAACACTGAAGAGCTTTAAGTTTCTTTTCTCTCTCTGATGCATCTTTAGGATTGCGATCTCCAAGACTATCATCATAACTGGCAAAGTGGCAATCATACCACCAGGACACGTCTGGCTGCTCAACATAATATTACTACGTGACGAGAAAGGAGTCTTGTGATTATTTTTTTCAACTAGAGATCTTCAGACACTACATAACAGGCCGGCACATTAAGAAGTAATGCATGCAAATGCTTTGAGACAGGATTAAAATATAAAATATAAAAATATGTTAATAGTACAATTTTATTGGAAGCAAAAAAATAGGTTAATTTGTTTTTTTTTTTTTTTGCAAAACAAAATACTGGCTTTCACTGCTAAATGAAATTTCATGCTAATCATTTTGATCATCACTAAAGACTATTAAAACAGCATCTCAAAAGTGAGTCTAGTTCTCTAGAAGGGTGACAAAATTTATGCTAAAAATTATAATTACAATAATTACATCTTTACTACTATCTCATGTATACTGTACTTACTGAAACCATAAATTTAAATAAATTACAAGTCTACTTATATGAAAATATCATGCTAAATAACAGCCAGCTCCAGAAGCTTTGCAAAGAAACAAAGAAAATCCTAGGGCTAAATGTCATGGAGTACTCTGACAAGCGAAGTCTTCAGAAGAAAATGTTGTATGAGGACCTAATCCAAGTCATCAAACTCTTAAAGAACTGATAAAATTAATCCACTAGAATTCTTACAATTTAAGCAGTTAATCACATACTTGGGAGACGCTGGTGAAAATTAAATTTAAAATGCATTTTAAAGATATTTTCTTTATTTTATTTTATCATGGTATATATTAATTTGTCACATTAAAATTGCATTCTAAAGTGCAGTGTTTTTTGACAAATTTTAAAAATACATTGCCTGTTGTTGCAGCATACAATAGGGCTTAAAAGTACATGAGTCCACGGGTGAATGAAAAGCCTTAAAACTTACCGAATATGTCCACTTTGAAGAAACAAAGGTTTCAATTCAAGATACATGTCTTCTGCATTTATGAAGCCTCCTTATGATAAGGAAAGGAAACTCATTTTTTTTTTAAATCACAGACTCCTTGGAACTAATTTTCTTGTAAGAATACGTTCCCTGATGACTTTTCTGTGTACAGACTCTGTTGGGAGTAGAGTTATGGCAACCCCAAAGCACTTCAGAAGCAACATTGATTTTGCTGGTATCATCTCCTAACTAATCAAACCAGCGTTTTTTTGGGTGTCTGAATGGCCACTTTCCCTGCAAACTGAGGCACCAGTCTGTCTTTGCCACAACTGCCCACACGTGGATCTATCTACTATTGCAGCCATACTACTCTATCTGAAAAGAGTAATGGATAGAGGATATTGAAGACAGCAATTATTATTATTGTTATGTTTTAAATAATAATAATAATGGGCAGCAAGGTGGCACAGTGGTAGTGTTGACTTCTTGCAGTGAAGAAGACTGGAGTTTGTGTGTACACATAGTTTGCATGTTTCCCCCAGATTCTCCAGTTTCCTCTCACAGTCCATGTGGGAGTTGCATGTTAGGTGGACTGTCATTGCTAAAGTGGCCCATGTGTGTCTGTCTCTTCACTCTGCAACTGACTGGCGCCCTGCCCAGGGATTGTTCTGGCCTTGATTCTGATTCTTGCTAGGATAGGCTGTGGATAAAAATGAGTTAGGAAGAAAGATGGATGGATGAATTTATGCCCATCTGTTAAATTCTTTTCACCTGATTACATATACGTGCCTTCTCAATATTCACTCTCACTAAGGCACATGCTTCTTTTATCCGTCTAGTGGCAGATGGTAATCTTTGCAACATAAAGAAATTGGCTTCATATGGTGAAATAATATCAGCAATTTTAAGTGTACCTGTTTCAGTTAATATTGTTTAGTTGTCTACAAACAGAGACATCAATTCAAATCTGTCTATAAACATTCAATAATGTCAGCAACAAAATATTATGTGGTATACACATGCTCAAGAAATGAATGCCAAAGATCACAAAAAATAAAGAAACTGGAGATATGTGCAGGATATTGAAAGGCCATAAGACTTTGTGAACGCATTATTTCTAAGCCAGAAAAATACTAGCGTGAGACATTAGGTTTTTGCTTTTACACCTTCATAAAACAAAATGGATACACTGTGTGTTTGTGTGTAATCACAAGACATTGGTCAACACAAAATAAGAGTTTTCGCCAGATAAAAGTTTTAAGATTTTTACATTCACATGTACTCTTAAGCCCCATTGTAAGCTGTAAGACCAGACAAGGTGCTTTTGAAATTTATAAAAAAAAACCCACTTTAGAACATAATATTATGTGGCAAATTAATATGTACCATGAGTGTGAAGAAATAACTAAGACTTGAAAAATACCAAACTTACCCTTTAAGGCTGATGCCAGGAAGCATTTATTTGCACAAAGGGTCATGGGACTCTAGAGCAAGCTACCAGGCCATATAATTTTAGTAGAAGCCTTGATAACTTTTAATTTGTATGAGACAGTAGTTTTAGTTATTGATTAGATAATCACCAAGGCTAATGAATGGAATGGTGTCCTCTGGTTATTGAAAATTTTTATGAGTGTCTCAGAAGTGTACTGTACAGCTTCTCTCTTAAACTGAACCTGCCTCTTTATTGCTTTTGTACACTGTCTGGCTTTGGGGAGTGATGTTTCCATTCGGACAGTGTGAAAGTTTTCTTGAGAGGTGTTGTAAACGTTTACGATTCAGATCAATCATATCTAATATTTTTACTGTTTGTACCTGTGTGTAAAATATAAAAATACGAATCCACAATCCATTGAATATTGTCACAGAGATCAATTTATTTAAAGCAAATGCTAATTTAATCCAAAGGTCATTTTAAAGACACTGTAGAGTGGTTATATGGACAGCTATTTTCATCTTATGACTACCATAAATAACTTGAATTATGCTAATCAGACTGAGGCAAATGGCACAGCCTTTAGAACTTCATAACTATTTACAAAAGGCTTGTAGACTGCAGGCTAATTTCTGAAGACAAACTTGTTCAGGACTTCTTTGATTACAATCCCTCCTCCCACAACTTGAAAAGATAATAAATTATAAAATTTGTACGAACAAAAAAAAAAAAACACAATTAAAAATAATTGCATTCAGTTTGCGTCCCAGTAGAATAGAACAAAAATGTAGGACACACATGCATGGATTTTTCTCACAGTCAGAACACAATTTCAGTTCAGCATGTGGATTATTAAGTTAAGCCTGTACTGTTAATGAGGTTATTTTAAGATGGAGGCAATATTATAAGCAAACTAAGAAAAAAAAAATGCAAATAATATTCCCAAAAAAAAAAAACGTGAACCTAACCAGAGCTATAATTCAGTAGATGCAGACGGTAGTCACAGCTGAAATTTGTAGAGATGCTCCTTTATTGGATACTCCATATGCGCACATATTTGTAAGCAAAAAGCCATTTCCTTTAGCAACTGTGTTTACATTACTTCAGACTGACAAGACTGTCAATATAAAACAGGCTGTTTACTGTAAATATTTTGTGAGAGTTCCTCTGCAAATGCAATCCTCAAAAAAGGTGAACCTACACTCTTGCTATATAATAGCAGCCTGCAAATTTAACGAAAGGTTTAGGCTACAGCAAGTTTTTGAGTGGGTGGATGAATTATCACTGACAGGAAATCTGCATTTACCCGTCCACCCGTCCATCCATCCATTTTCAAACCCACAGAATGTCATAATATGGATGCTGTGTGTGTTAGTGTCTACTGCAACAGGTATCAGGCAAGAAATATCCCTGGACAGGATTCCATTCCATTGCAAGGTACATTCATACACACATCCACACTGGAGCAATGCAGAGAGTCCAGTTCATCTGTGATATGGGAGAAAAACCAGTGTAGTCAGAAAGCAATCAACATGCAAAGCAGCCAGACAGGGATTAAAGCCAGTTACTTGTAGCTATGAAGCAGCAGAATTAACCACTAGACCGCTGTGCTAGCAAGTTAAAAACATCTGTAAAAGCTAGTTTCTTCCACTATCTACATTAAATCTGCATCTATCCATATTCACTGTATCCTCTATTAATTGCTAAGGAAATATTTCACTTCTGAGTGTCACTTATTAGAACATATAATTGACAATAACTGAGCAGTGTAAAATAAACGGTTATCTTGAATTATGTTCAGGGTTCATAAAAAACATGATGTATTCTAAAACATGAGATGTTTGACAGACGACAGGAGACAGTTTGCTCAATTAAACTTATTTAATTAGCATATAGCTGAGTTTTGTAAAAAAATCTCATTCAGATACTTTTTAAAGATTATCAGGGTCTCTGTTTGATCTACATGACAGTGATAGGCAGTTCCAGATCTCCATTTAGGGACTGGTTTTACTTTGCTTTGGTTTGCTTTTTCGGTCTTACTTTTATGAAATCACTAGCTATGTTACCCAGTTTTGTCTAATAAATTTTGTAAATCAATGGACCTCCATTATAGTGAAATTGTTTAACCCTCATCCTCCCGACTGGGGTTTTTGGGGATCCCAGAGGTATTTATTTTATCATATCTCACAGGTGCTTTTTTAATCAATTTTTATGACTTTGTCAAGCAGCTTGTTCCTAATAATGTCACATCATTGTTTTCTGTTTCTGCTATGATTATTGCTTTTTAAAAATACAAATGTCAAAAGTGTCCAAAAGCCCCTGTCAAAAACACCAAATCCCGCCTATACAATTTTAAGAAATAAAAATATTTATTCAGTCACTGTTTCTGATTGGTCCTAAGTTAGAGTGTCACACATTATCAAGGGGTGTAGGGACACGCTGTTACTCATTTAGAAGGAGACAGACACAGCAGCAGCTAGAGATTTCCACAGCTCATCTGGTGACAACCTGAAATACTGACAGGGACATTAACAGTTCACATTTTTGATTTTATGGGCCAATTACCCTTGTGTCATGTGTTCTAGCAAAAGGAAAAGTGGTACTGATGCTGTCCTTCATGCACCATGACATCAAGGTTGAAGGTGAACAGCAAAAACCACAGATTATACTACACTATAATGCAATCAAAAGTGGTGTGGATAATCTGGATCATCTGGCCAAAATGTTTACATGCAGTCGAAAATGGCACTATTTATGAACATGGTGGATGTTGCTGCCATCGCTGCCTTCATCGTCTGGGTGGGGAACTTCCCAAACTGGAAGTCACTGGATGTCGCTGGATCTTCTTGAGGCAGCTGGGGCATGCCTTGGTCATGTCACACATGAAAAGGAGAGCTGAGACTCCTACATTGCAAGCCCCAATCAAAACAGTATTGACCCTTATGGGAGTGGGAAAAACTCCTCCTGCAGATGTGACTGTCCAACTCTTGGGTGGAAAATCTATTCAGAAAAGGTATCACCTTTGCTCCTGAGACACAGACAGGAAGGTAGCAATTGTTTGCTCCTCCTCCTGTCACATGCCAGCATGCACTGAGCATAGCATGAAGCAAATTGTGTGCTATGACTGCCTGTAGTGTGTTTAGTTTTATTTTTTTTACTTTGCACTGAAAGACAAAATAAAATTTAGAAGTGTTAAAGAGTTTAGTTTTAAAAGATAAAAGAGAATAATATGTAAATAAAAATTGTTGACGTTTGAATGACTGTGTTTATTTCAATTATTTTATAAACAAATATACAAATTAATTGTAAATGTGCCAAAATAATAATAATCTATTTTTTCTTTAGATGACATTATTTACATAACTAATAATGCGTTCATAAGAAATAAGTTTTGCTATTATTATTATTTTGCTATAATGATTGCTTCTTATATTAAATTATCCTTGGGGTCCCCAGGGACCCCAGTCGGCAGTTCATGTATGTAAAATATGTTGGTAGGATGAATGTTAATCGAACGTATCAAAAGTACTATGTAACTAAGTACATTTTTGTATACAAAATATGCATTTCTTTTTTATTTTGGCTTATGTTAATAGATCTCTTGAGCTGCATACTGTTGAATATACTACATACAGTCCTCGGTGGTGTTGGTGTGAAAGAGATTTCAGCAGAGCTCTGTATAAAGAGGCATTTGGTAATCTTATAAAGGTGATTTGAAGCATGTTCATTCAGAGCTAAAAACTACTAAAAATCTATTCCTTTCACTTTGCTTCTGCAGACAGCTTTAATTTACATAAACCAGTACTGCCCATTTTTCTGTGCAATCGCTGTCAGTGCTATGGAAAATGGGGGATGCAGTGTGTTAGAATGTCCCACTTGCTAGAGAATTATTAATAACAAATATCAACAAATAAAGAAGAACATTTCAGCTAATTTTCTTTTTTGTACAATGTCATCAAATTTCACTTCAATCTGTCAAGGTATTTTTGAGAATTTGGGGAATATAGTTTTCTTATTTTGAGTTTTTTATCCCTAAATATTAATATATATAAATGTTCTTTCTTAGTGGTAACCTATATATATCATGGTGCCAAATTTCAGCTTTTTTAGCAAAACAAGAAGCAGTGTTTTTGTTGATGAGTGAGTGGGTGAGTCTATCAGTCAACTTCACAATACATATATAGATTTCCTGTTATATTCTTGTTTGCTTTTTGAATATTGTATTATGAAAATGTTTAAAATGTTAACAATCTTTGGTTTTGATATTTTGGACCAGGTGTTATATTACAACCAAGGTTTATTCTTTGGCTTATATTTATTTTCTGTTGTCTTTGTTAGCTTTGAATCATCATTTTTCATGTTTCAGTGTTTATTTCATTTGGTTTTATTATTTATTAATTATGTTTTGTCCCTTTAAACTTATTTAATATCTTTGTTCCAGTATGTTCCTTGTATTTTGTGGGTGGATCCCCAACAGGCAGGTCCGCGCTGATGTCACCACTGAAGGACCTCACCCCAGCCTTTATCTTCAGAGGCTGAGAGCAGATTCTTCAATACTCCATTGAAGTTATTTTGTGTTTATATTGAGTATTGGATTTTCTGGTTTACTGGGATTTTTTACTTTTGTTTTTGGTTTTTGATATCTAGGATTTGTGTATTGGGACTTATTAATCTGGGAATGCCTTTAAGGCAACTCTTTTTTAGCCATTTGTGACCTTTTTGAGATTTTCTTAATAAATATTCTCATTTATAAAGATTCTGCTCTACAACTCGTCTTTTCTAGCCAAAAGGTTTTAGTTCCTTTCCCTAGAAGGACACTTTTGTGTTTATTTTATAGATCAATGAGCTTTATGGAGTTTGTTTTGAACTGTGAAGTCAGTTCCTTATTTTGGATTTAGTAAGCTCAATCCTCCTTGTGGAGTGGGGAGGTCAAGCTGCTTGGGGTGAGGCCAATTTTAGACAGGCAGGGAAGGTGTGGCCTGGCTTATGGAGCCTTTAGTAGGCTTCACACCCATTTTGCTATAGAAAAGCACTCAAATAAGAGCACCAGGGAGTTAAGGGTTCCCCCCTCTTTCCTTTCAGCGTCTTTTGAAATTTGGAAAGCTTTCCCCCTTTTGTGGCCTGTGCAAGCCAGAAGCCAGTTTCTTCTGTTTTGGGGTGAGGCTCATTTTGATTTGTAGACATCATTTGAGCAGTACAGCTTAGGTTTCATGAGCCAGTCAATTTACATTCAACAGTTTCCATCCATCCATTTCCCAACCCGCTGAATCCGAACAGGGTCACGGGGGTCTGCTGGAGCCAATCCCAGCCAACACAGGGCACAAGGCAGGAAACAATCCTGGGCAGGGTGCCAACCCACCGCAGTCACATTCAACAGTTTTCACACTATAAATTTAATTGGCTCCATATCTGTGAGTGAAGGTGTGTGTGCGCGCCATGGTATTAACTGAAACCCACTCAGGTTTGGTTTCTATTTTGCCACTTGTGTCGCCATTATAGACACTGGTTCCTTGTGACAATAAACTGGATATAAGTGGGTTATAAGGTGGATGGACTGACGAACAGTTCTCAACTAGTGCAAGTATAAAAGATATAGTATAGTAGTCAAAAACTTAGCAATTAAATATTTAAAACACATTTAATGATTGTCCTGTTTTTGTCCTAGGTATATGGTAATATTTAATTGTAGCATCTTTAGACACCATTCAGTGCATTATATTTTCCCATCACATGCAGGGCTGAGAATGTTATACTAGGCTGTACTATAGTGCACAAAGCACAGGTCAATAGACAGTGGCATGCAGCTGGGTCCATACTATGAGTTATTTTTAGTCTCTTCCTGTACCACCCATGGCAGACTTATGGCCAATCCACAAACCAATAATGGGCCTTCCACAGAATACCCTGCTGTCCCCATAAACACCATCTGACTTCCATTCCTCTTCATTTCCTAAATATTTATTCCCCTATTCATTCTCCTGCCTTTGTCCCGGTGACTTTCACTTTTATCTTTCTTCCCCTTGCTTAGTAAATTCCTGTTCCTCATTCTCTTCCCTCTTCTGCACTTAGTGCAATTCTCATAAATCCAACCAGGCACACAGGCTCTGAAACTGCTGTTCCTCAAGTATCTTGAGAAGTATATCCCACTTGATTTTGGAGTGATCTATTCCAGTTCATAAACATTCTCCAAATTTAGAACAGATGCTAAAGTATACAAAATATTATAATTTATGTTAATTTTAAATTAATTACTTCTTTCCTGCAGCTGTGGTTATTACTTTAATGTATATATGAACTACATTTTGACATAGATTTTTGGATTACAGTAGATATTGTTTTCTAATGGTTTTATATTTTTTGTATCAATTCTTTTGGGTTTCTGGACTGTATCCTTCTAGTCACCTCCGCTACTTCTAGTTTGCCCTTCTTTCTTTTGGTACACAATTTATGGATATTAAAAGCCAAAAAAATGACTTTATGGAACAAATGTATCAGTAAAGCTTGTTCAGAACTCTCCTGGCACAGCAGCAGGCAGAAATATGTTGTTTAAGCTGCTAGGAACATCTGTCATCCTTTGTCTTGGTCAAATTTGCTGGCTGTCTTCAATTGAAGATTCCACTACACTACTGTAGAATCTTTTTCTTACCATATGTATTCAGACTTTACAACATATTCTCTAGGTATATTATATTTTCTGCAGTAAACTCTTAATAATTTGTATATTTATTAAAACAGACATATGTATTTTACTGCCTAGGTTTTAAGTGTATAGTTTTCATGTACTGTATATTCAATTGCTCATAATTTGTGTAGGCTGATAAAACCATGCAGTTTCCCAGTGGGAATATAAAGTATCTAGAGAATCTATCTTCCATCACTTTTAATTTAATTGCTTGTAGTTCTAAGCTTTGATATCATGAAAAGGAGCAAGAACATAGAGGTTTGTATAACACATTTACTTAAGACTCTGGGCAAAAATAAGAAGATTACATATTCTTCTGATTGCCAGTTAGATCAGAAATTTCTGAAAGTATCATATTTTAAAATTAATTGAAGCAAGCACTAAAAATAAATTGAAATGAAACCCACTGAAGAAAACAATAGCAGTCCCGTGCACACTATCGTGATATGCTTCATGTATTATATTTCAAAACATTTTCTAAGGAAAAGCTGTTCACAAAAAAATTAAAACACATTAAGATTGAAGTCATATAACAAAGATCAGTAATGTCAAGACTGTGTAATTTGTCTGCTCCAAGCTTGAACAGTGAATGTCGTAGAGTATTTGTTTAAATTGGTTATTTTGTTAAATATTTTAGATTAAATTCATTAAATTAATCTTTAATGCCAGCAGAGGTTTCTCTCTTCATCTAATTTTAACTATGTTTCATTAACAAATTCACTTAAGGGCACTTACATGTGCGTGTGTGTGCAGGCCTCTGCCCATGCTTTACTTGGCTTTTTGGTGTTTCTGATCTTTTCTTGCCTTTTGGAATATTGTTTGATTTCAATAAATCTAATCTATATTTATTCATACATCTACATGGCTACATTGTGAGATCTTGCTCATCCAGGTATGCTTATGCAGCCAATGTAGAATCAGATGATCAACAAGATATACAGTCGTTTTTCCTTTATAGAAATTTGCACTGATAGACTTCACCAAATGCATGTCCATGTCTGTGGCTGTAACAGGGTGGTGTTATGTATTCTATGGTAAACTATACATTTGCTTTTCTGCACCTAACATTCCTTTTGAAAACTAAGACATTATCTTTTAAGATTTTCAGAGCACTTGATGTCAGATGTAGAAATTCTACTTCCTAAACAAATCTGCACAGATCCACTGAAAATGCGCTATTAACAGAGTCCTAGACAATATGCAGATGACATTTTCAGAATTGACTTCGTCAGATGGACTAAGTATTTAAATTTTTCTCAAGAATGATGTGCCTTTAATTTTGATATCCATCCTTTTGAAATCTGTCATGTCTAAGTAAGGAGCGAATTATTATTTCTTTTAACACTCCTGATGGGCCACATTTTTTTCATTCATAAGATACGAGGTCACCTTGTTTTGCACCAGTAAAGTTAGACTTATTTTAAACTTAAGCATACTACGTTTCCTGTTCAGTTCTTCACAATTTTACTCTAACATATGTTTCACAATAAAAATGATAGACCATCATACAGCTTCAAACACCACTTGATTTATGGAGCTATTAGACACATGAACCCCATATTATGCTTCAGATACTTTGTAAGTTCCAACAAGTGTCTTTATTTAATTTTCTTGGCACATATTTAAAGCTTATAGAGAATAGTTATGCATTTGCTAAACCTGATTAATCCAGTTTAATTGTTGCAGAGAGTTTGAGCTTATGCAGCATGTATAGCTGTACCAGTAGATTTCATTTAATGTCATTTTTTTTCTTCTGAATGTTAACAATAGATAATGTGTGTGACAGAAAAAAATCATCTTAAGATCCTATAACATTAAATAAGTCACGTATCCACATATACCAGCCTTAAAAATGTAAAACTAAACACTTAAATTGATAATACGTATTCCATAATAACCTGACCACATGAGCTGAATTTCTGTAGCCTCATTTGACGATGACTTTAATCCTTTTGGTTAAAACCCTGAACAGGACTGTAGAATATTTCTACTGTACATTTCTCCTTCTCCATATCACATTTGAAAATAATTAATAGCTAGCAAAGCTGTTAATTTAAACTGCAGCACGACAGCACCAGTGAAGAAATGGCTTTGGCCTTCTAATTTGCAAGGGAACATTGATCTATATAATCTAGCTCTAAATATTTTTCAGGTTAATTGAAATTTAGTTTAAAAGTAATCCTGGTTTCACTTTTACAATATGATATTTGAATGCCATAACACATTTAAAATATACAAAATTCATGGTGTGAATTAATACATATAGAAACTGAAATGAAAGGAGTTTTTCTATTACTTTGCAAAGCACTTTTTAAAATTAATTGTGAAAGCTATTAACTGACATGCTCAAGACTGCAGACAATATGTTTACTTATACATGTTTCTACTTCTAAGGCTGACAATTCTCTCTTTGATGTATCTCTAAAGGGTTCATCTTATACACAGTTTGCCCCTAAGTCAGAACTACTTAAAATGAAATTTTCAATTATTAATAAATTATTTATTTGTATATTTATTTCATTTCTCTTACATTTTATTATTGTCTGTTGTTAAGAACTCTGTGCTGACAGCAAAAGCTTGATTGCAAAATTGAGCCTTAAATTGGGTGTCTGTCCATGAGTTGGTGCCCACAGATACAGGCCCACATACACTGAACAAAAGTAATGTGAAGAGGCAAATTTGCTGTGATGCCTCCCTTTTGTTTTTCCTTATTTCAATTATTCCGTTGTCAGTGCCATACTATTCTATTAGCCACGCTTTCATTCTTGGTCAAACTTAAGGTCATTATTTACATGAGTCCATCTTAGCTGCCCGGCCTTGGAAGGCTTTTAGGACATTAACCTTTCCATCCATCAGCCTGTACACTCAATATGGCTGGGGCAAATCAAAAATGTCAATGATTTGATGGTATTAGGATGAGTAAATGATGTACAGTAATGTTGAAAGCTTACATTTCACTTCACTTCTTCAATCTGCATTCTCTCATTTGTAACCTTCATCACTGTTATAGGCTGAGACTATTAGGACACGGCATAGTTGTTCACTAAGAAATATGATTGGTTACAAATTGTATTCTCATCTAATGTATGAATTCCTCTAATGCGCTACTGGTATAGTGTATCGGTGCTGAGTCCTCTTCTCTTCCCAAGGTCAAGATGGTCTTATCAGTCCATTCAGTTGAGGATGGGAAGTCTAAAGTGGCAAAACCTGGTATGGCATCTGAATGTACTTTTTTGAAAGGAAATTTGCAGAATTAATTAATATGTTTAACTTGTTTTATGAAAAATACTATCTCCCATTTAAGTAGCAGCTAAGCCACAAGTGTGATTAATTTTTTAGCAACCTGCTACTGTTTAGTGTGATGTTCCATAATTATATTATTATTATTATACTTGTTTCGCTTGGAAAAATTAAATCTAGTATCACTTCATTCACAACCGCAACAAGATAAAACAACATGTCAGGATTTTAAAATGCTATAAGCAAATTAGTGGGATAGAGTTAAAAGATCTGACTGAAACCCTTTTTCATAAAGTGTACCATCTTTTTTCTCAGCTGTGCTTGTCTCTTATATCAACACAAATCAGCAAAATATAATTTGATCAGTTTGAACTAATAGCACTACATTAGAAATGAGTCACCCAGTTAAGTGGCAGCATATTTCTATTTTTACACTAAGTGGTAAAAGAAACAGAATTAGTCATTGAAATTAAAAATTAAATTATACTTGGAATTTGTAATGTAATAGATTATTATAAGGCACTATTCCACCAAGACCAGCCAGACATACCTGGGAGACAGACTACATAGGTAAAAGATTTATGAAAAAGAAATTCAATTTATTTCAGTGTTGTTCTCTAACTTGAAATAACGTTTGTTTGCCACATTAATGTATGCACAGTAAAAACAACCATTTTGCTTTAATCATCATTTTATCAGCTGTTTTGTTACAACTTCCTGATCTGTTCCAATGTGTTGTGATTCCTGCCACACATTAATTAAAAAATGGGAGCAGTCCTCAAAAGACAAGCACAAAAAGACAGACATTCTCTTTTTACAGGTCTGCGCCCACTGAGTAGGCCACACACCAGGCAACCTAGCCCCGGATTTGAATGGCACACTTCCAGCTGGCAAACGGCAAAAATGGGGCTATGGTGTTTAACTAGGAAAAGTTCTAAGTTAACAAAAGGATGGGAGGGAAACCATAAAACCTCTTTTTCCAAACAACAGCAAAAAAAAAAAAGAAAAGAAAAGTTCCTTCATATTTAAAGAAAGAAAATGAGGAATAACAAAAAGACAAGGCAGGATAAAGTGCAATAATACATTTTGCCTAACAGTAAAATTCTTAAGCAAACAAATCCAAATCAGTGTCCACAGACTGTACCTGAATCCAACAGCCAGGGGACAAAACCAGAGAATCCAATGAAAAGCAGAAGCATCAAAAGAAAGAAAACAACAGAGAAGATGATGTTCCTCTTAAATTCTAGCTATGGCTAGTACCTCAGCTGCATAATCAGGTGGCCCCACCCCTTTGGGCTCTACAGCACGGAGACCTTGCAGATGATTAAGTAAATTGCATGTACAATACTGAAGTACAAAATAATCAAACACAATCTCAAAGAAACTACTATTACATAAAGACAAAAACAGACTTCATAATACCATACGTAAAATTATATTTGTCTTTTAAACAAAAAATAAAATTTCAGCCAGAGCAACAACATTAGCTAAACCACACTGGCAATTGACACGACTGCCAGTTTGAAATTTGGACCAGTATTTAAATGCATGGGAAGGCATTTGTGATGGACATCACTCAGTCTTGAGCCTAGCTTATAAAGTTAATTTCTTAGTGAATTTTATCTTTAAATATGCTTTCACTTTATTTATCATTTCTTGGTAACAATATCTGGTTAAATCTTTGGTATATTTGCCTCCGAGTCTGTGTTGGCATGCTTCTTTAGCACCTGAAAGGATGACTCCTGCCTTGTTTTTGTTTAATCCAGAATGAATTCGTCACTGTATGAGGACTAAATAGCCTTGCAGTATTCTCACACTGGGAAGTCAAATGAGGCAGAATATGATATAATTTTCACTTTTAGTTTTGTTTTGACTAAGTTAATATTTTTTCACATTATACTGCAAAGTCATTTTTTCTCATTGGTGCTACCATTTTGTGGACATTCCATATGTGGTTGCTACTATGTTATTATTGAAGGGCAAAGATAATTTCTTAAAAGCAGAATACTCTAGTAAGTTTTTAGTCATTTGTAAGAGTAAGACGACTGTAGATCAGATTAAATATTTTCTGATCAAAACAGATAAAGTCAATTATCCATTTTTAACTCTGAGTTTATCTATATATTTATTGTTAAATGTCTGCATTAAAAATTGATTAAAAAAAAGAATATGCTTTGAATCTAGGCAATGTACAGTATAAATTCCAACAGTGGTATTATTTCCTTATTTTTCATTCTTGATCACAAAATAAGGTAAATATTTTTATTTTTATGGCTTCTTTTCACGGCTCAAGAACAGGTGCAAGGATCATCTTCCCCGTGCATGCACAGTTAACCACAGAATCGCCGTGTGCTTCTTATAAATATTAACAATCACCCACTGAACAGCAGCCTGAGGCATTTTCTTTGAACTGAAAAGCTTTTGCTTAAGGGTAAATTGCAAAAGCTGAGAATCAGATCCACAGAATGAAAAGCCAATATAAGACAGCAGTAGCAAGCACCTATACTGAATAGGTATACTGCTAATTTATCTGAAAATCTTACTAACAAACCATGTAACTCCAATTAATGATTAACTAACACATATGTTCTACCCATAATATAAATCAAATTAGATGCTAGGTTTTTAAAATGTCTTAACCTCCTTGGTGGTGTGCGAAAAATGAAGGAATCAGCCTATTATGTTCATTGCCGGTAAGTGCCCCTTAAAAGGCCTGTTGGCATTTTCAGCAACAGCTTTTGCTCAGGTCTTCAGTGACGACACTTGCTCCGAGCTGCCTTCTCTTTTTGCTGGCTCATACACACCACCTGGCAGTGCCTCACCTCACTCACCTGGGGTAAGAGGCAACCTGTATGCTACACTATACCCCCAGCTCCATGAGCTGACCCAAAGGCCAAAGTCCACATCCAAGACTTGCCAATGGGCATTAGCAGCTGGAGACCCATTCAAAGTGCTTGCTAAGTGCTGTGTCTGAGACCCCTCCACCTGCTGCTCATGGGCTGCTTTATTGCTGGCTTTTCCAGATATTCCCTACTACTCAGACAGGTCTCTGCAACCTCTGGAGTTTGTCCCACTCAGGTCCAGACCCTGAGGTCGCTACATTACAAAGTACAATGCTAATGAAGTGAAAGTTTTCACTAAAGGCATATAGTTCATAGACTTTATTAAAGTGGAAAAATTGTTTGTCCACATTGAAAATGTTAAGAAATATTAAAAATGAAACAGAAACAAAACTGGTAGCCAGTCTATCATTATGATTTTCTTTGAAACACATAATAAAAAGACAAACATACTATGCTTGTCTATCTATTATAAAAAGAAATCCTGTCCTGAAAAGCAAAAAGCAAGTCTACGATACGTGATCTTCTCGTAAGACATTTTAAAGACCTGCGAGACCAAAGACATGCCCTACTTACAATCTATCAAATAGGACAATAGGCAGCAAAACATTCAGTCTTGTGAAGGATTTGAGCACACAGATCCAGGGCTCTCAGCGCATATAAAGCGTATAAGGTACGTTATAAATTAAATGTCGACATCTAAGCGAAGAAGAAAGCAGCGCGGAGAAAAGAGACTCAAATGCGTTGGACAGAAAAAAGAGCAAAAAAGAATAATCGAGGTGCAAATTCAGAAAAAAGGGAAAGTAATTATCAGCCCGGAACAAGTGGAATTGAAAAAAAAGCACGTCCAATCCAGCTCAGAATTAAATGACAGTGAGTAAAAGACAAAGTAGAACTTCATAAAGACGTTTACAAACGTTGGCGCTAAACACATGCAGAGCAGGTTAGAGACTATTAAACCAGTGAAATTAGAAAGGTTAAAAAAAAAAAAAAAAAAACGGCGCTATACACATGTGGAGAAAGTTAAAGGATATGAAAGTAGGAAAATTAGAAACTATAAAAAAAGAAAGTAAAGATCGCAGTAGTGCAAACAAACAAACTGCCTCATTTAACTATGTACCAGTCTAACTTTGGTTTTGCACAATAATTTCTACACTATTGCACCTTAACACTTAATTCTACTTTATTCACATAATTTGACTTATTTATTATGTTCTACTATACTGTTACCTTTCAATCTATGACTTTTTGTTAATCTGATATTCTTCTAACTTTGCACAGTTTTTGATAAGCGGATCAGGATGCATTTCAGTGCGTGTTGTCCTGTATAACTATGCATGTGACAAATAAAGAATCTTGAGAATTTCAAAAACGGAGTTTACCGCACATGCATTTATTGGTTACTTTGTTCATGTATATATATTTATCTGTCTGCTTATTTAAAAAGCTACATTTACCCGAGGAGTCAAAAACGTTCTGTCTAGCCCTTGTACAAAACCCTAGACAAAAGCTGGGGTATCACCTTGGTAACCCCATGTACTTTTGGAACTGTGAGAGGAAAATAGCACAACTTTACAGACAGGAGTCCAATGCAGAACTCTACTTACTTTTTTACTTTGTAAAAAAAAATTATTAACTGCTGATGATATAGATCGTTTTGTCTGTGCTGAAATTCCAAACAGAGAAACCTATCCTGACCTCATTAAAAAGATTCAGCATATTGGGACTCGCAAGATTACAAATATTGTTTTTACAGAAGTTCTGAAATAAAAGTGAAACTAATGAAATAGCAGCAATTCAAAGAAAAAAAAATCTTAAAAGTGTGTATCCAGAAAACCAAACATGGGGGTTGGTGAGCTAAGTGAGCAGGGGGTGAAGCCCCCTAGTATAATAATATAAAAAATAATAATCATAATAATTAAATAAGAAACATATCTTCATATACAGTATACACATATTTTAACGTATATACATCCACAGATATAGTTATTCATTTAAATCCACTTTCTCTTGTCACACGTGTGCATGGGAGGCAGCTAAAGGGTCTGAATGAGAGTAATTCTGTGCCAGACCAGGGGGTGGTGGAGTGCACTAACTCTTTTTCTCACTTCTCTGCTGACTAGTTATGGGAAATCCCGCCTGGCCTGGACGACGCCACTTCCGGGCTCACTGAAGACATCACTTCCAGTTTTGCCCCACTGATGACATCACTTCCGGCCCTGGGGCCAATGGCATCACTTCTGGTTCCAATCCCAGGGATGCCATCACTTCCTCCGCTGGCCTTTAAAGCTGCCATCTTTGTGCCAACAAGGCAGTTCAGTTGTGGACTCGAATCTGTACAATTCTGTAGTAAAAAATTATCCATTGCTGCCAGGAACAATATATGGGTGGCTGCCCCAAACCTTTTTTTGTGTGGATCTTTGTTGTACATATGAAACCGTTAATGATAAAAAAAAAATAAGCATTCCTCATCCTTGAAGTATGGGCATAAAATTTCTGTAATGTCTTCCAGATGGGAGTAGTGAAATGAAATGGTGGTAGGGATGTGATAGGTCCCTGATGATGCTGGTAGCCCTCTGCATGCAGCATGTGTTGTATATGTCCTCCAGTGTAGGTGGTTGGGTTCCTATAATGTCCTTGGCATAGCTGACAACTCCCTGAAGTGCTTTCTTATCAGAAGAGAAGAAGCTGCCATACCACAAAGGAATGCAGTATGCCAGTAGACTCCCAATAGACCATTGTTACAAGGTCACCAATAGCTGCTTGAACAATTAAATTTCCTAAGTATCCTGAGGATGTACAGCCCCCGTGTTCCATTTAACTAGGGTAGTAGAATTAACTGTCCATAGCAGGTCTTCTGAAATATGAAAGCCTAAGAGTTTGAAGCTGGAAACCATCTTCACAACTTCTCTATTAATGTACACCAGATTAAACTTCTCAGAATGCTTCCAGAAATCAATGATGAGATCTTTGGTCTTGCTGGATTGTTCACCATTCAGTTCTGGGCCTCTTCCCTTTAGGCTAACTCATATCCATCAGAAATCAGGCCTATCACTGTTGTATTGTCAGCAAACTTAATAATAATGTTTGTAGAATGGATGGATACAAAATAATGGGTGTAGAGGGCCTAACAGAGTGGACTCAGTGCATAGCCTCAAGGAACACTGGTGTTAATAATTATGGTAGAGGAACAGATGGGCTTCTAAACTAATTTACTGAGGACAATTAGTAAGAAAATCCAATATCCATTAGGACATGTGAGTGCCATTTTTTGCTAAGTGCTTTTACACTCACCTTCCTGTTACTATATACTGTATATCAGGCACAATATTAAAACAGCTCTGACCCATACCCTGTGGTATCTGGCACCAAGATGCTAGCAGCAGATCTTTTAAGATCTGTAAGTTGCAAGGTGAATCTTCCATGGATCGCACTTATTTTTTCAGCAGATCCTGCAGGTGGTCAATTGGATTGAGATCTGGGGAATTTTGTGGCCAAATCAACACTTTGTTCAGGAATAGTTTGAGGGACATGACAAAGAATTCAATTTTGCAGTGTAGCAGACTGCATTATCTTTTTAAAAGAGGCCACTGCCATCTGGGATGACTGTTGCCATGAATGGATGAAAATGATCCGCAACAATCTTTAGGTAGGTGGTACGTGTCAAAGTAACACCCAAATGAATGCCAGGACCCATAGTTTCCCAAAAGAACATTTTCCAGAGCATCACACTGCCTCTGCTGGCTTGCTGTCGTCATATAGTGCATCCTGCTGCCCTCTCCCCAGGTAAACAACACACTAACTTGGTCATTCACATGATCTAAAAGAAAATGAGATTCATCAAACCAGATCAACTTCTTCCATTGATACATGGTCCAATTCTGACACTCGTGTCCATAAAAAGATGATTTCAGCAGTCGACAGGGGTTAGCATGTACATTCTGACTGGTCTGCAGCCACATACACAAAAAATGGCAATTCACTATGTGTTCTGACACCTTTTCCTAATGGCCAGAATTAGGTTTTTCAGAATGTTCTGCTACAGTAGCTCTTCTGTGGGACTGGATCAGATGGACCCACCTTCACTCCCCTCATGCATCAGTGAGTCTTGAGCACCTATGACCCTGTTGCTGGTTCACCGATTGTACTTCCTTTGACCACTTTCAATAGGTATTAACCACTGCATTCTGGGAATACTCCATGAGATTCTCTGACCCAGTCTTCGAGCCATCACAATAAGGCCTTTGTCAAAGTCACTCAGATCCTTATGCTTGCCCAGCTTCCAACACATCATCTTCAAGAACTGACTGTTCACGTGGTGTGATATATGGCTGGCAGTTTATCCCGGCCAATACCCCCACGCTGCTAGATGGAGTCCTCCCTGCAACATGGAGGTGCCCCGAATTCCAGCAGGGCATCATGGACAATGGAGTTTTAATGCACAGCCTTACTGGATACTGTGGGGGCCGCCAGGGGATGCCGCAGGGAGGCACAATGATTTCTATTATTGCCCGGAAGTACTCCCTAGTCACGGGGACGGAAGAAAGGAAGTACTTCCGGGCTGAAGAAAAAGGAGAGTTTTCCACCTGACCCGGAAGTGCTATGAAATCACATGGACTGAGGGACAGAAGCACTTCCGGGTCAAGGAATATAAAAGGACTGTGGGAAACCCCAGCAGATGGAGCCGGAGTTGGGAGGGAGTGCGACAGAGCTGCTGGGAGTGGAGGATTGTGTTTATTATAATTGATTGTATTGATTTATTATTGAGTATTGTGTGAGTGGAGGTGCTTTGTGCACATTATAATAAATTTAATATTGGGACTTTTACCTGGTGTTTGGGCGTGTTCTCTGCGGGTTCAGGGATCAACAGGGACCCATACTCCCACAGTGGTTTCTAATATAACCCACCCCTTGACAGGTGCCATTGTAATGAGATAATAAATGCTATTCACTTCAGCCATTAGTGGAATTACTTTTATGGCTATATACTGTATATTTGTTTGTGCCGTACTTAATATTTGTAAGATAAGTATAAAAAATTAATACTACCCTGGAAAGGGAGACCCATACAGAAAATGATCAGCCTGAAAGTTGAACTGAGGTCGTTGCAACACTAACTAATGTGCCACTGTGCTGTCATCAAATGCTTGAATTTAGACCCAGAAGACAGAATATATGGCAAAATTCAGCACTCTATGGATAACAATCACCAGCATCACTTCTATAGTTACATACAACTTAGTAATTCAGTTAGTTTTGTTTTCAACAATATTAATGGTGCTCTTTGTGCCAGATTTATCAGAAACAGTTTCTTCATCAGCTGATACTCAATTGGACATGTCTTTTAGAAAATGTTGCAGAATGTCCATCAGTTTTACCAGAGATTAGATTCTTCATGTATTAACTGTGGTTTCCTAAAAAAACCTATACATTATCTACCAGTGATGTAAAACATCTGGTGAATTCCAAAAGAAACAAAGTTAGTCTCATAAAAATTACAGCAATAATAGTTCAAAAATAGGTCCGTCTATAATTTTGAGTAAAGCTTGATTTTTGAGTCAACATTTTTACAGTGCAATGCTTGCTAGCCGCCTGAAAAAGCTTTCTTCAATTTTTGTCAAGTGAGTAGATGATACATTTTATTTTGCTTACACAAGGAAAAACATCTATTCCTGTACAGTGGTATGCATAGCAACAGATGTAAAAATATATTTGAATTTACAAATATAATAATTTGACTTTACTAGGTGTCACTGAATATTTAATTCCACTATTCATCCTGTAATCAGCAAGGCCCACAAGACCCTTATTAACACTGCAAACTCCGTAGCAATTACAAGATTAATTAACACTGCTTCCATAGCAGAAATTGGTTTGCAGTTAAATGGTTATTTATCTAGCGCACAATAAATTAAACTCTAAAGACATTGCGCAATACCCACTTCTAATTGTTGCAGTTGCATTCCCAGAGGAAGTACCACACAAATTAATTTCAACATTAAACATGATTCTTTATTTTTGGAAAATAATTAGACAGCTATGAATGTCAGGCAGAGGGCATGTAAGAAACAAATCAAAAATAACTTCTTTGCTAGACAGTTCTAGATAATATGTTCTCTTATTTGAGTAAAATGGACCTTGGGATAGACCTCCTTTGAGACTCACCCTAGGGGGAGCACTAGGGTTTATGTGGTCCAAATACAAATAAGCAGTGAATTCTGAGGCAAAACCTGAACAGAAATGAAGGTAAGGCTAATACAAGATTTCAATTGATTTACATAACAGTTACCACTAACAGAACCTAAAAAAATCAAAGCTTTCTGACCAGGCCAATGCTCATTATGAAAATACATTTATTGCCATTACATTTCAGATCTCCAGATAACCAGAAGCTGTTTTTGCAAAACAATTATTATCAAACAACATTTTTCCTGGCATTACAGTAGTGTAACAATTAGTGCTGCGGCTTCATGGACTCTGCACTAAATTTTTGTCCATATTTCCCTCACACATCCCAACACAGCCCACCTCAGAACTATTTCTATCTTCAGCGGCCACCTAAGTCAAAACGTCTGTCACCTCTGTACCACCCCATCAGCTGTGCACTGGCTGTGTGCGTGTTTTTAAGACTGCTAGAAAAAAAAGAAGTATGTTTAACCCCAGGTAAATTAACCAGTGTGTATATACTCATAAGAAGGTGTGAAATGGAGGCTTTTAGAAAACGTTGCTATTGAGTTTATACCTCATATTTAGTTTAATAATTTCAGGTAGACAGAACAGCAAGACCACAACGGGTAAATTCACAGTCATCCAACTTTTACTAATATAACTTACTAAAAATGCATAAATGAGAATACAACTATTAAGAGATAGCAGATGCTATACAACCATTGAGAGTTGCAGACACATCACTATTTGAGGCAGGCAAACGTGAATGAATGATAGACGAATGACAATGCACCGTTGATGAGAGCGAGAGAGAGAGAGAGAGACAGAGAGTGAGAGAGGGTGGTAGGCAGTTCTAAAACTGCACCAAACCTTCATACTATGAAAGTACAGTGACACCTAAAATGCCCCTACACAGGTGAGGACGTCATGACACCACATACTTTCAAAGAACATCTCAGTTGGATTAAGAAGAATGAAATACATGGACTTCTCTCTCCCAGTTATGTTAAAGCCAAGCTTGCTTTCATGGACACTGACTTATTTCATTCAGGTTATATTGTTTGCGAAACTTTTGACTAGTATTTGATGCATAGTTTCTCTGCAAAAAAGCATACATAATGACTAAAGTTTAAATATTTCCACACTGAAACTTAACTTGTTTACTGATATCACCTGCCCCAGTGTGCTTGTTTGACTAATTTCTTATTTGTTTAGCTCTTTCAAAGGCACTGATCTGACCTTGTTAGAAAATGTCTCTGAGCTCATTCTGTTAGAACTGCACATCCCTTTCAGGGTTAGTAACTTTGCTGGCAGAGGTTGGCAGCCTCTTCTGTATTGCCCTGTATGATGTGGGCAGCACTTTCAAAGGTTGTTTATCTGATAAGTCCCGGCAAGAATGCAGTTTGTGAAGTGACTCTTGGTCTTTGCCAAAGTATTCACAAGTCTAGACCTTTCAGGGAAAAGTGCCCAAGGCAGAGATAGGTGCTTGGCCTATAGAGGTATTCTGAAGTGGCTTCGATATTTGATCTGTAACTTGAAATGGGCAGTGACAGGCCCTTGGCTACTATGCTGTTTGAACCATGGGTGATAAGTGAATACAATATAGGTAAGCGGGGTGTGCATGTAAATTAGGGTTAATAATTTAGACATTTCCAATATTACCTTTTCCACCAGTATAAAAAGAACCTTAGAGGTTAAAGTGCCTTTCATGAATACTAGTTGAAATCAGGCATAATCCTTGGCTAGGTTGTCTACTAACTAGGGATATCTTGTTTTTTGCCAGGTTCTGCCCAGATGTTTTATAGACATGGACTCACATGGTCCAAAATCATAAAGTACTAACCAGTGATTCCCTTCTCCAGTGTAAACACCACCAATTAGGCCTTTTATTGCCAAGATCACCTGCAATTCTTTGTGGTTCCAAAAAGAAAAATATGCAATAAATAGTTTGATAAAAATATTTCCCAAATATATATGAGGCATATTACATTGAAGATACATTCAGGTATGTAAATAAGCTGAAAGTAGTTTGGGCGAAGGGTCTGTTATGCTGACTCCTTACTCTCTAGACATTCAAGTAGCTTTTATGTGGGCACTAAGTTATTGTAACTCAATGGAATTATATCTTTTCAGGTTTTAATTTCTATAAAGAAAAAAAAAGAAAAACTATGTTCACTGGAGCTCTGCTTTATATTAAACCATCTACACATCTAATATACTATATAAAGATGAAAGTATGCTTCTATGTTTGCTTGGTATGCAAATCCACACTGTTGAGTCTACATTATCAATATTTGCACAGATTCCCCATTTCTACTGTACATGAGAAAACCATAAATTATGTTTAATTCTGAAAAATTTGTATGTTCTTTGTTAGTAATGCGCTGCTATGAGGCATTTTTGGGACTTGGCACAGATATACAAAGTGGCTTCCCATGATCAGTTTAATCAGTGAAAGTTTTTCTTTGAGGCCAAAATTCTTCTCCTATTGGAATTTACTCAGTGATCACACCTTGACTTTATAGCTTTGGTAGCATCAGGTACCCCTCCTAGTAATATTAAATTGGAGACATAGCTATATCGTGTTACAGATAAAGGTGTTACGAGCAACCCTTGCTTGTGCATCTTGTTTAGAATTTTTTTCAGCACATTTGTTAAATATGCCCTACAATGCACTGGCACCCTAACCACGCTTCGTTCTTGTTGGGTTTGGATTTGGCTCCTCTAAAACCATACAGTACATTAGAATAAACAGGTTGGGGAAATGAATAGATGAATAATCAAGTGTCAACAGGTTTAGTATTTAATCAAACCTATTTATTAGGATGTATCACACTACCAATAAATCAAAGACATAGCTAGAAGATAAAATGTGGATTTTAACAGTATTGTATATAGCCCAGTATGGGGTTCAGGTTGTTTGCTTTTATTTTCATACATCATTTTTGAAAAATCTGCCCATATGCTATAGGAGCATCTCTGTTTGCATTTGCTGTATTTGCTACATATGTTAATTCAGTTTCACAATGTAAATTATTAACAAAACAAGATCTTGACTTGACTGTGGCCTCAGGCTTTTCTTTTTCAATTACCTCAGACAGAGGAAGGAAACATGCCCCAAACTATGCCCCAGTACCTTGTTTTGTTGTACATAAGTTAAATTACCAGTTTTTTTGTCCTAGTATTATAGGTCACCTATAAAAATCTTGTTCACCATTTGTAAATTATCCATCTTGGACAGCATATAATAATAACTGTTTAAAAAGGTAATATTACTGTATGCCCCATTCCTGTCTGCTTATTAACTTTAAGAGGTGGTAACAGTCCAAAGAAAATTATGTGAGATGAATCAACAGAAAATGTGAGGATAGAAAAATCAATAGAATGCCTACCCTGAAGTTGTCTGTTATAATACGTCAGCAGAATAGTTCAAAATACGGAGCCAATATTATCCTTCTATTCCGTCAGAAATGCCTCTTCCTATCAGGAAAGATGTAAAATATAAACAGGTTGGATTTCCTCCTTTTTGGAAAAAAATCCATATTTCTTTAATTTATTTCAAGTTAGCTTGCCCACTGCCATGTGATGTAGCACCATAAGCTAGTATGCCTCTATAGGTATACAAAAATAAAGAAGAAAGAGAACAAAAAATCCTTTCATTGGAAGAACATTGGCATAATAAACTTTAGCCAGAAGTACTGAATAAAATCTAAGGTTGAGTCCATTACATAAGGTTTAAATGAGCAACTTGGCAAGGTGAAAAAAAACAAAACATTGTATGTGCTGTAAAAATTGCTGGACATTTTACACTGAATATTTTATAGGAGGTCCAAACAATGGTATGCTGGTCAGTGCTGTGATCTCATAGATGTGTTACCTTAGGTCCCCCTCTGGTTTGAGTTTGCATGTTATCCATATGTGTGAACTGTTTTTTTTTTTTTTTTTTAATTTTTCCTGTTGATGGCAGTGTGTCCTGAGGTGAAATGGTGCCCTGTCAAGAGCTGGATCCAGTCTTGTGGTCCATGCTACTGGGATAGGCCATATCTCCCCATGACCATGAGCTACATTAAGTGGGTCCGAAAACAGATACCTAGTTGGACACTTGTGAGCAAAAATAATCTAAATGACACAGCAGTGTATGGCATGACATCCACTTAATTTATTTAGTTAACTGGATAACGTGCAATTAGGAATAGAAAAACTGCCATATACTTTGAAGTGCAATGCTGCAGTAAGCAGAAAAGGTTTAATTGCAGTCTCCAAGCAATTTCTATAGTTGAAACTATGGAAGGCTGATCTTACCAGACAGGTAATCCATCTTTAGCCTGCAATTATATTTATATTTATATAACACCTTTCATTAGCACTTTCTGTCAATAAGGAGACACTTACAGTGACTCCTTTACGGGCACTACATCAAAATCTATGTTAATCTGTGGGATTGATTATTCTTTCAAAGATGAGTGGATCTGAAACCAAACTTCACACAGATTACACAATTGAACTATATGACCACTTTAAAGATGATGTAACAGACAGGCGGTTATTAAAGCCTCACATCCCACGAGAAGTCTATGTCCATTAACATGTACGATCAATGGCAACACACAGAAGCGTTTCAACTTTGAACACTGCCATTCATGACATTAAAGGTGCTGAAGCCATTTAACTTGTTCTTGCATTTTAACAGGAGCCCATAAATTTAAAATCAGGTTTGGTAATTGGTGCCACTTTCAATAAACTGCATAGCTCTCTCTCTTTTTAATCTGTATGTTTGTTTATTTGAGATGACTCTTCTACTTAAAGCAACTTAAAAATCACATGTGATTACAATCGAAGCAGAAGCAGGTTAAGTGAGTTGCTCAGGAATGCTAAGTCAATCAGTGGTGGGAGTTAAACCTGAGCCTTTGCAGCTTGTGATCAAATAATTAGTCAGTATTTATTAGTAATTGAATCATTACATTAAGGTCTTAGTTGTATGACTGATCATTCAATCAGACTTTAGACCATATAGCAACTTTCATTGGGAATATACCAGTACTTTGCAGAACACATGAGGCAGCATAATAATAAATAATTCAAAGCAACAGAATGCGGTTCAGAATAAGAAATATCCAGATATGTATAAGTAATAAATCAGAGGGAAAACAGGACGATTTCATAATACAAATGAGTAGATTTAAAATAAGACTTATTAACAGCACAATATAGGTTCTACACATAAGACTGAAATTAGCACACACACAACCCGTGATGTGTCTTCAGCAGCAATTTGAATGTTAACTTAGATGGACCCAGGGAGACTTCAGTAAAATATGATTAAAAATGCTCTAGAATAGTGAAAAGTCAACTGTTGATAAACCTCTAGCTTCTGTTAGGGTTAAATTTGTGAGAACAATAATAACCCATACTGAGATGGTACAGCAATAGCTTTATAAGTCAGCAGCAAAAGATAAATGAAAACAGCACAAATGTCAGTGCACCTGATCTAGGTGAGTGCTGTTATGTTCACTGCATATTGCAAATACTGCAAAATGTAAGAAACCCTTTTTTAATCTCTTAATGCTTTGGCCATGAAAACTATTAAAAAGAACATACAGTTATCCAACTATCAGATGATAAAGATAGCACAGCAATATTTCAGCTTTGGAGGAGGAGAGGAATTTACAGATTGGACTCTGCCAATATTTTGTAGCTGATATAAAGAAGCTTTCAATGTTATTAGGATGTGATATTTAAAGTGCTTCAGGAGAATGACTCCAAGGTACAAAACCAAAGACAAAGTGCTAATTTCGTATAGGTCAATAATTAGTGAGAAAGAGTTAAGCCTATTGAACAAAGTTGATATGACATTATAAGAGCTTGACAGGAAACTTTTGTTGTTGCCAAAGTATATCCGGGAGAGCTTTTCAAATACACTTGACTATGATCAGCATTTAGGAGTAACATGAGGTAATTCAGATGAATCAAGTATCCCAAAAGCAACATAAAGGCCTTGAAATAAAGAGGAGTTTAAACTGACACCATGCATTAGATGGGCTGTAAACAGTAGACTTGTCACCAGACACAAATGACTGCATGCAACTAAGTATTAGAAACACATCCAGAAATATATTCTTGGTAAATTTAGTATCATTCTTTGGCCTTTCAGTAGCATGCTGAATTAGAAAAGACGACAACATATTGCTAAAAAGAGTAAACTCAGTATGTTGTTAAGGCAGAAAAAAGCCAAGCAAAATGACACCTTTTATTGGCTAAATAAAAAGATTACAATATGCAAACTTTCGAGGCAACTCAGGTCCCTTCTTCAGGCAAGATGTAATCATTGTTAAGGCAGAAAAGATTTAAGAAAATGATTACTTTAACTGATTAATTAGATGAGCACAATTCAAGGTTGTTACTCAGGGAAGGAAAATTTGATGGAAAAATGTTAGGAAAAATATAAATAATATCGCTTGGATTGTCTTTGTGTGCTTTGGGATGCAGGCAGAGCTAGAGAGACAGTTCAAATGGATGGATGGATGGATGGATGGATGGATGGATGGACAGACAGAACTATTTTTGTCCCTAGGGAGAAATTTGGCAACAATATGCATTTTTTGTATGTGTTACGAATGGAGTAAAATTAGTGCAATAAAAGTATAAATATGGGTGGATAAAACATTCAGAGAAAATGTCCAGTATGGAATACGAAGAGACAAGCTTGAAGTTTGCAATGAAGAAACAGCATAAAAAGTAGAAGGATGTGGAGGAATTGTGGGTGAGTGCACATACCAGACATTTACCAAATAGACCATTTATTTCAATCTGGAAGACAGTGGCAAAATAATAGTGCCAAGAATATGTAGAGTATTGCCCTGATTTATTTATAGCTTACTAGAGGGGTCAAGCCCCCTGGCGCCTTTGGCGCCCAACCTCCAGTTGTGGCCAGAATATTAGTAAAATCTGTAAATGTACAAAAGAAAAATTATTATTTATTGGAGTCAAAAATCACGAAATTCTATAATATGTAAAAGAAAAATTAATTATTATTTAACAGAATAAGAATCATGAAATGAGAATAAAATATTTACTCTCTTACCGATTGGAGTATTCCCATTAAACTGAGGTCCACTATGCTCCATGAGTATTTATAAGAGACTAAATAAACAATCCATTCATTTTAACTGACATTCTTGTAGATATATATATTTTTTTAATTACTCATTTAAATAACAGGAAAATTGATGTAAAATCTAAAGTGGTATGCAATGGGTCATCGTAACTCGACCTTCAGCTAACAAATCACCTAAATACAAACATTGGTGTTATGATTAGATCTTTTTGTTTATAGTTTGTTCCTGTGAAAGAAAATTTATTCGATCAAAAATAATGTCATTTATTGAATTAAATTATTAAAATTATTGAAATAATAATGATTTATTGAAATTAAAAACCACAAGTTTCTTGATATTAAAAACCACGACTTTCTTGATATTTTAGTTTATAATTTAAAAATGGAATAAGAATCTAAAAATCTAACAACATCACATTAATGTTTTAAAAATTATGAAAAGAATGGTACCAAACATATATATGTAGGTTTAAAAATAAGAGCCCAATTTAAAGCGTGACAAAAAACGTCGCACAAAATCATTGCACTTTTAAGCTTATGATTTTATATAAAAATAGAGTAGATTCATCATCATTATTATTGTTATTAGTTTCCTACAGTGTTGTATAAAGTTCCCAACAGATATACTTGAGTAAAATTACAAATACCTTTCAGGAAAGTGACTGAAGTTAAAGTAATTTTTTTTCCATAAGAAAACTGCTCAAGTAGATGTTTTAAAGCAGGGCTATTCAATTACAAATTCAGTTGGGCCAGATTGTTAAACCAAGAAGGTTAGCTGGGCCAGTCATTTTAGCGGCAAAGCAGCTCGTAATGACAAATTTTAAAACCAACACAAACAAATTTATTGAAAAACATAAGGTTTATTCGTTGTTTCTCTTTTAACTTTGGTCAGTTTGCAGAGCAAAAGGTGCATACAAAAAGAGCTGAATTAACAGAATCTGAGGTAGCCCCTATTTTTTCCACTTACAAAAGAAAAAAAACTGACCTAGGCTACATATCTGACCTATCTGATCACAAAGTGCATAAAACAAAATAGTGCACAGTAGTAGGCTATTAGAAATAACATTGTTTCCTTTTGAAACAAAATAAACAACTTGCACACATTTGACCCAGGAACATCTCAAAGTGCATAAAATAAAAAGTGCACAGTATTCACAACTATAACAACACTGAGGGAACTTATTTTAAATCACCATGTGTGATTAGGCATGCCTGTGTTACGCATCCCATATTATATTGATGTATTGTAGGCTACAGTTACCCTGCTGACTTAGTGGGAGAAGTGACATTTTTTGTTTTGAACGAGAGCAGTGACTTTAGGCTCGTAAGTTGTCAATGCAATTCGAAGGCATTGGTGGAGAGTATGGTCAGTCAGGGAGCAACGAGAGTTGCTTTTTATGGAGTTCATGTGTGAAAAACTTGACTCACATGTATAAGTTGATCCAAACATACTGAGCATGACGATCGCTACTTTCTTAATGTTAGGGAACTGATGTGCGTTGACATCAGTCCAAAACATTGCAGGCCCGTTAGTGGAAAGCTCCTGTGCCATGGTTACAGATGACTGCATGTCAACAAGTTCGAGTGTGAATTTCCCCTCGTCAATGGAAGGGACCAGTTTCTTAGCATCTCCCGGATAAGTCCCCTTCTATTGCAACAGTGAACGGGTCTCTGACAAAAACGGCCAACTCTGTGGGCAGATCAAGTCCACCCAATCGACCAGCAAAGTTATTTTTCAACATCGCAATGAAATCTGTCATCACATCTGTGATTTGTGCGGAGGATGAAATGCATTTGCGGAGTGTCGGAAAATGCAGCACTCGGCCTGTACTCAAATCATTTGCGAAAAGGTCCAGTTTAACTTGGAATGCGCGCATCTGTTCCACAAGGTTGATGACAGTTTTGTCTCTGCCTTGTAGTCCCAAATTGAGATCGTTCAGGTGTTTGAATATGTCGCTCAGAAAGCAGGCATCGGCCATGAAGTTGTCATCCAGTATGCGACTTAAGTGCGTTTCTGCCTTTTTTTGCTTGCTGCCGTGGAGGAAAGTTATGATCTCTTCTCTGAGACCGCAGAAACGCTCCAGTGCTTTGCCTTTGGACAGCCACCTCACGTCATTATGCAAAAGAAGGTCGTGGTGCTCAGCAGACATTTCTGACAGCAGCATGCGGTAAAAGCGTTGTTGGAGGCTTGATGTGGGGCGAATAAAATTAATTATAGCCATAACGCTGTCCATTGTCGTTTTAAGCGCCCCGCTTAGTTTTGCGCACAACACCGCCTGATGCACAGTGCAGTGTAAGGAGATCAACTGAGGTGCAACAGCGGACCAACGTGCTGCCAAACCATTCACTTTCCCTGTCATGGACGGAGCCCCATCTGTCACAAGCATGCACACACGCTTCATATCCAGACCACTGTCTTTAAAAAAGGCGGAAATTTTCCCAAAGACTATATCGCCAGTTGTGTGTCCTTCTAACGGCAGTAGGCCGAGCAGCTCCTCTTGGAAGCATTTGCCATCAAAAAAACGGACATATATGCACAACTGAGCAGTATCAGTTTTGTCTGTGGATTCATCTACTGCTATAGACATAGTATCAGCTTTCATCAGGTCTCCTAACAGCGTTTCATATACATCTGCAGCAAGAATTTCAACCCTACGAATGTTTGAAGTATCTGACAGGGGTACGTTTTTTATAGCAGATACCACGCTCATTTTAATTTTATCGTCATTTATCACCTCATCCACGACAGCCAGCATACAGTCCTTCACGGTTTCAGAGTCTGTGAATGGCCTTTTCTTTTTTGCCAGTATCCAGGAAACACGAAGGGATGCTGCAGTAGCTCTCTCTTGGGCTGTGAATGACCGCACCATGGTAGTACTGCTCCGGTTGTAAGATGCAATCAAACTCTGCACTTTTGCAGCCCTCTCTTGAGATCCCTCTGGAAAATTGGTGCGAAAAGTGTGGTGTTTCTCAACATGATGCCTCCGCACATTGTAATCTTTAAATACTCCCAACGCACTCATTACAAATTAAACACATCGGTTTGGCGTTTGGATGTGGCAGTAAAATAAACAAGTATTTGTCAGTCCAGGCAGGGTTAAACTTACGGTTTTCATTGCCAATTTTACGTTTCAGTGTTGAGAAAGACATATTGATAGTAATCTAAGCTACTACCGGCACGCTCTGCATTGTTTGCGCGTTGCAGGCTACGTAATTTACGTAGGAATGCGCGTTTTTGGCGGGACCATAGACATAATAAATACTTTATATTTATATTAATATACTATATATATTTATATTAATATAATATAATATATATATATATTTATATTAAATTATATTAAATAACAATTTATGAATAATATATATTAATTTATTATCTATGGGCGGAACCACGGGCTGGGCCACTCGGAGGTTGATTCTGGGCCGCATGTGGCCCGCGGGCCGCCAATTGAATAGCCCTGTTTTAAAGTAACTGATATTAAGTATATGTAATTGTCAAAAGTACAAGTAAACGTAGAACCTCTCACTGTTTTATATATAGTCAAATGTTCTTAGAAACACAAAATAATTGAAGCTGCTTTATTTTACATGAGACGTATTGCAATCGCTAGTCAACGTGAAGCAGTGACTTTCAGTAAGAATGGATTTCTTAATGATTACATTCAAATTCAGTGTGAATGGCACTAATAGGTGAGGCATAAAGACTTCCTCCACTTTATGAAGGAGCTTATTCATTCTTGAAACCTGAAGAGAGAATGTTAGCCATGAGAATACCTAATTACAATTAATTTTAAATTGAAAACATTTTAAGCATTCCATGGCTCAAAAAATAATACCCATTTTTGTTCAAATAATACCAAAGACATGACAATTTAAAGAATTAGTTTAATAATAGCATTAGTCATCAAAACCCTAATGGAGGTATTAATAATTCTTTGCATTTATATAGCGCTTGTCCTTCATTAACTAATATTTAATTAAGTTCTTTATCTAGATTTTAACACTTCACATACAAAGCAACAGACTTTCAGCTTTTCTTGGTCTTTACCAACTTGCTCACAATCTGTTTTGGAGCCGTGATGCCCAGGACAATGTGAGAAGACATGGAGGCAACATACAGTGGATTTATAAAGTACTCAGATTCCTTCATTTTCTGTACACTTAATTGCATTATAGATTTAATTTTAATTGGGTAAATTTGCCATTTTTCCCATTCATTCTGCACTCAGTAACCCATAATGACAAAGTGAAAACATATTTTTAGAAACTTTTGCAAATTTAATAAAAAACAAAAACTGAAATCTGTCATTCATGTAAGTATTTAGACCTTTGCTATGGCCCTACAAATTGCTGTGAGATGCATACTGTTTGCTGTAATTATCCTCAAGATGTGTCTAGAACTTGACGGAGTTGTCAAGACATATTTCAAACCAGCTTAATCCAGATCAAAGTCGATCGCCAGTAAGGCTTTATTTCCATTATGGTTGTCCTCCCTGCAAGTTCTAGCAGTTTAGAAGAAGCCATCCATCTTCTTAATCTAATCCAATAGTACTGGGCACAATGCAAGACACAAGACAGTGTGAGATGATAACAGAACACTTTCATAAGTACGTTTACCTTCTTTCACAGTTTAGTCAATAAAACCTGAGAATTAGTTCATTTGGATTAAGTAGTTTTAAGTGTTCATTCTGGTTACACAACAGTGCTATATACACTTGGAACACTATTATCCAAGTTTATTTAAAAACTACCCACAAGTCTTTCTTTGGGTTCACAACAAATGAAATGTTATAAAAAATTGCAAAAGATGTAAAATGATTCAGCGACTACAGATAAGATGCAACAGTTTTCTGAATTTTATAACAATGACCAATAAAAGGTGTGTTATTAAAATGCTTGGTTTTGGCTTAGCTTTTACCCATGAGGCAATCTGGTGTAGGCAGCATGGTTATGCTTAGCTTTTTACTCCACTCACATTTTATGCTTTCTGTTGATCTTTTACATAAAAAGACAGCTCAAGGTCTGTTTAAACTTTAATCCTGAAAATGCCACAATCTAACTGTTTTTTTATCTAAATAAGAAAATATTTTTACTATTTTCAATAGACATGGACTTGCCAATTACAAAACAGCCAAGACACAGATAGACATAGAAATTAATTTTATATTAAATTTATTTTATTAATTTGAATCAAATTACTCTATGTATATAAAATCCTAAGCCTAAAAGTGCAACGATTTTATGTGACGTTATTATGTCACTTTTTTGTCATGCTTTAAATCAGACTTATTTTAAAACCTACATATATTTGTTTGGTATCATTCTTTTCAGAAATTATCAAACTTTAATGTGAAGTTGTTAGATTTTCAGATTCTTATTCTGTTTTTAAATTATACACTAAAAAATATCAAGAACCTGCGGTGGGTTGGCACCCTGCCCGGGATTGGTTCCTGCCTTGTGCCCTGTGTTGGCTGGGATTGGCTCCAGCAGACCCCCGTGACCCTGTGTTCGGATTCAGCGGGTTGGAAAATGGATGGATGGAAAATATCAAGAACTCACATCCCACAAGATGAGAATTTGTGCCAAGAGATTTAACCATGCCTGAGGCTGGAAATAAAAAACAAAGAGTAGATGACAAAGACAGCTGCTCTACAGAATTTTAAATGTTCGAAGCGCCACGCAAGATGCAGATCACGTGGCACGGCAGCAGCAGCAAGCCAGCAGCTGATCGAGCAAAGAGGAGGTTTTCTACACACTTTTTCCACATTCAGGGAATTTAAGTTGTAGTCCATATGCAGAAGCTCTGTGCAAGCAAAAGTGGGCAAATAATTTTGGTAAGTTTTTTGATTTTCATTTTGGGTTTGTTGAAATAGAAATCTAAATAGTTTTAAAGTATTTACCTCAATAATTGTTAAATGTGTTATCAATATGATTAACATGACTCAGTAATTTGAGATTAAGGAAGTCAGATTCAATAACACCTGCAAGGAATGTGAACTTCTTATAGGTAGATATCGGTTACTAAGTTCAAATTTACATCCCAGTGATAGTGCGGGCCTGCAGGGATGAAAAGGGAGAGAAGAAGAGAGCCTGCCACTGCATCATATAATAACCTTGCAATTGTAGTCAAAATCCTGCTTGTAACTGGAAAAGCCGCTAGTTATTGGCTCAGAGGCCCCGGTCCACAGTAAGCCTCTCCATGTGGTGAAAGTTTTTTCCCCCACTGCACATTTTTGTTAGCATTGATCCAACAATGGCCAATTTTACTATTCATATGGTAATTTAATTTGTTTCAATATTTCCTAACATAGGTTGGCATTGCTGAATCACAGCTCTATTGGCTTGAGTTTAAACCTTGGTCTGATTACATTCTGTGCGAAGTTTGGAATTTTCCTGTATGTCTATATCACCCCCACCCACCAGTATATTAAATAGTGTGCCCCGCCTGGGGTGGCATTTGTTTCTGTCTTACATCTGATGGGTTTTGAAAAGGAATGTGTTACAGTAAAACATAAATATATACATTTTATACAAAATTTTGGATGATCTGCTGTGGCAACCCCTAATGGGAGCAGCTGAAAGAAGAAGATACAAAATTCTTCATATACAGTAATAAGGAGTGAGGGAAACAGGAGTTCAGAAAGGTAGAATGAGACTATGGCCCACATTGGCTAAGACCTGGCATAAGTGAAACTAAGCGATCACTTAGGGCCCCAAGGTCACTGCAAGGCCTGCAATCTACAAAGACATAAGAGTTGAAAAAAGTGAATGGTCCCAGATTTCTGCAGGAATATCAGTTTGTGCCGTAAAAGCTAGAAACAGCCCTACATTTGTAATGTTCTTTTCTTAAAGAAACACAGTAAACTATCAATTTTCTTTTGTCTGTTTTTTCTAATGAGGGCCACAATTAAAAGTAAGTTATCATGATATGCACTTTCAAAGTTCATATTTTCAATCTCTAATTCAAAGACAAAAAAGACAATTTTTGCACTTAACAATTGATCTTTCTCTCTAAGGAGCACTAAACACTGAGGTAAATGATCTTATATTAAGTTAATTTTAATGCATGCCCCTGAAGAAGGCATTTAAATAACACTAAGTTTCAAAACTGAGTATATTATTTTTTGCTACAAATTTTCAGAAATTTTAAAACGTCTCTCATCATTAGGAGCTTCAAAAGCAAGTGTATTTTTATATCTGAAAAAAAAGCCGCTACAGACCTGCACGATTGGTCTACGCTACCTGCATGGCAGAAGATATTGCAAAGCTGCCGAGTCTATATCAGGATCATAGGAGCTCAAATCATAATCTGGCACCATCGAGAGCCCAAGTGAGGAACCATCCCTGGCTGAGACCCCAGTCCACCACAAGACTCACCTGGGATCAATTTAGAATTCTGATCAATTTGGAAAGGCCAAATTGAACACAGCTGTATAAACAACCATACAAAATTATTTGAAAATTTCTTCAAATAATTTGAATTTTAAAGTAAATTATCCATTTTATTTAGCTATACTGGGTTAGGGCACACAAGAACCTATGCCAGCAGGATCTTAAACATGTAAGATATGAGCATTCCATTTCACAACAAAATACTCTAGTATACTTATCTAATATATTCTCAACACTCAATTTAAAGCTTGTGTCACATTACATGACTTCTAGATGTGGAGAAAGTCATATCTGCCAACAGCAGTTGTTGATCTTGTCGCTTGATCATGTCAGTTTACACAACCGAAAATCACTGGGCATGTCACATTTAGCCACTGCACGTGCATAGGTGTGCTTGCCCCGTTTTGTGACATCCTCTAACATGCTGCATGACATAGCCTGTGCTGTACAAAGGGTTAACGAGTATGGCGAGTTTAGTCACATCTTGGCCTTTTTTCCATGCTGTTGTGGTACATAAACACAAGACATTAGACAGAAGAGCTTCTCTTAGGTCCAATGCACCTGTGTTCTTTATTCCTTTTTTGCTGCATTATATGCATGGTTATTTCCAGATGAACATTCATTGATCATCAGCTTTCATACACACAGAGACCAAGCCTACAACTAAAGACAAAGTTAAACCAATTTAATCATTTCGTTATAGTGACTTGTGGACTAGTGGGAGTGAGCTTTTGGGTATATCACAGGAGTACACTGTTTACTGTCTCTGATTTAAGATTATGTAAATGAAGGCTAAGACTGAAAAATCTCTGGAAAAGTTGCATAATGTGACATGGCCTCAAAAGCATTAATCTGGACTCTTGGGGGGAAACTCATGCAAGTGATGGGAGAACATGCAAATTTCACAAATAAAACAGAACATTTAGGGATTCATTTTCAGCTCCTCAAGTTTTTAGGCTGCAATACTATCCAGTCCATCAGTTTTCTGCTTTTTTTTTTTTAAAATAATATTCTTAAATTAATCTAGTCATTTTGGGCATAAACATATGTCAATATAACTATCACATTATTGAGCATTAAAACCAAAGACCCATTACATATACTCTTGATTAATTACAGAATATCCTTATGCTACCAAAAGTAAGAAATGTAATTTTCTGCTGGGGATTTCAACAAATTATTCCCCATTTAAAATGAAAGGTGTGGTCAATTATTCACTAATTCAGTCATTCTTTTTTTAATACAAACTTGCTTATTGAGGGAATGGAGCCTATCCCAGAAGTTTTGGGTACAATGCAGGAATCAAACCTACATAGCATGCCTGTTTATTGCATAGTAACCTGTCCCACCCAATGATTCTTACTCAGACAGAGTCAGATTAAGATCACCAGCCAATACAACATGCACTTGTTTTGGAAAAAAAAAACTGGAAGCCTATAAAAAACACATGCAGGCAAAGGAAGAACATGCAAACTACACAAAGAAGGTGACCAGGCAGAACCTAAACCTAGGCCCCTGGAGCTACGCGGCAGCAGCAAATGCACTGCACCACTGGAGCTCCCAAAAATAGACTCAATTAAAGCATTGCTCAATGGGTGTACCAAGTTATTATTATTATTATTGCATTTTTTTTTAACATTTTAATGATTTTATTAAAATCTAATAACAATTCATACAAGCAAGTCAAGTATAACAAAACTAGGTTTGAAACAAATCAACCCCACCCATGAGAAAGAGAGCTAGGCCAGCAGAGTAGAACTTTAATAATAATAAAACTATGTAAATAAATAAATTAATAAAAATAAACAGAATAAAAAAAGGGGAGTGAGAACCTGCTTCCTCAATTTAAATGTTTATTCTAAAATGTTATTGATTAGATCCTGCAAGCTTTGAAAATGTTTTGTACAGATCCTCTAAGTGAGAATTTGATTTTTTCCAATTTTCAATTAGTATATAGCATCAGCTGCCCACAGATTTATAAGACGTGGGATAATATTTTTCCAGTTGAGCAAGATAAGTCTATGTGCCAATACTGAAGTAAAGGCAATCACAGTTTGTTTGTCCTTCTACACTTTACGCCCATCTGGGAGTACTGAACAGGATCAGTGGAGAGATGAGACATAGACAAAAATTGAAGGGTGAATGGTGCAAGTTTATTTACAAGAGTGCTGTACAACCAAAATGCAGTAGTGTCAAGTGGGCTTTAAGACACAGTCCTTCAACCCTGACACTTCTTCAGAAATAAATAAAAACAAACAAAAAGGAAAAATATGGTGTATTTACAAAAACAGTGCACTCCTACAAAAACTACACACACACTCCAATAATGAAGGTTGTCTTCTTTTATCCCTGGCTCAAGACGCTCCTCCAGCAGAAGAAAAATGCACAAAAACAAGTGTGTGTATATACAAAAAAAAAAACAATTGCACCAAACCCAAAATCAAAAACTATCCCAGCACCAAATAAGTATATATACCTCCACCAAAAATAATCACTAGGAGATATATAACTATATACAAAAAGAATATATACAAAAGCTGCCAAAATCACAACTGCTCCTCTAAATAGCTCAGCAGTGCTTACTCCTACCTCGCTTTTAGGTCCACTAACGACCCCTGTGTGCCGGTAACACCTTAAATATAACCGGCAAGATCGTCCAGCCAATCTGCCAACCCGTCTACCTCACGCACCTATCCAGGTAGACGCTAAAAAGCTCTCTCATGACAGAGTACCACCATTAATAATGAATGTGATACCGCCAACAGTTGGTCCACAAGTAAGTAAAGGAGGGGAAATGTAGTCATCATCCATTATTCAGTGTACTGTACCAATAGACATTGTCTGTAATTAAGTGCTCCCTCTTTTCAGTAAGACAAGGTCTCCTATAATGGCAAATAAATCTAACAAAATAAGACTCCTTTTAAGCTTCTGTACTTTAAAATCTCTTGCTGGCAGCATTTTGCTGCCCCCCAAGATCATTAAATAATGAAAAAACAACTTGCTGCATGCTATTTAACTAATAAATTAGTTCTATACTTAGTCTTAAATTCCAGATACCTGTCCACAATCACTCTGTTAATGCTGCTGTAACAAGAAGAAGCAAAAGGAACAAAATCCTTCAAGCCTCATCAGCTCTAAGTCCCTTCTAAATCATCAGTCAGTGTTAAATGTACCAGCTCTTTGATTTTATTCGTCAAAGCTTCATCGTGTAGCAGCCTTGAAATCTGTTAACTTCCTTCATTTGTTGCTTATCTGGTACAATTAACTCCCTATTCTCCCTTGGTCAATTTCTTTTTATTTGAACTCAAATCATTATTTCTAAGTATCCACAGTAAAACCGAAAATAGGGAACGCTTCCCATCAACACAGTCTGCTATTTTTTTCAATCAATGGTACTGTTTTGTCATGAACAATATAAGGTCCATTATAATCATAGTAGTGGAAAACACTTTTATTGAGTGATTATTACAAAACACAAAATATTTAGAAATTTGAAATTCATTTTGAAATTGTCTTTCACTTGTGTTTGCCTTCACAGTCATGATCAATACAATATAAAGACTGTTTAAAAAAAATCAAAAGACACTCAATGGATGAAAACAAAATTGTACTAAACAAATAGCACTTTTGCTGCAAGAGTTATGTACTGTATGTGTTTACCACTCAATGCATCTCTCTAGAGGTTTGCCTCTATGCAAAGTACTAAAAAGGATTTCAGGAATGGAAAAGCCTGTCAACAGTGAGTGCTGGACTTGTCATAATATGCTGTATATGGACAATTCTATCCCTCAGACATTTTTTAAGAATCACAAATAGTAAAAAGACAGTGTTGTAAGGCCACTGCTCCCCCTATTTCCATTTTGAGGTGAAAAGATAGCAAGAAGATGCTCTATCTGAGCCCTAGTGCCTTTATGTGTAGGCAGGAAGTACTAATTTGGGTTCAGTCTGTTTACACAGAAGTGTAAAGATGGGATATGTATGAAAGAACAGGTCGCAGCTCACTTTGGAGGGCTTGCCTCACATGAGAGACATATTAAATAATATGAAGTTATTTTACTGGTTCCTTGTTTATCATGGTGACGTGTTGCATGTTAGTAACACATGAAAATTGGAATTTGACTGTACTCTGTACATATGACATTTGTGACAGACAGCCAAGGTGCTTACCTGGCTGGGGTGCCTTTATAAAGGAAGGACCGGCTGAGGGAGCGTGCACAGGGCATTATCTTGCCTGGAATGCTAGATGGCAGCCCCCCTCGGTTGCTGAAGAACAAGGGCTTCATGGGAGATGGAGTTTGGTACAGCCATGTTGGGTTCCTTGAGTGCCGCTAGAGGGGTCGTTGGGCTTCCACCTCTCCTGAAAGTGGTCCGAAACCACACTAATGGGCCACTGGAAGTACTCCCGGGTACAACATAAAAGAAGCCAACTGCCACTGCTCCAGGAGCCAGAGTCGGGAGGGAGAACACAAAGCTTGCTGGAGGAGGAGTGGATGTGGACAGAGGAAGAGAGAAAAAGACAGAGAAAGAAGGCAAATTCAAAGTGTTGTGTGCTTTATTATTGTTGATTGGGCTTGTGTACTGTGGCTGTGCAGGTGGGAAACTGTTGGGAAGAGTTTCCCACAGCTAAATAAAAGCCTGTGTGTTGTTCTGGACTACCATTACATAACTAATGGTGTAAAACCCCAAAGTGTCAATGAGCACACAATTAGAAAATGGTTTTATGTTTCAATTAATAGCTTTGCAAAAGTTTATCATACATATGCAACAAAAACACGGACAGAATTTAGAATTGTTGCTTTCCAATGCAATACTTTTCAGATAAAATAAAGTTATACTTTGTCACATTACACGTTTACTGGGGAGTTTGCAGTGGTGAGCACCATCCCAATTATAATAATATGATAAAAGAGCCCATTTGGGGAGGTGAGGGAAATGTGAAATGCATGGAAAGTGTCTACTATGACCACAACAAACCGTCATGCATATTGCGGCATAATTCATGCATGAGTATTAAAAGAGGGTTCTCATTGACAAACTGCAAAGATTACTAGAAAACACGGAATTGAGCATGTAGATGTCTGATGATGAACATTATAAATAAAAAGACCAAGTGAAAGTTCACTTCTAATTTTAAGCAATTTTTTAATAGGAACTATTTGTTGCTGTAGTCCATGATCTCTGCATTTTGCTACGTCACAGCTATCAATGACCCAGCGAATTTCAGTGAAACTTATAGATTTGCTTCATAAAACTTTGCACCATTAACATGAGAAGAGAAGTGTTTAGTTCCTGTCTGGAAGTGTTTCCATGCACTAGTTCAGCATGCCTGTATTTGTCATTTAGTGTTTAAATAAAGAGCTCTTGTGGAAAAAAAAATTCCCGTCACACGTGGGTATATTGCTGAGCAAGGAGGTACATGTTGTCATTGGTCTGGTAGTACAATGCCTGGTTTGCCAAATTGGGATTAATAAAGTATCTATCTATCTATCTATCTATCTATCTATCTATCTATCTATCTATCTATCTATCTATCTATCTATCTATCTATCTATCTATCTATCTATCTATCTATCTATCTATCTATCTATCTATCTACAAGGACATTCTGACAGAAACAATGTTCCTACAGTCTTCCATGGCACTTGGAGGATGCACATCCTCAGCCTCATCTGCAAGATTCAAGAAACAGAAAAGGCCAGTTGCTAGATAATGATGACAAGGGGGTGAGTCTAGAGTAGTGGTTTTATTCAGAGAAAATGAAATAATGGGGACTTATGAAGCATGTGGCGTTTTTAAAAAAATGCACTCTGCTCCTCTGTAGTGATGTGAAAGAACATAATAAGATATAATTGATTTAACTGGAGTGCAAAAGTATACATGGAGATGCAAAGTGTGTTGCCAATTCTCAAAGACTTACACAACAGTAATAAAAAATATGTTTTTTGTTAGAAAATTAATCTCCTGGACGCTGGTGAGAAAAGACCATTGTTAACTGATTATGAGTCCCAGAAAAGGAGCAAAAAATTATCAAAATAATTCTTTGTCACACACATGCTGTTCGGAGACATTATGAGGGCTTATCTGATGGTAATTCAACCCTGAGAAAAGGGTTGGTACTGTTGCCTAATGCTTCACTTCCTTTTGTGCCTTGCATATCAGACAACCTGCAGCAACAGTGACGTTACTTCATTAAGTTTCCTTGGACCCGCCCCTTTTGGTCTGGCTTCCTCGTAAGAGGTTTGACTGCCATCTCGAGTCAGTCTAGCAGATGACTCACATCTGGAAAGACATTGCACATATTTTTCTAAATTTTCTTTTTGTTTTGCCAAAAAAATATGGGGTTCACCTTCAAAGTGCCCCAACTTTTTATGTCTCTCCTGTGTTTAATCTTACACCTTCCATAACATTATCATCTTTGATTTTAGTATTTAATTTTTTTTTGTTAGTTTCAGCAGGTTTCTGAGTATAACTACAGGAAAATAATCCACATTCTGTGCGCACTGTCCAGAAGTCAGTTGCAAATTGCTGAATGAGACGTTTTCAATTTTCTAGTGTAAAGAACGGTGTATCTGGGTGGGCATCCTGGCCAGGATGGGGCAAAGTTCCTTACCTGGACAAGAAGCCAACCCATTGCAAGTCCAAAAGGAAAGACAGGGTGTTCCCCATTTTGCCAGCACTTTTGGCCAGGAGGCCAGCGTTAGAAAAACTAGGGAAAACAACTGGTTAGGGCTACATGCTTCCCCAATACATTAGGTGGAAGCATCCCTGGACTGCACTACCTCTATGGACACCCACAAGGCATGCTGGGAACTGAATTCCTATGGGGCTACCTGTAGGGTGTTGTAAGGGTTTGTGATCCTTACTTTTGGGAACTTCTGCTCCATCTGGAAGTGCTTCCATCAGGCTATGCCCTAACATCAGAAGTACTCCCATGACTAAAATAAAAGAAGCCGCTTGACCTTATCTAGGCAAGTCGTAGTTGAGAGTGGAGGTGGACGACACTTGTCTGGAAAGAGTGGTGGAATAAGAGAAAGAATATTTGTGAAGACTCAACATACGAACCTTGTTGTATGATGGTTGATAAAACTGTTTTATTTGAACCCATGACTTACGCAGTGTGGTTGTGTTTGGGATTTGAGGTGCTGCAGTGCCCCCTACTGGTCACACTAGATACACCAAATACAAAGCATCTAAGGCTGCTGTGTTTTCATGGACACCTGTTTTTACTTTTCATCCCCTGCTTAGACATGTGAAGTTAAGTGGAAATTTCAAACACCTACCCTGAATTAGACTTTTAAATTAGGAAAGAACACACATGTTCATAGTTACAAGATTTATGATAAATGACTAAAATGAAGCAAGTCATTCAACCGTTAAAAGCCTCAAGCACACTGTAGCTCCTAGCACTTACCTGCAGGTTTCCCAAGACAATCTAATGCTTTGAAGCAGATCTTTATTCACATTTTTTTCCACTGAAAAACAGAATAGCTAAACAAAATGAACACTGTATTTAACAGTATAACTAAGGCAGACATAGTGGGATGTAATTTGATTTAAATTATTTAAGTATAAATCATTAAGATTCTGAAGATTTTGTTTTGATGACAGAAGGATAAGAGCCGGCTCACTGACCCAGTCTTCACCTTGAAGTTGCAAAACCTTAACTTTACCTTTGGTTTCTATTGAATGAGCAATGTCTACTCTAAGCTTGTTAAGAGCTTTTAATATACTTTGCCTTCTCAAGGCTTAATTTAATTCCAAAAAGACCAACATTTCAAAGGATTTAAGCGAACTTATACACAACAACATGGTGTGCTACTCTCCTCTGCCCTCAGTTTGAAACCAGTAGCAGGTTAATGTTGAGCACTTAAATTTTGATGAGCTGGGCACATACCTAAGTGCATTATTTTTCAAAGCCTCAAAGCAGCACTAACACCAAGGGCTTTAAACTGTCCTTTATATTTCTTCACAAAAAACAACTCTCTCCCTGAGGCTACAATGGATCAACTGCTGAGCTGATAGGACAAGCCAAGAATTAGAATCACAGCAACATACTGTATATATTATTAACATGCTAGACCGACATCTCAGTTGTAGTTAAAACTTTAGTCCATCAACTACAGTATGAAACAAGGCCAGACTCAGATGCAGAAGTCCTCTATTGTGATTACATTAATTCTCTGTATACTTTCTTCGAGGTTCACTATTCCTGCAAAAAAAATTAAGCAAGTTGCAACAAAAGGTTATTTGAAAGAGTTTGATCTTCAGAAAGGAATGACAGTTTTATTCATCTACTGGCCCAACTCCCTGAGTTTATTTGTCAGAATTCTGAGCCATTTCTGTAACTCTTCTACTAAAGGTACAGAGCTGCAAACCATCTCTTATATTTAAGATTCACTTGTGCATACAGAGCATTGGTTTTGATTCTAACTGGATAGTAAGACATTTTCAGACTTTCCTAACAGTGTCTAGTTTGTTTTTATAATCATATCTTAAAAATGAGTCATCATTAAAGACAACAAATACATTTAATTGTTATGAGTACATCAATTCCTAAACTCAAAGCACAAACACACATCAAATTTGTTTCTTGAATAACCAAACTTGCAACTAAAATTTTACCTTCCTATACAAATTTTACTAAGTACAATGTCTTTGTTTTCACCATAACATCTGGTTCCGACCTTTCTTTAATAAAAAATCTCAACACCCAGCACTCTTCTTAGGAACGTTAATAAGTTCATCTTCAGATCAATTGCGCCTATAGATTTTCATCCCTTTTACTTTCAAACTATAATCTCTTCTTCTCTTCTGTGTCTAAAAATATTCTTTAATCTTGAACTGATTTCCATTATGCTGTTCTTCAATATGAAATTTGAAGGTATTTGCTGAGGATTTATTTACAGAAACAAAATTCTGTGAATCTCTTAAGATGTACTGAAAGTAACAAATATATAGAAGAGTTCATAAATATGCTCCATCTGTTTTAATTAATATTTGGTAAAAAGCCACTACACTTTTAGGATAGATCTGTAGTTGCTTTGCGGATCTAAACAATATATGATTAGAAAATATTTATGAAAATTTGCACAAACTCCCTCAATATGAATCTTGGCACCATCAGCTACATAGTCTTGATTAGAATGGGATAAACCACCCTAACAATGATTTTTATTATTTTTAAAATTACCTAAAGTCAATTAAAAGTTATGAACAGAATCAGTGACAAAGGGCAGCCCTGGCGGAGTCCAACTCTCACTGGAAATGGGTTTGACTTACTGCCGGCAATGCGGACCAAGCTCTGGCACCGATCGTACAGGGACTGAACAGCCCTTATCAGGGGGGCCGGTACCCCATACTCTCGGAGTACCCCCCACAGGATTCCCCGAGGGACACGGTCGAATGCCTTTTCCAAGTCCACAAAACACATGTAGACTGGTTGGGCAAACTCCCATGCACCCTCCAGGACCCTGCTAAGGGTATAGAGCTGGTCCACTGTTCCGCGACCAGGACGAAAACCACACTGTTCCTCCTGAATCCGAGGCTCGACTATCCGACGGACCCTCCTCTCCAGGACCCCTGGAACCAATCTCCTTGAGAGGGGCTGGACTCTGTACCCTTTTAATTCTTAAAACAATATTAAATCAAAATCCATGCTTGAGGGTGCAAAACAGAAATGAAGAACTGCAGCCTTCTTGGCTTTGTAGAAGTATTTGGCTCTTGGGAGCAGGTCAGACACAGGAAGCTCCGTCCTTTGACCAAGTTCGGGTCCAAATGAGATGCCAACATCAGGTGGTGTTGGACTTTAATAGCCGTACAGCTGTAAGGGGCAGGGTTACTTTCCCTCAAGGGGTGTCTTCTCACTGCTGCAGAGCAAAGAAAAGATGAGGCCATTGGCAACAGCTCCCATTCTTACCTGTGATGAGCCTGGAAGGTGATCCTCTGATGTGAATGCGTGACATGATATATGTGTATTGTTCCCTTAGTTATATCCTAATAATGGAAATTAATAAGAAATAAGTAGATAAGAGCTGCATGGTCAGACCCACTACTGTAATTAACCCTCCATTACTTATTCTAGTTATTTATCTCTCCAAATCCTGCAGTGACACATAAAAATTGGCAACCATAAAACTGGTATTTCAGAACATATAAAATGGATGATATTTTGACAGCTTTGACTGTTAAGTGTAATAAACAGGCTAGAAAAATGGATGAATAAAATGCAGTATACAGCCATATCCTTTAATGGTGGTGCCACTCAAGATATAGCAGTTATACAGTGTGTGTTTTATCAATTTGTATTGCCCTTTTATTCCTTGTCCAAAGTGATCTTAGAGTAACAAACCTTTTCGTCTTTGTTTTTGACACAGCAAACATGTTTCCACTCTTTGAAGTGCTTTAACTGAACATAAGATGTGAAGTAAGAAACTGGCTCTGTGGAAGGGTCATTGAAATTCTAAATGTAACATAACATACACTAATTCTAATTACACACTAGGCATTGATGACATGCAATCCTCAATGAAGAATATAACAAATACCACAGTCATAAACTCTCAGAAGTTTTTCTACACTTTTCAAACTTTTTTTTTCATTTATATTCCTTTTTGTCTTAAGGATTTTACATTCACCTTGCTGGAATGAACAAACCTACTTAAATAAAAAAAGATGAAAAACAAGAGAAAAGCTGTTATTTATTTATAGAATTGTATGCTGGCTAAAACTGTGCTACATAGGCAATTGAATTAATTTAGAAAGGGAAAACAGTACTTACTAAATTCAAAATCCACAGAATCTTCTGGTTTGTACTATATTAAAAAATTTCAGAAACATCTATTGAGTGACAAGTATTTACCTTGAAGGGTCAGGCATTCAGTGTTGAGAATGTAAAACTTATATATACAAAAAATTTTGTTTAGGTTTTGGGAAAATGTGCAATCCAATATAAACAAAAACTGTGAAAATGTTTATTTAATACAGCCTTCGATCCCTAAGTGTACCCATTTCCTTTTTGGTACATAAACTTGCCACATCGCCCTTTTAGTGTGCAATTTTTATAATAAGTCAGTAAAGAGCTGGAGATTCAATGTGAAAAAGGGTACCTGTTTAGACAGGATTAGAAGCTGGTCAATTATCATTAATGGAACTTTAAATTTAAACACACTTAACAGAAAATGCATCTCACTTTTTGATATACTGTAAAGTATTACCTCATTGTTATGACCATGCCACTAACTTTGGGGAAAAAATTACTGCACCAGTCTGTTTTAATAAGACATTTTCTCAGTTGCTTTGCTAGTGATTACAAAGAACATAAATACTAGCTTTTCACAAAATACTAACAAAAAAGATATCTAAATCTTTACAGAAGCAGTCAATTCTGTCTCTTAAAACTCTCTTATGTTAGCTAATTACATTCTTGGCTGGGTGCATTCTGTTTCTTATCAATAACAGCATGACAAATAGAGCAGGATTATAAAACTCATATTAATGTCTAACAAGGCCCTACTGGACACCCACCGTCATTTGGTATTATAAATTTTAGGTAGCTTTTAAACTACTACAAAGTTCTAAATATGCTACATGGTTGTTACACAAAGCTTAATATGCTTAATAAGGTAAATAATGTGCAATCATTTTTTAATAAAAGTCAAATGACAAGGATACAATTCCTTTGCATACAGAACTGTGTGATATATTATTTTTACTATTATAAGAAGATTAATCTACTACAGATTATCTAAAGGGCATATACAGTATATAGTGAAATTTCTGAGACCCCCAATGACTTCTCCAACTGCGCTGTGCACCGAAACACTGTTATAGCTGGTGGGAATTGGTTGTCCCCCACTGGTGCAACTGCAAGTATGCAGGCTGTCCATGCAATGATGGTTGATGCAGGGAACATTTAAAACTGGCCACTCACCTGGACTTGCGCTCACTTTGTCTCCTCTCATGGGCAGAAAGGCTATTTGTTCTTTAGATCTGAGAAGGGAGTGAATACAAGACGACGTCGCCGTCACTGCATGCATGCTGCGATCTGTTTTAAGTGACAGCTCCCATTTGAATATAGGCTTTGAGAATGTTCCTGTCTTCATGACAATAAAGCTGATTTTCTTTTAACCCTGGACTCTCCTCCTTCTCTCTTGTGCAAGTCTGTGCCCCACACATCTCAATTATATATATATAGTGAAAGACAGGGGGTGTCACTGAGCCCCAAACTCTGGACACAACTGACACAGATAGACACAGGTTTCAAATATAACTTTTGTTTCATTTGAGTACCTTACACAGCACTGTATATACATGGATGGTGAATCCATTGTCTTTCATCTCTCTCTGTTATGCATTACAGCATCAGCTCAGAGCACCACAATGTATGGATTCTCTGCTCTTTACATGACTCTTTGAGGCGGCTTGCCTTTTGCCGCATTTGTTGAAAAAAGTGCATGCAACTGTACAGAGTTGCAATTTTTATAGGCGCTCCTGCTATTGATGATGTAATGTCAGTTCATTCTTTTGGTGATTCATCGCTGGTTGATATAACCTGTCCAGAACCTTTACAGTAGTAATATTACCTACATATTCACCTGTCCCTGAATTAATGACTAATTATTGAAATTCCGTTTTCTTAAAGAAGCCTAATGTAATCACATATTAGTCCCATGTAAGTTTATAGTAGACATAAGTTTTTCATATGTCCAGATTTTACCCTCACAATTTGTGCATGCAGCTTGAAACATAACAGTCTGAAGAACACACTCCTTTTTAGCTCCTGACATTTGGCACAATGTTTGGATAATGTGATGTACTTCCTTTACTGCACAGTCTTCAAGCGATCAGTTGAAAAACGCTATAGCTGGTCTATTTTGATATCAGCGCTGGAAATGCAGCAGCTGGCCGACACAGAATTTATAAGAGAGCGTAGCCTATTGACAGAGAAGGACTTTGCCCTGCCACCTGTAATGGACAAGAAAGTGCTCAAGTTAAGAGGATAAAATTCCAACTAGAATGTTAAGAAAAGCATGATATTCTTCACACTGGTATATGAAGTACTGTATAGCTAGTTTGAATACAGCATATTCAGAGACTAGGCACTATCTTGTAATATCCACTGGCAAGCAAACCATACTCATGAACTTGAATTTGGGAGCACTCCCAATTATGACATACAAATCATTTCCATCTTTAACAATGAGTACCTGCTGCCTCAAACATATTTGGTGAGACCCTGTTTAATAATAAACTTTAGTATTTTCTTATCAGCAGTTTTAGCAAATGTGTACTAATAAAGTTTAAGTATAAATAACTAAAGATGTCTAAGACATACTGAATTCATAAAACGAGATTACATTGTATCAGACCCTTTTTATTTGACTGACATGGTTTCATCAATTTTGTAATTACACTTTGATGTTTTTGTTTTCTTTTTGAGTCCCCCAATTCAATCTAAGATCAGTTTAGCAACAGAATCAACTGCCAGTCACCTTCAAATCAGACAACTGAAAAAACCATTACGTTACAAGAGGCATCAACCTGAGAAGGTTCTGCTTCCTCTGCTGATGTCTGTTTATTCCATCAAGTTTGTCTTTTCCACTGCAAGCCCTGAATTCTGCAACACTTTTTTTCTCCTCCCTTTTTCAAATAAAAATAAAAAATAAGGTTATACTGCATACCCTTTCATGCAAACAATTATCATGAGATACTAGATTAATGAAGAAAGATTAGAAATAACTGAAAACCATCAGAAGCAATCAAACAATACACATCCATTCCTTAGGTGAAACAAATCACTTGAAGTTTTTAAAAAAAAATACCACTAATTGTGACATTTATCCTGGGCTACAGAGTAGTCTCTCACAGATTATGCTACAATTTGTGATGTGTTCTTAACGGCACTGTGTTTATTTTGTGGACTGATGGTGAGGTTTTGTATGTACTGTATTTAACCCACAATAGTGTTATAGATTATACTGTAGATATTGCTGGTATGAACTTTTTGTCTTGAAAATGTGCAGTGTGCTTGCTTTCTGTTCACATTTTGTTTCTGGTTATAGTCTGATAGCTTAAATGTCTGTTAGTAACTGTTTGTGACATAGTGGTCCCCTCAATATGAGCATCTGTTGCATCTCATTTTGACAGCTGAATATTAGTTACCAACCCACTTTGCTGCTCCTGCTGTTATTACCAAAGAAAATAAAGGCAGAAAAGATAATCTGAAATCGGTCTTACCAAGCATGGATCAAAAAGCCAAACAGTCGGATCACTAGTGTTAAAGGAATATTCAACCCAAAAATAGTGGTGATGGCCAAGAAAAACGATCAATCTCATGTTTTAATAGAGAATGAACATAACGTTTCTGATGTAATGGGAGCCAATGGAGACCAACACTGGACAACAATAAGCACAACAAAAAAAACTTCCATGAATAAAATCCCATGTTAATTATGTTGCATAATCCACATGTCATGTAACCCAATCTTAAGCTCACAATGTGTAAAACGCACGGACTCTTTGCTAAAATACTAAGGAATAACTTGGGAAAATCAAAAGTAATCCACAAACAGGAAGCTCCTTTACACTGTCTCCCCCTCATTCATTGGTCAACAGCCCTGTCTAGGCATTCTTGCTCTGAGGGTTTGTGTGGTCTACCACTTTGTGGCTGAGTTGTTTTTCCTGGACACTTACTCTTTACAGGAATAGCACTTATAGTTGACTAAAGAAGATCTAAAAAAGTAGAAGTTTCACCTAGTTATTTGTGGCAAGGGTGGCATCCTATGACAGTGCCACTTTTAAAGTTACTGAGCTCTTCATTATGGCCCATTCTACTGTCAATGTTTATTAACAGAGATTGTTGACATGCATCTGTTAACAATGGGTGCAGCTGAAACACCTGAATTCAATAATTTGGAGGAGTGTCCACATACTTTTGGCTTATTAGTGTAAATTACACTATTCTTTCTTTCTTTTTTAAACAACTTTTTAACACTCAACAAAAAATCAGTTGGGGACAAAATAATAATAAGTAAGCACTGATTCATTCATCTTGTGCAGCCATCCTTGAAGAGAACGAAAAGGGTTCCAAAGTTTAAAAAAAAAAAAAAAAAGAAAAAAAAACAAATTGGCACCATTAATGAAAAACATAAATAAAAATCTGACTTCCTTGTCGCATTTAATTTTCTTTTTTTCTTTACAAATTGATGTTAAAACTAACCTACTTGACAGCTGATAACTCGATCAAAGTGATAATCCCAGATTTCTTCACAGCTAGTTTTAAACACTTCAGAAGAGCATTAACATCATATTAAAATGAGAAATACTTCTCTGTATGAGAAATAAAAACAAATCAACATCCTACACTATAGTTTTAAATTAAGCAAAATTATAAAAAACCAGAACAAAATGCTAGCTCTGTCAAGGAGCCGACTGTGCTTCTAACAGTGGTTAGTGCTGCTGCCTCCAGGGTCTAATCTAATGCCTGGCAGCTATTTGTTTATACTTTACACATTCTGTCTGTGAGGGTTTGTGAATTGGCACTCTAGCATTACTCCCATACCCCAAAGATGCACATTTATGAAATCAGCCCTGTTTGGGTGAATGCATCAGTGGGCCCTGCAATGGTCTGGTTCTGAGCCCAGCCTGGTTTTTATTTGGTGCTCAGTAATCCTGGTAAACGCTCCAGCTCCCAATGGCCCTGGACTGGATTAAGTGCATTTTACTAATGATCTTTTAATGGGAAATGCACAATCATAAAGTTTATGAATGTACAGTTTAATACTGGAGGCATGATTTTATGTTTACTTAATATTGCTAACTAAATGCTTCCCATTTTTTGATATAAAAAGAAAAAGAAATATGTTTTATTGTAGGCAAAAATGGATATCCTGTCAGGACAACAGCTTCAGAGAAAATGGATACACCTGGAAGACAGCAAATGTTTTGGTTTATTTTGAGTGGTTTTACTTTACTTTTACTTTACACATATAATGTCTTCTCTTTTGCTGAATGTTGCCTCCCTTTGGGACCCTTGTGATCTTATGCAATGTGCCTTGAAAATAAAAAATAAATGGCATTTTGTAAAATAACTTATTCAGTGACATTTCTGATGTCAAGCTTGATTCTACGTCAGACAAATTTGTTGGAAAAAAAATACTTTTTTGGAATCATATAAATATGTGGTCTGATGGATCAATGAAGACAGCTAAGTGAATATTGAAATGAATATTGAAATGTCAAAAGATCCAGCTGGAAGAAGAAAAATAGAAAATATTGAGAGTAGTCCATACTTCACAGACTCAGATAATAGTTATTCACAAATGTACTTGCACTTTAAAATTTTTAATTATATCCATTATAAAATTGTCTTTCCAGGATTGTTTCCTATCGAGGTAGGCTTGGGCCTTGCATAATCCTGAATTGGGCTGGGTGGGATGGAGAAAATCTACACCACTGGTCAAAAGTTTTACAACACATCCAAGTAGTTCTTCAGAGGGTGTAGTAATGCAGTCAGTTCCAACTCTGCTTTAAGACAGTCAGAGGGTTTTTAAGTAATCAACAGTCGTTGGGACACCTGTGCAAATTGTTTGCTTTAAATTGGGAGGCTTAATTTACTTTAAATGCTGCAGAATATCTGTAGGTTGTAACCTATTATTTGTTCTCTGAAGAAGGCCCTTTTGTAATATTCTGATATTTCCTTTATCTTTTTAGTTTTTGCTACTGTAAACTTTAAATGAAAACATCTGGTAGTTTAATGTTTACCTTTTCACCATTTTAGGTAATCCATTGCCTTTCAACTGATTAAATCTGAAGAACAACTGGGAAAAAAAAACTTTTGACCTGTTGTGTATATATAACCATATATATTTATATCTGAAGTAGCGGAGTAGGCCCATACTGTAAAAAGCCTGGGGTCCTAGAAACTATTGAAATCATCAGAAAAAAAAAACTGAAATGTAGAGATGTCAGGTAATTGAAAGGAACTACTCTGGGCATCTCTCTCCTAGGAGGATTCATTTTGCCGATGTGCTCACATTGCTTGTGTATTAGTGGCGGGAAGAAAAGTAAAAGGGATACTGTTTTGTCGATGTTAGCGGCTATGTGACTTTGTCTTTCTTCTGAGGTTTCGTTTTGCTGATGTGCTGGCCCCACTTGTGTTATTAGCGGCTAAGCGAGTTTTCTGTTTCCTCAGAGGAGGAGCCCTTACCCCGACTCTACCTCTCACTTCCGGGCCGGACAGACACACACACTTCCACGTGTAGACATTTATATATAAGATATCTGTATATATCTATATATACTGTATATGTAATAAAGATAGTATACAAAGATAAATAGTTGGGGCACCATCTGATGAACGCTGTTTAATTGGCAAGCTGGAACAGCTAAAATAAAGAAAGTTGAAACAAGAAAGAATTTCAGGCAGTGTTGTTTTTTTCCATATTGTTAATATTTTTTCTGAGCTTCAAATGTGCATTACAGGTAGTAATGCAAAAATGAACATATTGTTTTTTAATCATATCACAGTACACACAGAAAAAAGTGTTTTCAAGCACCCGTTTCATTTGAAAATCCTCATATAAACCTAGATAAAACCTAAATAAATATAAATCTATAGATAAAGATAAATCTAGATAAGTCTTAGCAGTGACGATGACAATAAATTACACAGGATGCATGTTGTCTAGAACAGGGGTCCCCAACCCCCGGTCCGCGGCCCACTACCGTGCCGCAGCCGTCTGATCTCCGGGCCGCAAGAGAACTGCCAGCAACGGAGACTCACTCAGACTTTTCAGAATGCTTAGCGGGCGGGGCTTTGCAGAGGAGAGAGACCGAGGTGAGAGAGTATTACAACAAAGTAGTGTATTTTGATGGTCCCGACAGTTTCCTCATATGACACGAGTCTATAGAAATCTCGTTACTACGAAGTACATTCTACAGATTTACATTCATACTTTCATTACAACGAAGTGACTTTGAAATGCTTGAACGAATCATCCGCAGAGCAGTTAGATCTGTGGTCGCAGCTCAGATGTGCACATTTGCACAACAATCCCCAAACAGAAACATTGTAAAAAAAAAAATAAAAAATCTTTCTTCGAACTTTCCTCGTACTGTTTTTTTTTTTTTGCTGTTTTTGTTTTCTGTGGTTTTCAGTGATACCTTTTGCTTACTGCTTGTCAACATCTGAAAAACATTGGAATTTAACTCATTGTCACCCTCCTATAGAAACGGCAGACACAAAAAAACGATAACAGTGTTAATGTTTGTGATGTGCAATGCATATGTCTTTGTTATATGCAAACAAAGAAGAATAATCTCGGGTTGCAAACGTATGCGAACTGCTTTAATAACTTTATAGAAATGTAATGTAAATTATGTATAAAACTGCCCAACGAACCCACCCTGAATCCTCAGATTGTAATAACCAGGACAGTAATTGGTAGAAATATTTGAACTATTTGGATCATAATGTAAAAAGCTTCTTAAGTGTTTTGGTAGAAAAGTACACACAAACAGTAAAACTACTAAATTAAGAAAAAATTAAATGAAGGGAATTAGTACAGTGGATCGAGACATTTATTTTAAAATGACTTCATCAAGAACACGGGGAGACAATTGGAAACTTGTTAAGGGAAAATTTTGCACAAACATTAGGAAGTTTTTCTTACAAAGAGAACCATTGATACATGAAATAAGCTACCAAATAGTGTGGAAGACAATAAGATTAGGAACTTTCAAAACTAGACTTGATGTTTTTTTAAAAGAATTAAGTGGATAGCACTGGCGAGCTTTGTTGGCCTGAATGACCTGTTCTTGTCTAGGTGGTTCTAATGCATATGCAAGGAAAAATTCAAGAATGAAGATGGTCAAGAGAGCAGAGGGGTAGTTTAAAAGTTTAAAAGGAGTTGGCACTGTGTTCTAATGCCTTTAACTTTCCACCCTCTGCAGAATGGAAGATGACAGCCACTCCATCACTGATGTCACTTCCATTGTCTGTCCGCCAAGACCCTCCGCTTCCTGCAGCAAGATCATATAACCTGGAACCCGGCCATCTTGCTTCTAGGTCTGTCTTGAACTCACATCTGAGAAGATGTCTACGCAATTATTGCATGTTTTTTGTTTGACAAAACCTTCAAGTATACAAGGTCACCAAGGTGATGCTCCAACCCTTTTATCTTTGCTTGTCTCCTTTCCACACTTTCTACAGGTTTATGAGTATAGTAAATGGTATGAATTTATCAAAACGGGTCCAAGATCAAATACCACCACTGCACCAGAAAAAGTTTAACTTAAAAAGATAAAAGTGTGACTATGATTGAACTCAAAATTTACACAAGTCTTTTTTCAGAGTCAAACAGTTATGCTAAATTTTGTGAAATTCATGATCGATGGTTTGGTTGCTATTGTCACCAACTTTAAAAAAGTGTTAATTGTAAAAGATTGAATAGTTAGACTTGACCCATAACCTAAGAAATCCTTAAGACAAAGAATAGGCAACAAACATTTATTAAAATTAGCTCAATCACTCATGTGTTAGTGTCCACAAAAAGTTTATCACACATACGGACACACATCTTTCCAAAAATGCCAAAACATCTCGTATTAGAAGAGTTACAGGGTGGTACATGAGGGAACTCACACAAGCACCCACACGCACACACACACAGACACACACACAAAGACGATATTAGCAAGCCCAAGCAAAGGTGGAAACAGAGAAAGAGAGAGAGAACATACTGTGTAGGAAAGATAAAAAAGCATAAAAATCTTACTGCATTTCCATAGCCAACAAAGCTTAACACTTTTGCAAGTTTATGTAATTGTTTTAGAAATACATAACTATGATAAATGAATGTAGGCTTCATATTCATCCTCTGATTATAATTAACACGGTTACACTTGTGTGTCCAACCACCAATCCATTTTGTAAAAAAACATGTTTGAGGCAAAAACAAAACAATATAGCATGTAACATAAGTGCATAATCTCAGAGATGCGTGGTTAGTGGGGCTGCTAAAAGAATACTTCAATGGTGAAATTGAATCAGCAAACACTTAATTTATGTAGTTTTTTTCAAAATCCAACGAACATTCATTACTATAACCACTAAAATGTGCCAAATGCAAAGAAAGCACAAATTGACACAAATTTGGATGGTACATGAGCAAATGGGACGCAGCCTCTAGTTATGAGTATTTATTGCTGTTCAATGCAGTGGAAAATAATGAATTAAACTCTTGTAAAATTAAACATTTTTTATTTGGGTGCTATGTGTTATTTTTAACTTTTGAACATTGCTACAGCAATTACATTTGAATTTTTCAAAACACATCTATTTATGTAAAAGGTTGTGTTTTTTGTTAAACTCTGAATGATATAAATCATAATTTATTTAAAATGTTTAAAATATGATTCTGAAAAAATATTTCTTCAGAGAAATAGCTGAAAAATACACAAGACCATGCTCTTTAATATCTTACTAAAGGTTATTTACTTTAATGCTATCGATTTTATTTCTGATCTGAAATTATTCCGTCATTCAGCTCTCTATAATTCTACTCACTTTCTACCCAATAAAATGGAGCACTATTATACAGAAATTGCCATAAAACCAGTAAAAAGTCTGGAAACATTAGGTCCTTGAAACATTATTGTTATTGAGCCACAACCTATGATCTGATTATGTGTCTAGAAAGTTGAAAAAATTAAATAAACCATAGTAGAGTGGTGGGGTATAATTAAAATATTTGAAATATATTAAATACTAGGGGGCAAAGCCCCTGACTCACTTTGCTCGCCCACCCACACTTTGCTGTAGCAACTTCGCATCTCTGACGCCGAGTTGTGAAGGGCGGGGGCTGAACGCACACTAAGGAGATGCGGATGGATCATCTGCTGGCTTGCTGCTGCCAAGCTCCGTGTTCTGCTTGTCGTGCTGTGCGTCAATCATTTAAAAGCATGTACAGCAGCTGTCCTTTTGTCTCGCAGGACGTTAAAGTGTTTCTTGCAGGACGTCAAAGTGTCTTCCGAGAAGATCACGTTTTTGATTATAATAGAGAGATATTCAATTTGTAGTTCAGTTCCTATATTGTGTTTGAAATTGTTCCTGAATATAGGGTGTCTAAAGCTGGCCTGCTTATCTGACTTTCCAAAATATCCATCCATCCATCCATCCATTTTCCAACCCGCTGAATCCGAACACAGGGTCACGGGGGTCTGCTGGAGCCAATCCCAGCCAACACAGGGCACAAGGCAGGGAACCAATCCCGGGCAGGGTGCCAACCCACCGCAGGACACACACAAACACACCCACACACCAAGCACACACTAAGGCCAATTTAGAATCGCCAATCTACCTAACCTGCATGTCTTTGGAATGTGGGAGGAAACCAGAGCGCCCGGAGGGAACCCACGCAGACACGGGGAGAACATGCAAACTCCACGCAGGGAGGACCCGGGAATCGAACCCAGGTCCCCAGATCACCCAACTGCGAGGCAGCAGCGCTACCCACTGCGCCACCGTGCCGCCCCTTTCCAAAATATGCTCCAGAAAACCATTCTAGTTCTACTGAAACCAATGCATGCATCTGCAAACCAACAGAACTCTGTGTGAATAGTTTTACTGTAAAAATGAGAAAATCCACATATCTGCAACATATGTTAACCAATGTATTTGCCACAAAATGAACAATATATTACACTCAGTCCAATGAAGCTGTAAAGAAAACAACATATATGCAGTCAAACTTACAGAGTTGTACAAAAGCAATATACACCCCAGTAAATTGAAAGAGTTGTGTGTAAACCACTGTATACACAACACAAACTAACTAATATATTTGCCACAGCATGAACACTTTACATGTCTAACAAATATTCAGTTTCATTGCTGTCAGACCATAATATCTGTATATGAGTCAATGCATTACCCAGAATTTCAATACAGTTGAACTCAAACAAAACTTTTTGTTTTATTTCCTTAAAAAATGCCCTGATATCCACATCTGGAAGTTTCTTTTCAGGGGGCTGGTCAGTTCAATGAAGGAAAATAAATATTGCTACCACAATGACCAGGCAGTCCACCAGTAGAAGTGACTGACAAAAGTCTGTTTGAGGAGGTCCTGAAGGGGAGGGAACAGAACATAAAGCAGAAGCTGCATGGCTTGCCTGAGTATCGGAAAGCCTGAATGTTGTGAAGAGGTCAAGAAAGTACCAGGAGTCAGAACCCTTGAGAGACCCCATGCTGGAGAGAAGACTGAAAGTAGTTGTACGAAGTGTGCAAAGAATTGTGAATGCAGTCATCACTTGTGCACTTGAGGGGAAAAGGTGAGGTGAGCTGCACCTTGCTCAAGTGTCAAAATCCATATATATTGTTTTGGAAGGGTTACCCTTAGCCACTACAAGTGGGGAAGTTTGCTTAGGCCTACTAAAGGTAATGTAGCTGTCGCAAAATGTGTGTGTATATATATGTAAATTTGATGTTTGAATTTGTAAATTATATTGTATATCATATAGTTGTGGTGCAATCTTATTGTTGATAGTAATAATTGCTTTTCTAATTGTAATTTTATTTATTTTATAATCTCAATGTATTTTGTATATAAGTTTGCAAAGTTGGTCTGAACGGAAGGGCGCAATGGTCACATGATAAGTTTCATTGGTGGAGTGGAAATGCACATAGTGACACGCTTAATGGACGCTGAGCTGTTTAGTTTTAACAAGACAGTAAGAAGTGAAGTATCAGAGAGACTGTAATAGAGACTCCTGAATTTCTGGTCAGAAGGTGCACACGGTATGTTTTAATTTGTTATCCTCACATCTGTGTAATTCATTAATTGTTTAATTTACTAGCTTTATTTTATTTTAGTTTTTCATGGTGTTTGAGAGCTGTAAAGAGAGAGAGAGAGCAAATAAATACTCTTTAAACATCAGTCGGAGTGTGGTCTCATCTGTACCAGGAGAAAACCTTCGGGAGCAGCTACAGGTAAGCTATGGTGTGTATCATGCTCCTGCTCATTTGTGCTTGTTACAATATAAAAATCATTTACTGTACTGTATAGAGTTGCTTCCTGCCAGGAAAGTATCCTATACACTGTGATCCTAATATGGATATACACGTTCACAATATGAACAGATGGAAATTACTCTATATATTGAATCAATTACAGCATCGACCAAGGGATTAAGAAGAATCAAAGGCCAGAATGATAGCATCCTCAATGTAGGAAACCTTTTTTTGTTTTTTGTACCAAAAAGGACATCTGTCACACTATTTATAGAGATATATTGAGAAAAATATACTGTTAAGAATTCATTCCACTGGGCTTCATTGTCCATCAAAGTGCATTGTTTATGAAATGTAAAAGCTCATAGGAGTTCTAAAGTCATGTTAGCAAAAAACTTGCAAAAATGTGGTTCTTGAGATATAGCACATAGCATCCAAAAATGCAGAGGGACAACAAACATTGAGTTGAAAAATAATTTGATATTATTAAGTACTATTATCAAGCTATATCTGTGTACAATGTCAAAAACTTAAAAAGAATACTGTTAAGTAATAAATAATGTTAGTTCAATTAAAGTGACTATAAGAAAAAAATTAAACAATGACTTTCAACTTTAAATTAAAATGCTCCCCACCTGCAGGAATCAAAGCTGAGCAATTTCAATTTTATACCAATTTATTTTTCTAGTTTATTAGATCCACACCATAACCTGACTTGACTGAGAAGACATATAGGTGGAGGAAAGGAGGGAGCCCTGTCCCGAGAGGGTATTCTGATTATGCTTTGTGGCTAAAATATTGCCGGTCTTCTGTATTATTTGATCCGTTGTTGCAAAATAAAAAGGGGTAGGAATAGAAGAAGACACAATAACAGCTAACTGACTATGTCTCTCCCTTTCTATATATAAAAAAGATAAATATATACTGCACATATATAATTCCTCTTTATATACTGTACATACACATATCTTCTTTGTTTATTCAGTCCTGGGGTAGGTCGGTCATTTAAAATACATAATGTGTCTTTTAAGGACTTCATCTACAATCACCTCACCCTACATGCTCCATAACAGATTCCACCATTTCAACATTATTATATCACTCAGGCCACTTACTGAAGCATTACTCCTCTATGGCTTCCAGGCATCTCTTTGGACTATGCTCTTTGTCCTTTATGACATTACTAGACTTGATGTTATTTTGGAAGAAATCAGTGGATAGGACTGGTGAGTTTGTTGGGCTGAATGGCCTGTTCTCTTTATGATTGTTCTAACACATATAGTGTTCACATTTTACATTTGCAGCAAGTGTTCTTTAGTAATTTATTCATCCGGATGATCTTCTATTAGTTATTCTCATTCAGTATTCTATGAATTAACCCTAATTAATCTCTTTACGAGGTCTGATTGCCCATTTTCAAAACCAACTTGAAGATGGACAATATGCTTGAACAAGAAAGAAAGTGTACATCTCATCTGTGCCAACCCTTTCATTTCACTAAAGTTGACTATCTTTCTTATCACGTCTATACCATCCTATGGTCTTTCTTCTGCAATTTGTACTGTAAACAGAAGTGGAAGCCTCATTTAGGAGCAAGGTAAATATACTTGCTTTAATACCATAGCTCTTGATATCTCCATCGTGGTTACTTAAAAGGGTTATATACTTAAAAGGGTTGTAGTATGGCTGCAATTCTAAAAGAACAAATTCCAAGGAAGCATGGGTCCCAGTGCAGCATATAAGGACTAGTTATCCCTGCTGCTTTAGGTTCCAAGGATAATACTGTCTGTAGCCTAACAACTGAATTAAAGCCAGCAAATCTATTAGAATGCAGTTGTTATGTTACAAACAGGGTGCATTCCCTTGCGTATTTTTATTTTACCTTTTTGTTCATTCTGAAATATTTTCATTAGTTTATTGTGATTATTTATTTTAGTTAATACTATTCTTTTTATTTATCATTTAGTATTGATGCACATATGTGCTCCTCTGTTCCTTGCTTTCTGTGGGTGGAACCTTAAGAGGCGGGGCCACAATCTTGTGTCTACGGGATTTGTGGTTCATGTTTATGATGTGCATTTTTTTTCCAGAAGTACCTTTTTAACAATAGTTTAGCAAAAGATGCAGACATCTTGCTTCTTTTGAGCATACGACTAGGTAACTGAAATGTCAATTATGCAAAACAATTAACGTGAGATTTTTTTTTGAGGAACATTTTTCACATCATTTGCTATTGCACAGCATTTGTCACCATGGGCTTGTATTATATGATAAACTTTTTTATGAAAACATGTAGTACTAGGGTGTTGTACCGTGTTAGCCATTATGAATGTAGAGAAAAGCCAAGCAAAATGACACCTTTTATTGGCTAACTAGAAAGATTACAATATGCAAGCTTTCGAGGCAACTCAGGCCCCTTCTTCAGGCAAGATGTAATCAAGAAGGGGCCTGAGTTGCCTCGAAAGCTTGCATATTGTAATCTTTCTAGTTAGCCAATAAAAGGTGTCATTTTGTTTGGCTTTTATGAAAACATGAAATTCAAAATTTGTTTTGGCAATCACTACAAACTACATGAGGTAAGTAACTTAAAAAAATATTTTTGGGTGGAGTCTTCCTTTAATCATGGTGAGATCCTTTTTTTTTTTTTAAGATGTAAGTGTTCTTACTTTTCATAAAATACTTTTCACATCATTGGAGCAAAAGGTGGTATAATTTTAAGGCTTATTAAGTAATTACCAGGGTTTGAGAAGCACAGAAAACTTTGTAGAATTCAGACGTATGGCACTGAATAATAGTATAAAGAATGATTTTTTTTAATGTTGTTTAAAAATAGCTCAAGCAAAAAGTGGAAAATAAAATAATGTACAATGATTTGGTTGTAAAATCAGGCTATTTAATAGAAAATGCAGTTTGTCACCGGGGAGTGCTCTTTGGATCCACTAATTCCTGATACCTTGTTTTCAAAGTTTCAACAACAGTAAATTGGTTCAGAACAGCTTTTATGCATTTGGAAAATAAGGGGCTTTAGAAATGGCTAATTTCTGAAGTGTACCTATTGTGACAAGAACAGTCATAACTAACTGCAAAAAAAAAAAAAAAAATCTTAAGAGAAAGCCAATCCCTTTTAACTCACAAAATTAATTGACAGCTCCAGTAGTTCTTTTGAAGGAAAGGAAATTACTGGGGAACAACATTTGTTGAATGATGGTAGCTGAAAAAATAATTGATTCCACTCTGGCAAAATGACTGAAAATTAAATTAGCTGGATAAAATGCTTAGTAAAATACAGACTTAAATGGACATCCTGGTGTTTCAGGGGAATAAATAGGAATACTTGGAGCGTTATTCTCCAAGTTTGCCAAAGAAGTTAGAATACACTTTGTCGAATTTAATAATACAGCTATAAATGGGATGTATTAGAATGATTGCTAAAAGATCTAAGTTTTCTAGACTCCTATTTCCATAATATTCAGTTAGTCACTTTATCCTAAACAACATCTGAATTATGTCCAACGGAATACACTGATAGTGAATATATTTCAAATAAGCAGCAGACACAATTTCTCTTACCAGAACTGAGTTTCTAGTGAAGTTATTGCTAGCAGTACTGTACCACTGCTTAACAGATGTTTATAGATATACCATCTACATAAGAAGTGAGAAAATAAAAGAATGCACAACATTATATTACATCTTAAGAAGAGGCTTACTCGACCATCAGGTTCAACAGACAGGGTCCCCATCCTTGCTGAAATGTCAGGGACCAGTCTTACCTCATACTGACTATCAGCATTAAATAAGATTATTGTGAAAGACAGCTACCCAGTATGGTTAATCTCTTTCTTCCTAAGTAAATCTGAAATTGGATTTGTGTGCTGTTTAAAATCTTCCAAATATTATAAAAGGGAAAAAGTTTTTAATGGTGTGATTGGCCATTATGAATATCTGGTCATGCCATATGATTTAGTAAGCACCAGTGTTGTAATTCAAGCCTTCGTAAATTATAGCTTTCTAGATATATTAGCTGTGTATAAACGTTACATGAAAATAATTTTTCCTGTTTTGTAACATTTTTATTTCATGGTTCTTTGACAATTTGGAAGGTTTTGGACATCAAGTGAATTTCCCTGTATGATTTTTTATTAATTTTATTGTATCTTGAAATATGTTAATAATTGTTACCATTATGTGTTTGTTTTACCACAACACCATTTTGTTTATGTATGAATGCCACCATCGCATCATCATCACAAGACTTTAAAACCCAGCACTGCATGCTTATTGTGCTTTGTTTCATTTTTTAAATTCTTTTAAGTGAATAAAGTTAAAATACATATCCTGAACCCTTTTCGATAGCTTCTTGTTGTGTAGCAGGGAAATTTTGGTTTAAAACGTAAATGTGCTTTGCCAGTTCTGCAATCCAGTTGAACTGCTAACTATTCAGGATGGTGTTTTTTAAAGGAACTTTTTTCCTCTGTGGCATTGCAAAATCTCTGATTATTATAATTAGGATCCTAAGAAGGGTTACTAACTGAAAGAAAAACAACAAACAATAAAAATAAATCTAATGGAGTTAAATTGGTCCATGTTGTTTAAGGTACATAATACCTCTAGAAGTAAAATTGGCACAGCTTCTGCTTTAAGCAGATTGGTTGGTGATCATTCTACTACAGGGGTTGCCAACTTCGGCCCCGGAGGGCCACTGTGGCTGCAGGTTTTCATTCTAACCCTTTTCTTAATGAGTGACCTCTTTTTGCTGCTAATTAACTTCTTTTGAACTAATTTTATTTGACTTGCTGTTGAAGACTCAGACCCCTTAATTGTTTATTTTTCCTTAATTAGCAGCCAAACAATAATGAGATACAAAATGAACCAAAACAACTGGTGTCCATCATACAATATCTGAAAATAAGGAAAGTTGAAGGTCTTCGGAATGTCGATCTTCTCAGGTCCCCAAAACATTTTGCCAGTGCTCTTAGAAAGAGAAAATCAACAATTTCGGAAATGTCTGCTAATGCATCATGAGAGCTGCAACAATCCTCGAAATTAAAGAATTGGTTTAACGACAAGAATTGACACCTCATTAAGCAGCTGGTTGGAGTGAAATTGGTTGGGAGTTTGACGCCCTCACTTAGTTGGTCTTCTGTTGGCTCCCTCACTTCACATTTCATTTCTTTTTGGGTGCCATTTAAGGAAAGAAATGAAGCAATTCAGAGGAACGATGAAGAAATTCAGGAGAGCAAATCTTAAAAAAGCAATTCAATTAAAATTAATTCACAAGACGTTAATTAGCAGTACAAACAGGGCACTATTTAAAAAAGGGGTTAGAATGAAAACCTGCAGCCACGGTGGTCCTTCGAGACCAGACTTGGTGACCCCTGTTCTAGTAAACCATCAGAAGTTAAATAGTACGGAGTGTGATACAAGACTATGGACACTGGTTGGAGGGGACACGATTTCCTTTCATAATCTATACAGATCACAAAATATTATTTATTTGAAAATTTCTCAATGTATAAATGCCTGAAAAGGTTAATGGGCTTTGTTCTTTAGCAGGATTAATTTTGAGATTATTTACAGACCTGAAAATAACAATGGAAAAGCTAAAAAAAAAAAAAAAAACCTAAACATATTCTACCCAGAAAAGTTTTTATCTACCATCCTTATTAGTGAATTCTACTGAATCGTTAAAGAAAATATTAGAAGCTGCTTCCAGTTCAGTCACAGACCAAATACCAGATGGATTTTGTATGAACCTTAGGAGTTTCACCAGGGAGAATTATTTTTGGGCGTTATAAGATTAAACAGACTTTAGAATTCCTCCAGATGTGTTTTAGGTGAAAAAAACATCTGAGGGATAATCACAATTATGTCATGATTTGTGAGGTGTTTGCCAGAGCTAAGACTGTTCCAAGACTAACAAATCAGTTATTACAACCTGATCCTGTTCCTCATTGTCCATGGGAATCCATTAGCATGAAGGATTCTATTACTGATCACCACCAATCCCACACATCACCCTACTGTTTTGGTCGTCAGGTGCATCATTAGCTTAAGTAGATAATTTCATGAGCTCAGCCCCACCCCTCAATTAAAGAGTTAGCCATAAATGGATGACAGGTCGAAGAAACGACACCAGTGGTACTCATTTCATTCCTTTAAGAAAATACTCTATTGCTAAGGAACTTTAAATTTCTGCAGGATATTTTTCTTATAGCTTACACAGGCTCCCATCCTTAATCATATATGTTAGGCATCATCAATTTGCCTCCTGTTTTTAGCAATACTTTCTTAGAAGACTGGATGTGCATTGAATCTGACCTCTGACTACCACCTGCAAGCAATTAGCCAGACTGAAACAGTTAACTAGGTCTGGAAGGGGTTCTTGGGTATATCGATGATATCTTGCAGGACATTTGTATTATTTTGTCAATCACAGAGTTTGTTCAAAATGTGCTTTATCATTCTTTACACATGCACTTGAATGCTTATATGGTTGCAAGCAAACTCATTTCCACTCAGATTCAGTACTGTCTACAGGTCCTTACTAGGTTGTGGAAGGCTTAGAAGTGAGTCTGAGAGAATTCCGAAAAAGGGCTAGTAATGAGTACTAATGTCTTCTCTCTTTCTTCCTATAGAACCATGGAGTACTAAGTAAATTTTCCTCATTTCCGTCCCTTTCCAGATGACCTCAATTCCATCCCACCTTGATGACCTCACCCTACTTCCTGCTGCCATAATATAAAATCTGATCCATTCATTTTCTCATTGTCTTTTGTTGTTTGACAGTGCATCAGACGAGTATCAGTCCTTTTTGAGCGCTCAAAAACACAATATACGGGGTGACTCCCCAACTTATTTTGTGCGACTTATATTTATTCTACAAAGAATACTTCACCCAAAAAAATGTAAATATTTTTTATTGGTTGCTTACCCCATGTAGTTTGTAGTGATGACCTCTTTCCATCATTCATTGGTCAACAGTCCTGTCTGTAATTAAAAGTCGTGATCCCATGTAATGGGCTTCCTGTATCTGGACTATTTAACAATATTTTAGCAAAATATGCAAACATGTGGATTATGCAACATGAGTAATGTCAGATTTTTTTCATGGACATTTTGATATGTTTGCTGTTGTCCAGTGTTGGTCACCACTGGGTCTCGTTCTATCAGAAACTTTGCTATGTCTTTTCTGCCCAAAAAAAAACATGAGATTAAAATTTTTTTTCAGCCGTCACTACAAACTACATGGGGTAAATAACAAAAAAAAAATATCATCTTCAGGCATAGTACTCCTTTAAAAGCCAGTGCTGCATGCTCATTAATATCTGAGATTATTGTTTGTCAATATTCACTGCATTTCATTCTTCAAAGTAAAATATTAAGACTTAAAGCGAGAATTATTTGCCTATTAGTTTTCCTAGCATGCTGATTTTGGTGCCTAACTTTCTTGATCTCCTGGTTTGAAATTTTGATAAGTAAAAGTTAATAATTCATCTGCTGATCTCTTTTTGTGAGCTACTTTTTGTAGTATGAAAATTTTGATCTAAGAAAACAGGTTTCGCCGAAGATGCAATCGAACTCAACTGCTAACTTTTAGGTCTGGCATTACAGAGCATTAAATTACTAAAAATGAATGTGCATGGCATGAAAAAAATATTTGCAAAATGTTAAAATTGTAAATTCCTGTTTTGGTCTATAATTTTTCAGGGTTGCATGATTTTCCCCCAAAGGGAACCATGTATGTTTGAATGCAAGCCTTCTGTTCAGTAATTTCTCCAGAACAAAATCCCAGAATTTCAAATGGATATCTAAAGCTGAAAAGACTTTAAATCATTTAGAATAATTTGTTACCTTGGTTTAGTCCTCCTTTCTGTAAGGTGGATACTGATGATTCTGAAGAGGTTTTAAGGGCACTTATTTTGCAATAGGTGAGGTATGATTAAAATTACATATCACCTGTACAATGTAGTTATGATGTGAACTAGTGCTTATTGACTTGGCTGTGGAAGAGCACTGTTCATCCATTAGTTATTTTTCTAAATATCTGCCTCATTTTTGGATCACTAAAATACTGGATATAAGGCAAGCAGAATTTTTTTTTTATTTAATCATATTTCTTTTACATGAGGTGATAAAATTCTGAAGCTAATTTACAATGTTATACGCTATACACTCACTACACCATAGAAAATTTAAATGTTTATCATAGTTAAGCTGGTGCCAGCCTCCAGACATAACATCTCAAATATCTTACTGCTTATTTGTCTTTCCAGAGGTAAAGCATACACTTTGACCTGATATAATGGGGATAAATTAAGACTATATGCTTTAAATTATACTCTATTAGACTAACAGAACACACACAGCAGGGGTCTTTAATAAAATTATAAATGGTGATAGACATGATTAATTGATAATAACAGGATCATATACAATACTGCCAGTTCCATATTAAATATTAATTAAAGATAATTGCTGCATGACATGCATTGCATATTTTATAATATATTCATGTTTATGCATTAATGTGCATTATGCAAAGCTAGGAATGTTACTAAGGACAAATTAATAGCTGTAGCTGTTTGATGGAATCAAATAATTCCCTAGATGCTATGCCAATTCTTTTGGTGAAATAGGATTACCTAACACATTTACACAATTTTTAAAATTGCAAAGGTAACCAAAAGAAAATCATCTTGAATATTTACTCATCTTTGGAAACTGAGACATTTCCGGGCCGAGTGAATCACCGTATGATACCTCTGTACATCATAGTTGGAAACTCAGTAACAACTCAGCAGAAAAGATCTTGCAGGTTAAATGTTAAATGTACCATCTAGACTAATTTGCAGTTAAAATAAGTAAATTAAATGTGGGAAAATTATTTACATGCTTCAAAATAGCCTAAGAAAAACATTGAAGGGCTACCACTAAAAGAACACATATTAAACTATAAAAAAAAACCACAATGCTTTGACATGCATTTTTTTTAGATACTGTACCTACGTTTTTAACACTGTCATGGTTGTGGGGTGCTGCTGAACCTGAAAGTAAGGAGCACACAGATTAAAATATCTATATGATAGCCTTATAGAAAAGGATGGGGTGATCCAGACAAGCTTTTCTAACATATTATTTGGATTGCAAAACTGTATATTTTTGCAGCACAGGGCTAACACATCATTTCAATAGGTTTATTTGTGTATATTGAAATAATCAGATTTGCTGATCAGATCAGCATGACAGGAAACAGTACAGAAATGATTCAGACTTCACTTTTTGCACACATTATTGTGTTGTAGATGTAATTTTAAATGGATACATTTACCATTGTTGCACACTCGATAATCCATAATGACAAAGTGAAAGCATGTTTTCAGAAAGGTTTGAAAATTTGTTAAAAATTAAAAATTGAAATATCTTTTTATACAATATGATTCCACTGCATATAATCAACCAACAGAGGTGACGTTTTCTATTGCTTTTCCAATGTTCACTCTCTGACTTTTTATTTTCTTCTGCTGCCTTTAAATTTAAGCTCTATCAAACAAAAAGACAATGGGATCTGAAATTAGGTAAATTATTAAAACATTCACTAGACTATTCACTGTACTGAAAGATTGTTTTCAGTTCTTACACCTTCCATGTTTAATACATTTATTGTTAAAGCAGATTTGGCTGTCACTACCCAAGGAGATTTACACAATCATAGTACAGGACATTTGTTTACACACATTGTGCACTACCGAACCACCACCAGTTTTAGTGATTTGTTGCTTCAGAGTTTCATGGTCCTTTGTCATGGGATGTATTTGATGACACCAGTGGAAATTAAGGGGAAGTGCATTTAAGGCTGAAGCCAGGAAGCTCTTCTTTACTCATTAATGCACCTCCACTTAATGTCCACCAGTGTCCTCAAATATTGGATTCTTTAATCAACTGAGTTCATTCTGATGTATCAATCTTATCAATGTCTTAATTTCACAGACCTAAATTAACCACTCCCAAAAAGTTTAGTTTCTTTAGCTGCAATAATTGTAACACATGTCTTAAGATACATGTTATTTTAATTAGTGATTTGAAGTTGAATCATGGGTGTGTGAATGTGAATGGGCAATGTGATGAATTGCCACCATTTTCCGGGCTACTTCATGCCTTGCAGTCAACACTGTTGGGTTAGCTTTGGATTCCCATGACCCTGAATTGAACTGACCAGACTTGAGATTAATATGCTATGATATGCACAGTACAATATGTAGAAGAAGGAGGAGGTGTACCATTTGCTTATTTAATGCCCATGTTGTGATTTTCCTTACTGGCAGGACTTGATAGTGTGCTGTTAGGAAAGCTTATTATACATTGTCTTAACGCTCATTTCTAAAATTGTAACTATAAAAGATCAAGTGCCTGAAGTGAAGAGGTTTCATCTTAGCCATCCCTACTGTAGAATAAGTTACAAATGTTATTTTATTTATTCATTTTTATTTTTTTGGTTACAGAAATTGACAGGCATGTTTTTCTAGCTATAAGTTTATTTTGCACTTTGATTACAAAATATCTGGTGACAAATGAGGTCTTTCTGACCCGAAGTACAAACATGCTTATTAGCCTGTGGATTATATCCATACTGATCACTCTGTTTTTCTTCTTGTACAGGGATTCAAAAACACTCTTCAAAGAAAAACAGAAGAAGCTAAGCTCATCCTCAGCCTGAGATCACAGATATCTCCAGGTCTTAATGACCAACTAGCTTTTTAATCTCTGCCTTTGTCTTCTTTAATGGCAGCTTTTTCTCACCTACTCTCACCTTTAATCATTTCATTCGCCCAGGCTTTGTTCCCTAATGCATATGTTTACTGATCTTTTCCATTTCATGCTGAACATCCGATGAAGGTAATATAGCTGAAATTTTGCATCTTTAACCTTCTTTCCTTTTTTGCATGGAAATAACCTTAAACTTTTTTTTTCTTTGCAGATGAATGCTGACCCTACCCTACACTAACTCCAATGGACGTTGTATACAACTTTTTGTCAAAATAGACCCTGTGTAAGAATGGGGTGCGTGCGTAAATGGGCAATGCGAAAGTTGACACCCTCTCCACCCCAGTTCTTGTTTGGATCCTAAATAAACACAGTTGGGAGAGGCTACAGCTCTCCACCAATCACAACTAGATTATCAGATTTGAGAATGTTATGTTATTCTTGCTTTATCTATTATATTCCAAAGTGGCCACTCTAGTTAGAATGTAAGATTCACTTTTGAACAGTGGCTGGTGTATAATAATAATAATAATAATAATTCATTACATTTATATAGTATCTGAAATGAGGAATGAAATATGTTAATGGTGTAGAGTGAGAAAAGGAAAAGCAAAGGCATGACTAGTTTTAGAAGAAAGTTGGGGACTGAGAACATATAAAAGCCAGATGTTGCCACTGGTAGAAAGAAAAGTGACAAATGTTTACACCTTAAAAGACCCTGTGTTTGGTTTTCAATAAGGTATTTTTATAAGCTGGCTTCTCTGTATAGTAGCACTCATACTCTGAAATAAAAAAGTGGTGTGGGAGATGATCCCAAACAGATAAGCAGCAGTGTCTGCTGCCATTACTGTAAAAACTTTGGATTTCTTTTGTGGCCTTTTATTTTCCTTTAGAAAATCAAGACACTTTTGCAAACTGGCCTCAAGTGTGTACTAGTTTATATAACATGACCTGTTTTAAGAGTACATTGGTACAAATCTTGAACTTTCATTTGAGTCACTCACATTTATAGCAATCCTACTTTACATTTCAAGTGCACCGACGAAATAAATATTTATAGTCTACTTACAATTTTGTCCTAATTCTACTGATGACTTGTCAGTTCAAATAGCCTACAAGTCTACATTAGATGTACTTTTTGTAGCCCTGTTTTTCATTCAGCCCTTCCACTGAAGGAATGACCTTATTTATCTTACATGCCTTTGTTTCTGAGAAATGCTTTTTGTGCACAAGCTGAGTTTTAGATAACTGCAGCATGTGCTGCAATCTTCCAATATTTTTCTCTTGCCTTTAAATACACATGCCACCAACTGCCCCTCAATTATGGTATCAAGCTAGTGTGATCTTCTGAAAGAGAGGCATGAAACAAAACACTTTAATTAATTAAATGATCAATACTCTTCTTTAAGCCCTCTGCATACAGATTCAGGCATTACCATGATCTCTACTGGAACTTTGCCTGACTTATATTTGCTGTTTATAATTCAAAGAGGAGTGCTGGTCAATTAATGGTCTCTTTTAGTTTCTTTTCATCTATAAAATGCTACCTTGTCTCTCTCAAGCTGCGTTTTTTATTCTCACCCTTTTTCTGATGGAAGAAGTTCACAGTTTTTACAATCAAAAACTCAGTTCTGACACATCATTTATAAAAGCAGAGAAAAATAAGAAAAGAGACTGCAAAAGTAGCAGCTACATTCCAGGATTTCAGATTAGCACATTTTAAAAGAAAACAGTCTTTGATGTTGTTTTAATGTTCTGCTCAAAGTTCTTTGTTTTCAAGAGATACAAAAATGCCACAAAGTATGTAACATCCATATAATTTTCTTGAACATGTATGCAATTAGGAAAGCATGAAACAAAATCATAAAAATGCATAAAACAACTGATCCATTGATAAATTTTCCTAATCTGATTATCTTGTCCAAGGTCAAAGTGGTTACTCTAGGAGCACTTGGTGAAAATGCCGGAACGCATTCATGCATACATCATTGAATAAAGGACTGATTTAGAGTCAATAAATAGCCTTACATACACATCTCTGGAATGCGGGTGGAAAACCAAGACAGAACAAATGGAGGACATGCAAACTTCAGAGTGGCCTGACCAAGATAATAATTTTGAGCAAGGGTGTTCTATATTTATTAACTGTAACATTAGTGTTTTATTTTGCACGGGTATATTGGATATGACTGATGATGCTTGACATTGGGTTGCTGATAAATCTGTATGTTGTACATATACAATATTTATTTTGGTGTATAGGCATTGATGTATCTGGACAGTTCCATTCAAAAGTTTCTACTCATAGAGGGATTTTTCTTTATTTTCTTCATTTTCAAACAACAAATATGGAATTATACAGTGAGAAAAAGTGGATAAAAAATGTTAACCCAATCCACTAATTTTCTACTTTAGATTTCTTCAAACTGGACACCATGTGTTATGCACACTGAATTTTGGGATTAAAGGAGTTCTCACATATGCGGAGTACCTGTTGGCATCTTTTTTCTTACTCTCAGTCCCAGTCCTGCCTTTCCTCAGTCCTGTCTTTCCCCATTCTCTAAGCTATGAAAGTTGCCACAAATTCATATTATCTGATTGGTATGTAGGTGGAAATACTTAAATGGCTAGAATGGTCTGGTCATTAAAGAGCTAAGAGGGACAGAAAGACAGAAACTAAAAAAAAAAAGAGAATAGTAATAACAGCATGTCTGATGCTCTGAGTGCTTCCACATTCAGAGGTTACCACTAATAACACTGCATTAATTTCACTCCTGGAATTTGTTTACCAGTGCACATCCTTAACTCTAATAATTAAACTTGAACAGTCAAGTTTATTAGACAATCTCCCTCCATGAAACAGCTTTATGGAGGGCAAGCACAGACAAACACCAAAAATCAAAGAGATAACCAATTTCAAGCTTGAGATCGTTTCAACATATCTAGGAAGACTTCTTCGATAAATCAAACACAGCAACTGATGATTTTAGTAAGACAGGTAAGTAAACATCCTATTGCTTTCTGCATTTTCTGTTCATGTGATAAGATCTGTTGTGTACTGAAATCAGTGTGCTTTGCTAGTTACTGGTAATGACACAACTATTATTTCCAAAAGTTTAATAGATTCAACTGTCTTTCAAAATGACAGTCATCAGAGCTGACTTGCATATACAATAAAAAAAAAAAAAAACAGATTTCTAGTCACGCTGGATTGGAAGCTCCATAACACAAGTTAATGAGAATCAGAAGAATAAACCAGACAAGAATGTGTGCCATGCCACAAACTATCATCCTCATCAATTTACACAGTTGTTAGCATTAATAGGCAACTGGCAAACCATAGACTTCAAGAAACCATGCATGAGAAAAATGAGCAGACTGGTAAATTGAATTCTTTCAGACTCAAAGAAAAGCCTTTAAAGTGTCTGTTTACAAGTGAAATGTTTACAGGCAATTAGATAAAACCTAATTTTTCTAGATACTAAAATGAAATCATTAAACTGACAGCAATATCAGTAAACTTGTAACCTTCAATACTATATTATTTTAATTTATTTTTTCAGGGGAACACATTCAGTAAGTTAACTGGGATGTTTTTCTGTTTTATTTCTGTCAATACTGTATATTTGACTTGGACTATTAGTTCTTCAGAACTTTAGCATTATCAGCAGACATCACTTGTGTGTAGATAGTGGCATGTGTGTTTTCAGCAGCTTCGTCTGAGGATGTTTTCAATTGCTCTAGAGTAAAGCAGAAGACTAGAAGACTAAGGAGCCTGCACTTGAGTGACAGACCTATCTGAGAAATCTGTGAAAGTACAATCACTTGGAAGGTGAGAAACAATGGTTTAAAATCAATCAACTGGATCACTAAGAAGGGAGTTACAGTAAATCAGAAAAGGGATGAGACACATTAAGAGGTTTCCTGGCAGAAGAGATATGAAATGTATAAAGGACAAATCCTTTGCCAGATGTCTACAAATATGCTTTTAAAATTCACCCTTGGTAAAAAGATAGCAACAGGCATATCATTAGAGACTGAACAAATCTGACTTCAACAAGATTAATTAAGTATTGTATTCAATAACACACATAAGCATGAGTTAATAAATGCATCTCTGATATAATGTATTTGCAAAACACTTCAGTGTCATTCATAAACACTTTTATTTATTATATAAAAATATAAGGAAAACTATGCAGTTGTGGATTATAAATTATATTATAAAACATAAAAATCAGGAAGTTAGACTTTACCAACTATCATAATAATGCATTGTGATTAGCAAAAACAGAAACTGTATAAATTATGGGGAAACATTTGCTTCTAAAAGTGTAATATTTTATTGTGATCGGTTTGTTTATTTCAACAACAAAAACAGCATTTCTTAATTTCACTAATATGCTTTTGGAACTTGTCCAACTTTAATAGAAACCCATGCAATATCATATATGGTGGCAGCGGTAGGATTAGACAAGAGGAAGTCAGATGCTTGATTAATGAAGATTATGGACTTCCCTCTCACTCACATTTCAGAAGAGGAGATTCAGGAGGAACATAATTAGATGTTGATGATGAAGGTTTGAGTGACCTGGACTAACCCTCCAATCTAGTTCCTCACAATCATAGCCAACAGTCTTTCCGGCTTTAATAGTTTGTAGTGGTAAAACTTTCTCTTCCTTTAGCAGAAAACAAAAAGCACAATTTTCATGAATTTTGATGTATGACAAGAGAGTATTCTATATGATCAATGTACATCTGCAATGAATATCAGTAAGAATCAATGGGCAACATTATACAGCATGGCATGAAAAGCTCCAAATCCCAAGACTAAATATTTTAATGTGGTGGAGCATCCTTTTATCTTTTTGTTTTAAAACCACTTGGTTTTGTTTCATCTTTTGTATTTGTTAAAACTTGCACTGCACAAAAAAAACATGGTAATTTTGACACTAAGATGTAAGTAGAAAATTATGAAAATAACCGAGAGAATAAGAAATAGTCAGAAGCCAGTATAATTTGTTGCCACAAAATCAGTCCTACTCTTTTACCGAAGCCAAAACAGAAACCAAAACTTTTAGTTAGAAAATCAAGACTAGATATCAGTACACTAGAACTTCTGGTCACTACAAATCGGGTTACAATCAAAAAGTTTGCCAAAAGTTTGCATTTGTTCATGACCACACGCTCTGGTGGCGAACAAAAACACTGGCGGCCAGTTTCCCTATGTGTGTTCGTACGCGCCAATGATTTCCCATTCTACGTTTGCCATTTTCTTTTGTTTGCATATACAGGGCCTAACAAAGCAGCTGATGTTGCAAAAGGAGTTACAGTGTTAACCAAGCAGAGGCCTCAAGTGCTGGAAGAGGTGGAAAAACTGTTGCTAGTGTGGCTGAACGAGAAGCAACTTGCAGGGGATAGCATAAGCGAGGCAATCATATGCGAGAAAGCCAGGAAGATTCATGGAGATTTGCTGAAAAAAAATCCTACTTCGAATGGCGAAGGCGAGGAATTTAAAGCCAGTAGAGGATGGTTTGAAAAGTTTCGCAAGAGAAGTGGCATTTAATTTTTTCCCCTGTGCTTAAAACTCATAATAAAAGTGTTTACAGCGAGTGGTTCGTAACTCTTCCAATGTTAGTTTTCGCTGTTGTTCAAGGTTTTCTCAGTGTTATTCAATCCTGTGGTGGTTTGGCACCCTGCCCAGGATTGGTTCCTGCCTTGTGCCCTGTGTTGGCTGGGATTGGCTCCAGCAGACCCCCGTGACCCTGTGTTTGGATTCAGCGGGTTGGAAAATGGATGGATGGATATTCAATGTTTTTACATTTAGTTTACTATTACACTGTGCATTCTATGGTATAATTAACTATTTTTGTGCTTAAAAAACTTAAAAAAATATATATATACATACAGTTCATACGGTCTGGAACGGATTAATTGTATTTACATACAATTTTATGGGGAAATTACCTTTGGGTCGTGACCAAATTGGGTTGCGTCCAGAGTTTTGGAATGAATTACGGTCATGACCAGAGGTAACACTGTATTTTGAAAGTCAAACATTATACTGTACACAGTAAAAGGCAAAAGAAAACAAGTAGATCTTAAGCCGAGTTTTAAAAACCTCGATTGAGGATGAAGCCTTGATATGGAATGGCAGGTCATTCCAAAGGCTTGGAGCCACAACCGAAAAAGCTTTGCGTCTCCTAGACTTCAACTAAGATCTTGAAACTACGAGGAGTAGTTGTCCAGATGACCTCAGTACTCTCGGTATTGAGTAGGGGTGAAGGAGGTCGCAAACGTATTTTGGAGCAAGATCATGCAAGTCTTTGAAATAAAACAACAAAATTTTTAAATCAATATGACATTTCCTCAGTAACCAGTGGAGTGGGGAGTGGAGAGAGGCTAATAGGAGGAGATATGATCATTTTTTCTAGACCCAATTAAAAATCTAGCTGCTACATTTTGAACCATCTGAAAGCACCACAGAGCAGATTTGGGAACTCCCACATATAAGGAATTGCAATAGTTTAGCCAAGATGTGATAAAGGCATGAATGACCGTTTCAAAGTCCTTCTGTGAAAGAAAAGATTTTAGTTTTGAAATGTGCCTTAGTTGGTAAGAACTTGTCTTTACTACCAAAGATATTTGTTTATCAAAGCATAGTGACGACTCAAAGATGGTACCTAGGCTCCTGACATCATTATGATTAATTTCTGACAAAGAGCCTAACTGAGTACCGATTTCAACTGCTGATGCGGTAGAACCAAAAATAATGATCTCTGTTTTCTTTGTATTTAATTGTAAAAAATCCAATATTTAATATCCTCAGATCTCTCCCTCAGCTTTTTTTACAGATGAAATGATGTCAGGATTAACTTTAACGTATGGCTGCAAATCATCATGCATAACAATGACAAACTACATGTTTTTGAAAGATGGTCCTCAGGGGGAGCAGATAAAGGGAAAATAAAAGAAGAGCCAAAATAAAAACATCTGTGAGGGCTTGCATGACAGGTTCCCATCTATGCTAACAGACATAGATCTACCTTTAAGGTAGGATTCAAGCCATTTCAATGCACAGCCTTGAATACCGACTTCATCCTCAAGCCATTTTAATAAATCTCCATGGTCCACCATGTCAAATGCCATACTAAAATCTAATAAAACTAAGATTGCACAAGAAACCGAGTCCAAAATGAATAAGATATCATTTGTCATCTTCAACAAAGCAGATTCAGTACTATGAAGTTTTTATAAACCTGATTTATGTGATTGAAACACATCATATAAATTGCTATCCTCCAGATATGAAATCATCTTCAAAGAAACCAATTTTTCCATAATTTTGGCCAATAATGGGAGCTTAGAAATAGGCTTATAGTTTGAAAGAACTGTAGGATCAAGAGCGGGCTGTGTGAATTGTATGTTTAAAGTTGTCTGGCATTATACCCGATTTTAGACCATTGTTAATAATGGCCAAAACAATTGGACTAATGACTCTAAAGGTATATTTAATTGGTCGTGAGAGTAGGGTGTTGTACCGTGTTATCCATTATGAATGTAGAGAAAAGCCAAGCAAAATGACACCTTTTATTGGCTAACTAAAAAGATTACAATATGCAAGCTTTTGAGGCAACTGCCTGAAGATGGGGCCTGAGTTGCTTCAAAAGCTTGCATGGTCTGCCTGAGCAGACCAAAATGACCAAGACCTTCACCTTTCTTTATTTTCAGGTTAGCTGGTCATGTGGCGCCTTGTTTTGTGTCTCATTATTGTATGGCTGCTCATTAAGGAAAAAGAAATAACTAAGGGGTCTGAATCAGCAGCAAAAATGTCTCACTAATTAAGAAGATAGAATGAAAACCTGCAGCCACTGCGGCCCACAAGGACTGGAGTTGGACACCCCTGTCTTAGAGGAATCATCCAAGGCAGGAAGTGAAGTAAGGTAAAAGTGTTATTGCTACAACTCTATGGCAGTCTAAATTATGGTGTGTCTCCATAGTTTAGGTGATGTGTATATAGATATAACATGCTGGTAATGCTTTTTGTCCACTGATGAGTCCTCACTGCAGTTAAGAGGCTGCCATGCTTCATGGCTTTAGCTAATGAAAAGAATGAAAGTAAAACAAACTATAAAATGATAAACACATATATTATATTTCCTGTGTGTGCTTTAAAGGAAAATGCCTTTTGGTAAATTAGATTCATTTAATGAGAAACAAAATCATTATCCCTTTGTAATATTTTTGATAAAACAATGGCATATGAATAAAAATAAAAAGGATAAAAACAGGAGCTACAGAGACTAGGCTGAGAAATACTGAACTCTAAAGTTTATCTTTACATTAAACACATGAGTTCACAAGCACATCAACTCAAAAACTCATATGCTTTACATTAGTAAATACTGCAATACTCACATAGTGTATGTCTTTTTTTATTTATGTCTTGGTAGATTTCAGTTCAACATTAAGTAAATGGCCTCTCAATTGAGCAAACTAATTTTCACTGACTCAATGAATTGTGTGAAATCTGCCAAGGGCCTCCTCAGAACAAAATTAACGGCCTTGAGCTTATATGGAAGCTGTGGTGCGGTGGTGACTCAACAAAATGATACTCAGCCTGAATAATAGATTGAGACATTGTGGCAGCTGCTATATTATGGGCAAGAAAATGGGCACAGATTTCAGAATTACTACCATCACTTTGTGGGTCCAGCTTTTCTTAGGCTTGTAGTAAACGGATGGAATACTGACTGAATTAATTAATCATCCCTGTGAGATAGCAGGAGGCTGTTAGGCCATGCTGTTTTATGATGTTATAAGATGAAAATGCACTATCCTACCCAGATGTCTTCATAATACAATACCTAACAGAAATAATTCATAAATATTACATCACATTGTATAAATGTCATGGGGGTCGATCCCTTGAGGATATTCTGGACATACTTTGTTCATCACCATGCAATTGATAAATCTTTAATTTTTTTTTTAAATATACACTTTTACAAAGGATGGCTGTCATTTTGTGACAATCATTTCCTCATACTAATTGTACTAATGGAGTACTACACTAACTTCATTTATGTGTGTGTGCCGGTTCATCACTCCCACAGAGGAAGGCACATGCAGTGTGCTTCTTTGGACAAAAAGTTGAGTCACCAGACTTCTCTGTTCCGTAAACCGCTGCCTGCAACAAGCACTTTCCTCATTTTCAGCACATTTTTACAAAGGCAGGAAATTCAAGGCTCAAATGAAGACTCTCCACTAAGCTGTGTTTTCTTTGCTTACAACCCTCATAGTACACAACAACTACTGGCTGATTAATGTTATGCAGCCACAGACACTGATGGCAGGTGTCATGGATAACTGCAGACAAGGGCTGTAGCTAGAGGTAGGGCCTCTGTCAAATTCTGACAAAGTTCAGGGCACAAAATGCATTCTGTATTGTTGTTACAATCTCATGAAAAGCCAAACCTATCCTATCACTGTTTGGTGCAAGGACAGACAGGCAGAGATATATAAATAAACAGGGAAGGCACGTGTACTGAAAGAAAAAAAAGATCAACATGCGCGTTGTTCCTGCAGCACTGAATGAGCTCACCCGCTCTAACATCACCCCTCCCCCCATCTGACTCTCTAAGTAACAGCACAAGTACAGATGCAAATGAAGTGCATGTGTGTACTGTATAATATTAACAAAAAGAGCAGCTTACTACTGAAAACGGCAAATATAGGAGTGAGTGGGGATCGAACCGGGACTGTTGATTACACTTGGTTTGCGTCTGTACTTGTGCTGTTACTTAGAGAGTCAGATTGGGGGGAGGGGTGATGTTAGAGTGCGTGAGCTTATTCATTGCAGCAGGAACAATGCGCATGTTGATCTTTTTTTTTCTTTCAGTACATGTGCCTTCCCTGTTTATTTATATATCTCTGCCTGTCTGTCTCTCTATTACGCAGCGCTCTGTCTGTCTGTGTGTTATGGATCTTAAAAATAACAGTTTTAGGGACAGTTGTTCATGTTAATTGCAGTCTCAATTGTTAAAAAAATATTTTAAAAGGAGCATCCCATATGAAAATATAACGATCTCATTAACTGACAGTGCATACCAATTTATAAATTTTATGTCCGTTTGAGGTTAAAAAGAAAAAAAAAAGCAACAGTTTATCCCCAGCGGGGAATCGAACTCAGGTTTGTGAGGAACGGCAAATCTGCTGTGCTCTAAGAAGCGAAACTTAGCGTGCTACGCCACGGAAACTGTTGTATCCTCCTTGAAGCTTTTGTGAAAGTGCTTACTTGATCTTTGGAACTCGGGCTTTAAACATTCTATAGTTTATGCCTACTACATTTGGTAACATTTATTACTAAAATATGAAAAAAGTTTCTGTTTTAGCAATGTGTTTACACAGATTACTGTAGAAACGGAACACGCATGAAATGCGTGTGTTCCAAATAACGATCTATTATTTCCAGTCTAAAACTCCACTTCACTCCCACATAATCAATCAAGGCATGAGCTTCGCGCACGTTCTAAGTCGGTGGGGGGATGGAATAGCCGGCTGCTGGCAGCTTGTCTTTTATCAGCACATTTAGAGGACAAAGGATGCTGGCGGAGAGGTGTGAACGGATTTAAGAAACAATTTAAGGTGGGCTGGATCTACGAGTTTTTTCGTAGGCTCTGGTAATTCTAGTGTTAACACCATTCTACCTCACTGATTGGGAGAAAAGCTCAGGGCTTTGCATCTTGATGCCCCCGTAATCTCTTGGATCATGGACTACCTAACCAACAGACAGCAATTTATGTGGCTGAGGGAATGTTTGTCAGAAATGGTGGTGTGCACAACTGGAACCCCTCAGGAAACTGTCCTATCTCCTTCCTTCCTGTTTATCATCTACACAACAGACTCCCAGTACAATACCAGTGCTTGCCACCTAGAGAAAATTTTCAGATGACTCCTCCATCATAAGCTGAAATAATAACGGAGACGAGTCAGAGTACAGGATGGTTGTAGAGCAGGGAGAAATACCTGCAACCCAACATCAGCCAGATAAAACAGCTGGGGGTGGACTTTCAGCATAACAAGGAGCCTCAGAGACCAATCACTTTTCAAGAGGAGGATGAGGAAGTGGATCAGGAGGTACAAGTACCAGAGGGTTCACATAAACAACAAACTGGACTGGTCTAACAAATCACTGGCACTGTACAATAAGGGCCACAGCAAACTGCATTTCCTAAGTAGACTCAGGTTTTTTGATGTATGCAGCAAGCTGCTGGAAATGTTCTATAACTCCCATAGTAGCTAGGGTGATCTTCTACACCACAGTCTTCTGAGGAAGCAACTTGAGCTCAAAAGATGCACATTGCCTGGACAAACGTATCAGGAAAGCTTTCTCCATCACAGGGCTATCCCTGGAATCCACTGGAAGCTGTTGTGGAAAAGAGGAGAGAGGAAGAATTTGATGTCAACCTGAAAAATCCCCTCTATCCCCTCCAGGAGGTACTCTTTTGGAACACATATAGCCACAGGCTCATTCCTCCAAGGTGTGGTAAGAAGAGCTTTTGTGGGTCTTTTCTGCCTACTGCAATCAGGCAATTCAGTGTTTCCTCTTAACATACTCTAAATTCATTTTGAAATATCTGCACAATATACATATTTATTTATTTACTTATCAGTTGATTGATTGGCTGTATTATCTGTTCTGTGAGTCCATATTCTTGTTTTTTATGTTTCAACTGCTGAATGCATGTGAATTTTCCTTTGGGATTAATAAAATTTATCAAATCTAATCTAATCTAATATGACCTTCAGCAGTATTTGCTACACTGCTCAGGGTTTAAAAGATGGTGTTTCTGGATTTCATCCATACTGTACATGTAACTTAATATCGAAGAAGAAATTAACGTCTCTTAATGAAAGTAGCTGGAAGAAATATGAGGCAATAGGGTCCACAGATCTACTGAGAAAACCTATCAAAGAATTGATTGTTAATTCAATGCGTATTGAACTTGTTATTTTAAACTATGTTCTCTGCTTGTGCTTAATTGTCAGCAGGAGCACTCTTGAAATGTTAAGTCATCAAGGATGCAAGACATTGAAATCAACAAAGCACTAGACAAGCAGCTGACATGGGCCAAGAATCACACCTCTCACATCTCTGAATTTCCCCTTGGGATTAATAAAGTATCTATCTGTCTCAATGATATGAATTCTAGTTTTTATCAGAATTTGGCATTTTGTTAGACTACTCACTCTTAACTTCTTCTGTCTCTTCCTGTTCCAGCTTTTGTTGGTTTATTTATTAGCATCATACAATTCTTGCCTTTATTATTAGCATCATATTAGTTAACAGGGATTCTCACACTCACCAATCCTGTTTAACATCTACAATGTGTGACATATAGGGGGCGCTGTCGTCCCCTTGAACCCTCGGACCAGACGCCAGATAAAAGTCCAAAATGAATTATAATAATAAATGTGCACAAAGCACCCTCCACCTCCACTATACTTAATAAACAATCAATAATAGCAACAATACACAATAATCAATAATCCTCCACACCTCCCAGTAGCTCAGTCACTCTTCTTCCCAACTCAGCCCACTGCTGGGATTTCCCATAGTTCTTTTAAAGTGCTTGACCCGGAAGTGTTTCTGATCCCTCAGTCCATGTGATTCTTAACACTTCCGGGTCAGGTGAAAAACTCTTCTTCATCCCAGAAGTATGTCATTTCTTCTGTCCCTGTGACTAGGACGTACTTCCAGGTTATAGTGCAAATAAATATCCCTATGCCTCCCTGCAGCGTCCTCTGGCAGCCCCCATGGTATCCAGCAGGGCTGTGAAGGAAAACTCCAATGTCCATGATGCCCTGCTGGAACCTGGGGCACCTCTAAGTTGCAAGAAGGGCTCCACCTGGTGGCCTGGGGGTATTGGCCGGGATGAACGGCCGGCCATATCCCACAATTGACAGAGCAACTAAAGACACACTGCCAAACAATGAGTTGGGGGTGAAAGTTGGAGAAGATTCATTACATCGGTAAGACTTGCAGATGATAAAGCAATAACATTAAGCAATGAGGAGGACTACAGAAACTAATGAACAAATAAGATTACACATGAACAAAGTATGGAATGAAGACCAACTCAAGTAAAACAAAAAATGTGTATATCAAAAGAAAGATTAATGAAACCAGTAGTAATAAAAATTGGAGAACACATCTTGAAAGAAGTTGACAACTTTAAATATTTGAGAAATATGTTGTAAAAATACAATGAGCAATGAGAAAAACAGCCTTCAATGCAAAAGGAAACTTTCTAGCAAAAACAGAATGGATATAACACTGAAGAAAAAAATAATAGAAACAGCAATTTGGAGTTTTGCACTGTATGGTACAGAGACATGGACAACGAAGAGAGGAATAAAATAGACAGCAAGAATCTGAAATATGGCTATGGAGAAGGATAGAAAAGGTCAGATGGAAAATTACCTAATGAGAAAAAGTACTGGAAAGGACTGGTGAAGAAAATAAACAAGCTTGAAACAATGAGAAGAAGGTAACAAAACTGGATAGGACATGTACTAAGAGGAGATAGATTGTTGAAAGTACTACTGGAATGCAAACCAGAGGGAAAGAAATCAAGAGGAAAGCCAAGGAAAGATATGTTATATTACCTGACATATGGTAAATCATACCAATAAATGAAAGAACAGCAGAAGACAGAATACAATGGAGGAGCAGGTGATCAAAAGGCCATTTCTTATGGCAGATATCTAAAGAAGACAGCTCACTATTAAAGATTACACAGAATAAAGAGTTATATATTGATTTATTATGCAAGTCCAGTTGAGATAAGCAGACTCTAAAGTAAAAAGAATGATGTGTTTGATAGAAGTAAAAAATAACATTGAAAAATTAATGTTGTAATCCCTTCAAATTTTATTTTAGTTGTGTTGTTTTTGTTTGTGGTCTTTTAATCTCACCATATTCTGGCATAGTTTTATTTGATTCCGTTCTTATTTCCTTCCTTAGCTAGTCAGCCTTCATCACACTATGACAAGACACAAATGTTTTTCAGATGTAATGTTTGTTCTCAATTCCTGGTTTGCTGATGTTTAATAATCAGTCTATAAATCGCTTTCCCAATTTGCTATGCTTTGCAGGTTATGCAACTGCTGCTGAATAACATCTATTGCATAAGACTAAAATCCTATTGCCAGTCCTGCTTACTTAAGTGAAAGAGGACAGTTCTGTTGACATTCATGCCTGCACCTCATTTTTTCCTTTTTAGAAAGAAGAAGGAGGGAAAAGGTTGGGTAAGCTTTAAAGGAAAGCACTGCAACATTCATACTGATCTCTTTCCAGCATGACAGGTTGTTAAGGTTTTCCATCAACCAGCAGGTTTGTTTTTATTATTTTGTTTTGTACTGATATTCGTTAATTAGAAAAGGTTGTTGATATGTCTAATTGAAAAAGAGCCCAAGAAATAGGGAGTTTTTTTTTTCCAAAAAGCACAAACCCAGTATCATCAGGGGCTTCGGGACCTGTTTGGGTTTCCAATCAATAAGAAGCTCAGCAGAATTGAAGCTTAAGAGATAATCAAACTGGCAATGGGAAGTAAATTAGACTAGCACATTGAGCTACAAGAATCTAATGGTGCTGTGAAATTTTAACCCTTAATTTGTAGAGCTTTGTTAATACGAATGTTCTTGCGGGAGCCTATCAATTAAATTAAGAACTGTCACTAGTGAAAAACAATTCTCTTACTTGAGGATGTGACTGGGGATGTGACCAGCTTTCTTAACTTTCATGTTTTCTTTGATGAAGACAAGTAATGCATACAGTACCATAAAAAATGCCATGCTGGGCACCACTCAATCAGAATGACAAACATTTGCAAGGGCAACACCACAGTTTCTTTCTTGTCTGAGAGAATATGAGTGCTATGATAAGCTGCAATAAATGCAGGGATACAGCGCAACCCTTCCTGTATGTCATAATCTAGCTGAATGAATTATAAATATATATTAGACCAGGATGGATTCTCTACCCTCATCTGCCCGGGAGGCCAAAATCATTAGACACACAGAAGAGTGGTTCTCCAGGTTAGACATCCCAGGAACTGTGGACAGGAATTGTGGATGCAAAATGAATGGAGCATCCAGACTGGGATAGATAATAGTCCCTTTCCCAGTCAGGAAACCATATTTAGGGGACAATGGGAGACTGCAATGCATGTGCAGGTTGTTCCTCTAAATACTGGGTGGCAGCTTCCCTTACGGCAAGACCTGGTATGGTTGCCATATGGGGATCCATACATCTGTCATGTTGGGGTCCTTGGGGGCCACCAAGGGGAGCTAGGAAAAGGTGAGGGTTTGAGTTTCTGCCTGCCCCAGAAGTGCTTTCCAAAGATGAGGTTTTGACTTCTAGGGATTGAACCTCATACTTCAGAGCCTGAGGTGAAGCAAAAGTGTACACACTTGATGAGCCACAACTAGGGCAAAACACGTGTCATGTACTCTTTCAGGTACTGTATCACATATCTATGATCTGCTTCTCACAACTTTGAGGATGTGGCAATTCAGACCTATGAATGTAATACTCTGATCTTAACCCTGTCAAATAAGCAAACCAGCTGCCATGGATTTGCCTCACATGCTGACACCTGAGGTTTGATCTCTGAAAGGGGAAGCAAAGGTGCATACACCTGATGAGCCCCAATTAGGGTGAAACACGTGTTGTATACTCGTATTATTATTTGGTAGGTACTGTATAATATATATATGCAGCACAGTTGAGGAGGGTCTCAACAATCTCACTATATATATATATATATATATATATATATATATATATATATATATATATATATATATAGTGAGATATATAGCAAGATTGTTGAAACCCTCCTCAACTGTGCTGCATGCCGAAACGCAGTTGATGCGTCTGTTGAGGATCACTTGCCCTTTGCTGAGGCAACATGGTTCACAGCCTTCCTGTCTAACGCATCTGTCCCCTGATGGTTGATACAGGGGACATTTTAACCCGACCACTGACCTGGCCCTGTTACTGCTTGTTTACTGTGTCTGTGTGTATTGAAGTGGTAGCACCTATTTTCATAAATACCCTGACTGTTCCAGTTTTGAATGGAATGAAGTTGCTTTTCTTGAAGCCTTTAGACTCAGTGTCTTATCTTGGGTGCAAGACAGTGTCTCTCTGTCTATGTATATATGTATGTATACTAGGGGGCTTTCCTCACAAACCCTCCCCCCCATCCTGTGCTGCGCGTCAGCCACTTCGCGTCTCTGCCACTCGCATATGTGGATTTCACTTTCACCAAACAACAAATCTTTTAATTCTTGTGGATACACCTCTTCATTGGGAAGAAACACTACTTTTCCCTGATGGCAACATGAATTAGACGATCTACAAGTCTCTGACTTAAAGTTTAAATCTGAACGATATATATATATATTCGATTCCTTTTCGCTGTTCCGTTATTTCACCGAGTAATAATTTGTTTGTGCTAATGCGATCTTTACTATCATTTTTTGGAGAATTTCGCATTTAATTACATTCATTATCTCTAATCTGCTCTGCATATGACGTTCTACTTTGTCATCTACTCTTTGTCTTTTATTTCCAGCCCCAGGTGTGGTTAAATCTCTTGGCACAAAGTCTTGTCTCGCAGGACGTGAAAGTATCTCTCTGAAAAAGTCACATTGTGTCCGAGGATTTTTTTATTATAATGGATATATTATATATATATATATATATATATATATATATAGTTTTTCTGATTGTTCACTGAATGATGAATGTTAGATTTGAGCAGCAGAGACAAAACACCTCCAAAGCTGGCAAAATGACAGCTAGAAATAGGGAACAGAGTTTGTAACCGTAATATCTTTCAAAGACAAGACTGCAATTATTGTACTGAAATAGCTGCCTGTACAGATAAGAAAGTAAAGACATCTGCTCTTAATGTTCAAGAGTCAGCTACATAAACACAAGACACAGGGAAATCAGTTACTGACTGGGCTGTGATTTGCATGACTGGTCAGAATTAAAAGAGAGACAAAGCAAGTACTAATTAGGTTGTGAGTTTTGGCCAAGCCAGACAAACAAAAAAAACGTCATAGCTTCTACATCAGTTACTATATGACTGGTTGAAAATGAACAGCAAATGGTCAGTGCTTGTCGGGAGACAGCAGTTGTAACAAAACTGGATAGCTGCCATTCAGTGGGACAGTTGCTTGTTAGGTCAAGACATGAATGACTTTCTTGAACTTTCTTGAACAAAATCAAAGGAATATAAAAAATGAGAGTTCCTACTCATACCAGAGTTCCCAGTAACCTAGACTAATAAAGAAAACAAAAAGTGCATTTCTTTAATTTAAATATAAAACTTCTACTCTTTGGAGAGGCTTCTTCTTTTGCTATCCATTCTAAAAATGGCACCATCAAGATTGTAATGCTTGACACCTGGATTTACATATATGACAAAGTAAAACATGTACACATCTAAAAGAGACAATTTTCAGTGCAAGGAGGAAAACACATTTCAAATTCTCTTATAAAAAACATTACAGGCACTTTTTAAGTCTGCCTCCAGGTGTTGGGCAATTTGTTGGTAAATTGCATGGAGAGCAGATAATGCACTCACATAAAGAAACACCTAGGGAGGATTTTAAGCTGTGATTTATTAAAGATTTCAGAAATGAAATAATAACAGTAACACAGGTGCAGGGATTGACTGGCTGGTATCTCTATTTCTTTTCATAATATCTTAAGCACTGCACATGCTGGTTTAATCTGCTTGTTATGTTTGTTTAGAATACTTTTTCTTAGATGTTACTGTATAATTAATTTTAATTGAATATTAATTATGCTGGCAGTATAAAAATCTCTCAACTGAACTGTGTTTTGCCACATACAAAAAAAATCAACTGTGCACGACATGCAAGTTCCTTTATTTAGTTTTAGTCTTTTTTTTCTTTAATGGAGATAAAATCTAAATTGGTCACTTTTTTATCATGAGTTTGTGCCTTTGTAACCCATATTAGGCTGTTATTGTAAATGCTGATACAAGCTGCTGATTTTCCACTTTGTAAGTAAAATATGTGCAATCAACTGACCACTGTTTATTTTTTATAGTGTCTTGCACAGAAAATGCTAGCATAAAGCATTTTACAAAGTGAAATGAGAGTACAATTTAAAACAAGAAGATAAGAAAAAACAAATTATAAATGTGCAGAAAAGACTATAAGGTACTGTGTGTGCTGTACTGGATGGGCTGGCATACCGACCAAGATGAAGGGTGGTTCACTGCTAGGAAGGGAGGTCTTAATGAAAGGACATGGATGGACTGGCATCCTGTTCGGGTTGGTTGTTAGTACCTTTCCTGCAAAGGAGACCTTGTCAGAAGGGGTTTGGGCTAGGGTTTCTACTTTCTGGTGTATATTCACCTGGTGCAAAAGATGGTAGCACCCCATTGATGGAACTCCCATTTGTATAACTACAGGGCATGCTGAGAATTGTAGCCCTGTTGGGGTACTTGGGTGCCGCAGGGTTGGAGCTGTGAGAGAGTACTGTACCTTCTTTGGAGGGCTTCCGCTTGACCTAGAAGTGCTTTAAACATGTGTGCTGTGGCACTGGAAGTAATCCCAGGTCCAGCATAAAAGAAGCTGTTTCTCCTGCATCAGGGAGTCGGAGTAGGGAGGCAAGAAATGGCGCTCACTGAGGCCTGGAAGGAACTGTGTATTGTAATCTATTATCTGGAGTGATGAGAAAACCTGCCAAGGTGTTGGTATAAAATCAAACAACTGTGTCTGTGGCAGCTGCGTCTGGAGGTTGGGGCTCTCTGATGCCTCCTAGAGTCCACACTACTTTGCAAAGTAAACATGAGAACAAAATGAAATATCTTTGAAAAGGTGATAAAGTACAAGGAAACATACTTAAGAAAGCATAAATCCTCCACAGTACTACACAGACAATGCTCAATGAACTGAAAGCAGAGTAGAATTCGGATCAGCTCTACTAAACCAGAGCTGTCAATTACTAAGCTAACAGTTTATGACATAGCTGATTAAAACACAAACATGGGCTTTTTGAAACTGACCACAGAAGGAATTTAATGGTCTTACCTATAGATAAAGAGTTCTAGTAAACAGGAACCACAACCAATAAGACAACTGCATAACAGAACTTTATAAGTGTGCCACAAAAATTGTGTGACTGCCTTCAAAAACAGTAAATAATACTTTACAAAAAATGAATGCCCTTGCACATAAAGTGACATGACCAAAGAGAAACAAAATGGGCAGCAGTTTGCACTGTGCTCTTTCCATCTGTAATGTTATTAGTTATTACTTAGTTTGTCCTTCTCACAGTTTTTGCTCCTGTAAGCCAGAAGATGTAATGTTCGTAGGCTTCTCTCTTTTACGGTATATAAACAGAGGCAGCTTGTGTTCTCACACGTCTTACAAATGTTTTACCAACTGAATCTACTACATGTTGTATTGTAAATTGTTTCTCCTCCTCAGTACAATTATTTATTTAGACAGATGACTTTATTTAATACAGCTTACAAAAACTGCAAAACAATTGAGTGTTATTAAGAAAGTATAAGTTAATAAACAATACAGAGCAAAATTTTAAAGTAAAACACAAGAAGCGCTAGCGAAAGTAAGTTTAGTTGCTAAATAAAAATTTATATTTTTGCCCTGTAGGCAGTTGAGTTCAGTACTACAGGCCAGTTCTCTCTTTTTTCCTCCTTTACAATTGTAGTTAAGATGAAATATTGGCAAACTTAATATTTTTTTATTAGCCTTGTGTTTTTACATAATGTTTGCCAAGTTAGCAGCCAACTAAGATGTAGACTGTGTGAAACAGCTTGTTGGCTGAGGTAGCTAAACAAGCATTGCTGACATTGAAAATGTAATTAAAATTTGGATTTTAAAGCTGTTATAATAACAGAAGGAAAAATCACAAATGTGGCAGTTATTTTCATTCTCATTAATGAGGAAGGAAAGCAGTTTTTGATTACTTTGATGCAGGCTTAAAAGTTCTGGAATAAAAACAGCAACAGGTCAGAGATAAGTCTGAGCTAAAATACGATCAGGCAAAGAATGATACTTTCAGGGAACACAAGAAGTATTTATAAATCTAGTATAACATTCAAGAATAGAACAATGAGATTGGAAGATCTGATCCAAAATGTGAAGAAGTGTACTTAAAAAGCAGAAGACTCTCTATTTTACAAATGACAATTCAAAAATACAAATAAGCTGAATCTGGAAGCAAAGCAGAATAAAAACAAGGAGTTAAAATTCTGCTGTACTGCATAATTTGCCTTGAGTAACATGATTTGAAAATCAGTAACACAAACAACAGTTTATTTATATTTGAATGATAGTTCTGGCTTCAAAAAAGATATTAATACATTTAAATATTATGTGATTAGTGATAGTTGATCTGACAGCCTTAGTTGGGAGATCAGTTTAAACCCAACAGTCTGGGGCCGTTAGTCTGTTTGGAAACTGTAAATTGACCAGACATGAAGGGATGTGGGTTTACTCAGTGCAGTGTCATCCTGGTCTGGTTTCTGCATTCTCCAGCTCCCTGCAAACATGTCATGCAATAACTAGGTCTAAAAAATGCATGACTAATATAAGACAAATCAGGACCAAGAAACTGGACTTCTGTACTGTTACACAGACTGTGTATCACCAGTTCTGTAAAATAACAGTCAATCGCACACCCTTTTGCAGTCCTGCAACATTCAGTTGTTTTGACAGTCAGCTATTTACTAAGGATAGATTGATCCCGTCAAGAAATCATGTATGCAAATGTTAATTTATTTATAGGGTGAATTGATGGTTGTCAACATGAAATCAATAAGTCTCAGGAACCTTATTATTGTGCAATGATTAGTAGGACAGATGGAACACTTGCACTTTATAACAGAGCTCTTAATCAATCAAAGCCAGCTTTGTATTTGTTATTTAGTAGATATCATAAGTCTACAAAGCAAGAATCCTACTTACTGAGTAGTCAAGGTAAACATTTTACATGACACTTTTATACATTTTCATAAAGAAAAACTAATTATAATCTTCTTTTACCTGAACTTAGGATTTTATTTACTAGAGATAGGTCTTCCAAACTATGCTGGGAGTGACTCAGACTGACAGTGAAGAAATCTAGGAAAGCCTTCCATCATCTGTTTTATTACAGCATGTCTTTTCAGGAGCTTCGGGACAGCTTGCTAATGTTCCTTTTTACAACTGAAGTCATTTACTTGGGTGAAGTCATTTTACACTACATTTACTTGTTTCTGCTTTGTGAAGCTGTATGGTCAGAGCGAGTTTTTTAGAAGCTAAGGAATATGTACGTGAAATATTTCTGCACTTTATTTTTAATTATTTTTATTTATTTTTAGAAACATTTTAAACTCATTACATCTCAATAGACTCTACGTTTCTCAGTACCCTTTTATCAAAGATCTACAATCTTATTACTGTCTTCAGAAAATGGTATTAGTGCAAAGCCATTCAGGTACTGCTGTCTATCACCAGCAAATTTACAATGTCACCTAGTTGTAATGTGACTTACTCCACTGTCACTATTCTGGCAAACGTGAAAAATAGACCTAGTTTCTCATTAGTTGTTCATGTTAATGGCAGTCCCGAGTTCTTTGTATCCATCACACTTACCCAGTCATGTTTGAAAATCTCTTTGTGGTTGTCTTTAGCAAGTTAAAGCACTGTCCGCATAATGAGTGGACAAATGGCTGTGAAATTCACCTCCATTAATATCAGGGGTGTCAAAATCAATTATATTGAAGGCCAAAAATAACACTTGATAAATAAAGTGTGGACCAGAATACATCAACAAACGCCTAGCAACAAATATATCAATAACTTTATTTTCTTTAAAATTGCATTGCAGTGGGTTAGGAAAACTACAAGTAGCCATGAGACCAAAATCAACACTGAGTGAAAAAAAATGACGTCAGCACTAAGGTGGGCTCGAGTATAAATTGCGCTTCCATCCCCACCAATCTTACAACCATTTTATGAAACGTTTATGTCATGGATGCTAAATTACTGCTATTTTACTCTTTAATATTACTGTACTAATGTAACATTTTGCTGGTAATCTGGTGATTTGAATGGATTAAGAATAAATCTGCACATTCACATTTACGCAGATTCTATGAATTTGTTTTAACGAATTTCACAATTTCTGGTAAATGATGCCAAATACAAATTGCAGTGAACTACAGATATACTTATTTATATTCGTTTACCTAATAATGTATTTTATTTACAAAATGTGTAAATGTAAATAATGTACAAATATAACAATGTAGCATAAAAATATACAGTTTGATTTCTTGATGGTAATTTCTTTTTACAAACAGAATAACAGTTTTAGAAAGCAAACAATACTAATAAAATATTTAATTAAATTTCTTTACAATTCTAAATATAGAAATCACTAACATTCAAAACTTTTTTTGTCTTCATGCTAGTGCCAATCCATTGACAGAATTGGGTCACTCACAACTGATACAATTGCTGAGAATAATAAAAATTATATTTTACATATACACACACGTATGCACACACACATGTACATACTGTATATACACACATATATATATATATATATATATATATATATATATATATATATATATATATATATATCCAACTGTTTCTGTAAAGTAAATTACTTTAGTTACATAAATGGTGCCCCTTGGTATCCATAGCGTACGGTTATAATTATTAGACTTTGAGATCTGTGGGGAGGGAGTAGCAGTTGCCCTCAGTGTCCAGAGCACACACCCCTTTAATTACCAATATGGCACCCCTCTGTGTTTATAATGTAGATTTTCCACAGCAAACACCCCTTTACTAGGATCCTTCATTGTCTGTAGCGCACCCCCTCTTAACTTTCAAAAACAGAACACATTGAGTGACGTTGCCCAATGGATTAAGCAGCTCCCTCTAGCTGCTGTCTGTTGTTTTAAAAGTCTTAAAGGTTTACATAAAAAGATCATATAAAGTTTAAGGACATTTACATCACATTCATAAATACGAATCATTGGCTGCATAAATTTGCAAGCACAACATTTAAAGATGCATTCAAATTCAACAAAATGAAAAAAAAAAAGTTGAAGCTTCAACATGAAACTGATGAAAAACATGAAAATTGTTTCTTGAGTGAACAATATAAACAAAATGTGTTAACATATAATAACACGTTTTCTAAAATTGCTTTATTCTGAGCAGGGTCATGGGGAACCTGGAGTCTATCCCAGCAAGCTTAGGGCACAAGGCCAGTGGACATAAATTATTGTATACAATACAAAAAAATACTTCATTATATAGTACTCCTGATACATCTGATTAACTGTCCATTAAACCTGTGGAATTCAGAGATAACACCTAAATGTGGGGATAGCCAGAAAAAAAAGAACCAGACAACCTTCTGAACTGGGCAAACACTTGCAAAATACAAGTGTAGAAAAGTTTAAAATAATAAAGCAGGCAAATGAAATATTATTTATAAATACTTGTAGGTGATGCTGTTCTACAGGAAGCAATATCTGAAAAGAATTTATGGGTTTATGCTGCTGTAACAATCTTGTTGTCTAGATACTGTGAAGAAGAAATAGAAGGCTAAATTAAATTTTATGTTACGTTGTAAAAGCTTGAATACAAGTCAAAGAACATTATGCTCAAATTATATAATGTAGTAGTAAGACTGCATCTCAAGTATGGTGTATAGTTCTGGTCACCACACTATAAAAATGGTATAGCTAGTCTAAACGTATGTCCTACACTGGTAGTCTAAATCTCTTAACTCTTGAGCAAGGAAGGCTACAGGAGAGCCTAATTAAACTCTTCAAAATACAACAGAATTTATTTAATTAAATAGTCAATCACATATTCAAGGACACAGACAGAAATGAAGGGGAAGTGCATTTAAGACTGAAACTAGAAAGTACTTTATTACACAAAGATTCATGGGAATCTGACATAAACTACCAAGTCCTGCAGAAACATAAACCTTGGCAACCTTTAAAAAGTATCTGGATATGATATTGGGACTACCTAACTATTAGTTAAAGAAGCAAGCTTGATGGATTGAATGGTTTCCTCTTGTTTATGGAAAATCTTAAGTTCAGGACTCCAAAGCTCTGAGGTGTTATCACACCACCAAACCCCCCATAAAGATACTAGCACACTCCAAAACTCTGTAAAGAGTAATATAAAAATTGTACATGTTGTCCTACTTATTACAAGTTTGTTAACAAAATAAAAATTGCAAAATGGATAAAAGGATTTGCATAACTTTATTCAATATCATTTACTTCCATAACAACTTTATTAGGAATTCATTAGTGAAACAGGGTCAAACGCTCATCATGTCATCCTCATATATAAGATAATCACATAACTTTGAGCAGATGTTAGGCATAAATTAATCTGAACATCTGTTAATGACTAAATTATGTAGAGAGTAACAGAAACGCAAGGTCATTTTCAGATTGGAGTGTGCAATTTCTAAAAGTACTCTTAACTTTTTCCTCAAACAACATGTAAAGTACTACAGTATATTGCTGCAACATTTATGAAACATTTTAACAAGAACATGTTTATCTTCAGCTAGTTGGAGATATTTATGGCTACAAAATCACTCTTTTCATTATTACCATCTTTCTATCTAATTTCAAGCTACATTTGTCGATAAAAGACGCATGCGGACGTCTATCATTTCTTAGCCTTAATCAGACTGAATGTATTACTAAAATACTGAAGTAAGTTAACAAGCATTGTATGCAGTTATCTGTTAATTTCAAACTGCATTCACACTTATGCTATTTTTATTTTAAAAAGGGTACACCAAAAAAATAAATACTTCTTTTGTTATTCAGTCACACTCAACAATAAACACCATGCTAACTCAAAAGTAAGAACAAATATGTTTGGCTTTGCAACTGCCCCATTTCTAGGGAGTAGGATTTTAATAACTAGTGTCATGCAGCAAGTGCAGCCACTGGCTCACTGACTGTTGTGAAGGAAAAAGTGGAATAGGAGTGAATGGCATTCCAATGCTGTCTGACATGTAGGCAAAGATTTTCCCCATTATATTTTCGGTATGGGACAGTCACAAAACATATGGCTCCTGATAACATCACTCTCAATTTGTGTTTTTGTCAGGGCATATTTTAAATTGGAGTACTGTAGATTCATGAAGTGTACAGTTTTAACTTGAATGACACCATGCTTACCAAAGTTTGTCTTATTAGTAACTAGCAAAATACCCGCGCTTCACAGCAGAGAAGTAGTGTACACATATCTAGATATACATATATATACATATATATATATACATATAAACATCCACATATACTGTATATACATATATATATATATATATATATATATATATATATATATATATATATATACACATATCAACATATATATACACATACATATACACACATACATACACACACATATACATATACACATACATACATACACATACATATATATATATATATATATACACACATACATACATACATTCACACACATATATATATATATATATATATATATATATATATATATATATATATATATATATATATATATATACACATACAGACACATATATATACATAAACATATTTACATATCTACATATATATACACATATATATACACATATCTACTGTGATAGACAGAGGGTCTCCGTGACCCCTTGAACCCTCAGACTCGACTCCAGACACCAGGTAAAAGTCCAAATATGAATATTTATTTTAATAATAAAGTGCACAAAGCACCCTCCTCTCCACAATACTCAATAATACACAATAATCAATCCTCCACACTCCCAGACGCTTTGCCACCCTTCCACCCAGCTCAGCTCGACGTCTGGGATTTCCCATAGTCCTTTCATAGTCCTGATCTGGAAGGGTTTCGCCCTCTCTGTCCACGTGACTAGGAACACTTCCGGGTCATATAAAAACTCTTCTTCACCCCGGAGGCACGTCGTTTCTTCCTGTCATGTGATCATGACGCACCTCCGGGTTATAGGGCACATAAGAGTCCGACAACCTCCCTACAGCGACTCCTGGAGGCCCCCATGGTATCCAGCAGGGCTGTGCATATAAACTACAGAGTCCATGATGCCCTGCTGGAATTCGGGGCACGTTCATGCTGTCGGGAGAGCTCCTCCTGGCGGCCTGGGGGTGAGGGCCGGAGTAGAAAGCCGGCAATCCTTCACAATACCCCCCCCTTAGCGAAGCCAACTGGGGCGAAGCGACCAGCCCCGCGAGGGACGTCCTCCTCCAGGAGAATGCGTCAGCTGGGCCTCGGCCATGTTGTCTAGGTCCCCCAGAGAACCTAGGGGGAATGGTGTAGCGGTTAATCCTCCATTCCCCTGTCCTCCGGGGACAACTTTGCCAAACGTGGCCCGGTTGCTGACAGTTGTAGCACCGCCGTCGTCCTCCTGGTTGCCTCTCTTCCCGAGACCTGAAACATCTCGGGAATTCTGTTAGCTCCACCCTTTCCTCCGCCAAGGGAGGTTTTATGGCTGCTTTGCTGCTCTCCGCCCTTTTCTTTAACTTGTCAGGAGACCCGCATTTTATTTCAGGGATGTCCTGCTTTCTCTGGGGCTTGTGCACAGCGTGAGACTCTCTATGGAAAAGAGAGAGCCTCTTTGCTGTTTGCACGCCCGTTGTCCTATGTATTATAGAAGGCGGCGTCATTAGCACCACATCGCTCCGGGTAACAGCACTTTCCAGCTGCCCTGGTTTGATTGGCACTTCCTCCACCCCTCCAGTAACTAATGACAACTCCCTTATCACTTTATCAGAAGACTCCCGTTTCTCTTTTAGGATCTCCTTTTTAATCTGGGGCTTTTCCACAGTTTGGGTCTCTCTATTAGTAAAAGAGAGCCCTTTTTCTGTCTGAACGCCCTTTGATTTTAAATTAACCCGAGGCGGCACCTTCAGCCCCGCATCGTTCCAAGAGCCAGCACTTTTCAGCTGCCCCAGTTCGACCGGCGCTTTCACCGCCCCTTCCGTCATTGTACCACAATCTTTTGTAGGGCACGCAGTGCTTTGGCACCCGGTACTTATTAAACACGGGCCCGTTTCACACTGCGTCCCTATATTATTATATACGGTACCGTCTTTACTAACCTGTACCGCCAAATCATATAAGACGGGACGCTCACGTCCTAGTCGCCGTAGGTAGTCATCCACCTTCTTTACCGGCGCTTCGGCCGGCGCTCCCAGGTCTCCGACGATCCTCTTGATTTCATTCAGCACCTGAAAAATACTTCGTACGGGTTCGATTAATTTTTCGAGTTCCCGCACGTCTATAAAGTTATTTATTTCGGCCGGTGGCAAGCTCACTTCCTTGTTAGCCTTACCAGCCGATCGGGAGCCAATGAGCACGTCCGCTGTCGGCACGTGCTCTGACGGGTCTCGCAGAGGCTTCTGGGAATTGGAGTCTTTTTTGTCTGAGGGCCGGGTTGCCTTCTTTGGCGAACTGCCGTCTGTCTTTATTAATTTATCGACATACAGATCAGCCAATTCCCGGCCCTCCTTACCTTTTTGCGGGGTGAGCGGTGCTTCGCTCGCCTCCCCCTTCTCTTTTGGAAAGTCCAAGTCCGTTTTTTCTTCGGAGAAGGAGCAAACAGCGGGACGTGGACCACCTCCTTCCCAGAAAGATTCGGGTTGGGTCACGTGACCCTTGTTGGCTGCCGACCTGCGGAAGTCAGTCATCTCTCTCACCGGCTCGAACGAGAGCTTGCCACCGTTTACAGGAGTCTTGTCTGCATCCCGCAGAGCCTCCGGATGATTCTTCCCGAGGTATGTGCAAGGTACAAAGTGAGTTAATTCAAAATTATTTTCAATTATTTCCCCGGTACATACCTCGATGCAGTCCTCCTCCGTAGGCTTCTCCCGCTTCGCATGGTCGCTCCTACGCTCCTCCCGAGCGTCGGCCATTATGAGAAGAGCTTCTTCGCTGGTGCTGCCGCTCTGCTTACCTCTCTTCTTCCCCATAACGGACCTGGTAAAGGTAGGTTCAGGCGATGTTGCTGCGTGTCTGGACGTTGTCCTCTTAGGGTTCTGTCCACAGTAAAATTTTTTAAATACAGGTCCTCTGCCAAAATCGACGGCCAGAGAATCCTGCCGACTACGCCAACTGTGATAAACAGAGGGTCTCCGTGACTCCTTGAACCCTCAGACTCGACTCCAGACACCAGGTAAAAGTCCAAATAGGAATATTCATTTTAATAATAAAGTGCACAAAGCACCCTCCTCTCCACAATACTCAATAATACACAATAATCAATCCTTCACACTCCCAGACGCTTTGCCACCCTTCCACCCAGCTCAGCTCGACGTCTGGGATTTCCCATAGTCCTTTTATAGTCCTGATCCGGAAGGGTTTCGCCCTCTCTGTCCACGTGACTAGGAACACTTCCGGGTCATATAAAAACTCTTCTTCACCCCGGAGGCACGTCGTTTCTTCCTGTCATGTGATCATGACGCACCTCTGGGTTATAGGGCACATGAGAGTCCGACAACCTCCCTACAGCGACTCCTGGAGGCCCCCATGGTATCCAGCAGGGCTGTGCATATAAACTACAGAGTCCATGATGCCCTGCTGGAATTCGGGGCATGTTCATGCTGTCGGGAGAGCTCCTCCTGGCGGCCTGGGGGTGAGGGCCGGAGTAGAAAGCCGGCAATCCTTCACACTACATATATATATATATATATATATATATAGACATACATATATACATACATACATTCACATATGCACTTTAATTAAACGATACACCCCCCCCCCCCCGATCATACTGACTTAGTCACCGCCACCCAAAATATAGCAAAATACCCGCGCTTCGCAGCAGAGAAGTAGTGTGTTAAAGAGGTTTTGTAAACATATATATACATATACATATATATATACATATCTACATATACACATATCTACATATACACATCCACATATATATATATATATATATATTCACACACACACACACATATCAACATATACAGTAATCCCTCCTCCATCGCGGGGGTTGCGTTCCAGAGCCACCCACGAAATAAGAAAATCCGCGAAGTAGAAACCATATGTTTATATGGTTATTTTTATATTGTCATGCTTGGGTCACAGATTTGCGCAGAAACACAGGAGGTTGTAGAGAGACAGGAACGTTATTCAAACACTGCAAACAAACATTTGTCTCTTTTTCAAAAGTTTAAACTGTGCTCCATGACAAGACAGAGATGACAGTTCTGTCTCACAATTAAAAGAATGCAAACATATCTTCCTTTTCAAAGGAGTGCGCGTCAGGAGAGAGAGAGAGAACAAAGCAAGCAGTCAAAAAAAAAATCAATAGGACTGTTTGGCTTTTAAGTATGCGAAGCGCCGCCGGTACAAAGCTGTTGAAGGCGGCAGCTCACACCTCCTCCGTCAGGAGCAGGAAGAGAGAGAGAGCCAGAGAAAAACAAAGTCCAAAATCAATACGTGCCCTTTGAGCTTTTAAGTATGCGAAGCACCGTGCAGCATGTCCTTCAGGAAGCAGCTGCACACAGAAGGTAGCAACGTCCCTATCGTCTAGGTGTGCGAACAGCCCCCCTGCTCACACCCCCCTACGTCAGCGCAAGAGAGAGAGAGAGAGAGAAAGTAAGTTGGGTAGCTTCTCAGCCATCTGCCAATAGCGTCCCTTGTATGAAATCAACTGGGCAAACCAACTGAGGAAGCATATACCAGAAATTAAAAGACCCATTGTCCGCAGAAACCCGCGAAGCAGCGAAAAATCCGCGATATATATTTAAATATGCTTACATATAAAATCCGCAATGGAGTGAAGCCGTGAAAGGCGAAGCGCGATATAGCGAGGGATCACTGTATATACACATACATATACACACATACATACACATATATACATATACACATACATACATAGTGCGTTGTAACACGGGCTGTGATTGTTACATGGGAGGGAGACAACAAATCACAGCTTCCCGCTTTCTAATCGGGCCTGTGATTGGTGCTTTGACTGATGCTCAGATCCCACAGTATTTCCCCTTAGGAGAGGCGTTAGGCAAGTGTAATTGAATAGCGGTGCTGCAAGTTTAGCTTTACACCTGTTTTTAAGGCTTATTGACTGAAAGGGGCTTTCATGAAAAAAGTTAGGGCTTTGCTACAGGATACACCCTCCACAAGTTAAGGAAGTAAAAATAAAGGTATATATTTCTGTTTTATTTAAACCTTTTAAGTTTGTATGTGGGCGGTATGGTGGCGCAGTGAAAGGTGCCAGTTAGGAGACCCGGGTTCGCTTCCCTGCGTGGAGTTTGAATGTTCTCCCCGTGTCTGTCTGGGTTTCCTCCGGGTATTACGGTTTCCTCCCACAGTCCAAAGACATGCAGGTTAGGTGCATTGGCGATTCTAAATTGTCCCTGGTGTGTGGGTGTGTGTGGGTGTGTGAGCCCTGCGGTGGGCTGGCACCTTGCCCGGGGTTTGTTTCCTGCCTTGTGCCCTGTGTTGGCAGGGATTGGCAACTGTATTTAGGATATAGCGGGTTGGATAATGGATGGATGGACATTTGTATGCATAGCCCCATTTGCCCGTTTTCGTTTTTTTTCTTTCTTCAGTAATATTTCAGCAAACCCGGAGCTTGTCAGTTCAAATCCTGGTACTGACACCACTGTGTGACCCTGAGGAAGTCACTTCACCTGCCTGTGCTGCAAAAAAACAAAAGTAATGTAACAAATTGTACCTCAGATGTTGCAAGTTGCTGGAATAAAGGCATGAGTCAAATAGATAAATATGTATTATACACATAGGAACTATTCATGTATTTTCAGTTAATTCATCTGCAGCAAACCTTTATAAATGAGGGTTTCTCCTTTTTCTTCTTCATTGAGGTTTTCTCTTGGAGAGCTTTTTTCATTTCATTGAAAATTAAAGCAGCAGCTGCCAAAATATGTAGCTTTCTTGTTAATTTTTCAACATTGTGTAAAATAACTTTATAAAGTAACATAAAAGGTTTAAATACTGGTTATCCTTTTACACTAAAATATTACTAAAGAGATACAAAAAAAGTAAAATGCATATGTTGTTTTTCTTTAAGGAGATTAAATATTACTGAAGAAAGAAAAAAAAAAAAAACTAAAACAGCCAAATGGGGCTATGCATACGAACTTAAAAGGTTTAAATAAAACAGAAATATATACCTTTATTTTTACTTCCTTAACTTGTGGAGGGTGTATCCTGTAGCAAAGCCCTAAGTTTTTTCGTGAAAGCCCGTTTCAGTCAATAAGTCTTAAAAAGAGGTGTAAAGATATTGACAATAAGCTACGCAAACCCACCAAGACATGGAATCGTTTAAATCAAGGCGCGAGTCGAAAAACACCATCCCATACTATTAGTTAACGATTAACACATTTCTATATGTATTGTAAGCATACAATACAACTGATAATATGTTGCACTTATTTATCTGGTGTACCGACATTTTTGCGTGCTTAACGGCTGAAATCCAACGTGGTTTGTGCCCTTCAGAATGAAAACAGTTTGCATTTACCTTTTTAATAAAAGGCGAGCTTTTAAGCCTGAGAAATCACCCCGTAAATGCACACGTTTAATTGCACATGTGTTAATACTGGTTAACCTTTTACACTAAAATATTACTAAAGAGATACAAAAAAAGTAAAATGCATATGTTGTTTTTCTTTAAGGAGATTAAATATTACTGAAGAAAGAAAAAAAAAAAAAAACAGCCAAATGGGGCTATGCATACGAACTTAAAAGGTTTAAATAAAACAGAAATATATACCTTTATTTTTACTTCCTTAACTTGTGGAGGGTGTATCCTGTAGCAAAGCCCTAACTTTTTTCCTGAAAGCCCGTTTCAATCAATAAGTCTTAAAAAGAGGTGTAAAGATATTGACAATAAGCTACGCAAACCCACCAAGAAATGCAATCATTTAAATCAAGGCGCGAGTCGAAAAACTCCATCCCATACTATTAGTTAACGATTAACACATTTCTATATGTATTGTAAGAATACAATACAACTGATAATATGTTGCGCTTATTTATCTGGTGTACCGACATTTTTGCGCGTTTAACGGCTGAAATCTAACGTGGTTTGTGCCCTTCAGAATGAAAACAGTTTGCATTTACCTTTTTAATAAAAGGCGAGCTTTTAAGCCTGAGAAATCACCCCGTAAATGCACACGTTTAACTGCACATGTGTTAATATGTATGCTTACACAGTATTAAAAGACACTCAACAATTAACGTCATTTACCTTCGTTCCCGCGTTTGATAAAAGGCGAGCTTTTAAGCCTGAGAAATCACCCCGTAAATGCACACGTTTAATTGCACATGTGTTAATATGTATGCTTACACAGTATTAAAAGACACTCAACAATTAACATCATTTACCTTCGTTCCCGCGTTTGAGTCGTGCTGTAAATCTCTTCCTTGTTTTTAGTTCACGTGATTACGTAGGAGGCGTGATGATGCGATACGTGACTCCGCCTCTTCCATTACAGTATATGGACAAAAAAGAGGTTCCAGTTATGACCATTACGCGTAGAATTTTGAAATGAAACCTGCCTAACTTTTGTAAGTAAGCTGTAAGGAATGAGCCTGCCAAATTTCAGCCTTCCACCTACACGGGAAGTTGGACAATTAGTGATGAGTGAGTGAGTGAGTGAGTGAGTGAGTGAGTGAGTGAGTGAGTGAGTGAGTGAGTCAGTCAGTCAGTCAGTCAGTCAGTCAGTGAGTGAGTGAGTGAGGGCTTTGCCTTTTATTAGTATAGATGGTTGATTTCCATTCTTTTTCTATACTGAATAAAGTATCTCAACCCAACACTCTCAAGCCACCTTAGGAAGAACTTTTTCAAAGTGTAAAAAAACTGCTTATATTTTCATTTTTTGCAAGGCAGATTGGTTTCTATATTAAAAGAAGTTTAGGACAGCCTGGCAAGTATCTTTTAGCAAATGTTCTGACTTACAAATAATAGTAAGAATGGTTTGGTAGAAAATTATCCTTGAAATATAAAAGTTTGAAGGGTACACACATATTACTAGTAGAGAAAACAGATTCCCAAAGTCAAGAATTTTCTGAATGGAAAACTTTGTTAGTTAAGGATGGTTAGAAAAGATGATCACAATGTATAGGTGTGAATATAATTAGCATCATGGGCACAGTACCATATTCTCAGTGACTGTTCAACCACCAGAGTTCTGCATAATTTCTGCTTTCTGCTTCCTAACAAACAATAAAAGACATATATTCACAACCCAGTAGTACAGCAAAACACAAGTAAGCGACTTTATAATATTATGATTAGGCTAGGTGCAAAAATTTGAGAATTTCATGTGCATAGCATGGCAATCCAAAATAAATGATCATAAGAGTTCTTTATTAAAACTTTGTAATAAAATTCTATTTGAAAAATGTCTAACATGGAAATAGCTCACTGCTTACTGGGGGCTTTCACTGTTAAAGATAAAGAAAAAGTCTCAGGGCAATGTAAATGTATTGTCCAGCAGTAAAGAGAAGAGATAAATTCTGTATGAGAACAAGCAGATCTATATTTTTCCAAGCTTTTATTCAACATAGTCTCAAAGGACAACCAGAAACTGCACAACAGTATTAAGTAGCAGTTTTGTATGCCAGGCATTTTTATGGTTTAAATGATGAGTCAAGAGTCTGTATACACATATAACAAACCTGAAGAGGCAAATAAGGAAAGTTAAGTTGGGAAGGATAAAATAAATTACAAAATTTCATTAGGTAAAGAAAATAAAATATATGTAGAAGAAAGGAGACAATGTAATGAAGAATTTCATTGAAAGAAATGGGTGAAAGAGAAGATTGAAAATAACTCCAAAAGTGGTTAAAAGAACAGCTGATTACGAGCATTACTACACTGTTGAGACAGAGCCAACAGCCCTTTGAAAAATAATTACAACACTGTTGCTCATCAATAAGTCTTTAATGTAGATAGTTCCATTCACAGCATAGGCCATCATAAAATACTAAATACCACTAAATGTTGATTTTTCAAGTTGGTAAAATAATGATATATAGTATATTCATTTATGCAGTGGTAAGTAGATTTGTGCAGATTGCAGATGATGCAAAACAGAAAGGAGTATACATGCTGCAGAGTCAGTGGAATTATGTGAACCTGCATGACTGTACCTTTAGATTACATAAATGCTCTAGTTTGGGAGAGACTTAACTTTCCAGTAGATCGAATTTTGTACAGCTCTTTCTCCCTTTGTTCTATCTATTTTTAGAATGACATCAATCGTAATTTAGACTGTAAAGTACAGTACACATAATGTAAAGCGCAAAGCTTAATTTAAGCCTCAAGGATCTTCAGACTTTGTCATCTATATAGTAGGTTGGCAGTCCCAGACTACTACAGTAGAAATATGGAATTATGGCAACATATTTTCTAAAGCTCATCAAAAACAACACTTACATTGAAAAAATTAGAAAGTATAAGATATTTTTCTATAATGTCAAGTTAAATAAATAGATATAAGAAGAGACTATAATGAAATATATTTTAAATGTTAAGCTCCATTAACTTTTATTTGCCATAGTGTACTGTATGGTAACTGTCAAAAAAGAACAAAACATTTCATTTAATTTAGGTCATCCTTTGTCTTGAAGGGCACAAAAAAAAAAGAAGAACAGAATATTACAGCAGTATGCTGCTTGTAGATCAGCTTTGAATATATTTTATGCTAGGATTTTGATCAGGTCAGAAGTTGCCTCTTCTGTTTTCTTTGAATACTTAATCACATTGCAAGGTGGCACTTTCTTTGTGTTGACAAGAAATCAAAATAATTCACTTTGAGCTAGAAATGCTAAAGTTGCACTGGTGGCTTTTCAGCAGTTACTGCAACTATTGTAGTTTCTTTTAAGTATAGAATAAAGACCATTGACTTAAAGATGCTGACTAAAATTTTAATATTTAATAACAAAGATAAGTGGAAGATTGATTTATATATCACAATATTTTTTAATAGTTCTTAAAATTTTGGAAGAATATAGATCAGACAAAAAATAATTTTGCTTATTATTTGTTCAAATATGTATGAAACTAACACGTTCATATAATGAAAGAATAACTGAAAATAATAACTGTGGTGACATAAAGACATACACATGGCAAATAGGAAGTGTTGGGCCTCGGAAAACGTCTTTACTTGCTGCTTCATCAGCCTGCTTTGCAGGCCCAAAAGGGACTTGAGCTTCAAAAATAAAATTAAGTCCCAAAATGTACCAAAATGCATCACACGAAAGAGGCTAACCATTAACCTTGACTGCGAACAAAGGGCAAACAAAAATCTTCCTAAAAAGAATTAATTCATGAAAATGGAAAAATACAAGGATAATGTAGTAATCACAAAAAGAGGCAAAGAAGTTGCCTAAAAGACAATCATAAATAAAGTCCCAAAAACACAATCCAGAAATCAGAATCATTAAAGTAATAATTATAAAAAAATAACAGAAATCCAATCATAAACAGAAATACTCACAAAAATCCCAGTAAACAAAATGCTTGGCTGCTGAATCGTTGTCTTCTTCCAAATATTGGCACGTTCGGATTATATTCAATAATTCATTACTGCAATCTACTGGGCCGAGGTTTCATCATCAATTCCCTATTTTCGTTACAATTTGTAAAACTTCTAGAAAGTACTATACATTTCTGAGTCTTTAAGATACTTAATAAAGGCTTTAAACAGACTTGTATTTTCAGTTATATTAATTAGTTTTTTTTAATTGTAAAATGAGAGACCTTATTCAGCATTTTTTTTTTTTTTTTTAAATCACGGCTGCTGAATCCTGCCTATTGCTGAATTATATAGTCAGAAGGGCCCAGTGGCTATCACATCACGGTGGTCCCACCTCTTGGAGTACCACCCACAAAGCACAAGGAGCACAAATAAACTTAAAAAGAAGTGACAAAATAGGAGAAATAACATAAGAATAAGGCACATAATAATTTCTAATTACCAAAACCAACCATAAAACACAAAAATATACATGGATTCCCAACAATAACAAGTTATTTTAACTGATTTTAAAGTTGGAGCATTTAAATTTTTTTTAAGTTAGTTCATCAAAGAGTCCTTTATCACATTTTTATTTCTGAAAGTATTTTTTGCAACATTGAGTCATTCAAAAAGAGCAGTGACAATAGAATGCAATTTCATATGTCCTACTACATTAAATACAATCTTTATAATAGTACTTTCTAATGTCATGTAGTTACAAATTTAGCCCAAATAGGCCTGTGGTGGCTCAACAGCTTTCACAGACTGCAAAGTCCATTTCAAATGGTATTAATATGCTACTGTTAGTTGTTGATTTTGAAAGGTCTGGAACATAACATTTTTAAAATGAATGGAAAGTTAATAATAATAATAGTACATTTTATTTATATAGTACCTTTACCTCTTTAAATCTCAAGGTAAAATTGTTGCCTGGTTCAGACCATGACATAGAGCAGTTGTGGAGCTTTGTCAATAAATTATGTCATAGAAATACTAAATCATTATAATCTGTATATATAACATGGTACAGTGGCTGTCCATTTGTCTATCCAGGATTTCACATCACCTGTAGCTAGAAAACCGTTTGACCAATTGACATGAAATTTGGTACACATATACTATGTGACCTCTACTGTCCTCTTTCGGGGTGATGATTGACCTTCAAGGTCAAAGATCAACCCAGGAAGGTCAAGGTCAAAAATCAAATAACCAGTAGCATGAAATTTGGTACACATATACTACGCTGAAACTCTGCACTACAGCTTTATATTAAAAGCGAAGAGTTTTGGAATTATTTATTTTTATTTTACTGTCAAATCAACTCTCGGCAGCGGGCAGCAGGGTGGCCATGTGGCAGATGCGTACAGGCACAGAATATGTTCAAGTCAAGTGTATTCACTGCACATTACCATGCAGTACGCCATTACTGGTGTACAGATAATTTGTGAAACTGTTTTTACTGCAGTGAAAATACTCAATACATATTTGATCACTCCATGCTTACAAAGTGAAACTTACAAAAAGTAATTCCTTTCATTTATCATTAATTTATAGATATGCACATTTTTCTCCTTTTCTTATCTTTAATTTTATGGTTAGCGAAAAGAGAAGTGAGTGGTCTCCCCCTCCACTGACGAACTTGTATTATGGATGCCTGTTACAATTAGCATAAGTGAAAGAGAAAAACATACAAAATATACAAGTTGAAGTGACCCCTCTATTAAATTAGACACAGTAAACTAATCCATAATTGAAGCCACAAAGAAAGTTTCACTGTGTTAACACAGACAAGTTGGCAAATTCACCAGTACCTTTCAAAGCAAGATTTTGAAATTTAAAAATTCTGTAAAGGGTGCCCTGTTTGAAATATAGCAAAATATTAAACTGTCCTGACCAATATCTTTATAGAATAAGTGTGAGAAATTTCAACAAAGTTGGTCAGACAAACAATTTGACAAACATTGGCAATCGCAGTACGTGCTTTTCACATCATATGCAAATAAACCTAAAAATTAACAAAATAAACTGTAGTGCTTATTCATAAGTGCTGGGACCCGTACCTAATCATGGGAGTAATTTACTTTTTCACCACATTTACCCCAAAATAAACAGAACATGAGATGATTCAGAATCATCAGCTTGGGTTCAAAGACTGAGAAATATGGATGACTAATACAATTCCACACATTTTACCAGACTCCAGGTAATTTGTTTTTTCAGCTACAGAGTCAACAGTCCTTCGAAAACAATTGCTTCATCTTTGTTTCTGTATATGTCAATTCCTAGCAGCGGCAGTAGGCTACAAGTTAAGTGTTCTATATCAAGTGTTCTATATCTGCAAGTCTAATCTCTGGATTGTTTTGTTTGAATGATGCATTGAGTGATTTAGTTACTAAGTGTTCATGAGATTTTTCGACAGACCACATACACATTAAAAGGAGCCATTGTCAACAACTGAATGCATATAAAAAAATCAAAGGAAGATTCAAGACACCCAAGCGAACAGCAGCATTTAAGTGGAATGTGTAAATCTCCAACAATATTACAATTGTAAAATACAATTCATCAATTTGAATTGAGCCATACCAGAAAGATAACAACATAAAATAATACTTTCTGAAGACCATCATTGGCTTATTTCTGAGACTATTCTATTTTCTAATGTCTGTCGATGTTCTAATGTTCTAATCTTTTATGCTGTTTTCTTTTGACAGAGGTAGAGGTAGGTTGCACATTTAATAAGCTGAATGCCATTCACATAGTTAGGTGCTATTAAAATATGTCTTTTAGCTTTCAATTTTAGACAGGCTGTCTAGTTTCTGAGAATATTTACAGTCAGTCTAGCTGCCAAGTTTTTAAATCAGATGTTCTCCATTTGAAGCAAGACTTATATTTAAATTTCCTTTCAAGTACTTGGCCATGCCTCCAGTTACTGTTATTTATTTCTCCTTCAAAATATACTGAACCCTCACTATAATGCAATTCAATTTATACTGAGAAACACTATTGGCTAGATGGCCTTTCACAGACACAAGAGCCCAGCTTCCTTTTTTATTTTCTTTCCCCCTCCCATGCTCACATAACTGCTACACAATCAATGTGATTAGGGAACATATTCTGATGGAAAGGACAAAGGACAAATATGAAAGGAGATGCTTGGATGGAAAGACGAAGAAAATGATAATAAAAAAATGAAAGATACTAAAATCTCCCTGAGGATGTTACATTTAACAGCCAATATGATCCTTGCTGTGCAGTACATCTTAAAGAATCCAGGTGTCGAATGACACAATAACAAGCTGATCTTGGAAATCTGTTGTCCTTCTTATGTGCTCCAAAAAGTCCAAAATTATGTAACTTTTATCAATGACAGTCATTCGGGATATGACAGTTTTGTGATGCTAAAAAGACACCATAATGCTGAAGTGAACTTCACTTTGTCTTACAGGTACACTAATCAGGCTACAACATCTAACATCAAATACTCTAAAATAATTACTAGCCCACTCAGTTGTAAATTAATTTATTAAATAAACAATGTTGGTTGTATGGAATCTAATCTGGTGATGAACAAACAAATAAAACATCAGCACAAACTTGCAAACCAAGGACAACAGTCATCATCAGCCCTCAACCCATTTAACACAAACTTTTTATAATAATAATAATACTTTACATTTATGTAGCACTTTTCTCACTACTCAAAGCACTTTTTACATAGTTAGTGAGGAGCCACTTCAACCTCACTATTGTGCAGCACCCACCTGGATGATGTGATAGCAGCCATTTTTGTGCCATCTATTAGGTGACAGAGATCGCCCGTTAGAGACAAGAAATGAATAAGGGTCCAAAATGATTAGGCAGTGGTGGGCAAGGATGATTCTGTATTAAGTTTAAAGTGCCTCTGAGCAAGAATTCCATCTTGTCACACAATTCCACAGTATTCGGATAAATTTCAATTTACTAGTAACATGATGGACATGTTTGGACCATTGAGTGTCATAAGAACACCAGAAAATATCAAACATGGAGACAGGCTGTAGACATTCAGCATTATATGTCATTTGGTAGCATTACACATTTATAAGGTGAACTTTCAACAAATTATTCGTCAAGAAATATCTACCACATAAAATACAGAATGAGCATACATTTTGTAAGAATACCTTATGTACTTTTGTACTCTATTTAATTGTTAAATTAAAATTAATTGATAAATGTTTAATTCTTTGTGAACCCGCTTAGAAATACTGTATGTATTGTTAATAATGGAGCTCCATTGAAAAACTTTACTTAAAAAAAATGTTATTTAAGACAAAGTAAATAACCTGTGCTAATTAATGGACAACTTTATTCCTTATCAGACACCATGAATCAAGGAGCTAAGTTAAGTAACCATGCATTCTTATGGTTGCCAGATTAGACCATTAGAAATACGGGACACTCTTAAAATCTCTCTCTCTATTACTATATATATAAATTTATACATGCCCCCTACACACCCAGACCAATATATTATATAAAAGTAGAGACATAAGTTAAAAACATAAAGCAAGGATTTTAATGGGTTATGAGGAAAACAAAAGTAAAATCATTTGAAAATTATTTAATACAAGCTAAAATGTATTTAATACAGACAACAGATAAATATTATTATTATTTAATACAGGTCGTGGCAAGTAGTAACAGACTTTGTTGACACTGTATGTTGCAATGCTGATACAGAACTGCACAGCAGCACGGCTGGAGAGCAAAACGGTAAGAGTGTTGCAGTCCTCAACCAACCATAAAAACTGAACAAGTTGCAAACAGGCAGCAAACACTAGTTTTCTTGTTACATTTGGGTTATTTTCATCAAGAGAATCTAAGAAAGTATAATTACTTATAAAGTTACAACTAAGTACCGCAAGAAGGTAGTAAAAATATATTTTTATTGTGAATTTTGAAAATGAACTAAATATGGGACATTTGGGTGTCCCTGAAAGGTCAGTATGGGACAGGGTATAAAATTACCAAATATAGAACATGTCCCGTATATAAGGGACTTCTGGCAACCCTATGCATTCTATCCTTCCAAAAATCACCAGATCCGCACCTCAAAAATGTATTTCTTTCAGCTTTAATGAAGCTTACACTAAGCATTTACACAGCAGTGACAGGCCTCTGGAATTTACTATCTGTTTAGAATGATCATTATTGTTTCGTTAACGATACATTTACTTTCAACTTTTCTCCTTTAGTAATATTCACGTGACACACATGCTTGAAAGGAAACAAAAATGCTCACTATTTTTATTATTACATGGCTACTGTTACTTGTCTGTTTATGGCTCTGCTGTCATTATGTCAATAATCCTCTTCTTGGGTCCTAATATGGTACAGATTTTCTTATTTGAGACTTGAGATTATAAGGTTTAAGAACTCCTGTACCAAACACCTTGGGTTAGAAAGTATTTGGGGTAATTCTATTTTGATTTTGAGGGAAAAGAACCAGGAGATGGAAGAACTAAATGAAGCAGGCAGGGGGCAAACCAGAATCGTAGTTGAAGAAAGAACCAAAGTTCTTTATGCTAATTTGCTTTTCCTATCCTCTCCTACACCATTTAAAATTTTTGTCCATAATTCTCATTGCCAGGCAGCAAGTTGCTGAGTACTGCCATCTAATATAGGGAGAATATGATGACACAATATATCATGGGATCGCCACTTCACATGACCAGCAACTTAGAAACATGGCTGCAGCCTTGCCAAGATAGTCACAAAATCGTGATCATGATCAAACTCAAAATAGAATTGCTAAAATAATGATAATATAAATAAACCAGTGAAAATAAAATGCAAAAAACAAAAACAGTTGAACCAGGAAGGCCAAAAACTTGAGATCCATTATAGTTGCTGGGTAAGTACCTTTATGTACTCTTTCAGTCCTGGTGTTGATTGACCTAGGCCATTTATCAGCCAGTAGGAGAGCAAAATGAGGGTGGGTAGAGCACAATAGGTTTGGTCCTATTCAAAGGAGTGATATGTCATAGGAGTGACATAACAAAGGAGTGAAACCTCAGATATAAATTTCAAAGGAGTGACAACCCTCCAACCAACCATCCAAGTGTTAGGTGAGGCGACAACGATTTTTTTGGCGTGCGTACTTTCAGTTGTGTTTCTGCTCTCTGTTGAAGCAGATAATAATGGATGAATATCAATTTGTAAAATCCCAAATGGGTAAAGATAAGCCAGCATTCAGAGGATACATCTACCGACACCAATGATCCCGAAACAACAATCATTATTTCCGGTGCGAGGTCAAAAATTGTAATGGTTCCGCAACCCTCCGTGGAGCGACAATTTTCAATTTTTGTTTTTTTTTTTTTAAATTAAATTTGAATCATAATTTGTCACTCCATCGTTTTGTCACTCCAATAAAATGTCATTGCTTTAATACGGTATTTATGTCACTCCTTTGTTATGTTACTCCTTCGATACAGACCCCAATAGGTTAGAGAAGACAAACAAGTCCAAGGCTGCCCAAAAAGGAGTGAAACACCCTGAGGCTGCATAAGCACAAAGCTTTCTTTGAGAGTAATCTGGTTATTTTAAAGGAATCGTTCACTAATGCTTTCAAAATAATAGCCTATATATTGAAATTTTAAATCAAATGGTAGACGGTAGCAAACCGATAATACTGACCTTACCCAAGTTAAAAAAACAAAACAAAAAAAGACAACATGTATTAGTGTTCCTGTTTTCTGGGGTAGGTGTTCCATAAATACGAACTGGTAAATGTAGATATTGAAAAAGTAATGATGGATACTTTTTATTTATCCTGTAATCTAGAGTACATTTCCTATCACATTTCGTATAGCAGGGAAACTTATCTTTTAAATACAGACATTTAAATGTTTAGTTTCACATCTAAAATTAACATCAGCTAGACATTTCCCATTGGAAATGATTCCCATATTTAATATTTATTGCACCACCACAGACCACTATCACTGTACTGGATCAGCAGTGCTCATTTTAAACAGCTACTAGGGGAAATAAGCAGTCTTTTCCCACATGGATTTTACAACAAAGAGAAGCATGCAGGTCTTTGGAGACCAAAATAAAGACAGAATTAAGATTTATTTCAGTAATCAGAAAGGAAATGAAAACAGCCTTTGAAAAGTTGCTTGCATCATTTTGCTTTGTAAGCAAACTTTTTTAGGTCCTTTCTAAAGTTTTTTTCACATTTTCTGAACTTCCTAGCATTGAAAGTAACCTTTACTGATCTTGAGTCATAAAAGATAAAGGCCACTGGCACACATTCTAATTAAATAAGACACTTTGCCCTCTCTCTGTGGGCATTTTGACCAAAAAACAAGGCAGTTGTATTGATGGAAGAAAACTAGGACAGCTCGCCAATAATCCAAGAACATCAACAAAGAGTTCTGCTAATTAAAATCAAATGGAAATCTGCAATACCTCTACCTACAAGTCACGGGCAAGTCTGATGATTTTTGTAACTACTGTAAAGGCCTGACAACTTTTGTAATTGTAATACTAGTAATTCTTGAGAGGAACTCAGCTGAAGTGTCTTGTAATTGTGGACACAAGTACCAAAAATGTACTTTTTTTTACAGCAGTTTGGTTGGGATTTACAGAATTTAAAGTTACCAGATTGCTCCATACTCAAAGGACACTGCAGATCGTATTCTAATAAAGATTCAATTTTCTATTCACAGTTTAAACAATACAATTCACTACTTCAAGCTAATGGAAATGTATTTAATACATTGAATAGAAAATAATATGATAATGTTTTATGAGTTTGTTGTAAGCAGTGTAATAGTTAATCAAGTATAAGCACTTTGAGAAAATACATTTGCTTATTTGGTAGATGCCTTATCCAAGGTGATTTACAACATTTAAGACACAATTGGCTGTAGATCTTCTGTTTTTCCAAATGGAATAGGTGAAGTGACTTGCTCTTGGTCACACAGTGTCAGTAGCAGGATTTGAACCTACAACCTCAGATGGATGTTTTAAGGATGCAGGAGAGCACTATAGTAGTCATAGAAATTCAAACTCCAACAAAGAGAAAGCCATAGGCAAATCAACATCTTTGGATCTGTGAGGCAGCATCATTAAGCACCTGCTACTGTGTTGTCCTTAAATTAAAATCATTCACATTTACTGTAAATAAATATAGTACAACAGAAGGTATGAATAATAAGACAGGCTAAGCAATTTTATAGTTTAGGTAATACATGCTAGGGAATTCTGAGCATTAGTTTAAAGAGAAGAGATCATCTTTTGGAGACACACTGGAATTCTGCGTTGGTTCACAAAAACACTAGACAGCACTGCAGCATATTGTAGTGTGCAGCAAGTAAAAACACATACAACCAATAATTAATGCTATACATCCCAATGATTTGTGTTTTAATGTATGCCTGATTTTTGCTCTATTTATATATTTTAAGCTTGAATTTAGAATGCATTTTTGAACACATATAAAAATTGTTTAATTTATACTGGGATTAAGAGAAATTATATGAAATGATAAGAACACAGAGAGCAATTGCAAACTAAAAATACAACATTAGACCTGGAAATTGCCAACAGATGATATTAGAATGAGAAAAAGAGGGTTATATGGAGTTATGAAAATTAGTGTGCAAATGTTGTTTGGATATTTAAATAAGATGATGAAAGGTGAATGTCGTTGTATCCTGTTGCCACTCTCTTTTGTGTCTTCATTAGTTTTATATCTGAATTCTTATTGCTAGAAGTCAGTCAAGGTATTCACTCTTGGCACCTTTTTATCTGAAGTAAGTCACGTGGACACAGCTGAAGAGCCAAAAAAACTTAACAATAACAACAATAATAACTAAAATAATAATGATCTCCAAACTGGAGTAGCATAGAAACACTGACGAGGCAAAGTAAAATTAAACAATCTACTGGCAAAAGGACTGCAACTCTAGGATTTAAATACTTTGTTGATTCAATTCACAGTATATGCATTTCTTAGATGGGCTTACATTAAAGCTTGGAAAATATCATCCTTCATTGTTCACTTTTACATTTTTACACTCTTTGGCTTATGGCACACTAATATGTTTTACACAGTCAATCCCCTTGATGGAAAAAAAACTCAGACATTGTGCGCCGATTAGATGCAAACCTTGGCAAGAACACAGTAATCATAATGTTTAAAGATAATCATTATATTTCAATTTCATTGAATGTTGTGATTATATTAGGATAGTTTGTTTATCTCAGGAATGTTATTTAAATGTATATATTTATGGGTCTGTGCTGGTAAGATTATGATTGTGCAGCCACCATCAGTGTAAGCTACCTATTAGGCTGCCTTTCAAAACGTTTGCTAAAACTAACTCAATTCTTCTTTCACTTGTGACAGAGAATGAATTTTTTTAGGGAAATGTGAAATGCAAACAATAATAAATAATTTGAAAAATAAAATAAAAATTGATGACTTCCAATTCAACTCTTTTGTGGTACTTTGTGATTGTCATGTGCCAACATAGACCACTTTTTACGCATTGTCTGTAATGCTGAACCTCAAGCTGACTTGTAGAAGAATACATTGGACCTCCAATGTTTTAGTTTCTCCAGTAGTGGTTGTTAAACATTGCGGGTGTTGGACTATTGTGCGTGTACTAACACATTCTTATCCTCTGCATAAAGCAGACCAGGGTGTTCATTTAATGACTTATTTATTAACAGCTAAGCATATCCAAAATGATGCTTTATTTGAATTCCTATATAAAGTTGAATGTTTATTCTTGTGCTGTATCAATAAAGACTCACACTAGATTAACAAATAAATCACTAATGGATGTGGCAACAGAGAAGTGAGGCATTACAACACATTAGGCTCCAAACTGAACATGTGCATTCTCAGACTTCACCAGCAGGCATCATGGCATAACATATAATGCACTAGGACTTCTGTACAGCCTCCTTATAATTTGTGTATCAGATCTGCAGCTGTTCAAAAATGTCCAAAGTGCATATCTGTGAGACATCTGATATTTCTGGCATTTTTGTAAACTTACACACAGCACTGGTGCTAGGTAATTTTGCACCCTAGGCCAAGCTTATAAGTGCATCAGCCGTCTGTTTGGTAGCTATCCCGTGCGGCTGGGTTTCTGCCCCCTTATGATTTGCGCCCTAGGTGAATGCCTAATTCACCTTAATGGTGGTGTTGGCTCTTCTTACACACAGAACAAGTACAGATGTTACCCTATATTCTCAATTCAGCCACACAGATTTTTCTGTCGTCACTAGGCATGACTTTAGTGATCTTTCCAAAAGCCCAAAAAGCTCCAGATAGCTATGAAGGAATGATTATAGCAATCTATCCTACAATCAAAAAAGACAGGGTGTTTCACCATTTATATGTTGTGGCACGCGGCTGGGGGTGGCACCCAGCTGGGACGCCCAGGAGGACAGGAGGAGGGCTCATGCCTCCTCCGGACCATGAGGGGGCGACCGTCCTGGTTCCTTTGGGGGCCACGGGTACAGAGCTGGGAAGCTCAACCCTGTAAGGGCCTGTGGTCACCGCCAGGAGGCGCCCCAGTGCCTGGAGAGCCCTGGACCTCTGCACTTTTGCCACACCTGGAAGTGCTGGGGGGAAGAAGACTGGGGAGACCCGGAGGGCTTCCAGGTGCACAGCCGGCACTTCCGCCACACAGGGGAGTGTCCGTGGAGGAGTGTCGGGAAGCATCTGGAGCCCATCCGGGCTTGTATAAAAGGGGCCGCCTCCCTTCAAACGTGGACTTGAGTCGGGTGGAAGAAGGACAAGGTTTCTGGAGGAGAGAAGGAGGCGGTCTGATGACAGAGAGAGAGAAGGCATTGTGTTGGCCTGGACTGAGGGGTATTGGGGTTGTGAATAGTGACTTTGTAAATATGGAATGCCTCAATAAATGTGTGTGGGGTGATTACAACGTGTCTGCCTGTCTGTGTCCGGGTCAAGTTCCACAATGTTTATTGGAAGTCCATCAAGTAGTGTCTGGTAAAACTAAAAAAAAATGATCAGCTAGAAATTTTGCTGTATTTCCAATATTGACATTTAAGCTATCACTAGTCCCACTAGCTCTGCTTGTGGTGAAGAAGTCCCAAAAACAAAAGATTTGAGGTAACCAGGTTTGTATCGGTTATATTAAAAGAAACATACTCAAAAAGTTTAGAATTGAGAATTCTGTGTAGAACTTGTTCTAATACTGCTCGGTTTTTGTAGATAATACAAAGGGTGGTCTTTATTTTTAAGTTCTTGGGCTCCACTTTGGAAGTTGGTTTCTTTACCAGCCGTCATGTCATATGGCTTATCCCAATGAGCTATGAGAAATAACTAAGTGTCCATACTAGGAATGAAGTCTATGTGAACACATTTTATAGTGAGGAACTTAAAGAAAAAAAATGCCTCAGTGCTTTTTTAACCTTTGACCAATTTTAATCATAAATGGACCAAACCAGTCAAATCCTGTAGACAACAAAGTTGTTTTTTCTCTACAGACCTGTGCATTTGGAAGATCACCTATCTTTGGAGTGACAAACTGAACACACTACTTACAAAATTCAGCACGCTGAAAAAAAAAATCTCATCGTATTTGGGGGACAGGTTGTACAAATGACTAGTTTCCCAAACCATATTTTTAGCAGTTGTGTTTCTTCAGTAAAACTGTCCCATTGAGCTCTCTACAAAATTGAAACTTCATCATTAATCCATTAGCTGGCAAAAATAAGTTAATTTGTTTGTGTGGTGCATCAATCAGAAGCCCACAAGGATAACAAACAAATCATTAAAGAATGTGGCAACATACTGACTTGGGCAAGTGCAGCATGCAAGGCTCAAAACTAAACAATGTGCTGAGACTTTTGAACAATGCAGTTAAAATAATATTTTTTATATTTCTCACCTTTGTTGTGAACTAGCCATATTTATTTTGCAAAGTAAACCAAGTATAAATGACTCATTTAAACTCTGCAAAACTGTCTTTAGGTTGTGATGATTTGTTCATATTATTCATTGTGTTTAATGTGATGTGCAGGTAGATAGGTAGACATTTATTATCCCAAGGGAAATATACTTGCAGCAGGTAAGTATACAGTGATCCCTCGGTATATCGCGCTTCGCCTTTTGCGGCTTCACTCCATCGCGGATTTTATATGTAAGCATATTTAAATATATATCGTGGATTTTTTGCTGGTTCGCGGATTTCTGCGGACAATGGGTCTTTTAATTTCTGGTACATACTTCCTCAGTTGGTTTGCCCAGTTGATTTCATACAAGGGACGCTATTGGCAGATGGCTGAGAAGCTAGATTGCTTACTTTTCTCTCTCTCTCTTGCGCTGACTTTCTCTGATCCTGACGTATGGGGATTGAGCAGGGGGGCTGTTCGCACACCTAGACGATACGGACGCTCGTCTAAAAATGCTGAAACATTATCTTCACGTTGCTATCTTTTGTGCAGCTGCTTCCTGAAACGACATGCTGCACGGTGCTTCGCATACTTAAAAGCTCAAAGGGCACGTATTGAATTTTGACTTAAAAACAAACTCTGTCTTTCTCTATCTCTCTCTCTCTCTCTCCCTGCTCCTGACGGAGGGGGTGTGAGCTGCCGCCTTCAACAGCTTTGTGCTTGGTGCTTCGCATACTTAAAAGCCAAACAGCCCTATTGATTTGTTTGCTAGAGATTGTTTTCTCTATCTATGTGACATTCTGTGCTCCTGACACGCACTCCTTTGAAGAGGAAGATATGTTTGCATTCTTTTAATTGTGAGACAGAACTGTCATCTCTGTCTTGTCATGGAGCACAGTTTAAACTTTTGAAAAAGAGACAAATGTTTGTTTGCAGTGTTTGAATAACGTTCCTGTCTCTCTACAACCTCCTGTGTTTCTGCGCAAATCTGTGACCCAAGCATGACAATATAAAAATAACCATATAAACATATGGTTTATACTTCGCGGATTTTCTTATTTCGCGGGTGGCTCTGGAACGCAACCCCCGCGATGGAGGAGGGATTACTGTAAACCATAGGACATTGTTACAAAGATACAAGAAAATAAGCCAACAGACACCATATGAAAGCAATTGATACAATCAGCACACATGCCCGTAAGATTTTTACCAATAAGAAAAATGATCTCTTACAATACACAGTAGTAATTCAGAACTCAGCAAGATCCCTTCAACTACTTAAATACAAAATGCTTATAAGCTCTGGAAAATAAAAGAGCACTTAAAACTGTTGCTCTTCACCCTTGGTAAACAAAGTCTGCTGGCAGATAGTAAAAAATGAAACTTAGGAAACAGCGGACAGCTAATGTCTGAAATAATCAAATCTGCCTTGTTTCTAATTTGTCTGTGGTGAATAGTGGTGAAGAAACACTGTGGAGTTTGCTTCATCGAGAATTTGGTGAAATCACAGAAATTTTCCAGTACTTTGCCAGACTCTGCAAAATGCATTGAAACTAATGAGTAAGAGGGAACTGAACTAGTTGTTTATAGTGGAGCAAATGTCTTTTAAGTATCTAACAGAGCTGGAGAAGTGTCTACAAAATGTGCTGGACCCATTATTGTGGCCAAAAATATGATCTGAGCTGTGAGGCAGCAGTGCCAACCACTGTACCACCGTGTCTCAAACAACAAGACATGCAAATGGAACAATAACCACAAAACATAGACATAGATATACAGCAGATATACTGTAAATCTATATATATCTAATTGCACTCAGACAGTTGCAGTCTTGGGGCACCACAATTGTGTTGTGGCATGAGACAGGTTCATTCCATTATTTGAAGTGGCAGCTGGAACATCTTTTTTGTTTCCGATATCTGTGGAGATGTGCCACACTGTTTTCTTCAGTCAACAAGATAGAAATTCCTTGTAAACAGTAATACTAGGGCATTGTACTGTGTTAGCCATTATGGATGTAGTGAGATGTAATTACAAGATATAATAAATCTTTTGTTATTATTCAATATTTTAACGGGTCTTATATGTTTTCTTTCTCAGGGAGTGGGAGGGAAGTTTCTTTAAGGCTTACTTTGGCTGTAGCATACATAATTAGCCATGTGGCGTTGTGCTGCAGTGACTGAGTGAGTGAGTGCATAGGGATCAGTGACAGAACTCACAATATTCTCATTATGGTTAGTTAATGTAACCCTCAAATGAAAATACTTAGTTTTTTTTTTGGAGGGGGAGGGTGGATATCAGCAAGGATGTCAATCGATCGTGACATCAGTATGCAGGCTTTAAAGTTCTGCACATGGTTGCTACAGCTCTATGATATCACACTGACCTTGCAAAGCATAATGGAGCACTGGGAAAAAATATTTGTCCAAACTGGCCATACAGAGAATCTGACACCAAGAAGAGTGTTATTTAGTAATATAAAAAGTTCTTATCTGGTTGAATTGTTTTATTATTTTACTTTTGACAACCTAATTTTTATATTTGGAGTACTGCCAGTGGCATTCACCAATTCTGTTGCCCTTTACAGATTGCTGAAATTAATGCATGGAAGCAAAAAGGTTTTTATGCAGCAGTACTGACCCATGTGTATGACTACTTAAAATTATGACATTTGGTCTTGCCCTTTTGTTAGGCATGGGCAGTTAATATAACTTCCATAACAGCAGTAGTTTGATTTCACTTTTCTTCAGTTATTTGAGATATTCCACATTTCTAGATAGATAGATAATGTCACACACATGCATATAGGGGACATCTTAAGGGCTCTAATGATGTTAATTCTCCACTGCTCACGGGAGTTGGCACTTTATGATATCCTTGTCTTTCTCACCCTTGCAGACTGGAAGACTGATGGATTTTCTACTGCTAACATCACTTCTGGTGTCAATTTACTTGTACCCACCTCTTCTTGCCGGAAACTGCATTTTTTAATATTTTGTTTTTCATCTGTTTGTTTTAATTTTATTTTTATTCTGGTGATGCCATTGTATGTCTTCTTTCTCACTTTCATATTATGGTGGTGTTGCAGGGCTATAGCCATATTGTGTATGGTGGATATGCTAGTTGCTGGCCACGTGAGACAATCTGTGTCACACTGTGCACCCTGATTATATAAGGAGGTAGTACATAGCCAACAGAGTATAAAGTTTTTGAATTTGGAACTAAAAACCTTTATGCTTAGCTAGCTTTAAAAATGTATTTAGAAGTTTAGAAGTACAAAACAAATCTCTTCCTGACCCATTACTGCTATTGTATGTTCTATTCTGGCATGTCACTTTCTAAGAAATAAAACTATGCATGATTTTTTACTCTTTTACCCACTGACAGCCTAGTGGTTTTATTCAACAAAATGTCAATTCAATTCAGATTACAGTGGACAACATTCCAAATATTTGGTATGATTTTTAGGCAAGTTAATCACAGTGCTGTAAATTAAAAATAAAAATTATACATATGAAAGCTTTACTGTTAGCTCTGATAACCAATTGTGCTTTTTTGTTAAGTGTGTAGTCTTTTCTACAATGAACACCGTTAAATATCTTGAAAACCACATATTTCAAAGGCAGAGAAGTTCCCACCACCATGACCATTAACTAATAGTACCCCACAAAACAATACCATAATTTGTGATGGAAATATGTTTATACAGTAATTTCAAAAACTGGGCAAATAGACATTTTGATTTTGTATTTTAATGCAGTAAAACAATGGTGATCAAAACAATTATGGTTTAAGAATTTTAAACATATTTAAACAAGAATCATTTTTGAAGCAAAGCGTAAACACAAATTAATGCAGTAAGCACAGAATTCAGATAGAAAGACTGAGATAAATACTCCAAATTAATGAACTACTTTTTAATTTGATGTTTATTGAGTGTGAGAATGACATAACATTTCTATATATAATCTTCATTTGGATCTTGATCTTTGTTTGTTCGTGAATAAATTAGAAGAAGAAGCACTTGATGGCAGTAGAGAGACAGCTAAAACATAGGCATTGCATTAAGAATCTCCTCCAGGCTTATACTACTGAAGACTGTAGTACTCCAGTCACACCTCAAAACACAGACATTCAAACTAAACAAATTGTTGTGCTTTAAATTAACTAATCTTTATATATAATCTTCATTTGGATCTTGATCTTTGTTTGTCCGCGAATTCCACGCATCCGTAGACCACCTTCCAGTTTAGTACGTTGTTGTTACTCACGGATGTCAACAATGTGCCAGAATAACGAAAGGGGTGGTGGACAGTGTTACGCTGGTTAGCTCCTGAGGCCTGGTTAGAGAATGAGATTGCCGAAGATAAAAGGTACGTGCCTACGTAACATATGTATTAAAGAAAGACAGTGGGTAAAATGAATGACAACGTAACAGCACGTTCCGGAAATTATTATTGTTACATTGTAGCCGGCGAGTGCTGCACGTCTCACAGTTGTACCGTGGCTTGCTCACATGTCAGTGAAGTGATACCTATTTATGCTTTAAAGAGCCTGGATACCTATGTGTCCCCCTTTTATAACCATTGCTCCGTGTATATTGCCTTACTCTTTGGATTGCCACAAAGCAACCTGCGAGATTGGAGAAAGGTTGAGAAGAGATCGTGAGAGGAAATGACAGCGTCGTGAAAACGAGACGGACTGTGAACGGAGAGAAGCAGAAATGGTCCTACACCACCACATAATTACTATTCGGACAGTGATTCCGAGTAGGCCGTTCCTATCGAATCAATGTCCAAGGGTTTTCTTTTGTAATTTTGTTTCCCTTATAAAAAATCATAATGCTGTGTGACGAAGGGCCCAGTTCACGACTGGCAGCCGCGTTTAAACAGGGAGTTCTTCACAGACAACTTTAATATGCGCAACATTGTTGGGCGCACATGGCTAGTATTACTAAATAGTAATAAAAGCCCTACCCCAAAAATAAGTCCTAGTCAAGATCGTCAGCTGAAAAGCAAGGCGTCTAAGGCCAGGTTTATACTTCACGCGATGTGACGGTTGTGCCCGAAACATCCATTAAATTCCTGAGGACACCTTGCCACAGCATCTCTGAAAAGGATGTTTAATGATTGTATCACTCAATTCTGGGATGCGCCCATTCCAGCAGCATCGGCACAAAACAGAAACAAAATCCCTGAACGGGGCATCAGCTCATTGCAAGGTGAACACAAGCACACACATATACTAACGTCATTGTAGCTTCACTAAATCCCCAAACCTTCATGTCTTTGGATGGAAAACTGAGCACACTGTGGAAACCCACCAGGAAAACATGCAAACTCCACACAGGGATCACAAGGGACGCGACTCCCTGCAAGACAGCAGTGCTACCGCTCTGCCACCGTGCCACCCCTAATGTGTAACTATTAGCAGTATTCCGTATTTAAACAAAGTTAACGATTTATCTGTAAATGTAACATACATATTTTAATGAATTTATTCAGTGAAATCAAGTATAAATCTAAGAATTCTAAATGTGCATAAAGCTGGAATATTATAAATTTAATGTGTTCTGTGAGGTGATGCTGCTTGTCCCTGCTGTCAAGTCAGGAGGAAGCCCCAGAAGCGTGTAGCGATTTAACAACTGGGTCGGTTTTAAGATGATGTTTACGACGGTCTGCTTTAATAATAAACTATGAGGTTAAACTGGACATTTCGAGGTTAAAGCTGAAATTTTCACTTTAATCACAAAATAGACATTTTAATTATGTTCTTATTTATTTTTCTCTGTGGCTCAAATATGCCGCCATACATTCTGATGGTATTGTGAAGGTGCAAAAAAAAAAAAAAAAATGACAGCACAGAAGATGGTATGTGAGACTTTTAAAATGTATCATGTCATTACTTTGGGGAATATGCGACGCTTGAATATCAAAGCACCACAAATGCATTTGTATGTCGGCATTTTGCTCTACCACATCGAACCATTTATCAAACATCGAAGCGCGCACACTGATCCTGGAGGATTCTAAAACTGGCTGGAGTAGCAAGAAGTTCAGGCTGGAATTCAGGGTTTGCATGTGGAGAGTTATGATGATATTTCATAAGATGACATGACTGTATTTAGATAAATGTATATTGTTGTACATGAATAAATATAAGATATCCCCTAAAAATAAGCCCTAGTGAATCATTTGGAGCAAAAATTAATATAAGACCTGGTCTTATTTTTGGGGAAACACAGTATATTCACTGAATTAATTTCCATATGTTGTGTGGCTTTATGCTACACACTGCAAGACAGATATATTATATATATATATATATATATATATATATATATATATATATATATATATATATATATATATATTTGCAGCTGGAGATCCATAAAGGGAGAAAAATGAATCACGTATCATAAAGTAGTTTTTATTCCTGCGCTTTCAATATTTTATATATATATATATATATATATATATATATATATATATATATATATATATATATATATATATAAACACACACACACACACCTGTTTATTTTTTGACTGATACTTTAGAAGCAACTCAATAAATGTTATTTTTAGAATTTAAGTATAAGATTCTGTGTAATGTAATATTTTTCACATTGTATATGGAGGGAACTGGCTATTAAATAGGGATTTCATTTGACTCTCCAGCCCTTGATATATCTGTTGTCTCATACTTTTTACAGCAGTTGATATGAAAAGAAGTCTTAGAGAGCACAGTGTACCGTTTTTAAAGACAGACAAGTGTGGTAGCAATAGACAGACAGACAGACAGACATACACTGTTTGACTGCATGTAAAGCTATCATTTGTGTACCAAATTAAAGGAAAATCTTTAGGACTTGCTTACAAATACAGTAAAGTGGTCTAGTTTATTTTTTATTTTGATAAAAATCTCTCAGGTAATATTAGTGTAGCATGTACAATAGATTTCCATTTCACAATATTCAAGAAGATTGTGTTTTTAATGAAAATAATACCTGACATTTCTGTGTTCTGCAGATTTACCTTATTAATGTGAGTATACTAATCATTTGCATCTCCAGAAGATGTTTTTAAAAGAAAACATATATGCTGATAGTATTTGCCCTATTTAAATAGGAATTGAATCGAAGAATTCTAGTGCAAATAGTGAGGTGATTTGGATAAAATGGAAAAGAGCCATTACAATCCATCCATTTTCTAGCCCGCTGAATACGAACACAGGGTCACGGGGTCTGCTGGAGCCAATCCCAGTCGACACAGGGCGCAAGGCAGAAACAAATTCCAGGCAGGGCGCCAACCCACCGCAGGACACACACACACACACACCAACCACACACTAGGGCCAATCTAGAATTGCCAAATCACCTAACCTGCATGTCTTTGGACTGTGGGAGGAAACCGGAGTACCTGGAGGAAACCCACGCAGACACGGGGAGAACATGCAAACTCCACGCAGGGAGGACCCGGGAAGCAAACCCAGATTTCCTTACTGCGAGGCAGCAGCGCTACCACTGCGCCACCATGCCGCTCACCATTACAACATTAAATGCAAATATTTACAATGAATGACACTTAAATAAACAATCTCACAAAAATAATGACCAAATACAGTAATTAAAATAGTGATAACATTTGTTCACCTATCCATACGCAAAACTAGGTCATCACATTTTGTGTCTTGGCAAATGAAGTAAAATGCAGAACTGCATCTGATCCATCAAAAGGCACTCTCACACATATGTACACCGACAGACACTTGTGCTGTAGATTAACTGGCAACTTTAAACTGACATGAGAACATATCTCTTGTCCAGGGTTTGTTCCCAACATGTGCCCAATGTTACCAGGCTAGGAATCCTCTTGATGAAGCCCGAACTCTATACACAGACTGGAAGATGGATGGATGGATGGAACTAATGTAACATACACATTATTGGGATGTGGGAGGAAATGTAAAGTGTCCGGGAAGGTTCAGGGGGAGTACACCGTGAATGGGCCATATTTCAAACTCAGTGTCCTGCAATCACAGCAGCACTATAATTAGTACAAAGTTCATGTTGTCCTAAATATATTTAATAATCATACATTTTGAAAGCTGCTCTTTTATATTTAATTATGGTCAACATATTTGTAACCAGGTGACTAAATCACAAATTTGCTTTAATTTATTGCAAAAATGATTGCATTATAGTCAATCAAATTATATGACAGAGTGGCTTTTATACAGTTGTTGCTTTAAAATAAGTACAAGGAAAGCAAATAATGAATTCAATTTTGAACTCAATTAAGTTAATTTTTGAGCCTTTTATTTTATATTACAGCTTATATTTTCAAGAAAGGTTAATGAGTAAATAGAGCTGCATTTTGTCAGTAGTTGCCAGAGTAACACATGCTGTTGCTCATCCTAAGATAAAGATAACAAGAGACAAAAACAGCAAAAGAACTGAAGCATGAGGTACTTTTTAATTGCTTTTCCATGTAAAAACAAATCCACCACTGTATTTGCCAGAACCCATGTAATAATATGACTTTGACGATGAATAGAAATTGTTTTCATTGACTACTCACATGACAAATGTTATAGCCCACTACTTGCAATTATATTTTAGTTTACCACTGAACAGCGATCTCTGTATGTGTTAGGGTGACTCTAAAACATATGACTTGACAATCATTAGTGTTATTAGTACTAAAAATGGTAACATCAGTGTTAAGTAGTCAAACTGAGAAACAGAAGAATTCAAATCTACATGATTAAAATGAAAGGAACCAAGAGTATACCCACTGTCTTAGCAGTTTAATTAGTATTTCATGTTTTCAGGTCAGCAGCATTTGAAATTATTGAAAACAACATACATCACAGCCAGAGTTTTATAATAATAAACATGAATAAAAAAAATAAATTCTCTGAATATATTGTTATATTGAGGTCTTCACATCAGCATTAGATATATTGAATCATGCAGCAATTATTTTCTTCAAATAGGAATGTCTGGAAGAGCTGCATAGATCCCCAAACAGAAATTAACCAACAAAGAAAATTAGTCAAGTGTAAAAATGGAAGATTAAAAGCAAACACCACACAAATCAAGATGGTAAACAAAATGAGAGGACAAAATGTCAGAACCCATGGTCTTTATTTCAAAGGAGAGAAGACTTTCCAATCCAACTTGGATGACATTTGACAGGTTGGCAATTGAACAGTCAGGATTGCTTGTGAATGTTTTTCTAAAAATGCTTCAAAGCACAACTCCCTCTGCTTAAAACCCACCAAAGATGTAATGAGTGCATGCTAGTGTAATTCATACTTACTAAAGGTACTTTTACTCATACTTTTAAAAGTAGAGACCAAAAGATTGTGAAGATTCTAAGCTGGAGATCAGTCAAACACTAAGTTAAGTTGTAATAAAATTTCAAAGCACTAAATTCCTTCCACAGAAAGTCAAAATGAGGAAGCCACATACAGAAAACAATGATTTTATTTTATCTCACATGAACAGGATGTTCATACCCATTGACCTTTATACTGTAGTGACAGCAGTGTTACATGCTGGGCACTACCAACTGATTTTCCATGGCAACTACAATGACAAATGTTGGTGACCATAGAAAAACAAAATGGCATAAGAATGGTGGCAAACATTTTTGTAATCATCTTAAATATTTTTCTACCAGAAAATAAATTCTAGACATTATGTATCTATTATAGAATAGAAAAAAAAACAATGACAGGAAGCATACCAGTACCATCAGGAAAAATTAAAAACAGACCTAAATTATAACACATCTCAGGAAAAGCTGAGCATCAAGAAGTTTGGTACAGAGTCTAAATAACACTATTAATATCTTGCCAAACATGCAAAAATTAAAGGATAAAGCTACACATACATTTGCTATGCAAAATTCTGTTCTAAAGTTAATCACTTTATATGAATTTAAAGAAACAGGGCACAGAGTAAAAGCTTAAAAATTTAACAAATATGTCCATTTTTAAAGCGAGGAGAGCTGTCAAGTATTGATCATCTTGTTATTACACACACGTTGCAAATTAGTTTATACATGTTATTTTAAAAACACTAAAATTATTAGATTCAGCCTTTTTTTTTAGGAAAATGGCTCAGCACTTAGTCTTCCTGCACAACAACTTTTCACCCCTGGGGTGGTTTCTTCCCAATAAACTAAATCACAGTAAAGATTTTATTCCATGTTGTTGGTTTGGTTTTGATTTACTTGCATATTTATGTGAGAATTCTCACAAGCAAATAGAAAATGTATCCTTACCATGAGAAAAACAGAACCAGGAATATGTGATAAAATTATTAATTTCCAGATCCCTTTTGTTGTTGCAAACATGCATCCCAAACACAAGGCACAAATCAATACTTAACTTTTTTAAGTTTTACCTCCATGCTCCATACCCACCATTGTAAAGCACCTGAGTGGGCAAGATATTTTTTTTAATTTGTAGAAAGTGCTTAACTTTAGAACACAATTCTTTGTGGCATGTGCATATATAACATGATTGCGAAGAAATAACTTGGACTTAAAAAATACTAAACCTATGCTTTAATGCTGTTTCAGACTCTATGTTGCTTATACTTCTGACATAGCATTAATGCCTAGCTATTCAAAATTTGCCTTGTTGCAGCTGCTTATAAACCTACACCAAATTAACCTTGGCTTTACTTGCAACAGACTTATTAAGGTACACTAAATCAATGTTTGTAGCAGCCGGTGAAAGGACCTGCCCCATAAACATATGTGAACATAAACACACACGACACAGTATGTGAACATTCTAGGAGAGTTCCTCAACAACAAATCAGATTGAGGTAATACATTTTCCAAAGACCATCCTTGCTCCTACCAGGGACTTGGAAATGGAGATTGCAGCAGAGATTCGCTGAAAAAAATGAGTTTGTAGACTTTCCTTGAAAACATCATATGATAACTGAATGTTGACAAATGAATGTAATTTTCATTGACAGTTACTTTTGTAATTCAGTATGATGGGGCCAATGTATTTGTGTCAATGAATCTGAGTTACTATTCAATGTCAGAATTATCACTGCCTAGCTACTTTGAGGATTGTGATGTATACATGTATGGTGTGTGTTCTCTTTGCATTTGTCCACTGCGAGCACCCTCTTCTACGCAGTGGTGTGATGGGGAGGCAGTATTAAGAAGAAGGATGCCTCACGCCTGGACAAACTGGTGAGGAAGGCAGGCTCTATTGTTGGCATAGAGCTGGACGGTTTGACATCCGTAGCAGAGCAACGGGCACTCAGCAGGCTCCTATCAATTATGGAGAATCCACTACATCCATTAAACAGTGTCATCTCCAGACAGAGGAGCAGTTTCAGCGACAGACTGCTGTCACTGTCCTGCTCCACTGACAAACTGAGAAGATCATTCCTCCCCCAAACTATGCGACTCTTCAATTCCACCAGAGGGGGTAAACGTTGAACATTATTCAAGTTATTGTCTGTTTTTTACCTGCATTTTTTATTACTCTTTAATTTAATATTTTTTGCTGCTGGAGTATGCGAATTTCCCCCTGGGATTAATAAAGTATCTATCTATCTATCTATCTATCTATCTATCTATCTATCTATCTATCTATCTATCTATCTATCTATCTATCTATCTATCTATCTATCTATCTCTTAAAGGCTGGTGGGCACTGTGGAACACAAAGTATAAAAATACACACTGAAAACTGGCAATTACCTAAATAAGATGTGGTTGTAGTCCCCATTACTTTGTTGCAGCTTCAACAAATAATGGTCAGCACCAGAGCCATAAGGCAACTGAATCACCCATGGACCAGAACAATCTACACTGTGGCTTTCAGACCAATGGTTATATGCAATGCACAAATTACATGTTCCATTGAAGACTAAATACAGTGGTGCCAAAACTGTAACTTCTAGCAATGTCAATAGAATATTATAGGTTTTACTTTGATATGTATGATGCCCAAGGAATTCCATATATTTTTCCAAAATTCTCAGCCAGGTACTTGTGTGCAAATGCCCTCCCTATTCAATAAATGGACAATGTATACAGAGCCTTGATTGTATGCCACTTGTAAAAGAACTGATAGATAATGTAGAATAAGCTGGCTTGCAGACAAGGAGGAACGACAGACACATACAGTATGAGGACATATATGAGAAACAAACTACCGAGACATGTAGTTGAAGCAGAAACCTTGACAACCCTCAAGAAATATCTAGATGAGATATTGGGACAGCTTAGCTATTAGTTAAACAAACAAGCTTAATGGACTGAATGACCCTCTCTTGCTTGTTAGATTTCTTATGTTCTATGACTGCCTTGGACCAGAGCATGACTGTAGATTGCCCTCCAACTTGTGGGCAGTTGTGAAGATTGTTTTGGATAATAACAGGTTCAAACAGACTTAAAATGAAGTTGAGTAACAGAAAAAAATTGTTTGTTTTTAAGAGGGAAAGTGAGACATATTCAGGAACTAGGCAGAATCACCATTACCAATATGAAGAGGTTAAAAATTAGTTTATATACCAAAGTGCCTCTAGAGCTCGTCTTTTGTGGTACTCGTTCCTAGCTCGGGCTTAGTGCTGCCAGAATAGGCCGTGTCTCCCATGACTCTGATGGATATCCATTCTCACAATCTGGGACACTTTATTTCTGCTTTTATTGGCCTTTGAGAGAGAGGTTTCATTCACATTTTTATAAATATAAATGTTGTATTTTGTACAATGAGAAGTTAAAAGTAAATATTATCTAATAGCCACTTCTAATATTTAAAACCTATATGACAAAAAGTTGTATGAAACAAATTAACTACAGAGTACAATGTAAAACATCTACCACAGGAAATTATTGGATCTATAAAACTCTTGAACCAGTGAGCAATGTAGTCAGTCAGCTGTAAAAAACTGAAATGGTGCTTCATGCTAGGATTAACAGCAGTTTACTCGTCTTTCTGGTCACCTGCTCAAATGTTGACTTCAGGCAATGCAGTTTCTGAATTCTAAGGCGCATTTGTTATAAGAAAACAAAAACTAATGAGGCCGTTCGCTCAAACGTTGCAACATTTCTACCTGAAGTGTTTCTTTGAGATGGACTTCAAAAGAGCAGTGAATTTTCAAGTTGCCAGATAATTAGAATGGATTTAAATGAAGAAGTATAAACATCATTTTTGCTTTTCAATTTTTAAATTAAAAGTAATAATACTTAGAACAATAAATATTTCCCTTGACATTTCCTAATTTAATTTTAGGACAAGAGTACTTGTTTTCTGAAAAGGCATAAAATTTTAATACATTTTTTTAATGATTTGAGGTAACAACATATTTTTTAATTATATTCAAATTGGGCAAGTTTAACAAGGATGATTGAGACTTGTATAACATAATGCTCTATATTTCACTGTACATAACCATGACAAACAATGATGAACCTGTGATGATAACAGAGAACAGATTTGCTTTCTGACACAGTCAGCCAGGACAAGAACCTATCCTTTAAAGTAAGGAAAACCCAGGAGCTGATAATAGATGGCTGCGGTGGGTTGGCACCCTGCCCGGGATTGGTTCCTGCCTTGTGCCCTGTGTTGGCTGGGATTGGCTCCAGCAGACCCCCGTGACCCTGTAGTTAGGAATATAGCGGGTTGGAAAATGGATGGATGGATGGATGATAATAGATGGAAGGAAGCAGAAGCCAGACCATACTCCTATCTACCTCACAGAGGATACTTTTGAGAGAGTCAGATTCTTTCAGTCACCATTACTGATGATTTAACATGAGCACAACAAATCCAGGCTAACATCAAAAAGGATCAATTACGACTTCACTTCCTCAGACATCTGTAGAAAGCCTGGATGTGTTCATCTATTGTATAATTACCATCTGCTATGGGTCCACAGTGAGGTCTGTCTTCATGGGCTGCATCACATCCTGATATGGCAATAGTACAGCCGAGGACTGCAAAGCATTGCATATCATGATGAATTTGGCACAAAATATTACCAGTATACAGAAAGAAACCAGTTCAGCTCAGGGTCATAAAGCATTAAATAACATTATTATTTACACAAAGGATGTAAAAAATATTCTAAAGAGAATTCTAAAGAAACCAGGTCCTAAATATTAAAACTGATTGAGAAGAAAGATTTAGAACTTTGTTCAATATGCAGAAGTAACAGCTGACAAAGGAAAAAATGGGAAGACAGACAGGCAAAACAGCTAGTTAGCTCTAGACAGACAATTTAGTAGCTCATGGTTGTAGAAATCTTGAGGTAGCTCCAAGCACGATGGTATAAATCGGTAAAAACATGAAGATGGACCCTGGTTGAGCCATCATGGTTTGAGCTGTCGGAGAGCGGTGATGTGTTGTATGTTGTTCAGCATGTGCATATAAGACTTTGTACTCTTTACATGTGACAATAATGCCATTATATACCCTATAAACAAAACAGAGTTAAATTATTCTGCAAATAAGAATTTCACTTTGACCTGTACAAGTAACAAGTACTATTTCTTCATTTACTCATTCATTCCCAAAACTCAATACTTACTGTAGGTTCTATAGACTATTCTCCTCGGGTGGACATGGAGATAGCGGGTGACATCATCCATTCTGATGTTGCTAAACTGCAAACGCAGCACCCCGAGGTGCTTGTGCTAATCGCTGGAGACTTTAACCATGTGACGCTGGACAAAACTTTACCTGCCTTCTCCCAGTATGTGGATTGTAACACCCAGGAAAATAGGACTATTGACCTACTGTATGCAAACGTTAAGGATGCATACAATGCCACCCACTGCCTGCGCTTGGGAAAGCAGATCATAACCTGGTTCTGCTTCAGCCTCACTACAAACCAAGGATGAGGGAGCTACCTACAACCACACGATCATTCAGGAAGTGGTCCCCTGAGGCAGAGCAGGCTGTGAGAGACTGCTTTAGAACTACAGACTGGGATATCCTGCAGGGATCATATAGTGAGAACATTGAGGAGGTTGTTGACTGCACTACTGACTACATCAACTTCTGTATGGACATTATAGTTCCAGTAAGAACAGTACACTGTTATGCTAACAACAAGCCATGGATTACAAGTGACATCAAGGGCCTTTTGAACCAGAAGAAAAGGGCTTTTAAAGGCGGTGATCAGCATGAGCTCAAGCGCATGCAGAAGGAACTCCGAGTCCAGCTCAGGGCGGCAAAGGAGCAGTACAGGAGAAAGCTGGAGCAGAAGTTGCAGAATAACAGCATGAAGGAAGTGTGGGATGGGATGAAGATCATCACTGGCAGCAGCTCGAAGAGGGGTGCCACCATCGAGACAGACATGGAGAGAGCAAACCAGATGAACAACTTCTTTAACAGGTTTGACCACCCTAACCCACTCTCAAATCAGGGTACTGAACCCTCTACACATACTTCTGCTGACACCAGCATAGGAGAGAACTTCTCCCCACTCATAATTATAGCAGCCCAGGTAAGCAGAGAGCTGAGGAGACTTCGTGCCAGCAAAGCAGTGGGTCCAGATGGAGTATCGCCACGACTGCTGAAGGCCTGTGCGTTGGAGCTGGGGAGTCCTCTACAGCGCATCTTCAACCTGAGCTTGGAACAGGGGAGAGTCCCGAGGCTTTGGAAAACATTTTGCATCACCCCAGTCCCAAAGGTATCACGTCCTAGTTAGCTGAATGACTTCCAGCCTGTCGCTCTGACATCACATGTGATGAAGACCATGGAGTGGCTGCTGCTTTACCACCTGAGGCCACAGGTCCGCCATGCCCTGGACCCTCTGCAGTTTGTATATCAGGAGAAGGTGGGAGCGGAGGATGCCATCATCTATATGCTACACCGATCCCTCTCCCACTTGGACAGAGGCAGTGGTGCTGTAAGAATTATGTTTCTGGACTTCTCTAGCGCCTTCAACACCATCCAACCTCTGCTCCTTAGGGACAAGCTGACAGAGATGGGAGTAGATTCATACCTGGTGGCATGGATTGTGGACTATCTTACAGACAGACCTCAGTATGTGCGTCTCGGGAACTGCAGGTCTGACATTGTGGTCAGCAACACAGGAGCGCCGCAGGGGACTGTACTTTCTCCAGTCCTGTTCAGCCTATATACATCGGACTTCCAATACAACTCGGAGTCCTGCCACGTGCAAAAGTTCGCTGATGACACTGCTATCGTGGGCTGCATCAGGAGTGGGCAGGAGGAGGAGCACAGGAACCTAATCAAGGACTTTGTTGAATGGTGCAACTCAAACCACCTACAACTGAACACCAGCAAAACCAAGGAGCTGGTGGTGGAGACCCAGGCCCCTGCTGGACCCTGTGATCATCAGAGGTGACTGTGTGCAGAAGGTGCAGACCTATAAATACCTGGGAGTGCAGCTGGATGATAAATTGGACTGGACTGCCAATACTGATGCTCTGTGCAAGAGAGGACAGAGCCGACTATACTTCCTTAGAAGGCTGGCGTCATTTAACATCTGAAATAAGATGCTGCAGATGTTCTATCAGACGGTTGTGGCGAGTGCCTTCTTCTACGCAGTGGTGTGCTGGGGAGGCAGCATAAAGGAGGACGCCTCACTTCTGGACAAACTGGTGAGGAAGGCAGGCTCTATTGTAGGCATGGAGCTGGACAGTCTGACATCTGTGGCAGAGTGATAGGCACTGAGCAGGCTCCTGTCAATTATGGAGAATCCACTGCATCCACTAAACAGTGTCATCTCCAGAACAGTGGAGCAGCTTCAGCGACAGACTGCTGTCAATGTCCTGCTCCACTGACAGACTGAGGAGATCATTACTCCCCCACACTATGCGACTCTTCAATTCCACCTGGGGGGGTAAACGTTAATATTATACAAAGTTATTGTCTGTTTTACCTGCATTTTTATCACTCTTTAATTTAATATTGTTTCTTTATCAGTATGCTGCTACTGGAGTATGTGAATTTCCCCTTGGGATTAATAAAGTATCTATCTATCTATTCAGTCATTCATTTTCAAACCCACTTATCTGCTTCAAAATGAGCCAGCAGCTGTCCTGAGCAGCAACAGGCACAGGGCAGAAATCAGCTTAAGACTGGGCGCCTATCCATCACAGGTCCCACTTGCTCACACAACCAGATGACTAGTCAATTAACTCAACATGCATATTGCAATGCAGGAAGTAAACTGTGGTACCTAAAGAAAAAAGGATGGAGAAAATGGGAGAACAGCACAGTGAGTGGGCCTTGAATTTAAACATAGGACTCTTGAGTTGTGAGGCAACAACTGATATTGAAATTGTACTGATGCTTTCAGAAAGGGAAGAGAATTATTCTGTTTAAGGTGAAATGTCAATTTGCTCTCAATGTCACTCAGTTTTGACACCAACAGCCAACATCCGATTATGAGAAGAAAATAAGCATGGAAATGGATGGATGGATGGATTAAATGTGAAAAAAATGATCTCAGGGATTGGTTACAAGACAGCTGATAATTCTGTCAATATTTATGATTTATTACTCTATGTGCTTGGCAATATTTAATTGCTTTTATTCATTCAAAAGAAAAAGTAAAATGGAAAAAGAATCCTGAATCAGCAAAGTTATAACAAAGTCAACTTAATATAAAAATGACTTTAATTGACTAAGCTCCATTAACCTTGACAACAGCCTGACATGAAGATCACCTAAAATAAGAACACCTTTAGGTAAAAAGACAATTCCAGTGAGGAACCACTAGCCACAAAAATGAAATAAAATGAATGGATAACTCTCCCCTAATGACATTCCACTAAGTTTATATATTAAAGCTTGATAAATAAATCGGACACAAGAACACAGGGGTTTGACTAACTAGAAGAGACCATTTAGTATATTAAGCCCTTTTGAGTAGACAATAGATAAGTTGTATCAATACCTGATATAAATATATACATACGTTTTAATGGTTGCCAAGGTTTCCTCTTCAGCTATGATTAATTACAGAACTTTTCACAAGCGGTGCTAAATGTTAATTGAATCAATTCCCAATGAACAAGAATTCTGGAAATTGTCAGTGCAGAATAGTGCACTATAATCCTTTTATAAGGAAATTTAAAGTATGGCATGTACAAGTCTTTGCTTTAACTTACAGGCTCATTGTAGCTCCCTTTAATCCTCCAATTGCTAGATTTGTTCTACGGACAGGTTGTCTTTGACCAAATGGCTAAAATTAACAAGAATCATGATAAACACATAACTATAACTTGCTTTTATATTATCTATATATAAAACTTATTTGTAATATGACTGTGATAGCTATTTTTGCACAAATCTTGATGAAATGTTGAACACAAATGATGAATGCATTTGATGAGCTGGGGAAAATATTATATATATATATTGGTGTTAAATCTGACCCAATGGTTGTAAAAGATAGTTATGAATTGTGCAAAATTGCAGGAATGCTGCAAATAGTCACAACATCTGGGAAAAAATGTGTGAGGTGTTTTCCAAATACAAGTAGATGCATGTCAGCCTGCCAAACAACCACACCTCACACTATTAGAACATTTCTTCATAGTTGAAAAATGAGAAAGTATAGTCAAGACTGCCTTCTATGGGTCTGGGTCCCTGCCGTTCCATAGCTACAGTAAGGCTCCCTCTCTGGATCTAGGCTCGGTCCCCAAAGGCCATGGCACTCATATCAGGGCTCTCAGTCTGAGCCTCATTGACCTCCGCTGCCCTCCCGGTCTTCTGCGGAGAGTCATTCACACACCTGGTCACTCCCACTCCTCGTACATGCTCAGCCAGAGTGACTCATTTCAACTGCACCGAGTGTTGGCCACACACTCCTCTCCAGGGGCTCTCTTCCCACCTGCCTGTCTTCTCTCTCTCTCTCAAGCCCGCATACTTCAGCTTGTTCACTCCTGCATCGGCACTCTCTCTACTTCACATCTTCCTGCCCTCTTCTCTTACTTTAACCTCCGTATCTCGGTCTTCATTCTAGCTCTCCATTCGTCTTATCCTTACTCATGCCGGCTCTCCTCACCTATCTCCGTGGGGTGCAGCACCTTCCTTGTACACCACAGAAAGCCAATGAGGCAACAGACCACACCCCCACATTCAGGTGTGCCTTACCCCAATTACCTCACTAACCTCCTTCAGCTATGCAAGCACACACCTGCAGAGAATGAGCCAGCGGTTTCATTATTTATTAAAAACTTGTAAACCAATCGCGGACCTCCCTTTACCACAAATACAGAAATCAGGAGACTCCTCATTATGTAAGGGTTACTTTAGCAAGACCAAACTTACTTCTTAGACCAGAGGCCTAGTTGTAGGTTCAATTCAATTCAGTTTGTTCTTAGTCCAAATGTTTACATAGATTTACAACAATTGCACAACAAACCTTACCTTACCTCACTTTAACTTAAAAAATGCCATATATAAGCATACATATCAGTGTTTAAAAACATCAGAATCATATTATTTCCAAGTCTGAACTTGGGTATCACCAAATGACAACAGAAGATGGGGGAAAAACTCCAGTTAACCGCATTCCAGACAAGTTCCACAATAAAAGCAAAGTAACAGTTCTTATGATTTGGGCCAAATGTCAGTTGTTGTCCTTCAAATAAATCAACAATATCAAAAGAACATACTGAGGTTTGCAACTGTATAAGCTCAGGTAAAATGAAGCCATTTCGTGTTGCTTTACATTAGCCAAAATAATGCAAAGTGTGAACAGTGACAAACTAGCATAGCCAATAAATGACTAAACATAACTTTAATGATTTATAAATAGTAGCATGGTGATGACACACTATTTCTTCCCCACATTATTGTGTGATCTTTCACGAGGGACAATGCAAAAAAAGTTCCTGTAACCCCCCTCACCCTCACATATATAGATAGATATGTATAAAGCTTTATTATGAGTCTGAAAACAAATAGCATGGGACTTTATATGGTAAGTGCAATTCCAGGATACATGAAGGCAAACATTAGACTGTGATATGAAAATGATGTGCTCAACCAAGTATAAACACAATGTGTAACATTTAAATTTAAACATACTTTTAGAAAAATATTTCAGAGCACCATACAGCTCCAGGAAGGCAGAATTGATTTCATTTTATCAACCACTGAAGCCCTCCATCTATGTGCCATGCTCCATGATGGACCAATTAGATGTTTAAATATGGGTCTGGAATTCTTCATGGACCTGCAAGGATAAACTGAATACCCTTGTAAGCTAAAAACTGGTTACATGGATGGATGAATATTTCAAAACATTCTGCAAATCTGTTTTTCTGTGTATTTCTTAGCAATAATACATCTGGGAAAGCAGAAAAAGAAAAAGAGTAATCAATCAATCAATGTTTTATACAGGGATATCTAAGACAACTGGAGGAACACCTGTTAAGACTTCTTTGTGAGTTTAAAGAGACATGCTAGACCCTGATAGCGATTATGGGGAAGACTGAGGAAGTAATTGCTTCATGGGTTGTAAAGGCTACTTACTGAAAAAGATAAAGTGAGTCTGAAGTCAGGATTGGTGGATAGGTTATGATGCCAGAGTTAGGGGAGAAAACAGAAATTGAGGAATGAGTGGTGGCAGAGTCAGCTTCATTCCTTGTGGTTATCAAGTGATAAATTACCAAGGTTTCATGGATAAGAACCTGTAATAACTGAGCCCAGTCAAAGTGCTAGGTTTACATTGTCTTGTATTCCTTTGATGCCTCATGTTCTCCCACTAATCATTCCTACTTTATTGTTTTCCCAGTTATTCAACATTTGCCTCCTTCTTGTGTGGGTGAATGTAGTTTGGAGAGGTGTGAAAGAACAGAGCAAGGAGTCAGAAAAAAATGAATAGTCAAGAAACATTATTATAAAAACCTAAAAAATAACTTCGTGAATAAGCACCCATGAAATGGACTGAAGTCGTTGAAATGCTAACACAAAACGAGTATAAGGCAAGAATACTAATTGATAGTGCAAAACAACATGGGCTGCTACAAGCCAAAAGAGTGAGATGTGGCCTAGAAAAAAATCCCCATTTTCACAGGAGCAGATACCAAAATGAATATAGTGTACTTACTGTCATTTTGAAACTTCCAAATAAAATAGCTTTTAAAGTTTAAAACTTCACCTAAACCTTCATTCTGTAACTCCTTTCAATTATTCTGACTCAAAACCAGTGCAATTTCATCTGATTTCCAGCCTTTTAACCATTATCTTTTTCTTGAATGTCTGCAGTTTTCTTGCCTGATACAGACTTTTGCAAATAACAAGAAGAACACTGAAAATGATAAATCTGATCAATCACCTAAAACCAGAAGCAGAAGTAGACATTTATGCTAGCAAAGCTGTCAGCAACTTTTGGAAAGGATGTTCAGACTTGTTTGCTTGACAAAGAGGAACAATGCTGGGCTCAGTGTTTGAAAGACAGAGTCATAGGTGCCCTTGCACTTGAACTCTAATGACGCAAAAGCAATCTCATTGCTTTATCTGCATTAGTGACTGATGCATCACAAAACACAGACAAGTTAGCTCATCTCCTTTTCGAAAATCTCCTTCATTTTCAGTTACACTAATGCTCGGTTCATTGTCACTTGTGACCCTGAGGGGAAAAAGAAAAGAAAACAAAAAAAATACAGATTTAGGTGATGCAACTGGGCCAGTCTGACAGCTAAGGGACCCAAGTATCCATGTTCTTAAGCACAGTTGTTCCACTGTTATACATGAATAATTTCCTGGTTGGAACCGAGCATAGCAAACTGGAATGTGTATAGCAAGAAAATAAATAAAGAACACTTCAGGTGGGCGGCATTGTGGTTCAGTACTTAGTATTGCTGCCTCCAGCTCCAGAGATCAGGGTTTGAATCCTCTCCCTGATCTCTGCCTGTTTGGCATTTACACATTTTTCTTCTACATCCCAAAAGTGTGTGTCTGAGTGACTGCATATGTGAAGGAATGGCACCTCCTCCAGTGTAAGTTTTGCTCCGAGCCCAGACTCCTGCTCCAATTCCTATCCTTCCTAACAGAAGGATGGAAGGATAAGTTCAGGTAACAGCAAAATTTGGAAATAAGATCTAAAAGTTTTGGCAAAGAAGTGCTAGAGGTCATATTTCTAACCCAATTTGCTGAAAGAAAAATTAATGCAAATTTGTAAAAAAATAACCAGCAATATTGCCTGCAGAACACCTAGTTTCATTTTTTTGTAGTTGATGTTGTATGCAATGCATCTAGCTTATCACCAGAGGCCACTCACTAAACGTACAACAAAGCTGCTCCACTGTCCTTTCATAAACTGAAAGCTGTCAGCACAAATCCCTGTGTGAGGGACCACAGTTAGACCTCTAAAAACTGCATTATCTAGAACTTCAAAAATAAATGATTTCCCAGTAGCAAAGGCTGAAAAGGGGTCAGTAAAAAGCAACATAAATAAAACTCTTTGAGGAGTCGCTCCTCGTGCTGCAATCTGACATTAACAAGCAGTTATGCAGCTTCAGGAATATCAGCTGTCTTACAGAGCTGGACGGGAAAAGAACAGTCCTGTCTTGACATAATTCAGTGTTTGATCCTTCTCATCATTGTTTCGCTCAGAATTTTTGTGAATCAATGCATTTCTTGACAATTAAATGACACTAAAGGAGATCAGCCTCCTCCACAAACAGAATAGAAAAAATACTATTAGTAGCTCAGTGGGAGGGGAGAAATCTGAATACTGAAATTTTACGTGATGGCATGTAAAGAAGATTAATGATAATTTACCCAAAAATATAAATATTCAGAAAATAAACAGTAGATAAAATATTCTTATTTACACAGAATTTTAACTTATTGTACAGGATTCTTCTTTCAAATAATCACGACCACAGTTTCACATTCTAATCTTTTTATCCTCCTCCACTCTCCTACACACAAGTTTTGTCCTCTTCCTCAACAACATCAACTCCTTGAATGAACATGAAGCAGCTCCTATTATGCAGGACCTGGCAGTGCTTACCGGTCAGTCAGAAGTAACACAAAGTATGGACAGCCATTCTCTGCAGCACCCCTTCATGGTTACCCAAGGAACCTGACACATTACCTCATTAAACAGCCGAAATGCCAGTCCATACATGTTAGCATGCCTTGCCCACCATCTGGCTGAGATAGGGAATGCTTTGCCTAAGACCACCCATTAGGCTGACCTCCTACCCTAGCAAGGGAACTGGGTCTATCCCTGCCTGAACGCCACTTCATCACACACCCAGGCATTACCATCCTCCCAGCCATTACTGCCACTAAATGCTTTCAGAAGCAAGCTACCAAGAGTCAATCTGTAAAATTTAGCACGGACAACGGCATACTCCGGCCTTTGCTAAAGTGAATCAGGTTCTCTTATTCTGACTGTGAGCTGCTTTTTATGTACTCTGTACTCGTTGAATTTTGCCAAGATAAACTAGCTCTAGATGTCAAACTATGTGCAACTCTCTGCTCTTGTACTTGCGTCTTCTTTCACCACTTTTCAGAGAAAAGGGTGGAAAGGTGTTTAGCTTAACTTAAGAGTAGAAGAACTTTTTTCTTGGGAAACATGTAGCCCCCACAGAAGCAAAGGTTTATTGGAAGATTAAAATTGGTATCTCTGAGTATGGGGCAGGATGCTGATTCACTGATTAGTGCTGTTGCCTCTCAGCTGTAAGACATTGAATTTCACTGTGACAGCATGGGGTCGGCACAACGTGCTCTCCAAATGTGTGAAAATACTCCAGTTTACTCCCACATGCCAAACATTAGAAAGTGCACTGATGTGAATGTGCTTTATAATGGACTAGTGCTCCATCTGGGGTTGGTTCTTGCCTTGCACCTGTCAAGATAAACTGTAGCTGCCCAGAATCCTAAAATAAAGGATTAAGTAGACTGAAAAATGGATAAATGATTTTAAAAATGTCAAGGTGAATTATGACCAATACAGTATTTGTTCAAAAAGCCAGTAACTACTAACTGAAAATAAAATCATATTTTAATTATGACAATGGCTTTTTTCTCATATTCCACACACTAGTGCCCACTAGTGAATGCATTGATAAGATATAAAGCACTCTCAGAAACAGCACCTTTAATTCCAGCAAGACGGTACTAAATGTTCCTGAATACCAAGACATTAAGCAAGACCATTACTTCCAAGGCAGGAATTATAATAATGAAGAACTCTTATTACAAACAACCTAGCTGGATGTTCATTAAATATAATATTGGAGTCCTTTATTAAAAGTTGAATATTTCATGGCAAGATAAATGTGCTGTTTTGCTTCAGGTACAGTAATTTGAACTGTTCCACCATTAGCATCTGTATAAGAGAAAGCCAAGATGCACATAACAAGGAGTATAACTTTAGAGTATTATCATTTGCCACCCACAGTTTGAAAAATACACTTTTAGTACAGCATTTGTGTTTGTCCCTTTATTTACAAAATGCATTTTCTAAAATGTTTGGATTATGTTTGTGCATGTGCTGAAAATGTCTTTTTCCTTTCTGGTGCTTTTCAACTAAAAAAAATTGCATTCTTCTATTCTTCACTGTGTGCCAATGCTTATATACCTTGGTGATTCTTGTAGAAATCAGTATATTTTACTGTATTAATAATGACTATGATATTAATGTAGCGGTCACACTGTAGTCGTTCATATTTCAGTTTTAAAAGTCATGGGAACAGAAAGATGATTATTCTAGACAATATAATTTAAATAGGCAAACGGTGTCCTGCCCAAGAGTGCCATTAAACAGAGCACAGTTTAACACTGGCTTTCAGCTAATGACTGTAATGAAACTCAATATATGTGTCATATGGTTTAAACAAAGCTTAATAATAAAACAACATTTTCAAATTTGCTTAATCTCATTCTGAGTCATGCTGGTAAGAAACAAACCCAGCAGCAAAGAATACAAGGCAGGAGCCAAAATGGCTGAGGTGCCAGTCCATCACTGTGCTATCTCAAACACACTCACGTGTGGACTTTTCACAACAACCAATTATCTTATTTAATGTTCTGTTTAGAACAGAGCAAGAATTTTTGTCTAACTTATAAAGGCTGTTTATTTCCATAGGGCAAGGCATTATACAGAGTTCAAAGAAGGGTAAGACAGCAATAAGCTGCAATATTTACAAGCCCTGTAAAAGTAAAGAATATCCATACCTTCGTTTTATGAAACTATACAGTATGTTCCTTTATACTTTTTATACTTCAACTACAAAATATTTTCTAAGCATTTATTTATTTAATTTATTTCTGCTTTCAGGTTTTACCTGTTTGGAGAGTTCTTAACAATTCATTAGGGAGCATGCATTGGAGCACACATTGTATAAAGAATACTTTAAATTGTTTTCATTGTTTTTAAATTTGCATTAAATAATGCACAAAAATGTTAATTACTTAATTCCAATAATTGCATCTGAATAAAGACATCAGTTGGAGTTCATTTTTCAAAGTTACAGTGGTTCAAGCTGTCACTTTAAGAGACCATGTGTTTAGTCTTTTCTATTTATAGTTCAAAACATACAGGAAAGATATAAGTTATTATGAATGGCTCCCGTTTATTCTCATCTAGACTGATTTTTGTGCATTCAATACTTTCCAAACTTGTAAATGTGCACACCACATATCTTTGTTTAGACAATAAGGAGAGGAGAAATTGATCTGCGGTTGGGAATTTGCATAGACAGGTGTGATTTTACCATCCTACTAAATAATTAATAAGTAACAACAAAATTAATACTTTTCAAACAAACTTGTGTAAAGGATACTTGCTGTGATCCTTTCCAAAAAGACAACCCCGATTAATTAATATTTCAGCAACAGGGACATGGACAGGTAGTTGATTTTGGAGTATTTCAAAAGAAAAAGAGGAAACATTTATTAAATAGTGATCAGAAATTTTAATAACCAAAACCACAATGAATTTCTACATTCAAGTCCAAAAATATTTCCCAAAGTTAAAACAATACAGCTGCACAATAATTCATTATCATTTGGCATACAAAAAATGTGTAAGTCATTCCACTTGTTGAAAAGTTTGGCCATGCGTGAATGCATCCCACCATTTTCATTTCTATGTAAATGGAAGTTTGCTGATGGGGCCAAAAATGTACTAGAGTTTAAGTTCAGGTTCTTATTCTATGAAGTTCAAAACATTGTAAAATATTGCTTTTAGCATGTTCTTATGTATGTGTGTATGTATGTATGTTTGTGGAAACCTAATGACCAACATTTTTCAAACAAGTTGCATCATGCTTGTCATGTTACAGGCTCCAGGCCTACTGTTTTTGGTCCAGTACCTTTATCTCCACATTCTTCAAAAAATGTTTTGACTGGTGTCCAACAATACCTGCTGCAGAAATTGTTTAACTCGGGTTTTTATAATCTGCTTTATTTAGCCATAGGACCAGGCATATTGATTTGCACAATGTTTGGGATACATAATTTATTTAACCTTTTATGCATGCACACACATGCATGCACTTGCACACACTCACACACTCCAAGAGTGAAGATAAGTGAAGATAGCTGACAGCTTGTTTGCTCTACCACAGCACATGCTAGATGATAACAACAAAGAAATGAACACACACACACAAACACAAACACACACACCTAGACCTGTGCAGGGTGACATGCACTGAGGCATTACACCACCTCTGTACCAATCTGTCCGTCTGGGCAACTTGCTTACTTCATTTGACCCAATGTGTTTAGTTTCAAATTAAATATTATTAAAGTTGATCGCTTCACTACATTTCTTGATAATTTTACTGTGCATTTATTTATGCATATAATAAAAACATCTTAATGTACTTGATTGTATATTATTGAACAGGCTAATCAACTATATTACATTTTAAAAATTTCCATTGGTTGAGCTCCTGAAGTGTTACTAAAGTGAAATTTACATGGAATTGCAGTATGGAACCTAACTTTTTTATAACATACTATAATGATTTTTATAATAATTACCACAATGTCGCTGCCATAACAATATGGCAACACCCATATAAAATACAGCACCAAATGATCGAGTCAAAAACCAAATGAGAGCACCATTAAGGCGAATTAGGAATTCACCTAGGGCACAGATCATAAGTAAGGGAAAAACCTAGCTGCGAGGGTTAGCTACCAAACAGTCAGCTGGCACATTAATAAGCTTGGCTTTGGGCGCAAAATAACCCAGCACCGGCGCAACGTCACAAAAATAATAATAATAAAAATATGAACATTACAAATAGTAATAATTCCAAAATTATAAATACACATCAGGGCAACAATACTTATGAAGCAAAGTTTTAAAAAATATTTTTAGATGATGACATTATATGTTACCTCAGTGTGCTTGTATAAATATAAATTGGCTCTCTTCTTGGCAATCAACTATGAAAATTCTGGCACAAAGAAAATAGATCTTTGTTTTAATAATGATTCAATCCAGTTTTTTTTTTCTTATAATATTTTTATTTTATTAATTTTCATTGTAATCATTCCATACAAACAGATCAATTTATAACCCAACAAATTTGAAAACAAATCAAACCCCACCCCTGAGAAGGAGAGCTTAGCTAAAGGAAAATTTCTTTAAGCTTTTTAATAAGGCAACATTAGACAAAAGAAGGGGAGAAGTAAATATCTATATAAATAAGAGATGGAGAAGGGAGTTAAATGCAATAATAGTTAATTCTCTTATTCTAAAATAATATTGATTAAATCCTGCCAAGTTTTGAAAAAATTTTGTACAGATCCTCTAACTGAAAATTTGATTTTTTCCAATTTCTAATAATATAAAACATCGGTTTCCCACTGACTTATAAGAGGAGAATTAGGATTCTTCCAATTTAACAAAATAAGTCTACGTGCCAAGAGTGTAGTGAATACAATCACCGTTTGCTTGTCCTTCTCCAATTCAAGTCCATCTGGAAGGACACCAAACACAGCTGTTAGTGGGTTAGGAGGGATTGTGATACTAAGGCTGTCTGAGAGGCACTTAAAAATTTTTGTCCAAAATGATGTTAGTTTGGTGCAGGCCCAGAACATGTGACCCAGTGAGGCAGGAGCTTGGTTGCAGCGCTCGCAGGTTGGATCCTGGCCTGGAAACATTTTGGACAGTTTTAAGCGAGACAGATGAGCTCGATATATAATTTTTAGTTGAATAATTCTATGCTTTGTGCATATAGAACTCGAGTGAATTCTCTGCTTTGCTACCTTCCACTCCTTTTCTGATATATTGATTAAGAGATCTTCTTCCCAATGTCCTCTTGGATCTTTGAAAGGTAGGGACTCTAATAAGATTTTATATATTGCGGAAATAGTGTTTGTTTCCTCGGAATTGAGCAGTATTTTTTCCAGCATTGTGGAGGGTGCAAGGTGGGGGAAATCGGGCAATTTCTGTTTAACAAAATTTCTAATTTGAAGATAGTAAAAGAAATGTGTAGCTGGGAGGTTAAATTTTGAACGTAATTGTTCAAAAGATGTAAATATGTTGTCTATATAAAGATCTCTGAGCATTTTAATCCCAAAACTTTTCCAGGTATTAAAAACTGGATATACTTGCGAAGGTTGAAAGAGGTGGTTCCCTTGCAGAGGTGCCACCGATAAAAGATTTTCCATCTTAAAATGCTTTCTAATTTGGTTCCATATTCTGAGTGAGTAAAGCACAATTGGGTTATTAGTATATTTGCGATAACTTTCATTTATTGGAGAGCAGAGCAGGGAATATAAAGAAGTACTACAGGATTTTACTTCTATTGCAGACCAAGCCTGTGTATGTGCATTTATTTGTGTCCAGGTTTTTATGGCTTGTATGTTTGCTGCCCAGTAATAAAACTGAAAATTAGGTAAAGCCATGCCACCTTCTGCCTGAGGTCTTTGTAGGGTCGCTCTTCGGATACGTGGGTGTTTTGAGTTCCAAATGAATGAGGTTATTATTGAATCTAACTGTTTAAAAAAACGATTTATTGATATATATTGAAATGTTTTGAAATAAAAAGAGAAGTTTAGGAAGGATATTCATCTTAACAATGTTAATTCTTCCGGCTAGAGTGAGATGAAGGGTTGACCATCTATGCAAGTCTTGCTTAATTTTTTCCATACAGACGCCAAAATTTTGTTGATAAAGAGCTTTATGTTTCCTTGTGATATTTACCCCTAGGTATTTAAACTGATCTGCTATGGTAAAAGGTAGGGTGTCTAATTTAATATTATATGCTTGTGAGTTCACTGGAAAGAGTATACTTTTATTCAGATTAATTCTAAGACCAGATATCTTTTGAAATTCTGTTAGTGCTGTTAAAACAGCAGGGACAGTGTTTTCTGGGTCCGATATATATAAGACCATATCATCTGCATATAGAGAAATTTTCTGTTCCAGTCCTTCTCTGACAATCCCCTTTATCTGATAAGAATTTCGGCAGTGAACCGCCAGTGGTTCAATAGCGATTGCAAACAACAGTGGCGACAAGGGACATCCTTGTCTGGTACCACGTTCTAGTTTAAAGTAGTCTGAGCAAATTTTATTAATACAAACTGAAGCTTCTGGACTGGTATACAGTAGTTTGATCCAAGCACAAATATTCGGGCCAAACCCAAATTTCTCCAGTGCAGTGAAAAGGTAATTCCATTCGATCATGTCAAATGCCTTTTCTGCGTCTAATGATAGTAATATCTCTGGGGTGTTTGATTTTGCCTGTGAATATATAACATTAAACAAGCGTCGGAGAATTGAAGATAGATGTCGGCCTTTAATAAATCCAGTTTGATCTTGTGATATTACCGAGGGCAGCACTTTCTCCATCCTTCTAGCTAGGATTTTTGAGAGTATCTTAACATCATTATTCAGGAGTGAAATTGGTCTATATGATGCACATTGTAACAAGTCCTTATTTTGTTTAGGAAAGACGGTGATTAATGCTTGTCGAAATGTTTGAGGTAGTATTTGGTGGTCTTTAGCTTCTGTAAATGTTACCAATAAGAGTGGAGCTAGCTGAGTGGAGAATTTCTTATAAAACTCTACGGGGTAACCATCAGGGCCTGATGATTTCCCGCTTTGTAGTGACTTTATAGCGTCTAGTAATTCTGTTAGCGTTAGAGGTTTATCCAGTTCCTCAGCACTTAAAGCATCTATTTGTGGTATTTGTGAATTATCCAGAAATGCATTAGATTGCGTGTTGTCTTCTTTGGGCTCAGTGGAATATAAAGACGTATAGTAATCTCTAAATGTGTGCATTATTTTATTATGGTCGATGATTTCTTCTCCATTCTTGTTGGTGATTACTGGTATTGCATTGTGAACTTCTTGTTTATGAGTTTGTTGAGCTAAAAGCTTATTAGCTTTTTCTCCGTGTTCATAGTAATGCTGTCTAGACTTATAAATAAGTTGTTCAGTTTCTTTAGTTGTTAAGATGTTAAGTTCTGTATGCAGGGCTTGCCTTTTCCTGTGAAGAGCTTCACTTGGACTCCTGGCTTGTTCTTCATCTATTCTAGTAATTTCATTTCTTAGCTCTGACACTTTCTTGGTTTCTAATTTATTTCTGTGGGAAAGATATGAAATAATCTGTCCTCTTAAGAAGGCCTTTAGAGTTTCCCAGAGTGTTCCTGCAGAAACCTCTGTGGACGTGTTTGTCTCTAGGAAGAAGCTGATTTGTTTGGATATAAATTCTGTGCAGTTCTCGTCTGCCAATAAAAGAGGGTTAAGACGCCATCTGCGAGGTGAGTATGAGGGGCTTATTGATTTTAGCTCCAAGACTAGAGGGGCATGGTCAGAGATAACAATTGTGTCATATTTGCATGATTTAATTGTAGGCAGGAAATTATTATCTATAAAAAAATAATCAATTCTTGAGTAGCTATAATGCACTGGTGAGTAGAACGAATATGTTCTTGAGTTTGGGTTAAGAAACCTCCAGGGGTCTGATAAGTTGTGATCATTTAAAAACTGTGTAATTATCTTTGCAGTATTAGATGTCGTCCCCCCTGTCACAGGAGTCCTATCTAAGAGTGGATTTAAAACACAATTAAAGTCCCCAGCCATTATAATTTTATGAGTGTTCACATTGGGAATGGATGCAAATAGATTTTGCATGAATTCCTTATCATCAACATTGGGTGCATAAACATTTATCAAAATCATTTTACTGTTATATAAGTTGCCCATGACCATCACATATCTCCCTTCAGGGTCCGACACTACCTCTGATGCTACAAATGGAACTGTTCTATGTATGAGAATTCCCACCCCTCTAGTTTTCTTTATAAAGCTAGAATGGAACATTTGGCCAGTCCAGTCTTTTTGTAATCTGAACTGATCCTTGGTTAGTAAGTGGGTCTCCTGTAGAAATACTATTTTAGCGTTTAAGCCTGTTAGGTGAGAGCATACTTTCTTTCTCTTTAATTCGTGATTCAGGCCTTTAACATTCCAGCTCACAAAGTTAACTGTCCCATCATGGAGACATTGATTCTGAGTTTTTAATGTCATTTATAGTTTTAATTGGTAATATGGCAGTTTTAATCTTAGTTTCAAGATTCCCCATGAGTTGTTGCATGTTAGCCTGTTGTTGCATTGATATTTATAATTATAAGGATTATAAGAATAGATTAGATATAACCTGCTCTCCTTCTCTCCCCCCTTTATCCCCCCACCCCCCCCCATTTTGCCTCCCCACATGAGGCTAGACCCCACTTCGCGATGTTCCAGTCCTCTGACATACGAAGAGACAGAGCACGTCCAAAACAAAACAAACCCCACCCTGCAGCGGCTCTACAGAATTAAAACAGAGATATCTTTTACAATTAAATCCTTAATACTATCTGCCGAAAATGTTCTCATTAACAATATTTAAGCTTGAAATAATCTTCAGCGCTTTTAAGTTAAGATATTAAGATTAAAAAAAAAAAACAACCCTGGGAATGATTTTAAAAACTAGTCTAGGATAAACCTGGTAATTCCTACTGTAATAGTATAATGGTAATTGTATAAATAGTAGAACAAGCAATAAACCAAGGGTATGAAGTTAAACAGTCTACTTTAAGGTATAGTAAAATAAAAAAAATAAATAAATTAAAAAAAATAAAATAAAATAAAAAAAATAAATAAATAAATAAAACGAATCCTACTTTAATCACTTCCACATTTTCACACTCACGTCTATAACTCTATAACTCTGATTAAAACATAAACATATAACATATAAAGTCCAGATAAAAAAAAAAAAAAAAAAAAGAAAATAAGGGATGTATAATTATAATACCAGTCTCTTTAAACATGGATCCAGCGATCAGATCATAGGTCCTTCCCGTGCCTTGATAGAATACGGCTCTTTAATTTTAATTAATTTTCAAAAAAGTGTCGGAAACAGCTTCTTTAATTCTTTTTCAGCTTCTTCTTTGCTGAAGAAAATATAATGTCGATCTTGAACTTCCACTTTCAGTTTGGCAGGATACAAGAGGCTGTATTTGATATCGGCTTCCCGTAGCATCCTTTTAATGTCGATGTAGGATCTGCGTTTTGCAGCTGTTGATGGTGAGAAGTCGGGAAAAATACGAATAAGATTATTTTCAAATATAATCTCTTGCTTGTGTCTGAGAAGTGCCATCACATCAAGCTTACATCTTAGTCGTTCGAAGCGGACAATAAAAGACCTAGGTTTAAAGGCGCTTGGTATCTTTGTGCGATAAGCCGTGGCTATCTCATTGTCGAGTTTAAAGTCATCTCCAATTATTTTAGACAGTAATTCTACTGCAAATTTCACTGGGCTTGAGCTTTCTCGTTTCTCAGGTATACCCTCAATTCTTATATTATTTCTTCTGCACCCATCCTCCAGGGCTGCAAGTCTGTCTCCAAGTTTTTTGTATTCCGAGTTCGCAGCTGTGGCTTTTTCATCGGCGTTAGATGCCAGTTGTTCCGCTGTTTCCACTCGAGCCGTGAGTCCCTGCTTAACGTCTTCCAGCTGATCTGAAACGTCATTAATATGATCATCAAGCCTTTTCAGTTTGGAATTAGTTTCTTCAATGTGTTCCACTAATTTCTCCAACATGCCTTTAAAGTTCACGTCGAAACGTTTAAATAGACTCGTTTCCTTATCTTTGTTATCCTTCTTGAGCTCAATGGCCACCTTCTTAAGATCATTTGTGTTATCTTTCTTAAGCTCATTCATGGCCGTAACCATGGCAGTGGCCAGTGTAGCGATCATCTCTTTCTGTGTAGCGATCATCTCTTTCAGTTCGGACAGTTCGCTTCTGCTTTCGTGCTCCGCAAGTGAAAATGCAGCTCCTGTTACAGGCTCGCGATGAGTAGATGAGAGCACGTCCTGCAGAGCCCTTTCTAGTCTCGAATGATCCTCAGAAATCGGCGATCCCTCGCGACCTGTATCACTTGCGCCTTCGCTCCCATTTTCACTCTCGACTGGAGACGATACAATGGAGCGGGGTCCCAGGAATTCTGCGCACTCTTCTGCCTGTTCCAGGTCAGTCTCCGTGATGCCATACCTTACACTTGCACTCAGGCCGGAAGTCTGTCCGGACTTTGATGCAGCTTTAAGTTTCTTTTCCGGTTCTTTCTGACTTTTCTTCTTGTTACTCATGCTTGTATATTGTAGTGGAAGTTCCTTGGTCGGGTTAAATACAGGATACCTCTAAATAATATGAAATACGTGGGAAAATAAAGCCGCTGCTAGCGGAGCTCTGCTTCAGACGTCCATCTCCTATAAACGGACGAAACCAACTCCAGTTTTTTTTTTCTTGACTGCTTTTCAGTTCTAAATAACCAAGGGTTCAATGGAGTCTCAAACTAATCTACATCTTGAACAAACATTCAATTGCCTTTCATAACAGTTAATCATTCAATTATAACTAAAAGTCACTCATACATATTGGCCAAAGAAAGCAATCTTGACACAACAAATTAAAACAAGATATATGAAAGTAACAAAGGGTTGTCCTGGAATCCTAAAAATGAAAAACATACTAAACAAAAAAGCACATGAATAAAATGTGATAATCAAAATATGACAAGCAATACTACCCCCAACCCTGACCAAATTACTTTAAATTCTGTACTCACTTAATGTTCATACAAGGGGTGCTCAAGGCAATAGTAGGTTCAATAGATGTTGAAAATGTTGTTTTCAGAATATAACACAGGGTGAGCCAAAAAGAAGTACCACATTTCAAACGTTTATCCTATAGAAACACTATAAGATAAAATAAATTTCATTAAAACACAAGAATGTATACAAAATAGATTTTGTCACTGTGTCTTAAAAACAATGTCTTCAAGGTGGTGGCCATCATTAGCAATACACTCTTACAGATGATTTCAGAGTGCTCGCATGAATCGTTCAGCCATTTCAAGGGGAATAGTGGTGATTTTGTGGCAAATAGCGTCCTTGAGTGCTTCAAGGTTTTGTGGTCGGTGTGTGTATAACTTTGACTTGAGATAGCCCCACAAGAAGAAATCTCACAGAGCGAGATCAGGAAAACGTGAAGGCCACGCGACATCGCCACTCAGGATGATCAGCTTCCACGGAAACATCATCTGTAAAACTTGCATGGATCTCCGTGCCGTATGAGCTGTTGCTCCATCCTGTTGAAACAGGCATCTACCACATCCATTTCTTCCAGTTGGGGCCGCAAAAAGTTCTCTATTATTTCAATGTAACGTTCTGAAGTGATGGTGACCATTGCTCCCCCCTCCTCAAAAAAGTAAGAACCTACAATGCCAAATTCTGCAATGGCGCATCAAACTGTAACACACTCACTGTGCAGGGGTCTCTGATGAAGTTCACAAGGGCTGGTTTTGGCCCAATAGCAAAAGTTTTGCTTATTTACACAATCATTCAAATGGAAATGTGCCTCATCGCTGCACATGATAATGGCATCTCGATGAACGGTTTGCAGAATGTCCACGCACAACTCTCTATGGCTCTCCCAGTCTCTCCGAGTTCCTGCACTACCATCATTTTGTATGGATGGAAATTAAGGTCCTCATGCGAAATCCTCCTCAAAAACATGTTGGAAATGCCTAAGGCAAAAGGATGTTTGTGCGCTGAATGTCTAGGAGACTGCAAAATTGATGCCCTTACAGCTTGGATGTTTTCAGGCATTCATAAGTCTGAGGACAGCCTAGAGATTTTCTGTTCAATGTACCAGTCTGGCTAAATTTAGCCACCCATTGAAGAATAGTTTTCGATTTGGGAGGTCACCGTTAGGAGGAATGGTGAACTGTGTTTGAAAGGCGCATTGCATAGCGATAACAGATTAATTGTTTTTGAATAACGCTTCAACAGCGAAAGCACGGTACACACCGGGCCAAGCCATGTTGCCTACTGAAAACTACAAGGGATCGCCTATCAAAAGATCCCCACTCCAATCCAATCAGCTGCCTCTACCTCGCACAATGTCCTTGAGAAATGTGGTACTTCATTTTGGCTCACCCTGTATATCCTTTTGATTCAACTGGCTTATGTAAAAAGCCTAGCACAAATAAAATGTCTCTATTAACAACAACATAGGAATAACGACACAAGCATCAAGACAGAATTGGACTACAAGTGATAAATTACATTTAAGCTTCTGGTGGCAGTACACACCTCACTGAAGTTTCCTAACTGTGGATCACACCATATATCGGCCAGTAGACCAAAGTACCTTACTCTGTTATGTATTTCTTGTACTTAACACATTACATAGCAAAAACTACTGAATAATGTAAAATACTAATAAGGCAACAGGTTGTCTTTTTGTGCATCCTAAAACACTACAGCAATATTAATTAGTGCAACAGGATAACACCAATTACTAAGAAGCTTTTAAAAGATATGCATGATTGGATCGTTTTTTATTCTGTTGATATACAGTAATCCCTCCTCCATCGCGGGGGTTGCGTTCCAGAGCCACCCGCGAAATAAGAAAATCCGCGAAGTAGAAACCATATGTTTATATGGTTATTTTTATATTGTCATGCTTGGGTCACAGATTTGCGCAGAAACACAGGAGGTTGTAGAGAGACAGGAACGTTATTCAAACACTGCAAACAAACATTTGTCTCTTTTTCAAAAGTTTAAACTGTGCTCCATGACAAGACAGAGATGACAGTTCCGTCTCACAATTAAAAGAATGCAAACATATCTTCCTCTTCAAAGGAGTCAGAAGCAGAGACTGTCATAAAGGCAGAGGAAAATCAATAGGGCTTTTTGGCTTTTAACTATGAGAAGCACCGCGGCACAAAGCTGTTGAAGGCGGCAGCTCACACCCCCTCCGTCAAGAGCGAGAGACAGAGAAAAACAAGCAAGCAAAAATCAATACGTGCCATTCGAGCTTTTAAGTATGGGAAGCACGGTGCAGCATGTCGTTTCAGGAAGCAGCTGCACAAAAGATAGCAACGTGAAGATAATCTTTCAGCATTTTTAGACTAGCGTCCATATCGTCTAGGTGTGCGAACAGCCCCCCTGCTCAATCCCCATATGTCAGGATCACAGATAGGCAGCGCAAGAGTGAGAGAAAAGTAAGCTGGGTAGCTTCTCAGCCATCTGCCAATAGTGTCCCTTGTATGAAATCAACTGGGCAAACCAACTGAGGAAGCATGTACCAGAAATTAAAAGACCCATTGTCCGCAGAAACCCGCGAAGCAGCAAAAAATCCGCGATATATATTTAAATATGCTTACATATAAAATCCGCGATGGAGTGAAGCCGCGAAAGGCGAAGCGCGATATAGCGACTGTATACGTACATATAACCTGTAGGAAAATCAGGGATGGGACACAAAGTATTTATTTTGATTCAAGGTATTTTACCTCTCTTTTGGAAATGTTGAATGGGCTTTATGTGTCTAAATGCTGTTGTTTGATCTTCAATCTCAATAAACTAAATATATTAAAAAAATCAAAACCCATATTTGTCTTTACTATACCAAGTTAATGTCACATCACCAATGGTGACTCGAGCCTAAGCTCAGAATGAACAGCATTTGCACGCAGTCAGAATGAGAAATAACAAGAGTTTATAGTTCAACCCTGTAAATAAGATTGTACTATGTGTTATTAAAATAAATTACTTTGGGCATTTGTATTAATGAAGGCAGCAACAGTCTTTGAAATAAAGCTTAATTGACAGGTATAAAGATCAACATTTCATTTAACTCAGCAGTATGATAGTAAAATGCACAACATTGCCTTTGTTGCACATAGATCAAAAAGAAAGATCCTATTATAAAGTCTAATTTAGAAGGTAGAATCTGTATAATTATTAATTCTTACAAGTAATAAAAAAAATTGTTTGCTTAACAAGGGAAATAAGAAACATACAAATGAATGGCCATTCTTATTGATGTTTAGTGCACCAGGGAAAGAAGCAGAGTTCTCACCATTTGATCAGTAATAGGATAACCCCATCACTGGCTTCACCACAGAACATGAGTGCCTCTTTGCGTTAGCATAATTTAAGCATACCCCATTAGAACAAATTGATTTTGTATCCAAATTGTCAAAAAATACAATATGACATACTAAATGAGTAAATATACAATATTACAGAGACCACACAGCACTTAATCTTATCTGGCATGTCATTATGATATCATGAAAGTTTAACTAAAAATGTGTTTGAATTTCAAAAATGTTAACTCATTTGCTTTCCTAAACTTTTTCTAAATTAAGAGGCTATTAAAGTAGGCAAGACATGACACTTAAAAATGTCCTTCTGGCATAGAAGGTTTAAACTTTGCTTCATTGGATCAAATGTTATGAAAGTATTTCATGAATAGCAAAGAAAATATGTTTATTCATTTAATAATAGAGGCCAAACAAGATTCAGTGCTGCCAGTGAATTTAAGCATAGTTCTCTACATAGATTGTGTTTGTATGTGTAGGTAGTGTTATCACCTCAAATTGTTCAAGTGCCACCTTCAACTCCAGGTCTGTGCATCAACTGTGTAGAGTTCAAAGGTCTCCTGAATCGGCACAAGAAATCTAAATATGCCTTGCCAGGATAACTGTCTAGTCTTAAATGTCCACAGTGCAAACATTGTGTGATGGACTATCATCCACAGTTGGCTTCAACTGTTCATTTTTCAGTAGGTATCCAACCATGCTAATGCCTGGCACCAGAAAGTAATTGCACATACCTCTTTCCAGAAATAATTACTCCATATTAACAAATAGCATTTGGTTACTGAGCTCTTTTTTATTTTTCCATTCTTAACTGCCTGTCTGTCACTTTGAATTTTGACAGCTTCCTTCTTCACAAATTTCCCAACATCTCCAAAATATTCTTTATTCAGGTCAATCTTCTTCCACTTCCTCAGTTTGTATAGATATTTTTAGCCCACATCAGACCTGATTGATGTGCTACTCATCGGTTATAACACTTTGCATATTTGGACTTTGACATATAAGCTTGGGAGGACAGACACACCATGAAAAATAAATGTATTTTTCTAGATGTATAACTGTACTGCTACATATTTACATCATATCTCATGCTAACTATGGTAAATTGTTCTTAATATAAATTTACAATATGAAATAAGTTTGACATTAATCATAAAAGTACACAAATTCTGGTAATGAAATTTAAATGACAGAAATTTTGCTTTTTTAAGTTTGTTTTGTCAATGTATCATAATTGTGACAAAATAAGCACTTTCTTATTTTAACAAGTTCCGCACAGTGTAATAAGCAGGTGCATTCAGGGACTTGGTGAACTGATTTGTCTATATTGTCTTATTTATTTACTTCATCAAAGACACTGATATCACAGTTTTGTGTATTAAATATTTTGCAGCAGGGGGTTAGCGTGATGTGGGACAGAGATTATTTTAGATTGCTGCTGCACTGCTTGTACTGAAGGAACATGCAGGCAGAAACCATGCAGTTATTTCAGCTGCTCATACATACTAACTACTGAAGATCCATTTTGTTGACATGACCGTCAGTCGGATGTGTAAAACAGAAAAATACTGTATTCGAAATGTATATGTTGAAATATTCTCTCTCAAGCTAAACTTGAAACAGTAAACTAATCTATAATTGAAATGGGACAGAATGTTTCTCTGTTTTAAGGATAGGCAATGTGCAAGTGGGAGTTGCTTATGGCATGTTTAGAGAATGTATCCATATATCATCTAAACCCACTTATTCTGGGCGGGGAGCAGCAGCAGCCTATCCCACCAAGCAATGGGTCAAGCAGGAGCAACACCTAGTCAGGGACGCATTGCAAGGTGAACACACACACATGCAGGCCAATTTAAAATAATCAATTCGCTTACCCTGCATGTCTGTCTTTGGACTGTGGGAAAGAACCAGTGGAAACCCATGCAGACCCACATGCAAACTTCATGCAAGAAGCACCTGAGGCACCACCCACTGACTTCTTACTATGAGGCAGCAGTGCTATCACTACGTCACCATATTGTTGATTAATAACATATTTACTTTAACTGTGGCCTTAAAACAATTGAGGAAAAAATACCCATTATTTAAGACTTATTTTAATAGCAGTTCATCTATAGGGAGTGGGCCAGAGCCCCCTGGTCATCCCTTAAACTTCACCCATGTTTGTCTGCACTACTAGGTATCCATATTCTCTATTCATGCTTTAATAACACCATTAGTCATTCTTGTCCATTTATCCTCATGCTCAACTAAGCACAAGTCAGTATACTGGTAATTTCAGTTTTTCTGGTGGTTATGTCAGCGTATACCTTACAATAGTTGGTCTCATGATTTAACGCTCATTTTCTGAATGGTCCTAGGGCTCTAAAAATAATTTATACTAGGGGGCTTTGCCCCCTGCTTGCTTCGCTCTCCAACCCCCGGGCCTGCACTACGCACTAGCCTCTTTGTGGTTCTGCCATTTGCGTATGGTGATGCGGATGTATTTCAGCAAGTAATTAACCATATTAAAAAATAGTAAAACATAATAATTTGAAAATAAATTATGTTCCATGTTGCATTGGAGTTATTCATTGCTTAATATGATTTTGTTCTGTTTGGCTTTGAAATTAACACGCAAATACTTTTTAAACTTACACTTTTACCGTAAAACTTCAGTAAAAACAATTTTTTGAATTAAATAAATTGTATTTTGATTCTGTGTTTGGACTTTCATCGTGACAACGCAACGTATAACTGCCCGTGATTGAATTTTGTTCCTTTCTCTCTATTAAATAAAATGACTTTTTCGAATTCTAATATTATCCACGGAAGATGTACTACATTACCTTTCTTGGACACATCCTTCTTTCTATAGTAATTTGTGCAGTGGAAGACCAGACGGTGTTGACGGTTGTAGATATTCTTCGGGATACAGTGATCCCTTGCTATATCGTGCTTCGCCTTTCGCGGCTTCACTCTATCGCAGATTTTATATGTAAGCATATTTAAATATATATCGCGGATTTTTTGCTGGTTCATGGATTTCTGAGGACAATGGGTCTTTTAATTTCTGGTACATGCTTCCTCAGTTGGTTTGCCCAGTTGATTTCATACAAGGGACGCTATTGGCAGATAGCTGAGAAGCTACCCAACTAACTTTTCTCTCTCTTTTGCGCGGACTTTCTCTGATCCTGACGTAGGGGGTGTGAGCAGGGGGGCTGTTCGCACACCTAGACGATACGGAAAGATTATCTTCACGTTGCTACCTTCTGTGCAGCTGCTTTGTGAAGCGACATGCTGCACGGTGCTTCGCATACTTAAAAGCTCGAAGGGCACGTATTGATTTTTGACTTTGTTTTTCTCTGTCTCTTTGTCAGCTCCTGACGGAGGGGGTGTGAGCTGCCGCCTTCACCAGCTTTGTACCGGCGGTGCTTCGCATACTTAAAAGCCAAACAGCCCTATTGATTTGTTTGCTTTTCTCTATCTCTCTGACAGTATCTGCTCCTGACGCGCACTCCTTTGAAGAGGAAGATATGTTTGCATTCTTTTAATTGTGAGACAGAACTGTCATCTCTGTCTTGTCATGGAGCACAGTTTAAACTTTTGAAAAAGGACAAATGTTGTTTGCAGTGTTTGAATAACGTTCCTGTCTCTCTACAACCTCCTGTGTTTCTGCGCAAATCTGTGACCCAAGCATGACAATATAAAAATAACCATATAAACATATGGTCTCTACTTCGCGGATTTTCTTATTTCGTGGGTGGCTCTGGAACGCAACCCCCGCGATGGAGGAGGGATTACTGTATTGTAAGTTGATGTTTTTATCTTCCACACAATCACCACCAACTGTTTCAGCATAGTTTATTGATATGCATTTAACCAATTTGCCATGTAACCGATCAACATTTTTGGCGTAAATTCGTTTGACTTCATCATTTCTTGGTGCTAAGATTGCCCGTGTACTCATTTTTTCTGTTGATAACCCTTTGTGATGAAATTCTAAGGCATCTTATGTTAGTTAGTTATTTTCTGCATTAACTCAACATCAACATTTTGATTTTTCTGTTGGCGCCACTGGCTTGAAAAAAAGAACAAACACAATAACAATGGAAGACCCTTACAACAACAATGGAAGCCCTTCCCAGCCTAGACAATGAAGCACTCTGTCTTGACCCAGCTAATGTTTGGAGGACACTGCGCAGGGTCAACGCACAGAAAGCTGTAGGTCCTGACAACATACCATGGTGTGTACTCAGGGAATGTGCTGACCAACTGATGCACGTGCTCACCAACATTTATAATACTTCCTTAAGGCAAGCCATCATTCCTCCATGCTTCAAGACCACAACTATTATACCAGTTCCAAAGACGTCACCAGCATCAATGCTCAATTACTATCACCCTATAGCTCTCACCTCCATCGTGATGAAGTGCTTTGAAAAGGTGGTCAAGGACCATATAACATCCAAACTCCCTGCAATATTCAATCCACTTCAGTTTGCATACTGCCCAACTGCTCCACCAATGATGCCATATCGGCAACACTCCATCTGACCATGGCCCATCTGGAAAATAAGAAGTGTCATGTGTTGCTGCCGTTTATTGACTTTAGCTCCACTTTTAATACAGTTAGCCCCCAGTACTTGATAAGAAAACCTGACCCCCTACACATCAACACCCTATAATGCAACTGGATATTGAACTTTCTTACAGACAGACCATAGACAGTAGGTGTTGGAAAAAACATCTCTGAGACTATCACCATGAACACTGGGATCCCTCAATGCTGTGTTCCGAGTCCTCAGTTGTTCACTTTGACTACACAGGACTGTCATACCAGGCATAACTCAAATTATATCATCAAGTTTTCAGAAGACACAACAGTGGTGGGCTTCATCAGCAACAATGATCACTCTGCCTACAGAGAGGAAGTGAACCAACTTGTTGTCTGGTGTGACAACAACAACCTGTCATTGAATGTCAACAAATGGCACATACTCCAATTATAATTCATGGCAAAGCTGTGGAGTCAGAATGAAGCACCAAGTTCCTGTGGATGCAGATCACGGATGATCCGACATAGACTAGAAAACACCACCTCCCTTGTCAAGAAAGCACAGCAGCGTCTTCACTTTCGGCAATGGATGAAGAAAGTAAACCACCCTTCTCCTGTCCACACAACATTCTACTCTATAGAGTTGCTATAGAGAGCATCTTGACCCAGCAGCCTCACAGTCTGGTATGGCAGCTACATTGTGTTGAATCAAATGTCCCTCCAAAGAGTGGTAAAGATGGCAGAGGAAATCATCAAATCCACCCTCCCATCTATACAAGATCTGTACTTGTTCCAATGTCTTAAGAGAGCTACTAAGATAGTGACACCACTCACCCAGCCCATGGACTGTTCAAACTTTTGCCCTCTGGCAAACGCTACCATAGTTTGCAGTGCAAGACTGCCAGACTCAGTAGGAGTTTTTTTACCACAATCCATCAGACTACTAAAATCCCACCAACAACAAACAGCATGGTGACCATTTGGGACTGTTAAATTCCTGAACACACACACGCGGACTATTTGAACACATATATTCAGAATCTCATACCTCCTAAAATGATGTTATGTCTGTGCATTATGTAAATATATCTATTGAACTATATACTGTATATGTTCTGTCTGTTATGCTGCCTATTATGTATATCTTTTGTTATATAACGTGCACTTGTCTTTATGTTTGTGTTCATACATTGAGCCTGGAGAAATGCAGTTTTGTTCAGCTATGCACTGCTTGTTGTATTGGTTTGAATGACAATGAAGTAAATCCAATCCAATCCAAAACCTCAGGAATTTAGTGTTGATGACTGCTTTGTGATTGTTAGGGATGACAATCGGGGATTACAGAAAACAAGACATCAAAAGTGAAGGGGCTATAAAGGTCAATCCCATGGACCTACTTTCTAGTTGTTCAAGTTTGGATTCACTAAAAAGACTCAGCATTCTGTAGGTCGTCTATTTGACAGGCTATTTGGTTTTCAAAATCTTCTCTGTCTCAAACTATGATTTTTGCCTCTCATTTTGGCTCAGTTACATGCATTATTCTGGCTTTTGATTTACTTGTTCCAAGCTTTCACTATGATTTTTGTTTTATGTTCTGGACTTAGTTTATTAGATTGTTGCTCACCCGGTTACAATTTTTTGCTTACCCCAACTTCGCTCTATCTCCTGATTCCATTATTAAAAACAATTGCAAACATCTAGAATCAGTACAATCTGGAATTGGACCTTTGTTGAAGCAAGAAACGTGAAATGGAGTCACTACCAAAATAAACAAATAGGTCAGACATTTACATTCCCATGGCATTTTAAGAGTGCAGTGCATTTTGAAGTCATGCCAGTGTAGACATGAACTAGGAATTTAAAGCGAAAGAATTTAATAAGTTTCCTGATCTTTCATTCCAGCATATTTATTTCTGTTATATGGTAATATTAAAATAGTGTTGGATAGATTTAATTTAAATCATATTTTTATTTGCAGAGGGCAACTAGGAAATGTATAATAATCTTGTTATGTGATGGCTGACACAGTGTTGTGGTATTGTTTGTCTCTTGTTCTATCTGTTTGGATGTTGGCAAAATTGTTATGTCTTATTTTTTTTTTTTTTTTGATTTAATAAAAGAGCAGTTTAACCTCATTACAGACCTAATTCATTCAAGGAGCTTTTAACATAGTAAGAAAAAAAATCTCATTTTGAATATTGTTAAATGTGAATAAGGTTATGCATACAGTACAATTATCACTTCACTACTGTACGTGTCTGGAGTAAGAAGTGGGAATAAGCATTATATCTGAAATTTTGAACAGGTAGACAAAGAGAATATTTCATTAGGAATGGTTAAACTGGATGAAAATAAATAATATAAAAGTGAAATATATTAGACAATTTACTTTTCCTAATTAACCTGACAAGTATTTATAGTATTGGCAGGGCCCAGCAACTAAATGCACCTTAGCACTGGGACAAAAGGTAAACTTCTAATGAGTCATAAACCTATAACTCAAGGAACTGTGTCAACATACCACTTTTAAAGAAACATAAGTAGATTGCTAAATTTGGAAATTTGCTCTCAGTCCTTTCTCATTTATATTTGCATTTCACACTGCACAAAATGACAATATTTACTGTCTCTGTATAGTTTTCATTAAAAACTTGGAGAAGCAGAGTGGTGCAAATATTTAGAGTTGCTGCCACACGGTTTTATGCAGCTGGGGTCAGCCCTCAGCTGGGTCATTGTCTGTTTAGAGTTTGCACATTCTATCTGCATCTTTGTGGGTTTTATCTCTGGATATGCAATTTTTAAACTGATATGTTGTCTCGTCTCCTGCCGTAGTAGTCTTTTGTAATAGCATTTGAACATACAGTGGTGTGAAAAACTATTTGCCCCCTTCCTGATTTCTTATTCTTTTGCATGTTTGTCACACAAAATGTTTCTGATCATCAAACACATTTAACCATTAGTCAAATATAACACAAGTAAACACAAAATGCAGTTTTTAAATGATGGTTTTTATTATTTAGGGAGAAAAAAAATCCAAACCTACATGGCCCTGTGTGAAAAAGTAATTGCCCCCTTGTTAAAAAATAACCTAACTGTGGTATATCACACCTGAGTTCAATTTCCGTAGCCACCTCCAGGCCTGATTACTGCCACACCTATTTCAATCAAGAAATCACTTAAATAGGAGCTGCCTGACACAGAGAAGTAGACCAAAAGCACCTCAAAAGCTAGACATCATGCCAAGATCCAAAGAAATTCAGGAACAAATGAGAACAGAAGTAATTGAGATCTATCAGTCTGGTAAAGGTTATAAAGCCATTTCTAAAGCTTTGGGACTCCAGCGAACCACAGTGAGAGCCATTATCCACAAATGGCAAAAACATGGAACAGTGGTGAACCTTCCCAGGAGTGGCCGGCCGACCAAAATTACCCCAAGAGCACAGAGACGACTCATCCGAGAGGTCACAAAAGACCCCAGGACAACGTCTAAAGAACTGCAGGCCTCACTTGCCTCAATTAAGGTCAGTGTTCACGACTCCACCATAAGAAAGAGACTGGGCAAAAATGGCCTGCATGGCAGATTTCCAAGACGCAAACCACTGTTAAGCAAGAAGAACATTAGGGCTCGTCTCAATTTTGCTAAGAAACATCTCAATGATTGCCAAGACTTTTGGGAAAATACCTTGTGGACTTATGAGACAAAAGTTGAACTTTTTGGAAGGCAAATGTCCCGTTACATCTGGCGTAAAAGGAACACAGCATTTCAGAAAAAGAACATCATACCAACAGTAAAATATGGTGGTGGTAGTGTGATGGTCTGGGGTTGTTTTGCTGCTTCAGGACCTGGAAGGCTTGCTGTGATAGATGGAACCATGAATTCTACTGTCTACCAAAAAATCCTGAAGGAGAATGTCCGGCCATCTGTTCGTCAACTCAAGCTGAAGCGATCTTGGGTGCTGCAACAGGACAATGACCCAAAACACACCAGCAAATCCACCTCTGAATGGCTGAAGAAAAACAAAATGAAGACTTTGGAGTGGCCTAGTCAAAGTCCTGACCTGAATCCAATTGAGATGCTATGGCATGACCTTAAAAAGGCGGTTCATGCTAGAAAACCCTCAAATAAAGCTGAATTACAACAATTTTGCAAAGATGAGTGGGCCAAAATTCCTCCAGAGCGCTGTAAAAGACTCATTGCAAGTTATCGCAAACGCTTGATTGCAGTTATTGCTGCTAAGGGTGGCCCAACCAGTTATTAGGTTCAGGGGGCAATTACTTTTTCACACAGGGCCATGTAGGTTTGGATTTTTTTTTCTCCCTAAATAATAAAAACCACCATTTACAAACTGCATTTTGTGTTTACTTGTGTTATATTTGACTAATGGTTAAATGTGTTTGATGATCAGAAACATTTTGTGTGACAAACATGCAAAAGAATAAGAAATCAGGAAGGGGGCAAATAGTTTTTCACACCACTGTAGTTGCATACTTGCACGTCTCCTGTTTGTTATGTATAAGGGGCACAGAAACTTTAGGACATGTCTTAGGGACGATGTTTGCTACATGAGCTACAGCTCTTTATGATTCTTGTGAGTTTCAAACCCATAAGCATTAATCTTCCTATGGAAGAGATTTCTAATATGTTATGCTATTTTTGCTATTTACGGTCAGTCAGCCAGAACATTATAATATATTCAAAACTCAGAATAGAGTTCTACTTGCTGTTCTTTGAGTATTATGAACTTACTGAGGAGTACATGTTTTGCAAAATGATGAGATATATTATATGACTGCAAATTACTCTTGCAGACCTCAATTTTCTTTTGCATCTATCAGAAAAGAAGATTTAGAAAAATGAAGTACAGTAGGTCACCTTGAATCTCTTATGCCTCATAATGTAATGATAATTGGTTGGTAACTATTTATTTTCATAGAGTTATAGACTCAAAGGTAAGGCACATCAGTCAAGTGTAAATACATAAAGAAAGACAAATAATTAACACGGCAGGAAAAGTACACTTCACAACTTAAGAATGTAATACATTTTTGAGGAGAATATGCCCTTTAGCCTAATTTCCCAATTCATCTGAATTCTTTTAAAATATGAATCAACACATATTTTTAAATCCCCAAATTAGTACTATCTATTACACTTCTGGCTTACACCCAGTGCTGTTGGGATATGCTCCAGTCCCTTGTGACCATGAACTGGCCTAAACAGGTTTGACCATTTATGTTATTGCAATGAACTCCTAGGTGACAACAGGAGCTCAAGTTAATTATAGGTGCCCAAAAACCCTGGAGCTGGATTAATTTTTGTAGAAGGAGGCATGGTAGAAGGAAACATGCCAGAACTGAAACAACCAAAAATTACCAACAGAACTATGCGCTAAAACACAAAATGCAACACTAAAATCTTCACATATGTACCTTTAAGCTTTCACAAACACTAAATAAAAGCAATTTGGAGTTTTTTTTGTAAGAGATCCAATACTTGCATGCATACTGCTGAGCACCATCATCATATATCCACCATAAGTACCAACCCTGTTTTATTTTTAATTATTTTATTTTTTTACCCTCTAAGTGAAAAGTGAGATGTTGAGAAATTACAAAAGCTCCAAAACATACCAGTACCTCCACCGTGGTAAACTGGATTATGTTCTCCTAAACCAAGTTAACAGCATGGATTTTTTTCAAGCAGATATATAAATAAAGATGAGATCCAAAGCACGTGGGTGCTCAGTCATACACCAGGTGCTCTGGAAATGGAGAGGTGCTCCTGCATTAATTGACAGAGAAAGTGTTCCAGCATTTTATGAATATTATCTTCCAAAACACAACAATACATATCTAAAAGCTGCATATAACTTACAGACATTTTATATACAGAATACATTGGCCATGAACTGCCTAAACAGATGCAACAACACATTCAAATAATTTGGTGGTTGTCAGTTATGAAAGGATAACCCATAATAACAAGTAATGAACTTTCAAAAAACCCACACTGTATGGTTCAAGCTCAGCACTCTAAGGCAATGAAGGAGCAGTGAAAAATATTATGCAGCTGCACTTTTGCTGAACATTGTGAGGTTGGCAAATGATTATAGCAATGTTTCTCTAACTACCCTTTTTGCATCAGGGACCCTTGCTACATTAAAATGGAGGCAACATATCAGGTCAGTTTTCTGGGTAGGAATGCACATTTGACAACTTGTTTTCATAAAATGTAAGGAATACACGTATAGTTTCTTATGTGAATTTTTCAAATTAAGCGCCTTCACCTCTCCTCAGGTTTCAACAGCTGGTGAACAGCAAAAGGTGCTCTGCATTCACAATCTGTTCAGTGTAAGAGCATATGCTTCAATCACTCCTGGATCATGATTGCTTTTCATTAAAAAAAATATTGTGGCAGTATCTAATGGAGCAAATAGTACTGGATTTTTCAAATCTTGTTGCTGCTCACACCGTGTATTCTAGCCTGGGAAAAACAAAGCCAAAATTTGTTTCAGAGAATAAGGTAAATAAAAAGAGAACAACTACAGTATAGTGTGTGTCGCATATCCCCCATTTCACATGAATGACAATGGCATAGCACTTTTAAACAACATGGTTGAAGCCGTGCAAAGTCACAAAATGGAGACAACTATACAAATCCCAAAACACAAAATGGTGTCACTAAAATAATGCCATAATATATAAATACTGTACATAAGAATTCACAAACTGGAACAAATTCACAGCAGTTATGTTACTACACTATTTGATCTCAAGGCATAATTATTGATGCATTCTTGCATGAAGGAATACTATCTAAAATGAATTTTACACTCTTGAGCAGTTTCAACTTGTGCTGTGAATGGAATAAGCTTCACTCTTTGGTTGGCTGGTAAATTAGAAATCAGCCTTTTTTATGTGCATAGAGGACATAAAGGCCCAAGCATATTCTTAACCTAGAGTCAAGAAAGTTCTTTCACATGCTGTGCCCTGCCATGTCTCATAACTAAAGAAGAAGGGTAGATTTACCACAATTCAAGTAAGCAAGTACATATTGGGGATTCTTCTAGAACATTGTGTGTATCTTGATCTAATTTGGCATACTTCATTGTTTTACTAGTTTCAACAGCAGAAAATACAATTAATACCCCAGATTATTCTTACTGGAGTCAGGGACTCATTAGCCTGGAAACCACACAATTATCTATAATTAATATTATAGATTAAACAAATCAACAAAACTTTAACCACAGTGCCTCAATGTTCTGACTGAAAGGGTCATATTAAAGTTAACAGATGACCTCTTTTCAGCAAACTTCCTTCATAATTTTAAACACTTAAATTATGGCACTATGTAATCTCATTCAATCTTTCCTCATACCTATTTATTCTTTTTTATTGATTTTATTTGAAGAAAAAAAAAAAGATTTCATATGATCAATTCGAACTATTCTATATAATAAACTGAGAAGTTGGCCGATTCCCCATTTCTATGTGTTACAATCCTGGATTGACTCTTGTAGCTCTTCTCTGGGTTTTCTCTAGTGCTGTTATATCATTTCTGTAATACAGAGACCAATACCACATACAATACTTCAGTTGAAGCCTCACAAGTCCACTGTACATCTTAAACCTGAGAGGATGGCATAATTTGTACTGACACAAGGAGAAAGTAAAGCTTTTTGAGAGGTTCAGGGACAAAGACGTGGTCAATGAACCAAATAGAGGGTAAGAACTGGAAAGACTAAGCTGTGCAAGAAAATTCCCAAACACTAAACAAAACTCACAGAAAACAGACATTCCTGAATTGTTTTTAAGTTTCAGAAAAATCAAGAATGTCAAATCCAAAACAGTAGTCTAAGTCAAACAATACATTGCCAAAGGTTCGTCAAACCTAAATGCGATTGCACACATTTCAGAATTGTCTACAAACATGTTAAATGCATTTTAAATGCAAAAATTAAATATTAAATCTGCTCAATCTTAACATAATTACATTGTTGTTCTTATGAACTACAATGAAAACTATGAAAGGGAAAACACAATTATTGAAACCTTTCATCAGGCATATGAGATGGCTAAGGTGCACAGAAAGCTACAATCACTCTATGCAATAAAAATATAAATTAGTCAGTCAGTCAACCACTCTTTATATTAGATGGGACCCTTTCCAGAGCAACTGAAGATGTAGCTCAAGGGAATATCGCAGAATACAGTACAGGATCATTCAATGTCTGATAAATTGCTTTGAAACAAACTATGATGAGCATACTTACAGTACTGTACTATATACGTTTTCATGAGAGTATGCAGACACAGCATATCTTCGTTCAGTAGAATCACAATCAATAATATTGTTCATACAGAAGAGTCCAGAAAGTGGATTGAAATGCAAGAGTGAAAAGGTGTTGTTTCAAATAACAAGGGGCTCTGCCCTCTGCTCGCTTTGATCACCCACCCCCGAGTTTGGTTAACCGGATATACAATTTAAAGAGATTGTTATTTTCATGGGAATTGTTACATATGCATTATTTTCACTTTTACTTTAAAACTTCAGTAAAAAGAATATTTGGAATTAACTTTTCTTCAAGATCGCATTGAATTTTGACTCCGTGATTGGATTTACATTGTGACAACGCTTCATATAACTGCCCGTGAATGAATATAGTCGTTGATGTGTCATCTAGAACATATAAAATTATTGTCCTGATAAAATTTAGAAGAGCTGAGAGAGCAGGAAGTGTGTCTGACAAAAGCATTCACACGACTGAGGTTAGATGACCGCGATCTTGTTTGAAAATGGTTGTAAGTAGGGTGTGACTTGAAAGAATCTCATGTTAAAAGTCTCCATCTCACGTAACTTCATTCCAAAAACTATCTCTGAAAGTCACGTCTCGTCTCCCAAGATTTCTTTATTATAATTTAGAGAGATGATTTACAAATGAATAGTGATGGAGCGTCATTGAGAGACCTTGGGAGATGGCTGAAGAGAACAAGACATTGAGAGCTACATGACAAGATTTAATATCATGAAAAAGCCACCATCACAATATTGCAGGTGTCTGGCAGCTCAATATGAAGAAAGTAAAACTATGGCAGATAATTTAAAATGTTGAAATCCAAACATTTTTAAGGTAGTAAAGAAGTTCTGAAGTTAATATAATGACTACTTCAGTTTACCTACTCTACCCAATGTAGGTGTTTAAATACTATAAAGGGTGTTTGTTGGTGCCCTACAAAAGACTGGGGACCAATTTAGGGTTTCAATCTGTTTTGCACCCAATGCTCCATCTCACCATGTAGTGAAAAAAGCAGGCTCATAAAATTCATGAATAAATGGACTGTTGAATGGAAGGAAGGATGGATGGATATTCTTGGCAATTTAAGGTTGACATATTTACAATATGCCACTGAGCATGTTGATCTTGTTAATGTATTTTATGTTCCCCCATAGCTTGAATATAGTCTACTGAGCTATTCTATTGCCTCCTTTTTCACATGTATTCAAAACCTAGCCTTGTTTGATAGGTATGAATATTTCACAGAGATGTCAACAATGGCATTTATAAAAGTCACAGTAACATAATTCAACTGATTTATTTATTTAATTTATTTATTATTTAACTGTCATACTCAGAAATCATATTTTTAGTATTTAGTATCAGCCAAGTCTATACTATAATGACTGTAATTTAGCAAAACAAAACAAACAATTCTGGTAGAATTTGCTTATTTAACTCAAATAGACAAGTATTTCAATATGATTTTTCACTGCTATAAGAACTACTATAAATGAATAATTAAACAAAGGGTCTTTGATTTACATTTTTTCTTCAGATCAGTATTTGCTTGTTAATAATAAAGAGGGTAGACTTTTTGATTAATTCTAACCTTGAAATCCAATTTTCCAATATACTTAGCAAGCAATAGTGCTAATGCTCTGTGTGTCTATGGCTCCAATTACAGATTTAGAAACCCAAACACTGAAACAGATAAAGCAAATAGTGTTCCTTAGAATCTCTAAAACATGTCAGAGCAATGTGGCATTAAAAAGTCTGAATGCTAAAAAGAGATGAAAAAAAATCAGAAATCCAATTTTGTTCAACATCATTAGCAGAACAACAGCAGAAAATTCAATGAATAAACAGAATAATCCTACAGGTTTATTATCAACATGATAAAGAATATATTGCTATCTTTTATGTAGGCAGAATGGGCAATGCCTAATTGTACTGAAGTCATTCTAAATGACACAGGAAACAAAGCCTAATAACTTTTAATAAACACAAAGTTCATCCACCTTTAGTTTGTATTCTCTCAATGATTGAGGATGCCAAAAAATAATAATAGTAACAAATAAAGACAAACACCTGACAGCAAGATTACATACAGTTATTATGAAGATTTCCATAGTAAGGACACCTAAAATTAGAGGTTAAGAGAGGCTCAGTGCAATGCAGAGTGTGCTGCAATGCAGAATGTGCTCTTAATAGATGTCCAACTATATTCAAAATTTTACTGTACTGACGCTCACTAAAGTCAAAGACAAGTTATACCATTGGTGCTGTCTCAGGACAGTGTTGTGCTGAGACTATTTCTCAGGAAGTGGCTCTGATCAGAAAGTGAGCCCTCCCTTTCATGCCTAAAAGAAGCCAAATACATATAATTCTATAATTAGCAAGTGCATGTTACTGCATTCCTCACCTATTCTGACATACTGTATAAATGGAGTGGCTACTGCACATGCTTTATAACAGGTAGTATTGTGTCAAGTCAAGTGCATTTTTATTGTCAGCTCGTCAAGTACAAAGTACAGGGTGGAATGAAACTATGTGCCTTCAGGACCACAGTGCAAAATAGACAACATATGACCAGACAGTGTATACAACACATAACACAATTCAACAAATAGTGCAATAGACAAGACACTGGGCAGTAAATCAATACATACACATGGCAACATATAGTGCAACTGCAGTAAATGACAACAGAAGGACACAGTTCAATAAGCTGGGTTGGTAGCAGCTTGGTATGAACAACATTGCATTTTAAAATGTGCAAGTTGGGCAGATACTACATATCACAGAAAGCAGAAATAAAGTGCAGTATGCATTAACTTAGATATTTTCGGATGGATGTAGATAATTTTAGATCATAATTCAGAGTTGATAGTACTGTAGCGGGAAGTGGGGATGCAAAAGCATGGGGGAGTTGTGCAGCGTGAGGAAAAAACTGTTACACAATCTAGATGATCTAGCTCGAATGCTGCAATACCATCTGCTAGACGGCAACTGAACAAACAGCCTATGTGCAGGGTGGGCAGGGTCAGCTGCAAGGCTGGACGCCCTACGTCCCTGTACTGAGGGAAGGCCATCTTAATGATCTTCTGTAGTAACTTGCAGAGAGCTGAATTACATTACATGTGCAGGCAGCACTATTTCAAGTGTGTAGTTACATATCAATGTCTAGTGCACAGTTCAGAAGAAGAATGGGCCAAACTGAAAATTTAAATGGCTTTATAATCATATTATAGTAATAGGGGCCAGAAACACCACCATGGGTACTGTATATCAGACAGTGAAATAGCTAATTTACTAATGCACTTACAAATCCTATTTGATCTCCTCCCCTGTATACGTACTGTTCACCCACCTCAGGATGAATGCTTTTCAGATAATTGTTAGGCGAAAATGAGAAATAACTTCAAGGCAATGTACCATAGGATGTGGTGAAATAATAACTGTGTAAAATCAGTCAGTGCTTTTTTAAATTTTATATATTAAAACACTTGCACACACACAATTAAATTAGAACTAGCTAATATATGAATATAGTCTGGAGAAAATCCATCAAACACAACACTCAACCCTCATCTGATTTAGAAAGCTCTATATGTCAAGAGATTCTTATTGTAAAATGAAACAGCAAATGCAATAAAAAGGTTCAGCACAGGAAAAGAGTTCTAACTTTAGAATTACACTAAAGAATTATTGCCAAATTCTGAGAAAAAATTCTGAACAGGTTCGCAAATAAAGAGAATTTGATTTTCCCCGTTTTTCCACTGAGTCATTCTAAATGTGATGCACCAAAAATCTGGAATGCTTTACTGAGAGTTATATGCAGTGCTAACACCATAGATCATTTTATAAAAACTTCCAAAACCCCTCTTATTTAATTTGTCCTTATCGTAGCTACATTTCAGTTGTACTCCTAACAGGCTACACATGTGCAGAACAGAATCTTAAGAGATTTGAAATATTTAAAAAATGGGTTTTTTCTGGTTCTTCTGTGTTTCACTTTTTTCAGTTTGTGACACCACCACCACCTGACTGAGGCACTGTGCAGCCACATGTGATACATGACGTGATAAAGATGAGTGTTCCTGCAGTCCATGAGGCCCACTGCACTGACTCCTCTGGTACAAAGCCTGGAAATAGTGAGGAGCGACTTAAAGAAATCTATGCTAGGTAAAATGTTAAGTTTGGACTTGTAAGATTTTGTTTTTTTTTTCTTCAGCTTAACTGGACTTTTTTTTTATTTTTCTCTCCTCCCAGCAATCTGACTTTATCATTGGACTCATCTTTAGAGACTAATAATAGAGTATTATATATAACTAGTCATTTAGCCTGTTACAATAACGGGCGCTAGAACAGTAGTGCATAAACATTAGTAGGAACAGTCTATATTAAATGGCAAGGGACTTTGACCTCATTCTTTTTGTTGGTCGTATTTTTCTTTCTTTCAGCCTTTCTTTTGTTGATGTTTACTTGCTGAGCTGACCGTTCTTTGTGGGCTGCCGCCGTGTATTGTGTGTCTTTAATTTTCTGTGACAGTATTACTGTCTTGTACGGCTCTATTCAATAAGGGCGCGCACAAAAAGGCGAGCTTCAAAAGGGCGACCTCAATTGAGCGCGGCAAATAAAGGCGTTCGTAGATAATTTAGTTCAAATGGCTCTGGAATATGTGAAGAGCAACAAAGGTGCAGATCTTTATTTATGCGCGCCTTTATTCGCTGCGCCCAATTGAGGTCGCCCTTTTGAGGCTCGCCTTTTTGTGCGCGCCCTTATTGAAGGATACCGTCTTGTACGTCCGCTGGCTTGTACGTCCGTAATATACCTTTAATTTTCTCTGGCAGTAATACAGGCGTGCGCGTCGGTAATATGCCTTTAATCTCCTCTGACAGTAATACTGGCTTGTATGTGGCTGTAATATGCGTCACTGTATTGTGTACCTTTAATTTCCTCTCGCAGTAATACTGGTTTCTATTTCCGTAAAACGCCTCTAACTTTCTCCGACAGTAATATCGCGCATCGCACCGTGCCCCGCTCATGCGCACTTCACCAGAAGACACCCACACATGGACACCTGGACGCACATAGACTCATCTATATATATAAAATCCCTATTTACTGTTATACAAGCTTGAATTAATTTACTTTAACGTTTTCATTATTATTCTTACCTAATTTATAGCCAACTATACTTCCTTAGAAGGCTGGCGTCCTTAAACATCTGCAACAAGATACTACAGATGTTCTATCAGATGGTTGTGGCAAGCGCCATCTTCTATGTGGTGGTGTGCTGGGAAGGCAGCATAAAGAAGAGGGACACCTCATGCCTGGATAAACTGGTGAGGAAGGCAGGTTCTATTGTAGGCATCGAGCTGGACAGTTTGACATCTGTGGCAGAGCGACGGGCGCTCAGCAGGCTCCTATCAATCATGGAGAATCCACCGTATCCACTAAACAGTGTCATCTCCAGACAGAAGAGCAGCTTCAGCAACAGACTGCTGTCACTGTCCTGCTCCACTGACAGACTGAGGAGATCGTTCCTCCCCCACACTATGCGACTCTTCAATACCACCCGGGGGGGGGGGGATGTGTAAACGTTAACATTATTGTCTGTCTGTATACTGTATCTGCATTGTTATCACTCTTTAATATTTTCTTTATCAGTATGCTGCTGCTGGAGTATGTGAATTTCCCCTTGGGATTAATAAAGTATCTATCTAATTTGTTTTTCTTTGCATCTTACTATTTCTTTGACATCTTGTAAAACACTTTAAGATACATCTTGTGTATGAAAATGTACTATAGAATAAATGCTGTTGGAAAAGTTTAATGTAAATGATGTGAGATATATGTGAACAATGGATAATTTTACTTTAATTATGGAGTGCTTGGCAAATACTATACTAGAATGTATGTAGAATATGTAGTTAAATTCCTTTCCTTTTCTGAAATTTTAATTGAAAGATTTGTTTCCCATCAGTCCCTAAGAACATTAAGAGTTAGATTTATTGAATGTCCTGTAGAGATGCAGTCTGCATCTCCATCCAGACAAGCCAATATCATGTCAGGGATTGAAACAATGGAAAGATGAGGGAAACTGAATGGGTTGCTTTTGACAAACTTTACAATTTGTATAGAAAAGAAAGAATGTCATTGGGAGATTCAGTTTGGAGCGCAATAGTTCAAAAGATGTAAATGTATTATCAGTATACAGTTCTCTGAATGTCATGGTACCTAGTGACTTCCACAGACTGAATAATATACAGGTTAAAGAAGGCTGAAATAAATGACTGTCATATAAGGGGAAGCAGATAAAAGCTCTCGTGCCTTAAAATGTGCCCTGTGTTGGTTCGATATCTTTAACGAATTGTGAACCACTTGACTGCTGGTATTCTGACAAGAAGAGCTCAAAGCAAAGGATACAGAGAAGATTTTGAACAAGATTTAATTTCTCTCTCTAATCAGACTGGTGTAGACTTCAGTCTCGTTCTGGTGTTTTAGATTCAGAATATTTACAACCCAGTAATAGAATGTTGTCAGAGCCAAGTCACCTTAAACTTTAGATGTCTGCAGAGCACCCTTTTAAAGTGCTACTGTTTTTGATTTACAAATAAATTAAGTTAAAATTAAGTCTGACTTCTTAAAGGGGGATTTTAAAAAACAGTCAGGTCTATAGCACTTTGTATTTTGGGCAGTTCCCAAACTCTAGCAGGTCACACTATGATTGTAACATTATCATCATCCTCCACAATATGCAAATTAATGTTTAATGTTTGAGTATTTGATAAAATGCACATGAACACAAAAGAAGGAGCTAAGTGAAAATTTCAGCCCACAATCAATTTACTTATGAGGTGACTCTCAGTGGGCACTCATCCATCCTGCTAGTAAATTAGACTTTCTTATTTTCTAAATACTATGTGATCTGCATTCTGAACTATCTGAGGCAGGAGTGAAAATGAAACATTAAATAAGAGTGAAACAAAATTACATCTTACATATGGGGGTTATGTTACATGCTGCATTAGACTACAGTTCAGTGGCTACATCATATTGTTGCAAGAACTTACAAATTGAGTCAAGCGTGTTGCTGTTTTTTCAGCTATTAATATTAATTGACTCATTACACTTTTTTTTTTTTTTTTTTAATATGATGCGGTTGAGAGCACACTATATCTGTCCACAAAAAACAATGTGTGAACGGGGCTTCTCTCCCTCCTATCTCTATTTTAGAGCTGAAACAGCTGTAATACAGTTTCTATTAATAATTTAATTTTAATCATAAGTCACATAATGTAACTTCAACCAGTTTCTATTACAGTATACCTCATGAAATAATACGAAAACTTAAATTAACTCATCATCTGTGGCTGATATGTCAGGGTAAGTAGCCATAGGAAAGGTCAGTGTGCAGCTCAGTGAAGCATGCTGACAACATGGGAAAAGCAGTCAAAAGCAAACATAACCAGTGAGAAGACTGCTTGTATTAATTCATCATTAACTATGGAATAGTTAACTCCCATGTACTGATGACATGATCCCAGGAAGATCTGTGCAGAACAAGGACAACCTGCTTCATAAGGTCTGATATGTGAACCTAATGCCAACACTCTTGGTGCATTCCATTTAGATTATTTGTATAGGTGAGAATAAATAAAACAAAAACAATTTACTCAGGATAATTGTTGTTTAAATTTGAGAAATTTACAGTATAAGAAAAAAAGAAAAATACCAGCTAAAAGAGGATCACTATTTTCCATCAGCCCATCCATTTTCGTATTTCCGCATAGCTTTAGCAGCATCAGGAGCCAACTTTAGACCAGTCTATCATGCAACAAACTTATACATCCATACTCACTTTTTTGAGCAAATCAACTTACGTTATACATTTTTGAGTTGTGAGAAGGAACAAGGATACAAGGGAAAATACACAAGAACAGGAAATATATGCAGATTCCTCACAATAAAACGTCCAGGGTAAGGTGTGAACAATGGACTCAGGAACTGTGAGGCAGCACAACCAATTACTGTGGCTCTTGTTGCCATGTAAGTTGATGGTATAAAGAAATTGTATTTACATAAAGGAAGATAAAAAAAAGAAAGTAGCTGTTAAATAGAAAATACAAAAGGAACACAGACTATTATTACTGCTTAATTAAAGACAAATGAGGGTCTGACTAACCAAAAAATGAAACAGGACAACTTTATATACAGTAAAGGAGGTGATAGGACACAAATCATTGAATAGTGTTTAGCACAGTGCTATAAAAAGTACCAACTGCTTTCTTTTTGAGTGCATAACATACAGTATAGGCCTAGAAAAAGATTTTATTCCTTGCTTTGCACCACCTAGTAATACTGTATGAATGGGTTACAGCTTACCCATATGTCATAGCAGATGAATTTTCATGAGCCTTATCTTAGAGGCACCAATGGAGTAAAAGAGCATTCATTAATAAGAAAGTTTTTATGACAGTTTTTGTCAACTGGTGATTCAATGAATGCAAGTGTAAATAAGTCCAGCGCTGCTAAACGTCATTGTTTTTAAAAGGAACTTAGAATTAATTTAAATAAGCAATCTATTTCTGGCTATAATTTGACATTTTGTGACCTTCCTTTTGAAGAGCTCTGAGCTAACAATAAGCTTCAGACTTGAAAAGATGTGAAGCAAACACAATTGCCAAATCTTTAATAAGCAAGTAATCGTAAATTTAGAAAACATAGCCAGTGAATGGAGGACTGGGAAGTAGACATTGTCTCCAATGTAACCACCTTACTGTGTTCTTTGACAAGTGCAACCCTCTGCTATTATTTCTTGTTGCTTTGTTTCCCTGGATAAGTGAGTTTTTAAATTTTATACTTTAAAGCAATTTACTATGTGCCTATGACTCCACAGTCTTGCCAACCTTCCAAATAAAAACCGCACACACAAATATGTTAGAAATATGAGATTTAATTTGTTTTTTATGATTATAATAACCATTGCATTATCAAACTACAAACCTTTACTCAGTACCAGTGTCACTTCCATTTAATCATCTTATCTCGTTCTCCCAGCACATTCTCCCTTGTATTACAAAAGAAATCCTCCGCTACTTGCTTGTTTTTCTGCTAGGTAAGAGAATCTTTAATACAAACTTTATTGATCCCTCTTCTCTTAGGATGGGCATTGCCACTGCAATTTTAGCCTGACTTATGAACTTCTGGCACAGTTAGTGTGATACTTCCAGTACTGTATCTGTAATTCAATGCCCATTGACCAATAAGGAAGTGATTCAATGATTATGCTTTTGAAAGCATGGCTGCGAAACCTTTGAATATGCTTGAGAGGGAGGACAAATTGACTGAGCTGTGGCAAGACAACTATCCACTTCATATTTCTTCTGAGAAATATGAATTCCTGATACGCCTGCCTTTTTTCTTATTAAGAACAAGCCTACTTTTTTTCATTCTTGCACAATAACCACTATAATTCTTTCAGAGCATGTACCGCCCTTAAACATATTAAATAATTAATGTAGATGTTAGAAGTAACTAACATAAAACACACTGCGCATCCCTATTAACTATCTTAGACAATTTGTTAATTCACTGGATTTCAAATAAAGAGACACCAACAGATTCAAAGTTGAGGTACTGTATCCTCATTTCTAGGTCTGTATTATACAGTTTTCCAGTACACAACCATAATGTGATATGGTTCACTGTGACGATGCAGGTTCTGCTCCATACTCCCATCCAGCTTCTGTGAGCTCTCGAAACCCGACACCGTCGGTAATGTCACCGATGAGCTGGACAGTGAGGCACAACAATGAAGCAAGTGGATGGTGCAAAAAGTGCAAAAGTGTTTTCATTAAAAACAGCAACAAAATCAAAGTGTCCAAATAAATAAGTGCAGTGTCTCTCAAAAATTTTCAAATAAATAATCCAATAAAAACAAGTGAACAGTGGACATTAAAAACACAATAGGAAATAATCCTTTAAAAACAACAATGGCTGGAAGCAGTCTTTTAAAACAAAGCCCGGTGCATTCTTTTAATGGTGACTCCCCTGTTTCTCCCATCCAGGCTATGCTCCAAAGGAGTCACCCTACATGCAGCCGACCTTCACTATACTTATCTGGTGCCTATCCAATCCCTGGCTCCGGTTCTGCTCACCCAGAACGAGACTTGGGCTCCCCAGCGACCAGGATGCTCACAATGAGACTTCCATTTCCCAAGTCCCCGACTCCCGCTGCCTTTGCTGCGGCGAGCCAACCTTCTCCTGGTCACTCCTGCTCCAAACAAACGATCAGCAAGAGTGACCACTACCATCGGACCTCGGATGCCGGCCAAATACCCCACTTGGGCTCGCCTCTCCCAGCTGCTTGCAATCAGCGCGAGCCTACGCTAGTTCGCTCGCTTGCTCATTCATTCTCAACGGCTTTCTCCATCCTGCTTCTTGCCGTCTTCTTCACCCTTGAATTTCCCACTGGGATTAATAAAGTATCTATCTATCTATCTATCTATCTATCTATCTATCTATCTATCTATCTAACCTCCTGTTCATTTTTATCTCCTTCTCTTTTAACCTCCCCTTCATTTTTTTTCTTTCCTCCCTAGCCGCCTCACGCTTCTATTATTTATCACGGGGACGTGGATCAAGTGTGGCAATTAGTAGCTCCCAGCATCAGTTACAGATGTGGACAACTCCTCACCTGTGTGCTTAAGCGAGGACCACCTGCATCACAAATTCACCCGGGAACCTGCTCTGGCCACACCACCATGCCCCCTCTCTAAGCCGCGAGTGCAGCGATTATTTATTTAAAAAGTGTCCTTTAATCTGAGCTGTGGACCCGCTATACCACATTCACAAAACCTTATATTCATATTCTATTCAATGATAGCTAAATTGATTGCATTTGCATCCTGTTATCCAGAATCCATCAATCTCAATCCATTCCTGATGTTTGTTATGTCTGTGCGGTGCATTACCAGGATATTGATATTAAGCAAACTTATTCCACAGAGGAGATTTAACTTACATCTATAGGTCTGTGGTCAACAAGCCTGTAGCCTTGCACATACAATGGAGGTGCGACAACCCAACATGTCCTTCTCCATTCTTCAGTCCGAAAGGTGATGTGGCCTTCTTTGATCAATCTTCACTTATAAATGGAGACAGATAAGTCGTATTCCTGAAAGTTTGGCTTCAGAGACTTTTACTTATGGCATTTCATCACTTTACTGGGTTTTCAAGATTGATAACTCCTGCCAGCAACTCATTCAAGTGAGATATGTTCAAACATCTGGATTTACAGTTGAGCAGATCTAAATTGCTAGGCAATGTCAATGCCATTTTTTTATATTGAAAAGACATTTTGAGGTAGAGATAAAAAGCCGATGAGAATGAAATAGATTCTCACAGACTCTTCCACTGCTAACTCAAGTGATATTTCTGTTTAAAAATAGCTTCACCTGCAATGCTTCATTAAGCTGAATGACTAAAATTGCCCAAGAAAAAAAACGATAGGAAAACAAAGATATTACAAATAATATTGGAAGACACCATTGGTAATATTGATAAATGAAGTCCTATGAACTCCAATTAACATTTTGCTGATAATTCTGAAAACATAAATCTTTTTAAAATGCATAATAGAAAGCATGTCAACAAAGGGATCAAAGAATGCTGTTAGCCTGTATATGTTAAAGACTGAGCATGTCCACTGTATATCCACTGACAAGACAGTTATAACAGCATTGTAAATTTGGACCACTAAGCACAATGGTAAGAGGAGCTATTGTGGTCAAATTGCCAAAAAGGGGGTAGCAGAAATAGAGTCACTAAAGCCAGAACATGCCAGGTGAATGGACGTTGTCAACCCTAGCAGTGAAAAATGGTATTCATTGAGGCAAAACTTAAATTGACATCTAGAAGCTACTTGATAGCAGCCCACTGGGTTTTGCTATTAAATTAGTGAGCTCCCGAGTAGTAAAGGTGAGGACTTCTTAAAGTACACCTGTGCACTAATGTGATTTCTTACAAATTTTGATTCATTTCACTCTTGAGTGAGTGACAGACAGAAACTGTTTCTTGCAAGGCACTGAACAAGTCTTTTACTTTGCCATCAGCATATGAATCACAAAAACAAAATGCAAAAGACTGAGACACAGTATAATACTGTAAGGCTCTATTACCATCTATTGATAAACAACTAGGTGTGCTAACTAGAAACTTAGTTAAATAGAAAAAAATATGAGAATAAAAAATAAATAAATAAAAAGGTGCAAAGGTTAGCACTTGTAACCTATAATTAGAATACCCAAACAGACTTTAAACTGCCTTATTGCTCAGCGTCTTGTTTAAAGGAAAATGTCCACCCATTATCTATTCATCCACTTCCAAACACAATGGTATAGGAGTGCTTAGGCTTACATTTTAGGGAAGAATCAACCCTGGAAGGAGGGAATCACCCTCTGGCCAGTTTGTGCCACAAGTTCTCCACTATCCATGTGACAGCTGGCAGAGGTTTTAACCAGCTAGCAACATCTAAACAGAGAGGTGTTTAACATAAAGAGGAAATGAAATGGCTACAGTGTAAATGCAGCAATGGCTTAGTGGATGGAGCCACACGCAGAAGGCAACAAGACAGAGGGTGCACAAGCAAAACGACATCAAGACCAACAAAAAGGCTGCAATGTCTGCCTGCTCAAAAACCATATCTGTTACACATGCTGCCAAAATAAAGCCATCAAAAGCCGTTCAAAATCCAAGGCAGCAAGTCCAAGAACAACATTTAAATCACAAGAGGTCTGATTTGTGAGTAGCTGGGATAGGCAGATTGCCCATCTGCTATTCTTTTGCCATTGCAATGTCAGATACCACAGTTTTCACAAAAAGTATTGCACATTACTTCATTTTTTTTATTTATAACCTTTAATTTATTGGTATTTTTTTTTACATACTGTTTAATAATTTACACTAAAACTTGAGCAAAATAAAATTTTATAGATTAAAAACTACTAAAAGAAATGCTTATGGGTAATTTCTACTGGTAATGGCCAAGGTGTTTCTAATGTAAAAGGTACTACTACTTTTGTCTATCGAGCACTGGTTTGTTGGGTAACTGCTGGAGGTGCCCTAAGGTCCAGATTCAAGCTTGCGTGGTACTGTGGCTCAACAAATACCCCTAGAGCTAGAATGACAGGTGATTCCTGTCTGGAGTCAGAGCAACGTCTAATCGTGAAAATGTCACAACTTTGTTATTTTTAGTTAAAGTGTGTGCAAATCTGACGCTAAAGAATAAAACCTGGGAAACACTTGCAAAAGCAATATAATTTGGCCAACACAAACAGCTACAAGCAAATAAATAGAACAAAAGCTAAACATGTAAGATGAGTGACACTGAGCTACAGAAAAGAAACTCTTAAAAGGCTGAAGGGATTTCAGCTGACACAACATTCTCATCTTTAGACAATTAAAAAGTCAAATAAAAAATAAGCTGTATTTTGTAACTTAAAAAGAGAAACATCTATAATGTGTTAGTAAGACCATACCTGGTGTGTTGTGTGCAGGCTATCCACACCAAACATCTATCCAGGTTTGACATGATCTTCCAAAAACCTTCTCATGGTAATTGTCAATTATTTCTCAAAGTGGGCAAACTCTTTGAATTAAGAGATGCAATGATCAGTAAGATCTGCTCCACCCTGAAAAATTAAAGCTTCACTGTCTTGGATGCCTCCCCCCTAAGTTCATTGAGTGTGATTGGGGACTGCTCCAAATTGAAGAAATAAATCCCTAGGCGAATACAACAGAATGAGTGAACCAAACACTGAAACCACGGATTATTAGCATCAGAACTGGGATAGCTGAGCAGAGGAGCTCTGGTTTGCCTTGAATCTCTGCTGTGCATGAAGCTACCAGTGAAAAGCCTGCTTTGATTGCACTAGCTATACAGTTGAGAAGCCCACTAAATTGTTTAATCTCTACAACATTATCTTCGGAGTTAATACTCCAATATTTATCTCCAGGAGCAGGTATGGTAAAGAATTCAGAAAAGGTTGTTGGATTTGACATTAAAAAGAGCTAAGTATTATAATGCTAGTCTCAGGGAGGCTTAGTTTAGACAATGGCCCACAGCTCTTTGATGTATCTCAGAAATTTTCTGCTAAGCTAGTGCCAAAATAGAAAGGACAATTTACAATTATCAACTCAGATGTAGCTTACTATCAAATAAAAAGGAAGACAATTAATACTCAAGACTGACATCATTCAGGTGCCTGAAGTCAAGCCATACTTTGGTTTCCAGTTGTCCACCAAGAGGAGTGTGGAATGTAGTATGGTTATGTGGGTAATGCAGTTTTGTGATATTCATTATAATGTTCTCTTCATTGACCTTTGATAGTACTTTAAGGTGTATACATGTAAAAGTAGATTCCTACTATATGTGTAGAGTGTCTGTGATTGATAGCATCTGCCATCTGAAGGTGAGATTTCCTGTGCAACAGTCAAGCTCTGGGTCACATGATTTAAAAAAAGAAATGTCTGTCTGCATGAGGAGGTTCAGCAAACCTGCTACAATTCACTTGTTCTTATGACCACTACTGGATACAATCAGATATCAGCGCCCAATACTTACTATCATTTCTCATCAGGATTAAATTGAGCAGGTAGGGGACTGTTTTCTGCATTTTCTTGGCTCCCTCCCGCTGTTTTCTGCTTTTAATTTGGGACCTTATGATGAACGTTTTTGGATTTACACATCAGGATTACTCTTTCTGAACAGACACAGCAGTATCTCACTCACCAGCCATGACAATGTATATTTATGTCCAGGACTCTGTGTGCGTTTCTTGTGTCCATTGTGTAATATATATTGTGAGTACCATTGTGGATGGACAGGTGCCCTGAAGGGGATGAAGAATTATTTCCTTTCCTGGCACCATAATAAAAGAAAATGGACAGACAGGCTTTCTAGCTGGGAGGGAACAGGATCTCCTACCCAGCCAGGAGGCCAATATAATGGAATGACTGAGAGAGACAACAACGTTTGGATCTTTTACCCCATGATACGATACATGGCAGCATCACTGGGTTAGGATCTCCACAAGGACAGCCCTGTTAGATTCTGTGGGGTCAGTCAGGAGCAGCTGCCAGGATTAGTCATCCCTACTATCCAGGACTTCCATTTGACCCAGAAGTATTTCCAGCAGACTACACCCTAGCACTGGATGTGTTCCCGGATCACAGATAAAAGAAGCTGCTCTGCCTCATCCAAATGAGTCGGAGTAAGAGGACAACAGTTGCTTGGAGGAAGAGTGTAGGACTGAGAAGAAGGAAAAATCTTTATTGTGTCCTGTGCTGTGTTATACACAGGATTCTAGAAGGGACTGTAAGGTTCTGGAAAGAATAAAAATCACTCTATTTGAACCCATGACATTGTATGTGATAGTTGTGTCCAAGGTTTACCCTGATCACTTTGCTCTTTGATATCGGTTTACTGTGGATTATACATAACTCGGGGGTATCATGGGGGAAATTGAATGTTCATGGTATATCGTTTGTATTATTACTCCTCACTATGTAGAACATATTCACTTTATTCCATTTTATTCCACTAGCTGTCTGTCTTTTACAGCTGATTGATGTAGGACAGTGGGGAGTATATTGTAGTGCAAGGTAACAACTGCTTGACATGGCCAAATCTGAACTTTGCTAAGTTCTCTTGCCTAAGTGTGTGCTTAGCCTGAGCCTCATCAATGAATGTAATTAACTGCATATAGAAGTTTGAGTTGCAGAGAGTTGCAGGGGGCTACAGCCTATGCCTGCAGTGTTAAGCAAAAGGAAGGAATCAACTTTAGATGTTGGACCTGTCCATCACAGTGTCCACTAATGTGCACACCCACATTTATGTTTACAAGAATTATTTAGAATCAGCAATTAAATTAATATATGCTTTTAGGGATGAGAGAGGAAACCAGAGTACCAGTAGGAAAACCCTCACTGATATCAGGAGATGGCACAAACTCTACACAGAGGGAGGGCAAGCAGTTGTGTAACTTGAATTCTGGAAGCTTGGAGCCTGAGGCAGCAAGTCTAACAGTTCCTCCAACCGTGAACATAAGTCCAAGTTTAAATTGGACAACTGCACACATAGATCTTCCAATTTTTACTTTGAGTGGCAAATATTTTTCTGCAAAAGCTATATTATAGTTTCATATTATGTTGAGGCTATCAATGCAAGTATGTAGATTTCTTTTAATGTTAGTTTACATAAACTTGAACCTCACAAAGGAACAGAATGCACAATGAAAAAAATCAAAGAGAAATTTTCTAAGAACCTGCAAAGTACATCTTTGGAAAGTCTGTAAGGAGAGGAGGCCAGCCATACACTTGAATAAGACATCCTGCCATCATTCAATTCAATTCAATTGCAATAATCTGGCAATAGACAGACAGATTGATCTTTACCCACAATCTTCCACAGTCTCCTTACTGCAAAGCAGCAGCACTACCACTGCGCCACCTGGAGACCTGAGTTTGCTTCCCGGGTCCTCCCTGCGTGGAGTTTGCATGTTCTCCCCGTGTCTGTGTGGGTTTCCTCTGGGTGCTCCAGTTTCCTCCCACAGTCCAAAGACATGCAGGTTAGGTGCATTGGCGATCCTAAAATTGTCCCTAGTGTGTACTTGGTGTGTGAGCTGGTGCCCTGCCCGGGGTTTGTGTCCTGCCTTGTGCCCTGTGTTGGCTGGGATTGGCTCCAGCAGACCCCCACGATCTTGTAGTTAGGATATAGAGAGTTGGATAATGGATGGATGGACAATATTCAGACTTGGGGAGGTACAGTGGAGCAGTAACTAAAGCGGCTGCATCACAGTTTCTGGTTCAGATTTTGTTCTGGTCAGTCTGTATGGAGTTTGCATGTGTTCCCCATGTCTGTTTGGGTATTTCCTAAATACCCCACTTTCCATCTACAAAGGCAGATATGTTAGGTTAATTCAGATTGCCTCATTATGAGTGAGCGAGTTCTACAGTTGACATACATACATGCAGCCCAAGATTGTTCCTTTTGATTTATTTATTATTATTGCAGTTTGATTTACTTTGTGCCTAGAAGTGTATTATATAAATAAATGAAAGAATGAATATCTAGATTACAATAATGATGGAACACAAGAATACCTGTGGACAATCACGATGCCTTAAACATCTTGACCACAATCACTGATGTCAATTTACTGACTTAAGGGATGCAATTGATGACAATCAGGGGCACATTCATATAAACCAGGGGATGGTCAAGTTTGTCTTTTGACTTTTGCAACCATAAGGAAGAGAGTTAAATGCCAGTCCCAGCTGCGTTACGTTAAACACAGTAGCTCTGTGGCTAGCCTTGCACCCTCCTTCAAATTTTGAATGTTTCTACTATTATAAAACACACCACCATAATAAGGAGTAAACAGTTTGTAAGAGAGCTGGACAGCTAACACAGGTAAGAGTTAACTTTAGAGGCTACACTAGACATAATCATCCAGAGGATTAGAGTAAAGCCATCCAGGGTCAAAACATCAAAAAGTCTTAAATTATCCAAGATGCAAAGGCTTACCTAAAGTTAATTTCAAAAAAGTTCACCTTCCAAAAAATTGACACAATTTCTTCTATGTGTTATGGAGAGAAGAAAGACTCATCCCTAGAGTATCCATGTAGAAAAGACATATGGCACGCTTCCTCCAGGTGAAATCAAGCATCACAGTTTGCGTGATCTTGTGCTAATGGAGGCACTGAAGTGGAAAACAGTAACCCAGTTCAAAAAAAGGATAAAGACAATGGATAAAAGAAAAAGATTTTTTGAGCTAATGCTACGAAATATACTGTATTTCTGTGTCAGGTTAGAGAAAACACCCAAGGCAGTGAGTGGAAAGGTGCCCTTTATGTCACACGTGGACATAGAGGTGGCAAGAGGAGCAATTTGAGCACTCTTGTGATGAGGTGAAAGCACTTAGCATTTAGGTGGTAATTTATCAACTGGTTTGAAGTTTTATTAATCAATTCAGTGAAAAGTAATAGGTTTGATTATCTATCTAAATTTATTCATCTAGTTTAAAAAGTTCAGGGTTGCAAGAGGCCAGATCTGACTTCAATGGCCACAGAAACATTATAATATCAGCAACCCTGGCAAAAAATAGCTTTCCATAACTGCTGATAATGTATGATTAACAGACAGGAAAATACAGCCCATTTGCTGAGCATATACTTTATTTTTCTGATGTAATGCATCTTTACAAGAGGACTGAGGAAATAAAAGAATTACAATCTAATTACAGTATACGTAAGGGGCTCCTTGGCAATACCAAATCCAACATCCTTCCCTCATAAGAGCAAGAGATCATATGATAGTATGTCAAATATTTTAAGTATCTATTGTGGGAAAAACCATTTAGGAAGCAATTTGAACTTATGATATGGTACAACATTTTACTTATATCACAACTTTCTCATATACAGTAGACTTTTAGCAAAGTAAAGTGAAATTTTTAAGATCCAAAACCTGTTTCTGTTACACACATACTGTAGAGAGAGAGAAAGTGTAAGTGAGCACACCAAATCTGTAACAAATTTCCTTTAGTAAACATAAGTTAAAAAGAGAAAATATCCTTCATTCATTTTAATGAATTCAAACACACACAAACTCAGCTGGAGTCCACACTACCAATGCAGGCAGAGAATCCTTAATCCAAGATGGAATATTATACATAATGAGATATCTTGGAGACACTGTTGATTAAGTAGGGAAATGCAGCCAAACCAGCTAAATGACAACTCACCATGAGTATAACAATTCATATTATAGAGCCGTTATTACAATGTGCGTTGATATGACAAACCTATTAAACCTCAAAAGTAATTAATATGATGTATAAACTGTATTTTAGTTTTAAGAGGGCCAATTCTATGCATTTGCACCAAAGAACGTTTTAGTGTTTTTGTCATTTTATATTGGCTACCTATTGCCACTACTCAGGGAACTGGCCGACAGGTCAGGAATATCAAATCTAACCTTCACTCCATCATTTCCACTGTGCTGGAAATTATTAAATATGGCGCTACATTCAGTTTTCATGTAGTGTGGATGTACATATAGTACATAAAACATAGCATTTTTTTATGTTGGCAAAAACATGTTAACATAAAAAGTCAATCTGCAACAGTGTCTAGTTCTTCTAATGTCCTTTACTCTACTCATGCTGCAATATGGGCACCTAGTAAGAATAAAACTGCTTTTGGCAGCTGTCAAGCAGTGACATTCCATTAACGCTCAAGTCACCTGTAACTTTAATGGTGCCACGCAAGCACTTTTGAACTGCCAATCGTAGACTATATTAGCTACGCTCAATGGGTGACAGGACCGCACACCTCCACGCCTGGACCGTTGATTGTGTGTCATTGCTTTGTGGTTCTCTAAGCTTCATGGGTGACTCCCTTCCTTGCTACCCCATCCCTCTCTAAAAAAGTAAGTCTATTTTGAATTTTCACAAATGTTATTTACATCCACCTTTTGGAATAAACATTATATTTTCACTTTCGAATTCAAAGCAAAGTTTTATAAAAGAGACCTTTTGTGTGGAATTTTCCATGTGTGTCATTACATTGACACTCAAAAAGTTTCAGATTTTGCAATTTTAGATTTGGGATACTCAACCGGTACTAACAATAGTTACATACTAACAGATTTAAAGGTAGTAAAGTCTGACAGGGAGAGAAATAGAAAGATAGTCAGCAATACATATTAAAATTTGGGTTATAATAAACCTTTCAAAATTATCCAAATGATTATTATAATATATGTAGGACAATAAAAATAGTTTTTACTATGAGAACACAATTAGATTCAGTTTCATTGTCAATAATATCTCAAGCCTATAATAGATCAAGTTTGTGCCCTAATTCACTCTTATTAAGGAGGTAGAGAATTCTCCATGCAAGTATTTAAAAATGTTTAATTTAAAAAATGCCTGGATGAAGGGACTGACATCCCGACATGGATGTAGAGTGAATCCTTACCCAGCTCGGGAGGCTATAATGGAAGGACAATGTGGAAGGAGCTGCAACCTGGCCGAGATGGTTAGTGGTCCTTATCCGAGTTATTAAAAGATTAATGGGTGGACTGGGCAAACATGAATGTCAGAGGCATTTCATTCTCCAGCAAAATAGGTGGCAGTGTTTCTCCAGGCTGGTCCCACTTACAAGTGGAGTTGGAGTGCAGAAGAGCAGCCCTGTCGGGGTCCTTAGTGCTGCAAGCAGCCGCGGCTGGGGTGGGGGTGGAGGGCCGACCTTGTTTCTGTACGTCACATAAGTATTAGCATGCTGTCGAGCTTGGCAGGGTTGTTTATAATATTAGGAATGGAACTCAGTGCCCTACCTAATCCCATTATAGCTCTCTCTACCAAACTGACTGGCATTTGTTGTGTTGAAACAGTCTCCTAAAAGCAAAAGCCAAGGAAAGTCAGTGTCTCTTTGGCAAATAACAATCCACAGACAAGTCAGATTTTTAAAAATGTTTGCAGGGTGTCTGTTTTCATAATAGTCTGTTAATTATTTAACTTGATTGGCTCTTCTCATTTTAATTCTTTGTGATTTATCATATATTGCACTTTGATATGTTTATACTTAAAATGTATTTTTGCATGCTTTGTATAGTAACTTGTTGATTTTTGTGTTAGACACCATATAAAATAAAGATCAATTACTCGGGCTAGACTCCTAGACTAGATAAGTAAAATGAAATATTGCAATACTGTACATGTACACATAATATGACTACTACTACTACTAGTACCACTTCCACTACTACTCTCATTAGCCTAAGTGTAATTATATAGGGCTTGAAAAATTACATACAAACCAATATCACATTTTGTACAGTTCTTCATATTCAAATCTAAAATATAAAGTATCTTACGTTACAATTTCTTCCCAAAAGGCATAAGCCTGACTGCAGCTTCATACTGTAATTTACCCAAAGTCTCTTTTGACAAATTTATGAACAGAATGCTCAAGAAAACTTTTCAATTAAGTTTGTATCATACAGTATAAAACATTATTGACTGTGAATGCATTACACCAACATAAACATTTATGATACCCACATCATATATGTATCATTGAATACCTCTCTTGACTTAATTTTTCATGGAATATTCCGGACATCAATAAATTAAAAGATTTACCCTCATTGACTTAACAAGGTTAAAAGGAGTTCTGTTTTAGCCCAACAACATATGCTGGTATGTTTCATTTGTGCTAAGTGACAGAAACGTACACTCCACACATTATAAGTAAGCTTTCATATGACACATTATGCCTGGCGTACAGTACATGACAGGCAGAACTTAACAAAATCCGGAAAATGATGGCTAAAATGAAAGAAAAAAAAAAAAGTGTCTCCAAAAACATTGAACGTTGAAACTAAATGTGAAAAAAGTACCACTTCAGTTGCAGCTTCACCTGAGCGTGTACAATACACACCCACTGGAAGACTATGATGCCTACCTATTATGGCAGAACACATCATGAGAAGAACAATAAAGTGACAGAAAAAGGCAAACATTTTTATCAAAGGCTGCATGAATCTTTACATCATTTCAGAACATTTGCAGAGCAAACATTTATTTTGGGTAATTTAGGAATACAAAGCATTTATTTAATTTTGACCTAGGCTGTTGACTTCATTGTCAGGGCATTAAAACAAGAAAAGCTTTTCCAATGATGTCAGTTTTATTAAAGGCATTTGATTCAGACCCTTCGGTTGAATTATGAACTGCTGACTGAATGTGTATGCGAAGTGTCTTCTGGCTGATTATTTTAACAAAGTTAATTGTTTTTCTTTTCCCTGTGGTTCTAATTAGTGGTGCCTTTTTATCAGCATCAGAATCCAAAGCATGGGGATTAGGGTGTTTAATGAAAGCTTTTACAGTTTTATTCTGCAGTACCAGCATGACTGATTAGGCTAAGCATGGAATGTGTTCCCATAGTAGGCTGCAGCATGTCCAGCAAGGGTTGTATTTGACAAAAAGATAATGAGTAACGGATATACTATAGTGTGCAGCAGATTTAAGAAATAAACTGTGCACACATACACAAACTTGTTTTATATTTATATACATTACACTTTGATTTACGTAATCTTATATACAGCTGAAATGATAGATAGATAGATAGATAGATAGATAGATAGATAGATAGATAGATAGATAGATAGATAGATAGATAGATAGATAGATAGATAGATAGATAGATAGATAGATAGATAGATAGATAGATAGATAAACATTATGGAATATTTCCTTTGTTGGATCAACTTTGTAATATTATTCTTCAAACAACAATATCAAAGCTTGTACACTCACAGACGGTCAATCACAATCATTTTAAATCTGAGTGCTGTCTTGTTTGGAGTCACTGAACCATCAAGCCTTTGGAGCTTTTCTGTAAATCAGCGTACCTAGATAAAGCTGAGAGTCAGTATCTCAGTCACAGACAAGAAAACGTCTAACGATCCTGTAATCTTGTACTCTCATTTTCCCCCCACATCCCAGAAACACAGACTAAGCTATACTGTCCCAGTATCTGTGTGTGTGTTTTGCGATGGACTGGCACCCTGCTCTAGGTTGCTCCTGATTCTATTAACATAGTTTTTTGCTTCTCAACTGAGTATGATTAGAATGAATACATGGATTTATATATTTCGCACAAAACAAAAATTAAAAACCAAAGACTTCACATAACAGTACAGAGAGAAAACAACCATGCAGATACAGTCACTTTCCGTGTTGAAAGATAAAATCATTGAATCAGTCATGACAGAATATTATGTTATTTTGCTTAATCTTAGAAGGTGTGAATGTAAATGAACTTAAATGCAAAGTCCCTGTCAAACAATTCTCATTAAATACATTTATTTGATCTCTTGATATATTTTTTTAAAATTTATGGCATCCATTGACCTTTAGTGAGCATAGGAAAGGTTTCTCAGAATCCTCAAAACATAATCAAAGTCACCTTTTTACCTGGTCAGAAGAATGGATAATGAATATAATATGAAATAATTAGTATCAATTAAAAAACAATTATTAGAAGAAGCCAATAATAAGCCTGGCTTTGTTTTTCTTACCAATAAACATTTTTTTAAACTAAAGCAAGAAATCTTATTGCAGTGATATTATGAGAATAAGAGGAGATGAATGGCCTGCTAAAATGCCTTATGCGTTCTCTGCAAGCAGCGGGTTCCCTAGGAGCTTCACTTATATGAGCCTGGAAATAAATCGGCTATTGACATCTGCTGGTCATTTAAAACACTGCAGGTCACTCACATAAACCAAAGGAAAGTGTTAGATAAAGGCTTGTTTTGCAATTGAGATAATGAAAGAGCTGTAATTGCATGATACAACCTTTGTTTCTAAAATAAGTAAGAAATCATTCTTTATTGTTCTTTTTTGAAACATTTACATTCCCTGTGAACTTACAAAAATGCATTTTTTCTTTACATAAGTTAGTATTAAGTAGAGTGTTTGCAGTTTTATACTTTATAAAGCAATTTTTACTGGGTTACACTTTTTTTTTGCTACAATATTTAATACTAAAATTTATTTTTTGCTCTCCATTATATAGTCAATATTATCGACTTAGCACCATTATATGATGCACCAGAAATTGCATTAACATAAGATTTCCAAATAAAAAGTACACATTTGCAATAATTCTGAGGTTTTGCTGTGTTTTTTTTATTTTTTGTGAAATGCTTTACATTTATTATTCATTTTATTAATATTAAAATATTTTAATGTCTTGTTTTCGTGACCATTTGTTGTTCCCAAAGTCATTTTCAAGGGACAGGAACTGATACAGGGTGTGATGTCTTCGGGGTCCTACGATAAAAAGTTGCACTCAGCTTCTTTAGTATTCTAATGTAGAACCCAAAAAAAAGAAAAATCTTCCTTAGTACTAGTTACAGTAGTTCAAGGACTTCAAGTTTTGTTATTTTGGTTTTCGAACGCTTGTTTTGCCTTTTTGCAATTTTCTATTTTCACTTCTATGGTTTTAACCCATTCTAGTTTATACCCATATATTTGCCCAATCTCTTTCATTACTCCTTTATCTGCTGTTAATTTTCCCCACCCTACCCAAGAACAATGTTGAGTTTACTGTGAAAGAAGGAAAAAATTCAGAATGAATAATAAGATTTGCTTAAAACTGTAAAATAAAGTATTGGAATATATTTAAAACTTGCAGACTGGGCTGCATTAAATCTCTTACAGTATAACGAATGCATAACAAATATTGCATTTTATAACAATGGAAAAGCAAAATGACTAATCTGACAGATAGCCCTTCTTCTAGGATTCCACTTATATTCTTTTCTTCACTTTTTCATCCAGCTCCTGGATTCATTTCTGCATGCTGGAGGTGTAAGTTTCTAAATTGTTGATGCATATGACTTTCACGAAAGATTTTAAAGATGCAAAAAATCAATTATGAAAAAAAAAATCAATAAATTAACAGGATAGAAGTTTCAGGCATAATAATCAAAAGGGGTGTTGTGTGTAATCCATAAAGTAGGTTAAGTCATTCCTCCTTAATGATATGTTTTACTCTTGTAATACAAATAAGCAAACTCACATAAACAGAATTAGTTCTTAGAATTAGCTGATTAATAATATTTAATGTATGTACTCCAAGCACTTCAATGAAAAATGGTTAATTTTGTCACTCCAGCAAATGATTTATAATTGTACTAGTCATTTAGCCCGTTACAATAACGGGCGCTAGAACAGTAGTGCATAAACATTAGCAGTAACAGTCTATATTAAATGGCAAGGGACTTTGACCTCATTCTTTTTGTTGGTCGTATTTTTCTTTCATTCAGCCTTTCTTTTGTTGATGTTTACTTGCTGAGTTGACCGTTCTTCGAGGGCTGCCGCCGGGTATTGTGTGTCTTTAATTTTCTGTGACAGTAATACTGTCTTGTACGGCTCTATTCAATAAGGGCGCGCACTAAAAGGCGAGCTTCAAAAGGGCGACCTCAATTGAGCGTGGCAAATAAAGGCGTTCGTAGATAATTTAGTTCAAATGGCTCTGGAATATGTGAAGAGCAAAAAAGGTGCAGATCTTTATTTATGCGCGCCTTTATTCGCTGCGCCCAATTGAGGTCGCCCTTCTGAGGCTCAACTTTTCGTGCACGCACTTATTGAAGGATACCGTCTTGTACGTCCGCTGGCTTGTACGTCCGTAATATACCTTTAATTTTCTCTGCCGGTAATACAGGCGTGCGTGTTGGTAATATGTCTTTAATCTCCTCTGACAGTAATACTGGCTTGTATGTGGCTGTAATATGCGTCACTGTATTGTGTACCTTTAATTTCCTCTCGCAGTAATACTGGTTTGTATTTCCGTAAAATGCCTCTAACTTTCTCTGACAGTAATATCACACATCGTGTTTTACAATGACTTCTGTCGGCTTAACAAGGTCTCACTATTTCATCCTCTCCATCAGAAAGAAAGAAAGAAAGAAAGAAAGAAAGAAAGAAAGAAAGAAAGAAAGAAAGAAAGAAAGAAAGAAAGAAAGAAAGAAAGAAAGAAAGAAAGAAAGAAAGAAAGAATAAATCTATTGTCAGGAGATTCCTTACAGCATGCTGAACCCATCTCAGTATATGGTAAACCTTCAACTACAAATAATCAAAAACTACGTTCAAGATGAGGTATTTATTTGTCCTAAGCAAGTATCAGTGGTCTGGTTTTTGCACTTTAAGTGCTTGAAATGCCCTCTGCAGTGTTAATTTTAAAGTGCATGTCTAAAATGATTTAGATGGTTCAATAAGAAACATCAAATTATAAAAAACAGTGTTGATAGTATTTTACGTTTACATGTTGAATTATGAAGACCAGTCAGTCATTGTCCTACCCGCTATATCCTAACACAGGGTCACGGGGGTCTGCTGGAGCCAATCCCAGACAGCACAGTGTGCAAGGCAGGATCAAATCCCGGGCAGGACACCAGCCAACTGCAAGGTACATACACACACCCCAAGCACACACTAGGGACAATTTAGGATTGCCAATGCACCTAACCTTCATGTCTTTGGACGGTGGGAGGAAACTGGAGCACCCGTATGAAACCCATGCAGACACGGGGAGAACAATTCATTGTTTAACTTAGAGGTGTTCAGTTTTCCCCAGTATTCTGAAGTTATATAGTTATACTACTATGGAAAGCATGAAAGAGAAGCCATGGAAAGCAGCATTTGGAAGCTAAAAATTAGGTAGATTTCTAAAATGCCCATAATCCAAAAGAACAATCAGAAAACGGGATGCAGGTCATACGAGCAGGAGTGAAAAAGGAAAACATCTACAACATACAACAATTCCAAATATCAAAATCCAAAACACACAAAAATTATAAAAACAAACAGTAAAGCCTTCACATAGGCGGAGGCACAACATTAGATCCATCTCCATGTGCTGTGCTCTTCTTTTAGGTCCTGCCAATTTTATCATATGAATGCCACATACTTAGCGCTGGTAGGCAATAAAACTAATTGTGCAGGATTTCAGGTAAGAAGCACATGAAGACAGAAGTACTGGGCATGGCCCAATTCCACATCTCACAATATTAGTAATTAGAGAAGATTTGTTATTTATTGTGTCCTGTCTGCTGCTTAGGTTCATTTTGTTTGCACTACTTTATTATTATCTGTGTGCTTTCAGCCCACTAAACCATATCTGAAGAAACTGCTTAAACTGTATCTTCAATATCAAGCTGCAGGTCTTAAAAATCCAATTCTGAATTTCTTTGCAGGTGTCAAGTCAAGTCTGAAATGGAATCACTAATCAGACTTCAAATATCAAGTCATGCATTCAGTGTCATTTTTTAATCAAAGTCTTAAGCAAGTTAAAGCCACAAATCATTGTACATGTCACAAATCCTCTGTCTCAAAGCAAGATGTAAATAAAGAGGCCAATTTCAAATATCAAATACCTTTAACTAACCACTGTCCCTGGATAAAGTGAGGTACAATGTATTTCATCCTGATTTTTCCGATCCCTCTTAAATAAGACTTTATATTTAAAATGCTGATGTGCTCCAAGGCTATCTGTACAGTCAGTTCAATCAAAGAATTTCTAAAACAATCAGAATAAATAAACAAATGCAAAAGTGAAAGACAGAACATTCAGGGTCATTTAAATCACATAAATAGCTTAGATGCCATACATTTCAGAACACATTAAAAGAAAGGATGGATTATGCTGCCATAAGCAAACTTTCAACTTGCATGAAATGGCATGCAAAATGTTGTACAATTATATAAGCCTTGGACATGTAAACACATAAATGTACTTTTAACTGAAAATCACTTATAATGGAGCAAACTGTAAGAAGAATGATTTTCTCTGCATTCAAACTCTGGAAAAAAGGCTCCAAAATACGCAGATGCAGAGCTATCAAGCTAATATGAACCTCATCATAATCTATAATAATAAAAGGCAAAGCCCTCACTGACTGACTGACTCACTCACTCACTGACTGACTCACTCATCACTAATTCTCCAACTTCCCGTGTAGGTGGAAGGCTGAAATTTGGCAGGCTCATTCCTTACAGCTTACTTACAAAAGTTAGGCAGGTTTCATTTCGAAATTCACAGCGTAATGGTCATAACTGGAACATATTTTTTGTCCATACACTGTAATGGAGGAGGCGGAGTCACGTATCGCGTCATCACGCCTCCTACGTAATCACGTGAACTAAAAACAAGGAAGACATTTACAGCACGAGTCACACGCGGGAACGAAGGTAAATGACGTTAATTTTTGACTGTCTTTTAATACTGTGTAAGCATACATATTAACACATGTGCAATTAAACGTGTGCATTTACGGGGTGATTTCTCAGGCTTAAAAGCTCACCTTTTATCAAACGCGGGAAGAAAGGTAACTGACGTTGTTCACTGTCTTTTAATACTGTGTAACCATACATATTAACACATGTGCAATTAAACGTGTGCATTTACGGGGTGATTTCTCAGGCTTAAAAGCTCACCTTTTACTAAAAAGGTAAATGCAAAACTATTTTCAATCAGTTTATTGAAACGCTCCCGTTAAGGATTGCAATAACATATTCGCGAGATAAAAGAACGAAGTAGGGGGAAATGGAGGAACAGCCGCAAACAGCGAAGAGCAAAAAATTAATTCAACAATTGAGAACGGAGCGAGTTAAGCATACAAGCATGTTCATAAGGGAAACAAAGCACGGTGTAAAACGTAAGTTTAAATTAAGTTTATAGAAACGCTCCCGCTGCGGATTGCAATAACATATTCGCGAGATAAAACTTTAATGAGAAGACACGAGGTATAAACGAACCACACGCCGTGGCGCAACGTTAGGGGCAACAGTTTCAACCATTCTATGATCTGCTTCTCGCAACTGAAAGACGGCACATGGCGGATGTTAGCCGACTTGCTGACCGCAACGTTAGGGGCTTCAACTCTGGCGCTGACGCCACATCTCAGTGCCAACACTTTGCAGACTGTACTTAAAAGACACGCCCTCCTCACTGGACAGTTAAAAACACCAATCAAACTAACGATGACATCAAGTATTACCCAATCAAAAGTAGGAAAGGAGGCATCTTCATAAAATGCGTGTGGGATGATTTGCATGAGACGCTGCTTTAAAAAAAAAATGATAAAAAAAATACGGGATAAATCCCGTCCAGTATTGATTCAAAACGGGACGCGCAATTTCATTCTCAAACGCGGCACGATTCCGTATTTTAAAGGACGGGTGGCAACCCTACAGTGCCAGGTAACCACCCATACAATCAGATTGTGATTCAGACTAGGAATGCAATGAATGTAATTACCCCGATCTACATACAAGGCGAAAGTCTTGCAACATTCAAAGATGATGGTTTGGGATAAGTACACCATACAACATAAAAGAGCTTATGAAGCCTTGAACCGAAAAAAGCAAGATCTCAGAGATCGTAAAAAAAAAAATAGGAGGTAATGTCGTTTTACTCGCTGTAGATTTTAGTCAAACATTACCAGTTATTCCACGAGTGAGACCAGCAGATGAACTCAACGCGTGTTTAAAATCCATGCTTCTCCCACGCTCGGTTATATGTCGCGTGTTCTCGGGTAGGTGCACCAAAAAATTTATACATTTAAGCATGTAATGGGCAAACAAAAAATGAGGTATACCCGAAGGCACTGCAGTAGTACTTAATGTAACTTTACTTCTTAAATGTTAATGTTTTACTGTTTAATAATTTATACGCTTCTTATATGTTGTTCAAATTCTTTTATCAAAATACCACTGACAGCGCAATGCACGATAACATGGAGTGAATACACCATACGCATCCGCCCACGGCTGCCCTGCTGTGCACAGATAGGAGTTGATTCTACAATAAAATAAAATAAACATAAAAAGAGTAAAACAATCATCACCCATAAAGCAAGTGTGTGTGTATATATGTGTATATATATATGTTGATATGTGGATGTGTATATGTATATATATATATATATATATATATATATGTAGATATGTATATATATGTGTATATGTATATGTATATATATGTTTATATGTGTGTGTGTGTATTTTATATATATAAAACACAGCAACACTCATAACAATGACAACACAATTACATGGACAATCATGTTACGTTATTTTTAAAATGTTTCCTTTTTTTTTCATAACCTCTTTAACACACTACTTCTCCGCTGCGAAGCGCGGGTATTTTGCTAGTTTTATATAACATTAAAGTAAAAGTAAAGTTAAAGCTATATGGCCCAGACTAGAAATGATAAACACAAATAAATATTCAAGTTAGCTATGCTATGAAAATCAACTAGTTTGGCAAAATCCAAAAAACAGGTAAATCTAAATTCAGGTGAAAAACAAAACACAACAGATTTTACTTTGTCATTATTTATTCAAACAAAAATTAGCCAACATGCAGAATCCATGTGCAATTCAGTAGTTGGTAGTGCCATCTTCAGTAGCTGTATAACTTGAAGGAAATCATTTAATTGTTTCAGTCTCTTACAATTCATTGCACCAACCCCATATAGAACTGGGAAAAGCTGAAGAGGAAGAAGTAGTCTCTAACTGCATTGGAGGAATTCTGGCCTATTCCTCTTTACAACACAGCTTCAGCTTTATGAGGTTTGAGGGCATTGGTTTATCTAAAAGAACTATCACAGCTCTCCACAGGACTCTCTCTTTTACATCACAGCATATAATGCTAAAATAGACAAATTAGATGCTGGGCTGATTTGGGGGTAAACTACTCTAAACAAATCAATACAACCTTCTCACCTAAGATTAGCTGTTAAGAATGGCTAATGCCCACTTATCTGAGATAATCTTGATTAAGTCATTTAAGAACATTGTACAAAACAAAAGAAATGCTGGTGGAGTTGACGTACCAAGAAGCCTCTGCGACTAGCCACTGTACAGGGAGAGGATGTGGAAGTACTTGGGGGTTCATTCACATAAACAACAAACTGGTCTGGCACTGTACGAGAAGGGCAAGAGACAACTGTACTTGCTAAGGAGACTCAGGTCTTTTGATTGGTAGAGCATTTCCAGTAGCTTGCTGTACACATCTCTAGTAGCCAGTGTTGTGTTCATAGCTAAGCAACCTGAGCTCAAAAGAAGCACAATGCCTGTACAAACTTCTCAGGAATGTCTCCTCCATCACAGGGATAACCCTGGGGGATAACCCTGGACACACTGGCAGCTTTTGTTGGAAAAGAGGATGATGGTAAAACTGGATGCCATTAAGAAAAATCTCCTCCACCACCTAAAGAGGGTGCTGTCTTGGAGCACTTTTAGCCACTGGCTCATTTCACCACAGTGCCCAAAGAAGTGCCACTGGGACTCTTTTCCGACCACTGCTATCATTGCTTCCACCCGATGTACTTGTTAAGTTTATTTTTATCTATTTATCGATTGATTGGATTATTATCTGTCTTGCGAGTCTGTATTCTTGATATTTTATGTTTCTGCTGCTTTTTTGCATTTGAATTTCCCCGTGATATTAATAAAGTGTGTATTATCTTATCTTAGAAATGGCTGATTAAGAACTAAGTGGCCAACTACAGGCTGGCGCAGCGGCAAAGGAAGTGTTGGTTGCCTACTGTGTTTATTGCCACTGCAAACCTAACTAGATTAAGAGGCATTGAAATATGAATGGACTGTGATTTAGAAAATGAGTGCAAGATTTGAATGAACTTTTGTATAGTTTTATATGTGTACTGCTGCCAAAAATCCTAGCACTTTGGCAAATTCACACTCAGAGTACTATTAAGAGAAAGTGTGTTTAAAAGTAATAATGGGGAAAAGGTCATTTGGCACACATTCATATGTGATTGAGGGTCATGTGGTTCTCCATAAATTATGCAATGTTTGAGTCTAAACATGTTTACCATTAATCTTTGATGTTAGAATACCATAACACAGTTATCTGAATTTAATAAATATACAATGACATAAAGACATTCAGTATGCTGATGAGTCCAAGCTTATTTTGAGAAAATAACAGATATACTTTATCACATGTCACATCATCAGTCAGATGACACTGTAGGTTGGGGGTTAACAGTAGCTTTTGGCTTTATGAGGAAAAAGTGTGGAGTTTATAGACAGAAAGTTTTGTTTTAAAACAACATTCTAATGCAATTCTCCTTTGCTTTGGTGGGGAATCCATTTTCAATAGCAATAGAACACTGTTTGCAGGCCACGAAGTATGGTGGATTTTCTTCAAACAGAACTAAACTTGCAGAAATATTCCCTTTTATTAATTATCTTATTTGTCCACAGGAAATAAACACATGATCATGCCAGTGCAACATCAACGAATATATCAGTTCTCTTATCTACAAAACATTTTAAAGTAGTAGTAGATTTAGAAAAAAAAAAGATTTACACAAAATCACCATTTATTTAACTATAGGTGCAATCCATAATCTCTGCCCATACAGATAGTTTACAGCTCCAGTTTTGAATTAAAAACCCAACTGAACAGGGTCTGTGACACATTAGAAGATCACAAAATCGTGTCTGCATGCCTTGGAGAAAATTTCACTCTCTTTTTCTGATACCTAAGGCAATATAAACAAATCTAAACAAAGTAATGGTAGTGAACCACATCCAATGGTCATAGCAAAAGCAAAAGAAGCTCCATGCAAACATTAAAAATGCATAAATGCACTTGTTGAAAGATACACTTCAAATTTCCATTCAAAGTTTTTAGATTTCATATCTTGTGGTCAATCATAAATGACCAAATCCCATTCACGAAGTATGCAATTTGGTATGTGCTCAGCGGGGCAGACAATCTCATGAGTTAAGTACCTCTTTACTTTTGTTTGACTTGGTTAACCCAAGATATACAACTCCCCTTTGATTACATGACTTTTGCTTCAAGCTCTTGACAAAAAACAGGTAAGCACTTCAACTTCCTACCTTGATTTCAATATGCGTGCTGTTAATGAATAAAATGTCAGTTTACTCACAGGTTAAGCACACCATCAATACTCGAACAACCAGTTCACAAGGCAGCCTCCAGTTCTCTCTAACTCCAGATCTCACAGCAGGAATGACAATCTCAGCAGGGACATAGAACTGAATCGAGTAGGTCACAAAAATTCCAAATGAATACAGAATTTTCACCATTTGGTAAATCCTGAAAGTCAGAAAGTACAGCATAAATAAGTGGATGACATTCTCAGAAGAAAGCAATTGTAGATGATTACAAAATATGCACTTATCCATCCATCTTGAAACTTTCTGTTCCCAATTAGAGAGCCAATCTCAGCAACACTGGACAGAAGACAAAAGCCAACCATTTGGTGCCACACAAGTAAAAAAATAAAACATTGTCACGCATGTGCAAGTAAGAGGACATTGTATGGACCAAGCGAAGGAAATTCCACGCCAGGCCAGGGGTTGGCAGGGTGCACTAAACATTCTCCAGTTATTTCTGCCGACCAGTTGCGGGAAAACCTGTCTGACTTAGCATTGAAGACGTCACTTCCGGTCACGGTGCATAGGATGACGCCACTTCCGGTTCCGCCACCTAGGTCGACGTCACCTCCGGTGCCTAGACTGACGTCAGAAAAAGGTCACTTCCGGTTCCGCTACATTACTTCTGGTCTGATCACTTAAAACCGCCATCTTTCCAAACCTTCATCAGTTCATGTCTGGACTCCAACAGAGACACATCTATCTAAAACAACAAACCCATTGCAACCAGGGATAATATATGGGTGGCTGCCCCAAACCTTTTTAAGTGTGTTGAGTCTGATCCTTTCACAACATATATAGTTAAGCACATCTGAACAGCCATGCCATAATGTGTCAGTGATTATCCAGTACCAAAGCAGAACAATCAAATCATCAGAGAGTGATGTGGAAGATCAAAGAAAATAAGCCTGAAACAAAAAAGTGCAGCAAACACAGAGTGGCTACCGCACCACCAGAAAAACATGTTTGATGTATCTTGTATGATATTGTCGTTAGGCTGCATGGCATTGTCATGTATCAATATGGTTTTATTTAAATACTGTTGCTTTCCTCCTGGACTTACTTTGGCTTCTTCATCTGCTCTAACTGTCATGTTGTCAAGTTGGTTGACAATTTAACTGTCTAGTGTGTAGCTGTTACCTGTGAAACTACTGTCATATGTAGGGCAGCTTCTTACCTTCCATTCACTACTGCTTTAATATGCGCTCAAGCTCTGCCCTGACTTAAAGTAGACAACCAAATAAAAAACATGAAATAAAGACCAGCTGACTGAAATACAAGTGCAGTAATTTATTAGCATGTTTGACTCACTTCAGCTCTGGGCAGTCTTATTTGAAGAATCTCAGTATTTGCTCTCACTCTCTCTCTCTCAAAGGGCTCTCTGAAAAAGCAGAGGAGCTAAAAAACTTTGGGATGGAAACCGAAACATTAGTGAACTTTAACCACAGCACTATTGAAAGTATTCTGACCAGATGAATCACAGTGTGGCTTGGTAACCTCGCTTGCCAGGATCGCAAACTTCTCCAAAGGACTATCTGTACAGGTTGTAAAATAATTGGGCCTGACCTTTCACACCTTTATAACATCTACTCAACCAGAAGTCTGAGCAGATCTGAATTGATAATTTCTGATGGCAGCCACCCAACTCATTCCGTTTTCACTTCTGCCTTCTGGAAAGTGCTACTGGAGCCTCACCACTTGATCCAACCACTTCACAATCAGCTTCTTCCCCCAGTACTTCAAGTCACTGAACTCCAAATAACTCAATCCTACCTACTCTGCACTGTGTACTGTATTCACCTGCTGGTTTGCATCTAATTGTACAGTATGTTATATTTGTTTACTCTTATTTACTGTATTTATTTATGTACTTATTTATCTTCTGCTAGTCTTATTTACTGTATTTATTAATACATCACACCATAAAGAATTTCACTATGCTCTTGCAGTATATGTGACAATAAAACTATCCAATCTCTAATCGAATCAAATTATACAGTGGATTCGAAAGTATTCAAACCCCTTCACTTTTTCTTGCACTGCTATGTTGTAGCCTTGTGCTAAAACATTTTTTCCTAATATCAAGCAATACTGAATACCACAGAATGATAAAGCAACAACAGGACTTTTTTGACAAAAATTCAAACTTAATTAAACTTAAATATCATATTGACACAAGTATTCAGACCCTTTGCCATTACACAAAGGGTCTGAAATTTGGCTCATGTGTTATCCCATTCTATTGATAATCATTGAGATGTTTCTACATCTTGTTTGGAGTCCATCAATTCAATTGATTGGACATAATTAGGAAAGGTACACACCTGTCTATATAAGGTCACACAGTTGACAATGTGTATAGAAGGAATAACCATGCCTTGAGGTCAAAGGAATTGCCTGCTGAATTTAGAGACAGGATTGTGTCGAGGCACAGATCTGGGGAAGGGTACAAAAAAGGATCCCAAGAGCACAGTTACCTCAATAATTCTTAAACTGAAGAAGACTGGAACAATTACGCACTTTCTAATGACGGTCAAACTGAGTGATCATATAAGAAGGACCATGATAAGTGAGGTGGCCAAGAAATCAATGGTAACTTCGGCTAAGCTTCAGAGAACCTGTGTGGAGATGAAGGAAATGTCCAGAAGGTCAATCATCACTGCAAAACTCCATTGATCTGGGCTTTACAATACAGTAGCCAGACACAAGCCTCTCCTCAGTAAAAGGCAAATGAAAACCGGCTTAGAGTTTGCAAAAGGCACCTAAAGCACTCTTAGAGACAAAGATTCTTTGGTCTGATAAAAAAAAGATTACCATCATGTCAGGAGGAAAACAGGCACTGCTAATCACCTGGGTAATATTATTCTAACCGTGAAGCATGGTGGTGGAAGCATCAAGCAGTGGAGTTGATTTTCAGCTGCCGGGATTGGGAGATTAGACACGATTAAGGGAAAGTTGAACTGAGCAAAGTACAGAGATGCACTAAATGAAAACCTACTCCAAAATGCTCTGGATCTCAAACTGGGCTGAAGGTTCACCTTCCAACAGGATAATGGCTCTCAGTACAAAGCAAAGTTAACAAAGGAGTGGCTTAGGGACAACTCTGCCCAGCCAGAGGCCGGATTTAACATCTCTGGAGAGATCTGAAATTAGCTGTCCACTGATGGTCTACATCCAACCTAACAGAGCTTGAGAGGATCTCCAGAGAAGAATTGTAGAAAATCCACAAATCCAAGGATATGAATCTTATCATGATATAACCTGTCTGTACAAATTGTGTGGTTTTTTTTTTTTTTTTGCTTTTTCATTCTGGGGTATTAAGAGTTGTTTGATCTGGAGAGAAAAAGTAAATTTAAATAAATTTAGTACAAGGCTGCAGAATAACAAAACGTGAAAAAAGTAAAGGGGTCAGAATATTTTCTAAATTCACCCTATGTGTAGTTTTCTCCACACAGTAAGGTTTCCTACAACAGATCAACTGTTTGCATTCTATGGAAACTCACAACTGTAAATTATAAGAGTGAGTGAGAGTGTGTAAGTTATTATGACCTGCAATGAACCAACGCCCAATCCAGAGTTGGTTTCCTCTTGGTATTTAGCAACCTTCCCCATAAACCTGCATTAAAGAAGTTCATAAAAAGAATGGACTATTGAAATGACAAGAAAAGGTATTCCATTAGCGGCATATTGCAAATATGTAAATACTCTTTAACAATCATCATTTTAAAAAGATTTCTGAGGAAAAAAAGATTAGTAAAATTATATTGACATTGTGACACAAAGGTTAGTACTAGTTCACTGCTCCAAAATCCACTACTGATTTCAGGTTTTGACCCATTTGTGTGGAATTTTTATGTTCTGTCTATATCTGCGTGAGTTTTCTCTGAAATATTCCAATTTTCCTTCCACGTTCTTATAAGTTGCAGGTTAGGTTGACTGCTGATTATAACTGAAAATGTGCAAGGAAGTGAGAGTTTGCAAATGAGTGTGCTCCTATAAATTGTTGAACACATTAAATTTAGATGTTTAGCTCAAAAAAAAAATTTAAAGACATTGTTTGATCTGGTTCATAATATCTGACACAATATGATTTGGAGAAAAAAAAAGCTATTAATTTTGATTATGAAAGCCACTAATTATAGAGAAGGATGCAAGTAGTTTTCAGGTCAAAAGTGACATGAGAACACCAAGGGTGGGCCACCCATGAAGAAGTCACAATCAGTTTTGCTCCCAGCAGTGCAATGAGTTCAATAAAATAAAGATTTATTTGATAATTGTTCCAACTTTATTTTTCAATGTCAATATTTATGAAAGACAGTTCAAAAGGACAGGTTAAAAAGAGGATGGATTTCTTACAGTCGAGCACCCTCTAAAGACGCAAGGGTTTGCTGTGTGGCTGAGAGGCTTACCATTAACACCAGGCAGCCTTGGTTTTGCATTTTAACACTATTAATGAAAACACAGGACTTAACATTTAATTCTAAATATATTTCATTTTATTTAATTTGAATGTAAGAATTGTTTTATGAATGGGTAACCCATCTAAACACTTCTGAACAAAGCAAAAAATAATTGCAGGTAAAGTCAGATTTGAGTTGTTAACTCAAATTCTGTATATAATGTAGAATCAGTACATCAAGGAATATCATTTAAAATCTCTGAGCATGAAAAAAACAACATTCTACATTCTAAAATGAAAATATTACGATTATTTGTGGGTTAAACTTTTTAAGGTGTCAAAATTTTTATTATGACAAAAACACTGGTCATTATAATTGAGGAGTTTGTTGAGATTGCTTCGAAGAAACACGTTCCAAATAAATAAATATTTGTCATGAAAATAGCAGGTCACCTCCCATTTTATTTATTCCTTTATCACCCAAAAACCTGCCTGCCTTCAGTTTGCAATCTGACATTCTTTCACGCTGCAGCTACTGTACAAATTCTAAAACAAGTGAAATTAGATTATCCAAATCTAGTGAATGCATTAGATAATTACAAGTCCTTATGCCTTGATATGGTTATTTTGTTTAAACCAATATTTCACAGTGAGCTTTTTAGTGAGAGCTGCATGAGTAAAGGAAAAAAATCTTCACTCTGATCCATGGTTCTATATTTGAGTATAATTATTTAAAATATAGTCTCTGAGTTTTATCAGAGTTTTTCTACTCCTTAACTCTTTGAGGGCTGAATATTTTTTCCAAAAAATATAGCTTATGAAAAGCAGTGGTTTCACATAATATAAATCATATTAATCATAAAACAACTGTTGCTGCATGCTGTGGCTGCCAGTTTGCCAAGAATGTGCGGCAGGCTTGCCACCAGGCTGTCTTGGCGTGACTGGGGCAGTAGCAGCACCGGTCATGGTCACTGTGCTTTGCAATCTGGTTTCTACCTCTTATCATTGTTAAGTGACAGTCCTCCTGGCGAACAATGCCATAGGCGGGTCAGCTACATGAACCTGTTCAGCACCACGATTGGCCGGGGACCAGTCAGCTGAAGCTGGAATCTCACATTAATTTTCGATCACGTGTATCAAAATTGGAGTCCGACAAGTCATAGTCCAGTTCAGAGATAATAGGCGAAACTTCGTCCACAGTTTTTGCTTTACACATTCGCTTTGATCTCTCAGTGACATTTTTGCTCTTGTTTGCGCCTTGCTGCTCACACGAGCGCACAACATCTCTGTCAAACCAATGAAACTATCTTTCCTTCTAGCAACGAGAGTCCAACTAAAACATAACGGTTGGTTTTGTCACAGTTTACAGTTTATTACTATCGTCAACTCCTCCTTTTGACAAAAGTCGACATCAGCCCTGAAAGAGTTAATAAAATTGCTACAAAGGTTTCACTTCGAAATTCAATTAAAATGAATCTACAAACTTTTTTGTCAAAAAAATGGGCTCTAAAGGGGTACAACCTACTGAAAGATCAAACAATGCACCAAGCAATGTACAACTACTAGAACAGTGTGTCTGGTTTAATGGTTCAGTTAAAGCCATACGGTTATTTCTCTTTGCGGCATGTGCTGTATAGACAGGGGCTGCTTTGAGGTGACTCACTATGGCCTTGAATTCATTCCACTTTTATGAAATAGCATTCCAACCATCCTTCATCTCCTCTAAGATGAGAGGACCATGCAAATGTTGCACTAATTAAGCTACAGAGTTGGCATAACAGAATAAAAGAGTAGTTTGCAGATTATTTAGATCTGATGGATTTTTTCTTCTACAGGTTTTTTGTCCTTTCAACAGATTTCCATTCTTCTGGTTCAATGTATTCCATTTCATTTCTAAAAAGAGAAAATCTGGGAAGAAAGTGCCAAAATCTGATTTGTCTTCATTTTGCATTATCCTGGGTCAGTCTTTTACAGATATCTCCAATTCCATACATTTTGAGGATTATTTTCTTTATTAATCGTCTTACCCACAATTGAAATGTCCACACTTCAGATTGCATACTTCCTCAACCTTCCTGTTTCTGAAACTATAATCTGCTACATTCCGTTTGATTTTTCATTTCCTACGAATTCTATTTAAACAACTAAACCATTTATTTCCTTTGTTATTATTCTATGTTTTATTTGTTACAGATATTTACAGTTTTTTTTGTACATAAGCTTTTTCATTAACAGAAATACTAAACCAGTCTGATTGTTTCTCAGTAAATATTTACTTAAACTTTGATTATCCTTGTTCTACTCATTAGCACCATGATGTTTGTTTCTTGAGGTTAATTTTAAGGCTGTAGCTGCTTCAGCTGTTTTATAAAGGTTGTCCATTATTCTTTGAAAACATAGCTTGGTAGTTACCTGCATAACCTGCTCATCAGCAAATCAAATTATCATTTACAATGTTCTCCTGATTCTCATCCACTCCTTAATTTCCACTATTGCTTCTCTAAAGATGCACACTCCACAAAACATGACATACCAGGTTCAAACTCATTCAAAGTGATAAGATGAAAACACTCACTTATCTATTACAGCTGTCTTTCCATCGTTTACTGTTCTGAGAATAACACTATGAAATATGGTCATCGTCACTGACCTAATGCACTTTCTGAATTTTTTAGCACTCAATCCTAAATAATAAACTAACGCTGATTTAGTTATAAAATAACCAATTAAAACCTGGAAGAAAAATATCTGTTCTGATGTAAAGTTCAAATCCAAGCTTGAAAACTTTATAACTTAATAAAAATGCATTTGATAAAAGTGAATTATACATAAGTTGTAAAACTAAAACCTGCTAGCAAGATTGACTTTAAGGGCAGAAGGCACAGCATGAGCACAATCGCAAGGATCAATTTATTTCTGAACTTTAATAAATAATTTATTAAGCACAATCAAATCTATGTTCCCTCTTTCTTCAGCAAAGTTCAGCATGCCTCATCAAACAAAACCATATACTGCGGTCTTGCAGTTCATTCAGACTCTTCAATATGGAATAACACCTATCAAAAGTCAAATCAGAATAACACTGCAACATGAATTGACACAGCTATTATATATCATGTTGTTACTCTCTATAGTTCACAGTGCGAACTATAGTGGAGTTTTCTAAGGGTTCTTCTACATTGTATCAGGCTTGGAGAGTCACAGTACAACTGATATAGAAGTACATTAGGTAAGCCTATTTGTATTTTCTATTAAATAAAATACACATCTTTTTATTATTTTTACCTCACTTATTTTAACTTCACCTGTTTGTTGTCTGGTACAAATCTTGTAATCGATATTTAACCCACTTCCTATTGTCCAAATTACTTGAAATTTTGCACACCTATTCACTTCCGATGACAATACATGAATCAATAATCAGTTTCACTAATTGATCAATTAATTCATATTAATTAAGAAGTGAAATTTTCATATGAAGAATAGTTCAAGATTTCACCAATAGATGGTGCTAGTAACGGATAGAAATATTAAAGGAAGTGTTAAAATATTGATTACAAAATTATACTAAAACAAACCCAAGACTAACAAGTTGAAAATAATATATATAATACTTTTTAAAAACCACACTTATATTAAGTTAAAAAGTGTACTAAAAAGTAAAAAATAAGTCTCTCATACATCACTCGTAAAATAAAAGCGTGGGTGCTTTTCACCGATCAACACCTTTTGCTAAAAAGTATTTTTTTACTTTTTAGTACACTTTTTAACTTAATATAAACGTGGTTTTTAAAAATATATATTATTTAGAAATATTGTTATGTACCATGATATGGGATAAAAGGCCAATCATCCTGGAGTATGCTTTTTATTGATGACATTGTGTTGTGTAGCACCCGAAATAAGACATGGAGAGAAAGTCAGAAGAATGAAGAACTGCTTTGGCAGACAGAGGGTTGAAGATAAGTAGGAAGAAGACAGACTATATATGAGATTTACTGATGATCAGGATTTAGAAGTTAGTCTGCAGACAGAGCTATTGAAAAGAGTGGATACATTTAAACATCTGGGATCAGTAGTAGCCCATGATGGAAAATTAGACGCAGAGATAACATAGAGTGCAGTATGGATGGAACAATTGGAAGAAGGCATCACAATTATTGTGTGATCGAAAAATTAAGGTGAATGTTAAAGGAAAGGTTTTTAAGACGCTGGTAAGAGTAGCAGTGATGTATGGACATGGACAGTAAAGGGAGCACAGGAGAAGAAGTTAGATGTGGCAGAAATGAGAATGTTCAGATGGATGTGTGGAGTTATAATGAGGCCAGAATAAGAAATGAGACAATCAGAGGTACAATAAAAGCGGGAGAGGTATCTAAGAAAGTACAGGAAAGGAGGTTAAAGTGGTGTGGAATTTGATGGAAGAGACCATGAATATGCGGGCAAAAGAATTACGGACATGGAAGTACAGCATAAGATAAAGTGAGTGAGACCAAAGTGAAGGTGGATGGTTAAAGTAAAAGAAGGTTTGAAGGAAAAGGGCTTGACTGAGGAGGAGGTGCAGGACTGGGCTGTATGGAGATGGTTGATCAAGCATATCAAACCTACATAGAGGTGGGAAAAGATTATGAGAAAGAAGAAGAAGATATTTAGCATGACAGTGAAGTGTAGTGCCATGTTGCACTTAAGAATTTCACATGTGACAATACTATTTGTACTACTTCCACTTCTACTACTTCACTTAACTGTAACAGTTATGGAGGGCATAGATTTACAGCAAGTAACATCACTACCTCATCGAGCATTGATTAAATGCTTTTAATTGAGTAAATGAGTTTAATTGGCTGGGGTACATTTCGCAGGGAATTTGCATGTTCATTATGGGTACAAAGTGGCTTTGTTCCAGGAGCTCATGTTTCCTCTTACACTCTGAAGACATGTTGTCAACATGAAAGTCAACTATAAATTGGCCCAGTGTTAGTAAGTGAGTGTGGCCGTGTGTGTAAATATTCTGTGGAATATGCTGGCATGTCATTAGGAGCACTGTACAGATTGGCTCCTGCTCTCCATGCTCTCCATGAGCCAGTATTGAAGAAAACAAATTTACAAAATGTATAAATGGACGAATGAAAAGAGGTATTTTATTGAAGGGTAAGTCTGCATGAGGCTACAGTAAATGAATACAATAGTGGAATACAGCCGAAAGAATACACTTGAAGAATAGATGGTGAATCTCTCAATACTAGGGATAAATGCTTCATTTATGTGCTCATCAGAACTTCATATTTACTACTAATGACATTAGAATTTCTGACTTGGTATTGTTTTTTTGCCATTTGGCATTCATAGGTTTATAGACCAGTGACCAGGACTAGGATTCAGACCTAGTCTTCTGGAACTGTGAAGCGGCATTACTATCCAGTACAGTATGACATTATATCACCTGATAAAATAAGTATAAGGAAGGAATATATGTTAAGGCAAGACTAAATTATCAATATAAGTTAAACAATATAAAATTAAATGCATACCATACATCCTGTGGCAAATTGAGGGTTATACTGCCTTTTATATCATCACCAAAACGAAGGTACCCCAATGTACCAAGTGAGATATACAGAGCTGTGACAATTGCCATTCCAATGTTAAGGGCTTGAGGAAAGCGCCTGGTTTCTTTCATCTGGTTTTCAAGAGGAAGAACCTGATAAAATAAAAACAAAGTTGCACAAATCCAAGATGCACTTGAACATGAAAATGTGTTGCTCTCTTACCATGACAACATTGGCATTAACCTACACACTGTATGTTGTTTTTTTCATGCACATACAGTATGGGACTGTGTTGGTACCATTAGCACAAGAACTTAAGTTCACACAGAATTGCGGCTGCCCTGAGACCACAAACTCACTGAGCTGACAGATGCATTGCAGAGTACAATACTTAAGAGAAATTAAAAACTGGCAGCTGGCCCACTTACTGTACACTTCCAATTAGTGAATTAACTTCTCTGTATTTTGTGCTACCTTAGCATTTGAAATGTTCCCATTCTGTCCTCCTACTGTCATTTTGCATTGTGACACAAAGAAAATGACTGTAAGAAGAAAAGCAATGCAATTCTTTCTTCCTAGACATGATGATTCAAAGGGAATATCAGTGTTTCTCTTACTGGCAGCTGCAGCCTTTCCCTTAAATTCTAGTTGAACTACACAGACATACAGAGTAAGGGAGGAAATTAGGAAAATGTCAATTATGGAAATGACAAGTTATGACTTAGTGTACAGTAAATTGAAAACCGCAACCTTTCAAATTTGGAAGTAACATTCATTCCACTCTCTAAGCATAATAAAGGACGGCATGACATATAACAGCTCTTGAAGCATGTTGTGTGTGTATGATACTAAGGGAGTCTACAAATGTCTTTTTACAGGAGATAGATAGATAGATAGATAGATAGATAGATAGATAGATAGATAGATAGATAGATAGATAGATAGATAGATAGATAGATAGATAGATAGATAGATAGATAGATAGATAGATAGATACTCACTTTATTAATGTACAGAAGATGCAGGTTTATACTACTTTCATAGTGGTTGTCTCATTTAGTTATTTTTCACAAAAACAAAAGAAGACTGAGGTGTAAAATATGGAAGAAATATAAAAAAATGTATTAGGCTCACTACTACGACTGCAACTAATTCACATTTTGTAACTGTGAAAATTCAGCTGGCACAAAAAAATTTATGTCATCCCACTGAACCTTGTTTTTTGAAGTAATAGCGAGGGCAAAGCAGTTCATAATTTTACCCAACTAACCCTAGATACTAATCTTACCAGTAAAAAGATAACGGGTTGTAAGATGTGACACACAGGGTTTACTTTATACCTACAGTTCTACTAATCTAGAAAAATCTAGACATTAAAACTAGCGTGCTCCAGAGATCAATCAAACACAATGTTCTAAAAAAACTGAAAAAGAAAGAAAAACAAAAAGTACAGTAAACAGTAAGAAAAAACAAGCAAGAGTAACAAAAAACACAGTAAAGAATGCCACAAATGATGCATCTACCTTGAGAAAAATCTCATGACTCTCCTGATGTAGATGGTCTACTTTAAACATAAACCACTGTCATGTCACACACTAATGTAAGGATTTGGCCTGCAAGCACCACGGAGTATACAAGTTCACAGAGTGTGCTTACGAGCCTCACAGCAAGCGTAACCCTGTCAACCACCGTAATGGCATTAAGTAAATAGAGAAGGCAGCATGCAAGCACCAAAAATGTACAATGAACAACAAATAGCACTGTACATTGAACAATACAAGTAAATAAAGCACTCAGCTATCACCATCAACTGTGAAACCTCTCAGCACAGCAGCATTCACAAAATATGTTAGGTCGGCAGTCCAGCTTAATTTCAACTTAAACAATCGACAATCTTAGCTGCTTTTCAGCAGAACTTGATATTTTCATCACTAACTCTTACTTAATCCATTCATTTTTTAATTAAAATTAATAGACATTCAAATGACTGATATTTCATAAAATTGCAATATTTAGATTACATGAATCACTGATCCCCATACAAATAGCCAACAAACAAAAGAAACTAGCAAGCTGTCAGGCAAGTCTTTGCTCAGAATTTAAGAGCACTGAGCAGTTACTAAAATAACCATCAGTTAAATGGAGATTTAAAAATTTGCAAGGTGAAAACATTTATTTTTATATTAAAATGATTTGGTTTGGTTTATGTGTTTGTTATTATGTATAACAAGACAATTACCTACCAAAATAAATAAAAACGATAAAAGAAGCAGATGACGTGGGTATTAGGATAAAAATTAAGTTTCAGACAAAATTGTAAGGTAGCAATTTCAATCATATTTTAAAACACAATTTTTATGAGAAATTTCAGACCGGCTTTTGCCATGATCACAACACAGACACTGCTTTAACTTATGTTGTAAATAATTTTATGATTAGTTGGCCTATTAGGCACTGTTCTTAGATACTTAACTTCATGCTTATTGACTTATTTTCAAAGTAAGCAGACATCTGAAGACAATACACCCTCATTCCTGTGCACAGATAGGACCAATTCTCGTTTTTCAATATATGTTACCATTAACAGGTAAAATTCAGAAACACAGTATTCAATTTCATGAGTAAGTTGATGATTTTCCTGCTGCATTTATCACTTATACCAGAAAATGCTTACTCAGTTACTGTATATTGTTAAATAACCATACCACACCTGTGCTTCAGAACAAGTCATCCACCTGAAGCTAAGCCTGTCCGGGCTCGGCCAGTACTTGGATGGGAGACCATCTAGGAATAGCCAGGATTGCTTCTGGAAGAGGTGTTGGGGGGCCAGCTTAAGGTGCTGACCATGTGATCTGTGTGGGGATCCCAATGCCCCAGTGCAGTGATGGTGACACTGTGCTGTAAATATGACGCTGTCCTTAAGATGAGGGGTAAAATCAAGGTTCTGACTCTCTGTGGTTATAAAAGATCCCTGGACATCTTTCAAAAAGAAGTGTGTGTATCCTGAATTCCTGGCCAAATTGGCCATTGTGACCCCCTAATCATCCCCTGTCTCTAATTGGCTATCCTTCTCACTCCTTCACCATCTACTCGCTAATGTGTGGTGAGCATATTGGCGCAATAATGGCTACCATTGCATCATCCAGGCAGACACTACACGTTGGTGGTGGTTGAAGTGGTTCCGCTCTGTCTATGTAAATCGCTTTGAGTTCCGAGAAAACCACTACATAAATGCAATTAGTATAATTAATTCATTCATGTAAAACAGTAGATGAATGGTATTTGGTTTTATTTTCACAAAAAAGGTGTTCTTATTGGCTGTAATTTTGTAAGTAGAAACGCAATGTTAAATATAACTTACTGAAAATGCTTGAATTTCAGTTTAGCTGAATCCATAAAAACCTTACACATAATCTTTGCTACAGAGTTAACTTAAGTCATCATGTTTCTATGGTCTCTAAAATCTGCGTTCACTAGATTATAAATATTGCAAAATTAAGGTAGTTTAATGGGCTGTAGGATTTTAAAAAAGCTACCTTATTTAGATGCTTTAGCTTGTAACTCCTTCAGAGGTCTCTTGGTTGTCTCCCTCACTCATCTTTTTATTTTATGTGGATGGCCTGTTCTAGGCAGATTTACGGCTGTGCCATACTCTTTCCATTTCTTAAAGATCGATTTAATAGTACTCCACGGGAAATTTAGTGAATTGGAGTTTTTTTTATATCCTTAACTTGTGCTTTTCAATCACTTTTCATGAAGTTACTTGGAGTGTTGTATTAGGCCACAATACTGACCCACCAAAAGCTGGACCTTCCAGTTAAAGTGTGCTTATACTGCAATCAATTGCAACCCCTTAATTACAGACAGGTCCTCTCCACTGAACTAATTATGTGACTTTTAAAATCAGTTTGACTGCATCAATGATTAATTAGGTGTCATATTAAAGAGGTGACTGCTTGTAAAATTAATTATTTTTACTTTTATATAATTAACTTAGACCACTTTACAGAGATGTGCATTTTTCTTTTAATTGCCTTTTTTTTTTTTACTATATTAGTGTTTTGTTTGCATTAATAATATGTAAACAATATGTAAATAGGTTTCTTTACATGTACACATTTTAATGGTGCTATTGTGTTCAGCACTGTTATTTGCATTTTTGCTTTAAATGTCCAATATTTGTAATATGTTATCCCATGCTGGGATAACATATTTTCAATACTACATGAAATAAAAATGAAAACCTTGTTTATGTTTTAATTGTTGTTAAGAAAAACAGTCAATTTCCAACCCGCTATATCCTAACAAAGGGTCACAGGGGTCTGCTGGAGCCAATCCCAGCCAGCACAGGGCGCAAGGCAGGAACAAACCCCAGGCAGGGCACCACCCGGAGGAAACCCATGCAGACACGGAGAGAACATGCAAACTCAGGTCTCCTTACTGCAAGGCAGCAGCGCTACCACTGCGCCACCATGACGCCCAGGTGTAAATTAGTGAACAGGAAATAATTTTTAGTTAGGAGTATCTTTGATAATACTAAGGTAAGTTTTTAATTGTTTATTTGTTTTGATTTATCTACAAACTTTGACAGCCAGGAAGTATACATTGCTAACCTTTACACTGTCATGGTAATAGCGTCACACACTACACACTCCTGGTCATCCTGCCTATCAACAACCTGTCAAGCCTGCATCACAAACAACCAATGATGATGGTGTCCATAATAATAACAAAATGGGACTGTGAGTAGACATATTTTAAAAATATCTTCAAAAACATCCTAAATCAAAAGTTGATCTGACCATTGTATTCCTTGACATCTAAAGTGCCTAAAGCAACATCTCCATTATGTTTTGAGGCCAAAAATATAAAACAAAGTTCAGAACATTGTATCTTTTCGGAGAATCCTTAGGTACTGTTGGTTTGACTTTGTTTCGAATGAGTGGTTGCTCATGGAATCGCAAATGAGGCACAGTTAGGGAGAGTCAGTTATGGCACTACGGCTCGCATGATCCTCATTGTTGAGGACCTGAGTGGCTAGACCAGGCCAAGGGGATGCCCTCCTTAGAATTCCAAGAGCAAAACTTAAAAGAAGTGGTGAGGCGGCCTTCTGCTGTTATACACCTAAAATCTGGAATAGCCTGTCAATAGGAATTCGCCAGGCTAATACAGTGGAGCACTTTAAAAAAAAACTGCTGAAAACACATTACTTTAACATGGCCTTCTCATAACTTCACTGTAATTTAAATCCTGATACTCTGTATATCCAGTTCATTATAATAACTATTCATGGTGGCTCTAAAATCTGTACTAACCCCTATTCTCTCTTCTGTTTCCTTTTCCGGTGTCCTTTTGGTGGCGGCGCCACCACCATCTACTCAAAGCACCATGATATTCCAACAATAATGGATGGATTAAAAGCCAGAAGTCTGTATGACCATCAGCATCAAGTGACTCCGTGAGAACCCTAAACACAAAGAGGACTATTTCCTTTATGTTAGGTAGAATGCCCAGAGGGGACTGGGCGGTCTCGTGGCCTGTAACCCCTATAGATTTTATTTTTTTCTCCAGTCTTCTGGAGTTTTTTTTTTGTTTTTTCTGTCCACCCTGGCCATCGGACCTTACTCTTTTTCTATGTTAACTAATGTTGTCTTATTTTAATTTCTTATTTTGTCTTTTACTTTTCTTTTCTTCATTATGTAAAGCACTTTGAGCTACTTTTTGTATGAAAATGTGCTATACTGTATAAATAAATGTTGTTGTTGTTGTAACACCTGGATGCGGCAGATAGAAGGTCATTTCCGGAGGGTGGTACTGGACTGCAAGTCTACCTGGGGGGTTGCCAACCAGGATCCTGAGTTGTTTCGTCATGTGGTGGGTGTGGCAATGCGCTGTACCAGTGCATGCTCTGCAACCTGACCTGACTTGAGATCATCACAGCATAAACTGTAGGTCATATCTTGTCTTTGCACAGTTTATCCACCTTCTTTAACATGTAATTCCATCAATATAACTGAAACATTTAATACAAGTGGCTGGCGGGCTCACAGAATGTGAGGTTTTGTCTTGTGTGGTGGAATGCCGGCATTTTACTCCGGCCCTCACCCCCAGGCCGCCAGGAGGAGCTCTCCAGACAGCATAAACGTGCCCCGAGTTCCAGCAGGGCCTCATGGACTTTGTAGTTTCTACACACAGCCCTGCTGGATACCTTGGGGGCCACCAGGTGTCGCTGTAGGAGGGCTCGTGGGCTCTTATGTGCCCTATAACCCGGGAGTACGTCATGGTCACATGACAGGAAGAAACGACATGCTCCCGGGTTGAAGAAAAGGACTGTTTACCCTGACCCGGAAGGAATAAGGAACTGTGGACTGTTGGACAGGAACACCTCCGGGTCAGGGTGTATAAAAGGACTCTGGGAAGCCCAGTACATTGAGCTGAGCTGGGAGGTAGGAGGGCGAAGTGTCTGGGCGAGGAGGAGAGTATTGTATTATTGAGAATTTATATGAGTAGTGTGGAGCGGAGGGTGCTTGGTGCACTGTATAATAACAAAATAAATAGTTATACTTTCATCTGGTGTTCGGAGTGGTACCTGAGGGTCCGAGAGGTGGATCAAGGGCTTATCTGCTACACTTGTTAATATCAATTCCCTTTTGCGCTTCTTGACTGTGCCATGTGTTACTTTATTTAATCATTGGCTGTTTAATTACACTGTGTGTTCATAGACAGCTCCATCTAAATTCTTACGGTGCTGCATATGTAATACAATTCTTGAAATGAAATGAATAGATCCCAGGCTTCCAACTTTGCCCAATCAACAGTTTTTAATAAGTGTGGATCAGCTGATTTCCATCATGGTTCTCCTCTGCAGTGATGACTTTTTTTGAAGTATGAAAGCTCTTTGTCGATCACAAACACTGATGTGATGGCTGCTTCAGCCTGTCATTGTCCTTTCTATTTCAACATCTGCTCTGATGCTTGGATTAATCTTTTATAGTTTACTATCAAGATGTTTTTACTACCCAAGTCATGGTTGAGTGTAAAAATGAAACTCCACACCGTTTCTTTTATGTGTTGTGCATGGGCTCTCAGTGTCATATACTGTAGCTCTCTGCATTTTTTCCTGCCATTAACTATGTCCTGTTTAACACTAATACAGGGGGTGACAGGTTTAATGTGACTGGGCCCTGGTAAATTGCCTTCTTTACTTGTTGTGGGCAACCATAGGTTACAGTAGTTACATGCAAGTGTAAAAGCTGTAAAGCCCCAGGTTCGATTCCTTGACCAAGCCTTGACAGCAGAGGGCCTGTGTGGCTGCCTGACTCCATCTCTCCCTGCCAGTCTTGATCTGGAGGCACACAGGGATGGACACAAGCTGGCATCTCATCAACCCTCTCCTCCTTCCTCTCCAGATCCTCACACCTGACCACTTGTCCCATATGAGATAGAAGGGTCCACAATGCTCTTCCTTCTGTTTTAAGCCACAAGGGCCTAGTTACTTACCTTACCCCAATTTTACCACAGGATCAATGCTTCAATATCTGTGTTATTTTTGTTTTTCAGGAACATAACTATAGAAGATAACAAGAATTGACTATACTGTATATGGATTTCAGCAAAATTACATTATAATTGTTAGAATTTTACTAATGGTCCTGGACAGCAAAATACTGTATTAAATGTGTAACAGTGCAGAAATAAAGCAATCAAGCAAGCTCATGGATTATTTAATAGTGTGAATGGAACTTTTTTTTTTACTTAGTAACATTTGATGCATTTCAACATATTGATTTGGACTACTTTGGTGATCTACCACAGCCATTTATGAAAAAAAGTTCCTTCATGTCACTTTACTCTAACAATTAGAGAAACATATGGTATGTTTTAAAAAGGGTCCTTGACATTTCTGTATCTTATAAAGAGCACTATAAATAGTGTACAAAGTTCCTGTGACTAAGTTTTTGTCTCAATATAAATGTATACAGTAAATAATCATGAGAAACAGTGTGTCACATCAAATCAGTAGTACCTATTGTTTTAATTTTACACTACCATTATTCAAAGTTCAGTTTAATAAAAGCTGGCATTGTTTGACAGCAGTTCAAATGGAGTGTAAAGAAGGGAGACAAATTTAAGACTACATTTTCAAATGATGAAGTGAGCACTTCCTATTCATCACTTTGCAAGAAATTATAGATCATACCAATCCATTAGCTATCCTGACCTTTGCATCTTTAAATCAAATCACAAAGCTGTCCTGCACCACAATGCAGTGCTTGTTTCCTGGGGTTATAAGGATCTTGTTTGTCTTTTTGTGAAATAAAGTGTGTGCCTTTCCAATTTTACTTAGCGATCACAATCACACACACACACACACAATGACTTTTATCCTTTTTCTAAAAAAAGTAACCAATGTTTAATTGAATAAAACATTAAACAAAATGATGAGAATTTAGAGAAAGTTTACATCATTTATTGGTGAACTGAACACCTATGGAAGAATGAGTGTTTTACAGTAATCAATCAATTCTTTTTAATGCAGCATGTGTCACAATGTCGATGAAAGTGCAACAGCAATAATTCAAATCTGTAGGGACAAGAACATTAGAAACACCATACAAAAATGAAACAAAAATGATGAAAGGAGATACAGTATGTACTGCGGGATATGCTTGTTGCATCTCAAGCTTTGTTACTTCTAAAAGATGACATTGCTCTTAATTTTTCTCATCAAAGGAGGCATTTATTGATGGTAGCACTGGCCAAGTCGAAAATGGTTAAATTGAAAGGAAGGTTTCAACCAGAGACGGATTCCAAATCTGTATGGCTCTGATATCATTTGGTCATTTTGATTACAGAGTTGCATGGTGCTAGTGTCTCCAAAATGTTTCTTGGAGTACAACCATTACTTTGGTTAGAGGTCCTTTGCACATGTCATGTTTGTGTTTCGCTCAATTCTTAGATATACTGTACACTTGTAGTGCAAGTTTTATTTTTTCAAACAAAAAACAATAATGCAAAATAAGATAATACATAGTAGTATATTCATCATATAAATTGGTAAGTGGCACAGCATAGGCACCTGAACATACTTAAGAATCACAGGATAAATAAGCACTGATAAAGCCAGTGTAAACAGGATCAGTGAAAGGGCATGGACTTTTAGAAAAGAAATGACCTTTTGCACTGACAGAACCTTAAGGAATGAGACACTGCACAATCCACTTGGACAGCAGAATGACTGCCTTGAAAGTCAGAACCTGGAAAGGTCCTGCAGAGACCAAGTCTAAAAGTATGGCACTAATGACCGCAGCAGCAGTAACTGCCATTCCACTCACATTCTTTTATTTCCTTTACATTTGAATGTAAAGCTGCTGCAAACTACAAAAAACACTTTCATTTCATCTCAAGCAAAATCTGCTTTTGAAACAAATGTTAATAAATAATAAATTACACTTTCACTTCCTTAAATAAAAAGCTACCCATGCAGAAGAGCAAAACATTGTTCCCAGCATATCACACACAATGTATTCCATTTATATTAATATATTAGGAGTCTTTAAATTTCAAAGCACTTACAGATGCTTCTTTTTTAATATCAGCATTGATCAAATGATTGTCTGACTTGTAACAGAGATGATAGTGCAGTGTTTTATTTCTCAAAGTCATTGAACAAGCAGGCAGAGGTACGTCTACTGTTTCAAGTTTTGCCTTACCTCTATCCTGTGTTCTTTTTGAAACATAAAGGGTCTTTGAGAGTACAGACAAAAATGTTTTTTAAAAAAAGCTGCACTCATACAAAAAGATTTTTTCCTGCTTCAAACATTTTGAAGTAAAAAAAAAAAATTCTTGTAATGACCTACTCAACCAATAACAGTATCAAATTTTGACCTGATCAGAGTTTTATAATTTTGTAAGTCTTAACCTCTTTGGCCCTATATTTTTTTTGTATTTTGCTTACTTTAGACGGATGAGACAGGCACTTCCCACTGTGTTATAAATTTTCACAACAACTCTAGCAAATCCAATAAATCTCTGACAGTACCTTTAGAGACACTGAACTTTCTTCTTTTTAATTATAGCAAACACTGTGAGAATATGAACAAATTGCAACTTTTGTGATACAATTTCTGATTTTTATAATGCAATGTCATCAGCACAGAAGGATGTTACAGGCAGGTTTGGTTGTAGCCAAAATGCTGCCAGTGTAATTCAATATACTACATAGCAGGCCCAGACCCTTTGCAGTATTATAAAGTAAAACCACTCTGACCTGCCATTAAACAAATACATATTTATAAAGACATAGATGTCTATCTGTTCATCCATTTTTTGACAATCTTTGATGATGGAGAATCTGAAGCAACACCAGCAGCAAAACATAAATGGCAAAATCCAACTTTGGAAGCTAGATGACTTATACTTTACTTCCACTTTTCCATCTGTTGTTTTTTTTCCCTTAACACTACCCTGACTGTCCTCCCAATATCAAATACTGTTAGGAATGAAAGACCCTCAGTCTTTCAATAAATATAATTTTGTTTCTTCAATTCCCCAATCCTGTTTCTCCTTACTTTACAATATCCAAAAGATTTACTGTAAATCTTGCTGACTATGTTCTCTATGTCCAAGCAATACTTCTTTCTAAATAGGTCTGCTACTGCTCTCTTCTGGTTGGAGCTCTCAGCAACTGCTATTCGAGCCCTCCAGCTCATCCAGCTACCTGACTACTGCATTCTCTTCACTTAACTCAAACTACTGCTTTACTTTGCTTTCTTTGCTGACTTACAGATGTTGCTATGATGGCAATCAAACCTAATGTCTTCATCCAAGTGTGGTACAGCGGGTCTGTGGCTAAGTAGCAGTGCTCAGTTTTTAAATAAATAATTAAATAGCCAGCACGATCTTCGTGGGTATGCATGCTCGCACAGCTGCAGGAGGTTGTTGGGGTGATTGAGACGGAGGACGCCTGCACGTGAGGGTGTGTTCTGCCTTAATTGCTTCAACGGCTTTCTGCAGTTCGTGATCAAGGCACTGTGCCCACAGAGGAAGATAAAAAGTGAGCCAGCAAAGGCAGAAAAGGGAGAAACGAGAGTATTGATTGATTGATCAATTGATTTAGCTCCTGCTAGAAAAGTTTTCATATTTACATCTGAAAAGTTTCCACTGTATTGATCTTCAGATACCTCTTGAAGAAGCATCACTTCATCATCAAAGAATATTAGAACTGCTTAGGCTTTCTACCCCTGTGCTCTCCTCTAATATATCTAAAGCTGAACTGGCGCCATCACTGGCCCCATCACCCATCAGCCAACTGTGCTTTAGTATGAGAATCACTGTAGAGCTTTTTTTGCTCTACTTTGAAATTTTGTCTTTGATAGGTTTTTAATTATACAATTAATTGACTGAATTCACACATTTTTATACGAAGGAAAAGTCTATATAATTTTATTTCAATTTTGGCTTTTGTTGACAAAAAGACTTGAAATCTGTACAAATCATTTGGGCCAGTTGGGGCACTCTTACAACCTCAGACCCCAAACAACATTAGATGATTTACTAAATTAAAGTAAACAACCAAGGGAGGCTGAACTATAAGGAGTACCAAAACAAATAATAATGAACAAAATGACAAAACTTGTGCCACAAAGGGACTTACTACCATAATAAAAGACCCCAGCTAACCAACAGGGTGCCTGGTCCAATTTCTCACCAGTAAGTAAAATCTCTGACCTCTTCTCCTCCCTAGCAGGTAAGCTCTTTCCTACACCACACTCCTGGATCCAAGCTAGTCAGACTAACAACCAGACATGGTTTGTAAGCTTCCCATCAAGACAACGTCCAGGTAGCTCACTTCTGAGATAAAGTATGCCCCTTGGGTTGTCCATAGCAAGCTCACTCTAGCAGACCCAGGTGCCCCTGTAGTCCACCACCCTTATCCCTCATATATGGATCAGGCAACCCTGCCATCAGGCTGTGCATAAGGTAATAAACCTCTCTTCCGCCCTCTATTACCTTCAAAGCAATGAATTCCTTAAATATTTCTAATGCATTTACCACTTTCCTAGCATACAATAACATAAGCATTCCATCCAGAAGAGTGATTATCCAACTGTAGTAACAGTCCTGCTCATGATCACTTTTACACATCAGACCTCGTCCCACATTTAATAAGAGCTTATAACCAACAAGTTTACGTGCAATCAGGCTGAATGTTAGGGTTGCTGTTCTATAAAGTCAATAAACTTTAATGCCTTTAAGAGATTTCCCCTCTATGAACTGTAAAAGAAAACAAGAGGAAAAAAAGCTAGAGGCAGAACAATGGGGTTTATTGAGCACCAACACTAATTCTAGGAAAAAAACATAAAGCGAATATCAGTTTTGAAGATCCACTGATGAAACCTTGGCATATTATACTTACGCAGACAAGTTATTGATTAAGTAACGTGTTGAATATAATTTTAATAGACTGCTGAATGAAGGTTTGCTGCTGTGAGTATGTCAGTACAACTGCGTCTTTCATTTGTTGGAGAAACTTTTTCTGACTGTCTAGCATTTTCTTTGACTCATTATTGAGCTATTAACCTTACAAACTGCATAGTTTTATTTTTATCATAAAAAGTGATAGTTCATAATGGAATCACAGGGAAACTCAAATAGCACTCAGAGAAACCAAGACTTTTAGACACTACCTGCGTGCCAGCCAGCCAAACAGTTGATTACTAGTAATGGACTGTGAGGACCTCTCACTAGACAGCCATCTTATATAGTCTACTCTTATGGTGGACATATTTTATTTTTATTTTTTCCTATACTTCGTTGAGTGAAGAAACCATTTTGTCTGTTTTCCTGCCACTCACACTGCTGGTTACCCATTTAATCCATGGTTGTTTTACATACAGTTAAAAGAAAACAGTTATTGGCTTATTTAATGTAGATCTATTTTTCGTTCAATTAATATCAGTAGTATGCCTGTTTATAGAAGTTACTTGAAGTGAGTGAGGTGTTACATAGACATTGGGTTACACTTGAGTTTAATATTGAATATTTGTGTATATGTACACTTGATTGGTAGTATTACACAATATGAGAGTATTATTGATTTACTTTTTCTATTAGTAAACTTTATGTAAACTTCTGTTTCATTAATAGCCACTATTCATCTTTTTTTTTTCTTGTGTAATAAATATTGTCAGTTATGAAGTTCACTAGATGGATAACTGATAAAAAAAATAGTAGCAAGAAAGGAACATTTTAGTTCAGATATAGATCTGCTAAAGGCAGGAAGGGAAACCCATGGCTTCTCTCTGATATAACTTAGCAGCAGAAATCAGGCTCTGGGGAGAAGGGTGCTAAATGAGTGAAAAACAAAAAGATAACTTTTAGGAAACAAAACAAAAAAAAATCTTTATAAAACGCATAAAATATCACTTTTTGCAGTATATACTGAAGCCATCCACTATTAATGATGAAGGTTTTATGTTGAAAGAGGTAAAACAATAAGAACTAAAGTGGAAGTGGGTTGCTTTCATTTGAAAGTTCCACTAAGCTGAATCACAAATCACAAATTTTGTTGGTCAGGCTGCAGTTTCAAAGTGATGGGAATAACAGTTTTTAACTTATCATTTCTTCCCGAATGATTATTTTTACTATTTCAGGAGCCATCTGCAAAAAGGGACACCAGCATCTTTACGGTTTAGGGAAGCTAAATAATTTCAGTGCGAGTCCTACCATTATGTCAATCTTTTAGAAATCCTGAATTGAGTTTGTCTTTACTTATGTTCTACTGGCCCGGTTTGGAAATCTTAATGTCAGCAACACATACAGCATAAATCAAATTGCAAAACGGAGGAGTAAAATAACAAGGCCTCAACAGTCAAATCTCACAGAACCGTGTAAGAAGAAAGTATTACATAAAGCAGAATGTATTCTGTCAGACATTCTCAGCTTCAGCTGTCACCATTAGGTCAGAGGTTCAAGATTCCACGGATAAAAATGCAACTGGTTCAAATTCTCCTTCACCCTGCTGCTATTTACCTTCAACATAAGTTCAATTTTAATAAAGTTTAAATCATGAACAGATACCATTTGCATCATTCATCAGTCAAGTCTAAATGTTAGTTTACCTTTTATGTTTGATCTCATGTTTCACCATAAGTTTTATGCTCACTGCTATATTTTATTTATTTGTATATTGTATGTTTATATTTATTTTATACCGAGCTTATTTTTGGTGGCTGTAATTCTTTGCAATGTGTTTTTAATGCTATGTAGAGGTCTCTATTTAAAACGTGCTGACAAACTCTTTTTCCCTCTTCTTACAATAAAATTGACTTGAATTCAATTGAATCACTGCACTGCAACTAAATAAGAAGGGGTCTGCATTAACACAAATATTGGAAAATGCACCTACAGATGAAAGATACAAAGTAAAAATGTTCTGCAACGACAACTTATCTAATGAAAAAACACTCAATTTTTTAAAAAGACAAAAAATAATGAAAACATTCTTAGTGGTACAAAATAGAAAATAATAGAAAATGGGAAGACACATAAAGCTAGCCAAATGTTTACACAAGTTTTTATTAAGGAACAAATGAAGTAATAAGCTTAACATTATAGTACTTAAAATAAATGAGTTGGCAGATGCAATAAGGGCCTTTGGTTGATTAAAGAGCCTGACCTAACTGAATCTTATTATTAGTTTTGACAGAAAAAAATACTAGAAATCATTCAGGGTAGGAGGAGTGCCTTATGACTTGAAAACTGCAAATATACTTACAATATGCAAAATGAAGATAAAATGGATCTACATTTACAGCTGAAAATGTATTATATGTATTTTTTTCTGTCATAATAAGTAATATGTACAGAAATAAAGTAACAGAATATTTCAAGAATATGTCTAAGTAGACAAGAGAGTGCACAAGTCATGATTCTGTTAAACTTTCAAAAAGTCTTTGATATGGCTCTGCAGAAAAAAATGAATCTTGAAACTCTGAGTACATATTTAGTAACTTTAGCATAAAGTATCGCCAAGCTACCTTTCACATTTTTACATAAGTTAAGTAGCTTTTATTTTTTACCTTTACAGACAAACATCTTATCACTTACCCTTCAATTTCAAAGAGCAGGAGAAGTGAACTGCTGTGACTGAGGTTTGTACATGCTTCTGTGCTGCTGCAATGATTAATGTGGGATGAGGTGGAGGCAGAAGTCAGACTGGCAGTGTATGACAAGACTTACTCGAGAATTCTGGCACAGTATGTTCTTTGCATGGCCATTAATAAATGAAAAATATAATTACTATCATCTGTGGTGGGCTGGTGCCCTGCCCGGGGTTTGTTTCCTGCCTTGCACCCTGTGTTGGCTGGGATTGGCTCCAGCAGACCCCCGTGACCCTGTAGTTAGGATATAGCGGGTTGGATAATGGATGGACGGAATTACTATAATACTGAGTAAATAAAGAATATGATTATTAGAGAACAGAATAAATAAATACACATCTTATGTTGTACAGTATATGATTTAGCTGCTATAAATGTTTAAATTGATTGTTTTCTATAAATATACCCAGCAAACTTTAAAGCCCTGCTTTGCACAATTATGAATTTATTACAATGGAAATCTGATTGAACAAGAAGTAGCTCAGATGTGGAGGATTACACATGAGTAAAAAGCAGTAGAGAAGAGCTAAAACTGAACAAACTGTAACTGAATCATGTCAGTTTTCTTAGAGAATAAAACTAATGAATGACATTTGATGAGTTTGTTGCATCTCATAGACTATTTGCAGGACTGTCTTGATATTTAGGAGGTGTAAACAGCACCACAACCTGCTTTTTAAAAAAAATCCTTAAGCAATTCCAATGTCTATATAGACTGACTCACTCACTCACTCATCAACAAAACACTATTTCCCATTTATTTAAAATGCTGAAATTTGGCAGGATGGTACATCTAGAGCAGTAGTTATCAACACAAAAAGAACATTTCAATATATCAATATTTAGGGGTAACTTCCCCCTAACAAAAGAAAAACTAAATACCCCAAAATCTGAAAAATGTGCTGACGTATTGAAATTTGATGACATTGCTGAAAAAAGGAAATGAGCAAAAATGTGTTTTTTCATTTGTCAATAATTTTTTTCTTTGTTGATATTTAATATTATGCTAAGTTACATACAGTACTCCTCGCTGCACTGTGGGCATTCTTTATGGAAATGGAGGATGTGGCGTAAGTGATTGACAGGCCCTGCGAATAGAACCACTAACCAACAGGGTAGATAGAAGACTAAAGATGGGACAGTGTCTTGAATAGGAAAAGAAGAGACATGACCTTCTTGTGAAATCTAAAGAGAATGTTCAGCAAAGCTTAAAGAAGATAGAAGGTTCAATGGTAAGCAAGTGCAGTTTTTTGCTGTTGACTACTGGCACTCTTTCATCCTGGTTACCTGTTCCACTCCATTGAGCTCCTGGCATAAAGTATCAGTGCCATTAAGCACTCTTACATGAACGACAAGTAGGAGGGAAGGGTCTGTGGATGGGTGGTGGATCCTCATGCTGCAAAGCACTCTCAAAGAAAAAAATTAATGTTGGGTCATAAACACTGTAGGATATGGCCGGCCGTTCATCCCGGCCTATACCCCCAGGCCGCCAGGTGGAGCCCTCCCTGCAGCATGGAGGTGCCCCGAATGCCAGCAGGGAATTATGGACATTGGAGTTTTCCTTTACAGCCCTGCTGGATACCACGGGGGCCGCTAGAAGGCGCTGCAGGGAGGAGCAGCAACTATTTGCTCTACGCCCCGGAAGTACGTCCGAGTCACATGGACAAGAGGAATGATGTGCTTCTGAGATGAAAAGAAGACTCTTGGATCTGACCCGGAAGTGCTAAGAAGTCACATGGCCAGGGGTTCAGGAGCACTTCCGGGTCACGGACTATATAAAGGACTGTGGGAGATGCCAGAGTTGAGCTGAGCTGGGTGGAAGGGTGGCAATGCGTCTGGGAGAGTGGAGGATTGTTATTTCTGATTATTGTATGAGTATTGTGGAGAGGAGGGTGCTTGGTGCACTGTTTAGTAATAATAAATTCAATATTTTGGATTTCATCTGGTGTCTGGCGTTTGTCCGAGGGTTCAAGGGAGCAATAGCGCCCCCTATCTGTCACAACACATAAACGACAATGTTTTGACCCCTTGACTTTTGGGAGCAGTATGTGCATTACCAAAGGGTGAAAGGCATAATAACAGCTCTACAACTCTTCCAAACTACTAAGTGGGAGGAATAGTCAGCGGCACAATAACAGCTGTGTCTAATTTCCAAAGTGCTGCACGTTACCCAGAAAAAAGGTGAGTGGCCAGTATTCAAAAGAATACTGTTTCCCATAAAAGTGTGTTTTGCAATGACCATCAACAAAGGTCAAGTTGCTACAAAAAGCAGGAAAAGGCAGAAATTGATCCACTACAGGAATGTGCTATAATTGTGAATAGCATGTTCAAGAGTAAGCAGCTCCAGTGACCTAATGATATTATTATTACTTATTATTTGACTGATGGATTTATCCAAGTCAATTACAACATTTGGTTACATTTGCTAACATTTCTTTTGTTTTCCCAATTGGAACACAGGCAAGTGTAGTGACTTGTTCATGGTTACACAATGTCAATAGTAGGATTTGAACCCAAAGCATTAACTACTATACCACACTTCCTGCCAATAATATTAGCCCTAAGTAAAAAAAAAAAAAAAAAAAAACAAAAACACATAAAAAACTATAAACACAGAGTATAGAAAAGCACTTAGTTAGTTACATAGTACTTCTGTTACATCTGATTAATCAATGACATTATGACTGAGGCCCGCTGACTTATGAAATTTCCAAGGCAAAACTGGGTAACACATCTTGTAGTAAAATCAAAAGGTACCAGTATAGAACAAGATTTGACTATCAGCCGTAGCTGTTAAATTTGAGTATCTGGGGCAGTAATTACTGGATGTAGCAATATGATAGGCAAGATTAAGTAATACTTACCACACCAATTCCTTCAAATGCAAAAATTGCTGTCCCAAAGAAAAGTGAGTACCCCTTCCAATTGGAAGCCAGTGGAAATTTCTTTGGATCTTTTAAGTCCTACAATATAAATATAACAATAGTAAATTATCTCTTCTTTTGTAATCAAAACCATATATAATCTATCATAGTTCTCTCTTATTTCATCTACCTGTAATACTGTAATAGACAAACAGGTCACAAACAAGAATGCATTATTTGCTGTTAATTGTACTTTACTTTTCTGAAAAGTACCTTCTTATAGTATGCTTTATAAAAGATATTATACAAATTCAGCTTTGACTAATGTTTATAATAAGTACATTTTCATTTATCCATCATCTGTGCCTGCTTTGAGCCTATTCTGGAATCACGAACAGAAAGAGAGGAACCAACCTTGGTACCAGCTTATTGATAGGCAATAGTCAACACAGTAATTACTGAAGGGAAGTACAATATTTGTTTGTCCTAGTCAAGTGCAAGAAAACACTTGTTTATCTCTGATCACATTTATTATGCTGTATTTCCATTAATCAGACTTGTGTATATCAAGTGAAAATAACAGCAGATGTTACAGCATATGTTATAGCAGACGGCACGTGTTCTACTTTACTCAATTAGCAATATGAAATGGCTGGCGCATTTTCAATTAACTCGGGCAAATGACATTGCTATGGTATGTGTGACTTTCATTCAAAAATGTGTGAGATTAGTACTGGAAACTGAATGTTCCATAACATGCTTTGAACAATTGCACCAACTATACTGGTGTATTGGATACTAGGGGGAAAAAAGAACAGATGTATCACATAAAAATGTCTGCAATTTAATGAAGCAGCACAAAACACATGCTTCATTTTCCTATAGCTCATTATTCCATTTTACAGACAGGCAGAAAAGTTACTGAAATGAGAACCAAACATTAAACTGCATCATTTTGTCATTCAGAAAAATTACAGTAGTTCAAATGTATGCATAAGAAATAATCATGAGAAAACCATCTAATATCAAAAATCTTTTACAATATTTATATATTGACAGAATGCTTAATCAAACTTTTCTACAAAAATACAAGTAAATCATTAGTTTAGTGATGGAAACTTATCCCATGGACATTAAAGTCATCAGCACAGCACATAATATTTACAGTAAATCCAGTTTAAATCCAGCCACATATGCTTCACCTTTGTCCTCTGTCCTGCAGCAGTGTCTATGATGTTTGCTAATTCTTTTTTGAAATGTAATTAGCCTAAAATCTTTCTAACCCAAAAAACGTCATTTTTGCCCAGTTGTCATTTAGCTATTGTAATTAACAAGAATTTATTTACACTAAAATTAGAATATGGATGTTTTTTTTTTCCCCCAAGTGACAGAAGCTGAATATGCAAATCAAAAACTAAGACCTAAAGACTAGCAGTGGGAAGATAACATTCTTAACGAAACATTTTCATTCTTTTAGGAAAAAAAATGTTTTCCTTTATTTTTAGTAAAGTTCAGGCATGGAGAATCTACAACCACTAGTCCTTATATTCTACCTACTACCTCACATATTGATACATGCACTCCAGTGGCACCACTACGGAGAGGTGTCTGTAACAAGTAATGTAACACAAATAACTGAATGAAATATTCAAAGATGATACCAGAATATACGGATATAAATAAAATCCAAAAAAACACAACTAATAAATATCTACTTTTCTGTCCACTCCGCGGCAGTGTACAGTGCAGCCGCAGAGAGCTTACACAACCTGACACAGCCAAATAAAAACAACAAGGGTGAGCTTTCTTCAAGGATTTTACTAGACGTGCCTCCCTGAAAACTGAAATATATACAAAGGAAACCTACAGGTATTTACAGTTGTACAATCAAAGACAATAAATAAGAAGTAATACTTTACAACGCAGTACATAGCAGACTATACATTAAATAATAAAGCTTTAAGATATAAGACACTGAATAACTGAATAACTTTAAGATATAAGACACTTACAAGGCGGGTGATTTCCAGAGTCGGATCGTGACAAGAGATGCACGTACACAGAGATTCAGATGTACCACAACTAAGCAGACCCAGGGGTTTATTTACCTTAAAGAAATGTTTTGGACGTGACCAAAATAAAAGATAAACGGGTGCCTACATGAGATACAAGGAGTACATTGTATTTAAATGTTTATTATGGGACTTATGTGCTTTATGAGCATTTATAATACCAGTGTGATTGAAGTACGTGACTAACAAGTGTGTTAATAAACGACAAGACAAAATAACAGCTAACAGCATGGGGGGGCAGAACATCTACTGTAAAATTCACTACACAAACATTTTCCGTCTCCTATTGAAAATATGTTAGCTCTGCATCTAAACAATGACAGAAAAACCTTGCAACTGCTTCTGAGATTACTGCTGCCATGTAGCAAGGTTGAGTGGGGCTGGAATCACTGAACATAGTTGAGAATCTTTGCTGTTGAACTTCCGTACTCCAAACCTGTTACTGCTTTTATTTTTGTTTTTCTTTTTGTTCATAATTTTATTGTTTTCTTCTTGATTTCTTGGCATGGCCATTGTGTGCTTTAATTTCTATGATGTTTGGTGTCATTTTTAGTTCAGGGTTCTACTTTCACAAAATTATGTATTTACATATATACATATTTATTTTATGTATTATTGTTTCCATTAATTTAAAATATAGGCTTCATGGAGTTTGAAAAATTTCACTGGGGAGTCATAGTGGAAGGGCCAATACCACAAAAACCCCCATTACACCAAAACAGCTAAGTGGATGTTCATGAAATTTTACATGGATATTACATTCAAAACAGCTTAACATACATAAGAATTCTTAAGATCTTGATTATTTTGCGTAGCCTTTTCTATTTAAGAACTTTCCGCACACTTTATTGTGTTGTAGATTTAATTTTAAAAAATACATTTGCCATTTTTGGACATCAATCAAAACTCAATAACCAATAATGACAAAGAGAAAATGTGTTTTCAGAAAGGTTTACAAATTTATTTAAAATCAAAAATTTAAACTTAAAAGTGAAGGTGTCTGACTACTTTCTGAATTTGCTTTCTAAATTACAGTAAAGAGGTATATATGTATAGGCATTGCCAACACTACATTATATAAATAAAACATAAGAACACGTTTCACAAACAAGAAGAGACCATATTGCTCATCAGCTAAATTGCTCTGTTTTTTTTTTCTTCAAGGTTTCCTATCCAACTACATCCATCCATCCATCCATCATCCAACCCACTATATCCTAACTACAGGGTCATGGGGGTCTGCAGGAGCCAATCCCAGCCAACACAGGGCGCAAGGCAGGAACAAATCCTGGGCAGGGTGCGCACACTAGGGACAAATTAGGATCGCCAATGCACCTAACCTGCATGTCTTTGGACTGTGGGAGGAAACCCACGCAGACACAGGGAAAACATGCAAACTCCACACGCAGGGAGGACCCAGAAAGCGAACCCAGGTCTCCTTAATGCGAGGCAGCAGCGCTACCACTGTGCCACCGTGCTGCCTTCCAACTACATGACTGGTTATTTTAATTCAGATTCCCAATACGCCAGATGTAAAGAAATGCTTTCTGCTTTACATTTTCAATGCATGCCTCCTTAATTTCCACTGGTGCTATAAAATGTGAATAACTGTTAAAATGAAAGAATTTTGATGACCTGCTCATAGCTCAGGGCTAAACTGCCAAAGTCTGTCACAGGAGGGAATGCCTTTTCCTCCCAGGATGCACTTACTGTCTCCACCTCTCTCCCCAACTTTTAGTACTGCTGTGTCATTTTTGCAGCATGGTGACTCAAACTGCACAGTACATCAAATGTAGCCTCCCTATCACATTATAAATTCTGAGCATAACATCCCTTAATTTATATACAACAGCTTTAACAATATAATCACACATATTATTTGTCTCTACTATTGTTTCTGCTCATTGATTAGATAATGGAGAAAATTACATTGAGTAAACAACTAAATCATTTTCAGGCTTTTCTTTCTATGTTACAGCATTACACACCTTGCCTTATAATTAGTATTACTTTTATCCACTTTACAGTTTTCCACAGTAGGCTGCATTTTCCAAGTGTTTTGGAGATTAGCCAGGTCTTTTTGATTTGTTTTTGTTGCCTCGTCAGTGTTTGTTTTGTCTCAAATTTTGGTGTCATCCGTGAATGTTGTTGTGGAAAAAATAAAACTTTCCTCTACTTTCAAATAAATCATTCTCAGAGACCAGATGAAAATACAGAACAATTCTTTATTTGCAGATAGATATGCACAAATGTCTCAGTCCAAGGAGTGAGCCCTCAATAAAACAAGTCATTCCCTTTTATATTTTTCTATTACCATTACGTAATCTAATACATCATGTCATCTGACCCTTAATAAGCAGAATTCTATCATCTTAGCCAATCAACTACAGCCACCAGTATCTTTGTACACGTCGAATCTTCCATTATTCTAAACACCGCTTTGTTAATAGAGGTGTCCTAAGGGTTTTCCCATTGATCTTATCACCGCTTCATAACAGGGGTGGCTTGGGCTTTCTGACTTAGTTTGTTCTCATTTTTTAAGGGGTTGTTTATTACTAATTTACTTCATTTTAACCTTATTATTTCCTTGACGGTTCATCTTAAAATGAGGCAACCCTCACATGGTCAAGCTTTAAGCTGCATTTAGTTAACCCTTTAGTTACCTTTAGTCCTTTTCCTTATGCTTTTATTAATCCATTGAAACAAGTATATACTTAAATTAAGTTGTATTAAATTGTAAAAAATCCCATGTATTTATTAAAAATATATGATCAAAACTCTGTAATGTCAGAAATATACTTAATATACCTGAATCAAACTAACTACCATAAATTAGAAGGAGTATCTACGGACAGACCTCAAAGGACTTCACTGGTTTACTCTCCCATACGCAGCATTCTCTTCTTATATGCCCTCTTTGTCTCTAATCCATTAACCGAGCCTAGTAGTAAAGATAATGCATGCATTTTGTACATTCTGTACCGCTGTGTGCTTACTTCATGCACTGGGTGTCAATAAACTATTGTTCTCAAGACACATGTGGCCATTATTTTGTTCTTCTTCCGCACAGTTAAGAAAGGTTATTATTCCTTCTAATTTATGACTCTTGTTGGAGTTAACGCTCATTTCAAAATTATAAATACAACCAAATGCTACCTTTGACTGGTCTCACACATTACTGCACCTGCTCCTAAATGAACATAGTCAAATCACAAAATGCAAGATGGTCAGGGTGTTCTATGTATGAAAACATGCATTACGGTAAAGAAAATTTGTCATGCAATGATGATTATGCCATACCTCTCTGTTATATAAAAAAAAATCCTAGGATGAGACGTAACTTTTTCAGAGAGATACTTTCATGTCCCGCGAGACAAGACTTTGTGCCAAGAGATTTAACCATGCCCAGGGCCGGAAATAAAAGATAAAAAGTAGAATGTCGTAAAGAGGTTGAAAAATGTTGGTGCAATACACATGCAGAGCAGGTTAGAGATAATGAAAGTACTAAAATTCGAAAGTCTCAAAAAAATGAGAATAAAGATCGTATTAGCGCAAACAAACAGAAATTATTCCTCGGTGAAATAACGTAACAGAAAAAAGATCAAATATATTGTTCGGATTTAAACTTTAAGTCGGAGACTTGTAGATCGTCTAATTCGTGTTGCCATCAGGGAAAAGTAGTGTTTCTTCCCAATGAAGAAGCATATTCGCGAGAATTAAAAGATTTGTTGTTTGGTGAAAGTGAAATACACATACACGAGTGCCAGAGACGCGAAGTGGCTGCCACATAGTGCATGCCGGGGGGTTGGCGAGCAAAGCGAGCAGGGGGCAAGCCCCTTAGTTTTATAATATTTTTCAAACTTGACTTGCTTTATATCAGCTTACTGTTGAGTGATTCTTTTAATGGTGGATACTATATCAGTATGTCTCATTATTCATTGTAGTGGATGCCATCACCATACATTCACTGAAGGTTAGCCAGCAGTGTTGGTGGGGGGCATCTGGCAGAAGAATATTCCAAACCTGGCCTCCATCTGCCTCTTAAACCTCTTTTATGATGTCACAAGCATAGATCCCACAAAGAAAACAGTAAGACTTAATGAGCTTGGGTGCTGCAAGCCTCAAGACAGGCACAAAATGCAGTACCCCTAGTTAGTTTCATAAGACTGTCCATTTCAGCCAAGTAGATTGCACCTCCATTTCTCTTAATACTCATATACTGGAGCAAATTAATTGATCCAGGCAATGAACTAGGGAAAACAAGTGTTTATAAACCCAGTCAAATGAATTGGGTGCAGGTAGTAGTTTAAAACTCATGACAATGAGCTGAGGAATGATACAGAGCAGAGAAGTAAAAAGAGAAACCTGTGCAGATTCACACTGATTCCTGAAGTGGGACACAAAATAGTACCTTATTATGAGTGACTGACTTATATCACTCATATATTCTATTTACGGCAACTATTGCATCTGCTTATGGTAAATATGTTTCCCTACCATGTTAAAATAAGTGCTTAGCTACTGTATTATATGAGACTTTATAGTTTCTTAGCAGGGAACAACAGAATCATTGTCTCTTATTTCCAGTCATTATAGGACAAAACAGAGGGAAGCCCGTAAGTAGTGTCCATATAATGCTCTTTTGCCAGTGAGTAATGGGAGTGTCACTTTGTGGTTACAGTATCTATTAGCCTCAGCTGTTTTGTGAGTACACTATTTAGACCAGTGTTTCTCAGCCTCAGGGTCAGGTCATGGACTGCCACCAGTGGGTCATGATTTGGCATGGTTTATAATGGTAGTGAGTCAAAGTGGGTTGTAAATAAGGTCAAGAGTGGGTCTCTGCTCTGCTAATCACATTTAGTTAAATCCCTCCCTGCTCTGACAATCACATTCCAATTCACCAAAGGGAAGAAGTGTGTTGCAACACCAGGAAGGTTGAGAAACACTGCTTTAGATCACCCTCGAGTCTGGCAAGCAGAAACACAGTACAGGTTGAGTTGAATGTTGTTTGTTTGATTCAAGTAGTTGAACCCTTTTAGGAAAGAACCTTTAATGCATGTTATATGGAGGGAATGACCTCTTGCCAAAATAATATACAACCACAACCAAGTTTGTCTCTTATTCTTTTCTCCTCTACTGCTATGTCGAAGAAATTACCAGAGCCCAAGAAAACGTCCAGCGAAAAGAGCGGCTATATGTGACCTACATTTTAATGAAAAAAATTAAGATTAACTTGTAACTTTGAACTAGGCTGGTGGTAGTAGTGGTGGTGGTGGTAGCAGTATTGTCACAGGTACAGAGTACAGTGAAGTAATTACTTGCAGGTCATGCAACACGCTGCATGAGTAGGTGTTGATGTGTAAGTGTGCCCTGTTATGGTCTGGCATTTCATCCAGGGTTGGTTCTTGCATTGCATCCAATGCTGACCACACATGCTCTAGTCCCCTGGATCAGAACTTAGATTAAATAACTTGAACATTGATGGAGAGGTTAATGGAAGTAGTATATATTGTAATTTAACTGCTGCTTTTTATTCCTACAGTGAAATGTTGGTGCAAAGTTTACTCTACTATCTTACAGTCCCAGTTTCCTGTGTTCACATCTTGACTCAGCCACTGTCTGCATGGCTTTCAATCCCAAAGACATGCAAGTTAGATTGACTGGCAACTCTTTGTTGGTCTGATGTGAGTAAGAGATAATGAGTGTAAAAATGTGCCCTGCAATAGATTAGCTTCCCATTAAGGACTGAATCTGCCTTGAATTCAATGTTGTTAGAATAGATTCTAACCTCCATATCTCTATATTGTAGTGAGCAGATTTTAGGAACATGATGAGTGAATGAACTTTTTTGGTTTGTTGCTTAACTATTTTATGGATCAAGAAAGCCATGGTACTGGAAAGAAGCAATGAGATAAAGTTTTTTATTCACCCAGCTGAAAACACTGCTTTCAGTCATAAAATCTGACAGCATGTATGCATATACGGCTTATTGTAGCACCATTAAGCATTAAATCACGTTCTTAGCTCTCTGTCAAGTATATGATTATACTACTAATTTAACTTAAATTTGTATCTGTGACCAAGTTTGTGAAGGTTTTCTGAAAGTACATTTGCCATCAAGAAACTAAAATGGAGCAACCAAAAATTCTTAATCTAAACACTAACATATCATACAATTTCTTGATAGCCATGAAAAGAAATCAATATTTTCAAAAAGTAAATTTAGTTTAAAAGGCCTTACCTGACCCAAATCCAACAGGATATTGATTAAAGTGCCAGTACCTATTTTCCCAAAAAACAAAATCCATAGTGGGCGGCACGGTGGCACAGTGGGTAGTGCTGCTGCCTCGCAGTTGGGAGATCTGGGGACCTGGGTTCGCTTCCCAGGTCCTCCCTGCGTGGAGTTTACATGTTCTCCCCGTGTCTGCGTGGGTTTCCTCCGGGCGCTCCGGTTTCCTCCCACGGTCCAAAGACATGCCGGTTAGGTGGATTGGCGATTCTAAATTGGCCCTAGTGTGTGCTTGGTGTGTGGGTGTGTTTGTGTGTGTCCTGCGGTGGGTTGGCACCCTGCCCAGGATTGGTTCCCTGCCTTGTGCCCTGTGTTGGCTGGGATTGGCTCCAGCAGACCCCCGTGACCCTGTGTTCAGATTCAGCGGGTTGGAAGATGGATGGATGGACAAAATCCATATTGCCCTTTCTTTACAGCGTTAGGTGAAAACTGACCTTAAAGCAAAATTTCTTCTATAGCATATGCAGATTCTGTTTGTCAGAATATCATAAGAACAGATTATAGGACAGTGCTTTTGAGTGAGTAAAAGTAACTTTTTTTGGTAGACATTTGTTCAAACCTATTTTATACTGAGGGTGTACTAGTTTTGGCTTTGATGCTAATGGAGAGTTGCGATTTTTAGCAGTTTTTAATCTTTGAATAAGTTTTAAATCACCTTTGTAAAATGACTGAACACCAGCACCACCCAGGACAATATCTAGCATGATCCACAGTAAGCAGCTCAAGTGAACTAATAATATTAACCCCTGATGAAAAGAAAAAAAAAAAAACAAAACAAATATTGTACATAGAAAAATACTTAGTTATGTAGTACTTCTGATACATCTGATTTACCAATTACACTATAATGGAGCGGCGTTGACTTAGAAAATGTCCAGGGTGAAGCTGGATAACACTATATTTATCCCCCATGGTTATATAAGTAGTTCTTAATAAAGACTAGGAAGCTTCTAATGATAAAAAGAAAAATAACATATATGGATCCTGAGAAATTTCTAATGGAAGATAAACTCACATGATGATAGTGCACAACAGGATCACTGTAATAGGGCACAGTACCATGATGGTATTGTGAGATTGGTGGTCATCACCACTCACCTCCTAACTGGGATAAAACCTAACACATTTACTCAGCGCACATCTATGGATCAGGTGCGCAATCAACGAAACTGGTTAAAAATGATTTTCTGTATGTCGGAACAGTTAGTATGGCGACACCACTGCATCAGAACATACACAGATATTGGGAAGTTTTACACTGATTCTCATCTAAGGGTCATATTTCTGCTTCAAAGCCTTTTATTCAGAGGTTAATTAAAGATATTTTTAAAGATGGTAGTTAGACATACAGTGCTCATTGCTACCGTTATTTTCTCAGTGTAGCTGTAAACTGTCCAGATCTGGTTTCTCTTTGCCTTCTGCCCACACACTGTTGCTTTTAAAGAATCTTCCATTACCAGGCATCAGACGGACAATAAGAGGAGTCTATTAAAAGTTGTCATGTAAGGAATTTTGGAATTTGTAAGGCATTCTAAAACAGCACCTATCTGATGTATGAAGTAGTGTGTGCAATGCTGATCAGCGTGGTCATTTTATCTGTGATTTTGGTTTAACTTTAGTAATTGAATCACAAGGTAAAAATGGAGCCGAGCAAGACCTTAAAACACCAAGACTACACAGGGCTAATAAGAGAGCTGTACCAATACCCAGGAAGCGTACCAAAGAGGAGTTTGCAATCAAGTGTATTAGATTATTTAGTGAAACAGCAACTCATAGAAGGCTGAGGGATCCTAGATAGAAGATGTTCATCCACAAATGAGCTGAGTTACTATGTGCACTTGTGACTGATGTGCCTAGGACAAGACAAGAGTTGGTACTGTGACAACTTTGTAAATCACAAGTGTCAGGTCCATCAAGCCTGTGTCCATGTGCCAACTGAAGGACCTGCCTACTGATTTTCCTTTGGTGTCCTATCCTTTCTCTGTGGGAGATCTACACTAGGATGTTGGAGGAAAAGACATTTGTCACAGAAATTAGAGTGTTACCACCACCGCACATTACCTCATTTATTGAAAGTTGGAATTGCAGAATAGTTTTATTTTAACAAAATTTAAATCACAGCTACAAATAAAAAAACAAGACTGTCTATATCTAATGTGTATATTGAGATGTAAATATGTGATTTTACTGTAGAATGCAAGAAATTCATAAACTGGACCCAACTTTTCACTTTGCACAAAAACTGTCATTAGGGCACCTCATAAGGTTTTCATACATATACATATTACTTTGTAACCTGAACATTTTTTAAACATTTTTGGCAATAAAATGGCACTCAGCATAATGAAAAATACAAATCTGTCAGCTACAAATAATTTCAAAGCATTTAAAACATGTGCATAGATAACAAGCGCAAAACATTATAGTGTCTAACAATTCAAATTGGAAACTCACAGCTATCTTCCTTTTGAAGTACTAGGTTCTTGTCTATAAGCCGCGGCTTATCTAAGGAAAAAAGTTGTGAAAATGAAAAAATAGAATATCGGCTTATACATAAGTCCGGCTTATACATCCATCGCGGGGGTTGCGTTCCAGAGCCACCCGCGAAATAAGAAAATCCGCGAAGTAGAAACCATATGTTTATATGGTTATTTTTATATTGTCATGCTTGGGTCACAGATTTGCGCAGAAACACAGGAGGTTGTAGAGAGACAGGAACGTTATTCAAACACTGCAAACAAACATTTGTCTCTTTTTCAAAAGTTTAAACTGTGCTCCATGACAAGACAGAGATGACAGTTCTGTCTCACAATTAAAAGAGTGCAAACATATCTTCCTCTTCAAAGGTGTGTGTGTCACATAGAGAAAACAATCTCTAGCAAACAAATCAATGGTGCTGTTTGGCTTTTAGGTATGCGAAGCACCGCGGCACAAAGCTGTTGAAGGCGGCAGCTCACACCCCCTCCGTCAGGAGCAGGAGCAGGAAGAGAGAGAGAGAGTTTGTTTTTCAGTCAAAAATCAATACGTGCCCTTCGAGCTTTTAAGTATGCGAAGCACTGTGCAGCATGTCTTTTCAGGAATCAGCTTTACAAAAGATAGCAACGTGAAGATAATCTTTCAGCATTTTCAGACGAGCGTCCGTATCGTCTAGGTGTGCGAACAGCCCCCCTGCTCAATCCCCATATGTCAGGATCACAGATAGGCAGCGCAAGAGTGAGAGAAAAGTAAGCAATCTAGCTTCTCAGCCATCTGCCAATAGCGTCCCTTGTATGAAATCAACTGGGCAAACCAACTGAGGAAGCATGTACCAGAAATTAAAAGACCCATTGTCCGCAGAAATCCGCGAACCAGCAAAAAATTCGCGATATATATTTAAATATGCTTACATATAAAATCACAATTTAAATGACCGCTACGCGCGCGTGTTGACTCGGCGACGCCCAGAGCAGAAAGAACTCACTCCGGCCGCTCCAACTGCGCCATGCGGGGAGTGAGAGAGACGCCAATATCTCACACTCTCTCCCCCCTTAAAGAAATTAAATGGGTGCGAGTGAGACCACTGACCTCCCTCCCTTCTATTAGTTATAGATTATAGTACGTTCGGCTTATCCATGAGTCCGGCTTATCTATGATACGATTTTATTTTAAAAATTCGTATGATTTTTGGTCTCCGGCTTATACATGAGTCCGGCTTATAGACAAGAACCTAGGGTACTTTAATGTTTTTTGTTTATTGTAAAATAAATCTTTAATGGCGTACTCTTGTGAAAGGTAATCAAGGCTGAATCAACAAGTTAAGAACACTTGTTCCTTGTTCTATAAATTGGCACTGCAACATGGAGCAGTAGCTTTGACACTAATTAGGCATTTTAAGCATTACTTTGAAACTTGTAACAATAAGTTATAAGCGCTTAGCTGTAGGTGCATAAAGTACTACAAAGGTGATGTTATGACTCTAGAAAAATGTAAAATCTATACTTACTATCATATTTGTTTTACCTTATATTGAATATATTCAGAAATGAACAGGAAGAGCATATACAAAGGACAAAGAAATCTCATTTCTAAGCTTTAAGTAGAATGACACCTTTTATTGGCTAACTACAAAGATCACAACATGCAAGCTTTCGAGGCAACTCAGGCCCCTTCTTCAGGCAAGATGTAATCCACATCCACATAATTACCACATCCATAATGGCTAACACGGTACAACACCCTAATACTACTAAGGTTTAAGAAAAGTCAATTCGTTGAGCCATGCAGTTGGCAGAATTAACAAAGGTGGAAAATCTTTAATAATAATTAACCCAAAGTAAAGAAGAAGGCTCAAAGCCAGAACTTGTCAATTAGCTTCCTATGAGTTTAGCCTTTTTTTTTTAACTTTAGTGATGTTCAGAAACATCTAGTAATTGTCAAACAGAAGTTCCTCAGGTAAAATCATTTTGATATACTGTAAGTATGAATCACAAATACATACAAAACAAAATGTTACAATTAATAACACTGATAGAAACAGCAACTGATTAATCTTAATACATGCTGGCCTATAACACTTATAACTCACTGCAGTAATACTGCAAAATGATGTGGCTGTGAAGGTAAGCTATATTATTACTAAAATTGCTTCAGCTTCAAAACCATATTCGAAAGAGAACTTCATTAAAACATACATGTTGAGGGCAGCTGAACTGGTTTGTCCTGACAAGTGGCAGTCTTAAGTTTGTTGAGACAAATGATAGCAGGAAGAGTCATGGACTTAACGAAAGACTTGGACAGACAATTATAGGAAAACGTAAAGGCTTTATTTGTTTTTCCATTGCAATTGATGACAGGGCTGATGTGGTTCAACTTCCACTTTTCATCAGAAGTGTTGGTAACATTTTGAATGTCATTGGAGAGTTTGTTGAAGTGTTACCTTTAATGGACACAACTACTACTAGTGATAGGTTTAATTGTTTAGTTAGATCCTTGGATAAACTGGGCTCATGCTGTTAGTATGGCCACTGTGGGAAAAAAGCATAGGTTTTTACCATATGGACAGTTTTTTTGCCAGGGGAGGTAAAGGTTTTTGCACATTTCATTGTACTCTACATGAAGAGTCATTACGCTGGAATTTACTTAAAACTGATCATTTCATGAGTATCTTTATCAAAATAGTGAGTTCCATCCAGGCAAAAAGACTCAGCCACTGAGAGCTTGATTCTTTGCTGAGTGAGCGCAATGTTAGCCATTACCTCCCATACCACACAGAGGTAAGTTGGTTGCACCGGGAAGTCATACTTGTGTTTTTATGCAATGCAATCGGATTTTTCTTGAGTCAAAAACAGAAAACCGTGATGGAAATGAGTGATCCCAGATGGATTCAGGATCTTTCATTTACGTTAGTTGCTGAATCCTTGAACATTCCCAACACAAACTGGCAAGGTCAAAACAAATGTGTATGATAGCATCTATGCACTTAAGCAGAAACTAAATTTGTCTAAGGTGAAACTTGCAAAGAACAATCCTACACAATTCCTCTCCCTAAGAAACGTCAATAGCACAGGCAGGGCTAAAAAATGGATTGATCCAAAATTAAAATAACATGTTTAAAAACCGAGTTTCAGCAGCATTTTCAAATCCTGAACCAACATTAGCTGAAATTTAGGGTGTTTACATCACCATTCACCAAAAACGCACCTTACATGCCATAAGACCTGAAAATGGAATTAATTGATTTCCACTACAATGTCAATGTATGTTTTAACACACTTTATCAGAATTTTGGACCAAAAATATCCAAAACCCAAAAATATCCAAAACTGACAGCTTTTGCCTCTGTGACTTTGTGCGTGTTTGGAAGCACCTTTTATGAGGAAGTGCTTTCTGTTATGAACATAAATAAATCAAAACCGCACTCTTGCCTGACACAAAGACATTTGAATGACATATTTTAAAGAGCTGGTTAAAGCCAAAAGAGTCCAGATGTAAGGGAATTCAAAAAAGCAGGCTTGGCTCATTTATTTTTGTTTTCCTGAAATTTTTTTTTCCACTAGCAGTGAATTTGCAGGACCTGAAAAATATTGTTACTTGTCAGTCAGTCAGCCACTTAAGGGACTTTAGCAATATGCTTATAAGAACAATGTTGAGAGAAATCAAATTATCAATACAAAATGATAGTTACTTTGTAAATGTATTATTTTCATACTAATTGCTCAACAAAGATGATTTGAATGAATATCCATCCATCCATTTTCCAACCCGCTGAATCCAAACACAGGGTCACGGGGGTCTGCTGCAGCCAATCCCAGCCAACACAGGGCAGAAGACAGGAACCAATCCCGGGCAGGGTGCCAACCCACCGCAGTGAATGAATATTATAATTAAATTATATTTAGGCACAAATTAAATAATGACAACAAATTAGGAATACAAGGTAGTGATCTGTAACCTGCTTGTTAGATTTTTGAACAGGGTGGCCCCCAACCCCAAAGGAGTCTGATATCCCTAACTTAGCCAAAAGAATGTCAGAGGTCCCTCCCTCTATATTTTTGCAGCTCAAGCAGGATCTGTTAAATAAACACAAAAACTATCAAATCTTCAGCAAATTTTAAATTAAACATTTTTCTGCATATATAAAACTTCTATAGGTCTTGTGTGAGGATGCAGAAGAAGCCTTTGACAGAGGTGAATAGGACATTTATTTACTGTTGTGGCGGACAGCCGGGTCCCATGCCCAGCAGGGACGGCACTTCTGCATCTGTTCCGGGGGAGCAACCATGGGCAGCTCAATACCTCCCCCGGGACGCTTGGTGGCAGCCTCCCTGGCGGACAGTGATCCCCCAACCTCTCGCATGGCTCCATGGGAGATGGAGTCCTCCACAGCCTGGTTGGGGGCTCAGATGGCCACTAGGGGGAGCTGCATGGAGTCAACAGCCCAGCTGGACATATCTTTAGCCCCACCCGGAAGGGCAATTAGGACCAGGTGGTCAAGCACCTGGAACGCATCCGGGTGGGATATAAAAAGGGCAAGCCACCACCACTCGAGGAGCCAGAGTTGGGAGGAAGGAGACGAAGCTTGAGGAGGAGGAGTGGTGGTAAAAAGAAGAAAGAATTGTTGCTGTGTTGGGATTGTGCTTAATGGACTGTGTATTGCCTGTGGGTCACAGGGAAGACGTGCGCCCACGGGTGAAGAAAAATAAAACTTGTATTAGTTTCATACATGCCTCTGTGTCCATCTGTGTTGAGTCGGGCGCCTATATAGCGCCTTTGTTACACTGTATTATACAAATTTGGGTTTGAGCCCAATATATTTGGACATAAATACTATACAATTTAAATATTTTGTTTTAGAATATGGAAACAAACAGAGCTGTCGTTGCTACTTGCCAATACTATTCAACCTCTTGTTATCTATATCTGCAAACAAACAGTGACATTTAGGGGATTATAAGGGTTGAATATGGAAAAAGGTACTGATTCTCTTTATGCAGATGATAAGGTATTATATTACTGATTCATATTCATCATTATATTTTCGATGAGATATACTGTGTATTTCCCACTGAATCACTGGATTTAAGATTAAGCTGAATACAAATATATGAATCCTAGCCAATACTCTTTAGCATTGACTTGAAAAGTTTTCTTTAACTGGCTCACAACAATTCTAATATTTAGGAATCACATTTACAAAAAGAAAATAATATTAATAAAGATGCAATTAAATATGATTTTAGAAACCTGAAGAAAAGAATTAAACAAAATATGTTAGTTGGGAAAATTTATATTGTCCAAATGAGCATCTTCCCTACGTTTCAATAACTTTCATAATATTCCCATTTACAGTGCTGTAAAAAAGATACTTGCCCCCTTCCTGATTTTCTCTATTACTGCAAACATTTGACAATGAATGTACTCAGGTCTTTCACAAAAATTAAATATTAGATAAAGGGCCCACGAGTGAACATATACTTATGTAATTAATTGAATAAACAAAGTTACCCAATGATAACTGATACTGTGTGAAAAAGTAAACGCTCCCTAATCAAATCAGTCCAATTAAAGCAATAGTTAGAGGCAGCGTATTTTAACCACGGACTAAAGACCATGTACTTTTCTGATAAGTGAATGCAAACCCTTCACAGTACAGAAACGGCACTTGTTAAAATTACCAAGGACCTTCTTATGGCTGCTGACTCCGGTCTAATTACTATTCTCACCCTCCTTGATCTGAGTTCGGCCTCTGATACTACTTTTCATACCATTCTCCTTACTAGATTATCTTTGATTGGAATTACCCACACTCCACTTGATTGGTTTAGATCCTACCTCTCAAGCTGCACTCAGTTCATTCAGTTTAAAACCTTCACATCCCAACCCACCGCTGTTACTTCAGGTGTGCCCCAGGGCTCTGTCCTGGGGCCTCTTCTTTTTATTATTTACCTTCTTCCCCTTGGCAATATTTTTCGTAAATATAACATTAATTTTCACTGTTATGCTGATGACACCCAGCTCTACCTTGCTAGTAAACCCACCTCTTCCTTTCCACCATCTTCGCTTATTGACTGCATTGCTGAAATTAAATCCTGGTTTTCTTTGAATTTTCTTAAATTAAACAGTGACAAAACTGAGGTTCTCCTCATTGGCTCAAAATCATCATTATCCAAAGCCAATAATCTTTCTCTTATTATTGATAACTCCATTGTTTCCCCATCACCTCAGGTCAAAAGTCTGGGTGTCATCCTTGACAGTACTCTATCTTTCCAATCTCACATTAATAACATCACCAGGTCTGCTTACTTCCACCTACGTAATATTAATTGCATCTGCCCCTCCCTCACCCCCATGCCATTCTTGTTCATAGTCTTGTTACTTCTCGTCTAGACTATTGCAATTCACTCCTCTTTGGTCTCTCTAATAAATCTCTCTATAAGCTTCAGCTAGTCCAGAATTCTGCAGCATGTATCATTACTCGAACCCCGTCTATTCACCATATTACTCCGGTCTTGCAGCAGCTTCATTGGCTCCCGATTAAGTTTCGAATTGATTTTAAAATTCTGCTATTAACATTTAAGGCCATTCATAACCTTGCCCCTCCATATCTTTTTTTTTTTTTTTTTAATATTTTTATTTTATTAATTTTCATTGTAATCATTCCATACAAACAGATCAATTTATAACCCAACAAATTTGAAGACAAATCAAACCCCACCCCTGAGAAGGAGAGCTTAGCTAAAGGAAAATTGCTTTAAGCTTTTTAATAAGGCAACATTAGACAAAAGAAGGGGAGAAGTAAATATCTATATAAATAAGAGATGGAGAAGGGAGTTAAATGCAATAATAGTTAATTCTCTTATTCTAAAATAATATTGATTAAATCCTGCCAAGTTTTGAAAAAATTTTGTACAGATCCTCTAACTGAAAATTAGATTTTTTCCAATTTCAAATAATATAAAACATCAGTTTCCCACTGACTTATAAGAGGAGAATTAGGATTCTTCCAATTTAACAAAATAAGTCTGCGTGCCAAGAGTGTAGTGAATGCAATCACCGTTTGTTTGTCCTTCTCCAATTCAAGTCCATCTGGAAGGACACCAAACACAGCTGTTAGTGGGTTAGGAGGGATTGTGATACTAAGGCTGTCTGAGAGGCACTTAAAAATTTTTGTCCAAAATGATGTTAGTTTGGTGCAGGCCCAGAACATGTGACCCAGTGAAGCAGGAGCTTGGTTGCAGCGCTCGCAGGTTGGATCCTGGCCTGGAAACATTTTGGACAGTTTTAAGCGAGACAGATGAGCTCGATATATAATTTTTAGTTGAATAATTCTATGCTTTGCGCATATAGAACTCGAGTGAATTCTCTGCTTTGCTACCTTCCACTCCTTTTCTGATATATTGATTAAGAGATCTTCTTCCCAATGTCCTCTTGGATCTTTGAAAGGTAGGGACTCTAATAAGATTTTATATATTGCGGAAATAGTGTTTGTTTCCTCGGAATTGAGCAGTATTTTTTCCAGCATTGTGGAGGGTGCAAGGTGGGGGAAATCGGGCAATTTCTGTTTAACAAAATTTCTAATTTGAAGATAGTAAAAGAAATGTGTAGCTGGGAGGTTAAATTTTGAACGTAATTGTTCAAAAGATGTAAATATGTTGTCTATATAAAGATCTCTGAGCATTTTAATCCCAAAACTTTTCCAGGTATTAAAAACTGGATATACTTGCGAAGGTTGAAAGAGGTGGTTCCCTTGCAGAGGTGCCACTGATAAAAGATTTTCCATCTTAAAATGCTTCCTAATTTGGTTCCATATTCTGAGTGAGTAAAGCACAATTGGGTTATTAGTATATTTGCGATAACTTTCATTTATTGGAGAGCAGAGCAGGGAATATAAAGAAGTACTACAGGATTTTACTTCTATTGCAGACCAAGCCTGTGTATGTGCATTTATTTGTGTCCAGGTTTTTATGGCTTGTATGTTTGCTGCCCAGTAATAAAACTGAAAATTAGGTAAAGCCATGCCACCTTCTGCCTGAGGTCTTTGTAGGGTCGCTCTTCGGATACGTGGGTGTTTTGAGTTCCAAATGAATGAGGTTATTATTGAATCTAACTGTTTAAAAAACGATTTATTGATATATATTGAAATGTTTTGAAATAAAAAGAGAAGTTTAGGAAGGATATTCATCTCAACGATGTTAATTCTTCCGGCTAGAGTGAGATGAAGGGTTGACCATCTATGCAAGTCTTGCTTAATTTTTTCCATACAGACGCCAAAATTTTGTTGATAAAGAGCTTTATGTTTACTTGTGATATTTACCCCTAGGTATTTAAACTGATCTGCTATGGTAAAAGGTAGGGTGTCTAATTTATTATTATATGCTTGTGAGTTCACTGAAAAGATTATACTTTTATTCAGATTAATTCTAAGACCAGATATCTTTTGAAATTCTGTTAGTGCTGTTAAAACAGCAGGGACAGTGTTTTCTGGGTCCGATATATATAAGACCATATCATCTGCATATAAAGAAATTTTCTGTTCCAGTCCTTCTCTGACAATCCCCTTTATCTGATGAGAATTTCGGCAGTGAACCGCCAGTGGTTCAATAGCGATTGCAAACAACAGTGGCGACAAGGGACATCCTTGTCTGGTACCACGTTCTAGTTTAAAGTAGTCTGAGCAAATTTTATTAATACAAACTGAAGCTTCTGGACTGGTATACAGTAGTTTAATCCAAGCACAAATATTCGGGCCAAACCCAAATTTCTCCAATGCAGTGAAAAGGTAATTCCATTCGATCATGTCAAATGCCTTTTCTGCGTCTAATGATAGTAATATCTCTGGGGTGTTTGATTTTGCTGGTGAATATATAACATTAAACAAGCGTCGGAGATTTGAAGATAGATGTCGGCCTTTAATAAATCCAGTTTGATCTTGTGATATTACCGAGGGCAGCACTTTCTCCATCCTTCTAGCTAGGATTTTTGAGAGTATCTTAACATCATTATTCAGGAGTGAAATTGGTCTATATGATGCACATTGTAACAAGTCCTTATTTTGTTTAGGAAAGACGGTGATTAATGCTTGTCGAAATGTTTGAGGTAGTATTTGGTGGTCTTTAGCTTCTGTAAATGTTACCAATAAGAGTGGAGCTAGCTGAGTGGAGAATTTCTTATAAAACTCTACGGGGTAACCATCAGGGCCTGATGATTTCCCGCTTTGTAGTGACTTTATAGCGTCTAGTAATTCTGTTAGCGTTAGAGGTTTATCTAGTTCCTCAGCACTTAAAGCATCTATTTGTGGTATTTGTGAATTATCCAGAAATGCATTAGATTGCGTGTTGTCTTCTTTGGGCTCAGTGGAATATAAAGACTTATAGTAATCTCTAAATGTGTGCATTATTTTATTATGGTCGATGATTTCTTCTCCATTCTTGTTGGTGATTACTGGTATTGCATTGTGAACTTCTTGTTTATGAATTTGTTGAGCTAAAAGCTTATTAGCTTTTTCTCCGTGTTCATAGTAATGCTGTCTAGACTTATAAATAAGTTGTTCAGTTTCTTTAGTTGTTAAGATGTTAAGTTCTGTATGCAGGGCCTGCCTTTTCCTGTGAAGAGCTTCACTTGGACGCCTGGCTTGTTCTTCATCTATTCTAGTAATTTCATTTCTTAGCTCTGACACTTTCTTGGTTTCTAATTTATTTCTATGGGAAAGATATGAAATAATCTGGCCTCTTAGGAAGGCCTTTAGAGTTTCCCAGAGTGTTCCTGCAGAAACCTCTGTAGACGTGTTTGTCTCTAGGAAGAAGCTGATTTGTTTGGATATAAATTCTGTGCAGTTCTCGTCTGCCAATAAAAGAGGGTTAAGACGCCATCTGCGAGGTGAGTACGAGGGGCTTATTGATTTTAGCTCCAAGACTAGAGGGGCATGGTCAGAGATAACAATTGTGTCATATTTGCATGATTTAATTGTAGGCAGGAAATTATTATCTGTAAAAAAATAATCAATTCTTGAGTAGCTATAATGCACTGGTGAGTAGAACGAATATGTTCTTGAGTTTGGGTTAAGAAACCTCCAGGGGTCTGATAAGTTGTGATCATTTAAAAACTGTGTAATTATCTTTGCAGTATTAGATGTCATCCCCCCTGTCACGGGAGTCCTATCTAAGAGTGGATTTAAAACACAATTAAAGTCCCCAGCCATTATAATTTTATGAGTGTTCACATTGGGAATGGATGCAAATAGATTTTGCATGAATTCCTTATCATCAACATTGGGTGCATAAACATTTATCAAAATCATTTTACTGTTATATAAGTTGCCCATGACCATCACATATCTCCCTTCAGGGTCCGACACTACCTCTGATGCTACAAATGGAACTGTTCTATGTATGAGAATTCCCACCCCTCTAGTTTTCTTTATAAAGCTAGAATGGAACATTTGGCCAGTCCAGTCTTTTTGTAATCTGAACTGATCCTTGGTTAGTAAGTGGGTCTCCTGTAAAAATACTATTTTAGCGTTTAAGCCTGTTAGGTGAGAGCATACTTTCTTTCTCTTTAATTCGTGATTCAGGCCTTTAACATTCCAGCTCACAAAGTTAACTGTCCCATCATGGAGACATTGATTCTAAGTTTTTAATGTCATTTTATAGTTTTAATTGGTAATATGGCAGTTTTAATCTTAGTTTCAAGATTCCCCAGGAGTTGTTGCATGTTAGCCTGTTGCTGCATTGATATTTATAATTATAAGGATTATAAGAATAGATTAAATATAACCTGCTCTCCTTCTCTCCCCCCCTTTATCCCCCCCCCCCCCCATTTTGCCTCCCCACATGAGGCTAGACCCCACTTCGCGATGTTCCAGTCCTCTGACATACGAAGAGACAGAGCACGTCCAAAACAAAACAAACCCCACCCTGCAGCGGCGTTACAGAATTAAAACAGAGATATCTTTTACAGTTAAATCCTTAATACTATCTGCCGAAAATGTTCTCATTAACAATATTTAAGCTTGAAATAATCTTCAGCGCTTTTAAGTTAAGATATTAAGATTAAAAAAAAAAAAAAAAAAAACAACCCTGGGAGTGATTTTAAAAACTAGTCTAGGATAAACCTGGTAATTCATACTGTAATAGTATAGTGGTAATTGTATAAATAGTAGAACAAGCATTAAACCAAGGGTATGAAGTTAAACAGTCTACTTTAAGGTATAGTAAAATAAAAAAAATAAATAAAAAAAAAAAAAAAAGGAATAAAAAAATAAATAAATAAAACGAATCCTACTTTAATCACTTCCACATTTTCACACTCACGTCTATAACTCTATAACTCTGATTAAAACATAAACATATAACATATAAAGTCCAGCTAAAAACAAAAAAAAAAAAAAAAAAAAAAGAAAATAAGATGTATAATTATAATACCAGTCTCTTTAAACATGGATCCAGCGATCAGATCATAGGTCTTTCCCGTGCCTTGATAGAATACAGCTCTTTAATTTTAATTAACTTTCAAAAAAGTGTCGGAAACAGCTTCTTTAATTCTTTTTCAGCTTCTTCTTTGCTGAAGAAGATATAATGTCCATCTTGAACTTCCACTTTCAGTTTGGCAGGATACAAGAGGCTGTATTTGATATCGGCTTCCCGTAGCATCCTTTTAATGTCGTTGTAGGATCTGTGTTTTGCAGCTGTTGATGGTGAGAAGTCGGTAAAAATACGAATAAGATTATTTTCGAATATAATCTCTTGCTTGTGTCTGAGAAGTGCCATCACATCAAGCTTACATCTTAGTCGTTCGAAGCGGACAATAAAAGACCTAGATTTAAAGGCGCTTGGTATCTTTGTGCGATAAGCCGTGGCTATCTCATTGTCGAGTTTAAAGTCATCTCCAATTATTTTAGACAGTAATTCTACTGCAAATTTCACTGGGCTTGAGCTTTCTCGTTTCTCAGGTATACCCTCAATTCTTATATTATTTCTTCTGCACCCATCCTCCAGGGCTGCAAGTCTGTCTCCAAGTTTTTTGTATTCCGAGTTCGCAGCTGTGGCTTTTTCATCGGCGTTAGATGCCATTTGTTCCGCTGTTTCCACTCGAGCCGTGAGTCCCTGCTTAACGTCTTCCAGCTGATCTGAAACGTCATTAATATGATCATCAAGCCTTTTCAGTTTGGAGTTAGTTTCTTCAATGTGTTCCACTAATTTCTCCAACATGCCTTTAAAGTTCACGTCGAAACGTTCAAATAGACGCGTTTCCTTATCTTTGTTATCCTTCTTGAGTTCAGTGGCCACCTTCTTAAGATCATTTGTGTTATCTTTCTTAAGCTCCTTCATGGCCGTAACTATGGCAGTGGACTGTGTAGCGATCATCTCTTTCTGTGTAGCGATCATCTCTTTCAGTTCGGACAGTTCGCTTCTGCTTTCGTGCTCCGCAAGTGAAAATGCAGCTCCTGTTACAGGCTCGCGATGAGTAGATGAGAGCACGTCCTGCAGAGCCCTTTCTAGTCTCGAATGATCCTCAGAAATCGGCGATCCCTCGCGACCTGTATCACTTGCGCCTTCGCTCCCATTTTCACTCTCGACTGGAGACGATACAATGGAGCGGGGTCCCAGGAATTCTGCGCACTCTTCTGCCTGTTCTAGGTCAGTCTCCATGATGCCATACCTTACACTTGCACTCAGGCCGGAAGTCTGTCCGGACTTCGATGCAGCTTTAAGTTTCTTTTCCGGTTCTTTCTGACTTTTCTTCTTGTTACTCATGCTTGTATATTGTAGTGGAAGTTCCTTGGTTGGGTTAAATACAGGATACCTCTAAATAATATGAAATACGTGGGAAAATAAAGCCGCTGCTAGCGGAGCTCTGCTTCAGACGTCCATCTCCTATAAACGGACGAAACCAACTGCCCCTCCATATCTGTCCAACCTTCTTCATGTTGCCATTCCCTCCCGTAACCTTAGATCCTCTTCCTCCATCCATCTGACCATCCCTCTCGCCCGTCTAACCACCACTGGGAGCGGACCATTCAACTGTTCTGCTCCCAAGCTCTGGAATTCATTACCTACCGATCTTAGAAATATCAAATCATATTCATCCTTCAAATGTAAACTTAAAACGCATCTGTTTAAAATGGCTTTTTCTTTATGATTACAGTGGCTTTGTTTGTTTTTAATTTTATATTTTCTGATGTTTTAAGTTGTTTATAATGTGTCTTTTATTTATTTATTGTTAGGCGCCTTGTATAAAAATAAAATGTATTATATATTATAGACTTTAAATGAGAAAGAAACTTTGGCCATTTATCAACTTCACCAGAATTCTCAAAAGCAGCAAAGACAGTCATCGGTCTGGAAAAATTACATTACGTTCTTAAACATTCTTAATCCACTTCAGGGTTGCTGGGGACTGAAGCTTACCATGGCAGCATCAGGCAGGAAACAATCTGAAGTGGGGCGCCAGTACAGATCACACTCATGTACACAGCCTCTCACACAAACTTGGATAATTTGGAGTCACCAACGAACCTATTTATGTTTTTGTGAATCCACACAGAGATAGTGTCACATTCATACCTAGGAAACGAGGAAGCAGCACTAACAACTGCCCATGAATGCCACCATCACAAAAATGTATTATGATTTGTAAGTTAATTACTGGTTGAAATTAGGGAGATGTGTATTTAAGGCAGGGACTAGGAATTTTTTTCATGCAAAGGGTTCTAGAAGCATAGAAAAAAAAACTAAAACGTGGAGTTAAAAAAGGCACTAAATTTCAATTTAGTTACTTTTTATATAGTGGTCTTCACTCTGAAAAAGCTCAGAGAGCGGGCACTAGTTTTCATTTATAATGTAATGACAGAATTAATTAGGCCATAAAAACCCCTGGATAAAATGCTGGGACAATAAGCTATAATGCTAATGATGGGTGACTTCTCTAATAACTTTTTTTTCCCCGATTTGTTATATCAAGATGTCAAGATTACAACAACCAACTGAAGTCTGTTGAAACCATTAGAATTAGAAAATTGTTTAAGAATGTTTTAAAAATGAATTATTCAATCAAAATGTGAAGATGATATGGTAAACAGCAAATGTATTTGACGTTCAGATACTTCTGCCCTGCCAACAGGCTTACCTGTATTATGGAATGATAAATGATGACAAGACTGACAGCCATGGAAATATTTGCAAGAAATGATAGAATTGCCAGATGCTTAAGATCCCGAATGCAGACAAGGATGATCAGGAAAGGTACAAAGCAAAGCATGTAAAGCCGCAAGTCCACGTCCCACACTTCCAGGACTGGTGCAGCACTGTCACCGACTGGAAAGCTAGAATTTGATGTGCTGTTTCTCATTAAGCCTTCCACAACCTAAAATCAAACAACATGTTGGTTTTAACAAAGCATAAAGAGCACAGAGTTGAATCAATTAATACTCCAAACTTTTAAGTAACATAAACATGAAAATATGTGTCTTCAAATATAAACATTTGATATTCAGTCGTATTCCGTTTACTCAGTGAAATTAAGCTCAGAGTACTTAAAGTAATTATATAGAATATAATAAGAGAAACAAACTAAGAAACATTTACATACGTAACAATGTGTATTTCTTTAAATAAACTGTATTAGAGTGATCCATAAACTTTGCCTGAAATGTAATTGAAATAATATTACCAAAAGATTGTTTCAGTTGGTAAAGTAGGATCCAACACAAACAATCCACTGAAGTGCACTCTGTCATATACATTGGAAAGGTTTACAGCCATTAATTCATTTAACTGCATGACTTTACCTCCTGGGGAAAAAAAACAGACATAGTAGAAGTCTGCATACATCGGCACAAAGGAAGAATTTTGCACAGAAGACACCCAAACCAACTCTGTCCAATTAGGCAGAAATTGTTAACAGTAAAAGGTTAATTTATTATGTAAAAAGGGTAGCAACTGTTAATTTCTCCATATCCAGATCAATGCCATTAGATTGCCAAATGTGAAAAAACAAATTGTGTTTATTTCCAAAATATACAAGAGAGTGATAAACACTGGTAAAATTCAGTAAAACAACCAAAAACGTAACCTCGTCCGGCTAAAGGGGTCTTGATTCAGTATCTACTGGTTATTTACTTACTTGTACTTATTTACTGTGCCATAAAAGTGTTCCCATGTCATCCTGAACTAAGCTCTAGTCCCTGGACACCTTCTTACAATAAACAAAAGGAACGCTCCCTGTAGTAAGGTACACTTAAAATCCCCTACATTGGTCAGGTCAAGCTAAGCTCGGAATTACTTTCAGCATTAGCTTGTCTTCTCTAGTGACTTAGGGCTCTGCTAGGCTGTACTACGTTATTAATTTCTGATTGTAACCACCGGACAAACCAACTACAACTGGCATATTTAACTGCTGTTGGCTTTATTAAGATATTAGCCATAGCACCTGTCGTAGACAGGTAATAGAACAGCTTAAAAAGATTCACTGTCTCTTGCTCTGCATGTACTTTGAGAGTCTTTCCTCTGAATTCATGTGAGTCTGAACCTCTCTTCACCGGCGCTTCCTCTCTCAAGCACGTTCCTGTAAACCTTGCTTCTCAGTTTCTATTACTGTTTTTGAGGCGCCTTTCTTGCCTTCTGTCCAGTTTTGTACTTTCCAACTTCGAAGAAGACTCTCTCGTGTGCCTTTAATCCTCCTCCTCGTGCATCTCATACTCACCCTTCCTCTTTCGTCATGTCATCAAAGACAAACTAACCAATCTAACCAAACTGACCAATCACATTGCCTGTGGGACTGGACACACACACCTTAGTGTTTTATTATACAGCACATGGTTATTATATGTGGAGTAGCTTCTTCCTTTTCTTCTTTTAATTGGCGACTGGCAAGCCAACTGTAAAGATGCACTACCACCACCTACTGAACTGGAGAGTGAAAAGAAGTCAGGATAGTGAACCCAATATCTACCATGCAAACCCACACAGTTAAATTATCACCTAACCATTCTAAATTAAATAGCATTATATATCCCAATATGCTTCAAGTACTTCAGTATCTTTTTAAAATTCATTTGAGATTCTTGACCATATCCATCCGAAGTATTAATTTATTTCCTATAGTCTGCTTTCTCTCCTTTTCATAAGTTTTACATTCAAATAATATATGCACAACAGTCTCTGCAAGTTCACACCATCTGTTATTTCCCTGATACATGCTTACCCTTTTTCAATAATGTTGTATTTAGACCATTATGTCCAATTCTGAATCTGATTATGTTGACTTACTCCCTTCTGGACCCCCTTCCTTTACACAGTGGGGCAGGTAGTTAAATCTTTGAAAGCATGTTTGCCATACATTTTAAAATCAGCTCAACATTCATCTTCTAAAAAAATGCATTGTCACTGTTCTTTTAGGCACTGACAAAATGAAGTTAAACATTGCCATCAAGAAAATTACACATACAAGAGAAATAATATAAGCTATACCTGTTTAACATTCTCTGCCAGGAAAACAAAATAAGCACTGCAAAACCCAAGCTGTGTTATCACCAGAAAGGAATTGACTAAATATCTACAAAAAAAGAGCATATAATTATGGTTATTACACAAGCCACACAGAATGCACACTTAAACACAGCAGGGCATTTCTGGTATAAAATGAAAAAGTAAAACATGCAGTTTATAGTTATTCTGAAAGTGTTCTTAGATTTGGGACATGTCTCAAAAACTCTCTTTAAAAAGACCAAATACACATTATTGATACATGGTTCAGTTTCACAATATAACCTTTAAAGTTCCTGGAATAGAATTAAATATGAACCACTCTGAAATATTTATCAGACATCTTCAGTAAAGTATTTCCAAGTAGTGAAAAACGGCAGAAGGATGAACAAATCCTCAGATCATAAATGTTTAGATCACAATTCTCAGAAAGCTTCATGGACATAACAGAGACATTACTGGCACAGTGTTTTTGTGTATATAATTAGGATTTTATTCTGATCGATACCAAAGTCTCAATCATGTCAAATTAATTACAAAATTCTACACACCATTCTAAAATAATTATAAATAAAAAAATGAAGAAAAAAAATCCATAATCATTCATATTTTTTAAAACTCCGCTATGCTGGCTGTGGTGTATCAAGTTGTCATAAAAAACTCAATTGCTGTAGTTGTTGAATGGAATCCATCTTGTTTATTTAAATTATTTCATGCGAATTTGAGTTAGATAAACCTTTTCTGCTGATAAAAATTACTGCATAAAGACTAAACAGTATTTGAAGAATATATAGAATAAATTAATTGAAAAAATAAAATATGTATTATGTTGCATTCTGAAACCCACTTTGGAAGCTGGGGGCCAAAGCCTCTACTTGCAGCACTAGGACAAGGCAAGAGTAAACCACGTACAGGAAACCACATCCAGCACAGGACCCTAAAATACACACGTCATCAATCACACAGGGCCTATCTGGAATTGCCAAATAACATAGCCTGCATGTAAATGAACAAAACAGTACTAGTGGAATCCTGTCCATTTTGTTCCCATTGTATTGCCCATTTTGTTAGGCTTATAGTGGCACACAAAGCCTGTTAGGACAGCAGATTTAATAGGAATGCAAATATTCAGCTGCACCACTTTGGTCAACCCTGTAATTCATCTGATAACAAAGGTGTAAATCAGAGACAAGCTCACAGAGGCTACTTCAGGAAAAAAGTTTCATTTTGGGCTTGTAACCATAAACTGAACTGTTTGGTTAGGACAGATAACTGTAAGTGGAAATGAGCTTGATCTCATCACCAGAGGTTACAATTTCCTTCAAAACTAGCTGAAAGCTGACGATCTGTGCTCTTCAAAGAAGCTGAAGCTGATAAGCTGCTATCTTTGGGCCAAGAAGTCACCCACTCTTGCAGAGCAAAAAGCTCACAAAGCTTGTTTGGCCCAAAAGCTACTCTCCATACATCCTTGGAGTCAGACTCCCTTAAGTAGCTCTAAGATCAACTCTGTCAAGCCAAGCTCTATGACAGTGACTGAGCCCAATCTGAGAAGACTGAGAAGCAACATGGAACTTTAACACCTACACTGCTGGGCCATAAATAGTAATGTTTTCTTCATATGAAGTTGCAGAAGACACAGCATAGAGCCTAACAGCAAACTGAGGAAGGCCCAATCACACCACACCATGAACAAAGGACCATGTAGCAAAACCCTAACAGTGTATTCCAACTCAAGAAGAGTCTTCCACTTGAGCCTGGAGCAACAACATGAAACTCCACATAGCATCTGACATCATCCTTGAAGGCTTGGTATCATAAAGCTGTTAATCTGTGCCAAGATAAATTATAACTCTAAATAGCCAGTAAATAGTCAGCCTCTTCTGTGTGATATGTTTATCTATTTAGTTTGTCTGGTGTCCTGTCTTTGTTGTCGATACATATGCAACTCTTCTCTTGTGTGTATGCTTTTAATACAAATAATGCAAGTAATAATGCAATAATACATACACACTGTATATCAAATTTTCTTTAGATGTAAGATTTAAATTTGAACATTAGTCCTTAAATTTTCATCTTCAGAATTTGAGAATAAGACATGCATTTCAGGAACTAACAAACACCAATACAACATACCTTCCAAAAGCTCCTCCTTTCCTAAGGCACTTTAAATGGCTGTTCTCCATTGCAAGACCAACTGTGTCACTGTATCCTAAAGACTGCATCTTTAGCCTACAAGTACACAAAAACAAATAAGGGTTACTAGATGTACTATAAAAATGCAGAGATATATTTTTATGTTTTTGAATAACATTTTTAAATTACAAATAAGCAATATTATTGAATTACCTGACAGAAGGGTAACTGCAGATACGGTATGTAAATATGCTTTCCACATGCACAACAGAGCTTAGTATGCAATACTGTACGCTCAAGATTAGACAAAGGAAGTGTCCCTTTTTCACCTCCTGACTCAAATCCCATTATATGTCGTATGCTTTTCATGAAGACACCTGACCATAATTACATCTGGATCGTGATATAACACAAAATACTACGTAAGACTGAGCCAGGAATTAAAATGCCACTTATGTGTATTTGGCAGTGACTGAGGAATACTGCAGATTAGTGTAGCCAGTTCCCAGAAACAAGGAGATAAGTCAAGGTATGATGGAGATGATAAGAACTGTTGTGGTAAAAAACAGGCAACAGCAAAATGGAAAAAATAGGGATTTGTTACCTTATACTGTATTGAGTTGCTGTGTTTGTGGCATTCACTAAATATTTACCCATAGGTCCATTCCTCTTTAACCAGCTTAGCTCAAACACAATGTACTGGGATTATCAGAACCTTATGTTCTCACAACCTCACAAAGCAAAAGTATTTGATTCTATTTAACTCGTCAGTAACATAAAATTCTTCATTATGATAGACTTAAAAGTCTTATAGAATCATCAAACTGACACCAACAGAATTGATAGGTTCAACTCCTACAGTATTTTGCAGGTAAAATTAACATGGCATAGAGAAAATTGCAAGATTGGCAAGAGAGACTGAATGGGCATGAAGTTCAATCCATCCATTCTAATTGGGTTACAGAGGATGCAATGTCAGAGACCTGCCTTGGATAGAGTGTCATTCTGTCTCTGGGGCCTTGAACCTCTAACACAAAATGAAGAAGGGGCCTGAGTTGCCTCGAAAGCCTTGAATATTGTAATCTTTTCACTTAGCCAATAAAAGGTGTCATTTTGCTTGACTTCCGACTATAATGTGCCACTCAGAAAATGTATTGTGATGCTGTTTATAAAGCATATTGCAGGTAATAATAAAGCAAAGGTTTTCGTGATGATATGCTCAGCGACCCAGGAGGGATAAGCATTTCCACAAACATAAACTACACTATTGGACCAGTGAAAATAAATCATGTATCACATGCTTCATGGAACATAACATAAACACCAGGCTTGTATGATATACTTTATTGGCCTAAAAGACAGCCAAAAGGCTAGCATGAAAACCTGAAAAGAATAAGTGTAGAATACAGGCAGAAAACATCCTTGGCCCCATAACATGTGGTATAGGGCATAAGCAATTACAAACTATAAAAACAATGTCATCTATGCCATAAAAAAGTTGAACCTGTGCTAGAAGACCTTAACATCTTCTATGCTCAAATAGCCCACAGACAGTAGGACTACAGTGAAACTTGTTAACTAACTTCTCCTCACATTGGCATGCCATGAAATCTCTGATAAGACTGAGCTCTCATAAAGCTGCAGGTCCAGATGGGATCCCCATCTGCACATTAAGAACATATGTTGATCCGCTGGCTGGCATGCTTAACTTATTTCTGACACAGCCTACATTCATCAGCTGCTTTAAGACACGTACAGTTGTGCCAATGACACAGAAATCTAACATCACTTATCTGAATGACTTCCAGCTTGTAGCATCCATCAACCATAAAGTGGTTTGAACAGTAGATCATGCTACATTTTGAAATCTATTATATCTCATTTCAGACACATTGATCTCATACAAACAGATCAACAGCCATTCACATGGTGTAAATCCCACCTTGACAAAGGGAACACCGAAATTCCAGTGCTGCTCATTGACTTTACTCAATCATCCCTCTGAAGCTAGTCATGAACTCCAACATTGTGTTCATGGTAATCCTTATATCTATAGGTTTGGTGAATAAAAACAAAACTTCTCACTCTGAAATTTGGGGCACCAAGGAATTATGTTCTCAGACTACTTTTTGTTCTCTCAGGTGTTCTGCCAAGCATGACTCAACTTCCAGTACAAAACTGTCTGATGATGCAACAATAGTAGGACCAACAATAACAAGAGATCCACCATTTCAGAAGTTGAACGGTGTGGAAACAATAAGCTGTTCCTGGAAGATTTGCACCTATTGGAACTGATGTGGAAAGAGATAGTAGCTTATAGTTTTTTTTGGATTTACAGTACATCATTCATTAACCATCTCTCATCATCACTCAACCGCACCTTTCTCATTCAAAAAAGTCAAAGTGCTACAGATGAATGGAAACCAGGGAAATGCACTTAAAAATATGCAAATCTAGAAACATTAATGATGTGCCAGGAACAAGACATGCAATGCCACAATGGAGGTAAATGCCCCCCAAATTCCCTTTTTCACAATAGGGAAGAGTGTAGGTTTTAGAATTTGATTTACTTACACTACCCTGAGTCTCTCCACTCAGCTTACCCCCTCAACATTTTCTAGTAAAAAGAAGACAAGTGCGCAGCCAAAGCCTTTGAAATGACACTATCTATCTCTCAGAGAAAATGCAGCTAACTCCTTAGATGGATTCATTGATAATTCAATGTTACCTCTTATCTACAATAATATTTCAGTGTGAGCTGAATTAGTACTAACAGAAATTAAGATACAATACTCTTCTGTGGAATAGTCATGTATGGACCCTTAAACCGCATACGAGAAACTCTGAAACAGGTTAAAACAATCAAGAAGTGCTGCCATTTAAGATTAGTTTGGAGTATTTAGCAAAGTTTCCAGATTTTTTTAATGAAATGTATTGTTATTTCAGTCTTCTCATTCTCATCTCATAATGTCTTTGATGATGCCTTACAGAGCTGATGCCATGCAGAGCTAGCACTAACCATTAAGGAAGTCTTCCTAAGGCATTGCCAAAGTGTGTGTGTGTTAATTTATCAGGTACTAGCTGGCCCCTCTGCAGTAACTCATGGGCTGTTAGTCTAGTTGTTTAAAGTCAGAAGTGTCATCTAAGTTACCTTTAATTGTAGTTGTATTTTACCTTAAGATTAAAGGTAAGACTCTTTCATACAAATACTTTAAAAAGTAAGACTGTCTTGACTACTTCAGATTCCCAAATTAAGTTCTCACAACTACATTTTTTATTTGGTTCTGTCACAAAAAATTGTCTGATTGATCAATCTCTGCATGTTCTAAGATATCAGTTTATGGTTAGCATACCTCTACCTCTGCCGCTGGTATTAAATAAATACAGCCAACAACCTGCTCTTTTCATAGCGGGATATACTGAATTGTCACAAATACATGGTCAAAAACAAAGAAGCAACAATAATTGGAACCACAATCAGAAAACATGAAGCTGGGGGTCTGGAACACAATTATTGATTACTTACAATAATTTTGATGCTAAATTTGCCCTAGTACAGTATTCCCTCCTCCATCGCGGGGGTTGCGTTCCAGAGCCACCCGCGAAATAAGAAAATCCGCGAAGTAGAAACCATATGTTTATATGGTTATTTTTATATTGTCATGCTTGGGTCACAGATTTGCGCAGAAACACAGGAGGTTGTAGAGAGACAGGAACATTATTCAAACACTGCAAACAAACATTTGTCTCTTTTTCAAAAGTTTAAACTGTGCTCCATGACAAGACAGAGATGACAGTTCCGTCTCACAATTAAAAGAATGCAAACATATCTTCCTCTTCAAGTCAGAAGCAGATGTCAGAGAGATAGAGAAAAAAAGCAAACAAATCAATAGGGCTGTTTAGCTTTTAAGTATGCGAAGCACCGCGGCACAAAGCTGTTGAAGGCGGCAGCTCACACCCCCTCTGTCAGGAGCAGAGAGAGAGAGAGAGAGAGAGAGAGAGAGAGATAGAGAGCCAGAGAAAAACAAACAAGCACAAATCAATACGTGCCCTTCGAGCTTTTAAGTATGCGAAGCACTGTGCAGCATGTCGCTTCAGGAATCAGCTTGCACAGAAGATAGCAACGTGAATATAATCTTTCAGCATTTTTAGACGAGCGTCCGTATCGTCTAGGTTTGCGAACAGCCCCCCTGCTCAATCCCCCTACGTCAGGATCAGAGAAAGTCAGCACAAGACAGAGAGAGAGAAAAGTAAGTTGGGTAGCTTCTCAGCCATCTGCCAATAGCGTCCCTTGTATGAAATCAACTGGGCAAACCAACTGAGGAAGCATGTACCAGAAATTAAAAGATCCATTGTCCGCAGAAATCCGAGAACCAGCAAAAAATCCCCGATATATATTTAAATATGCTTACATATAAAATCCGCGATGGAGTGAAGCCGCGAAAGGCGAAGCGCGATATAGCGAGGGATTACTGTACATGATTGGTGTGCGGATGTCAATCCTGCAATGGACTGATGTTTTGTCCAGGATTTGTTCCTGCCTTGCACTCTGTTCTAGCTATGGTAGGCTCCAGGCCCCCAACTCACAACCAATGTCTGGATTAAGCAGGTTAGATAATTACATGACATGACTTAATTGTGTGTGCTGTGGGTGCCAGTGGTATAGCTGGACCTGCATGTGGTAGAAGTATGAACTGTAAAACAGCACGATCTGCTGAGTGAGTTTCGTGAATGAACAGGCAATTGATTATCACCCCTATGACGTTTTAAAAACTTATGATAATGTTCAATATGGTCTGTCTTAATAGGTTTATTTTGTCATTCCTGTCGCTTATAAAAAGTGTCTGTATGTGCTAATCAACATGTGACACATTGCCACTCTCTGGGCTATGATCAGTGAGTATAGGACACTTTTGTCATATTGATAATATGCTATTTACAGAAAAAAAGTGTGGTTAAGGTAGAACTAGCATTTAAAACAAGAAAAGACTGCAAAGCCAATGCAAATACTTAAGGTGTCAGAACAGGTCAGGTCAGGTTGGGGAGCATGCGCCGGTACAGCACATTACCACACCCACCACACAATGAAAAACCTCACGATCCCTGTTGGCAGACACGCGGTTCAGTTCCACCCTCCAGAAATCAACACAGTGTCAGAATGCAGTAATATTAAGAAATCTGCACAAAACTGCAAAAAAAAAATCACTGTTTAACATAGACAATTTATCCAACCATCCAAAGTTAATCAAACTAATTCCAGACATTCATAACTTTAATCACAAGGTATGAAGCATCCTGGACAGGACACCAATACAGCTAATTTCAACAACCTTAATTTATCTAGCAAGATATGAATAAAGACTAGCTAACTTTCTGCAGAGTAAAATGAGTGAACACTCACCTTTCAGAAAGATGATGGCTACACTGCACCAAGATATGCATGCAGTGCACTGCTACTACTCCCATTGCAATGAGGCTCACCGGACCCACCTGAAATTAACATCAAGATGAACTGGGATCATTAAAAAACATTGGCTACCTTTTTATAATTATTTTCAGCAATAGTAAATGATATGCAGAATATTCATTATTTTATAGACTGTACCTCTTCTGGTCATGAATACAGAGTTGAAATATTTTTCAGCAACATGTCTGTCTGCTCACTTTTAAACTCCTCTTGAGTTGCAATGCATGTGTTTAGATAAAAATGACAGGACAGAGTTTAAAAGTACAAAGGGAGAGAAGTGTGCAGGATGAGAGAAACAGCAGAGTTTCATTTTGCATTCAACTTTACAATTGCAAAACTGAAAAAAATATTTTTTGGGGGGATCAAATAGAAGCAGTGAAGAATCTATACACTTTTATTGTTTTCAATGTATATTTTGTGTGTTTTATTGGTTTAAAGCTAATCTTTTGTCATTTTTTGAAAAAGAATAAAGAACATAAGATTATTACTTTGTCCGTTGTTACAAGGATGCACTGAATCATGGGAGTACTGCTTTGTGAAGCTTGTAGCACAGTATGTAGTGTATGTGAAGTAAGTGCCTACTAAGGATATATGGGGTGAGGGGGCAGCAAAAATCTACTATGCCTCACGTGGCATTATTTAAAGAGGTGACTCTGGTTCAGAATATTACTGACACAAGAGCATAAATGTTGAAAACTGTGTAATAGTGCATATGGTCTTCTATGTTTCTTGTAGAGTCAATAGCAAAACTCATGAAACATCTCTGTTTCATTCTGTGTGGACTGTGTCAATTAATTCTTCCATCTTCTGCAACACGCCTTAAACTTAAATGTCACTTCTGAGTTGCAGTCAGTACTTTTCTGTATAATTTTCAAAATACTGCCATAGGGTAACTCTTTGCTTTCTATCTTGGATGTGGAAGTCCTTTGTGGTGACATACATTACCTTAATGCAGTTATCCTTCCAATAACGTTCTTACAAAATGTTTAAAATGCTGCTGTTATAGCTTTTATTCACTCCTAATGACACAACTGTAATACATTTAATTCCTGTCTGTTACAGACATAGTTCCAAAATCTGGCTTACCACCTAAATAGCTGTTCATCAGATTTTTAAAGCACGTTTATGCCACCCTTCAGTCTTTCCCAAAGCCTTACTAACAAATGTGTATCGGCTTTGTCAAGAACTTTTTATCTAAGACTGTATTGGAAGATCTAGTGCTCCTAATGTATGGCAAGCAGAATTAACAATTAGAGATCTCTCTAGATGCATTTTAAGATATCCTAAAGTGACATCCTGGTCACTCTGAGATATCTTGAAGTGTAATTTAAGATTTTTTTAAATAAGCTCCCGTAGCTTTTGAGATATCTCACATACATTTTTTTGAGATATTTTAAACTGATTGTTTGTACTTTTTGAAATATCTGAAGAGCAATCAAAGATATATGAAAATGGCTTCCTTTTAAAATTGCCTGTGTTTTACAGGTAACTGGGACTCGCTGTCTTTTTTTCAGATATCTTGACATGAACAATGCATTAGATTAAGATATTTTAAAATGCATCTAAGATATTCCCCAGGAAGCTTTTTAAAAATTCAAATATCTGACAATAGTCTATATGTTATTTTATGATATCTGCATATTTAATCAAGATATCTGATAATGCATTTCAGGTATCTTTACATTGAGTCGTGCTTTTTAGATACCCAAAATTCTCTCTTATATCCTAAAACATGTCTAATCTCTATATGAGATATCTTAAAAAGTACATGTAAGATCACTTTAAAAAGATATCTGAAAATCACTTTCTGATATGTGAAATACAACTAGAGGTCCTCAATCAGTTTCCAGATATTCCAAAATACAGCAGCTTCTTGTTCATTTTCAGTTACTGTATATGAAATACATTCCATTCATCCATCCATTATCCAATCCGCTATATCCTAACTACAGGATCACGGGGGTCTGCTGGAGCCAATCCCAGCCAACTCAGGGCGCAAAGAAACAAACCCCGGACAGGGCACCAGCCCACCGCAGAAATACATTTCAAGATATTTCAAAATACCTTCCTGCACATTTCAAGATATCATAAAATCTTAAAATAGACAAGAACTCATATACATTTACTGGAAGTGATTTTGAGATATCTGGAAATGAATTTCAGATTTCTTAAAATGATCTCAAGCTGAATTATCATTTAGAGATATCTCAAAATTAGATGGCGCTTTATGCTGCTTCAAGGCTGATGATCATATGATAATATTTTGTTATTAAATTTTTTATCTGTGGTCCTAAACCTCTAAGAGCCACACCCTGAAAGTTAAAAATGACAAATTTTAAACATAAGCAAATGAGTTAATATTTTAGACTATTTCAAGGTCAGTGATTATGAATATGATGTTATTTTTGATCATTTACTGGCAATCTAAACCTGTATGGGCCTCCATCAGAGGGTGAACAAATTACAAATTTCTATTACCAGAGAATATTTAAACTTTAAACATTTCAATTTCAGTACACATTTTAATATTTCAACCTTGTTTTTATCTTGTTCTCCATGTGTTTTAACAAATCTGCATTTATATCTGTACAAGCTGTGTATTAAGTAATATTATAATCTACACTTGCATTTTAACTGAGAATTCACAGCGCTCTGCACATTCATTCACTGAAGAGCAATACATAAAAAAATAAGTTGTGTTGTATTATAAATATTTAACCCAACTATTCTTGTATATGAACTGTATTTTGAAATATGTTTAAATGTTAATTTGGCTGGTCATATAAAATGCATACAAGGTCTGAGATATCTGAAAAAGCACCAGACGTTAATTTGAGATATATGAAAATCTATTTTAGATATGTTGAAATGCATATGAGATATAGGGCGGCACGGTGGCGCAGTGGTAGCGTTGCTGTCTCGCAGTAAGGAGCCCCTGGTTTACTTCCCGGGTCCTCCCTGCGTGGAGTTTGCATGTTCTCCCCATGTCTGCGTGGGTTTCCTCCCACGGTCCAAAGACATGCAGGTTAGGTGGATTGGCGATTCTAAAATTGTTCCTAGTGTGTGCTTGGTGTGTGTGTGTGTGTGTGTGTGTGTGTGTCCTGCGGTGGGCTGGCGCCCTGCCCGGGTTTGGTTTCTGCCTTGCGCTCTGTGTTGGCTGGGATTGGCTCCAGCAAACCCCCATGACCCTGTGTTCGGATTCAGCGGGTTGGAAAATGGATGGATGGATATGAGATATTTCATATCAGATGACAGATATCTTAAAATGAAAAATAACTTATTTTGTTGTCTCTTGAAATGAGTTTCAGATATTAGAAAACATGAAATTCATTTTAAACAGTCTGAAATTTGTTTTCAAATATTTCAAAATGTTAAAATTGTTAGGTGAGGCTTCTCTGCCACTGAGGCACCAAGGCTGCGATGCACTAGTCCACTACTGCTGCTATTACATTTAAGATATTATTTGATAGATCATTTATTGCCACTTTGCTAACTGCTTAATAAAGCATTTAAGGGCAGTGTTCACAATATCACTATGCTTGCTACAACAACATACTAAAGTAGGGTTTTACAATGTCCAAACTAATGTTTGGCAAATATGTGGTTTAACTACCAGCCAGAGGATGTATTTAATAGACACTTGTATCAATTTATATCCAGTGTATTGAATTTGGAAGATAAATACATCTTGGAGTAAGCACTTCAATTGTCTTTACCAATAACTAGACGCCACAAACCTAAACTCTGATATGCATTTCAGAACAAATAACACAAAATAAATTATACAAATGTGCTAAAATGTCTGTTCCTGCTTTTTAGCTATATTCTCAAGCACCCGATGCTATATTAAAATAAACAGAGTAAAAGTCACTCAAAACACCATGGGTACTTTAATTATACTGTCCACTTTAGAATGATTAAACCATTATGAATGAATTAAACAAAAGAACCTTTCTAACTTGCATGCAGTAATGATTCACATACTATTGTATTAGAACCAATGTCCTTGTAAAGCTCACAGAAAGAAATTATGCAATAATACTTGACTATTGTGTCATTTTGGCAATTTGTTTGATTTAAATGTAATAATACTGTAGGTGTAACACCCACTTGCTTTCTGTGTTTATAACAGATCAGATTTCATATTAAAACCTGTAGGATTTCAATTTCACTTGATTCTATTCATATTGTGCCCTTTGTTACTTTTTTTTTTAAATCAATAACCAGTTTTATGTTGTTTTTGTTAATTCATATTCACATCCACTTAATCCAATTTTAGGGCTACTTTAATAGCTAGAAAGACTACAAAAATGTATTATTTTAAAATCTACAATGTTACCAATTTGTTCTATAATAGAATATCACCCAACCCAAGGTTGTTCCCAGCTTTGCACCCAATGCTGCTGGAAGAGGCTTTGGTCCCCAACAATGCTACCTGCAGATAACTAATTTCACAAAATACATGGATATATATTTGTTTGGTACTGTGCTTTGTGAAAATTTTCACTGTGAAATGTGAATTTTGACGCATGTTTGTTTGGTTAATGGAATAGAATCTAAAAACAACATTATACTGTATCAGAAAAGACCATAATAAGGCAATATTTTAATATGTGTTTTTATTATTAAACTTTGGTATAGACTCTTCAGATTCATATTTTTTTTGCTGTCTTGTCAAGATTTTATTGTAGACTGGGCATGGTTAAGGGATAGGAAGAGGTGGCAGCATGGTTATTAATAAAATACATACATATTTTTTCACGTGCATGTGCATGAAAGATAGCTTAAGGGCTCTGGTGATGGTAATTACCCTCCAAACCACGAGTTGGTGCTGTGATAGATAGATAGATAGATAGATAGATAGATAGATAGATAGATAGATAGATAGATAGATAGATAGATAGATAGATAGATAGATAGATAGATAGATAGATAGATAGATAGATAGATAGATAGATAGATAGATAGATAGATAGATACTTTATTAATCCCAATGGGAAATTCACATTCTTTAGCAGCAGCATACTGATATAATAAATAATATTAAATTAAAGAATGATAACAATGCAGGTGAAAAAAACAGAAAAACAGATTGGAAAACATCTTGTATCACCCCAATCCCAAAGGTATCACGTCCTAGTGAGCTGAATGACTTTCGGCCTGTTGCTCTGACATCACATGTGATGAAGACCATGGAGAGGCTGCTGCTTCACCACCTTAGGCCACAGGTTCAACACGCCCTTGACCCTCTGCAGTTTGCATATCAGGAGAAGGTGGGAGCAGAGGATGCCATCATCTATATGCTACACCGATCCCTCTCTCACTTGGACAGAGGTAGTGGTGCTGTAAGAATTATGTTTCTAGACTTCTCTAGCGCCTTCAACACAATCCAACCTCTGCTCCTTAGGGACAAGCTGACAGAGATGGGATTAGATTCATACCTAGTGGCATGGATCGTGGACTATCTTAAAGACAGACCTCAGTATGTGCGTCTTGGGAACTGCACGTCTGACATTGTGGTCAGCAACACAGGAGCACCACAGGGGACTGTACTTTCTCCGGTCCTGTTCAGCCTATATACATCGGACTTCCAATACAACTCGGAGTCCTGCCATGTGCAAAAGTTCGCTGATGACACTGCTATCATAGGGTTACATCAGGAATGGGCTGGAGGAGGAGTGTAGGGACCTAATCAATGACTTTGTTAAATGGTGCGACTCAAACCACCTACACTTGAACACCAGCAAAACCAAAGAGCTGGTGGTGGATTTTAGGAGGCCCAGACCCCTCATAGACCCAGTGATCATCAAAGGTGACTGTGTGCAGATGGTGCAGACCTATAAATATCTGGGAGTGCAGCTGGATGATAAATTAGACTGGACTGCCAATACTGATGCGCTGTGCAAGAAAGGACAGAGCCGGTTATACTACCTTAGAAGGCTGGCGTCCTTCAACATCTGCAATAAGATGCTGCAGATGTTCTATCAGACAGTTGTGGCGAGCGCCCTCTTCTACGCAGTGGTGTGCTGGGGAGGCAGCATTAAGAGGAAAGACGCCTCACGCCTGGACAAACTGGTGAGGAAGGCAGGCTCTATTGTTGGCATGGAGCTGGACAGTTTAACATCTGTGGCAGAGCGAAGGGCGCTCAGCAGGCTCCTATCAATTATGGAGAATCCACTGCATCCACTTAATAGTATCATCTCCAGACAGAAGAGCAGCTTCAGCAACAGACTGCTGTCACTGTCCTGCTCCACTGACAGATTGAGGAGATCGTTTCTCCCCCAAACTATGCGACTCTTTAATTTCACCCAGAGGGGTAAACGTTAACATTCAACATTATACATAGTTATGGTCTAATGCCTTCTCTCTTCCTCCCTCTCAAAAATGGAAAACTAACAGCCACTCCACCGCAGATGTCACTTCCATTGTCTGTACTCCTGGACCCACCCCCCCTTCCTGTTGAGTGACTAAATAAACCCGGGAAATGGCCATCTTGTTTTCAGTTCTGCTCTGAACTCGAACCTGGAAAGATGTCGCCACAAATGATTGTGTGCTACATTATTGTGCATTCTTTCAAATTATATGAGATCACCAAAGTGGAGTCCCAGCTCTTTCACTTTGTGGTGTGTGTGTATACATACAGTGTATATATATATATATATATATATATATATACACTGTATGTATACAGAAATAAAATAAATATCAACCCCCCACCCCTAACACACATACAAACGTATGTTTTGGATAATGAAGAGCTGCTGCTGTCAATAACAGGCTTGTAGGTAAAATGGTGAGACCTTTGCCACAAATCATGGATCAACTCAAGCTGGCTCTACGCATATAACAGAGCACCACTGGGATGAGGTAAAACAGGTTATGAATGTATGGTTAAAAACTTTAGGAACTGCATGATGATATCAGGTCAGCATGGACCAAAATCCCTAAGGAATGCATCCAGTACCTTGTTGAATCCATATCTCCAAAACATTCAGGCTGTAATGGGTACAAAAGAGGGTCTTCCTGTGGACTACATAGGTATACTTTATAAAGTAATCACTTCTGTTCTTAGATGTGCTCATAATAATTCAATATAACCCTACGGGCAAATCTGCAATATTTCAAACACAAAGTTCTTCATCTAAAAGACATACTAAGGTTGTAAAATAATACTTAAGTCTAAATGATTTGTATTATAGCTGTATAGTTTTAATTATCATTTTAAAAACTGAAGCATCAATGCAGTTAATTAAGGACTGTATTTCTTTAAAAGTAAGCACAAGTATTAAAGAAACCTAAACTTATCAGTCAGAATAAAATTTCAAATGTTTCTACCCTTCAGATATTCTGGCTCACTGCTAACAGGAACACAGTGGATAGACAGTTACAACCATAATGCTTTTAAGAAAAATCAAAGAAAAATAAAGTGTATCCCTGTAGCTCTGCAAAATTAAGACCCTAAAATCTGTCAGTGATGCATCTTTTTCCTTACACTGGTTGCATACATGTTAACATTCAAATCTGAGACTTATTTGCTTTGAAAGAGAAAAAAATAGCAGTCTCTGCAGGAAGAATATGCTGACATACTTATGGTTTTCTATGCTATTTAGGTCATTAAGGAAAAAGTAATGTTGACAAATTGAGACTACTTAAGCAGTGAAAAAATGACAGTCACCGATATATTTTTTTTGTACATTTAATGTTTGCAGTCCTTTTATTCACATTTGCTTGATGTTGTTTGTAGAAAGGTTTACTTTTGAAAATTACAAAAAAGAGTAACTGTACAACATTGAAATAATAATGAATAATATGAGAGTAATTATAATATCACAAAAATTTTAAAATCCTCTTAATCCACCTGAGAGTCATACAGGTTGAAGCCTATCCTAGAAGTATGAGATGCAAGATAGAAAACAACCCTGCATTGTGCGCGATTCCATCGTATGCCCAACTCACTAAAATACAGTAGCACACACCAACAATGGGTCACCAATTAACATAACAAACAACTTTTTAGGATGTGAAAGAAGAACTGAGTACTCATGGGACGGACCCACACGTACACAATTGGGCACAAAAACTGAAACCAGGATACTGGATCTATGATGCAGCAGAGCTAAGCACGGTGCTATTGTGGCATCACGGGTAATTATATTTTTACATTTTTATAAAATGTTTAGGAATATGTATTAGGTGAATTGTGTACTTCTGTGTTATTGTGAACTGTCAAATTTACAAGGCATGAACAGTTATGCCACTACAAACTAGTTGTTTAAAGGTGTTTCAATTAAGATCTGTTACTGTGTTTCTATTAATTAACTCATGCTTTCATTTTTAGTCAACTAGATTACTGTATTGCTCTCCTAACAGGACTACCAATGAAAGACATCAATCATCAATCATTTGCAGTTAGTTCAAAATGCTGCAGCTAGAATCTTCATCAGCAAAAGAAAATCTAAGCACAACACACCAGTTTTAGCATTGTTACATCGATTACCACTGTCCTTTAGAATATGTTTTAAAATACTGGTAATGGTATATAAAGTTCTGGATAATCTTGCTCCTTTGTACATTTTGGAATGCCTTTTCCATTTATATTCCCAGTTGTAACCTCAGAACGGCAGCCTTTAACTCTTATGCACCAAAAATTTGAAATACTTAAGCAATCAAAGATATGCCAGACAAATATCACTGATCAATTTGAAAAACTACTAAAAACCCACTTGTTCAATTTGACCTTTTCTTAATTCCCTTCTATTCTACTTCCTAAAGATTACATATGCATTGCTTTACATATACAGTACTTCATGGATGTGCTATCATTATTAATCCCTACTTTTCTTCATTTTCTTTTCTGGTTTCTCTATGATGGAGTTTTATGCCGCCACCACCTGATCGCAGTACTATGCAGCCACTTGCAATGATAGAATGAAAGGAGATGCATCAAATTGACTAATAAGAAGATTAAAAAATAATAAGAATGACTTTAGCACCTTTATGTTAGGCAGAATGCCCAGTGGGGGCTGGGAGGTCTTTTGACCTGGAACCCCAGCAGATTTTGTTTTTTGTTCTTGTTTTCCTCTCCAGCATCTCTACCCTGGAGTTTTTTTTTTGTTTGATTGTCTTTTCTGTCCCCCAGGTCATCTGGCCATAGGATCGGACTTCTCTTAATGGACTTAAAAAAATTAGGATTCTACTGTACTACTTGTATATCTGTGCTATAAAAGTGTGTATTGATTTTTAAAAACAAAAATTTATATATTTTTATTGAGTTATATATAAATATTTCTAACTTGCTGCTTTTTCTCCTGTAACTCTTCTCTTTTTGTGTAATGCACTTTGAGTTGCATTCCTTGTATGAAAATGTGCTATAGAAATAAAAAGGTTGTTGTTGTGTATTATATTTAAACATTATTTACCTATTTTTACTTTCTCCATATGCCGCACAGATGAAAGTGTTGTACTAGGGTTGAAAGTTTTCAGATCCACATTTTTTTACATAGAATTTTAGAGAAATGAAGATTTATAAACAGGTATATTACCAAAAACCACAAACAAGAGGGTTTCAGTGAATGTTAAAAAATCAAGTGCACATTTTTGATTTTCATATTAGCTTGCACAGGTATTTCACAAAAGATAGGGTTCAGCCAACGTAGGCCCGAATTAATTCCCTGACCTTTTGAAAAAATTAAATGCTTAGCGTTCCATTGATCTTGCCACACACCATGCATTATTTGTAATTTCTCAATCAATTCTAGCAGGCTTATGAAGCGGCCTGACGGCAATGTCGGCATGCATAGAAGCATCTATCCATCTCTTTTTAAAATTGCTTAATACAGTTCAGAGTCGGGTAAAAAAATTAATAAAGCACAAGCAGCATTTTATTTTTGAATTACATTTACAATTTATTTATTTATTTAAAGTCAGCCAAAGCACACATTTTCTATGCATTTGTTCAGCTGTAGGACTAGAGGGCTATATGACTTATTTAGAGTAACACTTTGAATGCTGGGTATTGAACCACTAGCCTTCCATTTAGAATAACAGTACAGAACATCTGTCAAAATACCATATTGCCTGCAATTATAATATACACATAATGGACACTTTTTTTAGGTGCATCTGATCTTCCCACTTAATTGACAGAGTCACATGTATATAAAGTATGAAGGTAATCATGAGAAAATGTCATGTTTGTTTGTAAATAAAAAAAAATGGACAAGATTAAATATCTGAATATCTGTGGGTACAGGATACCCAGACATTAAAGTACAATGAACAGCGATGCTTAAGGGGTTTTCATGCAAGATATGTTCACTTGTATAAGGATAAGGGGCCACCAAACTATGTGCAGTAGCAAACAGATCATTGATGAAAAGAGTCAGCGCATTTGTGCCCAGTAAGATGACATCCAGCAACTCAACTAACAGCTGAGGACAAAATTGTTTTATCCTATCATGGACGAGTCATGGCTAATCCAAACGAGTCCAAAAACGAAGAAGATGCAAATTTCCATGGGTAAAGGAGCACAAATACTGGATGCTGGAGTACTGGAAAAAAAGTTGTTGGTCTGAATAATTCCACTTATTATTAATTCATGCCTAAGGAAGAACCAAAGCACTTTTAAAAACACCTTGAATAGGTGGAATCATTTTTCAGGGAATCAATAATACAGGGCTGTTGGTTGATGGTGTCTTGGTCTGGGGTGTGTATTCATTGTACAAACTGGACACCTTGACATGAGTAAAACAATACTAAACAACACTGTTTATCATGTGCATCACTTTCTGGCAGCTGGATACTGATAACACTCCCAATCTGTCTTCACCAACATCTGCAGTTGCACAAAAATCACTACAGATGGTGGTTAAGCTGGCAGATAGCTCTCTTCTGTTCACGACATATGGCATATAACACACCCTGACTTAGAAAGGCAAACAGTATTACATGCAGTATCACTGTTGGACAGTAAAACAGTACGAATAGTATTACCTGCACAGTAATTTTCTCTCTCCACTTTTCTGACAAATGAAATAGAACCATTGGTACTCACACCATATAATTCAGGACGAGTTTTTCCCTCAGATCAGAAGGTTACTCAACAGCCACTCACAAAGATGCATATTAACTACATGAGCTATCTTTTGTTATTTCATGTTTCTGTATGCATATGTTTGGCGTTTTATTGTGTCAGCTGCTGGTTGACCTTTCATACTACTGTCATTAATCTGTGGATGGTATGCAATGTAAGAATATCATTGAATTATCTATATATGAGAATGAATTTCACAATTATGATGCATGTTACCAGTTTACAAAAGTTCTGCATTGGTTTCAAGAGCATTATAGAAAATTTAGCTTAATGCAATTTCATCCCAGATATCAACTCAAATGAGCATCTGCAAGATGAGAGGGATAGAGCTACTTGATACCAGCCTACTATTAGTTAACCTACAGCAGCTATGAGACACACTAGAGGTAACATGTGTCAGTATCTGTTCACAATTTCAACACATCACATCCACTAATTCAAGATATTTAATAAAAAGTTTATAGAGCTCACAAAAACACTTCATCTACAACCGGAGACTGGCTGTGTTAGGGTATAGTGTCCACGCATAAAAGGAAAGGATCTAGAAATAAGAGAGACTTACAAGAGTTGTACTGAAAAATTAACAAGCAAAACAAGCCTTGGTTGACGCAACGTCCCCACAGTTCAGAAGTGCCCTTATTATGGAAAGCCACAGGTCAAATAATGGAAAAATAAACAGGACCAATTGCCAGTGTCTTTCTAGAAGTTGGACCGCCTATAAAAACATACATCTCCACCAGCTTCACCTCTCCATCTTAATCAATCACCTGAAAAGAACTCACACTTCTATTGTAAAGATCCAGTCCACTATTGCTCGACTCTGCTGGTATATTCCTAATACTGACACCTGATGTTCTTCATTTATTTTATTGTACAGGTACTCGTCGATGTACGACCTATGCAAGTTATGTCTGTTCGACTTTACGACGCGTTCGACAGTTTCCCCCGCCAGCTGTTGGCAGCGCCAGTTTCCCGCACTCTCAAGTCTCGCTACGCAGCAGTAAAAATATACGCAGCAGTGTTGCCCCACGTGTGTTTGTGTCTTGTTGTTTTGGCAATTTTCGATAATAATATAACCCTAACATGTCTACCAAGAGGAAATTATCTCTATGCACTCCTCAGCCTGCCAAAAAGGAAAGAAAGGCCATTGATCTAGACACCAAAATGATGATAATAAAACAGTATGAAGGAGGAAAGAAAGTGAATGCGATCGCATGTGATATGAAGTTATCACACTCTACTGTGTCGACTATTTTAAAGGACAAAAATAGAATTCGTGAAGCTGTGAAAGGTTCTGCACCTTTGCGATCAAAAGTGATTACCAAGCAACGTACCAGGCCCATCCATGAAATGGAGAAATTGTTAAACATTTGGATGGAAAATCAGATTCAAAAGCGGACGCCGTTAAGCCTCTTTACAGTACAGTCGAAGGCTAGAAGCCTGTTTGCGACTTTAAAGGAACGCGCCGGAGGAGACTACAGTCAAGAATTTGTGGCGAGTACTGGTTGGTTTAAGAAAAGATTCCAGTTGCATAATGTTCGAGTGACTGGAGAAGTAGCAAGTGCGGATGAAGAAGGAGCTAGTAAGTTTGTCGATAGTTTAAACAAAATAATTAAGGCTGAGGGTTATCTCGCAGAGTAGATTTTTAATGTGGATGAAACAGGGTTAATATTCTTAAGTGTATAAAGAATCTTGCTACCGCGTGGGACTCTGTGACGGAAAAGTGTATGAATGGCGTATGGAAGAAGTGTGTTAAGCATTATGTAAATACTTTTTCTGGATTTAACCGTGAACAAGAACTTGATGAGATTTGTGAAGAAATAGTGAAACTGTCAAAAGACCTTTCATTGGAATGTGAAATGGAAGATGTCGAGGAGTTGCTAGACTGGGAATCAGGTGAACTTACGAATGAAGAGCTGATAGAATTGGAAGAAGAAAGAGTGGCGGAAGAAGAAACAAGAGAATTGAAGAAAGACGAAGAGTAGGAGGTGCCACAATGAATGTTCACCACAAAGGGATTGTCAGAAGGTTTATCTCTACTGAATAAACTCCTCGCTCATTTTGAAAAAATGGACCCAAATATTGAACGATTTGCGAGGATTGAACAGATGGCACGCAACACATGTCGTCCTTATTGCGAAATTTATGAAGAGAAAAAAAAAACAAACAATTCAGACGAAGCTCACTATGTTTATGAAAAGAGCAACTCCTCCCATCACCCTGTCCGCAGCCTCGCCTGATGAAGGCGATATCGACAACCCGCAGCCAAGCACCAGTGGTGCCAGGAATTAAATGTACAGTACAGTATTTCTTATTTTGTACGTTTTCCACATATTAAACATATTGTACTGTAGTATGTTGTGTTTGTCTTAGAAAGTAAGAAAATGTTGATAAAATATTACTTTAAGATGATTACAATATCATTACCCAGTCCAATATTCTTACCTTAATTTAATATAGGGCGACTTATGTCCAGATCACCTTACAACCAGGCAGTCGGAACCAATCGCGGTCATAAGTCGACGAGTACCTGTATTAATTACAATATTGTGTCCAAAACAGCATTTTCATAAAGGTTCACTCCACCAGCATTATGCATGGTAGCATGTTCCATCATATTATTCAAACATCTTATGTTAAACTGAGATAAATTATGAAGTGACATAATCTTAGTCTTACTTCCTTAGTGGAGTTTATATGTTTTATTCATGTACTGTATGTGTTGACTTTGCTTAAAGTGTTTCAGCTTTACTATCAAATTCAAAAATTTTACAAATCATGTTAATTGGAGATTCTAAGCAGACATTGTATCAGTAAACATGAGTGTGTCTAATTATCTTTAACTCTGTCCAGGGCTGTTTCCTTCTAACACTTAAATTGCCAGGAAAGACTTCATCCTGGTAACCCTGAACAGGTTTGAAAGACCATCTTGCCTCTATTGATCTATCTGAGGAATTTCAGGCTGGGTGTCAGAGCCAACTACAGTATGGAGACTATATTTGTTAGGGTGACCAATGACCTCCTGGTTGCTGTGGATTGTGGTCTCCTAACACTTATAATCTTTTTAGACCTTAAAGCTGCTTTTAACACAGATCATGAATTAAACACTACTGAAAGTGCTCTTTTATGGTTTAAATCTTACCTTAACAGCTGTCAGCAATTTATTGCTATAGGTGGGTTTAGGTCTAATCCATCTTATATGTTTCATTGTGTTCCTCAGGTATCAATTCTTGGCCCCCTACTCTTTATTGTTTATATACTTCCTATTGGAACCATTATTAGACAGCACAGACCACAGTTTCACTGTTATGGAGATGGTGCACGGGTTTAGGTACACACAGGACTTACAAAAACATTACCTCCTCCTGCATTGGTTGCCTGTTTGGCTGATATAAAATACTGGTTGTCTGAAAACTTTCTTACACTAAATGCAAAAACTGAGGCTTTAAATATTTAATCTCCAGGTACTTTAAGGAAAATTGACAATTTGTCATTAAAAATCTGAGGCTTTATTACATCTTTCTGCACATGTCAAAAATCTTGGTGTTATTTTAGATCCCACATTCTCCTTTGAACTTCATATTAATATTATTACTAAGGTAGTGTTTCTCCATCATACCCAGTTTTCAAGATTGGTATCCTTTCCTTTCTGATACTGCAGCAAAGACCCTTATCCACGCTTTTGTCAACTCGCGACTGATTATTGCAATGCAGTGTAATTTGGTATCCCTGCTCGGAGCCTAAACAGACTACAGTATGTCCAAAATTCAATGGCAAGTGTTGTTACATATTTAGCCTTAAAGCATATTACTCCTACACTTCGAAAATTACATTTGTTACCTGTTCTCTTTCACATTCAGTATAGATTTCTCTTCTTAGTTTTTAAGGCCCTTCATGGTCTAAACCCAACTTTACTATATCCTTTAAATACTGCGGTTTGTTGATTTTGTGAACTAGGTATATGTATTGCACTGTTTAATGATATGTTTTAATATTTTGTATTGATGTACAGTGTCCTTGGGTATCTTGAAGGGCACTTTTTATGAAATCATCATCATTATTATTATTATTATTATGGAAGGTAGAAGACTTAGATTACCTATCGATTTATTATGAGGCGTAAGCTATGTATCAGATGTGTAAGAATTTTACTTTTTAATTCATCTACAAGAGTTAAAAAGACTGACACACTTTACACTTCACATTTGATTTATTGTATCTGTATGATTCCATTCCATTTTAGCAATAAACTTTAATACATAAAATTGGCCCATTTTGTTTCTAAAATTACTTGTGCTTGAAAAAACAATGCTATTTAAAGCAGCTCCTTGCAAAGCTCATTTGCAGTCACGGATAATATATCAAAACTGGCAAAACACAGGTGAGACTTAAATTGACATTTTTTGCAGATTCATCACATTTGAAGCACTTTATACTCATTAAACAATTGTATGTGCCAAACATATAGATTTTCCATTGTGCAAAAAAAAAAAAAAGTTGGATTCTTGACATAAAGTCTTATTGACAACAAGGCTCAAGGCAATAATTTTTAAGATCACACTTGAAAAAAATTTTAAAGTGAAAAAATCCTTATTGAACTTTACAGCAGAAACAAATCCAAAGTAAAAACACTAACATTAAATCATCAATAAGTATAATAGAAATTCAACCAAGGTTGATTAGATCACCATTTTTCACTTCTCAGTCACCTACTTCCACAAATAAATAATTATATCCAAATATCTCACCACTTCTAAGGTATCTTCTAAATAGATACTTACCATAGTCCCATCAAGCAAATTCAAACATGTCACTAGAAGCTAAGTGAAAAAGCAAAAATGTCTTCTGATCCATCATCAATAGCTGTTATATAAATCATCACCCACAACAATTCATGATTATGTCATAAGTCCAACTTTTTGGGCATCATACACAAGAGGTTTTGTTTGTTTGTATGTTTTTCTTTTATTTTTGGTGTGAACCGTTTCCACTTTGTATTTTGCTAAAACAATGACGCTTGCACTGTATAATTTTTGTATACTCAACATATTCAATGCCTAAACCTTTCTGTATCTTCAGCTTTAGTTTCATAAAATGTTGGAAGCCCCAGACAATCACTCCAACAAAAAATCTCATATATTACTCACAATCCACTACAAATCAATGTGTAACCTAATTTATCCAACCATCATGAAAATCGATTAATCAATTTCAGGGTCAGGAGAGTCACAGCCTATCCCAGATACATAAGGAATTAACCCTAAACAAGGCGCTAGTCCATCCCAGAATGCACTTACTGAATATACCCACAGTGACTTGTACTGTGTTAATTTACAATTGCCAGTTATACTGATATGCATGTACCAGGGGTGTGGGAAATAAATCAAGGCAGATTCATAAGGAGATGAGGGGAAAGCACAAACTCCATATAAGACAGTGACTGGCATGGATTCAAAAATACTTTCTAATTACTAAAAAAATCCCAAAATATTGAATAACATGGGAGGTTTTGTGGCTATATGCTTGAGTCAAATTGAACAAATTATGTCACAGAACAAATAATATTCAGACATCAGAAACATCCAAGACAAATCATCTGCTCAGCTAAGGGAAAGACATAGATCCAATAAAAAATAATCAAAACTCTATAAACCCATAAGTTTTTATACAAAGTGTAATTCAGAATGCCAGAAAGATCAACTCAACTAAACTATGTATTTTCCTCTTTTGTCCAATTCTCCATTACATGACTCCTGCATGGCTCATGTTGAGAGGCAAAAAAATATGTTTGGCAGAGTTACAGGCGAGGAGCTTGTAAAGGGAAGGTCCATGAGCACAGTCTAGACACAAACAGAAGCAACTACAGGCACTTAATTTTTCTTCTATCCAATGGCCTCTCATTGATTCCAATTTATTAGCCACTAACATTCAATCAACTACTAATCCTTTGCTGCACTGGTGAATTGATAAGCAGGAAAATTGTTCCTGGGCTGTTAAATTGTCAGCAGCTGTCTGTTCACAATTTTCATGTTTTCTCTCTACCATAAGGTTCTTCTGTACACTCTGATCTCTGTCACACTCACTTTAGTCCTTAATTTCATGATCAATCAGACTACCAAAACTACATACCATTCCTCAGGTGTAATTCTGATGTTATTTGAAACATACAAGGTGTTTTTTTAGATTTATATTTGAGTGAGTCAGTTAATAAACTACATAGTGGAAAAGGCTTTAAACATGTACTCATACAGTAGAGGTTCAATAATGCTATTTTATATACAGTACCAGTGCCAGTGGACTCTGTGTACATGATAGAACTGAAAGAAAGCAGTCCAGATGAAAATTCACACAGGTGATAGAAAATCAGATGGCATTCCCTTTAAAATAGAAATTAAACAATAAGGGCAGAGGAGACCTACCATGTAACACCTAGCAGAGGGCTATTCAATTACAAATTCAGTTAGGCCAGACTTTCAAACCAAGAAATTTACCTGGGCCAGACATTTTCAGTGCCCGGTAAGCAGCAGGTAATAGCAAACTTTAAACCAACACAAATGAATGTATTGAAAAATAAGTAATGTTTATTTATTCTTTCCTTTTTAAATTTGACCACATCTGACACAGGCTCATCAAAAAATGTATAAAAAAAACAATAAAAAAAGATATAATTGAACAGAATCTGAGGTAGTAGCAATTCTCTTTGGAATAAAAAAACCCATTTTGCTCACATCTGACCCAGGCACATCACAAAGTGCACTTAACAGAATAAAAAAGATATACCAATGCTATCAAACCTATCAGTGCACAACCCCATAACAAGTGATAACAGTAACTAACACACGTGAATACAGCATCTACTTGTGAAAACCCATTTTTGCACGCACTTGATAAAACTGGATAACAACTAAGACTCGGTACACAATTGATTATAGAATTTTTTAATATGTAGTCAACGCCAAGATCTGCTATCATGGCCGAGATGCCAGTACAAATTACCAGCGTGTACCATCACAAAAAAAAAAAAAATCACTGTATCATAGACTACTACCACCACTTTGAGATACACAACAACATGCTGCATTGTAGGTTGAATGTATTCATGTATTGTATGAATTTATGTAGGAATTTCTGAAGGGTCACGAAATGTGTTTATCTCTGCATTTCCAACAGGACCGTGGGTTGGACTAGCCACTCGGAGGTTGTTTCTGGGCCACATGTGGCCTGCAGACCACCATTTCAATAGGCCAGACCTAGCATGGAGTTTTTCGATATCCATTCTGTGGCTGGAATGGGCCACCAGGATCAACGGATCATATAACTAATCTAAATGGTACTAGAAGAAGAAAATAAAGAGATTCCACAAGACATGCAGGATAGGATAACAGATAACACAAAATTCTCTTGGTGCTGGTCTGTGGGTGAGTGTGCCCTGTGTTGTATTGGTACTACATCCATGCCAAGGCAACTAACACAAAAGTGAAAGAAAGGTAAGCATAAAGAGCTTAGGCAGATTAACCCCTGTATCAGAATAGTGCATCACAATGAAATGCACAATTTAGGTTCATCCTGATAGGTTAGCATGTCTGCTTGAGATCCTTACAGCAGGTATGTATTCTTCTTAAAATGAATTTCCTTAATAGCATAATATGCTCCAAACATCAATTAAACAAAGACTTCAGGACAACATGTTTTTTGACAATTGAGAAGACCACAGTAGTATTATGCAGGCACTTTCTGTCAAACTGTCAATCAAAATGATTAATGACCTTAAGCCCCGCCCCTCTGGGCTGTCAGCCAGGGACTTTCTGTCAAAATGATTAATGACCTTTAGCCCCATGCCCTGTCGGTGGATTGGTGACGCACATCCGGTTCCTGTTTAAGCCCCACCCCCTTCTGTGACTCACATCCGGTCCCCGCCCCTTTCCTCTGATTAGTGTATTTGAATGTTGCATCCTGCCCCCTGTCGGTGGATTGGTGATGCACATCTGGTCTCCACCCAGACTCCACCTTAATCCCACCCCCCTTCACCTGCTAGGTTCTCCTTTCTGTCAAGGGCATTTTGATGAATGTCTGCCCTCTCCTTGAACCCACCACCACCCCCCCCTTCACCTGCTCGGTTCTCCTTTCTGTCAAGGGCATTTTGATGGATATCTGCCCCCTCCTTGAACCCACCATCACCACCCCAACCACATTCCAACCCCCATCTCCTGAGGACAAGCCCAGGGCCTGCCTTGGCCCCCACTTCCCAGCCCCCTCTCCTGAGAACATGTTCAGACCTGTTCCATCGGCCCAAGCAACATGCCCCCGGTCAGGCAGCACCTGTTGGCTGGCCCCTCCACTTCCCAGATCCTTCTCCGGAGGACAGCTGAGACAGCTGGGAGGATAGCCACTGGAATGAGTTTTTGGCCGACACTCGGGCTGAAGAAAACGGTCGCTCCAGCTGAGTGATCTCAAGGAGCTGGAGTGACCAAGAAAGTGGTTGGCTCGCCACGTAAGGTCAGGAAAGCAGGGGGAGTCAGGGAGGCTTGGGAGAGTTGAGCCCCAGTATGAGTGCCCTGGCCGTTGGAGAACCCCAGTCTTGGGTCTGTTGGGAGCATTATGTAGCCATGGGACAGAAGGCTACCAGACCAGTGTAGAAGGCAGCTGCACCTGCAGGTAGGGCTACTCCCTTGTTGCAGGGCCCATATGGGAGAAGCAGGGGAGCTGCCAGCTAAATGAAGAATGCACCTTTGTTTTTAAAGGGGACTGCTTCCAGCCATTGTTTTTAATCTCGTTTTAATTGGATTTATTTATTTGGATTATTTTAACTTTCACTTTTTGCACATCGATTTTTAAATTGATTATTTTTTTATTGAAACATTTTGAAGCACTCCACTTTGGACACTGTTTTGTTTCTGTTTGTTTTTGTTTTTAATAAAAGCACTTGCACCTTTTGCACCATCCCCTTGCTCAGTTTGATTTTTCCTCATCAGACCAGCTCATCCCGTTACATTAACGACGGTGTTGGATTCAAGGGCTCCTGAGTCTGGAAGATGGAGCATGGAGCAGGACCTGCACCGTCACACTTGTATGGTCAATCCAAGTCCTCACTTGTATAATTCAGTGGGGACAGCCCTTGGAACACCATAAACAACACTCCCTTATAGGAGTCTGACTGCACGGCCTTCCTCTCCTCCTCTGCACTTACTTGCACTCCTGAATTTTGCCTTAGCATTTTTTATTCCCAACTGACCTCCAATCATTTAATTCTTCCTCGTACTGCTTGGACCCCCCTTTTTAAAGTGTCAGCGGGCACCAGTTGCATAATCACACCCCCCTCTGTGTGCTAATGAGGCAATCTGCCAAACTGTGTGCAACAGCATGTGAAAGAATGATCCACTAACCAACCTTTTCCACACCCTGGAGCTGCTCTGCCAAGCTACAACACTCCTGCATGCTGCTCCTTGAGCTCTGCCACACTGTTTTTCTTTTTTTTTTAATCTAAAAATCTTCACTGCCAAAGAGCTTGCCTCACGACATACCTCCCTCAACAAGCCACCAGTTGCACGGGAGGGCTCTACACCACACCGGTCCAGTGCAACTGGTGGCCAAGATCCATGGCAAGGCCTACTTGCACTTGCACTAACACACACACTAACTAAAACAAGCCCTACACTAAAACAGAACCCAAGCCCACCTTATAAAAATAGGCAATTAAATCCAGTAAAAAATAAATAGTCAATTAAAACTTCAATAATCTAAATTGTCCATTCCAGCTTGAGTTATTTGGTACCCGTTTGGCACACTCTTCTTTCTGCTGTTGTCTTCAGTCTGCATCTCTCACTGCCATTAGCCCATCCCACCGCTGCCACCATAATGTCAGGGGTCAACATTCAGGGCTCATACTTGAATCTGTCCATATGCCCCCCTAGCAGTTCATAACCATAATGGGCACAGCGGCGAGTGAGAGACAACAACCAGGTTACGTTTGCCAAAGTGCATAGTGCATGTTTAATAAAATAAAGCCTAACTAATAAAGTGCAGTGCAATTATAATAAATAAAGTCCAGAAATAATCCATAATGAAAACAAGTGCATTTGTGGAAGTTAAAAATGAACAACAAATACAGTGGAACCTCGGTTCACAATTTCCCCCATAGGATTATATGTAAATACAATTAATCCGTTCCAGACCATACGAACTGTATGTAAATATATTTTTTTTAAAGATTTTTAAGCACAAATATAGTTAATTACACCACAGAATGCACAGTGTAATAGTAAACTAATGTAAAAACATTGAATAACACTGACACAAACACCCAGGCTCCCTGCTCAGCTGCACGTGAGCCCCCGTCCCCCTCTGTCTTTCAGAAGCACGCGAGCCCTATCTCTCTCTGTAACATTGCAGCAGTTCGCGCTATAGCCTTACAATCCGATCGTTGTATAAACACTTTTTTTTTTTTAAGCACAGGGGGAAAAAAAAGGAACATTTGAACAAATCCGAACTTTATTTAAAAGTCAACCAAGACAGTAACATTGCAGGAGTTCACGCTAATAGCATTACAACCCGATCGCTGTAAACACTATTTTTAAATGAGTTTTAAGCACATGGAAAAAAATAAACATTTGAAAAAAAGAGAAAAGTAACATTGCAACATTTTCTTCTCACCACTCTTCACTTGCTTAGAAGCCATGGTTAACTGCAAAAGCACACGAAGTACTGTAGAGCACAAAGAGTTCACAGGTAAAGCACGCACGTCTGACTGAGAACAATGAACAGGGAGAGGCTGAACACGTGCTTAAATACAGTAATCGGCGTGCACATACCGGAAGGGAAATGAAATAGAGCACAAAGAGTTCACAGCGAAAGCACGCATGCACGTGCAAGCACGCACGTCTGACCGAGAACAATGCAACAGGTGCGGAAATCATCGGCGCGCACAAACCAAAAGGGAAACTGGCTTGTTCATATACCGAGTGTGTGGTCGTGAACTGAGGCAAAAGTTTGGCGAACGTTTTGGTCGTTAACCGAGATGTACGTGTACCAAGACGTTCGTGAACTGAGGCTCCACTGTACTTTAAAATCCCACTAAGAAACGCTCAAAGACTTCATGTTAATCTATTGCAGCTTCCTGTCTTTCTCCCCAGCTTAGCCTGGCAACTCCAATAGCTGCGGTGGCCAACACCTGGCTCCTATCCTGCTTGCTCTGTTCAGCATTGACCAAGAGTCACCTAGCCAGTCCTCAGACTTCTCATCCACTCCAACATGCCAAATGGATCCTTGGGAGGGTCAATTCAAGTCCCCACTCCAACACCACTGTCCAGAAGGGACACCTCTCAGAGCACTATAAACTACTGTACACTCCCTTACATGGGCCCAACCACGCTGCCACCTCACCTCCTCTGCACTTACCTGCACTCCCGAATTTTGCCTTAGCATTTCTATTCCCAGGTCAACCTCCAACCATTCTGTTTTCCCATCTACCACTCAGACTCTCCTTTTTAAACTATCGGAGGGCACAGGTGCTCAGATAGACACCCCTGGACTGCTAGCAAGGCAAATCGTCCAGACTGTGCACCTCAGCAGCACGTGAATGCATGATCCATTGACCACTTCATCAACACCCCAGAGCTAAATCGTCACGCTACGACACACCTGCGCACCGCACTCCAAGCTCTGTCAACTTTTTTTTTTTAATTTGCACCGCCACGTATCTGACCTCATGAAACATTCTTTTGCTAAAGAAATTTGTCCATTGCCTACTGAGTATCAATGAACACAATCATCATGTCGGACTTAAAGAATCTTTTTTTGAAGTTAAGTCTCTTGGCTGGTAGGAATGCAGAGGCTCTGCAAGGACATTTAAGTATAAACAAACCAACTTCTCCAAGGCTTTACACTGCACTGATACTGTAAATTTAAGCAGGTGGCAGGAGATTTACAACTTGAACCTTGTAAGCTTTTTCGAATGTGGTACTGTCATGCTTTTACCATCCATTATTTTGTCCCATTGTGACACAGAGCTAGTTTGATGTTTAATCAAGCAAATGCCTGCATTGTAGTCTCTTTTTCAGGTTTTCACAAGATGTAGTCAAATATACCTCTACATATTACATCTGAAATCTCTAAATCTGAAACACTAAACATCCTGGTTGTTTGTCGTCTAACTTATTCCTTCCATGAAAACCAGGCTAGGTGGTTCATATTACTATATATTCTGTACTAGGACTAAATTCTGCATCTTTTTAACCTCCACTATTCACTATTAATAAACTTTCAGTCCATTATAGAATCCATTTAAGTCTTGTACTAAGCTGTAGAACTAGAGGTTAGAAATGTGTTGGAGAGCCAAGGCTTCAGAGAAGTCCGAGCAGTTACTGCATCCTTGAAACATCACTAATGAGTTGGAAAAGCAGGAAAGGAAAATGGACTGTCATCCTGCCATGGACCAAGCTAGGTATAGGTGGAAACTCACTTACAAAGTACCTAGTGGGAAACCACTAAGACATAAGAAGAATATGTGAACTCCAAATAGATAGACAACCAAGGGTTCTAGGACACCAATAGTAGAATAATGTGCATGCAATACATATATTCTCAAAACTGGTTAACAAAATTCATGTCCTTACCACAAAATAAGACACAAGGCACAAAATATCCCTGTCCATCACAAAGCACACAAACACCTACACTAGGGTCAGTTTTGAGAAGCCAGTTGACCTAACCGATATGTCTTTAGGGATGTGGAATGAAAGCAAGAGTGCACAGGAGAACCACACAGAGATGGGAAAATGTGTAAACTCCACACAAACATTGTCAAAGTGCAGAATTTAGACTCCGGTAACTTGAACCCTAAGGCAGCAGTGCCAATTACTGTTCCACTTTGCCACTCCTATAGTAAAGTACTTAAATAAAATAGTAGTGTTTACCAGTAAACCGTCTGAATAAAGACTTCCTTAATTGAAATAACTTATTACCAACTTATTTATAACTCCCTGGTCATGAAAAGAATTTCAGTTATTCCATAATGTGAAGATCTTTCTTGTAGATATCAAAGGCACCACACCCAGAGATAGGGGCCATGAAAGTACTTCTCTCTTCTGTGTAGAAGTTCCTGTATGCCCTAAAACATGTACCTTAAATCAGATACAATAATACTTTTTTCCCTCTTTCTTAGTGAATTTGTCATATTTTGTAGACTACACAGATTATCTCCCCTGCAACTGGAAAAACCTGCAGTAATAACTTAAAAAAATATACAGTAACATAAAACAGACCTCTATTTCCTCTTGAAGCATGCTACATGTATATTTTTCTTCATAGCTTTCACTTTCCTTTCTGTAAGAACCATATCAGTCATCAAAGTTAATTGCTTATTTTGGGCTATTCTTTGAAATTTATAATTTTACTATCATATCACATCTACTAAAATTTAAGCAAATTATTGTACCAATCCTACTCCTACAGTTTTCTCCATGTCAGACTAGTGATAATTATCCCACTGATCAAATAAGTACAGAGGAATGGGGTGGAATGCAGCTGCCACACGGTTCATGTGCCCAAAGGTTGGTCTCAGATTGGCATCTCCTCTGTGCAGAGAATGCTTATATTTTCATGTATACAGAACAGAAATTATGTTGCACATATGAGAACAAGAATACACTGCAAAACATGAGAATTCAGCTTCAAATTGTGCTTTTGACTCCCTGTGGCCTCTAGAATAATATCACATGAATGTGTGTTTCTTTAAAACTTAAATATAAAAAGGGTTTGTATTGGTTTAGGGTAGTATATACCAAGAACGTTTTCATGAAAAACTTATAAGGATGAATGTTGCTGTTCATACTTTTAACTTTCGTTTGACTGAAATGACACCTAATTGGTCCTGAAAGTACTTTTTGGCATATCAGATGAATGATAGTGAATCAGAATAGAGAACATTTAACAGATAAGGAGAAAACTTTTTTATTTACATAAGCGGCCAAGTCCCAACATGAAGCATTGACTGAGATAAAAATTAGGGCTGTTGCAGTATAAATCAAATTAGCATAAATTTCTTCTAACTTACATACAAAAATATTAAAAATTGAAGTTAAAAAACAAAAATACTGAATAAATGACTTGACTATGCATATGAATGGCCATAATTTTGTTTAAGCCTCTAGTTATTTATTATTATTATTATTATTATTGTTTATTTGGCTGACACCCTTATCTAAAGCAACTTATAAGATTAGGTTAAAAGACTATGCCATACCTTCATACTTTATGAAATGAATATGAACATAAGTAGGAGTCTTAACAGTCATTTCTTACCAAAATCCCTGCATTTCGTACTGCAAGGGGAAGGCCTAGTAGACCAGTGCCGATGTTCCCTTTCAGTAAATGGATCAGAGTTTGGAAGAACCTGCAAAATTAAAGTTTAAACATCAGACTGAAGGTTAAGCACTTTCACGTAAAATAATACAGCTCAGTCTACATTCTTTTTAAATAGCCTTAATAATACTTTTCACTACAATAGGAAATCTCCAACATACAGTATACATATGATATAACAACTGTCACCAAAGTAATGCATCTTCTTCCTTATTGATTTCAAAATTTGATAGTTTTTACAGTATATTAGAAAATGATGAGTAGATATTACTTTACCTACATTTGTGGCTGTATTTATGAATACAATGTTCAAAATTTGTGAACAATGCATTACTTCAAATTGTTCCTTTACACAACTGACTGAACGATCGACTCCTGTGACAACAGCAAAAATTTGTCACATTTAATATTTCCATGTCCTGTTTCTGCAGGATAGATGCAAGCTTTCTCCAGAAAGATATATAAATATAAATCTCATGAGAAGCACAACCTCAACTGCCTGACAGTCAACAAGAACTAGAAATGGGGTTAGCCAAGGTGAAGCTGCACACTTGTCACAAAAAGACAAGTCAACTGACCTGAAGGTGCACTTTATGTAAATGGTTCTCTACACTGACCCTTCTGCATCAGAAGTGTTGTACTACAACATTTTATGAAACATTCATCTTCATTTTACAACTCCTGTAACGTTTTCACTCTTAGCAAAGTGGGAATGACACCCTTCTAGGTTCTGAAGCAATCTGATCTTCCAGCCACAAACTTTGGATCAGTGAAGGCAGGAGGGCACATCTGGGAATGGCTTCAACAAACCTTATTTTTACTGACCTCCTCTTCTACCTCTTTTTCTCCGCTTGATCATGGTGCCAATTGGTCTTAAAAATCATGCGTTTTTTGATTGTTTGTTTTATTAATTCCAGTACAAAATATATTTTTTATTACTGAACTATAAATCCATTTTTTCAACCCACTCCAGTTCAGGTTTAATAGGAGCCTGAGCCTACAGTATCCTGTTATACTGAGTCCACACACACTGACAGAATATAGAAGCATGCATTATAGGTAAACCATAATTTACCAGTTATCAGCAAGCGACTAACCACATTTTAGATTTCGTGATAAAAAAAGATCATTGTCTGCATCTCCTTATCTGCCTGTCTGTATCATGAAGATTACACAAAAATCACAGCATTTCTATAGATTTTGAAAGAAACTATTAATTCTATAGACCATACAAAGAATACATTTCTTCATTACAACCAATTCAATTTACATTTAAAGAAGGCATGTTTTAAATTCTTAGAACACTGCATTATCATTTCAAGCAGTTTTTTCACACTATTTTAAAAACAGTAAATAAAAAAATTAATTTACAATAAAATTAATTGTGTTGAGAGTACATAGATCCATCATATTTCAATTAAAAGTATGCTTTACATTTAAAGGGATACGTATAAAATAAAAAAAGATTAATTAAAAAATTAAATTCATAAATATATAAAGTTTTATTTATAGAGTTCCCAATCCAATGCTCAAGATATACTACAGCTATACTATGAAGTAGAGATCCATAGTATAACTATTGACTGAGAATTGTTCAGCGTCACGCATTTAGTAGTTAATGGAAACTTAACCTGCGTTTGTGTGCTCCATCCACCATAGTACATGACATAAAAGGTCTCCTGGCTTGTTTGTTTGTTTGTTTTATTTTTATAAAGATTTTTATAATGCTTTACACTGTGAAGGGTGCTGTATAAAACATAAGTGTTTCACTGATTAATGGTTGATGTAATTGTCAGTCTAATTCAGAGATAAACACATTTAAAGAAGCCACCTAATTCAGCATTAAAATAGCAGGGTGTGCTTCTGACCACTAGAGGGTGCACTAGTATTAACTACTTCATGATAACTTTTGTTTATTTTGTATTAATTTGCGGTTTCATTTACACTTTGGCAAAGCAGTTATGTCTTTTACTATGACTTTTACTTTTTACTACAACTTATCATGACCAGACTAAAAATCAAATGAGAAAGTATCAGTGCTGGCTGCCGTCCTGCTGGAAAAAAAATGTGCAGACATTGGGTATGACAACCATTCCTATTGCTGCTGGAAGGCTACAGTATTGCAAATAAAAATGTCTATACTGATTCAGATTTGAAGGAATTACACTGGATCATGCAAGGCACCAAAGGCTTTAGGTGGTTACAAGGGTTGTTGTATTTGGGATTTGGGATAACATGATGGCATAGTGGATAACAATGATGGCTCAGAGCCCTGATGACCTGAATTTTAATCCAAGCCCAGTCAATGTTTGTGTGGTGTTTTTATATTTTCATCTTTTCCAGTGGGCACTCTACAATCCAAATCTCAAATATTCCAAATTACTGTAAATGTGAATTGTAAATTGGCTCTACATGAGTGAGGGTATGCATGTGCTTCATGCTAGTCTGGTGTTCTGTCCAGGGATGTTCCCTTCTTGTGCCCAATGTTGCCAGGATTAAGTTGTCTTGGTAATGGATTGACAGGAGAATATTATAAATTATTTGAATTGTTGGTCTAAAGCTTTAATTTTTATAAATGAAGCAAATCAGATATGGTATAAAACACAGCAATTCTCATGTTATATACATACGTTATTCCTTGAGGATTGCCATATTTGGAGTGCTTCTGCATTAATCCTAATTCAGTGATTTCATCTTCATCTGAATTTTCTCCAGAATCGGTTCCCTTTTCTTCAATGAGTGGAGTGATCACATCCATATCTGCAAACCAAAATAAATCCCATTACACTGCACAAATTCAATGGGCCTATGTAAGAATTAAAAACAATGCTAAATCTGATGGTGAAACAAATAATTCAATAAATACATCCTGATTTCTTAAAATGATTAGATTTTTTTAAAATTTTGGCATACAACACTACCATGTAAAACACAGTTCTGCTATGAATATATCATATGCTACTTATTGCTATGCAAATAATACTCTACACTTATACAATAAATATTGACAGCTCAATAAATTTTAATCCTGTGTTATACCAGATATTAAATCATTTTTGAATAATAATAAAAAAATCAAAAAAGCCTTTTAAATCTACTCATTCAGAGGCATACATGCATGAATTACAATGTAAAGTAACATTAACTTATAAACTGGTCAAAGTTCAACCTTCCATCCATCCATTATCCAACCCGCTATATCCTAACTACAGGGTCATGGGGGTCTACTGGAGCCAATCCCAGCCCAAGCCCCCAAACAAACCCTGGGCAGAGTGCCACCCCACCGCAGGGCGCATACACACACACCCACACACCAAGCACACACTAGGGACAATGGATCACCAATGCACCTAACCTGCATGTCTTTGGACTGTGGGAGGAAACCGGAGCATCCGGAGGAAACCCACACAGACACGGGGAGAACATGCAAACTCCATGCAGGGAGGACCCGGGAAGCAAACCCAGGTCTCCTTACTGCAAGGCAGCAGCGCTACCACTGTGCCGCCTCTATATACACCCCGAAAATCAAAGTGAAAAAATGATGCGACAAGCTAGTCCATTTTGCTGAGATTTCATTGCAGCAACTCAAAATCGTACTCAGTAGTTTGTATGGCCCCCACGTGCTTGTATGCATCCCTGACAACGTTGCTCTTAATGAGATGACGAATGGTGTCCTGGGGGATCTCCTCCCAAATCTGGACCAGGGCATCACTGAGTTCCTAGATAGTCTGAGGTGCAACCGAAGCATGAACCGAAACATAATGTCCCAGAGGTGTTCTATTGGATTTAGGTCAGGCAAGCGTGGGGGCCAGTCAATGGTATCAATTCTTTCATCCTCCAGGAACTGCCTGCATACTCTTGCCACATGAGGCCAAGCATTGTTGCGCACCAGGAGGAACCCAGGACCCTCTGCACCAGCATAGTGTCTGACAATGGGTCCAAAGATTTCATCCTGATACGTCAGTCAAGGTGCTATTTTCTAGCCTGTAGAGGTCTGTGTGTCCCTCCATGGATATGCCTCCCCAGACCATCACCAAACTGGTCATGCTGAACAATGTTACAAGCAGCATAACATTCTCCAGGGCTTCTCCAGACCCTTTCACATCACATGTGCTCAGGCTGAACCTGCTCTCATCTGCAAAATCCCAGCCAACACAGGGCACAAGGCAGGAAACAAACCCCGGGCAGTACACACACACACACACACCAAGCACACACTAGGGACAATTTAGAATCACCAATGCACCTAACCAGCATGTCGTCTTTAGACTGTGGGAGGAAACCGGAGCACCCGGAGGAAACCTACGCAAACACGGGGAGAATATGCAAACTCCACGCAGGGAGGACCCGGGAACGCAAACCCAGGGCTTATTACTGTGAGACAGCAGCGCTACAACTGTGCCGCCCTAGTTCAACCTTGTAATGGTGTAATGGATGCCTGGATGGACTAAAACAGCAACATTTCTGCAGTATAATGAGATTCACATCCAGGTTTCCTGGAGATGAAAGGCAGCTTAGCTAGATGTTTCACAAACACCTATCTATTACCTGAACCTACTCAATCTACGTTTTAGGGTCTTTAGGAGCATTAGTTAATCCTGGCAGCAAGAGAACAAGGGCAGAAGTCAACTCTGAAAGTGAAGTCAGACTATCACTGAGCACACTCACACCAGGCCACCAATGCACCTTGTTCAGACGTGAGAAGAAAACCTGAGTGTCTGCTGAAAATTAGATAAGGGGAGAACATGCAAACCACACACAGAAATCGAATGCATTCTCCTGGGGTAGTGCAGCATCAGCTCTAGTAACAGCATTTACTATGCTGCCCCTCTTGAGGCATAACTCCACAATATTAATAATAATATTTAATTTAATTACATTCCACATCTTTTCTAGAATGGGGTTGCAGGCATAATAATAATAAAGTGAAATCTTCCAAAACTAAAATAATATTCTATCTGCTTTTTAACCACTTATTACACTTCATGGCATTATTTGAAAAAGTCACAAACCGATCCTAAAGCCAAAGAGCTGACCGTGTGTTCTCCAGACCTCACTCATAAAACATCTACTGTATCTACCAGAATTCTGCCGACAGCCCCATCTAGTCATCTAATGATATTATTGTATAGGGCGCGAATTGACTGCTTGCTAATTCACCACTCTGTTAGTGGAACAGCCTTGCTTACACAATTATATACTGTATCTTCTAAAAGTTTGTTAACGTAATGTCTTGAGTACAGGCTGCTGTGGCTATCCATTTTCTTGCCTTAAACATATTTTCGAACATAAAATGTAATTACTTGTATTTTTTATACTTGGATGATTTTGCTCTGCAGGACTTAAAAATGTCACACTTATAACTGAAAGAAATTTAAAATCTGTTAGAAAAGCTACACTGTATCACAGCCCTAAATTAAATACTCCTACTGACCATTATATTATTTCATTTATTTTGTAGCTTCTGTATTCAATATAAAAGTTCCATTGTGTTTTATATACTAACATCTTTGCTATGGAAAGGTACTCAAAAACATTTGACTTCAAACTTCAGAATATGTGTACTTACATTTGTCAAGTAAAAAAGAAATATTCCAAAAACCCAGACATACTTGCCACCAGAATTTGTTCCAGAGCTGGGCAGTTAAGGTCCTAGTGGGTTGTGGTAGCTGCAGGCTTTTGTTCTAAACCCTTTTTTAATGTCAATCTTATGGTTAATTGAATTCCTTGTTAAATCAAACAATTCATTGTAGCTGCGTTAGAAATTTACAATAATGTGATTTGTTCTTATCTCTGAAAGTCAGAAAGGCTCATGCTACTGATGTTTAGTGAAGTTGAGGCACTTAATTTCCCACCTTTTTGCTTCATTAAAATTCACCTGCTTGTCAAGTATTTGAAGTTCTTTATTACTTCTTTCACCTAACCAGAAGGCATTCTACCAAGAGCCATAAATAGCAAGACAGACAACAGCTAATTAGTGAAACTGTGTGTTCATCATAAAACAGTTGAATTTAATAAAATATTTTGAAAGATTGTGGACTTCTGAATCCTTCCTGCTGATTTTCATGGAAGCACAAAATATAGGATATAAGTAATTAAAAACTGGGACAGAAAGGAGAATGCTTGCTCAATAAACCTAAAGAACTGGTTTCAAATTTGGAAAATGGTTAGTATAAATGCCTGCAGCCACTGTTGTCCTCCTGCATCTGGACTGATGATCCAGATTTAGTCTGATGCTATCCTGAAACATGCTGACACATACATTCTATAATGTGCAAAGTATATCAATGTAATAAAAAATGTAAGCACTTAATATAACTCTACAGACTAAACACCTGCAATCAATTTTCCGAAATTGTTCACCCAGTACAAATAGAAGGGATGCAGAGTCTGGCACACTGTATTGCACTCGATTACTGGGGACATTAACACACATGACCGCCATCATTCACTCAAGGCCAGAACAAAGATTGCCATCAACATAACAGCATGCATTAGGACTGTGGGAAGATACAGCAATACCAGGACATGTGCAGATGCCACCTCACTCCACTACATATGCCTAAACTACCAGAATTAAAATATTTTCCTTCTATATTATATACTGTATTACCTGAGCCATGCTAACAAAAAAATCAATATGTCTTTGTTACAAATATTTTCCTTCTATATTATATACTGTATTACCTGAGCCATGCTAACAAAAAAAATCAATATGTCTTTGTTACCAAATTCATTTTAAATAATCGTCCCACGAGATCTAGCTAGCAATAAACACCATTTGAATTCAGTCAGCTAATCAGCTCTTTGTAAATTTAAGCCAATCACTTCCAAGGGCTGCGCAGATCCGTTCTAAATCTGCGCACCACGTATCCCTGAAAGAAAGTCGAGCCCACGGAAAACATCACTCGGTGATGCGCACCCAGCTCGTCAGAGGTTTCCATCTTCTTCTGGAGGCGGCTAATCCTTGTATGGAAGCAGAAAGCCGATGGAATTTCTCCGGTGCTGTAAGAATGGAGAAATTAAAAGATAAAAAAATATTGGACATAATTGCTTAATGGAAAATGCAATCTTTACGATACGACTAATACCAGCACTGATAGTATAAATCATATCTACACTTCTCTTGGGAAAAGAGCTTGCGCTTTGCAGCATTCTGGTGGTAATTAACCGTTTTTTTGTTTGTAGTCAGTCGCTGTTTCGGATTTTCACAACACCGTTTACATGGGTACGAGGGCATACTAAAATGTAATTGTAATCTTAACATTAGGTGTGCCTTTTTACTCACTGAATGCTCGAGCTTCACACAAATTTATTTTTTCCTCCGCTGATTAAATGTGAAAGTGCCGTTTTAAAAGCTGTCCTTTTGTATTGACCTCACCTGTGAAAGGCGATCTAGTGCGGCTTCATTTGCATCCACGTTGCTTTTTGTTTTCAGCTTATTTTAAACCATTTAGTAAAAAGTTACTAAAGCACGGGCTACGTCGCTTGGCTTGAAATTCGTGTGCCAAGTTCTTTTTTTTTTCTTAAAGGGACACAAGTGTGTCATTTTTTTTAACCGACAGAAATTCCAAGCCAAAAAAAAAAAAACCACATACACATGCCCCACCCCTTCACTCGCTCGCGCACATGCCCGCGCACGGCTAGCTGCTATAAGTCGGTTTCGCCAGAAGTCCTTGAACATAGTGATGGGAACTCCGGCTCTTTTCAAAGCTTCGGCTCTTTTGGATCGGCTCCCGAATGGCTCTTCGTTTAGTATCACTTGGATGCTTATATTTTAGCCTAATTAAGCAATTATGAATGGTTTGTGTATAGCCTAAGCAATTTCTTATTCATTGTTTTCAGACATTACGTATTTTATGCATTTTTTCATTACAATAAATACACAGTTACTATTGTTTAACATTTTAATAAAAGCTTTAAATGAACAGCTTAACACAAAACCACAGCAAACAAATTAAATAAAGGCCAAACTCAACAACACAACACTATGACTCTTTGAATAAAAGTTTTTAGGCCAGGTTGGCATTCAGAAATGCCAGATGCCTCAGCTTAGATGGGCTGATGCGATTTCTCCTATCCGTGATTATTTGTCCTGTTTTTGAGAAGACTCTTTCTGAGGGGACCGATGTAGCGACAATGCAAAGTCTTCCTACCATTACCTTAACCAGGCGTGGGTAGACTGCAGCCTTGGCCTCCCACCAGCTCACTGGCTCTTCAGATCTTTGGATGAGGTGCTCCTCAAGATAGGACCTCAGCATCTCCTGTTGCTCTTTCATCAAAGAGCCTCCACACAGCAGAAGCTTGTGGTTCCTGTGAACATGCCCCTGCTCCAATTTCTTCCTCTTGGTCCTCTGATGGAGGAGCAGACAGGCTGCTGGGGTTGCATCTTGCTGCTGCTGCACTTATTCTTTGAAATGCCTCATCCACAGCTCTTTTGTTATTAAATGCTACTTTTTTTCCAGAGCAGTGCTTTCTGAAAGCACAGTGTTGTACTCCATCCTTAGATATATAGTTATGGAATAATTGTTTGGGACAAAGTTTTTCTGCTAGGGAGAACATACATGGGGTTTAAGGCCTGTACAAAAGTTGTAAATCCGCTGTCCTCCACAATGGAAAATGGTTAAAAGTCGCTAGCTATCATTTTAGCCAGCTCCTCATCGACACTTATTTGTTTGTTTGGCGTCATTTGTTTTGGAATAAATGTGCTTATTTTGGTTTGAACTGAAGACCGTGTTATACCTGCAGTTTTCGGTAAGACAGTGGATGCTGCAGCAGAAGTACTTGGCTCTTTTCCAGGGTCAGTGGATGGCAGGAGAGAGGGCACGCTCTCCTCCAGTTGCACGGATGGGTGGGTGGTTCTTATATGTCTGTGCAGGTTTGTTGTTGACCCTGCTCTAACAGATATTTTCATATTACAAATTCTGCACTTAGCTTTGCAGTCTGCAATATCACTGAAATGCAGCCAGATGCTGCTTCTTTTTCGGCTTTCACTCAAGTCTTCACTCTTCTTTTTTTCTTCACGATGCGCTTGCATTTAAATCTGGCTCCTCGTCTGTCGCAGCGACAGGTACACAGAGCGTACCTGGCCTGTACCAACACTCGCTGTCTTCGGAGCGTCTGCCCCCCTTTCTTCTTTCACATAATGGTACGATCCTAGTCCGATGTGTTGTTCGTGAACGAGCCGGCATTATGAGCCAATGTTCTGTGTGCCCATATAAATAAAGTCCCGCCCCTGCCGAATGGATTTTCAGCAGAGCTGAGCAGGAGCCGCTGAAGCTTCGGCTCTGCTCGACGGGCATCGGCTCCTCTCGTTCGCTTCAAAGCATCGGCTCTTAGAGCCGGCTCGTTCGCGAACGACACATCACTACTTGAACAGCACAAATGAAAATAGTGGAGCTACGTTGTACAAAATATGGATGTTACAGTTGGTAAATCAGATTTAATTTTCAACAAGTCTCTACTCGCTTTTTCATTTGTATTTATTTATCATTATTTTGACTTTGTCAGAACAATAAATGTTTTACAACTGACCCTTAAAATGTGTTTAGATCAGGTTAGATAAAGTTTGTTAATGCCATTGGGAAATTTAAATACGTACAGTAGCGGAAATATAAAAAACAAGGATACAGACTCTTGGGACCAACAATTCAGTCAATCAATAAATAATGCGTATTGTGAAAAAACTGCAAAATAAATTTAAAGAGTGATCAGCATTTTCTCTGGGGCATCAGGAGGAAAGATTGAATTGTCTGATAGCCATAGGCAGAAAAGATTCCCAGAGGCGCTTCGCAGCACACATTGGAGAAATGCGCCTGTGGCTAAAAGTGCTCCAAGACAGTGCCTCCTGGAAGGGATAGAGGAGATTTTTGTCATAATGGCATCCAATTTAGCCACCATCCTGTTTTCCCAGTGTATCCAGGGTTCGCTCTGTAATGGAGCAGGCTTTCTTGATAACTTTGTTCAGCCATTGTGCATCTTTTATAATCGAATTGTTTCCGAAAGAGACTGCAGCATAGAACAATACACTGGCTACAATGGACTGATAAAACATTTCCAGCAGCTTGCCTGGTACATGAAAAGACCTGAGGCTCCTTAGGAGGTGCAGGCTGATCTGTCCCTTTTTGTGCAGCGCCACTGTATTGTCAGACCAGGCAATTTTGCTGTTTATTTCTGGCAAGGAAAGTTTTTTTTATTATAAGGAGACTTGATAAAAATCAATACACATGTAACACACCTGAGTGGTTAGCAATAAACTAGAAACATCATTAGACCGTTTAAAGGGACAGTTTTTGATCAATGGCACTACTCCCACAAATTACAATAAATTGATTTAAGTCGCTATAAAGATTGATAGGTACAGTTCTGAAACTAGTATTGAGCAGCCTTAATGAATTCTTAAGAAATACTAGAGACAGTCTCATCTCATTATTTTTTTCTTATATTTCAGTGCCAAAATAAGTAATTGTTTATATATGTGAAGATGTTTTAAGTGAGTTCCAATCAGAGATTGTATGTGTTTCTATGAGTATGTATATGTGTATATGCTTGCGTGTGTATGTGAATGGTGCCGAATGAATAGAAAAAGTACTTTGTGGTGAGGCATATATAGCATTTTATACAGTACAAATAAATACAATACAAGATGTATTTATTTGGAAATTGTTGTTCCTGTGCAAAGCAAATCCCTATTTTCTTAACTTACATAATTTTAAGGATGGACGGTTAATGGTGTTTAATGAACTTGCTGGTCAAAGGTTAGATGTCAGAATTCTGATTTATGATGACGAGTAATTGTGTGCCAATATAGAATTCAGTTGCTTCAAAGGCAAAACCACAACAAGAATAAACAAATAGAGATTGAGCCTTCTAGATACTGAAGTAAAACAAAATATTCTTAAAACCCAGTTAATCCAAATCAGGGCCAAAGCAGGTAAAATGCTATACACATTGCTAAATAGGTTTTATTCTAAAACAGTTTAATACACTGTGTTTTTTTTTTTTGTTTTAGTTTTCAAATTGGGGCGTATTGGTTTCTTGGTCTTCTCCCTGACCTTGGTTCTTCTTGCCAAGTTACTCAGTTTGGCTTGATGGCCAACCCTTGGAAGAGTTTTAGAAATTATTTTGCACCCTTGGCATGATCTGTGCCTCACCACAATTTGATCACAGAGGTCCAGAGAGAATTCTATGGACTTCCTGGCTTGCTTTTTGTCTTGGCATGTAATGTGAATTGTGGGACCTTTTATGCAAAGGTGTGTGCCTTTCTAAAGTATGTCCAGTCAATTCAGTTTGCCACCTGTAGACTCCAATCAAGTTCTAGACACATCTCAAGCATAATTAAAGAAAACAGGATACACCTGATCACAATTTGGATTTCCACAGCAAAGGGTCTGAAAAATGATATAAATGAGACAGTTTAAGTTTTTGATTTTTAATAAATATGCAAATATTTCTGAATACATGTTTTCACTTTGTCATTATGGGTTGCTGAATGTAGATTGATAGGCAAAATGTCAGATTTATCTATTTAAATTAAAATTTACAACACAAAGTGAGCATAAAGTGAAGGGATCTGAATACTTTCTGAATCCACTGTGTATACAGTATATCTATCTATCTATCTATCTATCTATCTATCTATCTATCTATCTATCTATCTATCTATCTATATAAACACACACACATTAGATAGATAGATAGATAGATAGATAGATAGATAGATAGATAGATAGATAGATAAAGATAAAAAAGACTTGCTTCTTCATTTATTCATGGACAAATTCCTCAAAAACAATGACATGAGCCCAGTCCCTAAATATGTATGCACCATACTGGTCTAATTTTGAGTTCACATATTTTCTGAATTTTACTTTTGTATTACACAGTGGCAGGTAGTCCAAGCAATTTCAACTGCAGAAGACAGCAGGTTAGAAAACAACCTTAGGTTTAACATCAGGCCACGCAAGATCCACAAATTTACACAGAGCCAATAGATTGGACAGTCTAATTTTCACATCTTTGGGGTGAAGGGAATACCCGAATATCTGGCAGAAAACCCACATAGACAGGAGGAGAATGTGGAAACACTCCAAGTATGGTGCCCAGGCTAGAATTTGAACCCAAAAGTTGGAGCTGTACAATGCATCACTATTTATTCATAAAACCATGCAATTGTTAAATTAGCTTTTTCTATAATGTGCAGTACTAGGGTGTTGTACTGTGTTTGCCATTATGAATGTAGAGAAAAGCCAAGCAAAATGACACCTTTTATTGGCTAACTAAAAAGGGCCAATAAATATTAAAATAAATAAAATTGGCTCTTTTTAGTTAGCCAATAAAAGGTGTCATTTTGCTTGGCTTTTCTCTATAATGTGCATATATGGCTCTTGGAAAGATGGATAATACTGGAGTGGTGGACAACACTCACTGAATACACTAATACACTCTCCGACAGTCACTCAAATTACAGGTGTCAGTTAACCTAAAACACAAATGCCCTGATTGGAGTACAGGAAGAAAGAAGAGAACACAAAGAATAAAACAAACCGGAACAAATAGGAGAAAATATCAGAAAAATAATGACCTTACCAGCAGTCAAGCCCAGGGACCATGAAGAGAAATTTTCTGTTGTTTCCCTACGCTGCCCTCGTCCCTCTTTAGAATTAGTGTTACTACCTTTTCTAAACTGGGTGGTGCTATATAAAGTAAAGATTGCTTGTGTAACACTTTGACTGTCACAAATGAAGAGATGTATTAAAAATGCCATAAAATAATTTATTAATTATATAATTTTTTCAGGTCATTTTGTTCTTATATAGTGTACTTACACTTTAAAACCCAAAGCACTACATCAGTAGAAAAAGCAGTAGAGTTTACATATACAATACTATAAAGTCAAATATGAGTCAAAAAAGGGAAAACAGCTTTGGGTGAACATTTTACATGACAGAAGTCTTAAAACATGCAAGTCCATCCTATTGATGTACTCCTTTGTCTAGTTCAAGGTTCCTGGAGCTAGTTTCTGTTCTGGCAGTATTAGACAAAAAGCAGGTGCCAGCACTGGACAGTACACAACCCTTCCATTGGGAATACTCAAACACATTTACACTGAAACTGGACTAGTTGAAAGTTCCTAGGTAACCAAACATAAACATGCACAAGTATATCTTTAGAGTATGGGTGGAAAACCCACATGCGCACAAACTCAACACATACTATGACGAGGCTGGGTTTTAAATACAGTCTTTTGGAGCTGTGAGCTTGCAGCAGTAACCCCTGCATTTCCATTGTCATCAGTGGGGAATCACTTAGGGTGTGCTTCCACTGTCTTTCTCCACTCATTTTCCATGAGATGGCAGAGATGAAATGTGAAGCAGAGTTACTGGAATCAGAGCCACCAGTTATAATGCTCAGCTGAAAAAGATTTCCATAACCTAGTTGTATTTCTGGCCGCAAAGTATATTTGGGAGGACTGGGGTGGAGGAAGGAGGAATGGCATTGCACAGAGGCACTAGCAGGAGTATGTGAGAAAAACACTGAGAAATATAATGGATGGAGGCATTTAATATTTCACATGAACCGTAGAAAAGAGGCAAGTAAATGGTGCATAGGAATGTCTGACACTTTGCCCAGCAACAGACTGGGCTCAGAAAGTAAACCACAGATGTGGAAACATGTACCGTGTGGTAGAGAGGGCATACAACAAGAAATATATGGAACCATGCTCTTCCTCTAACAATTCTGCTAGAATGGGAGCTGCGTTGGAAACACAGTGCCTTATGGGAAGCAGAAGTGTTAGGAGGGCAAAGGCATTTAAGGGCCACTGGAGCAAATGTAGGGCTTTCTCTGAACCTAGAAGTGTGGTTTAAAGCCATTTCATGGCCTGAGGCATATTGAGTGTGGAATTAGGAGGGGAGTTCTTCATTAAGGCTCGACTATGACTATTGCTATACCAATCTGAGTGATGAGGGAGTTGAGCCAGAAGGAAAAGCTCTGAATTTACCAATCAATTTATGTCCCTACCCTACCTGAACTTTGGTTAATGTCTAAAAGGATGGGATCGTCAGTACAAACTGCCCAAAATGAGCTTTCTCTGTAGGGTGGCTGGGCTATCCCTTAGAGATAGAGATAGAATCACAGACATTCAGAAGACCCAGGGCTCAATGAGATGATTATATATTCCAGATAGCCTGGTAATGCCTAGGGATCCCACAATATGAGTTAGTGAGTGTGGCTGGGGAATGGGAGATATGATCCTAACTGGACTTTTGTCTCTGCAACTCCTCCCTGATAAGCAATAGAAAATGAATGAATGAACATTCATTATAGCTTTCCAGAATTCTGCAGACTATAAAAGAAAGAAAAGAAGTAAATAAGCCTGTTGCGAAAAGAAATAAAACTAAATAGAGTAATGGCAGAACTGTGGCTGTGCTGTAGCATCATTGTTGTGTTTTTTACAGAGTGTCAAATGATGCAAAAGACACCACAAAAAGGTTTGGGGTAGCCACGCCATATACTTGAAAGTTGGTCAATGAAAAGGTAAAAATAACAAAATAGGTCTTTACAGACTTGAGTGTAAAACAGAACTGATTTGAAAACACAAAATGGCATTTTTAAAGCCGGTTAGACGAAATGATGTCATCGGGACCAAAATAGGAAGTGACGCCATCAGTCCCAGGCTGAATTTCCCGTAGTTGGTCTGCAGAAGAAAGAGAGAAAGGATCAGTGCACTCTGCCACCCCCTGGTCCAGCATGCAATTACCCTCTTTCAAGCCCTTTAGCTGCCTCCCATGCGCACGTGTGTGACAAGAGATACTTTATAAGTCCTGTAGTAGCTTTAGCCACAGATTTCACAGAAAGTGCTACCTGCTAAAAGTGTGTCGTTATTTTACTGGTGCCTGAATGATATACAAATGGAAGGAAAATATTAACACCTAATTAATTCAGATGAAGTTATTTTACTTAATGACATTATATTAATTGGAAACTTGGTGTAGAGATTCAGACACCATCCTTTGTACAGGGGTTGGCATTGGGCCAGTTGCCCCCAGTTCTGTTGCTGGTAAAACTGAGTTTAAAAGTCTGTCCATGTTTTGTAATATTGTTCAACCAAAGAACATTTCTATGGCCAGTATTAAAAATTCTGAATCCATGAAGATTAAAAATGTGTTGTAAGTCATTATCTAAAAATTCTTTGAGCTACTCCTTGCTTCAATTAGGAACTGTTTTGGATAAAGTTATGATATAAACAATTATGTTATAGAAAAAAAATCACATTTGATTGTTAAAAGCTATTTTCTGCCAGCACACTAACTAAAAACTCATAATCATTTACAGCGTCACTGGGACAAGTCTGGCAATTAGAGAAAATCAACATTAGTTATAACTAGCTGACATACTTTCAAAAAGGCTTTCATTAATATTTGCATTTGCAGGCGCTTATATGAATGTAGTTTGAGTCCCATACTTAGCTCCTGCACTGCTGAATGATGCTCGTTGTTATAACAGATAAAGATTGTTTTGCAGACTTATTGAAGTAAAGATCATCACAAACACATATCCTTTACAGTAAGACATGGGGTTGCACTAAAGTCAGAATTGGAGGAATCATGCAGAAATCAAACAGTAAGATGTTGCTGACATTTTTCCAGAAAAAAAAAAAATCACTAAATTATGCATTTTTTAACTTTTCACTAACGTGAAAAAACACATCCTGTATGAAGGATAGCTGTATATCTAGTTTGATTTTCTTTTTAACCTAAATTATAATGCAGCTCTCTCATCCATTTTCTATACCGGATTTTCCTGACAAAGCTGATAGTAATTTAGAGTCTAAACCTGGTCACAACAGGAATAAAGAAGAACCCAACCTTGAACAGATGTCAGTTCATTAAAGCACACTTTCCCAAACCAGGACAAGTTAGAGTCACCATAACAGCAAGTCGTTTGGCTTTGCATGAAACACATTTGCAAATTTAGATCATTATTCAGGTGACAAATTCCTAACAATGCATGTAAAAGAAAAGGTTTCTGAAAGCTGAGCTGGAAGCAGGCATAATTTAATCTGTGGTCTACTTTTTCATGCTTTGGTGAATCTGTGATTTTTAGCATTGCTTCAACTGATTCTCTTTCTCACTTTTCATTTGCTGTTTCAAGTAATCACCTAAAAGTGATCAGGCTCCATCTTCTGTGTGAAGCTCAGTGGACCTTTTCTAATGGCACATCCTGTGTGTTTTGTTTTGGGTTCTGTCCTTTAGACATCTGTGTTAGCTACGGTATGAAATTTGATCAGAGAAGGTCGTAGGAGTAACATGCTGACCTGGATCACTGCATGACCTTATGTAAGCCATGTCCTTTTGTGTGCCATATAACATAATCACAATGATTCCCAATGTGAAAGTTGTTTTAGTAAATGAAAAGAACTGTCCCTATATGCAATGTTTAATACTTTTATTGAATATTTTCTTATTTATTATGTTTATTTTCTTTAGTGCATGTTAATGCAATATAATATAAGCTATTGGGGGTAATAGAACAGTCAAGTGGAAATGGTAACAGCAGCAACCATACCACTGAAGGACATGTGCACAGTACTGTTTTTATGATATTAAAAATATACAATTGGTTAAATGTATTTATTGATTTTCACATAACTCAGCCAGCCACTGTCTTTGTGGAGTTTACAAACTTTTTAGGTCACATAGTGATTTGATTGGCTCTGTGGGTGAATGCAAGCGTGTGTCCTACAATAGATTCGCACCCAGTCTACTGGGATTGGTCCTTGCCTTGCAATGAGTTATAGACCCACTCTGGCCTGCTGCAACTCTGATTTGGACAGAGCTGGAATAGAAAATTCATAAAATAGTTAGCTTTGGGGATTTAGCACAGCTTAGTTGTTGTTGGGAATGTTTTGAAAGCATTAAAGTTTAGTCATCATTGAAAGGAATGCAGTGGGGTAAAGTGGTGAGGGAGCTGCACTTTAAACCACTAACTTACCAACTTGTTGCATGACCCTGAGCAATCAACTAGACCAACCAGTACCCCAAATGCAAAAAAAAATATATGTTAATATCAGTAATAAATACTGATGATGTAAATTGGGTAATGTCATCTGCAAAATATGCAATGATAACATCAATCTTTGTTTGATATAGCACCTTTATGTAATAAGCATCATATATATCATAAAATATATATGTATATATACACAGAAGCAAGTTAAGTAACTTACGCAGATTACACATTCCGTTGGTAACTGAACCAGTAGCCCAGTGGTTTAGTCAGCAGGCTACACTTCAAAATGAGTTGTAAAAACTGAACAGGATTAAAGGATATATTTATCTCTTTTTTACTGAGAATAAAACATAATTTGGAATTTCACATTTGATGTGCATTTGGAAAGAATACATTTCAGTTTTAATTTAGTTATGTTGCTTTCATGACAATGCAATAATAATTTAAAGGATTACTATAAAACACATTTTAATAAACCAGTGTAAATCATAGAAACATTATTCAGTATACAGCCAGGTAAGAAGTACTGTATGCAGCATTTATATAGAGTGTATGTGCATATCTATATGCATAGCAAGTCAGACCCATCTGCTTTTGTAAAGGTCAACAACACAATGAATGAAAGCTTGCCTTTGGGTTTATCTAGCTGCACATTTCAGTGGGTGAAGGACAGCTAGTTTAGTGATGGCATATCTCATTCTATTTGTTTTCCGGAGCCAGTCGTGTGTGTAGCTCTGACCTTTTCTTACTAATTCGATGGCTTTGGTAGCCTGATTTAATGGTGATAATTTCTGATGTGAATTTCAGAAAGTTAAGTTTTATTGCAGATTAACAGAGTCAAGTTAATTGCTCACTTGTAAACAAATGTACTACAGAAATGTCTGAAATACTAGGTGTTTGTCTTTATATTTTGGATTGTCTTAGCCTTCTGTTAAATGGGAAATTTCTTGACTTAGATTGTTAAAATGAAATGGAGACTGTAGAGGTTATTAGGCAACTGAGAACTAGGGACCATTATGTCATTATATTGTTGTATCTCACAGATACGGTATATCACAATATACTCCTTCATTCACTTTTGCAGGTGAATTTCTTTATTCCACATGACAGCTTCTTAGTCACATTACTAAACTTGACAGAACAATGACAAATCATATTAACCCATGTAGACATCTTGGAGAATTTCTAAATGTCCTGTTTTAGTCAGGAAAACATAAATGGTGACTATTACTTGGAATCTCAAAATATGTGTTATTTAACAATTAGAATGTTTAACAACTTCAAACTTTGAGACTTTTTTTTTTTTATTTCGCCTTATACAATTTCTTGTATTAGGAATTTGTTAGTTTTTGCATACCCCTTGGCGTCAGAGCGCAGAGTCAGCCATTGTACAGTGCCCCTGGAGCAATTACAGGTTAAGGGTCTTGCTCAAGGGCCCAGCAGAGTAGAATCTCTTTTGGCAGTGATGGGGATTCAAACCAGCATTTCATCAAATATTTATCTAAACCCTGAAATAATTTAAAAACAGGTTTCTTAGGGATATAGCTCTTCAAATATAGTGTTATGTTTTAACACAGAATTCTTTTCCTGGCCTATGTTTATATTCCTTTTCCTTGTTTTTATTGTTTATTTTTTAGTTTGGATAATTTATTATGATTATTTCTGTTGTTGTACTGTTCATTTATCATTTAGTCGTTATATGTTTAATATACTGTATTATTGTTTTTGTTCTATTTAAGAATATTTCAATATTGTGTCTTTAAGTGTCTTTATGTTCCTTGTGTTGTAGAAGTGGAATCTCAAGAGGAAGGACAACCCTTGGTATCACTGCAAGGGACTGCCCTTAGCTCCATAAATGAAAGGCTGGGTAGTGCAGCCCCTGTGATTCATTAAATACGCTTTGGTGGATTGTGAGTTTTTTTGTATTACTTTGTTTCTTTGAATTGACCGATTTCTTCAACTCTTTATTGCCTTTGTTTACAGATTCTGTATCGGGACTTGTTTGCTTTCAGATTCCGTTGCTGGCAACTCATTTTGCCTCTTTTTTGCTCTTTTGATCATCTTGTTATATTTTCTTATTTTTGTTAATAAAACATTTATAAAGGTTTTTTTTTGTGGCCCACCTCTCTGCAAACCAGGGGTTTAAAATAATCCATTTCTTTGCAAGGGCATTTTGATTATATTTTGGGACTCCATATATATCCATCCATCCACTATCCAACCCGCTATATCCTAACTACAGGGTCACGGTGGTCTACTGGAGCCAATCCCAGCCCAAGCCCCCAAACCAACCCTGGGCAGGGTGCCAGCCCACCGCAGGGCGGACACACACACACCCACACACCAAGCACACACTAGGGACAATGGATCGCCAATGCACCTAACCTGCATGTCTTTGGACTGTGGGAGGAAACCAGAGCACCCGGAGGAAACCCACACAGACACGGGGAGAACATGCAAACTCCACGCATGGAGGACCCGGGAAGCGAACCCATGTCTCCTTACTGCAAGGCAGCAGCGCTACCACTGTGCCGCCTCTATATACACCCCGAAAATCAAAGTGAAAAAATGATGCGGCAAGCTAGTCCATTTTGCTGAGATTTCATTGCAGCAACTCAAAACAGTACTCAGTAGTTTGTATGGCCCCCACGTGCTTGTATGCATCCCTGACAACGTTGCTTCTAATGAGATGACGAATGCTGTCCTGGGGGATCTCCTCCCAAATCTGGACCAGGGCATCACTGAGTTCCTAGATAGTCTGAGGTGCAACCGAAACATAATGTCCCAGAGGTGTTCTATTGGATTTAGGTCAGGCAAGCTGGGGGCCAGTCAATGGTATCAATTCTTTCATCCTCCAGGAACTGCCTGCATACTCTTGCCACATGAGGCCAAGCATTGTTGTGCACCAGGAGGAACCCAGGACCCATTGCACCAGCATAGTGTCTGACAATGGGTCCAGAGATTTCATCCTGATACGTCAGTCAAGGTGCTATTTTCTAGCCTGTAGAGGTCTGTGTGTCCCTTCATGGATATGCCTCCCCAGACCATCACCAAACTGGTCATGCTGAACAATGTTACAAGCAGCATAACATTCTCCAGGGCTTCTCCAGACCCTTTCACATCACATGTGCTCAGGGTGAACCTGCTCTCATCTGCAAAAAGCACAGGGTGCCAGTGGTGGACCTGCCAGTTCTGGTATTCTATGGCAAATGCCACGGTGCCGGGCAGTGAGCACAGGGCTCACTAGAGGACGTCAGGCCCTCAGGCTACCATCATGAAATCTGTTTCTGATTGTTTGGTCAGAGACATTCACACCAGTGGCCCACTGGAGGTCATTTTGTACGGCTCTGGCAGTGCTCATCCTGTTCCTCCTTGCCCAAAGAAGCAAATTCCAGTCCTGCTGATGGGTTAAGGACCTTTTACGAGAGGCCCTGTCCAGCTCTCTTAGAGTAACTGCTTATCTCCTGGAATCTCCTCCATGCCCTTGAGGCTGTGCTGGGAGACACAGCAAATCCTGGAGAAGTTGGACTACCTGTGCAACCTCTGTAGGGTCCAGGTATTGCCTCATGCTACCAGTAATGACACTGACCATAGCCAAATGCAAAACTAGCGAAAAAACAGTGAGAAAAGATGAGGAGGGAAAAGAGTCAGTGGCTTCCACCTGTTAAACCATTCCTGTTTTGGGGGTTGTCTCATTGTTGCCCCTCTAGTGTACTAGTTGTTAATTTTATTAACACCAAAGCAGCTGAAACTGATTAACAACCCCCTCTACTACTTAACTGACCAGATCAATAGCCCAGAAGTTTCATTGACTTGATGCTATACTCTGATTAAAAAAATTTTCTTTAATTTTTTTGAGCAGTATATACAGTATACATACATATATATATATATATATATATATATATATATATATATATATATATATATATATATATATATATATATATATATATATATATATACAGTACTGTGCAAAAGTTTTAGGCAGGTGTGGAAAAATGCTGTAAACACAGAATGCTTTCAAAAATGGAAGTGTTAATCATTTATTTTCATCAATCAACAAAATGCTGTGAATGAACAAAAGAGAAATCTAAATCAAATCAATATTTGGTGTGACCACCCTTTGCCATCAAAACAGCATCAATTTTTCTAGGTAAACTTGCACACAGTTTTTGAAAGAACTCGGCTGGTAGGTTGTTCCAAACATCTTGGAGAACTAACCACAGATCTTCTGTGGATGTAGGCTTCCTCACATCCTTCTGTCTCTTCATGTAATCCCAGACACATTCGATGATGTTGAGATCAGGGCTATGTGGGGGCCTACCATCACTTCCAGGACTTCTTGTTCTTCTTTACGCTAAAGATAGTTTTTAATGACTTTGGCTGTATGTTTGGGGTCGTTGTCCTGCTGCAGAATAAATTTAAGGCCAATCATATGCCTCCCTGATGGTGCTGCATGATGGATAAGTATCTGCCTGTATTTCTCAGCATTGAGAACACCATTAATCCTGACCAAATCTCCAACTCCATTTGCAGAAATGCAGCCCCAAACATTCAAGGAACCTCCACCATGCTTCACTGTTGTCTGCAGACACTCATTATTGTACCGCTCTCCAGCCCTTCAACGAACAAACTGCTTTCTGCTACAGCCAAATATTTCAAATTTTGACTCATTAGTCCAGAGCACCTGCTGCCATTTTTCTGCACCCCAGTTCCTATGTTTTTGTGCATACTTGAGTCGCTTGGCCTTGTTTCCACGTCGGAGGTATGGCTTTTTGGCTGCAACTCTTCCATGAAGACCACTTCTGGCCAGACTTCTCCGGACAGTAGATGGGTGTATCTGGGTCCCACTGGTTTCTGCCAGTTCTGAGCTGATGGCACTACTGGATATCTTCCGATTTCGAAGGGTAAGTAGCTTGATGTGTCTTTCATCTGCTGCACTATGTTTCCTTGGCCAACCACTGCGTCTACGATCGTCAACGTTGCCCATTTCTTTGTGCTTCTTCAAAAGAGCTTGAACAGCACATCTTGAAACCCCAGTCTGCTTTGAAATCTTTGTCTGGGAGAGACCTTGCTGATGCAGTATAACTACCTTGTGTCTTGTTGCTGTGCTCAGTCTTTCCATGACATGAAACTGTCTTCCAGAACCTCACCTTGGTAGCGGAGTTTGGCTGTACCTCACAGAGTTTTAAGCCTCCTACACAGCTGTTTCTGTTTCAGTTAATGGCTGTGTTTCAATCTACGTGTGACATTGATGATCATTAGCACCTGTTTGGTACAAATGGTTGATCATACACCTGACTATAATCCTAGAAAATCCCTGAATTTGTGCAAGTGTACCTGTAAGAATTGATGCTGGTTTGAAGGCAAACGGTAGCAACACCAAATATTGATTTGATTTAGATTTTTCTTTTGTTCGCTCACTTTGCATTTTGTAAATTGATAACAATAAACAATCATTATTTATGTTTCTGAAAGCATTCTTTGTTTACAGCATTTTTTCACACCTTCCTAAAACTTTTGCACAGTACTGTATATATATATATCAGTCATTATATATTATGGGATACGATCTGGGCACTGATGGTTCCACAACCAACACACATTTATTCATATCATATTTACAAGTGACAGTACACAACCCAGTACTTCTGTACTTTCACCCCCAAAGTCCAGGCCTCTCACAAAGCCTCTCTCTCTAGGTCCGCCTCCACTCCTCTCCTCCCGAGCTCTGTCCTTCTTCCTCCTGACTCCAGCCATCGAAATGGAGGGAGGCGGACCCTTTTATATCCACCCGGATGTGCTCCAGGTGCCTCCCAATGAGCGCCTGCTGGCACCCCCTGGTGTGGCAAAAGTGCCGGCTGTGCACCCGGAAGCACTGGTCTTCGTCCCCCCAGCACTTCCGGGTGGAAGTGCTGAGGGCCAGGGCTCTTCAGGCATCGGGGTGCCCCTTGGCGGTGACCACAGGCCCCTATAGGGTTGAGTTTCTATGCTCCTTTCCTGTGGTCCCCATAGCCCTCAGGGCAGTCACCCCCTCATGGTCTAGAGGAGGCATAATCCCTCCTCTGGTCCTTCCAGGCGTCCCGGCTGGGTACAACCCCCAGCCGCTTGCCACAATATATATATTATTGAAATTTTAAAGGCAAAGCTCATTTAGTCTGGTGTAGGTTAAAGCAGGCCATCAGAGTAGCTGTTAGCCTGCCAGGGACCTGGAAAGGCTAGTAAGGAGTCTGACCTGCTTTTTGAGGCCTCATACCACTTTAGCCAGTTCATGTGCTGTAATCATGACCTGTACTTTCAAGTTAACTTGGTATTATTTGTTAATTGTTGTGAAATTGACATCGGGGCAATGTTTTAATGGTATAATTTAAATGCTGCAAAATCAATGACTTTGTCATAGATACTAATAGTTGTTTTTTTTTTTTTAATTTACAAGCTAACAAAATGCATATATTATGGAATTATAGCTTCATATAGTTTTGGGGGTAGGAAAATTCCCCCAAAAAACAATTTAAGAGGAAAATGACTGTGCCTGGGGCGGCATGGTGGCGCAGTGGGTAGCGCTGCTGCCTCGCAGTTGGGAGATCTGGGGACCTGGGTTCGCTTCCCGGGTCCTCCCTGCGTGGAGTTTGCATGTTCTCCCCGTGCCTGCGTGGGATTTCCTCCGGGCGCTCCGGTTTTCTCCCACAGTCCAAAGACATGCAGGTTAGGTGCATTGGTGATTCTAAATTGTCCCTAGTGTGTGTGTGTGTGTGTGTCTTTGTGTGTGTGTGCGCCCTGCCCGGGGTTTGTTTCCTGCCTTGTGCCCTGTGTTGGCTGGGAATGTAGAAAGTTAAACAGGCAAAGAGTAAAGATCAGGAGGTTCACCAGCTAATAGCAAAAATTCATTCAGATTACCCCAAGATAATTGTAGTTGAAAGTGGGAACTGGGGCCAGAGACAAGCTGTACATTTTAGGCCAGTTATACATGGGAGGCATGAACACAACTATTGCCTTACCTATTTAATTGCTTTGATAAGGAATGTATAATCTGCACGTTAATTTAAGGAGGAGATTGGTGTAGAAAAAGGTTAGTGCTCTCAAGTAAGGATGTCATTTTTATCTGATCATTTCCTTTCTTTCCCCTCTTAAGTTTCTTGAACTCTGCCATTCCATTGATTAAATTGCTTACCTTTTCCTTTTCAAATATAGAGTAAGTATATGCAAGTTCCAGAGCAAAATACAAGAATGTTTATTATACAGTTATTTTAACACCAACATTTTATTTATTAATTATAGCATTTGCGGAATGTAAATGGCCAATATTATAGTTTTTATAAGTATTTGTAGCTATCTGTCATGATATTGAATTACTTTTTATATGATTAGTTACAAAAGAAGGGCACTATGAAAGGACACAATGGTAGTACTGCTGCCTCGCAATAAAAAGACCGAGGTTCACGTCCTGGGTGCTCCATGTGTGGAGTTTGCATGTTCTCCCTATGTCCGCATGGATTTCCTCTAGGTGCTCCAATTTTTCCTCCCACAGTCCAAAGACATACAGGTTATGTGGATTGATATACTAAATCAGTCATAGTGTATGTGTGTAAGTGTGATCACCATTGTGATGGACCTGTACCATGTCCAGGGACTTCTCCTGCCTTGTGCTTGTTTGCATATGCTCCTGTTTGCCTATGACACTGCTCTGGATAAGCGGGTTTGGAAAATGGATGGACAGTTGCAAACAATAATGTGAATACTAATTCCTTACACTCTATAGTCGTTGCACACATAATCCTTTTAGATTTCAGTTTCCTGCAACTTCCACCCTGCTAATCTGATCCTGTGACATATCAGTACTTAATAGCTTTAACATTTTAAAGTCTGAGCCTGTGACATCTCAGTACCTTGCAGTTCTCACCCTTGGAACATTTCACTGTTATATCCATACCCTACTATGTTAACATTTTGGAGACTGATCCTGTCAGATTACGGTGTGATTGCATCTAGCAATTATGTTCTTGGTGTCTAGTGCTGTAAGAGTTTGACATTCTTCAGTTTACTGTCAGAGTATAATCTTATGATATATCAGGTAACCTGTAGTTTTAATATTTTGAAGTCTGGGTCTGTTAGATTTCAATATCTCACAGCTTGGAGTGCAGTCATGTAGGATCTCACATCTCATTATTCCTCACTTAATTCTCTCAGAAGCTGGGTGTGTGAAATCTTAGTTTCCTTCTTTACACTCTTAGAGCTCTCCCCTGTTAAAACATGACTTGCTTACTTGAAAGTTAGGTGGTATACCATCCTAAATTAATTATTAGATACAATATCACACACGTGTGCATGGGAGACAGCTAAAGGGCTTGAGTGAGGGCAATTCCAAATCAGCCCGGGATATCAAGAGTGCACTGACTCTTTTTCTCCCTTTCCTGCAGACCATTCACGGGAGATTCCACCTGGCCCTCTTGACATCACTTCCAGGTCCGAGCCTATGGAGGAAGACCTTGCTGGCTCCAGCCCCTGTGATGTCACGTCCGGGCTCGAGCCTATGGCTGAAGACCTTCATGAGCCCGACCCCTTTAACCTCACTTCCTGTCTTCCCATTTAAAAGCCTCTACCTTTTCCCTATTCCCTCAGTTCTGTTTTGGACTCAGTTTTGTGCACATCAGTGCTGTGTAACATACTCACGACTTTGCAGCCAGGATACCAAATACACGGGTGGCTGCCCCAAACCTTGCTATGGCTCTGTGTGGAGTTTCTGACAATGTGTATTAGCTCAGTTAATCTGTGTAGTCAGAAACAATATATAAATTTCAGTTTTAATATAATAAAACACATATTAGCATCAGGCTATATTACATAACATTCCATAGTCTGATTATTTCACATTTCTTTATCTGTCTACTTACACCCTTAGACTACAATCAAGTGAGATATCAGTAGCTAACCTTTTTAACATTTTGAAATCAGACACTACAAAATTTTGTTATTGTACAGCCTTGGAGTCTGATCCTGTGATATCTCAATAGGTTACTGATTCATTTCTTGTAAGACTCTGTGAGATCTCAATCTTCCAACGTGTTCCAAAAAATCTCTACATGCCTTTGATTCTTAACTTTTCTTATATTGCCATCCAAATAATTATGCTTTAGGTGACTGGTTCTGTCACATTTTCACATCCCACTGCCTATTTTCTCCGACTGTGATCCTATAAGAAATCAGTAGTTTCTGTTTTTTGATGGTTGATCCTATAATATTTCAGTATTCAGCAATTCACATTCCAGAAGTTTGATCTTGTGAGGCTTCAACAGTTTATTGATTCACACACCCAATATATGCCTTTGTGAGATTTCAGTATTCTGCAAGTGTATTTCCTTGAACCCTGATTGTTACATGATTTATAACACAACATCTTGTGCTCTTGAAGTGTGGCCTACTTCCTGCAGTTTACACAGTAAATATATCAATACCTTGTGAGTTTTATGACTCAGGAGTGTGAGCATTTATTGTTTTACACCTTATCATATAATCTTGTCACATGTCATTATCCTGTCATGGAGTCAGAGTCTATAAAATGCCTGCATTCACACCTTATGCTCCTGGAGATCTGTCTTGATGCCATTCGACATTATTATTTGCAGCACATACAGATGGCAAAACAACAGTTGCTTAAATTTCTAGCTATTCTGTAATATAATGAAAGAAACATGTTATGTCTTGAAAATATATTACAATAACAGTTAATTTTTAAAATACTGAGAGATGCATGAAGCTATAAAAAAAGAAAGCCCCCATATCCCTGCGCATACATTTGTTAAATCCATCCATCCATTATCCAACCCGCTATATCCTAACTACAGGGGTCTGCTGGAGCCAATCCCAGCCAACACAGGGTGCAAGGCAGGAAACAAACCCCGGGCAGGGCGCCAACCCACTGCCGTTTGTTAAATGGATTTTATTATTAGAAGAGTGGTGATTTCCTATGATCTAAAGATTAAGTACATGACAAATGTATGTCATATTTGAAAGTAAGTAGGCCATGATGTAAACCACACTGAGTTCAGAATTATTTCTGAACATTTTTAGAGAAAATCTTAATTCACATGCTACTCTTTACACCCACAGTTTGTCCACTTGAGCAAATATAAATGGGGGAAACGTCAGCATCTTGTGCATTCAGTTACCATAGGCCTTAAATTATGGATGCAAATTTAAATTTAAAACAGGTCCCCTTATTTGTGGGAAGTAGAGAAGTCCCTTCTCCATGTGAATTTGAGCTTTTCTTGAACTAATAACCAATAATCCTAATTTGAATCTTGGGCTTTGAGTCGCCAAAACGAGGAAAATGCACCCTGTAATACTACTACATTGTGGCCATTTTGGATCCAGCAAGTCAATGGATGGTCCCCAGTCAAATAAAACAACATGAAAAATGCAATACAAAACAACTTTCAAATATATTTAACCTATTAAAACTGTCTTACCTTATCCCAGTTACCTCTTATATGTTCTAGAAAAGTAAGGTTTTTGAGACAGCTGGCCTCTATGTTGACGCTGGGAAGGCCGTATAATTAATGATAATATTAATTACATTAATATAGCTCTTGTCTAACATACTCAAAGTACTTTACATAGATGGTGGGGTGCCACTTTAACCACCACCAATATTTAGCATTCAACAACAACAATTTATTTCTTGTTTAGCCCAAAATCACTCAAAGAATGCCTCAACGGGCTTTAACAACAAGCCATTTTGCACTTGTACACTCACCACACAGTAGATATTAGGTGGTGAAGGGCTGAGGGACATAACCAGTTAGAAACAGGGGATGATTAGAGGGCCAGAATGGATGAAGCCATGATGGGCAATTTAGCCAGGACATTGGGAAACAATCTACTGTTTGTAGGGATTTTCTTATGATTGCAGAGAGTCAGGGCCTAAGTTTAATGTCTAATCTGAAGAATTGTGCCCATATTTTGCCACAGAGATGGCAATTAGAGATGGGGTTTTTAGGGGATCAGAATGAATAAGCCATGATGAGTAATTTAGCCTGGACAATGGTATACATCCTTGTCTTTTATGAAGGATTTGCAGGGTTCTTTATGACCAAAGAGAGTCAGGACCTCAGTTTTATGTCTCATCTGAAGGATGGCAATATTTTTACAGGACAGTGCCCCCATCACTGCACTGGAGCATTGGAATCTACACACAAAGCACAGGGTAAGCACCCCCGATGACATCAACAACACCTCTTCCAGTAACAAACCAAAATTTCCAAAATGATCTCCCATCCAATACTGGCCAGGGCCAAACATGCTTGACTTTAGGTGGATTACCTGTTCTCAAGTATAGGTGGTATAGTAGCTATATGATCCAATAGGAAAAAAAGCCAGAAGATAGGAGTAGCCCATTTCAAATCTTATTACAGTCATTAACTCCCTGTGTGTCTCTGAATTACATTACACTTACTCTTGTGATTATTTCTTTTGATCCTAAGGAGTTTAAAGCTAGTACTTCCATAAATGAATCCTGGTTGAGTCACTTTATCTTTAGGGGTTTCTTGGTATCCTTGTAGTTTTTAGAAAAGAATGTGTGTTAAGGCATATTTTGATCTTTAACTGAAATTTTGACCCAGTTATGAAAGGTGTGGAGTTTCTCTACTTTTACTCTGGACATGTGTGAGGTTTTCCCAAGTACCCCAGTTTTCCCTCCTTCCAAATCATAAAGACATGTGCGCTAGTTTAATTGGCATATTTTTGTTTTTTTGTGTGTGTGTGTGCATGCGTGTGCGTGTGCGTGTGCGTGTGTGTGTGTGTGTGTGTGTGGTTTGTTGTAACACACATGACCGATTGAATTTTCCATTCAGGGATAATAAAAATAAATTTAAATCCACCAGTTAAATTGCAGCTTGAAGCCAGAAGGCTCTTAGCTTGGCAAACATTTTATTTGTATATTTCTAAGTTCAGAAATCAATTTTCTCCTTTAAAACAATTATGTCTGAAGTAATGTCCAATAGTAAAATCCTACTTAACCTCCATGGCATTAACCTTGATCATCTCTCAAGCACAGAATTCTATGTACATACAGTTATTCCCAAGTCCTACTCAGGTTAATCTGTTTTGATGAGATACGGAGAATTAAGCCCAGGGCAATATTCTGCTGCCATCTTGTGAGGGAAATAGCATCATACTGCAAAAAATCCTGCATTTTTCTATGTGTTCTGCCTCTCTATTGTAACTCATCAATACTCATGAGTGGGGTGCAGTGTTCAACAAAAAAAAACACACACACACAACAGTGTATAAACAAAAATCTGTAAATCCAGTTTTAGAACAAACTGAAACTGAACCATTGCTCAAATTGACCAATAGTGATGGAAATGTGAATTTGTCATCAGACATTGACACGGACGGTGAAACTGATCCGTATGGCACTGTACGACTGAACCGTCGTGATATGCCCAGTGAATTTGGTCACCTGAAGCTTCACTGTAGTGCAAGTAGTTTCATGGCAAAAGTGGCAAAATGACTGTCATCAAGTACAAGGAGAAGAAGAATGTTAGCCCAACTAAGAATTGTTCACAGTGCAGCTTCTGTCAATTTTTGAGTCAGGGAAATTGTGGAAGTCACTAGGTCTGGTGGTAGCTTACAATCACACAATGGGTGCATCGATAATACAGATCAGGTACTGACATTCTTCCCTCTTGTGCGCAAGCAACAGAAAAAATATTATACAAAATGTGTGCAAAGAAACACGCTTGTATTGTCCCGTGTGCAACACTGGGCTATGCAATGGTGACTGTTTCAGTCATATCACATGAAGGACGTGTACTATTATTGCATCAGTAAAGCAGTGTACACTAGACATTATGCTGATGTTTTGGTATGAACATGTTTCTGTTACACATAGTAACATTTTTTCATCTAGAAAAAAAAATCGATTTGACACATTTTTCTGAGGGTAAACATAACACTAAGAAGGTTAATGAACAATCTTTTGTGGTATTTTCCACTACGTTGATGGCATGTCACCTTATCTTACTCAACTAGAAGTATCCTAACCCGTTTGTCTTCACACAGTAGGGAACAAAGGTTCAATTTTACTTGTGTAAAAACACATAAAATTGCATAAATAGTTTGGGTTTGAAGGGATACCCTGTTTAATGTCCAAAATGTAATAAGCGCAATGACATGTCACAAACATTATAGAACATGGCTTTTCAGCCAGGGTTAGGGATTGCTGCCTTGAGGTCCGACTTTCTTAGTATCTGTTCAAAGAATGAAAGCCAGCTTCTGGTTGGCAGATGGTCTATATGTCATCAGGACCAGAAAAGGTAATGCTTGTAATGGCAAGCAAATTTAAATTGTCCTACTGGGATGTCCCACTTTATAGGTGTTATGATTTAGTTTCATTTATAGTTATTTGCTGGTTTATCATTATATGGAAGTAATGTCAGGTGTTTTCCAGGGTCCTCTCCTTCATTTTAGGTACGGAAATAGAAAAGAGTTTAGAAACTGTGTCACTCCCTCAGTCTTACATCTTTGTTTATCTTCATGTGATCCCATGAGACATCCGTGATTTTGCTGCTTTAAATTGAAAAAAAATCAAATTCACTTTACAAAGAATTTCAAAAAACTTTATTAGAATTAATTAAGAATGCTATGCCTGCTAGTCTATAATTTGTCAGAATATCGTTGAATGATCACTTAATATTAAATCTTCTAATCTCTTGCTGTCTAGGTGAGTAGGAAACAGGATGGTGGAGCTGATTAAAATATTGTGTAATGTACAGTATGTCTGGCTGACCTGTAGTTCACAAATTGTAATGAAATTTCTAAAACCAATAAAATTGCAAAAAAGAGTTCCATGTAAAACATTAAGGGAATAAAATCAACAGGCTCTGATTTTAGTCCCATGCAAAGTCACTGACTCCTTAAATGACTCTTTATTGCTTAGCATCCTGTATGAGTAGCTATGTGGTTCTAAGTCAGAAAGCTTTCAAATTGGCTTCTTTACGTCTGTATAACTCCTGAGGTGGGTGCCCCAAAATAAAGCCTTATTATTCAAAAAACCAGTAACAACATACTTAACGATAACGTGTGGTGAATACACTTGACTTGAGCATTCATAGTTTTCATCCTCTTTCTCTGTACGTTTAGCATTCATTCGCTCAGAGGTTGATGCGCTTGCTGCTTCCTGAGCAGCTCTTCTTTTCTCCACTCTAGTGGCCCGCTTGTTCTCTTCTTTCATCGGCATCTTTTCACATTAAAACTGATTAAGTCAGTGTTTGTGTTACAATTAATTAATATGTTTTCTTTAATTTTTCACTTAAGCTGGCACTTAAGTCTTCAATCTGCCTCAAGAATGATTTAAGATATGAAGAGGCAGGGGAAGTGACAGCGAAGGTGGTAGGGATGAGAACGGCGCCCATACGCATGCGCCGCATGGCCGCCCATCTGGCCACTGCCGAGATTTGATTCTACAATAAAATAAAAAGAGGAATAACCTTGGAGGTCAATCATCACCACGAAAGCGGGTAATAGACATCACATAGTATATGTGTATGAAATTCCAGGTCAATAGTTCAAACAGTTTGTGATCTACAGGTGATTTTAAATCCTGGACAGACAAACGAACAGCCACAGTAGTGTATTATACATAAAGATAAAGATAAAGGCAGGACAGACAATTTTCCTCTAGAAGATAACTTTCCTCTGACAGATAACTTCTCAAATGTGATGCAATCTCTGTGTCAAATTTAAACATTCCTTTATGTATAAACTGCTGCTAAACTAAAAAAAAGGTGCTGACAGCAATATTTTCAAATTGTTGTTTTCTGATACAGTATATGTCATGCACAAGTAACATTATGGCAGTTTTTTTCACCTCTGAGGCATTCCTAGACATGACAATTGTATCTGTCTAAAGTTTCATATTGATAACACAAAGAAATAAATAGTTACAACATTTGGCACCATGGGTCCCCCTCCTCTATCCAAAACCTCTCCCAGCGGGGATGCAGGTTCAGAACAATTGTATTGCAAACAAACAGTGAATCATATAAAAACTCTGAACCCCATCCCGTAATACACTTTTACACCCAAGTATCCCACATTTACATGAAAATATTTTCATTGTTTGATCCTGCTTCAAATAGTGTATTTTTACATTCCCATGCCTCAGCTATGTATCATTATGTCCATATGTGAACATCTATGTATACAATACAATACAATACAATACAGTTTATTTTTGTATAGCCCAAAATCACACAGGAAGTGCCGCAATGGGCTTTAACAGGCCCTGCCTCTTGATAGCCCCCCAGCCTTGACTCTCTAAGAAGACAAGGAAAAACTCCCAAAAAAACCTAGTAGGGAAAAATGGAAGAAACCTTGGGAAAGGCAGTTCAAAGAGAGACCCCTTTCCAGGTAGATTGGGCGTGCAGTGGGTGTCAAAAGAAGGGGGTCAATACAATACAATACAGTACAGTACACAGAACAATTTCTCAATATAGTAAGAAATAAAAAAAAAATATATAAATTTTAGAAGTACAGAGTAGAATTTAACAGTAAATGATATATCCCATAATAAGATTTGTATTTGTATAGAGTCCTGGAGACCTCATCCTTCAAGCTGCCTCCCCCATTTGGCCATTCCACAGCTGAAACAGTGCTGGGCCAGCCAATCCGATGAAAGGACCCCTCTCTCCCACGATTCCTGCGATCCTCCATCTGGGATGACTTTTCCTTAGGCAGGCAAAACAACTTGGCAGGTGGGCCATGGCACCAAGTGCCACATTTGAGTACCGAGAAGAAAAACAGAATAAGTGAGGGTTAGTATACAATTATAACTGTCATGTTACTTATGTTTAAGTGCTAATGACTAACAACAGAGATGCAGTCTGTAGAGTTAATCAGCAGCTCTAGTCAGGATATGCTAAACTGAAGTAGTGAGTCTTCAGCCAGGATTTAAAAGCTGAGACCGAAGGGGCATCTCTTATAGTAGCAGGCAGACCATTCCACAGTTTAGGGGCCCTGTAACTAAAAGCTCGACCCCCCACTGTTATTTTATTAATCCTTGGAATCATAAGCAGACCGGCATCTTGAGATCTTAATGTGCGCTCTGGTTTGTAAGTCATGATAAGTTCAGACAAGTAAGCCGAACCTCGACCATTTAATGATTTATATGTTAAAAGAAGGATTTTGAAATCTGCCCTAAACTTAACCGGGAGCCAGTGTAAGGATTTAAGAACTGGAGTTATGTGTTCATATTTTCTTGTTCTTGTAATAATTCTCGCAGCCGCATTTTGGATTAACTGGAGGCTGTATAAAGAACAGTTTGAACATCCAGTGAACACCGCATTGCAGTAGTCAATCCTACTAGAGATAAATGCATGAATTAATTTCTCAGAATCCTGTTTATTTAAAAAGCGCCTTAATTTCCTAACATTTTTAAGATGGAAGAAACATGTTTTGGACAACTTTGTAATATGCGCTTTAAATGACATGCTAGAATCAAGTCAATATGCGCTTTAAATGACATGCTGTATCATTGGAGACATCGCAGTCGCTGCCATCCAATGGTATAAAGTTTGCAAGTGTGTGACTTATTGAGTCAGAGCTATTGAACCAGAAATGTGTGATGGTAGTTACCAAAGATGGCCTCATGACTCCTCTTATTTGCAGGATATCTCATGATTGATCCATCATACAGTCGGTGGGATGGTTCAGCATATTGGTTGAAATATGTTTGTCAGGACTTTTTAATTGATGCATAATACTTGGTTATTCCTTATACAGAATAATAACCATGATTTTTTTCAAATATTTTTGTGACAATTTATAAAACACCACACATGTGACTTCATACCGGATTAAAAATAAACCATAAATATTGTAACAATTTGGTTACTAGGAGTGTGAAGTTGACACCCATCGCTTGCAAATGAAGTGTTGTTTGTGTCAGTATGTGGCATAGTTCACCTGTATGATATAGCAAAATATTTTTAAATGATCCTTCGGCCTGGTACCAGGCCACTCAGGGTGTAAACGTACTCTCCACTCGATAACTGATTAAAAGCACATTTTGAAATGCCTCCACCTGTTTGTGTTTTTCAATGAAGTCTATGTGGTCTCGTAGGCAAAGATTAAGAGACCAGTACACTGCAGATTCAGCTAAGCACTTGTGTTAGTGTTAGTGCCAAGTATTTGACCCCTTCCTGATTTTTTCTATTATTGAAAATTTTGGATACTGAATGTATTCAGTTCTTCAACCAAAGTCTGTTATTAGATGAAGGAAACTTGACTGAGCAATGAAAATAAATAAAGTAGAGTGCAACGGCATGAATGAAGAAAAGCTTTGCAACACAGGTAGCAAATAATGAAATAATGTAATGGAAAAAAATACAAAACAAAATGACATTTTTGCACTTAAACAACTGAAGTACACAATCTATTTCCTCATTTATTCAGGCCTATTAAAATAAAAAGTCCTGTACCTAATCTAAATAGTCAATCATAAAAGTGCACTTTGCTCCTCTTTTTACTCAAATCAATGAGAGAAAGAGTTATTGTAAACGATGCTCTCCAATATATGTGGTGATCGTATTGTTTTGGTTGCATACACTGCTTGGATTAGATTCAGAGGAAAATGTGTTCGGGCAGCACGGTGGCGCAGTGGGTAGCGCTGCTGCCTCGCAGTTGGGAGACCTGGGGACCCGGGTTCGCTTCCCGGGTCCTCCCTGCGTGGAGTTTGCATGTTCTCCCCGTGTCTGCGTGGGTTTCCTCCGGGCGCTCCGGTTTCCTCCCACAGTCCAAAGACATGCAGGTTAGGTGGATTGGTGATTCTAAATTGGCCCTAGTGTGTGCTTGGTGTGTGGGTGTGTTTGTGTGTGTCCTGCGGTGGGTTGGCACCCTGCCCGGGATTGGTTCCTGCCTTGTGCCCTGTGTTGGCTGGGATTGGCTCCAGCAGACCCCCGTGACCCTGTGTTCGGATTCAGCGGGTTGGAAAATGGATGGATGGATGGAATGTACCCAACTATTTGTTACCTTAAAAGCATTCGGTAAGAGTATGATTTGGCTTTGGATATCTTGGATAGAGATGGGATGTCAGAGCTGAATTTCTAACCCATTGTGCCACTGATGTCTCGTGCCACGATCTCCTTGACCATGTCACTTGACAACTGGGAGTCGAGTCCTAACTACAGTATTCAATGTCTATAAATGAAAGAAATGACATGGAAAATGACCTAAAGTAATTTTACCCACTTCTAAAATACCTTTCAATAGCAAGAACTGATAGCAAGTTTGGGTTCATCATGCCCAACATGATGATAAACCACGTCGTGTGGACCTCCCAAGCATCCAGGTAGTGCCACACCAGCATATGGGATTACAGAGATATGGCTGTGCACGTCAAGGTAGGCAGGACAGAAGTCATGAGAAGTGGTTGTAGTTGTCACTTTCCCTGCCAGTTAGAAGTCCTACTGAGGTGAGCTGGGGAAACATGTGGTGAAGGACACACTGGACTGGCTAAGGAGGAACTTACAGTTTTACCTGGAATTGAGGTACAGTATATCAAAAAATACCATTTCTATTTAACATCTTGCTGTGTTACACTTGTGTCTCCCCAAGCCTTAAACATCTTCCATTCCATCTCAAATGGAGACTTTGAATCCTGCAAATAGTATACTCACTGTGACTCACAGAATGCAGATGTATCATTACGTGTTAATCTTTGTATTCTTGGGCTTTAACTTATAAGGATTCTAATTATGATATTTATTTAATTTTTAGAATTTAATTCACAAAGCTGAAATGTAGATAAATGTCTTTATCTATTTACACAAAACCGTATGGTAGACCATGTGTAGCTACCAATATAAGCAGCCACTTGCACAGTTGCCTGAAATCTAGGGTCAGGGGAATAGTACCTGATTTATATCTCAATTTACATCTTCCTTTCTCTGTCACTTTCTTCCCTGTCTTTTAAAACCTTGCTGAATCTTGCCATGGTTCTGTACCATTTCATCCTGCCATGCAAAACTTAGTACACCAGGCACCCCACAAAACAAGTTTTTCCTACAGTTCTCCTGCTTCATCATACATCCAAAAGACTTTTATGTCACATTGCTATGAATTTGGATATGTACATAAATTAAATTGAGTCTGTTCTATAAATTAATGGTTAGATGGAGAATTTCACATGGGGTCAAATCTGTGAACTTTAGAGAAATTTCAACATGGTAGTAAATGCCGGCGGCACGGTGGCGCAGTGGGTAGCGCTGCTGCCTCGCAGTTGGGAGACCTGGGGACCTGGGTTCGATTCCCGGGTCCTCCCTGCGTGGAGTTTGCATGTTCTCCCCGTGTCTGCGTGGGTTTCCTCCGGGCGCTCCGGTTTCCTCCCACAATCCAAAGACATGCAGGTTAAGTGGATTGGTGATTCTAAATTGGCCCTAGTGTGTGCTTGGTGTGTGGGTGTGTTTGTGTGTGTCCTGCGGTGGGTTGGCACCCTGCCTGGGATTGGTTCCCTGCCTTGTGCCCTGTGTTGGCTGGGATTGGCTCCAGCAGACCCCCGTGACCCTGTTTGGATTCAGCGGGTTGGAAAATGGATGGATGGATGGATAGTAAATGCCATACCCTATCAAGAAGTCAGAACAGAAAATGTATGTATTGAGCCTGTGACCAGGAACTCCATGTCCGTAACATACAAATAAGCTTCTAGACAAGTGTCCACTATTTATATTTTACCCTTTTCTTTTCTTATTTAAAGTTGTTAATCAGTTTCGTTAGTATAAAAGTGATTTTTGTTTCAGCATGACATCTATTAATTGTTCTTCATGGATTACAATAGCCCACTCTGTAGTCAGTGTACCTGAGAGAAAATCTGTTCACCTTGCTGATACATTAAGGTCACGGAGAAATAGAGGGGTACTGTTCTTTTCTTGTCACTCTGTGTTCTCAACATGATGGTAACTGCTCTGTCTCTCTTGTGTTGTGCGTAATTTTCTATATTGCATCAAGTTGGGCTCTCATGGTGCAATTTAACAAAGTCATTTTCAGCTCCTAGCCACCAATGTTACACTAAGTGCTGACGTATAAGTACACCGCAATTAAAAGGTCAAGCATGTCAGGGGAAAGGCTGCTATTTACAGAGGATAGAAGTCTATAGCAAGGCTGACTCATCACCAAGAATAAAAGAAATTACTAAGGTTACATGCAGCACTTCAGTGGCATTGTGAAGCAGTAGAGGGGAAAGACAGACACATAGGGGAGCAACTATGACTGAAGTACAGTTTGTATGTTGGGAAGTGCCATTTTGGTGGCTGTACACTTTGCTGTCATCACACTTAGCTGTTATGTCTTAGCTAAACTTCAGGAGGTTGGGGTGCTGGACAAAATCAATGTAGGCCAACCTCTCATGGACAATCAACATGGCAATGACACTCACACTCACATCAAGTTGGCAGAGACGGTGACACACAATCATTGCTGGTCCTGTACATCCCCAAAAAAGCTGGATCTGGATACTATAGACTTATTAGATTTTCAGCAAAAAGAATGAAACCTTAAACACAAATTCACAGACAAACTCAAAAGATGATATGGCTCATTCAGGTAGACAACACACCGCACATAGATGACATACTTTTAAGCAGGAGAAATAGAGCTGCTGAGTGTGCTACAAAGTTTGAGAACCAGTAGTTATATGAAGGTGCATAAATATGACTGAAAGGCAATTAAAAACTATTACCAAATGGAACTGTTTATAGCACTGTTTTAGTATTAGTTATAGGAATGTATAATTTTGAAAAATGTATAGTCACGGCCTTCTAGCAACATCAGAGCAGGAACGCTGAGTTGCCTTTTTCTATAATGGCCCAATATAATGGCTTCCACCCAGAAATAATGCATGCACCCATTAAATTGTATCACAAAAAAAAAATCAGTCAACCGGCAATTTTAAGGGTCCTAGCCTTTAAGTCCCAAGGTGGAACTTAAAATTTCAGGCTGTATGTATTGTCACACACGTGCAAATAGGAGGCAGCTGAAGGGCTTAGAGAATAATGTTAACACATCCGCCCAGGTGGCGGCGGGTTACAATGACTCTCTTTTTAAGTCTCCTGCAGACATTTCCTGGGAAATCCCTCCAGGAGCCAGTGCTTCAGCTCAGAGCATGTCACTTCTGGTCCCAGCTGACATCACTTCCCCAAGACACTCTCTCTCCCTTCCTCTGGATTCCAGTTCTGTTTTAGACTCAGTCTTGTAAACTACTCTGGTCTTACAATTCTTTATTTTTGCAGCCAGGGACATATTGTACGGGTGACTGCCCCAAACCTTTATCAAGTCTGGAGTCTTGTTTTGTCACAGTGTATATACCTTAGCAAACATATGGCACTGCAAGATCAAACACCTTGCCCATGGATCCCGGAAGCAAGTTAGCAACACTAGCCACAAAGAAAAATTCACATACTCCAAAAGAATATATTTTTTTTTCCGACATAAAAAAATTGCATTTTTATCATCGGATGGAAAATTGGGTAAAAAATAAATCTTACGACTAAGTTGAATTTGTTGTGAAAATTTTAACAATACATTAAATAACTGAGAAGCAAGTTTATAACTACTTATTATTTGCACAACAGCATCCCTCATTCCTTTAATGCAGAGATGCCACATCTACTTAATTCTTTATCTTTGAAAATCTTTCATAAAATATGTAAATGTTATGTATGATAGGCTATATTCATTACGTGAATCTGATTTATGTGCAAGCTATGTGGTACATTAATAATGTAGACAGTGCCTACATCGATTTTTGCAATTCTTTGTGCTATTAATTAGAACATGTAATGACATCACAAATTTACTTTGTGCAGGCAACATCCAACTCTTAAAACAGCACCCCCCACACCTGGAGGTCATTGCTTGAAATAATGACTGTAGTGTCTCTTATCATCTAAAAAAAATGTTTTCAAACAATCATTTTTTTATTTGACACAGCACCTTCTCAGTCAGCTATTGCATACAGTTTCACTTTAAAAAACAAGCCACCTTATAATATGAAATGATGCAGCTCATCCCATTCTATTATACAGTAATTTTGGAGAGCCTGTCCTGCGAGGTAAGATGCCTGGTAGTCACAATATATACACACATACATCAGGTGCCTTAAATTTACAAGATGTGAGAAAGATTCCACTTGGAATCCATTTGTGTCCACAAGTGTCCATTTGGAAAAATAATTGGTTACCACAATGAGGAGCATCTGCGCAGTGTCAGAGGCACGTTCCATTCCTTTCTTTTATACTTCAAAGCATATGAAATCCCTGCAGATTAGTTGTGAAATATACTTATCTTCAAAGACTGTGCTGCTCAAGATGCTGGATTGTTTGATATGACTAATGAACTGCTTTTCTGAATGAAAATTAAAAGAACGCTGATTTTTTTTTCAAGTGTTTTGCTTTTTCTCTTCTTGGTGTGGGAAGCCAATCCCCACCTCCTACAGCCCTCCCACCAGCTGTATACTTGAACAAGGGAAGTTGGAAAAAATCAATGATTTTATTTTTAATTGTGAGATGGCACAATGGTTAATGCTACAACTCTGTCATAACACTAGGGCACTGAGTTCAACTCCTGGCAGACACATACGGGGTTCAGGGTAATGAAGGATGTATCAAATACTCCAATTAATACTTGTACCTCAGATTCTGGAGGAGTAATGAGGATTCTTTTCTGATCATGGAAAAGTGAAATAACTATCTCTCTGTTGCATGGATATGTCATGGGAATGTGCCTGTTTTCTCAACATTGGCTTTGTGAACTTGGAAAAAAATCTATGACCTTTGTAAGTGTGAGCAGGGTGGTACTGTAAGCTTCAGAAAGGACACATCCAACACTGAATTTCTTAACCAAATTGGTATCCCAAGTTAAATGTGTTACAGGTGGCGCAGTGGTAGTGCTGCTGCTGCTTTGCAGTAAGGAGACTGTGGAAGATTGTGGGTTTGCTTCCTGGTTCCTCCCTGTGTGGATAGCGCTTTGAGTACTGAGAAAAGCGCTATATAAATGTAATGAATTATTATGAAATGGACATCAACTGGGAACATAATATAGTATAGTGGGCAGAGCTCATCAGTGATATTTCACTTCAGTGCCCCAATGTTCTACAGAGGCTTTATTATTTTTGATTTTCTTAAGTTATATTGATTTCTTTCCATTTTACCCTCCCTTGTGAATTTGTTCTGATACAATAAAGTTACCCTTCCTAAAAGTTAGTGGACTGTTCTGGTGTTTTACCAAGCACAGGGTCTGTTCCGCAGCATCCTTGTTGTGTCACACTGTATATTACTGCCATGTGTCATTTAGTGCCTGTTTTTGTATAGCGAGAGTTGTGTTTGCATAATTGGTGTTAAGCAAGGTCCATTCAGTGTCAGCATTTCACACCACCAAAGGTCTTGTCTTGTGTTGTGCCTTCTCTTCTGCTCATAATTTTTATGACAGGATATCAAGGTGCTGCCGTGATTTGAAAGATATCCAGTTTATGAAGCCAAAGGTTGCATTCTTGCTGTCTGCAGATTATGTTGTCAGCTTGGCCCCATCAACACATGATGTCTGAGGCACAAAGGAATGGATCACAGCTGAGTGTGATACAGTTGAGATCACAGTTAGGACCCTCTAAATTTGAGGTCATGGAACTCACCTAGAAAACAATGGTGGGTTCTTTTCAGGTTAGGGGTGAGCAGCTACCCCAGGTGGATGAATTCTACTTACCTGGGGTCCTTATGGTCTTATTCATGAGTGAGAGAAGAGGTGATTTTCAGAGGAATAAATGAATCAATGTAGTGGTAGAAGATTTGTGGATACTGCAATTGCACTGGGACATGGTGGTAAAGGGGGATCTAAGTCAGTAGATGAAGTTGTCGATTTATTGGTCAGTTTTTATCCCCATCCTTGTTTATAGTCACAAGCTCCAAGTGTTGACTTAAAGAATGAGATCAATTGTGCAAGTGGCCAAATTGATGTACCTGCACAATATTGTTGGGTTCACTCTCCGTCAATTACAGTGAGAAGCGCAACAATACAGAAGGACCTTGTAGTAGAACTGGATTGAAGGAACACAGCTGATGTGATTTAAGCTTAAAGTTAGGATTCTTTCTGAACAAGTGGATCAAATGTGGTCCCTGCACACTATTGCTGATTTTTTTTTTTTTGCTCGATAAATTAGAGTGAGATGCTCAGCAATACAGGAGGACCTACAGGAGGACCCTTTACACATTGCCAAGGAATGTGTACAAGGCACAGTCTAGTGGGGGAATACTACAAGCATTGCATGGCATGCTGGAGAAATTATATCTCTCAGATGGTGTGGCAGCATCTGGGAATTCCCTAGGAGAGTTTGGAAGAAATTGCTGGGGATATAGGGGCTTGGTCAGCCAAGCTCAACAAGCTGCTACCACAAACCTCACTAGGATGTGGATGTGAAGTGAATAAGAAGTGAAGTAAATGGGTAGTGGACTGCCACTTTGTCCAAGGATGGTTCCTACCTAACATCCAGTACTGTTCTATAATAAAATACATGAGGTTTTGGCATGTTGTGTAATACAGGCAGCTATCACAAATATGATTCATAATCATATATTAATATTAATATATCTAGTTCAATAATGTTTTAGAAATTGCCAAAAACAGCCATTACAGCCTGTAAATGCCATATGCCTTTTGCTCATATGCCATATGCCATGCTGTGGCTTTAGAAATGTCCTGTCTGGTATGAAGTGATGAGGGCCAATCTGTTGTAAACTGGAAGCAACTTGCATGGAAAAATGTGGTCGTGGAGGTGTTTATCTGATGGAAAATGGTAGTATTGTGTCTGTTGTAGACTGGAATCGTCCTGTTTCCTGTGGAATAAAGGCTCCATATCTGCTTAGAGGAAATATCCCATCTACTGGGAAATGTTCAATCTGCTGGTGCATAGAAAAGTCTATGGTAATCTTCTCTTGACTGGATTAATACCCAACTCAGTTGAGTAAGCCTGCCTTGCCTGATGTGAATTCATGACATCTAATGTGAACTGTAGGTATCCCGTCTGCTTTGAAGGGGCCTGTCTGCTACAAAATGGACATGTCTCATCTTCTGTACAGTGAAGGCATCTTGTCAAGCTGTGTAATATCAGCCTTCCATGTACTATAGACTGGAAAAGTCATTTTTACCTTAGAGTGAAGTCATCCCATCTGGTGTAAAATGGTAGTACCTTGTGGGTTTGGATTGGAGGAATCTTTATTTAATGTGGACTGGACACAAGCCATCAGCGTGGGATGGCAACATCTCATCTATTGTGAAGTGGAAATGATCTTGCTGTCAGGCAAGTTTAAGAGTTTTACTTTGTCATGGTTATATTAGAAACATGAAATTTGCCTTCTCTGTTTCATCCAAGCAGGCAAGAACAAAAAGCACATAGAGAAAACAGGCTAACATTTTCACAAAAAATCTGAGACATTCACATAATTAGAAAAAACACTTTGATAACCCCTCTACAGATTTGTCAAGAAGCTTTTACATAGACCTATTTACCATACGTATTAGGACAGTCCCCCTGCTTCCTCTTAATTTTCTTTTCTGAAGCAGCTTCTGTGACTCATTCAAGCAACTGCCCTACCAAATTTACTGAAGGTAAGTGCTGCATGTAATAGATGATTTCCAGTTTCTTCATCACTAGGGGGCTCCGCCCCCTGCTCGCTTCGCTCGCCAACCCCTGGTGTTGGGAATGACAAAGAGCGTGATGTATGAATGAGATATAGAATAGTGTGACGGTGTAGATGATGCAAATAGAAAGCAAACAATAAAGTGTGTGGCACAGTGTAAAGGTTTATTGGAAAATTTCTTTGTACACGCCGTTTAAGTGTAAAAGGTAATTCCAGGTCAGAACTTGTAAGGTCAATGAAGATGGTCATTATCGTGATCAGAGTCAACTTTGTCAGAGCTTAGAAAGAGTTGTGTCTCTCCAGGAAGTAATGGAATGACTTGGGTATTTATGTTTTCCACATTAATATTTTTTGGACATAATATAGTGCGTCGTGTTAAAAGGGGCATTTGGTGTAATGAGATTGCTGTTCCAAATCTCTCTGTAACTAAGTCGTCGCAGATAAAGGCTTGAGGAATTGTAATAATATGTGGCTGAAGTCCATCTGTATTGGTGAGTGTACCATCTCTCAGTTGTAATAAGCAATTGTTATGATCTGGTTCTGGACATCGTATCTTTTTTACTAACTGTATCTTTTGAAAGCAATGGCAATTGTTTGCGTATTTTAAGGTGCACTGAACAATAGCTGAGTGCATGGCATCTGGAAGAATAGCTAAGCACTGTTTAAAATCTCCTCCTAATAAAAGTACCTTTCCTCCAAATCGAATATTATTATTCATAAACGTTTGTAGAAGTTTATGAATGGTGTTGAGTAAGTGACTTCATGCCATTGTACATTCATCAATAAACAACATTTTTTGAAGACGGATGTCACGTGCAGTGCCACCGTTAATGTTCATAGTGGATACCGATTTGTAGGATCTAATGCAGTTGATGAAGATTTCACTTTCAGGTACATCGTCAGTTATAAGCCTCTGTAGATATTCAGTATATGAATGTAAAGAAGGCAGTCTAATTTGACCCTTTTGACAACAACGTGTAAATGTATTACTTGTATTGCCAGTTGTTTCTTCAGGGAAGTGAACTGAATGACAATGATTGCAAATGACATTCATTAATCCGAATGAATTTTTCCGGGGTATGTTTTGCTTGTGCCGTTTGAGAGGCGCGTTGTTGCATATGTAGTATTTGGGACGTGTTGTTTTGGAGCTGTAATCGATTTGCCTGTGCTGTGTGAGACGCCCGTTGTAGCCTTCCTTGCCGTTAACGTATGTCTGAGACGGGAGGTGTATTTGCGTTGTTGATTTGTTTCAGGGTGCACTGTTCCAATGCGATGCAGTATTTGTGCACATATGGGAAAGCAGTATGGGCCATTGCCTTTTGGTGGCCTGATATTTACTAAAAGCAAATGAACTATTGTAGGATCTAACGCAGTTCATAAAGTTTTTACTTTTAGGTACATCGTTAGTTAGAAGCTTTAGTTGAGCTTTGCGTTTTTGGAGTCGAGACATTTTTTCTTTTAGAAATATTGATAAGTAATAAGAAGTATTCCACTCACTGTTAATATGGAGACTTTTCTGCGGTTGAACGGTTAATAGTGCCTTATTGTAATGAGATCCACCTATGCTGCATAGCCGTCTATTTTGTTGTTTCTTTCGTTTTCGTGTGTTTGTTCCTGTTATCCTTTCCTTTTCGTTTTGTACCCGTGACCGTGTATTCATGACTTGTTTCAATATGTTTCCTTTTCTGCAGTTGAACGGTTAATAGTGCTTTATTGTAAGGAGATCCACCAATGCTGACACCTATGCTGTCTAGTGTGAAGGTGTTGATGTTCACTTTAGAATATGTGGCTTTGGGTGTCACTTCTTATGGATGTGTGTGTTGGGGGGGTGAGGATTGTTGTCGCGCGAGCGTCTTCTTTCTTTTTGTGTTCCTGTGTCTTGTTGAATCCCCCTCTTTATGTGTGTCCCGTCCCTCGCTTGTAGGGTCTGTGGGGTGGTTTTGTGTTCTTTTTTTTGTGTTCCATGGGCTTGTTGAATCCCCCTCTTGGTGTGTGTCCCGTCCGGTGCCTGTAGGGGGGGGTGCCTTGCTGTTGTGCGCGAGCCTCTTTTTTTTTTTTTTTTTGGTCTAGTTTCGTGTGCAATGTGTTTCGTGCTTTGCTTGCGTTTGAATACTTTTTTATGTGCCGTTTCCTTTTTTCGGTGCTCTTTGCGCCTCATTGCTCAATTTTTCCTGTGCTCACTCCTTTTTTCTGTGGTCTTGTCCGCCTCTCGCGGCCCCTCATCCGCCTCTCTCGCCCTCTTCTATCCGCCTTTCTCGGCTCCTCAGCCGACCCTCGCGGACTCTTTTTGCACCTGCGCAGTACGTCTTTTTGCAGCTACGGCCCATTGCCGGATGTGCCTGCGTCCATCATCCGGTTTAGCATTCTCGGTTAGTAATATGGATTGCCCTTTGATAAATAATGATCAAGTCATCATTGATTTTGGCTCTTTGAACTTTTTTTTTAAATATCGACATTTTAGGGCACTAAACAAGGCTATGGAGCTGAAAGTGTTGACAGACTGGATCACCCTGTGATAGAAGGACAACATAAGATCTCCATGTACTTTGAATAATCTGAGTTTACAGAGATGAATAAGCTCTGTTTGCATTTAGAATAGATCATTTTGTATTATAATCACAGTTTTGGTTATTATGGATGTGTGGCAGGTGCTGGGATGTATCAGTTATGTATTAGATCATAAAACTAAGGCTGCAGATTGAGAGTCCATCATGGATGAGCAATGTGACTCTAAAGGAGTCATTTAATCCTCATGAGCTCTGTATGTAGAAGTGTGTGAAACAGTTGCACTGTATCTGTAAAAGGTTTGGTAAGGAAATCACTATGGAAAAGCTCCATTCAAAATGAAGCTGGGGTAGCATCTTGTCTGTTATAAAACAGGACAGTTCTGCTTTGGGTTGGAGTTTAGAATAAAGTGTAGTTTGTGCACGATGGGGTGGAAATGTCCTGCCAGGGACACTTGTTTCACTGTAACGTCACTTACTGAACCTGCAGCATCTTTATCACTTCTTCATGAAATGTAGGGTGCATGATTCATAAGTCTGGTGATATAGGCAAAGTCTTTATCTGCACTGTAAAACAATCATGTCTTACGTTTCATGCAGAAATTGTCCTTTAAATGTCATTACTCCTCAATAACAAAGACAGAACTGCGTGCGTTCACACATTAATAATAATAACAAAGAAAAGATAATCCACACAGAGCCTGCTTCATGAATCACCCTTCAATTACAAAAGCATGTTTTGAGATCAATGTTCCCCATTATGATTCCTAACGTTTGGTTGCCCTCTTTACTTTCCCAAGTCTGTCGATTTTCTGAGTTATAGAGATATGGTGATCCTGAGCTTATTCCACCCAGCAGCACTGGGAGTGAAACACCAACCCGAGATGGGCATATTCACACCTATCCACCCATTCACTAGTTAAATTATCATGCCCAACACTTGTAATAAATCTGAAAAATTAAACAACTTTTTACATTCATAATCTTTATGTGAGCAATTTATATAAAAGCACGATATTGATTGTTTCCTGCCTTGCACCCAATGCTGCCAGAAAAAGGTCCAGCCCCTGAAGACCCAGAATTGGATTGAGAATGTTATGTGATGTTATGTTATATTCAAGCACAGTTTTTTTTGTTAACATTGCAGCTTTTAAATACCTGGCTGTATTACATTGGGTTTTTAATCTGATGATCAGAAGCCTAGGTTGTCAAAGATAACACAGTAGAAAGTGACAGAATGTGAAGGCTACATTTCTAACAAGGTATTCACAAATTCAGGCAATTCATGGAACTTATGTACGAGTCCAATGTTTTTATTGTCTGTGTCATAGTCAAGCCTATAGCACCATCTGCTTACTTCAAGGAGCACTAACAAAGCAAGTATCATCACTGAATATAAAAGTGAGGTGGAGAAACAGCTTCATGAAGATGTTTCTGACACAGACTGATCGTCAACTAATATGTATGATTGTAAAGAGAAGGAGTGTCAATAGAGTTTTTGACATATTTGAGCATATTCTAACTACAGAACAGAGAACAGACCAGTTTGTGCCTGAAGTTAGCTGTACAACAAAAAGTGTACAGAAATGCCTGCTCTAAATGCAATATGTCAAATAATCAGGCACATTTCACAAAAAATACAGAATTATCCAGCTTGCTTTATCAAATTCTGTGTCACATGGACATGGCATTTTCTGCCAAATACTGTGTGATGTGTAAACAACTACAGGAATTAATATGCTAAGAAACCTTATACAGAAGGGTTGTCCATCTCTGAACTTGGAGGGCCACAGTTGCAGCAGGTTTTCATTCTAACCTTTTTCCTAATCAGTGACCAGTTTTCACTGCTAACTGACTTCTTTTCTGTTCATTTAAATAGCCTTATTTTTAAGTATTCAGTCCTCTAAATTGATTTTATATTGTGTCACCTTCTATCTATTGCAGTTACACTGAATTTTCAAATTTCCTTTACTTTTTGATTTACCTTCATAATTATGGACAAAAAAAAGTACCAGTAGTTATTTTTTACTACTGACCTAGCTATAATATCCGGCCAAATTTAATTTTTTTAACTAAACATATAATAATACAAAGAGTAGATAACACATGTTTTGCCCTAATTGCGGCTCATCAGGTGTATGCACCTGAGCTTCCCCTCAGGGGGATTGAACCCCAGACATCAATGCCTGAGGCAATGCCACTGATGTTTCGCCACAACAGCTGGTTTGCTTACTTGACAGGTTAAAGATCAGAGTATTACATTCATAGGTCTGAATCACAATCTGATTTTTTGAATGGTTACCTTCCAGGCAATACTTGTGGTTGATCTTCACCCTGTCAAGTAAGGGAGCCAGCTGCCATAGAAAAAGGTCATGGCTTCACCTCAGGCACTGATGTCTGAGGTTTGAGCCCCATAAGGGGAAGCAAAGGTGTGTACACCCGATGAGCCCTAATTAGGGCAAAACACATGTTGTGTACTCTTTGCATTATTTGGCAGATACTGTATCAAATATCTATGATCTGCTTCTCGCAACTGAGAGGATGTTTGCCAGCTTGCCGATCAACCACAAGCATCACCTGGTAGGTAATCATTCAAATAATCAGACTGTAATTCAAATCTTGAACAAATCTTTCAATGCCTATCAGACAGCCTTGGTGTCACAATCACTCCTGATCCACTAACAGCTGTGTTTGCTGTGTTTGGTGTACTCCCAGATGGGCTTAAAGTGGAGAAGGACAAGCAAACTGTAATTGCCTTTACTTCACTATTAAACGTAGACTTATCTTGCTCAACCGGAAGAATCTTAAACCACCTCTGTTAGATCAGTGTGTAACTGATGTTGTATACTATTTGAAATTTAAAAAAAAAATCAAATTCTCACTTAGTGGATGTGTTCAAATTTTTTTTTAAACCTGGCAGGCCCTAATCAATAATATTTTAGAATAAGTGTTTATATTGGGGGAAAAGACTTCTTCCTCTCTTTACTACAATTGTTTTACTCTGGCTGTTGGCCTTCCTCTTTTTCTCATGGGTGGGGGTTGATTTGAATTTAGTTTTGTTATATTTTCACTTGATTGTGTGGGATGTTATATTTTTAATAACTTCAATAAAAGATCAGAAAAAAAAAACTTTTGTGAAGTCTGAACTGGTTAAATCTGGACTGAGAAAGTAATGCTATGAAAATGATACACAATTGGTCTGTCCTATTGTGCTTATTTTGACAATAATCTGGAAATTGGTTTTAGACTAGAAGGTCACCCTGAAACAAGTAGGAACTGAAATATTACAATAAAACTGGTCCTTTGTACCTGCAGTCACTCAAGCTATCAACAATGATGTGCTGCTACCATCTAGTGGAGCTTCTATTTCAATGTAGCATTGTACTGTAAATGCCTTGGTTGAGAAATGCCAAACTTTTCTTTTTACACAAGCCTGTTTCTATAAAGATGATGCTGTTTAGGAAATATTAAACCAGTAAAACTTTACGGTGTGATACAGTTTACCAAATTTATTTGGTTAACACTGTTTCTAGAAAACGTTCAGCGTCAAACTAAATTCTTAATTCAGCAGTTGCTCACTGCTGTAACCATTTAGTGTTGTGAATTTGAAATGTATGCCGGGGGATTTATTTTTCCCATATAGAACTGGATTTCATTCTTTTTTTCTTGACAGATCAATGTCCCACCAAAAAATGATCAGATCTTTAGTGTTCAAGTATCTTCACAGGTCTGTGTATTTGTTTTTTACTAATTGTAATTCACAATTATTTTGAGAAGGTGCATTCTATCACAGCAGCATTGGGTGCCTAGCAGGTACTAGCCCTTAACAATGAAGTCAGAGCCAACTTGTAGAATAATCACCAAAGCCTCTGAGATAAACAACTAATAATTTTGAAACACCACTGGCAACGACCTTGATACAGTTGTTACACACAAAGAACCTTTGGTACCATAAACATTAAAAGGGAACATATACCATTACAATATGCCATTACAGTTTCTATGATAATAACACAGCTGACAACATAAAAATCAAAGGTCGGCTTTCTTCTTTACTGGATTATCATACAGAAGACATTACCAAGTTAACCATCCATCCATCCATCCATTGTCTCCCGCTTATCCGAGGTCGGGTCGCGGGGGCAGCAGCTTGAGCAGAGATGCCCAGACTTCCCTCTCCCCGGCCACTTCTTCTAGCTCTTCCGGGAGAATCCCGAGGCGTTCCCAGGCCAGTCGAGAGACATAGTCCCTCCAACGTGTCCTGGGTCTTCCCCGGGGCCTCCTCCCGGTTGGACGTGCCCGGAACACCTCACCAGGGAGGCGTCCAGGAGGCATCCTGATCAGATGCCCGAGCCACCTCATCTGACTCCTCTCGATGCGGAGGAGCAGCAGCTCTACTCTGAGCCCCTCCCGGATGACTGAGCTTCTCACCCTATCTTTAAGGGAAAGCCCAGACACCCTGCGGAGGAAACTCATTTCAGCCGCTTGTATTCACGATCTCGTTCTTTCGGTCACTACCCATAGTTCATGACCATAGGTGAGGGTAGGAACATAGATCGACTGGTAAATTGAGAGCTTCGCCTTGCGGCTCAGCTCCTTTTTCACCACGACAGACCGATGCAGCGCCCGCATTACTGCGGATGCCGCACCGATCCGCCTGTCGATCTCACGCTCCATTCTTCCCTCACTCGTGAACAAGATCCCGAGATACTTGAACTCCTCCACTTGAGGCAGGATCTCGCTACCAACCCTGAGAGGGCACTCCACCCTTTTCCGGCTGAGGACCATGGTCTCGGATTTGGAGGTGCTGATTCTCATCCCAGCCGCTTCACACAAGGCTGCGAACTGATCCAGAGAGAGCTGAAGATCACGGCCTGATGAAGCAAACAGGACAACATCATCTGCAAAAAGCAGTGACCCAATCCTGAGTCCACCAAACCGGACCCCCTCAACGCCCTGGCTGCGCCTAGAAATTCTGTCCATAAAAGTTATGAACAGAATCAGTGACAAAGGGCAGCCCTGGCGGAGTCCAACTCTCACTGGAAACGGGTTCGACTTACTGCCGGCAATGCGGACCAAGCTCTGGCACCGATCGTACAGGGACCGAACAGCTCTTATCAGGGGGGCCGGTACCCCATACTCTCGGAGTAACCCCCACAGGATTCCCCGAGGGACACGGTCGAATGCCTTTTCCAAGTCCACAAAACACATGTAGACTGGTTGGGCAAACTCCCATGCACCCTCCAGGACCCTGCTAAGGGTATAGAGCTGGTCCACTGTTCCGCGACCAGGACGAAAACCACACTGTTCCTCCTGAATCCGAGGCTCGACTATCCGACGGACCCTCCTCTCCAGGACCCCTGAATAGACTTTTCCAGGGAGGCTGAGGAGTGTGATCCCTCTGTAGTTGGAACACACCCTCCGATCCCCCTTCTTAAAGAGGGGGATCACCACCCCGGTCTGCCAATCCAGAGGCACTGTCCCTGATGTCCATGCGATGTTGCAGAGGCGTGTCAACCAAGACAGTCCTACAACATCCAGAGCCTTGAGGAACTCCGGGCGTATCTCATCCACCCCCGGGGCCCTACCACCAAGGAGTTTTTTGACCACCTCGGTGACCTCAGTCCCAGAGATGGGGGAGCCCACCTCTGAGTCCCCAGGCTCTGCTTCCTCATTGGAAGGCATGTTAATGGGATTGAGGAGGTCTTCGAAGTACTCCCCCCACCGACCCACAACGTCCCGAGTCGAGGTCAGCAGCGCACCATCCCCACCATATACAGTGTTGACACTGCACTGCTTCCCCTTCCTGAGACGCCGGATGGTGGACCAGAATCTCCTCGAAGCCGTCCGAAAGTCGTTCTCCATGGCCTCCCCAAACTCCTCCCACGCCCGAGTTTTTGCCTCAGCAACCACCAAAGCCGCATTCCGCTTGGCCTGCCGGTACCTGTCAGCTGCCTCCAGGGTCCCACAGGACAAAAGGGTCCTGTAGGACTCCTTCTTCAGCTTGATGGCATCCTTCACCACCGGTGTCCACCAATGGGTTCGGGGATTGTCGCCACGACAGGCACCAACCACCTTACGGCCACAGCTCCGGTCAGCCGCCTCAACAATAGAGGCACGGAACATGGCCCATTCGGACTCAATGTCCCCCACCTCCCTCGGGACATGGTCGAAGTTCTGCCGGAGGTGGGAGTTGAAGCTACTTCTGACAGGGGGCTCTGCCAGATGTTCCCAGCAGACCCTCACAACACGTTTGGGCCTACCACGCCTGACAGTGAGACCAAGTTAACCAGTATACACAAATCTGTATACAGCACTCTAACAGAACACAGGGAACATTTCAAAATAATTATCATCACAGAAAATGCACTACATTTGCAACCAAATATTTTAATTTACCCAGATATCCACTGATTTCCTTAATTTACTAATTTCGGGTCTTAGTTACTGTGAAACAGTACCTGCCCAGGAACACAAAATAAGCTTGTATAAAGTAGCAGTCCTTCACTGTGCCCTTTCTTACACACAACCATATTCTCTCATATGGTGACATGTCAAAATTGCCAGTTACCTTAACATGAGCACAGTGACGTTTAATTCAAAACACAAAATCAAGGATCATAAGATTGAAAAAGTACTATCATATATCATTAGTTCTTAGGTGCGTACAGAGACAAATGGGTGTTTTTCAGCAGCAGCATTTGGATAATTTAACAAGGACAGAAAACTAATCAAAATCTATTTGGAATTAAAGCCAAATACACCTAACTAAGAAAACAAACCAGTGAAATGAAGTCAATCATCCAGCCAGTAGTGAAAGCCTGCATGCGAGTGTCTTGAAGCAAACCAGTTGAACTCCCCACCAAAAATGACATTTCTGAAGTCACCAAAAGCTCACAGATAATAGATGAACTAAATGTAAGTTTAAACCATTCTCTGCATGACAAGGGGACGTTTATATGTTGAGTGTCTTGCAGCATGAACAGCTTCGGATTTCTGGACAACAGTAAAGGTCATTTCACCTGCTGAAAATGTACAGTTAACATTGAGGTGCTGGGAAAAATATGTGGTAATGGAAGACAGCGTTGGAAACCTGATAGCGAATGGACAAACCTAAAATTTCTGATTTGGCTTCAGTCTCTCTATGCCCCACTGTCGTCTATACATGGTCAAAATCAGCAGCACCTAATCAGCCACATGGGTGAGTAATACAATTTAGTCACTTGGTGCCCAAGTCACCAATTCAGACCCAGAACAAATACTCAGCACTCAGTAGCACAAGGGTGAGAAAAACAGAGTGCTCATAATTGCCAACTCTGTAGTATGTGATGTTAGAATTCCAAACTATGATAACCCAGTAGTAAAGGTAAAATGCCTCTAAGTAGTGAATGTATCCAATATTGAGGCTGAATTGGACTTTCTGGCCGATGATGAAGTGTCAATCTTATCGCTACATGTCAGCACTTACTGTACAATATCACTTTGCATCAATTTGCAGTATTAGAGAGGAACTTTATATTCTTCATTTTGATCTTAATTATGTTTGCCTCTTTCCAAGATTACATAGAGGGGATGTGGTAAATAGCAGATTGTGTTCCCTTAACTGCTTATTAGAAACCTTTGTTAATAATTGGGATGAGTTTTGGAAAGGCCTGCATTTTTCCGGAGACATTTTCTTCAGCCTATCTGGAGAGGATTTCATCCTGAAAAATGTCAATAAAATTGCTGGGCTTACTGATCAGAGTACCATCCAGGCTGCAGTCTTGTGATTTTTAAATTGCAGGCTGTTGTTAATCCCACCTATTATTCTGTAGCTGCTACCCAGAATATTTGTACTGGGGAATATTATACATTTTCTCCTGTAGCAAAATCTAGATCAATTAATTAAACCAAGATTTTAAAATCATATCCTCAACTTGGATTACATGTATTAGTAATTTAGTCAGTCATTATCCAACCCGCTATATCCTAACACAGGGTCACGGGGTCTGCTGGAGCCAATCCCAGCCAACACAGGGCGCAAGGCAGAAACAAATCCCGGACAGGGTGCCAGCCCACTGCAGGACACACACTAGGGACAATTTAGGATCGCCAATGCACCTAACCTTCATGTCTTTGGACAGTGGAAGGAAACCGGAGCACCCAGAGGAAACCCACGCAGACACAGGGAGAACATGCAAACTCCACGCACCCGGGAAGCGAACCCTTACGGTCTCCTTACTGCGAGGCAGCAGCATTACCACTGCGCCACCGTGCCGCCCATTACTAACTTATTTCAAATTAAAACAAAGTGTTAATACCCGTTCAAAAAAATGATTACAGTGTAAAATGATGTTTGCTAACAATTTGCTGCTTGGGAAATAAAGCTGCTTTGGTAAATGATATTACATTAAGTACAAAATCTGATTTATGCCATTTTGATGGAAAGATTCTGTCAGCACAGACATTGCTGTAGAATGCCCAGGAGAGGGTAGGAGGCCAGTTGGCTGAGATCTCCAGGACTGTTACTGTATGTGACTTTGACTTTACCTTTCACAACTGTGAAATGTGAAACTCAATAAAAGAGCTTTTTGGATGTATTAAAAGTTTTTTGGGTGTTGGAAAACCAAGAATATTGTTCCCTAAAGCCTCATTCACATTTTTTTGTTTACCTGCAATGTTTTCTGCAGCTGCAAAAAGCACGTAATCTAGAAATATGGCATACTGCATATGTTCCACACAAAAACACACTAAAATGCACAATCATGCACATTACTGCGTTTTCTACACAGGAAAATCTGAGTGCATACAAAGCAAAATCTTCTCCCCACTCCCCCAATAGCTTAGCCACCACCAATTACTGTTTCTTGATTCCTGCAGAAGACGTTAAGGATATGCAGTCTTCAAGTGACATGTTTCATTTCTGTCACTGAAGCCTTCTTAGTAATACAATGGGAAAGATTGTCATCATAATTGACAAAGTGAGGACCGTACTACCATGACACATTCAGTGGCTCAACAAAATATCTACACGTGATAGGAAATGAGTCCAATCATGTTTGTTTTTCATTACAGATCTTAATTTAAATAGTAAATGATAGGAAGATGCATGTGGAATTAAAGCTTTTAAACAGGGCTAATCATCTTTCTTAATTTCACTGGAAGCAAAACACAATTTGTTTTGTTAATTTATCTGTGAAGTGAACGACTAAGTTTCACTGTGTATTCAGTTTCATGTGAACAATTTCACTCATAATTAGTGGTCACATACAATGGACCTGTTTTTAGACATCTAATAAGTAAATGAAACCGTCATCTTTTGCGTAAACAATCCTGAAAATTAAAAATTCTTCTTAACATTTCCAAGGGACTAGAAATTTTGGGTGATGGAAACTGTGAAATTCAAATCTCTGAAGTTTGAATCAGAGTAAAGCTGAGTATCATTTTGAAAGTTATTAATGTTGGGAGTTGGATTCTTCATAAAGTCACACCACTCTGTGTCAAAGTCCCAAGTTCTTTCCATATTTGCTGACTCCTGTTACAAAATCAACGTTACACAACAGAGTTACATGCTGAGATAGCCAGCAAAGGAATATAGCAGGGACAACTTAAATGGTTTAGGTTGTAGAAACCTGAATGACCAAGTAAGAAGAAGACAGAAATGGCAGCAAAGGCAACACTAGCCAACATACACAAAGAAAAAGCAAAGCTGAGGTTAATGCGATAGTGCCAAAAAGTTTAAAAATGTGAGAAGTAAAAAACTAACAACCTTCATTGTACAAGAAATTTCACCCTGAGGTGCATTATGAATATGCCGAAAGGGTACAACATATACGCAAGCAAGGATTTCATTGTACTCAGTACATTTGATAGACCTGATCTAGTTTAAAAAGATTATTTAAAATTAGGAGCACAAGAAGGTTAAAAAACTTGCTAGGGTGTAGCACAGTACATCCTAGTATCCTACCCCTTATGCAACAGCAGTTTAGGGAGAGAATGGAATCAGGATATAGCAAGGACAGGTCAGAATTCAAGCAGGGGTTGTAACCAGGAAAACTCATATTTATACAAAGATCGCGACCTGTAGTCAAAATCGTTGTTAAAGATCAGAACAGTAAATCGTAAGCCAATAAACACACAACGTAATTTGTAGTCAGAGAAAAGTCAACCAGTATTTTAGAATCCAGTAATATGAAATATGCTAATGGTTTTTTGTTCATTAATTCAAACTTTAGAAACCCAGTAAGTGTAGTAAGTGTACGTGTCATACATTCCTAGTTGTTAAACGTGGCAATGACATAGCATTCATCAACAAAATTATCCCAGAATGGTAGAGCCCACAAGAAAAAAAAGTGCACAATTGGTTATTTTGGTCACCATTTACTGATTGATGATATCATTTAGTGTTTCGCATCATGTTTTGAGTCTAAGCGTGCTTTTCTGTACTGTTACAATTGTGAGGGATGGCTGGCATCCTTATCCAGCTGGGACGCCCCTCAAGATGGAAGGACGGTGGAGACAGCATCCCCTCTGGGTTGTGGCAGTATCATAGTTTCCTACAGGGGATCATGGGAACTGGAGTACTTGGACTCAGCCCTGTTGAGTTCCGTGGGTGCCACCAGTGGGTGCTGCAGAAACTGGAGAGCTCTACTTTTCGGGCTCTCACCTTACTTGGAAGTGCTTCCAAGCTACAATTTCTGCACACCAGTAGTCCTGGAACAGAGCTGGAACCGGAAGTGAGATCAGGAGCAAGGTGGGGTCTGTAGGATTAGGTAGGCTTCTGTTCAGAGGACCTGGGTGAGAGAGAGAAGAGGCATTAGTACCTCTAGTTAACCCTCGGCCCAGTTTACCAGATCTAATCGAGCCCATCGACTGCCTCCCATGTGTACGTGTGTCACACAATGAACACAATCAAATACAAAATTAATAATACGACCCACAATATAACATTAGTGAGCAAATGTATGTATTCAACACTGAAGTTCAAGGGTGTCAAACTCATATGCTAGAGAGCCAAAGTGACTACACATTTTTGTTTTAGCCACTTTCGTCATTATTAAAAATTAATGCTACCAATGAAACATGCTTATTTTACCATCATTTTAAATTACTTGTTTTTTAAGATTCAGAAACATCAATTCTTTATTTAATGGAAGAAAAAGTTATGGTCTGAAAAATCTTGAACTTTAAAAAAAAATTGGAAATGTCTGGTGTGACAGAATGAGAGTCAAATACAGTAAAAGCAAAATATGCTTCATTACAAGAATTGGCTTTTAATTAGGAAATTAGAGCTAGAAATAGTGGTCTTCCAGGAACTGAGGGTGAGACCCCTAAGATAAGTGGCTATTTGTTGGCTCACTTTGCATCTCAGTATTGTTTGACAGCTGGTTGACGAAAGAAGCAACAGTTATGGAGTGTAAATGAAAGAGAGGATAATGACAAAAAAGTTGGGGAGCTAAGACAGCCACCCTGTATAATTGAATGTAGCAAAAAAGTCTAAAACATGCAATTATTGCAGAGTCGTCTCTGCAAATGCTAGATCAAAACAGAACTTCCAAAGATGGTGGAGCTCCCGGTTTTCAGTCATCTCAGCAGGAAGAGGCGGATTCAGGTGGACGGACGTCAGGGGGGTTCTAGCCATCCGTCAATTGGTCTGCAGAGAGAGAAAGAGTGGAAGATGTTAAGACACAGTGCCAACTCCTGGTGCTGTGGGGGAATTATAGTCACTAGAGCCCTTCAGCTGTCTCCTATGTGCTGTTCACACACATGATAGGCATCTGAGTCTTAAAAAGCAAGTCATTTAAAATAAAGGCCGAGCTGTTATGATGTTTCTGTGTGCATCACTCAATCAATGTTTTCTTCATGCAGAATAAAAAATTCTGTGGGTGTCACTCAATGACTGTTTTCTCCACACAAAATAAGCACTTGTTTACGTAATTTTTATAGACTACTTTTGTCTAGTTGTACTGCAGGGTCCACGTAAAACATTATGTTATAGTTTCATCAGACTGAGATTTCCGTAGCATGTCAGCATTTGGTGATCCCTTGGCCTGCATCTCCTTTTGTGTTTCAACTTCTTTGCTTCAGTTGAGTCTCTGCCTTTAAGTGGGAACAGAAGACTTTTTGCCAGTGTGAGAAAACAACATCGATCACTGGATTTGTCTAAACTTGGGATTTAATAATGTAGGAGGCAATCAGAAAATCCACAGAGCAAAGCCACATATACGGGTGGAAAGAAAGTACTCCAAACATGGGAATCAAAATGGGATTCATGCAAAATACAGAGGAATGAAAACCGGGTTATCATGTTTAATCAACAAGAAAAGTCCAACAAAAGAAATGCCTCTTAGTGTTATGTTACCATCCTTTAGGTGATATATAAACATACAGATTCGGCGCTCAGCTGCAGAATTAGGGGTCAGAATTAGGTTAGAGCTCTCTCAGGAGCTCTGTCCGGTAGGTTGCTCTGGTCATAAAAGATGCCTCCTTCCGGGCAGCTGGGTTTCTTATAGCAGATGAACCAAAAGGGGTGCAGCTAATTGCCCTCACTGGGCAGTTTCTCAGTGCAGTGGGGAGAAAAGGAGAAGAGAATGTTTGCAATAGCACTTCTTCTCACCCTGGTGGGTTGTTACAGTATATACCTGGATCGAGCTTGTGAGGAGATCCTTCGATGCACATTCGTAACAGACGCTTAAAAGGAAAAATACACTACAATATGAAATAACATCCATCCGTCCATTTTCCAACCCGCTGAATCCGAACACAGGGTCACGGGGGTCTGCTGGAGCCAATCCCAGCCAACACAGGGCACAAGGCAGGAACCAATCCCGGGCAGGATGCCAACCCACCGCAGGACACACACAAACACACCCACACACCAAGCACACACTAGGGCCAATTTAGAATCACCAATCCACCTAACCTGCATGTCTTTGGACTGTGGGAGGAAACCAGAGCGCCCAGAGGAAACCCACGCAGACACAAGGAGAACATGCAAACTCCATGCAGGGAGGACCCAGGAAGTGAACCCGGGTCTCCTAACTGCGAGGCAGCAGCACTACCACTGCGCCACTGTGTCGCCCATATGAAATAACAGCATTGAGTAAAATAGAGAAAGACATGGAAAACAAGCAAGAAATATTATATTATTCTCAAACTTGCTTAATGCAGCTTAGGGTTATGGGGGGCTGGCATCTATCTCAGAAATATTAGAAACAAGGCCAGAACTAGCCCTGGAAAATACCCCAAACATGGGAATCAAAATGGGATTCATGCAAAATACAGAGGAACGAAGACCGGGTTATCATGTTTAATCAACAAGAAAAGTCCAACAAAAGAAATGCTTCTTAGTGTTATGTTACCATCCTTTAGGTGATATATAAACATACAGATTCAGCTCTCAGCTGCAGAATTAGGGGTCATTCTCAGGAGCTCTGTCCGGTAGGTTGCTCTGGTCATAAAAGATGCCTCCTTCCGGGCAGCTGGGTTTCTTATAGCAGATGAACCAAAAGGGGTGCAGCTAATTGCCCTCACTGGGCAGTTTCTCAGTGCAGTGGGGAGAAAAGGAGAAGAGAATGTTTACAATAGCACTTCTTCTCACCCTGGTGGGTTGTTACAGTATATACCTGGATTGAGCTTGTGAGGACATCCTTCGATGCACATGTGTAACAGACGCTTAAAAGGAAAAATACAGTACAATATGAAATAACAGCATTGAGTAAAATAGAGAAGGACATGGAAAACAAGCAAGAAATATTATCATTCTCAAACGTACTTAACGCAGCTTAGGGTTATGGGGGGCTGGCATCTTTCTCAGAAATATTAGAAACAAGGCCAGAACTAGCCCTGGAAAGGGCTCCAGTCCATTGCAGACTCACATACGTACCCACACCCACACACAGGTCTAATTTGGACTTCACGGTGAACCTAACTTGTACACCTTGTCAGAATGAAGGACCAAAACCCACAGAAAGGTTTGGGGTAGCCACCCTGTATATTGTAGGTTGGTCGCAGAATGAAGCAAAGAAATTGGTTTTCAAAACTGAGTTCAAGATAGAACTGATGTAAAATGGTGGTTTTAAAGTCTGGCAGAGGAAGTGAGGTCATCAGGGCTGGAACCAGAAGTGACATCATCAGTGCCAGAACCGGACGTGAGGTCATTGGGCCCAGACCCAGAAGTGACGTTTTTTCAGGCCAGGCGGAATTTCCCATAACTGTTCCGCTGGAGAAAAAGAGAAAGGGTTAGTGCACTCCACCAAGCCCTGGTCCGGCATGAAATTACCCTTATTCGAGCCCTTTGACTGCCACCCATGTGCACGCATGTGACAATCTTTGGGAACAATGGAGGAAAGCCAGAGTACTCTAAGAAAAACTCACAGCAGTTAGCAGTACAGTTTCACATTTCCAAAGCATTGCATGCTCATCTTATGCTAACAGCAATTTAACATGTTGCCTAACAGTGCCAAGGTCTGTACAAATGTTTTCCATGTATGACAAGTTCAGTCACAATCTCAGCCCTTTCTTTTTCCTTTTTCCATTCTAGCAGACGAGCCTCTGTTCTGTTTCTGCGGTGTAAAAATCTATTTTCTTTCTTCTCACATTGTATGCTTTGTACTCAGTGCTCAGTAATTGTCAGCTCATATGCACAACTGCCCATCCTTTGACTAAACTGCAGACTATTAGAATTAGAATAACAAATAACAATCCATACAATCAAATCAAACTTAACAAAACCAAAATTTAACCCCTACCCAAAAAAAAAAGAAAGAGATGAGAACCAGACAACAAAGCAAATCTTTCAAGCAACAAGGAAAGAGGAATATCCTTTTCCCCCATAATAATAGTGTATTCTAAAATGTTATTGATTAGATCCTGCCATATTTTTAAAAAGTTTTGAACAGATCCTCTGAGCGAGAATTTGATTTTCTTCCAATTTCAGATAGTATAGAAAATCAGTTACCCACTGGCTTAAAAGTGGTGGGTTGGGATTCTTCCAGTTGAGCAAGGTAAGTATATGTGTAAGTAGTGAGGTAAAGGCAATTACGATTTGCTTGTCCTTCTCCAACTTAAGCCCACCTGGGAGTCCACCAAACACAGCTGTTAGTGGGTTCGGAGGGATTGTGACACCAAAGCTATCTGATATTTTTACCACAGAGAAAGATTTTTCTGTCTGTGGTGTTGCAACCTCCTTTTCTGGAAAAAAAAGTTTTAAATAAAAGTACTCTAGATAGGAATACAAGTGTGCAACATACTTCATTTGAAGCTCTCAGCCATTTTTGAAGAAATAACTAAGCAGAAACCTCTTACGCATCCTACCTGGCGATACCCCATCACTTTTCAGTCTTCTGCTCATAACTGGTGTTCATATCGTATTCACCTCTATCAAGTGAGGACTAATGTTAGTTTTGTTATTTATAAATTTGAACCAGGAACCTACCAATTAGTACTCAGAATATGGAAAAAGATTATTTATTCATTAGACCACATTAGTTGGCTGAGAATGTGTAATTTCCTCTGCACATGTACTCGTCCGGCTCAGCTACAATACATTAAAATAACTTTTTGTTCAACATTTTTACTTCTGTTACAAGTTAGTGGTTTAGCACTAAGCAAATAAATGTAATAATCTTGATTAAATGTTTTTTTCTTCTATGATGATATGATCATTTTTATGCAAATGACAGATGGAAAGCTTTGTTGAGCAGCCTATTGTGGCTCTTCAGAAATTGAGATTTAATGCAATATTGTCTGATTTATTGTACCGCTGGCGACAATCTATTTAATTGCATACTGGCATTTCATTTGTAGGCCCTTTGGAGGCACAGAATTCATTTAACTGGGCCTCGTGTGTAGAACATACTGACACCAATGTTTACAGCTAATGCTTTTATCCCTGCAGCAGGGCAGGGAGATTCAATAAAAAACAAGTGTTTAAGATGCTCAGCTATGTTTTTGTGCCTCAGGGACTGAAATGACGAGAGAGTTTCATATCTTTTGTTGCATTGTGAGCAAGTTCATCTTCAGGCCATCCTTGACACTTCCAAGTAGCATATAACACATGTCTTAACTCAACTGTTAATAATAAAACCTCATTTTTAAAATTTTATGAGTTTGCAAGAGGCAATACTTAACTAATTGGCTCGAGGGCTGAGTAAATTCATAGTTTAAAAAGCTGTTTGAGTTCAAAGAAGAAATTCCCTAAACAATGACTAGTGTAAACTGTGGATCTAAAAAAATGCATCTGAATAGAGACCAGGAACCTTTTTTTTTTCCTTAAACTGCTGAAGAAAGACCTCTAAAAGTTTCCTAAACCAGTTTTTCCAGTCATCTGGCACAAAAACAAGCTGCCCTGGGTCAGGACTTGAATTAGGTACTTCAGGAAAAATAGGTAGTTGGAACAAATGAAGTGGAGTACTTTTTCCAAAAAAAAACGTACACTTAATAGAATATCTTCACAATGTGAACACTGACTGGTTACTGAATATCTAAAGCAGATGGTGGCATCTGCATTTGAGAATCATAGTTGTACCAGTCATGACATTTTGTGCAAGTTGTTTAAATCCTAAGATATATTGAACACATGGGTAATTAGGCACAGCTAGTGTTTCTTGTTTTTTATACCTCTTACTTTCTGCTCAGAATTTACTCTTGAATTTCATAGCTTTGAGGCATACTGAAATTGTCCTTACTATTGACTTAGACAAAATGTATTGTTGCTTAAGGGTAAGTCCATGTAAGCTATAGTATGTATATGGATCTTTTAACTTACTACATGTACTGATGCTAAGGTTTCTCTTATACTGTATATGATTTTGTTTACACAAAGCTCCAACAAAAAATGCTTTAATGATAGCTTCATTTACACATAATCTTATGAGTAAGAGATAAGCCCTGTCTCATTTATCCTGTTTTCTTCTTTCAGGTGCTCCCCCATTCAGGGGTTTCCACAGTGGATTATCCGTCTCCATCTGTCCCTGTCTTTTGCATTATTTTCTGCCACACTGACTACATTCATGTCCGCCCTCACAACATTCATAAACCTCCTCTTTAGACTTCCTCTTTTCCTCTTGCCTGTTGGTTCCTTCCTCACCATTCTTTTCCTGATGTACCCCTCATCTCTCCTCTACAAGTGCCCAAACCATCTCAATCTAGCCTCTTGTCAAACAACTGTCCTACATATTTGAAATTTATATTCACACTTTCCTTCATTTCATCAGAACCTGATCCCATATAAACTACTTACGCATGTAAAAAAATCATAGTAATTATTTCCAATCAATAAAAGGTAACCTACTTTGAATAATTCATTGTCACTTATTTTTTATACCTTAAGATTTCTAATATTTACTAACTAGGTATTGTGCTCTCTTTTTATCAATTCCTTGGTTACTTTATAAAACAATAATGGCCTGAAGAAGATAATTCATTCCTCAAAATGCATCTGCACTTTCGGTACTGAATTATTTTGATAACGACACTGTCATATTCCAGACTACAAATTGCAGAATAAACAATTAAAAATTAAAAAAAAGCTAAATTTCCCCATTTCTACTGAAGCTTCCATCAGTTTTCAGGTTTCAGCTTTAAGAGTCAGTCAGTCAGTCATCTTCCAACCCGCTATATCCTAACACAGGGTCATGGGGGTCTGCTGGAGCCAATCCCAGCCAACACAGGGCGCAAGGCAGGAACAAATCTCACCAGCCCACTGCAGAGCTTTAAGAGTTCTGCTTTAGGGCTAATTTTTTTTTTTGTTTCTTTTCTCCCAGGGCTGAATATTTTTCCAAAAACTAACTTTTTTTCAAAAAGAACACAAAGCAATTGTTTAACATATCAAATCAACAAAAAATATTTATTTTTGACAAATGTTACTGTTTTGCATGTTGTATGAGCCTGCATACTTAATGATTTCGCATACTTTGATTTCACATACAGTACATGTTACACAGCAAAGTCCTGCAAAGTATGATATCGCTCAAAGCAGCCAATTACATGCATTGCCACATTGCACTGCTTACAATACGTGTTGCACTGGTGCCTCTTTTTCAATTGTCTGTTGCTGCATACAACACAGTCAGGCTTGTACTTTTTGTCCTCATATGTTGCAGGAAAGTGGCGCTCAGTCAGCCTGTTTGGCACTGCTCTTTGTGCTGGCCTTCCTCGCTTTGCCAAAGGCACTGCAACATACTCTGCCAGCAAGCCGTCAACCACCTTCTTGCGGAAATCTGCCGCAGTCATAGTGCTGTCACTGTTTGCCTGCTTGAACAATATATATCCATTTGTAAGTGCAATCTCACGCATGCGATGGTACACAGTGTGGTACCACTTGGTGGACTTATGGCCATAAGCATATGACCCCAGCATCTGATCCAGTCGATCAACTCCAGCCATTTTACAGTCATACTCCTCAAGTGCAATTCCCCTGTTCTGTAGCTCTATAAACAATTCTGGTGATGTATAAAAATTGTCCATGTACACAACATGACCCAAATGTTCATAGCCCTGAAGCAGCTCCAGCACAACCTGCCTTGTCAAGGGACAGTTCTCTCTTTGAAAGGAATGCTTTCCTGTATATGTAATTACTTTCAGGCAGAAACCAGTGTTTGCTTCTGCCAGTACAAAATCCTTTATGCCATAATTTGTGGGCTTGTCTGGCATATATTGGCGGAAAAAAAGGCGTCCCTTGTATTTTATCATTGATTCATCCACAGACAAATAACGGCCAGGCTGATAAAATTGTTTGTATGTTGGTTCCACAATGTCAAGCAGGGGCTGAACTTTATACATGGGGTTATAGCCTGGCTCACCCCTTGGGATTTGCGTCTGGTTATCACAGAAGTGAATAAAACTTTGCAGCAGCACGTACCTATCACGCGGCATAACCTGTCCAAAGCCACCAGGGGACAAAGCACGTTTGGACCAATGCTCCCTTAAGTTATATCGCCAGTCTAGTCCCATCTCTATTTGCAATGCCACAAAGCCCTTCATCTCATCTTTTGTTGTTGGTTTCCACTTTGAAAAACGAGAATGCGGAGCAAGTGCATCCCGCGATTCAAAAAATTGCTCTGCATACCTGTTTGTCTCGTCTGATATTAGCTGAAAAACTGCCTCAGGAAAAAACAGATTGAAGTAGTCCAGCGGCTGGTAATCTGTCGTGTCCAACATCAAGCCATGCCATCTTGTGAAATCCGGTAGCCAGTTCGGCTCCCAGGGATCAATGTCTGGGTATTCCTCCCACGCAAACCTTGCCGTAGGTGCATCGGCCTCAGCTGGGACGGCATCGGCTGGTGTCCGATCAGCTGATGTCGGCTCCTCACTCTCTTGCTCGATCTCCTGATCACTGTCAACAAAATCCGATTCTGAAAAATCAGAGTCCGACTCAGCGATAATGCACACAACATCGTCTGCTGAATATTTTCTTTTCAGCACTCGCTTCGCTCCCTCGTGAGATGTTGCTGCCATCTTGCCTTTGTTTACATTTCGCAACTCACGCAGACTCAAGGATTAGTTACTGAGTCAAGGAGTCTAACATTCCTCCAAGCAGAGAAGGAACGCCTGTGACGTGACAGTGAGTTTTGTGTCCATTAACAGCTGATTATCGCCCTCTATCCCAGGATGTCGACATTCACCCTCAGCCCCTCCTGTCGACAAAAGTCGACATCCGCCCTAAAAGGGACCCTTTTTACATACACATACACAGTAATATCTCCTGTGTATGTGCATATAATGTATATTTAAAACTGCACAAAAAATTTAGGGGAACACTTAAATCACACATCGGATCTCAATGAGCAAAATATTCAAGTGGAAAATCTTTACTGAGTAAATCTTTACTGTGTAATTCGTTGAGAACAAATGATGTAACAGTGGTCAATGGAAACCAAAATCACCAACCCATTGAGGGCTGGATTTGACATTACACCAAAAATCAAAGTCAAAAATTGAAATCACAGGCTGATCCAACTTGTGTGAATATCATCACAGCAACTAATAAGGTGACTCAGTAGTGTGTATGGCCCCCATATGCCTGTTCCCCACCCCCCACCCCCCCCACCCCATCAATGTCTGGGCATGCTTCTGATGAGATGGCAAATGGTGTCCTGGGGGATCTCCATCCAGACATAGATCAGAGAATCTGTGGTGCTCCTTGGTAGTGTCGGATGCACCGATACAGAACATCCCAGAGGTTCTCAATTGGATTCAGGCCTGGGGAATGTACGGGCCAGTCAATGATATCAATACCTTCATCATCCAGGAACTGCCTACACATTGAGGCCAGACATGGGCCCATTGCATCAGTGTAAGGTCTGACAATGGCTCTCAGGATTTCATCACAGTACCTAACAGCAGTCAGGGTACCATTGCCTAGCACGTGGAGGTCTGTGCAACCCCCCAAAGATATGCTTCCCCAGACCATCAGTGACCGACTACCAAACCGGTTATGCTGGATGATCTGGCAGGCTGCATAACATTCACCATGGCATTTCCAGACTACTTCATGTCTGTCACATGTGCTCAGTGCCCCAGTGGCAGAGCTGCCAATTGTGATATTCTCTGCTGAATGACAATCAAGCTGTATGGTGACGGGCTTAGAGCACAGGTCCCACTAGAGGACGTCGGGCCGTCATGCCATCCTCATGAAGTCTGTTTCTGACAATTTGGTCAGAAACATGAACACCAGTAGCCAGCTGAAGGTCACTTTGTAGGGCTTTGGCAGTGCTCCTCCTGTTCCTCCTCATGCAAAGTAGCAGATACCAGACCTGCTGCTGGGCTAATGCCCTTCTACAACCCTGTTCAGCTCTCCTCATGTAACAGCCCGTCTTCTGGTATCTCATCCGTGCTCTTGAGACTGTGCTGAGGGACACAGCAAACCTTCTTGTGATGGCATGTATAGATGTGCCAATCCTTTAAGAGCTGAACTACCTGTGCAACCTGAATCAGCTGCAGTTACCACCTCATGCTACCAGTAGTGACAAGGACACTAGAACAATGCAAAACTAGAGAAGAATCAGTCAGGAAAGGATAAGGAGAGAGCAATTGTCTGTGGCCACCACCCACAAAACCATTCCCTATTTGGGGATTGTCTTGCTTTTGCCTGTCCAGTGCACATGTTGTCACTTTCATTTGTACCAAAGCAGGTGAAGTTGATTCACAATTGCTTACTATGCTTCCTAACTGGACAGATTGATATCCCTGAAACTTAACTGACTTGGTGTTAGAATGTGATGATTAAGTGTTCCCTTCTTTTTTTGAGCAGTATATATAAAACATTTTTCACTTGTTTACTGCCTTCACGGCGGTTAGCACTGGTACTGTGCAGTTCAATTCATACAGTGTGAGGCCTGTGTGTTTAGTCTGTGTTAAAGTGGCTTGTCCCTCATAATCATCTCATTATTCCAAACCTAAGGTGTTATTTTTTCAGTTTAGGAAGTTCATAGTCAACAGATGTTCCCAAACAGTAAGAAGTTACTAGACATTCCTTAACATTTAAATCTATATGGCTGTATTATACCAGATGATAACAATACCTGTATAAGAAGGAATACCAGCCAATGGATGACAGTTGAGACAGACCAGGCATTAGCATCCCATTGTTTGATTGATTTATTTTTTGTGGTTTGGAAGGTATGTGAACTTGCATGTCTTGCTAGCCATTAGAAAAAGAGGTATAGACATTATTAGGAGAAAGTTCACGTAAATTTTAGACAAGTATGCACACATATAGGAAAATTCTGGTATGGTCACTCCAGAATGTTCATGCCAAAAATACCAATGAGGTAAGCTGCTTCTCCAAATCATACACTTCTAGGTACCCTGTAAATTCCCATATGAGCATTTTACTCTATCTGCACGACTGCCACTTGAGTAAAAGGTACCTTTTGAGCAGCACATTCACTGTCTCTGAAAAAAGGTCAATACCCTGAATAGTTCTTAGACAAACATTTGCAAAGTTATTCTTTTTACAACTGGAATCCAAATTGAGGTGAACCTCTTATTTACCAGTACAAAGTACAACTGTGCAGCACACATCAAAGGGCCTATGAGTTTCCCCACAACTCCCTGCTGGGGCGTAGAAGTGAGACTTACAGCACCAGATGGTATTCTGCAGCCTTCCACACAATTTCAGGCTGCTCTCTCAACACAGAAGTTTCATTCCATTTCCAAATAGCTGGGTTCTATTGCTAAAGTCTAGTATTTTAAATCTGTCCCTCTCTCTTCTGTCTGGCATTCACCCCTATCTTGTTGATGTTCTTATGTGACAAGAACGAGTGTGACTACCTTTCAAACAATGTTCTGCTCATTTTATGTGCATTTTTGTTGATATTTTTTATTTTATTCATTCATACCTTTATTTTTGTGTTGCAGACACACGGCCATTTTGTTTGTTATTTTTGATTACACACTGTCACATTTGTGGAAGATTATTTCTGTCAATATTTAATGTAATTGAACGTACTGACTATGTTGAAATGCAATACTTGCGGTGGGCTGGTGCTCTGCCCGGGGTTTGTTTCCTGCCTTGCACCCTGTGTTGGCTGGGATTGGCTCCAGCAGACCCCCGTGACCCTGTAGTTAGGATATAGCAGGTTGGATAATGGATGGATGGATGGAAATGCAATACATATGCAAGTGGGCTATTTATTTTTGGCACGGTTTAATCATGTCATAATTAAAAACATATCAACCAAATGATTGATTGCTTTTGACTATGGCACTCAATTTTCATGTCAGTTTAAACAACAAAATAAAAGCGTATTACTTTATCATCATGTCCATAGATCGTGTGTCATAACTTAGAGCAACTCAGATGTATTGTATTTCATTTAGCAGCAGCTTAATGCATATTGAATTTTGATTCGACACCATGCTTTAACTGTGCCAAAACTAAAAGTAATCAATTGGACAATCACCATGAAATGATGGGACAAGAGGCGTCAACAGTTAGGGAAAGAGGTGTTCCAATCACAAGTGTATTATACACAGAAAAAGGTGAACAGGGAGTTGATATGGCAGGGGATCCACCACCTCATTGAACTGGTGGAAGCTGGTGATCAAAATGACGACGTCATTCCTCTTATGTGTTGAAAGAATTGACAAAAATTATGATTAAAAAGCTGTTAAGAAACCAAGCTTGGTGACACTAACAAAATGTTTCACTATATCCAGTACTTAGTTAAAATTGTTATCAACCCACACCTTGAAAGTTTAACTGTACTTCTTAATTTAATATGTCTCTCTATTATAAAAAGAAAGAAATCTTGGGAAGTGAGACGAGAGTTGATTTTCTCAGGGAGACACTTTTCAAGTTCCGCGAGACGAGAGATCGCATTAGCGCAAACAAATGGAAATTATTACTCAGTGAAATAACAGAACAATGAAAAGAGATCGAATGTATTGTTCAGATTTAAACTTTAAGTCTGGAGACTTGTAGATCGTCTAATTTGTGTTGCCATCAAGGAAATGTAGTGTTTCTTCCCAATAAAGAGGCGTATCCGTGAGAATTAAAAGATGAGATTGTTGTTGTCCCCGGATCGTCTCGCAGGGAATTTTAACATGAGATTGTTTCAAGTCATGCCCTACTTATAACCTTTTTCAAATAAGATCATGGTTGTGTAAAGGCTTTTATCAGATGTACGTCCTGTGCTCTCAGTTCTCTTAAATTTTTTCAGGACGCTAATTTTATACGTTCTAGATGACACGTCAATGACTAAGCGAAGAAGATAGAGCAGCACATTGAAAAGAGACAGGGGCAAAGCCCCCTAGTTTAATAAGAGTAAACTTTTTCTGTGAGACCTAAAGGATACTTTTTGCTGTTTCAGCTATCCACTCCATAGTCCATATTGAATACATTTATGCTCAACCCCCCAAAACAGAAATGTTTAGAAGTGGAACACCTCTTTCCCCATCTGTTAACTCCCCTTGCCCCACCTTTTGATGCTTGTTGGTCATTTAATTACTTTTCGTTTTGCCACATTAAAGCGTGGTTACAAATTGAAATGCAATATACTGTATATGGAGCCGCTGTTAGCAAAATGCAAAATGTCCACTGTGCTTTTAGTTTCTACATGCAACCTATGAACATGAATTAAAATTCAATACACTTTCATATTGCATTGACATAAAAATTGGGTGCCGCAATGAAAAGCAATGAGTTGATATGTTTTTAACTATAACACAATAAAATAGTGTCAAAATTAAATCTCTCTTGCATATGTATTGCATTTCAACATAGTCAACATGTCAGATTGCATTTCATTTTTGCATGAATAGTCTTCCATACACATCACCCCTTCAACTGGTCATGTGATTTGTGACTTATGATATTATTACACTTCTCCGATAAAAGATAGTGGAATATTCAGTAGTGTGTGCAGTCTTTGGATCAAAGAGTATTGGACTTGTTATTAGGATTTTTAACTTTGGTTTGCTGCACACTACACGCCTGGTTACTAAAGGACTAAAAGTTGATGTGAAGCAGATCGTTGATATTGGTTTATCAGACCATTTTCTCTTACTATTTAATATAGGAATAATGATAGAAAAAAATCACGGGAAGCATATTGTTAAAAAATGCTTTTTGATTCATCAGCAGCTTCAAAGCTTACAAACATTCTAAGCAACCAGTCCGTTTGTAGTGCTTACTACAATAGTGAGGATAATGTAAATAGTAAGGTGGAAAATTTTAATACTAAAGTGAGAGCTGTTGCTGACATAGTCACACCTGAAAAGACAGTTAAAAAATCTTTTAGCACTGTTATAACCATGGAAGACTCAAAGACTGTCTGATCTAAAGAGAACATGCCCAAGAGCTGAGCGTAAATGGAGAAAAACTAAACTGATTATCCACTATGAGATATTGAAGGTTACAATACAATACAACAACAAAGTCCGTCCTGAGAGGTGGTGTTATTTCTCTACAATTATAAATAACAATGCTAGTAATCCCAGAGTCTTATTCTCTACAATTGATTGGTCACTCAGCGGAATGCTTCCAAAAAACTTCCAGTGAAACATGAGGCTTTTGGTGTATTTTTAAATCACAAAATTAATGATATTATAAATAATATAGTACATCTCCCCAATACTGATCCTCTTAAACCCCGGTACTCCATTTTAAACAAATAAATTATTTCACCAGGACAGATTTACCTGATTTATATAAAATAATCTCTCAACTGAGACCCTCCATCCTAGTCCTTGACCCAATACCAACAAGTTTTTTCAACGAAGTATCGGGCGTACTAATTGATAGTATCTTGACATAGTAAACTCATCATTAGATATGGTGGTCTTCCCAGACTGTCTTAAGACTGCTGTAGTTAAACCTCTGCTCAAGAAAAATAATCTTGATTTCTCTGCTTTTGAAAATTTTAGACCAATTTCTAACCTGCCTTTCTTAAGTAAAATCCTAGAGAAGGCCATCGTTATGCAGTTAAATAACCACCACAATAAACATGCTATTCTTGATAAGTTTCAGTCGCAGTACAGAAACTGCACTCGTTAAAGTAGTAAATGACTTGCGGGTAAATGCAGACAGAGGCCATGTATCTGTTCTCATCCTCTTAGATCTGAGTGTGGCATTTGATACCATTGATCAAAATATTCTCAGAAAGTGCCTTAGTCAATGGGTGGGCCTCTCTGGCAGTGTCTTAAATTGGTTTGAGTCCTACCTGGCAGGTAGAAAATTCTTTGTTAGTTGTGGTAATTATACATAAAGACACATGATATTCTATATGGTGTTCCACAGGGCTCTATCCTGGGTCCACTGCTCTTTTTGATGTACATGCTTCTGTTAGGTCAGATTATCTCAGGCATAACATGAGCTGCCATAGCTATGCTGATGACACACAACTGCATATATCAATAGAGCCTGATGCCCCCTACTCTCTTGATTCACTGACACAATGTCTTACTTGTGTTTCTGAATGAATGAGTAGCAAGCTAAATAAAAAGAAAACAGAAATTTTAGTGATTGACAAAAATGGATATAATGAGGATATTAGAAATAAATTTGATCCATTAGGATTAAAAGTCAAGACGGAGGTAAAGAATTTAGGGGTAACTATTGACTCTGACCTGAATTTTAAATCACATATTAATCAGATTACTAGGACAGCATTTTTCCACTTAAGAAATATAGCAAAAGTTAGACCTCTTATAACATTGCAAGATGCTGAGAAATTAGTTCATGCTTTTGTTTTCAGTCGGCTAGATTACTGTAACGCACTCCTCTCAGGACTACCAAAAAAGAAATCAACGATTGCAACTAGTGCAGAATGCAGCTTCTAGAATCTTAACTAGGAAAAGAAAATTCAAACACATTTCTCCAGTTTTGATGTCACTACATTGGTTACCTGTGCCATTTAGAATTGACTTTAAAATACTGCTTATGGTTTACAAAGCCTTAAATAATCTTACTCCAACCTATATCTCAGAATTCCTCTCACCTTATACTCTAGATCTTCAAATGAGTGTCTGCTTATAATTCCAAGACCTAAACTTAAAAGAAGTGGTGAGGCAGCCTTCTGCTGTTATGCACCTAAATCTGGAATAGCTTACCAATAGAAATTCACCAGACTAGTGCAGTGGAGCACTTTAAAAAAATGGCTAGAAACATATTATTTTAACATGACTTTCTCATAGCTTAATTTTAATTTAATCCTGATATTCTGTATATGCATTTAATTATCATTCATGGTGGCTCCGAAATCTGCACTAACCCCTACTTTCTCTCCTGTTTTTTTTCCAAGTTGTCTGTGGAGGCGATCTGTGCCACCACCACCTAATCAAAGCACCGTGATGTCCCTACATTGATGGATTAAAGGCCAGAAGACCAGATGACCATCATCAAGTTCTTCCATGTGAACCCTGAATACCATGAGGACTGATTGAGGTAATTTATGTTAGGTAGAATGCCTAGAGGGGCTGGGTGGTCTTTTGGCCTTGGAACCCCTGCAGATTTTTTTTTTTCTCCAGCCATCTGGAGTTTTTTTTTGTTTTTTTCTGTCCTCCCTGGCCATCGGACCTTACTTGTATTCTATGTTAATTAGTATTGCCTAATTTTATTTTTTATATATTTTTCTGGTTATAACCAAACTGTTATGATCTTTAGAATTTCTATTATGTCTGTATTCCTTTTGGATTTTTTTTTCTCTGCATCACCTTTGTGAATGTTTTGTAGGCATTGCTATTTTGGATGTTGGGCTCATGGGTACTGTTATTCTTGGTTAGCATTGCCAAAGAGACCTTTCATCTTGTTACTTTAATTCTGTGGTGTGTTTTTTGTCAGCACCACATATCTTTAAAACAAGACAGCGCTAACTCCTGGGCAGCCTAGTACTGTATACAAACTAAACTAATCACTTGCTCAACATTCTTTTCTACTTTGAATTTTTTGGCTTCCTCGCATATTAACATTGTCCTTCACTTTGACTAGACACTGATCATTTTCTAATTTTTTTTTGTTTTTGGAAAATGACTTAAGCTATGTTTTTGATTCTCCCTTTATCTTTTCTAATCAATCAAAAATTTTTACTGGTCCTTTTCAAGATTTGTGCCTTTTTTTTCTATCATGAAAAATATCAGCAATTCTTTCCTCAAAGGAAATAATAACAGTGTGTAATCTGTTTTTCCTTCACATCCCAACAATGTGTAAGATAGGGTAATTGGTGACTGTAAATTATTCAGGTGTTAGTGTGTCCTGCCACCCCATCCCAATTTGATTTCTTCCCAACATCTGATGCAGCCTGGAAATACATATATAGGAAATACCCTGACTGCTGGCATCTGTCATATTTACAGTCTGTCAGAAAATAATCTAGCACAAATTCAGGCATGTTCCCCAAGGTGCCTAAAAAGTAGGTATGCCAAAGTCAGTAGGTGGATTTGTCTGTGAATAGCAGCTTCTGGGTAAAGAGATGGCTCTTAGGGTCTGTCTATACATTAATAACAGATGCTGTAATAATATCTCTATAAAAGAAAGCATCTGCTCTCTGAATATTGAACTAATCACTGTTGGATTTTTTTCCATGCAAACTGCCATGGAAATTGAATTAAATCTTTATTACAGTACTTTATGTTCCACCATGTACAAATGTGGTAGCTGCAGCTGACTTCTTTAGAGATAACAACTTGCTCTAACAAAAAATGACAGAAGTGATTTACTGTAAAGGATAGATGACCTTATTAAGCAAACTAAAATATAAAAACATCAATAGAAACTATAATGAAAACCATCCACAATAGGTCTGAAAAGATCTGGAAAACTACTGTACCATAAGATTGGGTGCAAAAAATTGTGACCTTTCTAACACACAAGGATCATGAGCTCTTCCCAGCTGAGCTAAATGGATTTTTTTCAAGATTTCAAATGATTGATTTCAGTACCTAAAATAAACAAGCAAGGGAAATGTAAAAATGCTAGAAATGTTACAGGGATGGAGTGGAAAAATCTCTGTAGCAGGTCAAAATCAACATAACAGTTGAGACAGATAACATCTCAGAAGGGCTATAGTTTCAAAAAGCACTTTCAGTTTTTTCTTTGCTTCTTAACTGCTCTCTGGGCTGTGGCAACAATTGATCTTTATCTTGGTTCTTTAGTCAAGAAGTCTGAAACACTAAATACTACTTCCATTGTAATTTATCATCACAAATGCAATCATTTTAGTATAACCAAAAATGTACTTACTGTACAAATAGAAACATAGAGGTGTTACTGTTTACTCTTCCTGTCTCCCCCCTACTATTTCTAGATTTTTTTCTTCATCACTCAGTACTATTCAGCCTAACATATTGATTGAGAAATTGAACAGTATTATTATTAATCTATATATTACATTATGTATTCAAAACTTTCTTCTAAATAGTTTGTGGATACTAAACACTACAAAAAACTTTTGAAGAGTTAATTCACTCTAACACAGTGGCTCCTAAAGGTTATCTTCTGTTAATGTTATCAATTCCTATCTACTTTAAGTTCTTTAATGACCTGAAACATGACAATAGTAATTGTTTCAATTATAATAAAGTAACCACTATGAGTGCCATGGAGGACAGAAGGACATCCCGGCTGGATGACGGCATGACCCCATACCAAGATAGGAGGTGCCAGGGAATGGACAAGCAGAAGCCCAGAAGCCAGCAGCTGTTCTATCCCCTATACATTAAGTGGCAGTGATCCGCTGGAGGTGTCCCAGCTTGGACACATGCAGGGGTTCATGGGAACTGGAATCTAGCTGCAAATGGGCACTATCAGGGAAGGACTGCCCTGGTTATCAAACAACCCAGAATTCCTTTAGAAGTCATGCCGGGTCACCAGAAGCCGTTCTAGGTCCAGTATAAAAGGAGCAACACTCAACTGGAGGCTGAAGAAGAAGAAAGACTTTCATTGTTATGTATGATTATTGGTTGTGCATCATTATATAACATGTTTAGTGGATTAAAAACACATTACTTGAATCCATGACTATGTTTGATATTATTGGGTCTGGAGTTTGGAGCTTGGTGGCACCTCCTACTGGTTACAACACATATTCAGGGATAGGATAAATCCCAAAACACTAGATTCAAAGGCTCATTGGCTCTGTGCAGTGGAGATGTTAAGTAGATCTGACTTCACAAAATAGTCAGGGGTGTGGAAATCAATTTTTTTTCTACTTGTCCACGGACAAGTAAACTTAGAAAATCCACTTGTCCGCCAGTTAAATTCACTTGCCCATAAACAAATAACAAAAGTGAAAAATAGTTTATTTTTTCTGATCTCTTTTATTGATACCAAAACTGCCTTCCATTTTAAAACTGAAAAAAGTTCTCCCAGGGAGTAGTATTTTGCCACCTTGCTCGAGAACATTATATAAAAGATTCCCTTATCATTTTAACTCACTAATAAACAATGCCTTCATTATAGCTACAGTAATTCTGTTTCACATATTACAGTTACATAACAGAACACTGTCCTGATTCATTTTCTGCCATGTTCTTCAGCTTTTGTCTTGCAACATCTTCTCCCCCAAGAATCTTTACCATCTCAGACAGCATGGGCTGAATGCTGTTCATTTCTGCTTGAGCTGAACTGCATGGTTCCTGCACTGATGGTCCTGCAGAAATGGATGCTGATGACTTTTCAGGTTTTTTTATGAGTGATGTGCCTGTTGCCAGATGACAGCCAGAGTTCCACAGCTGGTAGTGGGTCAGACTCTTCTAAAGGTTTGCCATCAACAACAATGTGCATCTGGTTTTGAAGGTTTTCCTGAATCAGGCGGGTTCTTAGAGAACTCTTTACTAAATTCATATTGGAGAATAATCTCTCACCAGAAGCTGTGGAAGGAGAAACCGTAAGAAACAGTGAGATCAGCACACTAACATTCTTCAGAGACTCTTCCTTCCTCTGAACTGAGGTATAGACAGCAAGTGGATGGTACTGTCGTTGCATTGATATCTGCACTTTAAGTGCTTGCCATTCAGATGGTGCATGTTTAACTTCCTCATCAGTCAACAAATCACTATACTGCTGACACAAGTTCTTGATTTCATAGCTTATAAACACCAGGCTAGCATACAAGAAGTTAAAATGTCAAAAAAATAACTAATCAGATATTATTATTATGGAAGATAAAAAAAAATTATATATTAGCAGAAATAGCCATAAAAGTAATTAACAGCTTCTGAAGCATTAGATTTAGCATAAAATAGAATATCAAGCAAATAAGATATGTCAAGCAAATAGTTAAATAAAAAACATTAGTCATTTTGCATTATTTTTAAGCTTAAGCAGCTATATTTTTATCTTAAGCAGAATTACTAATTTGGGAAAGGAAGGACAGAATAGAAAGAAAATGACGCACAGAAACTATCAAGAACAAGAACGAAACAGATCTGACATCTTATGACATATTATTTTTGGGATCCATAAGTAGCTACCAATGAAGAATGAAGAATTAACATGCTGACTATTTAAGTGAAAATGTTTTAAGTCTTTACATCTGCAGGTAAAAGCTGTTTTTTCCTAGTAAATTGTAGATGACAGCATTTGAAGTTGACGCCAGAGATTGGGCTGTGATAAAGGTCTGCAGATAAGATAATCATCCGACTCCAAGGAGAACCCAGCTGTACCGGAGATGGGATCAAGTCGTGGATGAGGCCATCGACCAACTGACTACTGGATAACATACTTCAATTCCAGTCCGAGGCATCATGGATCCTGTGCTGGTGATGATTGAGCCCAAAAGATCATTGTGGATTCTGAATCGTAGATGGTATCTGTCTGCTTTGGTCTAAGACTTCTAGACGTGGTCCTTTTTACCTTTGGATATTGGACCCCAACACCTGTTTTAATCCTTACCAGAGAAGAAAATTTGTCACGCTTTTACTCTGCAGGGCTCGATGTTCTTGGCCGGAGCCCACATTAATTGTCCACTTGTTTGACAACTAGCAACATCTTTCAAAAAGTATTTGAACCATGAACTTGTACAAGGTGTAGTAGGAAAAGCTGATTATCTGCAAGCAAAGCAGAATACAAGGACTCCTAAATAATATGTACTTAATGAATGTTTGCATTAATGGGAATACTACGTGATTATTATGAATTTAAAGTGGTTAAGAATAAGATTTTTTAGATAAGTGTTTTTATATGCCTTCTGATATTTAGTGTGAGATAATAAATTACCTTTAAGGACCAATGATTTATGTAATCTGGAGTTATTCAGAATCTAATCTAATATAGCATAAAAATATCTATTAGAGATTATTTTAAGTGACTGTCACTGCATAGGCATTCCACCATTGCTAGTTAGGGCCAGTCCAGTTTAGATATTCTAGGTCAGGGGTAGGCAATGTCGGTCCTGGTGAGCCGCAGTGGCTACAGGTTTTCATTCCAACCCAATTGCTTAATTAGAAACCAATCATTGCCAATCTCAGACCTTATTTAATTTTATGGCTTGTTAGTTGTGCAATGTAAGGCTCTTATATCGTAGATTTTTTTCCTTTCCAAGGATATCATCCAAATGATTTGAAGCCTAAAACAGATCATTTTCAGTCTGTCACATTTTTCTATTAAGTGTTTTATTAAATCAAACAGTGCATGATGAACACACACAGATGTAATTGGAAAAAAGCTAGCTGGAGAACTGCTGGCTGCTTTGTCTTTTACATCTTATTGCTAATAAGGAGCAATTAAAACACTGAATGCAGCAGTTTAAGATTGAAATAAGCAATTAAGGTTGGAGAACCTTAACAAGCGAGACCACTAAAATGAAGCATTAAAATGTCACTTAAGCAATATGTGCTTCATCAGCAATAATTGAGTTCTCGTTAAGGAACTGGGTTGGAACAAAAACCTGCACATACTGTGGCACTCCAGGACCGATGTTGCCTACCCCTGTTCTAGGTTATTGATGGTAATATTATAACAAATACTGTAGAGCTTACCATTTAGGTACATTTATTAATTGAGAAGAATAATATTAAATTTATGGGATCGTACACATAACCAGTATTTTGGGAATAAGGGACACTTACTGTAGGTCAGAACATCCATAACCTTTAGAATAGGATGATACAGTTTAGGCTGGCATGTTGATGGCGATACAGGTCAAATGATAAATATTTGGCTTGTTGAGTATATGTATTATAAAAATTAGTGAAATGTAGTAATAATTTGGCCCATAGGAGATGGAGTGTCTTATACATGTGGTGGTGAATGTGTGGTCTGTGAAGTAAAAGCTCAGATAAAAGCTTGAAAATCTCTACTGGTGACAGAAGATTTGAACCATTAATGAGAAGCTTGGGTATAATCCTTGAAATTTGAATGTGACCTCAGAGATGACCCAGTGACTTGCATTTTGGAAAGTAGTGCTGACATCTTCTGAAGGGAGGATTGACACCTACTATCCACAAAATAGCTGCATTAATGTGATAAAGGTGGTTCAAGATCGAGACCACAGCTGGGTGTAAATTTGGGCAACTTTATGAATGAAAGTGTTAGGATGTGAGCATGGTGAAGTGTATAAGGACTTTATCTCTGATCATTATTGTGCACAGCAATGGCAACATAAAATTGGGAACTTTTGAGTTGTTCAAGATAAATGTTTATGCTGTGTCGCCAGCAACAGTATTATTAACAGGTTTGATTGTAGATGATCACAAAGAACTATATAGGTATATTAAATAGTTATTTCACCATATTTAGGAATTGGGACAATCCTGACATTATGTGTAAACCCATCTTAGAAACAAAAGGTAAAACCAGTAAACTTAGTACTGGCTTCATTTGAACCTAGGAGCATGGAGACCTATGGTTGTCGAAGCAGGAATTACTCTCTTGATTGCATCATTGTGTCCTTGAATGGTATTTTGCTGCTTATTGCCAGTTTTCTAATTAATTGTTACCAGAGTTGCTGTCAAACATGTGTACATCCATGTTCTTGAACCATGGACATCTTCAGCTACAGATTTTGATTCTCTACTTGATGACAATGTGGATAATGAAATACTAAACCAAAAGTGCTGGTAACTGCTCCCCAGGGAGGTGACCCTCTACGGTGCGGAAAGTACCTGGGTTGAAGAAAAAATTTTATTTCAATGGAAGAATATTTCTCCAAGCAAAGGAAAAGCAATTATTATGGACAATTGTTTTATTATTTTAAGTCTTATGTATGTATTATTTTCTTGTAACCATCATGGTTTATGTTATACTCCCATGTTATTCAATTTCATCTGTACTCATGATTGATTATGCATATTATTGACTGTTAGGATAGGGCCAGGAAGTCTTTTACTCCTCTCCGTTGATTGATGGGGGGAGATGTTTGGCTCCTGTGCCAAAGGAGCCAAAGGAGAGGTACGGGTGTTGAAGATTGAGAAGAACTGTAAGAAGGCCCAGTCGAAGATTTGAACCAACATCCCCTACTTTTCTTTTGGAATTTCAGGTTAGGTGGTGAGGCTTGAAATCCCTCAAAGGGAGGAATATGGAAGATAAAAAATTTTATACATTAGCAGAAATAGCCATAAAAGTAATTAACAGCTTCTGAAGCATTAGATTTAGCATAAATTAGAATGTCAAGCAAATAAGATATGTCAAGCAAATAGTTCAATAAAAAACATTAGTCATTTTGCATTATTTTTAAGCTTGAAGCAGAATTACCAATTTGGGAAAGGAAGGACAAAATAGAAATAAAATGACGTACAGAAACTATCAAAAACAGAAGACGGAGAAAAAAATGGACACCTGTGTTCAAGGTTAGGAAGCAAGGAACATAACAAGGAAGAAAAAAATGGTTCTGGTAGGCACGTGAGAAGCCAGCTGGAACAGTGAGTCAGCAGAAACAGCAAAGACACTGTTACAACGAGGTCAAGATGATGTAATGTATGGAAAGTAAAATTTGTGTATTCATTATTAACATAAATAAATATAGAGAAATATATAAGCATTAACCTTATATTAGGATATTAATGCAAGTCAGGCCTGCCAAGCAAATGATTAAATAAAAACACATGCCATATTTCTTTTTAATTAAAGCTTAGCTTTAAGCTACCAAGTATGAACAAGCTTGCAAGCCAAGGAAAGGGAAGTGATAAGACCAAGCCCAAATATGGAAGAAGGGAACTTCTGCCCGACCGAGGACCAATCAAAAATAAGCAAAACAGAAACTAAAAATGAACAATAGACAAGTAAAAGTACCAGAGGCCAGATACAGGGGAGTCAGGAGATAATAATGGTTCCCATGAGAACTCGAAGTACAGGCTGGGGAGGTGCAGAGGGGAGTCAGAGAAAAGAGCAAGGAATGAGGTTGGAATGATAAGAAATTACTATATAAGTTTTGAGTCCGGAATTGTTCAGGGCTCAGCTCAATTTGGCTGTATTGGGTTGAGTCCGTGCTATTTTTATTGTTATTTTATTGCAATGAGACTATAGACTCTGTTTGCCTATCCTGAGTCTCCTAATAGCCTTCATTTCAGGTGAAAAGCCTTGTGGTGATAATTTTTCGCTACGACAACATGTACTCAATAACAATTAAAAGTGTACATTATAGATTGTCTTACTTTTTACAGACCTTTATCAAAGAACTTGGTACTTTATGTGCAGCATTCAGTTTACATGTACAACATGTCCCTTTATAAAATATTTTGTTATGCTAAATAAATCATTTAAAAACAATTCAAGGTAAGTACTCTTAAGAGGGCTGAATCAAAATGAAAAAAAACACTAGCGGCCTCAGGTAGCATAGGTCTTAACATCTGTATGTCTTAAGTTTGTTCAAAAACTTAAAATACAACATTAGAGTTTGGTTAGTGGTAGGAACTGGTGACAGCTACTTAAGTAAAAGGAATGAATGAAAACCTGTAGCAATGCAATTTCCCCAGCACAAAAACTAAAAGAATCCCTGATCTAAGTCACATTACTTTTTTTCTTTACATATCTTCACCTTCAAAAATTAAAATAACAAATCTTTGTATAACGTTTTGAGAAATAAACTTTTGTAAAGCACTTGCGCTTTTCCCATCCATCTTCAACAGACAATTCAGCCTAGTCAGGTCGACAGGAAGTTAAATGTATAGGGCAGCAAAATGTTCAGTGTTGGAAGCAGCTCTGTAAGGAGGCCAGTTGTTGAAAAATGAATTAAAGTAATTTTCTCAAATACATTTGCTCAATTTCAGAGTATAAATTGGACTTAATGGGCAGGCACTCTATCCAGGGTTGTTGTGCCTAGTGTCAGAAGGATAGGCTCCTTCTCCTGGTGGTAAGACTGAAAAAATTACAAAGACGTGAGAATGACATACAGAGTCCACATAGACAACAAACAAGTGTGGGTTTCAAACTCACGGTGCTGGATCTGGCAGATAACAATGCTAGTCATTGTACTACCATGACACTCTACTTATTCACAGTTGGCTAAACAACCATATAAATATTTACATGCAATACACTTTTACTGTGAGACTTGGTGCGAATTTTCTACAATCAAACACTTGTCTCAGTCTTAACTTGGTTTTGGAATTCATGGGTATCCCATCCAGGGATGATTCCTTACTTACACCTAACACTGTCAGATTTCACTCCAGCTCCACCTGACCATAAAATAATATACATCACATCTTTCTTAAGAAGGTTTAGATAAGTCCAGTGGTATTTACTGATTGCCTAATTTAATGAAACAACAGAACGATGGTGTTGTGGAATATGCAAATACGTGAATGATCAATGCATATAATCTGAATATGTAAATACCAGACACATACTAAAATGAGGCGCACCGTTTCCGAGGAGCCGTTGCGTTTTCTGTGAGCCCTAAAGGCCTGCCGCGTGAATCAGGCCGCCGTGTTTCTCGCAGCCGCGCTAAGTCTCCCTCTAGCGGCCGTTTGGCCTCACCCCACACCGCTGCTTTGTCCTAATGTAGCTGCGGCGCCAAAGCAGCAGGCCTACGCGGGAAGGCTTAAACAACAAACGAGGCAAGTAAAAGCGGCAGCCGCGCCCCCACCAACGCACACAGCCGCGCGACACAAGGCAGTGAATGGACGGGTAAGTGCGCGGTGGCTCGCCACCTTTTTTCCCCTTTCGCATTCTAAGGTTACAGCATGTATTTGATTCACGGATATTTTATTACAAGTCGAGGAGCTACACACGACATGCGTTCAGAGTAGCATTTTAGATCGGAGGAGGGGTCGCAGTCCGTAGAGCAGCCACGGCTTACTCTGGTTAAAGCCGTCCCTTCTGTAGAAGGCCAACCCACAATTCAGCAAACTAAGCGACACTGTCACCGAGTGCTTTGTGACTGCTGACGGCGGGTTTACTGCACTGCTTGGCCGTTGTCTGATCGTCTTTCTGCGGCTTTGGCTTCACTTAGGATGCCAGGCTGTGGAGGGAGCACCCGTTCTGCTTGAATACCGAATTATACCCTGAGAACAGAGTCCTACTCCGTCCGGGTGCCCCAGACTCTTTGTTTTAGGAGCTCTTACTGTGCCTGAATCCACCGATACCCAGTGAAGGGAACCCAGCTCACCCCGGGTACTCGGGATATCCCGTAGAGGGACGCCTTCTGTGCCCAGATGGCTGTGGGCGGTCTCGCACTGTGTCTGGGTGCCTCAGGTGATCAGTGCACGGTCTCCCACTGTGTCTGGGTGCCTCAGGTGATCTGTGGATGGTCTCCCACTTTCTAGGTGCCCCTGATAGTCTGTGGACAGTCTCCCACTATGTCTGGTTGCCCCTGATGATCTGTGGACAGTCTCCCACTGTGTCTGGGTGCCTCTGGTGATCTGTGGATGGTCTCCCACTGTCTGGGTGCCCCTGATAGTTTGTGGACAGTCTCCCATTATGTCTGGGTGCTTCTGATGGTCTGTGGAAGGGCTTCAGTTGTGCCCAGGTTCCATTTTGGTCTGTGGAGGGTCTTAGATTTTACTTTGGTGCTGCCTGCTTGTTTGTAGAGAAGCTCCTGAATTATCATCTGGAACAGTTGTTGGTGAGACCATCAAGGGACACTTCCCCTGTGTGTGGATCCCAATTCCCCAGTGTAGTGACTGAGACATTGTAATGTAAAAACTGGTGCCATCTTTTGGATGAGGCATTAAAGTCCTGACTGCTTGTGGTTATGAAAGATCCCTGGGCATCTTTCTAAAAGAGTAAACAATGAGAAGTCAAGAAAAATGACAGCTTTTATTTGCTAGCTAAAAAGATTACAATATGCAAGCTTTTGAGGCAGCTCGGCCTCTTTCTTGGGGCAAGATGGCTAACATAGTACAACACTCTACTACTATAGTTAAGAGAAAACTAAATTGCCCATCATGACCAGGCTGTTCTGTAATTCCCCCTTGTCCTTTATTAGCTAACTATCTTCCTCATCCCTTCACCACCTAATATCTAATGTGACATGAGCATACTGGAGTAAAAATGGCTGCTGTATATAAATTGGTGGTGGTGGTTGAAGTGGTTCCTCACTGTCTATGTAAAGCACTATATCAGTATAAGTAATATTACTATCCTAGGTGTCCCACTGACAGATTCAAATTCAAGTGAAATGAAATTTGTTGAGCTGGTAAACTTTTATTCATATTTGCAAAGCAGAACTGAAAATAAATAACACAAACAAGATTTATAAAGTAAATGGTATTTACAGTAAAGTAAATATACATGTTTTGTTCAGTTGTTACTTTATATTTTGTTGCAGTAGTTAAAGAACTACCCAACTGATGGAACCATTTCTGTGGTTCTGGTGTCGCCAATATGTTTCGAGTGTGGTACTGGACAAGCAGTATTACACAATCTTAGTTCTCCCCCAGCAGAACTTTGATCTGGGCCTCTGGACTGAGCTAAGGGAAGTCTGGGGGTTTCGTTGGTGTGTCTAGGGAGGAAAAAGTCAGTGACTCTCATGTATTTTATGACGTTCAGTGCAGTGTTGTTGTCACCTCCTCAGCATCACTGTGGCAGTTGGGGTGACCAGTTCACATGCAATTAGATGGATAAAGATGCTTCATGCTTTTGTTTCATATATTTAATAAAATACACCACAGAAATGTCATAAAGAAGGTAATGCTAGGTTGATCAGTTAGGAGACTATAGTATGCAGTAAAGATTTGAAACTGTCAATTTATGATTTTTCAACAGGGCTTTTTTGTGTACTCAACACTTTGTTGAAATTGCAGTTAATAAACATATATTAGATAGTTTTCCTGCACTACCTTGTTGGCAACAGAGGGATTCTCCTTTAAGGGTTTAGTGACAGCCTTTATTATTATTAATAATATAATAATTTAAAATCTTGTTGCTACATGAAATGTTTCGAGTAATTAACTCTTTGCTAGGAACTACTGTAACAACTGAATTAAAAATTAATTTTTAAACTTGAAATTTTCAATGGTGAGTGATTTTATTTTTTACGAGAATCAATTCACTCCTTTACTAACAATTTTTAAAATTGTTACTGATTGCATCCAGTATTTAAACTGACAGTGAGGTGACTAATTTTTATCATGGCAAAGAGCATTGTTCTGTTTTGCTCATTGTATTAGATAGGATTTAAATGTGAAATAAATCTGCTTAGTTTACAGGAATAAATGACTCATAACTGTTATAGAATATCTGTTGCCATGATGGACCTCTTGTAGCAAAGAATCAAATTATACAATCTAAAGTACAATTGATCAGTCCTTATTGTCCTTGTTCAAGTGGTCTGTGTTCCCCGTCCAATAGCCTAGTTTCCAAGACAGAGCTGGTTGCAGTTGTTTAACAGAAAATACTGTAGACATCAGTATGTAAACTATGGTATGTTTTTAGATAGATAAAAACATTTTCTTCCCTTTTTCATTCATTCATTCCAGAAGTTTAGTATGCGTTGAGCTCAATATCAGAACTGTTCTCAGAGGGTGTGTTCAGACCTGCTGCTGCCTGACTAATTCTTATTTGTTGTTCAACCTAATAAGTACAGGAAAACTGTGGGAACTTAGGGAATAAGGCCATGAATTGCACCTAAGTCCCAGGGGCTGTAAGGAAGTAGCATTAACTGTTGAACTACTGTTGAAAGTCAAGTAGCCTTAAACAACTGAAAACCAGAGAGGATGTGTAACATGCATTCACTTCACCACTGTTTTTATAGTAATTCTGAAAAACATGTTAAAAAAAAGTAAAAGGCATGCAAGTGCATGTTGTCATGCAGAGTATTTTGACAGCCATAGTGTCTGGGTTTGAGTTCTGACCCAGACATTAATCTGCAGTGTTCCAAGCCATCCATCCTTCAGACATGAGGTAGCCTGCAGTGCTAAGGGGTTCTATTTACAAGCCCGATGGCATAAAGGAGAAAACCGTCTTACAACCTTGTTGTTCTAGCTGCTACGCTCTTGTAGTGTTTTCTTGATGGTAACAGTATCAACAGTTCATGTTGTGGGTGGGTTGTGTCTTTAGTAATGTTATGGACCCTCCTGAGAAATCTGGTGTTATAGATGTCTTCTAGTGCAAGGAGCGTTGTTCCAATGATATTTTGCGCTGATTTTTCTAACCACTGCAGAGCCTTGTGGTTCAATGCTGTACTGTTCCCAAACCAGACTGTGATGGAGTAGATGAGGGTATTGTCAATCGTGCATCTGTGGAAGTTGCTGAGGATAGTGCTTGGCATTCCAAACTTTCTAAGCCTTCTCAGAAAGTTCTAATGCTGCCCGGCTTTCCCCACCAGGTCTGTGATGTTATAGATCCAAGCGAGATCCTCAGAGATGTTAATGCCAAGAAATTGTAGTTGTGGCCACTGTCTTCACCTCGGTCTCTTCAATGTACAGAGCAGGTGCTGTCCTCTCTTCTTCCGTTTGTCAGTAATTTATCTCCTTTGTTTTACTGGTGTTAAGAAAGAGATTCCTGTCCTGATGCCACTTCACAAGGCTGGCCACATACATCCTGACTTGTCACCCCCAGAAATCGGTCCAATGACAGTGGTATCGTCCAAAAATGTAATAATGCTGACATTATGATGGGAGGTGAAAGTCATGAGTGAAGAGCATGTACAGCATGGGACTCAAAACACATTCTTATGGGGTTCCTGTATTTATGGGTATTGTTTTGGAAATGTTGTTCCCCAGCCTGATTGACTGTGGTTGACCTGTTAAAAAGTCCAGAACCCCGTTGCAGAGAGTAGGTGGCACACCTAGAGGAACTTGTTGGTGAGCTTAGCTGGTATCACAGTATTAAAAGTCGAGCTATAATCAATAAACGGCAATCAGGCATAGCAATCTTTATTCTCTAGATATGTAACAACTGTATGCAATGTTGTGCTGTGTCCCCTGTCAACCTTTTTAGTCTATATGTTTTATCTGTTTGAACATGTGTCGACATATATCAAGATTTAATCTTCATTTTACCAGAATCTGAAGATAAAGGTGATACAATTGGGGAAAATAAAACAATGAACATTTGATTTTTTCATTCATTGATTCAATAGAAAAATTAACATATATACCTTTTCTGTCTGTGGAAAATGCAAGTACACCCTTCACTCTAATAACTGGTATTGCTCTCTTTGGCAGAAACAACCTCAAGTAGGCATTTCCTAGAACTGTCTAGCAGTGTCTGACATAAATTGCAAGAATTTTTTTTCCCCTCTCCTCCATGCTGAATTCTTTCAGCTATGCAGTGTTTGAGAGGTGTCTTTTGTGCAAACCCCATTTCAAATCCCTCCACTCCATCTTAAGGGGATTAAGATCAAAGCTTTGACTTGGCCATTCCAAAACTCTCCATTCATTCCTTTCTATCCTTTTCAGCCATTCCTTGGTGGATTTACTGGTATGTTTAGAGTTATTTTCATGTTGCAAGGCACACTTTCGGATAAGCTTCAACCTTCTAGCCTCAAATTGTCCTCGAGCACCCTCTGGTAAAATGAAGTGTTCATTGTAGATTCTATGATGGTGTGCTGCCCAGGCCACCATGCTTTACAGGTGGCAACAGGTTCTTCTGGTCAAATGCAAATTATCTTTGGCTCCTCTGCCCACTCTCATTGTTCTAGAAGTCCTGGTCTTTGTGTTCATGGCCAAACTTTAGTCATACCTTGATGTTCTTTCTGGACAGCAAATAGGTGTGCCACGAGGAAACAATCACTTGGATCTAATTTGTGCAGCCTCTTTGCAATAGATTCATCCACTTTGACATTAACAGTGGCAAGAGCTATCTGTAGGTTCCATGATGAAATTCTGGGGTTCTTAGGAATTTCCTTCTGCATGTTACATTCTGCACTTAGGCTAAATTTGCTGGGGTGGCCTGGTCTGAACAACTTGGCAGTTATTTGCAGTCTTCTCCACTTGCATGTGATCTTCTGGACAGTGGAATGGCAGTTTCCAATTGTATGGAGATCTTTTTAAATTCATTCCTAGTCACTTAGCATCTACACCCTTTTTTCTGAACCCCTCTGAGTGCTGTTTCAATCTAGGCATGGTGATAATAGACATTTCAATGGCAAAGAGGAAACCAACCTAAATATCTGAAGTTTAAATAAGACCAAGTTCCTCGAATATCCTTCCTAATAGTGGATGGATGGAAAATGATCTAAATGTTTTGAACCTGATCTTTTGCGCCTGATGCTCCCGATTCTAATTTTAGGTATTTGAGGTAGTTATAAATATAGGGGCATACATACTTTTTCCACGTGTGAAATTTGCATTTCTGTTTATTTAAATTATACAGTGGACTACAAAATATTAATTTCCAATTATTTTTGTTACACAATCTTTATCTGTAGATACTATTTAAATGAAGATCCCATTTTGATATGTCTACCTATGGTAAAAAAGAAAAAAAACTTTTATGTAGCATACTTACTTTTCATACCTCTAATCAGAATTAGGCATTTTTTTAAGGACCCAATATAAATCATATACATTGGTGTGCAAAAGTATTCAATCCCCTTGAAAATCATCATAGTTTTATGTATGACAAAAAGTTTATACACATATTTATCCATTCAATATTTTTAATGTGAACTCTTATGCTGTAATTATACTTTTCCAAAGTCAAAATAAATAATTTTTCTGTACATATTTAACTGAAGGAGATCAACTCAAAATTAGTGTTTGTATGAGTATTTAAACCTTTGTGCTTTGGAAGCCCCATGTCCCCATGAAAGTCATCATAATTTTCTGTGTGGCAAAAGATTTGTATGCCACAGTATAATTTTATAATTAGATTTTGTGTTTCAATATACTTTCGTGCAGGAAAAAGACAGGTAGTATACTAAGGGAGATGGTAATGCAGAAAGGTGATAATAAATATTTTTAAATAAGAACACTCTATGTGTTTTAAAATACACTACCTGTCTTGTGGTAGTAGCTGGTGAAGAAAGTGTTTCAGTAGTATTTGATTAGCTAAATCAGCATTCACCAAACATTCCCCTAATGGTTCTGGAGTGAGGTAGGTAGGTGGCAAGTGTCTTTCAAAAACATTGACAATTGACATGAAGGCAATATATTAACATTTTTCAAATGAGGCAAAAGTTCAGAAAGAACGTCATCTTTATTATTATTTCACGGTCCTATGAAATGATAAAAACAATCCTATATAATTGCATTTATATATCGCTCTTCTAGCTACTCAAAGCACTTTACATAGATTGTGGGAAGCCACTTCAACCACCACCATTGTGTAGCAGTCATAATAGTGCCAATATGACCCATTCATTACCTGTTAGGTGGTGATGAGGTGAGAGAGAGTTCATCAGTTTGAGACCTGTATGATTGGAGGTCTAAAAAGACCAGGCTGAGGTGGGTAATTTAGCAAGGATATTGGGGAACACCCTACTCTTTTCGAAAGATACCAAGGGTTCTTTTATGACCACAGTGAGAACCACAGTTTTATGTCTCATCTGAAGGATGGCACCAATTTTTCAGCATCGTGTCCCAGTCACTGCACTGGGGCATTGGGATCCTCATAGCCACACACACATTGTCCATCCATTTTCTGTATTTACTTGCCTATTTTTACAACCTTGGAGACATGGCCTATCTTGGCTTCATGGGAAAAGGTAAAAGTCTGCCCTGAATGAGGCTCCAGTTCATCGGCGCACCCAACCCATTTATGCATGGAGTAATAACATTTGTCAGTTAACCTAAAAAGCATGTATATATGGGATGAAGACTAGAGAACTCATACAAAAGCTCAGACATGGGTAAAATGTATAAGTTCCCCACATATTTTCACTCCCAAGATTCAGACCCAAAATACTTGAGCTGTGAGGCAGCACTGCTAACCACTGTAAACTGAATAAAAATTAAAATTCTTTTGCCTATGGATATCATATTGTTAAAGATATATAAAATGTAACCAATATCACACATAATTGTAAACTAATGCTGATATTTAAAATATGGATCAATTTTTTCTGCATAGTGAGAGAATGGTAGCACCTGAACAGACCAAAAGATCCCCCAGTTGTGATTCTTTGCATTCTGGTTCTGGCCAACCCTTGTTACCATGGAAACCACAAGACAATATAAATGGTCTTCTCCCCATACTTTGGTCTTATTTTAGATGTGGAAAGCGTTTAATTAGTTACCAAATACTGGTACTTTGATGCAGAAATGAATTAATACCCTAGGGCTTTTTATGAAATGGCACAGTAAAATGATCCAAAGACTTTCAGGCATAGAGGCAATATGAAGGAACTAGGTAAACTAGACCGTAATATATTTTTGAGACACTGTAACTAAGCATGAGTTTGGCCTCTTACAACTCACCCCGCTGATTCTGACAAAATCACTGTTTTGGCTTTAACAGTTTTTTTACAGGTAACACAGTCATGGAACAGATTGTGGAGGGGTTTCTGCATCCTGAGCAGACCAGGTATGCTATTTTGATTTACAACATAACAGCTCGTGTGTGTGTGTGTGTGAGAGAGAGAGAGAGAGTGTGAGAGTGAGAGAGTGAGAATATGCATACTATGTAATACAGCTCTTTTCACTAATTTAATGTGCACATATTAAAAAGCCATACTACATATACTTAAAAGAATCATATTTTAGTAGACTATACTTTGAGGTATGTAGTCACAATACCCCCTTGTACTGTCAGCCAGCATCTGTCTTAATTAGGAATATACAGTATTTCAGGTAGTGTGCATCTACCAGAATGCTGAGTTATTAATAGAGTGCAGATGCACAGAAAAATAATAGTTCGGTAGAGTGTGTGTAATAAAAAACAAAGAAATGTCTACACTTAGGTTGCAAGTTGTAAATTAGGCTGAAATTAGCCCCTAGATGTTCACCACCGTGGTATAATTTTTGGCTTTCAAATCAGCATTTTTTTCATGCTAGAAATCTGATATTTATTGATTCCCTGTTTAGATTTTTGTTGTGGAGATGTACACTCACTGGCCACTTTATTAGATACACCTTGCTAGAATTGAGTTGAGCCCCCTTTTTCCTTCAGAGCTTCTGGAATTCTTTGTGATATAGATTCAACAAGGTGCTAGAAACATTCCTCAGGGTTTTTGGTCCTTATTGACATGATAGCATCACACAGTTGATGCAAATTTGTCAGCTGCACATCCATCTTGTGAATCTCCTGTTCCACTGCATCCCAAAGGTGCTCGATTGGAATGAGATCTGGTGACTGTTGAGACCATTTGAGTACAGTGAACTCATTCTCATGTTCAAGAAACCAGTTTGAGATGATCTTAGCTTTGTGGTATGGCACGTTATCCTACTTTAAGTAGCCATCAGAAGATGGGACACTGCAATCATAAAGGAAAGAGCATGGTCAGCAACAATATTCAGATAGGCTGTGGCAATTGGTACTAAGGGGCCCAAAGTGTGCCAAGTATATATCCCCCACACCATTGCATCACAACCACCAGCCTGAACTGTTGATACAAGGCAGGATTGATCCATGCTTTCATGTCATTGATGCCAAATTCTGACCCTACCATCCAAATGTTGCAGCAGAAATCGAGGGTCATCAGACCAGACGTTTTTCCAATCTTCTGTTGTCCAGTTATGGTGAGCCTGTGTGAATTGTAGCCACAGTTGCCTGTTCTTCGCTGACATAAGTCGTACCCAGTGTGTCCTTTTGCTGTAGCCCATCTGCTTCAAGGTTTGACATGTTGTGTGTTCAGAGGTGCTCTTCTGCATACCTCAGTTGTAACAAGTGGTTATTTGAGTTACAGTTGCAATTCCATCAGCTTGAACCACTCTGGCCATTCTCCTTGACCCCTGGCATCAACAAGGCATTTTATACCAGAAAACTGCTGCTCACTGGATATTTTCCCTTTTTAGGACCATTCTCTGAAAACCCAAGAGATGGTTGTGTGTGAAAATCCCTGTAGATAAGCACTTTCTGAAATATTCAGTTGAACCTGTCTGGTACCAACAACCTTCTGATGCTTGATTTGATCTTTAGGTCATCTTGACAATGTCTTCATGCCTAAATGCATTGAATTACTGCAATTTGATTGGCTGACTATATTTGCATTATCAATATGACTGGCTGGTTAGATATTTGCATTAACAAGCAGTTGAACAGATGTACCTAGTAAAGTGGCTGGAGAATGCAGATGCAAAGAACTGAAAGAAAAAAGTGATTTTGGTATGTAATTGTCTTTTCATGTCCCTTTCCATGTATGAAATATTTGGAATATTCTTTTTATGTTTTAGAGTCACTGGATGCGAAGCTGAACTGCAAGAGCTTATGCGCCAGATTGACATTATGGTTAATCAGAAGAAAGCAGAATGGGAGAGACAAACCCAGACCCTTGAAGCTCGACTGGAGGCACGAGAAAAGGAATTGATTAGCACACGCTTCTCTCTTGATGCCAAAAACCATGAGGTAAGCCTTGTAGCTTGAGATGGAGCTTTTATATATAAAATATATAAAGGTGTGTTCCTTTCATGTGGGAAATTACAGCCTTCACATTTTCTGTAACTCTGTGTTGGCCATTGCAATTTACTATGCTGTGGGGTGCTGGTCTAGTAACATCACTTCAAGAGAGGCTTACCAAATCAACAAGCTATTTAAAAGTGCAAGCTCAGTTATAGGACGCAATCTGAACCTCTGGATGTAGTAGCAAAGAAGAGAATTAAAACAAAACTGAGTGCCATTATGAACAATGTTGCACATCCTCGCTCTGACACACTAACACTGATTACTTTCAGCCAATGAATTATTCAGTAGAAATGGGTCAGCATACACTACTGGAGCTCCGTTACACCAACAGCAATACATCTGCATAATGCCTGACTGTGACAGACAAATCAGAACTTTTCTTTCTTTTTAGTTTTCTTGCTTTATAGTCATTCTGGTGTGTGCTTGGCCCAGAGTGTGTGTTTATTCATTTCTTTATTTACAGAGCTACTGTTAAAAGCCAGCTTTCCCCTGGGGTTCAAATAAAGATCTCTCCATCTATCCATCCATGAAAATGTGACATAACATCACCGATGCTGTCACATATTACTTAGCAAAAGACTTGCTGCCCTTGTATGTGGGCAGCAAAGAGGTTTCTGAAACTAACCAACAAGATATAAGTTGCTTTTGTTTAGTTAATTCTCACAAACTGCAATCCCTGAAATGTACAGAAAATACAAAGGTGAAGTTGAATCTGACATAGTAAGACCACAATAGTGTTCATCAACTATAGACCTGTGGTCAAGTAGGGCAACTGATCTTTACATCAGCGTAAAAATGCGCTACATAAGTGATGAATTGGAGCTGAAAAGACACTGCTTGCACACCTTGTATGTCCCAGTGGATCATATAGGTGAAATTATTGCTCTAGGCTTAAACAAAATCTAGCTTAATTTTTTTATTTTTTTATTTTATTGTACAGCATTTTGTGACTTCTTGTCTGCGAAAGGTGCTTTTATAAATAAACTTACTTACAAATAATAAATATAGTACAAACCTTTAAAAAATCACAAATCTATCAAATGATCAGAAGATGTTTATCAAGAAGATAGAAAGATAACATGCTTAACACATTTGCAATAAAAAACAAATTTTTCTGTTAAGCTAACAAGCCCATTATTTACTATGCAGCAATTTCAAATATTTCATCTAACTTTTTCTGATTGAAAAAGTAAGCTACTGAACTTAACACAAACTCATTTACCACCCAAACTCGGAAAAGCAGTGCTCATTTTAACGAAAGGAGAAAATAAAAAAGCTTGAAATCATTGAAGTAGCTTTTCTTGTCTGTATAATTACACAGGATGACTCCTACTATTCCTTTTCCTCAGTTTATTACTCCACTATCTTTAATGTGAAGGCTAATATTCTGCACTTCTCTCCCTCTCTAGTAAAGTATGCACTTACTGCTCTCAGTTTACAGGAAGTTAGTAACAAGAACATTTGAGCTCATTAACTCCCATGATACCTTGTGTAAAGGAGTGCTGTAACTAAATAACCGTAAAGCTTGGAAAAGCAGATGCCGAAAAGTTTTATGATCAGCAATTTACTGATCACAGATTTTAGAGTTTTGTTGTGAAAATCGGCCACTTTAGATCAGATGGCTGATTGTTCAGAGCGTCCCTACAATACAAAGCAAGAAAAATCCATCACTTGAACTTGGAGCAACAACAGTAACAACTCCATGCAGCAAAGACTTGGTATCATAAAACTGTTTCAATGTGCCAAGATAAATTAGAATTCTAAAATAGTGCGTAAACAGCCTGCTTCTTCTGTGTTGTGTTTGTCTGTTTTGCATCCTGTTTTTTTATGTCAATGTATATACAGTTATTACATTTCTATACTCCTCGTGTTTGTCAATAAACTGTGTGTATTCTGTTTCGTAAAACAAGAGTGCTTTAGTTACCTTGATAAAAGTACAGAGAAAATTTAGAGAAATAAAGTAGGAGCCTTACCAGGTTATTTAATTGATCACTGGCATTGCTACAGGTAAAACTGATAATTAGTTAATAATAGAGTTAAAAATCTTTCCCTTTCCTACATTATTTTATATATTCAGTAGACAAACTTATTTTTTCAGAGTTTAATCTTATCCAAGTATTCAAATATATAGTATGTTTGTTGTAATAAGTTGATTATATTAAATACCTGCCCCTTCCTAATTTTTCCTCGTATTATTACAAATTTTTCAGCTCTACAATGAAAATCTAATTTTTTTTAATGTGTGTTAATTATAGAATGAACAAAACACCAACTGGCACTGTGCGAAAAAGTCATTGTCCCTTTCATGGTTGTTCTAACTTTAGCTGCCATGAGTGCAACCAAGCTCTTTTATAATTCATTATAAGGCTTTTACTTTGCTGTGAAGGAATTTTACTCTAGCATTCTTTGCAGAACTGCTTTATTTCAGAAGCATCATTTGGATTTAAAGAAGCACTGTTCATTTCAAGTCCTGCCAAATTATCTCTGTTTTGTTTATGGCAGGAATTTGAGCAGGCCAGCCTAGGACATTTTGTTTCCTTTTAGCCATTTTAATCAGGATTTTCTTTTGTATCTTGGATCATTGTCTTGCTGCATGACCCGAACATGCTTCAGCACAAAGATGGAAGACCAGACATGTTCCTTAACAATATTCTGATACAGAGAAGAATTAGTGGTCTTTCTGCTATGGTTAATTGTCCAGGTCCAGAGGAAGCAAACCATCTTTACCTCATCATACTACTACAACTATGACTTTAAAACTGATGTTCTTACTTTGGATATTTTATTAGCTTAACAGCATGCATCCCATGACTCATGTCATCCGAAAAGCTCCTCTATTATCTCATCTGTTTATAAAATATTTTCCAAAATGGACTGGGGAATCACACTAGGTTCTTCTTGGTTAGAAATGGTTTCTGCCTTATCCAGTTTTTGCCCAGGGCCAGTCTTATTAAAGAGTCATGAACACTGAGTTTTGTTGAGCCAAGAAAATCACAGTTATTTGAACTATTAAACGAAAATTGAATCCAAATTCTTTTGTTTTTATTTCAGCCTTCTCAGTTTCCAATATTTAAAAAAGAACAAATAAAAACACATTGTAAATGTTGTGGATCTAGTTACTGTATTTTCCTACTTATATTTTAGAGTTTTTGTCCTGTTTGTTTAATAGTTTATAATAAATAAAACTCATAAATACATTTTGCATATACAGTAATCCCTCCTTCATCGCGGGGGTTGCGTTCCAGAGCCACCCGCGAAATAAGAAAATCCGTGAAGTAGAAACCATATGTTTATATGGTTATTTTTATATTGTCATGCTTGGGTCACAGATTTGCGCAGAAACACAGGAGGTTGTAGAGAGACAGGAACGTTATTCAAACACTGCAAACAAACATTTGTCTCTTTTTCAAAAGTTTAAACTGTGCTCCATGACAAGACAGAGATGACAGTTCTGTCTCACAATTAAAAGAATGCAAACATATCTTCCTCTTCAAAGGAGTGTGCGTCAGGATCAGAGACTGTCATAAAGACAGAGAAAGCAAACAAATCAATAGGGCTGTTTGACTTTTAAGTATGCGAAGCACCGTGGCACAAAGCTGTTGAAGGCGGCAGCTCACACCCCCTCCGTCAGGAGCAGGGAGAGAGAGAGAGAGAGACAGACAGAGAAAAACAAACATGCAAAAATCAATACGTGCCCTTCGAGCTTTTAAGTATGCGAAGCACCGTGCAGCATGTCGCTTCACTAAGCAGCTGCACAGAAGGTAGCAACGTGAAGATAATCTTTCAGCATTTTTAGACGAGCGTCCGTATCGTCTAGGTGTGCGAACAGCCCCCCTGCTCACACACCCTACGTCAGGATCAGAGAAAGCGCAAGAGAGAGAAAGAGAAAAGTAAGTTGGGTAGCTTCTCAGCCATCTGCCAATAGCGTCCCTTGTATGAAATCAACTGGGCAAACCAACTGAGGAAGCATGTACCAGAAATTAAAAGACCCATTGTCCTCAGAAATCCGCGAACCAGCAAAAAATCCGCGATATATATTTAAATATGCTTACATATAAAATCCGCGATAGAGTGAAGCCGCGAAAGGCAAAGCGCGATATAGCGAGGGATCACTGTACTTCAAAAGTAATTTGTCTAAATAAATTTTCTTTAGAAAATACAAAAGAATATTTTAAGTAATATTTAAGTGTGACAATCATTTGATTCAAAGCTGTGTAACAGGATTTCAGCTGTAAAGGCTGTGTATGTATATATAGTACAAACACACAGTGGAGTATTGCTTCTTGATGTGATCATTAATGATAATGCTTCGTGTTCGTTAACCATAGAATCTTTGCTTTGCTATCGTTGACTTGATACATTATATTAAACAACAATTATAAGACTATATGGTAGTCCTCTACAAATTTCTTATGAAGTTGTAAAATATTAAAAGATGTTAATTGCAATAGTCTTCATGTTCTTAAATGTAAAGCATAGACATTATGTGGTCACAAAGACTGTGTGTTATTTTAAGTGGCAATATTCGGCACATTTTTTTTTCTGGTCTTTTTTCTAGTAAGCTAATTCTTCTGTACAGTTACATTTGAACATTAAAAATAAAGCATTAACAAGCCGCCAGATCTGCACTTTTTAATCTGGTTAATTAAAAGACTATTTTCTTAGTTTTGATATCTTTAATCCAAGAAAGATGATGTTTAATGCAAAATAATGACACAATTTTAGTGTGGTGTTTTCTGTGAATTCTAGCTGTAGTATATTTTGTATGTAGGATCCTTGTTTTTTCTCTGCATAGTCACTTTTTGAACCTAACTGATTAGCTTCTTGAAACCATCTTGCTAGCAACACTGCCATACTGGAAAAATTATTATATCATTTACTTGCACCAGATCAGCTTCCCTTGTTTGAATATTACAACAGTCAACTTTTTTCATACTTTTTGATTATTTTACTTATTTACATGCTGTTTCCTCTGCCATCTCAAATATGTGTGTTAGGTTATTAACTGAAAATTGGCTTGGTGTAAAGTAGTGTGATGTGTGCATGAGTATGCCCTAAGATATCTAGATTTTCTAGATTGGGAGGTGTTTATGCCAAAAGAAACATATAGTTTAGGCCCAGAAATACAGTAGGTTATAATTAATTCAGAAGTATTTGCAGTTACAGATGTTGTAGGAAGACCAGAGTCATATTTATATCATTGCAAATGATCTGTGGCTACTTGGTATTACTGTTTTCTGCTGGTATCATTCCTCTTTAATCTGACATATCCAATTTATTTTTAAGTGGCACTCAGGCAGGAATTTTGTCAAACTGCCTATTTCATTTGAAGTCCAGTAGGAATCCAGTACTCCTCATTCAGAGGCCTTATTTCCTAATTGGTATTTGGGAGTTTGCTAAGAATTGGAATTCTAGAAAGTTAGGATTTCACAGATGCTACTTTCTATTGATTATGAATAAAAGATCCTAGAGCTTCAGTGCTGTTGTTCCTTCTCATAATTTTAGTTCCTCTTTATACCTTTAGCCAGATTATACCAATAAACAATCTCCCTTTAATTCTTTTTTTTTTTTTGTAACTTCTTGCACAGTTGCTCTATCTTCCTAATTTTTTCTTTCAATATGCGTCCTTAATTTATCAAAGGATCAAGATCATCCTTATTGAGAATTTCCAATATGTTATTAATGTTGCCTTCTGTGGGGCAATTCTCTTTTTCATGTTTGTGAAAATCTCTGAACTTTTTATGAAATGGTGACATGTTCTATATCTGAGTTGTGCTGTTACAGATGACATACTTGAAAGCTGATAGACCGTAGTGATGACATGCAACCTCTCCTTTTTAAGGGTGGCTTTGCATCCTTGTGGAAATTTAGGCTAGTAGTTAGGGGAAAGATAGGTGTTTCTCACAATATATTGTTGCAATCTTGGTATGTCCCATAAGCTAGGGTGTACAGAACATATATTAGGAAAAATGTATCTAAAATGCTTTTGAAAAGGTTTTCTTAAGTGGCCTCTGAACCCAAGATATACTTTCCACTTTATACCACTATGAGTCTTTGAAATGCAGCTATAAATGACTGTTTACTGCCTGGTACTTAAGCTTTCAGGACATTTTATGGACTCAAAGCATTGTAGATTACAACTAAAGAAAACTAAACTGCTGGTGAAATGGACAAGCAGAAAGTTGTCAGATGTCCATAAGAGATCTTGTTGGTATTGACAAATGTGATAATGTCAAGAGCCTATTGCTTCTTCTTCATATACATAGGTTTTCTCCTGGCCTCTCTGGTTTCCTCACCCAATCCAAAGACATACGGGTGAAGCTCATTTGTGCAGAATGAGTAAGTAAGTGAGTGATAAACATTGTGGAGATGATAATAGGGTTTGAAATGATCCCATGGTGTGCTGTGATACTGAACAAAATATATATATATATATACTGATATATATGAGTTGTGTACACGGAATGATTAAAATACTGCAGAATAGATCACTGTTTGTATTGTGATACTGTATGTTCTTATCTTGCTTAATTTTTAAGGATAAACATTTATCCATCTTTTCGGTTTCTTTAGAAGTTACTAAAGCAGTTTGATTTCCTTTTACATTTTCCATTATTCCAGGAAGTGGAGCAAAATTTCCTTCCCTGGTCAATAACCTTACTGAGACCTGTACATATTTGTCCAAGACTTTTATGCCTCCTGTCTGTCAATTGATGCTCGATAGGCTGATTTCCGTACAAAATCGTATTTTTTGTGAGTAACTTTGTAGGCATCTTTTTTTAACTTATTGATTAGTGGACGGATCACTTACGACTTCATTTTTTTATGGTTAGATTTTCTTGACCATCTTTTGTTATGGTGGAGATGTTTTTTTTTGTTTTTTTTTTTACATATAATCCTCAGCAATTATTAGTGTGGCTTTAGTGTCACCTGCAAGTGCCAAATATTGTCTAGATTTTTAGAGTTAAACCTGAAAGTTCTGATGTTAATATCAGAAAGTTGGCTATCCTGGATACAGTGACTGACTATTTCATTTGATTAATGATTATCTAAACCACAACAATCACCTTTGTGACCTTCCCTGCATTGTTTGTTGAATAATTAATCATTGTTTTTGGTCGTGATTTGAAGTTACCTTAAATAATGACATAAATATTAATTTAGTGAGTAGATGAATTTTGATGGTTCCAATAATTGCCCATCAGAGCAAGATTGGGATTGATATTTTCCAGAATTCAGTTTTACTGTTTGCTTTTTCTTGGTATAATCTTACTTTTCATTTTCTTCAGGTAATCTTTTTTCCTTCTTCACTCCTCAGACAGCCTAGAACATGGATCAGATATGTGCTTGAAAATCTGCATCCTCCCAACTTATCTCTCTTCTTTTGTTATATACTCTAGTTTTTCAATTCTCTGTCCCCTCATTTTTTCTTATACAGGCAATTTGTAATAAATGAGTGACACATCACAGTTTACTCGCGTTCTTTACCCTCACTGCACAGCATTTTAGAGAACCAATTAAGTAGGTGAAGTAAAGTTCAGTAAAATCAAATTCCCTAAAGCAATTTTTTTTACATTGTTCATGAAAACAAGATTTTAAATTCAAAATGATATGGATAAACAAGAAACAAAAAGTGAGCCAGGAATTTAGTAAAATTATTTATAACTTAGCACCACGTATGAGCCCCACATTTTAATATAAATTCAAACGTTAATCTTTCAACACAGATATTTTGTTGTTTGTTTTTCCTTTCTTGGCATGTACTTTGGAGTTTCTAATGGTTAACTTGTTTTCTAACAGGCAGGTATGCTGATCCAGCGCTTGGAAGATATGGAAAGATCAAATCAAGAGATTGTTTTTAAATATGAAGAAAAGCTCAATGCGTTGCAATCCGAAGTATGTGAGAAGAAGGCTTGGTTAACCTTGGCCTGCCCTTTTCTTGAATTTCAGTAATAAATCCATAAATTCTCTGCCATATGTAGAAGGTGTTACAAAAGTGTACTGTTTTGCATCTGTCAGTTTATTCTGTTATATTTTACTGCTATGAGTGATTAGTAGTTAATCTATTTATTTCTACTTCACATCAGAGAATTGAGTATTTAAAAGTGTGTCATTTAAGACTACTGGTATCTCATGTTAAGAACTCAAGTTTGAAAGTAATCATTAAAATTGGATAACAAGCAAATTGTAAGATTTTGACTCTTTCTTTTAGTTGTTACCTGTAGTTATTCATATACAATTCATATACTCCTTCTAAAATAAAAATACCCTGTAAGTAATTTTTTTGTGCTTAACATCACTATTATGTATGCTGAATGTCTCAGTTTTGAAGCAAAGGTTTTAATTAATTCACATTTTTTAATTAGTTTAAATTAGTTTTTTAATTAGTATTTTTAATATTGATGTTTTCAGAATTTTTCTAATTGAGGTGAGATACAATGTCAAAATTAAGACCTTCATGTGCTTAGAACTCAACAGAAATTATGAATGGATATGGTACTAATGGATACAGAGCATGCTATTTCAGAGCATTGATTTAAGTGAGAAACTCATTCTCTTCCAAGAATAATAGCGACTTACGTGGTCACCAGTGGCAAAAGTAGAGACCATCCTTGCTTTGTAATCTTCAAAGTCGTCCTGTGCTAGCCTAGAGAAATCAGAAGACTCTTTTTGGTTATTACTTAAGAGGTTTTATTAAATGGCAGTGTTTATATCTGTGTACACATTTATAAAAGGAATGCTACATTTAAAGGGAAAGTTACATTGAAAACATCACATACATACTTGTCTACCAAGACAAGGCCTACTCTACTCTTCTGAAGCCTGTTATAATAAAGATATGTTAAAGCCTGTTTACTGAAGCAATTTAAGCCATGCTTAAGTGCCAGTGCTGTGAGACTGGTAGTTGAATTTCTCCACAGATAGATTGCATGTGCATTTATTTTATATTTTAAGTCCTGCATACACTATAGTTATATAAGTTATTTAAAGTTAAGGAAATAACTGTCCAGGTAAGCCCACATTTGCTTTTTTATTTCTTTTTTTGTTTTTTTTATTGAAGCAAATAACATTCAATATAATCAAACCCCCATCCAAGTGCTTTTAAATTTCTAATCACTAGTTTCTATTTTTCAGCTAGAAAAACTGAAGTACAGCTATGGGAAATTGCAACGTCATCATTCCAAAAGAGCAAGGGAAGCCAGCAAGGAACTGGCTGATGATGAAATTGACAAGCTAAATAAGAAACTAGAGGTAAGAACACACCTGGGAAACTCTCCAGCATCACTTCTCTGGGTTATGTTTTTAAATGCTTTCTCTGAAAACTGAGCTGATTTGTTAAGACACCTTTCATTCTTGCAGTTTAATTTTTGCCTTGGGCTGGACCACATATAGACCCTTGTTTTATTTTTTTTAAAGCATCCATGGATTGCAGTTTTAAAAATAAAAGCAACAACTTGTCAGAAGATGCGTTAATAAGAAAGTAATTTTCGAAAGTGACTGGTGTCTCATTCAGGTGTTTCACCATGTATGACAGATGGGCATTAATAATAGTGATATACAATATATTTACAAAAAGATGGAATTTTGGAATAATTTAGTTGCAATAAACTAACTAATCATGGTACTGGACAGTGGTGACATTACATCCAAATACGAATTTCACTGTACTCTGTACATGTGAAAATAATAATCCAATCAACCTGTACAGACACAGAAATAAAATGAGGTGGCACTGCTGTATAGTTTCAGAAGAAAAGCATGACTTCGTTCTTATTTCTGTCTCCAAATATTCATGTCCATTATCAAAGCCTATTTCTTTAGTGCTGAAACTTTCCTAGGTGTGATCTATGTATTGCATTCCTCATGACTAATTTACTACCTTTTTTGGTCTATATTATTATAGCATGTATGATGAAGGGTTGGCTTCATAACTACTTGAATTTATTATATTTTTCCTTCCTCCTGCTGTAACACCTACCTCAGAAGCTTTCATTGTGTTTTTAAAAGCTCTGTGTCCAGTTGATAGGTCTTGTCTCTTCATAATTGTCATTTCATTAAAAGCAAAATGTTGATGAGATGTCCCAGGAATGGAGACGGTAATGCAGGGGATGTACTTTTTCACATAATTTTAGTTATTAAGGGTTGTCACTTATAAAGGTGAACTTATCTACTTTGACATGCCTAGAAATGCAAGGGTGGGCCTGTGGTGCACTGCTATAAGTTCGAAATTGAATTTTCATCACCTGTTTCACCTTTCCTGAGGCAAACTACTTAGAACAAAATCTTAACTCCCTGGTGGCACCCCCTGTTTCCAAACAGACTGTGGTAATTGCATGCCATTTAATGTTACAATTTTAAGAAACCTGCCGGGCTTTTCTGTGCTAACACTCAACATTCTGTAATATTTCCTTTGACAATACAGTGTAGTTCTGTTTACATATGCAAGCAGTAAAATAGCTGAAAAGGTAAACAATATGTTTTTGGCTATAGATAGATAAATAGATACAACTTTTTTGTTCTCAGGAGGAAATTTGGCTTTTTGTGTAAGCTCTTTAAATAAATATATACATAAATAGATAGATATATATACACACAGACCTACAATATCGTCTGAACACACACCAGAATCACTATACAATACAGGCATATTGCTGTTGGTATAAAGGAGCCCCAGTCGTGTTTCTTGACACACTTCTGCTGAATAATTCATAGGCTGAAAGCCCTCTGTGTTAGTGTGTCGGAGAGAGGATGTGCAGCATTGTCATAATGGCGCTCATTTTTGTTTTAACTTTCTCCTTTGCTACTGCCACCAGGGGTCCAGAGTGTGCCCCATAACTGAGCATGCCCTTTTAATTAGCATGTTGCTTCTGTGGGGCTCTACTGAAGTGACGTTACCAGCCCAGCACACCACAGCATAGAAAATTGCACTTGCCATCACAGAGTTGTAGAATCAAAATTCTGCCCCCCCCCACCAATTGTATAATGGGTATTCTTTTAGTAAATGAAGACTGAAAGCTATTTATGTTGGTTATGTACCAAGATGGACAAATAAAAAGCATCTGTATCTGAAGAGGAAACCAAATAAGGTGAAATCTGCCTTTACATTAGATAATTCTTTACATTAGAAAGTTCTGCCAAACACCTGAGAACTACTTAATGGAAAGTATTTGAAATACATAAAACAGTCTTGTAAGTTTCATGTATCCTTCACTTAAGTAAATTTTGTACCTGTAAATAAATCATTCGTTATATTCATGTGTTCAATTAAGAGCATATTTCAGTCACACAATTGTTAGAAGATTTCACGTTTTACAGTGTTATCGTGTACCATAATATAGAAATTCAGTGATTCTAATTGTACGTTTTCTGTCTTGTTACTTCTTTGGCTTTTACTTTTTAGTTACAATGTATTCAACAAACAGAAAAGCACAGAAAAAGATGAAGTATTTGTCTTGCTTGCATGATTTTATTTTAAAGATATTTAAAGAAATAATCCACCTAAATATGGTATTTTTTATGTTTCTTACCGCATGTACTTTGTAGTGGTGGCCAAGAAGAATTTTCAATTTCAAGCAGAATGGACAGAAAGAAATTTATCACATACCAGAACTCGGTCGTGGCCAGTGCTGTACAGTGGCAATCAGTGTGAAAAACATTGATGAAAAAATCTCCCATTACTCATGCATTTAAGACTCATGTCATATAAACCACATGTCTGCTATCCAGTTGCTTGCTCAAAGCATGCAAAACAAATGCTAAAATATTGTTAAATAGTTGCTTGTGGAATTATCAGCACTTATATAAAGAATAAACCCAAAGACTCATGGAACTGACCTTTTGACATGAAAATTCTTTGATCAAGAGCCCTGTCTTTATTTGGAGAATAAGAGAGTTCACATTATTGGAGAATTCAATTCAAAAATACGTACAAACTACCATCTTTTTCTTTTGTGCATCACCACCATCTCCCAAAAACCCCACAAAAATATTTATACCAGTACTTGGCATGTAATGATAATATACAGACTTCTCCCACTATATGAAATTGGTCTTTTCCTGAAAAAACTGTTGTAAGGTAAAATATGTAATGTGAATGCCTTATTACAATTAATTTAAATGGAAAACATGCTTGTGTTGCAGGATCCAGAAATGACTGTCCAGTTTTTGTTGGAATAACACCAAATACATAAACATTAACAGAATTAGTCATCAAAAGAAATCCTAGTAATGTACTGCATGTTGCAGCCAAGAGGATATCAGAATAATCCTACAGGAACAGAAACTTTCTCTGAGCTCAATCAGAGCTACTTTAATTGATACCAGGAGTATACGAACTACTGTTTAAAAGGGGACATACTGTACTGGGACTTACTATATTGGTTGATTCTCAATGTAGCCACATCCTTGATTATTAAAGGGTGTGCACACTTCTGCAACCAGGTTTTTGTATGATTTTTTTTTCTTTTTTCCAGTAAACAGTTTCTGATTTATTTTCATGTTCTTTGTATAGATTGCAATTCTGCAATGATGGTGGAATAAGTTCTGACAGTTTTGTACTGCACAAATTCTGTGTTTTTTGGCAGGGGTGTGTAGACTTTTTATATCCACCATTCTTATTGTAAACAATTAATATGATTTCTTGTCTTTTCAGTTTATTTTATGTTTGCATGGAACAATGTTTAATATTTGTACCTTCCTGCTTAAGCAAATTCCACCCTGTGACAGCAAAGTCTTCCTAATTTGTGTCTATTGTCAAAATTTAGCTCTTGGTAAGTCAGTGTGATATGAGCTGTAATGTTTGTATCAGGGCTATTAATCATTGAGATTTGATTGGTTTATACGAGGGGGTACCCAGAAATAACCAGAATTGAAAAAAAAAATGTTTTCATAATTTTTATTTACTGAAACTTTAGTCTCCTTCAAAGTACTCACCAAGTGAATGAATGCACTTGTCCCAATGGTTTTCCCACTGGTGGAAACATTTTTGGAATTGCTGAAAAGGAAAGTTGTCTGATGCCTGCAGCAAGTTTTCTTTGACTTCCTCCATAGTACAAAAATGCTTTCCTTCGAGTTCTTTTTTTTATAAGCTGGAACAAGAAAAAGTTGCACAAAGCAAGATCAGGTGAGTAGGGAAGGTGGCAAGAACTCCAAGACACACAAGTCAATTCAGAAATCTCTTCAATAGTCTTGATGATGATCTTCGTAAATTGCATTGCGAACTTTTTCAAGATTTTTGTCATTCCTGATTGTGGAAGTTCGGCCAGATCTTGGTTGGTCTTCAAGTGACATTTCCCCTAATTTGAAACGTGAAAACCACTTGTAGACCTGTGTTTTATTTAAAGCTTACACTTTACAAGCCGTTTCAAGCATCACTACAGTTTCAGCAGCTGTTTTCCCTAAGAGAAAACAATTTAACACAAACTCGCTTTTCTTTATGATCCCCCATCACAAAAATCATAGAACACGTTTAATAAGCGCCAAGAAAAACCAACACAGAATGCCATACAAACAATACAAAGCAACTGGACTTGGCAGACTGCCACAGAATACTGTAAGAATGCTACACATAGCAGTGAAATTTCGCAAATAGGTGTAGATTGCACGCCAGGTACAGATTCCGGTTATGTTTGGGTACCCCCTCATATTTAAAAAAAATACAGCCCTGAAAAATTTTAATATAAGTTTAAAGTTCTTGGGGCCACATAAGTCCATATTTCCTTGAGGTGAGTATTGTTTTCACAGTAATTGATTAAACTTCATACACAACCAAAGTACAATTTGTTTCCCAGATACAGAAGAAAGACTGTCAGTTTAACTATGGGGTGGAAAAAATTATGCTTCTACATTCAAAAAGGAGAATTTTCCAGTAGTTGACTGTATTAATTACCCATTCCATCATGTGCCATTTATTGTGTCTATTTTGTCAACGTAATTGTCTGATGAGAATCTATAGTTGGCTGCACATTACGGAACTTCTAGTATGTGAGACTTAACAACTGCAGTTTCTGGATCTTGTTACCTGGAGGAGGTCTAATTACACAACTAGGAATTGCATGGGATGACAAATTATATGACTCTGTGCAGACTTTAGTTTCACATTTCCAAAGTATCATGATCTTGCCACATTCTGATTGCCAATAACAGGGCCAGTACCGTTACAAAGGTTTTTACAGGTATGGTGAGTTCCACTGCAATCTCAGCCCTTTTACTTTCCATTTTCAATTCTGTTGTGTACAAGAAATATGGTACATCAGACAGATGAGCCTGCTATCTATTGGCAGATCCACAGCACCCATTTTTTCTTCATTCCTTTCCTTGTCGTATGTGTTGCACTTCTTGTGAACACTCATTGATTGTGAGCTCTTACACACGCACACAAGCTTGACCCTATCACTTAGACAAAATCATTGGGGCAAGTTGCAGACCTGTTGGTGTGAGTCGCTGTGTGCAAGCTGTGACTATTCCATATTTTCTAAGATTATGTAAAACTCTGTAACTGAATTTAAAACGTGCAGTGTGAAGGGGTGTATAAGCTAAAGGTGGGTATTATAAAAATGATGATGTTCTACAGACATGATTCTCATGTATAAATTAAACAAAAAGATAAAAAGTAAAAGCTTAATGAAGTTTTAGATGTGTAAGTTAGCCTACTTACTTTTGAATTTTGTTTTATTAAGCAGTTCATAGCAATTATCCTAAGTATTATATTAGTATAATATTTCATCATTTATTAGTTATCTGATATCAAACAAGTACAATTGTAATTTTCTATCAAGTGAAAACATAATAGGCATTGTAAATTGTGGCAAAGTTGACAAATATTTATATGGGTCCGATTGTGTTTATTTTTTCAATACTCCACTTTTATATTTATAATAGAAAATGCCATTACAATATCTATTTTGTCTTCATAGGAATTTAGAGCCAAGTCCAAAGAATGGGACACTCAGCGGGCAATGTACCAGATTGAACTGGCCTCCCTGGAGGAGCAACGCAGATCTTTAAACGAAAAGTGTGAAATCTTTCAGGTATTTGATTCCTTTCCCATACCTGCTCTGTATAATAATATAGTTACTGTTTATAAAAGAGAATTTGGAACTACAAAACAAAAAGGCATGTCTATTATCTAGGGCATTTTGAACCTATGGAAGTTTCAGCAGTAGAGATTAAACACCTTTTATTTAGGGGCAGGACAAAAAGAGAGTCTTTAGGCAGGCATAGATCGGTTATGTGAAGTGTGGAACTTGTTTTTTTCTCCTAAAATTGAATATGCTGAACTAAACTTGAAGTTGTGATTTAAGCCCAATTGTTGCCTAATTAAATCATGTCCCAGTTGCTGTCATTATTGTTGTGAGACAATATGCACCTTCATCTTTTATGCATCATACTCTGCACCAATACTGTCCCGGGGTCCTTTCAATTAGCAGTTTTGCCAGGAACAGCAAGATTGTGTTCTTGCAGCCCTGTTGCCAGCTTCAAAGGGCCATAGTTGCAAAGCTGATAATTAATGGCAAAATTCTTGCAGTCTGTCCTTGTAGTTCATACTCTACAGCCTTGGAAAAGTGTATAGTCATTTTTTGCTGTGTCCAGTTTGTAATTTCACAATTTAACAAAATCAAAACTGCACACTTAAAGCACAAAGTTAATGCCAGTTGCCCTCTTCTCTTCTGGTGCACTGCATTGATAGTCCTCAAGTTGAGCCTGAGCTTTTTGCAGCTTTCTTTATTTTAGGAAAAATAAGTATTCTGTGAGTGATGACCTTTTCTTAACCAGGATCAGGGCAGCTTTACATGGAATGAAACATTAATGTGTAAATGCTAAACTTTGGTGAAGGTGAAAGCAGGAATTTCCAACTTTTATGTGTGATAATTTATGACTTTACTGTTTTGTGGCAGGAGGGGAAAATGTTAATTTAAATCTTGTACGAAACCAACCTATGACTTACATAGTGTTAGCCTGATAAATGTCCAAAGTAATCATTTGCGTTAGGGATGTCAAACCAAAGGCTTCAAGGAAAGAAGTTAGAGTTTTTTAGAAATGGGTTTTCAGCTACGTTCACCTACTGTCTTTTGGACATTTTCAGTATTTCCTCTCATTTCATCTTAATTTTAAAACAGAAAACCTGCCAGAATTATCACAGCAGGCTGTCATATCTTCAGCAGCAAAAAGACGTAACAGAACCTCCTCGGAATTCAGGTGCTTCTCCAGGGAGATGGGGTTTCCTTGACTTGCCACAAGAGGCCATCCCCACTGAAGACCTAAAGAGCACTGTTCAGGAGTTAACCACAAAGAGAAGGGAGCTTCAGGAAGAGAAGCAGCGTCTCCTGCTTGATCTGCAGCAGTCTCGCTCTCTCAGACAGGTAGATATCAATGACTAAAGCTGTCCAAATTCTAAAATACATTTCTTTAAAATAAATTACAACTTCATATTCTAAAATGTTTTTTCATAATTTATGCCAGTTTTGTACTTGTGTAATGCATTAAGAATGGCTTATATTATAGTGTTTATTTCAAGAGATTATGCTGTGAAGCAGGAGGCAGAAGTGACTTTATTGAATTTATTCATTAATGACAATGCATTTCTTAATATGTTACAGATTTCCATCAATTTCTGTTATTAAATACTTTGCATGTGTGATCCAAGCTGCTTTAAACACTGGTGCTGTACTGTAAAAGATGTGTAGATAACAGTGGACATCTGAATTGAAAAGTTTTAGTTCAGTTCATAGTCTGATATTAAAGAGAATTTAAGCATAAAAAAATCCAGTGTGAACTTAATTTGGGACTCTGTGAAGTAGGGCATGAACCCAAACAAACCACTTGGCAAATTTATAGATTAAAACACAATACTTCTGTTTATTTCTGGGCCTACCTAATCAGATTACACCCTGTCTAGGCAGTGTGCTGCCTACTGCTCTTTTCTGCTTCACACAACACAAAGATAGTCTCCTTTTTAACCAGGAACTATAGTTTTCAGGAATTATTGGACTCTCCTCATTCTTGTCCAGGAAAGCCTTTCCTTCTGCTCTAAGCTCACTTGGTTGTGGCGATGAGGTCCTTTTAAGCACCAATCACAAAGTACTTATGGTTAAACTTGGGTAGCCACTTCCTGGCTTAGCCCAACTCTACAAAAATTACTGTGATCCTGTCACCAGAGCTCCATCTAACAAAGTCAGTTATGTGAGAAAGTACAGTTTCAAAAATTAATTATAATTAGCCCTAAAAAAATCCAGTGTTCCTTTATGTTTTTGGTGGCATAGTGTAGAGATATCTCTGGTTCACAATTCATCTGCATGATCTTATTGTTAAAAGCTACAGATCAAGACATTGAGGAATTTTGAAGGCTTTACATATATTATAGAACATGAAAACCATTACTAACAATGGAAGAAGATATGGCACCACAAGATTTAGCAAAGATCAGGACCCCCTTTCAAGAGAATGCTACCAAAAGGCCAGTGGCAACCTTAAAGGATCTTGATGAATTTATGTTAATGACTGGACACTTAGTGTGTACCAGAACAGTTTAGCTAATTCTTGATAAGTCTCAACTGTAGGATAAGATGGCAAGGCACCTTTCACAAAGAAGCAACATTGAACCCTATACATATGTTATTTAAAGACATAGTCAGCCCCCTCGAACTGTATGGTAAAATTTCTTATGATCTAATCATTTTAGAACTTTTTCAGCTTAATTAAAATAAAAAAGTTTGTATTTTGGCATCAAGCCAGTGGAGCATAGAACTACTGTCAAGCATGGTTGTGGCAAATTCTACTCTTCTGGGAGTGCTTTGGGACTGGACTTTAAATCAGTAAGCTGCCAGTTCATTTTCTGCCTCTGCCTTGTTTTAAAAATATGCACATGAATGAGTGTAACATGTTATGTTCTTACATGTTGGCTTGGATAAAGGTATTTGCCAAATACTGTATACAACATAATGGTGATTACCAATGCATAAAGTAGCAGAGAAGTATTTGAAATATCTTCTTTAAATATGGACAGGTAACTTTTACTTGGTGTAGCTAATCTATAAACTTGGTCTTGGCTCTTGTTTTTCATTCTTATACAATTGATATTAAAGTCTTTAATGGCTTGCTTCTTCTTATATGTTGACATGCACACCCATTGCTGTTTAAGGCTCTTTCTTTTGGTTTAATTTAGGACAATATTGTCCTTTTCATTTTATTCGGAATAGTTAATGAAGTATAAAGTTTGGGACAATATTAAACCAATAAAAAGTAAGATAAGAAAATTGCAGAAAGCTTACATAGAAACTTGATAACTGACCAAGGAATATATCTATAGTTCATAAATATGCTGAGGAGGAATATTATGAGCAAATGTATGCAGTTAAAAATCAGGAATATTATGAGCAAATGTATGCAGTTAAAAATCAATCAAGATTAACTACATAGTAAACACAGCATTTATGATTATCTATATTGTTGTTTGAATGTGGCACAGGAAACATAAGACTGTCTTTCAGTCTTGCTGTGTGAAATTAACTGGGGCATTCCTAACTCTGTGGTATTTGGAATCCTTTCTTTGGTTCACGTTTTCTTCAGAAAGCAGAAGAAGAACTCTCAGAGGTTCGGTTAGAGCTCCAGTCATGTGGTAATCTTTTAAGGACATCAGAACAGGAAAATGCAGTCTTACGAAAGGAAATGGCCAAATTACAGGAGCAGCTGGCTAGAAATGAAGACAGCTACAGGTGAGCCAAGGCTAAAATTGAAACAAAAGAATGTAGAAGAAAACAATATTACTCTTTGCAAGATTAGTGTAATTTAGTTTTGTGTGATTTTATTCCCAAACCATTAGTTGATTTGATGCCTTGCAATGTAAATTTGTTATGCAGTACTTCTCCGGCAGTGCAGGAGTAAGGTGTAATCGGTCATCTTTACTAAGTTAACAGTAGCTTCACAGTCTTTTCACCATAACTGTCTTAAGTAGATTGAGAGCCTTTGTCCGTTCAGCTTCTGTTAGATATTTCCTGTTGTGTCCATAGCTGAATTTTACATCAGCCACACAAAGTACAGTTGAGAAGCCTTTCATCTTTACCTCATTACATAAAGGAGTCGTCTACAATTGAACTGTTCAAAACAAGATTAAAGACTCATTTCTATTCACTTGCTTTCTGTGACCTTCAGTAATACTGATGGTTTCCTCATTATGATTATGCAATTTTACTATTTATTATTTTATTTATTTCTATTTATGTTAATTGAAAGTTTTTTTTCTTCTTTTATTGTAAAGCACTTTGGCCACAGCATTCCTGTGTTGTTTTAAATGTGCTATATAAATAAATTGACATTGACATTCCTTTTCTTGTTTCAAATCATTCAACAATTTACTATCAAAAAGCTGGAATTAATTTTCTCTTTGAGATCAAAAAGTTGTTTCAGGGAACCATCTCATTTCCTTTTCCCGTTTAACTTCACATAGCATGTCTATTCAACTGTCTTAAGAAAACACCATTGTTGGCCACATATATGTGAAAATACATGTACATCTCACAGCTTTTTCATATATAATATATATCATGTTTGCTTAGGCAGTGTTTTTTTCTGGTTTCTATCTTTTTAGGTAACATTTTCATTTAGGCTGTTAATGCATTCTTATACAAATATCTGAAGGGACTGTTGATGGCTGCCCTGCATAATTTTTTTCTGGAAGTCCTATGCTGTCATCAGCGGTTTAGGTCACTTTTAATGACAGAGAACTGTAGGCTGCTCTTTGTGATTGCAGGCTACAGGAGCAAAACTCTAAGCACCGGATGTCTACTGAGCTGTTAAACCTGAAGCTTGCTTTGGAGAGCTCTGAACAGCAGCTACAAATGAACCATAAAACCGAGACCATTTTAAAAACTGAGATCACACAACTGCAAGCCAGGTATCTAGTAAATATGTTCCTTTTTTCTGAAGTCAGGAAGTTTCTTCAATTTGCATAATCTCAAGAAGTGAACAGTACACAAGTAAAGAGACTTTCATGAATAATCTGGTTGCATTTCTTCTTTCCTACAACTTACCCCCCTTTACCTCTGTTTTTGAATGTTGAATTCAAGATGAGAATAAATACAATGTGAAATGGCATTCTTTTAATGATAAATTACATATACAAGAGGTAAAATTCTAATATAAGCTAACTGCTAAAATTGTTATCCCGTGATTATTAATTATTAACTAATGTTAGCCTGTGATTATTCATTTCCCAGGTAGGTGTATATCCACACCTGAAATCATGCCAAAAGTCTCAGACACCAAAAGGCGTTTTTATTTTTTATTATACAAGGTAATGTCATTTGAAATAGAAAGTTTCAAAAGAACAAAAAAACAAGACACAAATTGCTGTATCTCTAGAATGGTAATTCATATATTTTTCTACTTCTCAAATACATCACCAACACTCTTCTTACTGATGGTTTCTCTCTCTTTCTCTCTCTTTTTCTCCCCACCCAGTAAACTTTCTCTATCCATGACTTTCTCTAGACATGACTCTTAAATTAGAATTGGCAGTTTAGTTCTAGGTAAGGACCCAATGGTTTTGCCTGCTTTCATGGCCTCTCTCTATCTACGTAGAAGGCCAAATGCATATGGCATCTGCTGTGTTGCTTCATAGTAAAAATTCATAGAAGCACACACAGCTTCACATAGGTAAGGTAGCAATATTTTATAAGCAGAAACTAAATTGTGACTTGTTTCCCATTATTAATGATTTGCTGATATCAGTGAAACTATTTTGGGTAATTTTCCATTCAGATACTTGAAGTACTATCTGGGCCATACAGTGTCAGCTGCTGGTCATTCCCAATGCCATTTTGCAAAATAGACCAGGCTTAAAGTTTTCTGGTGCATGGCCATCTTTGAATTATAAAAATAGTCCCTGCCCATCATGACATTTTATAAAAGCAGCAACAACTGTGTAAAATAAGGAAAAACACTGATCGTTTTGGATACTGTGACAGATAGTTGGCGCAACTGAACCCCACGTTCCAGGCGCAGTGCACATGCACGTCAACAGTCAAGGGTTCAAAATAAAGTTAATTTTATTATACAAAAAAAAAATACCTTTTTTCAGGACCTTTCTTTACAAAAGTACTCACAAGCACAGATCATATAAAAAATCTCCTCTACTCTCCTTCAGGCAAGCCTTGTCCTCCACCGCCTGACTCCAGCTCACCTGGAGGGGTTGTGTGACTTCTTTTGTGCCGGGCCCAGGAGTGTTTCCACTGTCACATGAGGAGCTTCCACATTGGAAGCTCTTCAGGGGCAGGCGGAACCTCCTTAAAATGTGTAAGTCCTCTCCCCACTGCTCTCTCAGGTGGCTCCTACATACACCGACGGAGATAACCATCAGGATTACAGTTCCCAAGGTGCTGTGCAGGTGTACAAATGGGAGCTCTACCCTAGTGATGCTGCCATCTGATATAGTGGGGGACTTCTTAGCACAAAGAGACATTCCTTCCCTGTCCTTCTGTTTTATGTTCCTGGACAGGAAAGGTATCTGTGACTACCCTAGCCGGAAAGCTTGTCCACCCATTTCCTTCCCATATGGCATCTTGTCCAGGTAAGGAACCACCCTCCCTTCCTGGTCAGAATGTCAGTCTGTCCATCTTACCACCTACAATACATTTTGACCAATTGTGTGACAGTATTCTTGCTATTTTCAGTGGTAAATAAGCATGGCTGTCTGTTAACCATTTAGCAGCTTCTGCTTTGAGTCACCATATACATACAGTGAGCATATTTAAAAAGTGTCCGCTTGAAATGAAAGTTTAGTTGGTTAAGGATGGGGAAGACACAGTAAAACTAAATGTTAAAAATAAATGGCAGTAGGCTTGGTTAGTAGAAAAAGGTGGTGAAGGACAACACTTTGGCACTAAATTAATGTTTCTGCCATCTATTTATGGTCTCTGCACTGTTTGTTCTATGAAGCTACTGTGCAGCACAGGCAGTGGGTACAAAAGTACTGTTTTGGCATGGTGCAGATCAAATGGATATGGCAGCTATTCATGCTGTGCAGTTTACATCAACTACCAGGTGCAGCAGTTATCACAGCTGCCACTACATCTATTCTAGATAATGTGTGCAACATATACAATAAAATACGTATTACTGCAGGTATTGTGGAGCGTGACTTGTGACAATAACTGAGCTATTCACTGGCTTCTGTGAAAAGCTGTTAGAGAAATTACATGCAATTTCTGCTCAGAAAAGACAATACTTGAAAAGCGAGTCAATTGCAGAATTTTATTTATAATCCAAAAAGAATGAGAAAATAATGGGACTGTTTTAAGGAAATACATTTTAATAATTGATTTATTCACAGCCTTCTGTATTGTAGCTCTTTTCATCATTATGTTTTTGCACTCTTGTCTGTTTTTAAAGCCATTAAACAAAGTTGTTTGTTGTTTTCAAATTTAAGTTTTCTTTTATTATATGTACTAGCTGTTCCCTGTGGCTCTGCCCGCATAGCAGTGAAACGGGACAAACTTTAAAAATCAATAAACAAACAGGTATTTCTAGCTAAGCGGAGGCAAGGTACGCTCTAAAACATGGCAACAGGTAGACTGACTCGAACGGAAGCTGGCGTGTGAGTGAGGAGGGCCCCATCTGGCTCCCCACTCCTGACGTTACACTTCCCCCTCCTCTCGGCCTGCAGCCTCTGTCTCGGCTTAGTGCAAATAAATTGCTCCTGCAAGTGAATTATGATACTTAATGCAGTGAGAGAAGTCGCAAAATTGACCGGAATTTTCAAGCAAGTTATAGAAAAAAACCCGATCTAAATCCGTTAAGTAGTTCTCTCACGAAAAGCAGACAGACATAAAGATGGACAGACAGACTTTGGATTTTATATATATATATATATATATATATAAGAGAGAGAGAGAGAGAGAATATATATATATATAGAGAGAGAATATATATATTGATAATAGTCTATCTGTTGTGCTTAGTTGAATAAAGTTGTCTTTCACAATTATTATTTTAATTGAGTCCAATTCTGTACTGGTTCATGCCTTTTGGATTTCACATTTTGGATTAGGCACTTTCATTTTGGTCACCTGAATTTAAGTCCTTATGTCTAGGAAACGTATAATCTGTAAACAGCAACATTTCTCAGATAATAGAGTAAGTATTTGTGTACCTTCTTGTAGTTTTTTAGCTCTACTGTAGACACTGAAATCTAAAATTTATAAATACCTGCTGACAGGTAAATTGTATCTCATTTTGTCCTATGGAAGTCAAAGGTGTATAAAAATACATAATCCGTTAATCTTAAAACTGATGGATATCGTATTTTAAGAGGTGCTACTTTTTTCAACATTTTAAGAGAGAAATTGAAGTGGTAATGTTGTTTCTTAAATTCTACCAAATAGACCCTTTCAGTCCTTTGCAATGCAACTAGTAATTGATAAACATTCTGTTAATCATTGTGTTTTAGCCAATATTAACGTTAAATAGTATTTTCAGTAATATTGTTTATTAGCTCAACAATTAATTGTAGTAAATCATAAAAAATGTATCATGACCACTTCCATATTTGTATGTAGCTAAGAGAACGTATGTAAAGTGAACATGACTTGGAATACCTTCAGTTATTAATAAGCGACTGCTCTTTCACATGTGTTAATTTGTTGTCTGAAAAACACTGCCTCGCAATAAGAACAGTCATTGCTTTCACACACGCATTACTTTTTCAACATAACTATTTATTCAGTTCAAAATATGTCTGCACAGATAGTAATGTTTGCCACTCCACTACTCTTCAAGAACACCCCTGGTGCTTGACATAGCTCTTTTATGCTCCTGCAGTGAGGAGCTGAGAGTCAGTGCTGGCAGATAAAAGCAAATATCACTTTTATAGAGCTGCTGCTTCATTTGCCCTCTTGTCTTTATAATGGTTTGTGCTTTTATAGTAATATAAAGATAGCAAAGCCACCCTAAATGTCTAAACAGTGCTTGAATGTGGAACTGTATATTCAATTACAAATAACTTCTGTTTTTCATTTTCTATCTACAGTTAGTAAATCTCACAAAGCTTATTTTTATTCTTAGGTTGGAGACTTCACATTCACACTGTATGCAACTCCGAGACACTCTCATAAGATCAAAGAATGGCCTGGTATTTGTTGAAGAGGAAAAAAACAAAGAAATTAACATGGTACTGTTAAGTGACCTTACATCTAAATGGCATTTGATATTATTTTTTTCATACAATGCTTCATGAAGAGGTTTTACTTTTATTCCTTCTTGTTCTAAGGATTTTTGTGATAATAATTGCAGTTTACATATAATAGCATGCTACTGGATAGGTCAAGATAGCTGAATTGTGTCAGTGTTTCTTTGTCTTTGTTTCAGTATGAATATATCTGTAGTAACAAGTAAGAGAGCTCACTGGTAGTGAACCCTCCTACCTTGGATGAGGCTATGGATGCTCAAATATATAAAAACAGTGGATTTATTAAATAATTCATGTCAAGGGAAGTGTGGGGAAAAGGAGCACAAAGTATAAATTGGTCCATATCTATCATTTGGGTTGGCTATTCTTGTTGAATATCTTAAACAGAATTAGCCTCTAAATAGTTTTGCTTGTTTATTTGGATAGTAAGACAGCCTTTAGGAATATATTAAGCTGAAACCCATGGTAAAGTTTTCAGATATGTTGATTAATCCTTAGTAGACAAATTTACATATACATTTTAAATGTATAAATATGAACAAAAATTAAATCTTTTCTCATTTATAATAACCATCCATTAATGCTGTTATTTGCCTAAGCTTAAGGAATCACTGCTGCAGATGGAAGCTTGTCACAGTTCAGAAATGCGGCAGTTACAAGCTGAAATGACAGAAGTGAGGGCAACTCTACAGCAGAAAGATAGTGCCCTGGCAGAAGCCATGGAGAAAGCTTCCCACCTTGAGGACAAGCTGCTGAAATGCAAAGGGAAGCCAACAGAATATCAGGTATGTTAAGTGCGTATGGTTTAATTTGTTGGCCTGAGTTAGATTTTTTTTTGCATACTGAGTTTATTTTCATTTATATTTTTGCAGTGTTGACATAAATTCCTTAGACCTACACACTCTGCCTAAAAATTTCTTCATGAACTATGTCAGTCAATTCAAGAAGCACAAACTTTCTGTTGCCTGTCTAAGTACTTAAGCAGTGTGAAGGAAATGCCATTAAATTGGTGATCTGTTAGTGTTAAATACATGATTTATTTTATTTTTATTCTCTTAATACTCTCTGAATGAGGAATTTAAACACAAGCTAATTAGAATACTTGGGGCTTTCAAAACTAAGGCTGTGCAAAACTAACACTCAAATCTTGTAAGGGTATAATGAATGCAGGTAAATGGGGCTTACGGTATGAACTGCTTTTCAAGCTTTATTTACTTTTTACATTAACCTTACCCTTCACAGACATTTACTTTCCATACTTAGCTGATGAACCAAGAATGTGCTTAAGTTTTGTATTCAAAGAACCAAGGTTGCTGCATTGTCTCAGACATTTGGTGATAATTGATAAACAATTTGAATACTATCCCCAGGTTGATGCCATCTGATGTGGGCTATTAGAGTTGGCAGACTTTTGTGAATCTTGCAGTAAGTTTGTTAAGGTCAACCATGAAATGGGCCTGGCTTAACTGTTGGGTAAATCTAAGTTCACACTGACTTACTAACTATATAAATAATAAGCAAGTAACTGCAGGGAGTTAGGCAGAATTCTTGCTTGGAATGACACTATGCCATATACATATTCATTCTTCGTGGGTCTAAGATTTTAAGTGTTAAGAGAGACTTAAGTATTTTGTCAGATACCAGTCTTTTTGGACAAATACAACCTTGCAGCAAAGCAAAGTTATTCTGTGCCATTTCTCAATTTGCCATACCACATTAATCATGAATTTTGTCCTTGTTTTAGGTGGCCATGATTCAGCTTCATGCCCTCACGGTGGAAAACAAACAATTGAAAGAGCTAATTGGCACCCTGGAAGCACAAACCGGCTCGGTAATACAGTTGATTTATTGTTGCAGGGTGGTAATAAGCAGAGTTCCTCAACTTTAAAATGATTTTTACTTTCTCGTATATGAAGTATAGGGAAAATATTGGAATCCTCCAAAAATTTGATGTTGAGATTTTGATGAATCTCGACATTTTTAGACCTCCCCGAGTCTGAAAATACCATTTTTGGAATTAGGTCTGTATGTGTGTGTGTGTAAACACAATAACTTGAGTACGCTTTCACTTAGGTCAACCAAATTTTGCATACAAGTACCAGGTACAAAACGTAGATTTCTGTCAACTGTTGGGCTGTTTCCGTTAACCGCAAGTGGTACTTTGCAGCTGCATGTATAAAAGATAGAGTCCGATTTATTCAACTTTACTTTTATAATTATTCAATACATTATTAATTTGAATTGATTTGTTGTTGATGGTTCTTTAATGTACATATATAAAAATATAATCATTGTTTTGCGGTTTACTCCTCAAATATCCATCCCCATATCTGAGTATATGAGAAAATCTAGGGGAGACCACTCTCGATTTTTATTTAAGACTAGGGGGCTTCACCCCCCAGCTCACTTCGCTCGCCAACTCCCGTGTTTGGTTTTCCAGATACACACTTTTAAGATTTTTTTTTTCTTTGAATTGTTGCTATTTCATTAGTTTCACTTTAATTTCAGAACTTCTTTAAAAACAATATTTGGAATCTTTAGAGTATCAACATGCTGAATCTTTTAAATGAGGTCCGTGAGACATGTGTTTAATGACTTTGTACCATAATTCAGGATAGGTTTCTCTGTTTGGAATTTCAGCACAGACCAAGCGATCTACATCATCAGCAGTTAATAATTTTTTTTGCAAAGTAACCAATAAATGCATGTGAGGTAAACCCTGTTTTTGAAATTCTCTGACTTGAACTTCAAAGCCTTACAATATTTACATACTTTAGCCATATCACCTATGTCCATATATTCAATCTCTATTCGCCTTTTCGTTATTTCTCAGAGTAATAATTTCTCTTTGTTTGCGCTAATGCGATCTTTTACTTTGTTTTGACACTTTTTCATTTTTTTTCTGCTTTCACATTCTGTATCTTGCTCTGCATGTGTTTCACGCCTACGTTTTTTTTTGAGTGTTTTGAATTCCACTGTTTTCATTATCTATAACCTGCTCTGCATGTGTTTGGCCCCCTTGTTTTTTAACCTCTTTATGATGTTTTACTTTGTTTTGTACTTTTATTTATGACCTCGCTTTGTCCTGCTATTTTTTCAGTTACACCTGGTCTGTGATGATTATTTTCCCTTTTTTCGAATAATATCCTTTTGTTTGTGCTAATGTGATCTTTACTATCTTTTTTTTGATACTGTAGCGACTTCCGCGTCAGACTCGAAAAGAGAAGTTAAAAAAAAAAACAAAAAAAAAAAAACATATGTAGTAAAGTCTCACAAAAGTTTTACTTGAACAATCTTCTAGCACCCTCTCCAATCCCCTCCCCCCCCTTACCGCATCAATCAATACCCCGCTGTCAGTCTTCTGTGCTGTATGTACTCCACCCTCCCTCAATCAAACCTAATAGTCACTCAAAAAAAAAAAAAAGGCTTCAACCTGCCTAGGATGCTACAATACTTTCGAATTTTACTGCTGTCATATTCTTTACCTTTCTCTGCATGTGTATCGCACCATCGTTTTTTTTACCCTTTTGATCTCTAACCTGCTCTGCATGTGTATAGCGCCAATGTTTTTAAACGTCTTTATGAAGTTCTACTTTTGTCTTTTACTCTTTGTCTTTTAATTCTGAGCCCAATTGGACATGCTTTTTTTTTCAATTCCACTTGTTCTGGGCTGATTATTACTTATTTTCTGAATTTGCACCTTGATTATTCTTTTTTGCATTTTTTTTCTCTCCAACGCTTTTGAGTCTCTTTTCTCCGCGCTGGTCTTTCTTCTTTGCTTAGTCGTCGATGTTTCATCTATAAAGTATTGTCCTTATACGCTTTATATGCGCTGAGAGCCCTGGATCTGTGTGTGCTCAAAGCCTTGACAAGACTGAGTGTTTTGCTGTCTTGCAAGAATCTCATGTTCTACGTCCCTGCGAGACAGTCCTGAGTCAATCTCTTGGCACAAACTCTCAAGTTTGGCCTTGGAGCGTCTCGCAGGGACCTTAATCTCTTTAGTCTCCCGGGTCTTTTAAGTGTCTTCCATGATCTTGACGTGAAGATCACATGTCGTCTCCCTAGTCTTTCTCTCCCAGGATTTTTTTTTTATAATTGAGAGATGATGTTGTACTTTAAAATTACTTCTGTGCATAAAGGGCAAGAACCTGGACAAACTCTATTGTAGTTGAGTCCACAGCATGCATAATGTGTGCAGGTACTAGACTCCTATATTGCAGAGGCATCAGCTAATTCAAAAGAATTACCCAGGGCAGGGGACATGGGCATCGCTCTGTGGAGTCCCAGCAGTCCTTTTATTTTGAAGGTCCTGGTGGTACAATTAAATAAGCTACTGCTGGCTTTTAGTTTCGGAATTAACCAAATAGCTTCTGAGAAACTGTGTTCTGAGAAAAAACAGTAAATTTTGCAACAATGTATGAATGAATGAAAATTGCACAAGCTTTTGTGAAAAATCACCAACAAAAACACTAAATACTATAAATTAAATTATGAAAATGATAATATTGAAATAGAAAATAACTTGTGTGCAAATCAAGCAGCTTAATTCACCATACCATATGCCTCATATTAAGTAAATGAAATAGAATTAAAATGATTAATCATTTATTCACAATTAAGTGTTTATTTACTCAGAGAAATATCTAAGCAAAACCTAAACAGGTTTCATTTTGTTTATGACCGATCTGACCAAACTGTTCATCAAAGTGGTAATGTAGCATGGTACTTGTTAGATATTTTTAAGGAAGCATCTATCATAACTGTGCTCTTCAATGGTCGTATATATTGCAACTGTGCTCTTCACTGCTCTTGTATAATGTTAGACTGGTAGGATCTGAAGCAATGTATTCATACGCAGTAAGACCATACGCCTTTTTGCCATAAAAACTGTAAAAGAAGTAGTCTCAACACACAATGAAGGTTTGGGGCAGCCATCCGTATATTTGTCCCTGGCTGCAAAAGGGTGAAGAAAACAAAGTTGCAGTGTTTAGGTTGAGTTCCACGACTGAACTGATGAGGTTTTGAAAGATGGTGAATTTATAAGCGTGAACTGGAAGTGATGTCATCTGGCCGGAACCAGAAGTGACATCAGTCTGGGCGCCAGAATTGTAAGTGATGTCAGTCTGGGGACCCCGCCACCCCCTGGCCTGGCGGGTAATTACCTCCACTTGTTCCACTCCGCTCCTTTCCAGTCATACGTGTGTGACAACAGATTAATCCTGCTTTCTTCTGTAAACACTTGTCAGATTTCAGAATTGATGTTGCCAAAATAACATGGAAAGGTATATTTTAATCATCATTTAAATTAAAATTTAATGAAATTTTTTAAAATCCTTATATTCTTATATATATTTGTGCATTAAGTATTACAAATGACAGAAATGCTGCTTCAATTACCCTATTAGAATGGTGGCTCAGCAATGCAAAAAAGTGGCATTTTTAAAAATGAGAATGTTTATATTTAAATACAAAAGCTGCCATTCTGTCAATTTAAATAAATACATGCTTTAAACAGTCTAAATGTTTGTATTTTAGTTCTTTAAATTAATACATGCTTTAAACAGTCTAAATGTTTGCATTTTAGTTCTTTTTATTATTGATGCTGGTATTTTCCCTGAATCCACATATAAGGGTATTCAGTATCATAAAAGATGGCACCCTCTTCACCTGCCTCTGGCTAGACCAGCCTTCTAAGACAGAACAGGAAAGATTGTATTATATGTGCCTGCAGTGAATCACTTTGAAGTTTATTATAAACCATTTATTACATTAAAGTCCTACTTGCTACATGGAAGGCAGATGAACAAACTGCAGTGTAGCTGCAGAGAGAAGCAGCATCAAAACATAATAGTAATAATATTTTAGTTTTATAGCACCTTTCTCAAACTCAAAATGAGACTGCACTAAAATGTAAGAAGTCAACAGTCGAGCAACAATAACAAAATACATGAAAGACACTAGATTGACAAACCCCGAGTAAAACAAAAAACAACCACACAGAATGTGCAAATGCCAAAACACAAAAAAATTACAAAATACTTCGTCAGGAAAAGTACAGGTAGTGAAGATCAGCCTCAAATGAATTGGAGTGAAGAATTCCGGAGTTGGATAGCCATGACACTTAGAGTGTTTACATGTGCTTCAATAACCTGATTATTCACAGAAAGCTGATTTCAAAAATGCCATGTAAACTCTTATTCTGAATAGAGAAAATGGGTTATTGGCCTCTGAGAAGCCTGATTAGCAGATGTAGATTTCTCATTGAATAGTCCAGTTATGTGGCCATGTAAACCCATAATCAGGTTATTGTCAAAGATTCTGTATTCTGGAATTGTTTGTTGCACTCTGTCAGCTTGCGCATGTATTTGCTTCACACACACATTCAGCAGCTATGGGTAGAAGCATCCACAAAATACACGTCCAGAGGTACTTGTTTGGTCCATAGCAATATATCTTCTTCTAGCTGAAATTATCTCTCAGTATTTCAGAAATCACTACATTCATGTTGATGAAGAAGACGTACAGTGCTAAATTCAGCAACACAATGTTGAGAGCAATAAGGTTAAATGGTTATTGTAGTTAACGAAAACTAAAATCAAAACTGAAACTATCTATATACTGTGTAATATATATATATATATATATATATATATATATATATATATATATAATTCACTAAGGCATGCAAGACAGAGCCACGCCCGCCAACTCTAAGACCATGGGATACGACGACAACTCACAGAGCCACGCCCACCAACTCTAAGACCATGGGACGAGAACGTCCGCCTGCCCGACTGTTACCAGCATTCACTGCAATGTACTGGAGTGTGGAGTGTACCGGAGAGAGGGCGGGGAAGCGGGCCCGAGAGGTAGCAGAGACGAAAGCGACTGAGGCGGTGTTCAGTGAGTTGTTGCATCCGGACAAATGAGCAAGCAGTGCCTCGAGAGCCTCTGTCGTTCGTATCCCATGGTCGGGCAACTTGGTGGATTATATATATAAAAGCAGCCGGAACTGAAAAGAATAATGAAAGGTCAGGGTGGCTGAGAGCTGCATACCATTATTATTACTATTATTTCAGCAACACTGGGGTGTAAGGCAAGAAGAACATGTTCTTAGCAAGGCTGAATTGCACAGCGAAGCAGAAAAGAATTTGCTGTGTGCAAGCGTCAATTTGACTAAACATATTCATAAAGCACAAGAAAATTATAATAGGTGTCATGCTTATTTTCAGATTCATGGTGGCTGATGATGATGTGTATTTTTTCCACAGTTTTATGACATTGGAGTATTTTGTGAGCATGCGCTAACAGTGCATTTCTGCCGCACACACCATGCGACAGATCACCCGGATTGCTTCCAGAGTGCAGGAGGTGACACCTCAGCACCACATTGGAACAGTCTGAGGTTTTTACCATGGCTGGAGTACTAATCCTGCCACCATCCTCCCAAGTTTTCCCTGTAAATTAGAGGACTAGCTTGCAGGCAGGTTAACGTCATACCCAGGATGAAGCAGTTGCTCCAGGGCCCAACGGAGTAGAATAACTTCTGATGTTTATGGAATTCGAACCATAAATAGGGATTATTGAGGGATCAGGTTTCTGGCTTCAGGTTATTAACTTTAATCCAAATATGTATGTGCATGTAAATGCATTGAGTGAATTGTGTTGGCACCCCAAAAAGAGAGTTAATTCTGAGGGGCCGAAAATTCCAAGTACCAGAAGACCTAAGTGAGCATGTGAAAGGTGCTATATAAATAAAAAGTATTATTATTATTAAGTGCACCTGGAGGTTTGTAAGACTGAAGGATCAGAACTAGAAGTAGAGGCTACTCTATGTAAGACTTTCAAGATGGTAATCAGAAGTTTGCATTTTGCATGTGAATAGGTTGGTAATCAGTGTAGCTGGTAAAGGATAGGAGTGAATGTTTTTTAATTGGAAGACCAACCAGTGAACAGGGAATTACAATAATCAAGTCTGGAAGTATGGAAAGCATGGAACATTGTTTCAGCTGCTTTCTTTATTAAGTAATTGTCAAAGGCGAACAATGTTAGAGAGATGGAAAAAATGCAAATTTTGTAAGTGAAGTTATCTGGAGTTTGAATTTAAATGATTAGCCAAATGCACTTAGAATACAAACTGTTTGTCAGTAAGGTATAATGTGAACTAGAAAATGGCACTGCTACTTGGAGAGAGGTAAAAGAGACATAAGTTATGATATACCGAAAGCAGCAATCAGGTCCAGGAGAATGAGAGTGTTGAGTGTGCTAGTATCTGCAAAAACTTGGTGGTCATTAACAACTTTCAGGAGGGCAGTATCACTGCTGTACAGCATTCAGAAACTGGAACAGAAAGGATCACAAAGATTGTGTTCAGATAGAAAAGTCTAAATTTGTTTGGCAGTCACTCTCTGCAACACCTTAGCTAGGAAGGGGAAGTTAGGTAATAGGTCTGTGGTTATCTAGAATGGATAGATCGAGATCAGATTTCTTAAGAATAGAACTAATGGCAGCAGTTTTAACATCAAGTAGAATAGAGCCAAAGGCTAAAGATGTATTAATTAGGTGGAAAACAAATGCTCAGAGGCTTATGAAGGGAGGGAGTAACTAGAGAGAATTGCTGACAGATTTTATTGAATTAAAGAAGTGTAAAAGAACCTGATACTGAGCAGATGAAGCAGTTTATCATTGTACAAGTCTACTGAGTATTATCGAAGATGCACAACAGAAACAGGCTGCCTATGTGTTTTAAATAACTTTATGTTCATATAGCACTGTCACTAGTAGAGCAGACAAGTACACCAAATAAGGGGCTCCTACACATAACTTTACTTTTACTACTTTAATTTCAATGTACTTTGTCAATGCTTACATACCAGTAACACTTGCCATGTCTTTTTTATTTCAGAGTTTGCACAGACCCCATTCAAAACTAAAGATGGAGACGGTGAGATTTGAGGAGGAAGTTTCAGCAGTACCGAACGACCTAGCCCAACAGAAGGTGCAGCAGGGTTCAGCTTTTCAATACTTGGAGGAGCATGTCAAAGGGAGTGGCGAGTAAGTTACTGAAGTTAAAAAAATAACACAAAATTGTGCAACTTTGAAGCTGCTTAATCAGAACCATGAGCCATTCTGGTCATTTCAATATCTCTGAATATTTCTCTTATTGATATATTAATGCATTTTCTTGATAGTTATATTCATAATGGAATTTTCAGGTCTTCTCTATATCTATTAATTATTAATCTATTATTATTTTCCTAGATCAATTCATATTTGCCTTTCTTATACCTGAAGTTTTCCTCAAACATCTTGAATTACACTGGTTCATAATTGATGGTTTTGTGAAAGGGCTGTCAGTGCTAGTGTTCTGATAATGGATAAATAAAGTTCTGTATTGATCTCTAAAATACAGTAACCCAAACAAATATACAACACCTCATATTTGAATAAGTGCATCGAACAAGAAAGGAAACTCTGTGTGACTTTAATTCAGATATGCAAGTTACATCCCGTTATTGATGCAGCAAACATGGAAGGAATTTTAATGCATTTCAATCCCTCTGGCAGAGTGCTTTTTAGTCTTTCAGACAACACACAACAATATGAATACTAAACAGCTAATAAATCTAAAAAAGGCATTCAATTTGCCTTTTAGATTACACTTTTGAGATGACCAAATCTAAAACGAGGCTGAGGGGAAGGAAGTAGCAGTGGAACATACTGTCAAAAATTATTTATAACAGAACATATTCTCAAAAATCATTTTATTGTTAAAAAAAAAAAATGAAAATTACTATAAATAGAAATGAATCTAGATGTTAAAGAGGTGTCACCTCTACAGACCACAGAAATAGATATACTGTAATTTATTTGTCTCCAAGTTGAAATTAAAACTTTATAGAAGCTCAGGAAAAAAAATATATACATACAGTGTATTCCATAATGTTCAGAACAAAGACACATTTCTCTTTGATTTTCTCATCGTTTCCACACACTGGTGATGCTGTGACAAACCTCTAATGCAGCCAACTTCAGCTACTTCTTGTTTTGGAGTCTTGTCCCTTATGTTTTCTCTTCATCATATGGATGTCCTGCTCAGTTGAATTTAAAATCTGTTGACTGGCTTGACCATTCAAGAATTTTCCATTTTTAAGCTTTGAAAAACTCCTGTGTTATCTTAGCAGTGTGTTTGGGATCATTATCTTGTTGAATAATGAAGTGCCCCTAATGCATTAATGCAGCATAAATCAAAAATAATAAAATATATATAACAAACAGCTTCTGAATGATTTGCAAATGTGTGAGATATAACTTGATACCTAGTCAAGAAGAAAAACATCTGCAGAAATTAAAAGAAAAGAAAAACTGTGGACATTGTTCAGATACTAAGGAGCTGAAAACACATATGATTGCAAATGAGTAATAATACTGTATTTATTGGACCAGATGCTTTAGTGGTACTGTATAACCAAAGTGAGTGTCATTTGAAGTGCTGTCTACTACTGTCATTACATTACAACTGTAGTAAAATTCTGTGCTAAATAGTCATAGCATCCATATTGAAATGTGTCCAAGGTAGTAAACCAGCTGGTCAGTAATTTATTTTAATTTGATTATCACATGATTTAAATCTTTTACACACCTTAAATCACATTTTTCTTGAGCCACAGTTGGCCACCAGAAACGTCCTCTATGAAATCTTCTGTAATGCCAGTGAGTCCTAAGGTATTATGGTCATGACTCACTAAGTACGTCCTGAGGAATGTCCTGTTGAAAGAAATCACATCAGCTTTAATGTTATTCATGGATGTATAAGAAATCATGATGAGTAGCTGCTACTGAGCTTATCTGGCATTTTATCTTTTTACATGAGGACTTTTTTTTTCCGTAAATTATTTTTTGAAAGATATTCTTCCTCCTAATGATCCCTTTTTCAAAAGCTAGTTTAAAAACTAATACCTAAGGTGATTTTTTTTCTTGAATAAATGATGCAATAGATGCGGTTTCTTTAACATTTTGGAATCATTGAGCTAACACTACACCCCACTGTATTTTTGATTAAACGGTTTCAACTTTGTTTTAATAAACTGTCTTCTGTGGAAGTAGTAACATTGGTGTCGATATAAATAGTTATTTCATGCAATCAAAATGTATCCTTTTTTTGATTTTTAAAGTAAATATTGGTGAAACAACGATGTTCATTTTTAATGCATAATAATTAATAATTTGTAGACCCTATGAATCTCTGAACTTGCATCCCACAATTCAGCACTGTCTGACTGATCAGATTTGCTTCAGTAATCCAAAGTTATTTATCTTTGGAATTTAAGATGAATAAAATGCAAACACCAAAATCCGCAGATGCTCGAATCCCTTGTGTAAAATGGCATAGTATTTACATCGTACAGTATACTTTAAATAATCAATTTACATTGTATTAAGAATAATAACTTCGGCAAGCAACATCCCATTTTTCAAAATATTTTAAGATTTTTATTTTCTTGTCAAGAGATAGCACTTTACATTTGAACACTCTAGATGAGAACAGGCCATTTAGCCCAACAAAGCTCACCAGTCCTATCCACTAACTTTTTCTAAAATAACACCAAGTCAAGTTTTGAAAGTCCTACCACATTATTTGATCGCTTATGCTATGTGTCAGTGGCTCTCTGCATAAAGATAAACTTCCTAATGTTTGTGTAAAATGTACCCTTAACAAGTTTCCAGCTGTGTCCCTGTGTTCTTGATGAACTCTAAAATAACTGTCTCAATCCACTGTACTAACTTCCTTATTGATTTTAAACACTTAAGACTCCTCTTAATCATCTTTTACTTAAATAAAACAAAAATGCTACTTCTTAGCCTTTGAGGAATTGCATTGACCTCTTAATTGCTTCATATGAGTCGACCTTTTCACAGAAATAAAGGATGCACACAGTGTTATGGCAAGAGCCTCACAGTGCCTTACAGTCAGGATTGCTTACTGAACTGCTGTTGTGTAAAGAAACACGGGGTTTGTGTGAGTGTCCCTAACAGTATTAACGGTTTCGTCGTTTGAAACTTTAGTATTCAACTCGCAGTGTACTGATTACTTACATGCAGTCTGTGTGTGTCCAGGCCAATTCTAGTTTGCACAGCTTTTCGCACACGGGCATGTACAGATAACCTAACCCAAGTTTAAATCTCCCTGCCGGATGGACTCCCTTTGATTGGCCTGGGTCGGGGAGGTGGAGGGGATAGTGGGGGGCAACAGTTTAAGGAAGTCCAGTTTCAGTTTAACTTTTTGGTTAGTGATTGTTTAGTCGTCTTTGATGGAGTGTCTGTTTTTCTGGAATATTTGCATGTCTTTTGTCTGAGTGCTTCTGTACTGCTGGAAGTGTAGAGATGGAAACCATTTTGCACCTTGGCGGTCTGTAGTGCTTAGAAGCCGAAGTAGGATAGGTGAGTTTACCTTTTTTGGTAAATGCCAGAGAATACAACAAGCCAACTAAAGAGCAGTGTGGTGGCTTGGCAATTGGCTGCCATATAGGAGCTATAAGTTTACCCCTAAGATGAGAGGCTACAGCCAGATCACTTCATTCACGTTTATTAAGCATAGTGTTCGACACGCATCAAATTCAAGTTTTTGGAACTTTCTGGATTTTTCAAATCTGTAGTTGGTTGAACACCATGGAGGCTGAACCCATGGATACAGGGGATCGGCTACAGTTGCCATGTTAATTCAGGAGTGTGGGCATTAAATGAGTGAAAGCCATTAATACTTTTAGATGCTTTACTAGAAGAATGGATCTGTGAGCTTAACTGGGCAGCAGTGATTTAGGAACATAAATTATATGGTCAGTATTTCTGAAACTACTAATGACTGTTGTAGCAGAAGGATTAATTGCAATATGAAAAAATAGTGGTTGGAGTATCTCGTTGGTTAAATAGTGTGGTGATCAATACTATTTAGATGAGAAATGTTAGTTTTTTTACTGAAAAAAACAAGTATTTTCACTCTTCAAATGGTTTAATTCATTGAAACTGTTAGTTGATATACCTGATCCATATCTGAGTAATTACTACCCTTGGTTAATCTTTGCTTTCACTGTTTCCTAATTCTTTGGGTCAAAAACGGAGCCTAGGTGTAGACAGAGCAACCTGATCTTATCGTAGCTGCGTGACCTTATCCAGGGTCATCTGTCATCTCGCTTGACAGACCTAAAAGACTTCCAATGACATGGAAATACATTTCTAATTGTATAAATAATATTTAGAGTGTGATAGAGCTTGTATGTAAAATAGTTTGGAATGAAGGATGATATCTGTTTGCTGACCACTTCATGTTTCAAATGTATTATCTGGTCTTTGAATCAACGGGTTTTTTTAGTCACTGCTTCTGGTTTTCTGTCTGTAAGACCAGAGTTGCACATGTGCGCAGATTAAAGATGGAGTGATATCAAAATTTCACATTCATGATTATAGTGTGCCAAAGTAAACTGTAAAATTGTGCCCGAGTCAAAAGTATATTCCTCAACATAAAGAACTAAAATGTAAATGTTGTAAAATGAGAGAGATGCTTTATTGGTCAAAGCCCAGATCTGCCTGCTGTATGTGGCTTACTGGTCAAGACACACCGCTCAGTAGCCAGCTACTATTTTGAGTCTTTTTTTTTTTGCAAACTGAGAAGTAGAAAATCGTGTGCTTAATGCCCCGAAATGCACTTTATCTGATAAAATAGACAATGAAAAGAATTTGCACATGCTGCCAAACAGCTCGGCAACCTTTTGTGGTACCAAAATAAAGTCAAGATCCTAATTAGAGTGGATGTCAAGCTGAGAGGTGTATTGGCTAATCTGTTTTCTCTCTTTGCTGATGTTGTGCATAGGCTCAGTTATGTTGTGTACAACAGTGCAACAAAAAGGTTATTCCGAAGAAATCATTTTCATAAACTAAAACCTTCTCCAGGGGTGCACTGCTTGTGCACTCACGCCTAAACCCTGCTACAAGCAGTTGTTATCTGTTACGACCTTACAGAAGCGTTTTTTGCTGAAAAAGTGTATTTAAGTCTCTGTATAACTGTGCAGATTGTAATTTTTGCAGGTTTACAACATGGTAAGTTTAACTTCACATGTAAGCACATCATTCTGTTAATTTCTCTAGATGTTGCTAAGTCCATAAACGCTGAATCTGCATGAATTAGTGACCTCAAAAGCACTGAAGATCTGTGAGTTGCTTGCTAGCTCAAGGCAGTAAATGTCAGGCACCAATAAAGCTTAATAAACAAAGGATTAGACACCTTAGTGAACACTAGAAAGACTGGTATGGGACACCAGGCCTATTGTGCCTCCTTACGGAGTCGAGACTTGGGGGAGATGTCAAAAAACGAGGCCTATTAAAGCCCATTGAGGCATTCCTTGTGTGACTTTTGGGCTATACAGAAAATAAATTGTTGTTTTCATGGTATCTGAAAGTGCTAATTCAACGAAAGACAGCAGTCATATATACAGCAAGTAAAGCCTTCATTAGACTTTCAAACCTAAGACATGTTTACATGTGCCCTCGCCACCATTTCACAGCATAAAGAGTAATGTATGTGCCTGCTACTGCTGTAGCTCCAGAGATCTGATCTGAAGTCTCTGCCCTTTCACATACAACTATGGTCACTCCTCATTACACTAGTCTAAGTGAGTGTGGATCTGTGTGTAAGCGTGCCATGTGAAGGGCTGCCATAGCATTCAGTGCTGGTTCTTGCCTTGTACCCATTTCTGCGATAAGCCTTAGACCTCCTCATCCTTAACAATAAAATAAGTGGGTTCAATAAATGAATGATGGATCTTAATAGTGAAATAGAACGGACGTTTTTCAGAGTGAGCTGGGTCCTAACAGTAGAAGAAGAGAATATTCAGTTCCTTCATGCATTTCTGTATCCCTCACTGCATTATTTTGCTGCTTCTTCTTTTGTGTAGGTTTCTCCAACAACAGAATGGAAACAAGCCGCAGATGATGACACCAGAGCCACAAGTCATACTTGACAGTGATGAGCTTGACCATGATAAACCACCCCAGGCCTTGTCACCTCACAATCCTCCAGATGAGCCCTTTAGTGATCTCTCAGCAAAGACTGATGGTGTAGAGGAGAGGCCAGCCTCCAGAAGGGGTACTTCTGCCATGCATGACAGTGATTTTATTGAGGAGGATTTGTCACATGCTTCTGTGTTTGAGAACGTACTGGAGTCTTTACCAACTGAAGAGGAATTCATGCTGCTGGCAAGTGCATTTTCTCTCCTAGTCTTTTTTGCCATGTAACTTGCTGGCTAGTGCCATGTTGGAGGCCGAGCGATGGAGTCTTGCCATCTCTCTGTCTCTTTGGATACTGAGATGTTTCTGTTGAGTAGCACTGTATGGTAATCTGATTGACGTGAGTGCACTCACTACTTTCAGCAGTTCTGTATAATCCATTTAAAAAAAATGAGAGGAACGGTACCATCTGAAGTTTGTGGATTTACCTCAATGGGCTGTGAACTTTACAGTTGCGGTATGCCCAATTCCCTGTACATATGTCCTCTTTAAAGTGGCATCAGATGATGGAAACCCTTGCCCCCTTATCTTTTACTTACAAGACGTTGGTCAGGGCCCTGCTCCTCTGTATTTCTCATGGGACCCAGGGTACCTCAGTCAATAAGCAACAGCTTATCCAGTTTAGCTAAAGGTAATTCCCTGTAATCAAGTAAGTGAGCTTCTGACTTCTTCTGTACTTGTGAGGGTCTCCCTCTGCTACACCCCTGCATATCTGGTTAACTGCACGATCTCCTTAACCACGCCAACCCAAGCAGTTAGAGATGTGCAGACAAATGTCACTGCAAGAAGTCACTCATAGCCCTGTCCTGCTATATCCTCGCACAGAGAGGACAGCTGTGACTCGGAGTCTCCAAGTGAGTAACCAGTTGAGCCGAAGGGTATCCCAAACCACCACTGAGTTAGTGGGTTTCTGATTGCTACTGCAACTGTGACTGTCCCCTGTTACACTATGGCAAGCTGCTTCTCTCAGCCTCACTGCAACTCCTCTACATCCCCTGCATATGTGACTAACTTCGTGACCTCCATTTTTTTCTGGTAGTTTATTCTCTTCAAGTCCTTTCTTAATCTGTAGACACTTGGTGCACCCCTCATTATAAGGGATAGGGAAGAACAGCCACAGGTAGCCACTCTTACGGCCAGTGGTGATGTCCTTGAATCTTTTAATAGGTAGGTCTTCTGCTGCCCCAGGTTATGTACTAATCCCGATGTCAATGACCAAGGTGATGATCATAGAGGAGTTTATCGCAGTATACCAGAAACCCAGCTTGGAGTGAGTTGGAGCTTTGGGGCCTCATCTATAAAGCTTGCATACGTACAAAATGAGACTTGAAAAGTGCATACGCCACTTCCCACACAAACGTTGGAATTTATAAAAGAAAGCCAGACAGGGTAGAGTGTATACAGACACATTTATTTCAGTCCCCTTTTAAAAGGGCCAATGCTGTGTATTTGCACTGAAGAACTTTTTTTTAGTTATTCCTCAAATTTATATCGGCTACCTGTTGTCACTTCTTAGGGAACTGGTTGACAGGTCAGGGATATCTCAGCCAAGATTTACTCCTACTTGCCTGCTGTGCTGGAAGCCATTAACGGACGAATGAGAGGGTGCACATATATAAAACGTAACAAGTTTTTGACAACATAAAAAGGCAATTTGCATAAGTGTCCAATTCTCCTAATATATTTGCACTAATTTACTGCACAAATATTGCAATAAGGGCATCTAGCGAGAATGAAGTTGTTTTTGTTAACGTACAAGTCCTCTCTAAAGCCAAGATGAGACTGACAAACGTTGTGACTCAGTGGCCAGGGTCAACCTGTGATTTCATTTATTTTGCGTCAGCATAGATTTGACAGACAAGATGGTACTGTGTGTAGTGGCTGGCTTATTGAACCCTCAGTTTTTCACATGGCCTATACTATTCATTGTACCAGCAATCCTCTTGTTACATGTACCATGTGACAGTGGCTACCACTTAGACGCTGGCACCTTACACCTTTCTCTGGGCCCCCTTAGAGTGCATAGGAGAGGTGCTATGATGCCACTGCACATGATTTTGCACTCAGTTGTGTAGTGTGGCCAGATACTCCTGAATTCAGGTAGCAGGGTCTCGCCACGTCAGGTGAGAGGCTGCTCTGCCAGCCAATGAAGTTCTGCAGCATTGTGACTGCTTATGTACGAGTGTGGTTAGCATGCTCCATATGTGGACACTTCAGGGTGGCGTTTGATGCGTGCTCACATATGCATGTTTACAAGGCAATTGTGATTTAGAAATGGTAAATTGCATCGAAATGTGTGTATGCCAGGTTTTGTAAATCTGATATTACGCATTTTCCTGTTTTTTTTTTTTTTCTTTTGTCCTGCGTGTATCTCCACAAAACATTTGAGAAATGTGAAGCCCCAGACGTATTTTTTTGGCTCTGTTGCTTGAAGACACTTAAATATTTGAATTTATAGGGGGTTCCGACCACAGTGGCTCAGACAGTGAAGCGTTCATCTACTTTGGTCAAAATCTGATTTGCTTTTGCACAGTGTGATACTGTGAAATAAAGTAAGCCTCCTGTTCACCTCACTCTCGTTCTGCAGGCCCAGGGTCAGAGCATTCAGGCAGTGGATCGTTTTCTTCAGGAGGAAGACCGTCGCATAAGGGAACTGGAGCAGCTCTTCGATTTCTACATAAACAAGATGGGTGTTAGCACCCATCAGGCAGTGCAGAGTTGCCTTAAACCTAAGTTGCTATGACAGGTTTGCTAACAAACTGACCTGTTAGATGTTGCAGCAACAACCAAGGAAGACCCACAGCCGAGAGGTGCCTTCCATCCTCAGAAACAGTAAGCAAGTCCTGGAATGTTCTGGAAATGCATGGCCATGATGACTTCTTCACAAGTCATCGGGGGGGGATGCAGTCATGTATCTTTTGCATACGTTGGTTACGTTTTAGCAAAAGGGATTGTAGATTTTTAAAAAAGTATATTTTATAGTAGGATAGAATATTTAAAAGTTGAAGAGAGTGTTATTTATTTTTTTTATCAATTTGTAAATTTTATAATTTATTGACCGGTGAGTTTTTACTGCATTCTTTCACTTTACACCACATTGTGGTTCTGTGCCTACGTGTGAATGTCTGTTGGTTGTCAAAATAAAGTAAACAAATGTATTTTGTCCATTTTCATCGTATTCATGCACCAGTGGTAATTCATTTTGCTCGACATCCTAGATGGTACAACAAGCAGAAAAACGGAAACATCCACTCCCAGCAAGCCCAGGGCCACAGAAGACATGGGAGCCATCTTGCTGCTCTCTGCCAGTGTGTGCCCCTCACAGCACATCTCATGACTTATCATTCTTCAAGTCAGCAGGATCTTAGAAGAGTCGCCATTGACTGCCTTTAAAACTGAAAAGACAAGATTCATTTCCGTACTGAAGAATAACATTAGAAGAGGTGGGCTTTCAGTCCGGTTCTAAAGCTGCAGGCGGCAGTTCTGGGGTAATTGGGATGAGGAATCCGCACCACCACTGGGGGCCAATGCTGAGAAACAGAGCCCAGTAAAGTCTGCTGCCAGAGTGGCTGTAAACTGCTTGGGGATGCCAAGGAGCGAGCTCAGCCTGGAATGGAGGGCTGGCAATGAGGTGGAGCTGCATTGATCGAAATCTCTTAATAGTCGATTTATAAATGTGAGGTCAGTGCCAAGTAGCATCTGGTCAAAAGTGACCAGAGGATGTAATGGAAGGATGTACTGTATATGTGAAGGGCGCTATGTAAAAATAAATGGGTTGGTTAGGTTGAAATCATCAGATGGCACATTGCCGAAAAGCAGCTGGGGGTTACAGTTGTCCTGACAGATGACCAGCAGGTGTGGGGTCACTGATGCGATTTTTCTGGGTGTTGTTGAGGATGATTTCCAGACTCTTAATGGCTTTTGAGCTCATCACGGTTGTCGGCTTTCTAATGATGGGCTGTTCTTTTAGCCTTTTATTAATACATCTGAATTAATCAATCTGTATATAGTGCCCTTCATTATGCACAATCCAGGGTACCTACCTTTTAAAGTACACAAAGCTCCACAACAAAATGCATGATCATTCAAGAGATGCCATTCGTTTAAGAGAGTGATGCCAGTTGGTGTGGACTTATGGCACGTGGGAGGGCACTGACACAATGACACTTTTAATAGAGTCCTTCATTGTCTGCTTCCAGAGTTGCAGTCCTGGAGAGTTAGTGACAGACCAGAATGGAAAGACCCTTGGAAATGGTGACATTGCTGAAGACGACAAGAATCTTAGCAGACTTTTGAGTCACCACACCACCACAGATTCGAGCAGAGCTCTGGCAATAACAAGCCAAATTGATTCAACAATTGATTGGATGACTTTGCACCCACGTTTTTTTAATTATTACCATTTTACTACAACTTTCTTGTTATGTCCACCATGCTTTCCCCCCCACTGTGTACAAATGAAACCACCCAAAACTCAACTGCCCCATTGTCGTGCTGGTCAGCTACTGCCTTATTTAAAAGCAGTATATAAACTGGTCATCTGATCTTTCTTTTTTCTTATTCTAAGAATGTAATCTTTAATTTTACTCAAATCACTCTTATTTTGTCCCATGTCTTTGGGACTTAGCACCTCTAGCAGAAGTGCTTTGGTAAACCTCCAAAATGACACCCTTACAGTGAGGAAGGCCGGACTGGTGTGTCTCCGTGTTTCTGGAAGTACAGTATAGGACTTGTCACATTTTGGGAGTTGACAAACAACTGGTTTTCTGTGTCTATGTTGTCATTCTTTCAGCTGGGCTTACCTCACAATAGGTGGGCTCTCCTTTTTCACTTATGAATAAATCCATCTACACCCTTTACCACTACTTTGATAACCCGTCCATTTTCAAACATAGTTGACCCAGATTAGAGTCACAAGGTGCCACCCATTCATGTGCAGACTCACATTTGTCTGATGGAGATCAGTCAAGAGGCACATCGGTGGGGCTGGGGGACCTGATTTAACCCCAAAAAAGACTTGGGGAGAACCTACAACCTTTACTTTGAGTTGGAATGAGGACCACCAAATTCACAATGGTTTACTTTTACTCCCGAGCCCAAGATTTCAGTAATGTCTGGCTTTAATTTCTCCAGACTTTACCAGTCTCTCTACAAGTGCCATCAGCCCTTGCATTTCACCCTTCTCAGTTCTTGTTGTTATTCAGCTGTTAGCCCATAGTCATCTTCTGAAACCTGCTTCATCACCTCATGTCACACCAGTGAATGGGTTCTGACTCTCAGAACCAAACATCCTCTTTCTGCTGGAAAACTCCAGAGCATGCCATCTCCTTTTTGTAATCCAACCCACCTTGAGCTGTTCATGTCACAAATCAATACAACATCCAGCAAATCCATTAAAGACTGGAATACTTCAGTATGGTTCTTCACATCCTGGGTACCTGCTGTCCAGTGATGCAGTTTGCTTGTGCAAATGTCCATGGCTTGCATTTAGGCCAGCTTCATTTCTTCTTGCTAAACTGAACTCAGCATGGGCTGGGTAACATGGTGGGTGAGATAGTTAGGTATCCATTTTGATGTGCTTTTCTTTTGACATGGGCCAAAGTGGATACTACTATGATCTTTGACTGCACACTTAACATCACACCTCACCTCATTAAAATTCCTTAGGAAACTAGGATGAGGGTCCCTGTCCGGTTCCTCTATCTTATATGTAAGGCCATATCAGTCTCAATTGAATGACACTTCTGCCAGTGTGGTGGAGACTTGTATGTGTATGTATGTAAGAAACTCAACAGCAAAATGTTCACTCCTTCCTTTATAATCCATGGTTAGCAGCAACAGCAGTCTCCTCTGCTCTCTCTGTTTATCAGCTAAATCCAAGTTCAGCTTCTACTCCCTGTAGGAGCCAAGAGTTAGGAGCTACAAAGGTTTGAGGACACCTTTACTACAAGGGGAATCCTAATGGTGGACCTCAGTAGTGAAATACAGCCTGCAATTGTTTTGGGACATGGGTGCCGCCTCAAGGTTGGCGTCTCTAAAGGGCAGGTAGGTGCATAAGTATGAATGATCATATATAATGCATTATTTCTTTACAGTCATACAGCACCATTCTCACTACTCAAAGCAACATGTTTGTCTTGCTTGCAGACATATTTTATGTTTGCATAAGATAATCACAGTGTGAAATCTTAAAAGATAAGTGGCCACTACAAGGTGTGACCCCCACCAAAGGACACCTGAATATGGAGCTCCATGTATGCTCTCCATCCACAAGTGCCAGTGAAACCTAGCAAGAGAACAAAGCAGCACCTCCATAGCTTAAGACATCCAGAATGAAATGATGACGAAGGAGCAGTGTCTCTGAGGGCTAACACTGCTTATAAGCTCATAGCTATGGTAACACCAGCAACATACTTGAGGGTGCACCTAAATATCAGGCTGGTGTAGGTGGAAATATGTAAGACCGGGCAGAGCAGGCTCTTTTTTCTTAGAGGACTGTATTCTTTTAACACGGACTGTGCCATCCTTCACACCTTCTACAACTCTATGATGTCCTCTGTGATTTTCTACACTGTGGTGTGCTGGGCCCCTAGTCACGTCAAGAGAAGCCCAAGGAGCTCCAAAGGGCAGGGCACAGTTATAAGACATACTGTGGACCCCCAGGAGGTAGTAACAAAGGAGAGAATGAAGACAGAATTGAGTATCATTGTAAATGATGCTGCACATCCTCTCTCTGACGCATTAACACTGAGGACTTTCAGTACAAGTGTGTAAAGAAATGCTGCAGGGGACTCTACATCATCACTGTGACAGCTCTTTGTTATCTCCTCTAGTAAGTTTTCTCTTTTTAGTAAATCTCATGGGTCTTTGTTATAATATTTATGTTCATATTTAGTTATTTTACTGAGCTTCTCTAAACAGCCAAATATCTCCCTTTCGACAATTAAACTTACCTATCTAAACATATTTAAGATAGGAATTTCAGGCTGTTAATGTTATTGTATGTCTGGTAAGTCTAAAGCTAAACTTGAGAAAGCACCAACTAGAAGACTTGTAGCTGCCACCCAGTGACAAACTGTGATGCCCGCCCCCCCTACACACACACACACACCTTTACAGGGAGGAGAAATGCCAGGTACACCCAAGTCCAGCAATGCACACTTGGAAACCAAACCAGGATTATTGCCTTTTAACTGGCAAACAAAAACACTACAAAGAGTGAAACAATGTACAGTAGTGAAGTTTCTTCAGTTAATTCTTCCCCAGTCTTTACTGTGGCTCCACGCGCTGTCCTCGGGCTCACGCACTGCCTGCCTGCACCTTCACACCACCGGTTTGGCTGCACACTGCTCTGCCCAGTTTTCCCAAATCTGTAAAACTGAAGCGCTTGCAGGTAGGTGGTCTCTCTCAACATCCCACCCTGTCCACACTCACCATTTCGAATAAACTGTGGCTTACTGTTGCACATGGAAAAAGAAACAGGACAATGGAGATTAAAATGCATGGAGCAATAGTGTGAAATTCATTAGTTGTAGAACAATATTTCAATCATTTGCTTTTTCTGCAAAGCAAATTCAGTTTCACAAGAATCGTCTCGCTCATCACTACTTTGGGCAATCATGGTTACATTTTGATTCTTCTACACTGTGCCAGTGGAGCTCTTTGCCTTACCTTCAGAATGGACCTTAATGGTTAGTAAAAATCATCTACCACCACTCTACTCGTAAATGGAGGGAGGGATGGAGCATCTGACAGACTAGTGCACGCACTCACACCCACCTGCCAGTGGTCCTTGACCTGAGGAGCCTTCCAGGAGCCATATGACTTCCACAAATGTTTTCCACACTTTCCAGTAGCCGCCTGTAGAAGATGATCAGTGTGTCCATTAAAAGAGCAATGCACACAAAAATCCACCAGACCTAAACAAAAGACTTCACAATATGCATTTGAACAAAATGGGACAGTACACATGAAGCTTTAAATAAGGCACTATAAACAATAAGGTTTCTTCACATCTCTTCTCACCAATACCAGTGAAATTTTGTCTATTAGTCACATAATGCTCAGATTTATGAGTTGACGAATGCAAAAAACCCCAAAAATGTTACTTATAACCAAGAAACAAAGGGTAAAACAGAAATAACACACAACACAACATTAGGGTCGCACTGGGACAACTAAATCATAAACTAAGACCTTTAGAGTCCATGCTTCTACACCACCAGCCATTCAGCTGAGGGCAGACACACGTCTAATAATGTTTGTTAAGAAATTCAGATTTGAATATTAGTATTTCCAAAAATTCCACTGAGAGACCAGTGTGATCTTTAAAGCATTGGCACACCCAAGGAAAATATTCACTTAGGAGAGAAGTCAAGGAGAACGAGGAGAAATGTCAACTGAAATGAAATGAGAAGACGGAGAGATCTGAAAGTAAAGAACAAGGACAGCAATATGGATTCGTGGCCAGTCCTGTGCCGTAATGTTTATGGGATGCAACATGCCGAGGGCATTTAAAAAATGGTATTCGGGGATAGAGGGGTGGAGGACACATCAGAGCAATGATGCCCATTATTGTATTATACTTCATTTGAATGATTTTCTGTTCAGCATAGTATTATGGAATAAGGTACTGAAAATTTTTTTTTATTAAAATGGTACGGTACCAGCAGTTCCATACTTTCAGTACCTCAAGTAAATGGCAGCTTTAAAAGACCTTGTGCTCAGCTTTTCTTTTTTCTTGTCGCCAATGGACTGAAGACTCCATGAGGGATTAACCATCCAGAAAGCCCCCTCCACCCTTCCCAAACACCATGGTGGAAAACTCAGAAAAGAACCGCGGAGTGTGGTGCAACAGGTTAGATCAATACACCCTAAAGTATCGAGTTTTATATCAATACCAGCGTTCAGACCTCTGTACTGCTTATGAAAGCATTTCGGAAGTCAATAATGGACAGCTGCAAAATCCCCGTCTTACTCCTGGTCTCCCTGGTGTGCTGCTCCATGGCGCAGTGTTTGTGATAGCTGTGATATCCCAATCGTGTCAAAGCATTAAAGGGTGAGTGCGCGTCTCTTGTGAATTGTGTCGCAGCATGTAGTTTCGTTTTGTGAAGTCTAAGAAACGGATATTTTTCCACAACTGCAATATCAAGTGTTAAGAGGAGGGGGAAAACTGAAAGGGAAGCAAATGTTAACTTCCAGTACTGAAAATCCCAAAATGCTGGTACCATACCATTTTATAATTGGTTAGTTTTTTTGTTTTTTTTTTCAGTATTGGTATACCATGTAACCCTAACTAGAAGGCTAGACTGAGACCGTGGGAAGAATGAGGTTTGGGTATCCGTTATTTGCTTTGGTACCGATACTGAGGTCAGAAAGTCAAAATTTTAGTACCAATCCAACACTAGTATGGAATTTAAGCTCAAAACGTGACAGAAGCAAACTTCTTATCGAGAGCATCATTAGTTAGAAGGCTGCTAATGGATATTTTATTAATTACTACATCGAACCCAATTCTCACAAGGCTGCTTTATGGAATGCAGCGTACATGTGGGGGATTGGCACCGAATGGGGGAAAGGGAACATGAAAGAAACGAAGAGAGGATGAGATGGAAGAGGAGAAGATAACAGAACACCATATGTCTTAAGGAGGTAAGATGCAGGAAGAGGAAGGAGGAACAGGAATCTTCGATCTCAGCAAATGTAATATCCAAAGCCTGTTGCCACCAAACTTCTTCTCCAAAGACCCAACACTCAAATGAGGTCAGGGCAGAAAAGAAAAGAGACAAAGTGGCCACCCATTCTGTAAAAGACTGGAGTACGAGACCAAGAAGGAAATCTGCCTGATTCATGCCATGCCCACAGACACTGAATGCTAATCCCACTATTTCATTTTAGGCTTTGGCTCATCCGTGCATTCAGCACACAGCCACACTTGTCTCATCTCTCATGTCACCATAACTGACACGCGCCATCCGAGGAGTTCTGGAAAATAGCACACCGACCGTGGAGTTTCTTTGAAGCCGCAGCATCCAATTAACAGTCTGACAACACAAAGCAGCCAAGCGTGAGTGCAGCAGCAGTTTCTGCCGTGGTGATTTTGGCTGAGCTCCAGCAGATGAGATCTTAGCATTTAAAAGCGACAGAAATCCACCAATTATATATGTTTCTTTCTAAACCTGCTTACGGGATGTACCTGTCAGCATTAAGCAGCAGTGACAGGGAACTGGAAATTCTCCCAGAGTCGCATGTCACTTCAAAATTGGTGGCCAATGAAATGCCATTCGGAACATCTGGATTAGTTTAGGAAGCAAATTCAAAGCATGCAGCTCTTCAGACTGCTTCACGCCTTGTGTCACAGGGAGCAAGCAGTGGGCTGCTTTCCTCATCAGAGTCTTGGGGAAAATGGACTGCCATGTCAGACGACCGACCGTCTCAAAAAGACAACAGCATTTCTTTGAAATTTTCTCTCGTCTTTATTAACCAGGATGGTACTTTCTTGTGATGTAAGGCACATTTTTTACCAGTTTAGACTGAATGACACAAAACTTCAGTTTAATAACTTAAATGGTACAAAGTCTGAATGGTTTTTATGTAGAAAACATTTCAAGTGATGCTGCTGCACTCTTTTAGGTTCATGTCCATTTTTATTCACCTCAAATTATGCTATTGGCAAGCTGCTTAAAGGAAGAGGAGGAATCTCAACTTCAGCATTAAGACACTTTTTTTTGTAAATTTACATTCAGCAAAGACCGTATTGTAAGCGAAAGGTGTGTGTTTTTTAAAAAAAAGGATTATTTGACACCAGTATAAATAGTTCTTGCACAAAACAGATTTGGAACCTTCCTGAAGAAGAATCACACTCTGTACCATAATTCTCGAAAGGCACGCATGAACAGAATGTTAAAATGTGAAGTAGATTGGCCTTCTCCAGAAAATCTTTTTTTTTTTTTGTAATCTCTATGGGAGGTATGATTTTAAGATGGCAGCATGATGAGCACAAGATCAGCGATAGGTCCAAAGTTTTCAATTCATTTCATCACCACAGATTCTAATGGAAAAATAATTTACCAGAAGAGTGCTTTACAAGTTTTCACCGTGCATAGCAGCACATATCCTTCACTATTCAATTGCTCCTGGCCGAGTCGCCACATAGACAAAGACGACAATCAGGAGCACCACCACCGCTAGCGTGGGCAGAACAACAGTGGCGATCTGCTGCCGGGCCTCCTGCATCGCCTGTTTCCTTTCCTTTTTATCTTTTGAGGTTTCTTTCTTTGGCTTCCCTTTTAGCTGCCTCATTTTGGGATATGGAGGGGAAAATCCCTCGGCGTCTGGCGTGACGTCAAGATGCCCTCCAGTCCGAGATGCAAGTGGGGTTGGGAAGGTGGGACTGGGCTTCAACTGTAATGTTGGTCACCTGTTAAGAGGAGAAGAATAATAAAGTCAATCTTGGTTGCTTAACACAGAAAAAGAGTACATTTAGCTTTTGTACATATGTAAACGAGGTAGCATAAATTTACATATGAGAATATGTGGATTAAAAATGTAATTTAACCTCCTGGACATTAACCCCACGCTTCTCTCTTGCACTTGGAATTCTATGTAAAATGTAAGCCAGAGCATGACTTGAGTAACCCGTTATGTTCGCATGTACTGGGTTAAGTCTGCATAACCATTAGGACAGAAATCTGCTGCCATCTAGTGGAGAAAATAACATCATGCCACCAAAAAAAAAAAAAAAATCTATGACTTGTACCACTCTATCATTATTAATGAGTGGGAGAGGATTGGCATGGCATTTAAACAAGAAGCTGTAAAGCCAGTTTTAGAACAAACTAAAACTGAACCATTGGCTGAATCAAGCAAGAGTTATAACAATGAGAACTGGTCATCAAACATTGCCAGAGAGTGTGAAACTGATGCATATGGTACTGCATGACTGTGTAACGGCCGACCCCTTACCCAGCCGGCAACTACACCTCCAAGACCTGTGGCCTGGATAATTTACTGAGATGAATCTAACTATCAAGCCGTACCTCTTAACAAATTACACTTTTCCCCCACAATTGACGATGTAAATATAAGCACGCAAAAAGCAGATGATGTAAAAGTAAACTGATTAAATGTATTAAATGAAACCACAAGACAAATGCAAAAATAGAAACATATATAAATATAAATATCCCTCCACCACATCAACAATGAGACACCACCATATATAAATACAACAAAACCCTCCCTTGCCCCTGTAACATATAACACACAACATGAATAACAAAAATGAATGATATACTGAATGATTGTGAACTTGAGTCCGGTTATAAAAACTGTCCTGAATACAGATGACTGAACTAGTGGTACATGAGTCGTTTGATTTTCCCAGTAAATGGAACCACCTCACCATGATTCCTCGGCGGATGGTGGATGGCGAATCGACCCCGGGGTCTCAGCAGATGAAGGATGAAAGACAGTCCGGCAAAATGAAAAACAAACTGATGCAAAGGCACGATGTGGAAAAACAGCAAGTAAGTTGATACGTGGTTGAAAAACAAATGGTCTCCTTTCTTCTCTCTCTTCCTCTCTCCTTTCTGATTACTTAAATAGTCCTTGTGACGACTGTAATTGATTAATTAAGAACAGGTGTTTTCCAGGTTAGAGGCTGTGGTCTTCTTCCATCATCCGTCCCCCTTTTACGGGGATGGCATTTCCTGATACACACACAAACAGCAAACGGGACAATGGAAACAAGACGCACTCAGAACTGACATTTGACAACACTAACTATGTAGCCCCGCTGACCAAAGGCCAATCCATTACAAGGCCGATGTAGTGCCACCCATCATCCTATCATGCATGTGTTTGGGATGTGGAGGAAAACGGATTGTCTAAACCGACATGGAAAGAGGCAATAAATGTCACATTAGTAGAAGGCCTATGAGGTCAACCACTGTGCCATCCACGATACAAGTCAGTTACAGTTTATAACTATATAGACAGGCACAAGGTAAAGCTGAAAGTAGCACAACCAGATATGGTAATCCGTTTGTAAGGGACATGCTAATTTTACTACTATTTCTAGATAAACGAATACCATCCAGCTGCAGAAAGGCATCTGCAGGTCCCATTTCACTCCCTCCTTTTGGAAATGCTTAAGGTAGCCAGGCAAGTGGCAGCAGCGGAGAAAGCAGGTGTACAAAACCAAGCATCATCTACAACGTCCCTTTCTACAACACCTTTTTTTTTTTTTTTATATAGTGCCATTTTGTGAAGTAACTTTGAAAGCAGTAATCAGACCCATGTACTGTGTAGGAAGCAGGACCCTTTCACTGTGTAGCCCATCTTCTTCTACATTAAGGAAATAATATTCTAAGCTCCACTGCTCCCTCTTCCCTGAATCCTGAAGAGTATGGAGTTAAACAGCACAAAGTGGGAATGTACTATACACTTCATTATGTGTTGGTTTGGGTTTGCCAGACCCCAAGACTTCAGAAGCCTATGAGTGACTTAAGTCTTAAGAGCAACTGCTTTGTTCATCGAGCCCTTGTCTGAAAACATGGCATCTCAGCAGTAAAAGTGTATATTCCAATCCATGAAGATTACGCTGATCAGCCCCATACCTAAAAATATGTAGACTCAGCAGTCGGTAACAGGGCTGATTGCAGCTGCAATCAGGAAGATTGATTACTGGCAAATATATCTGGATGCAAGATGCCTTGTGATCTTCACTAATACCTGTTTTCTACAGGATGACATACAACAAATACCCAGAAGGTATTGATGAAGCAATCCATTGAAAATATAACTTCTAACCCCAAAAATTCTGGCAACTGAAGTTCACAATAAAGGGACTCATGATGAGAAGGCTTTGGCGATCATTGATCAAAAGGGCAGTCATTCTAGATGGTGTAGCACAAAATATAAAGAATAAAGACATGACAGCATGCTGACAAGTACACTGGGGCCATTGACTTCACTTCCATTTACATTTTGACCTCTGGAACCGACTTATGTCAATAGATTCCTACTATAATGGCACTATATCTACTTATTGCCTAAACTATTGATTTTTACTGTTCCAAAAATGTCTACAAAAAAGCTACAATCTCACTCTGAACTGCCCAAAGTTTTAGAGGGAAAAATGTAGGTGCATTCTGTTTGTTCAGTTAGCATGCGTTCAACCTGTGGCTGCGTTAACAGCAAGCAAAGCAGGTGAGGCCAGTGACGTAGAACATGAAACTGCGACTCAAGCACTAGAACGCTAAGGGCACCGCAAGTTAGGAGCTGAACGACTGCTCTAAATGAAGTAAGTAAGCTGCTCTCTAGTTAATGTAGCCCATTGCAATTAGGGACTTTTGCCTTAATAGCCAACACTTCCCAGGAATCACTGTAATAGAGATGATGTTTAATAAACCAAGGCAGACTACAATCTTTTACTTTCGATGTACAGAATCTATTGAACATGCCAGTCAGATACTTTTATCAGGCTGTGCCACTCCATCTTATGGATGCCAAGCTCTACGACAGCAGACATTAGTTTTCAAAACAAATAAGCCTAATGACAGTCCAGTCATGTCAGGGTTACAGTGTTTAATCACTGCCCAGCCGTTATTTAACATTTTAATTTACGTAAGTTTCAAGTATTGCCTGCCACTGCATCTTTAGTGAACTGCTAAAAGATATCTCTCTATTATGAAAAAAAATCCTGGAGAGAAACAGTAGGGCGTCAAGACATGATTTTCACGTTAAGATCACGGAAGACAGTTAAAAGACCCGCGAGGACCTTAAACACTAGACATTGTGCCAAGAGATTGACCCAGGACTGTCTCGCGATGACGTAGAACATGAGATTCTTGCAAGACACGCCATACTTTCAATCATTATCAAATAGGACAATGGGGCAGCAAAACATTCAGTCTTATGAAGGATTTGAGCACACACAGGTCCAGGGTATCGGCGCATTTAAAGTGTATAAGGACAATACGTTATAAATGAAATGTCGACAACTAAGTGAAGAAGAAAGCAGCGCGGAGAAAAGAGACTCAAAAGCATTGGAGAGAAAAAAGAGCAGAAAAGAAAAAATAATCTAGGTGCAAATTCAGAAAATAAGAAAAGTAATCATCAGCCCGGAACAAGTGGAATTGAAACAAAGCACGTCCAATCGGGCTCAGAATTAAAAGACAGTAAAAGACAAAGTAGAACTTCATAAACACATTCACAGACGTTGGGGCTATAAACATGCAGAGCAGATTATGAAAGCAGTGGAATTCGAAGGGCTCAAAAAAAACAAATGCGTGATACAAATGTGGAGAAAGTTAAAGAATATGAAAGTAAGAAAATTAGAAAGTATAAAAAAAAGAAACTAAAGATCGCAGTAGCGCAAACAAATGGAAATTATTACTCGAAAAAGGGAAAATAATCACCACGTACCAGGTGTCATTGAAAAAAAAGCAGGACAAAGCAAGGTCAGAAATAAAAGACAGAGTAGAAAACAAAGTAAAATGTCATAAAGAGGTTACAAAACAAAGGGGCCAAACACATGCAGGTTAGAGATAATGAAAACTGGAATTCAAAAGACTAAAAAAAAAAAAAAAAATGTAGGCGTGAAACACATGCAGAGCAAGATACAGAATATCAAAGCAGAAAAAAACAACAGTGTCAAAAAAAAGAAAGTAAACATTGCATTAGCGCAAAGAAAGAGAAATTATTACTTGGAGAAATAACTAAACGGCGAATAGAGATCGAATATATGGACACAGGTGATATGTCAGAAGTATGTAAATATTGTAAGGCTTTGAAGATTAAGTCAGAGAATTTCAAAAATATGTTTTACCTCACATGCATTTATTGGTTACTTTGCAAAAAAAATTATTAACTGCTGATGATGTAGATCGCTTTGTCTCTGCTGAAATTCCAAACAGAGAAACCTATCCTGAATTATTGTACAAAGTCATTAAACACGTCTCACTGACCTCATTTAAAAGATTCAGCATGTTGGGATTCTAAAGATTCTAAATATTGTTTTTACAGAAGTTCTAAAATAAAAGTGAAACTAATGAAATAGCATCAATTCAAAGAAAAAAAAAATCTTAAGTGTGTATCCAGAAAACCAAACACGTGGGTTGGCGAAAGAAGCAAGCAGGGGGCAAAGCCCTCTGGTTTTATAAAAGAAGAAAGTTCTGGATAACCATGACAGCGATAAACCACTTTTGTTTTTCCTCTTTCACTGTATATATATTCTAAGTAATGACTGTTTCATTTATGCTGAGGTGTGTATTTTTGTGGAATTCATGCCATACTAGAATTAGAAATGATGCTTCTTTCCCACCTCTAAAATACCAGCAACCATTGTGTGGCATATTTGAGGGCAGAGGTCTTGCCAAAAGGTGGCAGTGCTGCAAGCTTTGTGGTTCTAACCTCTGCTCTCATTCTGTTTCCTTCCTTTATTTATTTATTTTTGCTGTTGTTATTGGCACAATCTCAGTGTGGTAGTAGTAAAACTCTACAGAGACGACAAAATGTACTTTTTGGGATGCAGCTCTCTGCAAGGAACCTCCTTGCAGCCAGTGCTTGGACTGCCTTCTCTCCAGATGGTGGCTTCAGCCTAAGGCACATTTATGTATGGTTAAAAGGTAATAGCCAAAGCTTATTAACCTTCTATAAAAAAATAAATAAAATAAAAAAACTCTCCCATGCACCAAAAGGAATGGGTGTATTCTCACAGACAACTTTCATTTACTACGTACTCCACAGTAAAGGAGCGTTCCAAAACAAGGCAGTTGTCGCTACTACTAATCAAGTACAAATCCAAAAGAAATGCCTTTCCTGCTTCCTGCTGCCCTAAATAGCACCTAGCAAAATGGAGTTTTTATTAGAAAGCTTTTCCTGAATGTATACTCCTGTTCAGCATTGCTTTCTAGCTCACCATTCCTGTTATCTTTTGTTTTATTGTGTTTTTTTTTCCTTTCGGTCTGTTAGGCATTTCTGGACAAGAGCAGAACCTTTTGAGTTTTCAGCAGATGGTATCAGACCAGAAAATGTTTTAAGCAAGCACTGTATAGAGTGGAGTACATCTAGATGACACTTCGCAATTCTTATAAGTCTACTTGCTTCAGAATTAAAAATGGAATTGAAGAGCTCTAAATCGGAGGTAGAAATTAACTTTAGGAAGTTTCCAGCTGAATCATGTCTTTCTACAGCATAGTCCACTTCATGTTGAATCAATATTAGAGCTTGTGATTGGTAATGTAAACCTCACAAGTCTAGATAAAAATAGTATACTTATCTAATATGTTCTTTAACGCCCACACAGTCGCAAATTCAATTCAGCCTCACCCATCAAGTAAGTAGGGTTCAAATCCATAAAAGTTATCAGAAACGAGGATATAAAGCCCATAAACAAATGGCGTAGGGGATGCAGATTTAGATGGCAGCATGAACTGAGGAGACTTTCCAGGATAGGAATTTCACTTGGCTCTGCTGCCTTGACTGCTGGACATAAGAGTCTGTTAGTCTGTTTGGAATAATAAGGCTCTTGAAGCATGTCATCAAACAAGGAAAATAAAAAAATGATAGATGGTTCGTTTTGGAACCCAAACTGTGCTATTTTACATTTGTTTGAGTAAGTTAAAGTTTAGGTGGCGGGTGGTGGGAATGAAGAATACAATGTGTGTGCTAAAGCCTCCTAAGATTCAACTAATTCAGAGTAATTAAAGCTAAAACTGTAAATACCACTACTGAGCTGACATGGTACATTCTAATAGTGGCAGACTTTGGAAGAGTGTGCCACACAAGCAGGAGACAAGCAGCCTGATGTTAATGCAGTGCTTGGCTATGTGCCAATGTTCTGCACAGCATGGTGCAGGCCAAAGGAAACAGGTGCTGCTGGCTTCTGTTCAACACTCCTGAAATGCACCGGCATCACTTTGGTTAGAACTGTACCTTGAATGTTGCTTAGTTACTGTACATACACATAATAAAGGCTAACAATGCAGCCTGTAGATAGTATGCACATACAGTATTAGCAAATAGTGATTGATGTTTACATATTCATAGTAGTTAAAGATCTGCAGGAAGACACAGCTCAAAATGCAGGCAGCAGTGATGCAAATGTGAGCTGCTGACAAAATAAAAATTCGTCATGGCCCAAGTTCATCTGTGGCTACACAGCGTGATGAAAGAACTGCTTGGGTCTCAATGTTTGTCTGATGTACATCTCTTATTTAAAAGGTAAGGAATTATGGGCATGTAATTTGTGATTGCACAGGGGCCACCTGAGGAGCGACTGTGCTGCACCCCAGTTAAGCCCCATTTGCATTGTAAGGTATCCAATACTCTTTTCACCCTGAATTGTATAGCAATTACATTTAGGATGATGCTTATCCCTTTAAGACCCCAGTTTAGGAGGAGGACACATTTCAAAACCGCATAGACTAAGCTGATTACATTGTGAAAACAATGATGTTTTAAAATAATGGTACAAGTGGAACGAGTCCTGTCTCTTAGGAAATAAAAAAAAAAAAATGTTTAGCAATTGTGTATGTTGAGAATATTAGAATTTGTATTTATAAATGAAATAGAAATATTTTTGGATACAGTATTTTTAAAAAACACTAACTCAATTTTTAATATTTAAATTGTACAATACAAACACGCACATTTTAAAGATGAAATATGAAAGCAGAAGCTTTAGTTTGCTAGCAAATTGCAAGTATCAAATTAAGTGCATTCTTTCCTATACCTGTAAATGCAAAACTAAACCGAAACACTTTACTTAAATGTGACCGGGGTATTTTGTTTTTTCAAATTTTCTTGGCTGCCACTGCTTCTTACAGCAAACATAAATAAATAATAACAATAGGATACTTCCACTTTCACGTGTAAAAAAGAGTTTAGGATGCCATCTAAGCAATTTCAGAAGCAATGACGTATCAAGCATAAACTGCTCGTTTTCAAGTAAAAGAAAAAATAAGCTAAAAAGAAATGCATAACCTTAACATTACAAGGATATAAAGGCACATATATTTTACCCCACTGCATTGAAAAATATATATCATGTGCAAAAATATTTTAATACTATCCCAGATTGATATTTTTTCATCCCAGCTGTAACATTTATCATAGCTTATTTTTAAAAACTAAAAAGGAGATGCTGCATGCAGCAGCTTGTAATTTCAGAGGTACACACAGTCTTACTTCATCACTGGGCATATAATAAATGCGTAAAGTTAAGGTAATGCCAAATTAAGCTTGTGAGTATTTTACTTGACCTCAGAAGAAGTACTGACAACCTAGAAAGAATATTCATGATTGTTTTGATGAAGTATCGCTTCCACAAAAGTTAAAAAAAAAATAGATGTGTTGTCTTTAATAATCTTAATATAATAAAACATATATAAACGCAAAAAAGTTGGTGAATGCTTTGGCAGTACCTGCATTTCTGCATTATTTCCTCATGACAATGTGGTTTGATCTTCAGGTCACAACAAACATACAGTCTTCTTGAACAAATACCTAATAAGTATTTCTACTAATTGTTGCCAGTGCCAAACACATTGAGTGAATTTACATGAACATGCAAAACCAGGATAAGGTGAGTAACTTGGTAAAGGCAGAAACTTGGTTTCTAAATAACCTTAGTTTAATGTCCACGTAAGGAGTTCTCCTTTGGCAAAATGCTCCGACATCAGTAAACTAGGCAAAGAAGAGTTAATCATCATCATTGGCCACCATGACACCAAATGCAAGCATAGAGACTGTGAGAATGTTCTTCTGTTTTATAAATACAGTACTGTGCAAAAGTTTTAGGCAGGTGTAAAAAAATGCTGTAAACAAAGAATGCTTTCAAAAATGGAAGTGTTAAATCATTTAATTTTCATCAAATCAACAAAATGCAGTGAAAGAACAAAAGAGAAATCTAAATCAAATCAATATTTGGTGTGACCACCCTTTGCCTTCAAAACAGCATCAATTCTTCTAGGTACACTTGCACACAGTGTTTGAAGGAACTCGGCTAGTAGGTTGTTCCAAACATCTTGGAGAACTAACCACAGATCTTCTGTGGATGTAGGCTTCCTCACATCCTTCTGTCTCTTCATGTAATCCCAGACACACTCGATGATGTTGAGATCAGGGCTCTGTGGGGGCCATACCATCACTTCCAGTACTTCTTGTTCTTCTTTACGCTAAAGATAGTTCTTAATGACTTTGACTGTATGTTTGGGGTCGTTGTCCTGCTGCAGAATAAATTTGGGGCCAATCATACGCCTCCCTGATGGTACTGCATGATGGATAAGTATCTGCCTGTATTTTTCAGCATCGAGAACACCATTAATTCTGACCAAATCTCCAAGTCCATTTGCAGAAATGCAGCCCCAAATGTTCAAGGAGCCTCCCCCATGCTTCACTGTTGCCTGCAGACACTCATTACTGTACCGCTTTCCAGCCCTTCGACGAACAAACTGCCTTCTGCTACAGCCAAATATTTCAAATTTTGACTCATCAGTCCAGAGCACCTGCTGCCATTTTTCTGCACCCCAGTTCCTATGTTTTTGTGCATACTTGAGTTGCTTGGCCTTGCTTCCATGTCGGAGGTATGGCTTTTTGGCTGCAACTCTTCCATGAAGACTACTTCTGGCCAGACTTCTCCGGACAGTAGATGGGTGAACCTGGGTCCCACTGGTTTCTGCCAGTTCTGAGCTGATGGCACTGCTGGACATCTTCCGATATCGAAGGGTAATAAGCTTGATGTGTCTTTCATCTGCTGCACTAAGTTTCCTTGGCCGACCACTGCATCTACAATCCTCAACGTTGCCCATTTCTTTGTGCTTCTTCAAAAGAGCTTGAACAGCACATCTTGAAACCCCAGTCTGTTTTGAAATCTTTGTCTGGGAGAGACCTTGCTGATGCAGTATAACTACCTTGTGTCTTGTTGCTGTGCTCAGTCTTACCATGACATGAAACTGTCTTCCACAACCTCACCTTGGTAGCAGAGTTTGGCTGTTCCTCACCCAGTTTTAAGCCTCCTACACAGCTGTTTCTGTTTCAGTTAATGACTGTGTTTCAACCTACATGTGACATTGATGATCATTAGCACCTGTTTGGTAGAAATGGTTGATCATACACCTGACTGTAATCCTACAAAATCCCTGACTTTGTGCAAGTATACCTATAAGAATTGATGCTTGTTTGAAGGCAAAAGGTAGTAACACCAAATATTGATTTGATTTAGATTTTTCTTTGCATTTTGTAAATTGGTAACAATAAACAATCATTATTTATATTTCTGAAAGCAGTCTTTGTTTACAGCATTTTTTTTTTTTTACACCTGCCTAAAACTTTTGCAGAGTACTGTATATTTAGTGGGCGGCACGGTGGCGCAGTGGGTAGCACTGCTGCCTCGCAGTTGGGAGATCTGGGGACCTGGGTTCGATTCCCGGGTCCTCTCTGCGTGGAGTTTGCATGTTCTCCCCGTGTCTGCGTGGGTTTCCTCCGGGCGCTCCGGTTTCCTCCCACATTCCAAAGACATGCAGGTTAGGTGGATTGGCGATTCTAAATTGGCCCTAGTGTGTGCTTGGTGTGTGGGTGTGTTTGTGTGTGTCCTGCGGTGGGTTGGCACCCTGCCCAGGATTGTTTCCTGCCTTGTGCCCTGTGTTGGCTGGGATTGGCTCCAGCAGACCCCCGTGACCCTGTGTTCGGATTCAGCGGGTTGGAAAATGGATGGATGGATGGATGTATATTTAGTCTATGTCCTGTGAAGTAAATAACATCCATCCCCTTTTTACAACCGAAAGGAGCTTCCGAAGATTCAACATATGGACATTGGCCGCCACAGCACTGTTTCAACATATCTATAGGATATAGGTGGATTAAAACTAAACTCACACTTTATAGGTTTCTATTAGTGGCTTGCATGAATGCACGATCTTTTCTACTTGGATGTGCAAATGAGCCCTGCATAGGAGTAGCATGTTTCTTGCCTTAGACTCAGTGCTTCTGAGATAACGATAATACAGGTATTTTTTTTTAATTCAATAAAATAATAATTGCATTATGTTACTAAAAAGCAAATAGACTATGCAATGCATGTTACTTCATAGTGTGTTAACCCTAACACTGCTCCTGAGATTGTGCTGCTATGTTTAAGAACTGTGCATTCAGATCAACATAAATATAGCTATTTCTGAAATATAAAAACAGCTTATATCAACCAGTACAAGGATTAATGCCATCACTGGAGCACATGCCCCAGGAAATTTATCTTTGTGTACACTTCTACCTGTGGCTATTGAAAATGTATGCAAACTTAACACATGCACAGGCAATGTACAATGGACAAAAAATAAAGTGTGCAGACTACAAAATCCTTAACTGTAACTTGGGTAAGGGTTTACATGGCTAAATAACCAGGCTACCTGCAGACAAATCTATGTACGTTAACCTGGTTTTTCCCAGACTCAGAAATATCCCAGTTTTGCTAACTGGAATATGTGATCACATGGCATTTTAGAAATTGGGTTTCTGTAAATAGCTGGGTGTTTAAAGTGCACATAAATGCAGTCACTGTTTAAATATTCGAGGTCCAGGCTGGAAAAAGGCTGTGACCCATCAGGTCAATAACTAACTGGTGCAGGTGTCCTAATCAGTGAAATGTGATTGCAGGTATGGCTTGAAGGCACCCAAATTTACTTACTGACAGAATCTGATATTCTAAAGAAACATACTGTATGTTCATGTAAACCATGCCCAGATAAGGAGAAATATCAGAGGACCTTAGAAGAAGAACAGAGATTCATAAAGCTTGAAAAAGGCTTAAAAAGAATTTCAATGGTCAGGGTGTTTTGATCATAAAAAGCACAGCATGCAAAAATGAAGGTGAAAAGAAACCTAGACTAATAGCAGAAACCCTACAGAAATGTCCTGAACTTGCCTAAACCACAGTTCATGTTTTCACTATAAGAAAAACACTGAACAAGAATGGTCTCCATAGAAGGGCTCAATGAAGGAAATACTGTTCTCCTAAAAAAATTACTACTAGATGTCCAAAGATCACAAAAAAAACACACATGGATGTTCCACAAGTTTAATTCTCTTACAAAAATGCACAATTCGATTGTTGGTGTAGTGGGAACACACACACTGCGGTGATACCGAAACACTATTTCAGCTGTAGAGAGAGCATCATAGTATAAAGCTGTTTTGTTTTAACAGAGCTTTGTACCATAGATAGAATAATACATTTAGAAACTACACTAGGCAATTTTACATAGGGGTGTCAGTGTAGTAGTTTTCCACTTGAAGAAGTTGCAACAAAAAAATTACCTGAAACAAAGGAGTAAATCATATCCCAACCCAACTGGAATGCTGTGACATGACCTGAAGAGAAATGTTTATCCAAAAAATACAAACAATACGAATAAACAAACAGTTCTGCAAGAAGCAAAGGTCTAAATGTGCTGCTGATCAATGTGCAAGCCTGTTCAGCAGCTACAGGAAATGTTAGGTGGAGGTCACTGCTGCTACAGGAAGATCAACCAGTTAGTACAAACCAGGGGGTTCACAGACATTTTCAGTCCTGGACTGTGACTGTTTAAACAATGTGTTCAGTAATGACAAGAAGTACTGCAATTATGTGTGTATTATTAGTTCACACAGATTGAGTGTGTCTATTATTGTGACTTACTTGAGGGTCAGACCAGATCTGAGTGAATAATTAATGCAAAAACCTGGGTCATTAAGAATTTTTTCTCACAATGATGTAATCATTAAGCAATTTACATCAGATATCCCACTTGCCACTTAAAATTTAAAGCTAATTTGTGGGTGCACACTTATGGTTTAAGCCAGTGTAACTGCAAATGAAAAGCAAACTAGAACTGCTAAAGATCTGGGGTATTTAACAAACTGGTGCACTTTCACAATGTATTTACAATTAAAATGCAATCTTAACACAAACGCAATGCAATATAAATCAGCCAGTGTTATAAATAATTGTCCCTCTTCAATATTGTTAGTCTTTCACTGAGGCATAAAATGTATTAACGTACATATTACAAAAACAAAAAGTATTTTAGCTGCTTCACATTAAAAATAAATAAGTTGCAAAAAATATGTCTGAATACCTCTCCTCATCAGTAAATTTGAGCGAACAATGTCATTTTACTTAATCAGTCGAGCCAACTGCAAATCATATACTTAGATTTAAATGAACATATGTTGACACCATGGCATTGTCATTGTCTCATATCAGACAATGATGAGACTCACTACAGAGAGGAGATACAACACCTAGCACTATGGTGCTCAGCCAACAACCTCATCTTGAACACCAGCAAGACCAAAGAGGTCATTGTGGACTATAGGAGGTACAGTACAGAAGAACAGAACATGCTCCTATATTCATACATGAGGAGGCTGTAATGTTTGTGGACAATATCAAGTTCTTGGATATCCACATCACATTGGATCTGACCTGGTCTTTGAACACATCTCACCTGGTAAAGAAGGCCCAACAAAGACTCTTCTTCCTCAGGAAGATGAGACGTGCTGGAGTCTCCTCTCAGCTGCTCACAAACTTTTACAGATCTGCTATAAAAAGCATTTTCTGTCACAGTATGACAGTGTTGTACGGCAGCTGCACAGCACAGGACAGGAAGGACTTGGCACGGCTGGTGAGAACAGCATAGGGGATCATGGGAAGTCCTCTCCCAGACCTGGACTCTGTATATGCTGGAAGGGTGCAGAAGAGAACCAAATGTATAGCTGCATATCTCACACTTCCGGGAAATTGTTTGTACCACTGAATTCAGGAAAGTGGTACAGAAATATAAAAACACGTACCAGCAGACTGAAAGACAGCTTTTTTCCCCAGAGCTGTGAATCCCATCTGCCCCTGCTGATACACACACATGCATCTACCCCTAACCTGCCCCCATATAGATATGAACACGCACTTTCCCTCGTAATCAAACACACACACTCATATTCCTCCCCTGCAGACCCAAGCACGCAGATCACTGGTCTCTACAGGCGCACTACCTCAGGAAAAGTCTGGACTTGATGTTTTATTGCTGCTGTCTTTTATACTTATGTTTATTTTATTATTTATAGTGTATTGTGTATTTAAGTATTCTGCCTTGAAGCCAAGTCCTACCAACAAAAAATTTCGTTATGTGTATGCATAATGATAATAAAGAATTCTATCTTCAATATCCCTACTGAAAATGTACCTGTAATCATTATCCAAGGAAAACAATTGTACATTTCTTGGTAGAGCAGCTTGGTATTTTTGACAGCTGTTGATTTTTTTTGCCCTTCATCTTCCTACAGTAGTGTACATTTTTCATCTCTTTCATCATTTAAATTCTTTGTTCACATAATCAGCAAAGCAATTATTTCAAATTAAATGAAGCCATTATTTGCAGTTGCGACACCACAGAAGTATGTGCTCAGTCACTGATCTCTTTTGAAACTCCTGTCTCTCTAAATAAAAATAAAAAAAACCTGTTAAATGACTTTTGCCATTTATTGCCAATAAACAGTTATTTAGTTGCTCTGCTAAGAAATCAAATTTTCAATCTAATGTCACCACATGTCAAGACATGAGTCACGTTTACAGATAAGCCACAGTGGGACACAATAAGCCAGATAGAGTCCAGATAAAAAACTGGTGTCTCCTGCATGCTGACATCATCTCTGAAACAGTATAGAAGCCTCTAAACTTAAAGGGGCACATCTTTACCTCAGAAGGCAATTAGTGCTAAATTTTCTTTTTTGATTTTTTTCAGTTATCTAGATGATACACAGTATACGTTTTGTGTATTCACATACATATTATATCAGCTATAGTCTTAAAGATGTTTATTTTAGGCCAAATCAAAATGAGAGAATTTACACCCAGCAAATCAGCACAACTTCCCAAAACAAACACAAATCTCACTGTAAAGCTAGTCGCATCCTGTTAACACAAAGGTGCATTTTATTCTTCTAAATATTGCTGAGTATCTGTTTGCTTTACTGTTAGCTTGAAAAATAAGTACCATTGGCAAGTGGACCACTGTTTCTCATTCCCAAGTTTTCTTCCAAATTTTCTCTTTTAGAGTTTCTTATAATACAGTCTAAATTTTAAAAAAATCTGGATGATTATACAAATAAAAACTTTAATAGACATTCCAAATAGACTGAAAAGGGATGACAGAGATCAGATTTTATTTTATTTTTTTAAACACTAGGGGGCTTTGCCCCCTGTTTGCTTCGCTCACCAACCCCCGTGTTTGGTTTTCCGGATACACACTTTTAAGATTTGGTTTTTTTTTTTGAATTGTTGCGATTTCATTAGTTTCACTTTTATTTCAGAACTTCTGTAAAAACAATATTTGTAATCTTGCGAGTCCCAATATGCTGAATCTTTTTCATGAGGTCAGGATAGGTTTCTCTGTTTGGAATTTCAGCACAGACAAAACAATCTATATCATCAGCAGTTAATAATTGTTTTTTTTTTTTTACAAAGTAAAAAAGTAAGTAGAGTTCTGCATTGGACTCCTGTCTGTAAAGTCGTGCTATTTTCCTCTCACTTTTCCAAAAGTACATGGGTTTACCAAGGTGATACCCCAGCTTTTGTCTAGGTTTTTATACAAGGGCTAGACAGAATGTTTTTGACTCCTCGGGTATATTTAGCTTTTTAAATAAGCAGACAGATAAATATATATACATGAACAAAGTAACCAATAAATGCATGTGCGGTAAACTCCGTTTTTGAAATTCTTAAGATTATTTGTCACATGCATAGTTATACAGGGCAACACGCAGTGAAATGCATCCTGATCCGCTTATCAAAAACTACGCAAAGCTAGAAGAATATCAGTTAGATTAACAAAAAGTCATATATTGAAATGTAACAGTATAGTAGAACATAATAAATAAGTACAATTATGTGAATAAAGTAGAATTAAGTGTTAAGGTGCAATAGTGCAGTAATTATTGTGCAAAACCAAAGTTAGACTGGTGCATACTTAAATGAGGCAGTTTGTTTGTTTGCGCTACTGCGATCTTTACTTTCTTTTTTTATAGTTTCTAATTTTCCTACTTTCATATCCTTTAACTTTCTCCACATGTGTATAGCTCCGTTTTTTTTTTTTTGTTTTTTTTTTTTTGAATATTTCTAATTTCACTGGTTTCATAGTCTCTAACCTGCTCTGCATGTGTTTAGCACCAACGTTTGTGAACGTCTTTATGAAGTTCTAGTTTGTCTTTTACTCATTGTATTTTAATTCTGAGCTGGAATGGACATGCTTTTTTTTCCAATTCTACTTGTTCCGGGCTGATAATTACTTTAACCTTATTTTCTGAATTTGCACCTCGATTATTCTTTTTTGCTCTCTTTTCTGTCCAACGCATTTGAGTCTCTTTTCTCCGTGCTGCTTTCTTCTTCGCTTAGATGTCGACATTTAATTTGTAACGTACCTTATACGCTTTATATGCGCTGAGAGCCCTGGATCTGTGTGCTCAAATCCTTCACAAGACTGAATGTTTTGTAAATAAGCAAAACTTTCACTACTGGGCTGAAACCAACCCTAGTGAACTTCGTCAGAGACCCTTGCACATTGAGTGTTACAGTTTGGTGATCTGTTGCAGAATTTGGCATTGTAGGCCCATAGTTTTTTTTGAGGAGGGGGGAGCAACAGTCACCGTCACTTCAGAATGTTACATTGAAATGCTAGAGAATTTTTTGTGGCCCCAACTGAAAGAAATGGATGTGGTGAAAGCCTGATTTCAACAGGATGGAGCAACAGTTCATATGGTGCGGAGATCCATGCAAGTTTTGTGGGAGATGTTTCCGGGGAAGCTGATCTCCCTGCACAGCGATATCGGGTGGCCTTCACATTCACCTGATCTCGCTCCGTGCAATTTCTTCTTGTAGGTCTATCTAAAGTCAAACTCAAAACCTTGAAGCCCACAAGGATGCTATTCACCACAAAATTGCTGCTATTCCCCTTGATATTGGCCGAACAAGATGGCCACCACCTTGAAGACATAATTTTTAAAACACAGTGGGGAAAAAAAAATCTATTTTGTATACCCTTTCTTGTGTTGTAATGAAATTTATTTTATCTTGTAGTGTTTTTGTATAATAAACGTTTGAAATGTGGTACTTTTTTGGCTCACCCTGTATTAAAATTTTATTAAAATTTAACTTCAACATCTTTCCTTAATTTTTTTTCCCACGAGACGGGTTTCCAATTTTTTCATTGAAAACCAAGCTAATTACAGGTACAGTATGTAAAAAAAGTACATCTGACCTGATTATAAATTAATTCCAGTTACAGTTCATGTTGGGCTAATACTCTTTAAATGTTAGCCAATAATAACAACAAAGAAAACATTTATTTGAATACCACATTTTGTTTTAGAGAAAAGCTCAGAGAGCTTTAGAAAAGGTAAAAATTAAAAGTTATAATTACCAAAACAAATAAATGGTAAAAACAGAAGAACCTTTAATGGAAGTGAACATGGGGAAAAAAAACTAATTAATTTAGGCAAATAAGTCTAATTAGTAGAATATAATTTTGTAGATTATAAAATAGCCACACAATTCAGGTTTACCACATGTCCAAAAAAGCAGGGGACAAGTATCAGAATCACTACCTGGATACGGAATATGAAAGTAAAGTATGTAATTCATCAGATTTTAACAATTGCCTCAGATTAAAGACAAGATGAATCAAAAAATACCAAAAGCCTTTTACAATGTTATCCTATTTTATATAGACAAATAAAATATTGTCATTTACTGGAACAAATTGGGATCAGATAAGCACAAACTTACCTTGTCCAGTGCTGCCTTGCTTCCAAAGCTCCTCAAACAGGTTCCTGCCCCAGCAACCTAAAGAGAAAGAGAATCACAAACTAATTCCACATTAGGAGAAGATTTATGTCTGAAAGCTCAAGTCTGTCTTGCATCTGTGCAAAATGTTTTTCATGACTTCTGAACTAATTTGATGGAAGCTAAATTATTTTCACACTAGGAATACTCCAAATATGAGAAATACAAAATGCAGTGTGTAACATCTACCCATATCTCATAATCAATATAAAACAGATTAAACCAGTATTGTGTTTTTAAAATAAGGAAGGCATACTTTATATTTTTATATAGAATACAAGCTGCAAAGGCCATTGTCAGCATTATGTGAGAAACTGCTGTATTTCAATCAACCTAGTGGGAAGAGAATTTTAAATTTATCAAAACAAAATGGTAATTTTAGGCTATTTCATGGAATGGTTTCCGAGTACAAACAGACTAGATTATAAAATGACCAAAGGCCTAAAACCACCCTGCTGATTGCTCAATCTTTGATGAAATTGAATTGGGGCTGCAGGTGTTTTATGGGATGAATGTAACTTCAGTATTTGAGGAGTTAAGGAAGAGGGATATTTTTTCTTTTGTCTCTGCCTTGGCAGGAAACTGACCCAACAAAAATTTCCTGCACAGTTACTTAGCATTAGTTCTTCCATCTATCCAAAAAGAGGCAATTTAGAGTCACCAATAAACCTAATCTGCATATCTTTGAGATGAGCAAGTAAACCATAGTAACAGGAGAAAAAACTAAATAGATAATAGGCATAATGTATAAGGATTCTTCAAAAGACATTCTACACTTTGGTTCTAACCACCTTTTTGTGAAGTAGATGGCTCATCCTTTGCACTATTATAACCCTTAGTCTGGTGGTTCTGGATCTTGTTACCATGGACCTTGCAGTCATTTCATGAGTTGCTTCCAAGTTATCAGCATGGCTGTGCATCTCTACATTTACATACATAGAATGCATACAAAGAATGCCACACTAAACTTTACATCTGTTTACAAGCTTGTAATGATAATGTTTTACTTTACCAAAGAGTATACAGTGGAACCTTGGTTCACGAACGTCTCGGAACAAATTGGTTTACGACCAAAAAGTTCGCCAAACTTTTGCATCTGTTCACGACCACATACTCGGTATACGAACAAGCTAGTTTCCCTTTCAGTTTGTACGTGTTCAGTCTCTCCCTGTGCATTTCCTGTGCAGCGAGCGAGCGAGAGAGAGAGCGCGACACACACACACACACACACACACAGGCGCGAGAGAGAGAGAGAGAGAGACACAAACACACACACAGGCGCGAGAGAGAGAGAGAGAGAGACACACACACACACAGGTCCGCGAGAGAGAGACGCACACACAGGCGAGACGAGCGAGAGAGACGCACACACAGGCGAGACGAGCGAGAGAGACTCACACACAGGCGAGACGAGCGAGAGAGAGGGCTGGACGCATAAGGTAGAGAAGGCAGTTAAAGAATGCACTGGGCTTGTTTTTGTTTTCACTTCTTTTACTGCGATCGGTTCGTAGCATGCATTGTTGCAATGTTACTTTTCTTGGTGGTTTATTAAATTACGGATTTTTTCAAATGTTCATTTTTTTCCCTGTGCTTAAAACTCATTAAAAAAAAAAAAAAAGTGTTTTTAGCCAGTGGTTAGTAGCGCTACAGCGCAAACTATTGCAGCGTTAGTTTTCTCTGTTGTTCAAGGTTTTCTCAGTGTTATTCAATGTTTTTACATTTAGTTTACTATTACGCAGTGCATTCTATGGTTTAATTAACTATATTTGTGCTTAAAAACTTAAACATATTTACATACAGTTCGTATGGTCTGGAATGGATTAATTGTATTTGGGGGAAATTACTTCGGTTCACGACCAAATCAGGTTACGACCAGAGTTTTGGAACGAATTATGGTCGTGAACTGAGGTTCCACTGTACAAGTGGATTAAGAGATTCAAAAATAGATGGCTGTGAACATCAAGCAACAATGAAAAGAGGTACAACACTAGGACCAATTTTCTTATCAACAGAAAAGAAAAAACATGTTAAACTAAACAAGGTCATTGATTTGCAGGTAATGACCAGGTGAAAGATAATTCACACTCGGTTACAAAATGTTTTTTTCTGCAAGCACAGAGAAGCTTGCAAAGTACTGATTCAAGAGTATTAAGAAGCAGAGAGACCAATTAACTTGAAATAATGAAGTAATGAACGTGAAACGACTCAAAAATAAATGCATTAAAATAACAAAAGTGTGTAAACTTTTGAAGAACCCTCATAGAAACTATGTACATTAACTAAGCATGGATCTGAATCAAGGCACCTGGGGCCTCATGTATAAACTGTGTGTACGCACAGAAATGTTGCGTAAGAACGTTTCCACGTTCAAATTGCGATGTATAAAACCTACACTTGGCGTAAAGCCACGCACTTTTCCACGGTACCTCATACCTTGTCGTATGCAAGTTCTCTGTTAGATTTTGCAGACTGGCGGCACCCAGCGTCAAAGCAGTGCTACTGTTCATGTGTGGTTACCCTTTCTTAGATCCACATCCACGATGGCGGCTCAAGTGCTCCTTGTAGAACTGTTTGTACTTGCAAGTTACCGTGAGGTAATTGTACTTATGATACAGTTATAATATTGCACATCCTGAGCCACTTTATAAAGCGAGTATTTACATATGATGACGATATCATTTTTAAGATGAAATGCAGCAAAATATGTTGATTATAGTAATATAGCATCTTGCTGTAAGACATGAACAATCACTGCGCCACAATGTTCCCATGTTTAATAACATGCTTTAACTCCTATCATCATGAAAATGATATCACGTATACTTCTCAGTATTTTAATTACTCAGAGCCGTAATATTACGAATGTAATGGATTCTGTGTCCTGTCGGAGGAAGAGCACGTAGTGATTCAGGCACATAGAGCACATATAAGATCAAATACACAACAAAGCATTTAACGTGCTACTAGTTACGATGGGATTTGAGAAACTAGTAAATTAAATGATTTTAAGATGAAGTTTATGATGTTCTACTTTAATGACAAAATAAACTACGTGATTAAAGTGGAAATTTCGAGATTAAAGTTGACATTTTGTGCTTTTTTCACACTGTGTGCCTTTTTTTTCCCCACTGTACCCTAATAAGCTTTCATATGACACTCAGACGATGGGCTACGAATCGCCTTTTCATGCCGTCTTTGATATGTGACAACTTTTTTATTTTGGGCACTGTGTGACTTTGTGAACTTGAGCTTTTGAGTTTCTCCGACAAGCTATGTCACTCGATCAGCTTCCTTTTGTTGCTTATATAACTAACTGTTTAAACCAACAAATAGTACGTTTTTCTTTGCCTCCATTTGGTATTCGCTGAAATTCTTCTATTTTTCCTTGTACTTTGCCATTGCCTTTTCACAGAATGCTGGGCTTAAGGGCTATTTATATTGATTTGCATATTCAAAGAGGTGTAATTCTGGGAGGAGTTGGGGCGGGACAGCAAGTGCGTGCACGTGCGTTTATTTCCACGCTGAGCGGGATTTATTTAGCGGAAGAACGCGGAAGTTGGTGAACGCACAGATTCCTGCATCTGGATTTTTCTGTGCGTAAGCACATTTCGGCTTTTGTGCTTACATCATGTTATAGTGCGAATTCTACGCACGGCGTTATGCATGAGGCCCCTGGACTTGTAAGATAGTGGTGCTAAACAGACACGCGCAACCAGACATTAGTGATTAAAAACATGAAGTTGGATGAAAAAACAAAAATCACCTGGAAACAGCCCAGAGGAAACAAATCAATATTTCTGTTTCTTACCACCACAGAATAACATGGGCTTCACACAACCTCAAGCCTCATCAATTTTCTTTTCTGTATCTCGTTTAATGCTACTCATTAATGCATGCAAAGACAGATTTGATACTTCAAGCCACACACAGCAAGTCTGTCACAACTCCAAGTCAAGCCACAGCATTCTCCCATTTAAAACAACAAATGCTTGAACAGCTCTGAATGCAGATTTTTTTTTTAAATGAGCTATGAACACTCCTAAGAAATCTGCATTCCTGATAACAATGCACTTGAATTATTTGCTCCAAATTAAAACTGAATTAATGTACTTTTGCCTTCTCAGCATTCTCGACATTTACTTGGAGGTTTAGGCTAAATGTTCACAGTCCTGCTGCATATTCTGCTCTTGGCAGCACAGAGCCTTACAAAAATTATGTCATTGAACATACTGCTGCCAGATGTTAGCAAGCTGAGAAGGTGGCTTGCTTGCAAAATGTGATCATTTCTTTAGTCAATCATTGTGTAATTAGTAGATCATAAATGCTACAGAAACCAACAATACTTGAAATGTGCTCCACTGATTAAAAAGCCAAGGACACAAGCATATATAAAAAGGTACCTCTTCATCTTCTACTTATGCCTTAAAAGAGATGTATACAGTAGTATTTGGCACACTCTCACTCATATAAAGAGACCAGCTTCGTTAAGTCTAGAAATAACAATAACACTGTGGGGGAAAATAACACCTTCATTTACCCAAGTGTCTTGTCAATAGGGCCTGCCATTCACACATTGTTGAAGTGGTAGACCTCTGTTTCACAGGATATGTCTTCTCGATTTAGGGGCAATGTTCAGGACAACAAAAGCAATTCAAACACAATGGATTTTATTTTAGACTTTTGAAGGGAAGAATACTTACGTTCTTCTCTGTTCATGTCAGCTAGCATGATTATCGTTTACATGAAAACTGTGGTAACACATGGTGGATACAATCCATGGTGGGAAACCATGAATAATCCAGTGGGCCCGGTGCCATTCAGCACAAAGCAACAATATAGCTAATAAAGAGCATAAATACACTCATTCACAATGTTAAGGCATTTTGAACCTATTGCTAGTAGAGACGGGACAAAACTGATACAGTATAATGGGTTTCCGACATACCCAGCCTGCACTTTTTAGGGTTAGCCATCAACAAACTGTCAAGGACCACCCGAAGACAGATGAGATTCGATTCCCAGTCATTACTGAAAATGACAACATCGTCAAGATGGACACCTACATATGTGGAATGGGGACGCAGGATCTGGACCATCATCCACTGAAAGGTCAATGGTGTGCCATGAAGACCAAAAGGGAGCGTTGTAAATTCAAATAGCCTGTCAGGAGTGGCGAATGCAGTCTTCACACAGCTGGACTCCTCCAAGGGCACTTGGTCAATATCCCTTCGTGAGGTCTAGGGTGGAAATATATCTGGCCTGCCCAAGTTTCTCCAACAGTCGTCCACACGCGGCATCGGTTAAGCATCAAACTTGGAAATATTATTCAAATGCCTAAAATCAATACAGAACCAAACTGAATCGAACCGTCGGGCTTTGAGACAAGTATGATTGGGTTCTGGCACTCGCTTTTGCTCGCACGAATAACACCTAACTGAAGCATCTGCTGAACTTCTTCACTTATCACCTTCCTTGTCGCTTCTGGCAGGCAATAGGTGGGCACCTCCACGGTAACACCATGCGGTGTTACGATCTTGTGTTTCGCAATTGTTGTCCGGCCAGGCATGGTCGAAAAGACGTCAAAGTTCTCCTCGATCACCGATAGCAATTCTGCTTTCTGAGTGTCAGTTAAACCCTAGCCTATAGCAACTTCTGTTTGAGGGACTGCCTTGCATGTGACCGTGATCTCACACGGTTTATGTCACTCCTTCAGCAGGTTAATATGCAAAACCTGTATGTGCTTCCGCAGCCCTGGAATCCTATCTTTATAATCCATGGGGGATATGGTCTCTGCTTTCTCCTTGTTCAATGCAGCATTGCACTAACCTCCCACCTCCAGGTCTGGGGAGGCTGTTGGTGCGCATGATGGTGTAGAAAAGTCTGCCAGCTATCCCAGGTCTTCACTTGAGGATTCATCTGGACAACTCCGATTCAATTTCAAACCCAGTTCCTTGACTGACAGTCTGTGGCGAGCATCTCTCTATCCACTAAGGGGGAAGGCGCTCTGCAGGTGGCCAAGACCCATATGAAGAAGGCATTCCTTTTTTCTATTAGGAGTGGCCAGGATGAGGTGTCTGATATGGCAGTCCAAACCTTAAAATTCTTTCCTTTAAATTTCAGAGGGAGTAACATAGTCTCGTATGTTTTAACGTCCCCATGGACGCAGGGGTTTGCCGGAGCAAGTCACGGCAGACTATGCAGAGGTCGCTACCAGATTCCAACAGTGCCGAGAATTCCCATCTTTCCAACGTAATAGAGACCTTAAAATTGTCCTCCTTTAACATCTTGGGGAAAACTTACGAGCCGCATACTTAGGCCAGCCCCAGCTGATCACAGCGAAAGCAGCTACATTCAGTCCACACTATGGTGTTCCCACTATGGAGTCTTCCATCTGTGGCGCTGGTGACCGTGGAGGTCTCTGCTGGCTGGATCTGAATCGGGGTCGAGCCTGGGTAGCCCCATTGGTCCCAGGTGGTTTATGCACCCTCTAGTCTAGTCTAGTGAGCTTCTCCACAATGCACTCAAATGCATCTCCGCAGATCCAGCTTTGAATCAGGTCCACTAAGCCCAGGATCTGTCCTTGTATGTGATGAAACCGGCACCCTTTGACCACTGGGCTCACAGCTGTGCACAGAAGGGTCTGTTGCTTCAAGAAGTCATATTCATCAATTCTTTCAGGAGAGAGGTTTCGCATGACCTGTAGGGCCTTCCCAATTAAAAACAGGGCCACGATAGCCAGGTTCCCTTGTCCCAGAGCATCAATGATGCTGTGCACTTGAAGCAAAACATGATATGCTCAGGGTTGTCCGAGGGAGCCATCTTCACCAGCACATCCCTTTGGATCACGAAGACCAGAGCGCCCACAGGAGCCTCATTTTGCTCTGCTTGTAACAGGATATCATATGCCTCTTGGGGTTCCATTGGTGCAAGACCCCACTTCCGGTACCACGTGACTCAAGGCACTGTCTTGCATCCCAAAACACAAGGCTGTGTCTCAGTACTCTAGCAAAACCAGCTTTATTCAACAGAACAGAACAGCAGGGTTATTTATTGCAGTGGGAGCTACCACTCTCCTATACAGAGACACAGCACAGCCATAGTCAGTGGCTAAGTTATACTGTTCCCTGCATTTATAATATCCCTTGCATCACCCATCAGCGACATTCGCATATAGCGCAATCTCAATAGGCTGTGCTGCACACTTGTGGTTGCCTCAGCAACAGACAAGCAGTCCTCAACAGACGCAGCAATTGCTCTTCGGCATGCCGTCCTGTTTGAGGATGGTCCGAAAAGAGTTCAGAAACCTGAAAATAGTAGTAGGAGTATAAGTACAGTGTAGGGTGAAATTCTTACTTGCATTTCCTACCAACATTTTAATTCAACTCTGTTTATCAGTTAAACTGAATGACACCTTTATCTGTTATAGTATTATTTAACTGGTTTAGAAAAGTTAAATAGTGGATGAGTAAAAATTATTTCTCCATATATCCAGAGAACAACAGAAATTGTCTTACCATTGGTAATACTGGACCACATTCAACAATGAGTGGGATGAAAATATGTCATGCTTAACTATAAAATTAGCTTTGGTAAGGCAACAATTGGCATAGCAACCTGCGTAACTTTCTTCAGTTTTATAAATCACTTGCAAAGGCAAATTAAACTATGAAATTAAGAGTACAAAAGTGGTTCTGCTTGCACCATATGGATATTTGTTGAATAAAAAGGAGAATGATTAGCCTAATCCACCACTTCATCTGACCAGGCATCCACTAAAAACCAACTGTCTTTTATAATTTCATGCTAACATTTCAAATTTAGTATTTTTACAGTAATGAAACCTTAATGGCAAGAAAATGAGGTTAAGACGTTCATACAATTCACTGAAAGCATTCCCATTAATCAAATTACACCTTTTTAAAAGACACTGCAAATTCTACTCTACATCAAGTCAATGCTCAAAATGCAAATGCATGCTAGGAGATTGCAGGAAGGTTTTTCACATCAAAGATGGCTTGTGATGGTCTCAGTCACAAGTTTAAAATCGGCAGTAGGATACAGCATCCAGAATTCACCAAAAAAAAAAAAAATTTGCACTTTTTACTTCATGCCTCCCAGAATTATTAGCTTCTTGTAAATCTGCAAAACTCAACAATATTTTCAAGAGTCTAATGATACCAAAAATATTTTAACAGTCAGAGGGTGTGAGGCTGACAAAACATTCAACAAAATGACTAATTTGCAGCAGGATTTTGCGTGCCCAGAGTTGCTCATTCATCACTGTCAGAAACGGCAGCAGCCTTGCAAGTAAAATAGACATTCAGCACCACTGTGGTATAAAGCATCTGAGATTCAATTACAAGGCACTTACATTTTGCAGGATTTCATTACCACTTGATATTATTAGGCCTCACTTCAATATTTGGAAGGTTAACTGCATAAAATACAGTTTTTTTTTGTATACAGCTGGTACAATAAAAAGTTGAATAGTTAAACAATGCTAAGGTGCCAAAGTTTATGACTACGAAAAGAAAAAAAAAAAGTATTCATGAAAAGCATCACAAGATGAGAAGTTAATGATTTATTCAGCACAATACAATCCCTGGATAGAAGTTATTGATCAGCAGCTTTTCTGCCATGCTGCAGAAAATGGAACTCTCTGAATGAATCAGATGTTGCCTATACCTTCAGAGTTAGTTCTGACCCTCATTTATTTTATTTTTTTGCCATTTTTTCTTCACCTGCAAGAGCTCACCAGCATAGCAACAGTGGACTAAATTTAGCTCCAAATCTCTCTCTCAGTTGGCCTCTAATCAAATTATAGGCTGAAGACGAGTCTTGATTACAAATATCTGCAAAATCGAGCATAGAAACAAGTGGGCTGCATGAAAGCCAATCACAAATGTTTTACACAGACCATAAGCAACAGTTTAAAATGGGAAATTATGTGCCGTATATAGAGGTGCTACAGGGGGTACTTGCTAAAAGTGTTATAAAGAGTGATGGAGAAAAGGCCAGCAGAAAAAAAAATAATGGGCTATTAAAGAACCCTGACTGACTGATCAGGCCAGACTCTGACAGATGCCAAGTGGAATTTACACAGAACAGTGCATGGTTCTAGGGCAAGGCACTCCTGTGCAATTTATGGGATCGGTTTCTATGAGGCAGTAACAGTTAAAAGGCATCAGAGGAAAGCATACAATATTTATTTGCTTTTGTTTTTTTATAATGACTGAACCAGAGATTTTTGACTTAACACAGATGGACAGTGCATACCATGAGATTTAATAATTTTTTTGCTGTTACATTCTTCTTGTGGTAGCCAAAATATTAATAACAGTCATGAATTTAACCACTTAATCCTGTGCAATCCTGTGCTAGAAGTTATCAAGCCATCCAACTTTTAGACCTCTTCATTGAACGCACCTATACAAAAGTTATCTGAAATTTTCACTTGATCCTACTTACCAACATCTTTTTGTTTGGTGCCGTTAGTGTGGTGCAGTCACAGTTGGTCTTTTAAAAATTTATATCTTTTTTCTAACTCAAGCGAAGCCCTTTTCCCCCTCTAATATTTAAACATTTTTTTTTGTCTGCCATCAATTGTTTTGAGGTGTATGTGTATGCGTTTGTTTCTGGGAATGCATTAGCACGTGACATTACTTTTTAGAAATGAATTTCCCCTTACAAAGTATACACACTTTATCCAAATTTAAAACAACAATGTTAGGAAAATTCAGTTATATGTAAGAAAGTAATTTAAACCCCTTTTTTTGGTCTTACAAACTACAATGAAGCTATAATTTCTGTGTTAACAAAGGAGCCTATGACCATTTTCAAAACTTGCACTGCATATTATAACACCTGATCATGTTCTAAGTCATTCTATGTATACCTTGCTACAGCAAGGATTTGAAGCTGGATTTTGAGGCACTATCAGACTGTCATTCTGACAACTAATGCTGTCAAATTGTCATGCATATTGCAACACTTTCCTAAAACTCAAAGAAAGATCAAAAGTCAATTTTTTTTTTTTTAAATGTGAAACCCAAGATAATAAAACGAAGGTAAACAACTGGGGCTTACCAGGAAAGGATAAGCTTTGCTAAGTGGGGGAGCCCTGTACCGAATCAAAAACAGAAACTTCTCCCTGAAATAAATGGGAATTTATAACATAAGAATGTGCTAGAGTTCGATAAACCGGGACTCTTATCTTTAAACCAAATTATCCTGCTATAATTCTAAAAATTTTACATTAGAGAAAATGGAGAGATTCATATCCACATATTGCATTTATTTTCTAAATGAAAGTAGTATTTGTAGCAAAATCAGGAACCAAGCTTTAAGAAGTTGCCTTGCCACTACAGAAATGGCCAATTAACCTAACACACTTGTTGTACTTAGAATGTTTGTGTGCACCCAATAGCAGACAGAGTAACTAGACTTGAATCAAGCACAAGTCATTGGATTTATGATTCATCGTGACATCTTTAATGTGCTGTGTTTCATTTAAATTTTAAAAACGCTCTTTCAAAGTATAAATTAGTCACAAGTACTGTTACTTAACTAGAAACATTAAATGTAACAGCATTTTTTATTTGTTGTTAGTTTCTTTCTTACCATGATAAATAGTAACAGTGTTATATCCATGTTAATTTATAGAATATAAAATGTCTATATGCAGGTTTTTGTTCCACAAATCAAAGTTGTGTATGTTAATTAGAGCTGGTTGATGTGGACAAAAATATTATCACAATATTTTTTTCTGTATCGATCGATTTCAATAATTATCACGATATAGTTTCATATTACTGCTTCTGTTTTTAAAGAGTTATCTATCCTAATATATTCTGAATAAACAAGTTCAAATAAAAATTAATAAGCAGATAACATTTATTTTTGAAAAATGGCACATAAATTATACAATTAACATTTCCTTAAAAATTCTGGAATGTTTTTGATTTTCAAGTTTTGATTTGCAATGATTGCACTTACAGTATCTCAAATTAACAAGGCATTGTATCAATGTAGGAAAACTGTGCAAAACAATTTAACAGGGTAAATTAGGGCTGCAACAACTAATAGACATAATCGATAAGAATCAATTATTGACAATTAGGCTAAATATGTTGTGCCGTCACTTCATTAAGTTGTGAGCACATTTGAAAAAAAGACAGGCAGTAATCAAGTGCCAGAAAAGGCAATGCAACCCAATACTTGAGAGTTAGAGAGCACTTTATTCTGAACAAAAAAAAAGGTCACAAGTTGCAAAATATGTACGTCTGACCACGTATGGCATGAGAGCACAACAGGGATGCACAAACATTTGAACAGGAAACAGTTTGCAGACATTTGCTCTGTAAATTCCATTCTGTGTCAATGTAGTGAACAGTAATACTTACGCAAGACTCCAATGTATGACTTGACCATAAATTTGTCATAACGGCAAAGTATCTCGCATCTTTTAACACCGCCTCTAACTTCGCCCAACATTAAATCATAAAGTTGCACTGTTTTAAACCTCGGGTCAGTTACTTTCAAATGTTTCCTGAAGTCTTCTTTTTCGACAACACTCACTAGCATCATGTCCTTCGCCATGAAGCAAGTATCCGCATTTGTGATATCCTGATGCTTTTTTGATTTTCTGCAATATGGGTTCATAGCAGCAAATGACAAAGGATTGCTAACTATATCACTCAAGGGTTCTTTTTGACATTCAGCATACTGGACTGGATGATACTATTAAGGTGGTGGAATAGGTTTGTTGTATTAGTCTATGTTGGGACATGTAGGTGGGTACATCTTTCATACTGGTTTTATTGGTGCTTGGTCTGATTTGAGGTACCAAACCACTTCCATACTTTTGATGATGAGTGTCCTTTCTTTGGACTTATCTATTCCTGAGCAGTTAGCAGATTTGCCTTCTCAGCTTCACTTGTAAGAGTTCCTCATTTCATGACATATTTCCCAAACACATTGTTAAGGTTTACAACATAGCTTCTTCAAGAGGAGGGGCACATTTGCAAAGTACATGGCGATTAGCTGTTGTGCTGGGGTTTCATCAAGCCTACATGCTAAAACATAGGCCCCAAACATTGTCTGTTGCAACACACTGTCTTTTAAAACTTATTATGGGAAAAACAAGTTTTAGTGATTTATTTTATAACCAATGTTTATCATCGTTTTCATCATGTTTTTTCCCCCAATCAAAAATTTAAATTTTTTCATCAGCCAGCACTAAAAATGGCAACTTAAAAATGGCCCAGTAAAAATGAGTGCGAGTGTGCATGCAAAGTATATTCTGCTATGGGCTAGTACCCAGTCCAGAGATGATTTCCAATTTAAATCCTTTACTACCTACAATAGGAACTGGCTCACTGTGATCCTGACATGAAAAAGTGGATTTGAAAATTAAGGAATGTGCAGTTACTACTACATGATGTGTAACTTAGATCAACAATTCCATAATCTCATAGCCACCAAAAATAAATACTGACTTAAAAAATGCAATGTAACAATATGCACTGTCTACATTACTGAACAACAACCTATATTATATATATATATATATATATATATATATATATATATATATATATATATATATATATATATAAAAAACAACTGTTATTTGTTTCCCATTGCATCACTGTTTAAGAGGGGTTTCGGAGGAGCGACCGTGTTTCCTTGGGGTGCATTCAGCCCCCCTCTTCACAACAGCACATAGCACTGGCGGGGGGTGGTGGGGTTGGGTGAAGGGGTAGGCAAGCGAAGTGCAGATCACGCGGCACGGCAGCAAGCCAGCAGCTGATCAAGCAAAGAGGAGGTTATTATATTATATTAATAATTTTATATATATATATATATATATATATATATATATATATATATATATATATATATATATATATATATATATATATTAAGAACTATTTGTTTCCCCATTGTGTCACCGTTTAAGAGGGGTTTACTTACTGTACGTGTTCAACATTTCTTGCCTTGCAGTTCCTGTCATCCTACATTCACCCAGAATGTTGTAGACATGGAACACACATGAAATATATGTATTCCAAATAACGATATACTGTAATATTTACCCTATACAATTCAAGACACCTCACACCCAGATAAACAGATCTGAGCTGTGAGAATTTTGCGTCTGACTTGATTTCAGCTGCCTCAGTGGGGGTTGGGATAGCAGGCTGCTTGCTGGTTGTGCGGATTGAAACATTAGCAAAACAAAGGAGCTGATGAAGAGGTGCGAAGGAATTTCAGGTGGCCCAACATTACAACTTTTTTTGTAGGCTTCAGGGATTCTAGTGTTAATGTATCAAAACATATTGGCTTGACATTTATGCTTTAAATATGAGCTGAGCCACACAAAGTACAGTAAATATAAAGATGTGACATGTTAAACACTAACATAAGCATTAAATCACAGAGAAACTCAGTTAATGGGGTTGAAAAACAGCACACTCAATTGCTAAAAACAAATAAACACTAAATCTGTGTTTTTAATCTTAAGACAGCACTAACAGCAGTGTAAAAACTGAGGAAAAATAAATAAGCAAATAAAAAGAAGCAAAAGAAAAAAAAAAAGGAAAATGTTCATAATGCAAAAAAAAAAAAAAAAAAAAAAAAGCACATACAAACACAAAAATTTGAAATTGAAGTGAAGACATATTTATCAGATTAGGAAAGCAATACAGTCGGCCTTCCCTCCTTGGCTACTTCAGCATGAAAGCTGCTATAAGCACTGTGACCAGTTTAGTCAGTAGAGCTTTTTAGAGCAGCTTCAAGAGTTACAGATAACTGAAGAAATAAGATTCATCTGTGATACAACAGAAATACTTTTTAAGAAACTGGCTCACATCTTCAAGTTAAGCTAGATATTTCAGTTGCCAATAATTATAATTAGGCTATAATAAATAATAATAAATCTTATTTATATAGCACCTTTCCCATGCTCAAGGCCCTTGAGACACAATATTTTCTGAATAGAAAAATAAACAAATACAAGATATTCAAAGAATTAAAATAGAATAAAAGAAAGATTAAACCAGAGTATAATACTTGTAGGGCGGCACGATGGCGCAGTGGGTAGCGCTGCTGCCTTGCAGTTGGGAGATCTGGGGACCTGGGTTCGATTCCCGGGTCCTCCCGGCGTGGAGTTTGCATGTTTTCCCCGTGTCTGCGTGGGTTTCCTCCGGGCGCTCCGGTTTCCTCCCACAGTCCAAAGACATGCAGGTTAGGTGGATTGGCGATTCTAAATTGGCCCTAGTGTGTGCTTGGTGTGTGGGTGTGTTTGTGTGTGTCCTGCGGTGGGTTGGCACCCTGCCCGGGATTGGTTCCTGCCTTGTGCCCTGTGTTGGCTGGGATTGGCTCCAGCAGACCCCCGTGACCCTGTGTTCGGATTCAGCGGGTTGGAAAATGGATGGATGGATGGATAATACTTGTAGCAGTCTAAAACCCAGCCAAGATTCACACCGCCCGATAACGATGATTTATTTATTTTTACGGTGGGGATCCCAGGAATGCACCCAGCCTTGGCCTGACTCGCACACACTCCCTCACAGTGGCAAAAAGCAAATGGAATTAAAACAGAAATTCACAAATGTATTAAACAATAATGAAGGAAATATATCCACACAAACCAAAACAATCCCAACCCAGTTCCCTTTCCGGTGATATACAATAAACACAAATTAAGCAACTACAAACAACTAACAAAAATTACTCACAATGAAGTCCATAATAAAGTCCACAGGAAACGGCAACCAATGTAGTGAAATGATGAAGTTTGAATAATCCAGAGATCAGTTCATTGTACGTATATGTAAAGAACAGTCCAACTGGTTTATCCTGAAGAAGAAGAGTGATGGGATCGGGAGCGCTCCTTCTCCAAAGGTTGACAAACAACTCACACAGCCTCTGGCACCAGACAGTCCATACACACGAACAGGAGATAATCCAGAACAAGAACAATAATCCATAGGCCATGAACAGGAAGACAAAACAGACGGGTAACTGCAGACACACAACAACCTGTCTTCTCTGTATAACCGAGCTCCTTTTAAAACTTGCGCTGGCCTTGTCCCGAGCAGCCCCTGCACCCTTAGGAGGTGTCCAATCAGATCACTGCATAGACTGCTGGGACAATCTGCCTGGTAGCCCTGCTACATACTAAATTCAATGCTAAAAGAAATGCCTGAACAAATCACATAATTGGTGGTATAACATATACAAAAATTATCCTGAGCATCTGAACAGAGGGGTAAACTGAAAGAAGGGGCAGAATGTTAGGTTAAGCTAAAAGCCAGAGATTTAAGTTGTTTTGTAAAAGAATGAATGGAGTCTGCTCATCTATTTAATTAATTAATACAGCTGAAGGCACTGTCACCCATAGAGTGCAGGTTAATGTGGGGCATAACAAGATTGCCAGAATCAGAGGACCTTAGTGGGAGAACAGGAGCATAGCAATGGAGAAGGTCACTGATGTAGTCTGGTGCAAGGCCATTTAAACTTTTGTAGAATTTTATACTCAATCCTGTAAGACACAGTGAGCCAGTGAAGGCGAAGCAGGATGAGTATGATGTGCTCGCTGTTGCTGGTTCGTGTAAAAACCCTTGCAGCAGAGTTTTGAAATAACTGAAGATGTGATACAAGATTTGAAGTAGCACCTGCCAATAGGGAGTTAACAAGAATCGATGTGGGATATGGTAACGGCATGGACAAGTATCTCAGCATTAAAAAGGAAAGAGAGCAAACACAGGATATGTTACAGAGATGGAAGCAAGAAAGTTTCTTATTGTGGTTTATGTGGGTGGAGTAAGAAAGGGAGGAATCAAAAATGACACCAAGATTCCTTGCATTAGATGAAGGTCTGATTATCACCATCAAGAGTGGCAGAAAATGAGCTCATTTTCAGTTGTGCTTTAGTGACAATTTGCGGGAGTTTAGTTTTGTTGCAATTTAATTTAAAAGAGTTCTGCTCTATCCAGGTTTTAATTTCACTGAGGCAAGTTGTGAGCTCAGAAAGGTCTGATGAAATTTCCCTTATAACTAACTCCAATTTGTTAAAAAGAGTTTGTAACTATTGTTGAATAAATATTTAAAAACCTTTACAAACGTTACTAATTTTAATAATCATCGTTAAAATAATGTTTATTCTTTCTTAAACAAAAAAAACGTTTTTTCACACTATAGCATAATAAATCAAAGTGTACTGTTCTCATACAGGTCAAATTCCGTTACAATGAATATCTTTACAATGACATTTTCATTACAATGAAATATTTTATGGTCCAGACAGCTTCCCCCATTAGACAGTCTATAAAAAATATTGTTACTACGAAATAAATTCAGCAGATACTTTCATTACAAAAAGACCTTGAAATGCCTGAGCAGTACACAACGATCCCCAAACAGAAACATTTAAAATTTTTCTCTTTCTTCGTACGGTTTTTTGCACAGTTTATTTTCTGTTGTTTTCAGTGATACCTTTTGCTTATTGCTTGTCAACATTTGAAAAGCATCCATTGGAATTTAACTCATTGTCACCCTGCAAACATTTTTGCAGCTCTTCATTGGAAAAAAGAATAAAAGACGTTGCCAGTGAATTCACAATTTCACCATCAACATTGTCAACTTTCTTGAAAGACTGAGTAAAAAATAGAAGAAAAATCTAGGGTTGAAACCTTGGGCCTCAGTGCAAACTTATGCGAACTGCTGCATTTGAAGACGTTGAAAAAGCAGTTATTCCTCTCATCATTGGTAAGTTGACCAGTCCTTTGTGTTTTAAGCGCATTACATTCCATTGTTGCGAGTATATAGCAAACCAGCAAGCTTGGATGAATCAAGACATTTTGGGAAACTGGCTGCGACAACTTGACAAGGATACTGTGACGCGTGAGTCACTGTCTTGCATCCCAAAACATGAGGCTGAGTCTCAGTACTTTAGCCAAACCAGCTTTATTCAGCTTGAATCAGGAACAGCACGGTTATTCATTGTAGCGGAATCTACCACTCTCTACACAGACACAGCAGTCAGGCAGGGTTGTGGCCAGGTTAGTGGCCAAGTAATACTTTTCGCTGCATTTATAATGTTCCTTGCATCACTCATCAACGACAGGTGCTCAACCTCAATCGGCTCAGATTTGCTTCTCTGGTGCTCCACTGCAGCACTGTGACAAGCAATCTTCCACAGATGTGGCAATCCTGCTTCGGGACGCACTTTGGTGAATCGTCCTGTTTTGGGAGTTTCCCCAAAAGAGTTCCGAAACCTCACAATATGAGGAAGAAGAAAAGGAAGATTCTGCTTCCGATTGATAACTGTGCTGCTTACACACAGCATGCTTCTACATTTAGATAATGTTCGAGTTGAGTTCCTCCCACCCAATTGCACGGCATTGCTTCAGCCATTGATTTGGGCATCATTTGCACCCTGAAAGCATCTCTCTCTATTATAAAAAAAATATGGGCGAGCGAAGCCAGCAGTGGGCAAAGCCCCCTAGTTATCACAAAGGAAATGCTAAGAAAAATTCTCATCAGCATAACTTATAGACAGGAGGAGATGAAAATTAATGTGAAAGAAGCTATTGAAATGATTGCAAACGCCTGGACGCAAATTAAAATAAAGCATTATAGCGACAAATGCAGAATCTCATTACTGCAAAATTTTCATTACAACAACATATTTTAAGATCCCTGGCACTTCGTTGTAACAGAATTTGACCTGTTTTATAGTTGTTAAAAAACATTGCATCATTCTTTTCATCCATTTTCCACCCCATATCCTTTGTTTCCAATAAAAGTACTTGTTTCAGATGATATTGGCCAACAGTGTTCATTAAAAACTCACTTTAGGAATTAACAAGTTTAGTGTCAGCACATCTTTGCAAAATCCAAGTGTTTAATTCTGAACTTTTTTTTCCAAGCTCATATGCTAGTGGTTCGCAAATCTGTTTATTTTCATCTCTAATGTTTTTACACATTCAGTCTTCTGTAGACTATCCTGCTGCTGAGGCTGTTTATTCATACTTTCGTTTTTTCATGTCTGGACTACTGTTATTTCTGTTCAAAATTCAGCTTGATTGATACACACAAAAAGGTATACCAGTACTGTGTTATTTGCTTTTGCTCCCAACTGACCAATGAATAAAATTTAGTATCTTAATGTTGAGTTTTAATAATTTACGGGGTAGATCACCAATTTACTTAGCAGATACAATTAGTATGTTTGAACCAACCAGAACTCACTACTCTACTCATGCTTATCCTTTGATCGTCCCAATTTGTACATATAAAGCTTTTATGTTACAGGAGCAAATGGGATACAGTCTCTTGTTAGTAGCAGTAATAGTACAGTAGTTGTTGCAAGTTAAATTACTAAAGTTAAGGTTAGTTAAGCTCAGTATACACAGGTTTAGGCAATATAGCTTAGTCTCGGATACAAGCATCACGAAAAGAACAAAAAAAAAAAAAAAAAGCAGTTTTACAGGAATTTCAAAATAATAATCTTTGTTGACATATCTGATTTTACAAAATGTAGCTTCAATGTTGGGGAAAATGTAGAAAAAATAATACCAATAAATAAAATTATAAAAAGTTGAGGTAGATTTGGAAAATAATTAAATCATAAATTAATGATTTAATTAAGAAAACCTGTGACATTTGAGGTTATAATTTATCACTCTTCAGTATGTGTTTTATTAACTAGCTGTTGCTTACATGTAATGATGCAAAACATCAATCTCATAACAGCAAATGTCATGAAACTAACAAAAAATACTAGACAGATTTATATATAAAGACGTAAAAAAAAACATGACAGATACTGATTAAAAGCTCCTAATATTTAGCGCTAAATATAAAATCAGTAAAATGTATAAAAAAAAAAAAGTATAAAATCTGTATAATGGCATATTGTACTGGTGAAAACATTCTGCAAAGTCTGAAACAATTTTGTTCTCTCTATACTTTATTAGACATTTAAAAAGTTCTTATATTTAGGCTTTTTTAATACCCGAAGAACAACAATTCCTCCACTTACTAGGGGAAATAAAAATCTGACAAAATATCTAGCATCATCCCACAGCAGTCAGAGCAAGTGCAAATAATTTTCTCATCCATAAATAAATATAAAGACAATTGGATTGCTTGCGGGGATTGGAAAGTGATAGAAACAGTAGTCATGGCAACACAACTGCCCAGAAAGATTTAAAACTTAATAATAAAAAGTAAAGAAAATACTATCAAAAAGTATTGCTAATACGGGAACAGGAGTGACAAAGGGTCAAAAGTATAAAGCACAAAAAACAAAATAGCCATGCAAATCTTTCAAAAATTATGTCATGAGATCTGAGGTGCTCTAAACAGAAGGAATTTTGTGAAAGATGTGCTAAAATTGTACAATATGAAATGCCGAGTAGCAAGCATACTTCATTTACCTGTCAGCAATCATTTTTTAATTCCACTTTTTAAACATTTTAATAAAACAGAAATACAAAGCATCACAAGAACCACTTTAGATTATGCAAAAATGGTGGCTCAGTACAGCAGATTTCATTAATAATAAAAATTCTTTGCATTTATATTGCGCTTTTCTCACTACTCAGAGCGCATAGCAATTGCAGGTTAAGGGCCTTGCTTAAGGGCCCAACAGAGCAGAGTCCCTTTTTGGCATTTTACGGGATTTGAACCGGCAACCTTCTGATTGCCAGTGCAGATCCCTAGCCTCAGAGCCACCACTCTGCCTAATTCATTACCGGTAACCACACAAATAAGACTCTCCTGTCAAATTTCTCTTGTCAAAGTTTATTGAAATGTGTATATAATGTATGTAAAATCATTGGAGGGGGGAAAAAAAAATCAAATTAACATTTTACTTAATAAAAGATGCTATGTTTGATGCCCTATACCAAACACATGCCTTGCAAGGGTTAAATCATGGGGCATTAAGTAGTTGTACTGAGGATAAACCAGGCTGAATTAAGGAGACAAAGAGAAGATGTTACAAAAATAAGTTTTTATTTTAAACAAGACTATATAAAAATATCAATTATTATCCAAAGTAGAAATAAAGTGAGCTCTGTGAATAAATCACAACAGTAAGTCCATCAAAAAGATATAACAAATACATAAAAAGATTTAAGATAAAATAAACAGAAAAAAACATTGAAAACTGACAACTTCATGACTAGTCCAGTTCCCTCTTCTGTTGTCCAGGTTGCTCACGGGGACTACGTTTTTCCCTTCATCATCTTTAAAGGCTACTTCAGGAGCAAACAACTTCTTCCAAAAACAACTCACATAAAACAAATGTTCAGCTCATCACATTTATCCCACACCTGTGTACTCTAGGGCACAGGTCTCCAACTGCAGTCCTGGAGCTCTATTGTGACTGCATGTTTTCATTCTAACCTTTTTCTTAATTAGTGACCGATTTTTGCTGCTAATTAACTTCTTTTCCCTTCATTTCAACTAACTTGTTTTTATAAGTGTCAGTTCTCAGAATTGCTCCATATTTTTCCTTAAGTACGGTGTTTCGATTTTCCTAACGCAATTTCTCCTCGGGGATTATACAGTGTACCAAATACCAAATTATAAATACTGAGCTAAACTAATTACCCACTCGTTGGAAATTTACCTTTTTTTTTTTTTTTTCAAAACTATAAAAAACATTTAGCCAAAACTAACTAAATTACAGATAAATATAAGGATGGGTATGTAAGAGTGAAGAGAAACACCAAGTAATACCTTAAATCAGGCATGTCAAACTCATTACCTTTGGTGGGCCGCTTCGACTGCCTTACATGTGTCAGCAGGCCGCACTGTAACAAATACTATTATACAAAGTTACTGTAGCTTTCTTTCCAATACTGAAAACTTAAAAAAATATAACACTTAAAGTTTAAAGAAAAGCAATTTATTTCCATACAATCTCCATACAACAGCGTACAATTAGAGTCTTAGCCTCTTAGCTAGGTCCTTATATTATTATATTATCTTCATTATATTATATTATATTCATTGCTTATATAGGAGTCTTACAGTGTGAGATCTATTTCTTTTGTCCCAACACCTCTTGTTAGTAACCAGTTCGTCAATATCAGGCTTGAAATCTTGTGCAGCTGCAACTTTTATGAGGGATGAAAGGTGCTCGACGGTAAGTCTTGAGTGATGTGGGGTTTTGGTAGCTTTCATTAACGAAAACAATTGCTCACAAAGGTAACTGCTTCCTAACATAGACAGTACACTCGATGCCAACTTACAGATCTGCACATACGAGGGTGGCAGGTAAGCATACAAGCCTGGCACACCAACTTCGTTGCATTGTGCCTTCAGAATAGAATCTGACTGCAGTTCAATCAATTCCATTTGGATATTCTCAGGCGCATTCTCAACATTGTAAGAGTATGGTGACGCAAACAGCGCAAAGTTCTGTTCGTGTGAACTGAAATTACTAAAACGTTCACTGAATTCATTGCTCAGTAATTCAAGTTGGAAAACAAATCCTCCAAAAATCAAGTTTACTTCAAAGTTTATATTGTAAAATAAGCCGATATGCAAAAAGCCCCCTGACCTACACTAATTTTACAAACTCAAAATCACAAAAATTTGTTAATAAAACAACTCACCAACGTCTCGCGTCCACTTCAGATCTTCAGCTGTAGTCTGCACTAACTGTTCGTTACAATACTAGCACAAAATTACATAAAACTAGAGCAAAATGTGAAAATATGCGAGCTATTACTACTTGTGATGGTCAGTTCTGCCCAGTGGCCAGTCTCAGCGGCCCAGCCAGTAGTGTAGTCTGCCAGGGGCAGCTCTAGGCTCGTGGCGGCCCTGGGCAGAGAAAGAATCGGCATATCTTATGCACGGCGGATGGCCACATCCATTGCGGACACTGCATAGCCGCTTCGTGCTAATGACACACTTCTATATGCGCAAGTCCGTAACTTGAAAACCAAGTGGCGGCCCATGATATTCTCATTACGGCAGAACGTTATAATATTACATATAGTTTACTGCTCCAACTCGAGCGACATTAGTAAATACAGTGTACTAATTAACAAGAAACACAATGTTTTTCGGCCACATTGCCTGCCGTCAGCTGTGTCGTTATTTTCGCTTTCTGTTTTATATTCAATATATATTGGTGTGGCGGCGCTGTGCAGGTGCATAGTTTGCACATGCCTAAGGCCGCCCCTGCTGCCAGGCTGGTGCAGCCTAGCACTTCAGTTGCGACGTCGCGGCTCATTAACTTTGGGCAAGGCTCGTGGCTATACTAGCAGATGACGTTTTTCGGTACCGTAATGCCATAGGAAAATGCACTTTTGTCAGAAAGCAGAAGTAAGAAAAGTCAATAAGTTACGCCAAAGATGCAGAATGATTCAATCACAAACTATAGTAATCATTTTAAACAAGTTTAGTGCTAACTTGGATCTGTCATGCGGGCCGCACAGATTTCTGCGGCCCGGGGGCCGTGTGTTTGACATGCCTGCCTTCAATAACATCTTTGATATGAAAATGGTAGATAATGGGTTTTGTCGATCAGTGAGAGATGCAGAAATGCCTGGAAGGAAATTATGATGAAACTAATGACTAACATAATACAAGAAAGTACAAAGTGATGTAGGTCTTTAAACATAACTTCAAATGCCTGCTATTTAAAAGAAAGGAGAAAAGAAGTACAGAACAGAAAAATGAACAACAAAAGATCTAAAATTAATATGAGATCTGATTTAACAAAAACTGTTTAATGTTCTATATTTCAGACAAAAAAAGTGTCCCCTAAACAAAAACTTTGAAACAACAGAATAAATTCCTTAAATACTTAACTTTAAGAAGTGTCCTAAAAATAAGTTTTCATTATAAACCTTTCTAACTGCCTCCTTATTAAAATTGATTATAAACAAATGCAGTAGTTGTTACATAGCACATGGCTATCTTATGTCGGGTTAGATTGCTATCTAATCAACCATTATCTATCAAGAATAATAAAAAATATTTAGATGCTAAAACATTACACAAATATCAATTAATATTCTCAATAAAGCAGTACAGCATATATTTAAAACAGAGCCTATGCTATCACTTAGATTTTGCCAGACATCAATATTAAAGTCAATACTGAACAAATGCTGAATAATGAACTTTTTATTAACTACTATATTGGATCATTTATACTGTGAAATATATGCGGTTTTAGTTATTATTAGCAATTATATGTATTATGTTTGTTTGCTCTACTGAATGCAAGCACAAAAAAGTAATTGCTTTGTCTTTGACATTGGAAATAAAGCAAATAGTTAAATAGCTAAACAAATATGTGAGGAAATTAATAAACTGGAGCAAGTAGTTTGGAAAACATAGAATTGGGCCAAAAAAAAAAAAAAAAAAAAAAAAAAAGTGCTCCATCTTCAAAAGAATGTAAAACAAAAATGATTTAGGAAAAGGGCCTTCTTTCTTCTATCCCAATTCTAAATATAAAAAAATCCAATTTCTTATAACATATTTCAAATAGTTCTTCAGCATTATGGAATATTTTCTAACACCAACTCACAATTTAGTTATAACTAAGGGACACACATCTGGTTCACGAGAACCCCAACACAGGCCAGAAATCTAAGCGAGTACAGAGTTTAAACCTCCGAAAGTGACTCATTAACAAAAATACTTCTGAAGTACTGTATTAATAGCCTGCATTTGCTTTAAGGTCTACTTATGTTTCCCACCAAATAGCACAGAGTACAGCAAAACTATCAAGTGGCTCGGAAAAACATTATCAGAAACTCAAGTATTTACTCAGCATGTTCTTGCCAGTTGACAAACTATACAGGTTAGACTGATGAGACACTTTAAATTGACCCATAATGTAGAGAGGTCCAGCTCCCCTTAGCTTTGAAAACAGATATAATACATTTAGAAACTTAGGGGTGGATGGATGAGCAAAATATTTATGTTATAATATCTGTTACCTCCAAAACATAATGCAGAAAACAAAATTTAATATGTACAAGTTTACATAAAACACAATTTTAAACTGTCAAACACAACTGCCAACACCATCTGACAAACAATCTGATTTCATATATCAAATCTTACCACAGTATTGAGTAGAGGCCATTTTAGTTTACTTCACCCTAAGGTAACCACACAAATTATTTACAATTTGAAAATCATAAATGAAATGCTAACTACTGTAACATCAGGCAGGCAGTGTGACTTAGTAGTCAAGTTACTGGACTGCCAGCACCAAGGCAATCAGTTCAGTCTCTTCCACCAGCTCACTGTGTGGACATAAATCAAATCATTTACTGTGTGCTTGATCAAGAAGATCTGGTTCAAATCCAAGCCCAGTTAGTGTCTGGTTGGAGTTTATAAGCACACAGTTCTCCCGTATTTGCAAAAGGCATGCAGATTACGTTAACGGTCAGTTCAAAATTGGCCTGATATGAGTGAGTGTGTCATGTGAAAGATTTTCATTTTGTTCAGTACTGATTCCTGCCTTGTACCCGAAAATGCCAAGCTCAAGCATTCATCACTCTTTAACTTGCTTGAGCAGCACATAATGGACAGAACAATAATAATGTAATTTAGGTTTTTTTTTTTTTTTTACCCCAGTTCCCCCTTGGATATCCGTGATCTGCATTCCACTAAAGGCTAGTTGAAACACTTCATGCACCCAAGGGACACGCGGCAAAAATGACATTAGGCTTGGAGATGCATGTGCGAAAATATTTCTAGTACATGATGCGGCTGACACAGTAGCTGTGTATTCCAAATGGTGAACTTCAAGGAGAGTCTGATTACATGATGCAACAGGGCATCAAAATGCAAGGGAGTCATGCAAAACATTTCTTTTGGGTCCTCTATTATGAAGATATCTGTGCCCCATTGAAATCAGTGTCCCGTCTGACTTGGAGCATGCATATTAAGGTGTGACTGTCACAGATCTCCACGTGTTCGTACATCTTTGCATGCCATTTCCCTTTTGATTTGACACATGCTCCACATAAAGTCCCAGCCAGTCCATCAGTAAACATGCAGGTACAGCTACCTCCCCACTGTTTCCTCATGCATAGCAGTGTCATGAAGTCTGTGTATTAAGGTTTCAGGTATACTACACATTATTGTCATTTTAACAAGGTGCTCTGTGATTGATGGTGGACAGTAAACTTTGTTAAAATGGTATTGATAAATTCCACTTTTTCAGTTGTTACTTAAGTCGTTTTGGTCTGTGCGCTATATGTTCTGTTACAAATACATTTTTCAATGTGAGCTTGTCAAAAAAGAAATATGGAAAATAAGATTTAGTAAAAAATGAACAATAGTAATACAGTAAATAGAATTAATAATTCATTACTTGACACTCAAACTCTACATTTTTAAGACAAATTGTTAGAATAAATGTACTAATCTACTTTCACACCAAACATGATGCCTTTCTCTTCATTTCCACTGGAAAGGCTTCATTGTGGAACTTAAATTTAACCTGTGTCATATAAGTGATTAAAACTATGTGAATGAAATAGTTTAAGTTCTATCAAAAAAAAAAAAAATCCCTCGTCTGTCAAGACTACCCCTTTAAATTGGAGGAGGATCTAATTTCCTCAGCTGGTATCATTATCTTATAAAACTCTTTCCTCTATATTACATGCACAGTTGATCATGGCAGATCAAAACTGATCAAACTATGAACAATGTGTAGTTAAAATGCTGTACAGTGTCTTTAATAAGCCTATCAGACAATCTTCTATAACACATTCATCTCTACTGTGCCCCTCCACCCCTTCCACTAGAGGGGACACTCACTTTCATAGCTAAGCCTTTGCTGTAGTAATGTGTGCCACTGTAGACTGCTTGCAAAATTAATACTGTATAGCTGAAATTGTTCAAAATGTATTTTAAGACAGTAGAAAGTCTTCTATATCAATTTAATACTTAATGTACCTCTCCACTTTAGGGGACACTCATTTCCACAGCCAAGCCTTTGTTATGGAAATTCTCTTCTGTTTACAAAAGTAACAATGGGCAGCTAAAATTGAGCTAACCTATTTAAAAGAATCTAGGAAGTATTATGCCAGGGGTAGGCAACGTCGGTCCTGGAGTGCCACAGTATGTGCAGGTTTTTGTTCCAACCCAGTTCCTTAACGAGAACTCAATTATTGCTGATGAAGCACATATTGCTTAAGTGACATTTTAATGCTTCATTTTAGTGGTCTCGCTTGTTAAGGTTCTCCAACCTTAATTGCTTATTTCAATCTTAAACTGCTGCATTCAGTGTTTTAATTGCTCCTTATTAGCAATAAGATGTAAAAGACAAAGCAGCCAGCAGTTCTCCAGCTAGCTTTTTTCCAATTACATGTGTGTGTGTTCATCATGCATGGTTTGATTTAATAAAACACTTAATAGAAAAATGTGACAGACTGAAAATGATCTGTTTTAGGTTTCAAATCATTTGGATGATAACCTTGGAAAGGAAAAAAATCTACGATATAAAAGCCTTACATTGCACAGACTAACAAGCCATAAAATTAAATAAGGTCTGAGATTGGCAATGATTAGTTTCTAATTAAGCAATTGGGTTGAATGAAAACCTGTAGCCACTGCGGCTCACCAGGACCGACATTGCCTACCCCTGTTTTACATCTTATTGCTAATAAGGAGCAATTAAAACACTGAATGCAGCAGTTTAAGATTGAAATAAGCAATTAAGGTTGGAGAACCTTAACAAGCGAGACCACTAAAATGAAGCATTAAAATGTCACTTAAGCAATATGTGCTTCATCAGCAAAAATTGAGTTCTTGTTAAGGAACTGGGTTGGAACAAAAACCTGCACATACTGTGGCACTCCAGGACCGACGTTGCCTACCCCTGTATTATGCCACTTTTTTCCTCCACTATACCCTTCTGTACGATCCACTGGAAAGGGCACTTGTCCCAGCCAGACCAGAGCCATAGAAATGTGTGCCCCCTGTGTATTTTAAAAGGTTGAAAAAAGTATCACTTTCATGTCTACTGTAGCCTTCTGTTCCATCCACTGAAGGGATGGGCACTCATTTCCATGGCTGGAGCATAGCTGTAGAAATGTGTGGCCCCTTCCTTCTTTAATTATGCCTCAAACTGTAGCAGTTATTGATAGCTGTGTTCTCACAATCAATGAGATATCAAACAGACCATTAATGAATGGAAAGTTGTAATAGTTAATGCAGCACACTTGGACTAGAATCACTTGCTCAGCATAAAAATGTGGTACTCGAGGATAATACAAAGATCTCAGACTGGCAGAAAACTAAAAAGCAAGGAAAGTCAGTGAGTAGTACCAAAATAGGCATTACCTTTCAGAATATCCAACTTAAAAGCGCAAGTCTCACAAACTTTAGAGATAACCTTCAATTGATTGTTGAGAAAACAGTGGCGGTTACAGTGAAGGAATTGGAAAGATACTTTCAAAATATGAGGAGTAATCATAGCAAAGAAGCTCACATGGGTCTGGGATCATTGTTCTTTCTCAATCTCCAATCATGATTAAGATGATTTAACCACTTTTAGAGAAAATGTTCTGAACTGCATTTTTCAGTATTGCTTGAAAAAAAAAAAAAAAAAAAAAAAAAAACCAAAGATTATCTAAGTAGCATCAAGCCCAAGCACGGCAAGGAATGAACCTGCATGATTTGGTTTGGTTTTTTTCATTCAAAGCATACAGAAGAGAAATGAAGAAAGAGGAAAACTTTAAGAAAACTAAACTCAGCAAGTCAACAAAACTTTAATCACTTGTACTTCTTAAATTATATATAAAAAGCACTCTTTACTCATTTGTCCTGGTCTCCCTTCCTCTTCCCAGTAAGACTATGTCCAACACTCCTTCCAGCTCTGGGCTCACTAGGCAGCTGGCTATCAGGTAACCTCAAACTGAGGTTCAATGCTGAACTACAGTTTTGTGGACAGAAGGCCATAGAGTACTCTCATGGCCCCTAACTACTGAACCCTTGTATCTTATATGCAGTAGCCTTGAAAGGGCCAGAATTTTTAGCAGTTTATGAGCTTAGTCACTTTTAAAAAGTCCAGAGTGGAAGAATTGGGACATTGTGCCTCCATCTCAAAGACTGAAGACAAAAAACATGCCCCTGTTCAGTCTCCTGGAACTATGCTTTTAAAGGGTACCACACTCAAGTTAGAACTATATACTCCTATGCTGTGATCTACTTTATCACCATATAGTCCTTCTCTGTTTCTCTCTCTCCACAGTTGGGGTACAGACTTTACTGTAACCATCCTCCCAGGCAGTTAAAACATTTTCAGGGTCAGGCATAACTGTAACCTGCCCTCTTGGTCATAACTCCCTCCGTCTCTCTCCCTACCCCCACCCCGCCTTTGTCAACCTCACCTCCAAACCCCCGACACACTGGTTTTCCAGCCCAAAGGCCTATCTGAATACCTAAAACTATTGCAGACTATACAACTTCCATTTAGTGTTCTTCCTATGAAAATGGAATATTTATTCAAAACTCAAACTGTGGATTTTCATATCCCCTTTTTATACTGTATCACAAATTAATTACCTATATTTCTGTTGTACTAGCCGGAAAAGGGTGGAGTGCCCTCTCAGGGTTGGTGGCGAGATCCTGCCTCAAGTGGAGGAGTTCAAGTATCTCGGGATCTTGTTCACGAGTGAGGGAAGAATGGAGCGTGAGATCGACAGGCGGATCGGTGCGGCATCCGCAGTAATGCGGGCGCTGCATCGGTCTGTCGTGGTGAAAAAGGAGCTGAGCCGCAAGGTGAAGCTCTCAATTTACCAGTCCATCTATGTTCCTACCCTCACCTATGGTCATGAACTATGGGTAGTGACCGAAAGAACGAGATCGCGAATACAAGCGGCTGAAATGAGTTTCCTCCGCAGGGTGTCTGGGCTTTCCCTTAAAGATAGGGTGAGAAGCTCAGTCATCCGGGAGGGGCTCAGAGTAGAGCCGCTGCTCCTCCGCATCGAGAGGAGTCAGATGAGGTGGCTCGGGCATCTGATCAGGATGCCTCCTGGACGCCTCCCTGGTGAGGTGTTCCGGGCACGTCCAACCGGGAGGAGGCCCCAGGGAAGACCCAGGACACGTTGGAGGGACTATGTCTCTCGACTGGCCTGGGAACGCCTTGGGATTCTCCCGGAAGAGCTAGAAGAAGTGGCCGGGGAGAGGGAAGTCTGGGCATCTCTGCTCAAGCTGCTGCCCCCGCGACCCGACCTCGGATAAGCGGGAGACAATGGATGGATGGATGGATAGGGTGTTGTACCGTGTTAGCCATTATGAATGTAGAGAAAAGCCAAGCAAAATGACACCTTTTATTGGCTAACTAAAAAGATTACAATATGCAAGCTTTCGAGGCAACTCAGGCCCCTTCTTCAGGCAAGATGTAATGTTCTCTATATTTCTGTTGAAATGATTATTTTTGTGCAGCCTGTATCCTTTCTCAGTTTGTGTTTCCTCTGAACCAGTTAAAAGAGAAAAGTTGGAGTTGAAAGCCAGAAAAGATAAATGCTAGATCTGGATAACAGTTGCCATTTTGGATTATAGTAAACTGGCATATACTGGAAGGGAGGCAACTAGAGCCATGAAAACAGAGCACACAATATATTACATATTCATACATAAATACAGGAGGTCAGAACCAACATTAATTTACAGATTTAAGTCATTGGGCTCTTATGGATTTGGTTATCCTACCTGTGTAATAAGTTCACATTAATCCTGATTTGCTTGGATACTATTTTGGTAGGAGCTGGCTGAGTCAAGCTTAATTTCTTTGATCCAATTAGTGATCTATTGTGTAGCTCTCCAAAAAAAAAAAAAAAAACAAATATGCTGAAGTAAATGTGAAAAGGTTTGTATGGCAAACCATTTTCAATTAATTGCATATACAACAGGTATTTAAAGGTTCATCAAATACTTGATTAATACAGTGGTGAGTCCTGGGTTCTCTGTCTTTTTTTCCCCCCCAGACTCTACAGTTTTTCTCCCATATCCCAAAATTGTGCAGTTTAAATTTAAATGCAGTGTGGGTGTGTGCACATTTTACCTTGCAATGTGTTGGCATTGCATGCAAGTTTGTTTCCTGCCCTGTACCCAGTGCTGATAGAATATGCTCAGGCCCTATTGATCCTGAGTGGAAGTAGGTAAGTAAAGTTGATGGTGAGATCATATACTTTCCAACAAATACTTTCTTGAGACCTTTAAATGTACTGAAAGATTCCAGGATTTTTTTCCCAGATCCAGCATATTGATATGATGATTCTCAAGAGGAAGCTCTACAGTTGCTATTTGTGCAGGACCTGGAGCAGGCTTTCCATCAGATGCTGTGCACCACACAGCTGCTTTCCTACTACTTCTGAACAAGTTGATGAAAAGTTTTGTTACTAGTAAAGAAAGAGGTGAGCTCCAGCATATGCTCTCAGTGACAGAAGTGTATTTTTTGCTTCAGTTCCATCTTCCAGACTGTGCACATGGTGAATCATCAAAAGACTGCTCAGAAAATGCTGAAATGTGTTTCATTTTCTTACATTAATTAAGGCAGAATTGACTACATTAGCATACCACCACTTTTGGCAAATACTGTACTACTATGTGCATTGCCATTCTAAAATGTCCCTATTCCCAGAAACCGTATGTAAGGAAGAAAACTACTAGCAGTCAGCATCATGGTTCAAATTCATATTGTTATCATCCACTACTGTTACACAAAATAACAGAAATGAAGCAAACTTTACTGGAGGTTATGACAAAGGGTATTTTTTCCCCATTCAGAAGATTCATTATTCTAAGGGCTGCTAGAAATGTAAGTAAAATTCAATGGCAAACTAACATATCAAACAATTTCTATGACTGCACTAACATGAAGTGTAAAGTCATAAGACCATCTTGCGATTTCATTTGTGTTAATCCCTGGCGTAAAGACAGTATGTGTACCCAAAACATCAGCTAGAAATTTCATAAAGCATATGCTATGCTAAATTTCCCATTTCCAGATTTCGTAGCCAATATAGAATAGTTAAAGTCAATCTCCAATTAAAATAATCAAGTGAATCCTAAAACCAAATCAGTACATTGTTGAAAGCAGCACTGACCACAGAATGAGCACCCTGAAAAAAATTCAATATATTGTACCATTCATATAAAAACAGGATGTGTAAATAAGACATATTTATACACCGATGAGAAAAAATAAACTAATTTTAGCGAATTAAATTAATGACAATTATCAACATGACCTTTGCCTATTACATTTTATAAAACCACTTACTCCAATTAAGCCCAACTTTAGCATTACATCCTATACCAGCTACATAAGATGAAATATAGTAACCAACCCTGGATTGAACACCTGTCCATTGTAGTGCAAACTCAGTAGGCCAATTTAGATTTCTCAATTGTGATATCACTGGTACTACTAAAATTATTGTTCTCATTTACCCTTGACTTATATAGTACAGACGAACACAAGGAATGTGTACAATAGTCCTCCTCCTCCTCATGCTATGGAGAAATGTATGCTTGTACTCATGGTAGTCTTGAGCAGAAGACAGGTGTTTGCAGACAGGTCTGTGCTGGGAATGTTGCTCCCAATATATAGTGCTTTTGTTTCCATTAGTGTGGCAGTGGGTTACTGCTTTATGTGTAGTGTCCATCATGGTAAAGTACAGACCTGGGTTTAATGCCTTCTTGGTTGCTTATATATTGCACTGTTACACTAATTTTGTATAGAAGTATGTGGACTGTGTTCCCTCTGACTGAAATGTCAAATTCTGTACCTTGTAGCCAGCTCTAAACAGTGTGTAGAATTATACGTTTAAAGACTGTCTCCTTTATTTGAGTGAATCCTGGGAACCACTTTCATTGTGCCTTCAGGCTTAGCTGTAGATTTCATATATGGAGCTTTGTATTTTCCAATAATAGTGTTGTGAAAGCAATGTGCTCTAGGTATGGCAGAACTGTCCCTGCCTCTAACTGAGCACTGCAGTGCTGCTGAGGAATTACTTTTCCAGTGCTACAGTTTTTAACAGGAATGGGCTGGAACTCTATCCAGGTGGTGCATTAAGCCAGACTGAGAGTATATGTAAACTTGAGCATTTTTTTTTTTTAAATAACCTCAAACTCATTATTTCTAATGCTTAGAATAATCACTCTAATGTAAGCTCAGATGAGGCAATTCTGAACTGATACCGTTTTCTGCAAACAGCATATATGAGGGTACATTAGCAGGAAGACTGAAGCAGTCCTTAAACCACAAGGTCATTTTTGCATCTTTGGATACAAATCCCCATATGACCAATAAGCCTATCACCCACCTGAAGTCCAAGTGTAATAAATATGTGAACAACTACACTTAGGCCCTGAACTCATAGAGTTTGGACTTATTTTTATTTTGGTTAGAAAATGACTAACTAGCATGACTTAAATTACACAGGACATCAGTCCATCATAGGGTAAGCTACTGTACATAATCACTGAAAAACATTATTTAGAATTACAAATTAACCCAATACTTTAGTTTCTTCTCATGGTTCAAAATCAAAAGCAAGCAGAGTTTCCAAAAGATAGCCCATAAGACTGCACAGAAAATGCAAAGCCTACAATTATGCAAGAAATTAAACTGTCATTAAAGACCTTTCACCTGCCCTTATTAAACCAGTGGTTATGTATTGTACAGATTGTTTTTGTGTTCTATCCAAAATATGACTGATGTGTCAATAATTTCATTTTATAATTTTACCTTGCTTAACACAAAACAGTTGCTATCATAATAACTTTCTCCACTATGATTCACTGCTTTATTACAGCCTAAAGTTACAAAAGACATCAGGATTTAAAAATTAATAATTTCACTAGTTGACTGCTTCCCTTTGTTTTCTGTCAGGTACAGAAAATTTATTAAAAACAGAAGAGTGGAAACATTTCACAAGGCAAAAAGGCATTCAGTATTGTCATTTTTATCCCATTATGGAATTGGTTCAAAGACAGCCTCATGGGGCCAGATGTTATTATCAAACAAGAATACATGTCTGGGGGCAATGCTTTAAAAATTGTGTAGTGAATAGTGGCAAAATCCTGTGCTGCAAAGGCTACACCCACAGTACTTCTTCCTAAAACACTTGCCCCAAGTTCATCTGTCCATGCATTTTAAACAGCTGCCAGGGTTTCAAAGAGATCAAAAAGAAACTGAATAAAAGGTTTGATACTGAGAGAAAATAACAAGCTGAAATTGCTGTTATCCGTTCAGTAGCACAAGGTTACTGAAGCTTAATTAATTTGAACATTGTAAAGTGTGCTGCAACAGTAGAAACAGACAATAACACACACAATCATAGACCATCGAAACTACTTGGCTCCACAAATTTGAAAAGTGTGTCTGTCATGATACCTTTCTGTCATTTTAAATATTGCATTACTATATGACATAAAGGCAGCAAACAGAGTTTAGAGAAGCATTGTAGTGTACGGATATACATTTTTTTTTTTTTTTTTTTTAAAAAGCAGCTATTTTGTCATGTATATTGGCATTTCCAATTAGACAGTAATTTTAAATTTCTTTAGGTATCCGCTTAGAAATGCAGTCTAAACGTGGATACTGTGCAGGTTCATCGGTGCATGTACTGGTGTTGTTAGGTAGATCTGTGGATTTAAGTGCTTTGAGTATTGAAATCTACATTTCCTGTGGCTTTATGTTATCAGCTTTCTTAAAGGCAGTCGTTTTGATGGAGTGTGACAGACCATTTACTTCAAATGCTTACTTTGCAGTTCATATTTTCATGAATATAGCTGCCAGTTCTTTTAAGCTTGCATCAACTCCTACACTGTCACTGTAGCTGAACAACAGAAGGCACACACAGCACCTGTAACAACATCTTGTTTACATTTAGCATTCGCCCACTGATGCCATCGAATGCCAAAGTACAACCTGAAGTTGCAGAAAGGTTTTGCATTAGGTTATACTTATTTTTAAAAAGTGCAATATGCTCTTTGCACACATGACACACATTTTTATGTCAAATAAGGATTTTTTTTAGGAGACTTTGACTGTAGATGGTTCATCAAAAAGGAACTGTAAGATCGGGTTAATGACAGCACCTCTGATCTTTGCAGTTCAAAATCACCATGACTACTTTGAGCACTACCTTCATGAGGTATGGATTGGTTTAGAAATGTGACAGTCAGGGAGCAATCTAATTGTTCTCACCCAATTTTAAGAAAAAAAAAAAAAGAAAAAAAAAAAAAATCACAGATGGTGGTCTCCACACATCTGACTTCAGTGAGACAAGTTCAAAGATAGCATGATTTGTGCGTAGATTAGTCTTTTTAACTTAAATGATCATGCATTTGATTGAGAGAGTTAGAGATGATAAAGAGATTAATGGCTTTTTAAACACAATCCCATAAATAGCCACGTAAAAATAAATGAAACTCACTTTATAGTTAAAGAAGGAAGTACCAGGCTTACTTCACTCGCAAGTCCACCCAAGAATAGATGAGAAGGGAACAAATCACAATGGAAACAGAGCGTTTTTGCATTTCTGCTTTATAACATATTTTTCTAGCTTGCAACCAACCACAGCGAGTCTAAAACTGCAACCTGCTGGTTTTTCCATATTACCACCATTTTTTTTAGTTTACTAGTTATCTGCACCAAATATCCAAGCCTTACATTGGTTACATTTAAAATCTACACATGATACTGGAGGAAAATGTGCACTTACCCTGCTTCTTTGGCAAGGCACAGGACACTAACACTTCAGCTGCACCTGCAAATCTGAGTTGTACAGTCATGGCCAAAAGTTTTGAGAATGACAAATATAAATTTTCACAAAGTTTGTTGCCTCAGTTTTTATGATGACAATTTGCATATACAGTAATCCCTCGCTATATCGCGCTTCGCCTTTCGCGACTTCACTCCATCGCGGATTTTATATGTAAGCATATTTAAATATATATCGCGGATTTTTCGCTGCTTCGCGGGTTTCTGCGGACAATGGGTCTTTTAATTTCTGGTACATGTTTCCTCAGTTGGTTTGCCTAGTTGATTTCATACAAGGGACGCTATTGGCAGATGGCTGAGAAGCTACCCAACTTACTTTCTCTCTCTCTCTCTCTCTCTCTTGCGCTGACGTAGGGGGCTGTTCGCAGGGGGGCTGTTCGTACACCTAGACGATACGGACGCTCGTCTAAAAATGCTGAAAGATTATCTTCACGTTGCTATCTTTTGTGCAGCTGCACGGTGCTTCGCATACTTAAAAGCTCGAAGGGCACGTATTGATTTTTGCTTGAAAAATAAACTCTGTCTCTCTCTATCTCTCTTTGTCTGCTCCTGACGGAGGGGGTGTGAGCTGCCGCCTTCAATAGCTTTGTGCCGCAGTGCTTCACATACTTAAGCCAAACAGCCCTATTGATTTGTTTGCCAGAGATTGTTTTCTCTATCTATGTGACATTCTGTGCTCCTGACACGCACTCCTTTGAAAGGGAAGATATGTTTGCATTCTTTTAATTGTGAGACGGAACTGTCATCTCTGTCTTGTCATGGAGCACAGTTTAAACTTTTGAAAAAGAGACAAATGTTTGTGTGCAGTGTTTGAATAATGTTCCTGTCTCTCTACAACCTCCTGTGTTTCTGCACAAATCTGTGACCCAAGCATGACAATATAAAAATAACCATATAAACATATGGTTTCTACTTCGCGGATTTTCTTATTTCGCGGGTGGCTCTGGAACGCAACCCCCGCGATGGAGGAGGGATTACTGTACTCCAGAATGTTATGAAGAGTGATCAGATAAATTGCAATTAATTGCCAAGAAAATGAACTTAATCCCCCCCCCCAAAAAAAACATTTCCACTGCATTTCAGGCCTGCCACAAAATGACCATCTGACATTTCTGTGATCCTCTTGTTAACATTTCTGTGATCCTCTTGTTAACACGGGTCTGTCTCCTAAAGTTGATTCAGCTGCGGGATCGGGTACCACCAGTGCCGAGCTTGCTCAGGAATGGCAGTAGGCAGGTGTGAGTGCATCTGCATGCACAATGAGGAGAATACTTTTGGAGGGTGGCCTGGTGTCATAAAGGACAGTAAAGATGCCACTTCTCTCCAAGAAAAACATCAGGGAGAGACTGATATTCTGCAAAAGGTACAAGGATTGGACTGCTGAGGACTTGGGTAAAGTCATTTTTTCTCTGATGAATCCCCTTTCCCATTGTTTGGGGCATCCGGAAAAAAGACTGTCCGGAGAAGAAAAGGTGAGTGCTACCATCAGTCCTGTGTCATGCCAACAGTAAAGCATCCTGAGACCATTCATGTGTGGGGTTGCTTCTTAGTTAAGGGAGTAGGCTCACTCACAATTTTGCCTAAGAACACAGCCATGAATAAACAATGGTACCAAAACATCCTCCGAGAGCAACTTCTCCCAACCATTCAAAAAAAAGTTTGGCGACATGCAATGCCTTTTCCAGCATGATGGAGCACCATGCCATAAGGCAAAAGTGATAAAGTGGCTCGGGGAACGTAACATCGAAATTTTGGGTCCATGGCCAGGAAACTCCCCAGACCTTAATCCCACTAAGAACTTGTGGTCAATCCTCAGGAGGAGGGTAGACAAACAAAAACTCACAAATTCTGACATACTCCAAGCATTGATTATGCAAGAATGGGCTGCCATCAGTCAGGATTTGGCCAAGAAGTTGACTGACAGCATCCCAGGGCGAATTGCAGAGGTGTTGAGGGTCAACACTGCAAATATGGACTCTTTGCATAAACTTAATGTAATTGTTAATACAAGCCTTTGAAACTTATGAAATGCTTGTAATTTATACTTCAGTATACCACAGAAACATCTGACAAAAAGATCTAAAAACACTGAAGCAGCAAACTTTTTGAAAACCAATACTTGCGGCATTCTCAAAACTTCTGGCCATGACTTTAGCCAGAATTACTAACCATTAACATCCAAAACTACTTCAGCAAAGTTGGAGTTTCCCTATGGAACTGCCTGTTTGATACACAGTATCTCCATCTAAAACAATAAGAAATCACAGTCAAATGACACAAGCTGGTATTTGCAGGCTCAGAGATGGTAACAGTCTTGTATTGTTTAATGCCTTGGTCAGTGACATAAGTGACCACAACTCAAGTTTTGCCAACTTTGATGGACAAAACTCTGCATTAATTAGCACCCAGATAACTGGAAATATACTCAGACAAGAAACCAGTGGCAAACTATTCACTCCTTCCTTTGCAACCCAGTATCAGCATTATCTCTCATATACCTCTACAACAACAAAGCTTTGGGTTTAACTTCAACTCCATAGCATTTACCCCATTGCCTAGGGTGTACCCTACAACAAAAGGCTGCAGTGACTGTTCTGCTACAAAGGGACAATTTGAATGGGTATAAACAAAATCTAATTCAAAGGGAAGAAACGGAGATTCTAATTATAACAAACTTTTTTTTTGCTTTCTCTCACAGTAATTGTGTTACATGCTATGTAATACTGTAGTATTTTACAGATCTTGTTTTGTACATCAGTTCCATAAGAAGCCTATTTGTATTTTTGAAAAGTTAGCTTTTTCTCATCATTGGTAAAATGGACAGCTTTCTGCTTCTTAGACGCTACAGTTTAAGACACATTTTCTACCCTGATGCTCACGGATTGTCCGTTTTGAATCTTAACAATTCTCATTCTTAAAGAGCTTTAAAGCACCTCTTCAATGTCGGCAATACTCATTTTTTGTTACCTTGTCCTATCTACATTTTAGGTGGCTACTGACAATGCATAATGAAAAGAAGATATATTCGAGTCAACTATATTACATTTTTGCTTCAGCTTTGAAGATGAAAATCTATTTCAGTTTAGTCCTGTGTGTCACTTCAACTGTTTACTATAGTACTGCTGGGAGAAAGAAGATACGGCGGTGGATTTAAAAAGTAAGAAATAAGAAACTGGGAGAATTGTGATCATTTTACGTGTTTATTACTAGCTTTCACAGTTGAAGTAAACACGTTCATTTGGATAACAATTATCACTACTCTAAAGGATTTCAGTTTTTTATTGGATTTGTGCTTTGTGTCCTGTGCCACACTTGTGTGTGTTGTTTTGTGGTCACTGTCAACTGCATTCCACGAATCCTGTACAGAGACCTATCCATCCTCTTCCGCTTATCCGAGGTCGGGTCGCGGGGGCAGCAGCATGAGGAGAGATGCCCAGACTTCCCTCTCCCCAGCCACTTCTTCTAGCTCTTCCAGGAGAATCCCAAGGCTTTCCCAGGCCAGCCGAGAGACATAGTCCATCCAGCGTGTCCTGGGTCTTCCCAGGGGGCTCTTCCCAGTTAGACGTGCCCGGAACACCTCACCAGGGAGGTGTCCAGGAGGCATCCTGATCAGATGCCCGAGCCACCTCATCTGACTCCTCTCGATGCGGAGGAGCAGCGGCTCAACTCTGAGCCCCTCCCGGATGACTGAGCTTCTCACCCTATCTTTAAGGGAATGCCCAGACACCCTGCGGAGGAAACTCATTTCAGCCGCTTGTATTCGCAATCTCATTCTTTCGGTCACTACCCATAGCTCATGACCATAGGTGAGGGTAGGAACATAGATCGACTGGTAAATTGAGCTTCGCCTTGCGGCTCAGCTCCTTTTTCACCACGACAGACTGATGCAGAGCCCGCATTACTGCGGATGCCGCACCGATCCGCCTGTCGATCTCACGCTCCATTCTTCCCTCGCTCGTGAACAAGACCCCGAGATACTTGAACTCCTCCACTTGGGGCAGGATCTCGCTATGTACAGAGACCTAACTGTACATAATTATTTTTTAAATTAATATTCATACCTCATTTGATAGATATTTGATTTAACTAATCCGATCGGAACTAGTTAGGACTGAGACCACAATAGCAAAACACAACCAAAATCAGTTAGGCTTGGGTGCTGCATCGATTTCAGTCTCACTAAAGGACAGTGTGATGCATAAGCAAGAGAGACAGTAAAGAACAGCAACACAGTAATCTTGCTGAAGAAAAGAGTTGTCTGGTTATCTATTACAGTACACATATCTTATGCCAGATAAGAGGACTACCATGTGAAGCCTCAAAATTGCAATAGCAAAAAGCATCTAGTCAAAGAAACAGAAAAGTGTGCTCATCATTATTTTTCCAGGCATGCCAGTGAAAATCTTTCTGTGGGCCAGAAGACTAATGTCTTCAGAACAAACCACTGCATCCATCCAGGGAGATAACAGAAACATTTAACATCAGAGTATCATTGTTTAAATACTTTTAAACAACAGAGGACCATTCACCCCATCAAGCTTGTTTGGATAGCTAATATCCAAGTTGTCCCAATACTGCCTCCAATATCACTTAAATTGTACTGTAGTGTATCTAATGCAACCTCCTGCAAAAATTATTAAAATGTCTCAGCTTGGTTTGTTTAAAAGCAGCTCTGGAATGAAAATAATTTTTCATTCTTTCACATTAAGGGATAAACTACTCCACTGAAACCAAAAAAACATTAAATTAACTAGACATGAACATTTCTTGTTATACTAACAGCTTTTCTGCTTTTCTAATACATTTTTTAAATGCATGGTTTAATTTCTTTCACTTATTAAAACTGGCACAAAATGCATACTCTATCAAGGATAATAACTTCTGCAACTAAACATTCATGGATTTTATCTGCTTTCCATACTTAGAGGTCAAAATGCTGTGGGTGATTTTGAAAATGATAAACTGACTTTTTTTCTGCAAGGATGTGAATTTGCAATTTAAGCAAAGTTACAGTTCTTCATCTACACCTGAAAGTACTTACAATGCTCATTTTGACACTAAAAAACTTTCATTATGCCCTGTATCAATAATTACATTAGCACAAAAATTGTAATCTCAAAGTGCCACAGGTGGCTGCAGATATTCTTTTAACTAGTTCCTTAATTTGAGGTCAAGTCCAGAATGTTTTAATAAACTGAGTAACATGCCGCTGCTCTCACTCTGCATTCACAGAAATATTTCCTTGTGTTTTTTTTTTTTTTTTAATAAAATTCTGAAAAAAGCTCATCATTCTGTCTCTTTTCACACAGAGAAAGTTAGATTTTGAATACAGTATATTGCTTAATTTTAGTTTACAGCCACTGAAATTGAGTTCTTCTACCTTAACTGATTAACCAGAATACTTCTGCTTCTTTCTCACTGTATCTCACTTTTTCACCCACCTTTTCTATCTGGCCTACTTGCATTTTGTTCTATGAATCACTTTACATAACATACAATGACGAAATAAAATAAGCAAAATCACAACTTCAGTCATCAGTTCACAAACTATTTAAAAGAAACTCAAGCAACGAACTTGATAGTCAATCTTCAAGGGCAACTGGACCCTTTAACACTCAAAGGAATCACTCAAGGGATAGTTCATACTCTCAGCTTTAAATAATTATAGTGTTGCATTTAATGTACAGCAGGCTTCAATGATAAAAAGCCTCTGCTGTACTATTTAAGGAACAATTTAAGTATTAGAAGTCCGAGCCAGATTGGTAAATTTGGAGTAAGGACTGGTTTTAAGAGCTTGGAAGAGGAAGTTCTGAATAAGGTGCTGCTGATGTGTTGAGGCTAATTTCTTTTATGAATTTCCCAATCTGTTTAACTATTTTAATGTCAGTTAAATAAAGCTACTATCAGAAGAATATGCATTGCAGCTCCGAGAGATTACTACAGTATATATGTAGAAAATATGGTTCTATTTAAACAAACACTCTTGAACTCTGAATTGGAAATCGTTGTGTGAGATCTTAGTTTCTAAAGAACTACAGAGGCTTCAAGAAAAACAAACGTACTAATAAAGAGTCAATTACTATTGGTAATGGCACTTTTTGGCCACATAATGTACACACAAGTTCAATATCAGAATCATTAATTACTTCTTTTACTGTCAAACTGCAGAATTTAGATTGACTTTTTTTTGACAACTGGAAATTAATACAATGAAATACAAATAACAGAACCTACCCAGCTAACCTGTTTCAGTTTGTACTGGTGTGTTTTCATAATGAAAATCCTGTTACATTAAAATATCTGGAATGAAATTATGAGAGAAAATACTAAGGCTCAAAATATAATCTGCATTGATTCATTAAATATTATGGATTTACTCAGAAAAGGGACCTTGGTTTGTCAGAGACAGCACCATTAAGGATAGTTTTAACCATTTTAGGTGCAGTAATAAAAAATTAAGACAGTGTCTTCTTATGTAACATGGAATACTGTTACTTTACTCATATACTTCAATAAGAAAGGACTACTGAAATATTTACTTAAAAAGTATTCATTGTAATTCCACCTTGCAATTTATTCAAAAGTAATTCTACAAGAATTATACCGTAAAATAGAAAAAATTACTATTGCATACAGTTAAAGTAATTATGTCACTAGTGCAGCTTCCAATTAACAACTTCTACTGTATAACACCATTAATGACTCTAGTTTACTTTTTAAGAACTTATTAAAGCCTACACCTCACAAGAATAAGATATATGCCTCTTACAAGTCAGAGGATAAAATTAAACTGCTAGGAAGTAGAGGTCATAAAAATATGGTGTAAGATGATGTATGTGCAGATACAAGTATAAGAGAAGGGACACTGCATTTATACCAACACTAAAGACACACTGCTTTGGTTTAGTATCGGCTTACATTAGCAGCTGAACCAGGTGGTCAAAATGAATAAATGTTATCTGTCTAGAATAAACTCATGCTTATCATCTTTGTTAATAACCCCTTTCCTCACACTTTTTTCCTACTTTGTATCCTGCTATGGCATTTAATGTCATTTATAGCTCGACTCCAACTTGACTTTGAAAAGGAGCATCAAGCAGATGAAAGACAACTACAATGATGGTAACTGATAATCATAAACCCCATCACAATCTTAAACAGCAGTCTATTCTAAACTGCACTGTACTAAACAAGATCACCAAGACTTTAAAACAAGATTTCCAAAATGCCAACTGCCCTCAAAAAGTTCTTGTCAACTGGAATTTTCGTTTTGATCTCCTCTTTGCCAATTGAGTTTATGTTTATTTACTTTATCTTACTTTCCAGTGGTCCAGCATCTGGGCCATTAATTTGTGATACATTACTGTATATTTAAATATACTTGCGTACTAAAGAAATATATTTCAAGGTACAGTATTTTATCTTGTATTACTATCTTTCATTTTTACAACTGTGCATGCAAGCCAAGACTTTGAAGATGACAGGTATACAAGAATACATTTCTAGACTCTATTATAGTTTATTTTGCCCACAGAAAAAAAAATCTCCACATCTAGCTCTTACATGCCCATGCAGTGTCTCAGTTGCAATGACGGTGAGGATAAATACATAAGAAATATGAAACACAAGCATTAGAAAACTCAAACTAATAGGGAAAGGGTGATGCCATACTTTAGAAAAAGCGTCACTCAGGATCTAAATGGGAACAAGGAACCCAATAAGAGCTGCTGAAATTTGAGTTTTTTGTAGATTATGATCATTAAGAATAACACTGTATAAGCAATTTATTTACCAACCAACGAGCAAACAAATAAGAGATCCATAAGATCACCCTGAAATACAAGGTTTCTTTATTTAGTCATTCTTATGTAAGAAAACATGAAATTTCCCTTCTCGCTTGCATCTAGTAACAGACAAAGAAATAAAACAGACAGGACAGGTTAAGGTAAGGCAGTTTGATAGTACATATTTACACAAAATGGTTACAAAATATAGATCAAACCTCTATTATTTTCTCCAGTATTTCTTATTTAAAAGTCGTATGGCACTAGGAAGGAATTAATTTCTTCAGCTATTTGTATGGGTTTTCAAAACAACTATTCTTTCTGATTAACCTTAAGTTGAGTTCTGCATGTAATGTATATCTGTCATCAGTTGAGAAAATTTCCAGTTTCTTTAGCATTGTCCTCAGACACACTCACACACACTTGCCAAATCACCTACATCAGCCCCAATAAATTTAGCTGCGTGCTTAGTAATCTGGTGGAGCTTTTTTAAAAATTTTGGTTTATCAGACTACTAAAACCAGGCAATGAAACTTAAAGTGATAAAAGACTATCATACCGTGACAAAAGGACAACATGAGGTCCTTGCCTACTTTAAAAAGTTTGAGCGTACCAAGGAGAAATAAGCGCTAATGGGATTTAGGGATTTTTTTTTGTATTTGTATTCCAGTTAGGATTGTTATCTAGGTTAGTTCCTAAATCTTTGTAGTCAGTCACTAAATATAATTTCACTAAGTAATTTTTTATTAAGAAAATAAATTAACAGAGAGATTTGAAGGCCAATGCTTGAAAAATTACAATAAAAAGTGTGATAAACACACTGCTTGTATTGGTCCCAATTCTAAAAAAAAAAATCTAAGAATACAAACGGCAAAGAAAACTATCCCTCCAAAGGAATCGAAAAGGTATAATCTATGAAATGTGTAGCTTCTCTCATATCATTCAGCCAGAGCAATTCACTTTGAAGTAATGTTAAAAAGAAAGTTACATTTCTTTAGATAATGGGTAGCTTTTTGAATAACATTCTTTAACTACTAATTTGCTGAACAACTTCAACCCCTCACATCATCTCACCTCCCAAAATGAACTTGGAAGTCAAGGATGGCTTTGCAGCTCCAATCTCACTGCAAAGATGAGTAAAGGCATTTGAGGAGAGAGTGGGGCAAAGTTAAACCTGACAACTGTTTAAATTTCAGGCATCAGTGTTTTCGTTTTGAATGGGTTAAGCTCTTTAGAAAACAACGTAAATAAATAAACCTTATAAGTAGGAATATTTATGTTGTACCACAAAGCATTGATTCTTTGATTTTACAGATGGAATTAATTAAAATATTTTTCTCTAAGTACTCTATGTTTGAATATGATCATTTATTTCTTGATGAGACTACAAAACAACAAGCCTTCCAGACAGTGGTAGGACATGGACATTATTGTATATAGAACAACAAGTAGTCTTGTGTATGCGTCTTTGTAAGTAGTTAAGCAAACAAAACTTTGACAAAAGGTTTTGGGAATATCTACAAATTTATTGGAATTACCTCTAGAGCACAGTTTTTTGAAATGTAGGTTTTGTTTACTCAGTTGAATTGCACAAGCACAACATACATTTGTGTGTAACAATTTTATTTCATTTTGTAATCCTGAACTGTATAATAATGGTCAAACCTGCTAGTCCTAGATAGCCTTCACTTAGTTCACAAAGGCATTGAACAGCTAAAAGCATCTCTAGTATAATAAATGCTATAAATACTTGTAGATCTACGAATGAGTAAGAGGAAATATTTTTACAAAAAAAAAAATATGAAAAAAATGGGACGAGAGATTTAAATATAATACAAATATGTTGCTACTTCATCTTCCACAAATGTGATGGAGACCAAATGAGTGACTTGTTTGTGTTACTTTGACAGTTACAAAATGTTAACATGCAAAATAACCTGCCTAAAATTCATCTTTACCATGTCTCTGAATTAACTTTCCCAAGTACACAAGGATTGAGGATTATGCACGGAGATTAAGCATAGTCTAATGCAAAGCACATCTTCAAATAAAAATACAATTTCAAGTCAGAAAAAAACTGTCACACATAGCAACATAGTATAAGTAACCCTAGAATGTGCACATTTTGAGTGTTTCAGTGAGACAGATGTCTATCAAGTTCACATGCAACATTTCATTAAATCATTGTTTTTAGCATAATAGTTTGTTAACAACACACTAAAGTCCTGCTGTGTATCCTCAGAAGCACATGAAACACAGACTGGGGTAAACTGCATTCAATTCTGTCCTGTATAAAATTTTTTAAAATAGACATGGAAGCACAGAAAATATTTCAAACTCTTAACCACCCAGATGCAGTGTTTTAAAATGAATGGGCTTTTGTGGAAAACAAAGCATTTCCTGCCAATAAAGCAACACCCAAGTATTTTTTTTTTAACTCTCAGGAAGAGTCCATGAAAAAAACTACTACAAATGTGCTCAAACAATTGAAACTATATACAACAGCATATACACTCCTATTCACTCAAGTCCAAGCTGTAGCATTTTTGTCTGTCTAAGAAAGAGGTAGCTCATCTGCTTCCTTTGATACAGATCTAGTTTATTATACTTCTTTTATGCAGGATTCAATTGTGGTAACTAAGCAATTACTGTCCGTTTGAGAGTTTTACCAGTAACAAGGGGTACTCCGTTGAAATAATCACTTAGAGGCCTAATTAACTGTTAGGCTAAGAATAATTTATGAAACCCGAGAAGGTTTTTTTTCAAAATCTGGTAATGTTAATAAAGTTTGTTTCAGCCAGACCTAGAGACTAACACATTGGAGTGAAATATCACAAGGTTACAGTTTCACGTCCACTGCAAATCATGATATTGTATTTCAGTAAATTGCATTGGATTGTACTTGTTAAGCTCTTTGAGAAGAAAGGAAGTAAAAAGCAATGAAAAAAAAAAAACACAACAGTATACTAGCAATAGTTGGTCCTAAAACCTCACCATATCAAATACAGTATGCATCTTCTGGGAGGACATAAAAGCTGCTTTTCAAACTAATAAATATGTCTGTTAAGTACAGACCAGAATAGTGGTTTTTGAAAGTGACAGATAATGGCTCTAAAACACTAGTCCTTTCCATTGTGTAGACAGACAAACATGAATCTAATTGCCAACTCAATGACCAATCACACTTGAGTCTCATCACTGTATGTGGGACTCCAGAAGTTATGCTAATTTACAAACAATAACTATAATGATGACTAAGCCAACTTATTGTTTGGTATAATTTTACACTTTGTAAATATAATGTGAAAAGTGCAGAAAGAGAAAACAAAAGGTTTCACTCTTTTTAAAAATCCATAACAACTGATTTAATGTGTTTTATTCTTCCAAAGCTAAATGAAGCAGAAAGGTTAAGAAAAAAAGTATGATTTCATGAACAATAAACATTCTTGAATCCGTTATAAAAATTGCTTTGATTTGTAGGCAATAAATTATAAATGTGAAAAAAAAACAAGATTAAAAGCAGGTGTTACTTAAAGATGGTTTCTACATATACAAATAAAAACTAAGCAAGCTAGAAAAAAAGCTCATAAGCTGTTCAAGATGAACATTTAAAGAAAGCACTAAATATGATGGGTTTTCTTTACATATTGAATACTCATCATTCATTTGTGCATATTTTAGCTTACCTACTTAGAAGTAGGGAAGCAAATATCTGTAAAGCAATAATGTAGCCCACTCAGCCTTAAAATACATCATTGCTGTAAAGGTACTTTAAAGCCCCTGAGTCTTTGTAGGCAGGCTTTCACAAAGGCTCTGCTGTAGGGGCTCAATTATGACAAGCCTGACTGTCAATTAGTGGCTTTACAGCAGAAATGAGTTGCCTTGAAAGGAATAGATGTTGAAGGGAGGCAGGGGTGTGCATATCACAATGAGGTCCTGGCAACACCTACGGTAAACTGGGTCAGCAGTTTTTATCTGCATTGTGAAGGTGGGCATTATCTTCAAAATGAAGGGCTTGAGGAAAAGATTTTTTTTTTTTTTTTTATTTTAAGGAATGTTTTTCCACCTATATACTTTGCTTTAAAAGCAGCAATCATAATATCAAGGTTCAAATATTATATTCACTAATAAGATCATTTCTAAAAAACATAATGAAAACTATTCAGATTTTTAAATCTGGCTGTAACTGACACTGTTGCAGGTATGTAAGGCCAAATACAGACCTACGTTATCTTGCTTTTATATTTCACACACACACATACTATATATACACACACATAATAAGCAAATTTATATCATATACACAGCTACAATCTAATACATTATAATGAGTCTTTTATTTGCTTTAATAATTAAAAACAAAAAAAAAATCTTCAAACCAGGCAAAGAGTAGCTCACCAAATTGCTTCACTGTGAGATACTTTGCTTAGTTGCAGCAAATAGTCTTAACAAATTGTTTGTTTCCAGCCTTTAAATTCCCATTCGCCCTCTTTGATCCAATTACATACTCAAGTAGACAGAATATACCCACTGTTGAGAAAAACAACTGATTAAAAGGTGGGCTGCCTTTAAAATACACAGAAGGAGAATGGAAAACAGATTAATTATCTGAATTGCTAGATGCAATTATGTAAACAAAATTTCAGGTGACAATAAAGACACATCCTCTACAGGGGAAATACCAGCTTTAATGTGTTATTTTAATGTAAATTACATGGCCTATTTAATCATTCCTTTTTAATACACATTGTGCAATTCTTCTATTTTATCAACTAACTTTAAAGTAAATGATCTGTGAGAGGAAGCAAGAACTTTGGGCAGAATGCAAAGATTTGCACTCTTTAAAAGAAAATGTGGTCTACTTCAGAGCACACTAACATGTCCCCAGCCAATTTTAAATTGTAAATCTGTTCAGTAGTACTTCGTTGGAAAGTGGTAGGAAAGACATGTCCACAAGTACTTTAAAGCTGCAATGCTACCCATGAAGCCACCAAGCCAGGCACAAGTAATAATATAGTACAATAAGCCAAGCAAAAGGATTTAAGCTGCGATATTAAGGCTTTTGAGAGTAAGCCAAGCTGCTCACCTGTAATGAAGACAACATGCCTGTCTAATGGTAGTCTGAGGAAATTTCACTTAAGTAATGCAGAGTCAAGCTAACACATGCCAAAATATTTTAAATGAGGTGCTGCTGACTTGGTTTGGAAATTTTATATTAACAAATACAGGATAAACTAAACTGTGAAATGGAGCAACACAATAACCCAACAGCAAGAACTATTTAACAAGCTAGTAGCATAGGAAGCAGAGGGCATCCACTCAGACAGGTCTCACCTACAACATTCAGACAGCCACCTGCTGCTCTCAGTTTATAGTTTCAAATTGCTGCACACAATAAAATGTATTTATATGAAATAGTTACTTTTTGACCATAGAAACTTTATTCCAACTACTGTTGACCTTCATAATAAAGCTTATTTCACCTGACCACTACTTGGTTGAGATGTATTCCCTATAGGCATGATTCTTAGAGATAACTGTTTATTTTGGAGTTTGCATATTTCACTCCTTGTCCATTAGTGTCAATATCTGATGCACTCCAGGATGGGGTTAAACTACACAAGATAAACTGGAAGTAATATCCTATTTCCACACTACTAGCACATTGGGTTTTTCTATTAAAGCAAGATTACTTTAAGTCACCTACCATAACTCAATGGGTAGTAAATGGTCTATATTATCTCAAATTAGGAAAAAACACGAATTCTTTTTTACAGGATATGTCCAAATCTTTTTTAAAAAATGACAAAATTCATTAATATTAATTTTAGAATAAGCATGCCAAGACCATGGTTGAAACTCCTATGCTATTAATTGTTCTATTTAAATAGTTAGATGGGGTGTCTCTGTTCACATCTGTTTTATTTTCCTCCTTCTCTTGGGCAGGGTTTAAACCCTGTTTTGTTTTTGTATTTATAATTTTATTGCCTCTTCATTGATTTTTAAGTAAATGGTTGTAAAAGTTGTTGTTTGTTTGATTGAGTAGTATGGCATTACAATATTCTGCTTTTCAAAAACAAACAAAAAATAGACTAGTTTGATATTTCACAATACAGATCAGATAGTTCAATGATCACTGCTATATGTTATTTATAATGTAACATGTGCTTAACTGCGGAGTATAATGTGCTGTCTTGATCTATCTAAACAACCCTGCTGAAAATATATGTTCAACAATATGAACCTGAATTACGTAAAGTATTCATTGAATGCGTAACTTTTCTGATGTCCCAGTGAAGATGAACAATGTAGCGTATTCTTAAAAATGGAGTGAAATGCTACAAACTCAACACAACAGACCACAACCAAAGGGATGACTTGACTGAACAAACGGTTCCTACAGCATTTAAATACATTTTGACGATAAATACATTTACCAAATACAACTGTGACAAAGCTGAAACGGTCAACAGCTAAATGGCTACAATACCAACACACTGTAAGGAAGCTATGCTGAAATGTTATTTGCAATAAAAACCTTTCAAGTGAGATAGAAAAGACTCTAACACAAATACTTCCAAGCAAAGGAATCCAGCAAGAATAAAATGTTTGAGACAGATCTAAAATTACATAAAATGTTCTTGGTCTCGGCCATGGAAGACATTACATTTGCAGATGTGTAAACAAGTAAGAGCAACTGCTACAAAGACAGAAAACAGGCTGAAACAGCTGACCATAGATGACACCGGAACTTAGCAATCGTGGAGTGGCAACTGTCAATGAGAGGCGACTTCATTTTATGACAGAAAGCATATGGTTAAAATTTGTTAAAATGCGGAGAAAGAAGGGATTGCTCCATCGTTATCTATAAAGAATGCAACTAGAGATGACTCGGACATCAAAAATAAGCAGAGCGCTGGAGTAGGACCTCCAAGTAAAATGCTTGTGGGGAAATGTCCACAGTCGGGAGGAGACGAGAATCTATTTTTAAATGGCAGGTACGGACTACCACTTGTGGGATCGTGCAGTGCGCATCAAAAACATGGGAGGGAAAAAAAACTTTTCCTATAGAGAACTAGAGAAAGCTAGAAGTAGCGCGAGTCCTGTGCACATGGAGTCGATCTCATTGGTTGCTTTCAAGGAGTAGCTCGCTTCTTTTTGCTTCGTCCATATCACCACTTTATCTTACCGACAAAAATCACGACGTAGTAGCACAATGCTGAAATGCGACATTTTCGTTTGAAAACTGTTAAGTGATTCGTTGGCGTAAGAAAGAAGTGGGCCCCTGTGCGCTGTTCGAGAGCTGGGTCAAGTTGCCAGATGTCTTAAAAAAAAGTTACTGACTGCTCGTGTCACCTCCGCGCCCCCGTGAACCGCCCCCTATTTGCAGAGTAGTCACTTACCCGCTAACTCTTCTCCGTTGGCTTTTCTCTTGTATGGTCTATGTCCGTCTTGTCACTCTCCTACTTTCCAGCAACTCCCAAGGCTGAAAACGCCGCTACCGATTCTACCGCTTGAAGCCTGCGGTGTGCAGTCAACGCGCTGCTGGATTACGTGGCAGCCTGTCTGTCTCACTGCGCGCGCCCCCGAACGAGAGAAGCTGAGCGCACCATAGCGCGCCCCCTGCAGGGCAGGAGCGCTAGTTAAAAAAACGAAAAAAAAAACCACGCTTTTTCTTTCACCTGCCGGGCGTCCACTCCACGACTAGACAGTTAAAACCTTCTCTGCTTCACCAACAAGAACGCCCAGAAGTAGCCTGGATACCGTAATGTGCCGACAAAGATTATTAATGTAAAATAACATTAACAGTAGATTTAATACAAAAAGGAGCTATTTCAGGGAAATCTAGTAGTACTAGGGTGTTGTACCGTGTTAGCCATTATGAATGTAGAGAAAAGCCAAGCAAAATGACACCTTTTATTGGCTAACTAAAAAGATTACAATATGCAAGCTTTCGAGGCAACTCAGACCCCTTCTTCAGGCAAGATGTAATCTAGCGTATACAAGCAGGCCATATAGTTTGTTCATCCCTGATGATTATTCAAAGACGCGGAGACTATTCAGACTTTTCAAATCTGGGCAAATTAGGCTGGGATGATTTATCGTAATCTCGACATTTGTAAATTACTTATGAAAAACAAAACCACGTATTTTTACAATTTTTGAAAAAAACAAAACAAAGTAATGACATTACGTTGGTAAAATGATGCGGCTGACATTATTTCAAGCGCATTGTTTTTCGGACTGTTCGAGCGCTTTTAAACGATTAAATGTTGGTTGAACGTATCTATTTGAATTCTGCACGTTCCTCTTGGTATTCCGGTTTGCCTTTGTTATCCCCAAAGAGTTGCAGATTAATTATAGACTCCCGCATGGAGTGGCCCTGTTATGGATAGGTGAGAGTTGACCTTAAATAGTTGCCCAAACGAAACTTAACTTGCTGCATAACTTAATTGCATTTCATTGGTACCCGAATCTGACTGTGGGCTAGTTTTGGTGAAGTAATTTACATTAAGTAAATTCATTCATTCATCCATCCATCCATTTTAAGTATTCGCTGGTTCCATGCCAGAGATGTAGGAGCAGATCCCTTCAGCTGACCACCTCAGGACACTTTCACAATGTACCGGCACTGAAAGGGCCAAATTGGAGTCATTAATTAACCTAACATGAACGTTTGCAAAGAATTTCTGACATTTATGGCACACTAGATAATAATTTAATTCAACTTGCCTAACCCAATTAAAGTTCTCGGTGGGGGTAGAGCCTTTTCCTGCAGGACTAGGTTCAGAGCAAGAAACAGTCCTGGGCAGTGTTCTAGTCCATGGAAGGGCCCACTTACACTCACACTGAGCCCATTTGGCCTGATAATGGTGAACAAAAAATGAACAACAAAAGAACAGTAACCGCTGTTAATTTTAATAAAATTAGTTAAAAGCCGTATGCAGGAGTGTCAAACTCCGGGCCTGGAGGGCCGCAGTGGCTGCAGGTTTTCATTCTAACCCTTTTCCTAATCAGTGAGTAGTTTTCACTGCTAATTAACTCCTTTTCCCTTCATTTCAATAGCCCTGTTTTTAAGGATTCAGTCCTCTGAATTGATTTCTTTCTTCATTAAATGGCAGCCAAACAGAAATGAGATGTGAAATGAGCCAACAGATGACCAGCTAAACTGGGATTTCAAACTCCAACCAATTTCACTCCAACCAGTCTCTTAATGAGAAGCTGATTCTTACTGTTAATTAGGCCCGTTATTTAATTCAATGGCTTGTTGCTGCTCTCATTCTGCCACAGCAGACATTTCCAAATCTGTTGATTTTTCTGTTTTTTCTGTCAAATGGTGGCTTGTTTGATGTCTCATTATTGTTTGGCTACTAATTAAGGAAAAAGAAACAATTAAGGGGCCTGAGTCAAGTTAATTAAAACTGAAGCAAAAGAAGTTAATTAGCAGTAAAAACGGCTCACTAATGAAGAAGATGGTTAGAATGAAAACCTGCAGCCACTGCGACCCTCGAGGACCGGAGTTCGACACCTGTGCCGTAGAGGATCAATAATATTCTTTCAATGAGATATATCGTATGTAAAGAGACAGGAAAAACAAATTGTTTTTACTCAGCCACAGCCCTGTTGCAGATCATCATGCTTGAACTTCTTGTTTCACCAGTATATAAAGAAGAAGTAAGATGTATGAGAACAATTTTGTTGCCCATTACCACTGAGGTACATCATTGAACTGTCAAGAAAGGTAGGTTGTTTTCACAAATTAAGTGAGTGATTAAAAATGTTAAAAATCATATCTCTATTATTGTGACATTATGGTACAGTGGTTAGAGTTTTTGGTTTCAGTCCAGTCCTGGAAATTGTCTCTTTGGAGAGTACTCATTCTCTCCCTGTCTGCACAGGTTTTCTGGCCATACTGTAGAGATTTGCAGGTTAGGCTAACTGGCAGCTCTACATTGGTCCAGAGTGAGTTAGTGTATGACATGTGTGAGTCTACCTTCAGGGCATTCTGGGTGTGTGCCCAGGGGCCCTTGATGGCAAGAGGCCTTTTCATCTTTCAATAAACACAAACCTGTTTGTTGTAACAAATGAGTGTCTGCTTGCCAAATTCTCCAAGTGGGAATCCACTCAATGAAACGATTGAGCTTTTATGTGTCAAATTCACAAAGGGGTACCCCTCCATCCTCTCCCGACTAGAAGAAATGGAATGCTGTTTGCACACGGGAATGAATTGTTAAAAGTAAACTCAACTATCTGGTAAAGAGCTCTGTTCTTTAAGTCGCCCAGGGTCCTGTCGGAGTCTGAATGCAGCTTTTGTGTATTAACGTACCTTGGGAAGGGCTAGTTGCTAGTCCAAGGTTAGTTCCAACCATGTACCAGATGCCATAAGGACAGGCTGTGGCTCTCAATTCTGAATTGTATAAGCTGGTTAAAAATGGATGGACCTAACTCTTAGAACAATGAAAAATAAATGAAAAGTAGAGGGGCCACAATATAATGGTTATTCTTGTAGAGCTTAAGTGTCTGACAGTATCTTGAGATCTTTAAGTCTCCAAATCTGCTGTTGGACAGAATATCGATTCCAGTTTAGAAGGCTTACCAGAAGAAAGCTCATGTTCACAATAAAAAAAGCAGTAAGAAGTGAATGGATGACATTTTAACTTCGATTGAAGATGAATACTATACTCATCCATCCATCCATTATCCAACCTGCTATATCCTAACTACAGGGTCACGGGGGTCTGCTGGAGCCAATCCCAGCCAACACAGGGCGCAAGGCAGGAAACAAACCCCGGGCAGGGCACCAGCCCATCGCAGGGCACACACACACACACACACCAAGCACCATTTAGAATCGCCAATGCACCTAATCTGCATGTCTTTGGACTGTGGGAGGAAACCGGAGTACCCGGAGGAAACATGCAAACTCCATACAGGGAAGCTGACCCGGGTCTCCTAACTGCGAGGCAGCAGCGCTACCCACTGCGCCACCATGCCGCCTATACTATACTCAGATGAGACCAAATGTAAAGATATTGATTGCTCAAAGAAAAGAACCTCACAGTAGTTGTGAGTATGACAGTAGATTGTTAATGTTGTGGAGATATTTTGCTACTACTGAGCAGGAAACCCTTCTTTAAATTGATGATGAGGCTGCATGAGTTCAGAATTCCCACCCTCCTGAATTAGTGGAACAGTGTTTTGAAAATAGATGAATGGGTTACATAGAATTTTCTAAGTCTCAGGATTTAAAGTAATATTTTCAAACCCAATTTGTGGTTACAGAGGTGGTGGGCACATGGCAGGGGTGAGCCCTGGACAGAGCACCAGTTCATTGCAGGGCCCATTGACACATAGGCCAATTATGAGTAATAAATAAATTTAACCTGCACATCTTTGAAAATGTGAGAAGAAAATCCATACTGACATGGGGAGAACACGCAAACAACTGGACATAGTTTGTAAAACCAGAATGCTTGATCCATTAAACAGGAGCTGTAACCACTGTATTACCATGCCACCCCAAGCAGCAGAATTTTCTGATGAAAAATTTGATTGCTTCTTCCTGAAAGTTATGGAAGAGGCAGTAAAAGCGAGACCTCAAAAACTTGACTAATATCAAAATCCACCTTTTTCAATGGCCATTTCTGTCTTTAGGATGTGGGTTTTGAAAATCTGTGGTCACTCTGAATTAAACAGGGCGGTCCGTAAGAGTAAAACCAAGGATGTGAAAGCTCTGGAAAAATGTCTACATAGTGGAATGATTCAAGATCCAACTCATTGTGCTTCCATCCTTTTTTAAATATTAAAAATGTTTGCACAGTTTCAGTGTCAGAATAGGTTGCACAAATTTTTTAGAAAGAAGGTAACCAGTACTTTTAATACCTATAAGTTTTTTAGAAATAATTCTAATAGAATATTTTTTGCATTTTCAGGCACATGGTTTACAATAGTTCATTATTTATGATGTTAATGTAAAGACTATTGTTATCAGGTGAAAGGAACCTGATAAAGGAAAAGTACTAATTGCATACATTCTCAAACCATTCTCAGGGTTTGGGGCAGTAGAACCTATATTAGCAATGCTGGGATCAAGACAAGTATCGACTCAGGACCACCACAAAGCACACACACCCATGCACTGGGTGCCTAGCATTCAGTAACCTAGATAAATGAAGCATAAATTTATGCAAAATAAGTACATCTGCTGTAAAACATCCTCTGGGTAATACTGATGTGACTGACAATTATTACATGTAAAATAATCTATCAGTGGCATGGTGTACCAGCTTAGTCTGGCCTCATTGTCCTGAGGGGCTGAAATGGGGCAACATAAAAACCTGTTCATCACAAGGAAGATCAGATCACTTTAGTTTTTTCAGTCATTCAAATCCACATGTCTTTAAAATGTAGAGAAAACTAGAGAAAAAAAACCATGGCAAGCATGGAGAGATGTTCAAACTCATCACAAGCAGTGATCAGGCCAGGATTTGAATCCAGTCTTTAGTACTATAAGAACATTTTGGAATATTAAGAGAGGAATAATATTTTAGGACATAGAAATGTTGTTGATTATTATATGTATGGTAATCTTAAAGTATAACACAGTTATGAACACCACAAATGGCAATTATATGGAAGCAGATACCTAAAAGGCATGGCTAGGCTGAGACGGATAATAGACAGTACAATTTCCGTAGGTTGCTTTAATGAAATTAGGAGCAAATGCAAATAAAAAGAAACAATAATAAAATGTCAGCAATTCAACATAATAAAATGCTGAAAGGAGCATTTTTATTTTCTCTTGCAAGTAAACAATTAGCTGCAGGCTGACAAATTACTGATAAAGCAGCTGCAAAACTGGATTAATTTGGCTCTTATTCATTACCTAGGTGGCCAGCCTCCCGAATACAACAAAGGAAAGTGAAGGTCCATCATCCCTATGCTGTGGAGGGATTTAGAACCACAGTATTAATTAAGCAGGTGCGTGGCATGTTTAATCTTCTAATTAAATTTACTGAACATAATTCAAAGAAGCAATAGTTTACAGTTAGATGAGTTATCCCATTTATCACTGCCCTTCTGTGGCAGATAAAAAGAGAGGGTTGGTCAAAATGACTCAGCCTCTGTTATATGTTTTTACACATCCTTTTAATTAATTTGCTGCCACGTCTCATTAACTTAGAAGTTATAGTAAAGATGTACCAGGCATAGAGCTCGGATGGTCACATCTCAAAGATGTAAAAAGGATGCTATTAATTGTCAGGGAGATTCTCCATTCATGGTTTTCTATATTCACAAAGGCATTATCAATCAGCATCTGGGGGAGTGCTAACTGCTAGAAGTCTCAATCCATCTGCAATCCTTTTCTGCTCTCTTCCTGCTCTTTTTCTTCATAGAATAACTCCAAAATAACTAGCAGTGGGTATAGCACATAATACATACACTGTAAAGTCACAGGTAAAGCAAATCCATCCAATTTAAAATTCTCTATTTGCACCAGGAAAAGTCTAGAGAAGAGCAACTGGGTTGATTCCAAGATTGCAGGAGATGAATTATGAAGAAAGATTAAAAGAGCTAAGCCTTTTCAGTTTAAGCAGAAAGAGATTAAGAGGTGACATGACTGAGGTGTTTAAAATTATGAAGGGAATCAATACAGTGGATTGAGACTGTTACTTTAAAATGAGTTCATCAAGAACATGGAGACACGGTTGGAAAACTGTTAAAGGTAAAAGTCACTCAAATATTTGGAGTTTTTATTCACACAGAGAACCATAGACACATTAAATAAGTTGGCAGTAGAACTTTAGGGTCCTTCAAAGCTAGACTTGACTTTATTTAGAAGTATTAAGTGAATAGTACTGGCAAGCTTTGTTGAGCTGGATGGCCTGTTCTTGTCCAGATTGTTCTAATGTACTGAAAGGCATTTTTTCCTGGTGAAGATTATGGAAGAACCAAACAGAAGGTTCCACTTATACTTTTGGAAATGCAAATTGTTCCTGGACCAGCTATGATATGGGATTCAATGGTGTCTCATGGCTTTTTTTCTCCATCTGTTGGTGCTCAGGGAGATTGTTTAGCTGCACAGGCCACCTCCACCAATTCTTTGGAATCTAACAAGAAGCAATTAAAGTTCTGATACCCGCCCCCCAGGATTGCCAAGGTGCTCACTGGATCACTAAGACTAAGTCTACAAATACCTGGGAAGTAGCTTTGTTTTTTCCTCTAGGATCCACAGGTTTATGCATTTGGTGACTCTCTACAGTTAATGAACACTGGTGAGGATTAGAAAACCTTTGGGCTTACATTTTCAAGGGCCTCCTATATATACTCCTAAACTGGTATAAGCTGCAGGAGCCAAAGACTGACTTTGACCCCACAGGAATTGTATTGAAAATAAAGATTATGTCCTTGAATGGGAAATATTAAAACCCATGTGATTTTTTTTTTTCTGTTGGGTTTGGCTATAAACTGTCTTTTCTCACAGGACTTCATTTTCACCCCAAATCCTAAAAACATGTTTTCATTGTAAATGAAATTTCTAAATTACTTTGAAGTATGTACATGTGGCTTTTACTTTGAAAATCTTGTAAACTGATTCCATGTTATCCTAGCAGTGTCCCTGTTAGGCTGTGCTCAAGTTGCCAGTGATCCAGCTTGGATAACATAATGGGCACACTTAAAAATAAAGCTGTGCAACCAAGGTGCTTTGTGAGCAGCAACTCTCTGTATTTAGAATCTGAAAGGTTGCGTTCCATGGTTGTTGCTGAGTTCTAGATTCAAATCCTTGCAAATTCATCCCATCTCCACAACTCCAGCCACACCCCAGAAACATGCTAGTTAAATGGAATGACTACTCTTACTTGGTCTTGTGTAGGTAAATGTGAATTGTAATCAACTGATTTTAATTGCACTCGGTGCTCCAGCTCCCCGTGACCTTGTATCAGATGGTTGTAGTGAGCGCCCTCTTCTATGCGGTGGTGTGCTGGAGAGGCAGCATAAAGAAGAGGGACACCTCACACTTGGACAAACTGGTGAGGGAGGCAGGCTCTATTGTAGGCATGGAGCTGGACAGTTTGACATCTGTGGCAGAGCAACGGACACTGAGCAGGCTCCTGTCAATCCACTAAACAGCGTCATCTCCAGACAGAGGAGCAGCTTCAGCGACAGACTGCTGTCACTTTCCTGCTCCACTGACAGACTGAGGAGATCGTTCTTCCCCCACACTATGTGACTCTTCAGTTCCACCCGGGGGGTAAACGTTAACATTATTCAAAGTTATTGTCTGTCTGTATACCTGCATTGTTATCACTCTTTAAATTTAATATTTTCTTTATCAGTATGCTGCTGCTGGAGTATGTGAATTTCCCCTTGGGATTAATAAAGTATCTATCTATCTATCTATCTATCTATCTATCTATCTATCTATCTATCTATCTATCTATCTATCTATCTATCTATCTATCTATCTATCTATCTATCTATCTATTGAATTATCAGATTCAGGCAATGACAGAATGAGTTATTATTTTTGTCCACAGCCTCTTCCAAGTGCATTGACATGACCTTCTATGGCTTAGCTCAGTCAACAAAAACATGCTTAGAAAATGCAATAAAGAGCAGATGGCCAATGATGTTTGTGATCATGTATGCATAAGATTTCTTTATGTTGAATACTGTATGATTTTTATGATATGCAAATATGTTATGCTTATTCTGGGTATGATATGAGTGCAGTATATTTATATTGGATTTAGTTTGTTTATTAAAATGTGTCCCAAGGTACCAAGCCTTAAGAAGATTTTGTTCACTTACCTGAATAACCAGATAATTTAAAATAAAATGGCAGCTCCACCATTCAGTTAAAAAGTGGTGTTTAAATTAAATACATCTTTTATTTACTATACCACATAAAAGGGCTTTGATTGAGTAACAGAATTAAATTACCCACACTCAGATTCATCACTAGAAGGTTACATGTGGACCTTGTGTTTCTTGGAGATTCATTAGGGCACATTGCCATCATGAGTGTCTAGAACCAGGGGGCTGTAACTTTGACCTTATTACGAACACCACTGAGAATCTGACTGAATTATCAGTAAGTGAAGATGTTACTGCTGATTTTCATTACTGTTTCTTTTTTCTTTTTATACAGGCATTCGGGTCCAATAGCTAAGGAGCTGAATCTGAATACAGAACATAAGGTCAAAGGTTCAACTCCCACTGCTGGTTTGTTGTTTGACTCCTAGCAATTTAACCTACATGTCTACTGTGTGAATTATTAAGAAAATGTAAGCCGTTTTCATGTAATGCAATGCTTGGAGGTGGCTTTCACATTAAATGGTGCCATTTAAATTTGATGGATCTTGAAGACAGCCTGCCACAAAAGATGTTTAGGCATATAAAAATATAAGTAAATGCACTAGATTTTGACAGAAATAATGCTTCATTTATATATTTTCCTTTGTTTATGTTTTCAACCAAAAACGTTTATAGGCTTAAAAGGGGTTTGTTTATAGCACATCAAAATAAAATGGACATTTCATGGTTTCTAATGTTACATATATCAAATATGATTTAATTTTTGCACAGCTACTTTGGTGGAGTTGTGGGAGGTTTGGGAAAGGCCCAAATACTATTTATTTATTTGATGAAAATCCTATAAGAAAATTAACTTTTAATTTTGTAACACCGATATAAGGAACTTACAGTATGTCAAATACTGTTTATTCACTTTTTCTTGTTATTATTGTGTTTTATAGCTATTTAGAACAAAAGTATTTTTAGAAAAGGACTGGCAAAATAACACAGAAAAAATATATGTGTATCAGTAGTGGTTTGAAATGCCCCAAATATTTTAACAACTCTACTTAAATTAATTAGGTTATGTGAAACGATCATGAAATAAATTTGCTTATTTGCACAGTGTGCCTGGTGTCAGCACATGTAAACGTCTATTAAAAATTGGTTCCAACTTGTATTTGTTTAAATTCTGTGTGAATAAAAAAAAAACTGTGTGAGTACCTATATTTCCGTAGTGAAGGACAGTGGCCAAATGAGAGTGCATGTAAGTCCTTGAGCTTTTCACAAGCAGGTGATCTAAGGCTGCCCTGTAATTGGTTGCTTTCAGATTTTTCCAGGGGCACAGCTCTCAGCGCCCCAGACACTCCCACATTTATTGACAGCAAATCAATATTGATTTATTTTTATTTAATCTAATGTGTTTGGACAATCATCACTTCACTATGTCATGTTGATGTTAATGGTTCACAGTTCACTGTTAACGTTAAGTAACTACAGATGAGCGAGCATGACTTTAAGAAGACAGCAACTTCAAGTGGAACTTTAGAAATCAAAGAAAATTTGGTTATTTCCTCAACTGAACTTTTCCCTATATTGTATTCCCATACATATCACAGTCAGAAGTCTTGCCCTTTTCAGTTCGTGTGGGATTAAGTAATGTAGCAATGGCAGAGACACCTGTGATGCTTTTAAAACAAATATTTCAGATGCACACACTATAATGAAGAGCTGGCCATGCTAACATCTGCTGAGTTTGATAAACTAACCTGGCTGGAGAAGCTTCTTGGAACCATGCAGGTGAGTTATGAGCTTCAAAAAAATCTGCTTATGGATTATAGCATTGTTGTTTTTTTGTAATTATTGAAGTGATGATAAAATGTCACGTTATTAAGCTGAGTATGAATACAGAAAGGGCAGGTCTTTGTGTGTTTATTATTCCAAGGAGATCAGTTCCTGAGATTTTTTTAGTTCCTGAGATTTTTTAATTCCCGAGTTTCTAATGCTGCTTTTAGGGTTATTTTATGTAAGTGATCCAAACCATGTATTAACAATGTTGAGAACACTGTGGTGCCTAAACCTGTAATGTAACAAAAGTTGACTTGATAATAAAGGGCCTTCTTTTACTAGGCATTCCACAGCTCCTGCAACTATAAACATTCAAAACACCCATGACAAGTAATCACAGAAGCAATTCAATGCTGAGCTAAGTAATGTTATTTATTACATAAAATAGAAACTAAATAATGAATACAAACAAGCAAAAATATTTGCATACAACACGACAATACACTTGGGATGTTGTGATTCAGGTGGTTTGTTATTCTTGCAAGCATTTCAAAATCAGTCTTTGATTCTCTTGTTCCATGCTGCATTGTGCAGCTGCAGTTCTTTCTTTTTCATATTGTGCACACAAAGATATCTACTCTGACATCTGAAAATGTGAACAAACATGTGTGCCTTAGCAACTGGTTGAATGTTAAAAAGGAAGAACAATGATGGCATTATTGGCCTTGAGCAATGTTAAAGGCATGTCCAAAATACTGTGTTTTGTTTGTCATAATTTTGACAATAAAATAAATTTCTGAAATTCTCTGAGAATTATTTCCAGTACATCACTATTCTGACATTATTATATTTATAGCTGATCTGATGATGTAGTAACTGTACATGTTTACATAATTCATAGTGTATCGTAGTACTAAACACCGTCCTATATAATTACTTTGTCTTGTGTTTTCTCTGTCATGTGTTTTATTCCCTTAGTGTGCTTTAGTAATAGACCTACAGTTTGTTAAGGTCATGAAGGTTAAGAAGGTTGAACTGAGGGAGAGCTTCAGAACGAGATAAAATTTTTTTTAGCTTGACAGTGTTGTTCATTGTAGGCTATTATTGGTGTCTATACTGGGTGGGATCAGGCTATTTTTTTTTCTTTTTTGCATCACATAAGGTCATACGTTTAGTTTTCTTCTTATAATAGCCAAGAAGGATAGATATTTTTAATGGCTTTGTCTTTGAATTTGTTTCTGTGCATCCTACAACATTGCGTGCATTACTGAGCAGGGTTTTATTAGAGGATTCCCCTTGTTCAGCTGCTGATGGTCAAGTTCTATAAACTGTCTTATCTGGGTGAAATTTTATTCGCCCAGCTAGTATCATATATGCCCACCCACCGACAAATTTCTGATTACACTACTAATAATAATGGTAATAATAATTCCTGTATTCCTGTTGTATTGCAACATTACAGTTTGCGTGTGTTTTTTTCTTTTATTTTCTCCTGAGCTATGAAGTGCTACTTCAGTTTGTACCCCCAAAAACTGTGCCCCTTCCTAAATTTTTTTCATCAGCTACCACTGATATATGTATATTCATTTATGCCGTAGCATGTTTATGAGCCTCTTAGAATTTAATTTCAACATACATTTGATCTACAGTATAATGTAATCAGATTTCATCTAAGTCATAAAAATATATATGCATAAAAACAACACAATAAAAGAACACATGTATATTGTGACACATAGGGGGCGCTGTAGTCCCCTTGAACCCTCAGACACCACATTAGACACCAGATAAAAGTCCAAAGATGAATATTTATTATAATAATAAAGTGCACAAAGCACCTCCAATCCACAATACTCCAATAATTAAATCACAATAACCAATCCTCCAATCCCAGCAGCTCAGTCACCCTTCCTCCCAACTCAGCTCGATCTGCTGGGGTTACCCATAGTCCTTTTATACTTCTTGACCCGGAAGTGTTTCTGTCCCTCAATCCATGTGACTCTTAACACTTCCGGGTCAGGTGAAAACTCCTTTTCTTCATCCCGGAAGTACGTCATTTCCTCTGTCGCTGTGACTAGGACGTACTTCTGGGTTATAGGCAAAATACAAGTCTTTGGGCCTCCCTACGGCGTCCTCTGGCGGCCCCCACGGTATCCAGCAGGGCTGTGAATAAAGACTCCAATGTCCATGATGCCCTGCCGGCATTTGGGGCACCTCCATATTGCAGAGAGGGCTCCATCTGGTGGCTTGGGGTTATTGGCCGGGAGAAACTGCCGGCCATATTCAACAATATATACACATTATATATTATACATGTGTAAAATAATAGACAAGACAAGATGAAGTGAAGGCGAACCCTGTATAATTGATGGAGAGAAACATAACAAAAGTTAGCAAATTTCATTTAGGTCTTTTCAGACTCGAGTTAAAAAACAGACTGCCTGAAAATAGTATTGGAGCCCCATAGGAAGAAACCAGATTGGAAGGGGCTGGGCCAGAAAACAGTGACCCAGAAGTGATGTCACTGGTGCTGCTGGTCGTCTGACGTGTAGGGGAGAAAAGAGGAAAGGTATCAGGCAACAGCGCCAACCCTCAACTTGAGGTGGAGTTGCCATTAAATAAACCTTCAAGTTGTATCTCAATTACATGTGTGTGACAATACATATATACTTTTTCACTAATTTATTATTCAACATTATCCAACATTAAGTACCTTGGGCGGCACGGTGGTGCAGTGGGTAACGCTGCTGCCTCGCAGTTAGGAGATCTGGGTTCGCTTCCGGGGTCCTCCCTGCGTAGAGTTTGCATGTTCTCCCTGTGTCTGCGTGGATTTCCTCCCACAGTCCAAAGACATGCAGATTAGGTGCATTGGCGATTCTAAATTGTCACTAGTGTGTATGCTTGGTGTGTGGGTGCGTGTGTGTGTGCACCCTGCGGTGGGCTGGCGCCCTGCCTGGGGTTTGTTTCCTGCCTTGCGCCCTGTGTTGGCTGGGAGTGGCTCCAGCAGACCCCCGTGACCCTGTAGTTAGGATATAGCAGGTTGACAACGTGAAAAAAGTTTACTTGAGGTTTTTGCAAATTTACTAAAAATAAAAAAATTGAGAAATCCCATGTACATAATGATGGAAGGGTGGATTAAATACCTTTATTGGAAAAAGTATACGTACTTATCCTTTCAATAACTGGTGGGACCCTTTCAGCAGCAGTGACTTCAGAGAAAGGTTTAGGATAACTGTGATCAGTCCTGTACATCATTTTGGAAGAATTTTGGCCCATTCCTTTATACAGACCTCCATCAAGTTGTTTACAGTGACATTAATCACTTCAAGAGAAACCTGCAGATCCATAAATATTACATCCCAGCCCTGAGGAGAGTAACAAAGGTGGATTGGTGAAGCCTAGAGTCTTTAGAAATTTTTTTTCTAACTTTCAAGGGTTGACATGCTTTGACAAATCTGTGCAGTAAAGTAAGACTTTGCTAGGGAAGACTCATGTTTATGAATTTTATCTCCTAAGCCAATAATAAGCTAAGGAGATAAGGGGAGGCTCAGAGATGTTTTCTGACAAACACATTTAATGCTGGATCCCACATACCAAACATATGCACATTTCAGTTAACAGATGACTCCAAATTATCCTGATATACAAAGTTAGTTCCTGCCTGGCAGCTGGTTGTATCAAGGTAAGGTCTTTTCTCCTATCCTTATATTGGAATAAGCAGGTTTGGAAAATTAATTAATGGATGGATATATGGCTTGAAATATGTTTAGTTATCCAGCAATGCTGATGATGATAATGATTATTATTAATTATTTCTATCCATCTCTCTGAATGCAATTTTTCAATTGTACAGTTGTTAGACTCCACCGAAGGAAAAGTTGGATTAATTCATCATGGGGCACACTCATTCACTCACTGGCAATGGTCTAGTTGACGTAGCATGCACATCATTAGGATGTGGAGAAAACCCATATGGAAAATGTAAATACTCCATGCACACAGTGTCCATATTTTCATTTAGACTCAAAATGTGTAAGGACAAGAAGATGAATGTTGCAAAAAATCATGCATGCAGAGTTCCTCACCAATCCACAAAATTAAACTAAAGTCAGAGAAACATGCAATAAAATTCTAAGTCTTTGATATGTACTTCAACACTAAATAATCACATCCTTGGACAGCTATGAAAGGTGCAGCACTGATGTTTATATCGTCTCAGTGGTGATGTCTTCTGATTGTCACATGGTAGCCACATGGCTAGCTACAGTATCCAACGTTTTACCATAAATGGCAGCACAGCAAGACATGAATACCACATAAATACTTTTAAACATCAGCAAAATATCAGAATTCCTCACATTTCAAACCCCAGATAAGGGAGTAAAATGAAGAAAATAAATGATACCAAACCAGATTATAATTTTTATACTTCATAATTTTTAAGTATACCAACTCATAACACTACCTTACCCACTCATGGTTTCTACCCCAAAGAAATCTAAAAATAAAGACTTTCCAATAATGGATTTATAACTAAACAAAAAAACCTTGTCTGCGGTGGGTTGGCACCCTGCCCGGGCTTGTTTCCTGCCTTGTGCCCTGTGTTGGCTGGGATTGGCTCCAGCAGACCCCCGTGACCCTGTGTTCGGATTCAGCGGGTTAGAAAATGGATGGATGGATGGAAAAACCTTGTTCTACTTTTTGATAAACTGATGATTACTACACAACTTTTTAAGAAAACCAAGATGGCATTAGTGATATCAGGGATAAGCCATTAAGGCCTAAGTGTGAAAACCAGCCAGTCCAAAAAATGGACAAAGAAGAAATGGACCAAGAAACAAAAGATCTTAAGGGAAATCCAAATGGAATGTCTCAGTTTACAGGCAAACATCAGAGCCAAAAAAGAGCTAGTATACAATACCAAAAACTTAATCAAATGTTTAAGTCAAAAGTCGACACCAGAAGTTCTTAAACCATAACTTAAGAAACCTTTCCCTCCCTATATTGTACATACCACAAATGATCTTTGTAGTTTGTTTTTGAAATCCAAAAGTTTGTAAACCTCACACAGTGCCCCACCATCTCGTATAGTATAAGATTGATGATGTCATGCGTACAGTGGCATTTGATTACAGGAGTAGTAATGGTGCCATTCCCAATAAAATGTGGTGGTGCTTGAGAAGAATGTAGCCAGAAATGGTGGTGCTAATGAAGAAAATTAATCTGCAAAAATGATACTCAAATGCCATCACCAAAACAACAAAGAAAAAATCAAAAAACATATGCAAAAATGAACATAGTTGACTCCAAATGAATCACAAGAATTGTAACATGTAAATTACGAAAACTTTCAATCCATCTCCTTTGCTTGGTTATCTTGTAAATTATTTAATTCCAAAGTGTTTCCATGCTTGTGTTTTCCTTTGCATGTTGGCACATTTCCTGTTTTCCATCTTAGGAGGTAGACGGTCATACACAGTTCACCGGTTGCAAAGGGACAGCAGCCAAAAAAAAAAAAAACAACAATCCATCAGGCTTATACCAGCAATGCAAACAATAATATCTCAATTGTTTTTTATATATATTGATAAAGAAGCCAGAGTTACAGTTCACTTTAGCTGCCTTTCTGTCAGAAATAGAATTCTTTGTACAACTCTGCTAAAGTTTACAACAATGTCAGCACAAACCCCCCAGAATACCTGCAGGCATCGGTTACACATTGTGAGCCCATGGAGTAAGAGAAACCGGCAGAAAACAGACAAGTTATTATTTTAAAGTTTCAAAACGAACCAGTGAGTTGTCTTTCAGCTGTACGGTTTCTCACAACCCTATACCACTTCTGAATGAATGACAAACACCCACCTATTTGGTCTTGTTTTGGAACAGTTCTTCTCGTGTCGAACCGACACATCAAAACCACTCATTGTTAAACAAATGCTTATCACTGGCGATTTTGATGTATACAATGCTTAAATTTTCAGCAGCTTTTTTATGGATTTATTTGATGCACCTATTTTGACATCACCAGCATGACTTCTTCAGGCTCTTAGAAACCGTCACCACTGCATTCATTTTTGAATGTTCTACTGTAATTTTCTTTTTAAAATCATGTGCAATCATGCATACAAACAAAACCAAGTGCCATTATGAACAATGCTACAAGTCCTCTCTCTGACACACTAACACTAAGGACTTTCAGCCAATGAATCGCTCAGCAGAAGTGTGTCACGAAACTCTACTGGGGCTCCTTTATACCAACAGCAATATGCCTGCAAAATGCCTCAATGTGACTGTGACTGCCAAGTCACACATTTTCTTTCTTTTTAAAATGTCCTTCTTTTTTAGTCATTCTGGTCTGAACGACATATTCCCTCACTCTCTCTCTATCTCTATCTATCGCCAGATTTAGAAGCACATGTAACAGTCTTTCCAGTAATTCTCTTGTTTGTCCATATCCCAAGATAATGTCAAGAGTGTGCCAGAACATTTACAGTGCTTAGAGTTAAGACAGGCATGATGGGTGCAGCCTATCCAATGGGTTTTACAAAGGAGCCAATAAGGCCAGAGTATTTACAGGAGTATCATTAAAATTAAAAAGTGTCATAAGTCTTCTTATCTTTAATTCTTGTCAATGCACATCCTATATGCATTACTGCCAGTATTACAGCAGCTAGAGAGCAGAGTAGCCAAGGTGTTATTAAAATGTATTAATCTTTATTTTGTTCATTTAAAGGCAGAGATGCACTCACATGTCAGATTTACAGTATTGGCCATACAAGACAACTCCTAAATTGAGTAAAGCTGATGTGACCTTTTAAACTACACAAATGGCATTGGGATCTTCATTTGGACACAGCCAATCATTCAGCATGGACTTCATCCATTTGTTTCAAGCTATAGGTGACACTCAGTCACATTAGTACATCTGATAGATGCCAGTTATCCAAAACTGTGCGTGTGTGTTTCTGTGTGTGTGGATGTTCACCCTGCAATGGACTGGCACCCTGTCCAAGGTTTGTTCCTGCCTTGCACACAATGCTTACTGGGATAGCCTTCAGCTTCTCTGCTCTAGATAAGCAGGTTTAGAAAACTGAGATGTGTGTGTTTGTGATGGAGCAGAAACCAAAGTACTTAGAGAAAAAACAAGACAGACATGAAATTCTAGTGTCCAGGTAAGAGTTGATACTAACTAAAGACTGTGCTGCCACCCCTAATTATATATAAAGCAGAATTTCTATTCAATTTTGAATTTGAATAGCTTGTTAAATTCAAAGATATGACTTGTCCTGTAAGGTATGCTTCAAATATGATATTTAAGTAGTACAATACTAATAGTATTTAAGGCTAACACTCTGCGAGCCATCTGGATTTTCTCATGAAATTGAGGACACAGTTACCATAATACCATACCATACCATACCATTTTTATTTGTTAAGCTCTTAAAAACACAGCATTACAACTGACCGAAGCGCTGTACAGTTAAAACAAGCAAGACTAAAAGCAAAATATTAAAAACAAACATTAAGAGAGAATTAAAACAGAGACACTAAAAACAGGTCAGGGGACCCAATAAAACAGAGAAATAGCAAAAAGCAAGTGGGAATAAGACTGGTTAAGAATTAAAAGCCAATGTGAAGAAGTGCGTTTTTAGGTGTGATTTGAAAGTGGCGACTGAAGCGGCTTGCCTAACCACTAAAGGTAAGGAGTTCCAGAGCCTGGGTGCATAGACGGAAAAAGCCCTTTCACCACGAACTTTAAAATGTGCCTTGGGAACGGTTAGGAGCAGCTGATCTGCGGATCTAAGAACACGAGGGGGATTGTGACGATGATAATACATACAAGAACAGACACATTTATTGGATAGTTCCTATCTTTCACCCTATGCTTAATAGGATAGACTTCAATCTCCAGTGGCGTTCCTCGGGACTAACCAGGCTTAGAAAATGGTATGGTAGGGTATGGTAAAGTACTAATAACATACTGTACTTACTTATTGTCCTGCCGAGAAACAGACAGGTGATTTATTTACTGAACTAAACTGGAAGATGCGACTAAAATCAAAACCAAAACAAATAAAAATAAACCTAGTTACCAAATCCTAATGAGAGACAAGATTTAAAGTTGAAAAAACAGGCAAAAGGGTCAAACTAAATGGAACTTGTGAGAAACACTATAACACGAGAGTTCTTTAAAGTTTTTTTATTTTAAGAGCTTTGTATCTACGGATTGAATAATGAAAGGAGCCCCCATTTATCCAGTTGTGCTGACTACCTGCAGGTCATGACCCTAGAAGCCACACCCCCAGCAACATGGGAAGCGGCACCAATGATGGCTCTTAAAATAGCAACGAGAGAAGGACCTAAAAGTAGTGTTCAAGATGTTAGAAAATACCAAATAAATTCAAACAAAACCTAATCATGACACTTTTGAACTAGAGTTCAAATTTCCATCTGGACCAAATCAGACATGTGAACTAGTAAAGAACAGCGAAGGACAGAGACAGCAATGGTTCTGATTTCTTAAGGGACATTACTAATGTCAAAAGAAATCAAAAGAGGTTATTATTTTCTGAGACAATAAAATAAAATAAATGTAAACAATGCATAAGAAATAGGTAGGAGATTATAAACTGATTATATGGTATGAAACATTATGTTTTAGTACTGTATGATTCATATTAATAAAAGAACATGTGTCTGCGTGTCCATTCAATTGCTTTAACTCTGTCATTTCAACAGATGGCGCTTCACAAACATGAACACTGGTTTTTCGAATCCCATACCAAATGGCATATTGTGAGACATATGCATTGCATTTGCCATTCCAACAGAGACGGCATCACAAACATTTATAGTCATGTGTTTTATTACAACAACAACATTTATTTATATAGCACATTTTCATACAAATAATGTAACTCAAAGTGCTTTACATGATGAAGAAAAGAGAAAAAAAAGACAAAATAAGAATTAAATAAGAGAACACTAATTAACAGAATAAAAGTAAGGTCCGATGGCCAGGGAGGACAGAAAAAATAAAAAAAACTCCAGACAGATGGAGAAAAAATAAAATCTGCGGGGGTTCCAGGCCACGAGACCACCCAGCCCCCTCTAGGCATTCTACCTAACATAAATGACCTCAATCAGTCCTCATGGTATTCAGGGTTCTCATGGAAGGATTTGATAATGACGGTCATGTGGACTTCTGGTCTTTAATCCATCAAGGTAGGGACATCACGGTGCTTTGATCAGGTGGTGGTGGTGGAGCAGATCGCCACCACAGAAAACTGGAAAAAGAACAGAAGAGAAAGTAGGAGTTAGTACGGATTTTGGAGCCACCATGAATAATAATGATAATTAATTGAATATACAGAGCATCAGGATTACACTAAAATGAAGCTATGAGAAAGCCATGTTAAAGTAATTACTACAAATGTTTGTAATGCACCATTTGTTGGAATAATAAATGCAATACATTTTATTAATACGGGGTGAGCCGAAAAAAATAGTACCACATTTCAAACGTTTATTCTACAAAAACGCTACAAGATAAAATACATTTCATTATGACACAAGAAAGGGTATACAAAATAGATTTTTTTCACTGTGTTTTAAAAATGATATCTTCAAGGTGGTGGCCATCATTAGTGATACACTTTTTGAGACGATTTCTGAATGCTTGCATGACTTGTTCAACCAATGTCAAGGGAATAGCAGCAATTTCATGGCAAATAGTGTCCTTGAGTCTTCAAGGTTTCGAGGTCAGTGTGTGTATACCTTTGACTTGAGATAGACCCACAAGAAGAAATCGCATGGAGCAAGATTAGGCGAACGTGGAGGCCACCTGATATCTCCACACAGGGAGATCAGCTTCCAGGGAAACATCTCCCACAAAACTTGTGTGGATCTCCGCACCGTATGAACTGTTGCTCCATCCTGTTGAAACCAGGCTTCCACCACATCTATTTCTTCCAGCTGGGGCCACAAAAAGTTCTCTATTATTTCAATGTAACGTTCTAATGTGATGGTGACTGTTGCTCCCTCAGAAAGGTAAGGGCCTACAATGCCAAATTCTGCAACTGCACACCAAACTGTAACACACTCACTGTACAGGGGTCTCTGAAGAAGTTCACAAGTGTTGGTTTCAGCCCAATAGAAAATGTTTTGCTTATTTATGCAACCATTGAAATGGAAATGTGCCTCATTGCTGCACATGATGATGGCATCTTGATGAACGGTTTGCAGAATGTTCTCTATGAACGGTTTGCAGAACTCTCTATGGCTCTCTCAGTGAGTTCCTGCACTTACCATCATTTTGTATGGATGGAAATTAAGGTCCTCATGCAAAATCCTCCTCAAAGTCATGTTGGAAATGCCTAAGGCAGAAGCATGTTTGTGCATTGAACATCTAGGAGACAACAAAATTGATGCCATTACAGCTTGGATGTTTTCAGGCGTTCATACAGTCCGAGGACGGCCTGGAGATTTTGTTCAATTTTGTACCCATCTGTCTAAATTTAGCCACTCACTGAAGAATTGTTTTCCGATTTGGAATGTCACCGTTAGGAGGTGCATTGCATAGTGATGATGGATTCATTGTTTTTGAAGAACGCTTCGACAGCGAAAGCATGGTGCATACCAGACCAAGGCATGTTGCCAACTGAAAACTACAAGGGATCACCTAACAAAGGACCCCCACCACAACCCACTCAGCTGCCTCAACCTTGCGCAATGACCTTGAGAAATGTGGTAATTCATTTTGGCTCCCCCTGTACTTTGGGACAAAATAGAGGTCAGTGATAGTGCAGGGCTGAGATGCTGGGCAGATGCCGGTGTTTGGTGTGTAGCAAGTTGGTTGTTTAATTAGGTCAGATGCAATGCTCTGGAACTCTAAAAACTACAATTAGGGCATCATGCCCACAGGTGAATAGCAAAGGAGCTTAAGCAGGACAGGAGAGAGCAGATTGGAAATGAAAGATAAAATCATTAGTGTGCCAGTGCAGAGCGTGGAGGCTGAGTGATCAGTGACCCATGAGGGAGCGAAGGGGGTGGATTGTTTTCCCACTGAACACCCGTGAGGAGCAGGGAGATCAATTAGCCTTCTAGGGAATCTAAGATACTGTACATTGAGGATGGGTGTGAGAGGAAAATGGATATCCTGCAGACGTTGACAGAGGCAGCAAGAATGAAGGAGTTCCTTTGGGATGGGAGCCAAAGACAGGGAGCGTAGTTGTCGATGAGCTAGGGGAGATGGAAGGATATAGACGTGCTAGGCTGATGGGAGTTGAGAGAACCTGATTGTAAGAGCCATTTCCTAGTTATATAAGATTCATAAATAATTTACTAGATGACAATGCATAATCTATGGGAGGTTCCTAAAACCACCATAAGTTGAGTAAAATTGGTATATTCTTGCCATTTCTAACAGCTCTGACTAAACATTATTCTCAGTTAGTGACCAGCCTTGCCATGTGTAAGGCGTAGAGAGTTTTAAACCGTGCCTACGGGCCTATGGACCTTTTGAGTGTGTGAAGTAACTCTAAGAAAACAGCGCTTATTTAAGTGTTGTGTCATACGTTTAAAGCGTACAGAAGAAGCAGCTAAGAACCTTTAAGTATAGAAGAAGTAAAGAACTTTTAAGTACAGAAATAACTAAAGTTTCTCAAGAAAGCTAAGTTTAGAGAAGATATATTTTTCCTTTTTTTTGCCTTTTATTCTACGTGTGTAACTACTTTTTTCTTTATTCTTGTGTGGATTATTTGCTTTTATCCATCCCGCTGTATCCTAACTACAGGGTCATGGGGGTCTGCTGGAGCCAATCCCAGCCAACACAGGGCGCAAGGCAGGAAACAAACCCGGGGCAGGGCGCCAGCCCACCGCAGTATTTGCTTTTATTTTTCACTAAATATTTTTAAAACAAACTTTTGGACTGAGAGATTTTCTTTCAGCACGCATTTTACCCGTGCTTGATCTCGCCTTATACTTCGGCAGCTACACTGATGTCTGTGAAGTTTCATTGTTGGATTTTAAAAACTTAATTTATTAGTAACTGAAGAGCACTGTTTTTTTCATGGATTATTTATTTATTAATTAAAGAACTGAAAATGCACTTATTTGGACACTGTTGTTTGTAATAAAAGCAGTAGCACTAGTTGCACTACCCCTTGCCTGAGAACTCTCTATGTTGTACTGAGCTATCTCACTTCATGTTATCTGGTCTCAAGACTTTTATGGCAGTTGGAGCCAACTCAGACTGGCACAGACATGCTTTATAAATACATCCCAATAGCTGGTGCACTGCAAACATTAACACTGAGGTCTACATTGATTTTTGTTTACCCATCTTAGATGGGTAGCACAGCTAGTTTAATAAAAAAAAAATTATAATTCTTTAAACACTACTAGTTTGAGATGACTGGGCAGCCACCATTCAACCAGACAGAAATGGATTCATTGGACTGGGCAGTGACTGGTAAGTCAAACGCGCACAGCTTCTCATTCCAAAGTCCCTTGTTCAGGAACATAATAAAGACATTCAAGCACCAAAAGACAGAGTCATTTTTGATACACAGTAACCAAGCCAAGAATCATTTCGGTCAATTACTTGTGCTCTTTGTTGTTATTGTTTTTTTGTATATGTGTGCTAAACACAAAATTCAATTGTTATGTTTCAGTGAGGATGTCTTCCCCTGGCTTGTTTTTCTTTTCTTTTCTTTTCATGTATCTTTTCATGTCATTCAACCATTGGTTGACATAGGTGGCCATCTTCAGAGAGAGCACTGCTTTAGCAAGCCCAATTTCGCTTTGTTTCAGATGGTGTGCTCTGTACCGTACAGGCTCCTTGCATCCTTTCTGCAGTGCCAGCACGGAATCACTAAGTGATGTGAGTGGGGATCTAAAAGGTGTCAAGGCTGCTGTTAGGCTAGTTTGGTGGTGTGTGACTCGCCTGTTCCACTACCCTCACCAAAAAATGACATTGCAAGTCCAGCGGTGAAAAGAGGATGAGGCTCCACAGATAACAATGAATAGATGATAACATCCATCCATCCATTTTCCAACCCGCTGAATCCGAACACAGGGTCACGGGGGTCTGCTGGAGCCAATCCCAACCAACACAGGGCAGGAACCAATCCCAGGCAGGGTGCCAACCCACCGCAGGACACACACAAACACCAAGCACACACTAGGGCCAATTTAGAATCGCCAATCCACCTAACCTGCATGTCTTTGGACTGTGGGAGGAAACCCACGCAGACACGGGGAGAACATGCAAACTCCATGCAGGGAGGACCCGGGAAGCGAACCCAGGTCCCCAGGTCTCCCAACTGCGAGGCAGCAGCGCTACCCACTGCACCACCCATAGATGATAACAGATTTGTGAAATACCAATGGGTTCCTGATTTTAAAAGGACTCTTGCTGCATAAAATAAAAAAGGCCAAGATCAGGTTTTCTTGATTTCTCAGTATCCTGCTATGGTAGCCTACTATATATCAAATGCTCTGAAAAGTTTGATTCCATGTAGATAAAAAAAAATATTTACGCTGCTCTCATAAAGAATTTTTGGCAGCTAAACCATCCAACATTGCTTTCACCAGTCCTGTCTCCTGTCCTTATAGCAACTTGCTTCTGTGTACAGAACACCAGCAGGGATAAATCCTCTCAAAGCAACAGCTCTTATATTTTGCTTCTTGATTTTCTTGCTTGCCATCATGAGCTGATGAATTCACTCACATCCTGCACTGAAATAATGTGAAACAGAGCAGTATCTGCTAGTTTACATCTGTCTGACAAAATTATTTTATTTATTTTGTGCATATGGGGCACAGTCCAGTTTGGATTAGTCAGAAAATTTATATGAGCAGTCAGAACATAAAAAACAGTTACGATGCAAAAATCAGGATAGAGAAAATCATGATTGAGTCACTTCATCAGACAAGAGCTTTTTAATGTGAACAACAGCATCCAAAAAACATTAAATGAGTGAAAATGATAAATATGGCAATGTTAAATCGGGGTTGTTTATAAATGCATTTTTCAGGTAGGATCCCCCATCTCTGTTATTGTAGGGTGTGGGGCCACACATTTTATGCTCTGCCACTGTATGCATAACAGTGCAATCTAGATGTCATAGACATCACCAAGTTTATAGTGGTCAGAAAGGTTTTAAGGAAAAGATCGCACATTCATCCTGAAGTTACTGTAATCTACTATATAATAAAAACTCTGTGGTTTGAGTGTGTATTCTGCTCCTCAGAGCAATCTGATTTGTCAGTTTAGTTTTGGCGATGCAATCAAAAGAGGGAGTGTGGGTGTGGGACAACATGAGGAGGAGTAATGGCGTAGGAAGTATGCTGAGTCACCTTCAAAGACTGGAAATATAAAAGTGGATGTGAGGCAAGCAAGGTGTGTCGAAATGACAGAATCTGAGGAGAAGGCTTTTCTAGAATGTGCTTGAGAGAGGGTGCGTCGGTCAAGAGAAGTTTAGACACACGAGAATACTGAGGAAAGGCACTGAAGGTACACACTGAGCAAGAGATAGCAAATATTTTAAAATATTTTCTATTGCTTGTTGTTGCTCTCTTCACAACAACACAGACACAGGTTGGTTCTTTGAAACAGGCGTTTATTGCTTGGACTTGTCTTACTCACACCGTCACGCCTCAACGCCATGAGAACTACATGGTGAGTAATCAGTACAAAACACATTAGTGAATACACAGTAACTTGCGTGCACACACGATGAAATGCAAAACATGTAGTGCAAACATGAAACAAAAGACGTTTTACAAATAAAATACCTCGTTGGCCGCTTGTCATGAAAACAGGTCCTTAAATCCTTGAGTCATTTTGATTGTCTGCTTTCGCTTCAGGCATCTATAGTTTTAACTTTAAATGCAACATAGCAGAGCCTCGTGAGAGACATCTGCCCACCTGAGCTCCATGGGGGAGGTCTTTCTCATGTTCTCTCAATAACTCCTAAGTGCATTCTTGCGAGACGCATTACTTTACATACATATTTTCTTAAAGTCATTTAACAATAACAAATGAATTGTAACATGTAAATTTACTATACACATCATGTTTTAAATTTAGATATTTTAAACTTAAACTATATATTTATGAAGTTATGTAACCCATCATAAATCAATTAACTGCATCATGAACCTCACATTAAATATTGTTCAACAACATTTACACTTTTCTTTGGCAGATAGCATGGCCCCTGTCATAATAATGAACCTGAACCTGAACCTGTCTCCATGGCCATATTACGTCAACAGGGAAAATACTGTATGTCCAGAGTTGGATGGAGTTTATATCAATGATCATTTAATAGCTGCAATCAGTGGCATGGGTCACTAATATTATAATAAAAGGTAATAGGGGCAACTACAATGCTTAGTTTTAGGGAGAAAAGGACCTGTACCATTTGGCAAGACAGAGGGACCAAGCTGGGAAAGATCAGCAGCAGGTTAGGGTGATAAAGGATAAAGATGGAAACATACTCACAATCAAGGAGAGTGTGTTGAGTAGATGGAAAGAGTACTTTGAGAGGCTCATGAATGGAGAGAGAGAAGGTTAGATGATGTAGAAATAGTGAACAAGGAAGTTAAAGGGCTTAGCAAGGAGGAAGTAAGGACAGCTATGAAGAGGATGAAGAATGGAAAGGCCGTTGGTCCAGATGACATACCTGTGGAAGGAGGTTAGGAGAGATGGCAGTGGAGTTACTAACAAGATTGTTTCATGAAATCTTGGAAAATGAGAGGATGACTGAAGAGTGGAGAAGATGTGTACTGGTACCGATTTTTAAGAATAAGGGGGTGTGCAGAGCTGTAGTAACTACAGAAGGATAAAACTGATCAGCCACAGCATGAGGTTATGGGAAAGAGTAGTGGAAGCTAGGTTAAGAAGTGAGGTGATGATTAGTGAGCAGCAGTATGGTTTAATCCAGAGAAAATGCTAATGCAATGTTTGCTCGGTGGGTGTTGATGGAAAAGTATAGAGAAGGACAGAAGGAATTGCCTTGTGTGTTTGTGGACCTGGAGAAAAGCATATGACAGGGTGCCTCGAGAGGAGTTGTGATATTGTATGAGGAAGTCGGGACTGGCAGAGAAGTATGTAAGAGTTGTACAGGATATGTACGAAGGAAGTGTGACAGTGGTGAGGTCTGTTGTAGGAGTGATGGACGCATTCAAGGTAGAGGTGGGATTACATCATTGATCGGCTCTGAGCCCTTTCTTATTTGCAATGGTGATGGACAGGTTGACAGATGAGATTATACAGGAGTTGTTGATTACATTATGATCTGTAGTGAGAATAGGGAGCAGGTTGAAGAGACCATGGAGAGGTGGAGATATGCTCTAGAGAGGAGCAGAATGAAGGTCAGTAGATCCGATACAGAATACTTGTGTGTAAATGAGAGGGAGGTCAGAGGAATGGTTAGGATGCAGGGAATAGAGTTGGCAAAGGTGGATGAGTTTAAATACTTGGGATCAACAGTACAGAGTAACGGGGATTGTGGAAGAGAGGTGAAAAAGAGAGTGCAGGCAGGGTGGAGTGGGTGGAGAAGAGTGTCAGGAGTGATTTGTGACAGACGGATATCAGCAAGAGTGAAAGGGAAGGTCTACAGGGTGGTGTGAGACCAGCTATGTTATATGGGTTGGAGACGGTGGCACTGACCAAAAAACAGGAGACAGAACTGGAGGTGGCAGAGTTAAAGATGTTAAGGTTTGCATTAGGTGTGACAAGGATGGACAGGATTATAAATGAGTACATTAGACGATCAGCTCAGGTTGGATGGTTGGGAGACAAAGTCAGAGAGTCTCCAGGGAGGTGAGATTGCATTAGTTTGGACATGTGCAGAGGAGACATGCTGGATATATTGGGAGAAAGGATGCTAGGGATGGAGCTGCCAGGCAAGAGGAAAAGAGGAAGGTCTAAGTGGAGGTTTATGGGTGTGGTGAGGGAGGACATGCAAGTGGTAGGTGTGACAGATCAAGATGAAGAGGACAGGAAGATAAGGAATGGATGATCTGCTGTGGCAACCCACAATGGGTGCAGCTGAAAGAAGAAGAAGAAGGGACAACTACAGCACTTAGGTGTACTTCATAGCATTGTCATTTCGGATGCAATTTTACAAAATCTAGAGTCACCCTCAACAAACACATCTTCTTCAGGTGTTCAGAACAGTGTTGTATCAGTCCTTAAATTTTATTAAATATCAGTAATGAAAGCTCTGAACTTATTGTGTTATGTTTAAGTTATAAATTGTGTAGTTTAAGAGATAATTATTTTCTTTAACTTAGTCTTACATTCACATTTTTTAATTGTGCATTTCCCTCAAAGTACCTGTTTAAGATTTTTATTATTATTATTTCCTATTGTACGAAATGAAGGCGCTTGTTTTTCTACCATCCATTTTGTTGCACAATTATTTTGGCATGGAGTTTTTCTCGTTTGTGTTAGGCAGCGGTGAACATTGTCCAGGGCTCCACATGGCCTTCAGCCAGCACTGCAAGTGTCTTTATTATCCACAATAATGTAGTATTATGTGATTGTGTTTTCCTAGGTTGTTTGTATTTTGCGAGTCCTCCCTTAACGTCATCCCATTCCTATGAGGTCAGTATGAGAAACAAGTCTCCTTGCGGTTCATGGATGGTTTTCCTGTGTTTGAGAGTGCTTTGACTTTTTTTGCTGGTTTCTGATTTATTTTCTGCTCGTGTTTGTTTTTTTGATGTTTGGATTGTGGTTTGAGTCTTTGTTACTTTTTAGGCATACTGTCTTTGCCTTCTCAGGCATTTTTGTGACATTTTAGTGCTTTTATGTAAACATAAATAAGATAAATATTACAAACAAAGGATACAGGAGTAACTCCAGCCATGATCACGCTGACTTGTAGCTGGAGATGCTGCCGCCTGTTTTATTCTGCAACAGCTGCAGGCCAGCAATACGGTGGTCCTTTCTGACTATTAAATTAATTTAATGGTGAAGCTGGATTTTTAGGTCATAAAATTGCTCATTTAATGAAGAACATTTAATTTTATTTATTAATTTTATTGTAATCATTCCATACAAATAGATCAATTTATAACAAAAAAAAAATTGAAGACAAATCAAACCCCACCCCTGAATGAAGAACATTTCTCCTGCAGAATTTCTTGTCAGTCACTCAGTCAGGGTTGTGTAGCTTGATATGTACACATCTGTCATTTTAGAAATAAGTAGAGACAAAACATACCAAGTATTTAAAATCTAGTGGAATTGTTAAGAACAGCAATCTAAAGGTATCCCACTACATTAAAAAGTAAATGAACATATAAAATAGCCGCTGGACCCAAATTCCATACTGAGACATACAGTATTGTGGTCTTCACTTACGTTCCAGCAGACAGAAATGGAAAAAAAACAAAAAGAGCACCATTGGATTTGGCTTGAACTTAACACAGAACTTTCAGGGGAAAAAAAATCAATGCTGCCTCTTTGGCCTTTCATGGCATGTTGCAGAAGCCTGTTTCACGGTCACCTCTGTCAATTCCTAGCTCATTGATCAAATCTAACCAATTGCCACAAAAACGGCTGCGGCCTGAAAGCTTGTTAAACTTGTCAGCTATTAATCCACTCAGCACTAAAGCTCAGTCATAACTGAACAGGGTTTAGGATGCAGCTGGCATTTTGTGGGAAAACGATTTATGGGGTTTTGTCAGAATTATTTATTGCTTTTTTGAAACAATGCTGCAAAAATATCAGGATTCCAACATGTGTAGTTGTAATTTAATGGGCCTCATGTTTTTATTCCATATTGGGCTGGCAGTGCACGCTGAAAGGCCAGGAAATAAGGAATGATGAATAATATTGTTCACTATAAAAAGATACTGTATATATCATATGTAACTACAGTAATTGCAAATTGTCAGATGCTTTATGTCAAAATCTGATTTTCCTAACCTGCATATCTTTGGATTTGTTGGAGAAAAACTGGAGCATTCAGAGGAGAAACCCTCACAGACATGGGGAGACCATGCAGTGTCTACACAGGCAACAGGCAGAAGCTGACACGGGACCCTTGAAGCGAAACTAGCAACTGCCACTGAAATCTAACACAGCCAGTTTCAGCACTTTTAGGTTAAGGTTAAAGTACAAACAGACATATTTTTTAGTTTGAAAATCATGATTTTGAACCCCTCACAACACTCTAGGACACTGCATTGTTAATTTAACTCAATTCAAGGCGAGGAGCCATCTTAACTGTTACATACGAAAGGCCAACTGCAGTGGAATCGATTCTTGACAAAACAGCACCTTTACACACTGCAATCTGACTCAAAATTACCTTAAAGGATAAGTCTGCTACTTTTCAAGTTCCTTCGCAAACTTGCTATACAGTATATGCATTGATCACGCAAAAATATGTTATAAAGTTAAGCGATTTCTGAGAATTTGGAAAAATATCTTGTATGCGCTGGTGCTTTACATTGCAGTGTGACGATGCGGGTTCCACTCCATGCTCCCATCTTCCTTCTGGGAGTCCTTGAACCCGACACTGTTGGTAATGTCACAGATGAGCTAGGCAGTGAGGCACAACAAAGCAAGGGGATGGTGCAAAAAAAGGTGCCAAGTGCTTTTATTTGAAATCAACAAACAAAACAGTGTTCAAATAAATAAGTGCAGTGTATCAAAATATGTCATTAAATAAATAATCCATAAAAACAAGTGAAAGGGTGGAGGTTAAAACCCATTACAGAAAAAATCATTTTAAAAACAATGAGGTTAAAACAAAGGCTGCAAGCCGTCCTTTAACACAAAGTGACTCCCCAGCTTCTCCCATCCAGGCTATGCACCAGGGGAGCCACCCTACCTGCAGCTGACTTTCTCTCTGCGTTCTCCTGCTGGTCTGTTCACCTCGCTGATCCCTGGCTCCGGTAGGCTTAACCAGACAGAGACTTGGGCTCCCCAGCGACCAGGGTGCTCACGCTGGGGCTTTCACATCCCAAGTCCTGACTCCCGCTGTCTTCTTGGCCTTACGCGGTGAGCCATCCTCCTTCCGTTCACTCCCGCTCTTCACAAAATGCTCAGCGGGAGCAATCACAATTGACTGCTCCTCTAATGGCGGCCAAACACCCAGGCTCACTGCTCAGCTGCCGGTGAGCCTGCGCTCGCTCGTTGTTCACTCTCTCTTGCACCGGCTTTCCTCTCCCTGCTTCCTGCCGCCTTCTTCTCCTGCAACCTCCGTTTCCTTCTTTTCTTCTTTTTTCTTCCTCCCTAGGCACCTCGCACTTCTATTTATCAGGGGGACGTGGATCAGATTTGGCAATTAGCAGCTCCCGGGAACAATTACTCCTCACCTGTGCACTTAAGCAAGGATCGCCCGCATCACGAATTCCCCGGGAACCGATCCGCCACACTACCATGCCCCCTTTTCTAGGCCACGAAGGCGGGGATTCTTTATTTAAAAAGTGGCCTTCTTTGGACCCGCTATACCACATGCAGTCTATGGGGTACGGAGGAAAAGCTTAAAAACTTATCAAATATGTCTGTTTTTCAAACCATGACAGCTGCTGAGTATTGATTTGTATCTTTCAAGTACACACAAACATTGTAATATAGTTTATACATGTCATTACTGAACAAAAAAATTCCAGTATTATGAGATTCATCTATTTTTAAAGAAGACCAGCTGTGCGTGATAGCTCAGCACTTAATCTTCCTGCAAAACTTTCACCCCACCGGGGTTGGTTTCCTCCCAGCAGACCAAATCACAGTAAACGTTTCATGCCATGTGATTAAGGAACTTATAAAGGCAAGCATAATGGCTGGATAAGAAATCAAACCTGTGTCACTAGCTACTTTATTGCCCAATTAAAAAGAAGCATAGGAAATCCTACTGATATCATGCTGATGGCTAAGTAAGCAAAGCACTGGATGACCTAAATATCAAATTGATAGTTGACGTACATATCGTCCAATCCCATGCCACAAAACACAAAAGTCAAAGGAGCTCATTGTTTTCCGCTTTCACATCTGTTAAAGTGACTTGATTTATTATTATCACTGCTCTGCTGTACAGGCCATACATTATTATATACATGTGCATCAAACACCTGGATGACAACTCGTTTTTTGAAACTTGATGTTAGAAAGAGTGAAGTGCGTCCTATCGCCACATCATCTCTCCACTATTCTTAAAATCGAGGTCAAAGGGCAGGACCTCCAACTGATGTTTGCAGCCAGGTGTAGCAAGAACCTGATGCTCCCTTACAACCTTAATATTTTGCTGTGGTATTGAATGGCGATCATTTTTCTATACTGTGTCCCTCCTTTAACAAATTAAATATTATTTTTCAATCCAGCAGAACTCTTATTAATTGAGGTAATGTGGACCGATGTTCGGTGTGCAAGAGAGGACAGAGCCAGCTATACTTCCTTAGAAGACTGGCGTCCTTCAACATCTGCAATAAGATGCTGCAGATGTTCTATCAGACGGTTGTGGCGAGTGCCCTCTTCTACGCAGTGGTGTGCTGGGGAAGCAGCATTAAGAAGAAGGACGCCTCACTCTTGGACAAACTGGTGAGGAAGGCAGGTTCTATTGTAGGCACGGAGCTGGACAGTTTAACATCTGTTGCAGAGCGACGGGCACTGAGCAGGCTCCTATCAATTATGGAAAATCCACTGCATCCACTAAACAGTGTCATCTCAAGACAGAGGAGCAGCTTCAGCGACAGACTGCTGTCACTGTCCTGCTCCACTGACAGACTGAAGAGATCGTTCCTCCCCCAAACTATGCGACTCTTCAATTCCACCCGGGGGGGTAAACATTAACATTATACAAAGTTATTGTCTGTTTTTACCTGCATTTTTATTACTCTTTAATTTAATATTGTTTTTTGTATCAGTATGCTGCTGCTGGAGTATGTGAATTTCTCCTTGGGATTAATAAAGTATCTATCTATCTATCTATCTATCTATGACAACTAAAATCTCAGATAAAACAGATGGCCATGGCCATTTTGAATTAAGAATAAACAACTTTACCAACTTATATAGTATAGTATTACTACAGAATACTGTAGTGAATTTAAAGCTTCTTGCTTCTTTGCCGCAGTGTTCCACAGTTGCCTCAGCATTAAAATGTCGGCAGGACTAGCCTCTTCCTGCTGTTCAATATACACAAGTGCTGTTTTAATGGCATTTCAACAGTCTGTATGCAGAACTCCAGCATGCCCTTTTAAGCAAATTAAATTATTTCACCAGAATTGATCTACCCGAACTATGTAGAATAATTTCCCAGCTGCAACCCTCCGCCTGCACCCTTGATGTAGTACCAACAGGCAATTTGAAAGAAGTCTCTGATGTGCTAATTGATAATATACTTGACATAGTGAAGTCATCCTGCCTTGCGCCCTATGTTGGCTGGGATTGGCTCCAGCAGACCACACATGACCCTGTAGTTAGGATATAGCGGGTTGGATAATGAACTCATCATTAGATATGGGGGTCTTCTGTGACTCTCTAAACACTGCAGTTGTTAAACCCCTCAAGAAAAGTAATCTCGACTCATCTGCCTTTGACATCTTTAGACCAATTTCGAACCAGCCTTTCTTAAGTAAAATTCTAGAAAAGGCAGTTATTACACAGCTAAATGATTACTTGAATAAACATTCTATTCTTGACAAGTTTTTTGTCAGGTTTTAAAACAAATCACAGTACAGAAACTGCACTGGTTAAAGTAGTAAATGATTTGTGGGTTAATGCGGACAGAGGCCGTATATCTGTTTTTGTTCTCTTAGAGTAGAGTACAGCATTTGACACAATTAACTACAGTATTCTTATAAATCACCATAGACAATGGGTGGGTGTGGTATAGCATGTCCATGGCTTAACATTTTAAATAAATACAAGGGGCGTTAAGTTATAAACAGGAATTTTCATGCTCTGTTCTTATAAAGAGTGCAAGGTAGACATGACTCATGGGACAAATGCATTCATGTTTGAAGTTGTCGTTAGTAGTGCTAGCTGCTCTTTAACCCCTTCCTGTCAGTTGTAATCAATATGTTGGAGCAGGAGGTACAACTTTTGACAAATGAAGGAGTCATTCCATCTCAGATTTATTTGATACTTAAAAATCAGTTTGGGGATGAGTGTCACTCTCAGTCTAGAGTGTATGATTGGTACAAGTCATTCAGAGAGGGAGTATCATGTCTTCAGTCCACTTAAGGAATTTTTAGGAGGGAAGAAATTCAAGTCGAATGAGGAGGTTATTGACGCTGTGCAAGAATGGGTCAACATGCAGTCAAAAGACTTCTACTCTTCTGGGAGTAAGAAGCTTCCTGAGCACTGGAACAAGTATACTGCAGCGGCAGAAGACTACATAGAAAAATAGTGTGCAAGTCATTTCATTGTATTCAATAAATAAAGTAAATAATTGAATGGCCAGCTTGATCTTAGTGGTGTGCGTGCTCGAGCCGTTGGTGAGGTAGTTGGCACATGAAAAAAAGGAGAGAAAAAAAGGAAAGGAAGAAGAAAAGAAAGAAGGTTAAAGGAAGGAGAGAGAAAGGCAGGAGTGAGAGAGAGCAAGATGTGAAGATGCAGGGAATTTGAGCCCCAGGAAAGAGTGTATGGCAGGCGCACAGGAGGGGGTTGAGGGGTCACTCCTATTGAGCGAACATGTAGCAGGAGTAAGCATTATGCTCAGGGGGAGCTCTTGTCAGGAGGAGTCAGGTATTGGCAGCAGTGGGAGCGGACCGGGGCACCCCGTGGAATGCTGTGGGATTGGCGGCGGGACATGGTTGTCTGCGCCTGTTGGTTGATGTCTCTCCATGACATCTCTCCAAGATGTCAGTTTTTTAAAGAAAGTCACCAGGGCTCAGAATCGTGAAGGACAGTTTCCTGCTTGTGTTTTTAACAGATTTATTTATTTGGATTTTCAACCTCCACAGACATGTATTTTTATTGGATTATTTATTTATTGGACTGGAGCACTGCATTATTTATTTAGGCAGTGTTTTCAATTATTTTAATAAAAGCACTGGAGCTGTTTCACCTGCCCCTTGCTTATGTTTGTTTGATGTGTCCTCATCCACGGGCTCATCTCTCGGGTACATTATCAGAGGTAGTGGTTTCAAGAGGCTACCCAGAAGGAACCAGTAGTGTGAGGCTGACCCGCACCGTCACAGTGGGACTCTCTGCCAGCATCTTAAATTAGTTTCAGTTCTACTTAACAGGTAGAAAATTCTTTGTTAGTTGTGGTGATTGTACTTTGGGGACCCATGATATTATATATGTTGTACCACAGATATCTATTCTGTATTTTTTCAATCTACGTGATTCCATTAGGTCTGATTATCTCAAAGCACAAAGTGAGCTACCACAGCTATGCAGATGACACACAGCTTTATTTATCGATAGCACCTGATGACCCTGATGCTCTTGTCTCTCTGATCCAATGTCTTAGTAGTATTTCCGATTGGATGAGTAGAAACTTTCCGTAACTAAATATGGAAAAGCAAAAGTCTTAGTGATTGGCAAATATGGAAATAACGAGGGTACTAGAAATAAACTTGATCCCTTAGCTTTAAAATTCAAGGTGCAGGTAAACCAAAACTTGAAATTGTACAGTATATTAACCAGATTATGAGGATTGCATTTTTTCACTTAAAGAATATAGAAAAAGTTAGACCTCTTATTTAACTTTACAAGATGCTGAAAAATTAGTTCACAGTTTTGTTTTTAGTCGACTAGGTTACTGTAACACACTCCTAACAAGACTACCTAAGAAGGACATCAGTCAGCCAGCACAGGGTGCAAGGCAGGAAACAAACCCGAGGCAGGGCGCCAGCCCACCGCAGGGCACACATACACACACACACACACACACACACGCACACACACACACACACACACCAAGCACATCACTAGGGACAATTTAGGATCGCCAATGCACCTAACCTGCATGACTTTATCAATCAGTTGCAATTAGTACAGAATGCAGGAGCAAGGATCTTAACTAGAAAAAGAAAATTTGAGCACATTTCACCAGTTTTAGTGTTGTTACAGTTCATTCAGAACTGTCTTTAAAATACTATTAATGGTTTAGAAAGCCTTAAATAATTTTGCTGTGTCCTGTATTTTGGAATGCCTGTCCCCCTATGCTCCAAATCGTAACCTTAGATCTTCGAATTTAGGTCTGCTTGTACTTCCAAGAGCCAAGCTTAAGAGAAGTGGTGAGGCGGCCTTTTGCTGTTTTATGCACTTAACATCTGGAATACTTTACTAAGAGAAATCCATCTGGCTAATACTGTGGAACATTTAAAAAAAAAACTGCTAAAAAACCATTAATTTAATATGGCTTTTTCGTAGCTACATTTTAGTTATACTGCTGGGCATAGAATTATCATATTCTTCATGGATCTGCAATCTTCACTGACCTCTACTTTTATCTCCGCTGTCTTTTCTGGTTCTTCTGTGGTGGAGAACAGCGCTGCCGCCGCCACCGCCACCTGTTCAAGGCATCATGCAGCCACCTGTGATGATGAAATGAAGGCGGGTGCTGCAGCTGTCCACGAGACTGACTTCATCAAATCCTATCATATGAAGCCAGAAAACAAAGAGGATTTAAGCACATTTATGATGTTAGGTAGAATGCCCAGTGGAGGCTGGGTGGTCTTTTGGCCTTGGAACCCATACAGACTTTTTCTTTTTCTTTCTCCAGCCTAACTGGAATTTTATTTTTGTTTTTTCTGCCCGCTTTGCCATCTGATGTTATCACCAGACTCATCCTTAGAGACTTACACCATTGTGTATTGTATGTACATCATATGTACATTGTATATAAGGATGCTACTCCTCGGTTTGATATTTATCAGTTTTTTAAGATTGTATAGATTTGTTTTTGTTTCTTTGTTACTTATTCTTTAATATTATTGCTTAGTCTTATTTTTAACAAGATGCAGGGAATGAATGGTCATTTTACTGCTGTAATTCAATGTCGATTTTCCAGTTAGTCTTTATAAGTGAGCTGTTTAGAATCCTGGATTTTATTTTGCTGTCTTGATTTCACTCTTCGTATTTGCTTGTAATTAGCATTTCGAAATTAAGTTGTTAAGATTCTCCAGCCTAAGTAGAGATTTTTTCCTGTTCTCCTGGCCATCTGAACCTTACCTTTTTTTTTTATACTTATTCTTTAATATTAGTGCCTAATCTTAAGTTGTTTTTCTTTCCTTGTAACCTTACTCTTTGACATGCTGTAAAGCACTTTGACTAACACTGGATGAAAATGTGCTATATAAATAAATATTGCTGTTATTGGATTTTCTGTGTAGTCCGTATTGTCATATAAACACAAAAATCCTAAGTGAACAAAACAGTAGCTGGTGACACACCAACAACAGCTGAGGGGTGCAGTTGGGGACAGGTGAGTGTGTCATGCCCACATTCCCACAGTCACCAGCTCCTCTGCTGCTTACTCAGTACAGTCGAGGTTAAAAGTACAGTGTTCATGACAAAGCTTTTATGAATTATAAGAAAAGTTGTGTATTAAACTTACAGCTTTGTCTTGCATAATGCGTAACCTCAGTAAATTGGGGTGCTGATTATTAAGGTTCTACTGTATTTGCATTTAGTAAGTCTCAAGACATTCATTCAGTGTGTTGCTAATAGATTTTGGTTAGTATTTCAGTTTATAATTATTGGAATTTGACAGTTGTCCCTTTTTACATGCATTCACATAAAATGCAAAAGTATCTGCTGTTGTCATTATGTGTGCCTGTTTGTGTAGCTGGACAGACGTCTTCAAGGAGCTTTATTGGGAAAGCTTAATTTTTGAACTTTTGAATATCTCTTATAGAGTGTGTTGTGATAGCGAGTTGGATAATGGATGGATGGAATGTGTTGTGAAAATTTTTGAATTTCAATAATTCTTCTTTAAAAGATTTGACAAATTTTCAAAATCGTTTATCTTAAAAAGTACAAACTTTCAGAGTGACCTCAATTACCAATTAAAGTGACAGCACAAACCCTCAGTTTAAGTTATTGAAATACTAGCAGACTCTCGCGCCCAGCCTGGAACTCAGTGTCATGTCAGCTACTTACACACATTGGGGCAGATTTGAACTCTCCATCAACTACTTCTTTTAAAAATGTTATGCTTAGGAAAATTTTAAAACTAGAATTAGCCATAGTTATTGGCTACATAGGATCTAATAGTACATCAATTAAAGCAATTTGTTTTTGGGCCTATTGTTATCTATATTTAACGTTTTGCTATAATGATAGTATGTTTAGTAGTTCTTTGAATTATGTTCCTTTAGTTCTTTACGTTGAGCCAGAGGGGATGGGGCCACTTGACGCTACAGCAGGGAGATGTTCCCAGTGTTATTTAAGAGCCTTGGTACATGGAATGGCTGCTTTGGCATTGAGTTGACACCTGTAGTTTGATTTATGGACTGGTAGGTTTTGTTTAAAAGGTATTGTTTTTGGATTGGATTTGTTAAATGTCCAACATTTTTTTAAATAAATCTTTAAAAATAAAAGGAACTTTGTTTTGTTTACATGGAGCAGGGGTTTCTACAGTTTACCTCTCTTCCTTTGTAGATTAATTACTTTTTCTTTTTTTTGTTTCTTTAACTTTATAGCCTTTTCCCCATTGTTGGGATTGTAATTGTAGACCCCCAGCTTGAGTTAGGGGGCCGAGCTGCTGTGGATTAGTGAGGCTTACACTTTTGGCTCAGGCCTGTGTGGAAGTACACGTCTAACTATTGATTCTGAAGCCCTTCTTTGAGCTTTGTGAGCAGACACAGAATCACAACATGTGATCCCTTGATTTGTAATGTATTGTTTATGAAAGCCGTTTCAGCCCTCAAAAGTCTATTTAAGCTCCTTTTTAACAACATGATATTGTGCAATGCTAGTAAAAAAACAGGTATTTGATGTTCTGTACCAATAAATAATACATGAATACATAATTGCATGATGATACCATTGTCATGTTCAAAAACCTCATTACTACACAAGTATTTAACAAACAAATCTCTGATAGCTCTACCTTTGAAAAAAATAAATAAACAAAAATTAAAAATGCTCCATCTGTTAAAACAGTCCCTGAACACTCCTGAATGTTATATCATGAACACATTTTCTAACTTAGTACTGCTTCACCTTTTGCTTTGTTTCCACTAATTTATCTTTATTTGCATAAAAAAAATTGTTTTCTGTAATTTGTAAAGAACGGATTCCAAGTATATTCTATAATTGTTACTGACATTAGTCTTTTAGAATTTAATTAGTCTCACTGTTGGTTACATTTTTAAAGAGTGTCTTTTGGTTTGAACCTCAGTTTTTTAGATCTGGAGAGAAAAAATTACAAATTCAATTAAATATAATTATCATTTGTACAGTACATAGTGTGTAGAAACTGTTAAGTGCTCGAGTCTCACAGACAGGTAACAGCAGTTCAAAATGAATAGCTAACAATGAATACAAACACATATAATGGTCATCATAGCTCATCATATATTAAATGCAATATCAGATAATAGATACAAGGAATAATCATGAAGTCGTCTGTAGGAGTGACTGTGCAGTAGCCGTATGACTTTCTGGTCCTGTATCATTTACTGGAATCGAGGAAGGCAAAAAGTGGTTGTGGAGGATGGCAGATTTTTTAACAATACTGTTCATCTGTCTAAATCAGTGACGGTTATACATAGTATGTCCTAAGCTGATGAAATCTGTGATCCAGTAATATTCTGTACTGCTTTAGTATGCTGAGCAGAGCAGTGTAGTATGAAGATGTTGTGTATCTAGCGAAGATGGACTCCACGCTGCCTGTACGAAGGTTTGTGACCATAGGCAGAGACATCTAGGCTTTCTTCACAAGTATAAAAAAAACACTGACTAAGCGTAGGTTTTATCTTGAAGAAGTGATCAGGAAAGCAACTTTACCAATATAAGAAAAATGTATTGGGTTAGACAAGGTAATAAAATGCCAAAATTATTAGCCTTTAGCTTCCAAGTACTTTTCACACACCTGCCTCTGGAATCTTTTCAATTCAATACAGTAATCCCTCGCTACTTCGCGGTTCACTTTTTGCGGATTCACGACTTCGCGGATTTTATATGTAAGCATATCTAAATATATAACGCGGATTTTTCGCTGCTTCGCGGGTTTCTGCGGACAATGGGTCTTTTTACTTCTGGTTCCTCAGTTGGTTTGCCCAGTTGATTTCATACAAGAGATGCTATTGGCGGATGGCTGAGAAGCTACCCAATCAGAGCACGTAGTTAAGTTCCTGTGTGCTGCTGATTGGCTCAGCGACGGAGTGCTGCATTAACCAGGAAGTCTCATCTCACTCATTCAGCATTAACGTGCTACTGCTTCAGGGGCCGTGTCCAAGCGCCAAAAGAAGATGCAAATGATTGCAGAAAAGGTCAAAGTTTTGGATATGTTGAAGGAAGGGAACAGCTACACCGCTGCAGGACACCATTACAGCATCAATGAGTCCACGATTCTTTTTATTTAAAAAGGAGGAAAAGCATATAAGATCTACGGCCACAGTGTCCTTTAACCAGGGCACAAAACGAGTTGCAAGTGGACGTGATAAGGCAGTAGTCTGGATGGAATCTGCTTTAGGAATCTTTGCAACAAGGTCGACGACGTCATGACCGCCTACAAGCTGCTACGTGTACTTCGCTATACAGTAAGTGTAAACTTATCTACCGATGTCATATTGCTTAGCAGTTGTCCCTGTTATTAACAGAGTAAAGGGTGGGTTGTAAACAATACAGGGAGGGTTTAAAAACGTCCAAATACACGTTAAATAATTAAATAAATATGGTGTCCCTACTTCGCGGAAATTCAGTTATCGCGGTCGGCCTTGGAACCTATCTCCCGCGATAAGTGAGGGATTACTGTAGCTCAAATCACACACATCACAGTGTACTGAACCTGACACACCACACTTTAGTCTCACAGAGAGGAATACTTCAGCAGGGTCCAGAAGCTACTCCGCTCCTGGGCCAACCTCCTGCTGGGATTCACAGATATGTCAGTGCACTCTTGGATCGCTACCCCTGAAAGGGCTAAACTTCAGAATACCTTAGCAAAGGCTAGGAGCCACTTCAAGAGCTGCATTCCTGGCGTGATACACAGATGTGCCACTCCTCTTCCAGACAGCTACCGTTGAAAAGGCAGAACAAATGCACTAACAGAGGCCAAGGGCGTGCTTAAAAAGCCTTTGCTTGCTGAGTTACAGATATGGCAGCCCTGTGAAAGAATTTACCCTGAATGAGCACACCTTGTTATATTAACATTTATTAAAGTAATATCCAAACATTATTTCCGTAGTAATTAATGCAGTTTATACATATATTTTGTGGTTTTGTGTTGTGCAGATTCTCTTTTGAAAATTGCACTGTTTCGATTTATTTTGAAAAAGATTTTAATTTTCCTTTGTTGTTGTTTATGCAACATGATATAAGCTGTCACGTGACCACGATCACTGCATCAGTTATAGCATGGTGGTGGTTTTAACATGTCTCATGCCCTCAGTGAGATAAAATTCTTCATAAACAATTCTAGCATTAGTTAACTTTCAAAAAAGTAGACCCAAGAGTCAGGCTCTGTTTCTGTTTATTGAACTTGTTTCTGCCTTTGACTTTTGCATTTTGCCCTCATGTTTCATTTGCTTGATCATTTTACCTCTTTCGGTATTGACCTGGTTCCTCTCTTTAGACATTTCTAAGATCACATACTCATCTTCTGGTTATTTTCCTTTCCTTGCTCACAATAATCTTTGGCCATGCTGCCTTATTAAAATTTCAATCATTACCTTTGACTATAGCTTTTAGTTGTTGTAATCTTTATCTTCTTAAGCCAGATGTGATGCATGCAAGTATATGGCCTGTACTATAGATGACAACTCTAGCAGAGGTGTCATCTTCCTGTGGTAGTTATGACATCTCTGAAAATGCTTTTAAAATTGCTTCTGTTGTAGGGTGCTTTTGATGGCTGTTTTAGTAGGTGATATCAGTGAAAGTTGTATAACTGACAATTTCCTTTTGTCAGTGAAGTAACATTCAGCTTCATCTTCTCACAAGCATATGCACACTGGTTAGTTTATCTGAGCTTAAATGTATACATTCTTTAATCAATTTGCTTTCATTTTAACTCTTCTGAAAAACACAGCATGAACTATGGGTCATGTGGCCTGTTTCCTTAATCAGAATACACACACTGCAGTATCAGAATACACTACGTTATCCACCTTAATTAATGTGGATGTGTGTGTGTGTCTGTTGTTGTGGGGTACAAAATCTGTACATTTTGGTTTATATTACCATTATATTTTGTTCAAAACAAGACAACAGATGAACTACATTCAGGACAAATCAAAGTATGTCTTCTTCCCAGTTATATCTCACTTTTAAAACAGCTATTCCAACAAAGAAAGGAAGACATGCTGGTGGCTCAACTACTTTATAAGCTGAGAAAGGATGGATATCTAATTATTTTACAGCCTGGGAAAGGAAAACAGTGACACCTCAGAGGACATAAAAAGTTTTATTGTTGGGGAAAATGGACAGTGAATTAATTTATCATATTGACAGCCAGACAATCAGAATACAGTATCTATCTGTCACATCTTGCAAAACCCCCCGGTAGAATTTTAGAATAAATATGCCTTGTCTGAGGAGAGATATAGTGAGTAAGTAAGTAAGGAAGTGAGAAAGAAAGGAGGGAGGAAGAAGAAGAAGGGATGAAGAATGCCAGAAGAGAACAGAGCGATGTCAAAGTGAAGCCATTTCCATCTGGTCATCAGAAAAGCAGATCACAAGCCAACTTTGACATTCATCCTTGTCATCTGTAACTTTTCATAAGCTTTTTATATATATATATATATATATATATATATATATATATATATATACACACACACACACACACACACACACACACAGACGTTTCTATCAGTCCTATTTTCTATTATTTTTTGTTCCACTGGTATTATTATTCTTGTAATAAATACCATGCTGCTTGTAACTTTCTACACTTTGTCTTAATGTCTAGAGTGATTAAAGTGATAAGGTAGATTTCTTTGAGCACCTGGTGCAGCCGGAGGTCTGCCATTACCTCTGTGCTGTGAGGTTTATTAAGGCTGCGAGTGAGAGCTCCACTCAATAGTAGGTAACAGTACATAAAGTAAGGTATTCTTGGCTGATAAATGACCTATAGTCAAGGATGCTGAGCCTTTGTATGTTTAAATGTATTCTTGTAGACCAAAAGTAATATTTAAGTCTGAGATATCATTAAAACATTGTATGTTGTTCGTGCCGATAAGTAAGTCTCTTAAAATGCTGAGAGAGTGACAGGCTGTGTTATTCCTAAAGCACTTGTGTGGTTTAAAGTGCTAGAGTTTAATCAGCGTGTGTGTGTGTCATTCATGGGGCACTGTTGTGGTTGGGATCTGTGTGTATGCCTATAGCTATGTTTGTGTGTGTTCATCTTAAAGTGCAACAGTAGACCAACCTGATAATGAACTTGATGAGTACACTTACCCTTGAAGAAAACAGGTAAAGGGTAAGTAGAGGGAAATACTACGATAATACAGTACGTCCAGTTGTCACATCTCTGGTTTTATAAAAGATGGTGCATTACACATAATAACACTGCTTTTACGAATCCTATACCAAATGGCATATAACAGAGATGTACGCATTGCATAGTGCACTGCAAAAGTTAATGTAGAGGTCCACATTGATTATTTAGATTTAAACACATCTTAGTCAGGTAACACAGCTATATCTAAATAATCAAAAATAAAATACACATGCTAAATATAATCAGGTCATATTTAGCAAAAAGTAATAAACACATTTTTTTTAATTCACACTACAGAATGTATCACATCACTTCAAATATTTTGCTACCACAATATTTAGCTTCTTTCTAATCTGGTTATTTTTTATTTTAATAACAAAATGAGATGTGCAGTCAAAGCTACATTAGAACTCTAACTTTAGGTAACAAAGCTACCACTCCACTTGGAAAGACATTCACGTAATATTTCTGACTGGGAAGCTTGAATTTCCCATAGTATATGAATGTAGTATCATAATCCATGTGCATATTTCAAAAAATACGATTTACCCTGAAAGGAAAACATAGTTTACCTCAACACACCTTTTTTTAAATTATGAAAGACTTTGAAATTACTTTTGTTTTTGTCTATCACCAATATGAGAAAACCCACCCCAAATTATATACCTTTCAACTTGTCTTAATGTCTAGTTATGCAAGGTTTTTTGGGGTTAACCCCCTTATTTTTGTCCCTCTAGATCCCCCAAAAACCTCATTTTCAGACTATATTTGGTGTAGGAAATGAAACCCTTATGGTAAAGAGTAAACCAATAGGTGTCTTGAGCAAAAATGATCAGCAGAACCTGAAGCTGTGCATACCACATCAACGGACCCTAGGAGTTAACCCCCTAAATGGATACAAGGGGTCAAAGTTACTCGTTTCCATGAAACCTAGTGGGTTTGCAATATACAGTAGGCATATGGTTTGTCATTTTATGAAATTTGCATGGTTGCTGATCACATATATGATATTTTGGATATTTGATTCTTTACTGGTGGTCCCAGCCCTCTACGAATCACTCCCAGAAGGATAAAAATGACAAATATCAAACATAAGACTATTTCAAGGTCACTGGTTATGAATATGATGTTATTTTTTATCCTTTACTAATGGTCTGTCCATCTATGGACCTCCATCAGAGCTTGACAAATTTCTATTACAATTGAGGATATTTAGACTTTAAAATTGGAGTACATAATTTATTATTTCAAATATCTGAAACAACTATTCTTGTTTGTTATGTACTTCTACCTCCTGAAGTAAATCATTACATTTCTTCTGAACACCCTAAATTAAGGGGGGGGGGGGGGGGGGGGGGTTACGCTAATTTAGAGTTTTTAAATATAATGAATACTTAAGCACTTAGAAAAAACTGAAGAGTTAAAAAACACATTGGATGAAAGCCCTTGAAATGCATTACAAAATCTGCTAAAATGTTAGGAAGAAAACTGCAAAAAAACAAACAGTAGGGTACTTGTCTCCAATAGTTTTATAATTCTTAATTTTAGGTTTCGACAGAAGCAGCACAATCTTTTCTTCACAAACCTGTCCAACTGAATGTCCTTTAGTTGCAGTAAAGTGAAGTGAACCCCCACTGCACACAAGTTGCTAGGCAACCCCCTCCGTGATGTGCCATCGCTGCTCTCTACAAAAACAGAATCCCCTACAATCCTTGTAAAAATTCATGCAGGTGGGTGAAGCCCAGCCAGACCCAACAGCATCCTGGGTCTCAAAAGCAAGGCCATGTTAACACTCTGGCATATCAAAGCTGTTCTGGCAACACATCACATATTCCACTTAAGGATAAAAGTAGCAGGAAAAAAAAAAAAACACTTGAAGGTGGCTGCCATGCAATCTGGAGTTACTTAAATAAAACAAACCTGACCTGAGATGGCAAAGTAAAGTGAGTGGAGTGCACCAAAAATGCATAAAGCTTATGCTATAAAGAGGCCTTCTTCTGTATATCCAGTCAACAAATCAAACCTGTGGCCTTTGCTTTTCGTGGCATATTTTAAATGGATCAACATTAATTAGGACTCCCGAGTCTTCTAGTCTAACTTGGGTCAGGATATAGTACGTTCAGGTCAATAAAACAAGAAAAGCATAAGAAATGGAGCACCAGGTCGAGCAGGACTGTAAAAGAGCTTCAAACAGTTCTGCTTGGACCAAGTAGCCCTTCACCAGCTTGGCTCAAATGCTTTTTGGGTTTGCTTACAATGTTGTTGCCCTCATTGGACGGTGGATCAAAGGTGACCATATAAATATGTTTGATGGTTTCAACAAGAGTCTTGAAAAGCCTTCATTCAACTTAAAACATCAATGTTATACCACCACCAGGAGGCAATGCTGATTTAGGACCCTTGCTAAACTCATTTAAATGATGTTCCCAGGATGGGCAAAGCCAACTTAGGAAACAAAGAGCTGCTAGCACTGTGCCAACTTTAAATCCAGAATTGATCTGCTGGGCCAAGAATGGACCTTGACCACCTACTTTAAGTCCAGCAAGTCTTTCTAAACGAGGTGGAATGTGATGAGCGAATGGGCAGAGCACCCAGACCAGGAGAAATGTATTCGTAAAGAAACTAAAGCAAGGGTTGATACTAAAAGAGAAACTGTTAAAACCAATGTACTAAAGCACAAAGAGAATGAAAGGGAGAAGAGCCTACAGATAAAAATCCAAAGACATATTGTTGCCAACATTTCCACACACAACTGTTTACAAAATAAAAAATAGAATTGCTGCAAGTCAATAACACTGGGAGTATCTGAAGGATTTTGGCCTGCTGATCTCAAAAATCCCCTTCAAATTTTCCTGTCACATTGAGTTTTATTGCAATCACCCATTTTTGTTATTCTCACTCATATTGTGAGTATTCAGTACGCATACAGTACAACTACTACAACATCTGTGGTGCAGCTTGGATTTACCAAAGACTGTTGTTTCATTTGCAAATGGCACATCTGTATGTAGCACAACAGGCACTGGTTGACCAAACTTCTTCTCTTCTTCATGTAAAATTTGGACTGATGATAAATTTTGTGAAAGCAATGAACAAGATTAAAGACACCAACATTTGAGAGAGATGTTTTCCATGAATAACCGATGCCAAGATTAAGAGAGCATTTTCAATCATCCATGACAAGTCATTTGAAGACCTGCTAGTGACGCCGAAGGAAGCCACATGGAAGGCATTCACAGATTTGTCGAGTATTTTCTTAGCAACTACAGAAGCCATGTCCAGCCCAGCTGGTTGACAACATGCTTCAAATATACAAAACCCATGATGTGCAACTTGTCTGTAAACATTCATTTAATGCATTGTCACACACATGTGGCATGGGAGACAACTTTAGAGTTCGGGTGATGGTAGTTTCACCAACGAATCAGGAGGCTGGCGCTGTTGTCTAAAGTCTTTTCTCTTCCTCCCTCTGCAGAATGGAAGATGAAGTACCCATCCACCACGGACGTCACTTCCATTGTCCATCTTCCTATAAGACTGGAAAACAGCCATCTATAATTTAGCTTTGTTGAGGATGCATGTCTGAAAAGATATTCTGTCAATTTCTTTTGAAAACGGTTTATTCTTTTCCTGTAATAAAACAGGGTCACTGAGTGGTGTCCTCAACTCTATCGCTATTGTGTGTTCTCATTACAGAATTCACACTTGGGACTTTGTCAATGCTAATTTGGGTGTAGTCAGCGACGAACCTGGAAAAAGCTTTCATCAGGATAGTGCAGTGATGGAAAAGCAGTATCAGAACAAATGGAATCTATCAATGCTTCGCCAACTGTTGTTGAACACTTAAACAAGAACAACAGATGTGGAGTACAAACAAAACTCGGCAGTACAACATTTAGAGTTCAATTGAACTAATGCAGTGTGTCAGCATCATTAAGAAATTAAACATGCAAAATTCAGTAAAAGTTTTTTTCATGTTTCTCCAAATTCCTACATGATACAGTCAATCTGAAATTACACTTATGTTCAGCATGTCTATCATAATAATTAAACATTTTTCAGGAAGTAAAACGTTTGGGGGGGAAAAATAGTTTCTTGTGCAGTACAATCTTAAGACATACAATCACCAAATCTGAGACACAAAACCGTTAATTACATCCAAAAAAAAAAAAAAAAAAAAAAAAAAGGCCTATTTTTATAGTTTAAATATGCCCCCAAAACACTTAAGCTGAGTTTGAAATTAAATACATTACCTAAAAAAAAAAATGTAAAGGTAAACCTGTATACTGTACAGTACTGTACTGATACGTGTTTGTATTTTTCTTTTCTTCATTATGTAAAGCACTTTGAGCTACTTTTTTGTAGGAGAATGTGCTATATAAATAAATGCTGTTGATATGTCACCCGCAGTGCTAGAATTTAAACCGCTATATGTACTGTAATTCATGGAAATGCGTTTTTATTGCCAGAAGCCTTAGAAGGTGCAGGGCGTTTTGGCGGCATCTTGGGGCTTTAACCCTTAAATTGCCCCCATACTTGGGAGTTAATGCATCCCTGGACGCCAAATACTTTTTTGCTGCACTTAAGTAAACGTCACAATTCACTAAGAAAAAGTGAAATTTTAATGGAATACATTTTTTTTTTCATGCAAAGAGCATCACAATTACTGCAACACTGATCATATTACACACTGCTAAGGAACTGTAAAAACTATAAAAAAAAACCTACTGGAACAATATGTACAAGGTGCAACTGATGCCATGGATGAAACTCAGTAAATCACCAAGCCAACTCCGCTTGAACTGGCTGAACTCAAGCACACAGAGGTAAGCGCTGATGCTGGCAGGCTAGTCTAGTGCAGCTGCTGAATCCCAGGGACAGTGAGGCTGCAGTGCTGCAGGATGTCACGCATGGGTCACAGAATTGCACAGAAACAGGAGATTGTAGAGACACGAACTTTATTAATACATTTCAAACAAACATATCTCTTTCAGAAGTAAAGTGAGCTCAGTATGCAGTTAGTTCTTGATTAAAGAATAGACAAACATCATAGGGGAGCACAACAGGAGTGGGACCCCCAACAGAAGCAGAGGATGTCTGGGGTAGCAGAGAGAAACAAAACAATCAGCCAAAAAAGGACAGGTGCTGTTCAGGATTTTAAGTATGCATAGCGTCACCCGAGAAGCATATTATGCGACAGAGCAGCCGCAAACAAGAGAGCAATCTGAAGGTAGTCTATCAGTGTTTTTTAAGAGGGGTTTTTTGAGGAGCATCTGTGTCTTCTAGGGGTGCGTTCAGCCCCCCTGCTCACAAGGGGCTGGCAGTGGTCATGAGCTGGCTTGCTCAATGAATGTACGGCACTCACTGATCAGCTCCTGCGTGCTCGCAAATGGCACTGGGAAACGACTATAGCCTGTTGTGGCAGTTTAAGGGTTAAGAAGAACAAAATGGAAAACACAAGAACACTCAGCTGGAGATGCATCACAGTCAATCAGCAGCAAGGAGAAATGACTAACGCTGTAGCGGTCCGGTGCCGCTAAGATTTACACCGTCAAGAAGACGGCGATTTATTTTTATGTTGGAGATTCCAGGGACGCACCCAGCCTTGGCCAGACCCGCACGCACTCACAAACAGAGACAAAAACAAAGCAAACCGGTAATCAAACAGCAAATAAAGAATGTAATGAAAACAAATTAAATAAATGAAAACAATACCACCACCCGTTTCCCTTACGGCGATTACACATTAAATACAACAAAGCACAAACAAAACACACAGTAAATCATGAAAAACGGCAACGGATTAAATGTAATGATAAAAATAGACAGTCCAGAGACCCGCACATTAAATGGGAATGTAAAGATAGTCCTACCGCAGTTCCTGAAATGGTGAAGACGGGTGGATGGGTTCAGGAGTGCTCCTTTTTTGCAGGATGGCCATGAATCCACATACAGTACTCACGTACACAGGGAGACAACAGACAATCCAGACGCCAACCACGAAACGATCCAGGTCAAAAACAAATAAGTACAGGTAACCCAACAGAAGGCAGACCGACAGGAACTTGAAACACAAATTACCAAAATTTTTTTTTTGCTTTGGTCACCGGGCCCCTTTTTAAAAGCCGCGCTGACATCCTTTGACCCCAACAGCCCCAGCACCCTCAGGAGAAGACCAATCAGAGCCACTACAGGGACTGGTGGAAGTTGCAGTTTCAAATTCTATTAGCTACTTTCACTATCCCAAGCTGTTTTCTCCTCTACAGTTGCTTCCTGCTCTCTCTACAGAGCAGTATTGCCACGAAGAAAGCCATAAGAATTGTGGAGGATATTTGCGATTTCCGCTAAAAATTATTAGATAGGTTATAAGGAAAAATCGGTGAATGACTGAGGCTGCGAACTCTGAACCGCAACTTCGCAGGGGTCTACAGTACCAGGGAATGAAGTGAAACTAATGCACCAGTGTTGCTTTGACAGAAGGCAGTTCTGACACATTTCAGTGCTCTGTGAGTGAAATCAATATTGGACTATAGTAGTGATATCTTGTACTTGCTGGATTTGGCAGCTTGCATGCAGACACAGCAAGAGAATTGCAATGCTGCGGACACAATCTCTCCCACTGCCCTGGGTCAACTTTAGGGTTTCATACTCTTGTGCATGAGATGCTGTTTCAATATATCCATCTTCCTTGTCATATGATTGACAAAATTTGTGTAGGCTTGCCAAACATTTCAAGTTAGCCATACAGTGAATTCAGTACTCGGACACCTTTGCAGCCTGGTGCTAAATTAATTTCATTTAATTTCTCTTCCCACATCAAGCAACTCAATGGCCTAGAATGACAAAGCAAAACAGGATTTGTAGAAATTTTTTGCAAATTTATAAAAAATAAAAAAAAACTGAAATGCCTTATTGACACCCTTTAGTCAGTACTTAAGGAAGCACCTTTGGCAGTAATTACAGCCTGAAGTCATACTGGGTATGACAACATGCTTTGCTGGATCTGGATATTATCTGCCATTCATCTCAGCATAGCCTCTTAAGCTCAGCGAGGTTGGATGGTGACTTTTGCTGGACAACTACTTTCAGATATCTCCAGAGATGTTCAGTTGGGTTCAGGTCTGGGCTCTAGCTACATATTCTCAGAGCTGTCATTAAGCCACTCCAGTGCTGCCAATGATGAGTCACAGAATGAACACTGGCAAAAGCATCACCCAATCAGGTGCAACATATCTACAGCTTTAACTGGACTAAAACTAAACTGGCACTTCATATATTACTGTTATCGAATTGCATGCACACTCTTATGCTTGGCTATGTGATTGAGCCCTGTAAAGGAGCAACATACCAGTATGTGTACTTTTTGCCTCATACCCTGCTGGGGTAATAATGCAGGTATTAAATATATAGTGTTATGCTACTTGTTATTTCAAAAAGTAATCAGACTAAGTAACACGTTTCTTTGTACATGTTGCACTGCACACTCGGCTCATTATGTCATGCACATAAATGTAATGATTTATGAAATACAGAGATTTCAAAATAGGAAAAGGAATGATGCGATCACAATTTATTTTTACCAATTTTGTTAACCTTCAAAGCAGAATACATTAAGGAAAATGTAAGGGAGCTTTCTGAACCTCTGTCGTATTAAAGCCTTCATATTACAGGCCAGCTCCGGCACTGACATTTGACTATTAAGGGTAAACATCCATTGCCATTGTTCACCATAAGCTTAATGCACACATATTGCTCTGTCATATCAGTCTGACTAAGAGCACAGCCAAGACCCAATTTCCATCTGACAATACTCAGCTCAATTTATTGCTTTGTTGAAAAGGCAGGGGGCATCACTCTTGTGTGAAACGAGTCAGAGTTTCACCTTCACCAATTCTTCTGTAATAAAATTTGAAGGCGCATAAAGGTAATTCCATACTCGCTTAGCACAAAATGACATGTAGCATTTTGAAAGGCTTGATAAAGTTGTTTCCAAGATCTTACACTAGTACATTTCACCATATTCTGAAGTGTTGTGTATCACAAACAAGTCAATATTAGCATCACAGCTATCATCACAGCTAAATCTGAATACACCATTCCTCTCCCACATAACCAGTTAAAATAAATCTGCAACACAGTTTATCATTATACATATTTACATTTATTAGCAATTATTTTCACGTCAAGATGATTAAAACAGGAGAAAAAAACAACTTCTCCAGCCAATATTTACAAAACAATCCAATAAATAATGAATATAAAAAAGGAAAAAAAAAAAAAGGAGTAGTTCTTCCTGAATGTGTCTGCCATCAACTGTGGTTCTGTTTGTTTCTACATTTCTGAAGAATTTTCTGTGGAGAAAGGAAAATAAGCAGTTAAAGACAAACTGCTTGGATATTGTGAATAAGCAGCGTTTCAAACATATGAGTCTATTTTTAATAAATTCCTGATTTATTTTTTTGTTAAGTAAGCACAGTCTATCCTTCAGAAGTAACTGTGCACTGCTCATAAAAGTATAAGCAAGCAGTGTGTTCTTTGGAGATGAACTGCAGACTCAAGAGCAAGTGAGAGGATCAAGCAACAGGTGTAGAAAGAACACAGTGTGTGGAACTGAAGGCCAAATCTCAATGCAAAGGAACTGGATGGCCTACAACGTTCACAAAGTCTGAAGAAGCATAACTGTCCAAATATTGTCAATTTCAGAGCTACAACACACATACAGATGAAAGGTTTGGAGTAAAAAAAATAAAAATAAAAAAATAATACAGTAATATATACAGCACTATCAAAGGTTTTTACGACTGCATAACATCTCAATAAATAAGACAACAGAGGCCTCATGCACATCAGGGCTTAAAATAAAATGCTTCTTTAGTTGTTTTAAACATTTTGTGCTTTAGCAAAAGTATTTTGTTCTATTGCAGATATCACCCTACTTTATATCATCATGCATACACACAGTGGGGCAAAAAAGTATTTAGTCAGCCACCAATTGTGCAAGTTCTCCCACTTAAAAAGATGAGAGAGGCCTGTAATATTCATCATAGGTATACCTCAACTATGAGAGACAAACTGAGAAAAAAAATCCAGAAAAATCACATTGTCTGATTTTTAAAGAATTTATTTGCAAATTATGGTGGAAAATAAGTACTTGGTCAATAACAAAAGTTCATCTCAATACTTTGTTATATACTCTTTGTTGGCAATGACAGAGGTCAAACGTTTTCTGTAAGTCTTCACAAGGTATATATTATATATATATATATATATATATATACCTTGTGAAGAGCATTAAAAAGGAGGAAACCCAGCATCTGGTGATGTCCATGAGTTCAAGACTTCAGGCTGTCATTGCCAGCAAAGGGTTTTCAACCAAATGTTAGAAATGATTTTATTTCCAGTTATTTAATTTGTCCAATTACTTTTGAGCCCCTGAAATGAAGGGATTATGTTAAAAAAATGCTTTAGTTGCCTCACATTTTTATGCAATCGTTTTGTTCACCCCACTGAATTAAAGCTGAAAGTCTGCACTTCAACTGCATCTGAGTTATTTCATTTAAAATTCATTGTGGTAATGTACAGAACTAAAATTAGAAAAAAGTTGTCTCTGTCCAAATATGTATGGACCTAACTGTATACACACACACACATTATATATATATATATATATATATATATATAATATATATATATATTATATATAATATATATATATATATTATATACATACATACACACACACAGTGGAATATTAATCTGACGGATTATTCAGTAAACCAAGTATAACTACTGTATACAGTGATGCAGGCATATACTAGCAGGACACCTACTTTTTGAAACTCCTTTGCCTTCTGACGATTTTTAGCATAAGCTTCCTGCCGCATCTTCATGTCTCTCTTCTGTTTTACTTCACATAATTGATTATACAACCTATAAATTGAGCACATTTCAGACATATTAGATATACATCAAGGACTCTTGCTCTTAAAATAACCTAATGAGCTCCCTAACCATGCCTAGGTTCAACTGATTATAAATAAGAAGCATAGACAAGATATGCGATGCATTACCCAAAATCATACAAATTATGTTCAGTTTTTATCTGAAGCCTGCTGTACTTTAAAAATCAATTTACAAATGAGTCACTGATGTCAAAAATAGAAAAAAGCTTTTGTTTAATTATCCCTTATGTAGTTTTTCTTGAGATTAATTGAAAAAAAAAATTTAATTACAATATAAAATTAAAGTAGGGAGAATTACAGGATAAATGACTAAAGGCCCTGTCACATTATACAACTTTTCAAAGATTTTTCTGTCACATGCTTTATTTATATAACCTTAGGGAGACAGCGGCAGCTATGGTGTGTTCCCGTGTGAGTGACAGCGTGCAAGTCTGACATACCCATTGACTCGGCCCAACCAGTATGTGATTTATCTTGACAAAATAGAAAAAACAGGTTTGATTTGGTCTAAAGTTGTGGGGTAGGTTTGTGTGCACGCAAGAGCTGACAATCACTGAGTGCTCACCTAAGATGTAAAAATGACATATAACACAGCTATAAGGAATTAAAAAAACAAACAAAAAAAAAAAAAACCACAGGAGTCCTATATCTTATGTTGTATGTTTTAAACATCTAAACATCTTTAAAAATAAAGAAAAGCATAAATGGTGCAGACTGAAGCTCAACTTGCTGAACCTACAAAGCCTGGCTGTCAGAAAAAGTGGCCAATTCAGGATTCTTTGGAAATGTGAAACTCCGCTGGAATACTGTCACATAGTCTAATGTGATATTCCTTGCAAATTCTGGTCATGTAATCTGAAATGCTCAGGCAATGAGATCAGTAACTGCAGTTGTCAAGTTTGACACTCGATTAGACTGCAAGTCATATAATGAGACATCTGCAACTAATTGAAAATGATATCTTATTACCCTCCCCATGTTTTTAAAAAATACTTAAAAAAGAGGTTAAACAAAGTCTAAATTTCCTAAACAAAAAAAACATTTAGAAATCGTTCTTACAAATGTGGACTTATAATAAAAAAAACAAACTTTTTTGGTAAAACGGGCAAAGAAATGCACTAAAGCCTAATTTAATTTCTAAGGACTTGTATTAACATGGTTTGATATGGAAACTAAGCTGACAATGGATTGGGGGTAACACCACAAACAAATCTGTGCTACCATTTCTACTTCTAAAAGTCAGAATCTGTCATTCTTTGGATTCCTAAACTATACTTACAAAAATATCCTTGGTTAATACTTGGACATCCAGCTTAATAAAAAGATGAAGGTTCTGTGTGCCTGTTCAGTTGCTATGTCTCTGTCATTCAAAAAGGTGGTGCATCACAAACATTAATGCTGCTGTTACAAATCCCATACAAAATGGTATACAACAGACATGTGCATTACATGGTGCACTGGAAAGGTTAACACCGAGTTCAGCGTTGATTATTTAGATTTCAACTAGTCTTAAGACGGGTAGAACAGCTAGTAATATATAAAACTACACCATTATTAAATTATCCTGAAAGGCTAACATAATTTGTACCCACCTTTCAGTCCGCTCATACATTTCTGCCTCTGCAGCTTTTCTTTGTTCTGGAGTGTTCACTTTCACTTCACCAACCTTAGTAAACTTTCCAAGCTCAACTTGCTTGACTGCTAAAGGGAGATGCAGAAATAGGGCATACTTTATAAAAAGATTTATACCACTTCCTTGCAAATGAGTTTATAATTGATATAACAGGAATATGAACAAACCCTTAATCCACCATATACATAAACATGACTTACAGACTATGCCTCTGTTGCAGTGCTATGCTGCAACTGCCTCTGACACTTTTGCTTTTGTGTCACTTCTAGGAGTGCAAGCAAAATGGTCCACTTTAACCCACATGCAACCCACCCATTATTTCTGAATAGAAACATTAACACTGATTTTGAATTTAAATGTATGTTGGGATATATAATTCCTAGGTAAACATGGATTACCAGTACACTGAACTTGGCCTTCTCTTTGAGAGTGGACATCTTTAATAACATTTGGAGGTTTTGAAGGTCTGTCTTTATTTTTGATAGCCTGAACCCTTTGGGCTGATCTTCTCAATGTTGCTGCTTTTTTCTGTTGAAACATCTCCTGAAGGTTCATGGATGACGAATGGGAGTTTAAAAACCTCACTAAACAGAAAAGCAAAAAAAAAAAAAAAAAAAAAAAGGTTTATTTTCGGATAAAGCAGACAATGTACAAATGTTGCATTATTTGTACCTCCTGTTGGATTAAGAAATGAATTCAAATCAGCTAAAAAGGAAAATGAGCATTTTTAATATGAAAATAAACAGTTGTTTGTGTCATCCTTCCTACAGACATGTCAAATTATGCAGCACAAAAAAAGCCAACGGAGTTTCTCTCTCAATATATTAATGCTTGCTCATGAAGAAGGTTAGTATAGCTGAAGCCACAAACTAATCCAGTGTCAAAATCTGGCAGTTCATAACTCCAGCCACATCAATAGAGGTCTGAAAGTAAGCATTCCTGTCACTGGGTAATTATTGACTTGGGAATGCTTTTTCTCTCCTGGGGTCTCATTAAAAGTAAACAGCAGGAGACAGAAAAACACATAGGAAGGAAGCGCATTATGATGCAGAGTTTAGGACAAACTGTGTGAAAACACATTTACTTTGGCTACTTGCAAAAGCAGAGACAACTTGCAACAGAAAAAACGTATTTGCTAAACATGTTGGATGGGTATGAGCTCCATTTATCATCCGATTTCTTTGCAAATGGGCAGAAAACTAGTTGAATGAGAAATGCTTAATAGAATACTTTATTATATACAATCGTTCTACACAACCTGGCCAAACTTTCCCTTGTTTAAGCTCTTCCCAGGATCTCTTTTTAATTAACCTTAAGCCTAATTTTATTAGAGCAAAACAGAGTTTTGCTTTAAAATTTAAAATAAACCATGAGAACAGTATATTTAAAAAACATACAATGGAGTAACATGTGGTTCAAGTCCCGCATAGGGAGTAGATAATAGCTATTAGAGCTGGGCGGTATGAACAAAATTCTATATCACGGTATTTTTCAAAATTATACTGGTTTCACGGTATTCAACAGTATTTTTTTCCCCCATGCATGAGTGGATGTTAACCACGTTTTCCACTGCAATTACTGCAGTAGACTGGCTAAGAATAACCTCTGTCATTAGAATTGTACATTGTACAAAAAAAAAAACCAAAAAAAAAAAAACACATTTTAATGTGCACACAAGTATTACTACAGTTTTGCATGGTCCCATAAAGTGATAGTTTTCAAGGGGGTGGCACTAATGAAGAGAAGGAATCACATTGCATGACAGTTGCAGTCAAAATATAGAAACTTTTTGTTGAACAAATTTTGCAAACAACTTAAACTATAATTTTGACAACATATTTTCAACCATCTAAAGAGCTATTTAGACTTAGTAAAATATCCAGAGGTGCTTGTCAAAAGTTGTATTGCACTGAACAGGTCTTAGAAAAGGAATGAATAGTAAATATATTTTGTAACCCAACTACACTTTCTGTTAATGTTAACAATCTCTGTCGACTGACACGTCAGCTATATGGATTGTAATGGCATTGGTTATCTTGATCCACCACTTGCTTTTTTTTGTCATAGGCAGTATCTCTAGCAAACGCGTCTACAAGTGACGTCTGACTCGAGTGTCCTCTAGCTTTTTCAGTTTTAAATAAGGACGTGGAGGGTGACAGTCTTAGTTCCATACATTCATGGTACTTCAAAGCATGTGTGTGGCTAAGGTGGTACAGCAAATTACTTGTGTTGCCGCCTCTGGCGACAACTTTAGCTCTACAGCATTTGCAATAAATAGTTGTTTGGTCCACATCCGACCTTTTAAAGCCAAAATATCTACAGACACGGCTCCTTTTTTCAGCAAAAGTTCTTCTGTGTCATCATGTTCAACTGTATCGTCTGCTACAGCTTCAGTTTTGGAATGTTCTCTGTCCATTTTCACCACTCAAAAGCTCCACTAATGCATGTACTCCTTTGCATGCGTGTTTAGCGGTGTAGAAGTGAAAAGGGTACCCCCTTAAACAGTTTCCCGCTGTGCCATGTTCTGAACATTATTTAGGCAATTTAAACCGGTATTGTGGTATAAGAAAAATCCATATCATAACAAAAATAAAAAATGGTTTTCGGTATGAACCGGTATACCTCCAAGCACTAATAGCTATTATGCAATAGTGGCTCAGGCACTGCATACTAAACCACAAGGCTTGTGGCTCAGCTCCTGCCTGTGTCTCAAATGTATGAACTTGAGCAAATCATTTAACTTGCCTGTGGTCCAATTATAAAAAAAAAAAAAACTAGCTGTGTAAACCCATGCTGTAAAAAGCCTAGGGTCCTATAAACTATTGAAATTGTCAGAAAAAACTGAAATGTAGACATGTCAGGTAATTGACATCTCTCTCCAAGGAAGTTTTGCCGACGTTATCACCTCACTTGTGTATTAGTGGTGGGAGGAAAAAGTAAAAAGGATACCGTTTTGCCGATGTGCTTGCCTTGCTTGTGTATTAAGCGGCTAAGAAAGTGTCCGGTTCTTCCAAAGTTTCGTTTTGCCGACGTGCTTGCCTCACTTGTGTATTTCCTTAAGTGAGCTTCTGTTTCCTCAGAGGTGGAGCCCTTACCCCGACTCCACCTCTCATTTCCGGGCCGGACAGACACACACACACTTCCATGCATAGACAATGCACACATAATTGTGAACAGCTGTAATATTCTGATTTTCTCACACTGAATTAAGATGAAGGCAAGATATAATAAAGGAAACTGATATATTCAATAGAATTGATTTACTCTTCTCTTTATCTGAATGAACACACTTTGTTTAGCAAATGACCGCAACAACTCATTCAACTTACTGTCAAGGTAGGCCCCCAATGACTGAAACCCAGAGGCATTTTACGAAAAATATACAAAATTAAATTTTATCTTTTCGATATTGTGAAAGTAACAAAACTGAGCTCATTAATAAACTCAGCATTGCATACAATACTCTGTTTAATTTTCATTAAAAAAAAAAGAAGCAACAAGTAATTTTAGGTGAAAATATGAACATACCAGTCAATTGCTGAATTTGCCTTTCAAGATCCCAGATTCAGCCACCAATACCTAATAAAACCATGTCAATAATAGCAGGCAGCTGGCCATCAGAGATGCAGCAGAAGCAGTATGTCACAGGCAGGGTGGAATTAAAGGGTTACAGTGGCTACAATAATGAGCTCTGCAGAATGAAATTTAAGTGAATTTAAACGAGAGACCTGCAGAGTGACCAATACTGGTTATGCTGAAGAAGTATCAAACTAGAGAATGAGGGAATGATCCCAATAATAATTACTACATTTAAATGGTGCTTTCCTAACTTACTCATAGCGCTTTACACATTTAAACAGAAAGGAACAGCACTGAAGCAAAATCTGTTCCTGTAGTGCTGGGGTCATAAAGTTTGGTCCTGGAGATCTGCAGAGGCTGCTGCTTAATTAGAAGCCAATCCCTCCAGATAAGGAATTTATCAACTGTTATAGCTTGTTAGTGCTTTCACTCTGCCACTCATGTGTCTTTTCTAAGAATATCATCCAAATGATTTGTAAACTCAGTACAGATCAGTAATTATCAGACTTTCACTTTTTCCATTTGTTTAATAACATATATGGAAAGATGATACTTCATGATGAGCATACACGGAGTGGTGGCTCTGAGGCGAAGGATCTGCGGTGGTATCCGGAGGGTTGCCAGATCAAATCCCCATTACTGCCAAAAGAAATACTACATTGCTGGGCCCTTGAGCAAGACCCTTAACCTGTAATTGCTCTAGGGGTGCTGTACAATGGCTGACCCTGCGCTCTGATCCCAAGGGGTATGTGAAATTCCAAATACAAGAAATTGCATAAGGCGAGAGAGAGGAAAAAAAACAAAGTAGGATCACATTTTCTTCAGTTCATTCCTGAGTGTCCACTGTGGCTGCAGGTTTATGGTCCAACTACAATAATAGACTCATTTTATTAGCAGGTCTTTCTCCATCTCTAATTCTTCATTCAGAAAAACAATTTTGAAATTTACTTTAGTAGGACATTTAAATATGTTTGCATTTTGCAAAATTTTTAAGTAGTTGCCCTTTTACTATTAAGTCAATTCATTTATGTAGATTTGATTTCTTAATTGAACGACAATTACCAAACAGCAGAGGAGAAACCAGATCAAATGATACTGAAAGGCTGCAAGTTATAGACAGTGTGCTCATTAGTAAGTGATGGCCTAAACAACCACACCAGGAAAAGCAGAATGAAAATCTTGGCCATGATGATGAAAAAAAGAGATCACTAAATTAATCTGAAGTGACATACATAAATGCTTTCTGTATTCCAATTAAAAAAAAAACAAAAACAAACAAAAAAAAACAAACCCAGATTTGTAATATGTGAATCAACCCCAAAGCACAGAAGATGGGGAGAAAACAGCTTGCTTAGTTAAGAAGGACTCCAATTAAAAACAGAAAAACAAACAGTTTGGGCACCAAGTGAAGGAGTTAATGGAGGAAGCATATGGATGAGCTGAGAGGATACGGTCACAAAGTGCATTTTAGGGGCTCCTTTAGAACTGGGAGTTTGGGGATTTGCTAGTCAACACTGACTTAAAATTTTACTTTATTTTTTGAAAGACTGCATTCATTATTTTTCTTAGCATTTGCGCACAATAAAATCTGATAGGTACACATGCCCCTATTTTCTTTTGTTCCACTAAACCTAAAACGAACACCTTTCAGGGACACATCATCAAAAACATTAAAGGAAACAACTGATGGTAGAGAATCTTAACAAGCAAGTTAACCAGAATTACAAAAATGTAGGCTGATCTATATTTACTTCTAAGGCTCTCCGGGATCGAACCTCTGAAGCCCAGCTCTAGTGTATGGCATGGAATGTGCATATACTACCTGTAACATACTACAGTACAGTTTACTAAAAGAATTATGGTAAAGTGGAATGTGAACAAGGGCAGGTGCCTTTGTATATTTAAAAAAAAAAAAAAAAAAAAAAAAAAAAAAAAAAAAAAAAAAATGGAAGGAGGCAAGCTGTACTGTTTTCCATTTATTCAATAACATTTTCACTTGTTCTTGCTCACTAATCCTGTTAGATCATTGGGAAATTTCTCCACATGAGCATACACTAATGAAAAACTTACCATTAGCAACAAATTCAGAGAGTTAATATCATGGCAATAGTTTTAGGCTTCTTTCACATGGATGCTGGAAAGGACCCTCAGCGTTGTAAGTAAATGCTGATGTAAATATAAAACACTGATGTAACGGAGCAATTTAAAAATCCCTTTGCTCAGATTTAATGGTCACCTTTTGGAACCTGACTCGCAATTTGGATCCACACCCTGAGAACCACTATCATAATTTTCCAACTTTTCAGGTAACATTAGTCAGCCTAATAGATACCTAAAATCAACCATGCATACATCCATCATCAGTGATACAACACTCTGGCAAAAATTATGGAATCACTACTCTTGAAGGATGTTCATTAGGCTGTTTAACGCTGTTGCAAAAAAAAAAAAAAAAAAAGGAGAGGAAAAATTATGGAATCACCTGGGGCCTCATGTATAAACGGTGCATACACACAAAAATGTTGCGTAAGAACGTTTCCATGTTCAAATCATGATGTATAAAACTAACTTGGCGTAAAGCGACGCACATTTCCACAGTATGCGTACCCTGTCGTACGCAAGTTCTTCGCTCGGTTTTGCAGACTGGCGGCACCCAGCGTCAAAGCAGTGTTACTGTTCCAGTGTGGTTATCCTTTCATTTTTTTGATCCACATACACTGAAATTAACTGCATATTGTTTATTAGTTTAATGTATTCGATTGTAATTAACCTGTAACAATATAATGGTGCATAGAATGGTCAAACTATTCCAAATACCATAACTGCTTTAGCGTCAGATCATCTTTTTCCATATTACTCTCACTGTACCACTCGGAGTAGTTATATCACTGTATCCGAGTGTGAATCACAGCTCTACAGCAGCTGATCGGAAAGAGAATTATCGGTATACACTATCAAGCACACGCTGCCTCAGCTGTGCGGTCTATTGAACTGCTCTCATATGACAAACGCTTCAGAGTCTTTCCTGTACGGACCTCACAGTTCAGAAAAAGTTTCATCCCAAGAACTCTAAATGCACTCAATGAGTCCATCAAGTGCTCCTTGTAGAACTGTTTGTACTTATAAGTACAATTACCTCAATGTAAACATGTGATACAGTTATAATATTGCACAACCTGAGCCACTTTATTAAGCACGTATTTACATATGATGATGATGATATTTTTAAGATGAAATGCAGCAAAATATGTTTATTATACTATACAGAAAAAACTAACTACACAGTGCCGCAGCGCTAGCTAGTTTACAGATTGTTCCTGCCTCGCGCTGTATTCTTGCTGGTGCTGACGCAACACTGGAAGAATAGATGGACAGAATAATTAAACACGTACTACGAAGATATTTCGATGTTCCTTAAAAGTTCTGAAGAATCTGCGTTCTAAGCTTACAAGTGGCTTAACATCTATTACAGAGCGGATTGTGTGGTGATTGGCTATTTGGAGAAAGAAAAGTAAGGATAGGAATTGGAGGTTAGTATGTTTGAAAGACAGTACTGCTGCAGTAAATTATTTCATCGAAGGTCGCACACGGCGCAGCAAGCATCCTGCGTGAGACATGAATCACTGCGCCACCGTGTTCCCATGTTTAATAACATGCTTCAATTCCTATCATCATGAAAATATCACGTATACATCTCACTATTTTAATTTTTCAGAGAGCTGTAATATTATGAATGTAATGGATTCTGTGTGCTGTCGGAGGAAGAGAAAGCCTGGAAGCACATAGTGATTCACACACATAGAGCACATAGAAGATCAAATACAAAAAGAATTTAACGTGCCACTTTAGTTACGATGGGATTGAGAAACTAGTATATTAAATGATTTTAAGATGAAGTTTATGATGTTTTACTTTAATGACAAAATAAACTACGTAATTAAAGTGGAAATTTAGAGATTAAAGTTGGCATTTCATGCTTTTTCCCCCACTGTGTGCCTTTTTTTTTTCTCTGTACCCTAATAAGCTTTCATATGACACTCAGATGGAGGGCTAAGACTCACCTTTTCACGGCGACTTTGATATGTGACAACTTCTTTTTTATTTCGGGTACTGTGCGACTTTGTGAACTTGAGCTTTCGAGTTTATTCGACACGCTATGTCACTTGATCAACTTCCTTTTGTTGTTTATACCACTGTTTAAACCAACAAATATTAAGTTTCTCCTTGCCTCCACTTGGTATTCTCTGAAATTCTTCTATTTTCCCTCTTGCTTTTGCCATTGCCTTTTCACAGAAGGCTGAGCTTAAGGTCTATTTATATTGATTTGCATATTCAAAGAGACATAATTCTGGGAGGAGTTGGTGCGCAACAGAAGGCACGTGCGTTACTTTTCACGCTGACCGGGATTTATGGAGTGGAAGAACGTGGAAGTTGGCGTTTGCACAGATTTATGCATCTGGATTTTTTTGTGCATAAGCATATTTCCGATTTTGTGCTTACGTCATGTTATAGTGCAAATTCTACGCGCGGCATTATGCATGAGGCCCCTGGCGATTTTGATTTCTAAAACAAATACCTGCACAAGTTTAAACAGGACAATTAGTCTGCAGTTAAGAGAATGCTTGCAGTCCTTAATGAGCCGTTGCACCTGGCTAACTGACTGGAATCATGGACCCAACAAGAGAACTGTCAGCTGAAACAATGGAAAGGATTATAAAACTCCTACAAAAGGTAATTCAACATAGAGTGTGGCAAAAGATGTTGGTTGTTCCCTGTCAGCTTTGTCTAAAATTTGGAGCAAGTACAAACAAAATGGAAAAGTTTCCAATGAAACATATAAAGATGACTAACTAAAGAAAACAAGCACATTTCAACACTCAATGATAATGGGGTTGCATGTCTGGTAAAGGACCAGGAGAGATGTCAAATCATTACCTCTAGTGAATGCACAGGTATACATTGAAATTTTGGACACTTTTCTCATTCCATCAATTGAAAGTAGGTTTGGTGAAGAACTCATTTTTCAGTACGATAATGCATCTTGCCACAGAGCAAAGAGCATTAAAACTCTTCTTCAAAAAAGGCATATCAACTGAATGATATGGCCAGCAAACAGTCCAGATTATAATCCGATTGAAAAATTTATAGTGGAGGTTTATGACAATGCTCCACCCTTCAAAGCTTATCTGTTAACTGCTCTATAAGAAAGTTGGAACCAGATTAATAAAGAAATATTAGTGAACTCCATGCCTGAAAGAATTGAAGCTGTCATAAATGTCAGAGGAGGTGCAACAAAGTACTAATTGTAATTTTTTGGGTTAACGATTCAATAATCTTTTTCCTCATCGTTGCGTAATTCCATCATTTTTTCATGAACTTAGTCTGAACAAAAAAATGTGCCACTACAACAATTTCAATTAATTTTTCTGGAGAATGTTTTATCATGCCAGAATGTTAAGCTGTTAAATAAAATACCTGTCTCTTATCTGTGATTTAATTATTTGCAACAAAGTAAAGCAGCTGAATGATCATCCTCCAAAATTTTTGCCTGAGGTTGTATTACATCACTCTTTGAATGCAGAATTGTGATGCGTGGTGCCATAGAGCCAATCATTCTTGTGTTTTTGCAGTCCTTCACAAAATCAACAGCACTAATGCTAATCAAAGGGAGTTTGAGGTTTATGGGTGAAGCCTTGGAAATCTGCAAGCATGTAAACGGAGGAAAAAAAAGGACAGGTTTTTCTACCTTCAGCAGACGATGTTTTTTCATTTGTGCTAGACAAACTAGTCACGGCCTCAGATACAGTGTGGGCAGAATCCTTTATTTCTGCAGGCAAATCTGCTGAAGTTTCCTATAAAACAAAGATATAAAATATTTACTAACAGTGGCATAATATGGGCTTTAAATGTTTAATGGAATAAGCCATCCAAAAAATTACATAGTTTGTAGTGATGGTCAAGAAAAAAATTTAATTCCATGTTTTCATCGAGAATAGAGAGAAAAAATGTTTACAATAGAAGCCGATGGAGACCAAGGCTATGTGAAAAACATCCATATAAAAAGAAAAAAATAAATATCACATCACTCGTATCACATTATCTACATGTTGGTTATCCAGTTCTATACATAAAACAAGCAAAGTGTATGTTGTTTTATTAAAATAATGCTATGTTTCCAGAATAATCAGTACACATTATAAACAAAAAACTAATTCAAAAAGTCATTCCCATGAACCTTTAGACAGGACTCTTAACCAAGGAATGAGGAGGCGAGGCATGTCTTCAATTCAAAAAAGCATTTAGTTTCCTGTTTATAACATGGATTAACCTTTTTTTTTTATTTCTGGAGTAAACACAAAAAAAGCAAGTGTTCTGCATATTTTCAGCACACAGCTGGATAACGAACATGTGGATTACTTTTTTCCTATGGATATTTTTCACATTGTTTGCGGATGTTCAGCACTGGTCACAACTGGCTTCTATTATACCATAAACCTTCTCTCCATACAGCATGAAATGATGAGATTAAAAGTCTTCCCTCGAAATCACTACAAATTACTTGGAGTAAGTAACATAAAAAAATATTTTTTGGTAGATAATTTAAAACGAGCTTTGAGCAAAACATTATACAGCAGTTAGTTTGTGTGTTTTTTTGGACCACAAATGCAATGACAGTTTTCTGTAACAGGACAACGAAACATCCATACCATATAGACTCTTTAAATAATTGCCTTGTTAAGTGGTTTCATCCATAAGATCAGCAAGGAGGAGTGGTTGGGGGGTTAATGCATTAAAATTGATTTAAAATTTTTTTGTACAAATAAACGGAAGTTCACATGTGTGTCATTATGGTTACAGTGACAGCATTATAAATAATGCAAATTTTAAAACACAGTGGACACAAGCAAGAGCAAACAATTAAGAGTAAGGTGCAAACAAGCATTATGCCTTTTATTAACAAAATGTTCAAGGAAATCAAAAAATGTTTGTTTTTAACCTCCACCAGTGGCAACAGTCATCAAATAATCCAAATAGTTAAATCCTCAAGATTTAAACACAGATAGAATCTTCTCTAAAACCTACAATGAGCCATGACATGCACCACTTAAATCATGTCTCTGCTGCTTACCAGACAGGTGTCTGCTCAATCAGGAAGGATGTTTGCCAACACATACAGTACACCCTTGAACCAGATCCAGCCCCATGGCATTCAACAAAAGTGACCCAGCCTCTTGAGTGCTGTCTGCTTGCTCCTCTGGAGCCATCTCCCGACCACTTGCCTCCACAGTCTTACATCTACATGCCACTGATTCAGATACCTTCTTCACTTTAACTTCAGCTTCCCTAACCCCCCTACCCCAACCCCATCAACACATTACTTCTCTCTCTCTCTGCTCAACCATCTTTTATACTTCAGTGGGCACAGGTGCCCAATCATGTACTCCAGAGAGTGCTAAGGAGGGAGTTGGCCAACCTGCACGCATCTGTGCGTGAAAGCATGCTCCACCAATTATGTCATCAACACTCTGGGGCCGCTCATCCACCCTATGACAAGCACATACGCCGACACCATGCACTACTATTTTTAATTAAAACTAACACACCACCAAGGACCATGATCACATTTTACCACAGTGACAGGATCCTGTATAGTCAGCTACTTAGGACCACATTTGGTTCCAAGGACTGGTCGTAATTCAATCTGGACATAAGATAGACTGGTATATGTATTCACACCTTACCGTATATAGAGTACTGCATAAGTACCTTAAGTCATATTGTTTGTTTTATATTCCTTTTTACCATCATTCTTAGCACATTGTGTAGATTCTCTTTTTTCATGTAATTTTTTTTTAATACTGTATTTTGTTATTACTTTTGGTTGCATGGGTGCCACAGCTTTAATAGCTTCACGAATCCTCTCTTTGTCTGGGTTATGTTACATCATCAGTGTGAGCCTCACCCAGTGTTCACTGTGTTAACTGTGAGAGGAGGAATTGTACCGGCAGAGTTTGAGCATTCATATATTTTCTGCTTTAATATTTCAGCCTGTTAATAATAAACATTAACAGATAAAGGAGTTCAGTGTGGTTTCATTACCACTTCGTGGCAGTTTGCATAAAGCGACATGTCTTGAGTGATAATCCAGAAGCTTCAGAGGTTAACTGGATTCAAAGCCAGCGCATAGCAGTATAACACGTGTGGTGAACTCCTGTTACGATGGGATAATTTAAAGTCACATGCGATCACATTCTATTTCTTTCCTCCCTCATACTTCTTGATCCCATTCATTTTTGTGTCAAGATGAATTGTCTTTTTTTTCCTGTAACTGTAAGAGAAATTTATCTGAACTAGGTTGAAAATGCTGCAAATAATGAATTGAGATCAAGATGAATGAGTCACGGCATATGGAGCTGGCGTGACAAAAACTGTTGTATGTCCGGGAGACACGGTAGCAGCCGTAAGTCAATTTGTTGTAAGATGCACTCGTCAGTAAGTCAAGGACTACCTGTATACATTTTTAAACTTCTACAGGTGATGAAGTATAGTAAGTGCTAGCTACTGCATTAATGTTTTCAATAAGAACCCATGGAACATAAATGGAAGCTGATAAAAAATATCATGCATATTTTATAAAATACTAGAAAGTATTTCTTCTCTCAGATAATATAAATATAAACATGTTGCCATATGAAGCAAAAAGTAACTTCTACAGGGAATCTGAAAAGTAGCTGAAAGAATATTTTTTACTAAAAAATTTATTATGACTAAAAGTGCCAAATAGCAGGAAAAAAAATCAGTTAGCATTTCATTAGTAATGAAGATTCTTGTTGCTAAACATATGAAATAAGGTTATCCTGCTGTATACCTTAGGTGAATGCACCAACCGAGACCCCTTGCTTAGATTTCCGGGTATACTGCCATTGTCTTTTGCATTTTCTGCTTGAAGGCTATTCTGTTCCAGCAGGATGGTTTCATCAAGGCTTACTAAGGTTAATTCAGGCTCCTCCAGGATCCCTGCCCCAGAGTCTGTTTCCTGAAAGGACAAGAAACATCAACCTCAAAAAATCGATTTAATGATTCAAAACTGAAAAGGACTAAAAGAATATTGGCAAGACAATATACAGTTGATACTATATATCTATCTATCTCTATTATGTGACGAGACAAGACTTCTTCCTGCGACAAGACGTGATCTTTTGAAGAGAGAGGCAGATACTTTCACGTACCGCGAGACGGTCAAGTCACGTCATACTTACATTCTTTGGAAGCAAGTCCCGTGATACATATGCAGAGCAGGTTAGAGATAAAGTAGGAAAATTCGAAAGTCTCAAAAAAAAAGAGCAAAGATTGCAGTAGTTTGGGTGACATCCGATAAGTTTTGTATAATTGTTTATTAGTAACACTCTCCAAAATATCATCTAGCATCCCGGAATAAATTTGAATGTTACAGCACACAGATTTGTTCCTTTCTTGTGCCAGGTGGAGATGGAATAGACAACTGTTCCCCACAACCCCGAACACAATCCTGTTAGATAATGGATAGATGGTTTAAATGGACACCTGTAGACATATCCATTGCAATCAGAGAAGGAATGCTGTATTAAAAAACAGTCTTCCCATCAAATCTCACTTGCTGAAAGTCTTTTTTGCCTTCCTGCTTTATTAAAATAATCCATGTGAGATTTAAAAGAAATTAAATTCAAGCCCTGTGGATGTTGCATTTTAATGCATTACTTACCATTCTGATCTGAATGATTAAAAATGAGTAACAAATGTACATTTTTTGGGGGAGTTGGAGACACTAACAGATATGCCCAATGACTGAAGCAATATGCTTTGGTAATAGAGATTTTTTTGAAGCATACTTCCATTGTAAATGCCACCAAAAAACATTGCCAAAACCAACATGCACACACATTACCCGTACAACTATTTACAAACAAAAGACACGCAAGACCACAAAATCCTCCAACAGACACTATATACTCAGTTATAAAGTCTTTTACTGTCAGCAAGGTGATGTGATCCACATGTACTGGTATGTTACCTGAAGTTTGAAAGTAAAACAGGAATTTTCCCATCAGGAAACTGCTTCAAAAATATGATCAAGAATTAATCCTACTGGCAAAATGTGTAGAAGCCCACTCAGACCTTCTGTGGCACACCTCTTCCTTGATGAGCACCACAGAACTCAACCTGACCTTTACTATTAACCAGGAGTGTAAACTCCAAAGTTTCCACTTGTGTCCTTCCACTGTCGCAAGCTTGCAAGTTTATATAGCTTCAAGCCCAGAAAAACAAACAAAAATGATAAAAATCTGAATCCTTGCTTAAGGGCACAGATCCCCACTCAAGAATCTGCATCTACATAGTAAAGACATATGAGTAACCATTTATGCACAAGGTGTCCCATTAACAAAGTTCCAGCATATTTCAAAGTTTTACGAGTATGTTGCAATAAACCCCACAAAATCAATCAAAAGCAACAATGGCATGTTTATATGCCAAAGTGTATCTTTTAAAAAAAATGTTAAGTTTTAATATTGTTTGCTCTTTCATTAGTACAAAATGCAAATTACACACACGTATGCCACGGTGAGCAGTGCATCACAACTGAGTGAATCCACCTTTATTAAAAATCCTACCTATGTTGAGCCACATTTTGAGAAAGGCATATTAACACTGGATAGCTAAGATACACAGCATTCTGTGGATTTGTAGTTCTCTATGAATGGTCATTCATAAAAGTAATAAAATGCTTATGTGACAGCTCATTGTTATGCACAGTTACGCACAAGCTTCTGTCAGAAAAGCTTCATGTTCTATCTGTGTTCGTTTTCTGAGCATTGCTATTCCAATTTGAACAGTACAGGCTCACCGCAAGTGACAAATGAGATCTGTTCCCAAGTCTGTCTTTAAATGTAAGTAGGTAAGGTTTGTAGGTAAGTCAGAACAGGTACATAGGGTTCTTATTTAGTGAAAAATAAGTCAAATGCTTGTTTTAGTATATATTTTACTTTTCTAAGCATGTTAAACACTTAAGGTAATTTGGTGTATTTGAAAGTGTTTATATAATACAGTAAAAAAAATAATATGGTACTTACTGGAGAGAGAGAGAGAGAGAATGAATGTGAGTGTGTTGGTATTTTGATGTCTTGCATACCAGAACAGGCATTTGTGAGGAAACAATACAATATTAATAACAATGATACAGGAGAAAATGATGGCAAAAAGTGCTGAAGATGATGGGCTTGGTATTGGAGAGGAAGGACCTAATACAGGAGAGCCTGTGCTTGATTCTGCTGCTGGAGAGGATGGAGGTCACAACTGGAGTCAATTTCTTGAAGTTGGCATCAAGGAAGATTTTGTTTTAGAGTTATTCCTTTACTTGTCATAAATGGCCTTCTTGTAGCCGAGGCCCTTGGTAACTATGAAAAACTATGATGAACCTCTCTGTATTAGGATCTTGCTCTTCTAACTTTGCCATATCCGTCTGAATGAAACAAAAGTCTAAGCTAACTGCTTTGTCAAAAACATTTTTTTCATGTCTGGAGTTTTTCTTTTTTGGTACCAGCCTTCATCCTCACATGCTATTATCAGCTAATGCAGTTCTATAAGGTCTTCATTGGCCAGTTTTTCAGCATGGGAGTTTAGCACCTGCAGTGGGTTGGCACCCTGCCCAGGATTGGTTCCTGCCTTGTGCCCTGTGTTGGCTGGGATTGGCTCCAGCAGACCCCCGTGACCCTGTGTTCGGATTCAGCGGGTTGGAAAATGGATGGATGGATGGAGTTTAGCACTTCTACAATATCAATTTCACAGATGTCTAAGTGTAGTTGATTACTAATATCAACCACATCGTGCCTGGATTCAGCACTATCGTAAGCTATAAACCCTTGAAAAGCTTGTCACTTCGCACTTCTTTCACATCTGACTGCTTCACTTCATCCCAGGATTTAGCAGTATTTTTGATGGCAACATAGTTATAATTCCACCAAAACACCCTTAATCCCATCACATCAGCTTGAGTTGTCCTAACTGATTGTGAGAAAGTACCCAATAAATAACAGTCCTTATGGAAGCTCTGGTGACTCCTTAATCCATTGGGTGAAGCAGTGATGTGGTTTGAGGGGTAACAATTCGACCTTTAGATGACCTTCACACCAATGTGCTTGAATGTCTGGGTGTGTTGTAAAACACAAGGAGAATCTTGAAAGGATTTTTTTTTTTTTTAAGCAATAACATTAAACAGCAGGGACAAAATAGTTCAAGAACCAATCTTCAAAGATGGCGGTTGTAACCAAATCCTTTGCATTTGCCTTCCAAATAACAGGAAGAGGTACCTTAATGATTTAGCAAAGTGCCCTCAGATTTAGGACACGATAAACTGCCAAAGACTTGAGCTTGAAATACCCAAATGTGTTACTTCCAAGCAATAATGTTAGCCTGTGCTTTGAAGCCTTATGTCCTAGTGCACATCCATCTTTCTAAATGTCCATTCAAACATTCTTTCCAAAATAAGCCAGTCCTGTCTACATTAAATATTTGATTTGACAAATAACCTCCCTCGACTATTTTTTTTTCAAAATTGCAGTAAATTCACTTGTAGCACTTGCGACTTCATCTTGCACATTTTAGAAGTCTGTCTTCACTTTGAAATGATTAAAACAACCCATACTCAGAAAAAAATTAAATTACTATCTCCTTTACTTCCTACACATGCAGCTTTTAAATCACTGAAAAGGGCTTCAAGTCTTTTCTTGCATTAGTAATGCTAATAGACATATTACACTGATTTTGATCATCTAACCAAATAAACAGCCTTTCCAAATTAATAATTAATCCATTGCATTGCTTAACAATAACTATGGCTTTCATTGGGGCTTTTGCACGCTCCATTATTCTCACTTTATCATTTAAAATTGTTCAGATCATTGACCAACTGTAGTCTAATGCATTTGACCTTTTTTGGATTGCCTTATTATTTCCACTTTATTTTCCATTCGTGATTGTTTTCCTTTTCTTTGATGCATCACCAGCACTTGCATTATATTTACACTGGCTTATATACACAGGCGGAGTGGTGGCTCTGAGGCTAGGGATCTGCACTGGCAATCGGAAGGTTGCCGGTTTGAATCCCGTAAATGCCAAAAGAGACTCTGCTCTGTTGGGCCCTGGAGCAAAGCCTTTAACCTGCAATTGCTGAGCGTTTTGAGTAGTGAGAAAAGCACTAAGAATTATTATCATTATTATTATTACACTTGATGCATGGTTACAAGTGTAGATAATGAGAATTTAGGACAAACACAATGTGACAATATATACAGAGTTAACAGCAACAGGATCCTTCCTTGAGCCGACGAACCACTAAAACTGCACAATGTTTTAATGAGTGTCACAATATAGTGTGCATTTATTATGGCGAACCATTGTATTCAACTCAGATTTGTAATATACTTTGACAGTCTGTTCCCACGTTTGAGTTGTCCATAAGTCAGATGTTCTTAACTTGAGGACCTACTGTACCAGGAACATACCTCCTTGCAGTTGTACATGTGAACATGTATTATATAGTGTAAAATTTCGTGTTTTAGTTGATATTGGTTAGAAGAAAAAAAAAAAAAAAGATTTTTACTCAGACTTAAAATAACTGGAGTGTTTTTCTCACTAACCTTTAGCCATTTGCAGCTCATTTATTACATAAGCAGAATAGCAGCCGATCAATTATGAATATGTAATTTAAGTGCAATAATGCTATAAACTCCCTGGAATATAATGGGTTAAAAAAGACAAAAAATAAGAAAACCCTATATGTGGCATTGCTGCAGATTAATGCAGTAAACGAATAAGCTCAACAAGGTGCCGTTTTGAAAAGATTCATATTAGGTGCAGAGAAGACCAAAAGACATCACTGCACTAGCAGTCCAGTGTAGCAGTAGATACTTCAGACTAGCAACCATGGTGTGCAAACTAGGATGTGTAGGGATACAAGTTGTATTATGCTGATGTGAAAAGCAGTAGACAATGCTGACAATCACTGATATGCTTTACCAGCATAGTTGACTAATGTGAACTGATGAAGTACCCTCCTGATTATAAGTTAGCCAGAGTGTAACCAGACAAAATACCAGTGAAAGAAGTCTCAGTAAGTTTTAAAGTGGTATGGTATGAACCTAAAATAAACCATTCTAAATACTAGTGTAATCAGAGTTCTAGATGAGATTGAGATTTGGGGAGAAAAAAAAAAAAAACTTTTGAAAACTACACTTTCTACCACAAAAGATTATGCACCAAAGCAAGATAGGGAGGTTTGTCGCCTCCCCCTGACACTGAAGATATTGGCAAGATTTTAAAAAAAAGTACAATTTCCAAATTAGTAATCACTTACTACAATTTATGACACATTAAGGGAGAAGGTGTGGGAGAAAAGACACACGTACACGCTCTTCAATACATCTCAAAAATGTGGGGTGATTCATACTTACCCATATTGGAATGATGCTTCTTTCTTTGGGCATACTTATGGACTCCAATATGGTGGAACGTGGAAAGGATTCCAGCCGAGCTATTTCTTGAGATGTATTCCATGCAGTAACTGGAATCTTGGGTGAACACGGCAGATCTGTACAATTAGTCTCAATAAGATCTGAACCACAAACTGCAGAATGTGTTGCATCAAGCTGATAAAATGATTCCTGGATCTCAGGTAAATTTTCTACACTTTCACTTCGCATTTGTTCTACAGAAGTTTCAGAAAGTTGTAAACTCTCTTCCTCACACTGCAGACACTCATCTCTGACTGTACTCTGAATAGCAGTATCACTGGTACAGGACACAAGTATGTCTCCATTATGCTGGCTTGAGTCCGTGGTGGTGGTGGTGGTTGTTACACAGGACAGGGAGCTTGGCAGACTAACAGGGAGAGTTTCTTCACTGCTGCAGGAGTTAATCTGGAGAGGATATAAATTTTCAGAAAGCAGACCTTAAAAAGAAGAGAACATAAGAAAAAAAAAAAAAAGTCAAGGCAAGTTACATTTCTGGCAACATTATCACAGAATTAACAGTGTTAAGTTTTGCAGCCATCTAAAACATGTCAAACATAAATTGTGGTCAATATATACAGAGAGCCAGATTGGAATGATTAAGAATGTGCACTCTACACCAAAAGGTTTCAACATAACTATCTTACGTCTTTAATTTTTGTTTGGTGGTATTCCTTCTGGTTAATATCATAAAAAAAGCACAAAAACTTGAGACCAGAATCATATGACAATCACCCAACTGAGTGACTATTACTTTTAAGTTGTGTTCAAAAGACCAAATAAAAAGCTTCAGTTTTTGTAAACTTTATCACGTGAGATCAGAAATAAAAATAGTTTCCATGCATGATACGAAAATTAGCTGTGACTAACAACTGCTTTAACACCAGCACCTTGGTTAGCAAGCATACTGCAATTAGTAAAGGTGACACATCAGACTGAGCACAAGGAATAACAAATACACTGGAGACATCATCCTCACATTTATCCTGAATATATCAGATCTACGGTTAGAACAAGTGCAAATTCCATAAAAAACTATTCTCTTGGTACATGTGGCAACCCTAAAACAGTTATAAATAAACTGGTCTAGATGACTTGTACATATCAAAATAAACTTTATAAATCTGTGTTTTAAACTCCCATAATAACCAGATACTCTAGGTAGCTTGATACTGCTTCAACACAAAACCACAAGGCAGGCTAGTTTAATGACCAAATAATTAATGAATTAACTGAATGTCAGTCTCAGATAGCTGCACAGTTAATTTTGCTGGTAAGGGGGATGTGCACATTTGAAAATACTGAATTTGTTGATACTACTGCATTATTGAAGACAATGGAGTATTTATTGCTACAACATCTAAAACTGATGAAAGCAGTGATAGCACATGTAGCATGACAGTGACGGTCTGTAAGTATATTAATGGATGATAAAATTACAGCAAGACCAGTCCTATTGTGGATCTAATTTTGGCTGTGTTAACATACAGAAGCAATACCAAAAGTTTGTTAACTCTGGCAATATACTTTAAAAACAAATCAAGACAGACTGCTTTCACATGAATTCTAAATCAACAGAATGAAAATAAAATTACCACAACTTGCACCATCATCTGTATTATTCACTGCTGGTCTGGTATCTTCCTGGACCTCTAAAGCAAAGCTTGCAGGTACTGCTCCTACTTCTCCATTCTTAACAGTAGAATTCAATAAATGTTCTGAAACGGAGATGCTTGGAGCCTAAAATACGACAATTGTTATGAACAAAGATGCAAGCAAAATCTGGGAATAAAACAGTTTTCAAAACACATAAGGGGCCATCATGTATAATGCTGTGCGTTGAATTCACACTAAAACATGGCATACAGAGAAAATTTGAAATGTGCATACACACCAAAAAATTCAGATGCATAAAACTGTACGTTTGCCAGGTTTCATGCACTTCCCCTTAATAAATCCCAATGAACATGAAATTTAACTCACGTCGCGTGCACTTGCCTACAGCTCCACCCTGTCTACTCCCAGAATTTCACATATCTGAATATGCAAATCAATATAAATAGACCCCTTCCATTCAGTATTTGTGCAAAAGACAATGGCAAAAGCATGTGGAAAAAAGAATTTCAGTGAATGCAAAGTGGAGGCAAGGAAAAAACGTACTATTTGTTGGCAAAAGAAGTGAGTATAAGTAACAAAAGGAAGTTATGGAGTGATACAGCGTGGCGGAGACACTTGAAAGTTAAAGCCCAGAAAGTCACAGAGTGCCTGAAATAAAAAAAATGTGGTCAGATAAAGTTGACGTGAAAAGGTGAGTCGCAGCCCTGTCTGTTTATTCTGTTTCAGACAATATTACAAAAGCTGCTGAGCACCGTCACGGATAGATTCTCTGCTCTTTACATAGCTCTTTAAGGTGACTTGCTATACTTAGGACAGCTTGTTTTTAACCGTAATTGTTGGAAAAAGCACCCGAGACTATGTGAAGTTGCCATTTTTACAAGCTCTCCTGCTATAGATGATGTACTACCAGCTTATTCTTTTGGGGATTCATCCCTGGCCAATACAACTTAAGTGTTATTGCAATAGCAATGTGTGTGCAGCTGACCGTTCTGATTGCATTTGGAAAAACGAACATTGCTGCGAATTGCACTTTCATGTTTGCCAGTTCAACCTAAGAGTAAGGAAATCAAATATCTGGATGACAAACGAATAATACCATCCCATACAGATGGCATGGTGCGATTCAGTGATGTTTGTGAAATACCCAGTCAGCCAGCAAGTTCATGTTGAAATGCTCCTGTGGCTAAAAAACAGAGTGGACAAAACTTGCAAAGGAGCAGGTAGAGCACAATTCCTCAGTCTGCCTTTGTAAAGCTAGCCCCAGTTCAGCACACAGCTCCAAGAAAATAGCTCTTGGAAATCCAAACTGACTTAGAAGCCCGTCGTCATCATCTATAAATACGCACTCTCTTCTAATTCTTCCATTTGCAATGTTTGCTAACAACGCTAAAGTAGCTATGGTAGTTGGAATAGTTTGGCCATTCCATGCATAATTATACTATGTAATTACAGAACGATTACAATCAAGTGAATAAAATTTGAAAATGATATACAATAAATTTCGGTGTATTTGATAAATCTCGCGACATTGATACAAATGTCCTGCGGTGGGTTGGGACCGTGCCCAGGATTGGTTCCTGCCTTGTGCCCTGTGTTGGCTGGGATTGGCTCCAGCAGACCCCCATGACCCTGTGTTTGGATTCAGTGGGTTGGAAAATGGATGGATGGATGGATGGATACAAATCTGAAAAAAAAGGGAGATCACGCACACAGGGCATTTCTTTGATGCTGGGTTCCGCCTGTTTGCAAAACCAAGCAGAAACTTGTGTACGGATGGGGTGAGGCTACTATGAAAACATGCCACAAAGTGTGTGTGCAAACAGGTGTAAGCACTGTTTACACATGAAGCCCAATGTGTCAAACATATTTCTTGTAGACAAGTAAAACTCAGGGTTAAAAATCTGACCAGTTTCTTATGCATGGCCGATAATTAAATTTTACTATACTTGACTACTGAATAAAGTATTAACTTAGCTAATTTCATTATCATCTTGCGGCAAGGATGTGGATATGTACAGATACATCTCAATAAATTAGAATATCATCGAAAGTTAAATTTATTTCAGTAATTCAATTCAAAAAGTGAAACTCGTATATTATATAGATTACACACAGAGTGATATATTTCAAGCGTTTATTTCTTTTCATTTTGCTGATTATGACTTATAGCCAATGAAAACCCAAAATTCAGTATTGTAGGAAATTAGAATATTGTGAAAAAGTTCCATATTATAGACTCATGGTGTCATACTCCACTCAGCTAATTAACCCAAAACACCTGCAAAGGTGTCCTGAGCCTTTAAATGGTCTCTCCGTCTGATTCAGTAGGCCACACAATTAGGGGGAAGACTGCTGACTTGACAGTTGTCCACAAGACAGTCACTGACACCCTTCACAAGGAGGGTAAGCCACAAAAGGTCATTGCTAAAGAAGCTGGCTGCTCACAGATTGCTGTATCCAAGCATATTAATGGAAAGTTGAGTGGAAAGAAAAATGTGGCAGAAAATGGAGCACAAGCAACAGGGATAACCACAGCGTTGAGAGGATTGTGAAGCAAAAGTATCAGCGACATGGGCTACAACTGTTGCATTCCTTGTGTCTAGCGACTCCTAAAGCAGAGATAACGTCAGAAGAGTCTTACCTGCGCTAAGGAGAAAACGGACTGGACTGTTGCTAAGTGGTCCAAAATCCTATTTTCAGATGAAAGTAAATTTTGCATTTCATTTAGAAATCAAGGTCCCAGAGTCTGGAGGAAGAGCGGAGAAGCACAGAATTCAAGTTGGTCGAGGTCTAGTGTCAAGTTTCCCCAGTCAGTGATAACTTGGGGAGCCATGTCATCTGCTGGTGTTGGTCCACTGTGTTTTATCAAGTCCAAAGTCAGCATTGCAGTCTACAAGGAAATATTAGCGCACTTCATGCTTTGCTCTGCTGACAAGCTTTATGGAGATGCTGATTTTATTTTTCCAGGAGGACTTGGCACCTACCCACACTACCAAAAGTATGAATACCTGGTTTAATGACCATGGTATCACTGTGACTGATTGGCCAGCAAACTCACCTGACATAAACCTCACAGACAATCTATGGGATATTGTCAAGAGGAAGATGACAGACACCAGACCCAACAATGCAGACGAGCTGAAAGCCACTATCAAAGCATCCTGGGGTTTTATAACACCTCAGCAGTGCTACAGGCTGATCGCCCTAATGCCACACCGCATTGATGCAATAATTCATGCAAAAGGAGCCCAGACCAAGTATTGAGTGTGTACATGGACATACTTTTCTATAGGCCAACATTTCTGTATTAAGTTTTTTTTTTTTTTTTTTTTTTTTTTTAAATTGGTCTTATGTAGTATTCTAATTTTCTGAGGTACTGAATTTTGAGTTTTCATTACCTGTACGCCATAACCACCAAAGTGTAAAGAAATAAATGCTTGAAATATATCACTGTGTGTAATGAATCTATACGAGTTTCACTTTTTGAATTGAATTACTGAAATAAATTAATTTTTCGATGATATTGAGATGCACCTGTATATATACATACTAAAACTATACAGTAATCCCTCCTCCATCGCGGGGGTTGCGTTCCAGAGCCACCCGTGAAATAAGAAAATCCGTGAAGTAGAAACCATATGTTTATATGGTTATTTTTATATTGTCATGCTTGGGTCACAGATTTGCGCAGAAACACAGGAGGTTGCAGAGAGACAGGAACGTTATTCAAACACTGCAAACAAACATTTGTCTCTTTTTCAAAAGTTTAAACTGTGCTCCATGACAAGACAGAGATGACAGTTCAGTCTCACAATTAAAAGAATGCAAACATATCTTCCTCTCCAAAGGAGCAAACAACTCAAAAGGGCTGTTTGCTTTTAAGTATGCGATGCACCGCGGCACAAAGCTGTTGAAGGCGGCAGCTCACACCCCCTCAGTCAGGAGCAGAGAGAGAGAGAGAGACAGATAAAAAAAATCAATACGTGCCCTTCGTGCTTTTAAGTATGCAAAGCACCGTGCAGCATGTCACTTCACGAAGCAGCTGCACAGAAGGTAGCCAACGTGAAGATAATCTTTCAGCATTTTTAGACGAGCGTCCGTATCGTCTAGGTGTGCGAACAGCCCCCCTGCTAAATCCCCCTTCGTCAGGATCAGAAAAAGTCAGCGCAAGAGAGAGAGAGAGAGAGAGAGAGAGAGAAAAGTAAGCTGGGTAGCTTCTCAGCCATCTGCCAATAGCATCCCTTGTATGAAATCAACTGGGCAAACCAACTGAGGAAGCATGTACCAGAAATTAAAAGACCCATTGTCCGCAGAAATCCGCGAACCAGCAAAAAATCCGCGATATATATTTAAATATGCTTACATATAAAATCCGCGATAGAGTGAAGCCGCGAAAGGCGAAGCGCGATATAGCGAGGGATCACTGTATTACATTAAGTATGGTAAATAAATTCTGCTTCAGTGTTCACAAAACACTTGACTTGCATATCATAAAATGTACCTTCATTGCAGTACATGGCTATTCCTTTCCTTACAGACATTAAATAGGCAAATTTAATATTTATTCAGCTGCAAGTTGTTCTTTTCACAACTTTAATATTTGGCAATTTTTTAAAGAATATATGTAACCAATGGAAAGCAATTAAAACACAAACTAATTACATTTTTTTTAGAAATAAGGCATAAACAGTTCTACCTTTTCAGAGTTGCTGTGGTTACAGGTTTGACACTGTAGTTCTGAATGTGGAGAGGAGATAGTTGTTAAAAGATCTAAATCCAAACTTGAATGCAGAGGTGGGAAATGCTGACTTGAGTCAAGTTTTGATGAAAGCAATGTGGAATGAAATTTGCCAATACCAAATTCAAAGCTGTCATGTGCAACTGGAAGTGCTGTAAAGAAATGATTCATAACTTGTTACTGAATGATCACAACTCCTGAGTGTGAGAACTCAAGGCAAGACCTGTATTATACTACTTCATATCTGAAACCGCAACTACTCAAGCAGTCAAATTCAACCAAAAGTTTGTGCATCGTCTAAAATGTCTTTTAGCTTCCGTTTTGGAACGGAAATACTTGTAGTTTAAATGCTGATATATTTCTAAAAGGTCTCCAAATAAAGATGTAGCTCTGGGATGTTTTTTTTGGTACCAAGAAGCAAGACTGCTCATGAAGGAACTTTCTAAAGGCTTCAAAGAGATGAGCAGTGAACAGGTTTTAAAAAAGTGTATATTACATGTTTTGGAATACTGTTGCATACTCAGAATGTAATGTTAATTAGGACTTGCAACAACAAAAATAAAATTACTAAAATGCAAGCACACATTTTATTTCAGAGTATGGCACAAGACTGGCCTTGATCTGCTCGCCCAAAAAACCATTCATCTCCTACAAGCTTAAGACATACAATATTTAATAATTTTACTAATTCTAAACACTCACCTGAGCTTTTCTCATCTTGAAAATTAACCAATGGGCTGTCAACCAATTTAAAATGATCTTTACCAGATTGTGTTAGAAGGAGCTTTCCAGAGTCGAATATCTTTTTCTGCAAATAATTCCGTCCCTGTATGCAAAACATAAAAATAACTGTGACAAAGAAAAACAGATAAAAAGTTGTCATCCTCCATAAACAGTCTGAAGGTAGCCTTTTTAGCTTTTGTTAAAAATGTTATTTTTTAACCTAATTGAATCGTAAATAATCAAATCAATAATTGAATTGACAAGTCACCATCAATTATCAGCTCTAAATACAATGCAGAGTGTACAGAGTGACAACAAGAGGTACGGAAACTTAAAATTGTAAATTTCAAATATAAATTTAGGTTATAAGGTTTTGATACAGTTGTAATTCAGCAGTCCACTGCAACCATTGAAAATGGTTTGTTTCAGCATTTACCTCATTGAACTGCATAAACCAATAAACTTGTGGAAATTCAAAAAATTCACCCTAGACGTTTTTAAATCTCTTGCTCAAAACTGTTCTTACAGCTAGGCCTGTGCCGACAGAGATCAGTATCACTGGCAATCCACAACTGATTATAGTTTGAACCTTGTGATTAAACAAGTTGCAAATACCCTGTTTACATTAGCCAGTTGTATCCTGATCATACAAAAGGAAGGCTGTAAACACACTGCACGTGCATTGCATCTACACTGGAAACTTTAAATATGTTTTCAGTAGACAGATACAATTTGAGTCACATTTTCTCTTGCAAATTAGCAACCTGACAACTTGCTCCGTTGTGGAGTACAACATGGTGGGTGTGGCATATTTTTGTATGCTTCATGCATTTTCACTGATAATAAAAGGCCCAAGAAGAAGCCAATAATGGCATATTATTATAACACTGCAAAGAGTATAGCTTTCATCAAACCCACAAAAGTGCTACGTCAGCCTGAACGTGTGAACGGACTGAATGCTGGTGGGATAAAATCCTGCTTGGACCATTGAATGATCACAATTAGCTGTCCAGTCTCTGTATGCATCACTTTACATTTTTTTTTTTTTTTTTGAAAAAGACTACAGTTTCTGCTGAAAAGACATGTGATTTTTGAAAATTAAAACCATCAGTAATAGCCAGTGAATTTAGTGTTCTGCAAAAAGTTCGGCAGCACACCTACATTAGTCTCCCATTTGGGAAGCTAGTCTGTGAAAATGTGGGTGACTTTGAAAGGAAATGAGGGTGGTCTCTTTGATGTGATGATGCAATCAATGAGTCATATATGCCCCGAACAAACTATTACAACCAACTGGCATACCACCTAATTTAACTCCAGGACATAACTGATCATCAGCTGCATCAGTAAATTTGGTATTTGGGATTTAACATTAACTCACATAAATGTGGGGAAAAAATGGTGTGATACTCGTGCCCTTGTTGTACTGCTTTTCCAAATCCAAAAGCGGTGATAATTAATGGCTGGTAAGCATAGCCTTTAATAGTTATACCAAGAGCATTTGCTAAACTTTTGTAATCTGCTGGATGGTGTACATGCAAATGACTACTGAAGTTATTAATTTCTGAATTTTATGCAACAACCACCTTCCTGCTTATTCAACAAGTTTGGCAAAACCTTTTGGTTCACCACCAATAGTTTTGAGTACAACAAATTCCTAAATTGTAATGTTGATTTCTTTCTAGCCACTAATTCCACCTGTGATTTTGTATATTAAATGAATTACTTTTATACAGTACATCATTACAGTGTATGGTTATTAAAAACAAAAATACCCTATAGCTAAAACGAAAATTACAGGAACTGCATATGAGTAGTGTTAAAAACAATGATGTACTGCTTCCAGGGATACATGTTGCCAATTGACAATGTTAATTAAGGAGACAAATAATTGATCTGAGGATTTTACAAATCACCCAACCCTAATTACTTCACTGGCCAGACAACCACTTTGCAATCAGTTTTGTGAAAATAGCAGTGACTGACTGGCATTATAGTTTGGATAGATTTTATAAAGGAAGGGATTTTGTAAACTTGATTATTTAATTTCTGTATTATCTCCAAAATTATCACAACTACAGGTTTTTTATCCTGAACTTAACACGTAGGTTATACTTTTTTTGCAATAAATAGGAGAGGCATACAGGTTTATGTTAATATTTGTAAAACATTCTCATTCTCTATGCAATGAAAGACTACCAGATGATGTACAGTATACAAGTCTTAGTTTTATGCTGTATAGGTCCACAATTAGTTATCCACAACTCAATCAGAAAAGCTTTGTTCCCCCACAGGCTTCACATCACTGTGTGGAAAGGAGTTGAAGATCAGGAAATGTTCTCAGTGACTTTGATTTAAAATGAATAAACTACCTGCAGCCTGCTCTAAAACCAGTTGAGTGCCTTACAATATACTAATCAATAAATTATAACCAAAACCATAGTACACATTAAAATTAAAAAGTGGATTTAAAGAAACTGACTATTTTTCCCCAAGACTGGGTCAAGTAGATTTAGGATGTTGAAAGCAAGCACAGTAAATTAACAGATAAAATGTAGATATGAAAACAACAGACCCTTATGCAATCTATTTGTTAAATTAACTCCGTGTTAACACTGGTGATTCATGTAACTAAATAATGAAAAGCATTTTACTTTTCACTCACATTTAATGTCATTCTGCAACTTGTTCATTTTTTTCGGCTACTAGAGTGTCTTCCTGGTGCAGAAACATTACTGAATCCCTTGAACACATTGCAACACAAGCTCCCATACACACTTGCAGGGTTTAAGTGTAGTAAGTGTGCTTTGTCCTATAGCATGCCGCTTATTTGTTCATGCTCTCACCATCGAAAAATAGAGAACAAAGTACAACATATAACTCATAAAACTGACCTAATGGGAGCTGCTTCACTCAGAAAGGCAGGCATGATGTTTTTATATTTTTCTGTCAACAATTGTTTTTTTTACCTATACACAACAGCAAAAACTCTTATGAATAAAAATATGGCAGGTAAATTGGTCTTTCCAAGGGTTATTTTAGAATGTTATGATGTATTAAAAATATTGTAGGTGTGACATATAGAGTAGGTTTGCATTGATTGATTTCTTTATAATATTCTTATCATTATTTTGTTTTTGGTCTAATCTGTCAAGTATAAAGTATTTACAACTAGTGGCAGGGAGTAGACAAAGTGCGTCACAAAAAATGATGGTTGAAAATGCCAAATTTAGGATTAAAGGCAAATTTCAGGTTGCATGTGACACCACCAAAATAAACAAATGAGGAAATAAGTATTCTATTGCTTGCTTTTTATATATTAGGCAATGCACTTAATTACTATACTCACAAATTGCTTTGTTGTCACATTTCACAACATATTATTTGGATACTTGCTTAATTTTACCTGAAATATTCTTGTTCATAAAACCATTCTGTTCCCTAGCCATCTTTGTTTTATATATATTAACAATAGAATTACCAGAGCCTACGAAAAAAACTCGTAAATCCGGCCCACCTTAAATCCCTTCGCATCTCTCAGTCAGCCTCTTTTGTCTTGTAAATGTGTCGATACGCCCAAGCAGCCTGCTATACCATCCTCCCCACCGCCTCAGAACAGGCAAGAAGTTCTCCCACTTCCTGCCTTGATTGATTATTTGGGAGTGAGCTACCCAGAATTGTAAGGGGAAGTAATCTGATGTGTGTTTTGTGTCTACAACAATCTATGTAAACACATCGTTAAAACAAAAACGTTTTTCATGTTTTAGTAATAAATGACAAAATGTAGACATGAACTGTATAATGTTTGAAGGCTGATGGCCAAATATCAAATAAACAATTTCACAAATGGTGCAAGTACAATACAACAGCTTCCGTGGTGCAGCGGTTAGATCTGCTGATTTATAATCCAGAGGCCCTGAGTTTGAAATGATCTTCCCGCAAACTTATTTTGAGTAGTGAGCTGCTCTTGTTAATATTACACAATAAAAACATACATTTGATTTGTGTCTTTAGCAGCCAGTGTAAATTTATAGCGCGCGCATATTATATTATATACTAGCAAAATACCCGCGCTTCGCAGCGGAGAAGTAGTGTGTTAAAGAGGTTATGAAAAAGTAAAGGAAACATTTTAAAAATAACGTAACATGATTGTCAATGTAATTGTGTTGTCATTGTTATGAGTGTTGCTGTCATATATATATATATATACATATACACACACATATACAGATATATTATATATACATATACACATATATTTGTTATATATTATATATACATATACACATATATTTGTTATATATATATATATATATATATATATATATATATATATATATATATATACACATATATTTGTTATATATATATATATATATATATATATATATATATATACACACATACATACATACATACATACATACATACATACATATACACACATAGATGCACTTACAATAACATAGAAATCAATATAAACAACATTAACATCATTATCATATGAGAATATGAAGTAATATATAAGAAGCACATTTCATATAAATATAAATAATTAAACAGTAAAATCTTCTTGTATAATTTGCTACCGTGGCTTTTCGTTGGTCTGTCCAGGATTTTAAATCACCTGTAGCTTGCAAACTGTTTCACCTATTGACTTGAAATCTGGTACACATATAATACGTCACGTCTGCTATCTGCTTTATGGGTGATGATTGTATTACTCTTTTTATGTTTATTTTATTTTAGAATCAACTCCTATCTGCGCACACCAGGGCGGCCGTGGGCAGATGCGTATGGTGTATTCACTCCATGTTATCATGCATTGCGCTGTCACTGGTATTTTGATAAAAGAATTTGAACAATATATAAGAAGCGTATAAATTATTAAACAGTAAAACATTAACATTTAAGAAGTAAAGTTACATTGAGTACTACTGCAGTGCCTTCGGGTATACCTCATTTTTTCTTTGCCCATTACATGCTTAAATGTATACATTTTTTGGTGTACCTACCCGAGAACACGCGACATATAACCGACCGTGGGAGAAGCATGGATTTTAAAGAAGCGTTGAGTTCATCTGCTGGTCTCCCTCGTGGAATAACTGGTAATGTTTCACTAAAATCTACAGCGAGTAAAACGACATTACCTCCTTTTTTTTTTGTACGATCTCTGAGATGTTGCTTTTTTCGGTTCAAGGCTTCATAAGCTCTTTTATGTTCCATGGTGTACTTAATAAGTACTAATTATCCCAAACCATCATCTTTGAATGTTGCAAGACTTTCGCCTTGTATGTAGATCGGGGTAATTACATTCATTGCATTCCTAGTCTGAATCACAATCTGATTGTATGGGTGGTTACCTGGCACTGTAGGGTTGCCACCCGTCCTTTAAAATACGGAATCGTGCCGCGTTTGACAATGAAATTGCGCGTCCCGTTTTGAATCAATACTGGACGGGATTTATCCCGTATTTTTTTAATCATTTTTTTTTTAAAGCAGCGTCTCATGCAAATCATCCCACACGCATTTTATGAAGATGCCTCCTTTCCTACTTTTGATTGGGTAATACTTGATGTCATCGTTAGTTTGATTGGTGTTTTTAACTGTCCAGTGAGGAGGGCGTGTCTTTTAAGTACAGTCTGCAAAGTGTTGGCACTGAGATGTGGCGTCAGCGCCATACTTGAAGCCCCTAACGTAGCGGTCAGCAAGTCGGCTAACACCCGCCACGTGCCGTCTTTCAGTTGCGAGAAGCAGATCATAGAATGGTTGAAACTGTTGCCCCGAACGTTGCGCCACGGCGTGTGGTTCGTTTATACCTCGTGTCTTCTCATTAAACTTTTATCTCGCGAATATGTTATTGCAATCCGTAGCGGGAGCGTTTCTATAAACTTTATTTAAACTTACGTTTTACACCGTGGTTTGTTTCCCTTATGAACATGCTTGTATGCTTAACTCGCTCCGTTCTCAATTGTTTAATTAATTTTTTGCTCTTCGCTGTTTGCGGCTGTTCCTCCATTTCCCCCTACTTCGTTCTTTTATCTCGCGAATATGTTATTGCAATCCTTAACGGGAGCGTTTCAATAAACTGATTGAAAATAGTTTTGCATTTACCTTTTTAGTAAAAGGCGAGCTTTTAAGCCTGAGAAATCACCCCGTAAATGCACACGTTTAATTGGACATGTGTTAATATGTATGGTTACACAGTATTAAAAGACAGTGAACAACGTCAGTTACCTTTGTTCCCGCGTTTGATAAAAGGTGAGCTTTTAAGCCTGAGAAATCACCCCGTAAATGCACACGTTTAATTGCACATGTGTTAATATGTATGCTTACACAGTATTAAAAGACAGTCAAAAATTAACGTCATTTACCTTCGTTCCCGCGTGCGACTCGTGCTGTAAATCTCTTCCTTGTTTTTAGTTCACGTGATTACGTAGGAGGCGTGATGATGCGATACGTGACTCCGCCTCCTCCATTACAGTGTATGGACAAAAAATATGTTCCAGTTATGACCATTACGCTTTGAATTTCGAAATGAAACCTGCCTAACTTTTGTAAGTAAGCTGTAAGGAATGAGCCTGCCAAATTTCAGCCTTCTACCTACACGGGAAGTTGGAGAATTAGTGATGAGTGAGTCAGTGAGTGAGTGAGTCAGTCAGTGAGGGCTTTGCCTTTTATTAGTATAGATATATATATATATATATATATATATATATATATATATATATATATATATATATATATATATATATATATACACACACACACACACACACACATATACACATATAAACATTTTGTTATGTTACAGCCTTATTCCAAAATGGGTTAAATTAATTTTTTTCCTCAGAATTCTACAAATTCTAAAAAAACTGAGAAATCACATGTACATAAGTATTCACAGCTTTTGCTCAATACTTTGTCAATGCACCTTTGGCAGCAATTACAGCCTCAAGTCTTTTTGAATATAATGCCACAAGCTTGGCACACCTATCCTTGGCCAGTTTCGCCCATTCCTCTTTGCAGCACCTCTCAAGCTCCATCAGGTTGGATGGGAAGCGTCGGTGCACAGCCATTTTAAGATCTCTCCAGAGATGTTCAATCGGCTTCAAGTCTGGGCTCTGGCTGGGCCACTCAAGGACATTCACAGTAGTTGTCCTGAAGCCACTCCTTTGATATCTTGACTGTGTGCTTAGGGTCATTGTCCTGCTGAAAGATGAACCGTCGCCCCAGTCTGAGGTCAAGAGCGCTCTGGAGCAGGTTTTCATCCAGGATGTCTCTGTACATTGCTGCAATCATCTTTCCCTTTATCCTGACTAGTCTCCCAGCTCCTGCCGCTGAAAAACATCCCCACAGCATGATGCTGCCACCACAATGCTTCACTGTAGGGATGGTGCCAGGTTTCCTCCAAACGTGACACCTGGCATTCACACCAAAGAGTTCAATCTTTGTCTCATCAGACCAGAGAATTTTCTTTCTCATGGTCTGAGAGTCCTTCAGGTGCCTTTTGGCAAACTCCAGGCAGGCTGCCATGTGCCTTTTACTAAGGAGTGGCTTACTCTGGCCACTCTACCATACAGGCCTGATTGGTGGATTGCTGCAGAGATGGTTGTCCTTCTGGAAGGTTCTCCTCTCTACACAGAGGACCTCTGGAGCTCTGACACAGTGACCATCGGGATCTTGGTCACCTCCCTGACTAAGGCCCTTCTCCCCCGATCGCTCAGTTTAGATGGCCGCCAGCTCTAGGAAGAATTCTGGTGGTTTTGAACTTCTTCCACTTACGGATGATGGAAGCCACTGTCCTCACTGGGACCTTCAAAGCAACAGAAATTTTTCTGTAACCTTCCCCAGATTTGTGCCTCGAGACAATCCTGTCTCGGAGGTCTACAGACAATTCCTTTGACTTCATGCTTGGTTTGTGCTCTGACATGAACTGTCAACTGTGGGACCTTATATAGACAGGTGTGTGCCTTTCCAAATCATGTCCAATCAACTGAATTTACCACAGGTGGACTCCAATTAAGCTGCAGAAACATCTCAAGGATGATCAGGGGAAACAGGATGCACCTGAGCTCAATTTCGAGGTTCATGGCAAAGGCTGTGAATACTTATGTACATGTGCTTTGTCAATTTTTTTATTTTTAATAAATTTGCAAAAATCTCAAGTAAACTTTTTCCACGTTGTCATTATGGTGTGTTGTGTGTGGAATTCTGAGAAAAAAAATGAATTTAATCCATTTTGGAATAAGGTTGTAACATAACAAAATGTGGAAAAAGTGATGCGCTGTGAATACTTTCCGGATGCACTGTATATAGATCTTGCCCATGCAGTCGCCACATTTTGGTGCATGGTACTGCTTTTTTTGTACTCCGGCACATGCAGAGGAAAGAATAGTACAGAGAGGTCACTTCCGCACTATAAGCAATCATCAGATTCAAATGTTAACAGTTCCCACACATCCAAGAACCGTCCTTTCTACATTTACGACATGTGTACCTGTTACAATGTATACACTTTTCTCTGTGCTGTGGTTACTATTACACTGAAGGGGCTGGGGAAGTGGTGGTCATGGAACAGAAGCTTGTCGATGTTGCATCCTCTTTTGCTTTATCCATCGACCCTTTCTTGTAAGAAGCGACGACGAAGCTCCTCTGCAAGGTGAGCCATGAACACTCTTCTCAGTGGCCCCCGTGCATACCTTGTACAGTACATGTGCATTGATCGCTGCCAAGTCAGGCATGTTATAGCACAAGCAACTGGCCACCTGTGTGTTCCTGCTCGCACTGAATAAGCTCACGCCTTCTGGTGCACTATCTCAACGCAGCACCGGGCAAAAAAGAAACAGACAAATATATGTGACATTTTGAAGAAATCATTTTATGACTTGAATAGTACCAATCAAAATACATTGTCGCACTAATGCAATATTACTTGAAAACAAGTAAGCCAGCCGAGTACTTGATGGTGCTATCGGCAGGAATGATATACGAAACTAACAGACTTTGTTCTTTGACCAATTACAGGCACATCAAAATAATATTACATCTTATTACTTTAGGCAATACATGGTAAGTAAGAAATCAGCTGTAGCACAGACTGTAAAACTGTGTGATGGCAAAGGCAAATAAAATATGGACTACTGAAAAGACTCTTCAAAAACAGGAAGAAAATCAGAAATAGAAGTTACTGTATTGCTGCCATAGGCTTACCCCTGTGTTATACCCACTGCCACCAAGTGAATGTGTTACAGGCTGAGGGGATGAAGCAACAGAAATATCAATCACAGGCTGTGTCCCCTTGAAGTTTTTTACGCTTTGAGGGGCAGTAGTCTCATCACTGGAAACTTCTGTTGGAGTTGCTGATACTAGAAAAATAGAGGAAGAAAAACTATTATAACGCATAACTAAGGGGTATCAAATGCACAATGTTTAACTAAAACTTAAATGTTGTTCATTTCTTTGCAGTTTGTAAAGGGATAAAGTTTATACTGTAGCTTAATTAGCTATCATACAATGGAGAACAGTGGACAAATGGAAGCAGGCAAGAAGTTCTAAATTAAAAAATCATTCCTATTTGGAAGCAAACCTCTAAGCTTCTAAAAAAGATAATTTATTATAATTGTCTGTAAAAAAAAAAAAGTAAGTCAAAGTCTGACAAAAGTCAAAAAGACCCTCCTAGAGTACAGGTGACTCCTTAAGTCTACAATTCAGTATTAAGTCTACATGTGAACACCACCAAAAATACATACTTAAGTTTTAAGAAAATGTAACATCATAAAGCCAATAGAAGTAATTCTGGAAATTCTAAGCACATACCAGGAACAGTTGCAGGATTATATTCTCTTGACAAGGAGCTTCCTGGGCTGGACGTCAGACTAGATTTTTCAACTTCCCCATGTGATGCGGTCAAAAACTTCAGCTCAAGATTTCCTTGCTCCTAAAAAAAAAAAAAAAAAAAAAAAAAAAAAAAAAAAAAATAACTTCGATACAAGACACTGCCTGTGTAACCAAATTTTTGCACACTTGCATTGTGTACTCAAATGCAAACCAAGCAAACATCTTTGCCATTAAAGCTTGCTTGCAAGTTAGCAGAAAAAAAACAAAACAAAAAAAAAAAACCAGACAAAAACAAATGATAGCATAGTGACATTACCATGATATGCTGAAGATTTAAGTTTTAAGCAGAGTTAAATCATAAGTATAAAAGTTTCCTTCACATTTTGCTAAATGGAAAAATGTTCAGTTAATTTTCACATCCCTGACAGCATGGCATATTACCACCAAAAGAAAAAAAACTGACATAAACATATTGATATATATAATAAAATAAAATCTTCAATAAGCCATTATTGAGTTTCTCTCACCACATTATATTTGTATGAAGAGTTTATGGGAATAACTACCAGTAAGAATTTGACTAAGCTTTTTACAGTAGGGCAGCTTCTAGAAGTTGTTTTGCACTTCCCAGATATCAAAAAAAACTACTACTTTACTGGATGTAAATGTTACTTGAGATCTACTTCAAATGAAAAAGGTATCCCAAGAACATCACTAAGGGATAAAGCATGTGTTTAAGATCCCAAGAATGCTTCTCTATTCATTGCTAAACCAACATTTTTTATTTTTGTGGAAAATCAATTTAAAATCCTGTGTGTGTTTCATTCTATACAGCCAATATTTCATTTATACCATTTACAGTGCATCCGGAAAGTATTCACAGCGCATCACTTTTTCCACATTTTGTTATGTTACAGCCTTATTCCAAAATGGATTAAATTAATTTTTTCCTCAGAATTCTACACACAAACACCCCATAACAACGACGTGAAAAAAGTTTACTTGAGATTTTTGCAAATTTATTAAAAATAAAAAAATTGACAAAGCACATGTATATAAGTATTCACAGCCTTTGCCATGGAGCTCAAAATTGAGATCAGGTGCATCCTGTTTCCCCTGATCATCCTTGAGATGTTTCTGCGGCTTAATTGGAGTCCACCTGTGGTAAATTCAGTTGATTGGACATGATTTGGAAAGGCACACACCTGTCCATATAAGGTCCCGCAGTTGACAGTTCATGTCAGAGCACAAACCAAGCATGAAGTCAAAGGAATTGTCTGTAGACCTCCGAGACAGGATTGTCTCGAGGCACAAATTTGGGGAAGGTTACAGAAAAATTTCTGCTGCTTTGAAGGTCCCAATGAGCACAGTGGCCTCCATCATTCGTAAGTGGAAGAAGTTCAAAACCACCAGAACTCTACCTAGAGCTGGCGGCCATCTAAACTGAGCGATCGGGGGAGAAGGGCCTTAGTCAGGGAGGTGACCAAAACCCCGATGGTCACTCTGTCAGAGCTCCAGAGGTCCTCTGTGGAGAGAGGAGAACCTTCCAGAAGGACAACCATCTCTGCAGCAATCCACCAATCAGGCCTGTATGGTAGAGTGGCCAGACGGAAGCCACTCCTTAGTAAAAGGCACATGGCAGCCTGCCTGGAGTTTGTCAAAAGGCACCTGAAGGACTCTCAGACCATGAGAAAGAAAATTCTCTGGTCTGATGAGACAAAGATTGAACTCTTTGGTGTGAATGCCAGGTGTCACGTTTGGAGGAAACCAGGCACCGCTCATCACCAGGCCAATACCATCTCTACAGTGAAGCATGGTGGTGGCAGCATCATGCTGTGGGGATGTTTTTTAGCAGCAGGGACTGGGAGACTAGTCGGGATAAAGGGAAAGATGACTGCAACAATGTACAGAGATATCTTGGATGAAAACCTGCTCCAGAGCGCTCTTGACCTCAGACTGGGGTGACGGTTCATCTTTCAGCAGGACAACGACCCTAAACACACAGCCAAGATATCACAGGAGTGGCTTCAGGACAACTCTGTGAATGTCCTTGAGTGGCCCAGCCAGAGCCCAGACTTGAATCCGAATGAACATCTCTGGACAGATCTTAAAATGGCTGTGCACTGACGCTTCCCATCCAACCTGATGGAGCTTGAGAGGTGCTGCAAAGAGGAAAGGGTGAAACTGGCCAAGGATAGGTATGCCAAGCTTGTGGCATCATATTCAAAAAGACTTGAGGCTGTAATTGCTGCCAAAGGTGCATCGACAAAGTATTGAGCAAAGGCTGTGAATACTTATGTACATGTGATTTCTCAGTGTTTTTATTTCTAATAAATTTGCAAAAACCTCAAGTAAACTTTTTTCACGTTGTCATTATGGGGTGTTGTGTGCAGAATTCTGAGGGAAAAAATGAATTTAATCCATTTTGGAATAAGGCTGTAACATAACAAAATGTGGAAAAAGTGATGCGCTGTGAATACTTTCTGGATGCACTGTATGTTTCATTAATTTTTGACCTGCTTTATTCTTTCCTTTCCTTAAAACAGCGTTTCTCAACCTTTAAGTATTTGTGACCCGAGGTTTCATAACAGTTTTAATTGTGCCCCCCTAATGTTTTTTGAAACCCTAATAAAATTTATTCCTATATTTTTTCCTGCCGATACACCACTACAAGTTTAAAATTTTCCTACAAATAGCGAAATTACACCACATATGGAAACATTCGCCCCCCCCTTTTTGTTACTTCGCCCCCCAGTTTGAGAACCGCTGCCTTAAAAGCAAATTGGTGGTTATTTAAACCTTTAACTTCTTACCTCATGCAAACCCTATTCATCCATTATACAATTCAATCAATTCAATCCAATTTTAAGAAGAAAGAAACAGTACCTAACATGTAAACATCAGGCAAATGGCAAAATCCAACTTGAAATTTTCCCTAAGACATGTGTCTCTGGGTTTATAGAAGGAAAGTAAGAGGGGGGAAAAAAGCACAAAAAGCAGATACAAAGCATCTGTAAAACTTCAAAACACAAGGTGATAAAATCTGGAATTAAAACCTTGATATTATCAACATAGCAATCATTGGCAGGGGTCACAGTCTCAGTGCAATTAAAAGACAATGTTCTCTACAGTAAAAGTACATATGGTCAGGGCTATTACATTACTATTGGGCATCCTATCTGAAAGAGCACCTCACCATGGTAGTCAATGCGTTAAGGAAAGTTAGTAGCCCTGGATTTAGCTGGCAGAACAGAGGTCTACTAGCTTATGAATTATTTGACTTCAGGTTAACAAGTGACTGCAAGATACCCAACATTTTAATTGGAAATGAGAGTTAAGAACCATAGGGACACATGAACCCGTGAGGGCACAGGTAGTTGGGGGGTTTTCACAGATAACCCCAAGGGTTTCAGAGGATACCCAACCCTGTAACAATACTGACCTGATTACGTGAAGTAGTTTGAAAATGCCTATTTTGGTTTGTAGCGTGACAAGCTTGCAATGTTTTGTTCCAAATTTTTAGTTCAAATAAATTGCCTGTACAATAATATTTTTGTAAAAACTCCACTAACTGTATCTACTTAAGTTGTATTTAATATTTTAACTTCAAATGTGAACAAAATAAGTAATTTGGCCAAGCCATCGTTTGCATGGAATAGTGTATGAATCGGCTGATCGAGCAACTTGAAAAAAGGATAATGTCTTAGATAAGGTTATGTGGTATAGCGATACTGGAAAAGTACCAGAAAACTCACATTTTAGAATGGTACAGTAGCGTCAATTTTTGATACTGAAAGTAAACATCAACTTTCCACTTAAACTGACACTCTGTAGACTGGGAAAAACTACCTTAAGATGCGCGGAGGACGACTTCCCAAAACCACAGGCTATACCTGATTAAGTCTTTACAAGGGAACCACCCAATCTCTCCCCAAACCATTCAATTAAGAATGCTGTTGACTATTGCCAATTTCTTCAAGAAAAATATTTATAAGCAAAAATCTATTGTAGGTTAATTTTTGCTTTTTTTAAATGGAACATTAATTGCAATAACAGGTTTAATGGAGTATAAAAGTTAAATAATACAAATATTAAAAAAAAAAACAAAAACAAAAAAACCCCCACACACATAGGAGTCCTTTTCCCATGCTGTATATTTATAAATATGTATGGCTCCAGAGCTGCTCCTTTCCAGTTCAATTTAAAAACTTAACCATTTAAAAGCTATCTTGTTTCAAAGAGTATTTATTTACTATTTTTACTGGTTAGTGTAATGAGGGCAGAAACCTATTCCACTATCAACACACACTATTCCGGGACCAGCCCATAAAACAGACTACCGATTAATAGCTCTACATTAACATTTATTAATTTGCAGATATGAAAAAATATAAAAGCAAAACAGATGTTTATACATTTCAAGATCCACTGATTTATGTATTAATGTATGTTACCTTTACAGTACCGCCACAGTATGCTGACAGCCTTTGTGCCCTGGGTGACAAATTAACTTCGACTTCAAAATCCAGTACTGGTCTTAGGGGTTGGAAATTCTGGCTACTGTCCAAATCAGGCACGAGATAAGGATGATTGGCTGAAGAATTTGCCAAACCAGAAGTATCCAGAGCTGCTGGAAGTCCTGGAAAAAAGATTAACAGACTCAAGATAAAACTTCAAAAATACTGCCATTTGCTTTTATCAAGATTAGCAAAGAATGTGGGAAATGAAACAGTGGTGGCATTAAACTCTTAAAATAAGGGTGAATAATCCAGGTCCTAAAGAGCATTTAGTTTTACTTTTAATAAATCTCAAACTGGTGTTCAAAAATGACAGCATAAAATCAAAATCAATATTGTACTAAAGAAATCTAAAGAAAGCAAACAGTTTTTGTTGCACCATACTGGCAAATAAAGGAAAGTGTATTACAGCAGTTTACATTCTAGTATACTGGTTAAGAGAAAGCAAAAATTAAAGAGATTTTAATTAGTAGATATAATTAAAAAGAAAAAAAAAGAACATACACAACAATAGTCCAGTCTTCGTTTACCATATACAGTGATCCCTCGCTATATCGCGCTTCGCCTTTCGCGGCTTCACTCTATCGCGGATTTTATATGTAAGCATATTTAAATATATATCGCGGATTTTTTGCTGGTTCGCGGATTTCTGAGGACAATGGGTCTTTTAATTTCTGGTACACGCTTCCTCAGTTGGTTTGCCCAGTTGATTTCATACAAGGGACGCTATTGGCAGATGGCTGAGAAGCTACCCAACTTACTTTTCTCAATCTCTCTCTTGCGCTGACTTTCTCTAATCCTGACGTAGGGGGTGTGAGCAGGGGGGCTGTTCGCACACCTAGACGATACGGACGCTCGTTTAAAAATGCTGAAAGATTATCTTCACGTTGCTACCTTCTGTGTGCAGCTGCTTCGTGAAGCAACATGCTGCACGGTGCTTCGCATATTTAAAAGCTCAAAGGGCACGTATTGATTTTTCACTGTTTGTTTTTCTCTGTCTCTCTCTCTCTCTGCTCCTGACGGAGGGGGTGTGAGCTGCCGCCTTCAACAGCTTTGTACAGGCGGTGCTTCGCATACTTAAAAGCCAAACAGCCCTATTGATTTGTTTGCTTTCCTCTCTTGCCTGAAGAAGGGGCCTGAGTTGCCTCCAAAGCTTGCATATTGTAATCTTTTTAGTTAGCCAATAAAAGGTGTCATTTTGCTTGGCTTTTCTCTACTCTCCGTTTCTGACAGTCTGTGCTCCTGAGGCGCACTCCTTTGAAGAGGAAGATATGTTTGCATTCTTTTAATTGTGAGACTGAACTGTCATCTCTGTCTTGTCATGGAGCACAGTTTAAACTTTTGAAAAAGAGACAAATGTTTGTTTGCAGTGTTTGAATAACGTTCCTGTCTCTCTACAACCTCCTGTGTTTCTGCGCAAATCTGTGACCCAAGCATGACAATATAAAAATAACCATATAAACATATGGTTTCTACTTCACGGATTTTCTTATTTCGCGGATGGCTCTGGAACGCAACCCCCGCGATGGAGGAGGGATTACTGTATATTATCTTACAACCGAAAGTATTTATATTTATTAGTAAAAGGAAATACATATTAAATGTACAGAAACCAACTTGTTTTTTCAAAAGGTAATTTAAATCAACAGGCAATTTTAATACAATCAAAAAACTGCTTTAATAAATCAGTCCTACAATGTAACACTGATTTTATTGGATTAAAACATTCTTTGAAAGTTTTAATTCTGTTAAACATATTGAAAACTATCTACAAGCAAATCTTACTCTTTGTTAAATTATCACAAACACCAACAATCTTTTATCCCCAGAATTAAGGAAATTATTCAGCAAATTAACACTTCTTTAATACAGCCAGAGAAAAAAAAAATCTGTTGTCTATAGCCAAAATTTCCTTTGCCATGTTTAGAAAATATTTTAACTGATGATGGAGCATGCTATGCTTTTTTTAGAACACTACGTGAAGTATGCAAATCACTGGTACATTCTAGCCAAACGAACTTTATTGGCACCATCACACACAAATATTACTTTTTTTAAATGTTACTGACACAGTAGACTTGACCAGATAAGGTTTTTTTTCTTTAAAACTATGCTTGACATGATATACAGTATGTCTAAACCTTTTTAATGACTAAAGAACAAGAAGTGTGTGGATTACAATAAAATATGACATTTCAGATTGGAATGGAAGTAAGAGTAGTAGTTAAACAGAATACCACAGTCGGTGACTGAAGTGAGGATTGGGAACAGGAGAAGTGTCTGTTTCTCTGCATCAGAAAGTCAAAATCATGTTAACAATCTTTGCGTCACAGATATCTGACTGCTTTAGGATTATGAACAAAGCTTTACTCAAGGTTACATTCATAGTACTGTATTACATTTAATTCTGAGACTGATCTTATAGTTGCTCAACTGGAAAAGTTCACATAAAGTATGATCAAATGGATGTGAGGAGGGAGAGAGAGGGGTTGAAATGGCTTCAGATTCCTCAACGTTGGGCAAAACACCCTACAACTAACTAGCTGGCTAGGTGGGTGGGGCGCCACAACAATGAAATGAATTTGAGTTACAATTAACATTTGAAGTGATGAAATATCCGCAGAAGCGTGGAGTGCCACCTCTGTAATATGATGCCACGAGTTTAGGTCAATACCCTTTTTTGATAGTGCTATTCTTACTTGCAAGCTAACCGGGTACATCTGCAACTGAAAAATGCAAAAAGGTTAAAAAAGAAAAATTTCTGTCTACCTAAAAGTAGGTATTTAACCAAGGATTTTAAAAGCAATGGTAATAATGTGTTGAACAACCTAAATAAGGAACCAAGGCTAAAGCTACTTCAAATTTAAATATCCTTTCACTTGAGTATGGATTGAGCTAAAAACAGTCATCAAAAAGAACAGTGGGAAAAGAGAGATAAAGGCAGTTTTTTCACCTACCTTTATGGGTCTAAGGAGATTTTGAAAAAACATTTAGAATATATACACTCCATGTATGCTATGGATCTGCTTCAAACTGCATGATCTGACCCTTCCATTACATATGCTCAAATCTTTTTGTTTTATTTTTGTTGATGCAATAAGACTGCCTCTGGCTGTAATCAAAAGCTGAACCCATTATACAATGGAGAGAATGCTCCACACATTAACTGGTTTTAGTGAAACTAGTGTGTTTGAATACTAGTGACAAGTAACAGTCAGGCACCATGGATATGAAAATGTGTCCTGATAGCCATGCCACTGGAGTAGGGAACATACGATTTTAAAAAATGTCTTCCAAATGTACAGTGTAAAAAAAAAAAAAATTCTATAGCAAGTTAACCTAAAAATTTCTTGACATTTTTTTCAGAATCAAATACAAGTCTTGATTTACTCTACGTCTATCTCAATATACCCAAATAATACAGCCAGGCAAAAGCCAGCAGGAGCTTTTTTTTTCTGTATTTCCCCAACATTTATCTTTTGGGACTTTTTACCTCTGAACATCATTGCTCATTGTTTGTGGGGACAAAAACTTTGGACTTTTCCCAGCTGCAGTTGGTTTTAACTTTTTAATTATTACCCTAACTTTAGATTAGTACTTGCCTAGATTGCTATTTGAAAGTTTCTACACACTTTGATCATATAAAAAAATAAGATAAATTGAAAAAATGCTTCACTTACACTTTCTTCATAAGAATTTGTAGGGGATCCCTGTGTATGCATACATAAATAAGGGAATTGTTGCATATATTAAGTAATACTGCAAGTTGTACAAACTGCATTTTTTACTTTGTGTGCCAAAATACAGAGGCAATAGCAACCACTACAAACAATTCATGAAACACCTTGATACTAAGGATCTCACTTCCACCTTTCAAAGCATTACATACCATGAAAGCTTCCATCTTCCAATGTCCTGCTCAACACTTTTGTGTATTTGTTAATCAGGTTCTGAATTAGGCAACTATCAAACCTTGCTGGCACATCAGTAGACAAAGGGCTAAACTGTTGCAAGGATTCAAAATGCCCAGCAGAAGTTGGGTAAAAGGGAGTTAAATAACTCTTGGTATCATCGGCCAGCACTGAATGTAGAGAGGAACCTGTGCAAAACATTAAACACAATATTGTGAGACCCCTTAACATTCTATTGTACATACTGAGACATTATTCTTAAATTTTTTTTTTAAAGAAGAACAGAGTACAAGGACAAATGGTACACTGAGGTAGGTAAATGACTGAAAAAAGTTATAGCATTGACATAAGCTACAGTAGAAATAAAGTATGTGACTCTTTTGGAATTATAATGAGGTTGGTTTAACTGTATTAAATGCTCTGGTAGCTTCTTGGGCACACCTAATTAAAGTTAGAACAGTATATTTTATATATAACAAAAAATAAAGTCCACACCTTTTCCAAATACATTTCTTCCATTAAGGTAACAGGCATATGACAGCAGTGTCCAACAAAAGAAAAGAGCATTAAAAACTAGTCATCTCTAAGTGCCCCCACATAACAAGAAAATATCCTTAACGATACAAAAACAGCAAACAAGGGAACAAACAGCACCTGTGATTCATACTACTGGGTAGGAAAGGCAACTAGTGTACAGGAAACTCAAAAGATCAATTTGTGAAAAGGACAGGTTAATGGCAGTGTATTTATGCCTAGGATGGGGCATAGATGAGCAGTAGTAGTTAATGACCAAAACCCTATTAACAAAGATTACTTCTAATAAATGTTCAGCACTAAACTGGTTACAATTTATATTTACAGATGAATGCTCACAATTCTACCTATATACAGAATTGAATTTTTACACCTGGCAACCTAGTTAACTCACAGCCTCTCTTATTACAGCATCTTGCCATTTCAAACAGCTAAGAGAAAGAACAAAATCGGTCTTAGGAAATGGAATGAAAGATTCAGGGATGCACACAGCAATAAAGCTCTAAAATAGAGATGTAAAAGCAGCAGCACACTCTCCCACTGATCATGTGGTACTGTTACAACTAACTAAAAGTTTTACAATTGCTGGACGTTGCTCCAAAGAAAAGTATCTTGAGCCACAACCTACACAAAATAACTGAGATCAGCTTTTTGCAAAGCATGTCTTTTTTCAAGTTATTTTCAATGTACATACTGTACATCAAAAGTCACAATACTACCCAACAAATAAAGCAAAAAGATACATCATAAAGTACTTATTAAACCTAGCTATACCTAACTTGCTTCAAACCATTTAGCTATGTGAAAAATTTTTCTGTAGAATAAAACAGGTATGTTATATAAAACAAATGTTAAATATTGAATCTTAAAAGGTCTTTGATGGTTTATGCATATGTACATTACAACAACTGGCGTCCATAATGGCTCAATGTTTAACATATGAAACTCTCTTGAAAAAAACTACAATTGAATATTACACAATGTTAAAAATGTCAGAAAGGCATGATGAATTCAGGCCAACGAAATGGTCCGTTTAACCAAACATAAAAACTTAAATCAAATAAACTGTATTTAAAAACAGGTTTTGAATGTTATTTAATAGGGTGAGATACAACTAAATAAAATTTTTTTTGCAAATTAATAATGTAAAATGCATAAGAATTTTACCTTCATCAGCTTTATTATTCCTAGAGTGAAAATGTAAAGCTAGCTGTATTTTATGAAAAACATTTATTGAAATGATTTGCAATGTCTTCCCATGGGCTCACCACCTATGGGAGGGGCCAAGGAGGTCGGGTGCAGTGTGAGTTGGGTGGTGGCCGAAGGCGGGGACCTTGGCGGTCCGATCCTCGGCTACAGAAACTGGCTCTTGGGACGTGGAATGTCACCTCTCTGAAGGGGAAGGAGCCTGAGCTAGTGCGCGAAGTTGAGAGGTTCCGGCTAGATATAGTCGGACTCACCTCGACGCACAGCTTGGACTCTGGAACCAATCTCCTTGAGAGGGGCTGGACTCTCTACCACTCTGGAGTTGCCCCCGGTGAGAGGCGCCGAGCAGGTGTGGGTATACTTATTGCCCCCCAACTTGGAGCCTGTACATTGGGGTTTACCCCGGTGGACGAGAGGGTAGCCTCCCTTCGCCTTCGGGTGGGGGGACGGGTCCTAACTGTTGTTTGTGCGTATGCACCGAACAGCAGTTTGGAGTACCCACCCTTTTTGGAGTCCCTGGAGGGGGTGCTAGAGGGCATACCTTCTGGGGACTCCCTCGTTCTGCTGGGAGACTTCAATGCTCACGTGGGCAATGACAGTGAGACCTGGAAGGGCGTGATTGGGAGGAATGGCCCCCCTGATCTGAACCCGAGCGGTGTTTTGTTATTGGACTTCTGTGCTCGTCACGGATTGTCCATAACGAACACCATGTTCAAGCATAGGGGTGTTCATATGTGCACTTGGCACCAGGACACCCTAGACTTCAGTTCGATGATCGACTTTGTGGTCGTGTCGTCGGACTTGCGGCCACATGTCTTGGACACTCGGGTGAAGAGAGGGGCGGAGCTGTCAACTGATCACCACCTGGTGGTGAGTTGGCTTCGATGGTGGGGGAGGATGCCGGTCAGGCGTGGTAGGCCCAAACGTGTTGTGAGGGTCTGCTGGGAACGTCTGGCAGAGCCCCCTGTCAGAAGTAGCTTCAACTCCCACCTCCGGCAGAACTTCGACCACATCCCGAGGGAGGTGGGGGACATTGAGTCCGAATGGGCCATGTTCCGTGCCTCTATTGTTGAGGCAGCTGACCGGAGCTGTGGCCGTAAGGTGGTCGGTGCCTGTCGTGGCGGCAATCCCCGAACCCGCTGGTGGACACCGGCGGTGAAGGATGCCGTCAAGCTGAAGAAGGAGTCCTACAGGACCCTTTTGTCCTGTGGGACCCCGGAGGCAGCTGATAGGTACCGGCAGGCCAAGCGGAATGCGGCTTTGGTGGTTGCTGAGGCAAAAACTCGGGCGTGGGAGGAGTTTGGGGAGGCCATGGAGAATGACTTTCAGATGGCTTCGAGGAGATTCTGGTCCACCATCCGGCGTCTCAGGAAGGGGAAGCAGTGCAGTGTCAACACTGTATATGGTGGGGATGGTGCGCTGCTGACCTCGACTCGGGACGTTGTGGGTCGGTGGGGGGAATACTTCGAAGACCTCCTCAATCCCATTAACATGCCTTCCAATGAGGAAGCAGAGCCTGGGGACTCAGAGGTGGGCTCCCCCATCTCTGGGACTGAGGTCACCGAGGTGGTCAAAAAACTCCTTGGTGGCAGGGCCCCGGGGGTGGATGAGATACGCCCGGAGTTCCTCAAGACTCTGGATGTTGTAGGACTGTCTTGGCTGACACGCCTCTGCAACATCGCATGGACATCAGGGACAGTGCCTCTGGATTGGCAGACCGGGGTGGTGGTCCCCCTCTTTAAGAAGGGGGATCGGAGGGTGTGTTCCAACTACAGAGGGATCACACTCCTCAGCCTCCCTGGAAAAGTCTATTCAGGGGTCCTGGAGAGGAGGGTCCGTCGGATAGTCGAGCCTCGGATTCAGGAGGAACAGTGTGGTTTTCGTCCTGGTTGCGGAACAGTGGACCAGCTCTATACCCTTAGCAGGGTCCTGGAGGGTGCATGGGAGTTTGCCCAACCAGTCTACATGTGTTTTGTGGACTTAGAAAAGGCATTCGACCGTGTCCCTCGGGGAATCCTGTGGGGGGTACTCCGAGAGTATGGGGTACCGGCCCCCCTGATAAGGGCTGTTCAGTCCCTGTACGATCGGTGCCAGAGCTTGGTCCGCATTGCCGGCAGTAAGTCGAACCCGTTTCCAGTGAGAGTTGGACTCCGCCAGGGCTGCCCTTTGTCACTGATTCTGTTCATAACTTTTATGGACAGAATTTCTAGGCGCAGCCAGGGTGTTGAGGGGGTCCGGTTTGGTGGGCTCAGGATTGAGTCACTGCTTTTTGCAGATGATGTTGTCCTGTTTGCTTCATCAGGCCGTGATCTTCAGCTCTCTCTGGATCGGTTCGCAGCCGAGTGTGAAGCGGCTGGGATGAGAATCAGCACCTCCAAACCCGAGACCATGGTCCTCAGCCGGAAAAGGGTGGAGTGCCCTCTCAGGGTTGGTAGCGAGATCCTGCCCCAAGTGGAGGAGTTCAAGTATCTCGGGGTCTTGTTCACGAGTGAGGGAAGAATGGAGCGTGAGATCGACAGGCGGATCGGTGCGGCATCCGCAGTAATGCGGGCGTTGCATCGGTCTGTCGTGGTGAAAAAGGAGCTGAGCCGCAAGGCGAAGCTCTCAATTTACCAGTCGATCTATGTTCCTACCCTCACCTATGGTCATGAGCTATGGGTAGTGACCGAAAGAACGAGATCGCGAATACAAGCGGCTGAAATGAGTTTCCTCCGCAGGGTGTCTGGGCTTTCCCTTAAAGATAGGGTGAGAAGCTCAGTCATCCGGGAGGGGCTCAGAGTAGAGCCGCTGCTCCTCCGCATCGAGAGGAGTCAGATGAGGTGGCTCGGGCATCTGATCAGGATGCCTCCTGGACGACTCCCTGGTGAGGTGTTCCGGGCACGTCCAACCGGGAGGAGGCCCCGGGGAAGACCCAGGACACGCTGGAGGGACTATGTCTCTCGACTGGCCTGGGAACGCCTTGGGATTCTCCCGGAAGAGCTAGAAGAAGTGGCCGGGGAGAGGGAAGTCTGGGTATCTCTGCTCAAGCTGCTGCCCCCGCGACCCGACCTCGGATAAGCGGGAGACAATGGATGGATGGATGGATTTGCAATGTGTTCAATTATTTCCTTGCAACTCATTAATTGGGACTACAAAGGTAGACTAAGGAAATTGTGAGATTCAGGATTGAATAGACAAAAAAAAAAAAAAAAAAAAGGAACAGTTGTGTTAAGTAAAAGAAAGTAATGAAACATCAGGACAGACAACTACTATACAGTGGAACCTCGGTTCACGTACAAATCGGTTTACGACCAAAAAGTTTGCCAAACTTTTGCATCTGTTCACGACCACACACTCGGTAGAAGAACAAGCCAGTTTCCCTTTCGGTTTGTACGTGTTCAGTCTCTCCCTGTGCATTTCCTGTGCAGCGAGCGAGAGAGAGAGCGCCACACACATGCGAGAGACACACACACACACACACACATACATACAGGTGCGTGAAAGAGAGAGACACACACACACAGGTGCGAAAGAGAGACACAGACACACATACACACACACAGGCGCACGAGAGAGAGAGACACACACACACACAGGCACGCGAGAGAGAGAGACACACACGTGTGCGCGAGTGCACACACACACACACAGGCGCGCGTGCGAGAGAGAGAGAGAGAGAGAGAGAGAGAGAGAGAGAGAGAGAGAGAGAGAGACACACACACAGGCGCGCGAGAGAGAGGGCTGGACGCATAAGGTAGGAAGGCAGTTAAAGAATGCACTGAGCTTATTTTTGTTTTCACTTCTGTTTACAGCGATCGGTTCGTTGCGTGCATTGTTACTTTTCTTGGTGGTTTATTAAATTACGGATTTTTTCAAATGTTCATTTTTTTCCTTGTGCTTAAATCTCATTAAAAAAAAAAAAAAAAAAGTGTTTTTAGCCAGCGGTTGGTAGCACTATAGCGCGAACTATTGCAGTGTTAGTTTTCTCTGTTGTTCAAGGTTTTCTCAGTGTTATTCAATGTTTTTACATTTAGTTTACTATTACACAGTGCATTCTATGGTTTAATTAACTATATTTGTGCTTAAAAACATATATATTTACATACAGTTCATATAGTCTGGAACGGATTAATTGTATTTACATACAATCCTATGGGGGAAATTGCTTCGGTTCATGACCAAATCGGGTTACGACCAGAGTTTTGGAACGAATTATGGTCGTGAACCGAAGTTTCACTCTACATACTGTTAAACAAACAAACAAAAAAAAATAGACAAATGGAACATGCTGCTTTTTGTTCACTGAAATAGATAAAGCCGAACATATGAAAGCAGGCTAAATAATCAATTTAAAGATAAATGAAAATGTAATTAAAATACAAACCAGTAGCAGTTGCACCCAATTCTTCACTCAAAGGAGAACAACTTCCAGTAGATAATGTCGTTGAACAGCAGTCCTCATCATGTAGACTTGAGACTTGTGGCAAAACTAATTCACCTGTCTGCTGATAACCATTCGACAGCCAAATGAGATGTTAAAAAAAAAAAAAAAAAAAAGAACAAAATCAAAAGCTGAATCTAAAAATGCACTGTATCCTTATATACAAGGTAATTATGCTCAAAGATGGAGCTCAGTTCAAGTGTAGACACCATCATGAAATATGTACAGTGGTACATACTTCAGAAAGTTCTTTGTTTACATCATAGCTCAGAAAATGAACTCTCACAGACACACCAATCCACTCGGTTCCTTTCTCTCAAACACACACACACACACAGACACACGCAAGCGCACACACAAAGATGGACAAACATTAAGCTTCTCTGACAAATAATCACACACTGGAAAATTTTTCACAATGGTCATATTTGGCTAATTTTCATCATTGATCAGCATATTAAATGCAGACCTCAGAGGGGCCAACCAGAACCTGTAATAAAGTTTACACACTTTGATGTATGAGGAGACTATAGAAGAACACAGAATGTGGAACTAACCTGGATGTCAGCAGTGGACTGAGAAGTTAGTCTGCCAGGGTATCTCACCACTCCTCTTCCAACATCTGCTGAATAACTGGGCAAATCAGTGGACACCAATGATGGGAGTGCTGTGGGCAAAACGAACATTTAACATCAAAGCCTCGAAGAAGATTAATAACTGATAAAAGATACTGTAAATTAATTTTATCTCACGCAAGTCAAAGCAAAAAAGTTTATAAACAAATATGTTTTAACTGCTAGGGGAATGCTGCTACAATATCCATACCAATATCAAATAGAAAGGCCAGATATCTGGAATTGGGGGGAGGGGGATTTTGATAAAAATTTACAGAACAGGACCAGAATAGTGGTACAATTCAGTGTAAATAATATGTAAAAAAAAATGTAAAGTCAAGCTGATACTAGGGATATCACAAGAAGTCAAAACTTGGGTACCAAATCTATGCTAAAATTCTGAAAAGGTACCGTCCTGTTTTTTGTGTTTAAAATGGTTTTGGTAGTACCAAGTAAAAGTCGGTACCATACTGATGCTTAAATCAGTGAATGCAACTGGATGTATTACTTTAGTAGGCACAATTATACGTGATACAAATCAGAATGCCACACAGGGGTAAGCATTGCTTTCAAATCCCTCGGGGTGGGGAAACAGTAAAAGTCATTTCCGGAAATGCTTCAGGTCAGGGAAAATTCATACATATCAAAAAAAAGTGGAATTATACAGTTAGCTCAGAAACACATTCATGCATTCTATGAGGACATGATGTCACAAATTAGGTGCAAGTTATAATGGTTTAACTTGTAGATGGGCAGATTAAATCGCTTTTAAATACCATGTCCTACACTTTCCTGATAAAAGAACAGAGGCATTGCATTAATTCTCTGCCTACAGGTTTCCATCTTAAAGTGCTATCAAGAGTCATAGGCGAACATCTTGCACACATCTTGAATAATGCATATAGGTTTGTGGGATATGGGAGGAAGGTGCAAAGCTGTGCTACCAAAGCTGTAGAAAGCAAACATCAAATCAAGTTTCAAATGAATTGGCTATTTAGCTAACCAGCAATTAAATGAAACGCTTCATTTGTTAATATCAAAATAAAGTTTAGATATTCGATGCTTCAAAGCATGCCTCCACTGTAATATGAAATGTATGGTGTTAACAGGAATGTATTGCAGACACAGTTATACCAATACAGACAAAACAGCATATAAACATTAAATTTTTGGATATTTTTTTTTTTTTTTTTAAATCAAATTAATGTTTGGGAGTATAACCCGTCAAATGTGTCAAATGTAGTAAAAGCCCATGCACTATACCCTATATGCAGTATCTCAGTTACAATTAATTGAATACAGGTAACACCAGTTAAATTAATTTACTACTTCTGGATTGGTTATTGCTTAGTCTGTGTACAAAGTTTGACCACTCATTCAAGATGTTTTGAAAAATGACCAACAAAAACTGTTTTTACAAGAGTTTGTGAATTATAGATTAATGAAAATCTGACAAGTATGAATTCACACAGGAAGTCTTGAAATTGGGACAAATGAAAAAAAAATAGCTTGGAAATCTAAAGAAGCAGGAGTCTGAGACATTTCAAATTTGAATCAATTTGATTCATTCGCTAAATATTAAGGTTTTTTATTTTAAACCAGCTAATGATTAAATTATAAATCTTACTAAAGCAAAATGTTAGAAACCTAACATACTATATATATAATATTACACTCTATTGATTTTAAAAGCATGTTTAAATAGTTTAAATGAAAATATCCTAAATAATTTTGGAATTACAAATTCAACAATAAAGATATGTTTGAATTTTTTAGTAGTATTTTAAGTAATGTCTTCAGTTACAGGTTTAAAAAAAAGTCCAAGAATAAATAAAAATATTTTAAAATTAGAACAACTCCTCTACACTGGGAAAATGCTGATGTCTACCACACATTAAATTCAGGTTTTGTTTTGTAACTTGTTATTTATGAATGACAATACTAGTTTATTTAAATAATTGCTGGGCAACTACTTGACTTATATACCACTATTTTAAATTTGCAGTTAGTATTTATACATTGTATATTCCATTGCAGGAAAGGCATAATAGTGTCCACTTGGATAATAATTACTTTTTAATTAAGATGGGAATAGGGATTTCTGTTTTTGCTATGGTATTGAATAGATATCGCATATTATGAAATTTCACTGGCATTGGTACAGAATACAAATATTCTGGTATTGTGACATCCCTACATAGAAAAAGATCTAGTTGCAGTGGCTCTATTCCTTCTAGTATCCTTTTTAATAGCACACATTCACACAAATCATCGGTGGTCAATAATCTAATAGCCCTTTCCTTCATTGTACCCCAATGAACATACGCGACACACACCACAATTAATTCCTGGGAGTAAACAGTCAATGTCATTAAAGTAAAAATTAAAATTCATGGACACATTGTATGTAAGCACCACAATAAGTTGGTTACTACATATATTCAGGAGTGAATGTGACTACATACTAGGATAATGCGCATAATATGAATGTCAAGTTAGTGTTTACTTCAGTCAATTTACTAGAAATTCATTAACTGGAAATTATTTTTTCTGGCCATGTGCCAGCATGCAAAAGATTAGTTCCTGCCGCACTGCTGGGAGAAGCTTGTAAACCCTGCGACCTTGAATTGGAGTAAGCCAGTTCACTAATACAATGATAAGACTTAAAAATCAAGACAGTTTTATTTCAATCATTTTGGCTACTCTGTATTGAAGAGATTTTATGCTGAATGAGTTAATTACTGGATTGCCAGGCTCCGCGGGTCCTCAAAATTACTAGTATACTGGACTATCAAAATGCATTATGCATATACAGTGGTGTGAAAAACTATTTGACCCCTTCCTGATTTCTTATTCTTTTGCATGTTTGTCACACAAAATGTTTCTGATCATCAAACACATTTAACCATTAGTCAAATATAACACAAGTAAACACAAAATGCAGTTTGTAAATGGTGGTTTTTATTATTTAGGGAGAAAAAAAAATCCAAACCTACATGGCCCTGTGTGAAAAAGTAATTGCCCCCTGAACCTAATAACTGGTTGGGCCACCCTTAGCAGCAATAACTGCAATCAAGCGTTTGCGATAACTTGCAATGAGTCTTTTACAGCGCTCTGGAAGAATTTTGGCCCACTCATCTTTGCAAAATTGTTGTAATTCAGCTTTATTTGAGGGTTTTCTAGCATGAACCGCCTTTTTAAGGTCATGCCATAGCATCTCAATTGGATTCAGGTCAGGACTTTGACTAGGCCACTCCAAAGTCTTCATTTTGTTTTTCTTCAGCCATTCAGAGGTGGATTTGCTGGTGTGTTTTGGGTCATTGTCCTGTTGCAGCACCCAAGATCGCTTCAGCTTGAGTTGACGAACAGATGGCCGGACATTCTCCTTCAGGATTTTTTGGTAGACAGTAGAATTCATGGTTCCATCTATCACAGCAAGCCTTCCAGGTCCTGAAGCAGCAAAACAACCCCAGACCATTACACTACCACCACCATATTTTACTGTTGGTATGATGTGCTTTTTCTGAAATGCTGTGTTCCTTTTACGCCAGATGTAACGGGACATTTGCCTTCCAAAAAGTTCAACTTTTGACTCATCAGTCCACAAGGTATTTTCCCAAAAGTCTTGGCAATCATTGAGATGTTTCTTAGCAAAATTGAGACGAGCCCTAATGTTCTTTTTGCTTAACAGTGGTTTGCGTCTTGGAAATCTGCCATGCAGGCCGTTTTTGCCCAGTCTCTTTCTTATGGTGGAGTCGTGAACACTGACCTTAATTGAGGCAAGTGAGGCCTGCAGTTCTTTAGACGTTGTCCTGGGGTCTTTTGTGACCTCTCGGATGAGTCGTCTCTGCGCTCTTGGGGTAATTTTGGTCGGCCGGCCACTCCTGGGAAGGTTCACCACTGTTCCATGTTTTTGCCATTTGTGGATAATGGCTCTCACTGTGGTTCACTGGAGTCCCAAAGCTTTAGAAATGGCTTTATAACCTTTACCAGACTGATAGATCTCAATTATTTCTGTTCTCATTTGTTCCTGAATTTCTTTGGATCTTGGCATGATGTCTAGCTTTTGAGGTGCTTTTGGTCTACTTCTCTGTGTCAGGCAGCTCCTATTTAAGTGATTTCTTGATTGAAACAGGTGTGGCAGTAATCAGGCCTGGGGGTGGCTACGGAAATTGAACTCAGGTGTGATACACCACAGTTAGGTTATTTTTTAACAAGGGGGCAATTACTTTTTCACACAGGGCCATGTAGGTTTGGATTTTTTTTCTCCCTAAATAATAAAAACCACCATTTACAAACTGCATTTTGTGTTTACTTGTGTTATATTTGACTAATGGTTAAATGTGTTTGATGATCAGAAACATTTTGTGTGACAAACATGCAAAAGAATAAGAAATCAGGAAGGGGGCAAATAGTTTTTCACACCACTGTACATGCACGTGAATTCAATATTTTGAATTTTAAATCTAATTTGTCACATAATCATCACTTCTACAACAGACCTCAAATTAAAGCTAGTTATGACCGACTCTGCAAAGAATGCACTGAACAGGTCATGCACATTTCACAAAATTACAGGTCTTTATGGACTGGGGCATAGTCATTCTAGAACAGAAAATGATTTTAACTTAAAAACTTTTTGCCACAAAACTGGAAGCACCACGCAATTGTGTAAAAGTCTGTGTATGCTGTAGCATTAACAGTACCCTTACACTGAAAGCAAAGAGCCTTAGCCCAAACCCTGAAGAATAGCCCCAGGCCATTATCACTTCAACAAACTTTATATTAGGCACTACACAGTCTGGAAGTCAGAATTCTCGTGACATTTGTCAAACCCAGAATCCATCCATCAGACTGACAGATAGTGAATGAAACAGGATTTATTGCTCCAAAGAAAACATTTCCACTACTCTATGCTGAAATGGTGGTATGATTTTCACCACTCCAGCTAGTGCTTGGGATAGTGCATAGTGATCTTGGGATTGTGCAAAGCTGCTCTGCCACTGAACCCCATTTCATGAAGTTCCCAATGCATAGTTCTGTTGATGTTGCTTCCAGAGGCAGTCTGGAATTCTGTTCTGAGTGATGCAACAGAAGTTGGGAGCTTGCGCCGATTACAGTGCGTTTCCACACCCACCACACAGCAAACCACCTGGAGAAGAGAAGATTTTAATGTGCTAAACACTTTAGCCCTTGTCAACACTACTGTAAGTCTGCATGGTCATCGACATTGTGGATGAGCTATTATTACTCCTTGACACTTCGACTTCACAATAATAGCACTTACAGCTTAATAGCACTTACAGCTGACAGGGTTTGACCTAACAGTGAAGAAATTTCATATACTAGCTTATGGCAAAACTGTCATCCACCGACACTGCCATTTTTAATTTTACTCAGCTCTTCAGCATGAGTTATTCTACTGCCAATGTTTGTCACTGGAGATTGCATGGATACTTGCTTGATTTTATGCATCCCGTTAACAACGGAGTGTGGCTAAAACACCCGAATTGCATAATGAAGAGGGATGTCCACAAAGTTTGAATATATAGTATATTTCACACTTGACTTCACAGTGCTATAAACTTCAAAAGGAGTTGAACTCAAACAGTCTAAGGAATTCCTAAGGCCTCACTCAAGTCCGATGACAAAGATGACTCCAGCTCTAGCCTCTCCCTCCAGGTCAAATGTCTAGAAGCACAGCTAGTTTCTCTGTGGGTTGAAGAAAACATGGCTGTATCCACTTGAGAAGACACTGAATTGTCAACCCCATCACTGCCAGAAGCAGAGGAATTACATTCTGATGAATCTCCTATAAAAAAGAAAAAAAACAAAAGATGCATAAAATAAAATTAAGTTTGGTTAATGGAATTCACTTATTTTAGAAAATGGAAGCTATTTAACTTCTAATTTAAACAAATGAAAACTGGAAATAACAGGCCATTTAGCCCAACACATCTTATCAATCCCTATTCACTTATGCAAAAATGTCATCAAGTTAAGATTTCAATGTCCCTGTAATTCTATAATCAACAACAGTACCTTTAAACAGCTTGTGTATGCACATCTATGATTTTGATGACACATTTTGAAAAGCTAGTCAAAGGACATTTTTTTTTAGTTATAACATCACTTATTACTGCATAATTTTAAAACACTTGCATTATGAAACACGTTATTTGCTTAAAATGAAAAAAGTAAAAAAAAAAATCAGACTTTCAATATAAATACATCTAGGACAACTAGATCAACTAATCTTATCTCTAGATTTTTAATTCTGTTTATGTCAACCGTTTTGCAATAGCTATGCTGTATTAAAATTAGTTGTGTGTGCTCTGATTTAAGGGTCAGAAACTAGATTACTAATATTAAAAAGAAAAAACAAAAGTAAAAACATCAATAGGGATACACAAAGTTATCACCTATAGTATGTTGAAATATTTTAGAAGAAAATTAGGAGTATTTAAAAAGTAGGCATTTTAAACTTAATATAAAATATCAAACTGTTACAGCATTGCCCCTTTTGGGTTTTACAAATACTAATAAATTTGCAATTTTCTAATAAAATTTGACAAACAAACACAGACATACCTATAGCAAGGCTGTCACTTACAGGTGTTTCTACTTCCGGTATGGCACTGAGCTCATGCTGGCTGATTGAAGCTAATGTTCCAAGCCTATGCTTGGCAAGTGGGGGCTTAATAGGTCGATTATGGTATTCTTTATCATGATGAAAACTGTCCACAATTCCTCCTATAAAAAAGAAAAAAAAAAACAAACAATGAAATTGTGACTTAAATGGGGCACGAATATATAGAGGAAAGCCAGCTTGAAGTTTAATCATCACAATTATGGCTCCGTATCTATCACACACGTTGCATGAAGGCTACCTATAAAAAAAAAAAATCAAAAACTATAGTCATGGAATGCAATAAAATTCTATTCAGTTTTGCGTTACTGTTCTGTGCAGCACATTTTTGTAAATTCCATGATAATTAAGCACACAATTAGAAGAACAAAGTAATTCTGTCTTTATGCAAATCTGATTCATCTTTTTAAGACCCTGTTTTAAGGGCATCAAAATAAGCTTTTGACAGAACTTCTTACTAAAAAAGTCAGTAGCTCTAATGGCTACTGTTCATGCATTTTGTGGTTTCAGGCCTAAAGGTAGACAGGACTGCAGACAGTGGGTAGAATAGGCATGTGCAGTTAGAATAGAGGATCTACCTATTTTTATCAATAATCAAACACTACTATAAACAAAAGGGATGGCCGTCATCTAAATGTTTTGTATTATACACATACATATATACACACACGTCACTTTATTAGGTACACCTATTCAACTAAGGGTGGCACGGTAGCGCTGCTGCCTTGCAGTATGGAGACCTGGGTTCGCTTCCCGGGAGTCTGCATGTTTTCCCAGTGTCTGCGTGGGTTTCCTTTGGGGGCACCGGTTTCCACCCACTGACCAAAGACATGCAGGTTAGGTGCATTGCCGATCCTAAATTGTCCCTAGTGTGTGTGCTTGATGTGTAGGTGTGTGTATGTCCCCTGTGGTAGGCTGGCGCCCTACCCGGGTTTGTTCCTGCCTTGTGCTGGCTGGGATTGGCTCCAGCAGACCCCCCGTGACCCTGTGTTAGGATGTAGTGGTCAATCACATGGCTACTACTCAATGCATTTAGGCATGTACTGTAGACATTATCAAGACAACCTGCTGAAATTCAAACCAAGCATCAGAATGGGAAAGGACGATTCAATTGAGTTTAAATGTGTAAGTAAGTGCCAAACAAGCTGGTATGAGTAGTTCAGAAACTGCTGATCTGCTGGGATTTTCACGCACAGCCATCTCCTCCATCTCTTACAGAGAATGGTCTGAAATAGGTAAAATATCCAGTGGGCAGCAGCTGTCGTGGCGAAAATACCTTGTTCATGCCAGAGGAGAATTGCTAGACTCTTTCAAGCTGATTGAGTTACTGTTGCCTTTCTAATAACCACTCGTTACAACCAAGGTATGCAGAAGAACATTGCTGAATGCACAACATGTCGAAACTTGAAGTAGATGGACTTCAGCAGCAGGAGACGCCACTGGGTTGCTGCTACGGTCAACTAAGAACAGACAATGGAGGCTACATTTCGCACAGGCTCACCAAAAGTTGCGTGGTCTGAGCAGAGATGGTAAGGTCAGAATTTGGTGTCAACAACATGTAAACATGGATCCAACCTCCCTTGTATTAATAGTTCAGGCTGGTGATGGTGTAATGTTCTGGGGGATATTTTCATGGCACACTTTTGGGCCCTTCAGTACCAATTGAGCATCATTTAAATGCCACAGCCAACATGAGTTTTGTTGCTGACCATGTCTATCCCTTTATGACCGCAGTGTACCCATCTTCTGATGGCTACTTCCAGCAGGATAACACGCCATGTGACAAAGTTCAAATCATCTCAAACTAGTTCTTCGAGACATTACCATGAGTTCACTGTACTTAAATGGCCTCCATAGTCACCAAATCTCAATCTAATAGTGCACCTTTGGGATGTGGTGGAATGGAATAGTTATATCACAGATGTGCAGGGGACAAGTCTGCAGCAACTGTGTGATGCTATCATGTCAATATGGACCAAAATCCCCTAGAAATGTTTCCAACACTTTGTTGAACCTATGCCATGGCAGTTCTGAAGGAAAAAATGGGTCCAACCCAGCACTAGCAAAGTGTACCTAATAAAGTGGCTGGTGAGAGAGGGTGTGTGTGTGTGTATTAATTTTTATACATACATACACACAGACAAACAAATTTACATATATACACACAAACACACAAAAATCACAATTTTGTAGGACAAAAGGGCCTCAAGTTATAGCACCATTGCTTAATCACGTGTAAAAGAAGTACTGTGTAAACAACTACAGTGCCATTCATAATGCTTGGAACCAAGACATTTTTCCTTGATTTACCCCACTGCTCCAAAGTTTAAAGTTAAAAATCAAACAATTCAGACATGACTGTGACATCAGAAGGCTGTGAAAAACATTGCAGCAATCCCAGCAGACTGCTGTTTTAAGGTGGTGCATGCACCACCTTTCTTTGAGGGCCATGGTTCAGAATGTTATTAGTTTGTATTTTGTAAGACAGTGCATTTGGTGCAGTTAGCAGGCAGCACCCTTTAATTTGGAAGTGCTAATCTCTAAGATATTGCATGGTTAACTCATAATTAATAAGTAGTTTAGCGAGTGTTTCATTATCTTCTTGGACACACCCATCCTCCCACTTTTGTATGTATTGTTTGATGTATGTTTTTGTCACAATTTCCACGCACCTACATGCAATAATTTTTGTTCATTTATGTCATTCACGCAAGTATTTCGGTTTGTGTTAGTTGTATGAGGTCCACTTTAAAGTTTGCAGAAGCAAATGTATATATGAAGAATTGTGGAGAGCAGGTTGAGATGTGAAGGGCATCTCTATTATAAGTAATTATTGTGCAGCCCTATGCAAGACTGGACAATACAAAAATATTTGAATTTTTAAAATTTCTTGAAATTAACTGTGGGATGGGTCATTATTTGTAGTAGTTTTTTTTTTTAATCTAAAGAGCTGCAGGGACCAATTTTTAACTTGCTTCTCCAAGACCATAGGTATATCTCACTCTATTGGATATTTACTAAAGAATTTTGTGCAAACCCATGGGATTTCAGCTGAGATCCATACACCTAAATAATCAAGTGCTGTGTAAAGCTCAGTACAATGCTTTGTCAGAAACAGTTATGTGGTCAAAAATCTATACAAGCAAAATTAAACATACAAAACATTAAACATATAAAAAAGTTTTGATCTACCGGTCATTTCTGTTTTATTATAAATGTCTGCTTAGTGTGTACTTTTGCAGCATTGCTTGAGTAATGGAGCTTTCTTATGATGGTTTATTGCATGCTAACACTTCAGGAGGCACAAAAAGTATACAGACAAAAGTACACAACAAACATACAATGCTTGTACATAAACCCCTGCCTGCATCCCCAAGTTTAATATTACTGACTGTAAACATACATTACACAGAAGAAACATTGTGTAATACTTTGTAAAAAGTCTAGAAGCTGCACCTGTCTATGTTTCAGTACTGTCATAGATGGCAATTGTATATGTAAATTATACATTATATATGAGAGAGAGAGAATATACAACAATGTCAGAGAAGGTGCTGCAAGAGAAGCCATATACATTTCTGTTGGACTTGAATTTTCTACAATATTGAAGGTTGTAAATAACTTGAACCCTATTCCTTTTCAAATTAATTTAAGCTTCAGTTAACTTGCCGAAAGTGGTTAAATTGCAAAAAAAAAAAGTTGAAGTGAATGTAGTATAAGTCATCCTAAAACATCTTAAAAATGCAAACTTTTCAAGGTCATTATACTGGATAATTTGCAAGTCTGAATTAAACAACTCAGAACTGACATTATAGATAAAGAATAGGCTAGGGATTCTTTTTCTAAAAACTATGACCAATTTGACAGGCATAATAGACAGGTACAGTATTGACATGGAAGGTCCAATTAAATACTGATCTGTGAATTGCATTCATCGAACCACATAAGACACAACAGAACCAAATATTCAGGTTTATATTTGCTATCTTACCAGTGAGAGAGGACAAGAGAGACATCCTATCCTGGTCTTTTGCAGAAGACTCATGGAGGGATGATTTTGACGCTTGCAGCTCAGCACCTTTGCCAAAACAAGAAGGATTTAACTTGCTTATTTTACTATTATTCATGATTGGTTCCTGTTCCTGTTGAAAATGTGGTGAAGGGCAGTGTAGACAGACAGAGAGAGAAAGAAAAAACACATGACAAGTATTAATAAAGGTCAAAGTGGCACCTTGAAACTCATATGTATTAGTGTTTTAGCAACTTTGTTCACAAGCCAATGCCTAAACTTCACTTAGACAACTTGCTAAATTTGCGCTACTCAGCTCTGAATTTCTCCACTATGAAGCACAGCTTTGGAAGTACTCCAAGAGACCTGCACATGACACATTGACCATGAAAGTGTCAAATACAAATAAACATGAGTAACATGTTTAAGTGATGCTTAACACATTACGCTTTGATATGTAGATACAGTGGTGTGAAAAACTATTTGCCCCCTTCCTGATTTCTTATTCTTTTGCATGTTTGTCACACAAAATGTTTCTGATCATCAAACACATTTAACCATTAGTCAAATATAACACAAGTAAACACAAAATGCAGTTTGTAAATGGTGGTTTTTATTATTTAGGGAGAAAAAAAAATCCAAACCTACATGGCCCTGTGTGAAAAAGTAATTGCCCCCTGAACCTAATAAGTGGTTGGGCCACCCTTAGCAGCAATAACTGCAATCAAGTGTTTGCGATAACTTGCAATGAGTCTTTTACAGCGCTCTGGAGGAATTTTGGCCCACTCATCTTTGCAAAATTGTTGTAATTCAGCTTTATTTGAGGGTTTTCTAGCATGAACCGCCTTTTTAAGGTCATGCCATAGCATCTCAATTGGATTCAGGTCAGGACTTTGACTAGGCCACTCCAAAGTCTTCATTTTGTTTTTCTTCAGCCATTCAGAGGTGGATTTGCTGGTGTGTTTTGGGTCATTGTCCTGTTGCAGCACCCAAGATCGCTTCAGCTTGAGTTGACGAACAGATGGCCGGACATTCTCCTTCAGGATTTTTTGGTAGACAGTAGAATTCATGGTTCCATCTATCACAGCAAGCCTTCCAGGTCCTGAAGCAGCAAAACAACCCCAGACCATCACACTACCACCACCATATTTTACTGTTGGTATGATGTTCTTTTTCTGAAATGCTGTGTTCCTTTTACACCAGATGTAACGGGACATTTGCCTTCCAAAAAGTTCAACTTTTGACTCATCAGTCCACAAGGTATTTTCCCAAAAGTCTTGGCAATCATTGAGATGTTTCTTTGCAAAATTGAGACGAGCCCTAATGTTCTTTTTGCTTAACAGTGGTTTGCGTCTTGGAAATCTGCCATGCAGGCCGTTTTTGCCCAGTCTCTTTCTTATGGTGGAGTCGTGAACACTGACCTTAATTGAGGCAAGTGAGGCCTGCAGTTCTTTAGACGTTGTCCTGGGGTCTTTTGTGACCTCTCGGATGAGTCGTCTCTGCGCTCTTGGGGTAATTTTGGTCGGCCGGCCACTCCTGGGAAGGTTCACCACTGTTCCATGTTTTTGCCATTTGTGGATAATGGCTCTCACTGTGGTTCACTGGAGTCCCAAAGCTTTAGAAATGGCTTTATAACCTTTACCAGACTGATAGATCTCAATTATTTCTGTTCTCATTTGTTCCTGAATTTCTTTGGATCTTGGCATGATGTCTAGCTTTTGAGGTGCTTTTGGTCTACTTCTCTGTGTCAGGCAGCTCCTATTTAAGTGATTTCTTGATTGAAACAGGTGTGGCAGTAATCAGGCCTGGGGGTGGCTACGGAAATTGAACTCAGGTGTGATACACCACAGTTAGGTTATTTTTTAACAAGGGGGCAATTACTTTTTCACACAGGGCCATGTAGGTTTGGATTTTTTTTCTCCCTAAATAATAAAAACCATCATTTAAAAACTGCATTTTGTGTTTACTTGTGTTATATTTGACTAATGGTTAAATGTGTTTGATGATCAGAAACATTTTGTGTGACAAACATGCAAAAGAATAAGAAATCAGGAAGGGGGCAAATAGTTTTTCACACCACTGTATGTATACTGGCACAATGACTGCTGCATGATGTAGCTGGCAAATAATTCTGGTGCCATTTTTGGCAAAACTGCATATTGTCATTATTGAAATAACACATCTTGATGTGTTACTGTAAGTGGTTCACGAGCCATCAGTTTAAAACTGCATCTCAAAAGCTAAACAGACTAGTTAGGGGTATGCAAATCTATTCCTGCATAACCAGAAGCAGCAAGATGGAATATACAGCATATAACTGTACACTCACCTGAATTTCTGCTATGTTGAATCAGTGCATTCCCAATCAATGAATGTAAGATCAATCAACTGTGAAATTAGTGCTTTTGTACTTGAGCTTTGTTTATACACACAATGCAGCCAAACTCCATCTTTGCATGATGTATAAACTTGATTTAAGTCTCTAGCAACTGCAAAAGTAACATTTTAAAAGACAGTGTGCCTCTGAGTTTTAGAATTTGACATGGATGACATTGGTAGATTGACGATACCCACCCATTCTTACTGTGCTCCTAATGATTTTATAGCCAAAAAAAAAAAAGCAAAGTGAAAAGTACATCCGAAAACAACAAAATCATTTACCTGCAAGAAAGAAACACCCACAAAGTAACATATCCAAAAACTAACCTCAAAAGCATCATTACAGTTTTTGACCAAAAGACAGAAAACTAGAGGAACTTACAAATTACAATTTGCAACTGACCTTGCTTGTTTGTTCTTCTTTAGGAATATCCTGTCTCTGGGTTCCTCTCTCCGGCTCATTTAGTTTCTCACTCAACTGCTTTGATTGACTCTTTTGCCTTTGAAGGATAGCTTCTTGTTGCCTATTCAGCTTCTCCTGTAACTCGCAGAGGCGTCTGTGTTTAGCATGTATTTCTTCCAAAGATAACACCACACCCCTTTCATGCACAGCTGGTACCAAAGACTTGGAAAAGGAAGGTTCAGTCCCTGGAACATCATGTTCCAACATTTCTCTCTCAGAATGCAGTTTCACTTCCTCCATGTCCACAGGCATATTTTTCAGACTTTCATGCTTTAAATTATAATTATCACTTTGCTGCTCTCCTTGTGGTTCAGCTAGCTGAAATGAGGTCTTAACATAGGAATATATTGAGCCTTCATTTATTTCTGAAGAACCACCAGCACAAGTCTTTGGTAAATTATTATTCTTAGATGCTCCATAAGGAGGAAACTTCTTTTCTTGGCATTCCATTTGCAACGTAGAAGGATTATGTGCTAATAACTTCCCTTCTTGCTGGTCTACTTGCTTGGCTAAAGAAAGGTGTGATTCATCTTCTCTCAGTACTTCAGCCTGAGTCACAGGTGTATAACAGGATACTGTGGTACCACTAGAGCATGGCTTCGACAGTGAAGTGGACATCTGCGGATACCTCTTCATTAGCATCATCCGATAGTCATTCAGACGTTTTTGTGCTTCATCAACACACTGCTTGTGACGCCTAAGAAAACAATATTTCAGTTAACAAAAAAAAAAAAAAAAGCTTGTAACTAAACTAACTTTTGAATGCAAACCACAGTGAAAGATACTTAAGAAAAAGAAACGGAAGGAAGCAGAGGCTGCAAGACTGTGTTTAACAATTCTATAAAAATCCATATTACTGTGCGAGTTTGGAAAAAGGAAATTGAAATCTAACAAGAAGCAAAAATTAACCACATAGTAACAGTTAATACCAAAAGATTCAATTACCTTTTTACTAGTATTTTTTTTTAAATTTCCTAACCAACTTATTCCATTTTAGAGTCATTGACATGTATGATATAGACCACGAGTGTCCAATTCCGGTCCTGGCAGGCCACAGGTTTTCATTCTAACCATCTATTTAATTAGTGAGCAGTTTTTGCTGCCGATTAATTTGTTTTGCCTTAGTTTTAACGGACGTGACTCAGACCGCTTAGTTGTTTCTTTTTCCTTAATGAGCAGCCAAACAATGAGACACAAAAGAAGCTGGCACATGGCCAGCTAACCTGAAAATAACCTATTTGGCTGCCATTTAATGAAGAAACGAATCAATTCAGAGGCCTGAATCCTTAAAAACAGGGCTATTAAAATGAAGGGAAAAGGAGTTAATTAGCAGTGAAAACTGCTTGCTGATTAGGAAAAGGGTTAATACTACCAGGACCGGAGTTGGACACCCTGGTGTAGACTATTTCAAAACAACAGTGCATATCAAGATCAGGGATACATTAGATGGTAAGCAAACATTAGGTACTCACATATGAAGTATTGAATGAAGAAGCTATAGGTAGATATAAAGACCCAAGGGTCTTGATAAGGGCAAACTAGTTATGGCCAGAACACCAAAATGGCAAGGCTTATGGGGTGCTCATAGTCGGCCATGATAACTACCTACCAACAGTGGTCTGATGAGAGAGGAAAAAAAAAAAACAAAAAAAAACTGCTGACAGCGAGCTGGATGGCCAAGACTAACTGTCCGCTGTCAATAATGTCTAAAATGGGCATGTAAGTGTTGGAGCTGGGACTCCGATCAATGAAGAAGGTTGCCTAGTCTAATTGATCTAGTTTTGCGTTCCATCATGTGAATGGCTGGGTACATATGGCTTGAGGAATGTGAGGCAGAGTTCAAGGCGTAACCTTTGTGTCCTAATTCCCCAAATCTTAATCCAAGATTAAGTGATATGTGTTAGAAAAACAATAAATCAAATCCACAGTGGCTCCACCTTGAAACTTTGCATGAGTTGTGGTTTCCGACACCAGGATGCTGGTAGCAGATCCTCCAAGACACATCAGAGGTCTTGTAGAGGATATGTCTCGGTGCGTCAAAACTGTTTTGGCAGCTCACAAAGGAAAAAAAACAAAACAACAAAAATGCAAAATAGACTGATGGTTGTGAAGTGACAATTTTAAGACAACTCTTTTTGGAAAACAATATTATAGGTCAAAGCATACATTTTATATCCATAGATCTGTATTTTTATTTTGTATATTTCTGTGTAAGTAGTGTGAGGTGCTTGTGTGACACTATGTAATTCTGTGCTTTATACAAAATTCGTGTCTATAGTCCTTCAGGATTGGAGATGAATACACATCCTTAAAAAAAATGTAATAATAAATGAAGAGTCCTTTACACTGAACTGTTCTTACTGCAGAATTCTGAAGCTGCCTTACCATTACTGGAAACCTGTATGGCTTAATACTGAACACTTGAATATCACATAACTGGTACCAAGTTCTTATCTGTTGCTGTCCTGGGTCCCATGAAAAATGAATATACTAAAATGAGTATTTAAAAAGTAGTAGACAATTTTACATATTCAGGCTAGGGAGTCCGAGAGTGGTGTGTGTATGATTGTGTGTGCTTACAGGCACCTTGATGGACTGAAGTCCTGAGAGAAAGTGCCATCTCTGGTAAGCAGGCAGACAGCAAAAGCAGGCTTCAGATGTGACTTGTTTATACCTGATCAAAATCAAACGAATATTTGACTGCAGGACAATACACTTATGATCAGATGTGGTCCCCTCCAAATAAAAATTTAAAAGGAGGACAATGTGTAATGAACTGTGATTATTGCACTCTTCTTTTACAGACTGACGTGCAATTAAACCAACTAAGACTGCAGGGGGAGGTGGTGTTGGTCAGAAACAAAAACACTCTACTCACCGGTTCTGTTCCAGACAGCGCTGCTGATACTGACGGATCATTTGCAAGTGCTCAGAATCTGTAGCTACAACGTCTAGGAAATGTTCCTGTAAGGAAATAGATGTAAATAAACACTTAAATCCACTAAGCCAAGCACCATGTTTATAGAATTTGTAGACATATGTATAAGCACACAAAAAGCACTTCTGTTTTTTAGACTAGAGTATGAAAAAAACAATTTCCTTAACAGTATAAAAGTGACATGTATTGTCTTAAAGAAAAAAAAAATGCATCTAAGGCACCCGTGTAATTTGGATCTCCAAAAAACAGCAGCAGCTCGGCTAACATGCAAATGGATCTGTTTAACTGCTATACTGTATGTCCGACATACTGTGTGTATTAGCTACCATCACCCTTTTATCATGTGTGTCTAAGGCTTACCGATGACACTTTGGATTTCACAAATTTCATCTTGTGCATACATTCCCAAGCAGTGTATATCATAAAGCAACAGAACATGCAGAAAGAACTGCATCATACACATAGAGAGGAATAAACACACATCAGAAATGGACAAGCCACAGAAGAGTTATTTTAAGGCTAATACAGATGTGCACCTCTGTGATGTTATCATTGCATTCATTTGTGTACTACATTTTAGTGTGCAAACACATATGCTCTTTCCTCCACTGCTCAGCAATGTTTGGATATTTTTGGTATTTATTGCAGCCAGTTTTTATATACTGCCAAGCATGTTACTGTTACTTGGTGTAAAGCAGTGGTACTGAAAGTGTTTTCGAAGTCAAAGCTAACAACACTCCCTCTTGAGCACAGCAGTCACTTATTATAGTAATTCTGCAACAAAATTCTTAATTTTATTAAAGGCATTTATGTGAAAAATACCATGATTCAAATCCATCACTGATACAATGGGTATAGAAAAGAATCACCCCCTTCGAAATATTCCTATTTTCTTGCTTTACAGCCTAAATGAACACACACACACAAAATATTTCTTCCCAGCGCAACCTATAACATCCAAGTGGAAGATATTACAGCTGCAGTTCAGAAAAATAAAAAATCCAAAACAAGACATACTGAGATTAATAAAGGATCACTCCCCCAATGTCAATATTTTGTTGAACCACCTTTTGCTTTAATGACAGCCTTGAGTCTGTTGGGATACTTCTCTATTTGTTTTGCACATCTAGATTAAGCAATATTTGCCCACTCTTCTTTACAGAACTGATCAAGTCAAATTGGATGGCGAGTGTTGGTGGACTGCTATCTTCAAATCTTTCCACAGATTTTCAATGGAATTTAGGTCTGGGCTCTGACTGGGCCACATGAGGATATTCACTTTTTTCTCCTTCAGCCACTGTGTGGTCAATTTTGCTGTGTGTGTGTTGGGTTTTGTCATGTTGAAAGGTGAACATTCTGCCCATCTTCAACTTTCTGGCAGAGGATAGCAGGTTTTCCTCAAGAATTTGACAGTATTTTGCCCCATCCATTTTTCCTTCTACCCTAGAATGAGCCCCAGGCCCTGCGGCAGAGAAACACCCCAACAACAGAATGCTGCCACCTCTATGCTTTACTGTAGGTATGGTGTGTTGTGGGTGGTGAGCTGCATTGGATTTCTGCCAGGTGTACCATTTGGTATTGAGGCCAAATAATTTGATTTTGGTCTCATCTGAAAATAAGACCTTTTCCCACTTGGCATCAGAATCTTCAAGCTGCATTCTGGCAAAGCTCAAATGAGCCTTAATGTGGCCTTTCTTGAGAAGTGGCCATTTCCTTGCGACCCTCCTGAGCAAGCCACAACTGTGGAGCGCTTGTGAAATTGTTGTCACATGCACACAATGACCACTCTTTGCCATAAAATCCTGTAACTCCTTCAAAGTGGCCATTGGCCTCTTGGTAGCCTCTCTTACCAGTTTCCTCCTTGCTCTTCCATCCAGTTTGGAGGGACGGCCGAATCCAGGGAGGGTCCTAGTAGTACCAAACACTTGCCACTTCTTTATTATGGACTTTACTGTGCTCCTTGGGATTGATAAAGCTTTTGAGATTTTTTTGTATCCATCTCTTGCCTTTTGTCTGTCCACAACTCTATGCCTGAGATCTTTTGAAAGTGGCTTGTCACCCAGTTGTTTGCTGTCAGTTGCACTACCAAGCAAGGGAATGCTCCAGGAACAGCTGTTTTTATGCTTCACTAATCACACTGATTACAATTGATCACAGGTGGAAGCCAGTAACCATGGTCTGCAATGGAAATGGTGGTTACTTACACCTGATTGAGTTTGCAAATATTGTTTGGGGGGGGGGGGGGGGGCGGTGGGGGGGGAGGGACTGATCCTTTATTAATCCCAGCCTTTCTCATTTTTTTTTTTTTAATTCTTCAGAACAGTAGCTGTGATATCTTTAACTTGGATGTTAAAGATTGCATTGAGTAAGTAAAGCTGGAAAAAATATTGTTTTGTGTGTTTTCATTTAAAGGCTGTAAAGCAAAAAAATGGGAATATTGTTTTCTATACCCACTGTATATTTACATGACAAAATCCTGGATTTCAGCCAGCAATTCATTGCAACTCCTCACCATGAAGATCAGTTAACAAGTAATCACAAGGAGCAAACGGGAGCAGAGCAGGAAGATGTGGAATTGAAGAAAGCTGTTGGCATCTGTAATAAAGTAAGTGTGCGCTGTGCGATGGTAGTTGTAGAGTCATTTCTCATGTATCCTTTTTTATTATTTATTTACTAGTGTCGATGGTGGCTGCCAACCTTAACTATTACAAATAAATACCCAAGTAAATACAAGGTAACATAGTTGAGAGATTTAAAAGTCACTTTGCCCGGATGACTATAGGCTTGCAGACCACTTGACTTGCACCTGGGGACCACTGTTGGTGGTCCATAGCCACACTTTGAGGACCTCTGGCCTAGAACAACCTCGAGAGCAATAAAGTTCTTGATACAGAAAATCATGCCTATAATGAGCTTGCTGGACATCCCATTCCAAAACCATGGGTATTAACATGGAATTGGCTCTCTTTTGCTGCTAAAACAACCTCCCCTTTTCTGGGATGGCTTTCCAGAAGATGATGGGAATTGTGGGAATTTGTAGTCATTCAGTTAAAAGCGCATTTGCAAGGACATGTACTGATGTTGGACAACCCATGATTCACAATACATATTCCAATTCATTCTGAAGGTGTTTAACAGAGCTGAGGTCAGGGATACATATAGGAATTCCTCTGCACCAGACTTCACAGTCATTACAGACCTGGCTTTGAGCATAGGGTCACAGTTATAGTGGAAAAGAAAAGGGCCTTCTCCAAACTTGGGTTACAAATCTGGACAATTGTTTAAAAATCTTTGGATGCTGTAGCATTAGTGGTACCCTTCACTGGCTCCAACGAGTCTAACCCAAACCCTCTCTTTCAGCAAACTTTATATTAAGCCCTGCGTGGTCTGGAAGGTAGTATCCTGGCATCCATCAAACTGCCAGTTAAAGCGCGATTCATTACAGCAGAAAATGTTTCTACTACTACCACCACCAGAGTTCAATGGTGGTGTGCTTTACACCACTCCATTCCATAAATGGTGATCTTAGGCTTGCATGCAGCTACTCACCAACAGAGAGCCAATTTATGAAGCTCCCAGAACATAGGTTTTATGCAAATGTTACTTTCAAAGGCAGTTTGGAATTCTGCAGGGAGAAATGTAGAAGAGAGGTGACTTTTATGCGCTCTGCAATTAGCACTTGAAATTCCCCTTCTACGAATCTGGATGGTCTACTACTCTGTAGCCAAGTTGCTGCTACTCCTAGATATTTCCACTTCACAATAATAGCACTTATAGTTGACTGGGGCAGATCTACTGAAGCAGAAATTTCAAATGCTGGCTTCGGACAAAGGTGGCACTTATGACAGTGCCATGTTTAAAAGTCACCAAAAACTTAAGTATAACCCATTCTACGGTCAATGTTTATCAATGGAGAATGCATAGTTATGTGCTTGATTTTATCCACTTGTTAACAAATGGTGCAAGTAAAACACCTGGGGTCTCATGCATAATGCCATGTGTAGAATTCACATAAAACATGGCGTACGGACAAAAGTGGAGAGGTGCGTACGCACAAAAAAAAAAATCCAGATGCATAAATCTGTGCGTACGCCAGCTTCCATGTTCTTCTGCTCCATAAATCCCGGTCAGCGTGAAAAGTAATGCTCATGCACACGCTTGCCGCCCCTCCCCAACTCGTCCCAGAATTATGCCTCTTTGAATATGCAAATCAATATAAATAGCCCCTTATGTTTTGCTCTCTGTGAAAAGGAAATTGAAAAACGGGGGAAAGACTTATTTCAGCAAATACTATACCAAGTAGAGGCAAGAAATAACGAACTATTTTTTGGTTTAAACAGTGATATAAACAACAAAAGGAAGTTGATCGAGTGACAGTGTGGAGGAGAATCTCGAAAGTTCAAGTTCAGAAAGTTGCACAGTGCCCGAAATAAGTAAGTGGTTAGATATTAAAGTCACAATGAAAAGGCAAGTCATAGCCTACTGTCCGAGTGTAATATATACATCTATAAGGGTACAGAGAAAAGAAAAACAAAATTGGGGCACAACGGAAAAAAAAAATGTCCAAATGTCAACTTTAATCACGTAGTTTGTCATTAAAGTAGAATGTCATAACCTTCACTTTAAAATCGTTTAATTTACTAGTTTCTCAAATCCCATTGTAACTAAAGTAGGACGCTAAACGCTTTGTATTCTATGTGTTCTTCTATGTACTCTGTGTGTGTTCTGCTGACAGGACACAGAATACATTACATTCATGATATTTCAGCTCTCTGAACAATTTAAATACTAAGATGTAGTGCTGGGCGGTATACCGGTTCATACCGAAAACCGTTTTTTATTTTTGTTATATGAATTTTTCTTATATGCAACACCAGTTTAAATTGCCTAAACAACGTTCGGAACGTGGCGCAGTGGGAAACTGTTTAAGAGGGGACCTTTTTCACTGCTACACCGCTAAACAGGCATGCAACGGAGTACATGCGGTGAAAATGGACAGAACATTCCAAAACTGAAGCTGTATCAGACAAAGTTGAACATGATGACACAGAAGAACTTTTGCCGAAAAAAAGGAGTCACGTCTGTTGCCTGGTTTTAAAAGGTTGGATGTGGACCATTACGTTCAAATCTGTGAATGCTGTTTCTATACTACTGGATAATACTGCAAGCCAAGTTGTACTCGTTTTATTTTTTTTTTCAATACAGTGTAATGTACCTGGGTACTGTGCAATAGCGTGATGACATATTGACTTTATTCTCGACATTTACTTGATTCGCGCCGTTTATGTCAAGATTAAAGTCAACATGTTGACTTTATTCTCGTAATTTGTCATTAAAGTAGAACATCGTAAACTAAATGTCATTGTAAAATTAATATTTAATTTACTAGACTTTCTCAAACCCCGTCATAAGTTATGTAGCACATTGAATGCTTTGTGTTAAGTGTTCCCCTAGCCATGTTAAAAATCGGTATGTGCTTCTTAAACTGACTTCTTGTACTAAGGAGGCGTCAGCAGAGATCGCCGCACAGAATACAGTCACTTCATGATATTCCTGCTCTCTGAAAATTTAGAATGCCAAGATAAATACTTGATATAATTTTCATGATGAAATGCATTAAAGCATGTATTAATCATGTGGGGGCAAAGTGGCGTGAAGGTTGCACTGCTGCCTCGCAGCAAGGGCGTCTCGGGTGTACCCTGCCTTGAATTTGCATGTTTTTCTGGTGGGTTTACTCGGCGTGCTTCAGTTTCCTTTCAAAGTCATATAGGATGTGGGGTTTTGTTATGCTATATTGACCCTGCTAGTGTATGTTTTGCTCGTATTCACCCTGCGATGTGCTGGTGTTCAGGATTTGTTCCTGCCTCACACACAATGCTTGTTGGGATGGGCGCAACCCTGAATGGATGGCATAATTAAACATGTATAACGAAGATTTTTTGAAATTTCTGAACACTTCGTGGTCTAAGTTTATAACTAGTTTTAATTTCACAAAGAGCAGCACCACCGCGACACTACCGTGCATGTTTAATACCTGCTTTAATGTTTCATCCTGAAAATGATATCAAGTATATATCTTAGCATTCTAAGTTTTCAGAGAGCAGTGCGGGAATCGCTGCCGGCGCCTCCTCTTAGTGTGGAGGAAGTCAGTTTAAGAAGCGTGCAGTGATTAACAACTGGATCAGGGAACACAACTCAAAGAATTTGATGTGCTACATTAACTTATGACGGGATTTGAGAAAATCTAGTAAATTAAACAATGATTTTAGGATGAAGTTTAGTTTACGACATTCTACTTTAATCATAAAATAAACTGAGAATATAGTGGAAATGTTGACTTTAATCTCGAAATAAGCGTCAAGATTAAAGTGGAAATGTCAAGAATAAAGTCAACATGTCGACTTTATTCTTGACATAGTTGTTTTTTTTTTCTTCCCTGTGGCCCTAATACAATTCTGTAGGGCTATACCACAAATAGCATTATAAATGCAAGTTGCAGTTTTATTATTTATGTATATAGCTTATATATTAATGCAATTTGCATAAATGATGGTTCAGTTGGTAAAAGATGTCATCACCAAGTTGCACTTGTTTTATTTTTATTTGGTGAATACTATGTAATGCACCTGGGCTTGAAGTCTTGAAATAATAGTATTATTACTGGAAGTTGCACTATTATTTCTTTTATTGTTATTATTTATTAGTTTAAATATTATGCAGTTTAATGATGGTAAAGTTGTTTAAAAAGTCACTAACGTGTCAGTGACAGAGATTGATAACATTAACAGAAAGTGTAGTTGGTTTACAAAAAATATTTACAAGTTATTCCTTTTCTAAGACATGTTCAGTGCAATACAACTTTTGACAAGCACCTCTGGATATTTTACTAAGTCTAAATGCTTCTTTGGATGAGTGAAAATATGTTGTCAAAATTTTAGTTTAAGTGGTTTGCAAAATTTGTTCAATAAAAAGGCTCTATATTTTGACTGCAACTGTCATGCAATGCGATTCCTTCTCTTCATTAGTGCCACCCCCTTGAAAACTATCACTTTATGGGGCCATGCAAACCTGTATTAATACTTGTGTGCACATTAAGATATTTTTTTGTACAATGTACAATTCTCACAACAGTGGAATAGGTTATTCTTAGCCAGTCTACTGCAGTAATTGCAGTTTAAAATGTGGCTAACATCCACTCATGCATGGGAAAAAAATACAGTTGAATACCGTGAAACCGGTATAAGTTTGAAAAATACCGTGATACAGAATTTTGGTCATACCACCCAGCACTACCAAGATGTATACTTGATATTTTCATAAAGATATAAATTAAAGCACGCATTAACAAATCAACATACAATCAAGCTCTGTAACAGATGTTAAGCCATCTGTAAGCTCAGAACGCCGATTCTTCAAAACGTTTATGGAACACTGAAATATCTTCGTAGTACATGTTTAATTATTCCATCCATCTATCCATCCAGGGTCACGCCAGTCCCAGCAAGCATATAGCGCAAGGCAGGAAGAATCCTTAAACGGGGTGCCAGCTCGTCGCTACCGCTGCGCCAACGTGTCCTCACGTGTTTAATTAACAATATACATTATTTAAATGAAGTTAAAAATTTCTTTATAATAAACATTTTACTGTATTTCATCTTAAAAATGATATCAAGAGCTCCAAGAAGATAGCGTTTGGAAATCTAAAATCAACTTAGAAGCCAGTCATCATCATATGTAAATACACGCTTTATAAAGTGGCTCAGGTTGTGCAATATTATAAAACTGTACTGCAAGTTTACAGTGAGATGATTGTACTTAAGTATAAACAGTTCTACCAGGAGCACTTAATGGACTGATTGAGTGCATTTAGAGCTCTTGGGATGAAACTTTCTTTACCGCGAGGTCCCTACAGAAAAAGGCTCTGAAGTGTTTGCCATATGGGAGAAGTTTAAATAGACTGTGCGCATGGCTGTGGCAGCATGTGCTAGATGATGTATCTCAATAATCTAATTAGCTGCTGTACAGCTGTGATTCCACACTTTGATACAGTGGGTTAAATACTGAGTGATGCACCAAGAATGACAACGCTAAAGAAGCGGTGGTATTTGGAATAGTTTAGTACGGGTTAATTAAAATCTGATGGCTTAAACTAATAAAAAATATGCGGTTAATTTCAGTGTATTTGATAAAGCCGCCACAGGGATGTGGATCTAAAAAGGAAAGGGAAACCGCACAGGTACAGTAGCACTTCCTTTGATGCTGGGTGCCGCCACTTTACAGAACTGAGAGGAGAACTTGCGTATGCAAGGGATTGAGCTCGTGTGAAAATGTGCGTGGCTTTAAGCCAAGTTTAATTTTTATACATCACGATGCGAGTGTGGAAATGGGCGTACTCAACATTCCGGTGCGTATGCACCGTTTATACACGAGGCCCCTGAACTCAACAATGTGATGAGGTGCAACAAGCACTTATGCAAGTTTATATATATATATATATATATATATATATATATATATATATATATATATATATATATATATATTACACATACACATATACACAGTGCATCCAGAAAGTATTCACAGCGCATCACTTTTTCCACATTTTTTTATGTTACAGCCTTATTCCAAAATGGATTAAATTCATTTTTTTCCTCAGAATTCTGCACACAACACCCCATAATGACATTGTGAAAAAAAGTTTGAGGTTTTTGCAAATTTATTAAAAATGAAAAAACTGAGAAATCACATGTACAGAAGTATTCACAGCCTTTGCTCAATACTTTGTTGATGCACCTTTGGCAGCAATTACAGCCTCAAGTCTTTTTGAATATGATGGCACAAGCTTGACACACCTATCCTTGGCCAGTTTCGCCCATTCCTCTTTGCAGCACCTCTCAAGCTTAATCAGGTTGGACGCGAAGCGTCTGTGCGCTGCCATTTTAAGCTCTCTCCAGAGATGTTCAATCTGATTCAAGTCTGGGCTCTGGCTGTGCCACTCAAGGACATTCACAGAGTTGTCCTGAAGCCACTCCTTTGATATCTTGGCTGTGTGCTTAGGGTCATTGTCCTGCTGAAAGATGAACCGTCGTCCCAGTCTGAGGTCAAGAGCGCTCTGGAGCAGGTTTTCATCCAGGATGTCTCTGTACATTGCTGCAGTCATCTTTCCCTTCATCCTGACTAGTCTCCCAGTTCCTGCCACTAAAAAACATCCCCACAGCATGATGCTGCCACCACCATGCTTCACTGCAGGGATGGTGCCAGGTTTCCTCCAAACGTGACGCCTGGCATTCACACCAAAGAGTTCAATCTTTGTCTCATTAGACCAGAGAATTTTCTTTCTCATGGTCTGAGAGTCCTTCAGGTGCCTTTTGGCAAACTCCAGGCGGGCTGCCATGTGCCTTATACTAAGGAGTGGCTTCCGTCTGGCCACTCTACCATACAGGCCTGATTGGTGGATTGCTGCAGAGATGGTTGTCCTTCTGGAAGGTTCTCCTCTCTCCACAGAGAACCTCTGGAGCTCTGACAGAGTGACCATCGGGTTCTTGGTCACCTCCCTGACTAAGGCCCTTCTCCCCCGATCGCTCAGTTTACATGGCCGGCCAGCTCAAGGAAGAGTCCTGGTGGTTTCGAACTTCTTCCACTTACGGATGATGGAGGCCACTGTGCTCACTGGGACCTTCAAAGCAGCAGAAAATTTTCTGTAACCTTCCACAGATTTGTGCCTCGAGACAATCCTGTCTTGGAGGTCTACAGACAATTCCTTTGACTTCATGCTTGGTTTGTGCTCTGACATGAACTGTCAACTGCGGGACCTTATAGAGACAGGTGTGTGCCTTTCTAAATCATGTCCAATCAACTGAATTTACCACAGGAGGACTCGAATTAAGCTGCAGAAACATCTCAAGGATGATCAGGGGAAAGGAAAGAGGATGCACCTGAGCTCAATTTCGAGCTTCATGGCAAAGGCTGTGAATACTTATGTACAAGTGCTTTCTCAATTTTTTTATATATTATATATATATATATATATATATATATATATATATATCCATTTTCTCATTCTTTCACATTTAAAGCCAATATATGATTTCACCCTTGCATTACAGATGCAACAGATCTTTCCAGATGCTGGTAAAACTAAATTATCAATATAATGACCACTTTAAGCATTAACAATTGCTATACCACATATAACCAGTTTTTGCTGAAGTGTAATACACAGCTACCTATGATATAAATATCAACAAGGAAAAAGAAATGCAAATACAGTGGAACCTTGGTTCACGAACGTCTCGGTACACGTACAAATCGGTTTACGACCAAAAAGTTCGCCAAACTTTTGCCTCGGTTCACGACCACATACTCTGTATACGAACAAGCCAGGTTCCCTTTCGGTTTCTACATGTTCAGTCTCTCCCTGTGCATTTCCTGTGCAGCGAGCAAGAGAGAGAGCGAGACACACACACACACAGCGAGAGAGAGAGAGAGACAGAGAGCCGCGCACACAGGCAGCGCGAGAGAGATACTCACACACGAGTGCGTGCAAGAGAGGTGTGCACACACACAGGAGCAAGCTAGAGAGACACAGACACACACACACACACACATACACAGGCACTCCAGGCTCCCGAAAGACACACGCACACACAGGCGCGCGAGAAAGCGAGCGAGCGAGGGAGGGAGGGAAGCATAAGGTAGAGTAGGCTTGTTTTTGTTTTCAGTTCTGTTTACAGTGATCAGTTCGTAGCCTGCATTGTTGCAATGTTACTTTTCTTGGTGGTTTATTAAATTATGGATTTTTCAAATGTTCATTTTTTTCCCCTGTGCTTAAAACTCATTAAAATAAAAATGTTTTTAGCGAGCGGTTCCTAGCACTATAGCGCGAACTATTGCAGTGTTAGTTTTCTCTGTTGTTCAAGGTTATCTCAGTGTTATTCAATGTTTTTACATTTAGTTTACTATTACGCTGTTCATTCTATGATATAATTAACTATATTTGTGCTTAAAAATTAAAAAAAAATATATATATATTTACATACAGTTCATATGGTCTGGAATGGATTAATTGTATTTACATACAGTCCCATGGGGGAAATTGCTTCGGTTCATGACCAAATCGGTTTACGACCAGAGTTTTGGAACGAATTATGGTCGTGAACCGAGGTTCCACTGTACACATTTTGTTAAAAACAGTATCAAGTGCAGTACCAATATGGCCATTTTAAAATGAGGTTTTCTTCCAAATTATCTAAAAATGCACTCAAACCTGTTTCATCCACTTTGAGGGTTGTAAGGCCCCAAAGTCAAACCCAGTCAAACTGAGCGCATGGTAGGAAACAACCCTTGATATGAGGCCAGTCAATTCTAAGGTGCACATGTGTATAATGAACAGTAAATAACACACATTCCAATATAACAGCTCTTGCTTTAACTCAAATTATTCCACAGTTAGTCAAAACAGAATAATTTTCTAAAGTGGCTGTAGAAATTCTATTAGGCCCTGGCAAACTTTGAATTTGAAATAATTAAGCACAATCTTACATCTGTTGCTGGATACACCTGCTGTTTGTAAGCATTTTCAATGCTTATTGCCTTTTCTTGGTCCTTTTTCATCTGTGCTTGAATCTGGTCCTTTTCAACTTGTGCTTCCTTTAGACGCAACTCAAGAATCCTTTTCTGTTCTTCAAGTTGTGCCAGGAGAGTCTCCTGCTCTTGCTTTTTCAACTCTAGCTCTTCTTCCTACAAAAAAATTAAAATACTAAGAAATGCAGAGAACAACCATCTCTGTATCTGATCAGAGCTTAAAGTAATGCTAATAACAAACGGACATCTAAAAAAGCATATTAAAAAATTGTTTTTTTTATAAAACCTCTCTTTCATTAGCTTGAAGACACTTGAACCTGGCTATACCAATTCAAATTCAGTGGTGGTACTGGTGGTATGGTATTGAAACAAACAGCTCACTTTGTTTACAGTAATCCCTCACCTATCGCGGGGGTTACGTTCCAGAGCCATAGGTGAAAATCCGCGAAGTAGCGACCTATATTTATTTTATTATTTATACATATTTTAAGGCTTTATAAACCCTTCCTACACTCTTATAAACCTCTCTCACTCTCTTGTTAACCTTTCCCACGCTCTTATAAACACTTCCTATATTCTTAAACACTTTCTACATTCTTAAACACCTCAGACCAACACTGCACGCAGCGATCAGACGTCAATGTGTCTGCACTCGCTTTGTGAAGGGAGGCAGCTGAACTCACGCTGAGCAGAAATGGACTTTGTGCTGCTTCTGTCAAAATGCCTGCTTGTCGCTCTGCACGAGGAGTGTGTGTGTGTGTGTGTGTGTGTGTGTGTGTGTGTGGGTGTGTGAGAGCTGAACTCACCTTTGCTCAAACCCCCCCTCCCCGGAAGCGCAGTACGCTCCTGCCACTTCGCATTGTCAAGGGGGTGGGGAGCTGAATGAACGCTAAGGAGAAGTGGATTTTGTGCTGGCTTTGTGCTGCTTGTCGCTCTGCGTGTCAATAATTTAAAAGCCTGTATACAGTATCACCAATTTTCCTGTCTTGTCTTGCGTGAAGTTAAAATGTTTTATAATAGTGAGATGTTACTCATATCCTTAGCCCGACATCCACATATCATATGTGTTAACAAAGTGTGTTTTATAAGTTTACATGTGTTTAAAGCATGTGGGATGGGTATTATAAGGCTTAAACTATAAAAATGTTTATTTATATGGTCTTTCTATATCGCGGATTTTCTCCTGTTGCTGATGGGTCTGGAACATAACTTCCGGGATAGGCGGGCAATCACTTGTATTTAAAAACCCGCGAAGTGGTGAATCCGCGAAAAGTGAACCGCGAAGTAGTGAGGGATTACTATATATCCAAACATTCTCTAAAACTACCTCTTAATAAAAATATGTTGAAATTACACATTGTAGGTTGTATTTTATGCCTTGTGGGGTACAAGATTTACAAGAGAAATTTTTTTTTCCAGAATTAGAAGTACATTGTCGTCATAAAATAAATTTTATTTGGAATACACAGTGTGAAACAAAAATGTAATCATTATAAATGTTCATTAAAATGGAGAATAAATGATGAACTAAGAATCCTGTATCTAGATGAAAAACTGACAGAATATATCCTTGACTAACATTTCTAGAATCAAACAAACACCTGTTAATAGCAATCATAAATACAACTACACAAAAAATGGCATTCAGTAATGAAATCTTCTCCATTTAAATTTTTTTAAATGGTTGCACTATCTAACCTAAAGTACGGGGATGTAAATTCTAATTCTGCTAGGATGCTCAGTCCTTAAATACTTTCCACGATGTCAGGATCAAGACAACCCACTTGCATAATAGCTTTTACAGTAATCCCTCCTCCATCGCGGGGGTTGCTTTCCAGAGCCACCCGCGAAATAAGAAAATCCGCGAAGTAGAAACCATATGTTTATATGGTTATTTTTATATTGTCATGCTTGGGTCACAGATTTGCGCAGAAACACAGGAGGTTGTAGAGAGACAGGAACGTTATTCAAACACTGCAAACAAACATTTGTCTCTTTTTCAAAAGTTTAAACTGTGCTCCATGACAAGACAGAGATGACAGTTCCATCTCACAATTAAAGAATGCAAACATATCTTCCTCTTCAAAGGAGCAAACAAATCAATAGGGCTGTTTGGTTTTTAAGTATGCGAAGCACCGCGGCACAAAGCTGTTGAAGGCGGCAGCTCACACCCCCTCCGTCAGGAGCAGAGAGAGAGAGAGAGAGAGAGAGAGAGAGAGAGAGAGAGAGACAGATAAAAAAATCAATACGTGCCCTTCGTGCTTTTAAGTATGCAAAGCACCGTGCAGCATGTCACTTCACGAAGCAGCTGCACAGAAGGTAGCCAATGTGAAGATAATCTTTCAGCATTTTTAGACGAGCGTCCGTATCGTCTAGGTGTGCGAACAGCCCCCCTGCTCAATCCCCCTACGTCAGGATCAGAAAAAGTCAGCGCAACAGAGAGAGAGAGAGAAAGAAAAGTAAGCTGGGTAGCTTCTCAGCCATCTGCCAATAGCGTCCCTTGTATGAAATCAACTGGGCAAACCAACTGAGGAAGCATGTACCAGAAATTAAAAGACCCATTGTCTGCAGAAATACGCGAACCAGAAAAAAATCCGCGATATATATTTAAATATGCTTACATATAAAATCCGCGATAGAGTGAAGCCGCGAAAGGCGAAGCGCGATATAGCGAGGGATCACTGTACATACTTTTATTGTGTCATTGAAAGTGTGATTTACTTTATAATTTACTTGCCGAAATACCCGGCGTTGCCCGGGAGGAAAATAACTTTTTTTTTTTTTTTTAATTGTTTGAGAAAAATTAAAAAAAAAAAAAAAAAAACAGATTTTTGTTTTGTGGTGTAGTAATAAAGTTTTTACACGCAGAATTTTTGACAATGTAAAAAAAGTCAATTATTAGGCTGATTATTTCTATTACCTCTACAACATTGTTGCAATAAGAATAATGCAAGATAAAATTATAGTTAACAAAAACAAATATTAAACAACAAATACTACTATGGACTTTTCATGATAAAACTGCCGGTTGCTTTTATGGAGCACAATGATAAAACTGTTGGTTTCTTTTACGGAACACACCAGAAATGTTCCGATCGTCAACTGGATGATAACATACATACAAGACGGCAAGACTGTTATAGTATCCTCTTTAATAAAATCCCTGTGTGCGTCCAGGTGTCTGTGTGTGTGTGTCTTCTGGTGAAGTGTGCATGCACGGGGCACGGTGCGATGCGCGATATTACTGTCAGAGAAAGTTACAGGTGTTTTACGGAAATACAAACCAGTATTACTGCGAGAGGAAATTAAAAGGTACACAATACAGTGACGCATATTACAGCCACATACAAGGCAGTATTACTGTCAGAGGAGATTAAGGGCATATTACCGACGCGCCAGCCTGTATTACCGCCAGAGAAAATTAAAGGTATATTACGGACGTACAAGACAGTATTACTGTCACAGAAAATTAAAGACACAATACACGGCGGTAGCCCATGAAGAACGGTCAGCTCAGCATGTAAACATCAACAAAAGAAAGGCTGAAAGAAAGAAAAATACGACCAACAAAAAGAATGAGGTCAAAGTCCCATGCCATTTAATATAGACTGTTCCTACTAATGTTTATGCAGTACTGTTCTAGCGCCCGTTATTGTAACGGGCTAAATGACTAGTATGTTATATACAAGATTGTGGCTAATAGTTGGAGAGGTGTTCACTGGAAGGTGCTTTGTGGAATAAAAACTGTTTATTGTATTTATATTCTTATATTGTATTGCTGTGTTTGGGGCTCTCTGGCACCTCCTTGTGGTTACTTAGCGTCAACTGGATGATAACACACAAACAGGACTTCAAGATTGTTACAGTGTGCTTTATATACAAGATAAACAAAATTGGAATAACTGATATGACTTGGCATACGACATTTCTTTATATTTCCGGTTGTGACTAAAAAAAAAAAAAGAAAAGAAAATACAAAGCTTGTCTGCCACTCCCAGATTAAAATGTCACATTCCTCTGCTAATGAACAATGCCATAGAGAAAAAGGAATAAGGCACACTAAACACTGCCCATTTCAAACTAGAATCTACTTGGGAATCCAGACAAAATAGATTGTTCAAAACAATAAAATGCAATCATTACCCTTTTTTATTTATCAGCTATGCTTGTTTTTGCCCATAGGAGCCGGAAAAAGGGATATTTATACTTATATCTTTTACAGTATATAAAACAGAGGCACTGTAAGCCTTTACATGTTTTATAAATAAATTGAATACACTAAATGTTGCATTTCATCCTCGTAATTATTAAGTTTGCAGATGGCTTTATTCGAAGCTACATAACAAACCTAAAATAAGTTGGGAGTCAAAAAAGTCAAAATGCCTGACAAGGCAGGATAATAATGCTAACAAGACAAAGACAGACAGAAAGAACAGCAGAATGTGTTTTCTAACTTGGATGCTGGTGTGAGCAAAAATTTTCAACCGCTATGGCACTTCTGGACAGACTAAAGATCCACTGAACCATATAGCCTGCCATTCATTTAACCTCACATCAAAGATATTATTTTTGAAAACAGCTTTATTTAAAATCAGTCTGACTTCAAAAACTTAAGACTACATTTTTAATCCTGCCATCGAGGATCTACAAAAATCCTTGAAATCCATGTTAATTTTAACATTTAAAAATATCCTACAGGTAGTCCTACTTGGTAATCCTAAAGGACTGCCACTTTCCAATCCAAATTTACCTTCCCAAAGAAACAATGTTATCAAAAGAAACTTAAATGCAATTTACTTCACACTAACCTGTTTTCTTCTTTCCAGTGCCGACTGTATTTTGAATGCTTGTTCGTTTGGATGTAGAAGAGAGCTGCTACCAGCAATCACGGGCTCTTCAGATGACATTTTATTCTCTGTGACAACAGCAAGACAAACATGTTTTGTCCAAGTACAAATTCATCACTATACAGTCACACAACGAATTCTCTTAAAAGGTGCAAAAAAGTTGAGTAACAAGAAACAGAATTTAATAAAGAAATTAAACTATTTAAAAGAAAAAAAAAAAAACCCCATAGCATACATTTCTCTTCTGGGGAAAAAAAAAACCTTAGGCTGCATGGTAAAATAAAGTGTGGATGAGCAATCAACATATAATTAGGAACAATCAACATATAATTAGGAAAAGGTTAAAATTTTTAAATAACTTTTTCCAAGTATTAGTTACAAAGCAACATTCTTGTCCTTATTAATGGCTAGCAAAAGGCAATGAAATATTTTGCTAAAAGCATGCAACTTAATAAAAAATAAATGGGGGGGGGGGGGGGGGAGAACGCTTCATTCCCCAAAAGTGCTACAATTTGAATGTCTGAATTAAATCAGTTTTTATATAGGTAGATATGCAATAAAATACTTCACTTGCTATTATTGATATGTCTTGCTCTAAATTCACCTCTTATAACTGGCTATGCCACACCTTTATTAATAAGACGTCCATTATAATGCTCCAAATTTAACATGGCTTTTGATGTGGCAGGATTACTGCAGGTAACTGTCCAATCTATAGTTTGAGACTTCAACAGCCTCACGTAGCTGACTTTTAGAATTCAAGACCACACCACTAGATACCATAAGCAGTCATACACACAGGCACATCCACAAAATGACTGTCTAAAATGGCCTTACAGTCATGTGCAGGTGCATCTCAATAAATCAGAATATCATAGAAAAGTTATTTCAGTAATTCCATTCAAAAAGTGAAACTCGTATTATATAGATTCATTACACACAGTGATATATTTCAAATGTTTATCATTTTGCTGATATGGATTACAGGTAATGAAAACTCAAAATTCAATATCTCATATTTAGAATATTAAAAAATGATTTTAATATAGAAATGTTGGCCTACTGAAAAGTAGGTCCATGTATGCACTCAATACTTGGTCTGGGCTCCTTTTGCATGAATTACTGCATCAATGCGGCATGGCATGGAAGCGATCAGCCTGTGGCACTGCTGAAGTGTTATGGAAACCCAGGATGATTTGATAGCGGCCTTCAGCTTCTCTATTCGGCCTTCTCAGATTCTCTATGGGGTTTAGGTCAGGTAAGTTTGCCTGCCAATCAAGTACAGTGATATTATGGTCATTAAACCAGATACTGGTACTTTTGGCAGTGGGCAGGTGCCAAGTCCTGCTGTAAAATGAAATCAGCATGTCCATAAAGCTTGTTAGCAGAGGGAACTTGAAGTGCTGTAAAATTTTCTGGTAGATGGCTGCACTGACTTTGGACTTGATAAAACACAATGGATCAACACCAGCAGAGGACATGGCTCCCCAAATCACTGACTGTGGAATGTTCACAGTGGATCTCAAGCAACTTGGATTCTGTGCCTCTCCACTCTTCTCTAGACTCTGGGACCTTGATTTCTAAATGAAATGCAAAATTTACTTTCATCTGAAAAGAGGACTTTGGACCACTTAGCAACAGTCCAGTCAGTTTTTTCCTTAGCCCAGGTAAGACGGTTGTAGACCTTGTACCGGATAAGTGTGTGCGGTGGCTCTTGAAGCACTGACTCCAGCCGCAGTCCACTCATTGTGAATCTCCCCCAAATTCTTGAATGGGCCGTACTTCAAATTCCTCTCAAGGCTGCGGTTATCCCTGTTGCTTGTGCACCTTTTTCTGCCACATTTTTTCCTTCCACTCAACTTTCCATTAATATGCTTGTATATAGCAGCCTGTGTACAGCCAGCTTCTTTAGCAATGAGTTTTTGTGGAGGGTGTCCATGACTGTCTTCTGGACAACTGTCAAGTTAGCAGTCTTCCCCCTAATTGTGTGGACTACTAAACCAGACTGAGAGACCATTTATAGGCTCAGGACACCTTTGCAGTTGTTTTGGGTTAATTAGCTGAGAGGAGTGTGACACCATGTGTCAACAATATTGAATTTTTTCACAATATTCTAATTTTCTGAGATACTGAATTTTGGATTTTCATTAGCTATAAGCCATAATCAACAAAATGAAAAGAAATAAATGCTTGAAATATATCACTCTATATATTGAATATTAATGAATCTATATAATATACGAGTTTCACTTTTTGAATTGAATTACAGAAATAAATTAACTTTGATGATATTCTAATTTATCGAGATGTACCTGTAAAATGTTTGCAGCACACAATATTCTACAGGAAACTCACGAAATACCTACCAATTCATAATAATTTAAAAAATTAAGTTAATTTACCTTCAGAACATACAACTTGATCATCAACTTCTTTAACATCTTCCTGTGGTGCAATCTGTCCTTCATTAGAAACTGAACCCGATTCAGTCGTCACTGCATTACTACATCTCTCAGTTTCTCTTCGGGATATCCACTGTTGCCTTTGTGTCCTTATCCTACTGATTAGATTTTGTAAGGACTGCTTGGCAACAACAGGACCAGGCTGTTCTAGTTCAGGAACTATTAAAGCAAATGAGATTTTTCAAAAATATGACTAACATCAAAAAAAAAAAAAAAAAAAAAACCCAACAAAAACATCCACCACACACAACATAGTTTGTATGTATAAACGCACAATCTTCTTCTTTCGGCTGCTCTCATTAGGGTTTGCCACAGTGGATCATCTTCGTCCATATCTTTGTCCTCTGCATCTTGTTCTGTTACACCCATCAACCTGTATGTCCTCTCTCACCACATCCATAAACCTCCTCTTAGGCCTTCCACTTTTCCTCTTACCTGGCAGCTCTATCCTTAACATCCTTCTCCAAATATACTCGGCATCTCTCCTCTGCACATGACCAAACCAATGCAATCTCGCCTCTCTGACTGTCTCCCAACTTGAGCCGATCCTCTAATGTACTTATTTCTAATCTTATCTATCCTTGTCACACCCAATGCAAATCTTAGCATCTTTAACTATGGTATGTATAAATGCACAATAATTTAGAGAATTACAGAATAAAGCATGCTGACATTTTCCTATTCAGCTTGCATTATAAATTTGTAACTTCTAATATCTTTCACTACCGATCTGATGAACCACAAACTCATCCTTAAGTACATTTCTTAATTTGCCCTTGAGCAATATTGTTTGGCTGTTAGGGTCATTTAGACTCTGAACCAGGTGCTGTAGGGAGGGTTGAATAAAGTTATGTGAATTAGACCTGGAAGGCAAGGATAGTAGGCAGACCGACCAAAATCTTTTTGTTATCTCTGCCATCCATACAGATTTAGATCACAAAATAATGACAACGTCCACCAAAGTAACAGTTCTCTATTAACAAATTAAAAAATAAGGTAATTTACTATTAGCAAGTATTTCATCCATATATGGAGCAGACAGTAAAATGCAACTTAATCATTTTAATCATCCAAGCTATACAGGCATGGAATTCAGTAGTGAATTCTCTCTTTTATAAAAGGGGAAGGTATCTTAAAAAAATAAAGGCTTCCATTTGTTTTTAAATTAAACTATGGTTTCAATCAAAATTAGTTCTATTATACAGAAAGTGCTAAGCATCAAAAAGGCACATATATTATATATGTATGCATAAGTTGGGCATGCAACTCTGCATTAACAAAAAGCAAAATTAAGTGCAATTTGAACTTGCCAGGTGACTTTCTGGAAATCTTAGCTTCCTCACTTTCCACAAAGTCTTCCATAGAGCCAGCTGCTGCCTCTGGTTCTAATGTCAAATTCAGCTCTTCATCTTGGGTTCCAATAGATGGTTCCGGAAGTGGCTCTGGATTCAGGCACAAAACATCACCTTTCACCTCTCAAGTAAATAAATAAATAAATAAATAAATAAATAAATAAAGTCCATGCTTTTTCAAAAAGTGGTATTTTCTACAGCTTAAGCATTAGGTTAGGCAATTTTTTTAGCATTGGTCACATCAAACGATACTGTAGCAGCAAAAGTATGGGTTCCTGTGGAGACTTCAATGCCAGATAACACTGGCCAAGAATCACTATTACAATAAATTGTCTTGATTGACAAAGGTCTGAGTACGCTTTTATTGTACTAAAATTTCTTCTTGGTGAAATCAATTGTTTTTGAGCATATAGATATGATTTAAATATATGCTTCAGGGAGCAGTAACACATTCAGGAAAGTTAACAATGGGGGGGGGGTGTGGGAGAGGATGAAGTAACTTAAGGTTTTCATTAAGACCAATTTCTTAATAACAAAAATACTACAAGAGAGGTGAACAAAGTTACAGTTAACTTGGTATTAACTGCATCATGTCTAAGTGTTCTCGGATCGAAGTATGAAAGATGGTGAAAGGTGTTATAAACTACCAGTAATTAGAGTATGCGCATGTGTGGGTGTGGGTTTGAGAGTATAAAATGGTAAAAATCCACCCTGGTGAACAAAATGTAAATGTTCTCTTGGAAGAAGAAAAAAAAAATACCCACTAGAAAACAGTGTATTAATATCAGAAAAGAAGAAATGTACAAAAAAAAAAAAAAAAAACACACCACTCCACACACATCTTTGACCAAGTCTTAAAATGTGCTTTTTGCCAAACAGTAACAAATGTTTATTAATCATGCTACCAAAAAATAACCATATGCAAATTTTACATTTTAAAAAGAGATTAAAAACTGAAGCAAGAATTCCTGAGAAAGGGAGGGCGAGAATGTAAAAAGACCTATACTGTAATATTGCAGTCTAGCTCCAGGCTAACTGGTTGTGCACCAAATTAACAACATTTTGGACAAAAAATCTTTGCATGCCTATCAGACAGCCTTGGTGTCACAATAACTCCAAACCCATTAACAGCTATTTTTGGTGTACTCCTAGATGGGCTTAAAGCGGAGAAGGACAAACAAATTGCAACTGCCTTTACAACACTATTAGCACGCAGACTATCTCGCTCAACTGGAAGAATCCAAACCCACCACTTTTAAGTTAGTGGGTAACGGATGTTCAATAATACAGCAAGTTGGGGGAAAAAAAAAAAAAATCAAATTCTCACTTAGATGATCCGCTCAAAACTTTATTTTAAAATAAGGCAGGATCTAATCAATAACATTTCAGAATAAGCTTCCTTTTCGGGGAAAGGAATACCCTTCCTTTCTTGTTCCTTTTATGGAGCAGCAATTTGTTAGTGGCTCTCCTCTCTTTCTCTCGGGTGGGGGTTGAAGTTTGCTTTACCTCGTTAAGTTTGACTTGACTGTATGGAACATTATCTGTTTCTAAATAAAATAAAAAAAAAAAAAATAATAAAAAAAGACCTATACTGTATACTCAAAAACCTATGAATGACACAAATGTGAACCTACTTTTCTCCCCTGTGTACATGTCTTCAAAGGCAAACTCAAGTTGTCTTTGCCAGTCCTTTTTAATTTCTTGACGTCTGTAGGGTGGTTCAAATAATTGGGGAGGCATTGAGGCCACTTTACGTCTCCTCCGAGCTAAGTCAGCTTGTTGTAACTGCTCAAGTTCCTTCATTAAGCGCTCTTTGTCCTTGAATTGGAGGGAAAAAAAAAGGGAAAAACATTCAATGTACAGTACATTTACCATGTTAATGGGGCAATAAAATTAGTCATGGTTGACAAATTTTCAAACCTTTTAATGAAATAACGTAATTTAACAAAAATATTCCTATAAGGTTGTACTAGAATACCTGTTGTAAATGCACTACATGTAGAGCATGGCAGCCTCTCAAACGAGCTTTTTCTATTTGCTCTTTCCTCTCCTGCTCCTCTTCTTTCTGTAGCTCATCGATGCGCTTTCCTTCTACTGCAGCCGCTTCACAAGCATTAAGCTAGGAAAATGCAGCAAAAATAAGTATTCCAATAAATATTAAACATCAATAACATTATATTTAGTGTTGCTTTTGGTATCCTTACAAGTAGGACAAAGTTGTCCAATCAAAATAAAAACTTTCCTGTGAACATACCTGTCCACCATTATTTTCTCTGTCCACACAGATCTCTGGCAGATGGTGATAACTAAAGGAATAGCTGTCAGCATCATACAGTTTCACATGGGGGTGTTTCTGTAAATCAAGACACTAAAGAAAAACATTTATATAATTAGTACTCTCACACAATACCATTCATACCTCCTGGTACATTGATGTAAAAATATTTTTGCTGCAAACAAGTAAAATGCATAAGATATAAAAGAAGAGTGAAGCATATGTATAGAATGTCACCTCTTAATATGGAGTACTGCTTTGCATAAATGCTAGAACATTTAGAGATACCTTTATTAGCAATTTAGTATCTAACTTTGTTAACCTTAAATAAAACAAACTCATAATAAAGGTTAAAATTGCCTCATCTCCACCAGAATTAAATTCACTTTGCAATAATATTTAAAAGCCAGGAAACAGCAACTCAGTTGCCTCTAACTAACCTCTTACCATAACCAAGTTTCTGGTTTATGAATAATCACTTAAGTATAATGCCATGATAACAAAAAGAATGCACATTTTTAGCAGCTATGTTCCAAAAATTCACACGCATGCCTGTAATTTTTTTAGAATGTTCTGTTTGACACAATATCAAGTAAGTTATCCCTTGAAACTAACTACTTCAAAAAATGAAAAATGTATACATGGAATACCTGCAATTTTGAATATTGTCTACAGAAAAAAATGTGACAGTTCTGAAGCAAGAGGTGATTCTATTTTTAAATATGAAGACAAAATATAAATGAAAATGGTCTTAGTAGCTTGTGAAAGAACCTTTGCACTCGCATTCTATTACCACATCTATTTTTCTAATTAAAAAAGTTAAAATGTTTCCCCATTTTTAAGAATAAATTTCAACTACAAAATCTTGCTTATTTAATAATTCTGTGGATTAGTTGCTGGCATTTTACATGGTAACATTTCTAAAGCATTTACCAAATGAGTATTTTGTACACTTACAATACAGAAAAATAAACAAACATATGATATAAACATCACAATTATAATAAAGTACTCAGATTAAGGAAGATATTAGATGAGGGAACTGGGGGACTGTCACATAATCACTGACCTGTGCTTGTATTTGATTAAATGGGTTCAAAGAATTAAATGCTGAAAATACTACGTCCAAAACATTGACCAAAACAGGCACAATATTGAATATTGTAGGCTACATCCCATTTTCGTTTCTTAACTGATTAAAAGGACTGGCCAAAAATCAAACCTAGTTTAAAACTTGACATCTCCTAAGGCCAGACATGCTTAGGGTCCTCTTGAAGTGCCAATACTGTAAAAGCCATGTCAAAAATGACTTCTGACATAATGCATCACCAGTAGGAAAGTGAATTTTAACTTGTCCTCCCAGGGCAGTATAATAATGTGGGGACAAGGAAAATTTAAACTTGGTTAATCAGTCAGTCTTCACTTTGGAATTGCGGGTAATTGATTACATAATACGGTAGGGCTCCTACTTTATTTACCTTACCTTTCTCAGTTGTAGGAGATGGACTTTAGACATATCAAGGTAAGTGGAGCACACTCATTTTAAGAAACAGAGTAATACAACTTATTGATAAACACAAGGGTTATAGAAATTTTATATATACACATTATATATGACATACAAGACAGACAGACAAACAAACATAACAGAGAGAGTGGCTGTTTACTATTTAGAGTTCTAAAGTATATTTATATATAATAATCTTGGCACAGATAAATGGTTTTACAGTGCTAAGTGCTTTCCTGAGTTGGGTCCTTTGCTGTGTCTGCAGCCTCACAGGAAAAGCATTACTCTGTCTAGCACAAAATTTTAAATGCTGAAGTTACCTTCTTGAAGTGATGGCTGGTCTCAGCCTTCAAACTGGCTCAGTGTTTAGCTTATCAATCTGAATCTCAGCTCTCATGTTCAGAAAGAAGAGAGTTGTTGTTGGCTTCAGCCCACCAAGGAAGAACAGCTCACAGCCTTTTAGTTTCAGAGGTTTTCAGGCATTTTGGAAAGTGAGAGCAGAGCTCTCCTCAGGAGTTCCCTCAGAACTCCTCAGAGAGGCTCTCCAAGAGTGCAAGTAAAACACTAGGGAGTTCAGTTAAAGAGTGTTTTAGAAAGGATGCAGCTAGTTTTGAATGAAAGGTGGAACACCTCATGATTGCAGTAAAGTCATATCCAGTTACAAAGCCAGGGTCTTCTCATAGGTGAGTTATTCTATCAATTCCAGTTGTCACTGCTTGATAGGTCTTTGTTCTTGTAGGACTCTAGTTTGCAAAGATGTCAGTGCAACTCTGATTTACACCTTTATCATCATATTAATTACAGGCAGATCCTGGTACAAACTGACGTTCAGTCACCTAGTTTGGAATGTAAGTGAGGGGAGGCACAGCTTAATCTGCTGCCTTAACAGGCCTGGTGTGCCACCAGAACCTGACCTTATCAATGCTCTAACTACACGTGTCAGAGGCCACTCCAGAAAGCTGTAAATTTGAAGAGATACTATATCCATCCTATACCCTAGTCCTGTGCAAACATCAAATGCTCCCCAAAATGATGGGCTACCTGTCAAGTGAGATACAGAAGAGTGGTGGCACAAACAAGGGAAAACATTTTGAGTGGAATGGAAAAAGCTTTGTGATCATTATAATCACCAATTATACTCACTTTTTCCAAGATGGTGAATTGTAAGCTTCATTCAGAACCTTAGAAAGAGATTTAGCAGCTGCTCACATGAAGGTCTAAAACTTCTAAACTAAAAAGGAGAAGCTTGTCTGCAAACCATACAGGAGGTTTCCACTGGAGCTGATCCTATCACTTTAACTGTACGACATTCCACTTGGACCTCTGGCAAAGTTAGCTTCCTATCCACTGTGGAATCTGGGAGAATCATAACTCCAAGCAGCATACCACACAAAGATAATCTTTGCCCCTTTCACCTCACCCAGCAACGAGTCTGACAATTTGTGCTGAAGCACATTCCGCTAATTACTTTTCCTTGAATGTGTATACTGTCAGTTGTCAGAAAATAGTGGCACTACACAGAACTGATAGATCAGATTTTCCTTTACTTAAAATTAAAAAAAAAACAAAAAAAAACAGGCTATTACTGGGAATCAGTTGCTAGCAGGATGATAGGCTAAGCAATGGAGAAAAAGGTATTAGTTCTTGTGCTGTATGTTAATCACAAATATATTTATTGCTATGTCAGAGAACCAATTAAAAGAATTGACAGGATTAAAAACAAAAGACGACTAAATTGCAAAAGAGAAGACAACTTTTACATTGGATTATAGAAATTCAAGATTCCAAGGCAGAAATAAGACAAAAGCAAAAAAGAATGTTATTCATTAAATGTACATTCATTAATACTGAACTTTAGTTCAGATTCAAAAATAGATGGAGCCAGTGCTTAAACCCAGAGTGGAAACAAAAAACTCAATTGCACTTCATCTTTAAAGACTTGGTATTTTCTGCATTTTATTTGTCGGTCTCTTCTGCCTTGTGTCCAGTTTTCAAAAGCAATATAAAATGTAGTTATTTTTTGATAATCCTTGTATTTATCAATAGATTGTAATATTCTGTTTCTTTAAACTAGTGTACTTCAGTTACCCTGATATTAGTCTAAAGGCCGGAGACTGCCCCTGACAGAGAAAGGTAAGGAAATAAGGAAGGAGCTTTACCAAATACATTACCAGCATTGCCAAAAGCAAAATGGATAATTAACCAAGTCAAGCTTAATCTTTTCCTTCACTATATATAGGATACAAGTGCACTATGTAGAAGTAGAAAGTCAAAATTGGAAACTTACTTCAATAGGGTCTGGCAATACAGGTGGCAAACTTGCAATTTTTAAAGCCCGTTCCTTTTCTAGCATTAAGGCTTTCTGTCGTGCTTGAATGTGCCTCAAAAGGAAAAAATAAAAAAAACGTCAGGACAAAAAAATGCAACAAGGGCAAGGATCACTTGGTAAATGTTTTTCTGAACACTGTTTCTTCAGCAATGTAAACTTGAAATTTATCATTTTTTGACTCAACAATACCCAATGTACACATTATGATAACTTATATATACACACACCATGTTTTTTCATGCAATTTAGGAGCCTGGCCTTTACTTTAATGGCATTAGAGCTTACATAAAATTATAATTTGATCACCTGTCTGCTTTCTGAATGGCTGTATATTACTAGTTGTATTATTTCCACCCTCGCTGCAAAATTTCATGACAGCTAGTCCAATTGTTTTCTATACACAAGGTAATAATTGCTTGCAGAAGGCTAAATATTTCACAAAATCATTAGCCTTCACAAAACCAAAACTAACTAGTTATCAATTGAATCTACACGGAAGCAAGAACATTTATCAGAAATTAAAATTTTGTAATATTTTGAAACCCTCCTGTCAAACTCAAAGTAGTACTAAGGAAATGATCAGTTCTGTCCCTTTACTAAAATCATTTTGGGAATAAAAACAGTATTAGAAAAATACAAAATGTAATGGTCAGTAAATTACAAAATATTTTAAATATTCTATAAATAAGTATAAGCTAAAGTAAAAGGGCCATCAATTCATCCATCCTTTTTCTGGCACTTATCTGGGTAAAGGTACTGGTAGCAGCTATTTGAGTAAAGATAAACAAATATCCCTTCCCACCCCTGACACCTCAATTGCGGGGATATCGAGGCATTCTCTGACCAACCAGAGTCTCTCCCCACCATGGGTACTGGGGTTTGAAAGAGGATGCATCCAGGAAACTTTCTAATCAGGTGCCCGATCCACCACAACTGCCTCCTTTAAATTCAATGTAAAACAAAATTTCCTCCTTGGCACACTAAAATTAAATTGAATTTCAATGATTCACAGATAGTCAATGCTGACCCAATAAAGCTGATCTGCTTATCACCATTTATTACACTCAGATCACATTCAGTCTATACTTGTACTTTAAGAACACTAACTCAACATTATTTTCCATTTCTTTGTGTATGCACAGATTATCATTTTTTTTAAAAGGATGTGCTATGTTTAAAATGTATTTACTAATTTTCCACCATTATTATCATGTTTTTTGCAAAAACTGAATCAAGAAGAATTTCATCCAGTACAACCAATCAACCCATTTATTACAAATGTCTTACTTGATAAGGCTATGAAACAATACGTTGCATATTTACAATTAAAATGGGTTGTTTGAGTGCTATACAATAAACATTTTTGGTATTAAATCTGCTTTTAAATAAAAAGGCCAACAACAGCAGTGGATAATAGATCATGTGGGTACAGAACCTTACATTTTGCCAGCTTACCTAGTTTCATCTTCCAGACGCCTCCCTCTCTGAAATTTTAGCTCTTTAAGTGCCTCACGGTGTCTCTCTTCTGCCTTTTGTTTGTTCTCAGCCACTTTTTGAGCAATTGCTGCCCAATCTGGCTCCTGAAAGGCATTCATTTAAATTTTAGAACCAACAAATTGTTACAACTGGGTGCTGCATTTTACCATATGGTGAAATAAATAAATAAACCACCAATAATACCATGCTAGCTATTATGGATAAGTAGAGGAAACTAAGGTATAAAAAAATAATCTGGTGAGAGTCCAAAACCAGGGAAAGTGGTGATACACTGGAGGCTGACCTCCTTTCTTATTTAACAAAATTAGAAACAGCGGAACAACTGGCATTGAACACTGATGGAAAAGCTACAGCTGCGAATTCCGAATGCAAAATGCTCCAAGTGCGGCTCTGGAAAATGGATGCAGAAGGAATATTAGAATCGAAGGTCTACCTGAGAATCATGAAAGTCCAAACTTAGTGAAATTCATAACTGAACTATTCTCAAAAATAATTGGAGAGGACTTTAAATCGGATACAGAGGTAGCAGCAGCTTATCGCATACGTGGATCAAATACCTCTAAACCTAGGACTTTAATTGTCCACTTCGAGAGATTACAATTTAAGTTTAATGTAATGGCACTTCTCAGACACAAACAAGAGATTATATTTGAAAATAACCACATTTGTATTTTACCTGATTTCTCACCCTCAACAGCTGCTTAAACGTGCAGGTTTTTACAACATTAAACAGTGGTTACGGAAAGCCGATATCAGATTCAGTTTGGCAGGATACAAGAGGCTGTAAGTGGATATTCAAGACAAATATCACATCTTTTCCTCCAAGGAGGAAGCAGAAAAGGAGTTAAGAAAGCTGATTCCGAAACTTTTTTGAAATACAAAAGTGAGTTGCATCCTGTCATTGTATGGCAAGAACATATTACCTGCTGGCTGATTTGCTTGCAATGATTCGGGTACCATAATTATACATCCTCTTTTCTTCTCGGCCACTTTATGTTTTAATTACAATTACACACGTACACTGTGTGGAAGAAATTAGTTTTTTTTTTTTTTTTTTTTTTTTTACTATTCTAAAGGAGCCTGTTTAACATCAAACCCTTGGTTTATTGTTATTGTTTACTACGCTTATCCATATTACTAAATGAGAATGGTAAACCGGAAGGCACAGACCCAGGTACACGGCGATGGACACAGGAGACATAGTGCGCAGGCACCTACAGCGCGCATCTCATAAACCGCAAGCGAATTCTGATCCACCGCGAACGAAGGAGTCACGGCTCAAAAACGGAAGAGCTCAACTAACGCCACACAGAAAAGGGGATTCTGCACTGCACCCCAGAGTCAAACGGAAGACACTACAGGGTCCGCAAAGGTCCACAAAGATAGTACGAAAGGCGCGAGAAAGTACGAAAGGCGCAGGCGCCTACAACGCGCTTCTGAACTAAACGTTCACACTACAAGGCATGGTCCGGGTAATAAGAATAAATGAACTCTCCGTATTAAATGTACGGCATCCTCACACGTCCAAACCATATAGCATATGTGAATCACATTACAGTGATGCATTATTAACAGTACAACCACAGAAAACGCTCTGTATTAACAGTAAGTGCAATTATCCACATCACTAATGGTAGACAACGGATAACTAATGGAGTCACGGTCATGGCTCCGGCTCCAAAACGAAACTTTTCAACTAACGGACATACAGAAACGAGCCCGCCTGAATACAATTAATGAACATAGGCGCCTACAACGCGCCTCTCAAACAGCAGAGGCAATAGATAAACGGCAAAGAAAGGAACAACAAACAGCCGCTAAACAATTCCGCCAATTAGCTGACATCGCATTCTGTAATGCATCCACTATTAATGAACATTCATTAGGATTAATGAATATCATTTGCTGTCATTGTCATTCACTTAACTTCCCTGAAGAAAAAACTGGCAATACAACTGATGAGTTTACACGTTGTCAAAGGGGTCAGGTTAGACTGCCTCCTTTAGATGAATATCCTGAATATCTACAGATGTTTCTAACTAACAATGTACCAGAAAATAAAAACTTTACGGACTGCATTAGATCCTACAATAGTTCATTTGCTTTTGCATCTACCAGGGTAAATATCAGGCCACCAGCTGGCAATGCTTGGTAGCATGGTAGCTTATGTTTTATATTATTTGAAATGGGAAAAAAATCAAATTCTCAGTTGGAGGATCTGTGCAGAACTTCTTCAAAACCTGACAGGATCTAATTAATAATATTTTAGAATAAGCTCTTAAAGCACTGAGGAAGTAGATTCTCTCCCTATTTCGTTTTCTTCTCCATTTATCTGTATCCGCCTATTAAACTATTTATTTTTACTATTTTTAAGTTTCAGTCCGTTGGCCATGCTCTCTTTCTCAATGGTGGGGGTGGATTTGTTCTCAATCCTATTTTTTTTTTTGTAAAAATTGATCTATTTGTATGGAATGATTACAATAAAATCAATAAAACTAAAAAAACAAAAAACAAAACATAAGGCCCAGCTATGCCGGTTTGGCCATGTGGCAGGAACTCCTATGGCAGAAATTCGAGGCCTGCGAAGAGGGGCACAGAGCTAGAAATTGAACATTACAGAAATAGGCAGATAATGGCCAAGATTCACTAAAAACAACAGAAATTGTATGGTCCCGGGCAAGGAGATTGACCCACAACCAGATAAAATGATTAGCTCTCTGCAAATTCTCTACACATTATTGTAAAAGGGGTAAAGACCAAATAAACAAGTAAATATAAGCCCATATTACTGTTGACCATATGCAGCAGGAGATTGTTTTGTTTAGGTCTAGATAGCAATGTGTTTAATTGAAATTTGGGTTTAATATAAGGCCTTCACACACATGTATTTCCGACTACAGTCAAAAATGTATATGCCCAATAGGTTGAAAAGTCTTTGATAATGCTTCAGTAGGGCTGGGCAATTATTTATTTATTTTTTTTTTTAAACCAAGTGGTATAGTTTGATCAGTTGGTCAAAACATTAAGGAAAAAAGAATATGACAAGCCTCACTTCTCTTTCAAATGAGCTAGTTCCAAAAACTGGTTGTTTGGAATCTGGTTTGGACATGAATGATTGGATATTGGACAAATTAATGTAAAATGCAAAGTTTGCAAAAAAATATCACAGAAGTTAAAAGTGGCAGCACATCCAATTTATTTCAGCACTTAAAATAGAAACAGCAGAAATGAACCAGTACAAGAAAGCATGGAATGCAGATAAAGCCCGTTTCCAACACACAGCTCCAGCGTATTCTTCACCAAGTAATTACATTAGGAGCAGAAAGTGCCTTCTCTGGGATCAGGGAAAGTATTTGCCAGAGCTGTCCATCATGCCTTCATACCCTATAATGGGAAATGACTTCTCTATATTCAGGTCACTCCAGAGACCTGCAGTCATAGTCGGCACATGGCTTAGGAGACTTGAGCAATCACCCAAGGCCCTTAGCATCCCCAGGGAAGGAGTGCGCCGGCCGCATTCAGAGTCTCACCAGCACCTACACAATCTGCCTTAGCAAAACAACTCAACATGAGTGCACTGCTTTCATAAATGAGAAGGTAACTGAGCATATAATGAGCGACATCAAGCATTCCAGATATTACTCCATTATTTTGGATTGCACACCTGGTGTTAGTCATGCGGAGCAAACGCAATTATAACAATTAACACTGGAGGAAGTACCCAGGATTAAAGATTACTTTACAGGAATCCTTCCAGCAAAAGAGACCTGGACAGACTTGTGGAACTAAATATTCCCTCCGATGACTGAAGAGAGTTCTCACAACAAAAATGTACCAAAAATAGTACCAAAATGAAGGGCAACAACGAAGGTGTACAGGCCAGGCTGCTGCAAAACAAAAGTTCCCAGAGCTTTCTTTGTGCCATGTTCTGCTTATACTCTAAATGTAGTGGTAGCAGATGGATTGTGAAGCTCAAGCACCGCCATTGCCTTCTTTGGACATCTGCAAAAGCTTAACAGCTTTTCTGCTGTACTTCAAAGGGTGGACTATCTTGATAAAACATGTAATAACTTAGTACCTGTTTGTGCTAGTCAGGGGATATAGTTTTAGTAGATGGAAGGAGCTAACTGGTGTATTTTTCAGAATACAGAAAACACCACAAGAAACAAAAAATAAAGTATGATAGACATAGATATGAGCAATAAAGGCTTGTTTAAAAAAAAAAAAACAAAACAAAAAAAGTGATCAACACAGCACACAAATTTGATGGTACACTGATTTTTCTGCAAGAGATGTACAGCTCACCTAAATAAGATCTTCAGCTCTCCGTCATAAATTACTAAATGTCTCTTGTTTGATGCACGCAGTGTTGCATTTATCATTCACATAATTGTGTGAATTAGGTAAACCTAATATTTACTGTATTTTTTGTTTTATATTTTAATACCAACATGAGTAAATAACTTGCATTAGAATTTAACTATTATATTCAGATGTTCACTTTTTTTTTAATGAAATCACATTTTTAAAAAGACTGATTGCTGAAGAGCAGAAAATATATTCCTATCAAACAAAAACTGGCGGGCAATTCTTAAAAATATATACTCATTAGAACATGAAGCTATGTTGCTATGTTACCCTGCAGATAAAACATTTTCAAAAGCTGAAATACTAGGTCAGGAAACAAACAATATTGACTTATTATAAAACGGAAAGCCCATAGGGGAAAAAAAAAAAAACAAAAAAAAAAAACTTCTGGAGACAAGATTGAACAAAACCGCTTTGAGAAGAAGGCACAAAAGATAAATGAAGATTATCGTTATAACCAACTAAAATTTACTGTGATCAATCATTTTCAAAATGTTATTAGCTGAACGTTAGAACTCAGGTTTTTGTAGGGAGGGTTTCTAGATCATTTTAATCTTAAGCAAATAAAGAATGATCCATCTACAAATTAAGATGTTATGTTGACTGATCTTTCCTTATAGGTTATAACAAAAAAAGACGAGTTTCCTTCCTTTCTTGATAAATTTAATTTGATAAATGTAAAAAATTACAAGATTAGTAAACAGTGGACAACTTCCTCATTCTTGGTTTTCATTATCCCCAACTAAAAATAGTTGAAACTGATTTCTGTGATCAAATATGTAATATTTGAAATGTGCAGAAGTATTTTAAGTTTTTTGCCATATGACCCAGCACTGCTCCTTCAGCCAGGTTTAACAGCAGCTATCCAAAAACAATACAATATTGGCAAACAAGTGCTTTACACATATGTAACCTTTAACAATTCACTCACATTTTCCTTTGCATTCCGATGTCCTTCTCCAATAGATTTCATACTGTTATGGTAAACCGCTTCCAGTGTTTTTGTCTTATCAGCCTGTTCTTTTTGCCATTCAACTTTAAGTTGTTCTGCCAAATTATTATGCTCATCACTGCGACGTTGCTGGACTTCCTTTCGGAGTTTGTATGAAATATATCGCTCTTGTTCTCTAACCTAGATTATAAAGACAGCAGCAATGTGATCTTTCTACTATTTACACAAGTGATATGAAAATCATTACATTACATAAAGCGAAGAATAAACACTGCATTATTAAATGTCAGGAACTAAACCTGGAGAGAACAAAAAAAAACAAACACTCAATACTAAGGGGAAACTCATGTGAATAGGGAACAGACAGTGACTGAACCACAAGACACGAAATATTACAAAAAAAAGTACAAAATAAGTATAAGGAACAGTCTAAAAAACCTAATTAAGCTTTTTTTTTTTTTTTTTTTAAAATCAATGATGAATTAAAAACTTCAAAATAGGAAAATTCTAAATTAAACAATAAAATGAAATGGGCACTACACAGCTGACCTTGCTTAATTTTTCACACACAATTGATCATCTTACCTAACCCAGCCACAGGGGATGCATAAACCAGTGTGTTTCTACATGCCAGTCCCAAGCCTGGATAAATGGGGAGGGTTACATTAGGAAGGGCATCCGGTGTAAAATTTTTCCAGATCAATATGCAGACAACAATACAAATTTCCATACCGGATCGGTTGAGGCCCAGGTCAACAATGGCCGCAACCAGTACTGTTAGCCACCAGGGTGCTGGCGGAAATTAGACTGCTGTTGGCCAAAGAAGGTGAAGAAAAGGGGGAAGAGACGTTTCTGGAGGCAGAACAGTAGAAAGGTAAAGGGAGTGGAACTGAGGGTAGGAACTTTGAATGTTGGTAGAGGGGAGAGATTTAGCTGATGTGACAGAGAGAAGGAAGGTTGATATACTGTATGTGCGAGTGACTAAATGGAAAGAGAGTAAGGCCAGGTGGATTCAAATTGTGTTTTGGTGGTGAAAAGAGTGTCAGACAGAGTGATGATTATGAGCTGGAAACTGAAGGTGTGATGAATTTTGTTAGTGCATATGCCCCACAAGTTGGGTGTGCAATGGATGAGAAAGATTTCTGGAGTGAGTTGGATGAAGAGATGGGACAGTGTATCCAATAGACAAAGTAGTAATTGGAGCGAATTTCAATGGACATGTTGGTGAAGGGGACAGAGGAGATGAGGAGGTGATGGGTAGGCATGGTGTCAAGGAGAGGAATGAATAAGGTCAGAAGATAGTGGATTTTGCAAAAAAGTATGGACATGACTGTGGCGAATACTATTTTAACTCTTTTAGGGCGGATGTCGACTTTTGTCGACAGGAGGGGTTGAAGGCGGATGTCGACTTTTAATCAGCTGTTAATGGCGACAAATCTTACTGTCACGTCACAGGCATTCCCTCTGTGCTTGGAGGAATGCTAGACTCGTTGACTCGGCAAATAAACATTGCGTGTGCGTGAGTTGCGAAATGTAAACAGGCAAGATGGCACCGACATGTGAAAAGGCAGCGAAGCAAGTGCAGAAAAAAAACCACTCGCATCATGCGCATTATCGCGGAGTTGGACTCTTGATTTTTCAGAATCGGACTTTATTGGCAGTGATCAGGAGATCGAGCAAGAGAGTTAGAAGCAGGCATCAGCTGATCAGACACCAGCCGATGCCGCGCCAGCGGATCTGCTGCCAGTTGCGTGCCTTCACGCAGCCGATGCATCTACGGCAATGTTCGCATGGGATAAATACACAGACATTGATCCGTTGAGAGCCAATCTGGCTACCGGAGTTTACAAGACGGCATGGCTTGCTGTTGGACACGACAGATCACCAGCTGCTGTACTTCAGGCTGCTCTCTCCTGATGCTGCTTTTCAGCTACTGTCAGACGAGACAAACAGGTAGGCAGAGATTTTTTTTGAATCGCGGGCTGCGTTTGCATCGCATTCTCGTTTTTCAAAGTGGAAACCCACAACGAAAGACGAGATGAAGCGCGCTGTGGCATTACAAATAGAGATGAGACAGAATTGGTGATATAACTTCAGGGAGCATTGGTCCAAACGTGTTTTGTCCCCTGGTAGCTTAGGTACGTGCTGCTGCAAAGTTTTATTCACTTCTGTAATAAACAGAAGCAAATCCCATGGGGTGAGCCAGGCTATAATGCCATACATAAAGTTCATAAAGTTTCAGAAGATGAAAAGAGGTGACAATACGGTTTTCATGCTGGCAGAAAACTTGGTGGCAGTGGCATGGCATGATGGCAAATGGGTGACTTGTCTTTCTACAGTACACACTAACAATATATGTTAGAAAGTGCAGCAACAGACAATTGAAAAATAGGCACCAAAGCAACACGTATTGTAAGGAGTGCAATGTGGCAATGACTGAAATTGGCTGCTTTGAGCGAGATCAGACTTTGCTGTGTAAAATGTATGTGATATGTATGTGAAATCATAGAGTATGCAGGCTCATACAACATGCAAGACAGTAACATTTGTCAAAAGTAAATATTTTTTGTTGATTTGATATGTTAAACAATTGCTTTGTGTTCTTTTTTAAAAAATGTTAGTTTTTGGAAAAATATTCAGCCCTGGGAGAAAAGAAACAAAAAAAAAATTAGCCCTAAAAGAGTTAAGAAGGAGTAACATAGGGTGACATACAAAAGTGGAGGAAGATGCATACAGGTAGATTACATCCTATTCTGGAGAGTCGATGCTAAGTAGAGTGATGACTGCAAAGAGGTGGCAGGGGAAAACGCAGTTAGGCAGCATAGGATGGTGGTCTGTAGGATGAGGTTTTAGATCAAGAAGAGGAGGAGAGTGAGGACAGAACTAAGGATCAAATGGTTGGAGATGAAAAAGGTTAAGACTACAAGGCTGAGTTCAGGAAGGAGGTAAGACAGGCACTGGGTAGCAGTGAAGAGTTGCCAAATAGCTGGGCAACTACAGTAAAAGTAGTAAGGGTGACAGCAAGAAGGGTGCTTGGCATGACCTCTGGATAGAGGAAGGAGGAAAAGGAAACCTGGTGGAATTGGGAATTACAGGAGATTATACAGAGGAAGAAGTTGGCGAAGAAAAAGTGGGATAGTCAAACAGAAGGTTGGAAGATGTGGCAATAGTGAATCAGGTAGTGCAATGGATTAGCAAGGAGGAAGGAAGGACTGCTATGAAGAGGATGAAGAATGGAAAGGCCGTTGGTCCAGATGACATACCTGTGGAAGCATGGAGGTGTTTAGAAGAGATGGCAGTGGAGTTTTTAAACCAAATTGTTTAATGAAATTTTGGAAAGTAAGAGGATGAATGAGGAGTTGAGAAGAAGTGTACTGGTACAGATTTTTAAGAATAAGGGGGATGTGCAGAGCTGTAGTAACTACTCGAGGATAAAATAGTTGAGCCACAGCATGAAGAGTAGTGGAAGCTAGGTTAGGAAGGGAGGTGATGATTAGTGAGCAGCGGTATGGTTTCACGCCAGGAAAGAGCACCACAGATGCAATGTTTGCTCTGAGGGTGTTGATGGAGAAGTATAGAGAAGGCCATAAGGAGTTGCATTGCATTTTTGTGGACCTGGAGAAAGCATATGACAGGTTGCATCTAAAGGAGTTGTAGTATGAGGAAGTCGCAAGTAGCAGAGAAGTATGTAAGAGTTGTACAGGATATGTACAAGGGAAGTGTGGCTGTGGTGAGGTCTGCGGTGGGAATGACAGATGCATTCAGCGTGGAGGTGGGATTACATCAGGGATCGGCTCTGAGCCCTTAATTTGGTGATGGACAGGTTGACAGACAAGATTAGAGAGGAATCCCCGTGGACTATTATGTTTGTTGATGACATTGGTTTCTATAGAGAGTAAGCAGCAGGTTGAAAAGACCTCAGAGATGGTGGAGATATGCTCTAGAGAGGAGAGGAAGTCAGTAGGAACAAGACAGAATACATGTGTGTAAATGGAGGTCAGTGGACTGGTGAGGATGTACAGAGTAGAGCTGGCGAAGGTGAAGGAGTTTAAATACTTGGAATCAAAAGTACAGAGTAATGGGGATTGTTGAAGAGAGGTGAAAAAGAGTGCAGACAGGGTGGAACAGGTGAAGAAGAGCTTAAGGAGTAATTTGTGACAGATGGGTATCAACAAGAGACCAAGGGGAGGTCTACAGGACGGGAGTGAGACCAGCTATGTTACATGGGTTGGAGACGGAGGCACCGACCAAAAATCAGGAGACAGAGTTAAAGATGCTAAGATTTGCATTAGGTGTGACAAGGATGGATAGGATTAGGAAAGAGTACATTAGAAGGTCAGCTCAGGTTGGACACCTTGGACACAATCAGTGAGGCAAGATTGCGTTGGTTTGGACATGTGCAGAGGAGAGATGCTGGGCATATTGGAAAAAGGATGCAAAGGATAGAACTGGCAGGCAAGTGGAAAAGAGGAAGACCTAAGAGAAGGTTTGTGAATGTGGTGAGAGAGGACATACAGGTGATGGGTGTAATAGAGCAAGATCCAGAGGACAGAAAGATATGGAAAGAGATGATCCGCTGTGGCAACCCCTAACGAGAGTAGCTGAAAGAAGAATTGGTTATGTTACCTGTTGTAATCTTAGTTTTCTCCTCCTGTCAAATTCTTCTTTTAGAAGCTGTGCTTCTTCATTAGGACTCAGTCGCAGTCGTTTCATTTTAGCAATTTTCCGTTTCATTTTCTAAGTAAAGATGAGCAGAATGGCATATAGCATCAGTCAGCATTGAAAGTAACATGTTCACATTTTGAAAATTACATGATGTTTAAATATTTAGATAAAACCAGTAATGTGCATTTTTTTTAAACCGTACTTGCATTGCCCTGCTGATGAGCTTAGCAACACAAGTCTTAAACACAACATGATTATTTGAATACAGTTTTATTACATGCAATTTAGCAATTGTGAAATGTAAAGATTCACAAAAACAACCCTAACTACAGCAAACAGAAAAGTAAATTGGCAAGCTACAAAACAAAAGTTAAGAAATATTTTGGATGTGCAATAGGCAACATTTGAAAAATCAGTCAGAGAACCCTGCATTGGTAAAATGTGATCAAGCAATAGCAACAGATTAATATGAAAATGTGCTTTATTATAAAAAATGGGGTCTTATACATCTGCATATTCTATAGGACTTGCTGTACCTTAACCTACACCACAAACACACCACCCCAGCCATTCTGCATTTTCTAGTTATTTAAGCAAGCAACAGCTAAAGAGCATATCACTATGTGCAATAACGGCGTTCCTGTGCTTCTCCTCTCAAGGTGTAGAGTTGGTACACAAAATATTCGACTCCACACAGTATTATGGTGAGCAAAAGTGTTCATTCCCTTTGAAAGTCAACTTTCTGCATGACAAAAGATTTGTACACAGTTACGAATTCAGTACTTTTAATATGAACTCTTATGCTGTAACAATACATTTCCAAAGTCAAAATTAACCATTTTATGTACTTGTATGTTTTGTCATGCACAAAGTTATGACTTTTAAGAGGATTGAATACTTTTGCATGCAACTATTGATGATACAGGACATTATCACTTCTAGGTGCAGCTTCGAAGACTTTTGGAATAAAACAGTAAGGATGTTTTTAAATAGAATGCTCTTCAATGTGCATTCTTTACAGAACTATTAAAACTACTGAATTTAGCATTACACATTTTTTCACTATCATCTTTCTACAATGCAATGACAGACATATTTCCCATCTTTTGTGATTGCAAAGTGATAAAACTTTTTGCCATTGTGAATTTGTGCACGAATATGAAATATTTTGAAATTCGCAAAAACTAGAAATCAGTCTTCAATGTAAAATAAAAATGAATCCTGAAAAGAAAAAAAAAAATCAAATTAGTATGGAGATTAACACGTTACAATTAGTCAGAGTCAGTACATTTTTACCAACTCCGAATCCAGTAACCCAATAACTACTTCTGACTCCAACGGCCTGCTTCTCCTGCAGCAAGTTTGAATCCACAATGATTACAAAACCACCAACTATGGTTGTAAGATAAGCACTTACTTTCTCACTTTTAGCTTTGTTAACATGATCTGTGCATAAAATGCAGTCGAAGCCCATCACAGGACTGTATGAATAACCACGTAAGACAATTTCAGATATGCCACTCAGACACATCCACCAGAAAAGGTTTTTCTTTTATTACCATATAATAATGTAAACAAAAATGTGCAAATTTACATGTGGTAAAAAAAAACAAAAAAAAACACATAAAAATAATTCCTTAGCAGACGCATTTATCCAATGCAAAAAGGAAAAGAAAAAGAGGTCAACGTAATCAAGCAACATTAATCTGGGGACGGTTTGGGAACATCCGTTACGGGACAAGGGTACAACAGTGATTAACACAAGAGCTCAAAACTAAATACACGATAGTAACAATTCCCAGATTTACAAAACCTAACAGCTATCACTTACGACAGAAATTAAAAAAAAAAAAAATGTTCAAACTCTTCTTGAACATGTGGAGGGAATCAGATTTTTATCTATTACTTTTTTTTATTTTCATCTGTAACATTATTGAAATAATCCAAGTACATTTGAAAATACACACTAGATCTTTAGCTTTTAACAACTGGCATAAGGTTTTGCTGGGAGTAAAGGCACCCAAAATTGGCTTCATGTGCATGGCAAACAACCTTGCTCTCCAAGTACAGCCACTGCTCCACATGACTGGGTGATGACAGGTGAAATGATTTAAGTATTTGTTGAGGAAAACCCAGAAGCCTTCTGTAGTAGGTGTACCAGGCAAAGTGCAGCAGGAGACCAAGAAAGACGAAACTGGAGAAATCTCCAGGCACAGAATATGAGAGATGTATGTGTCTAGCGATCAGCATCCTGTTACTGTAAACCACACACACACAAAAAGCTTAAAACTAAAAGAAACTACATTATTGGTCAGTTAAATTTTTAACAGGCCGATTTTATTAAATTTAGACTACAATTATTCCACCAGAGTCCTATAATTGTCCATATCACTGCATATGGAGTAACTTCCATTATTCAAAATAAACACAATTCCACTCAAATTGTTCACTAAATACAGGATAAAGGAGGATGTGAATGTGAGTTTGGTCTTATCTTAAAAGCAAAAAAAAGTGTAACTGGGTGACAATTTTATAAAATATTTTTGAGGTGATCTGGGGGTACTTTAAAGATATGAATGTTCTTTATCACTTCAATATTACATAACATTCTTAAATTTGCATTATAAAATTCACGCACACAGGAATAACGCCTAGCACGGCAGGCCATGACAGTGCACCAGTACATCACGGGTTCAAACACCAACCATTAGTCAAGGCCAGTTAGGAACTTCTGAAATACCTAACCTAAACATCCCAGATAGGCGAACGCAGACAACAACCAGGTAGAGCGAACTAATGTTACAAGTCACCCACTTCAATATTTATTCAAGTACCATTTAAAATAGTTCAGAAATAGAATACAGCAAAATGATATACCAAAAACTATTATGGTTTGAAATGTATTATTTGAAATGCATATCTGTGGAATATATTTCATACAGATGATACTTTTTATTGTGCTCTGTGGAAATGCGTCTTCTCGCTCTTGCTCCCGGATAGTGCATTACAGTTTCGACTTTTACGAGTATGCAGTAAGAACAAATATGCAAGATTCCGAACATTTATTTATATAGCACATTTTCATGCAGACAATGTAGCTCAAAGTGCTTAATAGACGTCAAAGAGAAAGTTTCAAAAAGGAAAAACAATTACGATTGGGTACGAATATTAAAGAATAAGTTACACAAAGGGGCATGGTCAGATTGCTGGGAGGAGAGAAAAAAACTCTAGTTAGGCTGGAGAAACAAACTCGAAATGCTAATTAGAAGCGAATGTGAAGCATGAAATCAAGACGGCAAAACAAAATCCAGGATTCTAAACAGCCCACTTATAAAGACTAAAAGGAACATCTACATAATGAATTGCACCAGTAAAATGACCATTCATTCCCTGCATCCCGTTTAAAAGCACCGCACTTGAGTCTCACACTTTAAAACGTGAAAAAACTATTGCTGCTCACCTGCTTTTAATACCCCGAATTCACTTCGATGCAGTCAACTTCTCATTACACGACATTTAAACCCCAAACCTGTGTTCTGGGAGAAAAAAACAAAGTCTCGCGTCTCATCACTATGGAATTAAACAGTTCAAGGGCTGAACAACCCTCTTAGGTTTAAACGGCAGTTTCTCTCCGCGTCACTTCCTGTTCTTAAAGCTTTTACGTCATTTCCTCGATTCTATCCGAGATGGCGCTAACTTTTGCGAATAAAGCGGCAAAGAATGTACAGTATAGGTAACATTCTTACCTTTACTATGGAAACTTTGAAATTACAAACAACACATAAGCGCAAATGCTCGTTATACATAAAGTATATTAAACACAATTTTGTGAAAAAATAATACTTTTACTCTGAATGTGTTTGCAAAAGAAACAGCAAACAGGCACAACCCCTCATTTGTTCAAATTTGGTGCTTAGTCAGTTAAACATTCATTCATTTTCTGAACCTGATTTTTAGAGTCAGAGCCTGTGCTTGCAGCGTTAGGAACAGCAGAATGGTGTTAATCCATACCGTTCATTCATTTTTGGATATCCGTCCATTTATTATACCGACTAGGCTCACCCGCCTTTTAAGGCGACCGACTTTTATCCTCAGTTTGTGTGCGCTCCATGTGTACATCAGGCATGAAAGTGTAGGGAATGAGAACATCAAAGTGCCCATTTATAACATCTCCCGAAGTTTTTTTATCCCCTCGAGTGCCTGTCCAAACTTGGAGTGTAGGACTCCATAATAATATACAGGTGCTGGTCATAAAATTAGAATATCATGACAAAGTTGATTTATTTCAGTAATTCCATTCAAAAAGTGAAATTTGTATATTACATTCATTCATTACACACAGACTGATGTATTGCAAATGTTTATTTCTTTTAATGTTGATGATTATGACTGACACCTAATGAAAGTCCCAAATTCAGTATCTCGGAAAATTAGAATATTGTGAAAAGGTTCAATATTGAAGACACCTGGTGCCACACTCTAATCAGCTAATTAACTCAAAACACCTGCAAAAGCCTTTCTATGGTCTCTCAGTCTAGTTCTGTAGGCTACACAATCATGGGGAAGACTGCTGACTTGACAGTTGTCCAAAAGACAATCATTGACACCTTGCACAAGGAGAGTAAGACATAAATGGTCATTGCTAAAGAGGCTGGCTGTTCACAGAGCTCCGTGTCCAAGCACATTAATGGAGAGGCGAAGGGAAGGACAAGATGTGGTAGAAAAAAGTGTACAAACTATAGGGATAACCGCACCCTGGAGAGGATTGTGAAACAAAACCCATTCAAAAATGTGGGGGAGATTCATAAAGAGTGGACTGCAGCTGGAGTCAGTGCTTCAAGAACCACCACGCACAGACGTATGCAAGACATGGGTTCAGCTGTCGCATTCCTTGTGTCAAGCCACTCTTGAACAAGAGACAGCGTCAGAAGCGTCTCGCCTTTGGACTGCTGCTGAGTGGTCCAAAGTTATGTTCTCTGATGAAAGTAAATTTTGCATTTCCTTTGGAAATCAAGGTCCCAGAGTCTGGAGGAAGAGAGGAGAGGTACAGAATCCACGTTGCGTGAGGTCCAGTGTAAAGTTTCCACAGTCAGTGATGGTTTGGGGTGCCATGTCATATGCTGGTGTTGGTCCATTGTGTTTTCTGAGATCCAAGGTCAACGCAGCCGTCTACCAGGAAGTTTTAGAGCATTTCATGCTTCCTGCTGCTGACGAACTTTATGGAGATGCAGATTTCATTTTCCAACAGGACCTGGCACCTGCGCACAGTGCCAAAGCTACCAGTACCTGGTTTAAGGACCATGGTATCCCTGTTCTTGATTGGCCAGCAAACTCGCCTGACCGTAACCCCATAAAAAATCTATGGGGTATTGTGAAGAGGAAGATACAATACGCCAGACCCAACAATTCAAAAGAGCTGAAGGCCACTATCAGAGCAACATGGGCTCTCATAACACCTGAGCAGTGCCACAGACTGATCGACTCCATGCCACGCCGTATTGCTGCAGTAATCCACAATAAAATAAAAAGAGGAATAACCTTGGAGATGAATTATCACCCGGAAAGCGGATAGTAGACATCACGTAGTATATGTGTACCAAACTTCAGTTCAATAGGTCAAACGTTTTGCCAGCTACAGGTGACTTAAAATCCTGGACAGATAAACGAACAGCCACGGTAGTGTATTATATATATAAAGAAATAAAGACTTTGACATCGACACAAATTGATGAATATACACAAGCCTGGTCTGCAAATAAAATAAAATGTTGCTATACTTCTTTATATTCCCAGCTTTGTGCCCCAATAAATACAAATTATAATCAATAAACTGCTAATCTAATTGTCTATCTCTGACTCAGAATATGGAACCAATGTAGGAAGCACGTTAAGACAGAGAACCCTCTCAAACCTACACAGTATTTAATGTCTGGAAAATGTCTGGGATTAAAACACAAAGAGATTTGTATATAGATACAATCTCTGCATTTTATGAACAATTATGCTTCAAATTTAACTTCCCATCAACACAATCTTTCCACTTCCAAATCAAATTTCACTAAAAGGAAACTGTCCAATTTTCCTCACCTCCCAACCATTTCTATTCCAGAGGCAATACTGATCAGTCTTGAAGACTTAGACGGCATCTCAAAAATATATAAAAATATTTTAAAGTCTCTTCCTTTGAAATATCCTAGGGTGCAATGAGGAAAGGATCTTTCACTTAACATCTCTGAAAAGGAGTGGAAGGAAGCCATGCATAGAATACACACCAGCTCCATATGTGCAAAGCATTTTCAAGCAAAATCTTTTATTGAGCACATTTATCTAATTTAAAATTGTCCAAAATGCTTCCAGGGCAAGATTCACCATGTGAAAGTTGCAATCAAGCTCCAACTTTACTGGTTCACATGTTTTGGGCGTGCCCCAAATTAACATCATTCTGGAGCAAAATCTTTAAATGCTTTTCAGTCAGCCTTGGTGTCACAATCACTCCTAACCCATTAACAGCTGTGTTTGGTGTACTCCTAGATGGGCTTAAAGTGTACCACACTACTAACATGTAAACCTATCTGACTCAACTGGAAGAATCCCAGTGCACCTATTATAAGTCAGTTGGTAACTAATGTTTTATGATATTTGAAATTGGAAATAAATTAATTCTCACTTAGAGGATCTGTTCAAAACATTTTTAAAATACAGAAAAATGTAATTAATCAAATTTTAGAATAAGTATTTATATCAGGGAAAAGGACATTGTCTTTTTTTAAAGATTTGCTCAGGTTGTAGTCTCTCTTTCTCTCAGGTGGGGGTTGAACTATGGTTTGTTAAGTTTGACATGATTATATGGAATTTTGTCTTCTTCAAAGAATATAAAAAAAAATTACATAAAAAATAAGCCACTGTGTCACCCTGATTAATTATTCAATTATTTTTTTCTGGGCTCCTCTTGCAAACATACATACTGTATAAATGATTGTACTTATATGTCTGTACTTAAAAAAGTGCCTCAAGATGATGTACGTGAATTTCCTCCTAGTACTAAATTTCTCTCAATATTTTTAATTATTTATTTAGTAGACACCTTTATTCAAGACAACTTACAAAGCAAGTTATAATATATCCAAAAATGAAGGTGCAAACATCAAAGCAACATAGAATAAGATAAAAAAGCAAGCACAATGGACTGCAACTATTACATAGTTTCACATGCAACTAAGTTAAAAAACACACAAAAAACAGTATAAAAAATTCTGCAACAGCAGCTATCCTGTAAAAGAGAAACTAAGCATTTACAAAATAGTATTTAATAATAATTCTTTGCATTTAATGAAAAGCTGTGTTTTCAAAAAATGCCTGAGCACAAGTAAATTGGGTGCAGTTAGAATAGATAAAGGGAGATCATTCCACATCTGGCAAGAGGAGGAATGGTAAGTGGACAGGCAGAGACAAATGGAGACTTCTTCAAGATACCTAAAGAGAGACCAAGGACTGGAGTTATTCAGGAGCAGAACTGCTCAGAAAACTGCAGGTCAAGACAAGAGTTTTGAACTGGATTCTTGCAGCAACAGGAAGTCATTAGAGAGACTGAAGCAGAGGAGTAATAATAGTGACATGAGGAACCGAAAAGTACAGTATTAGTTGAACAGCTGCATTCTGGAGTAGATGAAGAGATCTGATAGGAGCTGAGGGAAATCTTGTCAGGAGTTTCAATAGTTCAGCCACGGGAGAACCACTGCCTGAACAAGGAGCTGTATAAATAGAAAGGAAGGGTCAAATCCTGTGAATATTGTGAAGAAAGAAATGACAGGACTGTGTCATTGAAGATACTGTATATGCTCAATGGAGGAAAGTTATAAGTACAGAGTTAAGCCAAAATTTCTGACCATGACTGATGGTGAAAAGGTGACATCTTCAAAGAGGATGCTTAGAGACAAATATGAAGAAGGAGAATCGGAGGGCAAGTGCAAGATATTTGACTTTGAGAGATTAAGCTTAGGGTGATGTACATTCATCCATAAGATGGCATAGAGACAGCTAGAGATCTAGGCTGAAACCTGTGGGCTTTAAGACAGAAATCAAAGAGAGATCTGTGCATCATCAGCACAGAGGTGATAGAAGATGCCATAAGAAGAAATGGCATTATCTAAAGAACCAATTTAGACAGAGAAGTGGACCCAACACTGATCATTGAGGTACAAATGTAGAATGTTTCTGTGGAGAAGACAAGGTGTTAAACCAGGAGACACAAAAGAATCGGTCTGAGAACTAGGCCTTGAATGCAGTTGGTTTGATTGGTAACACTAAACTGGTCATGTGTGAGTGGTTATGGCTTTTCATGCATTGGCAACCTATCCAGTTGTCTCCTCTTTAGTACACTTTTACTAATGGACAGCCTTAGGTTCATTGTGATCCTGAAGTCATCTTTTCTGCACTTTGCACGCTAGCCGATTTGAAGTTCGTCTATTTTTCAATGGTGTGCTGTCACAAAAATAGCGTCTCACACTAGCCTATTGGATCAAAAAACAATCCAGCATTGGGTGTTTGTGGGCTCTTGACAAAACGTTCAAGTATGGGTAACATTCGACTGCAAGTCAGCACCGTACAAAACTCAAGTTATGCTATAGATAGCATGACTAGACGTCCTGGTTTAACCGGGACAGTCCCGATCTCAGGATATGCGTCTCAGTGTCCCAAGCTATAAATGACATATATCCCATTTAAACAAACTGCACATGTCAAAACTTTTCTGTTTCAGGAAACATAGCTCAGCTGACACAGAGATCAAACCACAAATCACAAAAAAGAAAAGAAACACCCTCTATGCTTCGCACAGCTGTCGACTACTTAAAAAAAAAACATGGCTTTTAAAAAATAAAAAAGGGAAGGCAAGTATCCTAACTCAGGCCGTAAATTTGACAAATCACCCAAATCAAAGAACATGCGTTTTTAATCAGGGCTGCAGCAAGCATGCCCTTTTCTCAAACTCCAGTGGGAGGAGTTAATAACCACTTTTGTAGAATAGTATTGTCCATACTTAAAGAGAAAGTTTTTATGCAGTACTTGAAGTACCATCAATGAAACATAAAGCAATTGACACATACCTGTTTTTTTAATATAACATATTCTGTCATATTTGATTTGCATTACTAAAGCTTTCTTGATCGACATGGGAAAAGATAACTTTTGCATTTCATTCCAGAGTAGCATTTCCTGGAGGGCGGATATACTACCTCCATCGCACAATGATGATGTTCCGATAATGCGTCATTCATATCCGCCAAAAACAATGCACTATTCAAATAAAACTTTATTGAAATTAAAGTGTGTACTCTTATAGAACAATAATATTTCGGTTAACGTATAATTTAACAGTCGTACAATAAAATTAGACCATAGCCGACAGAAGCAATGAAAATAAAGTTTCATGAATTAATTGTTTGCTCGAAATTGGAATACTGTAGCTCATACAAGAACGCGCGAGATAGACTATCTGTCTCGCGAGAGTTTTGATTTTCTTGTCTCGTCTGGTTGGAGAGTTGTTGTGAGTAAACAGTTTATTCATATATGGTAATAAAGAAACGATAAATAATGTAATTCGTAGTATTGATCAGGCATTTTTCAGAATGTAAAATAAAGAAAATGGATATGATCGCGCCTACAAAAAGTCGTAGAATTAACGTGATTTCTCTTAGTGTGTCAATGATAAACTGCTTAACAGTCTCTAGCTGCTTTGAGCAGTATTTGGTATTTTTGTATTATTGTATGCTTCGTTAACCTGGATGCCCACAGTCTAGTAAAATACTTTCGTTTAATATCCTTACTAATAACTGTATTGTTTCACATTATTTTATACGTCCGGGAGTGTTTTGGTCACCATTAATCTGTTCTTAATCAGTAATGCTGCTGCTGGAGTATGTGAATTTCCCCTTGGGATTAATAAGTCTATCTATCTATCTATCTATCTATCTATCTATCTATCTATCTATCTATCTATCTAATAACGTTGGGCACTAATCGATTTAAATTAGGAAAAAAATAGCAGTCCAGCGGTCTATAGGACGGTAATGAGACCAGCATTGTTATATGGGTTGGAGACGGTTGCACTGACCAGAAAGCAGGAGACAGACCTGGAGGTAGCAGAGCTAAAGATGCTAATATTTGCATTGGGTGTGACGAGGATGGAAAGGATTAGAAATGAGTACATTAGAAGGTCAGCTCAGGCTGGACAGTTTGGAGACAAAGTCAGAGAGGCGAGATTGCATTGGTTTGGACATGTGCAGAGGAGAGATGCGGAGTATATTGGGAGAAGGATGTTGAGGATAGAGCTGCCAGGTAAGAGGAAAAGAGGAAGGCCTAAGAGGAGGTTTATGGATGTGGTGAGTGAGGACATGCTGGTGATGGGTGTAACAGAACAAGATGCAGAGGACAGAAAGATATGGATAAAGACGATTCGCTGTGGCAACCCCTAACGGGAGCAGCAAGAAGAAGAAGTAGAAAAAGACGAAACAATATAGGCTTTTGCACTAAGCCTTCAATTGCCATGAATTCTAGGTCTGTTATAGTACAGTTTCCCCCTACCGCTGGGATATTTTTTCCCGTTCCCCGAAGATCAAGCAGGGCATATTTTAGCCCTGTCGTTCCCAATTGTTATCGACGTTATGTCAGGAAATGCGAAAGCTCTATACTCTAAGAGGATTCGGCTTCCGAAAAACCGGTACAAACTCTGAACAATGGAAGCTGAAAGCGGGCTTCCCTTTCTCCGATCCTATGTTAGTAGTAAATATGAACGCTCGAAACTGCTATCTCATTCTTAGCCTGTCTGCAAGTCAAAAATCCGTTGGACTATATACACAGTGTGTTGTAGTACACTAGAGCAGAGCATGTTATTATTTGAAAGACATCTGTAAATTGTAACTGTTTGCGTACGGAGAATCGTATGGACCAATCTTTTTAAAGTTTGAGCGATTTGTGAGCCTACCTCATCAAAATCGTTATGCAAATCAAGGTAAATTACTTTGCTTCAGTCATTACTTTTTCAACTTTCTTTGTTTTGATAAAATGTCTGAACCCGTTCTGAATGTTTACTAAAAGGTATTCAGTAATTGCGTTATTTTTCCCACAACACATGTTAATTGTCTTATAGGTTACAGTTACATTTTTATATGTCTAAGATTTTAGAATTTTTATATTTTGCTTTCTTTTCAACAAAAATACGTAATGAGAAGTCAAGCAAAATGCCACCTTTTGTCTGCTAATTGAACAGTTTTATCTATTGTTCGGTGTCCTTGAGTGTTTAGGAAGGCGCCTACAAATAAACAAAATGTATTATTATTATTAAAAGATGTCATTTTCCTCGAATTCTCTTGCATCTATAACAAAATACGTGTTAAAATTTTAAATATGGACTTTATGGTATACTTGTGTTCTTTTGGGTAATTCTTATTTTTTTCCAGTAATCTTCTTGATTTGATCCTTTTTGAGTCCCAATAGATTTTATCTTTCAGCAATTGCTGTATTCATTATTTTATTAATTTTGCGTTTAGATATTGGTAGTTCCTTATTTCATTACAAAATATGATTTGAAATCATTTGCTATTTGGGCAGTATGATGGAGCATTAGTTAATGCTTTCTTTCTCACATGCTAGTAACTCCCATAAGGGTTCTGTGCAGTTTTTAATGTCCTAAACTGTATAGTAGTGACAGGCAACACTGGGGAAGTGTATATCACAACTGCCTCACAGATTCTTCTGGTTGTTTTCCATGTGGAATGTGCACATTCTTTGTGTCTGTGTAGGTACTCTGCATTACCTTTCACATCCCCAGAAATGTCCTGCTTTTTAAATTGATTAGGGATTGCAGATTGGTCCTGTGCAAGTGTATGCGTGAATGGGCTCTGTGATGGATCGGCATCCTATCCAGGGCTGTGTCCAACTTTCTTCCATTGCTAGGTGCTGTTGAAATAGGCCTTAATACTCAGTGGCCATTTATTTGGTTTAAGTGAATTTCAGAACGTGTTATATACAGCATGACTTTTAAAATTTCACTTTTACTATATTAATAGCTTTATTCCGATCTATTATGAAGCAGTCATTCTTGATATTTTATCATAGACAAAAGGCTGAAGTTAGCTACTTATTGGTGACCACATGTAAGTATTTACAAAGAGTGACAGTGAATGCAGAAAAAGACAGATTGTTGGTGATTTGTATCATTATGTTTTTGAATGTAATTGCATAGGGAATTGTTCCATATTTTGCATAGAAGGGTTAAAAGGTTTAAGCATGCAGGATGGCTGACTTATTCAAAAAGTGACATTCCAGTGTAACAGTTCTTAGGTGTTTTTCTCATCCCAATGTAAATGTAATAATCCACTTAACTGGAAAACATTGTGTATTAGCATAGCTTTAAAAACATGAATTCACATTATTCTACATTTTCTTCACTTTGATTTAAAGAACATTCTAATGTTCAATCAGTTTAGCTAGAGAATGTGGCATATTTTTGCAAATGTTTCTCCTATTGCACTTTAACCTCCTTAAACTAATTTAAAATAAGCATTAGCAAAAAATAATAACTGTTTTTTTTCCTTTTATTTAGGGAAAGATGTCTGGAGGTCCAGCTGTGCGCATTAGTATCGAATCTGCATGCGAAAAGCAGGTTCAGGAGGTGGCCCTGGATGGCACAGAAATGTACGTTCAGCCTCTGTCAATGTCCCAAAATCTTGCCAAGCTTGCACAGCGCATTGATTTTGGACAAGGATCTGGGTCAGAGGAAGAGGAGGAAGAAGGAGAAGTCAGGGAAAAAGAATGGGGGAAGCGAGACCAGGATGAAGATGAAAGTAAGCAAGATTACATTAATTTAGATGTAAAAATTAAAATTATTTTTTTGTATTTCCTTTCAAGGTAACTGCAGGAAGAGTTGCTAGTTACCTTTGTGTATTCTTAGGAAAAAAACTTGGATTTTGTCGATTCTTTCTAGGTAAATTCTCTAATGCATTATCATTACTAACTACGCGTTGTTTTTGTGTCTCCAGATACAGCTCTTATTCAGCCCATATCTCCTATGAAGTTTTTAATAATAAATATATATAAGTGGGTTTGAGAATGTTTAATTTGTTAAGTACCTGTATGCACTGGTGGCTCCAACTTTAAATATTCATCTGCAGATATTAATGAATTGACTTACATTATAACAGTTATGTCTCATTCTGTGAGGATGCTTTAATCCAGGTTATATTTGTCATGGAAGTACTATCCGTAACTAATCATAAATAATTACAGAAATGTGAAATCAGTAATGTAAAGCTGAAGACTAAAGACCAAATTGTTGACGTTTTTGCATTTATATACTGGTTTCAATATCTTGGTATTTAGAGAAAAAAATGTCTTCACAAAATTGTCAATATTTCCAGTAAACTTATTGTTCTCTCTAACTGAATTGTATCACATTCACAAGTAGGTCATAAAGAAGGCCATGTCAGTTCTGACTGACAGCTGTCATCCTTTCAGTTTGCAGAATTAGATTCCCAAGACTCAAAGCAAAAGATTTTGGACTCTCTCTCTCTCTTTTTTTTTTTTTTTTAAAAAATACTCCGTGCAATGAGGATTTTGAAATCTAGTGGCTATAGGGGGCTATGTTAAACTATAAATGTTTACGGTGTACCTTTTTAGAAGTTAATACTATTTTCAAAACACTTTAAATGTATGTTCTGATTGTAAATAAATGGATAGTTGTCTCTTGATTTATTTTTTTGTACCTCCTGAACATTTTATGTTTGTACAGTCTTGCTTCTTAGATCATAAGATCTACCTAAACTAAGATTGTTTTTAGTATGTGATACTACCTATTTTCAGAATATTTTCTTCTGGCCACAATCCCAACATTTGGTAACAAACCAGACTAAACTGAAGTGCCATTTGCTTTCAGGAAAAGTGATTTTTACCTCATATAATAGGTGTATTAAAAGCATGGCACAAAATATTTTGTTCTTTTACACAATACATATATATTTTTTTGTATCTTTATGATGCTACCTTATTCTTCTCTGTACCCATTTACCTATTGTACAGTCAATAGGTTTAAAGACTGAGGTCACTGGACATGAATTTGCCACTGTTTTATACACATCCATTTTCACAGACGTTCCCTTAAGATATGACCTTTGATACTTCTCGTACAAATGCTGAGCACAGAGGAGGTTAGCATTTTGAGGAAATTCACTTAGAGCCTTCATGCAAGACTAGCTGATATGCTTATTGCTACCAAAATGATGCCCATAAGTCAATGAAACAAATACTGTACAAAAAGTCATGGTGGACATTTCTGACGATTATGCTTGATTGACAATTGCATGTCACATATTTTGGATAACCACATAGCAGTGCACACAATTGTTGTGCAGTAAAATCTGGTTGCAGGTGAGAACAACACTGTGTGTTTCTTTCCCCATGCGTGTGCTGTAACAGCTGTAGTGTTTTTATTGCTAATTTACAGAGAAGCTGACAAAGATGTGTGCATCGTTTGCTTTGCTGAGACACTATGTACATGTTTATTTTATTCTCAGTAAACCATAAATGAGCAAGTCTGAATGACCAAATGCTTGGCCATATAGATGGAGCTGTTATACAATTACATGTAACATGCATGTGTCAATGGTATACAGTTTATACCATTTGGTAACTATACAATATATCTATTTTTGCAGGCACTGAGTTAAATTGTTTGTCAAGGAATGCTTATAAGTAGGAATCAGTGTAGTATACTGTAATAGATATAAAAAAGAAATACTTTTCATGCTAAACTTCTCCCACCATTTCTTTTTTTAATTTAGTGTACATTCAAACTTGACATTTTTTTCCCTCCCCTTCAGCCACAGTCAAGTTTCAACCTTCCCTCTGGCCCTGGGATTCTGTGAGAAATAATTTGAGAAGTGCCTTGACAGAGATGTGTGTCCTCTACGATGTCCTCAGTGTTGCAAAAGAGAAAAAATACATGACATTGGATCCTGTATCACAAGAAAACATAGCAGTCAAGGTAGATTATTTAAGTCTGAGCAAAAAAAAAAAGTCTTATTCCTTTTTAACTTTAGAATCAGGTTTCAGATACCACATTAAAATGTACATTTTTTAAGCAGTTAGTGTGAAGTATTTGTTGCCATCTTTTATTCTAAGCTGCTTTGCTAATTGTTGTTTGCATTTGTGTTGAAATCGTAGACTCCTCAGGTATTACAACTCATTAGTAAGAAGAAATCACTGGCAACTGCTGCTCAGATACTTTTGAAGGGGGCAGAAAAATTGACAAAGTTTGTTGCAGAAAATCAGGAAAACAGAAGACAGCGAGATTTCAACTCAGAGCTTCTTCGATTGCGGTCACAATGGAAACTAAGAAAACTTGGAGATAAAATCCTTGGAGATCTAAGCTACAGAAGTGCAGGTGCACATTATATTTTTCTCATCCTTTATGTTTTTATATGGTACATTTGATCAAGAGTGCTTGGGGAGTATGGTGAAGAGTACAGGTGAAATTTTTGTCCCCCAGTGGTAGCCCTATGAGACCATTGACCCTATTCAATGGCCTGAGGTATACCAACCGAGTGTGAGCCCTTTTGTTACACTGTGCTACTTTAGATAGCAGGACAGTCATCCTTTCTCTTTTATTAGAATGATTTATCCCTTTCCACCTTTTTCTAGACCAGAATTCAGGAACTTAGTTTCTGTTCATCACGGCCAGAGTTCAGCAACGTTCTGCTCACACCTCTTAGATGGGTCTTCTCTTGTCTGTTAAATAAGACATACAGTATATTTTTGGTTTGTTGCATGACAGTGTACTATCTTGATGGTATTTTCTATAGAATTATTATTTAGCAATCTGCTTATTTTGAAAGTGTGGATATTTATTATGATACTTTTGTTTTCCCAAACAGGATCATTATTCCCTCATCATGGCACTTTTGAAGTTATTAAAAACACAGATATTGATCTTGACAAGAAGATCCCAGAAGACTACTGCCCTCTTGATGTCCAGATCCCTAGTGATCTTGAGGGATCAGCTTATATCAAGGTAGTCATTGACTGGAGACGCACTGTAATCGGAATACTGCTGGATTATGAAAGAATTTGATTTATAGATATTTAAGTTTTATCAGCTATGAAACATTGGTATAGTACTGTTCTTAAATGACATCCTTTTATTAATAGTTATAATTTAACTATGAATGTAGCTAGTGTTACAGATGTACTTGATTTAGAGTACGTGTATTTTTTTTAAAAGGATCAAATAATTTCTGTGGATATCTTTTTTTTTTTTTTTTTTTTTTCTTTCTTTTTATATCTCTGATTATATTGTTTATTTAATTATGATTTACTTCTTACTATCCAAACTAATTCCTCTTTTTTACTTTTGTAGGTTTCTATCCAAAAACAGGCCCCTGACATTGGGGATCTTGGCACTGTTAATCTTTTCAAAAAACAGGCTAAAATCAAAATAGGTATAATTTTCAAGTTTACTTAATTATTTTATGTCACAGAAAGTAGGTTAAAGGTTTTCAAAGAAATTAAAGGTTTTAAGTACCTAATAGGTGTATTTGTTAATATGTATTTTTTTAATGACTTGTGACAGCAAACTTTTGAAAGTGCCAAGATACAGTATTCTTGTGAATCTTTACAGAATATGGGTCCTAAACATGTATTATCAAACCAGAGACATCATTCGGAAATGCATATTTCTGTTTGTTGTGTAGCTGCATACCTTAAGGAACCATAGTTAATTTGTAGTAGGCTACCTTTTATATTGCATTTTTTTTTTTATTTTCAATGATCAAGGAAATTAAATACTGTTTATTAAAAACAAATTCCCAAAATGAAGTCTCCAAGCCACTGCCTTTGCAGTAAAGCCTACATTATCCATCCAGATTGCTCACACACACAATATACTCCTATTATCACAAATCTCCAGGGGTTTGCTTTATTTAATTAGCAGTAACCACTTGGCTGTCCTTTAATTTTCTGCTTATGATGCATAGTGTATTGAATCATTAGTATTCTTAAAGGAAATAAAATCATTAATTTTGGAATATGCGATACTAGTAAAAACATGGCCATATAATTGGTAGAAAAAGTTATTGCCTTATGCAACTTATATCTTGTGTATTACCAGCTTTTGCAAGCCGCTGTTTCTGATAAAAGATTATAGATTAGTACTAACTTTATTCAAGTAATTACATTTTGTTTGTTTCTTCCTTCCTATTTATCTGTCACATTTTTTTCCTTTTCCTCCTTTTGCAGGAGCACAGCCCTGGCATGTGAAGCTAGAGACCGCTCAAAATGTTCTCCTCTGCAAAGAAATCTTTGCACAGTTGTCCCGTGAAGCAGTCCAGATCAAATCTCAGATTCCTCACATAGTTGTTAAGAATCAGATCATTTCGCAGCCCTTCCCAGGTGACCTATTCTGAATGTTTTATCAATATAGAAACAATAATTAAGTGAAAAAAACATTTAGATATTCTTTTAATCTTGTGCACAAGTTAGGAAACAACCCTGAATCCACACCCACACTTATACTGATTTGAGTCAGTTAGGATTCACCAGTTAATCTAATCAGAATGTGTTTTTAGATATGGGAGGAAAGCCCACACAGACATGGAAGGGTATGCAAACTCCACGCAAAATAGCCATGGGATTTCAACTCTAAATACTGAATCTATGTAATGGCATTGCAACCCACCATGCCAGTCACCTGTCAAGATTTGCTTTTGTTGTTTTTGTTTATTATACAGTATTTAATCAGACTTTGTTTTTTGTTAATGCTATACAGGTCTTTGTCAAATAATTGTAACATTAATTGTTACAATATTTAATTTCTTCATTCATGATGAAGCATATACCATTTTAAAGGATAATTTTGTTTCTGGGTAAAAAGTTTTAGCCTTCTTGTTTTATTTATTTTTTTTATTTCATGACACAACAACCTAGGCAAAGATGTTAGGATCAATATGTTCAGTATGTTTTATAAAAACATACCGTAAGGATAAATACCATGGGTGGAGTGGTGGCTCTGAGGCTAAGAATCTGTGCTGGTATCCAGAAGGTTGCCGGTTCGAATCCCCATCACTGCCAAAAGAGATCCTACTCTGCTGGGCCCTTCAGCAAGACCCTTAACCTGTAATTGCTCCAGGGGCGCTGTACAATGGCTGACCCTGCGCTCTGACCCCAAGGGGTATGAGAAAACTAACAAATTCCTAATACAAGAAATTGCATAAGGTGAAATAAAGAAAAAAAAAAAGGGTTCTTCACAGATAACTGGTTCTCTATAAACTTACCTTTTTATTTCCATAGTATACTCAAATCAGCAATTTTTTTCAACTCCTTTGTATGCGATAATTTGAATGAAAATCTGTGATTGATCTTCTTAAAATCAGTGATCACCTAGTAGCTTGTTTTTATGTCCTAAGATGTAAAAGCATATCTAGAGTACAAAAATACCCTCTTGGGTACAAGAAAGGAAATGCGTTTAGCACAAAACATACTGGTAGATGGGGTTTGGAATTGTCAAAAACGGTTTTTCTTAATCTCTTCACTACTTGCTATAGTGACATCCATTAGTAAAATACTACAGCTTAAAAATTGATATTTAAATCAAATTACTTGTTATCCAAAAGATAGTGAGAAACAAGTTGGTCAGAAAGCTGATCATCTGTGATAGTGTAAAAGGCTCTTTCTTTTTTTTTTTTTTTTTTAAAAAAAAAAAAAAAAAAAAGCAGTGGATGATGGATGATGGGCTGCTTCACAGGTTAGTAATCCTGGGCTATTTGGTGGTTTTATTCAGGCTGTTAGGTTTCCTGCCACTTCCCAGACACCTGCATGCTCGAATGACTAACGAATCTGAATTCACTTTTTGTAAATGGGTGTGTCCTGTGATGGACTTGGCCTTCTATTCAAGGTGTTTTGCAGCCAAAATAGACTCCAGACTTTCCACAACCCTCAGGTGGCTTTAGTGAGTTTCGAAACTATAGTGGAAAAGAGAGTGCTTTATCTTATATTGTTTACTACATCTATCTAGTTTTAGGTTATTGATTTATCCCCCTTCTTTCCTCAAATATTTTATTCATGATTATTATAGCCTTGCCCAAAAAAAGATTATATACTTTAAATTAATTCTAAATTAAACCTTGTAGCTTTTTATTTCTTTGAAAATTTTTAGTTTTCCTTCCTGATTGAGTAACATAATACAATTAAACTACAGTTTGTAATTCAGACATTGAAATTCTGGCTATTGGAATTTGTCCACGTTATTTACCTAGGGAGATAAATTACATCGTTCTTATTAATTTTTATATTCCTCCCTACCCTAAAGGGGACCTAGCAACAGAAAAGATTCATTCTGGCACCACCACTTTAATGTTGCCTCATTCCAATCCTACAGTTATATAATATGTGGTGACTTCGGAATAAATGATTTGAAATTTCTATCAATTTGTGACTTGTTCCACTTGAGGAAATAACAATGTGGACCTGCTGTATTTAAATGTTAAAGATGCCTTTAAGTGTAATTTACTTGCTCTTTTAGGCAGAACTGATCACCACTTGATTCATCTTATTATGTATTAACTTATGTGTTTACACAGTTGTACCCACAAAGACATTGTGTTGCTTACTAAACCACAAGCTCTAGATTACTGAGAAATTAAAAGGTCTCCTGCATGAGAAAAAGAGACAATTCAAATCTGGTAACAAAGAGGCTGTGAAGGACGTACAGCATGTGTTAAAGAAAAAGATGAGTGAAGGAAAGGAAACTTAAAGATTTACAATGAAAACAACCTCGCTCAGAATAACATGAAGGATTTCTGGAATGGATTGTGTATAATTACGGGACTCTAGCAATCCGGGGGCAGGTGCTAGAAGGGGATGTGGACAGAACTATTGCCTTGAACCATTTTTTTAATAGATTTTCAATCCCACTTCCACTTTCTTCCAATAACCAGTCTCCCCACACCATCCCTACTTTTTGAACAGCTCCTACCACATCAACTGGTATGGCTAGTGACAAGTCCATCTCGTACCATCAGTGTGGAAGACCAAGTAAGGGAACAAGAGGAAGCTATACACAGGAGAAACTGCGGGACCAGATGGAGTCAGTCCTCGAGTTCTTAAGGTTTGTGCTCACCAACTTTGTGGTGTTCTCTGGCACTTGTTCTGTCTGTCACTAAGGCTTCAGAAAGTGCCACGGCTCTGGAAAACATCCCTCATCATGCCTGCTCAAAAGAAGGCAGGCAGGCATCTCTTCACCTAATGACTACAGACCAGTGAAGATCTTTGAGAGGCTGATCCTGGACTATGAGTGGTAGTCCACCTGGAACCACTGCAGTTTGCCTATCGGACAAAGATTGGAGTGGAGGATGCAATTATCAATATGATCCACAAGGCTTATTTTCACCTGGGCAAAGCTGGCAGCACTGTGCAGATTATGTTTTTTGAATTGACTAGCACCTTCAGTACCATCCAGCCATTCCTCTTAAGGAGTAGACTTGGAGATATGTAGGTGGATGAGCCTATGGTGTCCTGGATAATGGACTGTCTGTCTGACAGACCGCAGTTTGTGAAAGTCAAGGACTATGTTTCTGATAAGTATGTGAGTTACACTTGAGCTCCACAATGAACAGTCCTGTTTCCATTTTTCTACACTCTGTACACCTCAGACTATAAATTCAACACCGGGTCATGTCACTTGCAGAAATTCTCAGATGATTCTGGACTAATAGGAGGTATTTATTAAGGGGATGAGACAGTATAGGAGTCAGGTGGAAAAGTTTGTTTCTTGGTGCAAAGAGAATTATCTGCATCTTAACATTGGCAAAACCAAGGAACTGGTTATTGACCTCCCCTGGTCCAAAGAGCCTGGATGTAGTGGTGGTGCTCTAAGTACTTGGGGGTCCACATTAATGACAGGTTGAACTGGTCTAGGAACACAGAGGAACTATATAAGGAAGGGCAGAACAGTCTTTTTTTAATGTGGGAAGTGATACTCTTTACATCTTCAAAAACTATGTGATAGCCAAGAGTGACTTTCTATGCTGTGGTATGTTTAGCTGGTAACATACGTTCAAGAGTCTTACCGGATCAACAGACTAATTAAAACAAAATTCAGTGCCATTATGAACAATGCTGCACATCTTCTCTGTGACATGGTAACACTGAGTACTTTTAGCCAACAAATTATTCAGTAGAAGTGTGTCACGAAACACTACAGGGGTTCTTTATACTAACAGAAATATGTCTGTGTAATGCCTCACTGTGACTGTGAGCCAAGGCAGAACTAATCTTTTCTTTCTTTTGAATTTTTCTTGCTTTATAGTCATTTCAGTGTGTGTTCAGAGCAAAGTGTGTGTGTATATTTATTTATTTACTTAACTTACTTTACCTAAAATAAAGAATGGAATCATATATATATTGTGTCTCATTAGGTCTTCAACTATCTATATCTCTCTGCCATTCAACTGGAGATAAGAAAAATAGTAAGTCATCCCCAGAAAAGACACGACCAGATGATCATCTCTATGTTCTTGAGCACAATCTGCATCAGCTGATAAGGGGGGTGAGTTTAAATTGGATTACCTTTTGTGATTGTTTAAAAAAAAAACTTTTTTTTTGTAAAGTACTAGGGGGCTTTGCTTCCTGCTCACTTTGCTCACCAACCCCTGGGCCTGCGCTATACGGTAGCCTCTTTGTGGTTTTGCCGCTTGTGTATGAGGATAAGGATGTACAATTTAAATAGATTTTTATTTTCATGGGAATTGTTACATATGCATAATAGAACTAACTTTTTTACATTACAGTAAGTAATTAGCCATATTTTAAAAAGAGTAAAAAGTAATAATTTAAAAGTAAATTATGTTTCATGTTGCATTAGAGTTATTTATTGAGTAATACGATTTCGTTCTGTTCGGCTTTGAAATTAACACACAAATACTTTTAAAACTTACACTTTTACTGTAAAATTTCAGTAAAAACAATTTTTGAATAAAATTTTTGTCAATATCACATTGAATTTTGATTCTGTGTTTGGACTTTCATCGTGACAGCACCACGTATAACTGCCCATGACTGAATTTCATTTCTTTCTCTCTATTAAATAAAACGACTTTTTTTGAATGTTTGGCTCTGAGATTTGTTAATTGTCTTTGCAAAAGCTATTCTAACTGGAAACTGTTAATGTTTTACTACAAATGGAATATTGAGATCTCCTTTGTTGTCTAATGTTATCCACGGAAGATTTACTACATTACTTTTCTTGGATACATCCTTCGGTCTTCCACTGCACAAATTTCTGCAGAAAGGATGGTTTTAACGGTTGTAGATATTCTTCAGGATATTATAAGTTGATGTTTTGATGTTCCGCACGATCACCACCAACTGCTTCAGCATAGTCTAGTGATACGTATTTAACGAATTTACTGTGTAACCTTTTGACATTAATTCGTTTCACTTCATCATTTCTCGGTGCTAGGTTTGCCTGTGTACTCATTTTTTCTGTTGATAACCCTTTGTGATGGAATTCTTCAATAAGATTTGGACATAATACGTCTTCTTTAATTGGGAACGTAAAGTGAGGAAAACGTTAAAATTTATAAGAGCTGAGAGAGCAGGAACTGTCTGACAAAAGCATATGTATAGTTATATTCTCCATTCTAGCAGGTATTAGGACAATTTTTTTTTAATTATTTAAAAAGTAATTTTATTCCTCAATTGTTTAATTTTGTGATAAGAGGCTAATCTTTTTTTTTCTAATGGTTGTCCTCTTTTTGTTTTTAATATGGTAAATTTTAGGATTGTGTTTTTCCAGTCATTTTCGAGGATATCTTTTGTGTACTTTTTTTTTTTTTACATAAAAATATGCACTTTTTCAGTTTCTATACAGTAAAGTTCAATACCCCAGCTAAAAGAAAACCATCTATATAACAAATAAATGCAGTAATGATAGTTTACATTTCTCTTCCGGACAATTAATTTTAAAATTACATTTTTGTTTATACATTTCTTTATTTTTGAGCAGTCGTTGCTGAATTGAAATGTGTTTATAAAATAGTATTTTTCCCTATTGATACTAGAAAGTTAAGAGTACCACTGTGGCAGAATGGTTACCTCTGTTGCCTTATGCATTCAAATTCCAGGGTTTGAATTTCATGCATGGGGTGATTCTCCACATGAGAGTATGCAGTTTTTTCTGTGCGGGTGCAGGTTTTCCCTTATGTACTTTACTGTTTCTTTTTCTTCCATATCCCAAAAAGTGTGGCCTTATGTAAGTGTGAATGAATGCGTTTTTGCCTGTGGACTGACATCTCTATCCAAAGCTACTTCCTAAATTACAATGAATGCTGCTGAACAGACTCCATTGAATTAACTGCATTTGAGAATGTTATGTTTATGAAACTGTATGTTAATTCAAACTTGCCTTCTAATGTTGATTTGTTCTTAAAGTAGATATATGAACAATGTTTTTTCTACCTGCATTTTTTCAACAGTTTCACAAACAGACTCTTAGTCCTGCATTGATGCCTCACCCTGCTAGTGCTCCATTTGGTCACAAACGAATGCGACTTGCTGGCCCTTTAGCTTATGACAAGGCAGAAATTGCTTCTCTACAACAGAATGAAGGGCTTCTGGAGAAGATTATTAAACAAGCAAAGCACATCTTTCTACGAAACCGGTATTAAGATATATTTCTGTTTACTTATTTTATTTGTTACTTGTAGTGTGTATATATAGTGTTTCAATGAACATTTTGGAGTTGCATGGTAATGTGTATTTTGCCATTCTAATTTCTGTTTAGAGCTACAGTATGCAATCCAAGATTGACATTTGTTGTTACTAGTTGTAAGATTGGCATTTATTGTATACTAGTTGTCCCCTGTGGCTACGCCCACGTAGTAGTGAAACAGGGCAAACTTTAAAAATCAATAAAAGATCTAATTCTGGCCAAGCAGTATGTAGGTACACTCCAACGTCAAACGATGGCACTGTATCTGATTGTGTTCAGCTCTGATAGGAGAGCATCCGCTGAGTGGGGAGAAAAGCATGTGGCAGTAATACCTCTAAAACACATGTAGCTTGAATGTCTCTCTGAAAAACGTCAAACTCTAGTCCTTAACAATCTGTAGATGATAATGTCTGCTGAACAAACAGGTATATATAGCTAAGTGGAGGCAAGGTACACTACAACAGGGGGCGAGAGGGTGACCGAATCGAACAGAGGCTGGCGTGTGAGTGAGGAGGGTCCCACCTGTCTCCCGACTCCCAAGTTCCTGTTTCCCCCTCCCCTCGGCCCGCAGCCTCTCTCTCGGATACCGCAAGCGAACTGATACTTAGTGTGATGAGAGAAGTTGCACAATCAACAGGAGTGTCCAAACAAATTATAGTAAAAAAACTAAATCCATTAAGTAGTTCTCTTGTGAAAAGCAGATAGACAGACAGACATTGGATTTTTATATAGATTTTTGATGAAGCATTGACTGCAATATGCAGTCATGGTTTCAGCATTTTATTTGTAAAAGATTGTGCTGTTCCTGGATTATGTATTCGCTGTCAGCTGAGCTACTTTAATTGATACCTTAAGCTCTTCTTAATTATTTTGCACAGGTTGAGGGGAATAATGGAATCTGCATCCTCCCCAAGAAATCATTTGTTAACCTCATGATTAGTTTACTTATTCCTTTCCATTTATATACAGACTCGATTTAGAAAATGCTCCAATTTTAAATTGACTTGAAACATCTACAGTACACATTTCTAAATGATCTCCTGCATGTTTGATTGGGTTCAGGTCTGGGAATTCTGCAGGTCATTTAGTAGTTATGGTATTTGGACGGGAATTCCTAGTGATTACAGCAGTAAATGGCCACCATGCTGGATTTTAATGGTGCCTATCAAGAGGATATAATGTTAAACGGTCATTATGCACCTTAATAATAGACACCTGGGATTTGCTGTTATGTGCTATAGTTGGTCAAACCATGACCTTCTGGCATTGATGACATTCTTTAGGATTGCCATCTACTTCTTAAACATATCCCTTCATAACATAGTTTTGGACAGATTTTTCTGCCCCTCTGCTCAGATTTTTGAACACAAGGTATACTAAGAACAGATTTTTAAAACACTTCTCTAGTACTATAAAAGTATCTTTTCTGGCCCCTCATCTTGTTCATATTAATTTTTAAACCTCCGTCATAGCAACTGGTTTCCTTTGTCATTTATGACAATGGAAAATAACTGACATATTTCTAATTTTTCCATTTATTACTATAATTCCTTGAAAATGTTCAATTTGAATAACATTTTCAATGCATAATTAGCTACCTTACTACACGATTTTACACAGAGACTGTTTCTTTACGTGTGAAGCCAGAAGCCTTTTAATGTCTTAAATAAAGCAGTAATGAAAATTATGAATTAAGGAAATCTGCATTATAGTTTTGCTGCACCTGTCAAGGGGGGAAAAGGGCCAAACTAAACAAATCACGGCCACACACTCTTATATGCCATCCACCAGCTCTGTAAACTAACTATAGTTTACACATCTTTTGTTTTATCAGATTTTGCTGTGTATTCTTAATAGTTTCCTGATAAACACAAAAACCCATTTTGTAGCCTTTCTATGTTGCTGTGATTAAAAGTGTCTGATAAGTAAATAAATTTAATGAGGAGGAAATACTTAAAGATAATTACAATGTGACATTAGCTTATCCAGGTAGACTCGGAGATGTACAGGTATATATAAAAGAGAGATGGACAGCTGATCTTATGTTTTTTGTGATCAAGGACCAAAAATGTGTTTTCAGTTGTTATTTTGTTAGAAGGCTGAACTTTTCGTTTGCATTTTAAAACAACCCTGAGTTATTAGTACTTCATACTAAATAGACGCACTACTAACAAAATATTAATAAAACACACAAAAAATAGTAATAATAAACAAAAACATACATAAAGTACAAATGTACATGCAGCACCTAGAAACTTTAACCTATGTTCAAATATTTTTAAAATTAATATTCACATCTTTAATTTTTGGCTAATTTCACAGCCCAATACCAGACTAGTCTCTGCTGGGGTATCAGATAAAGGCATCACATTGAATCTAAAGTGAGCAGTTTATCATTCTGCAAATAACAAGTAATAATTTATCTAATGACACTCAATGTTGGCACAAAACTTTAATATGTTGTTGTTATCCTGTGAACTTTGTGTCAGTCTTCCCTACCTTTTATCATTTTGGATGGTTCTTTCTCAAATCTGTGAGTATGTCCTGTCCCTCAGGTACCCTTGGTGCCACACACTTGTTATTCAAAAATCTCAGAATTGCTACACGACAATGCTCTGACCTGTCTTCATTTTTGAATGATGATGAGACAATGCTCTTGTCCATCATCTTGGCATGATCTGTTTAGAAAGATGGTATAGACTATTAGAACTTGAACAATGTATAGGTAATGTGCTGAAATGTGATTCCTTTATAATAGTTTCTGTAAGTGTTCTGTGCAAAAAAATTCATAGACATCTGGTAATGCCTTCATATTGTTGCAATTTTAATTTTGCCAGTGTATACTTCCACATTGTTGGATGTAAAAGATCAAGATTACTTTGGATTATCTTCACAGAAGACTTTAACTAGATTTCTCTTTATGTTGCAAGAGTTTGGTGTGTGGCCAGCATTCTGGTCTTCTATCCATTTCTCCAAATTTTTTTTTTTTTTTTTTTTTTTTTTTTTTTATCTCAGCCACTGACTTCTATTCTGTTTTCTGATAAGCTTGTTATTACTGTACTAGAAACATACTGTTTTAGTTCTCAGGAGTCATAAAATTTATTTATGCAACAGCCAGCTTTTGTCTGTCTTATTAGCCTAGATATCTACCTAACTTGGTGTCAGAAAGAAGTATCATTCAGTTTAAAAATTAATTTATTTATTTTTTGGGCCTATTTTAGAACCGCTCGTACCATTGACAGTTTAGCAAGCCGAATTGACGACCCACAGATCCAAGCGCATTGGTCAAACATCAATGATGTATATGAGTCCAGTGTCAAAGTGTTGATTACTTCACAAGGTTATGAGCAAATCTGCAAGTAAGTGTCTTAATTGTTTATTGCAATTTTTCTCCAAAGAATATCCTTTCCAGGTTTTGCCATTTTATGATGATGGAGAGCTGGTACAAAAAAAAGTAGCACTGGGTGTGATTCTTTTTAGTCAACTCTGGATAGAATCATGTCAGTTAGTCACAGGGCTCAATCATACACGTCTACACTCTTTCATCCCAAATGGATGAGAAGACTTTGCCATTTTCCCACTGGCCATGTCTGGTTAGTATTTGGGCCCAGGACTCTGGAGCTGAGTGATAACAGTTCTAATCACTGTGCCAACTTGTGTAATTTTTAAAATTTGAAACCTGCATGTGAGATGTTTTATTCTTTTAGAATGCACCCACTTTTATCAGTTTGATTTTTATAAATTGTGTATATTAACAAAGACTTTGCATTTATTTTGCTACCTGCAATTTATCAGTTAACCTTGTTATATATTTATTCAGTAAATCATTTTGTATTTGGAAATGTGCCTCATTAATTTCTTTAACTGAATTAAGGAGCCCTATTCAGGCAATTTTGTATCTGAATTTTTATATTTCCTACCAAACAATATTTTTTCAAATTGTATGCTGCATTAATAAAACTTTACATAGCTGTACATTCTTTTCACCTCCTATAAACATTCCTTAACCAGGTCTATTCAGTTGCAGCTGAATATTGGTGTGGAGCAGATCCGGGTTGTACACAGAGATGGGAGGGTAATAACTTTATCTCACCAGGAACAGGAGCTGCAAGACTTCCTTCTCTCACAGGTAATTTTAATTCTATAGTCATAAGTGAACTGGATTAAGTAGTGCTACTTTTGAAAGAACGGAACAGTACATCTACCATACTGTATCTTGGCAGTGGAGTGTATTTTATCTTTGATTTTTTGTCATTGTCTTTCCCTTCCTAATCTGCTGTAATTTTTCCTCTCATGTTGTTATCAATACACCTGTCCCTGCTCCCTTCCACTATTACCCCTGTTCTCTATGTCCTCCTGGGGGGGAAAAGGAGTGGAAATGTTGAAAAATTATGTTACCTTAACCTTATTGTTTAGTAATCTCTTCTACATCTGCATATGATCTGTGACTAAAGCTACTGTCCTGCCTAATTGATTCAGTGTTACTTTACAAATTATTTCTTTGTCATCTAACATCAGATGCAAAGCATACAGTAAATGAATCTACTTATTCTTATTTTTCAAGAATTTTCTCTATAAACGTCACATGCCTGTCTATGTATCATAACGATATACAGTAATCCCTCACCTATCGCGGGGGTTACGTTCCAGAGCCCCCCGCGATAGGTGAAAATCCGCGAAGTAGCGACCTATATTTATTTTATTATTTATACATATTTTAAGGCTTTATAAACCCTTCCCACACTCTTATAAACCTTTCTCACTCTCTTGTTAACCTTTCCCAAGCTCTTATAAACACTTCCTATGCTCTTAAACACTTTCTGCATTCTTAAACACCGCAGACCAACACTGCACACTGCACGCAGCGATCAGACGTCAATGTGTCTGCACTCGCTTTGTGAAGGGGGGCAGTTGAACTCTGAGCAGAGCAGAAATGGACTTTGTGCTGCTTCTGCCAAAATGCCTGCTTGTCGCTCTGCGCGTTCGGAAGGAGGAGGAGGAGTGGGGGTGTGTGAGGGCTGAACGCACGTTCGCTCAAACCCCCCTCCCCGGAGGCGCAGTACGCTCCTGCCACTTCGCATTGTCAAGGGGGTGGGGAGCTGAATGAACGCTAAGGAGAAGTGGACTTTGTGCTGGCTTTGTGCTGCTTGTCGCTCTGCATGTCAATAATTTAAAAGCCTGTACAATCAGGCTTTTAGGTGTACATCACCTATTTTCCTGTCTCACTGTCTTGTCTTGCGTGAAGTTAAAATGTTTTATAATAGTGAGATGTTACTCATATCCTTAGCCCGACATCCACAGTATTTAAAAAACCCGCAAAGTCGTGAATCCGCGAAAAGTGAACCGCGAAGTAGCGAGGGAATACTGTACAGAGTTACTTCAGGATCAGCTCAGTATCTTTCCATACCAAATAAGAGTGTGATTTGACTATATATAAGCACTTGTGTAGTTCCTGCTTCCTGAATTCCGCAGTTACCAGTTTGGCAACCATTTAGTGTTGCATCCCACTGGTCTTGATTCTTCCCAATCTTAATCAAGTAGTCTTAACATGTCATACATTACTGTTAATGTTATGCCTTTTCAGTTCTATAACTATTCTGTTTGTAGTACCTGTTCCCATAATCTTTTGTTGCATAATTAACATTTTATATACAATTTTAAAATGTAGCTGAAGAAATTTTGCAAATATTTACTATAAATTATAAATATTGTGATGCATGAGTCACTGTCTTGTACCCGAGAAAAGATGCTCAGTCCAGAGGCTTCAAGAAAACCAACTTTAATTCAACCAAACTAAGAACAGTCAGTATTTATTCAAATGGGAGCTACCACTTCAGTACACACAGACACAGCAAACAAGAAGTGACGGGGCCAGGTCAGTGGCCGGGTTAGAATGTTCCTGGCATCAACCATCCGGTGACAAATGTGTTACGTAGGGAGGCTGTGAACTTGCAGTTGCCTCGGCAATGGACAAGCAACCCTTGACAGATGCGTCAACCAAGTTTCGACGTGTAACTCAGTTGGGTAGGGTCTCAAAAGAGCTCAGAAAATCTCACAATATCCCTATGCAATAGTAGGCATTTGGAATAGTACCTGCCTTTACAAGTAAAGCACTTGAAGGCACTGTTTTTCATTTTTTACTGTATTAAATCAACAAATATATTTAAGTCTATTATTATCAGATTCTTTCTTTTATAATTCCAGCACTAATGCAAAAGCAAAATAGTTCTTTTTAACGTTTGAATAATATGTTACCTCTTACGTGAGTGCTATATGAGGAATAGCTATATTTTTCAAACAGCAGCTTCTTTTGTTTCAAATTGTGATGAAAGAACATGTAAAAACTTAACATGTCTATTTGTCCCTGGTACATTTGTGCATGTGGAGAGGATGTCCTTGCAGATAATCTTATTATATGTCAATTTCCCCCACAACAAGCTTTCAAGAAGGAGAATTTAATTTAAAAACTTCAAATATGGTTTGTGGCTGAGTGTCTTTTTTAACCTGTTATACATTTATTTTCACAGATGTCACAGCATCAGATTCATGCTGTTCAACAACTGGCCAAAGTCATGGGATGGCATGTGCTGAGCTTTAGTAATCATGTAGGTCTAGGACTAGTGGAGAGCATCGGAAATGCATCAGCTATAACAGTGGCCTCGGCAAATGGAGAATATGCTATTTCAGGTAAAAGATAGAGTATCTTCATATTAAGCCAGTGACGCATTGCATGACTTCGAGTCGGTGGGGGATGTCAAACTTAACAGCTGCAATTACTGGATCTTGTCACTTTGAGGGTGTCCGATTACTTGGCTAGGGATCACAGGAGATGATGACAAATTGCACAACTCCATGCAGACTTTCCAGTACAGTTCCACATTTCCAAAGTATTGCCAGCTTGCCGCATTCTGACAGCCAGTAAACGTGCTGTTTGATGGCACTGGTGCCACTATGAAGGCTTCCCAGGTATGGCACATTCAGCTGCTATCTTGGCCAATTTACTTCCTTTTTTTCAATTAGGTTGTGGTGCAACAAACTGGAGATACGGGTCAGACACAACTCTCTTCTCTTTGTAAGGTCCTAAACACATATGTTCCTGCACTTTTTACATTGTACGTTGTTCTGGATGAGCACTCATTGGTTTTTTTTCTCTTGAATACACATCAGTCTGCCCCCTACTATTTATGAGAAAGTAATACCTGCTTGATTTTTGCAGATTGAGTCGCAGACTGGTGTAACTGAATCGATGAGGATTTCAAACAACACAAGTGATGGTCACAGGAATGATTATGCATAAAATGCCTTTAATATTTTAATATGAATCGTAGTGATTAAATATTTTACATTTAAAACATCAAATGATACATTTAATTCAGATGCGATAGCAAGGAAAGCCAGACAGATGATTTCTGTTTTTTTAATTTTTTGCTCTTGGGTTTCTTTATTGTGTGAAAGCAACAATGTGTGTTAAAACAAAATAAGCACATTGCTTCTTTTTACTTTGACTGTAGATGGTTGCACAGCCACACACAGTAATGTATTTCAATAGTCTGTGACGATCTTAGGTACTTCCAATGAAAATAACTTCTATGCTTTTAAAAGAGGTAGATATTTATGCTTATTTATTTTTCTTTTTTGCAAGAAGAATCTCTCTATTACATATCTATATCGTTAAAACTCCTGTAAGATATAATATATAACAAAACTATATTTGCATCTTGGTCATCCACCCCTCCCCTACACACTTTACCTCACTGTTCTTATTAATTTTTAGCTTGCGTAATGTAGCTGTTTGAAGAAATTTTGCAGATATTTACTATAAATTATAACTATTGTGATGCGTGAGTCACTGATTTCTGGAAATGTATGCACAGAAGGGCACGTCAAGTCAAACAATAACACAGATCATAGATGGTTGTCACTTCCTGACTTAAAGTGTGACATCACAGGACTGCTGATATTCTCTTTATACTCCTGGAATTAAGGCTGAATTTGATAAGAAACAATCTCTTGATTTCTTCTTAGGCAGTTTGGTCTCAAATGATACCAAAAGCTAGAACTTTGCATGGCAGATACTACTACTGACCTTGTTACTCAGTTATGGTAAATATGCTCTGCATAGATGTTTACCAGATATTTAGAATTCTTCAGCTGTCTTGGCTTTTTATTTTGTGTTTTGAAAGTTGTAAAGGCAAGTTTTCAGATTGTGTTACTGAAAAGGGAAGGACCCACAAACCTATAGAAACACATACACTGATGTAAGATGGTGAGAAAGTGCCCACAGAAGAGAGCTGCCCAGTAGTTCTTAAGAGAGGCTCTTGTTTCTGCTGATTGGACTTCAGTCACTTTCTTTACCAAACAAAGCCTACTTTAGAAATACTGTCGTTACAAGTACCTGAGTATGCCTAGAATAATAGACACAACACTTATCAAATTAAATTTTGGTGTTTAGAGGATCATCCGTTCATCCCAGAAACTTGAATATTTTTAAGACCTTTATTAAAATGGAAAAGGCTCAAAATGTATTCTTTGTAAATTTCCCAAACCCACAGACAGTAATACCAGTTTATGGATAATCCTGTTGTTATTAAATATTAGCCTTGGCCATGGAAAGATTATTCTGTGGGTGTAAGAAGTCCTTATTTGTTTCTCCCTACAGTACCACTATCCAAACCTGCAAAATCCAAACTTGAAGGGCATGCTATGCACAAGACAGAAGGAGCATAGTTGATTCACGTAGTAGGCAAAACACATTCACATCTACCACTGTCCCTTTTTAGTGTTCCCCCTTGTAAACATTCTACTCCAATTGAACATGACTTTCTACAGATAACATGAGCAGGAGAAGGAAGGCACATATAGAGACTGACTATACTGAGGAAACAGAACCAGTGGACATGTCTGTGGTTTTCTTCCATATTTATTGTTTGCTATTCGGGACTTGGATTTGGCGCAAGTAATAACAACATTTATTTATATAGCACAGTTTCATACAAGAATGTAGCTCAAAGTGGTTTATAAGATGACAGAGAAAGTTACAAGAAAAGAAAATCAATTAAGATCAGACAGTGATAATGATGAAGTTGGTGTCCTGGACAACTGAAACACCTACCCTCATTCCATCATTTCATGGGCTTCATGGTGTCTTGATCAGGTGGTGGTGGTGGTGCAGATCACCCCCACAGAAGAACTGCAAAAGACATCAGAGAATACTAGAGATTAGAACAGATGCGAATCCATGAAGAATATGATAGTTTTATATCCATATAGTTTATAAGGAATACAACTGAAATGTAGTTGTGAAAAAGCCAAATTAAAATAATGGGTTTTTAGCAGTTTTTAAAAATGTTCCACAAAATTTCAGTTGATAAAGTATTCCAAATTTTAGGTGCAGAACAGCAAAAGTCTGCCTCTACACTTCTTTTAAGCTTGGCTCTTAGAATTATAAGAAGTAATGTTAAATTCATCTAAGTTATGTCAACAGTTATTTGTATTCAGATATACAAGGGTTTCCCCAAATATGTTTTCCATTTTCTTGACTGTACAAAATTAACAGAAAATGTGTGCCCCTTATTTTGTAGTTAGGTTGTTTCTGCTTTTACATGTGCAGTTGACCTTCAAAATGCATTGGCCAGCCAACTTCAGCAATTACTCTGGCACTGCATCAAAGTCCTGATGAACTCCTTTGCGAGGACTGATGGATTTTAACCTGAAAGCTTTGTAGCTGTGCTCTTGGGAGTACAACGGAGGTGTGAACATTTATGATGCCCTAGGATATTCAGAAGTGTTTGACTGCCCTGTTACGAAGCTGGGTGTAAAAGCTGTGTGCGTTTTGCCATTCATTGTCACTGGCAATGAAGCATAAATCTGTCACTTTAGACCAGAGGCCAAAAGACAGGAAAAATCAAACAACTTCTTGACAGAAAAAATGAAAAGTGTTACCCTTCTGAAGGGGGACGTTATTGTTGTTTTTTTTTTGTTTGTTTTTTTGAGATGAAGGGGTGATTTTGGTAGACATTATGCCACACCATCAGACCTTTTAATTTGGATATTAGCCTGTCCTCAAAATTTGCAATAATCGCACATCACTTACAGTAACTTCCTGTTTGTATTTTTAATAACTGTTGTTGCCATCAATGAATTGGCATTTTAATGAGTAGTACTTTGTCTTTTAAAGATGAATTGAGTTGTGAATGTATAGTTTCCTTTGTTTTCTCCCTTATGGAACATTATTTTCCATGACAAGTACAGTGGAACTTTGGGTCACGAACGTCTCTGAACACATACAAATCGGGTTACGACCAAAAAGTTTGCCAAACTTTTGCATCTGTTCACGACCACACACTCAGGTGATGAACAAGCCAATTTCCCTTCCGGTTCATATGCTCCGATGATTTCCACACGTGTTCAGTCTCTCCCTGTGCATTCGCTGTGAACTCTTTGGGCTCTATTTCGTTTCCCTTCCGGTTCATACGCGCTGGTGATTTACGCACGTGTTCAGTCTCTCCCTGTACAGTACATTGTTCTCGGTCAGACGAGTATCGCGCAGTGGGACTTTACCTCAAAACTGTAATCTCCTCTCCACCCAGTTCCTCCTCACTTCCTTCATGCCAGAACTCAACTCATGCAAGGTTAGTTTTTGTATAAATTACGGATTTTTCAAATGTTCATTTTTTTCCCTGTGCTTAAAACTCATTTAAAAAAAAAACAAGTGTTTACAGCGATCGGTTCGTAAGGCTATTAGCGTGAACTCCTGCAATGTTAGTTTTCTCTGTTCAAGGTTTTCTCAGTGTTATTCAATATTTTTCCATTTAGTTTACTATTACACTGTGCATTCTATGGTATAATTAACTATTTTTGTGCTTAAAAATCTTTAAAAAAAAAAAAAAAATATATATATATATATATATATATATAATGTTTACATTCAGCTCGTATGGTCCGGAACGGATTCATTGCATTTACATACAATCCTATGGGGGGAAATTGCTTTGGGTCACGACCAAATCGGGCTGCGACCAGAGTTTTGGAACGAATTATGGTCGTGACCCGAGGTTCCACTGTATCTGATATTACATCTAATCATTCCCATTTTCCTTTTTAATATCTGACATCCGTAACTTATGATTTGCTGTCATTCTGATTTGCATGTTGAATTATGACCTTTTGCTTCTTATCTATTGAAAATTGTGGAAATCAAAATATTTCTACTTTAACAAGTTTCCAAAACTTAAATGTTGTGTTCTTCTATTCTGCACATGTGATGTCATTGAGAAAAAAGAAAAAAAGAATTGTGTTAATATCTGTTCCAAGGTATGACTGCAGGTAGAAAGATGTTATTACAAGATACACGGGAGGATCAAACACTGTAGAGGATGCCAATTTATTGTAGGGCACATTAATGCATGGCCTTCATAATAATTTTTTAATAACTTTATGCCAGGCCAATTTAAAGAGACCAGTCATTCTAACATCATACCTTTTTTGCTACTAAATAAAACTGGAATTCCCAGATGAAATCCACACAAACACATGAATGCAATGAAGACTCAACATAGAAAACTTAAGGTTATATTGCAAAGTACACTGAAATAGCAACAATGTTTTGCTGTTTCGACAAGCATTTTTAATTTTATTTAGAGAAAAATTTAAATTATTTAGCTGCTTAATTGTCACTTTAAATGCCCTTCTTTGCAAAGTAAACCCTTAGACTTTTCAACTTGTCTGACTTTGGCTTATTTGTGTTATAGTGCGCAATGGACCTGAAAGTGGCTGCAAAGTCATGGTACAGTTTCCTCGAAATCAGTGCAAAGACCTTCCAAAGAGTGACGTGATTCAGGACAACAAGTGGAATCATCTGCGTGGGCCATACAAAGAGGTGCACTGGAGCAAAATGGAGGGGCGCAACTTTGTATACAAAATGGAACTTCTTATGGCTGCCCTCACGCCTTGCCCCTAAACATAATAAAGTGCTTAATAATATTCTCCATGAAAATCCATTTTCTTTTTGGCATAATGTTTGGTAATAACTCCATCAACAAACAGAAGCAAATATGACTTGATAATCTCTCGGCACTTTGGTTGTATCAGTACACACAATAAGCTAAATGTCCAGGGAGATTTGCAGTGTTTTTTTTTTTGTTTTTTTTTCATAAATCACTGACACACAAAACATCAGATTTTCCTGCAACCATGTATCATGTTAATATCTTTCAATTATGGTGTGGCCTGATCACATCTACAGGTTACATATCCTTGTATTTTGTTTCTTTACTTTTCAGTATTGTAAATGAGGGAATGAAATCTACTTTATACTGTTGTTCAAAATAAATTGCATCGTCTTCTAATGCCTTTTGAATTTATGAAAGCTGTGCATGTCTGCACTGAACTGGATTAAGCAGGTTTGAGGATGTCGTGTTTTGTTAAAAGCTAAGCATTATGCTTCTACGCAGGGAAAACTGGATTTTTCAGGAAAATGTAAAATAGCTTTTGGAAAAAAAAAAAACAGATTAGTCAGTCTGAATCTGGATATATGATATTTAGAAGTGTATTGGGCAGAAATAGAGTAGAGAGATTTTGTGCAGTAGTTTGTACTTCAAAACTAGCTGACTTTAGTTGACAGTTTAAGCAACTCTTATTACTTAAATGTTTCCATTATGTCGAATGTACCAAAACTAATTGCACATCATCTACAAATTTAATTCACTTGATTGTAATCATTCTGTAACAATATAATAGTACACTGATTAGCCAAACTATTCCAACTACCATGGCTGCTTTAGGGTTGTTAGAACACATTTCAAAAGGAAGAATTGGAAGAGAGTCTGTATTTATTGATGATGATGATGGTGACTGGCTCCTAAGTCGATTTCGATTTCCAAGAGCTATCCTTTTGGTGCTGTGTGCTGAACGGGCGCCGGCTTTACAAAGGCAGACTTTGAGGAATTGTGCTCTACCTGCTCCTTTGCAAGTTCTGTCCACTCTTAGGTTTTTAGCCACAGGAGCTTTTCAATGTGAACTTGCTGACCAATCGGGTATTTCACAAACATCACTGAGTCGCACCATGCCAGCTGTTTAGGGTGGTATTATCTGCTTATCATCCAGATAGATAAGATTTCCTTACACTGTGGTTGAACTGGAAAACATAAAAGCGCATTTCGCAGCAACGTCCTGTGAAAAGCGATATATACGCACCCGACCAGATGCAGACTGACAACAGAGGCACGTGAAAACTTTACAAAAAGATTTATTTTTCTTCACCTGTGGGGCACGTCTTCCCCATGTCCCACAGGCAGTACACAGTCCCAAAAGCACACCAAACAAAATAAAGCAAAGCACCAAAACAAGACACACTCTTCACCACTACTCCTCCCGGCAAGTGTCCTCGTCCTCCTCTGGCTTCTTCTATAGCCCACCCGGAAGTGCTTCAGGTGATAATTAACTTAATTTAGGCTGCACTTCCGGGTGTGGCTGCTTTCCAGCCCAGATGGGCTTGTTAAGCCATACACCTCCCCTTGCCGGTGGCCACGGAGCCCAACAGGGATGAGCTCCGGTATAACATAATTGTGCCCCCAATGCACACAAACTGTTCCGGGGGACATAATGTGTATCCCATGGCTGCTTCCCTGGATCCAGTGCCAAAGGGGCGTCCCGGCCATCCATCACAGTCTGGTTTTCCAAATGTAATCAGAATGGTCAACTTCACGCACATTGCTATTGCAACAGCGATGGGCAAGTTACAGCAGCCAGGGATGAATCACCAAAAAAGTGAGCTGACATTACATCATAAACAGCTGGAAAACCTATAAAGACAGCAGCTCAGCACAGTCGCAGATGCTATTTCCAGCTAGTGCAGCAAAAGGCATGTAGCAAGTCACCTCATAGAGCAATGAATCGATCTATTGTGGCCCTCTATGCTGTCGCTATGCTATAAAGGCAACTTCAGAGAATGAATTTACTTATGTAAATAGAAAGCATTTCCACTCTATTAATGTGCTGCTCTGTAGTGCACAGAAAGTGTGTCGCAGTGTGCAAGCCGGTACCTGAAGAGATGCACTGTGATGAACCTGACCCTGACCCACCAAATGACCAGCCAAGTCACCAGCGTTACAACTTTGTTTGAATGTAATTAGCAGAATGTAAAAACAGGTAATCAGATGCAGCATTTATTTTTTAACCAATTAATTTCATTTGTGGTCAGTATCACATAGTACCACCCTTATATTCCTTAGTTCATTGGCCACATCTCTTACAGCATCCACTACTGTATTTTATGACTCCAGAACAGCGACTGTTAGCACAAAACCAGATAGTCATGCAGTGTTTTCCAAGGCAGAGGTGCCTGAAGATGTGCTTGGCACAGCAGCACCATCACTGCATGGTTTAGTTTCCTCGGCACGTAGGTCAGCTTTTGTAATATTGTCTGAAACAGAATAAACAGACGGGGCTGCGACTTACATTTTCACATTGACTTTGATATCTGACCACTTCATTTTTTCTTTCAGGCACTGTGCAACTTTCTGAACTGGAAATTTCGAGTGTCTCCGCCATGCTTTTGTTTCTTATACCACTGCAGTACTAGGGTGTTGTACTGTGTTAGCCATTATGATTGTAGAGAAAATCCAAGCAAAATGACACATTTTATTGGCTAACTAAAAAGATTACAATATGCAAGCTTTTATACCACTGCGTAAGCCAAGAAATAGTACATTTTTCCTTGCCTCCACTTCACATTTGCTGAAATTCTCCATTTTTTCATGTGCCTTTTCCATTGTTTGAACGGAAGGTGATATTTATATTGATTTGCATATTAAAGTATGTGATATTCTGGAAGAAATCAGGACGGGACTGTAGGCGCATGCACGTGCGTTAAATTTCACGTTCATTGGGATTTGTAAAGGGGAAGTGTGTGGGACTTGGCGTATGCACAGATAAATGCATCTGGATTTTTTTGTGCATACGCACATTTTCACTTTTGTCCGTATGCCATGTTTTAGTGTGAATTCTACACACAGTGTTATACATGAGGCCCCAGATCCTTAATTATGCCTAGCACTTACTTTTGCTTATTAATTGAAGTTTGACTGTGTGAGAGAATAATGTAGTTATTTATGGGTAATGTAATATTGTGTATGAATGACTTTGCTATCTTTTCATATTAAATATAGCATTTATCTTAGAAATAGCATAAAGAGTTAAGCAAAACACTACTAGAAAAATAGATGAAGGGCGTGTGAGCAACAAGGAAATGAAATGCCCAAGGTGGTTTAGGAAGTGGCTGAATGTCATGTACAGAGTAATTCTTGCTAGTTGTCACATACACAGAAAAAAGAAAGGTTAAGAGTTGAACTTAAGAAATGTTTAAGAAAAAGGGAAAGAATGTAGTGGAAACATACTTTTATTTTGGGCATGTAAGCTGGCTATGCTCTCTGAAAACATCTCATGTGTTTTAACCAGTCAGAGTTAATGTCAGGATTAATTCAGGAGTGTTATGCAAATTCGCTCATCTATAATTTGAGTTTCTGCCTTTATTCTGTGACCATTTGCTGACACCTCTGCTAAAAGAGAACTTTCCCTTAGTAGACTGCTGTAACAGCATGCTCCCTCTTCATGAAGAGTAACTAAAGATGCAATCCTGCCTGGTTCCTGACTCAAAGGGGTCCTAGTTAAGGACAAATTTCTTTTTTTAATATATTTCCAATTTATTTCTTCCTCAACAGTAACTAGTGATGAGTGAAATAATTTAAACATAGCTAAATTCATAGTGAAATTAAGTGTTCCGCTTTGTGAAACAAGTTCCATTTTACTCACAGTAGTGAAAGTAGAAAAGAAGAAAGGCGTTTAGTTCCTATCTGGAAGCATTTACATGGATGAATTCCACATCTGTCTCCTGTCATTTGGTAGGTAAATAAAGATCTCTAGTGAAGAAAAAATTAGTACAGAAAAAAACAACTGGTGTGACAGGTGGTTTCTGGCAATGGGCGAATTTTCAGTAAATAATTGTGCTCCAAAAAGTTGCTCCTATGCCCAATGAGAGAGGCAGTATCAGAGAATCCTGCACAGCAGAGAGGGGAAGACAGAAATGAGACAGAAAGAACAGAAAAAGAGCCAGAGAATAGCATCGTGATGAGAGGCAGGCCAAGCCAGCCAGAGAGTGTGGAAGAGGCAGTGCAGTCGATCGTCCCGCGAAGGATCGGTGCTCTAGGGGCAGATCGTCCTCACTGAATATTGGATGAGGAGTGACCAGGGGAGCAAGGATGATAGGAGGACAGTTGACCCCAAGCAGTCTGGCAGCTAAGAAGGGGGTTGGGTTGGTGAGGACCACGGCTGCTGATGTCTCCGCTAGCTGAGTGAGCAATGGGAGAGCTGGGGAGATGAAGTGGCAGTTGTGCTGGGCGCAGAACCGGGAATGATGATAAAGCGGCTTTATGGTCTGCAAAAGCTCTCTCACAGGTGTCAGTCTAGACAACACTACGATTCTTTCTGCCCTGTGTCAAGTCAGTGAGGGGGGTGGCCCAATACGCAAAACTGGGAATGAACTACCTGTAATACCCTGCGAGCCAGAGAAAGGCATGAACCTGCCTGTGCGTTTCGGGACAGGGATATGCAAGCACCTCCCCCACCTTGTCCATTTGAGGCTTGAGTAAATAAACCCTTCCCCATGGAATATCCCAGATAGTGAGTTTCTGAAATACCCAGCTTGCACTTCTTAGGGTTGGCCGTTAACCCCGCCAGCCGTAAACTGTCAAGCACCGCCCGAAGGTGGAAGAGATGAGATTCCCAGTCATTACTGAAAATGACCACATCGTCAAGATAGGCACCTGTGTACATGGAATAGGGACACAGGATCTGGTCCATCATTCGCTGAAAGGTCAGCAGTGCACCATGGAGACCAAAGGTGAGTGCCATAAATTCAAACAACTCGTCTGGAGTGGCAAACATGGTTTTCTCACAACTAGACTCCTCCAAGGGGACCTGCCAGTAACCCTTCGTGAGATGATGGGAAGACAGCTGACCCCAAGCGTTCTGGCCAATGTGGCTAAAGGCAGCTAAGAGCTAAAGGTTGATGAGGACCACGGCTGCTGGTGTCTCCACTAGCTGAGTGAGCAATGGGAGAGCTGGAGAGATGAAATGGCAGTTGTGCTGGGCTTATTAGATGGAACATTGACCCGATGATTGTGTCAGTTTTATTCTTCTTGTAAATTCTGGATGTTAAACTCGTATAATGTCTCTATTTTAATTGATTGTTTATTTAATTATTGATGTTTGCACTACACTATTATTTGGACATCATTTTGTTTTTGGATTTTAAATAAAAACATCACTTTTACACCTACCCCCTTGCTATGTACTGTATGTGTCCTCATTTGCCCAGCTCATCCCAGTAATGTTATCAATTGGTTCAAGAGGCTCCTGGAAGGAACCGGTAGCATGGAGCTGTCCTACACCGTTGGAACTGGACTAATTTCCTGTCCTGTCATGTGTATTGTTGAGCCACCAGGCCTGTTCGGGCAGTACAGTTCCCACTTTGTCAGTCATGATGACAATCTTGGTGATCACAAAATCCGAGACAGAAATGAAGCTCAAAGCTCCAAGCTCCATAGTGCTTGGGGAGTGCAAATCCTTGATGTCTTCTGCAGGAATCCAGAAATTGTTGGAAAGTATGCAGCATGTCACATTTTTAAGAACATACTGCACCTCCACCTGGCATAAACAGAGAAAATAAATAGATACGAGGCTTTAGGGAATAATTTTCCTTGTTTACTTCAAAAAAAAAAAAAAAGCTTTAAAACCTTCTTAGTGAGTTTCATATCTCACAATTTGCAAAATTGCTTGCAAAACAAATGTTAGTGTCATTTTTGCCAAAGTGTATGCAAATCCAGACTAACATGTTTCACTCATCATTAGTGCTGGGCTCCAGATAAAAATACACTTCACTGAGCCAGTGGCTGCTAAAAGAAAAACAATACGAGCTAATAGCTACGATTTCGGTACCAAATAATCAAATGTGTCAAATATTATTATAAATTCTTTTCTTCCTGTACAGTGCAAACTTACCTTGTACTTTTGCGCCCATCTTGATGATTTGCGTAACTGAATGTCATAATACCTTTCCCACTATTGTACAGACATTAAGAACTGTGCATTTTATTAAGGCATTGAGTCTGTGTAACAGAATGTCAGAATCAGAGGGACGTCCAGTGGCCATCTTTCATTTTGTTTGAAGTGAGCCAGCAACCTTTTAAAAATACATTTTGAAGAATTTTAACTGTCCAGTGTTCATTTTGTAAGTAGAAGACAAGGGGCACCCATTTCTATGGCTCTGCTCCAGCTGGGGTAATAAGTGTCCCTTCCAGTGGATAATACAAACAGGCACAGTGATGAACAAAGTAACAGTAGATTCTTTTTAAATAGGCTTAGCTCAATGTTAGCTGTCCCATGTTCATTTTGGAAACAGGAGAGCAATTTCAATGACAAAGGCTCAGCTGTGGAAATGAATGTCCCCTCCAGTGGGAGGGATGGAGAGGCACATTAAATATTAAATTGATACAGAGGGCTGTCTACAGTCTATTAAAATATATTTTGAGCAATTTTCCGATACTGTGCTCATTTTGCAAGCAGCTTACAGGGGCACACATTTCTACAGCATAGGCTCAGCTGTATAAATAACTGACCCCTCTGGGATAAGGGATGGAGGGGCACAGTAGATATGAACGTGTTATAGAAGACTGTCTGATAGGCTTAGTGCCCAGTGTTCATTTTGCAAGGCTGCACATCAGATAAAGATTAAAACTGAATGCTTTTTACAAGGTTTTTAAAACATTTGATCAGTTTTAATCTGACATGTTCAGCTGTGCATTATTGGATAACTAGTCATTTAGCCCATTACAATAACGGGGGCTAGAACAGTAGTGCATAAACATTAGTAGGAACAGTCTATATTAAATGGCAAGGGACTTTGACCTCATTCTTTTTGTTGGTCGTATTTTTCTTTCTTTCAGCCTTTCTTTTGTTGATGTTTACTTGCTGAGCTGACCGTTCTTCGTGGGCTGCCGCCGTGTATTGTGTGTCTTTAATTTTCTGTGACAGTAATACTGTCTTGTACGGCTCTATTCAATAAGGGCGCGCACAAAAAGGCGAGCTTCAAAAGGGCGACCTCAATTGAGCGCGGCGAATAAAGGCGTTCGTAGATAATTTAGTTCAAATGGCTCTGGAATATGTGAAGAGCAACAAAGGTGCAGATCTTTATTTACGCGCGCCTTTATTCGCTGCACCTAATTGAGGTCGCCCTTCTGAGGCTCACCTTTTTGTGCGCGCCCTTATTGAAGGATACCGTCTTGTACGTCCGCTGGCTTGTAAGTCCGTAATATACCTTTAATTTTCTCTGGCGGTAATACAGGCGTGCGCGTCGGTAATATGCCTTTAAACTCCTCTGACAGTAATACTGGCTTGTATGTGGCTGTAATATGAGTCACTGTATTGTGTACCTTTAATTTCCTCTCACAGTAATACTGGTTTGTATTTCCATAAAACGCCTCTAACTTTCTCTGACAGTAATATCGCGCATCGCACCGTGCCCCGCGCATGCGCACTTCACCAGAAGACACACACACACGGACACCTGGACGCACATAGGGATTTTATATATATAGATGACACCTGCTGTGAAAAGGAGATCCTCCTCCAATTTAAAGTGGTGGTCATGACAGGCAAGGGATTTTCTATCTTTTTTTATTGATAGAACTTAAACTATTTCATTCACACAGTTTTAATCACTTATTTGACAAAGATGAAATTTCAGTTCCACAATAAAGCCTCTCCTGTAGAAATGTTTTTATTTTTCTCTTTTTTTAACCAGACAAAAACTACCTGAGTAAATGTTTAAGATCAAGGCACCACATATGGCATGAAAGCACATTAGTACATTTGACAATTTGTTTTTAAATGTCTTTGTACAGAGTTCTTGGGGTCAACTAATGACTTATAAATTATAATTATTACTATTATTAATGTTTTGTTAAATCTTATTTTCCATGTTTCTTTGTTGATGAGCTTCCGTTGAAGAATTTATTGGTAACAGAACATATGGTGAGCACGCCAAAACGACTGAAGTAACAACTAAGAAAGTGGCATTTATCACTACCATTGTAACAAAGTTTATTGTCCTCTGTCAATTACAGAACACCCCTATAAAATGACAATAATGTGTAATACACTTGCAACCTTAAAACGCAGACTTCATTACATCTCTACGCACGAGGAAACAGTGGGCTGGTGGCTGTGTGTGCATGTTTACTAATGGACAGGCCGGCATTTCACATGGAGCATGTGTCAAATCAAAAGAGAAACAGCGTGCAAAGAAGCGTGAACGCAAGTGTTTTGTCTTAGTAGAGTAATATATTACAACCTGATAAATGGTGATGTGTAGTTTCAGGCGGCACACAGATTTGTTAGTTACTTAAAATGTCTCTAGTTAAGGCATCACTTGTGGTCAGCTTTCTTCAGATCAGGCCGCATGCCTGTCTCAATATGGCTGCCGAGCTGTGCTCTTCATTGTGTTGTCCTTTTCAGTTCATGGTATGAGATGGTCTTTCATCAGCTTGGTGAGAGAGAGAGAGTGAGGTAAAGCAAGCAAATTTATAGGTTTTCTGTCCAATCCCTTGAACCAATAGGCTGTCATGGTACTTAAAAGCTTTTGATACAAGCCAATTCCAAACAGCCTTACTTCAGACCAATGGGGGGGATAGTATACTTTCACACCGCCCTCCAAACCATGTGTTAAGGTGAAGCTTGGCAGTTAGGCAGCCAGGCTTTTCTGTGGGGGATGACTGAAAGACTTTAGCAGAGAAATATCAGCCAAACGTGTTTGAGGCACTTCCCCCAATCCTGTTTGTAAAATTACAAAGAGACTCATTCCTAAAAGGGGGGAAGACCTTAGTACATGTGCGCCAAGTCAGAAGGAACAACTAGATTCCACATATATCTTCATAACAGAAGACCTACATTTTGGGCCATGAATTTCAAATGTTTTACATGTCTTCTTTGCGTTTTGTCAACCCGTTGTGTCATATTCAGCCCTTCATTAATCATTCTGGCACAAGCATAACCAGCCTCTCCTTGAAATTCACCATTTGAAATATACATCTGCCGTGTCAGCCACGCAGTGTAGTTAGAAATTCACGAGCATGCGTGCTTGTGTCACTGTAAGTCCATCAAGTATAAACCAGCCTTTAGAGCAGGGATGTTGAACTCCGGGCCTGGAGGGCAGCAGTGGTTGCAGGTTTTCATTCTAACCCTTTTCCTAATCAGTGACCAGTTTTCACTGCTAATTAACTTCTTTTCCCTTCATTTTAATAGCCTTGTTTTTAAGGATGCAGTCTTCTGGATTTATTCTTTTCTTCATTAAATGCCTACAAAATAGAAATGAGATGTGAAACGAGCCAACAGATGGCCAGCTAAATTGGGGCTTCAAACTGCAACCACTTTCTTAATGAGAAGAAGATTCTTGCTGTTAATTAATCCTGTTATTCAATTTTATTGTATGTTGCTGGTCTCATTCTGCCACAACAGACATTTCCAACACTATTAATTTTCTATTTTTTCTAAGAACACCATCAAAATGTTTCGAGGACCTGAGAGATTAACCTTACTGAGACGAGACCTTCACCTCTCTTTAATTTCAGATATTGTGTGATGGGCACAGGTGAGCTGGTCATGTGGCATCTCGTTTTCTGTCTCATTATTCTTTGGCTGCTAATTAAGGAAAAAGAAACAACTAAGGGGCCAGAGTCAAGTTAATTAAAAACTAAGGCTAAAGAAGTTAATTAGCAGCAGAAAGTGGTCGCTAATTTAGAAGATGGTTAGAATGAAAACCTGCAGCCACTGCGGCCTTCAACCACCCTGCTTTAGTGGAATATGGCTCATGGATCTTCACTGCTGTACCGACACATTGTTAATGGCACATTTGCTCAACACTAAAAACAAATGGCCTTTTGCATCTGTTACGATATAATTAGTTTAAAGTGTCAGTGATTTCATTGCACTGGTGAAATAAGCTGAAATGATAACTGCCAAAGGTTATCTTTAGTCCTAGCCTGGAGCCCATTAAATGGTGACACTGAAAATCAAAGAGGCACTGAAAACCATGAGGAATCCTTTGACCATTTACCTTTCAAAAATTAAAATGCCAAACTCTTATTACTTGTATTAAATTTCTGTCTGCTTTTCATTTGCTGGAATTTATTGCTTGTTCATGCTGATACTTATTGAAAGCGTTTGGTATTACAGATCTTTTGTGAGAATGACCAATAAAACATGACATTATACGTCCATATTCATCAACAGCTTCTCTAAAAGAAAGACCAGCAGTGAGAGAAATGAACTTGTCCATGATGATTTGCCAACATATTTATGATATTTTATAATAAACCTAATGGACATGACGGTCCATAAAAAACACAAAACACACCAACACTCAGATGCCTTTACTGTACTTGTAGTTCTGCATGGCACAGTTTGTGGTTGACCATTTTGAACAAATCCTTCAAATGCTACTAATTATAATGATTAAAGATATGCATTTGTGATTCCCAAAATGATGTTCAGTACTTATATTGTGTGTTTTTCTAAATTACCTCAAATAATTACAAAAAAATAGACAATTCAAACCATAGACAAGTTGCATTATTTTAATTATTACAGTAGCAGATATTCTTAAATATGCAAGCATACATTAATTAAAGTGCATTTAAGGTAATCACTTTAGTGAACCTTGTCAAAAAACATACAGTAAAACCCTGCAACACCAACTTAATTCATCCTGGAAAACTGGTTGTGGACTGAGTTGGTCATAGACTGGGACAATTTAATCCATAAGAAATAATGGAAATTGAATTCATCCATTCCAAGCCCCCTAGACTCACATACATGACCTATTTAATTCATCCATCCATCCATCCATTTTCCAACCCGCTGAATCCGAACGCAGGGTCACGGGGGTCTGCTGGAGCCAATCCCAGCCAACACAGGGCACAAGGCAAGAACCAATCCCAGGCAGGGTGCCAACCCACCGCAGGACCTATTTAATTCCCATATTTTAATTTTTTTCTGCATAATAAAACACAGTATTGTTCAAGACTCCCATACCTAACCTATTTAATACCCATAATTGAGTTTTCTGCATATTAAAATATTGTTTTATGAAAAAAACACATGAATAAAGAATAAATTGTACACTACAAGAGATTGACATAAGAATAAGAATAGCATAGCCTACACAATTGAAACTAAAAAAGAACATTTACTGTAACAGGACATTACCTTGTCTGTTGGCATCTTGGGTGACTGATGATGGAGGGGAGGGAGAGGGGGAAAGGAGTGAGATTATTGTTTGGTAGGGGAGTCCCCTTCCATAATAACTGTAGGTAGCTAATCTTCACGAGTTTTTTCTCTAGGCCTACTGGGTACAGTCTGTAAAGCACTGCCAACTGCTTGAGGCTCATTGGGCTTCAGTCTCTTTACAAACATATCCATAGTTGTTTGCCTCTGCCTGCGTTTTAATAATTGCCTGAAGAAATTCATTGTTCCATCATTGAACAAGTCTATATTACAGTTGGTCCTTTCTTTGTCAGGGTGATGTTTTTCAGCAAATGTTTGCAATTCTGCCCCTTTTGCAAGCATTTCCTTGATTACTAAAGAAGGAATCTCCTCGATTACCTCCCCTCATCTTCAGAAATCTCCTGTTCTGCCATCCTCTGTTGCTCTGCTAAAAGTTGCTTAAGTTCATCAATGGACAGCTCCTCATTGTGTTCTTCCACTAACTCCTCCACGTCATCACTGTCAACCTCCAAACCCATGGACTCAGCCAAAGACACAATTTCCTCAACCACAGGGTCAGGTGCAGGCTCAGGGTCAAATCCCTCAAAGTCTCTTTCCTGAACAACTTTAAGCCACAGTTTCTTCCAAGCTGACATTAGTGTTCTTAAAGTTACATCCCTCCATGCCTTGTCTATGAGCTGCAAGCAAGATAGGATATTGAAATGTTCCTTCCAGAACTGAGTGAGGGTTAATTGAGTTTCATTGGTGATTTGGAAGCACTTCTGGAACAGTGCTTTTGTGTAAAGTTTCTTGAAGTTAGCAATGACCTGCTGGTCCAAGGGCTGGAGGAGAGGAGTTGTATTAGGTGGCAAAACCTAAATGGTGAACCAGGGGAACTCTTCTGCCATGTCTTCCTCCAAGTCTTTGGGGTGGGCAGGGGCATTGTCCATAACAAGGAGTGCCTTTAGTGGCAATTGTTTTTCCTCAAGGTAATTTTTCACTGTTGGGCAAAACACTTCACAAACCCATTCAACAAGAAGCTCTCTGGTTACCCAGCCTTTGGTATTAGACCTCCACATGACACCTAACTTGCTTTTTATCACTTTATTTTTTCCAAAACCTCGAGGGTTCTCTTAATGATAAACCAGGAGAGGCTTCACTTTACAGTCACCACTTGCATTTGCACAAAGCAATAAAGTCAGCCTGTCCTTCATTGGCTTGTGCCCTGTCATTTTTTTTCTTCTTTTGTTATGTAGGTCCTCCTGGGCATTTTTTTTCCAAAAAAGCCCAGTTTCATCACAGTTAAAAACTTGAAGAGAGCAAAATCCATTGCAAGATAAGAGTCTTTCAAACTTTTCTACATAGGCTTAAGCAGCCCTTTTATCAGCACTGGCTGCTTTTCCATGCCTAGATAGACTATGAATTTTAGTTCTTTTCTTAAATCTATGAAACCAACTGCTACTAGCCCTAAATTCCCTATCAGCACTCCCTGAAGAATAATCATTCGTAATATCAGCATGTATTGCCCTAGCCTTTTCCCAAATAATAGCCTCCGATAGGCTATCACCAGCACTCTGTCTTTCAGTTATCCAAAGTAACAATAATCTTTCAACTTCATCAATTGCTGGTCGTCTGTTTTTAGAGAGTACCCGTGTCACACCCTTAGAAACTTCAACTTTTTTAATTTCCTCTTTGTTTCTCAAAATCGTAGATATAGTAGATTTACTCATGCCATACGAATCTGCAAGATCAGTCACCCGTATACCCCTCTCGTATTTTTCTATCATTTCTTTCTTCGTTTCTATTGTTATTGATCGTGGTACCTTCTTTGGTTTTGTGCTTACCTCTCTAGCTTTCTTTGGACCCATTATTGTTTAGTATAAAACACAAAATAATCACTAAATAACCGTAATATCATAGGCACAGTAAGGAATGTTGTTTACAAAGCACTGGGTAACGCCGCACTTAATGTTTTAAGGCTTTGTTTACGACATGAAAGGCGCCCATATGATTGGAACGTGTTTACTTATTTCAGGATTTTGGTCGTGTTCTGATAAACTGTCACAAATCTCTTCTCTTTTGAGCAGGCTTTGACTCTGTCAGTCAGAAAGTAATCCAGGACAGGAAGATGGTGGGATTATTGCTGACTGCCTCATCTCTTTAATGGCTTGAATTTAGAGATCCATTGAATATGACATTCAGACTTGTCTGAAATTCTGAAATGAGTAAGTCAACTGGCCTTCCTCTGTCCACATTTTCACAATAGTTTTATTTTTATACAGGCACCTTTTTGTTTGCAAACCCAAACAATTTGATTTGACCTTCAGAAGAGGGATTTCTCCTTCCTATAACATACCAGAACATTCTTCAAGCCTGCCATTGACAGCAGCAGTAGTCTTGACATCATCCTTCATTTCTGTTAGATTAAACTTACTTACTGAGAAAGTAGCAATGCCACTTTTGACATTGATGTGTTACTCCAGTTAATTTCTTTCTCACATTAATACATATGGTTCATGTGTTGTTATATCTCTGAAATACTTTAATATAATTTATAGCAAAAGAAACCTAGAATGAAGTGAAGCAGTTCAGGAAAATCTAAAAAAAAATCAATTCTAGTGTTTCACCACCCTTTGACCTGTGTTCATCCAGTCAAGAATGAGAAGGTTATGCTGGAAAATATTTGCAAACCTGGAATTCCATCTGTGTGCACAAATATTTTTTTGTGTTTTTGTTGAAGGTTACTGTTAGCTATAATAGCTAATAATAGCTCGATTGAGTCAAAGAATTTAATAGTCTTCTTTGACTAAGTCATTGAATGTTCACATGCAAGTTGTGAGAGCTGCTTTACAAAGTTGGGTGCAGTGGGTCAGAGTGGCTGTGACTTCTGTGTCTGAAGATTCTGTAGAGAATAGATTCTTGTTAGATTTTTCACAAGGGTTATGAAATTGAGATACCACAAAAAAAACAATTATTTTATATCTCATTTTCCAAAAGCAAACATCATCCATAAGGCATTACAAATATAGACATCCATATCACAAAGTTAGTTGAGGTGGGAACTGAACAGTCAACCAGAGTCCGAACGTGAAATTCTAAGCAAATGCAACAGAATGCCTGGACAGCAGAATCTCACAAATATGTCACCCCAACTGCTATACGATGATTCCAATTTTCATGAAACCAGTAAATGCAGAACAAAATATAAGGTCTCCAGAATGGTCCTGGGTGACAGTACACACTTGATACCTTTGAAAGCCTTGTTCTACCATTGTTATCCTTTACCCAATCAGCAATGTACTTTTTGAAAACCTGAAGGTGATATATAGAATTACAGGTTTGTTGAGGAGTCTTTAGCCATTCCCAACAGCAAAAACAGCAAAGCAGGAACCCATTTTGGGTGAGACTCCAGTCCACTCTGAGGCATACATAATCAAACAGGGCCCATATAAACATCTAACACACACACCTTTAGGCTGAGTGTAGGATTTATATGAAAAATGTTCAAACACCATACAGAATGTGACTAGGTGGGCAATCAAACATGCATTTGTGAGGCAGCAGCATTAACCACACTGTTCAGTTAGTTTAACAGAAAGAAAATAGAATTTTACCTTGTAGTGTCAGGCTCCACTTCCGTTTATGATGCTTTTCCACACATTTATTCAGAAGTCACATTAAAATCATAATAAAACCAGAAATAAATACAAGGAAGGTAACAGCAACTGACACAACGTGCAGATCTTCAAAGATTTTCTCTGGGGAAAGAATGACAGCAGTAGTTAAGGTTAATACTTTAATTTATAACACAGATGCATACAACCTTCCAAGCACAAGAATGATATTGAACTTCTGGTACTTTGTACTGTTAAATGTAAATATAATACTTTAAATCATAGTGGCAATCAGTTGAATTGAACTGAATATAAATGTGTTGTGAGTAGTGACCTTACTTGCCTTTAGTATATAATGAATTTGACATTACAGTAATCAATTAATGTAATGTAATTGATTATGCATAAAGAACAGAGATTGACATTTTTGGCTGAAAACAAAAATGCATTACATACTGGAAAATGTATACTGTCAAAAATTAAAACAAGTATACGTTTTTATCAGGACTTTAGCCATTATCTATGAAGTCCTCACTCTGGTGTTGCTTCACCAGGTCAAACAGAGGAAGCACTTCTGTATAAAAGTTGTATACAACATAAACTGGGAGTTCCTTCCCAAATCTTCCAAAATAGATAAAAATATTTATTCTTCACAAAAATTCTCTGCAATAATATGAAACTTTCAGGCACACAATAAATCACAAAGTACAGAAAGAATCACAATAAACTCACACCAACATGTGAAAGAAAATTTAATTGCTTGCAAGCTATTAAGTGTTAAAGGCTGTTTTGGTAGGGTATTCATACAGGCGTCTGTCATAAGACAGGTTGCAGTAAGCTGACATAAGACAACTTCCTTCTTTAGGAACGCCTCTCTTAGACACAGGAAAGATGATCTTTCCTTCTTTGGGGCCCCTCTTGACACGTGCACAAAAAAGAAACAGTTGGCTGATTTGCGTAATATAAGATGAAATGCTTAGATGCTGTTTCATAAGTAAAGGGGAGGGAGGAAAATTAAAATTAAAAGCCGATTGAAACAGAGGAACTTTGCTCTTCTACTTTGCAAAGCATGAATCCATGTACTCATCTGTGACAGAATAAAAACTGATTGATTGAACTATTCCTGTCTTCCTCGGAGGTTACTTTCACAAACTCCCAAGTGCATTCAAAACAAACCTCAAGGAACTGTGGGTTGTCCCTGCTTTGACAGGGCTTAGGGAAGTCCCTTGCATTGATGGGCAGTTGGTCCTGCCTCTTGGGGATCCACCCATAAAGCACAAGGAACATAACACATGCACTGGGAATAAAGCAAATGACTAACAAAAGTGACATTAATATAAATAAATTACTCAAAAATAAATAAAAAGGGCACAAAACAAGGATTTGAACCCCAGGAGGAACCCTGGCAGAAATACAACAGATACCACCAGTATAGATTAATCATTAATACAAATACACTGGGACAAAACAGAAAAACCATTTGACCTGACATAAACTGTATAGTGGAGCAAAGGATAACATTGCTCTTTTATAGCGCCTGGACATTCCTTCATGTTGTAACTCCAGAACATATAAAATAACAAATGAAGCATTAGAAATGTAGTAAACAGAGTGGAAAGAATGCAAACAAATATGTGTTGTTGCATATGAAGTTTCCCAGAACAATAAAATAAACAAGACTAAAAGAAAAATATGAAGCATGTAGTACAAATACAGTATAATATTCAAGCACTCCACTTTTATCTTAAGATACTAACACTATTAAAAATCCTGAACACTGAGTTTTCTTTTGCATTCAGTGAGCAAAGAGCGTAGGTGCTAGAGTTCCAGGTGGGAAACTTCTTATAGTAGGTATTATGGACAAATGCAATAATTCATTACTGTATACCGCACTGTCTGGCAACTGACTATTTCTGTGGTGCTTGACCCTACATATTCTACTGAATTAGGATATTTTTAGAAATGCATTCTATATTTGCATTTCTTCTCCTCCTGCATCCATATGTGGAAAGTCCACTTGAACAACACCCTAGAGAGCTGCTGACTTTTTACTTCCACGGTAACCTAATTCACTTACTTCTTGGAGCACATACTGGTAATTTGAATAGGCCAAAAGCATCATTTTACAGTCAACAAGACCTACGGAATTTTGTTTGTCGCTAAAGAAATTGCAGTGCGTGCGTATTTAGGAGAAACAGACTGTTTTGTTCCCCCAGCGCCTATTGTGCAGTGCTGTACGGAGCTGCCCGGACAAGACAAGTTTGACCTTCTTGGGTTGTTTTTAACCTGCTGCCACTTACTTTGCTGTCTTGATATTTGCAGAAGTTCAATGTCACTCACTTTTTGAGTAGTTAGTATTTATGGTAGACATTTCATTTTCATTTTGAAGGGCAGAGAAATAAAACGAGAAATGTTATGGCAGGCATTCTGAAAGTGTGGAATGACAAATCAAAGCAGATGCTGTGTGGACTATGTTTAATGTCAAGAGTCAATGTACAATAAAATACAACAAATTGCTTTATAATAATTCTTTTAATAACTGCCTTTATTTTTCAGTCCAGCTTGGTGTCTCCTTTACTACTTTAGATTAATAGATAAAAACAGAAATAATCTTTGTGTACTATTTAAAACATTTGCTAATCAGGTAAATTGAAATTCTTATCTGCAATTCAAAATACCTACAAACATTAGTAGTGTAGATTTTATGAACATCTTTAATGATAAAATGGGCAGCATAGGATTCTAGATTTCAGTGTCAGCCCTGCAAACTAAATATTGTCAAACCCTGTCTTCTCTTGTTCATGGAACTTTAGTCATTTTAAATTGATTACAGAAAAGGAAGTCATAACTGTAATTTCTAAAATGAAACCCATTACCTGAGCTTTAGTCTCAGCAAAACTAGTGAAAAGCTCAATGGCTGTTCTGGCAGTATCTGTTCTTAGCCTTATCAATAGTTCATTACTGGCTTGCACAGTTCATAAGTGTCAGTTATCAGACCTTTACTGAAAAAATCAGAGCTAGACTCACATACAGTTAACAATTATAGACCTATTTCAGATTTACTTATTTCTTTCTAGAATACCTGAAAAAGTAATTGTCACACACCTCCAGTCTCACTGTTCATGTCACAATTTATCTGAGAAATTCATATTTGGCTGCTGCACTGGACAAAGTATGGAAATGACACTAATTTTGTGCTATATATGACATTCTTATACTCCCTGATGAAGGAAAGTCCACACTAATTAAGTTGTTAGATTTATGTGCAGCCTTTCACACCACTGACCACTCTGTTTTGTCACATAGGCTATAAAATGACATTGGCAGGGTTCTTACAAGGTTTACTTCATATTTCTCAAAGCAGTTTTAGAACTTACAGAAATGTGCTCTCAGTTCTACATCATTATACTCAGAATCTCCCAGTACTCAGAATCTCTCAGTAGTCACTGACCTTTATTGTTGTCTGTTTCCTTGGATCAATTAAGAACTATCATTAAAAAACAAATCATTGATTTTCTCTCGTATGCAAATGGTACCCAGCTGTACCTTTCTTTTATAACAAACAATGTTTCTCTGATAGTGTTATTAATTATTTTTCTGTGTTAGAACAATGAATGGATGATAACTACTTACTTCCAAATAAAGATAAAAGAAATAATAAACAGCAACTTTACACGTGGATTTCACTGGTTGGAGGGCACAGAAATCAGACTGACGGCATCTGCAGAAAGAAATGATGGAGACTCAATATTGAAAGTCAGAACAAGGCCAGATGTCAATTATTGAATAGACCATCAAATGCTCATATGGAAGTTCAAGTAAAAAAAAAATTAAATTAAAACAAATTCACGAGAGCCAAAGTACGATCTTGGGCGAATATCACCTGAATTTTGAGATACATTCTCACAAAGTCTATACATAATCTCTCTGTGATTTGGAGAGTGTATCTGGCTGCTGTGTTTCTTTCTACTTCTGATAGATGTACATAAAAGTTTCATTGGCGTCTCTAAAATAGGAATTGGCAGGACCCTCTGTAGACCTTGAATCCTGTCAGGTGTCGGTTCCTGCTTATCACCTGACCCCGAGCTGGAATTCACAAAGTAGATGATTGAATGATATAATGCAATGAAATATGATACAACCTCTAATAGAGCAGCTAGCCATCTTTAGTTACCAGTCCTGGCATTTGCTCAAATTAGCTAAGGGACTTAAAACAAACATATACTATAAACTGTAATCTCTTTTGAAATATTTTAAGAGCAACCATAATGCTTGTCTTACCTGGGTATGCTTTAAAAACTGTGCATAAAGTTTCATATGCTGAATATCCACAATAAAGTAAATAATAAGAACCAAGATATAACTTGTTTAACAAAAGTGTTAACATATTTAATTTTTTTTATTTCTTCTTTCCTTCCCTCTCCCCTGAGGAAGGCGGTACATGTAGTCACTACTCACTTTGAAAAGAGATTTGCAGGAGACACAGAAGGAAAAGCAGGGCTGGTGCACGTGTAAGTCCTTTCCAGACATTTCCAGGCGTACTCATTAGAACTGTAGACCCATTGAAATTCCAGTGCTGAAGCTCTGGGAGATAATTTCTGAGACTCTGGCTCGGCTGAGGCCCTTTAAGAAGTTCTTGATGTTTTGCTCGTATTTCTGATCCTCCCTTCACAGGTAAAACAGGTTCTTCTCAAGCAATACAAATAAGAAGTCACCATGGTGAAATGAACCTGTAACTAAAAGTGCTGGAGAGGATGGAGGGAATTTTTCATGATGGCATCCAATTTTACCATCATTCTCTTGTTCACATCAGCTTCCAGTGTGTTCAGGGTTCGCCCTGTGATGAAGGAGGCTTTCCTGATAGGTTTGTGCAGGCATTGTGCTTCTTTTGTGTTCAGGTTGCTTTCCCATGAAACTGCAGTGCAGAAATCCACACTGGCTACTATGGATTGGTAGAACATATCCAGCAGCTTTCTCCACTCATCAAAAGACCCAAGTCTCCTTAACAAATCTAGTCTGCTCTGGCTCTTCTTGTACAGCGTCACTGTATTGACAGACCAGTGCAGTTTGTTATTTATGTGAACTCCCAAGTACTTGTAGCTCTGCACCACTTTTACATCTTTTTTTTAAATTTTATTTATTAATTTGATTGTAATCATTCCATACAAATAGATCAATTTATAACAAAAAAAAGATTGAAGACAAATCAAACCCCACCCCTGAGAAGGAGAGCTTAGCCAAAGGAGAATTGCTTAGGGCTTTTTAATAAGGCAACAATAAACAAAAGAAAGGAAGAAATATATATAGGTAAATAAAAAATGGAGAAGGGAAATAAATGCGGTAATAGTTATTTCTCTTATTCTAAAATAATGTTGATTAGATCCTGCCAGGTTTTGAAAAAATTCTGTACGGATCCTCTAACTGAGAATTTGATTTTTTCCAATTTCAAATAATATAAAACATCGGTTTCCCACTGACTTATCAGAGGAGAGTTAGGATTCTTCCAATTTAACAAAATAAGTCTGCGTGCCAAAAGTGTAGTGAATGCAATCACTATTAGCTTGTCCTTCTCCACTTCAAGTTCGTCTGGAAGAACACCGAACACAGCTGTTAATGGGTTAGGAGGGATTGTGACCCCAAGGCTGTCTGAAAGGCACTTAAAAATTTTGGTCCAAAATGATGTTAGTTTGGTGCAGACCCAAAACATGTGACCCAGTGAGGCAGGAGCTTGGTTGCAGCGTTCGCAGGTTGGATCTTAGATCAGGTTAGATCAGGAAATCTGTGCATTCGTCTGCCTGTTCCAGGTCAGTCTCCGAGAGGCCATACCTTGCACCCAGGCCGGATGTCTGTCCAGACTTTGATGCAGCTTTAAGTTTCTTTTCTGGCTCTTTCTGACTTTTCTTCTTGTTACTCATGCTTGTATATTGTAGTGGAAGTTCCTTGGTCAGGTTACATACAGGATACCTCTAAATAATATGAAATACGTAGGAAAATAAAGCCGCTGCTAGTGGAGCTCTGCTTCAGACGTTCATCTCCTATAACGGACAAGACCAACTCCCCACTTTTACATCTTTTATTTGAATGGTAACTGGTCTTGTTGACTTCTTGGGTTGTTGGAAATTCACCACCAGTTCTTTTGTCTTTCTTGAGTAGATGTTGAGCTGCAGGTTGTTGTCTCTGCACCACAAGACAAAGTTCTCCATGACTTTCCTGTACTCTGACTCATATTCATTATTAATGTAGCTTATAATGCAGTGGTTCTCAAACTGTGGGGTGGGCCCCCCTAGGGGGGGCGCGAAGATGTGAAAAAAAGAAAACAAGAATTGAAAATATGAAAAATACATCTATTGAAACCAAAACAAATTAACTTAAACTACATTCTGATACTAGAAAAATAAATATAGAGTTAGATAAATGTCAATAAAAGTTAAGTAGGTATAATAAAATATGCATCTATGATACAGTATATCATTAATTAAAAAAGAACAAATTGGTATTAATGGGCTCCTTTCAAAAAAACGTTGGGGGGGGGGGGCGCGATTAAAACTGTTATGAAAACTCGGGTCGCAAATACTTAAAGGTTGAGAAACGCTGTTATAATGGACGAGGTAGGAGATGGGGTAAGTACGGGGATTGCCTGTTGGGGCTATGCCATCAGTGCACCTAGGGTGCTATGTGAGGTGTAGAGGGTGAACAGGATCCCTGAAAATGTTAGCTAACGAGAGCGGCAAAGACTCAGGCAGCAGTGGGTCTTGTGTCTTGTTGGGCCGAGGACCACCTTGACAAGGCAAAGGCCAACTAGAATCAATAGCAGGGCTACTACCCGGTCTAACCAGGATACAGCTTTTAACTGTAACATGGAAAGAGTCTGACGCCTACCACCTTATTATTCCAAGAGAGTGACTCGACACCAACTCTTCCACAGCAGGAAGACATTGAACAACAACATGATGGACAAGTCATCTGAATATTTCTGTAGATGGCAAACACTGCTATTGTGCTGGAAGCCCTAATCCAGTATTTCCCCAGCCTTATTAGTGTATTTCAGTGTCTCAGTTTTTCCTATAAAAGTCATTATTTTATCAATTTATATTAATGTTCTGTAGCTGTTGTCACAGTCCAGACTCTGTAAGACACTTTACAAAGCAATCAAAAGTAAAATTCAAAGTGACAAGGTAAACTATAAAATTACTGATACACGTAAATTGAAATAATAGTGCATGGAGTGGATTAACAGTATCAGCTTGCAATAAAGTACGTTTCATTTAAATTTATGTCAAATATGATCTGAGATCTTTTAGGTAAGGAATACACTGAAGTTTTGAGGTTAGGTAGCTATTGTCACTAATCATGGCAACAGAGAGTGGAATATGCTGCATGTTGATTAGCATATGAACGTAAGAACTTCACTGTACTCTGCAAACATGACAATAAATACCCTACTAACCTATTAAATTATTTAGGATCAGTGCAATAGGACCCAAAAAGTATATAGACAACAGTTATACGTATAGCTTAAAAATTTGACAGAGAAACAAATTTTCTAGCATGGTTTAAATGCTGGGGCTTCACAGACAAATCTCAGTCATTCATTTATTCATCATCTTTGTCCTCATTTTGAGTTTGTCATGTATGTGCGTCAGAGGATCATCTTCCTTGCTCATCAGGGGTATGTACTTCCACTCTAGGATAGAAGAGGGCCATGTCACTAACAGAATTGTCAAATTTCTCACCCACAGCATCGAGGAGACACCCCATTAGGGCAACTGACTTTGCCTGTTATGGTCTGAATCCTATTAAAACTGACTGTCCCCAGAAGATGGGGTTGTGTTTGCACCAGAGCCACACTGTCAAACCAGACCTGCTCTATTCAGCAACCGTGACATTTTACCTGGCAACCACTGCCTACTGTTTTGTTTTACTTTTGTGCCACCATGCCCTTGTATTTCTTTCTGTGCCAAAAGCATCAAATTAAATAGGGCAACCCGGCTGGCACCCCAACAATTTTTGGATGTCCTGTGTCTTACCTTACAACAAGTTCTTATGTGAACAACCATTGGTGTAAAACTTTAACCTGCCTTAGACTAAACACCAGGCCATTTCAGAAAACGGCCAAACCCAAATGTACACCCTCTCATGCTGGGCCAGCTTTCAATGGTCTGCCATATTTTGGTTATAAACCACATCTGAACATGCACAGAAAATGTACACTATACATGAGCTGCATCAATGCAGCTGAATCAATCTGGGGTGTTTGCATTAAGGGGAGACAACATTACCTGCACCACAGTGCTTCACAGCATAAATTCAATGAACATTTACTTCAGTATACTGTAGTTCCTTAAAAATCAGCTTTACATAAAAATGAAAAAAATTAATATGGCAATACAGAAAGTTTTTATTTTTATGAAAGGGATATCCAAGTATGAAGGGTTCAGGTTTTTCTGATCACCTGGTACTCTTATATGCTGTAGGTATTTTACAAAAGTCGACCTCCTTGCAATCTTGACACAGGTGTCATTTAACTACACTATGAAAAGAGATGAGTGTCCAGAAAACTATTGTCACAAGTTGCCCAGTAAACAGTAACATTAATAGGATCTCAGATAAAGTCTGTGGACGATATCCATACGTAAAACTCCAGAATGTTCATAAGTGCCACAAGGATGAGTATAGGCTTTTGGGAAAATTCTACCACACAAGATATTCTGCTTTGCTTGGAATACACCTCACAGGTAAAGCACGGCAGCTATACAATTCTGCACTGGGCATTGGGTGTCCATCTCCAGTTTGTGCCCTTCATATGCTTTAAGTTTAGAATCAACTCTGAAAATTTAGAATGGCTGTACAATATTCACCTAATTGCTTAGCTGGTGGGTCTCCATTTGTTATATTCAGATCAATAAAAAACTGAAGATAAGATGAAACATTAATGCAGTTCTCTGCAGTTTGCAGTTTGTAGTTTGTGTTTAACAGTGGCCTCCATGGTAGCGAAGCTGATGACTGCTGGATGAAGCTATAGAGCTGGCCTAAGGCACAAGTCAGCATATGTTCTCATTTGTGGCTTTATCTTATGTATGTTGGATTCAGGCCTTCCTGGAGGGTTTGCTTAAATTACTGCTGCTGCTTCTGTAAACAACTGAGCTGTTTTCAGATCTTTATCTTTTCTGATTTCTATTATGGATGAAGTGTTACAGTTTTACAAAATCAGGCATTGTTTGGTGTAACAGGTGGCGTGGTCAGCGAGGCTGAGAGAGAGAGAGAGACATGCTCCACAGGATAGGTGGATCACGTACTAAGACCACCAGATCTACGACTGGCTAGTGGAGATGTCGTTTATCAGAGCAATAAAAATTGGATTGTAATCTCAGATGTCCTAGGTCTATCGCTCACTTCTGCCATCTCAGTGAGGAGCAGTAGAGAAAGAATGGAAGCATTGCCCTGAGTAATTCATCACTAGTAACATTGTGGCACATGGCATTATTATTAAATTAAATTATTAGCAGTAACCTGTCTGTCTATGACCTGAAAGTGAATTAACTGCTGAATGTGGTGCATCCTATTTTAGTTGATCTTTACTTGTTTATTGTAAGCTGATGGGTCCTAAAAAAATGAAGAGTGGTTGTGGATGTTTGTGTCAGTGTGAAAGAATGCTATTTGTGGATTTAGATATGATAGATAGGAAAATCTCAGCTTGATACCTGCAGTATGAAACTTTCATTTACAAGTAAATTTATCGGAACATTGGGGTTGGAAAATTGTGCTGGTAGACTAGTCCTGAAGTTGAAGAATCAAGGGCTCTCAGACTTATGGCTGGGATATATACAATAGGTGTGTATGTAAATACACCATTATCTGATATACACTGTATGTTTAAGACAAATGACCTCCTTCCTGTGATGGTCAGTGAAGGCAACCAGACACAGAGTTCTGGAATTCTGCTGCTCGCCTGGTGGGATATTCAGATTTGGCACTCTTGCAAAATTCAGTAGAGAGCAAATCAGAGCTTGTCTTGCCCTTCAAGTGATTTGAGCTACCAGTGGAGCACATAGATCCTTAAGGTAACTGTTGTTCACAATCATATTATTGTTTACCTGTCAAAGACATGTAATAGAATGCATTTAAATATATTTGATATTTCTTGCCCTAAATGTACCTTCAGATGCTTTCCTTGGTATCAGCGTGTGTCTGAACATCTCTTGACTGGCGATCCCACTGTCATGCATGTCACTGTAAAGCCTTCTTTTCAGACTCTCATTTCAAGATGAGTTGCTAGCGTCTTGTTTACTTTTACAGTGGCGTGCAAAAGTATTCAACTCCCCTGAAAGTCATCATAATTTTCTTCATGACACATATTTATCCATTCAGTACTTTTAATGTGAACTCTTATGCTGTAACAATATATTTTTAAAGTCAAAATGAACCATTTTTCTGTGAAAAACTCAAAACAGAATTATACTGATGCCACTCTACAGTAAATTTCAAACACTACTGCAAGGATCATCAATATAATTGTGAACTAAGACCTCTAAATTTTACACTTCCAGTTAAGTTTAAAGAAAAGCTTAAAATCTTAAATTTCACATATAAAACTGTTGCAGGCTACAAAGAAAAGTGAATAATGGTACAGTACCTCATCAACAAATGCAAGGGTCTAAACCAGTTTAAATAGATGGTTATTTTCATTGGAATTGTTACATATGCAGAATAGAACTAACTATTTTATGTTACAGCGAGTAATTAACCATAGTAAAAAATATTAAAATGTAATAATTTGAAAGTAAATTATGTTTCATGTTGCGTTAGAGTTATTCTTTGCGTAATACGATTTTGTTCTGTTTGGCTTTGAAATTAACACGCAAATACTTTTTAAACTTACACTTTTATTGTAAAACTTCGGTAAAAATAATTTTTTGAATACAATTTTCATCAATATCGGATTGAATTTTGATTGTTTGGACTTTCATCGTGACATCGCAACGTATAACTGCCCGTGATTGAATTTAATTTCTTTCTCTCTATTAAATAAAACGACTTTTTCAAATGTTTGGCTTTGAGATTTGTTAACTGTCTTTGCAAAAGCTATTCTAATGGGAAACTGTTAACGTTTTAATACGAATGGCATATCAAGATCTCCTTTGTTGTCTAATGTTATCCCTGAAGAAGTACTACATTACCTTTCTTGGACATATCCTTCTTTCTACAGTAATTCATGCGGAGGAAGACCGGACATTGTTAACGGTTGTAGATATTCTTCGTGATATTGTAAGTTGTTGTTTTAATCTTCTGCCTGATCACCACCAACTGTTTAAGCATAGTCTATTGATACGTATTTAACCAATTTGCCCTGTAACCGATTGACATTTTTGCCATTAATTCGTTTCTCGGTGCTAGGATTGCCTGTGTACTCATTTTCTTTCGGATTAAATTCTTCAATAAGATTTGGACATAATACGTCTTCTTTTATTGGGAACTTAAAGTAAGGAAAACGTAAAAATTTATATGAGCTGACAATGCAGGAACTGTGTCTGAAAAAGCATTCACATGGATGAGAGGTGACAGTACTGTGTGCATAGTTGAATATGTTTGAGAGGAGAGCGTGACTTGAAAAAATCTCATGGCCAAAGTGTCGTCTTGTGGGATGTGCAACTTGACCTGGACACAGACAGGCAGACGAGTTTAAATTACCCCACACATGTTTATTGTGGTCTTCCATTACAACAATTCAGCTCACAACCCCAATACCCCAAAGTTCTGGCCAACACAATGCCTTTTCTTCAGGCCGCCAACTTCTCTCCTTCAGAGACCTTGTCCTGTCTTCTCTCCCGACTCAAGCCCTTTTTATAAGCACCCGGATGTGCTCCAGGTGTGTTCTGGCAATCTCCCACCAACATGCCCCAGTGTGGCGGAAGTGCCGGCTGCATCCCCGGAAGCACTCCGGGTGTCCCTGCTTGACTTCCCCCCAGCACTTCCGGGTGTGGTGGAAGTGCTGAGGTCCAGGGTCCTCCAGGTATTGGGGTGCCCCCTGGCAGTGACCACGGGCACCTACAGGGTTGAGCTTCCCAGCTCCGTACCTGTGGCCCCCAAAGGAACCAGGGCAGTCACTCCCTCGTGGTCTGGAGGAGGCACAAGCCCTCCTGAGGTCTTCTTGGGTGTCCTGGCTGGGCACCACCCCCATCCGGGTACCACAGGGACTTGAAAAAATCTCTACAAAAAAGTCTTGTCTCGTTGCAGGATTTTTTTTATTTAATAGACAAGGAAAAAGAGCAAAGCTTAAGCTGAATTTTTGGTTTGAGCAAAAAAAAAAAAAACCCAACTTTTAATTGTACCTTCTATTAGTTCATACTAATGACACCTTTTATTTTGGTTTTGTATATTTGTTTTTGTATATTTTTCCAATACTGTAGATACAAGGTAGATGCAACATGGCTTTAGGTCTGACAGTTGCACACACACAACAGAGACAAGGCAGCTGATTTTTTACACAAATGGTCACCAAATGAACAAAAGAAACACACAGCCACCTTGGGGTTCACTTAGTAGACAAATGTAAGATGTGATGAACCTTCCAGTTGGTTGACTGGAGAAACACAAGATCTCCACGGCTATGCAATGCAAAGAGAAACTGCCATCTGGGAGTTCACAGATTGAAAAGACAAAAGGCCACACTGGATGGGCATCTTAAGAACTGCATCCAGGGACCACTACTAGTTTGAGATGACTGGGCAGCCACCATTCAACCTGACTGACAGGGCAGTGACTGCTAAGTCCAACACGCACAGCTTCTCATTCGAAAGTCCCTTGTTCATGACTATAATAAAGAAATTCAAGCACCAAAAGACAGACTCATTTTGAAACGCAGTAACCAAGCCAAGAATCATTTCAGTCAATTACTTGTGCTCTTCGTTGTTATTTTTTTTCTGTATACGTGCTGAACACAAAATTCAACTGTCATGTTTCAGTCAGGATGTGTTCCCCTGGCTTATTTTTCCTTTCTTTTCATGTGTTTACTGCCATTCAACCATTGGATGAGAGAGCACTGCTTTAACAAGCCCAATGTTTCCTTTGTTTCAGATGGTGTGCCCTGCACTGTCCAGGCTCCTTGCATCCTTATCAACATGTGCCTTCTGCAGTGCCAGCACGGAATCACTAAGTGATGTGAGTGGGGATTGGAAAGGTGTCAAGGCTGCTGTTAGGCTAGATTGGTGGCGTGTGACTCGCCTGTTCCACTACCCTCACCAAAAAATGACATTGCAAGTCAAGTGGTGAAAAGTGGACGATGTTCCACAGATAATGGGGAATAAATGATAACACCAATGGGTTCCGGACTTTAAAAGGATTCTTGCTTAATACAATAACAAAGGGTAAGTTCAAGTTGTCCTGATTTCTCAGTATCCTGTTAGGTAGCCTACTATATATCAAATGTTTCTGGAAATTTTGATTCCATGTAATTAATGTTTGGCAGCTAAACCATCCATGTCACTCTCACCAGTCCTGTCTCCTGTCCTTAGGACTACTTGTTTCTATGTGCAGAACTCCAACAGGGATAAATGCGCTCAAAGCAACAGCTCTTATCTTTCGCTTCTGGATTTTTCTGCTTGCCATCATGAGCTGATGAATTCACTCACATCCTGCACTGACATAATGTGATTCAGAACAGTATCTATTAGTTTGCATCTGTCTGACAAAATTATTTTATTTATTTTGTGCATGCAGGGCACAGTCAGAACAGACAGATTTCGATTAGACATGTTTACCTAAACAGTCAGAAAATAAAAAATAGACATGAGGTGAAGATCAGGATAGAGATGTGATAAGGGGTTTGTGGCGCTGTGCTAATTTTAAATATGTAATCACGCCCTGCAAAGAGTGGGCTCTAATCGGGCACAGGTTTGAATATGCTTCACTCCAGAGACAGATGGGGGGAAAAAAATATGAGACAGGGAGAGAGATGGAACGATTGAGGTGGTGTCCTACCTCAGGGATCCAAGGTATGCCAGGGGTATGAGAAGGAAGACGGGAGGACAACCAACTCTGAGCGGTCAGGCCAATGCCACTTGGAGGTAGCTACGATGGGGGTTGGGTAGTGAGGATCGTGGCTTCTTATGTCTCCTGCCTGCTAAGCGAGCAATGGGTGAGTGGGGGAGACAAAAAGGGACTGGTCCTGGGCTTGTCAGACACAATATGAAGGACCCGATGGCTGTTAGTTTTAATCTTGTTTTAGTCTGGATTTTAAACTCATGGACCGTCACTGTTTTTATGGATTATTTATTCAAAGAAGTGAGAGCACTGCACTTATCAACACTCTTTGTTTTGATTGACTTTGTTTTAATAAAAGCACCTACCTCTTTCCATTTTTGAGTGTCCTCATCTGCTAGGCTCATCTCGATGATGTTATTAATGGTAATGGGTTTAAGGGGCTCCTTGGATGCAATCGGTAGCATGCAGCCATCCTGCACCATCACAAGAGAATGACGTGATTGTGTTACTTTGAGCTACCGTGTGAACAAAACCTTAAAAGACTCGTGCTTCTTCAGACAAGAGTTTTTTTATGTGAAGAATAGCATCCAAAAACATTAAATGTGTGAAAATGATAAATATGGGAATGTTAAATTAGGGTTTATGCACTGTATGCATAACAATGCTATCTAGACATAATAGACATCACCATGTTCTGTAGTAGTCAGAAAGGTTTTAAAGAAAAGATCACATAATATACTATATAATAAAAATTGTATGGTTTGAGTGTGTATCCTGCTCCTCAAAGAAATCTGATAAGTCAGTTTAGTTTTGGTGATGCAATCGCAAGAGAAAGTGTGAATGTGGGTCACATGAGGAGGAGTAAATGCATAGGGAGCATGTGGAGTCACCTTCAAAGATGGGAAGTAGAAAAGCGGACAGGAGGCAAGCAAGGTACATTGAAATGACAGAATCTGAGGAGCAGGCTTAAAGAGAATGTGCTTGAGAGAGGGTGCGTCGGTCAAGAGAGGTTTAGACACACGAGGGTACCGAGGAAAGGCGCTGAAGTTACACGTAGGGCAAGAGATATCAAATATGTTAAAATGTGTTTTGCTACCTATCTTCTGCAGGTGCCATAGCCACTGTCATTATAATGGTCTAATTAATCTTACTACCTGGACAGGCCTCAATGGCCATATTATGTCAACAAGAAAATATGCCCACTACTTAGGTGTATTTTATAGCATTGTCATTTGTGTCATTTCAGGTGCAGTTTTACAATATCTAGAGTCACCCTCAACAAGCACATCTTCTTCAGGTGTCCAGGACAACATCCTATCAGTCCTTAAATTTTCTTAAATGTCAGTTATGAAAGCTCTGCACGTATTGTGTTATGTTTAAGTGATATAATGTGTGAAAATGAACAACCTTGACACACAAAAAAAAGGTTTGGGGCAGCCACTCGTATACTTAATTCCCGGCTGCAAAAGGCAAATATAAAGCAGAGTTGTGAACAGAATTGAGTCCAGTACAGAACTGATTAACAGAGGGAAATTGGCGGGTTTTTAAGGTCGGTCAGGGGAAGTGAAGTCATCGGGTCTGGAACCGGAAGTGATGTCATCGAGACCCGGAAACAGAAGCAACATTGTCCGAATCAAGCAGGATTTCCCATGTCTGGACTGCAGAGATAAAAAAGGAAGGTTTAGTGCACCCCTGCATCCCCTGGCTTGGCATGGAATTACCTTCTTTTGGTCCTTCTAGCTGCTTCCACTGTACACGTGTGTGACAAATGTGTAATGTACAACCTGCACTTCAAGAGATACTGTATTTATGTTCTTTAATTTATTCTTACATTCATATATTTGATTGTGCATTTCCCTGAAAGTACCTTTAAAGGTTTAGGATTTTTATTACTGTTTCCAGTTACCTTGCATGTACTTTGCACGTGTTTAGTTTTCCATTACTTAAACCTATTGTACTAAAAGAAAACATTTGTTTTTCTGCCATCCATTTTTCATGTAATTATTTTGGCATGGAGTTTTTCTCGTTTGTGTTAGGCAGCGGTGAACATTGTCCAGGGCTCCACATGGCCTTCAGCCGGCACTGCAAGTGTCTTTTTGTTTATTGTGAAGTATTATGTCTCAAGTGTTTCTTGTATTTATGCATTTTTGTTTCCATTATTCTGTTTGTTTATTATTTATTATCCACAATAATGTAGTATTATGTGATTGTGTTTTCCTAGGTTGTTTGTATTTTGCGAGTCCTCCCTTAACGTCATCCCATTCCTATGAAGTCTCCTTGCGGTTCATGGATGGTTTCCCTGTGTTTGAGAGTGCTTTGACTTTTTTGCTGGTTTCTGATTTATTTTCTGCTCATGTTTGTTTTTTTGATGTTTGGATTGTGGTTTGAGTCTTGGTTACTTTTTAGGCATACTGTCTTTGCCTTCTCGGGCATTTTTGTGACATTTAGTGCTTTTATGTAAACATCCATCCATCCATTTTCCAACCCGCTGAATCCGAACACAGGGTCATGGGGGTCTGCTGGAGCCAATCCCAGCCAACACAGGGCACAAGGCAGGGAACCAATCCTGGGCAGGGTGCCAACCCACCACAGGACACACACAAACACACCCACACACCAAGCACACACTAGGTCCAATTTAGAATCACCAATCCACCTAACCTGCATGTCTTTGGACTGTGGGAGGAAACCGGAGCGCCCGGAGAAAACCCACGCAGACACGGGGAAAACATGCAAACTCCACGCAGGGAGGACCCGGGAAGCGAACCCAGGTCTCCTAACTGCGAGGCAGCAGCGCTACCACTGCGCCACCGTGCCGCCCAGACAAAACATACCAAGTATTTAAAATCTACTGGAATTGTTAAGAACAGCAATCTAAAGGTATCCCACCACATTAAAAAGTAAATGAACATATAAAATAGCCTCTGGACCCAAATTCCATACTGAGACATACAGTATTGTGGTCTTCACTTACGTTCCAGCAGACAAAAATGGAAAAAACAAAAAGGGCACAATTGGATTTGGCTTGAACTTAACACAGAACTTTCAGGGGAAAAAAAAATCAATGCTGCCTCTTTGGCCTTTCATGGCATGTTGCAGAAGCCTGTTTCACGGTCACCTCTGTCGATTCCTAGCTCATTGATCAAATCTAACCAATTGCCACAAAAACGGCTACGGCCTGAAACCTTGTTAAACTTGTCAGCTATTAATCCACTCAGCACTAAAGCTCAGTCATAACTGAACAGGGTTTAGGATGCAGCTGGCATTTTGTGGGAAAACGATTTATGGGGTTTTGTCAGAATTATTTATTGCTTTTTTGAAACAATGCTGCAAAAATATCAGGGTTCCAACATGTGTAGTTGTAATTTAATGGGCCTCATGTTTTTATTCCATATTGGGCTGGCAGTGCATGCTGAAAGGCCAGGAAATAGGGAATGATGAACAATATTGTTCACTATAAAAAGATACTGTATATATCATATGTAACTAATTACAAATTGTCAGATGCTTTATGTCAAAATCTGATTATCCTAACCTGCATATCTTTGGATTTGTTGGAGAAAAACTGGAGCATTCAGAGGAGAAGCCCCCACAGACATGGGGAGACCATGCAGTGTCCACACAGGCAACAGGCAGAAGCTGACACGGGAACCCTTGAGGCGAAACTAGCAACTGCTACCAAAACCTAACACAAGTTAATTGCAATATAAAACTAGAAGTAGGGAGAATTAAAGGATTAATGACTCAAGGCCCGGTCACATTACACAACTTTTCAAAGATTTTCCGTCACATGCTTCATTTATGAGTCAGCGGCAGCCGTGGTTTGTCCCCGTATGCATGCCTGTGTGCAAGTCTGACATACCCATTGAATCAGCCCAACCAGTATGCGATTTATCTTGACAAGAATAAAATAATAGGTTTGATTTGGTCTAAAGTTGCAGGGTAGGTTTGTGTGCACGTGCACTGACAACCTCGGGAGTGCTCATCCAGAACTAAAATACACATAACACAGCTATAAGGAACAAAAAAAAACACAGGACCTAACAAAGACTTGTGTATTTTATGTTGTATGTTGTAAACATCACAACAGAATAAAGAAAAACAAAAAGGGCAGTGATTGAAGCTCAACCTGCTGTACCTACAAAGCCTGGCTGTCAGAAAAAGTGGCCAATTCAGGATCCTTTGCAAATGTGAAACTCTATACTGGAATACTGTCACATAGTCTAATGTGACATTCCTTGCAATTTCTGGTAATGTAATCTGAAATGCTCAGGCAACGAGTGGTTAAATTTCAAAAAAGTTAAAGTGAAAGTAGTAGAATGCATCTTAAAACATCTTATAACACAAATATTTAAAGGTCATTATACTGAATGAAACAACTCAGAACTGACATTAGATATAGAATAGGCTAGAGATGCTTTTTCTAGAAACTATGACCAATTGGATAAACATAATAGACAAGTACAGTATTGACATGGAAGGTCCAATTAAATACTGATCTGTGAATTGCCATCATCAAAGCACAAATGACACAACAGAACCAAATGTTTAGGCTTATATTTGCTAACTTACCAGTGAGAGAGGGCAAGAGAGACATCTTATTCTGGTCTCTTCTAAAAGACTCATGAAGGGATGATTTTTGATGCCTACAACTCAGCACCTTTGCCAAAAGAAGTAAAATAAGCAAGTTAAATCCTATTATTACAAATGAAGGCTGAAGCAGAAAAGGCTACTTTTACATTAGATTGTAGGAATTCTAGATTCCAAGGCAGAAATAAGATGAAAGCAAAATGTTATTCATTAAATGTATATTCATCAATACTGAAATTAAATTCAGATTTTAAAAAAAAATTGATGGAGCCAGTGCTTACTGTCAACAAACCATCACAATTCATTGCCTGAGCCCAACACACAATACTTCCTTGGTTGAACACAAAGTACATACCCTTAAGTAGAAGCAAAAAAAGTGCTAGGCACTACTTACCAGAAAATACAAATGGCCCGAGTTCCTGTAGTGGGAATGGTACAAAAAAGTCCATGAGTCTGTAAAATTCCCATGGTTCCTTAAAAAAAAATCTCTCACAATGGGAAAAAACTTTATGTAGTAAAGAAAAAAGTTGCATGCAACTCTTCAGCCCAAGAAATCTCCACCACTTGAACCCAGAGCAGAAACAAAAACTCCACTCAACACTCAACATCATCCTTAAAAGACTTTTTATTATAAGCCTGTTTATCTGTTCCAAGGTATATCTGAACTCTAACTAGCCAGTAAAAAGCCAGACAAATTTTATTTGTCTTGTGTCCCGTCTTCAATGTCAATACATATGCAGTTATCATATTGCTATAATCCTTGTTTTTATCAATAGCCGAGTAGAAAGTCAAAACTGGAAACTTACCTCAATAGGGTCTGGCAATACAGGTGGCAAACTTGCAATTTTTAAAGCCCGTTCCTTCTCAAACATTAAGGCTTTCTGTCATGCTTGGATGTGCCTCGAAGAAAGAAAAAAAAATGTTAGGACGAAATATGCTACAAGGGCAAGGATCATTTGATAAATGATTTTCTGAAGACTGTTTCTCAACAATGTAATTTGAAATGGACTATTTTTTTATTCAACAATACCTAATGCACACATAACCTATAACCTACTATATATATGCCATGTGTTTTTTATGCAATTTAGACCTTGGTCTTTACTTTAATGGCATTAGAGCATACATAAAATTCTAATTTGATCATCTGTCTGCTTTACGAACACTTGTATATTAGTAGTTTTATTATTTCCAGCCACTCAGCAAAGTTTCACAATGGCTGGTCCAGTTGCTTTCTATATACAAACTAATAATTGCTTGCAAAAGGCTGAAAATTAAAAAAAAAATCAATAGCCTTCATAAAACCAAAACTGACTAGTTGTCAATTGAATCTACATTGAAGCAAAAACATTTGTCAGAAGTTAATATTCTGGAATATTTTGAAACCTTCCAGTTAAATTCATAAATAACTATTAAGGAAATGATCAGTTCCATCCCTTTTCTAAATCATTTTGGAAAGAAGTGGAGTAATACAGTATTAGAAAAATACAAACCTTAATGGTCAGTAAATTAAGAAATGCTTTAACTATTTTACAAATGCAAGTGTACTGTAAGCTGCAGTAAAAAGTCTTCTACCCATTCATCTGTTTTCTGCAACTTATCTGGGTAAAGGTACCAGTAGCAGCTATCTGAACAAAGATATCCAAATAGCAAAAAAAAACAACTCATTTGCAGGGATACTGAGGCATTCTTAGGCCAGCCGAGAGACTCTCTCCCCCATGGGTCCGGGTTTGCCAAAGGATGGATCCATGAAACTGGCGTCCGATGGCCAGGGGGGACAGAAAAAACAAACAAAAAACTCCAGACGGCTGGAGAGAAAAAAATAAAATCTGCAGGGGTTCCAGACCACGAGACCGCCCAGCCCCCTCTGGGCATTCTACCTAAAATAAATGAACAGTCCTCTTTGTATTTAGGGTTCTCACGGAAGGACTTGATGATGATGGTCATACAGACTTTTAATCCATCAATGTAGGAACATCATAGTGCTTTGATTAGGTGGTGGTGGCGCCACCACAGAAAACCGGGAAAAGAAACAGAAGAGAGAGTAGGGGTTAGTACGGATTTTAGAGCCACCGTGAATAGTTATTATAATTAATTGAATAAACAGAGTATCAGGATTAAATTAAAGTGAAGTTATGAGAAGGCCATGTTAAAGTAATGTGTTTTTAGTAGTTTTTTAAAGTGCTCCACTGTGTTAGCCTGGCAAATTCCTACTGGCAGGCTATTCCAGATTTTAGGTGCATAACAGCAGAAGGCCGCCTCACCACTTCTTTTAAGTTTAGCTCTTGGAATTCTAAGGAGACACTCATTTGAGGATCTAAGGTTACGATTTGGAATATAAGATGTCAGACATTCTGATATATAAGATGGAGCGAGATTTTTTAAGGCTTTGTAAACCATAAGCAGAATTTTAAAGTCAATCCTGAATGACACAGGTAACCAGAGTAGTGACATCAAAACTGGAGAGATATGCTCGGATTTTCTTTTCCTAGTTAGGATTCTAGTAGCTGCATTCTGTACTAGTTGCAAACGATTGATGTCTTTTTTGGGTAGTCCGTGAGAGGAGTGCATTACAGTAATCTAGTCGACTGAAAACAAAAGCATAAACCAATTTCTCAGCATCTTTCAATGATATAAGAGGTCTAACTTTTGCTATGTTTCTAAAGTGAAAAAATGCTGTCCTAGTGATCAGATTAATATGTGATTTAAAATTCAGGTTACAGTCAATAGTTATCCCTAAGTTTTCTACATCCGTCTTGACTTTTAATCCTAATGCATCGAGTTTGTTTCTAATAACCTCATTGTATCCATTATTGTCAATTACTAAAATTTCAGTTTTTTCTTTATTTAGCTTGAGAAAATTACTATTCTCAAGTAGTAAAGGGGCAGGCTCACTTACTGTATTACACTAATCATATACAAACCAATACTCAAAAGACATTACTTTTAGGACACTAATTCAACATTATATTTCATTTCTTTGTGTATGCATAGATGCATACTTTTTGTAAAAGGATGTGCTATGTTTAAATGTATTTACTAATTTTCCACCATTTTTTGCAAAATCTGTATCCAGTACAATTTCATCCAATACAACCAATCAACCCGTTTATCGCAAATGTCTTACTTGAAAAGGCCATGTAACAATACATTGTGTATTTACAATTAAAATAGGTTTGTTTAATTGAGTGCTATACAATAAACAAACATTTTTGGTATGTTTTAATCATTACAGCTACTTTAAAAAAAATTCCAACAATGGCAGTGGTTAATAGGTTCTGTACCGAAATGACCTTTTACATTTTGCCAGCTTACCTAGTTTTATCTTCCAGACATCTATCCGTCTGAAATTTAAGCTCTTTCAAAGCCACATGGTGCCTCTCCTCTGCCTTCTGTTTGTTTTCAGCCACCTTTTGTGCAATTGTTGCCCAATCTGTCTCCTAAAAGAGTGTTTATTTCATTTTAGAACAAACAAATTGTTACAACTGGGTGCTGCATTTTATTATAAGGTAAAATAAATAAATAAAGATCAACCAATAATACAGTGCTAGGTATTATGGATAGGTATAGGAAACTAAGTAAAAAAAATCTGGTGAGAGTCCAAAACCAGGGAAAGTGGGGATACACTGGAGGCTGAGTGCCTTTCTTACTTAAATTAAGGCCCAGCTTTGTTGGTTTGCGCCTTGTAGCAGGAATGAGTGACAAGAGGCTCCTAAGGCAGAAGTCTGAAACTTGTAAAGAGGCGCATAGAGCAAGAAACTGACTATTACAGAAGTGGGCAGATAATGTCCAAGATTCACTAAAAATATAACAGGAATTGTATGGTCACAAGCGAGGAGATTGACTCACAACCAGATTGAATAACTGGCTGTCTGCAAATCCTCTACACCAAGGTTATTATAGTTTTGCTTTTTTATATTAGTTTTTATTTCTATATTTTGTCTGAGCTTAAATTCAGTTTAGTTTTAGTTTTCATTCATCGTATACTTTTAGTTTTTACTTAGTTGTTTATTTCACAGAGACATTTCTATTTTATTTTTACATCTATTAGTTTCAGGTTTAGTTTGAGTAATTATGGTATGGTTAAAGAGCTACTATGGAGTTTAGTTTTCTGTCACAATCAGACAGAAGACATAAGAACAGTAAACCCATAATGAGCAGAGTAAGAGCACGTAATAGGAGTATGGACGGGCACAAAACAACAAAGACAGCATGTGAGATTAGGAACAATAGATACATTATCTAAACCTGTTTATCCATAGTAGGATCGCAGGAAACCTGAAGCCTACCCCAGCATGTCTGGATGCAAGGCAGGACAACTATCTACTTTAAGAGCGAGAGAAAAAAAATGACAAAATAGGGACAAATATTTTAAAACATACTGTAATTCTGCTACTGGGTTATTTTCACAATATCAGGTACTTTGAGCTGTGAATATAAACTAAAAAACAATAAGTTAATAAATATAGAATAAATACAAAAACACATTAGTATCTTTAGTTTTTCACCAGTTGGCAGAATCTCTTCGCCTATCTATCTGTAGTTCAGTAGAGACATTGCCAACATTGCAAGGTTTATATTGCTTCGTTTTTAAACAACTTTTTTAAAGCAAAAGTGATTGATTGGTCAGTAACAATATGCTGATCTTGTATGATAACCTAGTCAGTCTCTCGATCAATGCTGTTTTATTTTCAAAAAAGATTTCTCCTGTGTGAAGTGGCAGGTGAATTATTTTCAACAAAATGCAGGCACCTGAGAAATAAACTGAAACGTTACTCACTCGTGATTTTTCTGTCCGTACGGTAAATGTTTTGTTGACCAGCACATTCCGATTTCAGGCATTTCAATTACATCTTGATATACAACATGCACAAAGAAAGTAAATTGCTTTCTATTTCACACACTTTACACACCCGTAGTCAGTTCGCTGTGTTACTGCAAATTTTGTGTGAACACCCACCCTCCATTACCAGCCGCTGTTCACTGGATGAATATATGCGGGCAGCTCATAGTGGATTACTTTGTTTTAGAGTTAAAACTTACAAGGGTTAAAGACTAATGACAAGAATATTCATTCAAAAACAAAAAAAAATTTTTTAGTAAATTATTATTTTATTTCAGTTAGTCTTTCCAGCTACTTTAATAGTTTTGTTTAGTTTTAGTTTTTCATTTCAGTTTTGTTAATTATTTTATTTCAGTTTACGAAAATGTTTTTTTAATAATAGTTTCAGTTTTGATTTTAGTTTACGTTAACTATAATAACCTTGCTCTACACATTATAGTAGAAGGGGTAAAGTGACCATGTAAGCAAGTAAATATAAGCCAATATTATATATTGTTGCCCATATAAAGCAGGGGCTTGCTTTCTAGACCTAAACAATTGAAACTTGGGTTTAATATATCTGCAAAGACTTCACACATATGTATTTCTGAACACAGTTGAAAATGTCTATGCTCAATAGGTTGAAAAGGCCCTGAAAATGCTTCAATAGGGCTGGGCAATTTTTTGTGATTTAATAGTTTAATTTGAATTAATCTTTAAAAAAGTGACATGGAAATGCTGAGATTTTTTTTTAAACCAAGTGGTATAGTTTGATCATCTGGTAAAACATTAATGTAAAGAATAGGACAAGCTTTGCTTCTCTTTCAAACAAGCGAGTTCCAAAAACTGTTTGGAATTTGTTTTGGATATGAAAGATCGGATGTCGGAAAAACTAATCTTAAAATGCAAGGTTTGCAAAAAGAAGGCAGTAGTTAAAAGTGGCAGCACATCCAATTTATTTCAGCACTTAAAACCAGAAAGGAACCAGTACAAGAAAACATGGAATGAAAATAAAGCCTGTACCTAACAGACAGCTTCAATGTATTCTTCGCTCTGCTTCAGCATGGTAACTGCAACATGCACTCCTTGTTATATATCCCATTAGACAGTGTGATTACGTTAAGAGCAGAGCATGCCTTGTTTGGGATCAGGGACAGAATACGCCACAGCTGTCCATCACACCTTCATATCCTTCAACATTGGTTAGGCTATGGTTGGGGACAAGAACAGGGTTATCAGAGTGTACCTGGAGGAAGTGACTACTCTATAGGCCTGCAGTCATAGCTGACCCATGGCTTAGGCGACGACCGAAGAAATCACATAGGGCCCTGAGTGTCCCAGGGAAGGGGTGTTAACCGGCTGCATTCAAGGTCTCAACAGCACCTACACATTCTACCTTAGCAAAACAATTGAAAATGAGCTCATTGCTTCCATAAGGAACTGAGCATACAATAAGCGATATCAAGCATTCCAAATATTACTCCATTATTTTGGATTGTACACCTGATGCTAGTCATGCGGAGCAAACACAATTAATTTTAAAAATGAACACTGGAGGAAGTCCTCGAGATGCAGGGAACTTCATGGGAATCCTTCCAGCAAAAGAGGCAACAGTAGAAATTGGGTCTTCTCTTGACCTGGACAGACTTCCATCCATCCGTCCATCCATTATGCAACCCGTTATATCCTAACTACAGGGTTACGGGGGTCTGCTGGATCCAATCCCAGCCAACACAGGGCGCAAGGCAGGAAACAAACCCTGGGCACAGCGCCAGCCCACCGCAGCTGGACAGACATATGGAACTAAATACTCCCTTTGATAACTGAACAGGACACTCATAACAATATTGCCAAGATGAAGGGGAAGAATAAAGGTGTACAGGCCAGGCTCTTGCAAAACAAAAGTTCCCAGAGCTTTCTTTGAGCCATGTTCTGCTCTCACTGTAAATTTAGTGGTTGTAGATGCAGTCAGAAGCTCAAGCAATGCCATTGCCTTCTTTGGCAATCTGCAAAAGCTTTATAGCTTTTCTACTGCACCTCAAAGAGTGGACTATCTTAATAAAACATGTAATATAATACATGTTTGTGCAAGTCAGAGCATGTAGTTTTAGTAGAGGGAAGAAGTTAGCTGTTGCTGTGTTTTTTGGAATACAGAAAACACACCACAAGAAACAAAAAATAAAGTATGATAGACTTAGAGGGATGAGCAGCAAAAGCTGGTTAAAAAAATACCTTTGTAAAGAAAAATCCAGATGTCCCTGCAATTTAGTGTTTCTTAAACTGTGTTCAATAGAATCTTGGGGATCTGTGAGCAATCAGTCAATGCCTTGTATTAGGTGTAGCTACTGGAAAAATCAGTGGCTATCAATGTAGCACCCAGCAAAGTCCTGAGCTCACCTAAACATGATCTTCAGCTCTCTGTTATGATAACTTACTAAATGTCTAGTTTGAAACATGCAGTGTTGCATTTGTCATTCACCTAAATTTGTGTATTAACTTAACTGAACATAACATTACTGTGAAATTTTTTGGTGTTTTACATTTTATTATCAATACAAGTAAATAACTCAAGTTAGAATTTAATTATTATATTTGGATGTTTACTGTTTTTTATGAAGTCACATTTTTAAAAAGACATTGTAATGATTGAAGAACAGAAATAACTTTCCTATCAAACAAAAACTCTGACCTAGGGCAATTCTTAAAAACATGTTCACACTGGAACATTAAGTTATGTTTTCCTGCAAACACCTTTTTCAAAAACTGAAGTATGCCAGTTCAGGAAACACAAACAATATCTGACTGTTTTTACAAAATGGAAAGCCTATGGAGCACAACCGCTTTGATTAGAAAGCGGAAAAGATAAATGAAGATTACCGTTTTAACTAACTAAAACTTACTGTGAACAGTCATTTTCAAAATGTCATTAGCTGAAAATTAGAACTTGCAGGGGGGTTTCTGGATCATTTTAATGTTAATAAACAAGTGAAGAATGATACATCTACAAATGAAAATATGTTGACTGATCTTTCCCTATATGTTATATTAAAGACTAGTTTAAGTCTTGATAAATTTAAGGTTAAAACAAATCAAAAAACATACTGAATTGGAATTTTTAAGTGAGTAAGCAATTAGGTTCCTTCAACAGTAAGCTTCTATATGCTTTTAGTCTACCATGCTACAAAGAAAGCAAATTATCAAGATTGGTTAAATATGACACCTACAGTACATTGTGACGATGTGGGTTCTGCTCCAGGCACCAATCTGGCTTCTGGGGAGCTTTCGAACCCAACACCATTGGTAATGTCCCCAGATGAGCTGATCAGTGAGGACATCACGAAACAAGGGGAGGGTGCAATAATGTGTAAAGTGCTTTTATTAAGCAACAAAATCACAATGTTCAAAATAAAGTGCAGTGCATCACAAACAATGGCTGGAAGCAGTCTTTTAAAACAAAGCCCGGTGCCTTCTTCTACTGGCAACTCCCCTGCTTCTCCCATCCAGGTTATATACCAGGAGAGTCACCCTACCTGCAGCTGACCTTCTCCATTTAGCTGGTCTGGTTGCCTCCCAATCCCTGGCTTCATTCAGCCATCCACCAGACTGAGACTTGGCTTCCCAAAACGGCCAGGACGCTCAAGCTGGGGATCCACTCCAAATCTCTGACTCCTGCTGCCTTCGCTGCGCTCTCAAGTGTTCAGCAGGAGCAACCACTACTGTCAGCCCCGGATGTCAGCCAAACACCCCGCTAGGGCTCACCTCTCCCAGCTGCCTATGTACCAGGGGAGTCACCCTACCTGGGTGTAAATTTATGGTACTTGAAAAAGTTTGCATTTTTTCATTTTTATTCTCCCAGTCATGATCACGCTCATCCCTCCTATGAACTGACCCCTACTAATAGCACCAGCATACATTTACATCCAATCTGACGCTGTTCGTTTTCAAATAATATTGCCTTAGTGTAATGATGTTTTCTGATTGGTACTATTCAGGTCATACAATGATTTCTTCAAAATGTAACATGTAGTTGTCTCTTTCTTTTTTTGCCCGGTGCTGCATTGACATCATGCACCAGAAGGCGTGAGCTTATTCAGTGCGAGCAGAAGCACACAGGTGGCCGGTCGCTTGTGCTATAACAAGCTTGACCTGGCGGCGATCAACGCACACGTGCTGTGCAAGGCATGTATGGGGCCTACGGATGAAAAGAAGAGTGTTCATGGCTCACCTTGCAGAAGAACTTTGTTGTCGCTTCTTACAAGAAAAGGCGATGGATTAAAAAAAAGGAGGGTGCAACATTGTCAAGCTTCTCTTCCAAGACCGCCGCTTCCAATTGGAAACCAAACTGAGTGAGTGTCAGACTCCCCTTCAATGTACTAGGAACCACAGCACAGAGAGAAGTGTGTACATTGCAACAGGTACACATGTCGAAAATGTAGAAAGGACGGTCCTTGGGTGTGTGGGAACTGTTAACATTTGAATTTGATGATTGCATATACTGTAGTGTAGAACTGACCTCTCTGTGCTATTCTTTTCTCTGCATGTCTTGGAGTACAAAAGAAACAGCAACATGTGGAGACTGGCAAGATCAGGAAAAAAAAAAACATGATTACTGATTACAACCGCAAGATGGTATGACAATGAATATGAATAATATGAATAATGTTGCATCCGTGCCGCAATGTTTTCCAAAATGTAGTATACAGGTCATAAAATGAATAATTCCAAATACCATATGTACCGATGTCTCTGTTTTTTGTCAGTGCGGCTTTGACATCATGGACCATAAGGTGCATACTAATTCAGCGTAAGCAGGAACACTCGATAAAACTGAATTAAAAAAAATCAAGGGACAGTGAGATATGAATAAGGCAGATTCGTCAGCGTTTGTGTGTCAGCTTTTATCCATCCAGATCAGAGAATTTCCAGTTCCATTGTCTCAAAACACCACTCACATCTACAGTTATTCCCAGTTTCAAATAAAATCTGACAGAGTCAGATCCTTTGGGAGGGGGTGGTAGTATGTATTGTGATCGTGACTGAGAGAATAAAAGTGAAAAACAAAACACTAACTTTTACAAGTACTATAAATTTACAGTGGCTTATACAGACGAAAATCAAATGTATGTTTTTATTGCATAATGTTAAAAATAAGAGCAGCTCAATACTCAAAACGGTAAATATACGAGGCATCAAACCGGAGACTCTTGATTACAAGTCAGAAATTCTTACCGCTGCGCAACGGAAACTGTTGTATCATCCTTCAACCTTTTGTGAAAGTGTTTATTTGATCTTTGGACTTCACGCTTCACACACTGTATAGTTTACGTCTACATTTTGTCATTTATTACTAATATATGAAAAACGTTTCTGTTTTAACTACGTGTTTAAACAGATTATTGTAGAAATGGAACACATGTGAAATGCATGTGTTCCAAATAACAATCTATTTCCTCTCTAAAACTCCAGCACTTCACTCCCAGATAATCTAGGCATGAGCTGGGAGAACTTTGTGCACGTTCTGCGGCAGTGGGGGGGTGGGATAGTAGGCTGCTTGCTGCTTGTCTTGATTACGCACATTAACAAGACAAAAGAAGCTGACGGAGAGGTGCAAAGGGATTTAAGGTGGGCTGTATTTACAAGTTTTTTCGTAGGCTTTGGTAATTCTAGTGTTAAATGTTTTTTCACGTAAATGCCTGTTGTAATTTTCTTTTTTTTTATATAAAAACTTTTTCACAGGAGTTCCTCAAATACAAAAATTTTAATATAGAGAGTTTGACAGTCCCAAAATATTATGAAATGCTGCTACAAGTTATGTGAAAAGTCCTGTGGAGGACAGCAGAGAAGAACGAGGACAGCAAATGTAAAAAATTACAAGATTTGCAAACTGTGGAAAACCTCCCCATTCTTTGTACCCCCTCCCCCCCAAGAATAGCTGAAAATGATTTCTATTATCAAATATTTCATATTTGAAATGTGCAGAACTGTAATATAGATTATAAAGACAGCAGCAATGTGATCTTTCTACTATTTACACAAGTGATATGAAAATGATTCCGTTACGCAAGGTGAAGAATAAACACTGCAGTATTAAAAGCCAGGAACAAAATCCAAAGAGAACAAAAACAAAAAAAAAAAAAACAAAAAAGACACTCATACACTCAATACCAAGGGAAACCCCATGTGAATAGGACACACAGTGACTGAACCACAAGACATGAAATATTTCATAAAAAGTTCAAAAGTACAGTATAAGGAACAGTCTTAAAACAAAAAATGCCTAATTAAGTATTTTCAAAACCAATGGTGAATTAAAGACTTCAAAATAGGAAAATTATAAATTAAACAAAAAATTGAAAGAAGCCAAATTTAAGAATTCAATGGGCACTACACAGCTAACCTTGCTTAATTTTAAGCGCATAATTGGTTATCTTACTTGTTGTAATCTTAACTTTAACCTCCTTTCAGATTCTTGCTTCAGAAGCTGCACTTCTTCATTGGGACTTAGTCGCAATCATTTCATTTTCTAAGGAAAGAACAGAATGGTATATGGTGTCAGTCGGCACTGAAAGTAACATTTTTTTTATATAATTTTATTAATTTTATTGTAATCATTCATACAAATCGATCAATTTTTACAAAAAATAGGACTGAAAAACAATTTGACCCCCACCCCTTGAAAGTAACATTTTTACATTCTGCAAATTACATGAAAATGTTTTAAGAAAATTTAGATAAATATCAGTAATACTAGATTTTTATCTATGCCTTTTTAAATGCATTTTTTTTTTATCTCATCTGTAATATTATTGAAATAATCAAAGTACATTCGAAATTACACTTAGTTTTTAAAAATTGGCATAAGGTTTTACTGGGAGTAAAAGTATCAAAAATTGACTTCATGTGCATGGCAAACAACAACAGTCTCCAACAGGTGAAGTGATGAAATATGTGTTGAGAAAAGCCTCCTGTAGAAGGTGTGCCAGACAAAGTACAGCAGGGGGCCAGGGAAGACAAAACTGGAGAAATCTCTAAATTGAACCTTTGCACAGAAAATGAGGGATGTATTTGTCTAGCTATCGGACTCCTGTTACTATAAACCTCATACACACACACACACACAAAGCTGAAAACTAAAACATATGACATTGTTGGTCAGTCAAATGTTTAACAGTAAGGATATTTATTTTATTAAATTAAGACTACAATGATTCCACTAGAGTCCCACAATTCTCATCCATACCACTGCATATTGAATAACTTCTATTATAAAATAAATGCAATTCCACTTAAATTGCTCATTAAATGCATTATAAGGGAGTATGTGAATGTGAGTTAGGTCTTAGAAGCAAAAAAAATTGTGTTACTGAGTGACAATATTTTATAAATTATTTTAGAGGTGATTTGGGGGTACTTCAAGATAAGAATGTTCTTACTCACTTCAATTTTACATAACATTCTTAAATTTGCATTATCGAATTCATGCATACAGGAATAAAGCCTACCACGGCAGCCCATGACTGGTGCACCAGTCCATCACGGGTTCAAAAATTCAAACACCAACCATCAGACAAGTGCAGTTCTCAATTGTCGAAAAGCCTACCCTAAACATTCCAGAGATGTGGACGTGTAACCACCAGAAAATCCATGCAAACTTCATGCAGACAACAACCAGGTTTGTGGATGCATGACTCAGCAGAGCTAACTAATGCTGCAACAGGTCACCCACTTATTTATTATTATATTTATTCAAGTACCATTTAAAATAATTTGGAGTAAGTACAGAAAAGGGATATATTAAAAACTAATATGGTTTGAAATGTACTATGTATTTCAAATAGTGTTTTTTTCCTCTTATCTGTGGCAAATATATTTCTCAGTGATCCCTGATGCTTGTTATTGTGCTCTGTGCAAATGCTTCTTCTGGCTCTTGCTTACTCAAATCTAGGTTGATGACCCACGTGTTCCCTCTGGTTTTTAAATCTCTAGTTTCTATTAACTAGTTTCCACCTTGCCTACTATATTTAATGTGGCTGCATCTTAATCACGATACTGGACTAACCCAACACAAAATTTCATAAATAACTATCTAAACGCATCCTTAAACCGCTTAATTCAATTCAGATTCGCCAGGACACGATTTTGTGAAAAACACTTTAACTCTAGATGGCTTTGCAAAGGAAACAGCAAACGGACACAACCCCTCTTTTTATCAAATCCGGTGCTTAGTTAAACATTCACTCATTCAGTCAGAGCCCGTGCTTGCTGCATCGGAAACAGTAGAATGGAATTAATCCATATAATTCACTCATTTTGGATAACCACCCATTTATTGCACCAATTTGAAGGGGATATGTATCCAAATTTGCCCTAGGTTACTTAAGAGCAAGCATTAACTAACCTGGAATGGGACACTAATTCATCATTGAATACACTCGTGCAAACATATACTGTGTATCTATGGCGTAGCAATGGATTGTGCAGATTGTGTAAAGTACAAGCCTACGATCTTCACTCGGGGCCGTATAGATTTTTTTTTAATTAATAACTAAAGCAACGGTTTCACAGTCTTGATAAAGTGGCTTCAACGTTCAATGTATTGTTAACCATCAACTCTGACCTTGATGACTGATGACGAATTTTATGCTGCTGCCAATCTTCTCATTGAACGCTATAGTAATGACATTTCACCAATGTTTTCGATTGTTGTCATTTCGTGCATGTTTTCAGTCCATCCAGTCAACCAAGTCGACTGTTTTCGAAGTAGCTGAACTGTTGCTGATGGATAACTGTGCACTGTCATCTACTTTCAGTGACGTTCACACGGCTTACATTATATGCTGACCATACCAGTGACTGTTGCTGCGTGTGAACGATCGTTCCCCAAGTTAAAACTTATCAAAAATTACACCAGAAGCACCATGTCGCAAAACTGACAGATTTACTTGCTTGGCTGTACTCAGTCGAAAACGAGCATGCCAGACAACTTGACGTGTTAAACACTGTTGAGACTTTTGCACAACAAAAGCACTCAAGCAAGTATTTCAAGGTACAGTACTAGTGATATAAGTAATATGATCTGTGACTTGTCAATGAGTTCCATTTTTGTAAGCTTTAACAGTTTAACATATCTGTAATCTGTTTTATTGTATACCTTAGTATGGCTTACTATGCATTAGTGTCACTACTACGAGGATTTGTGAGTGTGACCACTTTATGATGTCCATTTTCTCAGAACTTGTGTAAAACAGGTCGATTGTGTAGTAGTATCCTGTCAGTTGGTGTTGTCGTTTTGTTGCAAATTGAAATTGCTTCATTTTATAGCACAGAACAGTTTTTTCTTCCTAGCTTACATTTCATTTTAATCATCTTCCATCACAAAGTTGTCTTGTAAAAATAAGCGGGTCCACATTTTACATATGTTTATGTAATACTACTGCTGCCCACACCTCCCACATTTAATTCCCACACTTTATATTATTTTTGCTAACTTATGGCGGCTGTAATAAAGCGATTAAAAAGTTATTACAAATTCCATTTAGGGAGGTGGTTTGTTTGTCACCAGCGCCCCATCCCTTGGTGTCAGCAGGGACCTCGCAAGTTCTGCTCCTTTCGACTACCACCGGTACGTGTGATCTGATAGTGATGCGGTCGCGGACGCCACTGCCCAGCCAGGCTCAATCTACCTGCAAATAAATTACTAACGGTCATTTTAGACAGGAGGGGTCCATCCCACGGCGCTGCACAGGGACCTTCAGCAAGCAAGCTAGCTACGCCACTGCTGGATACCAATTTACAGTTGTTACTGAAAGCAATGTGTTTGCATTCAAATATGTATGGACACACCGCCTCGAAGGAGTAATGCATACACCCTTTATTTCTTGATTTTTTTAACAGTCTGAAATGTTAAAACAGAGAACATAAAAAAACGACCATTCAAGCTATGTGATTCCTCCTCCTCCTCTCACAGTAACACAACGAATACTGGGATCAATAACTAAATTGCAACGACATACATCTCCATGCACCGCTCAGCAGACAAATAAAAATAACATACCAGAAATGTTAAAACAGAGAACATAAAAATTACTATTCAAGCTCTGTGAGTACTCCTATTAACAAAAAAACATGTGGAAAGGCTGTTGAACGCTCATATTAACAAATAACCAAAATTAATAGAAAATCATTTAAAACAACTGTATACTGCAAAAATCATATTATAATTACTGTCACAAAAAAAAAGTAACTTAAGGAATTTAAAATTATTTAATTAATTCTTCTATGCAGAAAATAACAGCGTGCTTACCTCCTGCACCTGTCACTACCCGATTTGCGTTTTTTTATTTTGCTTCGCGCATGCGTTCTCTGCTTAATAAAAATTACTTTCACGAAACTGCCTGATTTGAACTGCGCATGTCTAATGTTTTGCGACTCGAGTCACTCGTCAGATTTGAATTGTACTTGCCAATCATTTTTTTGCCGTTTATCTCCGTCTATAAGTGGACTTCTTACTGGAAAAGATGGGAACCTTTGAATTTTATAATGTCTGGAAAGAATAGATAGATAGATAGATAGATAGATAGATAGATAGATAGATAGATAGATAGATAGATAGATAGATAGATAGATAGATAGATAGATAGATAGATAGATAGATAGATAGATAGATACTTTATTAATCCCAAGGGTAAATTCAAATACTCCAGCAGCAGCATACTGATACAGAAAATATTAAATTAAAGAGTGATAACAATGCAGGTATGCAGACAGTAACTTTGTATAATGTTACCATTTACCCCCCCTGGTGGAATTGAAGAGTCGCATAGTGTCGGGGAGGAACGATCTCCTCAGTCTGTCAATGGAGCAGGAAAGTGACAGCAGTCTGTCGCTGAAGCTGCTCCTCTGTCTGGAGATGACACTGTTTAGTGGATGCAGTGGATTCTCCATGATTGACAGGAGCCTGTTCAGTGCCCGTCGCTCTGCCACAGATGTCAAACTGTCCAGCTCCATGCCTACAATAGAGCCTACCTTCCTCACCAGTTTGTCCAGGCTAGAGGCGTCCCTCTTCTTTATGCTGCTTCCCCAGCACACCACCGCATAGAAGAGGGCGCTCACCACAACCGTCTGGTAGAACATCTACAGCATCTAATTGCAGATGTTGAAGGACGCCAGCCTTCTAAGGAAGTATACAGTAGTCGGCTCTGTCCTTTCTTACACAGAGCATCAGTATTGGCAGTCCAGTCTAATTTATCATCCAGCTGTACTCCCAGGTATTTATAGGTCTGCACCCTCTGCACACAGTCACCTCTGATGATCACAGGGTCCAGGAGGGGCCTGGGCCTCCTAAAATCCAGCATCAGCTCCTTGGTTTTGCTGGTGTTCACTTGTAGGTGGTGTGAGTTGCACCATTTAACAAAGTCCTTGATTAGGTTCCTGTACTCCTCCTCCTGCCCACTCCTGATGCAGCCCACGATAGCAGTGTCGTCAGCGAACTTTTGGAAGTCCAATGTATATAATCTGAACAGGACCGGAGAAAGTACAGTCCCCTGCAGCGCTCCTGTGTTGCTGACCACAATGTCAGACCTGCAGTTCCCAAGACACACATACTGAGGTCTGTCTTTAAGATAGTCCACGATCCATGCTACCAGGTATGAATCTACGCCCATCTCCGTCAGCTTGACCATAAGGAGCAGAGGTTGGATGGTGTTGAAGGCGCTAGAGAAGTCCAGAAACATAATTCTTACAGCACCACTGCCTCTGTCTAAGTGGGAGAGGGATCGGTGTAGCATATAGATGATGGCATCCTCCGCTCCCACCTTCTCCTGGTATGTGAACTGCATTGGGTTGAGGGTGTGGCGGACCTGTGGCCTCAGGTGGTGAAGCAGCAACCGCTCCATGGTCTTAATCACATTTGATGTCAGAGCGACAGGCCGGAAGTCATACCTTTGGGACTGGGGTGATGCAAGATGTTTCCAAAGCCTTGGGACTCTCCCCTGTTTCAGGCTCAGGTTGAAGATGTGCTGTAGAGGACTCCCCAGCTCCAATGCACAGGCCTTCAGCAGTCGTGGCGATACTCCATCTGGACCCGCTGCTTTGCTGGCACAAAGTCTCCTCAGCTCTCTGCTTACCTGGGCTGCTGTAATTGTGGGTTGGGGGAAACTCTCTCCTATGCTGGTATCAGCAGAAGGATGGGTGGAGGGTGCAGTACTCCGAGTGGGTTAGGGTGGTCAAACCTGTTAAAAAAGTTGTTCATCTGGTTTGCTCTTTCCACGTCTCTCTCGATGGTGCCACCCCGTTTCGAGCTGCAGCCAGTGATGATCTTCGTCCCATCTCACACTTCCTTCATGCTGCTATTCTGCAACTTCTGCTCCAGCTTTCTCCTGTACTGCTCCTTCACCTCCCTGAGCTGGACTCGGAGTTCCTTCTGCACGTGCTTGAGCTCATGCTAATCACTAAATATTTGTCACCTGAAAAATTTAACTCCAGTGGAATGAAGAGGGAGTGAAATGAAATGTGACGTGTGTCTGTAAACTTTGTAATATATACAGTGCATCCGGAAAGTATTCACAGCGCTTCACTTTTTCCACATTTTGTTATGTTACAGCCTTATTCCAAAATGGATTCAATTCATTTTTTTCCTCAGAATTCTACACACAACACCCCATAATGACAACGTGAAAAAAGTTTACTTGAAGTTTTTGCAAATTTATTAAAAATAAAAAACTTGAGAAAGCACATGTACATAAGTATTCACAGCCTTTGCCATGAAGCTCAAAATTGAGCTCAGGTGCATCCTGTTTCCCCTGATCATCCTTGAGATGTTTCTGCAACTTAATTGGAGTCCACCTGTGGTAAATTCAGTTGATTGGACATGATTTGGAAAGGCACACACCTGTCTATATAAGGTCCCACAGCTGACAGTTCATGTCAGAGCACAAACCAAGCATGAAGTCAAAGAATTGTTTGTAGACCTCCGAGACAGGATTGTCTCAAGGCACAAATCTGGGGAAGGTTACAGAAAAATTTCTGCTGCTTTGAAGGTCCCAATGAGCACAGTGCCCTCCATCATCCGTAAGTGGAAGAAGTTCGAAACCACCAGGACTCTTCCTAGAGCTGGCTGGCCATCTAAACTGAGCGATCGGGGGAGAAGGGCCTTAGTCAGGGAGGTGACCAAGAACCCAATGGTCACTCTTGTCAGAGCTCCAGAGGTCCTCTGTGGAGAGAGGAGAACCTTCCAGAAGGACAACCATCTCTGCAGCAATCCACCAATCAGGCCTGTATGGTAGAGTGGCCAGACGGAAGCCATTCCTTAGTAAAAGGCACATGGCAGCCCGCCTGGAGTTTGCCAAAAGGCACCTGAAGGACTCTCAAACAATGAGAAAGAAAATTCTCTGGTCTGATGAGACAAAGATTGAACTCTTTGGTGTGAATGCCAGGCGTCACGTTTGGAGGAAACCAGGCACCGCTCATCACCAGGCCAATATCATCCCCACAGTGAAGCATGGTGGTGGCAGCATCATGCTGTGGGGGTGTTTTTCAGCGGCAGGGACTGGGAGACTAGTCTGGATAAAGGGAAAGATGACTGCAGCAAACTACAGAGACATCCTGGACGAAAACCTACTCCAGAGCACTCTTGACCTCAGACTGGGGCGACGGTTCATCTTTCAGCAGGACAACGACCCTAAGCACACAGCCAAGATATCAAAGGAGTGGCTTCAGGACAACTCTGTGAATGTCCTTGAGTGGCCCAGCCGGAGCCCAGACTTGAATCCGATTGAACATCTCTGGAGAGATCTTAAAATGGCTGTGCACCGATGCTTCCTATCCAACCTGATGGAGCTTGAGAGGTGCTGCAAAGAGGAATGGGCGAAACTGGCCAAGGATAGGTGTGCCAAGCTTGTGGCATCATATTCAAAAAGACTTGAGGCTGTAATTGCTGCCAAAGGTGCATCGACAAAGTATTGAGCAAAGGCTGTGAATACTTATGTACATGTGATTTCTCAGTTTTTTTATTTTTAATAAATTTGCAAAAACCTCAAGTAAGCTTTTTTCACATTGTCCTTATGGGGTGTTGTGTGTAGAATTCTGAGGAAAAAAATGAATTGAATATTGATATGCTGTGAATACTTTCCGGATGCACTGTACATATAGCTTTTTGTAAGTGCATTGTATTGCTGAAAAAGGCAATAAGGATTTTCTTTTTCAATTCCAACACGACCTTCATAATCTCTTGGTTTAAAAGTCACAGTATTTTCCGTATTAGGGTTAACGGATTAATGCATGTCTTGCATTTATTTCGTAACACCCTGTTAGCATTAGCTAAGGAATTAAAACGTCTCCTGAACGAGAAAAAGAGAGCTGAAAAAGCTGAGAAAAATCTGAGTGAAGGAAAGGAAATTTACAAAGTTAAAATGAAGACAAACATGCTTCACATGTTGAAGTTGGTTCCATGGACAGCAGAGACACCTACCTTCATTCCATCATTTTAGGGTGCTTCATGGTGCCTTGATTAGGTGGTGGTGGTGGTTCAGATCGCCAACACAGAAGAACTGGAAAAGACAGCAGAGAATACTAGAGATTAGCACAGATGCAAATCCATGACAAATATGATAATTTTATATCCATATATTCTACAAGGAATACAACTGAAATATAGCTGCGAAAAAGCCCAGTGAATTTCTATGGGTAAAATATTCAAAATTTTAGGTGCATAACAGCAACAGGCTGCCTCACGACTTCTTTTAAGTTTGACTCTTGGAATTAAAAGAAGAAATGTTAAATGAATCTACGCTGTGTAAACTTTTATTTGTATTCATATATACAAGGGTTTCCCCAAACATGCCCTCCACTTTCTTGACTGTACAAAATTAACAGAAAATGTCAGTCAGTCAGTCATTTTCCAACCCGCTATATCCTAACACAGGGTCACGGGGGTCTGCTGGAGCCAATCCCAGCCAATACAGGGCACAAGGCAGGAACAAATTCCAGGCAGGGCACCAGCCCACCACAGGGCACACGCTAGGGACAATTTAGGATCGCCAATGTACCTAACCTGCATGTCTTTGGAATGTGGGAGGAAACCCACGCAGACACGGGGAGAACATGCAAACTCCATGCAGGGAGGACCCGGGAAGTGAACCCAGGTCTCCTTACTGCGAGGCAGCAGCGCTACCACTGTGCCACCCAACAGAAAGGTGTGCCCCTTATTTTGTGGTTAGTCTGTTTCTGCTTTTACATGTGCAGTTGACCCTCAAAATGCATTGGGAAGTAATGTTCATTTTAATCAATGAAGTAATTTGTAACAAGTGTTCATGGGTAGTAAAAAATGTGCAGATAAAATACTATTGATAAAAGTACAACTAGTCATTGGGTTTCACAAACTGAATATTCTGAGAATGCTAACCTCACTCTGGCCAGCCAACTTCAGCAGTTACTCTGGCACTGCATCAAAGTCCTGATAAACTCCTCTGCGAGGACTGATGGATTTTAACCTGAAAGCTTTGTAGCTGTGCTCTTGGGAGTGCAACGGAGGTGTGAACATTTATGATGCCCTAGGATATTCAGAAGTGTTTGGCTGCCCTGTTACGAAGCTGGGTGTAAAAGCTGTGTGCGTTTTGCCATTGATTGTCACTGGCAATGAAGCATAAATCCGTTACTTTAAACCAGAGGCCTAAAGACGGGCAAAATCAAACAACTTCTTTACAGAAAAAATTAAAAAGCATTACACTTCTGAAGGGGGATGTTATGGTCATTGTTTTTGTTTTTTTTTTTTTTTGAGATGAAGAAGAGGTGATTTTCTTAGACATTTTGCCACATCATCAGGCCTTTAATTTGGATATTAGCCTGTCCTCAAAATTTGCAATATTCGCACATCACTTACAGGAACTTTCTCTTTGTATTTTTAATAACTGCTGTTGCCATCAGTGAATTGGCATTTTCATGAGTAGTACTTTGTCTTTCAATTCTTGATAGACTGAATAAAGATGAACAGAGTAGTACATGTATAGTCTCCTTAATTTTCTCCCTTATGAAAAATATTTTCCATGACTTGTATCTGGCTTTACATCTAATTATTCCCATTTTCCTTTTTAATATCTGACATCCGTAACTTATGATTCCTGTCATTCTGGTTTGTTTGTTGAACTATGACCTTTTCTTTCTTGCCTATTATGTGATGTCCTTGAGAAAAAAAAAACAAATTGTATTAATATCTGTTCTAAGGTATGATTGCAGGCAGAAAGACATTATCAGGGTATTACAAGATACAAGGGAGGATCAAACACTGTAGAGGATGCCAGTTTATTACATTAATGCATGGCCTTCATAATAATTTTATAATGACTTTATGCCAGGCCAATTTAAAGAGACCAGTCATTTGACTACTAAATAAAACTGGAATTCCCAGAGGAAATCCACACAAGAAGACTTAAGGTTATATCACAATCCTAGCACACTGAAACAGCAACAATGTTTTGCTGTTTTGCCAACCATTTCTAATTTTATTTAGAGAAAAATTTAAATTATTTAGCTGCTTAATTGTCTCTGGGCAGCATGGTGGTGCAGTGGTAGCACTGCTTCCTCACAGTAAGGAGACCTGGGTTCACTTCCCGGGTCCTCCTTGCATGGAGTTTGCATGTTCTCCCTGTGTCTGCGTGGGTTTTCCTCTCACCGTCCAAAGACATGCAGGTTACATGCATTGGCGATCCTGTGCTTGGTGTGTGCCCTGCGATGGGCTGGTGCCCCACCCAGGGATTTGTTCTTGCCTTGCGCCCTGTGCTGGCTGGGATTGGCTCCAGCAGACCCCCACGACCCTGTGTTAGGATATAGCAGGTTGGACAATGGATGGATGGGTTAATTGTCTCTTGACCAGCAGTTTAATGCTGTAGGCTGACTTTGGCTTATTTGTCTTATAGTGCACAATGGACCTGAAAGTGGCTGCAAAGTCATGGTACAGTTTCCTCGAAATCAGTGCAAAGACCTTCCAAAGAGTGACGTGATTCAGGACAACAAGTGGAATCATCTGCGTGGGCCATACAAAGAGGTGCGCTGGAGCAAAATGGAGGGGCGCAACATTGTGTACAAAATGGAACTTCTTATGGCTGCCCTCACGCCTTGCCCCTAAACATAATAAAGTGCTTAATAATATTCTCCATGAAAATCCATTTTCTTTTTGGCATAATGTTTGGTAATAACTCCATCAACAAACAGAAGCGTAATATGACTTGATAATCTCTCAGCACTTTGGTTGTATCAGTATACACAATAAGCTAAACTTTCAGGGAGATTTGCTTTTTTTTTGTGAAAGGCATATATATGTTACATGAGACTGTTGGCTTTTTTTCAAACATGATTTCAAAGTGTATTTTTTTTAACTTATTTTGCCTGTTTTTTTTTTTTTTCATAAATCACTGACACACAAAACATCAGATTTTCCAGCATCCATGTATCATGTTAATATCTCTGAATTATGGTGTGGCCTGATCACATCTACAGGTTACACATCCTTGTATTTTGTTTTTTTACTTTTCAGTATTGTAAATGAGAGAAAAAATCTACTTTATACTGTTGTTCAAAATAAATTGCATCGTCTTCTAATGCCTTTTGAATTTCTGCTTTATGAAAACTGTGCATGTCTGACACTTCCTAACACTGAACTGTATGAAGCAGGTTTGAGGATGTTGTGTTTTGTTAAAAGCTAAGCATTATGCTTCTAAGCAGGGAAAACTAGATTTTTCAGGACAATGTAAAATAGCTTTGGGAAAAAAAACAGATTAGTCAGTCTGAATGATGTTTAGAAGTGTATTGGGCAGAAGTAGAGTTTCAAGATTTTGTGCAGTAGTTTGTAATTCAAAACTAGCTGACTTTAGTTGACAGTTTAAGCCTCTTCTGTTACTGAAATGTTTCCATTATGCTTTAGCATGTGAGCTCTTTAATGTAAGTTGTTATTTTGTTCTAAATGTTTATAAAGGATTGTGCATCTGACAAATAATTGCCAAGTATGAGGGAATGCCAAGGTGTCAAAGGGCAGAGGACTGTTCCAGATGGGATTCTTGGAAGAAACAGCAATCAATACAAGAAAGGAAGATGAAACAGACATGGCAGTGTGGGAAGGAAAATGTCTGCTATGTTTGATGGAACCTGTACAGGAGACACCAAATGCAGGCCTGTCCAGAAATAGATGATGTCTTCCTGGGACGCTAGAGTGTAGCACACACTGCAGTTGTCAGATCCCCATAATGGAGTGAGTGAAGGTGGGTACAACCAAGAAAGTGCTATAGACCACTAGGAAAAAGCTTTGGGGTTTGTCAAAAATAGACTCAGGGTTTATGGCCAAGATGATATTTTCTTTTAGCCATATGCTCATAACAATACATTAACAAAAGCACTCAGTGTTATTTTAAGAAAATGAAAAATAATCCAAATTTATATACTAGAAAATATGAGGGATCCACAATGGATTGTGAAAATGGTCACCAAGAGGTTTTAGGCTTGCTAGAAGCACTGTGGCTCTTCTTTGACAGCTATTCAAGTCCGTTTTCTCAAATGTCATTGTGAACATTTTCTCCAAAACTTTCAAGAAAATCCCATTTCATCAAGACATTAGAGAGAGTGGCTATTTTCCTAAAAATTCAAAATAGTTCTATATTAATTTGTTTCAGATGGAGGTAAATGATGAAACAGCTTGAGTGTCTGTAATGTTGATACAGTCTGTGGAAATGTAACCTCTGAAAAATGTTGCTTTGTAGTTGTGTTCTTTGATAGGAATGTACACTTAGTCACATGCCACTCCTAGTTCAAGGCAGTTTTGGTCTCATTGTTAGTCTGGCTGCTGTGACACTGAGTTTTTAAAATAGTTTCTGAGTCACATGGGCTCAGTCAGACCATGTGTGTCACTAATACCTGTTTGTTATTCATTAATTTCTTCCCTTTTTAAATTAAGTTTTGTTTCCGTTTATATATATTTTTTTTAACCGTGGAAAAGAAATGGTTTACTTCTATTCCGTTCTGTATCTAGTATACAGTACATTTTAGTACATCCTACCTTATGAGTGAGTATCAGTCAGCCAGCCTCTATATAGTGAATTTTAAAGATGTATTATAAACACAACATAAGATAGCAATGAGATACAAGACAGATGACGGAAATTTTGTAATTAAGAGAAGAGCCAGCGAATATCTCTGCAACATGTCAACATATAAAAGATTAGCATTGTTTAAGAATGAAATTTCGTAACACCAGTGAGGCAGTATCATTAAAGTGAGGATAAAAAATGTGAAAAATTTCTGAAATAACACGGAAAAAAGCAAAGCGTTTGTTAGCAGCTTTTGCACTAAATACAGAAAGGTAACATTTAAAATTCAGTATGGAGGCGGTATATGGTAGAATTGGGCTTGGTCAGTGGTCTTGCTTACAGATCCTGAGAGACATTGTAATAGAGAACCTTTAAAATGTAAATGAGCATCTCAATAACTGCTTAGCATGGCGTCGGGATAGTATTAACTTGTTATAAAATCAAAAACAAGTTTTAACATTTCTCTGAATTTAAACAGGTTACATTGTTGCCCTCTAGTTCAGTTTGCCCACTTTCATGATGTTGGCTGTGCTTTGTAGTGACTTTTAGTGTTATGGTCAGTGCCACCTGCTTTCATGTCATGTTTAACCTTCCTCGTGTTTTCATCCTGTACCTCTACACAATTTATCACCTCCACATTTAGTCTCTTTGCTTTCCTCTTCTTTGAAATTCTGAACATCCTTCTGAATATTATTTTGTTAAGCTTTGCCATTTCTTTCTGTTTTTTTGCATTGATTAGCCATGTTTTGCTTTCATACATCATACGATTTCTCACACAACTAGCATTATTTTGGTCAACTGCAATTAGATCTTCGTCACTGTATACCTCAACTTTGCTATCACCCTTACGTCTGCACTATTCCCCACATTCAACACATCATTGACAAACTATTACTTTGAAACTTTTGTCTTTCTGAGAACAAATTTGCCATTACCCATGAAACTTAAATGAACAAGACATTAAGATATTTATTTAATATACTATTACTTACATGCATGTGTTTTCAGACAGACAGGAAATTTGAGCTTCCAACTTGGAAATTTCATGTGAACATCGAATAAAATTGGAGCTACAAGTCAAAAAATTTAGACATAACAATGCCTCCCAAATTCTCTGAGTTGTGATGGAATACTAACTTTTCACCTCAATTTTGTAAAATAAATATTACCTGATGAGTCAGAAATGGCATTTTGTGGTCAAGTTGCATTTGGAGTGATGAGATATACCATTAATATGTCAAGTTTCATGAAGAACTTTAGTTTTTGTTTTGTATTTCACCTTATACAATTTCTTGTATTAGGAATTTGTTAGTTTTCGCATACCCCTCTGGGTCAGAGCGCAGGGTCAGCCATTGCACAGCGCCCCTGGAGCAATTACAGGTTAAGGGTCTTGCTCAAGAGCCCAGCAAAGTAGGATCTTTTTTGGCAGTGACGGGGATTCGAACCGGCAACCTTCTGGATACCAGAGCCACCACTCCACCCCATAGTTTATCTTTTTATTTTCAGAGCAAGTATCAACCTTGAGTTTGTCCCAAATCTCTGTCCGGAAACTCATGTCAATGCTTTGAAGTGGAAAGGTAAAACAACACAAGTCAGAGCTTGAAAATGTTCACACAATATATTAATCTATGTATAGATAAATGCACAAATGGGCTTTTCTCAATACTTTTGCCTGCCTGTTCATGTACCTACCTCTTTCTTGCTGTTTCTCACCTTGGTGTTGTAATATTTCACATGAAGGTCATAGCTTTCCACGTCAGGTTTAAATTGCAGTGTCTTTTTCTTCTGTTGACATTTACTTTTTATTATGAGTTGAACCTTGCTAGTCACTTGTTCACCTCATCTGATAACAGCTCTTTTACTATCATAGATTAGAATTGTCACTATACCCATGTGAATTTCATGTGAATTTAATGTGAATTTCCCCTTGGGATTAATAAAGTATCTATCTATCTATCTATCTATCTATCTATCTATCTATCTATCTATCTATCTATCTATCTATCTATCTATCTATCTATCTATCTATCTATCTATCTATCTATCTATCTATCTATCTATCTATCTATCTATCTAAAGTCCTCACAACCATTTGTGTTTTCTCATGTGAGGGGGGATTAATACATTTTGCACCTTGAACCTGAAATTGGTATTCAAGTGTGGCCGAAGATTAGCCCCTTTCTACTAAAATGTCTAAATTGACAGTTACTAGCATTTTTCATTCATAGTTTACTAGCAGAAGTACCCAGCATTGCCGGGATATATATGTATAATGGGTTAAAGTAAAAAAGCAAGTATTTATGATTCTTTTGTCATTGCTGGCTGAAATTCAAGTGTCTGAGCCGTCATTTGCATTTGCTATCTAACAAGTATAAATTTCTTTCTCATGAGTTAAGAATTTTTGTAACTCTGCTGAGTTGGAACGATGAATGCTACTTCTTTGTATTTCCTGATTTACTGCGGTTTTATGAAGAGATCAGACTTTAATAAACTGGATGGCTTGTTGAATAAGTAAATCACTGATATGGCATGTAATCTATTTTTGTTTGTTGTTGTTCTTTCTTTTTCTGATGAAACATTTGAAACTCTGTGAACTCTATATGTTAGGTTAAGTGCCCATCAAGCTCATAGGACTTGATATCACAATCCCAGTATTCAGCATTTTCTTGATGTCTTGAATGGGTATAGGATAATAGCTTTGTTGGGGTCATCATGCGGGCACCCTGCTTCATCTGGCACCTCCATAGGACTCAACAGCGCTACCTGGCATCCCACATGCACTCCCACATATTTTTAATATTTTATAATAAACCTAATGGATGTGACAGGCCATAAAAAACACAAGACACACCAACACTCAGATGACTTTACTTGTAGTTCTGCATGGCACAGATTGTGGTCGACCATTTTGAACAATTCCTTCAAATGTCGCTAATTATATTTATTAAAGATGTGCATCTGTAATTCACAAAATGATGTTCAGTTCTTATATGAATGTTTTTCTAAATTACCACAAATATTTACATAAAAATAGCAGACAATTCAAACCATAGACAAGTTGTATTATTTAAATTATTACAATAGCAGGTATTCTTAAATATGCAAGCATACATCAATTAAAGTGCATTTAAGGTAATCACTTTAGTGAACCTTGTTAAATAACTTATGTGTGTCTTTTATAAACTGTCACAGATCTCTTCTGTGTTCAGCAGGCTTTGACTCTCAGTCAGTCAGAAAGTAATCCAGGACAGGAAGATGGTGGGATTATTGCAGATTACCACATCTCTTTAATGGCTTGCATTTTGAGATCCATTAAGGATGACGTTCACACTTGTCTGAAATCCTGCAATGTTGAGTAAGTCAACTGGCTTTCCTCCATCCAAATTTTCACAATAGTTTTATTTTTATACAGGCACCTTTTTGTTTGCAAACTCAATCAATTTGATTTGACCTTCAGAAGAGGGATTTCTCCTTCCTATAACATACCAGAACATTCTTCAAGCCTGCCATTGACAGCAGCAGTAGTCTTGACATCATCCTTCATTTCTGTTAGATTAAACTTACTTTCTGAGTAAGTCACAGTGCCACTTTGACATTGACGTGTTACTCCAGTTAATTTCTTTCTCACATTAATAAACATGTTTTGTGTATTTTTATATCTCGGAAGTACTTTAATATAATTTTTTGTAAACGAAACCTAGAATGGAGTGAAGCGGAGTTCAGGAAAAGATTAAAAAAAATCATTCTGATGATTCACCACCCTTTGACCTGCGTTCACAAAGTCAAGAATGAAAAGATTATGCTGGAAAATATTTGCAAACCTGGAATTCCATCAGTGCGCACAAAGATTATTTTGTGTTTTTGTTGAGTCATACCATTAGCTAAGATAGCCAATAATGGCTTCTTGTTCTCAAGTCGAATGAGTCAAAGAATTTCATAGTGTTCTTTGACAAAGTCATTAAATGTTCACGTGCAAGTTGTGAGAGCTGCTTTACAGAGTTGGCTGCAGTGGGTCAGAGTGGCTGCAGTTCTATGACTTCTATGTCTGAAGATTCTGTAAAGAAGAGATTCATGTTAGATTTTTCACACTGGTTATGAAATTGAGATCCCAGCAAAAGCATTTATGTTATACCTCATTTTCTGAAAGGCAATTTACAAATATAGACACATATATCACAAAGTAAGTTGGAGGTGGGGACTGAACAGTCAATTTTATAGGTCAGATCTTCTATTCCTTAGCCACAGCAACACACTGAATGGACTGTGAAATCTCAAAAAAAAATGTCACCAGAACTGCTATATGATGATTCCAATTTCCACAGAACCATTAAATGTGCAAAACAAAATGTCTCCAGAATGGTACTGGGTGATGACAGTACACACTTAGTACTTTCGGTAGCTTTGTTTTACCATTGTTGTCCTTTACCCAATCAGTGATGTATTTTTGAAAACCTAAAGGTGATATATACAATTACAAGTTTGTTGAGGAGTCTTTAACAACCATTTGCAACAGCAAAAGAGCAAAGCAGGAACCTGGTGAGACTTCAGTCCACTCTGAGGCATACATAATCAAACACGGCCCATATAGGCATCTAACACACACACATTTAGGCTGTGTGTAGGATTTATATGAAAAATGTACAAACACCATATAAAGAGTGACTAAGTGGGCAATCAAACATGCATGAGCATTAAACCATGCCATCTGGTCAGTTTTACAGAATAAAAATAGAATTTTACCTTGTAGTGTCAGGCTCCACTTCTGTTTAAGATGCTTTTCCACAGCTTTATTCAGAAGCCACATTAATATCATAATGAAACCAGAAATAAATACAAGGAAGGTAACAGCAATTGATACAACATGCAGATCTTCAAAGATCTTCTCTGGGGAAAGAATGACAGCAGTAGTTAAGGTTAATACTTTTATTTATAAGAAAGATGCATACAGCCGTCCAAGCACAAGAATGATATTGAACTTCTGGTGCTTTGTATTGTTAAATGTAAATATAATACTTTAAGTCATTGTGGCAATCAGTTGAATTGAAACAAATATAAATGTGTTGTGAAAACACAAATTCCTCCATCCTTTTTCTGAGCCTGGCCTTATTCGTTGCGTGGTTACAGAGAATCATAGCAGCATGAGGTATGATGGAGTTCTCAATTAGAGTTATGGATTTATTATGGTTCATGGGTCATGGAATTTAATATTCAGACATACCTGATCTTAATTCATCTCCATTAATAAATGAAAGTAATGTAGGTCACACTGCTGGTTTCAGAGACTGCTTGTATATAGTTTGTATATAGTTTTCTCCCATATTTGTATGGATTTTTTCCCACTTTCCAAAGAAACAAAGGCTAGGTTCATTTGCTAATTTTTAAAATGTTTTCTGTCCTCCCAGGTTACCTGACCGTATCATTGGATTTATCTTTAGATACTAAAAAAATGATACTATACAGTATATCAAGACTCTTCTTTCCTACTAATTATATATCTATTTTATGCAAGTGTGTATTGACTTTTTTGTATGTTATACATTCATTATTTTTTATCTACTTTTAATTTGTTTTTCTTTGAAATTTACTAATGTAAGGCACTTTAAGTTATACAGTATGCTGTGTTTGAAAATGTGCTATAGAAATAAATGTTGTTGGCATGCTTTGATTTTCTACAATGTATTCAAAAATAACAACATCAAAAAAAATGTTTCACAGCATTCATTAATTTTTGTGAAAAAGTAAGGGCATCCATGGATCCATTCGCTCAATTTAATGGTTAACTAAAATCAAACGAACCAAAACAGGCAACCGATTCATTTTCTATCTGTAAATAACTCCAGATGTCAATGAAAATAGAATCTCTCAGTTTTATGGAAACGCACCACTCTCTGATCAAAGGAAACCTGTAACAGTATTATAAAATGATGGTGCACCATTCTTGGAAGAGTTACAAACAAACCCTTGCAATCACTCAATCTATAAGTAGTGAATATTTTATTCTGTTGCCATAATTCGCATTTTCAGAGGTGATCATATAATACTCCTAAAATTGTCAGAGAATTCAAAGCTTTATATATTCAAGTGATCTTTTCTGCATGTGGTAAATGCCAGGATTTGTGAATCCACCATTAACAAAACACTGAATGATAATGGAGCTTAAGAATTATCTGAAGGAGAATCTTACCCTCTCCAAGAAGAGTAATTTGCAAAGCAGACCTTGAATTAAATGGAGTCACTAATTGCTACTTTTCTCTATTTTCTTTTCTGCTTTTGTCCAGTGCAATCCTGTCATCTGATCAAAGAACTCCACACCCAAGTTCTGTCATTTCAAATTTTTAGAAAGGTGCATCATATAATAATAATTAACGTCATCAAATGTATGTATCATAAAATGCTCAGTGGAGACTGGGTGTTCTTTTGGCTTTGAAAGCTCTTTAGGTTTGCTTTCTCCTGCATCCTGCTAGTTAGAATTTTTGTTTTCCTTGCCTTTCTGGCCATCTGAGCATAGTATCAAACTTTCATTTTTACCATTACAATTATTCAAGATTTAAAACTGCATAATCAATAACAATACAAGGAATGTTCAATTCCATTAGGGACTCTACCATTTTTATTGTATGTGTTTATTTGTTTGCTTGTTTGTACTGTTTTTATTTATTTATTGTTTGATTAATTCTCATTGTAATTCTTTCTTACTATTGGTAAAGGACTTTGAGCTAACCTTTTGTATGAAAATGTTCTATATAAATATATAAAATAAATGTGTCATTATTGCAAGACATTATAACTGGCAGAAGGAAAACACTAAATTTTACAACAACATTATACACAATGGTGAGAGTTTAAGACCTTGCCTTGAGTATACTATGAATTTGACATTGCAGTAATCAAGGGGAAAACTTAAGCTGAACCATACATGGATCATGCAGTACGAACAGAGATTGACATTTCTGGCTGAAAACAAGATGCATTAAATACTAGTAAATATATACTGACAAAAATGAAAAGAAGTATACATTTTATCAGTAATTTATCCATCATCTGTGAGATCCTTACTTTGCTGTTGCTTCACCAGGTCATCAAAGGAAACACTTCTGTATTAAAGTTGTATACAATGTACACTGGGCCGAGTTTCTTCCCAAATCTTCCAAATCAATTGTTTTTTACTCCCATAATAATACTTAATCAAACTTACCATGAACTTTCAACACCATAATTCCTTCTTTGCTGGTGCCAGAGTCCTCTGTCACTGTAACCACATAAAAACCGGCATCAGAAATTTGCACATGGAGTATTTGTATCGATCCATTCTCATACAAATTCAGTCTGTCCTGGTAGGCCCCCGTAGTGTTCTCATACATATGTGGTTCCCACACAGTGATGTTTGTGGTGTACCAGTCCGACACGTATTTCCACTGAATGGTAGGAGATCCTTGGCATGAATAGTCCATAGATAGTGTTGCATTCTCATCAACAGTGGCATTGATTACCAGGTGAGGAATTGTAATAGTGACTCCTTCTGCTGGGAAGTGAGAAGAAAACATAAAATGTAATGAATTTTTTAGTTGCTCCATGGAATTGAGTTCCTTTAAATGTACTCTGTTCTACTAAAAGACAAAAAAGTGTATGGTGCTTTGTGTTGTATGTGTGCTTTTCAGGAGCAACCACTGATGTTAGAAACTTTATTTACTATGAGCACCAGACACAAGTTACCCTTGCATGTGGTTGAGCAGAAAGTGTTGCTGACATGTTGGGGGTCAACAGTTTGTGTGAACAATACAGAAACCAAGGATACAAATTAACTGAACATACAGACAAACTTGATATGACAGGTTCTATTGGTTTGTTCAACAGCCTTAAAGACAAAACACAAAAAAGAACTGAGAAAATATAAAGATGCTGAACAAAAAGCAAATAATCTGCTAGAAACCTGTTAATCCGCAACCTACTCATCTCCATACTCTGGTTTCATTTCAAGCTGCTTCCTATTTGGACAATCAATACATATAAATGGCACCAGATGTACTGGATGGTTTCCACTTGCCAAGATGCACAACATGTCAAGAACTGAAATGGATAACCGACTAGACATTAGCAAAACTCCCAAAATGTGTCTTCAAATGTGTTGAAGGTACTAAAGCCTATGGTATCCCATATGTGTTTTAAAAACAATGCTCAATTTTGAGATATGTCCTTGAAAATTATTGCAAGAGGCTTAGGTTTTACAAATTCGAAGAGACCTAAGTCCTTCTAAAAAAAACCCAAGGCCTTCAAATGTCAAATAATCCTGTAGTGTAGACAATTCACAAAAGGGAGAGGGAATGCTTGTAATCCCTGGCTCAAAAGCAAAACTATAAATACTTTAATTTATTACATTCAATAAAGAAATTACAAAAGCAAACCAAAGAATCTAAGAAACAGAGAATTTCATAACTTAGACAAATCAAAATAACAAAGTGAAAAATATATAAATAGTAAATAACAAAAGTAGCTAATTACTTAACAAGTCTAGCAAGAGAAAATTTAAAATCCAAATAAAACAAGTCTGCAAACCCGAAGATGGAACTAGAAAAAAGACAGAATTAAAATAAAAAACAGAAAATAGAAAATGGAATAAAGACCAAGAAAATTTACAATAAGGACAGGGAAGCACAAAACAAAGCCGATCAAAAGAGGAAGGTAAGGCTAGCTTGTACCTTAACAAAGAGCTGAGGAAATCAGATAAGATAAAGACATAAATGTAGGGAAAGGGGCTGAGGCAAAATTACAAATAATGCCGAAAATGTGAACAAAGACCCATATTATGATCTGGGGGTGGGAGTAGGTTTACATTGCAAAACATAGACATAATCCTGACGCACTGCACTTTAAAGTTCATTAAATCACATAAATATTCATTATTAATTAATGGATGCAACATAGCAAAAATAATGTTTAAGGAATACGCTTCTGGGGCCTCATGTATAAATGGTGCATACGCACAGAAATGTTGCATACGAACGTTTCCACGCTCAAATCGCGATGTATAAAACCTAAACTTGGTGTAAACCCACGCACATTTCCACGGTTACTCATACCTTGGCGTACACAATTTCTCCGCTCGGTTTTGCAGACTGGCGGCACCCACCGTCAAAGTAGTGCTACTGTTCCTGTGTGATCACCCTTCCTTTCTTAGATCCACTTTCCAGACGCGGCTTTATAAATACACTGAAACTAACTGCATATTGTTGATTAGTGTAATGCATCTGATTGTAATTAACCTGCAGCAATATAATGGTCCAGGGAATAGCCATAGTATTCCAAATACCATAACTGCTTTAGCGTTGTAAATCTCACTGCATCTTCTTCTTCCTTTCAGCTGCTCACGTTAGGGGTTGCCACAGCAGATCATCTTTTTCCATATTACTCTCACTGCACCACTCGGAGCATTTATATCACTGTATCTGAGTGGGGAATCACAGCAGCAGCTGATCGGAAAGAGAATTATCGGTATACAGCATGAAGCAGATGCTGCCTGAGCCAAGGCAAAACGCTTCAGAGACTTCCCTGTACAGACTTCGCGGTTTAGAAAAAGTTTCATCCCAAGAACTATAAACGCACTCAATCAGCCCATCAAGTGCTCCTTGTAGAACTGTTTACTTATAAGTACAATTACCTCACTGTAAACTTGCACTACAGTTATAATATTGCACAACTTGCGCCACTTTATGAAGCGCGTATTTACATATGATGACGAAATCATTTTTAAGATGAAATGCAGCAAAATATGTTGATTATATTGTACAGATAAAACTTTAACTTCATTTAAATAATCAGTATTGTTAATAATTAAACATGTGAGGACACGGTGCCACAGCGCTAGCTAGTTCAGGGATTGTTCCTGCATTGCGTTGTATTCTTGCTGGTGCTGATGCAACACTGGAAGGATAGACGGATATAATAATTAAACATGTACTACGAAGATATTTCAATGTTCCTTAAAAGTTTTGAAGAATCTGCGTTTTAAGCTTACAGATGGCTTCACGTCTATATACTATATAGCTGATTGTGTGGCGATTGGGTTTTTGGAGAAAGAAAAGTAAGGACAGGAATTGGAGGTTAGTACGTTTGAAAGAGACAGTACTTCTGTAATAAATTATTTCATCGAAAGGTCGCGCATGGCGCCACAAGCCTCTAGCGTGAGACATGAACAAGCACAGCGCCACCGTGTTCCGATGTTTAATAACATGCTTTCATTCCTATTATCAAGAAAAAGATATCACGTATACATCTCAGTATTTTAATTATTCAGAGAGCTGTAATATCACGAATGTAATGGATTATGTGTCCTATAGGAGAAAGAGAAAGCCCGTTTAAGAAGCAGGTAGTGATTCACACATGTAGAGCACATAGAAGATCAAATACAGAACAAAGCATTTAATATGCTACTTTAGTTACAATGGGATTTGAGAAACTAGTAAATTAAACGATTTTAAGATGAAGTTTATGAATTTCTACTTTAATGGCAAAATAAACTTCATGATTAAAGTGGAAATTTTGAGATTAAAGTTGACATTTCGTGCTTTTTTCCCACTCTGTGCTTATTTTTTTTCTCTGTAACCTAATAAGCTTTCATATGACACTCAGACGGTGGGCTACGACTTGCCTTTTCACGGCAACTTTGATATGTGATTTCTTTTTTATTTCAGGCACTGTGCGACTTTGTGAACTTGAGCTTTCGAGTTTTTTCGACACTCTGTCACTCGATCAACTTCCTTTTGTTGATTATACCACTGTTTAAACCAACAAATAGAACGTTTTTCCTTTGCCTCCACTTGGTATTCGCTGAAATTGTTATATTTTCCCCCGTGCTTTTCCCATTATCTTTTCTCAGAAGGCTATTTATATCGATTTGCATTTTCAAAGAGGTGTAATTCTGGGAGGAGTTGGGGCGGGACAGAAGGCGCGTGCACGTGCGTTACTTTCACGCTGATCGGGATTTATGTAGTGGAAGAACGTGAAAGTTTGCGTACGTACAGATTCCTGCATCTGGATTTTTCTGTGCATATGCACATTCCCACTTTTGTGCTTACGCCATGTTATAGTGTGAGTTCTACGCATGGCGTTATACATGAGGCCCCTGGCTATTTCTAGTATCTTGTGAAAGAGAAAATTAGTTACACAGGCAGAGGTACATCTTGACTTTCTGATTCCCAAATCAACTTTGTTCATATCCATTGGCTTTAGGAGCATATTGCTGTTATATTCATTTTTGCATCATAAAACACTTCAGAGTATCCACTATGTAAAGCAATTTTTAGAAGAAGAACTCTTAATTGATTAAGGATGAGTATGCTGGACCAAAGCAGGCCATGACAGATAGGAACAAGCAGACCCACACATATATCTGCTTAAGAAATTGGTTGTTGATTAATGGATTGAGGTCATATAAAGTGAGAAATTTTAATGTGGAGTTAAACTTTTATTAGGTGTTCTGTACAAAGGGGTCTACTGTGATAAACTACTACCCATTCTCAATGTTTTATATCCTTTCCCAGGAAGGACCAGTCCTGAATCAGTCCCTCACTAAGTGCCCTGAGCATGGGAAAGGCGCTATATAAATAAAATGTATTATTATTATCATTACCTGACACACTAATGTACACACCATTACAGCAGGCATTTCAGAACTGAACATCAACCTAAGAGGTGGGTAAAAAACCCAACTGAGCACAGTGAGAACATTCAAGCTTAACTGCGAATATTGAAATGTATTTTATAAATGGAGTTGGACATTTACAAAGACCAGCCAGAATTCCTTATAGTGGGAGGCCTGACATTTAGTCTGTATAAGCAAGTTAGAATGAAATGTTACATCAAATACAGACAAAGGAATGTTGATCATTCCAGTTAGACCACACTGATTGCTCAAGCTCCTTTTTCTGAAAGTACAACAACAAAACATGTACGTGATCAGCTACTCTTAGTTTCACCTTTCTATCTTTTGCTAGAACATTCTGGTGAAGCTCCATTTGAGCCTTGTTTATCTCTTCCCCCATGTGCCTGCTGACCTGTGTTAACTAGATGCTGAAAGCACCTGCTGTAATTACATTTCACTAACCATGATGGAAAAGGACTAACATGTGCTCCAGACATCCTTTACAATAATTACATTCCACAAGGAAAATCTAACTACAGAAAAGGTGACTTTCACAGATTGCTAGGGAGAGAATGAGAGCGTCACCACATAGGAGGTCAGTTCTTAAGGCCTTTTGAGGCACAAAATACATTTTTGGATACATGAAAACATACAGTACGTAACAAACAAAAAAACTTTTATTTTTATAGTGCCTGATTTGGAAATAATCACTTCTAACCTTTCTTCCTCACAAATACACAAGATTTGAGAAAAAAAAATCTGAAAATAGATATACATATTTGGATAACTTGTTTGCTTAACTTGGATTGGAAATTAGACATAAGTTTCAAGGATAGATAGATAGATAGATAGATAGATAGATAGATAGATAGATAGATAGATAGATAGATAGATAGATAGATAGATAGATAGATAGATAGATAGTTTGTCTCACATTGTTGCTGCATTTCATGTTATTTCTGACATGTCTTGGTCCAGTGTGTCCTCGTGTTTGATGTTCATGTGTCTTCCTTGAGGGTGAGTATGATCTTATGCACCTATAAAACCTACAGCTAACAATTTTCTGAAATATATTTTTTAATGCTACTGTATAAGCAAGTTAAATGAGTTGCTCAGGGTGACACAGTAAGTTGCAAGCAGGAAATGAACTGGCAAGCTTGTTGTTTACGGTTTTTTGGCCACTAACCTACAGTGCCATGGGAGAAAAGCAGCAGCCAGTTATTCTCAGTTTTATACAGTACCATGGTCTGTTTTGAAACAGGAATCCTTCTTTGAGCCTTATCAGTTCAAGGCCTACTTGATGCTATTCTGAAATCAGATTTGAAGGTCAGTCAAGAAGATCAGATTACTCCTTAGAGATCCATCATTGTGATTGTTTGATCAGACTTTGTACCATATACAGTATACCTATGATGTATATCATATACGTCAGTACATTTCACCTTTCAACGTTTTCAGTTGTATGATTCCGATTAAATTAAACAATATACATAAAAGTAGAAAAATAATAAAAGTACAAGTACAATAAGGCAGACAAAAGGAAATATACTGTACAATAGAATCAGAAACTGGGTGGCCAACATAAAGCTCAGGCATGTCACTTTTCAAGTGAGTGGGGTAAATATAAAAGACCAAGAAACTTTAATCTTGAAACCAAAAGCCCCCCCCCATATAGTACATAACCATAACAAGACAGGTCCAAATTTGACATTGCAAACTCAAAGAAGTCTTCCCCCAGGCAGGAACTTACAAGGAATAAAAGTTTATTTTGAAAGGATCTCAGATCCATGACAAAACATCTTTGAGACCTTAACGTGAATTGCAGATTTAAGATTGAAGCAGTATTAAAATTACCTGCATGTTAAATTTCTTAATTGTAGTTATCTGCTTGGCAGCTCACTGGCTAGTGTTTATAGTTCTAGTGATCTACAGGTTTGATTCACAGTCGTGTACGTCATTGTCTGTGTGGGACAGAGCTGGTGTCAGAGAAAAATATGCGGTAGGGCATGTAAAAATTCTAGAGTAGGGAGGTGATGTGGTTGTTGTAACTACCTAAGTGAAGCTTTGCTTTCATGTTTAGTTTCAATAAACAGTAAAGCAACAATGATGACCCATTACTAGAACTGACAGTCTGGTTTTCTTTAACTACTTAATACTTCATTATCCTATTAGTATTACTATGGTTTATATTTGGCATCCTGCACCATACACCTGCTTTAACAGATTCATAGATCCTCAGCTCAATGTATTTATAAATATTAATGCATTTGGAATATGGAATAATAGGGAATAAACATGATATATTCACATGTAACCTAATTATGAAGTTCGGTTCATTTTTTAAAAAAACAACACAGACTCAAAACAAATATAAAATTGACAGAAATGTACTTTATCCACAAATTGAGAAATTATCCACAAAAGATTGTTCAAAACCCCACTTAAATCAATTCATGGTTGGAGGAGGAATATTTTCTAAACCTGCACATCTTTGGTGATGTGAAAGAAAGGCTGGAGTACCCAGAGGAAAACCAGAGGGAGAACATGAAAACTCTACGAGGATAATGATCAGGCATTTGATTTGAACCCAGTGAGGTGGACGTGTGAGTCAGCAGTGTAACGTACTGCACCACCCAAATGGAAGTGCTAAATTTTAATCTTGTATCAGTTTACCAAAAGGAAAAGTGTCAGGGTCAACAGCAGTTTGTCCATTTGTCTGAACCCAACAATACATTTTAGATATATCCACCTTATATAAAAAGGTAAGTATCTGTGTGTTTGTTTGGTTGCTACAGTATGTCTATGCTATCCAACAGAGAGCACATCACAAAAATTAGCACTACTTTTACAACTCCTGTACCAAATGCATGTAACAGAGACATAGCAACTGGACAGACACACTGCACTGCAATTAATGCTGAATACATCCAACAGACAGTAACACAAGGGGAAAAAAAATTAGCCTGTCCACCTTAATAAAAGTACAAGTGTCTGTGTGTCAGACTGGTTGCTATGTCACTATCTTTCCAACAGATGGCTCATCACAGACATATATAGTAATAAAATGCATTGTCATTCTAACAGATGGTGCATCACAAACATTTGTAGTAACACTTTTTATTGCTACAAATAGTTGTGATGCTCCATCTGATGGAATAACAAACACAATGCTCCTTATTACATGCATTGCAAGATACATTCCAATAGAAGGTGCACTGCGAACATTAAAGCTGAGGTTCACTGTATCTTGATTTCAATCTGTCTAGACGGGTAGCACAGCTAGGATTGAATATAATATGTTTCTAGGTTTACATTGGGTTATTATTGTCACATGTACAGCGCACAGTGAAATTCTTACCTGCATTTCCTAATCAACAGGCAACACATCACTGCTGTTTGTGGGTAAGTTTGAAACCATTTGAGAAGTACAAATGCTTCTGTTCATTTTATGTTCATTTTAATCCATATCATGTAACTATTTTAAGTCCTAGTGACATTGAGAGTTGCTGAACACATTCAGATATACAGAGAAAACTCAATTAACTGTGCAAACAGTTACATCTTAAACACCTCAAACATCACAGTGCAGCAAGCTTCTTTATTCTGTCCTTACCAGAAGGAAATGTTCAAGGTGGGATTGCATTGGATTCTTTGTTGAATATCTATTGATTTATGTAATACATATCTCTTGATGGCACTAAAATAAGGTGAATCTGTCATTTCCCTCAAGGCTAACTGATTTGTTTTGAGGGACAAAGAATATTCAGAGAAGTGGATATAAAACTGTCAAATTTAGTTTAAAGCTGACTTCAATAAAAGATGAAAAACTAAACTTTACATTTTAAGAGTTAAGGATTTTTGAAATGTCAACACCTCCTACAGGTTCAGAATAGAGAAGTGAAGAAAAAGTAGATCTTGTGCCGGGACTCATATTTCACAGTGTGGAGTACAGGCCTAGACACGTCCTGCATAGACAAGTGTATAAACAGCCGGGACTGCATGAAGCTAAACATTGCTATTATGTCAAGTCCATAACTCTACTAGACTCTACTAAACTTTACATAGAGACATAAATGGACGCGGATCTTATGCAACTGTTACAAAAACAAAGCTAAAGGGTAACACAAAGAGTGATGGCAAAGTTCTCTTTCTGAGAGACTGAAAAAAACAAACCTGAATTGCTCAAGAATGAGAAGAATCCACAACAAAGACAATTCTGAATTGTTCTCTTTTCATTTCATAACCAGTACTGGGATTTAGCCTAGTCAGCTGTTTTGCTCAAATAGTCCGGCTTTTCTTCACTTTGAATGCATTCATTTAGGTGAATTAGTGCCAAAAGCAAATTTTTATAAATATTGTTTCTCATTTATTCATCCATTCAACTTCCAAATCCACTTATCCAGATTAGGATCACAGGGAATTAGGAACTTATCCGAGCAAACATCAGGCACAAGGTAGGACTAATTCCTGGACAGTCCATTTCTCTGTAACAATGCACACACACACACACACACACACACACACACACACACACATATATATATATATCAGGGGCCAATTTGGCATCACTGGACCGCCTAACCTGCATACCTTTGGACTTTGGAAACCAGAACAGCTGGAGGAAACAACATAAAAAAGGGGAGAACTTTCAAACTCGAAACAGGGCGCACTAGTCTATAGATCTTCTATTATTATTAATATCTGAGACGGTGGGACCAGAACCTATTCCGAAGACATTGGGTTGAAGGTAGGAAATCAACTCAGATGGAGTGACAGTCCATTGCAGGGTCACTCATTGTGTGGACATTGCCCATTCTGCTATGCTTTAGTGGCACACCAGGCCTGTTAAGAAGGCAGATATAGCAGACATTCAGCTGAGCTCTTCCCCTACTTACATGTCTGAACTCCAGCTTGTATCAGGTCTGCCTGTACTTCATCTGATAATAAAGGTATAAATCAGAGTTGCACTGACATCTCTGCAGAATGACCCCTTTGCAGACTTTTTGAGCCAGAAGGTGTGAAATGGACTCCAGCAAGAATAAAGACCTATAATTTAGGAAATGACAACTCTGATGGACAGAAGAATTTGCCTATGTGGAGACACTAATTTCTTAAGTGGAAATGACTTTAATCCAATCAGCAGAAGTTATATATTAACCTAAAACTACATACATTCATCCGATGTGAGATACTGACCTCCCGGGGTTCACCTGGGACACCCTCTCTGAGATGCTCTCAAGGACAGAAAACTCTTCAGAATGACTGGAAACCTCTGATTTCTGCTCTCTGAAGCCAAATGCTCGTGAGCTGTTCTCCATTCGGGGAGCAGAGGACTGACAACCTCTTTTTGTTTGTGGATCAAAAATTTTCAGTTTCTCTGCCAAGCCAAGCTGTGGGATAGTGGGCTGAAAAGACTGAGAAGCAGCCATTACTTCAAGATGGGAACTTCAGCATCTAAACTCTTGTGCCAGAATGGGCAATGCAGACAGCACAGCAAATGGCTTAAAAGCAGAAGGCAAGCTTAAAAAGCAGCATCACAGAACCTAAACTCATGCAGCAAGGAGAAAGAGTGCACTCCAACACGGGAAGAATCTCTAATTGAACCCAGAGCAGTAACAAAGCAACTACTCCACACAACATTGGACATCACCTTTAAAAACTGAGTACAATAAAATTATTTATCTGTACCAAGATAACTTGGAACTCTAAATAGCAAATAAACAGTGACATAAGTCTAAAGGCTAAAAGCTGGAGACCTGCCTCCTACAATAGAGAAAGGTAAGGTATATACAGTAGGAGCCTTGCCAAATTATTTAATCACTTACTGGCATGCCAAAGACAAGACCAATGATTGATTAACCAAGTTGAAATTACCCTTTCCATTTCCTACATATATTGGCATCCCCCTGGGTGGGTGTCTTATTCATTGTTTATTATTATTAATTCCTACATATGGTCACACTCACATTGGGCCAATTTAGAATCACCAGTTACCATGTCAGATATGTTTTTTGATTATGAAAAGAAAACTGTAATACTACAAGAAAACCCACACTGACGTACAACATGCAAACTCTACATAAACAAAAACCTGGCACAAGATTCAAGGGCACAATGCTGGATGCATGAGACAGTAGTGGTAATCACTGGCTCTTGTGCTGCCAGCAGAAAAAATAAATATTTAAATATATAGAAATACATATGATACTATTAAAAAATAATGTAATTAGCTCATTTTACACTATGCATTGACATTTTGACGTGACATACTTTCAAAGAAAACATTAATTGCTGGCTCATTCCCTTCAGCATTAATAAAGTCTAAGTTGACAGCAGTGAACACCTTCTGAAAATGACCCCATCCCATTATGGCATTCAGTAAACATACTGTAGACAAACATTGCTGCCTCTGATTGACAGTTTGTCTGGAGAAAATTATAAGTAACCCATACGTATGTACAGTAAAAACACTTAAACTTGAATACTGGAGGACCACAGATACAAAACTGAACCTGGAGCCAAAAGCTTTAAGTTTGCAAGAACACCAACCAACACTCCTGTTCCCATAAAAATAATCCAGTCATCTCCTTTTCTGAGCCCACTTCTTCCAGTATAGGTTTGTGAAGAGCTAGCGGACAGAAAGGGAGGAAGCAACCTTGTTCAGGGCTCTGGTTAATCTTCAATATCCACACTGGGTCAGTTTAACCTAAACTGCATACAGGGCCAAATTAAGACCCCCCCCTACTAGCCCCTGGTGATTTAGCTCATTAACAGAGAGTTGATCATACTTTTAACAATGTAGTGTGTGGACACTGGGTTGTTTAATGCAACATGGTATTTCTCACTTTTCATTTTCATGTGAGGCTCGATTGCTTCATTGCCCCCTCAATCATTTTGGAGCACGGGCATTCAATTGTTTCACTGATCATCGATCATTTCAGCACACTTTTTACCAAGCAGGGGTAGGGAGTGTTGGTGAAAAGGCTTCTTGCCCTAATGGACTCCTGGGCTCACACCCAGAACACCCTAATCGAGGATCTGTCACTCACTGCACGTCCTTGGGATGTAACCAGAGTACCCACAGGGAATCCCTACAGACACAAGAAGATTGAGTAAACTGTGCATAGGGCTGGGAGGACTTTGGAACAGTGAAGTAGTAGGACTAACCACTGTACAACCATACCAGCTTTGCAGAGTAATATTTAAAGAAACATTGGCAAGTTCTATTTCTGAACTACATCACAAATTACTTTCTGGAGTTCTGGATTTGTTAATGTTACGAATCTTGAGACTTCAGAAACACAAGGTCAGAAAATACCCCAAAAATGCCCACTACAGAGGGAACCAGCCAATCCGGCTAGTACCAAGGATAAAAACAAAATCTTTATAAATAAAAACATTTATTCTTTACAAAAATGCACTATAATAACAAGGAGCTCATTGGAGCAAAATAAATCACAAAGCCCAGAAAGAATCACAATAAACACTCACTAACTCCCAAGCGTATTTGAAATGAACCACAAGGAACTGTGGGTTGTCCCCACCTTTAAAGGACTGAGGGCAGTCTCTTGTGGTGATGGGCAGGTGGCCCTGCCTCTTGGGAATCCATCCATAAAGGGCAAGGAAAATAGCCCGTGCATTGGGATTAAAGCAAATAACTAACAAAAGTAACATTAGCATATATAAATGACTCAAAAATAAACAAATAGGACACAGATAAATAGATAGAACTTCATTTGTCCCCAGGGGGAAATCTGCTTTTTACATAAATTCTTTAAAAAAACATATAAATAGGTAAATAAGTAAGAAAATAAATAAACAAATAAAAAAATATACACACACACTTTGGTCTGAACAAACACCAGAATGACTTTAAAGCAACACAATTAAAAAGAAAGAAAACTTTTGACTTGGCAGTCAAAGTCACAGTCGTTAAAAATGGTTTGAGCCACAGGGGGAACCCTAGCTGAAATACAACAGATACCACCAGTACAGATTAACCATTTATACACGTACATTGGGGCAAAACAGAGAAACCATTTGACCTGACATATAACATAAAATGGAGCAAAGGATAGCATTGCTCTTTTATAGCGCCTGGACCTTGCTTCAATGCAACATACAAAATACCAAATGAAGCACTAGAATCGTAGTAAAAAGAGTGAAAAGAATGCACATAAAAATGTGTTGATGCAAATGCAGCTCTCCAGAGCAAGAAATTAAAAAATATGTGGAGTGTGCAGTACAAAACTAATATTCAAAGAGTCCACTTTATCTTAAGATACTAATGCTATTAAAAATCCTGAACACCCAGTTTTCTTTTGCATTCAGTGAGCAAAGAGCATGGCTGCTAGAGTTCCAGGTGGAAAACTTCTTATAGGAGGTATTATGGACAAATGCAATGGCTTATTGTTTATTGCACAGTTAAGCTAGTGTCTATTTCTGTTGCACTTGACCCAACATATTTTACTGAATTAGGATATTTTTATAAATGCATTCTGTATTTGTATTTCTTCTCCTTCTGCATGCTTATATGGAAAGTCCACTTGAACAACATCCTAGAGAGCTACTGGCTTTTTCCTTCCATGGTAACCTAATTCACTTACTTCTTGGAGCACACACTGTTCATTTGAATAGGCCAAAGGCATCATTTTACAGTCAACAAGACCTACGGAATTTTGATTGTTGTTAAAAAGATTGCAGTGTGTGCATATTTAGGAGAAGCAGACTGTTTTGTCCCCCCAGCGCCTATTGTGCAGTGCTCTAAGGAGCTGCCCGGACAAGACAAGTTTGACCTCCTCAGATTGTTATTAACCTGCTGCCACTTACTTTGATGTCTTGATGTTTGGCAGCAGTTCAGTGTCGCTTACATTTTAAATGATTATTATATGGTAGAGATTTTGTTTTCATCCTGAAGGGCAGAGAATTAAAATTAGAAATGTTATGGCAGGCATTTTGTAAGTATGCTTGTAAACATAAGCACCATGGAATGACAAATCAAAGCAGGGGCTGTGTGGACTCTCTATAATGTCAATATAATAAAATGCTTTATAATAAATCTTTTTATAACTGTGCTTACTTTTCTGTCTAGCTTGGCATCTCCAATATTTTTTCTTCTAAGTCATGAGCCTTTAAGAAGAGAATACCTTTTGTGTCAAATTAAATAAATAAAAAAAGCAACTGTGAAATTAATATTCATTTGAAAAATTGCAGATACTGTATATTGTCACAAAGGGAGAAGATGAGTCACATATCTTACAATAGTTTTTTTATTCCTAAGCTTTCAACCCCTACCAGGAGACATCATCAGAGGATAATGATTAAATATATAGGAATCAAAAACATCTAAAACACTTGCAACACAAGAACATTGCAATGCTGCCAGAAGGAGGGACCCACAGTCTCTAATATACGCACATACAAGTTCAATCAGACACACATTTAAATGGGACAAAGTGCAAGTAAAATTTAAGGCTAATACTAAATATGACAGAGAGCTGGCTGAATCGTGGCTATCAGGCAAAAGTGCCATTAACAGCCACTTTAATGTGAACCCAGCATCTGCAGGCATAAAAAAAAGAACATCCGCATATAAAATAAAACTTTATGACACAACACCCTCTGAACCCCACCTTATTATTCCACCCCCACCCACATCCACCTTTGATTCCTGTATGTCTAATCATTTTCCTCTGATGATGACTCCTGCTAGCAGTTGAAAGCTTAGGAATAAAAAACTATTGTAAGATACGTGACTCATCTTCTCCCTTTGTGGATTTCTGGCTACAAATATGCAAACCGTATCAGGGACCTTTGTGTCTATATATATTGTCACACATGTGCGATTAGAAGATATAGGCCTGAATAAGTGTGATAAAGCACTGGACCAGTTGACGGCATCGTCAGATAACCATTTAGGTCTTTCCTCCTCTGCAGACCATCAGAAGGAAGTCCCACCTGACAACCTCACTTCTTGTCCTGGCTCTCCCGACCTCACTTCCCGTTCTGACCATACATAAATGCCATTTTGTTTGCTTCTGTATTGAGCTCAGTCATTATTTTTGCATCTTTTATTTGATTGCTTTCCCATTATATGGGGTGGCTACTCCAAACCTTTTTTTGTTCTGTTTGTGATTGTGATATATATATATATATATATATATATATATATATATATATATATATATATATATATATATATATATATATATAAATGAGTTAATATTGTAAAAAGAACACTTAATTAAAAAACATTTAATTATAATGAAATATACTGCGGTGGGTTGGCACCCTGCCCAGAATTGTTTCCTGCCTTGTGCCCTGTGTTGGCTGGGATTGGCTCCAGCAGACCCCCGTGACCCTGTGTTCGGATTCAGCGGGTTGGAAAATGGATGGATGGATGGATGGATAATGAAATATAATTTCATAATTTTATTATACTTCAATAATTTATTTAACTACTGCAATTTTTATTTCAAAATTACCTCATTTTTAAAGACACAAATTTAGCAATGTGTTGCTCTTGGTGACACATCTCCGAATGGCTCTTTTAATGCCAGAGGTATTTATTTCAGAATGCCTTTTTTCATGTTTTCATTATACATTTTTTCAAATTTTTAAAAAATTATTTACATATACTGCTACACTTTCTCATGTGATTATGTCATATTTGCCTATTCACTATATTTACTTAATAAGTTTGACAAAAATGACAAACCATACTTAAGTACACTATTGAAGGGGTTTTATTTATACCTGGCCAGATTCCTGTCCAACGTGTCTTACTAACACAACAACAACATCTATTTCCATAGCACATTTTTATATAAGGAATGTTTACACAATAAGCAGGAATATTTCAAGAAAAGTTCAATAAATGAATAATTATGCAAATAAACACATGTATTGTGAAATGTAACCATATATAAATAAAAACACCATAATATGTGAGCATGAATAATTAAATGTGGCCTGAGATATGTTTTTTTGGTTATTTCTTTATAAATGTATTTAAATATCTTTTCATTTATTTATTTCAGCAACACCATACTCAACATGGAATACACTTTGAAATGAAAACTGTCACTTTCATCCATCAGTGCTGGTTGGTTTGTTGTTAGTGTTATTATTCTGTAGCTTATCCCTGTTGTGAGCCATTTTATAAATTTAGTCATGGACATAAACCTTAATTGATTAATTACCTGAAGAACCACATCTTAATTAGACCTAAATTTAAAATCACATCCTCCCCTAGAGTTGCCTGTGGTAGTAATTTTATTTAAATTAAAAAAAAAGAGTATAACCAACTGAAATGTATCTTTGCAGTTTAAAATGCTGTTTGCTAAACATTCACTCTCGTGGAAATAAAGCTGCTTCTGTAAATTATATTATATTAAGTAGATATAAAATCTGATTTGTGTTTTCTTACTGAAACCTGGCTAATTAAATCAGATACAAATCCTTTCGGCGAGGCAGCACCAAATGATTTCATATTCCTTCATAAATTAGGAGATACTGGTCGAGAAGATGCCCTTGGAATGATTTTGTGAACTGCAAATCATTTCTAAAAATGTAGGCACATTTATATCCTTTTCGTTATTCATATTAGATAATAAAACAGATTTTAATACAAATGTAGTACTAGTCTACATACCAACAGGGTCGTGTTTGTTGTTCATGACTGAATTTGGCAGTCTTTTATGTGATAAAGCTATACATTATTATCGTGTAGCACTGATTGGGGATTGTTGTATCAACATAGATTTCAAAACTGACCCTCATAACAAGTATTTTACTCATCAGTTAGCAGAGGCGCTGTACAAATACAGTAGCTGATCCTGTGCTCTGACCTTAAGCGTCTCTCACGGCCAGACAGCGTTTAAAAATATAAAAAGGCTCTTTTTAGGAGTACTATTTTAGATTAATAAATAGCAACAGACATAATCTTTGTGTACTGTTTAAAACAACTGCTAATCTAACAAATTTAAATTCTGATCTGCAATTCAAAATACTTAAAAATTAGCAGCACAGATTTAATTAACTTCTTTAATGATGAAATTGACAGCATAGGATTCCAGATTTCAATGTCAACCTTACAAACTAAATATTGTCAAACTCTATCATTCCTTGTCTATGGCACTTTAGTAAGTTTAACTTGATTACAGTAAAGGAAGTCATAAATGTAATTTCTAAAATGAAACCTACTACCTGTGCTTTAGTCCCAACAAAACTAGTAAAAAGCTCAATGGCTCTTTTGGCAGCACCTGTTCTTAGCTTTATCAATAGTTCATTACTGTCTTGCACAGTTCATAATGCACTAAAAGTATCAGTTGTCAGACCATTACTGAAGAAAATCAGAGCTAGACTCACATATGTTTAAATTATAGACCTATTTCAATTTTACTTTTCCTTTCCAAAATTCTTGAAAAAGTAGTTGTCACACAGCTTCAGTCTCACCTTTCATATCACAATTATTTGAGAAATTCATATTTGGCTTCCACACTGGACAAGGCATGGAAAGGGCACTAAATGACATTCTTATAAACTCTGATGAAGGAAAGCCAACACTAATTAAGTTAATTAAGCACTTGTCTTTCACACCACTGACCATGACTGGAAGTTCAGCCACTTTGAATTAATTCTATTTTTCACTCTCATCTGAAAAGATGCATCCACAACTCGTTGCGTGATTTTTCTGCTTACACCTTTTGCAATTATATTGGTTCACCAGGGTGGTGCCCCAACACTTTGATGTTGCTTGTCTCCTCTTTGCAACAGATACTCTTAGATTTGATTTATGTTAATCAGTTTTAAACTATTTTGTTTTCCATGTGTATTTAAACATATCTGTGTCTTTATGTATACTCATTATCTAAGTAGTAATCTGTAAAATCTACAATTGCATTGACCAGCAAACATGTTGCAGTACTATACTATAAACTGAATTGAAAAATGAATTGAATTATTTTTTTTTCCTGATGCACTCACACAGCAAACCCACTGCTACCTAAATGCTCACATTTATTTTTGTGTTCAAGGAAAATCGTAAAATAAATCAAGATCCTACCATAGTGTGTATTACTGGCAAAATGGCAGAGTTTATCCATGACACTTTCACATCTTGATATTATTGAATATTATTTGCAAGTGGTTTGTTGTGTGTCTATTAATAAGAAAGAATTAGTTGTCCTTCTCTTCAGTTTCTATAGATTGATTAGAATAAGATGTCCTTTAATTGCCAGTCAATGAACAAAAATGAAATAGCTGCCCTATACAGTATTTGCTTCTGAGAAACTGCCATGCCATTTTTTATGTTAGTTCTTTCAATGCAGTATCCAGGTGACTTTGCTATATTGTCTGCATATTTCTTAATGAAATCATTTACACAAATTTTTGTCAATTGCTTTGTGATATGCTTTATGATAGTACATGCTTATGAATGGTATCATAAAATGTAAACATCAAATGGCTGTGAATCTGTTCCTTTCTCTCACTGGAATGAATATAAAGTTTTGCAGTTGGTACTCAGCTCATGACAGAATAACTTGTGTCCAAAACATTGTGTCTTTCATTGAGTTATCTTTTAGATTAACTTTATAAAATGCAGTGTAAGTTATTTAACAGAGATCGCAGAGTAAATTCTCTGCTGTAGTTCACCCATTGACCCACTTGTATTTAAACCTTCATCTCCAAGATTACATTAATTGGCTATTCAAATTATCCAAACTTACTTATTATTCTGCACATAAAAGGAAATCATTGCTGCCATTTTTGTGCAATTCTATTAAAAGGCATTAAATTAACAAACCTTTTATTGCTTATTAGGGAGAATTAGACCATCTGAATCTACCATCTCCATTTCTATTCAAGCAATTACAACACCTTTTATTTGTGGAGCTTCTTGAAGGTGAATCTACAGTAGCAATTACATTTTACAGTAATTCTGCACTTTAGCTATTGCATTATCAAGTACTTAATGTAATTTGCTGGTATTTGTGAGGTTACCTTATTAAATGTGAATATGAATGTGTTCTGCTAGTTCGTATCGGTTTCTAGCCTGCTTAATCCAGACCTATGCTGGAGTCAATCCCAACAGCATAGGATACAAGGTAACCAAATCCTGGACAGGATGACAGTTTATCAACATACACACACACACACACGCACACAAACACACACACACATGCATACACACACACTAAGGTCAACTTATTGTTGTCAGTTCACCTAATCAATCTTTGATGGAATAGGGAATCTCTTTAAAATAAATATGAGGTTTATAGCTGCACTAGTGTACCCATGCATTTGGATTTGCCTTCGGGCTTTTATCCCCTAACACTAAACCTAACCTAACCTACCATATTACATTACATTATGTTATTTTGCTATAGAAGTGACTGGCACTCTGTCCAGGGCTTCTTCCAGCCTTATGCCCAACCATCCAAAACTGTCAAAGATGATCTGCGACTGTTATATGTTAAGTTATATTATGTAAGTATCTGGCAGTAGACAAACATTCTAAGAAGGAGTCTGGGACCTATAATCTAATAGATTAGACTAGTTAATCTAGTCTAATCTAATTGAATCTAAAAGGGCATCATGCTCTGCAGTGATGAGTGCTGCTACCTCACAGTTCCATCATTCTGCATTCCTACATGGAGTTGCAAGTTCTCCCCATGTTTGTTCCACAACCATAAACACATGCGTGTAAAGTTAATTGGATGTTCAAAATTGACCCCATGGGTGGGTTTATAAAAGGAAGGTTTAAGAATGTTATCATGTAATATAAAATAATGGTAGGTAAACTGTGGACTCTAAATTGTACCAATATTAAATATGACTGTTTGTGTTGGTGAACCCAGGGATATACTAGCAAGGAACCCAAGGATGGATTCCTCTTTATACCCAATACTGCCATGATATGTAGTGACTCCTTATGACCCTCAACTAGAAAAGCAGTTTAAAAATTAGTTGGATGGATAATGCAATACATAAATTATTCCAGACATCTTCTTTTTTTATTTTACTTTTTCCATCATAGTCTGTTCTGATAGCACTGGGTGCAACACAGGAATAATTTCCTAGATGGAAATATAAGCATCACAGGCATGTAAACACTGTAACGCAACATGCGTTGACTAAATGGTTTAGGGGTTAGTGCTGCTGTCTTCTTGCTGCTAAGAGTGGAGCACACTTTCTTGCCAGCTCTGTGCAGGAAATATTTTATATTCTCTGAAGATGTGGTGTATTTAGAAGAAATTCATTGCGTGTGTGTTGCATAAAACACTACCATAGGGCACAGTATCCACAGAGGGACTCCTTTAAACTTAGACTCAATGTAGTGATTTGTCACATATTTAGTTTATGTTTTGTGCACAATCCCTGCACAACACTTAGTTACACCGTTGTACCGGTAAGTGCATTTCCTCTGTTACAGCTGTAGCGGTGAACTTGCTTTGCAGCTGCTGAGATCTGAGTTCAGTTTCCTGCACTAACCACGTCTATACAGACTTTGAACAGTAAAGAGTGTATCTGGTTGCTGTGTTTCTTTCTACTTCTGATAGATGTACATAAAAGTTTCATTGGCATCTCTAAAACTGGAATAGGCAGGACCCTCCGTAGACCTTGAATCCTGTCAGGTGTCGGTTCCTGCTTATCACCTGACCCTGAGCTGGAATTCACAAAGTAGATAATTGAATGATATAATGCAATGAAATATAATACAACCTCTAATAGAGCAGCTTGTCATCCTTGGTTACTAGTCCTGGCATTTGCTCAAATTAGCTAAGGGACTTAAAACAAACATACACTATAAACTGTAATCTCTTTTGAAATATTTTTAAAAGTAACCATAATACTTGTCTTACCTGGGTATGCTTTAAAAACTGTGCATAAAGTTTCATATGCTGAATATCCACATTAAAGTAAATAATAAGAACCAAGATATAACTTGTTTAACTTGTTTTTATTTCTTCCTTCCTTCTTTCCTTCCCTCTCCCCTGTGAAAGGCAGTGCATGCAGTCACTACTCACTTTGAAAAGAGATTTGCAGGAGACACAGAAGGCAAAGCAGGGCTGGTGCACGTGTAAGTCCTTTCCAGACATTTCCAGGCGTACTCATTAGAACTGTAGACCCATTAAAATTCCAGTGCTGAAGCTCTGGGAGATCATTTCTGAGACTCTGGCTTGGCTGAGGCCCTTTAAGAAGTGCTCGCTGTCTGGCTCGTATTTCTGATCCTCCCTTCTCAGGTAAAACAGGCTCTCGAGCAGGTGGGTGGGGCTCAAGAAATACAAATAAGAAGTCTGTGCTGTCATTGTACTATACAGTAGGCACTGTTGTCAGCTTCTTGTGTCACTGCCATGTGTGAGGGAGGGCTATTGGCCTCGATGCAAAGCACTAAGCGGCATTGTCAAAAACAATCATCTCTACAGTATATGTGAATGTGCTCTTACAAGGACACACTTTATTGAAAGCTGGAGGATAAGAAACGGTCCTGCTAATTTCTCATTTGAGACTTGAAGCTAACAGTTATTGTTTTTGCATTCTCAAGTAGGATTGTGTGATATTTTAATGTTGCTGACAATTTAATTTGACACTGAATATAGTCCCCTCCTTTAACCGCCACCTTATCGTGGTGGAGGGGTTTGCGTGTCCCAATGATCCTAGGAGCTGTGTTGTCCGGGGCTTTATGCCCCTGTTAGGGTCACCCAAGGCAAACTGGTCCTAGGTGAGGGATGAGACAAAGAGTGGTTAAACAAACCTCCTATGAAGAAAAACAATTTTGGATGGCGTTTTCCCTTGCCCGGACACGGGTCACCGGGGCCCCACTCTGGAGCCAGGCCTGGAGGTGGGGCTCGATGGCGAGCGCCTGGTGGCCGGGCCTGCACCCATGGGGCTCGACCGGGCACAGCCCGAAGAGGCAACGTGGGTCCCCCTTCCCATGGGCTCACCACCTATGGGAGGGGCCAAGGAGGTCGGGTGCAGTGTGAGTTGGGTGGTGGCCGAAGGCGGAGACCTTGGCGGTCCGATCCTCGGCTACAGAGCTGGCTCTTGGGACGTGGAATGTCACCTCTCTGAAGGGGAAGGAACCTGAGCTAGTGCGCGAAGTTGAGAGGTTCCGGCTAGATATAGTCGGACTCACCTCGACGCACAGCTTGGACTCTGGAACCAATCTCCTTGAGAGGGGCTGGACTCTGTACCACTCTGGAGTTGCCCCCGGTGAGAGGCGCCGAGCAGGTGTGGGTATACTTATTACCCCCCAACTTGGAGCCTGTACATTGGGGTTTACCCCAGTAGATGAGAGGGTAGCCTCCCTTCGCCTTCGGGTTTGGGGACGGGTCTTAACTGTTGTTTGTGCGTATGCACCGAACAGCAGTTCGGAGTACCCACCCTTTTTGGAATCCCTGGAGGGGGTGCTAGAGGGCATACCTTCTGGGGACTCCCTCGTTCTGCTGGGAGACTTCAATGCTCATGTGGGCAATGACAGTGAGACCTGGAAGGGCGTGATTGGGAGGAATGGCCCCCCCGATCTGAACCCGAGCGGTGTTTTGTTATTGGACTTCTGTGCTCATCACGGATTGTCCATAACGAACACCATGTTCAAGCATAGGGGTGTTCATATGTGCACTTGGCACCAGGACACCCTAGGCCTCAGTTCGATGATCAACTTTGTGGTCATGTCGTCGGACTTGCGGCCACATGTCTTGGACACTCGGGTGAAGAGAGGGGCGGAGCTGTCAACTGATCACCACCTGGTGGTGAGTTGGCTTCGATGGTGGGGGAGGATGCCGGTCAGGCGTGGTAGGCCCAAACGTGTTGTGAGGGTCTGCTGGGAATGTCTGGCAGAGCCCCCTGTCAGAAGTAGCTTCAACTTCCACCTCCGGCAGAACTTTGACCACATCCCAAGGGAGGTGGGGGACATTGAGTCCGAATGGGCCATGTTCCGTGCCTCTATTGTTGAGGCAGCTGACCGGAGCTGTGGCCGTAAGGTGGTCGGTGCCTGTCGTGGCGGCAATCCCCGAACCTGTTGGTGGACACCGGCGGTGAAGGATCCCGTCAAGCTGAAGAAGGAGTCCTACAGGACCCTTTTGTCCTGTGGGACCCTGGAGGCAGCTGATAGGTACCGGCAGGCCAAGCGGAATGCGGCTTTGGTGGTTGCTGAGGCAAAAACTCGGGCGTGGGAGGAGTTTGGAGAGGCCATGGAGAACGACTTTCGGACGGCTTCGAAGAGATTCTGGTCCACCATCTGGCGTCTCAGGAAGGGGAAGCAGTGCAGTGTCAATACTGTATATGGTGGGGATGGTGCGCTGCTGACCTCGACTCGGGACGTTGTGGGTCGGTGGGGGGAGTACTTCGAAGACCTCCTCAATCCCATTAACATGCCTTCCAATGAGGAAGCAGAACCTGGGGACTCAGAGGTGGGCTCCCCCATCTCTGGGACTGAGGTCACCGAGGTGGTCAAAAAACTCCTTGGTGGCAGGGCCCCGGGGGTGGATGAGATATGCCCGGAGTTCCTCAAGGCTCTGGATGTTGTAGGACTGTCTTGGTTGACACGCCTCTGCAACATCGCATGGACATCAGGGACAGTGCCTCTGGATTGGCAGACCGGGGTGGTGGTCCCCCTCTTTAAGAAGGGGGATCGGAGGGTGTGTTCCAACTACAGAGGGATCACACTCCTCAGCCTCCCTGGAAAAGTCTATTCAGGGGTCCTGGAGAGGAGGGTCCGTCGGATAGTCGAGCCTCGGATTCAGGAGGAACAGTGTGGTTTTCGTCCTGGTCGCGGAACAGTGGACCAGCTCTATACCCTTAGCAGGGTCCTGGAGGGTGCATGGGAGTTTGCCCAACCAGTCTACATGTGTTTTGTGGACTTGGAAAAGGCATTCGACCGTGTCCCTCGGGGAATCCTGTGGGGGGTACTCCGAGAGTATGGGGTACCGGCCCCCCTGATAAGGGCTGTTCAGTCCCTGTACGATCGGTGCCAGAGCTTGGTCCGCATTGCCGGCAGTAAGTCGAACCCGTTTCCAGTGAGAGTTGGACTCCGCCAGGGCTGCCCTTTGTCACCGATTCTGTTCATAACTTTTATGGACAGAATTTCTAGGCGCAGCCAGGGCGTTGAGGGGGTCCGGTTTGGTGGGCTCAGGATTGGGTCACTGCTTTTTGCAGATGATGTTGTCCTGTTTGCTTCATCAGGCCGTGATCTTCAGCTCTCTCTGGATCGGTTCGCAGCCGAGTGTGAAGCGGCTGGGATGAGAATCAGCACCTCCAAATCCGAGACCATGGTCCTCAGCCGGAAAAGGGTGGAGTGCCCTCTCAGGGTGGGTAGCGAGATCCTGTCCCAATTGGAGGAGTTCAAGTATCTCGGGGTCTTGTTCACGAGTGAGGGAAGAATGGAGTGTGAGATCGACAGGCGGATCGGTGCGGCATCCGCAGTAATGCGGGCGCTGCATCGGTCTGTCGTGGTGAAAAAGGAGCTGAGCCGTAAGGCGAAGCTCTCAATTTACCAGTCGATCTATGTTCCTACCCTCACCTATGGTCATGAGCTATGGGTAGTGATCGAAAGAACGAGATCGCGAATACAAGCGGCTGAAATGAGTTTCCTCCGCAGGGTGTCTGGGCTTTCCCTTAAAGATAGGGTGAGAAGTTCAGTCATCCGGGAGGGGCTCAGAGTAGAGCCGCTGCTCCTCCGCATCGAGAGGAGTCAGATGAGGTGGCTCGGGCATCTGATCAGGATGCCTCCTGGACGCCTCCCTGGTGAGGTGTTCCGGGCACGTCTAACCGGGAGGAGGCCCCGGGGAAGACCCAGGACACGCTGGAGGGACTATGTCTCTCGACTGGCCTGGGAACGCCTTGGGATTCTCCCGGAAGAGCTAGAAGAAGTGGCTGGGGAGAGGGAAGTCTGGGCATCTCTGCTCAAGCTGCTGCCCCCGCGACCCGACCTCGGATAAGCGGGAGACAATGGATGGATGGATGGACTGAATATAGTCAATAATGTATGATTTTCCCACGTCAAAAAAACATTTAAATTGTTAAACCCCGTGTAAGTCAACTCCTTCACAAAACAAGCACTATCTTCTTGTTCGCCAGAGGTGTTTACAGATGTCTTTCAATTTTGTCCCCACCTGTGATTTAAGACACAGGTTGTGAAATAATTAAATTTTTTATTTGTAATGAATTTGCAAAAATTTCTAATAACTTGTTTTCACTTTGTCATTTTGGAGTATTGAATGGTACTTAATGAGGGAAAAATTAATTTGAACGATTTTACCATAAGGCTGCAACATACCAAGTATTAGTTTCATGTAGACAGTGGTTACAAGATTTAGATTAAATTAGATCAGATAAACTTTATTAATCCCATTGAGATGCATACAGCAGCAGAAACATATGCAACAACAATACAGACTCACAGGACAACATTTATTTATATAGCACATTTTCATACAACAATGTAGCTCAAAGTGCTTTACAAGATGATAAAAAGAAACTAACAAGAAAAGAAAAGCAATGAAGATTAGGCAATAATATTGAAGAATAAGTAACAACAAAACAAAGTAAGGTCAGATGTCTTAGAAGACAGAAAACTCAAAAAAATAGGCTGAAGAAAAAAAAAACAAAATCTGCAGGGGTTCCAAGGCCAAATGTCCATCCTGCCCCCACTGGGAATTCTACCTAAAATAAATGTTTGTAAATCAAATCTCTTAGTTTTCATACATCACATGACAGGGTTTGATGAAGTTGGACTCATGGACAGCTGAGATACTGCACCTGCCTTCATTCCATCATCTCAAGGTAGCTGCCTAGAACAGGTTGTGGTAGCGCAGATCACCACCACAGAAGAAACAGAAAAGACAGTAGAAAATAGTGGGGATTAGTACAGACTGTGGATCCCTGAATAATATTATGATTCTGTGCCCATATAGTCTATTAGGAATACCATTGAAAAGTAGCTATAAAAAAGCCAAATTAAATTAGTTTTAGCAGCTTTTTAAAATGTTCCATGGTATTAGCCTGGCAAATTTCTATTAGTAAAGTATCCCAAATTTTAGGTACATAACAGCAAAAGGCCGCCTCACCACTTCTTTTAAGTTTGGCTCTTAGAATTATAAGCAGACCATCAATTAAAGATCTGAAGTTACTACTTGGATTGTAGGGAGACAATCTAAACAATTAGTAATATTTTCAAGTCAATTCTGAACAACACAGGTAGCCGATGTAACAATGTTAGAACTGGTGAGATGTACTCAGATTTTCCTTTTCTAGTTAAGATTCTGGCTGCTGCATTCTGCAGCACTTGCTGTTGATTGATGTCTTTCTTAGGTAGTCCTGATAGGAGAGCATTACTGTAATCAATTAATTTGTCTTGTAAAAGATAGAAGAGGTCTAACTTTGGCTATATTCCTTAAGTGAAAGAATGCAGTCCTAGCAATCTGGTTAATATGTGTTTTAAAGTTTAGGTCAGAGTCAATTCTAATCCCTAAATTCTTTACCTTCACCTTTATTTTTAACCCAAAGGGATCAAGTTTATTTCTAATGATTTTTCCTTGTATAGTTTGAGAAAGATACTACTCATCCATTAGGAAATACTGCTAAGACATTGGATCAGAGAGCCAAGAGCATTAGGGTCATCAGTCGCTAAACATAAATAAAGCTGTGTGTCATCTGCATAACTGTGGTAGCTCACCTTCTGTTTTGAGATAATCTGACCTAATGGATGCATGTAAATTGAAAAGAGCAGCGGACACAGAATAGATCCTTGTGGTACACCATATATAGTATCATGTATCTTGAAGTACAATCACCACATCTAAAAAAGAATTTCCTACCTAAGTATGAAAGATAATACAGCCAATTAATCAACAAATCAATCGATAAATAGATAAATTTATTTATTTATTTTATTTTATTAATTTTCATTATAATCATTCCATACAAACAGATCAATTTATAACCCAACAAATTTGAAGACAAATCAAACCCCACCCCTGAGAAGGAGAGCTTAGCTAAAGGAAAATTGCTTAAGGCTTTTTAATAAGGCAACATTAAACAAAGGAAAGGGAGAAGTAAATATATATGTAAATAAGAGATGGAGAAGGGAGTTAAATGCGGTAATAGTTATTTCTCTTATTCTAAAATAATATTGATTAAATCCTGCCAGGTTTTGAAAAAATTTTGTACAGATCCTCTAACTGAGAGTTTGATTTTTTCCAATTTCAAATAATATAAAACATCGGTTTCCCACTGACTTATAAGAGGAGAATTAGGATTCTTCCAATTTAACAAAATAAGTCTGCGTGCCAAAAATGTAGTGAATGCAATCACCGTTTGCTTGTCCTTCTCCAATTCAAGTCCATCTGGAAGAACACCGAACACAGCTGTTAATGGGTTAGGAGGGATTGTGACCCCAAGGCTGTCTGAGAGGCACTTAAATATTTTTGTCCAAAATGATGTTAGTTTAGTGCAGGCCCAGAACATGTGACCCAGTGAGACAGGAGCTTGGTTGCAGCGTTCGCAGGTTGGATCCTGCCCTGGAAACATTTTGGACAGTTTTAAGCGAGACAGATGAGCTCGATATATAATTTTTAGTTGAATAATTCTATGCTTTGCGCATATAGAACTCGAGTGAATTCTCTGCTTTGCTACCTTCCACTCCTTTTCTGATATATTGATTAAGAGATCTTCTTCCCAATGTCCTCTTGGATCTTTGAAAGGTAGGGACTCTAATAAGATTTTATATATTGCGGAAATAGTGTTTGTTTCCTCGGAATTGAGCAGTATTTTTTCCAGCATTGTGGAGGGTGCAAGGTGGGGGAAATCGGGCAATTTCTGTTTAACAAAATTTCTAATTTGAAGATAGTAAAAGAAATGTGTAGCTGGGAGGTTGAATTTTGAACGTAATTGTTCAAAAGATGTAAATAAGTTGTCTATATAAAGATCTCAAAACTTTTCCGGGTATTAAAAACTGGATATACTTGCGAAGGTTGAAAGAGGTGGTTCTCTTGCAGAGGTGCCACTGATAAAAGATTTTCCATCTTAAAATGCTTTCTAATTTGGTTCCATATTCTGAGCGAGTAAAGCACAATTGGGTTATTAGTATATTTGTGATAACTTTCATTTATTGGAGAGCAGAGCAGGGAATATAAAGAAGTACTACAGGATTTTACTTCTATTGCGGACCAAGCCTGTGTATGTTCATTTATTTGTGTCCAGGTTTTTATGGCTGGTATGTTTACTGCCCAGTAATAAAAGTTAAAATTAGGTAAAGCCATGCCACCTTCTGCCTGAGGTCTTTGTAGGGTCGCTCTTCGGATACGTGGGTGTTTTGAGTTCGAAATGAATGAGGTTATTGTTGAATCTAACTGTTTAAAAAATGATTTATTGATATACTGTATATTGGAATGTTTTGAAATAAAAAGAGAAGTTTAGGAAGGATATTCATCTTAACAATGTTAATTCTTCCGGCTAGAGTGAGATGAAGGGTTGACCATCTATGCAAGTCTTGCTTAATTTTTTCCATACAGACGCCAAAATTTTGTTGATAAAGAGCTTTATGTTTACTTGTTATATTTACCCCTAGGTATTTAAACTGATCTGCTATGGTAAAAGGTAGGGTGTCCAATCTAATATTATATGCTTGTGAGTTCACTGGAAAGAGTATACTTTTATTCAGATTAATTCTAAGACCAGATATCTTTTGAAATTCTGTTAGTGCTGTTAAAACAGCAGGGACAGTGTTTTCTGGGTCTGATATATATAAGACCATATCATCTGCATATAGAGAAATTTTCTGTTCCAGTCCTTCTCTGACAATCCCCTTTATCTGATAAGAATTTCGGCAGTGAACCGCCAGTGGTTCAATAGCGATTGCAAACAACAGTGGCGACAAGGAACATCCTTGTCTGGTACCACGTTCTAGTTTAAAGTAGTCTGAGCAAATGTTATTAATACAAACTGAAGCTTCTGGATTGGTATACAGTAGTTTGATCCATGCACAAATATTCGGGCCAAACCCAAATTTCTCCAATGCATTGAAAAGGTAATTCCATTCAATCATATCAAATGCTTTTTCTGCGTCTAATGATAGTAATATCTCTGGGGTGTTTGATTTTGCTGGTGAATATATAACATTAAACAAGCGTCGGAGATTTAAAGATAGGTGTCGGCCTTTAATAAATCCAATTTGATCTTGTGATATTACTGAGGGCAGCACTTCCTCCATCCTTCTAGCTAGGATTTTTGAGAGTATCTTAACATCATTATTCAGGAGTGAAATTGGTCTGTACGATGCACATTGTAACAAGTCCTTATTTTGTTTAGGAAAGACGGTGATTAATGCTTGTCGAAATGTTTGAGGTAGTATTTGGTTGTCTCTAGCTTCTGTAAATGTTGCCAATAAGAGGGGAGCTAGCTGAGTGGAGAATTTCTTATAAAATTTTACGGGGTAACCATCAGGGCCTGATGATTTCCCGCTTTGTAGTGACTTTATAGCGTCTAGTAATTCTGAGTACATCAGGGTAAAAGCATTTGAATTGCCTGATAGCACTGGACAGAAAAGATCTCCAGAGATGCTTCTTAGCACCCATGGTGGAATGAGCTTGTGGCTAAAACAGGAGATGGACTGGAGGAGATGGACTGGATTTTTCATGATGGCATACAATTTTACAATCGTCCTCCTTTCCACAACAACTTCCAGTGTGTCTCGGGTTCACCCTGTGATGGAGCAGACTTTCCTGTTAAGTTTGCTCCGGCATTGTGCTTCTCTTGTGCTCAGGTTGTTTCCCCAGTAGACTGCAGCATAGAAATACACATTGGCTACTATGGACTGGTAGAACAAATGCAGTAGCCTGCTGCACACATCAAAAGATCTGAGTCTCCTTAGCAAGTACAATCTGCTCTGGCTCTTCTTGTACAGAGTGACTGTGTTGTCAGACCAGTCCAGTGTGTTCTTTATGTGAATCCGAAAAGATCGCGGACATGCTATAAGTGACTGCCGTCGATGGGTGATACCAGGAACAAGGAACATTATAAATGTGCAGGGCACAATACTGCTTGGCCACGATCCTGCCTGACTGCTGTGTCTGTGTATAGGAGAGTGCAGATCCCGCTACAATAAATAACTGCACTGTTGCTGTTTCAAGCTGAATAAAGCTGATGTCGCTAAAGTACTGAGACTCAACCTTGTGTTTTGGGGCGCATGACAGGGACTCACACGTCACAGCACACACGCTCGTACGTCACAGCATGTGCGCGCGCACACACAGACACAGTCACAATGCTGTAGTAAACAGTATACACGCGTACGGATGTTGACTATATGAGTGAGGCACACCGACTCAGACGGAGAATAGGAGACGATTGCCCACAATCCCGCAGCAAGAGAGAGAGAGATAAGAACCATCAGCTCAGTTGTGATCACATGACGCTCAGCAGACAAAATGTATACATACTACTCGTATTGCAAGACCTCGCTCGTTTATCAAGTCGAAATTTATTAAAAATTTTAGCTCGTCTTGCAAAACACTCGTAAACCAAGTTACTCGCAAACTGAGGTTCCACTGTAGTTGTAATATATACAAGTTTTATAGCATGATTTAAATGTGACCTCTTCCTGGGCCTTCTTGGTCAGACCTATGTCATTCATTTATACATCTTCTTTATCTAAATACTCATTTTGAATTTGGAATGGATGCAAGTCAGGGGATAACCTCCCAAGCTCGTCAGGGGTATGTACTTCCACTCCAGGACAGGAGGGGGTGCTGTTGCTAAGAGTATTGTCTCATTTCTTATCCACAGCATTGAGAAGACACCCCATGAAGGCAACTGACTCTGCCCCTTATGGTCTGTCCTATAAAAGCCAACTGCCCCCAGAAAATGGAGTCGCATTAGGACCAGAGCTGACCGCAATGCCTGACATGTTCTATTGAGCAACCGTGATCTTTTGCCCAGCAACAGATACCAGTTTTCTACTACCACATGCTTGGTTTAGTTTCTGTGCTAAAGGTATTGAATTAAATGGGGTGACCTTGCTGGCACCCTGACAATTTTTGGACATCACGTGTCTTACCTCAACCACAAGTTTTTGTATCAACAACAATGGGCTTAAAGCTTTAACCTGCCTTAGATATGAGACACAAGGCCATTTCAGAAACCTGATGTACACCCTGTCATGCTGAACCAGTTTTCAATGGTCTGCCATACTTTGGTAGTAAACCACACCTGAACATGCACAGTAAATGCAAACTCCACAAGAGAGGTACACTCTGAATCAATCTGAGGTGCTTGCTAAGGGGTGACACCATTATCGGCACAACAGTGCTTCACAGCATAAATTCAATGCACATTTACTTCAACGTACTGTAGCTCCTTTACCAATGAGCATTTCAAATAATGAACAGAACTAATATGGCAATACAAAAAGCAAATATTAAAGGGATATCCAGGCATGAAGTGTTCAGGTTTAACTGATCACTTGGTATTCTTATATGCCTTAAATATTTTACAAAAGTCAACCTCTTAGCAGCTTTGATAAAGGTGTCATTTAACTACACTGTGAAAAGAGATGAGTGTCCAGAAAACTATTGTCAGAAGTTGCCAAGTAAATAGTCACATTAATAGGATCTCAGATAAAGTCTGTGGACAATATCCACATGTAAAACTCCAGAATGTTCATAAGTTCCACAAGGATGAGTATAGGCTTGTGGGAAAATTCTACCACACAAGATATTCTGCTTTGCTTGGAATATACCTCACAGGTAAAGCACAGCAGCTATACAATTCTGCTCTGGGCACTGGGTGTCCTTCTCCATTTGTGTCCTTCATATGCTTTAAGTTTAGAAGCAACTGTGAATCTTTAGAGTGGCTGTACAGTATTCCCCTAATTACTTAGCTGGTGGGTCTCCATTTGTAAAAATCAGATCAACAAAATGCTAAAGATAAGACGGAGTATTAATGCAGTTCTTCTCTGCAGTTTGCAGTTTGTGTTTAACAGTGGCCTCCATGGTAGCGGAGCTGAAGACTGCTGGATGAAGCTATAGAGTTGGCCTAAGGCACAAGTCAGCATATGTTCTCATTTGTGATTTTATCTTATGCGAACAGGTTCTTCCCTGCCTGTTGGAGAACAGAACGCTCACAATGGCTGAATGTATGTATGTTGGATTCAGGCCTTCCTGGAGGGTTTGGTAAATTACTGCTGCTGCTTCTGTAAACAACTGAGCTGTTTTCAGATCTTTATCTTTTCTGACTTCTATTATGGATGAAGTGCTACAGTTTTAAAAAATCAGGCATTGTTTGGCATAACTTGTGGTGTGGTGAGCGAGGCTGAGAGAGAGAGAGAGAGACACGCTCCACAGGATAGGCGGATCACATTCTAAGACCACCAGACCTACAACTGGCTAGTGGAGATCTCCTTTAGCTGAGCAATAAAAATCGTGGATTGTAATCTCGGATGTCCTAGGTCGACGGCTCACTTCTGCCATCTCAGTGAGGAGCAGTAGAGAAAGTGTGGGAGCATTGCCCTGAGTGATTCATCACCAGTAAGATAGAGGTACATTGCATTATTATTAAATTAAATTATTAACAACAACCTGTCTGTCTATGACCTGAAAGTGAATTAACTGCTGAATGTGGTGCATCCCATTTTAGCTGATCTTTAGTTTTTTGTTGTGAGCTGCTGGGTCCTACAAAAACAAAGAGAAGTGGTTGTGGAAGTGTGAGACAGTATGAAAGAATACTACTTGTGAATGTTGATCTGAAAGAAAGAAAAAACTCAGGATCATACCTGCAGCATGGAACCTTCCTCTTAATTAAGTATCCACAATCAAATTTATGGGAATATTGGGATTGGAAAATTGTACTGGTAGACTAGTCCTGAACTTGAAGAATCAGGCTTTTGGATGGGATATATACAGTAGGTGTTGTAAATGCCACATGGGCTAGATGGGCATCCTGGCCAGAAGAGGGGATGGTTCCTTATCCAGATGGGAGGCTCCTAACAGGCAGATAGGCATCCTGGACAGGGAAGAGAAAGGGATCAGACCCGGAAGGAAGGACCAAAAGAGATGGACATACAGCCCACTGAAAAGAGAAGATGTTGCTAGGGGTTTTTTACTTCCACAGCATGCTAGATGGCAGTGGACCTGGATATCAGTGCCCGGTGGGAAGCCAGCAGGACATGCCAGGAAATGTAGTCTGGCAAAGTAGCCCTGCTGGGATCACTGGGAGCCGCCAGATAGTGCTGCAGGGAGACAACTTCCTTGTTATAATGGACTTTCACATGACCTGGAAGTGCTTCCATCTGGAAATCGCCCTGGCACAGGAAGTACTCCTGGATCCATAATGAAAGGGACCACACTTCCTTTTCCAAGCGAGTTGAAGCTGGGAGGATGGAGAGCAACACTCAACTGGAGGAGGGTAGTGCAGTTTTGAGAGGTGAATTGTGGAGAGAGAAAATCTGTGCTTGTGTTACAGTGAAGGTATTATGTTGAATAAAAAACATCCTTTATTTGAACCCGGGACTCTTGGTTTTTTTGTGTTGGGGGTTTGGACCATTGGCACCCTAGTTTCTTTCACATTGTGCATGTGAATACACTATTAACTGTAACACACTGAATGTTTAAGACAAATGACCTCCTTCTTGTGATGGTCAGTGAAGACAACCAGACACAGAGTTCTCGAAATGTGCTGCTCACCTGGTGGGATATTCAGATTTGGCACTCTTGCAAAATTCAATAGAGAGCAAATCAGAACTTGTATTGCCCTTTAAGTGATCTGAGCACATTATGGAGCACATCGACATTTAAGGTAACTATTGTTCACAATCATTTTATTGTTGACTGGCCACATTACCTGTCAAAGACATGTAATAAAATACATTTAAAAATATAACCTCTCTTGATTGGCACTTCCACTGTCAGCCCGGACACAGACAGGCAGACACCAATACGTCCAACACACACTTTTATTTACACTATTTACAAGTCTAAAGTCCTGCACAACACACAGTACATCTGCACCAATCACCCTTCTTTCCTGGGCCTTCCAATGGTCCTTTGCCGCCTCCATCTTCCTTCCCGGGCTTAGTCCTCTTCCTCCCGACTCCGGCTGATGACTGGAGGGAGGCGGCCCTTTTTAGTCCCACCCAGATGTGCTCCAGGTACCTCCTGATGAGCTTCCTGTGGCACTTCCTAGTGTGGCGGAAGTGCCGCTTGAGCACCCGGAAGCACTCCGGGTGTCCCCGGTATTTCGTCTGCCAGCACCTCCAGGTGTGGTGGAAGTGTTGACATCCAGGGCTCCTTACTTGTCTGGGCGCCCCCTGGTGGTGGTTGCCACAGGCCCATATAGGGTTGAGCTTCCATGCTCAGTTCCCGTGGCCTCCAAACAAACCAGGGCGGCTGCCCTCTTGTGGTCCGGGGGAGGCACAGTTCCTCTCCTGGTCCGTCTAGGCGTCGCGACTGGGCACAGCCACCAGCTGACCACCACAACATATAAAATTGTTATGTTTCTGCCTAAGAGTGAAAAATATTGCAAGCAACGAAGAAAAGTGAATAAGTGACCAGGAGCCTTGTGTATAAATGGTGTATACGCACAAAAATGCTGTGTAAGCCCGTTTCCACGCTCATATTGCTATGTATAAAACCTAAACTTGGCATAAAGCCACACACATATTCACTCCAGTTAAATGCATGGTGTATGCAAGTTCTCCGCTCGGTTTTGTAAACTGGCAGCACCCAGCGTCAAAGCAGTACTTTTGTTTCAGTGTCGTTTCCCTTTCTTTTTTAGATCCACATCCCTGACGCGGCTTTATCAAATATGCTGAAATTAACTGCATATTGTTTATTAGTTTAAGGCATCTAATTGTAATTAACCTGTAACATAATATAATGGTCCACAGAATGGCCCAACTATTCCAAATAGCATAGCTGCTTTAGCATTGTTACTGTCAAGTATTTATCCCACTGTATCTGAGTGTGGAATCACAGCTCTACAGCAGCTGATCAGAAAAAGAATTATCAGTGTACAGCATCAAGCACATGCTGCCTCAACCATGCTGTCTATTTGAACTGCTCTCATACAACAAACGCTTCAGAGCCTTTCCTGTACGGACCTTGCGGTTCACAAACAGTTTCATCCCAAGAACTATAAATGCACTCAATCAGTCCATCAAGTGCTCCTTGTAGAACTGTTTGTACTGATAAGTGCAATTACCTCACTGTAAACTTGCGATACATATATATAATATTGCACAACCGGCGCCACTTTATAAAGCATGTATTTACATATGATGACGATATCATTTTTAAGATGAAATGCAGCAAAATATGTTTATTACATTATACAGATAAAATGTTAACATCATTTAAATAATCTACATTGTTAATAATTAAACATGTGAGGATACGGTGTCGCAGCGCTACCAAGGAGCCGGTGCTCCAATCACGGATTGTTCCTGCCTCGCTCTGTATTCTTGCTGGGGGTGGCACGATACTGGAAGGATAGATGGATAGAATAATTAAACATGTACTATGAAGATATTTCAATGTTCCTTAAAAGTTTTAAAGAATTGGCGTTCTAAGCTTACAGATGACTTAAAATCTATTACAGAGCTGATTGTGTGGCGATTGGGTATTTGGAGAAAGAAAAGGAAGGACAGGAATTGGGGGTTAGTACGTTTGAAAGAGACAGTACTGCTGCAATAAATTATTTCATCGAAGGTAGTGCACGGTGCAGCAAGCATCTTGCAGCGCAGCAAGCAATCTCTGGACTCATCACTATCACTGCGCCACTGTGTTCCCATATTTAATAGCATGCTTTAATTCCTATCATCATGAAAATTATATCAAGTATACATCTCAGTATTTAAATTATTCAGAGAGCTGTAATATCATGAATGTAATGGACTCTATGTCCTGTCGAAGGGAGAGAAAGCCTGTTTAAGAAGCACATAGTGATTCACACACATAGAGCACATAGAAGAACACATACAAAACAAAGCATTTAACATGCTACTTTAGTTATGATGGGATTTGACAAACTAGTAAATTAAACGATTTTAAGATGAAGTTAACGATGTTCTACTTTAAAGACAAAATAAACTACATGATTAAAGTGGAAATTTCGAGATTAAAGTTGACATTTCAAGTTTTTTTCCCACTGTGTCCCTAATTTTTTTCTTTTCTCTGTACCCTAATAAGCTTCCATATGACACTCAGACGGTGGGCTACGACTCGGCTTTTCACGGCGACTTTGATATCTGACCGCTTCTTTTTGATTTTGGGCACTGTGCGACTTTGTGAACTTGAGCTTTTGAGTTTCTCCAACACTCTATGTCACTCGATCAACTTTCTTTTTCTGTTTATACCACTGTTTAAACCAACAAATAGTACGTTTTTCCTTGCCTCCACTTGGTATTCGCTGAAATTCTTCTGTTCCACCCCCCCCCCCCGCTTTTGCCATTGCCTTTTCACAGAATGCTGAGCTTAAGGGCTAGTTGGCAAGCTGGGAAGTTGGCGAATGCACAGATTTAATCATCCAGATTTTTTTGTGCGTACTAACATTTCCGCTTTTGTCCGTACACCATGTTTTAGTGTGAATTCTACGCACGGCGTTATGCATGAGGCCCCAGGAGATGTAACATCATGTACAAACAGGCAAGGATCTAAACCACGATATCCAGTAAATCAAAATGTTGGAGCCAAAACACTCAACTGAATTATAGTCAAAAAGGTCAGGGCAAAGGATCAACATGCTGAAAACTAAATTCAAAAAAGCACACAGGAAGGTTTTCAAAGTACCTGGAACCGTGGACAAGCGGGAAGTGCATAATGTGGACCTTTATGCCATTGAGGCAGTGATGTCAAGTTTAATGCTTCCAGTCACCCTAACATAGCAACTTGACGTCAGCTATAAACAAATGATTATTTTTTGTAAATTTTGTACTTTTGCCCAGCTTCCATTTTTGATCTCTTTCGATGTATTTTGTATTTTATTGATTTCTATCCTTTCTCTACTATCAATCTAATAGTGCCTCCAGTTATAGATCAGATATGGAGCATTAATGGGATCCCTGATTACTGTGGGGTATTTAGCACGTTGCTCTACAAAAATTTTAAATAGTAGGCAACCCAAAAAGATCAGGAAGCCCAACAGCAGACAAGAAAATGAAGGCGACTGCTATACAAACCAAATGTTTCCATTCCTCTTCAAGACTTTAAATTAGTTTATGAGAATACAGATCTCTTTGGTTATTCCATGGGTTCCTTTCAGCTGTACTTATTGGCCATTAGTATGGCATTTAGTTGACTTCACCCCCTGTTTATTGCATTTCTTTACTTCTATTTATTTACGCTCTGCCTACTCAGTGCAAAATCCAATTGCTGGACACAATAGTTTATCAGTGTTTTGTTTGGTAAAGACAAAAGGAGAGAAAAGCAAAGAAATTTAAAAAAAAAGTTTATTTGTGGTTAGGATAAAGAAAAACAGACTGATTTTATTTTATAGTAAACCTGGACAAAAGCAAAGTTAAAGTAGATTTTTTGTTTGGAGCAACAAAACAAAACTTTTAATTCAACTTTTAACTTTAGTTCATTCTAATGTCACCTTTTATTTTTTGTTTTGTATAAATGCATTTTTATTTTACTGAGTCAGTACTTTAGTTACAAGGAAGATGCAACATGGCTTTAGGTCTAATAGTTGCACAGACTCAACAGAGACAAGGCAGCTGGTTTTTAGACAAATGGTCACCAAATGAACAAAAGAAACACACAGCCACCTTGGTGTTCACTTGGTAGACAAAAATAATATCTCATGGACCTTCCAGTTGGTTGACTGGAGAAACACAAGACTTCCACTGCTATGCAATGCAAAGAAAAACTGTTATCTGGGAGATTGAACAGACAAAAGACCACACTGGATGGGCAGGTTAAGAACTGCATCCAGGGACTACTGGTTTGAGATGATTGGAGCCAGACGTAAATGGATTAATAGGGACAGGACTGCTTAGTCAAATGCACACATTTTCTCATTCTAAAGTCCCAGGTTCCTTACCCATCCAAACACCAAAAGATAGATTAATTTTGAAACACACTAACCAAGTCCAATATCTTTTCAACCAGTCATTAGTCCTTTTTATTTTTTTCTGTTATTTGAAGGAGACACCTCATTTTCTGTAGTCTCATTTCAAAGCACCATCAGGCATTCAGTTACATGAGTGTATAACAATATGGCATCACTGATGTCACATGTAAAAGCACATGCTCATCAGATGCAACAATTCAGGATTACAGCACACTCTGATTAAGTCAATGTGCTGATACAAATATTGAATCAAACAACAGAAACAAACTCCCAAAACCTGTGGAATTAGAAAAACATTCCACATAAACTTGAAATTGATCTGGAGGCAAAATACTCTAATTTTTTAAAATTTTATTTCATTACTTGTAACTGAATGTCTCACAATTGTGAATGTCCGCTGTTTACTCCCGCTCCTTTCTTCAACTCCAGGTGGTAGGATTGGTGTAATTTAGTGCCATTTCATTGCTTGCCGCTTGTCTTGATCGGCACATTTACAAGACAAAAGATGCAGACGGAGAGGTGCGAAGGGATTTAAGGTGGGCATGATTTACGAGTTTTTTCGTAGGCTTTGGTACTTCTAGTGTTTAAAAAAATGTTGCGTTGCTCAGGGCTGTTTCTAGGGAACAGATTGTGCTGTGCTGGCAGACAGTTCAGGTGCTGCTGTGGTGCCCAACATAAACATTTGTTTCTGCTCTGATCCACTCCAGACAATTTTTTTCTAAACAAAATAAAGATAGGAATCTCTACATGGGGCTGCAGTAATGCACCCTAACCACTAGAGAGCACACTAGGACCTTGACTGGACAACCTATCCTAAGAAACGGCCCCGTACCTGGCTATGAAAATATACATTTTAAAGTTTTATTGTAACTTGCCATATTTATTTCACCCAACTTTAATTATAACCCTATTTGCAAGGTGAACAGTAGTGAAGCCTGAATCCAAGACACAAGCAGGCCAGTCCTATATAAACAAATCAGTATTTTTATTCCTAGAAAAAGCATATATCCCATATACTTCCATTATAGACAGGTTAAGCCAGTAACCTGATTGTTGTGGCTGAGCGATACATGACTGAAGTAAACCATGAGCTGGATTTGTCTCATTGCTCTCTACTCCAACATCTGCAATAAGATGCTACAGATGTTCTATCAAACGGCTGTGGCGAGCACCCTCTTCTATGCAGTGGTGAGCTGGGGAGGCAGCATAAAGAAGAGGGACACCTCACGCCTGGACAAACTGGTGAGGAAGGCAGGCTGTATTGTAGGCATGGAGCTGGACAGTTTGACATCTGTGGTAGAGCGACAGGCGCTGAGCAGGCTCCTGTCAATCATGGAGAATCCACTGCATTCACTAAACAGTATCATCTCCAGACAGAGGAGGAGCTTCAGCGACAGACTGCTGTCACTGTCCTGCTCCACTGACAGACTGAGGAGATCATTCCTCCCCCACACTATGCGACTCTTCAATTCCACCCGGGGGGGGGGTAAATGTTAACATTATTCAAAGTTATTGTCTGTCTGTATACCTGCATTGTTATCACTCTTTAATTTAATATTTTCTTTATCAGTATGCTGCTGCTGGAGTATGTGAATTTCCCCTTGGGATTAATAAAGTATCTATCTATCTACAGTTAGGTCCATAAATATTTGGACAGAGACAACTTTTTTCTAATTTTGGTTCTGTACATTACCACAATGAATTTTAAATGAAACAACTCAGATGCAGTTGAAGTGCAGACTTTCAGCTTTAATTCTGTGGGGTGAACAAAACGATTGCATAGAAATGTGAGGCAAATAAAGCATTTTGTTAACACAATCCCTTCATTTCAGGGGCTCAAAAGTAATTGGACAAATTATATAACTGGAAATAAAATGTTCATTTCTAATACTTGGTTGAAAACCCTTTGCTGGCAATGACAGCCTGAAGTCTTGAACTCATGGACATCACCAGATGTTGGGTTTCCTCCTTTTTAATGCTCTGCCAGGCCTTTACTGCAGCGGCTTTCAGTTGCTGTTTGTTTGTGGGCCTTTCTGTCCAAAGTTTAGTCTTCAACAAGTGAAATGCATACTCAATTGGGTTAAGATCAGGTGACTGCCTTGGCCATTCAAGAATTTTCCACTTCTTTGCTTTAATAAACTCCTGGGTTGCTTTGGCTGTATGTTTTGGGCCATTGTCCATATGTATCATGAAACGCTGCCCAATGAATTTGACTGCATTTAGCTGGATTTGAGCAGACAGTATGTCTCTGAACACCTCAGAATTCATTTGGCTGCTTCTGTCCTGTGTCACATCATCAATAAACACTAGTGTCCCAGTGACACTGGCAGCCATGCACGCCCAAGCCATCACACTGCCTCCATCGTGTTTTACAGATGATGTGGTATGCTTTGGATAATGAGCTGTTACACGCCTTCTCCATTCTTTTTTCTTGCCATCATTCTGGTATAGGTTGATCTTGGTTTCATCTGTCCAAAGAATGTTTTTCCAGAACTGTGCTGGCTTTTTTAGATGTTCTTTAGCAAAGTCCAATCTAGCCTTTCTATTCTTGAGGCTTTTGAGTGGCTTGCACCTTGCAGTGCACCCTCTGTATTTACTTTCATGCAGTCTTCTCTTTATGGTAGACTTGGATATTGATACGCCTACCCCCTGGAGAGTGTTGTTCACTTGGTTGGCTGTTGTGAAGGGGTTTCTCTTCACCATGGAAATGATTCTGTGATCATCCACCACTGTTGTCTTCCGTGGACGTCCAGGTCTTTTTGCGTTGCTGAGTTCACCGGTGCTTGCTTTCTTTCTCAGGATGTACCAAACTGTAGATATTACCACTTGTAATATTGTAGCAATTTCTCGGATGGGTTTTTTTCTGTTTTCGCAGCTTAAGGATGGCTTCTTTCACCTGCATGGAGAGCTCCTTTGACCACATGTTGTCCGTTCACAGCAAAATCTTCCACATGCAAGCACCACACCTCAAATCAACTCCAGGCTTTTTAATTGTTTAATTGATAATGACATAACGACGGACTTGCCCACACCTGCCCATGAAATAGCCTTTGAGTCAATTGTCCAATTACTTTTGAGCCCCTGAAATGAAGGGATTGTGTTAAGAAAAAGCTTTAGTTGCCTCACATTTTTATGCAATCGTTTTGTTCACCCCACTGAATTAAAGCTGAAAGTCCGCACTTCAACTGCATCTGAGTTGTTTCATTTAAAATTCATTGTGGTAATGTACAGAACCAAAATTAGAAAAAAGTTGTCTCTGTCCAAATATTTATGGACCTAACTCTATCTATCTATCTATCTATCTATCTATCTATCTATCTATCTATCTATCTATCTATCTATCTATCTATCTATCTATCTATCTATCTATCTATCTATAAAAGATGTTGCAATGAAAAAAATCCTGAGCTCATTTCCACAGTTTATCAATTAGTTGGTACTGTACACACACAAATCGCTCTCTGCCTGACTCTCTGCTCAACCAAAAGCATAAGATACATTAATTCTAGGCTGAAGAATTTTACATTTGAATCCACTGTAAGCACTTAAAAGAAGCAAAAAGTTAGTAGTCAACTGTGAGTAGTAGGCTTACAAGTAGATAGCAAGTATTCAGAAAATTTGAAGTAACTTGTAGTGCCACCAATCAGCTGCCATGCATTTAACAAAAAACAGGAAATAGGATTGTTAAATGTTGTTAGAAAAACACTCAATATCCTTCAGTTTATTTTCTAACCAACTTAATCCTCTCAAGAGTTGTTAGGGGTGCTAGTAGCTACCCCAGAAGCACTGGGCCCAAGGCAGGAGCTAATCATGAATGGAACTCCATTTAATCACAGAGTGTACACATGTGAACAACCACCAACCCACTAAAACGTCTTCACATCAAATCATATAAGGGTTGCCAAATAACCCAACATGAGTATATTTGAGACGTGAGTGGAACAGTTAAAAGTTACCGGCTGTTTGATTGTAAAAGTGTCTGCGAAAGACACTTTAGCCTCCAAATGTTCATTCTTATTGGTGAACATGTTAAACCTTGAAATGCTTAAATTATTAACCTTGTTTTACATGTACACCCTGCAATACTTACCTTACCAAATTTACAGGTTTGATTTTATCTTTACTCATTGGTCAGGAAGAGCTGACAATCAATGAACGCTCATCCGGAAGGTCAATGCATATAATGCAGCAACAAGTAATAAAGAACGCTGATGTTTTGAACTTTACAAACTGAAGAGTAGCTATTTGGTCTGATGACTCATGTTATAAATACCACAGCAGAAAGGAAAAAAACAGGGCTATTTTTAATACATATAAATGATTTGGATAGGAATATAAATAACAAGATGGTTAATGTGGGGAGGATGAAAGACACTATCTAAATCAAGTGGACTGTATGGTAAACTGGTGCAATAAAAACTCTCTCACTCTGAATGTAAAAAAGACCAAAGAAATGATATTTGATTTTAAGAGACAGAAATCTGTATGTTCACCTATTCTAGTTCTAGGAGAGGAGGTAGAAATAGTGAATGAATATAAATACTTAGGAACTTACCTAGATAACAATCTTAACTGGAATACAAATACAAAAAAATTATTTTCTAAATGCCACCAGCGCTTATTTCTCCTCCAGCAGATTATGAAGTATGCAGCTAAAGTTATTGGGGCTGATGTAGATGATTTGACTAGTGTGTGTCAGAGGGAAATGTTAAAGAAACTGGAAATCATCTCAACTGATCACAGACATCCATTACCATCCATCCATCCATCCATCCATCCATCCATCCATCCATCCATCCATCCATCCATCCATCCATCCATCCATCCTCTTCCGCTTATTCGAGGTCGGGTTGCGGGGGCAGCAGCTTGAGCAGAGATGCCCAGACTTCCCTCTCCCTGGCCACTTCTTCTAGCTCTTCCGGGAGAATCCCAAGGCGTTCCCAGGCCAGCCGAGAGACATAGTCCCTCCAGCGTGTCCTGGGTCTTCCCCGGGGCCTCCTCCCAGTTAGACGTGCCCGGAACACCTCACCAGGGAGGCGTCCAGGAGGCATCCTGATCAGATGCCCGAGCCACCTCATCTGACTCCTCTCGATGTGGAGGAGCAGCGGCTCAACTCTGAGCCCCTCCCGGATGACTGACATCCATTACATGTAGAAGTAAACTTCAGTAAATCAGGAAGGATAGTTGCTTTGAAAACCCGCACAAATCGCTCCAGAAACTCCTTACTTCCTAGTGCCATATGACTTTTCAATAAGAAATATCGGAGATAATGTTTAAGGTTTTGATATATATCCTGTAACCTTTTTTTTGGTGTAAATATGTATTATCTAACTGCCTTACCTTAACCTTTCTTATTTCTATTTGTCTGTTTTATTTCATTCTGTCTGTTATTAGATGCAACTGAGAAGGCAAATTTCATGTTTTCTTGTGTAAACATGACTAAATAAAGAAACCTAAACCTAAACCTAAACCTAAATTTTGCAGATTACACCAAGACAGGTGGATTAGAAGGTAATCTAAAATCCATTGAATCATTATAGTGGGTTTTGGAGAGCATACAGGCTTGGGTAGATTTGTAGCAAATGAAATTTAATGTCAGTAACTGTAAGATAATACACACAGGAAGTAAAAATGTTAGGTTTGAATACACAATGTCAGGTCTGAAAATCGAGAGTGAACTTTATGAGAAGGATTTAGGAGTCGTAGTGGACTCGACACTATCAACTGCCAGGCAGTGTTCAGAAGCCATTTCGAAGGCTAACAGAATGTTAGGTTATATAGCACGATGTGTGGAGTGCAAGTCCAAGGAGGCTGTGCTCAAGATTTATAATGCACTTGTGAGGTCTCATCTTGAGTACTGTGTGCAGTTTTGGTCTCCAGGCTACAAAAAGGACATAGCAGCGCTAGAAAATGTCCAGAGGAAAACGACTAGGCTGATTCCAGGGCTACAGGGTATGAGTTATGAGGAAGGATTAAAACAGCTGAGCCTATACAGTTTAACCAAAAGAAGATTAAGAGGAGACATGATTGAAGTGCTTAAAATTGTGAAGAAAATAAGTACAGTGGATCGAGACTGTTATTTTAAACTGAGTTCATCAAGAACACATGGACACAGTTGGAAACTTGATAAGGGTAAATTTCGCACAGATGTTTGAGAAATTTTTGTTTTCACAGAGAACCATAGACACTTGGAATAAGCTACCAAGTAGTGCAGTAGACAGTAAGACTTTAGGGATTTTCAGAACTTGACTTGATGTTAATTAATGGACAGGACTGGTGAGCTTTGCTGGGCTGAATGGCCTGTTCTCTTGTAGGTTATTCTAATGTTCTAAAGTAAAGTTTATGTTAGAGAAGTCTGTATGACCAGCTAAAATTATGCAGCCAAAAGCACTACTGTAAATTGATATAAATTGAATTAATTTGCCAAACACGTATTGCTTGGACTCTGGAACCAATCTCCTTGAGAGGGGCTGGACTCTGTACCACTCTGGAGTTGCCCCCGGTGAAAGGCGCCGAGCGTGTGTGGGCAAACTTATTGCCCTCCAACTTGGAGCCTGTACATTGGGGTTTACCCCGGTGGACAAGAGGGTAGCCTCCCTCCGCCTTCGGGTGGGGGGACGGGTCCTAACTGTTGTTTGTGCGTATGCACCGAACAGCAGTTCGGAGTACCCACCCTTTTTGGAGTCCCAGGAGGGGGTGCTAGAGGGCATACCTTCTGGGGACTCCCTCGTACTGCTGGGAGACTTCAATGCTCACGTGGGAAATGACAGTGAGACCTGGAAGGGCGTCACTGGGAGGAATGGCCCCCCCGATCTGAACCCGAGTGGTGTTTTGTTATTGGACTTCTGTGCTCGTCACGGATTGTCCATAACAAACACCATGTTCAAGCATAGGGGTGTTCATATGTGCACTTGGCACCAGGACACCCTAGGCCTCAGTTCAATGATCGACTTTGTGGTCGTGTCGTCGGACTTGCGGCCACATGTCTTGGACACTCGGGTGAAGAGAGGGGCGGAGCTGTCAACTGATCACCACCTGGTGGTGAGTTGGCTTTGATGGTGGGGGAGGATGCTGATCAGGCCTGGTAGGCCCAAACGTGTTGTGAGGGTCTGCTGGGAACGTCTGGCAGAGCCCCCTGTCAGAAGTAGCTTCAACTCCCACCTCCGGCAGAACTTCGACCATGGAGGTGGGGGACATTGAGTCCGAATGGGCCATGTTCCGTGCCTCTATTGTTGAGGCGGCTGACTGGAGCTGTGGCCGTAAGGTGGTCGGTGCCTGTCGTAGCGGCAATCCCCGAACCCGTTGGTGGACACCGGCGGTGAGGGATGCTGTCAAGCTGAAGAAGGAGTCCTACCAGTCCCTTTTGTCCTGTGGGACTCTGGAGGCAGCTAATAGGTACCGGCAGGCCACCGGTGGTTGCTGAGGCAAAAACTCGGGCATGGGAGGAGTTTGGGGAGGCCATGGAGAACGACTTTCAGATGGCTTCGAGGAGATTCTGGTCCACCGTCCGGCATATCAGGAGGAGGAAGCAGTGCAGTGTCAACACTGTATATGGTGGTGATGGTGCGCTGCTGACCTCGACTCGGGACGTTGTGGGTCGGTGGGGGGAGTACTTCGAAGACCTCCTCAATCCCATTAACATGCCTTCCAATGAGGAAGCAGAGCCTGGGGACTCAGAGGTGGGCTCCCCCATCTCTGGGACTGAGGTCACGAGGTGGTCAAAAAACTCCTTGGTGGCAGGGCCCCGGGGGTGGATGAGATATGCCCAGAGTTCCTCAAGGCTCTGGATGTTGTAGGGCTGTCTTGGTTGACACGCATCTGCAACATCGCATGGACATCAGGGACAGTGCCTTTGGATTGGCAGACCGTGGTGGTGGTCCCCCTCTTTAAGAAGGGGGACCGGAGGGTGTGTTCCAACTACAGAGGGATCACATTCCTCAGCCTCCCTGGAAAAGTCTATTCGGGGGTTCTGGAGAGGAGGGTCCGTCAGATAGTCGAACCTCAGATTCAGGAGGAACAGTGTGGTTTTCGTCCTGGTCGCGGAACAGTGGACCAGCTCTACACCCTTAGCAGAGTCCTGGAGGGTGCATGGGAGTTTGCCCAACCAGTCTACATGTGTTTTGTGGACTTGGAAAAGGCGTTTGACTGTGTCCCTCGGGGAATCCTGTGGGGGGGGGGGTGCTCCGGGAGTATGGAGTACCGGACCCCCTGATAAGGGCTGCTCAGTCCCTGTACAACCGGTGTTAGAGCTTTGTCCGCATTGCCGGCAGTAAGTCGAACCCGTTTTCAGTGAGAGTTGGACTCCGCCAGGGCTGCCCTTTGTCATCGATTCTGTTCATAACTTTTATGGATCCAAGACCATGGTCCTCAGCCAGAAAAGGGTGGAGTGCCCTCTCAGGGTTGGGAGCGAGATCCTGCATCAAGTGGAGGAGTTCAAGTATCTCGGGGTCTTGTTCATGAGTGAGGGAAGAATGGAGCGGGCAGGCAGATTGGGGGGGGCATCCACAGTGATGCGGGCTCTGCATCGGTCTGTCGTGATGAAAAAGGAGCTGAGCCGTAAGGCAAAGCTCTCAATTTACCGGTCGATCTATGTTCCTACCCTCACCTATGGTCATGAGCTATGGGTAGTGACCGAAAGAACGAGATCGCGAATACAAGCGGCTGAAATGAGTTTCCTCCGCAGGGTGTCTGGGCTCTCCCTTAAAGATAGGGTGAGAAGTTCAGTCATCCGGGAGGGGCTCAGAGTAGAGCCGCTGCTCCTCTGCATCGAGAGGAGTCAGATGAGGTGGCTCGGGCATCTGATCAGGATGCCTTCTGGACGCCTCCCTGGTGAGGTGTTCCGGGCACGTCCAACCAGGAGGAGGCCCCGGGGAAGACCCAGGACACGCTGGAGGGACTATGTCTCCCGGCTGGCCTGGGAACTCCTTGGGATTCTCCCGGAAGAGCTACAGTGGTGTGAAAAACTATTTGCCCCCTTCCTGATTTCTTATTCTTTTGCATGTTTGTCACACAAAATGTTTCTGATCATCAAACACATTTAACCATTAGTCAAATATAACACAAGTAAACACAAAATGCAGTTTGTAAATGGTGTATTTTATTATTTAGGGAGAAAAAAAAATCCAAACCTACATGGCCCTGTGTGAAAAAGTAATTGCCCCCTGAACCTAATAACTGGTTGGGCCACCCTTAGCAGCAATAACTGCAATCAAGCGTTTGCGATAACTTGCAATGAGTCTTTTACAGCGGTCTGGAGGAATTTTGGCCCACTCATCTTTGCAAAATTGTTGTAATTCAGCTTTATTTGAGGGTTTTCTAGCATGAACCGCCTTTTTAAGGTCATGCCATAGCATCTCAATTGGATTCAGGTCAGGACTTTGACTAGGCCACTCCAAAGTCTTCATTTTGTTTTTCTTCAGCCATTCAGAGGTGGATTTGCTGGTGTGTTTTGGGTCATTGTCCTGTTGCAGCACCCAAGATCGCTTCAGCTTGAGTTGACGAACAGATGGCCGGACATTCTCCTTCAGGATTTTTTGGTAGACAGTAGAATTCATGGTTCCATCTATCACAGCAAGCCTTCCAGGTCCTGAAGCAGCAAAACAACCCCAGACCATCACACTACCACCACCATATTTTACTGTTGGTATGATGTTCTTTTTCTGAAATGCTGTGTTCCTTTTACGCCAGATGTAACGGGACATTTGCCTTCCAAAAAGTTCAACTTTTGACTCATCAGTCTACAAGGTATTTTCCCAAAAGTTTTGGCAATCATTGAGATGTTTCTTAGCAAAATTGAGACGAGCCCTAATGTTCTTTTTGCTTAACAGTGGTTTGCGTCTTGGAAATCTGCCATGCAGGCCGTTTTTGCCCAGTCTCTTTCTTATGGTGGAGTCGTGAACACTGACCTTAATTGAGGCAAGTGAGGCCTGCAGTTCTTTAGTTCTTTGTCCTGGGGTCTTTTGTGACCTCTCGGATGAGTCGTCTCTGCGCTCTTGGGGTAATTTTGGTCGGCCGGCTACTCCTGGGAAGGTTCACCACTGTTCCATGTTTTTGCCATTTGTGGATAATGGCTCTCACTGTGGTTCGCTGGAGTCCCAAAGCTTTAGAAATGGCTTTATAACCTTTACCAGACTGATAGATCTCAATTACTTCTGTTCTCATTTGTTCCTGAATTTCTTTGGATCTTGGCATGATGTCTAGCTTTTGAGGTGCTTTTGGTCTACTTCTCTGTGTCAGGCAGCTCCTATTTAAGTGATTTCTTGATTGAAACAGGTGTGGCAGTAATCAGGCCTGGGGGTGGCTACGGAAATTGAACTCAGGTGTGATACACCGCAGTTAGGTTATTTTTTAACAAGGGGGCAATTACTTTTTCACACACGGCCATGTAGGTTTGGATTTTTTTTCTCCCTAAATAATAAACACCATCATTTAAAAACTGCATTTTGTGTTTACTTGTGTTATATTTGACTAATGGTTAAATGTGTTTGATGATCAGTAACATTTTGTGTGACAAACATGCAAAAGAATAAGAAATCAGGAAGGGGGCAAATAGTTTTTCACACCACTGTAGAAGAAGTGGCCGGGGAGAGGGAAGTCTGGGTATCACTGCTCAAGCTGCTTCCCCCACGACCCGACCTCGGATAAGCGGAAGAAGATGGATGAATGGATGGATGGATGGATGGATAGATGGATGGATGAATATACAGTAGATCTCTTTGGTTATTCAATGGGTTTCTTTCAGCTGTACTTATGGGCCATTAGTATGACATTTTACTTGACTTCACCCCCTGTTTATTGCATTTCTTTACTTCTATTTATTTACACTCTGCCTACTCAGTGCAAAATCTAATTGCTGGACATAACAGTTTGTCAGTGTTTTGTTTAGTAAAGACAAAAGGAGAGAAAAGCAAAGAAATTTAAAAAAAGTTTATTTGTGGTTAGGATTAACAAAAAAGAGACTGATTTTATTTTATAATAAACCAGGACAAGAGGCATCAGGCATTCAATTACATGAGTGTATAACAATATGGCATCACTGATGTCAGATGTAAGAGCACATGCTCATAAGATGCAACAATTCAGGATGTGTAAGAGCCATTTTCCTAGTTATATAAGATTCATAAATATTTTACTAGATGACAATACATAATCTATGGGAGGTTCATAAGACCCCCATAAGTAGAATTGTATTGGTATATTCTTGCCATTTCTAACAGCTTTGAGTAAACATTATGCTTCAGTTAGTGACAGCCTTGCCATGTGTAAGGTGTAGAGGCATACGGTTTTAAACTGTGACCATGCGTAGGCACGTACTCGTGCTAACGGGGCTACAGGCCAATTGAGTGTGTGAAGTAACTTGTGCTTATTTAAGCGCAAAACCATACGTTTAAAGCGTACAGAAGAAGAAGCTAAGCATCTTTAAGTATAGAAAGAAGAAGTAAAGAACTTTTAAGTACAGAAATATCTAAAGTTTCTCAAGAAAAGCTAAGTTTAGAGAAGATGCATTTTTCCTTTTTTGCCTTTTATTCTACATGTGTAACTATTTTTTCTTTTATTCTTGTGTGGATTATTTACTTTTAACTTTCACTAAATATTTTTAAAACTAACTTTTGGACTGAGAGATTTCTTTCGACGCGCGTTTTACCCATGCTTGATCTCGTCTTATGCTTCGGCGGCTACACTAAAGTTTAAAACTTGCCTAGGATTGAAACCTACCTAAGATTGAAAGCTTGAAAATTGCCTTGGATTATAAAAGGAAAGTAACCTGCATGTTCTACACCTGAAATTGGACTGCGATGAAAGAAAGCAACGACAACTTGAAAAAACTCGACAGGTACATTTAATCTTTGTCTTTGATCTGAGTAGGACATATTTGAGAATTGCTAGTGCTCCTCGCGAGACTGTATAAATTAAAAAGGAGTTGTAAAAGGAGCCTTGTGGGATCATCATGGCATCTGAATCCGGAAGCCAGTATAAATATCATACACCAAACGAACATCTGAGTGGTGTGAGTGGAAGTCGAGACGAATATGACGTCACAAAGGACCATCTCCATGACGACAGAAAGCCGTTCAATTCAGTGACAACTAAACTTCAATCAGAAATGGATTACAAATACAATTATATCGTCTGATGAAGAACATAAAGGATGTACAACAAAACAAATTTAACTATGACAAAGTAGACATAATTATCAATAATCAGTTCCTCAATGTGAAAATGGAATATAAAAGGTTAAGCAACAAACTTTTATCCTTCCAGAGTAACGAAGATACATGGAAAATGTTACAAAAGGATTTTGATGCTAAAATGGGGACTTTTGATATATTTATAGGATGTACAATGAGTTGGATTATGGAAGTATTCCAAAATAAAATCCTCAACCAACAACCTGATTTTTCTGCTAACCAATTCAGGGATTACAGAATGAAAGATGACATTTCTCCTACAGTTTCTGCAAAAACTAAAAGTCGTACATGTACAGTGAATACTTCAGTCAAAGACTCCCAAACCTCTGCAAAAATTAAAGTCGTACAAGTACGGCGGCTACTTCAAGTAGTGCCATCAGATCATAAGAGGCAGCACATGCTGTGCTGTTAGCTAAAGCAGAGAACGAAAGAAGGCTACAGGCTCTAAATTTTGCGGAAACACAGCTAAGAGCCAAAAGAAAGACTGAGGAAGCACAATGAGAGGCTGAAAAAGCACAGCGAGAAGTTGCAAATACAGTTGAAAGCCAAAAGAGAACTTGAAGAAATACAGTTCAAAGCTAAAAGAGATCAATTGGCGTTGGAAACAGCTACCACAGAATTTGATGCAAAACTGAGAGCTCTTAAAAGACGCAATCAAAGCTCCGATAAACCAAATTCTTATAATGTGCCTCCGAAACCAGATGTGAGAAATAAAAAGCCACAAGATGCAAGTATTTGTGGCTTTCCACGTAACAATGAAAGTAAAAACAATCCTCAGCAACTGCTTTATGATCAACAAAATAAAGCACCAAAATCTCTTCGATAACCACATTATGAACAGCGCTACGATCAACAGAAAGAACAACAGTATGAGACTCAAGTGCTCTTTGTGCCATACAGAAAGATTCCAATATTCCAATATTTGACTGTGATCCCTTGAAATATGTGGACTTTATAAGAGCATTTGACCGATATATCGATGAAGTAATATGGAATCTGTGAGACGTTTTGGCACTGTTTACTAAAGGTTCACCTCACGAGATTGTTAAAAACTGTAAATACTTGTCACCGTTAGAAGGTTATCAAAAGTCTTTATGGAAACCAGCTATGGAAAGGAGAAGGTCTGAGCGATTATGCGAACCTTCTTAGCGGATGTATGAACATTATGCCCAACATACAAAGTGGACATCAATTTGAAAGTAATGATAACCTTCGTACTATAGTCTCTGAACTTCTTCAAGACCCAAAAGCACCGTTGCAATGCAAAGTTCAGAGTATTGAAAGTACAGAGAGTAGGCGAGCGAGCCACTCTCGCTGATCCAGTGAACTTTCTGGACGAACAGACAACGTCAGCTTTGAACCCTGTGTGCGGCTCAATTCTACAAAGCCATACCTTCGAGAAGGAAAAGGAAAAGACTGATCAAGAGGAATATCCTTTAAAAGGCTTCCTGAGAGAAAGCAGTTTTGCTACAAACTTTTCTGCTGCTGACGAAAAAAGGGATACAGACACCTCGTCGGAGACGGCTGGACGTATAAGCGGTAAGCACTGTCTTTTTTGCAATGAAAAGCACGATCTTGGCGAATGCAGTGCAATTCAGACACTAACTTATGAAAGTAAAATTGACTTTTTGAAATCTAAAGGCTTATGCTTTAAGTGCCTTAAACAAGAACATCTTAGCAAAGACTGTGAAGAAAAGATTAAATGCCAAATGTGCACTCAGTCACATCCAGTAATTCTGCATATGAATAAGGAAAAAGGCACTGATGATAAAGCCACACCTTCTAAAGAGGAGAACGCTAAGTCGGAAGAGAAGAACGTTTCTTCTGCCTATATTTCTGTTGAACCATTACAGACTTGTACTGATAACGGGGCCGGTAAAGAATGTGTCTTAGCTGTGACTCCAGTTAAAGTTAAGTCTGAAACGAGTGAAAAATGTGTAGAAACATATGCTCTAAAAGACTCTGGCAGCTCTGCTACATTCTGCACAGAAAGTTTGCAAGAGCAGTTAAATCTTTCTGGAAGAAAGTCTCACATCTACATCAGTACTGTAGAAAGAGACAAAGTAAATAGACAGAAATTAGTAAAGTGTACAGTCTTAATGGAATTACAAGTCTGGGGGATAGAAGAAAACACATTTTTTGATGTACCAGAAGTGTATACACTGAACTCTATACCAGTGAAAAGGGAGAACATCCCTAAAGAAAAAGATGTCAAGAAACTGTCTTATCTAAAAGACGTGCATCTACCCCAGACAAATGCTGACCAAAGCAATAATATTGTAATTGCAATTCTATTATTAATATTGTTGTTGTTAAGTACAAATGCCCGCAAAGTCATGGAGCCATGGCAAATCATACACAGTGAAGATGAAAGACTTTATGCTGTAAAAACATTCCGTGGGTGGATTGTTAATGGATTGATAAAGGACTCAGACAAAGAAAGACTGCAAAGTTATTCAGTCAATCATGTGACAGTAATGGAGATAGAACAAATGTTACTCCAGCAATACAATACAGACTTTCCAGAACACAGCTGTGAGGAAATGTCACAGGAGGACATTGAAATCTTGTGCATAGTTTCAGATTCCACCAGGCTAGTGGATGGACACTATTGCATTAACCTGCCTTTTAAAGATGAAACTCTTAAAGTGCCAGACAATCATTGCATTGCAGAACAACGCGCTATTGGACTTAAAAGGAAACTTAACAAAGTATCCAACATTCCATGAGAATTATAAAATTTTCATGAAAGACATTTTAGATGAAGGATATGCCATCAAGGTACCCACTGAACAGAGGACCCTAGAAAAAGAGAGGGTGTGGTACATACCCCCCCACGGAGTATATCATCCAAAGAAAAATAAAATCAGTGGTTTTTGACTGTATAGCCACTTACCAAGTCTTTTCCCTAAATTAACAGTTACTGAAAGAACCTAATTTAACTAATACACTCATTGGAGTTCTTACAAGATTCAGAGAAGAACCAATTGGTCTCATGGCAGACATTAAATCAATGTTCTATCAAGTGAAAGTTCCAGAAAAAGACATGGATCTTCATTTTCTGTGGTGGCCTGAAGGTAATCTAAACAATGAACATGAGGAATACAAAATGACAGTGTATCTTTTTGGTGCAACTTCATCACAGAGTTGTGCTTCTTATGCCTTAATAAGAATAGCAGAGGATGCAAGAGGCACAGCTCCAGAGGAAGCAGTTAACACTGTTAAATAATTTCTGTGTTGATGACTGTTTAAAGTCAGACGCTACAGAAGAACAAGCCATAAAATTGTCCAAACATCTTCAAACCCTGTGCTTAAAGGGAGGATTTTATCTTACAAAATGGATAAGTAATAATAGAGCACTCTTGTCGTCTATCTATATTACTAAACAACAGTTTAATTTATGCACAGATGGCGGACACACCGAGGCGCATGCACACAGCGACTCAGCGCCCCAGAGTCAGTAGGTGGCGCCCAGACAACACAACCTGTAAACTAAACTTGCTCTAATCCACTGTGCCAGCAGTCAGTGTGGCATATTTGGATCACATGACGGTAATTCAGTATTAAAAGTAAGTTGAATTATGATTCCTAATAGTAAACGACGTCTACCTAACAACACAGCCACAGAACAACAAAGACGAGACCGCATGGATGAAAACAATAAACGGAGGCTCCTACAACGCGCTTCAAAAACACCAGACGCAAAGAAGTCACGGCTCCACAATGAAAGAGCTCAACTAACAGAAATACAAAAACGAGCCCGTATGGATAGACACAATGAACGAAGGCGCCCACAATGTGCTTCTGCAACAGCAGAGGCAAAGGAGTCACAGCTCCAAAAAGAAAGAGTTCAACTATTAGTAATACAAAAACGAGCTCGTATGGCTACGACCTGTAAACTAAGCCTGAGGTACAGCGTGTACAAACCCAGCGGCTTCCCAGAGTCAGTAGGTGGTGCCCAAACCACACAACCTGTAAACTACACTTGCTCTAATCCACTGTGCCAGCAGTCAGTGTGGCATATTTGATTCACATGACGGTAATTCAGTATTAAAAATAAGTTGAAGTATGATTCCTAACAGTAAACGACGTCTACCTAACGACACAGCCACAGAACAACAAAGACGAGACTGCATAGATAAAAACAATACACGCAGGCTCCTACAACGCACTTCAAAAACACCAGACGCAAAGAAGTCACGGCTCCACAATGAAAGAGCTCAACTAACAGAAATACAAAAACGAGCCCGTATGGATAGACACAATGAACGAAGGCGCCCACAATGTGCTTCTGCAACAGCAGAGGCAAAGGAGTCACAGCTCCAAAAAGAAAGAGCTCAACGATTAGTAATACAAAATCGAGCCCGTATGGCTACGACCTGTAAACTAAGCCTGAGGTACAGCGTGCACGCCAGGTTGTACAGTATATATGCACAGATGCCAGAGGCAACAGGCAAGTCGTTCACACTACCACCGCTGCGAAAAGTGAGACTGCATGGATAAAAACAATACACGAAGGCGCCTACAACGCGCTTCTGAAACACGCCTCATGACTAGCAGAATCGTACGTCAACGTCGCCGCCATACTGTGAGTGGCACTGCTGTGGAGTGAAGTGGACGCACCCACCCTCCATGATATTTCATCCCTCCAAATATCGGAGGGAACAGAAAGTGATTACCATTCTTGGATTTGCGATTCTTTCAAGAATCACGGGGTTACTGGTTCCTGAAGAAGACAGAGCAATAGATCAAAAAGACTTAGACTTAAGTCATGATTTGCTACCAGTTGAAAGAGCTTTGGGCGTTCAATGGTGTACACAAACTGACAGTTTCAAGTTTCAGGTAAAGCTTGAAGATAAGCCTGCTACCAGATGTGATATTCTGTCAGTGGTCAGTTCAATATATGACCCACTTGGATTTTTAGCACCAGTCATACTGCCTGCTAAGCTTATTCTAAGAGAACCGTGTAAAGAAAAATATGCTTGGGATCAAGAAGTGGAAGTTAAGTACATCCGGCAACGGAAAAAATGGATGGACAACTTACAACTACTTGTGGATTACAATGTAGACAGGTGCATTAAATAATGACCGCACAAATGCATCATTTTGGAGATGCTTCAGAAAACGGGTATGGCACTGTTTCCTACCTCCTTCTGACTAACAGAGAAAATAAGAGACATTGCTCATTTTTAATAGGGAAATCAAGAGTGGCACCACTAAAACCTGTCACTATACCAAGGTTAGAACTTACAGCAGCAGTGGTTGCAGTTAAAATGGACAAAATGTTAAAACAAGAACTACAGATTCCCCTGCAAGAATCAGTCTTTTGGACTGACAGCACCACCATACTAAGGTACATTGCAAATTAAAGTGCACGCTACAAAACTTTTGTTGCCAACAGAATCGCAGTGATAAGAAAGCACACACAACCCTCGCAATGGAGGTATGTTGCATCTTCACAAAATCCTGCAGACCAGGCATCAAGAGGATTAACAATAGAAAGCTTCACCAAAAGTAAGACTTGGATACAAAGCTCAGACGTCTTGCTACAGCCAGATCATGAATGGCCTAAGAGACCGGATGAAGTGGACCTGTCTACTAACGACGATCTTCGGAAATCAAAAGATGTGTAGTAAATTTTGCAAGTGTAGAAGAAAAAATCAAACCAGTAAAAAGACTTGTGGAGTACTACTCAAAATGGTTCAATTTAAAGAAAGCAATAGCTTGGTTCCTTAAGTTCAAAGAAGTGCTACTGCGTCTGAAAGGAGAGAGGAAGGCAATTCAATATTCAGTCAGTCAATCTGGACACAGCCCTGAGAAACAAAAGACACTAATCTCAGAAAATATGAAGGAATACAAACCAACAATGAGGCTGAAGCCACTGTCTCTAGATGACTTGTCTACAGCAGAAGACGCACTTATTCGCCTCAGTCACCTACAAGCTTACCCAAAGAAGGTTAAAGCCTTGCACAAAAATCAGCTTGTAAAGAAAGATAAAATCAACAAACTGGACCCAGTCCTGGAAGAAGGAATATTGAGAGTTGGAGGAAGACTCAACAAATCTGCTATGCCAGAAGAGGCAAAACACCCTGCAATCATTCAGAAGAATTCACATATTGCTACTGTCATTATGCAACAAGTTCATAAAGAAATTGGACATTGTGGGCGTAATTACAAGACGCTACACCCTGTAACTCCTGGGTAAAGGGTCAAATCATTAAGACAATGCCAGATGCAAAAGGGGCAGTCAGAAGAGTTTGTGTGCAGACCAAGACCAGCACACTGGACAGACCTGTGAACAAACTGGGCCTGCTCCAGGAAGCAGCAAATGATTGAAATGATTATTTTTTTCTTTTTGCATGCTTAATTTTAAGATTCTTAAGCTTAGTGGTTGTGTTTTTATAGGAGAATTTAAGTTTTAAGTTTCTTAAGTTTGGTTTAAGTTCAGTAAAGTAGTAAAGGCTCTTATTAAGTAATGTTAAAGTAATTGATTTCTGCTCTAGCATAAACAATTAGGGGCCGGATGTGTAAGAGCCATTTTCCTAGTTATATAAGATTCATAAATATTTTACTAGATGACAATGCATAATCTATGAGAGGTTCCTAAAACCCCCATAAGTAGAATTGTATTGGTATATTCTTGCCATTTCTAACAGCTTTGAGTAAACATTATTCCTCAGTTAGTGACAGCCTTGCCATGTGTAAGGTGTAGAGGCATACACTTTTAAACCATGACCGTGCCTGGGCACGTGCTCGTGCTAACGGGGCTACAGGCCGATTGAGTGTGTGAAGTAACTTGCGCTTATGTACGTTTAAAGTGTACAGAAGAAGAAGCTAAGAGTCTTTAAGAATAGAAAGAAGAAGTAAAGAACTTTTAAGTACAGAAATAACTAAACTTTCTCATAAAAGCTAAGTTTAGAGAAGATACATTTTTCCTTTTTTTTGCCTTTTATTCTATGTGGTGTAACTATTTTTTCTTTTATTCTTGTGTGGATTATTTGCTTTTAACTTTCACTAAACATTTTTTAAATGAACTTTTGAACTGAGAGATTTCTTTTGACATGCGTTTTACCCATGCTTGATTTTGCCTTATGCTTCGGCGGCTACAAGGATTGCAGCACACTCTGATCAAGTCAATGTGCTGATACAAATATTGAATCAAACAACAGAAACAAACTCCCCAAACCTGTAGAATTAAAAAAGATTCCACATAAACTTGAAATTGACCTGGAGGCAAAATACTCTAATTTTTTTAAAATGTAATTTCATTACTTGCAACTGAATGAATTCATTCAGTTGTGAACTGAATGTCTCACAATTGTGAATGTCCGCTGTTTACTCCCGCTCCTTTCTTCAACTCCAGGTGGTAGGATTGGTGTCATTTAGTACCATTTCTTCAGCCACTTCTTCCGAAGTCGTATTTCTAACTGTAACCTCTGGTTTCCTCTTAATGTTATAAATGTCCCAGGTCTCAGGCAGTAGTCCTCGATTGAAGAGAAAGGAAGACAAATGTGACACAGCCACAATAATCCCAAGGGACAGCACCATGGACAGAGTTTTGTATGGGAAGACCTGCACATAAACCCCATTGACAACTTTGCAGCCCGGATACTTTATAAAGGGAGGGATGTGGAGTGCTGACAGCCCTGCTCCCAGTGTCAGGACCACTTCCACCAGAATGCCCACAATAACTCCATAGCTGTTTGATGATGGAACAAAGAGGACGCAAACCAGTGGAGCGAAATTAACAGCAAATGAAATCTCTACACTCAGGAGCCAGAGACCATAAATTGAAGATGCTGCCATTCCTAAGCCCATGCCAGTGACTCCAAAGATAAGGATTGTAATTCGGATCACCCACATTACCTCTATGTCTGATGCCTGGAAGGTAAAAAAGTAAACGTGAATTAAAAAAAAATGTCAAATTAAATTGATCTGTGTAGCTTTTTATCAGACTGGATGTTTTGGTGTGGAGGTTTTCAAATGACATTTATCTGAGGAAGGGGTTCCACTTATTAGTCTGAAGACCGAAATGAGAAAATCAACAAAATACTGGGACCCAAGAAAATTATTACTACCATGACAGCAGAGCCATATATAATGTAGACAGATAACAATGGCCATATAGTAAAAGCAGTGAACATTTTTCTTTACATTCAAGCATATTTCTCACCAATTATTAAAAGACAAAAATCTAAAGCAGACTTATTGACATTGAAAACAATAATGATCATTCAAAACAGAATAGATTGCTGGTGTATATCACTGCTAATGTAAATGCGTTATGTAAATTTAAAAAAAATGAGAAAATAAAATTATTTTGTTGAAAGGGGGAGGGGCAAATATATGATTTTTTTCAAAAGATAGTGTGATTGGTCACTTAATTTAGTCACATGACTCATGGCAGTAAATAAGTAATAAAAGAAGTCAAAATATAATTAATCAATGTATTTATTAGCCTGGCTTTAAAATGAGTTCAACCTTTCTTCTAAATAAGCTTGCAAACTTTTGAGCATATTCTGGTTTTCATGAAACAATTCAATCAACTGAGTAAAGAAGTGGAGTCGCATTGCTAAAGTATTACTAATTTACTAATAAATTGTTATATTTACTATTTACTAGTTTACTAATTCTTTATTTGTATTTTATATGGGTGATGGGATAAATCTTGATGAAGAATTTAGTGGACAGTCTAGCCTGAAAATAGTCAATGCTACCAACTGCAGAAGGCTCCCCTCTACTGCCTGTCTCACCCTTTTGATATTCTCTTCTGTTTTTACAGTTTTCAGTGGTCCAACAAACACATCATTCTTGCTATTCGTAAGTTGAAATTTATCAAACCTCTTTAGAATGGTGTTATGAGAAAGAATTCATCCTTGTTGAAGCAATTTAAAATTAATATGAAATCTTTGCACATCTGTCACATATATGGATTCAATGTACTGTATGCCATAATGGCAAAAACATGATGAGGCCCCTACAATTTGACTGTGGCCACTAAAACTAAATTTAGCATATTACCCTGATACAGCACTCTATATACCCACACCCTATTGGCTCATCCCCAACAACTCCCCAAAAATCATCACACCTTTCTGCAGGGCCCTTTATTATCATTTTGACAAACTAGCGATACGGTCCTTTCACCTCACCAGCTTGTTTGTGTCGTTCCCTCCTCTCTCTCCCTTTCTTATACATTCCTTTGGTCGTAAGACATGTTAGTTTGATTGTAAAACAGTTTGAGTGAGGGGTGGTGGTGTCATGGGGAATATTTATTGGAATATGGAATATTTATTGCATTTTTGTGCCATAGAACTAATAGCTCTCTGTGATGCATCCAGCGGTGTTGTTTATTGTAAACATTATTAAAATAAATTGTATACCAAATAGATGGCGCTATATCACTCGCCACAGAATTCACACATGCTTAGATGAAATCGGGTAGTTTCACTACACAGTCACGTGGAGAAACATCACAAACTTGTCTGGGGCCCAATATACTGTAGATTGCAACCCATGGTTTAAGAAACACTGATCTAATGCATATTTCTTTTGCTTTGCAAATAGCAATTCTGTCAAGTAGTCTTACCTACCTTACCTGCCTACCTTTATTAATGAGGTTGCTGGACATGAAATGATTCAAAACGTTAGGGGAGAAATGTTATGTGCTCTGTGGAGCCATTTTTTTACTATACAGTAATCCCTCGCTATATCGCGCTTCGCCTTTCGCGGCTTCACTCCATCGCGGATTTTATATGTAAGCATATTTAAATATATATCGCGGATTTTTCACTGCTTCGCGGGTTTCTGCGGACAATGGGTCTTTTAATTTCTGGTACATGCTTCCTCAGTTGGTTTGCCCAGTTGATTTCATACAAGGGGCGCTATTGGCAGATGGCTGAGAAGCTACCCAGCTTACATTTCTCTTTCTCTTGCGCTGACTTTCTCTGATCCTGACGTAGGGGGATTGAGCAGGGGGGCTGTTCGCACACCTAGATGATACGGACGCTAGTCTAAAAATGCTGAAAGATTATCTTCACGTTGCTATCTTTTGTGCAGCTGCTTCCTGAAACGACATGCTGCACCGTGCTTCGCATACTTAAAAGCTCGAAGGGCACATATTGATTTTTGTTTGTCTCTCTCTCTCTCTCTGTGCTCCTGATGGAGGGGGTGTGAGCTGCCGCCTTCAACAGCTTTGTGCCGCGGTGCTTCGCATACTTAAAAGCCAAACAGCCCTATTGATTTTCCTCTGCCTTTATGACAGTCTCTGCTCCTGACTCCTTTGAAGAGGAAGATATGTTTGCATTCTTTTAATTGTGAGACGGAACTGTCATCTCTGTCTTGTCATGGAGCACAGTTTAAACTTTTGAAAAAGAGACAAATGTTTGTTTGCAGTGTTTGAATAACGTTCCTGTCTCTCTACAACCTCCTATGTTTCTGCGCAAATCTGTGACCCAAGCATGACAATATAAAAATAACCATATAAACATATGGTTTCTACTTCGCGGATTTTCTTATTTCGCGGGTGGCTCTGGAACGCAACCCCCGCGATGGAGGAGGGATTACTGTACTGGCACTGGAATCTGCATAGAGCATGTACAGCAAGGTGTCCACTGTGCTGTATTAAATGAAATGAGTGTGTTTATATATTTGTATTACAAAAAATACAATTTTGGGCTGCAAATGTAAACATGCTATATGGATCTTATTTTAAATGAGGGAAAATCCTGATTCCTTTGCGGGACCATTTTTTTTTTATATTACTTGTAACACTCTGACTTACGGTCCTTGAAGAAAAGTAGTGAATGCACCTCTTATGAAAAGCAACACCCCAGGTCACTCCACAGGGGTTACTGCAATGTCATTTACTGCCATCCAATGTTGCTGCAGTTTTTTTCCTGCTAACATACCACATATTCGACAGACTTTTTCTGTTGTGCTTGGAGTGTATGACTGGTGCTTGCGATGAAAATGATCAGTCGACCTCTGAAGTGTGCTTCATTGTCTTCAGAGCTTACCACACTTCTTTTCCTGTCAGCAACACCACATGGGTTTCCTGCCAACCATGACATGTGTCTCATGGCAAGCAGTGATATGGACGCACACTGTGACTGATAGGAAAGCCACAGTGCTACACATTGATTCTGACCTAAAAAAGCACAGCGGTGTTCACTGCTGAGCAACATGGGCACCTTGGGTTCCTGACAGGAAAAGACGCATGGTGAACTCTGTTGACAGCGAAGCACATTACACAGGCCAACTGATTCTTTACATTGCAAGCACCAGCCGTTGCCTGCTTTGAGAAAGACGTGGAGCCCAGCTTTGTGCCCGAGGTGCCCTGCACATCCAATTCATGGGTAGTTGTACAAGTGTCGCAAGTGTTCTCATCCTTTTAGATCTGAGTGCAGCATTTGATACCATTGACCACAATATTCTTAAAAATTGCCTTGGATGGATGGGTCTCTCTGGCATTGTCTTAAAATTGGTTTGAGTCCTACCTGGCAGGTAGAAAATTCTTTGTTAGTTGTGGTAATTATACTTCAAACACACATGATATTCTTATGGTGTTCCACAAGGATCTATCATGGGTCCACTGCTCTTTTCGATTTACATGCTTCCATTAGGTCAGATTATCTCGGGGTATAACATATGCTACCACAGCTATATTGATGACACACAGCTGTATTTTTCAATAGCGCCTGATGACCCTGACTCTCTTGATTCACTGACACAATGTCTTATTTGTGTTTCTGAATGGATGAATAGTAATTTTCTCAGACTAAATAAGTATAAAACATAAATTTTAGTGATTGGCAAAAATGGATATAATGAGGGTATTAGAAATAAACTCAATCCATTAGGAATTAAAGTCAAGACAGAGGTAAAGAATTTAGGGGTAGCTATTGACTCTGACCTGAATTTCAAATCACATATTAATCAGATTACTAGGACAGCATTTTTTCACTTAATAAATATAACAAAAGTTAGACCCCCTCATAACATTGCAAGATGCTGAGAAATTAATCCACGCTCTTGATTTCTGTCGGCTAGATTACTGTAACGCACTCCTCTCAGGACTACGCAAAAAAGACATCAATCGATTGCAATGAGTGCAGAATGCAGCATCTAGAATGTTAACCAGGAAAAGAGAATCTGAACACATTTCTCCAGTTTTGATGTCACTACACTGATTACCTGTGTCATTTAGAATTGACTTTAAAATACTGCTTATGGTTTACAAAGCCTTAAATAATCTCCCTCCATCTTATATTTCGGAATGTCTTACACCTTACACCTCAAATTGAAACCTTAGATCTTCAGATGAGTGTCTGCTTATAATTCCAAACTAAGCTAAACTTAAAAGAAGTGGTGAGGCGGCCATCTGCTGTTATGCACCTAAAATCTGGAAATAGCTTACCAATAGAAATTCGCCAGGCTAATTTGGTGGCACACTTTAAAAAACTGCTAAAAACTCATTATTTTAATTTGGCGTTCTCATAGCTTTATTTTAGTTTAATCCTGATATTCTGTATATGCATTTAGCAATCATTTTTATCATGGCTCCACAATCCGTACTAACCTCTACTTTCTCTGCTGTTCTTTTTCCGGATTTCTGTGGTGGCGATCGGACCTTACTTTTATTCTATGTTAATTAGTATTGCCTAATTTTATTTTTTATATTTTGTCTTTTTTCTCTTTCTTCATCCTGTAAAGCACTTTGAGCTACATCATTTGTATGAAAATGTGTTATATCTATAATAATAAAAGGCAAAGCCCTCACTGACTGACTGGCTCACTCACTCACTGACTCACTCATCACTAATTCTCCAACTTCCCGTGTAGGTGGAAGGCTGAAATTTGGCAGGCTCATTCCTTACAGCTTACTTACAAAAGTTAGGCAGGTTTCATTTCGAAATTCAAAGCGTAATGGTCATAACTGGAACATATTTTTTGTCCATACACTGTAATGGAGGAGGCGGAGTCACGTATCGCGTCATCACGCCTCCTACGTAATCACGTGAACTAAAAACAAGGAAGACATTTACAGCACGAGTCACACGCGGGAACGAAGGTAAATGACGTTAATTTTTGACTGTCTTTTAATACTGTGTAAGCATACATATTAACACATGTGCAATTAAACGTGTGCATTTACGGGGTGATTTCTCAGGCTTAAAAGCTCACCTTTTATCAAACGCGGGAAGAAAGGTAACTGACGTTGTTCACTGTCTTTTAATACTGTGTAACCATACATATTAACACATGTCCAATTAAACGTGTGCATTTACGGGGTGATTTCTCAGGCTTAAAAGCTCGCCTTTTACTAAAAAGGTAAATGCAAAACTATTTTCAATCAGTTTATTGAAACGCTCCCGTTAAGGATTGCAATAACATATTCGCGAGATAAAAGAACGAAGTAGGGGGAAATGGAGGAACAGCCGCAAACAGCGAAGAGCAAAAAATTAATTAAACAATTGAGAACGGAGCGAGTTAAGCATACAAGCATGTTCATAAGGGAAACAAAGCACGGTGTAAAACGTAAGTTTAAATTAAGTTTATAGAAACGCTCCCGCTGTGGATTGCAATAACATATTCGCGAGATAAAAGTTTAATGAGAAGACACGAGGTATAAACGAACCACACGCCGTGGCGCAACGTTAGGGGCAACAGTTTCAACCATTCTATGATCTGCTTCTCGCAACTGAAAGACGGCACATGGCGGATGTTAGCCGACTTGCTGACCGCAACGTTAGGGGCTTCAACTATGGCGCTGACGCCACATCTCAGTGCCAACACTTTGCAGACTGTACTTAAAAGACACGCCCTCCTCACTGGACAGTTAAAAACACCAATCAAACTAACGATGACATCAAGTATTACCCAATCAAAAGTAGGAAAGGAGGCATCTTCATAAAATGCGTGTGGGATGATTTGCATGAGACGCTGCTTTAAAAAAAAAATGATAAAAAAAATACGGGATAAATCCCGTCCAGTATTGATTCAAAACGGGACGCGCAATTTCATTCTCAAACGCGGCACGATTCCGTATTTTAAAGGACGGGTGGCAACCCTACAGTGCCAGGTAACCACCCATACAATCAGATTGTGATTCAGACTAGGAATGCAATGAATGTAATTACCCCGATCTACATACAAGGCGAAAGTCTTGCAACATTCAAAGATGATGGTTTGGGATAAGTACACCATACAACATAAAAGAGCTTATGAAGCCTTGAACCGAAAAAAGCAAGATCTCAGAGATCGTAAAAAAAAAAATAGGAGGTAATGTCGTTTTACTCGCTGTAGATTTTACTCAAACATTACCAGTTATTCCACGAGGGAGACCAGCAGATGAACTCAACGCGTGTTTAAAATCCATGCTTCTCCCACGCTCGGTTATATGTCGCGTGTTCTCGGGTAGGTGCACCAAAAAATGTATACATTTAAGCATGTAATGGGCAAACAAAAAATGAGGTATACCCGAAGGCACTGCAGTAGTACTTAATGTAACTTTACTTCTTAAATGTTAATGTTTTACTGTTTAATAATTTATACGCTTCTTATATGTTGTTCAAATTCTTTTATCAAAATACCACTGACAGCGCAATGCACGATAACATGGAGTGAATACACCATACGCATCCGCCCACGGCTGCCCTGCTGTGCGCAGATAGGAGTTGATTCTACAATAAAATAAAATAAAGATAAAAAGAGTAAAACAATCATCACCCATAAAGCGTGTGTGTGTGTATATATGTGTATATATATATGTTGATATGTGGATGTGTATATGTATATGTATATATATATATATATGTAGATATGTATATATATGTGTATATGTATATGTATATATATGTTTATATGTGTGTGTGTGTATTTTATATATATAAAACACAGCAACACTCATAACAATGACAACACAATTACATTGACAATCATGTTACGTTATTTTTAAAATGTTTCCTTTTTTTTTCATAACCTCTTTAACACACTACTTCTCAGCTGCGAAGCGCGGGTATTTTGCTAGTATATAAATAAATATTGTTGTTGTTGTATAACGGCATAAGCTGCTGACAGAGACCAAGACTTATGTCTGAGGCCCAGGGGATCATGAGTTTGTGCGACAGACAACCATTAGCATTTTATATATATATGGATAAGGCCATTGCAAGGTGTAATTAATGTCAGCAGCTCTTTAAAACACAATATTAAAGGTGCTATATAAGGCACTCACCTTCACCTTGACGATGAACAGTGAAATGAGAGTAAAGTGGATTAATTACTAGGAAAATGATTTCATAAAAGAAAGAAATCTGATCATTTGACTGACTGAAACTAAAGCAATTCAAAAACATCCCATACTGGACAACTAATGAACAGACAATTGAACAGAAAATTTGCAACTCATGTAAAGTCTAATTTTATCATCTAAAGGTTGTCATTTGCCATGCAAAAACCCTCGTAACCCAGGCTTTTGAAGCTTGATCTTGGTCTCAATCGACTGCTTATGTCATGACAGATGCCATGCGCCACATAAATTGGATGTCTGACTCCGTGAAATTTGGCTTAGAGTCCTTCTCACAACCACCAAAGATGAGGAAGCTTGCATCCCCTATCAGGAAGTGCACGGCCATGCACAAACAGAAAGGGGGTGTTGGCATGCAGTGTGCATTGTTGACATGGACCAAACCCCAGTGACATTGGGAGGAAAACCAAGGAAGTACATCCACAAACAGCTCCAATTGTGAAAGAAACTGATACACACACCAATGACACACAGGTCAACAGAAGGACACAAAATGAGTGTGGAACTAACCCTGACAATTTCCTCTGTAACCTCTGTTCAAAAAGCTAAGTCATACATATTATTTGGCCAAGAAAACAACACCTTCCATGGCCTTACCGCACCCTCGGCCCAAGCTGGAATCGTTTCACTGACAATGCATGACAAACAATAACACGGCAAGACACTGCCATATACAGTATACCAAACCACAAGATCAGTCTTAACTTCCTTAAGACCTGCATGAATAAACAATTTCAAACACATTACATACATAGCTGACATCCAAAACAGTGCCTACACCTTTAAAACAGTTGAGGACAAAAAAAAGCCCATACCACACACACACGTCTGACACCTAAACATAGTTGTTCAGATGAAACACTTAAACAAACACTTCCATGGCCTACAAATATAGACATCTCAAGCAGGTCCTCCAACTTCCAGGGAAAACTAGAAGGTTGGTGGCAGGATTGGCACTCAAGTGACTGTAAAAACCTCACACTGTTCCATTGCAACTAGTATGGTGCTGAGGTGTCACCATTGCACAGCTGCACTCAGGTTCTAATTTAGGATCCTGAGGTGGTTTGTCGTGCGGTGGGTACTGTATCACTGCATGCTCCCAACTTCTCCTCATTTCCTTACAAAGAACAGGATTTCATTAAAGCACACAGCCCTTACACCTAACCACACAATGTGGAACTGGGGGGAGCCAACCGAACCTGCCATAGTTTTAGCCTGTACTAAGTAATTCCAGCAAAACTGAGTCAACAGGAAAACTTACAATTTTCCTTAGTGAAAACAATCCCTAAACTATGCCATTTCTCAATCAGTCCAATTTACGCTATAGATAACATAATCTTTAAGACTCCTCCCTTATGCTCATCTCATCTCCAACCTTGTGGCAGTAATGACATAAAGAAAACAACTGCCATCACACTCTGCGACACAAATGATTTGATCAACAGGGACACAGTTTTAATGGCAGCACCTACAGAAGCGTCATGTCATCATAGATAGCAGCTTCTATATTTTTTCTTTCCTCAACTGGGAGGACCGCCAATTACAATGACAAGAGGTACAAACCAGATTGTGATGCCCCTGCCACAAGAAAATAGTCTGGCAGCCAGCCTGGTGAGCATTCCTGCCGAACTGGCAGCAACAGACGTTTTATGTTGATTGCTGTGTGGAAAAGTTGCTTTGTGTGCTTCTCAGAAAACTGTGTTTTATTGAAAAAATATTCAGCCTTCAAAGAGTTAAAAATGTGAAACAGACCAATGGAAGATACCACTTTTCGTTGAGTAAAAGTATTTACTGACTTTTATTTTTTATTTGGTGGGTAGACATTTATTCAAACCCACTATAATATAACTCAGTTCTAATTTTTCGCTTTTATGCCTGCTGTTTTGCCAATTTTTTGTTTTTGATGAATTGACTTTAAATCACCTTTATAACATTGCCAAATACTACAATTGGTGATGTCCTGAACTGCCACTTTACACAGGACTAAAGCCGTTACAGCCATGGTACTTCAGGATTTTGGGGTAACGTTTTATTAGATTCTTCCATTGCTTCATCTTTGTCTTTTCCATGCCCTATTCTATCTTTTCAATAAAAAGTTTCTTTCGTTTTCTACATTATGCCACCTCGGAGTACATTTTCCATTCCCTTATATTTCAGGATGACACAAACACATATGCAACATCAACAACTCCTTATCTTTGTTATGCGTGGGAGCCTCTATTGTTACCCTCTCATGACATGGTGCTTACATATTCAAATTTATTTTTCAACTTTATCATTACAGTGTGATGTGGGTACTTGAGTGGATAAAAAAAAAAATTTTATGTTCATTATAGGAATTATTGCAATTCTCAGTTTTGTCTAATCAAGTTTATAATCTTCCTCTGTTCTTGGTGCTCTTCTTCAGCTACACTTGGGGCACACATGGTAATCCGTCCAGACTCTGACCTTTCATTTCCTTTTCTAATGTGGAACTATCATCCAATATGGATGAAAAGTGGGAGTGTTGAAGTATTCAAGTATTAACCTTAATTTAGGTATAAATCAGTATAACTTCTGTGGTGGGTTGGCACCCTGCCCAGGATTGTTTCCTGCCTTGTGCCCTGTGTTGGCTGGGATTGGCTCCAGCAGACCCCCGTGACCCTGTGTTCGGATTCAGCGGGTTAGAAAATGGATGGATGGCTGGATCAGTATAACTTTTAAACTGTTAATCCTGTATATCTTGTACTTGTTATTAGCTGATTCTGTAATAGCAGTCACAGCATTGATCTTTGGGATAGCAATTGATAAAGAACTGAACAAACCAGCAATAGTAGAAAGGGGACTTTAGCAGAATTTTGCAGATGTGGTGAAAGCTGCTTGCTTGACGTGTAATCATGCAACTGGGGCATCACATGAGCATATAAAAGGAATGGTGCAAGGTCAGACGTACATTGGCAAATGCTGTTCTGCCCACTGTGTCTCTAATTCTGCATCTAGAATTATAAATAACTCCTTGATTCTCTAGACTCTCTAGATTCATTATCCAACCCACTATATCCTAACACAGAGTCACGTGGGTCTGCTGGAGCCAATCCCAGCCAACACAGGGCACAAGGCAGGAACAAATCCTTGGCAGGACACCAGCCCACCACAGACTCCTTGATTCTGTGAGTTAAATTACTAAGCCTGTTGTTTTTCGTCCACAGTGGACTACACTCCTTTCAATTCCCTTTTATTTGAGGACCAGAAGCCTGCATGTTCCACCAGTGTAGAATATTACAGTGATTGGATGTTTTACCTTTTTCCTGAGTATTTTTTTGTAGATGTTGCATGTAAAAATGGAACTGGAAGACAACAGAGCAGAGTCCACAGAGGACATCACTGCAGCAGATACCGCTCCGATGCCAATGATGGATACATAAGTGGGGCAGAGGTGCTCCAGCATGATGGGCATGATGTTCCCTGGTTCTCCCCTGTCCAGTGGTGTGGGAAGTCCATAACTGGTCATATTCCAGTCTGCATAAAGGAATGACAAGCAGTGTTAGTTACTGTGTGACAGTTACCACTAATGGGTAATCACTCAAATCTCAAGTTATGGCTTAAAAATCAAAGGAACTGTGAGGAAGACAGTGCATCTATCTGTAATGAAATTCTACAAATCTAAAACTTGTTAAAAAGTTATTACATGTTCAACAGTTTGTACATAAATTGATTATGAAAGTTGTATATACAGTGAAGTTTGTCAGGCCTGGCATAGGGTGGCTATGTCATTGGATCTGGAATTTTTTTACATGAATTATTAGATAATCTGCAAAGAAATGTAAATGGATTAGAATGTTTATGAAGTTTTCTTTGTGCTCTTTGTAACTGGAGTCTTTCTGAATATGATACAGCTGAAGGAGAGATAGTTACTGACTTTAGTGATACTGTTCTATTTGAAAGCTATGCTATATCAAATGCATTTTGGTCTTGCCCCATGAAATACTGTACATTATGAGATGCACCAAATGAACTATCAGGAAAATATGGAAAAATGGCTACTAGAAAAACTTGGAAAACCATTAATTCTGTGCATCAAAAAAATCTATCTATCTATCTATCTATCTATCTATCTATCTATCTATCTATCTATCTATCTATCTATCTATCTATCTATCTATCTATCTATCTATCTATCTATCTATCTATACATACATATATATATATATATATACATACATATATATATATATATATATATATATATATATATATATATATACATACATATATATATACATATATATATATTGTGAGATATGGCCGGCCATTCATCCCGGCCAATACCTCCAGGCCGCTAGATGGAGCCCTCCCTGTAGCATGGGAGTGCCCCAAAGACCAGCAGAGAATCATGGACAATGGAGTTTTTATTCCCAACCCTGCTGGACACCATGGAGGCCCACCAGGCTACGCTGCAGGGAGGCCCAAGGACTTGTATGCGCCCTATAACCCGGAAGTGCGTCATGATCATATGACCGGAGGGAACGACGTGCTTCCAGGTTGAAGAAAAGGACTTTTAATCTGACCCGGAAGTCATAGGGACTCATGGACTGCTGGACTGGAGCCACTTCCGGGTCGGGGAGTATAAAAGGACTATGGGAAAGCCCAGACATTGAGCTGAGCTGGGTGGAAGGGTGGCAATGCGTCTGGGAGAGGATGATTGGTTTGATTATTGATTATTGGAGTGTTTATAGTATTGTATGTGTAGTGTGGAGTGGAGGGTGCTTTGTGCACAGTATTATTATAAAATAAATAATAATTGGAGTTTTACCTGGTGTTTGGAGTGGTACCTGAGGGTTCAAGGGAGCTCTAGGGCCCCCTACTGTTATATATATATATATATATATATATATATATATATATATATATATATATATATATATATAGGTTTTACCAATTGTAACATGATGCATTTTGTCTCAGTGGGGAGCAAGCTGTTCTTCTTTGTCATGTGACTTGAGCTGTTCGCTTTATAACACCACTTAGAAAAGATTCATTTTTGATTTTGATTTTGAATCATCACTGACTGACCTAGCAGGTTGGCCTAGCTGGACTTTGAATGTGATTCTAGGGTTCTTATCTAGAAAAAGGCATCTTCCACCATGGATACCACCTCTGGTATCTGACTTGAGGTGAAAAGAATTGCCGTATAGACAGAGAACATTTGTGAGGCTCCAGAAGTGGTAAATACTCTATAAATTAAGACACAATGTAAACAGAAACTTGCTTGTTGATGCTGCCATTGCTCCAATCAGCAGAGATGGGATTCCCAAGAAGAAGCAAAACCCGCCCGACAGGAAGCATGTTATCTGTGCCACCTTACTGCTGGCTGAGGCCAGGACTCTCTGGTAGAAAGTCTGAAAACAAACCATAGCGAAACTCTGAAAAGCAAATTGAAAACGTGTGCATTAATGAAACTGTTATACATGTGAAAATGGTAGTTGTCAGCTTTTGTGATAAATCACTTAGTAATCTGAATGTCATGTTCTGACTGTGAGAGGTCAGACGAAAGCCTCATGAGTTGGTCTTTATTCTGTCAATTAAAGGGCAGCAGAATTTATGAGAGTACACAAAATAAAAGTGCTTTAAAACTGCAATATCAGTTTAAAGTGGCTCTAGAAGTGCATAGCCTCCTTTTCACATTTTATTGGACTATGGTATATTATCTTAATACATTGTCTTAGGATTATTCTTTACATTAATCAGCATTAAAGGACTATGACATCAACATCAATAGAAAATCCAAATATTTTCAGTTCATTTTAAATGAAAAAAGAGTAAGTAAGAAGTATATACAGAAAATAAGTCCTTCATTCTGTTAAAAAATGATACATGTTCATAAAGTAGAGCAAAATGTTTACTTGTGTGTACAAATCAACACACAACATGTTGCCACACTCAGGTGGTGTGATCTAAAGGTGGAAACTTCTGTCTACCTTACCTCAACCTGTCTTCCTTATCTAAAATAACTACGTTACCATTGATAAAATATTTAAAACAAATAAGCAAATCACAGGAAATTGACATTTCTGAGCAGAAACATGTGAAAAAAAAGAATTAAAGTTATATATATTAAAGTAAATAACTTGTTCATTCAGTACAAACTCTAAAATCTATACAGTATATGAAAACTAAAATTTACACATCTTTCTAGAGTATTAAAAAAGATGAAAATGGCCAATACCACAGGCACATTATAATAATCTCCAGTGTAACTGAATGTATTTATAAGTAAAATAATTGTATGGAGCAACAAAACTAAGCAAATAAATAAATACTCTAATAAATAAAAGTGCTGTGAATTGTCACAAGAAATAACTAATAACACAAAATATGAATATAGATAAATAAATGTGTCACAAAATATATATATATTTTTGCCTATTTCTCTCGGTATTTATTTACGTGTTTCTTCACTTATTTATTTCAGTATTGCTGCACACAACATGAGGTAAGCCCAGAAATGACAACTGCCACTTCTACTTGTCAAAATTAAGAGGGCGGGTTCTAGTGAGTGCTGTTTATTGATTGGTGAATTGTCTGTAGAGTGAATGCTTGCACTTTGTTTGATTTGGGAATCCTGTGGCTCATGCGCTAGCTTGAAGTTGTGACTGTGCGAAGCCGATACACAGAATTCCTGTGAGAAGAGATGACTTTAATTCAGGAAACTCCAAATTGATCGTCAGGAGTCTGCATCTGAAGTGACTGCTGTAAACGAGGTACTTGATGGCTGGAAGTTTACATCTGCTCTGTCAATGATTCACCAATCAAATCACAGGACTCGCTAGAGCCCGCCCTCACAACATAGACAACTGAAAGAGACGGTTTTCATTTCAGAGCTTATTTCATGTTGTGTGGGTGTTACTGAAATAAATGAATGAAGAAATAATTAAATCCAACTTAATAAAAGGACAAGTGTCAATGTGTGTGTCTGTGTATCCATCTGGTTGCTATGTATCTCTTATATGCAATTAGGTATGGGATTTGTAAAAACCTTAGCAATGATTGTGATGCATTTTATTATTGCAAATGTTTGTGATATACCATCTGTTGGATTGAAAAATGCAGCTGTTTTTATCACTGCATGCATTAAAAATATTTTATAAAACTCGTACCCAAAGCACATAAGATCCAAAAGCACTTCCAAAAAACCCAGTGTGGGGAACACAGGGCATGTGTAAGGGCAAACACAGGATCTTAACACAATTGAAAAAAATATCTATTATAAAAAAAAGAAAACTTGCAACGAAACAAGACTTTTTCCTAGGGTCGAGACGCGATCTTTTGAAGAGAGACAGACACTTTCACTTCCCATGAGACAGACAAGTCACGCCATACTTACAACCTTCAGACGCAAGTCCCGTGATACACATGCAGAGCAGGTCAGAGATAATGGAAATAGGAAAATTCAAAAGTCTCCAAAAATGAGAGTAAAGATCGCATTGGCGCAAACAATCTTAAAATATTACTTGGGGGAAATAACAGTGAAAGGAGATGGAATATTTAGCTGCTGTACAGGCTTTTAAATGTTCAAAGCTCTGCACCAAATGCGGATCACTCGGCACACAGCAGCAGCAAGCCAACAGCTTCTTGAGCAAAGAAAAGGTGAAAAAAACACCTGTTACTTGTTTCGCAATGGATCACCATTTAAGAGGGGTTTTGGAGGAGTGGCCGCGTCTCCTTGGGGTGCACTCAGCCACCCTCTTCACAACAGTGCCTACCACTGGTGGGATAGGCAAGTGAATTGCAGATCACACGTGATGGCAGCAGTAGCACACCAGCAGCTGCTCGAGCAAAGAGGAGTTTAAAGAAAATTTATTTGTTTCCCATTTTATCACCATTTAAGAGGGGTTTTGGAGAGGCGGCTGCTGGCAGGGGGGGAAAGAGGTTGGCGAGCGAAGCGAGCAGGGGGCAAGCCCCCTAGTTTTCACAAAAAATAATCTGTCTGAATTGTTAAGTGAATCAGCAGGACATTAAACCAAGGGGTAACATTTACCATGTTGACTATGCAATGCAAGGTTAAATGTTAGCCAGTGAAAACAACATCGAAACATCTAGAAATCTGTTTAAAATAACACACCTTTTGTGTAATATTTCTTGGCTGTTTATCACAAAGCACATCTGCTTCTTTGTTTCAGTTATCTATTTTCATCATAATAATGAATGCCCAGCTTTGTACATGTAGCATGGACACTTTACAGGGCATAAAATATAACAGCGCTGTTCTAATTAGGGCAAGGCAAACAAAATAGTCACCATAGTAAGCTTGGTGATGTAGCAGAATTGACTGTTGGCAACGTGTTGCATGTTGGATGGACATGCAAGTAAAAATTTCACTCTACTCTGTACATAAACACACTGCCAGACATTTTGGGTGCTTTTACATTTATGGTTTCTTTTTCTCCTTTTATGAAGATCTTTTTAATTAGTTTCTAGGATTATTCTACACAAGGCTGCTTCAACCTGATTATCAAATCTCAGCCAGGGATGCTCCTCTGGCTGACGTTCAAATTCATGCTGTTCATTTCCTGATTCTTTCATTTATGTTGATTATGAGCATCATTCATGATTTTTGACATTGCCTGTGTATGTAAGCTGCCTTTGTTATGTTCCATTTGTTTTGTGGGTAGCCCTCCAAGAGGCCAATCACGACTAGGAACCATCCTATAAATCTGGAGGGTCTTCCACTGTTCCTGGTGATATATTTCAAATGTGCTTAGAGGGGGTGAGTTCTTGTGCTTTTGTACATTTAATGTGCTTTGTAATTAACTGGATTTTTCTCTTTTTTTGGACTCTTCTGGGATTTCACATTGAGACTTTTGGTTGTATTGGATTGCCTTACTGTTTTGGGCAAACCCTACTGCCTTTGTGTTCTACAGCGCTTCATTGTTATTGAACAGCATTTTTTGTGAAGAAAAGTCTTATTTCATAAAGAAATTATATTTGATTTTAAGAGACAGAAATCTGTATGTTCACCTATTGTAGTTCTGGGAGAGGAGGTAGAAATAGTGAATGAATATAAATACTTAGGAACTTACCTAGATAACAATCTTAACTGGAATACAAATACAAAAAAATTATTTTCTAAATGCAACCAGTGCTTATTTCTTCTCCATAAACTCAAACTATTTAAAGTAGACAAGGACCTCATGTTGTCCTTCTATCGTAGTATGAACCAGTCTGTGATCACTTTCAGTTTCATTGCCTGGTTTAATAGTCTGACAAACCAAAACTCAAAAAAGCTCCAGCAGATTATGAAGTATGCAGCTAAAGTTATTGGGGCTAATGTAGATGATTTGACTAGTGTGTGTCAGAGGGAAATGCTAAAGAAACTGGAAATCATCTCAACTGATGACAGACATCCATTACATGTAGAACTAAACTTCAGTAAATCAGGAAGGATAGTTGCTTTGAAAACCCACACAAATCGCTCCAGAAACTCCTTTCTTCCTAGTGCCATACGACTTTTCAATAAGAAATATCGGAGGTAATGTTTAAGGTTTTGATATATATCCTGTTACCTTTTTTTTTTTTTTTGGTATAAATATGTTTTATCTAACTGCCTTACCTTAACCTTTCTTATTTCTATTTGTCTGTTTTATTTCATTCTGTCTGTTACCTGTTATTAGATGCAACTGAGAAGGCAAATTTCATGTTTTCCTGTGTAAACATGACTAAATAAAGAAACCTAAACCTAAACCTAAACCTAAACTCTATAATGTCTGTTTTGTGTTTAGTTGGGATTTTTGATGGGATCTCTCCCTCTAGTGGCCAATTTTGGAAGTGCTTTTGGGACTTGCATGCTTTTCGACTCCTGGTTCATGACACTGATGATAATAATAATAATAATAATAATAATAATAATAATAATAATAATAATAATAATGCATTTTATTTATATCTGCTCTCTCCTATTTAAGGCTGCTCCTTGCTTTGTACTCAGTACTGCTGAGTTGGGATTGCATGACCCTGTGTTAGATTTAATGGGTTAAGATAATTAATAGGTGAAAGTAGTGGCTGCTGTCATGACAGTTGGCAGAGGAAAATGGGAACAGGTCTCTCTTTTGACTTTTATATTGAAGTGCCCTAAGACACAACCAAGTGCTCATAATACTGATAGTCATGAAAATGAATTAACTGTTATGGTATTTGATTCTTTACATTTGAAATAACAGTGTCCAACCAGTTCCAAACATTTGTCAAGTCCAGGAATCCAATCCAGGGGGGCTGATGTAAGGCGTGAGTTGCAGTGTACACAATGTCAGTGACTGCAGGGCTTAAGATGAGAAACGGAATACAGATCCACTGCAAATGAAAGAAAAACACAAAAAGAGGCACATGAGTGAACATAATGTGTAATGGACAACGATGCAAATATTACACACTTTTAATAGATTCTGTCTGCCAAGTAAAATATTAATTAAGAGACCTCTTTCCCAAATATGCACTAAAATTATACATTTCAAAATTGTGTTTATAGATCCAAAACATTTTACTTGCCTTGCCTAACATGTAGTGAACTCTCTGGTATCAAGTCTTAGATTCTGTGTCTCAGCAGAAGAGGACTACAGATAATTTTATTCATCCCACATAAGTACATTGTTTGTGTAGTAAGACAGACTGTAAGAGATTTAAATGACTTTAAACATGTTCAGATATAAATTACAGAAGAGTAAAGGGTTCACTAAGGTGGACATAGAAAGTTGTACTTGATCACTCTCAGCATGAAATGGAGACTGCATTTTAAATCCTACTCCTGATAAAAAGGAAAAGCATAAATAGCTACATAAAATGGGACAAAAAAAGTCTCATTTGTGTAAAATAAGAGAGCTTGGAAGGTAAGTTCTCCATTCCCATCCAAAAAAAGTTCAATTTATAGTGTGATGCTGCACCCTCACCATCATTAAGTCAAGACATTCTCTCATGTAGCAGTGATTACAGAAATGACGAAGAACAGATACGCTTTGACGTGCAAAAAATGATGCAGGTGATTTTTTGGATATCAAAGCGTATCTGTTCTAAATTATTTCTGTAATCACTGCTACATGATAGAATTTCATTCCACCTGATGACGTAAAATCAACTTTCAGAAATCTTAGGGAATACTCATGAGAGACTAATGCTTAACAATGTAGAAAACAAAAACCAGGAAGCTCTTTTTGTTTTAAGATATCTTGTTTGTGTAAACATGCAAAAAGAAGCTTAATTAGGAAACCTTAGCTTTGTCTGTTGACTACTTTTTTGTTTACTCCCTTGAGAAAAATGTTACCGCATCTCTGACTTACTCCAAATAAATCCTGCTTGATTTTATTCACCGTCTTTTCAGTTTCAAGTCAGGTTGGGGAGCATGTACTGACAAATCTCATTGCCTCACCTGCCAGATGAAGAAACAGCTCAGGATTCCCATTTGGCAACCCCCCAGGCAGACACCCGGTCCAGTCCCACCCCTTGGAAATCACCCTCTATCTGTCGCAGCCAGGTGTTACTTGGACATCCTTTTGGCCTGGCCCAGCCACTCAGGTCCTCAACAATAGAGGATCCTGAGAACTGGATCACCCTCAGGGAAACGTGCCACATGGCCGTAGTGCCATAACTGACGCTCCCTCACAATGCAGGTAATGTGCTTCATTCCGGACTCTCTAAGCATCCGCTCGTTCACCATAAATCAGACCAGCGGTACCCAAGGATTCTCAGCAGAGACACAGTACTGAAGGAGTCCAGTCTTCGTCTCAGGTCAATGGATACCGTCCATGTCTCGCAGCCATGTAGCAAAACAGGAAGCACCAGGACTCTAAGGACTTGGACTTTTGTTAATTTGCATAGATATCAGGAGCACCACACACCCCTTTCCAGCAACCTCATGACCCCCCATGCTCTCCCAATCTGTCTAATGACTTCATAGGAAGGGTCACCAGAGACATGAATGTTGCTGCTGATGTAAGTAAATCTCTTGACAAGATCGACACACTGCTGATGGCTGTGCCCAAGAGGTCATTAAAGGTCTGGATGTTGGTTTTTATCCAGAACACTTGCAAGCCCAGACACTCAGAATCCTTGCTCTGTCTCTTGAGACATTGAACAGAGCAGGAGCAAGAACACACCCCTGGTGAACCCCAGAATCAACTGGGAAAAACGCAGAGGTTCTGCCTCCACTCTGCACAGCACTCACAGTACCAGTGAACAAGCCAGGAACGACATCCAGCAAATTTGGGGGAAGCTCGCGAAGTCTCAGGATGTCCTAAAGGGTAGCTCGATCAACTGAGTTGAACATTTTATGAAAATCAACAAAAGCTGCCAATATTTGTGTTTGCGCTCCATGAGAACCCTCAGTGCCAGGATACAGTTGATGGTAGACTTCTTAGGCATAAAATCAGACCACAGGTGCTCATGGATTCTATTGAGGATGACCCTAGCAAGGACCTTACTGAGCACCTAGAACAGTATTATTCCCTTGTATTTACTGCAGTCCAGGTGATCACCCTTCCCTTTCCTGATAGGGAAGACAAGTCCCGTTTTCCAGTCAGTTGGGATGACACCAGTCTCCCAAATGGAAACGAAGATTGCTTGCAAAGCCAGGAGGACAGGCTTACCACCAGCCTGGAGAGTTCACCCCGGATACCACAGATCTCTGCAGCCTTCCCTAAGCTCAGCTGATTCACCACATGTGGAATCTCAGTGAAATTGGGTAGTTCACAGCTAATTGGAGGATCCGCCTCAAGAACTGGTGATCCAGAGATGTCCACTGTCCTAGCTGGAGGATCAGCTTTAAACAGCTGCTTAAAGTAGCCAGCCCAGCGGTCACAATTGCAGCATCATCCATAAGGACCATTCCATCACATACCCTGACTGTGGCTGTCTGAGGAACAAATTTGGATGTGCGTAATGCTTTCATTACTCTGTAAGCAGGATGTAGGTCACTAGACCATAGATGGTGTGTTACTGGCTCACAGATTTCCTGTAAAAATTCCTCCATATCTGCCCTCAGTGCCCTCGCAGCCGTCCTTCCCAGTTCCCACTACAGACCAGAGTTGCCATCAAGCCGTGTGCTGCGAATCCTCTTGATAATATCCGGGGTGCCCTGCATGATGAAACACCTCCTTCTGGGAACACCTTCATGGTCTTGTCACAGAATGTCTCCCACATCACATTAACATCTGTAGCCACACCCAGGTCTTCAAGTTCCTCACACAAACTGTGTGCAAACTTGTTAGAAACAGCCTGATCTTGGAATTTGGCCAGGTCCAGCCTCATTTTCCTAGTAGGTGGAAACCTACTGGACCTAAGCTGGATCTTCAGAGTAGCAACAACAAGTCTGTGGTCAGAATTCACAGACTGGGCACTTCAGTAGACCCTGCAGTACTGTAGGAGCCTCCAGCATCTGCCTGAGGATGTGATCGTTTACCGCATCACCAGTATTAGAGTGCCAAGTCCAATGATGTGGCTCAGAGTGCTGAATCCAGGATCGAGCAATGTGCAGCCCTTGACCTTTTGAAAAGTCAAGGAACATGGATCCACTTTCACCATGGTTGCCAGACTCATGGGGACTGACAAAGTCCTCATTGCCAGCCCTGTAAGTGCCAGTAGTTGCATTGAAGTCATCCATAACCAGAGGAGTGTCACCTTGCAGGCACCCATCAACCACCGAGCAAAGCTGCAAATAAAATTGTCCACCAAGACATCACTCACCATAGTTAGAGCATACACTGAGACAACAGACAAGGCACCCAGAGAGTGCCTTAACCTGAGTCTCTTAATACACTCATTGAAAGGAGTGACATTGGACATGAGAAAAACATGCAGACTCCATGCCAGGAGCAGTGGCAACCTGTACACCATCATGCAATCAATTAACTCCTTCATATTGTATTGGATTCATATTTTTACCAATCTCCATTTCTTTAGCACACTTTCATCTACTGCTGTTCTGATATGTGTAGCAATCCAACAAGCAGAGTACTAAAGATTATCCTGGACTGCTACAGCTTATCCAGAGTGGCATTGAGCAGAAAGCAGGAGCCATCCCTTGATAAGTCAACCGTTTTTCACATGGTACGTGCACCTACTGCATACTGAGCCAATAATTATACACACAAGTATATGCACATGTGTTTGTAAAGTGTACATCATATCACAGTATATTTTGAAATAAGATATGCCATCCATCCTGCTCCGCTTATCCAAAATTGGGTCGCGGGGGCAGCAGCTTGAGCAGAGATGCCCAGACTTCCTTCTCCCCTGCCACTTCTTCTAGCTCTTCCGGGAGAATCCCAAGGCATTCCCAGGCCAGCCGAGAGACATAGTCCCTCCAGCGTGTCCTGGGTCTTCCCTGGGGCCTCCTCCCAGTTGGACGTGCCCGGAACACCTCACCAGGGTGGCGTCCTGGAGGCATCCTGATCAGATGCCCGAGCCACCTCACCTGACTCCTCTCGATGTGGACGAGCAGTGGCTCTACTCTGAGCCCCTCCCGGATGACTGAGCTTCTCACCCAATCTTTAAGGGAAAGCCCAGACATCCTACAGAGGAAACTCATTTCAGCCGCTTATATTCGCGATTTTGTTCTTTTGGTCACTACCCATAGCTCATGACCATAGGTGAGGGTAGGAGCGTAGATCAACTGGTAAATTGAGAGCTTTGCCTTACGGCTCAGCTCCTTTTTCACCACAACAGACCAATGCAGAGCCCGCATCACTGCAGATGCCGCACCGATCCGCCTGTCGATCTCACGCTCCATTCTTCCTTCACTCGTGAACAAGATCCCAAGATACTTGAACTCCTCCACTTGGGGCAGGATTTCGCTCCCAACCCTGAGAGGGCATTCCACCCTTTTCGGCTGAGGATCATGGTCTCGGATTTAGATTTGCTGATTCCCATCCCAGCCGCTTCACACTCGGCTGCGAACCGATCCAGAGAGAGCTGAAGATCACGGCCTGATGAAGCAAACAGGACAACATCATCTGCAAAAAGCAGTGACCCAATCCTGAGTCCACCAAACCGGACCCCCTCAATGCCCTGGCTGCGCCTAGAAATTCTGTCCATAAAAGTTATGAACAGAATCGATGACAAAGGGCAGCCCTGGTGGAGTCCAACTCTCACTGGAAACGGGTTAAACTTACTGCCGGCAATGCTGACCAAGCTCTGACACCGATCGTACAGGGACCGAACAGCCCTTATCAGGGGGTCCGGTACCCCATACTCTCGGAGTACCCCCCACAGGATTCCCCGAGGGACACGGTCAAACGTCTTTTCCAAGTCCACAAAACATGTAGACTGGTTGGGCAAACTCCCATGCACCCTCCAGGACCCTGCTAAGGGTTTAGAGCTGATATAATAATAAGATATAATAATATATAATAATTATATAATAATAAGATATGCTCACTCACCAAACTGATGATAATGAAGATGAGCTGGATTATGTCAGTGTAGGCCACAGAGTACAACCCACCAAGTAAGGTGTAACATATTGCAATGGCTGCAGAGATGATGATGGATTGATAGGATTCGATACCCAAAATAACTTTCATCATTCCACCTGTAAAAGTTGACACAGAATAACCAGAGAGGGTGCCCAGTTAAATTATGTATCCCCTTAAACAAAAAGTAAAACAAAAGTTAGACATTACATCAGTGATATGTTCTCTATTTGTTAAGTACCTTGAGTATTGCACAGGTGCTACAGTATATAAAGTGTTATTATTAAAATAAATTATGAAGAAATTGGAAAACAATAAATACAAGATTTAAGTTTAAAAATTCCATCTTTCCATTTTCATACCTGTTCAGGATCAGAGGGTGGAGCCCACTGAAGCAGTACTGGGTGTAAGGCTAAATTCACCCTTGGATGAGATGCTAATGCATTGCAGATTAAGATAAAATATTCTGAAATAAGAAGACCAATTTCAATGAATGAATTTATACCATCTTAAATGATGCATGCATATGTCTGTTACTTTAATGGAGTGCATGATAAAGTTCAAGTTGCACAGAATGTTGCTCAACTTTGATGCTCACCATAATTAATTGTTCTTCTGCATCCTTCTGGTATCATTGAAATGTGCTCCCAGACAAGATGAGTTAGTTTGTCGGACACAAGAGATGTGGGACAGGAAGCCCTAAAGTTATACCGGCAAGTTAACTAACACTGAGTACTTGCAACCAACAGAAATATGTCAAGAAATACTACTGGGGCTGCTTTATACTAACAGCAAAATATCTACATAATGCCTCACTTGGACTGTGACAGCCAAGTCAAGAAGTTTTGTTTCTTTTTAAAATTTCTTTCTTTTTAGTCATTCTGGTGTGTGTTTAAGTCATATTGTGTATGTATTGTATTGTGTATGTATTTATTGATTTAAAGATCTTCTGTAGAAAATAATAAAGTTATATCTATCTATCTATCTATCTATCTATCTATCTATCTATCTATCTATCTATCTATCTATCTATCTATCTATCTATCTATCTATCTATCTCAAGTTAGTAAGAGATGTCAAGTGGAATTTAACAACAAATTGTGAAAAATACATCAATCTGTTTGAAGGATCACAGGTGGACTGATGGGAGCAGGTTACATCACTATGTACTTTGCAAAGGCCTTGACATTGTTACATTGATTTATGTGTTCAAGGACCCTGTCTGCTTGCAAATTTAATTTCATATTTTATTATCGATTGCATGACTTTCTAATTAAGGACACACAGATGAGTAGACAAAGCATTGAAACATGTTTCAAAAAAGGAACCAAAAAAGTCCTTAAATTATTATTATTGCATTCACAACTTGGCAAAATCACTTACAGCATAGCATATAACATAAAATACATTTTAAATACACATGTTTATATGCTGAGACAGCATGTACAAAGCTGTAGATGGATTTTCAAATTATAACCAAGAGAGTTTAGGACTGGTGAAGGAACATGACTCATGCTTTTCTGCAATGTAATTTAATGTCTAAGGAATAGGACAGTAATCTCAAAATTTACAGGTTCAGCTGCCACTGCTAACTCACTTTATAACTCAGATCAATTCACTTGGTGTGCTTGTGCTCCAGCTGCAAAAAATATACATGTAAACAATACATGTTAATGAAATGATTAGTGTATGTGTGTCCATCCAGTTGCTTTGTCTCTGCCATTTCAATAGGTGGTGCATCACACACATTAACACTACTTTTAAGAATCCCATACCAAATGGCATATAACAGAGACATGTGCATTGTATGGTGCACAGCAAACATTAACGCTGGGGTCTATGTTAATTACTTAGATTTCACCCCTTCTTAGATGGGTGGCACAGCTACTTGCATTATAACTCTGCACTATTATAGAGTGTTGGAATTTTGTTCATTATAAAAAGGTGCTATATAAGAAAAAAAATCTGCACAGTTTAGACAAATATTATAAACAGCAGACAGCCAAGAATTTAAGATATGTTTTTTTAGAACATTAGGATATTATAACAATCTAGACGTAAATAGGCCATTCAGCCCAACAGAGCTTGTCCGTCCTATCCACTTAATTGTTCTAAACAAACTTCAAGTCGAGTTTTGAAAGTCCCTAAAGTCTTAAGTCTATTCTAAGTGTCTATGGTTCTCTGTGTAAAGGAAAACCTCCTAATGTTTGTACAAAATTTACCCTTAACAAGTTTCCAACTCTGAACCCATGTTCTTGATGAACTCATTTTAAAATAACAGTCTCACTCCACTGTACTAATTCCCTTCATAATATGGAAAGGCTCAGCTCTTTTATTCTTTTTTTCTGTTTTGTTAAATTTATTAAAAGCATATAACATTCCATACAATCAAGTCAAACTTAACAAAACTAAACCTCCTGACTCCTGCCAGGTTTTATAAATGTTTTGAACAGGCCCTCTAACTGAGAATTAGATTTTTTTTCCAAAATTCAAGTAGTATATAACATCAGTTACTCATTGACCTAAAAGAGGTAGGTTAAGATTCTTCCAGTTGAGCAAGATAAGTCTATGTTTAATAGTGTAGTAAAGGCAATCAGAGTTTGTTTGTCCTTCTCCACTTTAAGCCCATCTGGAAGTGCACCAAACACAGCTGTTAGTGGGTTAAGAGGGATTGTGACACCAAGGCTGTCTGATAGGCATTTAAAAAGTTTTTGCCCAGAATGATGTTAATTTGTTGCAGGTCCAGAACATGTGGCCCAGTGAAGCTTCAGCTCGATTGTAATGTTTGGTGGTTGGATCTTGCCCTGGAAACATCTTGGATAATTTCAAACGAGATAGATGTGCTCGATAAAAGATTTTAAGTTGCATATTTTAATGTTTTGCACATATGGAGCTAGAGTGAATTCTGTGCGTGGCTGCCTTCCACTTCTGAAATGCTGAGTAAGCGATACTTTTCCCATTTTACTCTGAAAACTTTGAAGGGAAGGGGCTTTAAAAAGTTTTTATATATTATAGAAATGCTGTCTGAGTCCCCAAGACTGATCAGTATCTCTTCTGGAGTAGAAATAGGTGAGAGGTGAGGAAAGCTGGGCAGATTTTGTTTAGCAAAGTTTCTAATTTGGAGAGAGTGGAAAAATTGTGTTGATGGGAGATTAAATTTGGAGTGTAATTGTTCATAGGATGTAATAACATTATTCATATACAAATCTCTATTCTTTCCTCATAATTCTTCCCCTGTAACCCAGGAATCAGCCTAGTCGCTCATCTCTGGACCTTTTCTAGCACTGCTATGTCCTTTTGTAGCCTGGAGACCAAAAAGACACATGATACTCTAGATGAGGCCTCAACAGTTTATTATAAAGCTTGAGCATAACCTCCTTGGACTCGTACTCTACACATTGTGCTATGTGACCTAACATTCTGTTAGCCTTCTTAATGTCTTCTGAACACTGTCTGGCAGTTGATAGCGTAGAGTCCACTACAACCAGCTCTGTCTGTCTGTCCGCTTTTCACAAGAGAACTACTTAATGGATTTAGATCAGGTTTTTTTCTATAATTTGCTTGAACATTCCGATTGATTTTGCGACTTCTCTCACCGCACCAAGTATCATAATTTGCTTGTGGCAGCGATTTATTCACGTGAATCTGAGAGAGAGGATGCGGGCCGATGGGAGGGGGAAGCTATCAATATATTGCTTTTTAAAGTTTGTTGTGTTTCACTACTACATTATGCAATTTTACTAAGTCATTTTTGAACAATCCAGTGTAAATGTGTGATAAGATCATTAGGTGAGACTTTACGGTATCTGTGCAGTTTGAGAATGTGATGAATGATGTGATATGTCTCTATCTTTTTTTTTTTACAGTAAGCTAAATTCACCATCAGTATTGACTTGAGGTGAGGTTGGGGGCATGCGCTGATAGTGTATTGCCTTGATTAGCTTGTATCTTATGACTAGCAGAATGTGTTACTTATGCTAATCTATTAAAATCACAAACATATAATGGTACCAGGAATTTATAGCTGTTGAACAATGTTCCTAAGTATTACTTCTTTGAAAACTTAATCATGATATTTCTTGGAAGAAATACGATGCAGTAGTTGGTATTCTTGCCACAACTCCTCTTGTGTCCACAAACATTTTACAGACCTACTTTGCAAATCATAAACACAAAGTCACTACTTGATTGATCAATGGGAAGTGCAATGCAAATTATTCTTGCGTGAACTCTTACACCTGATGAACTCTGGTTGAAGTTGCCTTAATTAATTTTTTTTTGACATATTTAGAAATCTGTGAGGAGCTTGTCAGCCACTCGGATCATGTTGGGAACATATCCCTTGCGAGTACTGACTAAATGACATTCAGTGACTACTGTAATTTTATGAAAGACCACTCAGCAGCTTGCAATTTGAACCAAAACTGCATGTTGTATGTTTGCCCTTAGCGGATGCACTAAAAGAAAACAAAGAAAAAGATTCTATAAATGCACCCAAATTACAAAACATGCCCTCTTAAGAAAAGATTAAGCACAGTACAGTATATTATAATTGATTCGTCACTGTGTGTGTGTGTTTGTGACCATGGAGGGAGCACAATAGAGTGTTAATCCAGCCATAGAAGGGCCAGGGGAAGGATGGCCCACTAACAGTAGTAAATACTCCATCATTTGAAGAACAGTAATAGTGCATAAAAAGAACAGATTATAAAATCTTGGTCTCATGATGGACTCACACAGCTTCTGATCAGATTGTTTAACACGATGTAGAGAGCATAACACACAGTTGGAGTGTTGTTTACATCCTTTGCTATTCAGATAGATAGCCATCTTAGTAAAGTGCCTAAGAAATAAAAGGTATATTCTTCCCAACAATATTAAGAGTGAATATGTAAGAGTGTAAAATTACAAATTAGAGGGTTAAGATTATTTACAAGGAGAAGACTTGGAAAGTAAAAATGATAAAAAAGACTGAACTGCCTTTTCTTCTCTCCCAATTAGCTAAGCAGTAAAGAGGAGGAGAGACAAGCTGAGGCCAGCAGGATATCTCAGAGAGGAGCTTGGGAGCAGAACTGAGTGAAGCAGCACTACACTACATCAGGCAGCGTGATCTTGGGAGTAAGGAACTGGCCTTAAAACCTTAAGACTTCTGGTTCATTGCCTGCTTTTGAGAAAGTCACTTAACTTGTCTGTTAACCTTAAAATAATTATCGCTTAACTGTACTTCTGAAATGCCTTGGGATGTTGCTTCCTGTAGAAACTCACTATTTAAAAATGTTTTTTTTCATAAACTTGAACATTTCTTTTCAATACTGAGCTGAATTAGGACACTGGTAAGTCTTGCATTTACTTATTTGGCAGACAACTTTATCTAAGCCAATTTACAAAATTTATGATACAATTGGTTACATTTCCTTTGGTTTTCTTATTGGAGCACAGGCAGGGCACGTGACTTGCTCAATGTCACATGGTGTGAGTAGCGCAATTTGAACCTACAACCTCAGGGTTTGAAATCCGAAGCCTTAACCACTACACTTCCAAAAGATCCAAACATTTTTTAGGTCTGCAAATGCCACCATGAAATATATAAACTTTTTTTGGTTGCAAGAAATGTGTTGCCGTTTACACCTGAGTGGAATTTCCTTGACTATCTTTGTGCATGTTCAGTGAAATTTTTCTTGACAAACTTCATTTCCTCTTGTCTTGTTCATGAATTTCACCTGTAAATTGTAATGATGCTGCATCCCAGTCATCTTACTTATGGCAAAGGTTCTGGACGTTCACTTAATGGAAAAGGAGACATTTCTTTTTATTTAGCTAAGTACTAAGACCCTCCGCAAAAAGGCATTGAGGAGCAGGGATTGCCCAGATAGCAAACTTTGATCCTTTATCCACTGTAGAGCTGGAAAAGCATATAGTAGACGTTATGGGACTGAGGAAAGGGAGCCATCAAGACACAGTTAAAAATCCAGAGAGTAACCCTTCATGCCAGTAAGAAAAGACAGAAAGCATTAGGAATCAATAAGTCCTGTCTTTGCAGTGTGTGGATTGGAATGAAATCCTTCAGGAGCAGCACAAAAACAGAGATTTTGGGTATGTTCGTACTACTGCATTTTCATTTAAAAATAACTTTTTAGACTAAAATGATCTCTGTCCACACTAATGTATTTTATGAAAGTATCGTCACCCACACTAAAACAACCAAAAACGCATATGACAGAGACATTCATCCACGCTAAGCATGCACACAGGAAATGGAAGTGTTCTTCACGCTAGACATTCATTTGAAGCTTGCGTTTACACACGGGGAACGACACTGTATGAAAAACACAAAAACAGATTGCTTTGATTTGACTGATGATAAAATTAAATTGAGATTGAAATTAATGCACAAGTATGAGGTGAAAACAATGGCTGAGAAAATATAATGAACAGGATCCAATCAGGGAAGGGCAATGTAATAAGCGTGAACCAAATAAGAGCACAGTTATGGTCTTTGTTTTCAAAACTCTCAACTGTCTCTGTTAACTCATCAATACCGCAAAGCTAAACAGGCATTTTCAAAAGAATATGCTTCTGGAGATCATTTCTGGAGGCTAATACAGCAGGGTGGTGTAGCCGAAAGGCAAAGACGGAGTCTAATGTCTGTGTTTTTTAAACAAAAATGTAGTAGTGTGGACATAGCAAGAGAGAGAGAGAGAGAGAAAGAGAAAGAGACAGCAGAGGATATGCAATGCAATAAGTAATGGAAGACAGCAGATAACACAGCTGGGGTCTTTCTTGATGTCTGAGACATTTTTCAATTTACTCATGTAACAAACATTTTTATCCAAAGCAATCCCTGTATGTGCTTATGGTTTACCAGAAGACACTGAGGCCTGATGGGTGCAAGAAATCATATATCTGCTCAAGACCCTGGAATTGATCTCAGAATAGGGTTCAAAGATCACTCCTTACTAGAGACACATGTCTAGAATCAAAAAGTGAGCTGGATAAAAGCTCGCTGGCCAAGAGGAAGGAAGACCAGAGCCTTCAACAATTACAGACAGAAAGGACAGCAATTCAGGGAGTTTTGAAAAGCAAAAACAATTTTGGAAGCAGACATTAATCTACTTCTGAAGTTGTTATTTTTCCTATTGCAGGATTGTTTGGAGTTGAAGGCCATCACAATAGCTTTGGACTCAAGACAGATCCCAATCAAGAACAGGGTTCTGGTCCATTGCCGACGATACTCCTAGACACAGCCTCTTTCATTCATACAAGTCCAATTCACAGTTTCCAATCAAACTTACATGCATGTGTTTGGGATGTGTGAGAAAAACTGAAACTGAAGAAGAACAAAGGGAGAATATGTCAATTCCAAACAGGGCAGTGTTTGAAACTGAACCCAGATCCCTGGACATCATCACTAACCACTGTGCCACTGTGGTGTTCCCCTATTAGACAGACAGACAGAAATTCTTTGCATAAACTTCCAGTAAATTAATAAAACCACATTTATTTTATTTCTGTGGTATTAGTATGGGTTGGAGTTATGCCAGGGTGGCACACTCCCATTGCATTGATTGAAGACTTTTAGCAGCAAGATTATAGGCGCACAGCTCCTAAGAATTTTAAGCATTAGTTTAGGATTTAATATTTTGCCCTTCAAGACTGAATGGCAGCAGTGTGCGCTATTTATAAATACTTACCTAATCCTGCAAGAATAGCACCAGTCCAAAATATATCTGAAAGCACAGAAGAAACGACCAGAATACAAGATATGATGTCTCCATATTTAATTTGGAATGGATCAATCATAGTTGTGTACTTTTTCTCTCTCATGGGTTTGGCAAAGAAAATCCCACCTGGTGATGAGTAAAGATATTGTTACATAAATGTAATATATAACTGATTTATAACTGAAGTAATTAAGCATTCATATTATATCTGTTTCAAGTGGCATGCCTGTCATAATGCTTGCCACTATGGCGGATGCAAATTTATTTAGTTTGCTGTTAGGATAGGCTGTCATTAGTCAGTCTTTGACACTACTGCACATGTTTACCAATTACTTGGAGGCTCAGGAGCTAACCGAAGAAGATAAAGTGAAATTTTTGGAAAAATACATTACGAGAAGTTAAAGGTGAACTGAACCTAGAATCTAAAGTCAGGTGTACAAGTGGGATGTAGAAAAGAAAAGACACAAGAGTGATGCAGGAGGAAGAAATCTCAAGAGTGGCGTGAATTTGATAAAGATGAACAAGTGGTCTTTATTGGGTGGCATGAAGTGATTTGGTGAAACACAGAATCTGAAGAAGTATAATTTATTTAAAAGGCAAAGTAATTGGTGAGGAGTGCAAAGAAAGTGAGGATTTCTTTCAGAACTAAATAATTCTAAGCATCATTACTACTAAGTTAGACTATTCTGACAATGTGAAGAAACATGTTTTTGTACAATCCATCCATTTTATGAAAAAGGATAATCCATTAAAGCAGGGGTTCTCAGGTTCAGTCATCAGTGCTCTATAACTGCATGTTTTCATCCCAAAATTTTTTAGAATCAGTTAGTCCTTGTTAGCTTATTGTTTAATTTGCTGATCTTTTTCCTTTTCTTATTTTACCTTCGGAAACGTGCAGTAGTGTGAGAATTACATTTATAACAAATTAAGATTGTTTTCCATTGCTTTAAATTAATGGAAGAGTTCAATTAAAGTGAGAAACTTGTTGGGATGAAAATCTGCACTTTCAGGGCACCTCCAGGACTGAACTTGAAAACCCCTGCGTTGAAGCAGCATCGAGCAATGGGTAGTGTAGAAGAAGAATGTTCTCCTCAGCACCATGTATTTTGTGTGTTTAGTAAATTAGAATTTTTATAATAACTATTTTGTAACTTGCCAGTGAGAGACGCTTTGGCTTATGAACTAACAAAAATATGTTATTCCAGGTTTCAGGAGAAATAGTGTCCAGATGAATAAAATGTAAGCTGTTTCTTGTTTTTCCCTTTCTCAGAGTGAATGTTTCAGGGACAAGGTCACAAGGCTGCAGAAAGTACATGTGGTTTATGCAAAGGCGTCTCTCCTGTGCTTAGCTTCCAAAACACAGATAATGCTTAGCTCAACAGACATATTGTTTAACTTTACTGTTTTGATAAGGATGTTCTTTCTGTCTTATTAATCATGAGATGCTGAAGTATAAAAAACCCCTCCTGGCTTTTAATCAGGGTTCAATTGAGCTTTGCGGCAATAAGTTATACTCTTTTGAATCTCTACTTACTGCGACTCCGAATGAATAAATAAAGTGAATTGAGAAAATATTATCTGTCTGCTTTCCAGTGTGCCTTTTTCGTCCACAGTAGAAACTAACCTTCTCTCTTGGCACAGTCCAATACAACTCGGAGTCCTGCCACGTGCAAAAGTTTGCTGAAGACACTGCTATTGTGGGCTGCATCAGGAGTGGGCAGGAGGAGGTGTATAGGAACCTAATCAAGGACTTTGTTAAATGGTGTGACTCAAACCACCTACAAGTGAACACCAGCAAAACCAAAGAGCTGGTGGTGGATTTTAGGAGGACAAGGTCCCTCTTGGACCCCATGATTATCAGAGGTGACTGTACAGAGGGTACAGACCTATAAATATCTGGGAGTGCAGCTGGATGATAAACAGGACTGGACTGCCAATACTGATGCTCTGTGCAAAAGAGGACAGAGCCGACTATGCTTCCTTAGAAGGCTGGCATCTTTCAACGTCTGCAATAAGATGCTGCAAATGTTCTATCAGATGGTTGTGGTGAGCGCCTTCTTCTACACGGTGGTGTGCTGGGGAGGCAGCATAAAGATGAGTAATGCCTCACGCCTGGACAAACTGATGAGGAAGGCAGGCTCTATTGTAGGCATGGAGCTGGAGAGTTTGACATCCGTGGCAGAGCGACAGGTGCTGAGCAGGCTCCTGTCAATCATGGAGAATCCATTGCATCCTAAACAGTGTCATCTCCAGACAGAGGAGCAGCTTCAGTGACAGACTGCTGTCACTGTCCTGCTCCACTGACAGACTGAGGAGATTGTTCCTCCCCCACACTATTCGACTCTTCAGTTCCACCTGGGGGGTTAAATGGTAACATTATACAATGTTATTGACTGTTATACCTGCCTTACACTCTCCATCTTGCACTTTTTAACTTGCACTGCACTTTTATTGCTCTTTAATTAATATTGTTTTTATTTATTTACTGCTGCTGGAGTATGTGAGTTTCCCCTTGGGGATTAACAAAGTATCTATCTATCTATCTATCTATCTATCTATCTATCTATCTATCTATCTATCTATCTATCTATCTATCTATCTATCTATCTATCTATCTATCTATCTATCTATCTGTCTTTCACTATGCACCCATCGTCACTCCACACTGCCAATTTAGAGTGTCCAAATGAACCTACAAGTGTTTTGGATGTTTAAGCACCAGGAGAAAACAGGAGAGCGGCAAATTGCACGTATATGCTGACTGAACTTCAGATTGGACTTGAGTACCCACAGTTGCAAGGAAAAAGTACTATCTACTGTGCCATGATGTCACCTACAATCATATGTAAAGGAAAAAGTGAGCGAACAAAACTGAATCAATCTAAACAATCATGGTAAACATATTTACTGATACCTTCTGATTTTATGCTCTCTTTTACCACTTCTTGAGGTCTTACTCATAAGAAAATTAAGTCATGTAATTGAAGGCATGAATCTCTCTTACCAATGAATGCACCTAAAATATATATCAGAGGCCCCAGTGCCCAAAGGAGACCATGAGCGTACGTTGCTTCTGCTGTTCCCAGAATGAATCCACCTCCAACATTGGTAGCTGTCAAATACAAGACAGAGGATCTCAGATGAAGGAGAAGTGAAAGTAGGATAAGGTGAACATTGACTTTACAAAGACCCGTCTAAGCAGAAGCCATTGGCTCCATTTGCTGCTTTTCAAGAAAATGTTAATTTGATGCCCATTAAATTTTACATTACATGTTAGTTGTCCTTTTTCTCTTCAACTGGGGTCTCTGAAAAAATATATATTGTGAATTATTAAAGGATGATTAAAATGTCAACAAATTCCTTACTGTTGACTCAGCCTGGAATTTTACATGTTAAAGGACTACAATGCAAATGACAGGGCACCATGAGCCACATGTTACTGGGATTGTTGCCACTGCACTTTGTTTGGACTGAAAGGCATTCTCAAGACCCGTCTCTTACTCTTTGTCCATCCATTTGTCCTGATCATGGTTGTGGTGGCAACATGCTGAGTTGAAGAGGTTATCTTATTTTCAGAAACAGTTTTCAATACTTTGAAAGAATCTCCACATGTCTTCACAGCAGATATAAATCCTCTAGCATGTCTTTGGTCTGCCAAAGGGTTTTCTTTCAGTGGGTCCAGCCTGGTACAACTCCTGTTGAAGGAGCCATCCTCACTACATGCCCAGACACTTGAAGTGACTAATCTTAATACAGTGAACCAACTGCTCTTCATTGGAGTTGTTGTGTATAGTTGAACTCTAGCTGTATGAGTGAAAAGTGAGAACAGCAACCATGCGCAGAACCCTCATGTCAGCCACTTGTAACCACTGTCATGGGGTGACCTGCTGAAGCAGAAGGGGAGAAGGCCACAACATGCTGGAAAATGGAGCTAAGAACAGGATGGAAGGGTCCTGGGGCTGTCTGGAAGGGACAATAGTTCCATCTATGTACTGGACTCCAATATCTGACATTTGGGTTACAATCCCCAATGGGGATATTTTGCCTGCCTTGCCAAGCTTTGTCTTCCACAGTGATGGTTAGCAACAGAAAACCTCCCCCAGAAAACCCCCAGAAAACCTGGGGGGTTGTGGAAGGGGTGAGGAAGTTTTTCTTCTGCTTATTGCCAAGAACCGCAGCCCAGGATCACACAAGAGTTTCTGATCCTTCTACTGACTTGTTGGCACTAAGAGCTGGGAGTTGGAAGGAAGAGAATAATTGCTCTCTACAAAGGGAGAGTGGCCAGATACTACAGGCAAAATAAAGAGAGAGACAGTGAATGAGTGACAGAGAGAGTGGAGTAAGGAAAAGGCACCTAGATGTTCAGGAGACTATTAGCCCAAGCAGAAACATAACATACCTGACATCTATGGTACTTTACAGGAGTGATAAATGCTTTATTGTCTTAACAACATCAGTTGTTGTTACATCAGTCTAGTCTGGCTGCGCCGTAAGATGGCTGCACCGATGAGAGCTCTGAGTCATCTCAGCAAAAAGTTATTATTTATTTTCTTACTACTCACTCTCTTTGTGCGTACTACTTTATCACACTTTCAGTATGACCGGCAAACACTATTGGAATTACATTCATCAGCCAGTTCGGATTTTACAACAGTTTTTGATATCGCGGACACTGTACTGCCTGGAGTCTTTTGCTTACTCGCGCGACGCCAAAGGAAAACAAAGAGGCGGAAATGCGCCGGAGTTCTGTGACGAACCCGACAGAGAAACAACAAGCCTCCTCTGCCTAGCATCCTGCTCGCTAACGTTCAATCTCTGGACAACAAATTAGATGAGCTGCGCGCACGGATAAAGCACCAAAAAGACATCACGAACTGCTGTGTTTTGGCGTTCACAGAGACGTGGTTGGAGCCCAGTGTACCTGACTGCGCAGTCACACCAGACGGGTTCACAGTTTATCGGGGAGACAGAACGAAGGACTCAGGCAAGTCGAGAGGAGGGGGTGTGTGCTTTATGGCTAACTCTTCTTGGGCTAAGGATGTGTGTGTCTTAAAAACGCACTGCTCACCGGTTCTCGAGCTGCTGACCATTAAAGTTAGACCCTTTTACCTCCCGAGGGAGTTCAGTTCCGTTCTCCTTTCAGTTGTTTACATCCCTCTACAAGCTGATAAAGCTTCGGCTATGGATGAACTGTATGATGTTATCAGTGGATTAGAGAACACTAACTCAGAAGCAGCTTTTATTGCGTTGGGAGACTTTAACAGAGCAAACATGAAGAAAGTTCTCCCTAAATACTATCAGCACATCTCTCCCCCCACAAGAGGTGATCAAACACTGGATCATTGTTACACCTTATTCAAAGACTCCTACAAACCCCTCCCTTGACCAGCTTTTGGAAAAGAAGACCATTGCTCTATATTGCTGCTGCCCACATATAAACAAAGACTTAAACAGGAAAAACCGGTTTACAGGGACATCTACAAATGGGACAGTGAAGCTGAGGGGGTTTTACAGGACTGCTTTGAAATAACTAATTGGCAGATGTTTGAGGATGCAGCTGATGGCAACATTAATGAATTCACAGACTCTGTCACAGGATATATCAGCAAGTGCATTGATGATGTTGTCACTAAAACCTCCATTTGCATATATCCTAACCAGAAACCCTGGGTAAATGGGGAGATTCGGGCTAAGCTCAAGGCGTGGACCTCTGCCTTTGGCTCAGGGGACTCTGATGCATACAAAGCAGCCAGATACGACCTTCGGAGGTCCATCAAAAAGGCCAAACGGGACTACAGGGACAAAATGGAGTCAAGCTACCACAGCTCCCACACCAAGCGCCTGTGGAATGGACTGTGCTGCATCACTGACAATAAAAAGAAAAACACAGTCAGTGTTCAGCCCACTGCATATCTTGCAGACGAGCTTAACACTTTCTATGCTCATTTTGATGCAGCCAACAAAGAACAGGTGCTATATCCTCAAGGGGGCAGTGAGTCTGTCACTCTGATCCTTGAAACGTCTGACGTGAGAAGGTCCTTCAAAAAGGTCAATCCTCGCAAAGCTCCGGGACCAGATGGCATCCCAGGCCGTGCCCTCAGGGCGTGTGCTGACCGGCTAGCAGGTGTGTTCACCAACATCTTCAATCTCTCCCTGAGGCAGTCAGTGGTCCCTACTTCCTTCAAGGCATCCACCATCATTCCTGTCCCAAAGAAACCGGTGGTCTCCTGTCTGAATGACTATCTCCCGATTGCACTGACATCGGTCATTATGAACTCCTTCGAGCAACTGGTCAAAGGTTACATCTGCTCCTCCCTCCCCGACATGCTGCATCCTCTCCAATTTGCTTACAGAGCAAACAGAGCTACAGAGGATACCATTGCGCTAACAATAAACACTGCCCTCACCCACCTGGAAAGAGGAAATACATATGTAAGAATGCTGTTCATAGATTACAGCTCGGCATTCAACACCATCATCCCCTCAAAACTCGTCTTGAAGCTTGACGACCTTGGGTTGGGGATGACCATCTGCAGATGGATTTTCTCTTTCCTCACAAACAGGCCCCAGGTGGTGAGAGTCGGCAAACACACGTCCTCATCACTCATTTTAAACACAGGAGTGCCGCAGAGCTGTGTGCTTAGCCACCTCTTGTATTCCTTGTTCACCCACGACTGTGTTGCAAAACACGGCACAAACACCATCATCAAGTTTGCAGACGACACAACCATCATAGGCCTTATCACTGACAACGATGAGACGGCCTACAGAGAGGAGGTGCTGGCATTGAGTAATTGGTGCCTGGATAACAACTTGTCTCTTAACGTCAGCAAAACCAAGGAGATGATCGTGGACTATCGGAAAAAGCAAGGTAGAGAACACCAGGCCATCTACATCAGCGGCGTAGAAGTTGAAATGGTTAACAGCTTCAAGTTCCTCGGAGTAAACATTACCGAGGATCTCTTGTGGACCCTTCACATAGACACTGTGGTTAAGAAAGCTCGCCAGCGGCTCTACATCCTGAGGAGGCTGAGGAAGTTTGGCATGAATGCCAACATCACCTCAAACTTTTACAGGAGTGTGGTTGAGAGTCTGCTGAGGGGCTGCATTACCGTCTGGTATGGGAGCTGCTCTCCCAGCAGCTGGAAATCAATACAGAGAGTGGTGAAGGCAGCAGAGCACATCACGGGCAAGAGTCTCCCTGCCATTGAAGACATTTACCTCCATCAGTGCTTGCGTAAGACAAACAGCATCATAAAGGACCACAGTCATCCAGCACACCAGCTGTTCTCCTTGTTATCGTCTGGCAGATGATACAGGAGTCTGGCTGCTCGGACTACAAGACTTAAGAATAGTTTTTACCACCAGGCCATTCGACTCCTCAACAGTAACACCTGAACACTTACATACACTTAGATAGATAGATAGATAGATAGATAGATAGATAGATAGATAGATAGATAGATAGATAGATAGATAGATAGATAGATAGATAGATAGATAGATAGAGTAATCCCTCCTCCATCGAGCCACCCGCGAAATAGGAAAATCCGCGAAGTAGAAACCATATGTTTATATGGTTATTTTTAGAATGTCATGCTTGGGTCACAGATTTGCGCAGAAACACAGGAGGTTGTAGAGAGGCAGGAACGTTATTCAAACACTGCAAACAAACATTTGTCTCTTTTTCAAAAGTTTAAACTGTGCTCCATGACAAGACAGAGATGACAGTTCTGTCTCACAATTAAAAGAATGCAAACATATCTTCCTTTTCAAAGGAGTGCAAAGCAAGCAGTCAAAAAAAAAATCAATAGGGCTTTTTGGCTTTTAAGTATGCGAAGCACCGCCGGTACAAAGCTGTTGAAGGCGGCAGCTCACACCCCCTCTGTCAGGAGCAGGAAGAGAGAGAGAGAGAGAGAGAGATAGAGAGAGAGCCACAGAAAAACAAAGTCAAAAATCAATACGTGCCCTTTGAGCTTTTAAGTATGCGAAGCACCGGTGCAGCATGTCCTTCAGGAAGCAGCTGCACACAGCCCCCCTGCTAACACCCCCCTACGTCAGCGCAAGAGAGAGAGAGAGAAAGAAAGTAAGTTGGGTAGCTTCTCAGCCATCTGCCAATAGCGTCCCTTGTATGAAATCAACTGGGCAAAGCAACTGAGGAAGCATGTACCAGAAATTAAAAGACCCATTGTCCGCAGAAACCCGCGAAGCAGCGAAAAATCCGCGATATATATTTAAATATGCTTACATATAAAATCCGCGATGGAGTGAAGCCGCGAAAGGCGAAGCGCGATAGAGCGAGGGATCACTGTAGATAGATAGATAGATAGATAGATAGATAGATAGATAGATAGATAGATAGATAGATAGATAGATAGATAGATAGATAGATAGATACTTTATTAATCCCAATGGGAAATTCACATTCTTCAGCAGCAGCATACTGATACAATAAATAATATTAAATTAAAGAATGATAATAATACAGGTGAAAAAAAACAGACAATAACTATGTATAATGTTAATTATTAACGTTTACCCCCCCTGGTGGAATTAAAGAGTCGCATAGTTTGGGGGAGGAACGATCTCCTCAATCTGTCTGTGGAGCAGGACAGTGACAGCAGTCTGTCACTGAAGCTGCTCTTCTGTCTGGAGATGACATTATTTAGTGGATGCAGTGGATTCTCCATAATTGATAGGAGCCTGCTGAGCGCCCTTCGCTCTGCCACAGATGTTAAACTGTCCAGCTCCATGCCAACAATAGAGCCTGCCTTCCTCACCAGTTTGTCCAGGCGTGAGGCGTCTTTCCTCTTAATGCTGCCTCCCCAGCACACCACTGCGTAGAAGAGGGCGCTCGCCACAACTGTTTGATAGAACATCTGCAGCATCTTATTGCAGATGTTGAAGGAAGCCAGCCTTCTAAGGAAGTATAACCGGCTTTGTCCTTTCTTGCACAGCGCATCAGTATTGGCAGTCCAGTCTAATTTATCATCCAGCTGCACTCCCAGATATTTATAGGTCTGCACCATCTGCACACAGTCACCTTTGATGATCACTGGGTCTATGAGGGGTCTGGGCCTCCTAAAATCCACCACCAGCTCCTTGGTTTTGCTGGTGTTCAGGTGTAGGTGGTTTGAGTTGGACCATTTAACAAAGTCCTTGATTAGGTCCCTATACTCCACCTCCAGCCCATTCCTGATACAGCCCACGATAGCAGTGTCATCAGCGAACTTTTGCACATGGCAGGACTCCGAGTTGTATTGGAAGTCCGATGTATATAGGCTGAACAGGACCGGAGAAAGTACAGTCCCTTGTGGCGCTCCTGTGTTGCTGACCACAATGTCAGACGTGCAGTTCCCAAGACGCACATACTGAGGTCTGTCTTTAAGATAGTCCACGATCCATGCCACTAGGTATGAATCTAATCCCATCTCTGTCAGCTTGTCCCTAGGTTGGATTGTGTTGAAGGCGCTAGAGAAGTCTAGAAACATAATTCTTACAGCACCACTGCCTCTGTCCAAGTGAGAGAGGGATCGGTGTAGCATATAGATGATGGCATCTTCCGCTCCCACCTTCTCCTGATATGCAAACTGCAGAGGGTCAAGGGCGTGTTGAACCTGTGGCCTAAGGTGGTGAAGCAGCAGCCTCTCCATGGTCTTCATCACATGTGATGTCAGAGCAACAGGCCGAAAGTCATTCAGCTCACTAGGACGTGATACCTTTGGGACTGGGGTGATACAAGATGTTTTCCAAAGCCTCGGGACTCTCCCCTGTTCCAGGCTCAGGTTGAAGATGCGCTGTAGAGGACCCCCCAGCTCCGATGCACAGACCTTCAGCAGTCGTGGCGATACTCCATCTGGACCCGCTGCTTTGCTGGCACGAAGTCTCCTCAGCTCTCTGCTCACTTGCGCTGTTGTAATTATGGGTGGGGATGTCTTTCCTATGCTGGTATCAGCAGAAGGATGTGTGGAGGGTGCAGTACTCCGAGGTGAGAGTGAGAGTGGGTTAGGGTGGTCAAACCTGTTAAAAAAGTTGTTCATTTGGTTTGCTCTCTTCACGTCTCTCTCAATGGTGGTACCCCGCTTCGAGCTGCAGCCAGTGATGATCTTCATCCCATCCCACACTTCCTTCATGCTGTTATTCTGCAACTTCTGCTCCAGCTTTCTCCTGTACTGCTCCTTCGCCGCCCTGAGTTGGACTCGGAGTTCCTTCTGCACGCGCTTGAGCTCATGCTGATCACCGTCTTTAAAAGCCCTTTTCTTCTGATTCAAAAGGCCCTTGATGTCACTTGTAATCCATGGCTTGTTGTTAGCATAGCAGCGTACTGTTCTTACTGGAACTACAATGTCCATACAGAAGTTGATGTAGTCAGTAGTGCAGTCAACAACCTCCTCAATGTTCTCACTATGAGATCCCTGCAGGATATCCCAGTCTGTAGTTCCAAAACATTCTCTCAGAGTATTCTCAGCCTCCGGAGTCCACTTCCTGAATGATCGTGTGGTTACAGGTAGGACTCTAACTTTTGGTTTATAGTGAGGCTGAACCAGAACCAGGTTATGATCTGCTTTCCCAAGCGCAGGCAGCGGGGTGGCGCTGTATGCATCTTTAACGTTTGCATAAAGTAAATCAATAGTCTTATTTCCCCGGGTGTTACAGTGCACATACTGGGAGAATGCAGGTAATGTTTTGTCCAGCGTCACATGGTTAAAGTCTCCAGCGATTAGCACAAGCGCCTCAGGGTGCTGCGTTTGTAACTTAGCAACAGCGGAATGGATGATGTCACTCGCTGACTCCACGTCTGCCCGAGGAGGAATGTATACAATAACAACAATGACATGTCCAAACTCTCTGGGCAAATAGTAGGGACGTAAACTTACGGCCAACAGTTCGATATCCCTGCAGCAAGTGGAGATTTTGACGTTAACATGTCCAGAGTGACACCACCGTGTATTAACATAGAGAGCGAGTCCTCCTCCTTTGTGCTTACCACAGGTACTTGCATCTCTGTCCGCTCTAACTGTGCTAAACCCGGGTAGCTCCACGTTGGCATCTGGGATGGTGTTATTTAGCCAGGTTTCGCAAAAACACAACAAACTGCATTCTCTGTAGGTCCTTACATTTTTCACCAGCGCAGCCAGTTCGTTGATCTTATTTGAGATTGAGTTTATATTCCCCAGAATCACAGAAGGCACCGAAGGCTTGAAACGCCACTTTCTCGCAAGCCGCTTCTTTTTTAGCTTAGTGCCGGCTCTGCTGCCACGATACCGCCTTCTTACCTCGTCGGGTAAATATGGAACCACACCGGCACTGGCATTTGTTCTCAGCGCCCGAAGTTGAGTACTTGAATAGGCGAGTCTCGGCGTGTTAAAATCCATGCCCACGTTGTAAAAGTAAGTGTGTCCAGGGAAGGAATCCACATAAAATAAAGTGGTAGGAGTGATCAATAAATAAAAATAGAAAAATAAAAGTAGAAAAGTACACATACATATACAGTCATACACGGAGCTGCTGAAAAGGCTGCCACTCACGGCGGCGCCGGATGCACATACATTACACCTACATTGCATTACATCTACATTGCACTACTCACACACAAACTGTACCTGCACACACTCTGAATACTGACTGGGACATGCATCTGCACGTTATGGAATATGCATCTGTACTTATAAAACATTATCTGTGTTTATTTTTAACTTGTAATTTTTTTTAATTATTTTTTTAGCTTTATTGGATCTAGGCTGAGTGACTTGTTTTCCTCATCATGCACATTTCATTGTATGTTGACCCTGTGTTAACCTATATATAACATATAAACCTAAACCTAAACCCAAATATGATGCCAATTCAATTGTAGAGCATAATGAAGTCAGTAATCATTATTCCCCAACAATCAATTTAATGCAAATGTGCTTAGATATATGCAGGCCCTCTGCAAATCATTCTGAATGGACTCATGAACTTCTTTAATCTACAGGCCTTCTAAAACTCAATGTTGGTTTTGAAGGAACGCCTGCTAAGTTTGCATTAAAGGCCACTTTCTTTAACTTGATAGCTTCATTTACCACAAGTCTTAAGGTTACGACGGCCATTACCCATTAGCAGTTTTTGAGCTTTAACAAACAGGCACTCACCTGTCATTGTGAAGACGCCAACCAAGATGCCAATATTTCTCCCTCCTACCATGGACACTTCGCTCCGCGCCCCTATACATTTTCTTTCCTCTTTCTTGGACTTCTTGGATGCCCAAATTCCAGTGACCAGAATGATTAAATAAAATACAATGACGGCGATCAATCCAGGGATGTTCAGAGCCATCTTCAAAGACAGGGAACACATGCCTTCTGTTATATATTGAGCAGTGTGAAGTTGGCAGTTTAATTCCCCTTTTATTCACATTGTCCCATTTTCATGCAGTTGATGTTTGATCACTACTATTGATGGGTCCCAACATTGGTTAATGCTTTGTCTTTGTGGGCTGTCGAAATAGACTAAGCAGGTCAGAGAATATTATGTTATGATATATGATCACTTGCATGCTAGTTAATTGGCAATTCTTAGCTAAACTGACCACATACTGTATGAGTGAATGTCTTCTGCAGTGGTTCAGTGCACTATCCAGAGTTGGCTCCTGCCTTATGCCCAATGATGTCAGAAGTATTATTTATATAATACTCAAAACACTTTACATTGAGAGGGGGGAGCCATTTCAACCACCACCAATGTGCAGTAGCCACTTAGGAAATGTGATGGCAGCCGTTTTGCTCCAGTACAATCACCACACATTAGTTTTTAGGTGGTAAAGGAAGGAGGGAGGGAGACAGTTACTCAGTAAGGGACAGGGGATGATTAGGGGGCCAGAATGTCCAGGTTGTGATGGGTAAATTAGCCAGGACATAGGGAAACACCCTACTCTTTATGAAAAATGCCCTTGGGTCTTGAATGAACACAGATTCATGAAACAAGGTTTTACACCTTCTCCAAAGGATGCTGCCACTTTTAGAGCAAAGTGTCCCCTGTCACTGCACTGGGGAGTTGGGTTCCACACACAGACAACAGGGTAAGCACCCCCATGCTGGCAACACCAACATCTCTTCCAGCAGCAACCCAAGCTTTTCCTAGATGATCTCCCATTCAAGTACTGGCTGGGTGCGAACATGCTTAGCTTCAAGTGGATGACCTGTTCTAAAGTGTAGGTGGTACGGCTGCTTAGCTGTTTGGATACTGTATGTCTCAGGCCCCATGACTTAGAACTGGACTAAATGAGTTTGTAAATAAAGAAATGGACATATGATATTTGATCAATAATTATTAACCATGTAGCAGGCTTATAAAGGGTTCAACTAATTACAGTAGCCACCTAACCTCTGAAATACAAATACTTGATCCTCGGTGACAGTTGATGCTGTAAATTTTAAAAAGTAAATGAAAATTATTATGAAAGGATGACCACCTTATTATAACCAGGGCACATAAACACACCAGCTGTTGTTTCTGCTTCGAGGAGATACCATACGTGTACTCAAAATTGTATTCTCTATGAGCCAGGATCTACTGCTTATAGGAATTCCATCCATCCATTATTAAAACTGCTTTGTTCAGTTTGCAGTTACAAGAAATCACATCTATGATGGCAGCATCAAACAGAAAGCTGTGACCCTGTAATTTAGCTTTACCAGTCAAACTAAGCGCACAACATTGGGTTGTAGGAAAGAGGAAGAGGAACAAAGGGACAACATACAAACTCCATTACAGAAAGTAAGGTCAAAAATCAAATTACCACCTGAGAGCTGCGTCCTCACGTCTATCTGTGCACCTTCCTCAGTATTAAAGTTCAGATCACCACTAAAATGATTAGTTTTATTAGTTCGGCCAATAGCTATAAGAATAATATAATAACTATGCACCCGCTATACTGTTTCCTTCTGCCTATCAAATCCTTTTCCAATCATTTTTATCTGTTTATTTGTACTTTAATGTAGTGTTTATATGGCTGCCCTTTATCACATAGAGTATTTGAATAACCTGTCTTGAACTTTCTTATCTTGATGCTTTGAACTGCAGTCTTGTGAGCCATGCCAATTGTCTGGATTTTGTGCTCAGTGCAAAGCTTCCTATAACACTGCCTGATTTTTTTGAGAAACATTTTAAATAAAAAAAATAAAATAAAAAACAAATAGTTTTCATTAACTAATCCTTAACCCAAGAGTTACAAAGTAAACTGAATTAAAGCCAAGAGGCATTTACTGGAAAGACATTTCTTATTATTAAAGAACAAGGCAGGTTTAATAATAACGAAATTCATACATTTTGAAGATTTGTTTCACTAGTTGATAAGCTTAATTTCACTACACACTCATCCACGCACAAAGAGTTACGAGTGTCTAAATCTTATCTGTACTAATCCGTCCAAGTAAAAAAGACACACCTACCTTCTTGAGATATGCTGGCAATCCTTAAATTTGCAAATGATATAGAGATTTAGGCAGCAAACAAAGCTGATATGGCAAGCATAAATAAATTTGCAAATGATATAGAGATTTAGGCAGCAAACAAAGCTGATATGGCAAGCATAAAACAATTCTCAGCTAAGCCAAACAAAATCCAACTAACTCTATTCTGAAGACTCTGACAACTGAAATTACTTCTGCTGCCACTAGCTTGGCCAATAAACGTCATGTGATCCAATTCAGTGACAGACAGCAGGCTCCATTTTGGCTCCTGGAGGACACCCATTCTGAGCCACAATGGTACCATTGCAGAAGAAATTTAAGTGGATTATTAAGAGGAAAGTAATTCTGTCTCAGAATAGTTTGTCCTTTTTATTACTGTCACCTTGCTAACATTTGTGTTACTTTTTCTTTCTTAAATCATTATACCTGTTTTGCTGCTGTTCATTGATATTCATTTATATGGCCAGTTAGCAGCAAAAGTGTGATCATAATGCTATGTTTGTGGGGTACAGGTAATAAGGGACCCAAGATGAGATAGAGCCCGAACCCAGAAAGCTAATATATCTGTCTGTTCTCTGACTGCTGACCCATTTAGGACTGTCTGCCCTTAAAAGCAAACATTACTAACTGTCTTCATTTTAGATGAGCAGGTAGGAAGGAGAGGCGGGCTACAACATGTTGGCTGTACTCACTGAACTGCCAGAAGCGCTCCCAGGACAGTGTCTTAAAGTTTTCACATAATTTACAACAATGTTTCAATCTGACCAATTTACAAAGCCCTCCTCTCTCTTAGAGCATGTTAAATAGAAATAAATATCAGTTTTCAAAGCTTAATAAAATTATAGCAGACATAGTGGTAATAGAAGTCTTGACATGTAAATAGAGTACAGCCATAATCAATGAGAATGCATTTATTTAATATTAAACAAAAGCAGCTTACCTACATGTATTTAATTGTAAATGATGAATAGATTCATTTGGCCTATATTATTTGAATCTATTAACACTAGAATTACCAGAGTCTACGAAAAAACTCGTAGATCTGGCCCACCTTAAAACCATTCTCACCTCTCTTTTTTCTTCTAAATGTGCCGATTAAGACGAGCCAGCAAGCACCGGCTATTCCATCCCCCACCGTCGCAGAACGTTCACTAAGTTTTCCCAGCTCATGCCTTGTTTGAGTATTTGGGAGTGAGTGAACTGCTATAGTTTTAGAGTGGAAATAATAGATCGTTATTTGGAACACACGCATTTCATGTGTGTTCAGTTTCTACAGTAATCTGTGTAAACACATTTTTAAAACAGAATCATTTTTCATATTTTAGTAGTAAATGACAAAATGTAGGCATAAACTATATAATATATGAAGCCTGAAGTCCAAAGATTAGGTAAACACTTTCACAAAAGGTTAAAGAAAAAACAACAGTTTCCGTAGAGTAGTGGTAAGATTTGCTGACTTGTAATCAAACGTCCCCGGTGTAATCAAGAGTCCCCGGTTTGATCCTGACTTCCTCCTATATTTGCTGTTTTCAGTAATGAGCTGCTCTTATTGTTAATATTATACAGTACACACATACACTTGGTTTGCGTCTGTAACACACGGTGTACATTTATAGGACTTGTAAAAGTTTCTGGTTTTTTTTCACTTTTATTCTCTCTAAATCACGATCACGATACATACTAAGTCGCAGATAGTTGACACAGACTGCTCAGCCAATCAGTGCGCAGCAGGCCTGTTGCGCCTTAGAGACCCGAGTTCGATTCCCCGCTGGAAAGAAAGTGTTATTTTTTTTTTAACCATATAAAGTGGTATGCACTGTCAGTCAGTCAGATCGTTGTATTTTCATGTGGGATGCTCCTTTTAAAATATTATTTTTAACAATTGAGACTGCAATTAACATGAACAAGTGTCTTTATAACTGTTATTATATGATATATATATAAACAGCTAAGGGGATAGATAAATAGCTATAGCGCGTCTTTATTTGATCAAAATAAATAACATGCGAGCTGATTTATTTACTTATCTTCCTACAGCATAAAGTCACAAGTGAACTGTTGAGCTTCCTCTGTTTGATCGTCAAGGGCATGCTCAGAAATTACACGTGTAGGCTAATGCCACAAAAAACACTTTGGTACGCGAGCAATGGTACGAGAATGCAGTTAGACTTTTTTGGGCACATACACCCCGCTAGTGTTTAGATCTGGACGGTGTAGCGTTGGCGAGCTCTGTAAGTCGTGCTGTTTCTTTGAAGGACAGGTGATTGGCAGGATGACACCGGACTTTTGCCTTTATGCCTGGTGCAGCTGCGTTGTTCTTTTATGTGAGTTGACATTTCTTGCGGGGAGGGCTTCTGTTTTCTCCGATCTGAGTTCACCTCTGTTATAGCGCGTCTTTATTTGAAAACAGCAGGAAATAAAGTTTTCCAGGCGCCAATAAATCAGAGCCGAAGGATACAAAAGAAAATATCTGTGAAACATATAACAATGAAAAAATAGTCAGAAAATAGATACAAAGATAATATAATTTAAAAAAAAAACAGTGTGAGCCCACTAAATGAACTGATCAGTCCTAGATTTGTGCAACAATTATTGACGAGAATATATCTTGAAGCATAAACAAGCATAGCATCAGCAGAAACTGAACAAAGTGTCACTGGATTCCTGACTGCGTCATGTGATGTGAAGTGTAGGTCTGGCAGATGTGTTTCGACAAGATCCCCTTCTTCAGGGCACAACAAACCAGTGTTGAACTTAAAAAAATACAATAAAACAATAAACAAGTAAAGAGAATACAATATATACATTAAACACATCAAACTAGAGACTTTGAACTACCTATTGAATAAAGTCAGGTGCTCACAATAGCAGATGCCTTATCAGTCAAATAACCAAAAACAGAAAAAGTAATTATAAATTAATTATAACCAGATGTATAAGCACTTAAGGAAGAAACTACTTAACAAGAGATGAAGCTTGTTATACTATGTGTTTTTTTTATTAAGTTTAATGTCACTGTTCTCTGTGCCCACTGTTATGGACTCATTCATACAGGCAGACCAAATATGGTACACAGGGCACAGCATCAGCATTTAGAATTGCCGAGCCAAGCACAGGACTAGATAGCCACAGACAACTGGACAATTGAATAGTCAGCCTAAAGACAGACTAGTATATTTCTGTCTTTTGTCAGTACACCATCTTATTTCCTTGTTGGGAGTATAAGAACTGTATGTAGGCATTGTGCTATTCCTGTATTTTTTGAAGGTGGGGCTGGAATCCTTCCTGCCCTTGTTTGGAACCAGAGAAACGCACCCTGCACATGGAACAACCAAAATAAAAGGATGGACCAACGACCAACACTTTGAAGCTTCTGGGTGGAAGAGTATGTCTTCCGTCCGAGGCCGAGCAGAAGATTATGTCTTCTGTCTGGCTAAAATCCTTTCAGCGTGGCAACGAAAGATGACGGACTGCACAGATCAAGAGTCCCACAGCTTGATATGTCTGTCATAAGCTTCCCGTTTGTAATGCCGCATGAAACCATCAATAAAGAGCTAGAGTTATCCTAACTTGTCGTGTAAGCTTGTAACTGTCATTTTGCATGCTGGGTGGGATAATACCTTTTTAATTTATAATAATTTATAATTCAGGTTAATTAAAACGCCGCAATATAAAAGAACACATTTCCAGAGAGCTAATGCCTCTTAAGGAAACACCTCACCAGAAATTAATAAACAGTCTTGACTGAGGGGCTTGTAACTAGATAATAGTAAAACCAAACACAGTACAAACTCAATAAAATAGAACTAGAAAGCCAATGTTCAAAGCTGTGTGAAAATAATGAAAAACCAGTTTACCTCACACAACTCATATGCAACACAGAAGTCTGTGACTGTCTGAATGGAAATAAAAGCAAAAGGATGTAAAAAAAACTCAGGGGTATATCACACAAAAGTCTAAATGAAAAATCCAGTCTGCTTCCATGTATAACAATAAGTTATCAAAGTTACTCCGACGAGGGTGTGGTTTTATTAGTTCTAAAATGGCAAAACATGGGTCTGAAACTTTGCGGTTTGTAGATGTTTAATAGTTTTGGCCCTGATGTTGGTTTTATATATATATATATATATATATATATATATATATATATATACTGTACATATATCAACAATGTGAAACAACAGCAAATGAACAACAACAAAGCAAGTTTCAGAAAACAAATGCATTTTGTGCAGTTTTTAACACGTGCAGTCTTCTTGAGCATACTTTTAGCCCCCTTTTCAGTAGATTAAATTAAAAAATAAATAGCAACTACTTAGCAGCATAGTGTCACAGGAGGTATTGTTACTACCTCACTGTACTCAGACGCTGGTACAATTTCTTGCTAGGTGTAACTTCTGTGTGAAATTTGTGTGTTCTGTCTGGAGTCTTATGAGTTTATGTTTTTATGAGTGTGCCCTTCACTGAGTGACCTTCTTTTGTGGGTCTGTCTCTGCTCTGTCTTATCATGCAAGGGTACATACTGACTCCAAGTAACCCTGCTGTCAAAACAGTTAAACAACTAAATGGTTTAAAATTTAGTCATTGCATGAACTCTGGTTGATCATTTCCACTTTGCTCAGTAGTATTAGGGTGTTGTACCATGTTAACCATTATGAATGTACAGAAAAGCCAAGCAAAATGACACCTTTTATTGGCTAACTAAAAAGATTACAATATGCAAGCTTTCAAGGCAACTCAGGCCCTTCGTTCAGGCAGGATGTAATCCTAACGATTGTAATCTTTTTAGTTAGCCAATAAAAGGTGTCATTTTGCTTGGCTTTTCTCCACTTTGCTCAGCATAAAGTACTCCAGTGTGCTGAACATATACAGTGCATCCGGAAAGTATTCACAGCGCATCACTTTTTTCACATTTTGTTATGTTACAGCCTTATTCCAAAATGGATTAAATTCATTTTTTCCTCAGAATTCTACACACAACACCCCATAATGACAACGTGAAAAAAGTTTACTTGAGGTTTTTGCAAATTTATTAAAAATAAAAAAACTGAGAAATCACATGTACATAAGTTTTCACAGCCTTTGCTCAATACTTTGTCGATGCACCTTTGACAGCAATTACAGCCTCAAGTTTTTTTGAATATGATGCCACAAGCTTGGCACACCTATCCTTGGCCAGTTTCGCCCATTCCTCTTTGCAGCACCTCTCAAGCTCCATCAGGCTGGATGGGAAGCGTTGGTGCACAGCCATTTTAAGATCTGTCCAGAGATGTTCAATCGGATTCAAGTCTGGGCTCTGGTTGGGCCACTCAAGGACATTCACAGAGTTGTCCTGAAGCCACTCCTTTGATATCTTGGCTGTGTGCTTAGGGTCGTTGTCCTGCTGAAAGATGAACCGTCACCTCAGTCTGAGGTCAAAAGCGCTCTGGAGCAGGTTTTCATCCAGGATGTCTCTGTAGTTTGCTGCAGTCATCTTTCCCTTTATCCTGACTAGTCTCCCAGTTCCTGCCGCTGAAAAACATCCCCACAGCATGATTCTGCCACCACCATGCTTCACTGTAGGGATGGTGCCAGGTTTCCTCCAAACGTGACTCCTGGCATTCATGCCAAAGAGTTCAATCTTTGTCTCATCAGACCAGAGAATTTTCTTTCTCATGGTCTGAGAGTCCTTCAGGTGCCTTTTGGCAAACTCCAGGCGGGCTGCCATGTGCCTTTTACTAAGGAGTGGCTTCCGTCTGGCCACTCTACCATACAGGCCTTATTGGTGGATTGCTGCAGAGATGGTTGTCTTTCTGGAAGGTTCTCCTCTCTCCACAGAGGACCTCTGGAGCTCTGACAGAGTGACCATCGGGTTCTTGGTCACCTCCCTGACTAAGGCCCTTCTTCCCCGATCGCTCAGATTAGATGGCTGGCCAGCTCTAGGAAGAGTCCTGGTGGTTTTGAACTTCTTCCACTTATGGATGATGAAGGCCACTGTGCTCATTTGAACCTTCAAAGCAGCAGAACTTTTTCTGTAATCCTGTCTCAGAGGTCTACAGACAATTCCTTTGACTTCATGCTTGGTTTGTGCTCTAACATGAATTGTCAACTGTGGGACCTTATATAGACAGGTGTGTGCCTTTCCAGATCATGTCCAACCAACTGAATTTACCACAGGTGGACTCCCAATTAAGCTGCAGAAACATCTCAAGGATGATCAGGGGAAACAGGATGCACCTGAGCTCAATTTTGAGCTTCATGGCAAAGGCTGTGAATACTTATGTACATGTGCTTTCTCAGTTTTTTTATTTTTAATAAATTTGCAAAAACTTCAAGTAAACTTTTTTCACGTTGTCATTATGGGGTGTTGTGTGTAGAATTCTGAGGAAAAAAAATGAATTTAATCCATTTTGGAATAAGGCTGTAACATAACAAAATGTGGAAAAAGTGATGCGCTGTGAATACTTTCCGGATGTACTGTAGATTCTAATTATACATTACTATGACTATAGCACATTTCCTCTATTAGAAAAACAAAGATTTTTGCTTTACATCTTATAAAATGAAAGTGACAAAAAGGATCTTTGCCTTAAACTGCCTAAAGGTTTTGTCATTACATTTAAAATGTGACCTGCCATCCTCTATTCCTTCATCTTGGAATACTATTTTTAAAAGTGTCTCCCATTCTTCCAAAATCCTGAATTACCCAGTCTGCAAGACAAATAAAGTTTGAGTCTGGCCACTGGATCCATTTTTGTTCTCTAAAAGCTCCCAGTATTTTTCTCCATGCTTTGATTCTTCCTCCTGTCACATTTTTCTGGTTCTTCTTTTCTGACTCCTTCTCCTTTCATCTCTACAGGTCTTTTCTCATGCACTGTTGAGGCCATGTAATCATTGGCTTCTAGCGGTAAATTCCTATTTATCTTCTAATCTCTGGAAGTCCCAATCTGTAAATTGGTTGCTCTTGAATTCTTTGCATTGAGGGTCAGTAAGTCATCTGGTTTCATTATCAATACATAGCTTTTAGTTTTATTTATCAAACTTAGTTTCAGGCCCTTTGCTGTGACTGCTGCAATTTCTTGTGAATATCCTGGCGCCTTTGTTTTCCATTTGTATTTTCTGGGCCTAGGTTGTGGGTAGAGGGCTATGAGAGTGTGTGTGGGGGTTGTTGTTTTACTCTCTTCGTTTAAAACTAGTTGCAATTATTTCACTTCTTGTACCTGCTGAAATCAAAAAGAATCGCAAAAAATACAAAAAATGTCTCCCAGTTGAATACACTGCTGTTAGCTGACAGTGGGTAGGCATTCCCAGTCACAGAGCATTTCAACCTTGCATGGTTTTGCAAGGCTAGCATTTTACCAAACAGACTAATTGGATTGTTTTTGTGTTTATTTTCCTCTACATATTAACCTGAAATCACTAACTGAAGTGCAGTGAAGTTAAATTTTAGAAAGTTGATTGATTTCATCTGGACATAGTTCTTTTCCAGGGAGATACGTTACATTACTCATCCACGTGACTTCAATCAACTTTCTAGAATTTCCTTACCTGGATTATTATGCATGCATCGAGATGGTGAAGTTAAAGAACAATAATTGATGAATGGGACAAAAAGATTGTAACACTTGAACTGTAACTGTGGTGCTAATTTTTCTCGTAACATTGTGTCTCCCATCAGTGCAAGGTGCTATTGGAGTGGAATCTTTGGCATAGGGACATTTGTAATGCACTTGGAAAGTCTGGAAGCTTGGGGCCCCAAAAAGAAATGCTAGGGGGACCAAAACATGAATGTGATGGAACTTGGCTCTTTGGCTAAGCAAATAAAAAAACCTTCCATTTGTATCGTACTGTCCTAATGTGTGTACCATTTCTATGCACTTTACGAGTATAGATGCCTTGTAAAATGTACTCATTTTATTTTTATAGTTGAGGCACAGGTGGGTTAAGTGACTTTCTTATGTCCACGTAACCAATCAAAGGAGAATTTGAAAAGAAACTGTAATATGTCTTGTACGCTGTAAGCTATCATAGATAAAAGTTCCAGCTAAATATGTAAATGTGACATTTTATGCATACTATAGCTTTTCTCTCTATCAATTGACTTTTTTTTATCTATTACGTGTGTTTGTATAGGTTATTTTAATGTCAGTGTTAATTATTTGAAAATGGCCATATTATTCAGTAAGTCTCCCAAGAATTTTAGCAAACATTTTATTGTATGTGTAGCGATATGTGGAAATCTGATCTGCATTTCAAATTAAATAACATAAAATTATCTATTATAATACATTCTCATATGTCATGGTGCCAGAGAGTGGCAACATATTGCTATTGGTCAGAGATTTTCTTCTTCTTCTTTCGGCTGCTCCCGTTAGGGGTCGCCACAGCGGATCATCTTCTTCCATATCTTTCTGTCCTCTGCATCTTGCTCTGTTACACCCATCACCAGCATGTCCTCTCTCAGCACATCCATAAACCTTCTCTTAGGCCTTCCTCTTTATTTCTTGCCTGGCAGCTCTATCCTTAGCATCCTTCTCCCCATATACCCAGCATCTCTCCTCTGCACATGTCCAAACCAACGCAATCTCGCCTCTCTGACTTTGTCTCTCAACCGTCCAACTTGAGCTGACCCTCTAATGTACTCATTTCTAATCCTATCCATCCTCGTCACACCCAGTGCACATCTTAGCATCTTTAACTCTACTACTTCCAACTCTGTCTTTTGCTTTCTGGCCAGTGCCACCGTCTCCAACCCATCCGCATATTGATTTGTCAAAATTTTACACCGGATGCCCTTCCTGACGTAACCCTCCCCATTTATCCGGGCTTGGGACCGGCACGAAGAAACACACTAGTTTGTGCATCCCCTGTGGCTGGGAGGCAAGTAAAAATTTCAGCCTACTCTGTAAATATGACACTACTACTACTACTAGTATTACATTTTGACAAAATTGATGATATTTTGCAGAAGTAAGTTGAATAGGGATTGACACACTTTACTGGGATGAATGGCTTGTTCTTGTCAAAGTTGTTCTTATATACTTAATGGAAATGAGCCTTTTTGGCAATAGCTCTCATTATAGACACTAAATCCATCAAAAATTGCTCCTCCATACATATGAAAACTAGTGTATGCAGAAGGTGAGACATGAATAAAAAAACCACAACAAGAATTTATAAGAAGAGTCAAGAACAGGACTATACACAGGGTTTGATATGATGTAAATTTAATATCTGTTTGATATGGAGTAAAACAGTAAAACTCCTGCGTTGTTTGAGACCAAAGTATCATCCATCCATCCATCCATTTTCCAACCCGCTGAATCCGAACACAGAGTCACGGGGGTCTGCTGGAGCCAATCCCAGCCAACACAGGGCACAAGGCAGGAACCAATCCCGGGCAGGGTGCCAACCCACCGCAGGACCAAAGTATCAGACATACTTAATTATATACCCAGTAAAGCTGTCATGTAAAGGAATAAACCCCTCTTTTCACACTCTGATCATTTATCACTTTTGTCTGTCATTCTCTGTCTCCTTTATTGCTGTTTTTCAAACTCAGAGCCCAAAGGCTATAAATGATTCACTTATCCTAGCTCCACATTTCTTCTCTTTCTGGTTCTTACTCCTTCATCTCATTCTTTACTGCATACCATTACTTTTCTATATTCTGTGTTTACTTTTAAACCTATGTGTTCCAGACCTTCTTGCTAATTTCATACTCTTCTCTGTAGTTTACTTCCAGATTCTGCTACTATGGTCAAATCAAAGGAAACAGTTGTTCTCAAAACTCTTCATTTCTGATGTTTTCACTTGGTACATTCATCATTATTTTAAAACAGTGTGGGCTGAGCATTGACAAAACTCACTGCTGCTCTACTTTCTTTTTGTGACATATTATTTACTATAACATACACTCCACAGATTATTGTAAAAATCCTTTCCCGAGACACCAGTCATCCACCTGCCTGCTTGTAAAGTTTTCTTTAATGTAATACTAGGGGGCTCCGCCCCCTGCTCGCTTCGCTCGCCCACCCCCGGGTTTGGTTTGCCGGATATACAATTTAAAGAGATAGTTATTTTCATGGGAATTGTTACATATGCATTATTTTTACTTTTATTTTAAAACTTTTGTAAAAACATACTTTATTTCCAGCCCCGGGCGTGGCTACATCTCTTTCTTGCAAAACGTATGACGCTGCTCACGTTGTGAAGGGGGTGCTGCTGAACGCATGCTAAGGAGATGCCTTCGGATCATCTGCTGTCTTTCTGCTGCTGGCGAGCTGCCTGTTCTGCTTGTCTCGCTGCCTGATCATTTCAAAACCTGTACAGCAGCTGTCCTTTTGCCACTTTGCATCTCTGTCGCGCGCATTGTGAAGAGGGTGGGGGTGCAGGTGGGGGTGGGGTGGCGAGGGTTAGGTTGGCTGAACGCACGCTAAGCAGAAGCAGTCTGAACGCACGCTAAGGAGAAGCAGTCTGATCATCTGCAGGCTTTTTGCTGCTGGCGAGCTGCGTGTTTTGCTTGTCGCTTGTCGTTGTTTTAAGAGCTGGGAGCACATGAAGCGTGTCTGCCAACAGCAATCCAACAACAGCTAGGTTAGATGTCCGTGGACTTGTTTTAAATGATGTCTCAGTGCCTTGTCTCGCGTGACGTTGTAAAAACAATACTTGTCCTTTATTTCCAGCCCCGGGCGTGGTTAAATCTCTTTCTCAGGACGTATAATGCTGCTCGCGTTGTCAAGGAGGGGGATGGCTGAACACATGCTAAGGAGGTGCCGTCGGATCATCTGCTGTCGCTCTGCTATCAGTCTTCCGTGCTGTACTCCGCCCTCCCTCAATCGGACCTAACAGTCACTTAAAACAAAAAAGGCTTCAACCTGGCTGGGATGCTACAATACTTTCAAATTTTACTGCTTTTATATTCTGTACCTTTCTCTGCATGTGTATCGCACCATCGTTTGTTTGAACCTTTCGAATTCCACTGCCTTCATAATCTCTTATCTGCCTTTTTTTCTCTCCAATGCTTTTGGGTCTCTTTTCTCCGTGCTGCTCTTTCTTCTTTGCTTAACGTATTGTTCTTATACACTTTATATGTGCTGAGAGCACAGGATCTGTGTGTGCTACGTGCCTTTACATGACTGAGTGTTCCATGCTCTTATTTGATATTGTTTGCGTCTCGCGGGTCTTTTAAGTGTCATCCGAGAACTTCTGAGAAGATCACGTCTCGTCGACCTGCTTTTCCTTTCCAGGATTTTTTTTATAATAGAGAGAGTTGAATATTTTTTTATTCGATTTTTTCATTTCATATCCTTTATTAATTCCCGAGGAGAAATTGTCTTTTTGCATGACCTTTGGAGGCCAGAACACATGGTTAGCCATTGTACAGCGCCCCTGGAGTAATTTTTAGGTTAAGGGCCTTTCTGTATGGCTCAACAGAGTAAGATCCCTTCTGGCAGAGACAGGATTTGAACAGGCAACCTTCCAGAAACCAATGCCAATCCTTAGCCTCAGAGCCACCACTCTGTCATAAAATGAGAGTGCTTTGGAACATGAACTCTGGGCTCTACTAGTGCCAGGCAGCAGTGAAAGTACTGTGCCACCATGCTGCCCCTTTTTGTTTAGTTTTTTAAAGTGTTATTTTATGATTTTATTAATATTTGGTTTATTTATTATTTTGGTATTCTGTATTATATTATTCATGGATGTTTTAGTTTTTCACCCTTCTTCTTTACAGTGGAGGCCAATGAAGTGGGGCCACCTGATGATGATGATGGCCCCAGCTTTGTAAAAGCAGACACTTTGGCATTGTGATTGTGATTCTTTGTGGAATTCTTGGATTTTGATCCTTGCTCTTGAGTAATCTGCTGTTATTGTTGTGTTATATTGGATTTGTTTGATGCTGTTATGAGCTGTTCATTTTTCCTAAATAAACAGAATATGGCTTTCTATTACTCTGAAACATTTCTGTGTGGTTATCTTGCATTCTAATATTTCTAGAACACAGTGATTATTTATTTTGAAGTACTGCAATGTGATTTTGTTTTGTATATGTACGCCACGATGTTATGATTCCCATTATGCTGCTGCTGGTTGCCATGGAATGAGGTTTCGGACATCACAGTGTCTTACATCATCAATGAAACACCTTAAATAGTGTCACGACACTTCATTCAGTAGTCATGTGTGAATTTCTCTCTTGAATTTCTGGTTTTTGATCTGTTTCTCCTTTGATTACTGGTTTGCGGTTAGGCTTTGTACAAAAGTTTCATCTTCTAGGTTTCAAGTTGTTTCTGGGTTTGACTGCATTTCATCTTCTGGGCCTCTTCCAGTCTTCAGGCAGAATAGATGAAAATTTAGGCAAAACATATATTGTTATTTCTTTTTCCCTGCCTTGTATTTGTGGTTCTTGATTTTTGAATTGTTTAAATAAATGCTTTATTTATAAAGTAATGTTTGTGGTGGACGTCAGGATGCCTGGAAGGACCAGGAGAGCGGCAATATCTCCCATGGGCCACGAGAGGGCAGTCGCCCTGGTTTGCATCGAGGCCACGGGTTTAGAGCTTAGAAGCTCAACCCTGTTGGGGCCTGTGGCTACTGCCAGGTGGCGCCCAGATGATTACAGTGCCATGGACTACAGCACTTTTGCCACACCTGGAAGTGCTGCCAGAAGAGCATTACAGAGCACCTGGAGCACATCCGGGGCAGTATAAAAGAGGCTGCTTCACTCCATTCGAGGAGCCAGAATTGGGTGGAAGAGAACAGAGCTTGTGAGAAAAGGAGTAGAGATGGCGGAAGACTTGAGAAAAGAGAGAAAAAAAGGGACTCTGAGCAAACTGTGGCAATTTGTGGCTGTTTTGAGCATTGTGTGGAGCTGTAAAGCCATAAGGAATAATAAACGTGTGTAATTTTGGACATTTGGTGTCTGTTTGTCTGTGCACGGGGGGCTGATCTTGTACTGTTTTGGACCCTGAGGCATGATGGTGATCCTTCTGCCTCTCTTAATATTTTTCAGTACTTTTGAATTTTAAAGTTTGTGTCCCATGTTGGGCCTGTGAAGGCCAAAGACTACCTGTAGCATTTAGGGTTAGGCTGCCTATGGTAACGTGAACATGGGAGAGGCAGACTTAGTTGAAGGACTGATTTGATTTTTTGAGGCCTGCTACCATTTCTGTGCTTCATTGTGGCAGGAAATCATGCCACTTCCAGGTCACTCTGTCATAAGTTTTTTTTGTAATACTATGAATGCACAGTACATATTTCCATTCACTTCAATTACTTTCTTTGAAATCTGTTTCATGGTTAAAAGGGCATCTCTGGTTCCTTTTCTGCTGGTGAATGCAAAGTGGAATTTATCAATCTGTGTAATTACTCTTTGGCATTGCTGGACTATCACTGATTTAATGCTGGACAGATTTCATCTTATTCGAACAGACTGAGACCCAGCATGGCGTGGAAAAAAGACAGGAGGGTGACAGGTCATCTATGTGAATGAGGAATGACATAAAAAAGAGCATATTACAGTTAAAACTACAGTTTGCAATTCCGATATTGAAATTCTGTCGGAATTCATCCACGTTTTTTTGCCCACAGAGAAATTACATCATCCTTGTTAATGTTTATATTTCTCCCTCCACAAATGGAGACCAAGCAGTGGAAATGATTCATTCTGTCACCACCACTTTAATATTGCCTCACTTCGACCCTGCAGTTATAATATGTGGTGACTTCAGCCATGTGACTTTGAAACAAATGAAGTGAAATTTATAACAGTTTGTAACTTGTTCAATTTGAGGAAATAACAAACTGGACCTGCTGTTTTCAGATGTTAAAGATACCTTTAAGTGTAATTTACTTGCTCCTTTAGGCAGATCTGATCACAAACTGATTCATCTTATTCCCAGCTACAAGTCTTTTATTAGACGGCAATCTGTTACTACCAGAATAGAGGAGAAGTGGAGTCTGGAGGCTGAAATGGCTCTGCATGACTGCTTCCAAATGATAGACTAGGAAATAATATGCGAGTCACGTGGGGACTATATTGACAGACATTGTGACTACATCACAAAGTGTAATACAAACTATAAGATGGTGTGTTGCTTTTCAAACAATAAGCCCTGGGTTACTAAGGAACTAAAAGGTCTCCTGAATGAGAAAAAGAGAGCATTCAAATCTGGTGACTAAAAGGCTCTGAAGGACATACAGCGTGTGCTAAAGAAAAAGCTAAGTGAAGGAAAGGAAGCTTGCAAAGCTAAAATAGAAAAAAAACTAAATCAGAATAACGTGAAAGATGCCTGGAATAGACTTGGCAGAATAACTAGACTCAATCAATCCAGGGTTCATGTGCTTGAAGGAGGATATGAACAAAGCTAATTCCCTGAACCAATTTCTTAATAGATTTTCCCTCTCATTGCCACCTTCTTCCAATGACCAGTCTTCCCACACCATCCCTGCTACATCAACAGCTCCTATCACATCAATAGGAATGGCTAGTGACAAGTCCACCTCTGACCATCAGTGTATACGGTCCATAACAAAAGGATCAAGGAAAGGGGACAGGAGGAAGCTATAAACAGCAGAAGCTGTGGGACCAGATGTAGTCAATCCCTGAGATCTTAAGGCCTGTGCTGACCAACTTTGTGGTGTTTTCTGACACCTGTTTAATCTGTCCCCAAAGCTTCAGAAAGTACTACTGTTGTGGACACCATCCTGCATTGTTTCTGCTCCAAAGAAGGCAGGCATCACTTCACTTAATGACTACAGACCAGTGGCATTTACGTCTCACATCATTAAGACCTGTGCGATACTGGTCCTGGACTATATGAGTCTTCTTGTGGTATACCACCTGGACCTACTGCAGTTTGCCTGTCAGAGAAAGACTAGAATAGAAGATACAATTATCCACCTGCTCCATAAGGCTTATTCTCACCTGGACAAAGTTGGCAGCACTGTGAGGATTATGGTTTTTTGATTTCTCCAGCACCTTTAATAACATCAAGCCATCCCTATTAAGGGGTAAACTCAGAGATATATAGGTAGATGAGCTAATGGCATCCTGGATAATAGACTGCCTGTCAGGCAGACTGCAGTTAGCAAGACTCAAGAACTATGTGTTTGATAAGAATGTGAACAACACTGGAGAGCAACAAGGGATAGTCCTGTCTATAGACTATAAATATAACATCAGGCCATGTCACTTGCAGAAATTCTTAGATCATTCTGCACTTATGGGGTGCATTGATTAGGGGGCCCACCAGCACTACGTGCCATTGTGAAGAGGGGGGCTGAACACACCCCTCTTAAACGGTGATACAATGGGAAACAAATACATTTTCTTTAAACTCATCTTTGCTCGAGCTGCTGCTGGCTTGCTGCTGTTATGCTGCATGATCTGCACTTTGCTCACCTACCCCTTCACGCCCCCTGCCAGCGGTATTCGCTGTTGTGAAGAGGGGAGCTGAACGCACCCCAAGGAGACATGGCTGCTCCTACAAAATCCCTCTTAAATGGTGATAAAATGGGAAACAAATACATTTTTTTTTACCTCCTCTTTGCTCGATCAGCTGCTGGATTGCTACTGCGGCCGTGCTGCGTGATCTGCATTTCGTGCAGCACTTCAAATGTTTAAAAGCCTGTACAGCAGCTGTCCTTTTGTCTCACTGCCTTGTCACTCTTGTTCCCCAGACATCCTCAAACACTCTGCAATCTCTTTTCACTGTTCCGTTATTTCACCGAGTAATATTTTCTGTTTTTTTGCGTTAATGCGATGTTTATTCTCATTTTTTTGAGACTTTAGAATTTTTCTACTTCCATTATCTCTAACCTGCTCTGCATGTGTATCACAGGACTTGCTTCCAAAGTATAACATGACTTGTCTGTCTCGTGGGATGTGAAAGTGTCTCTCTGTCTGTCTCTCTTCCAAAGATTACATCTCGTCACCAGGAAAAAAGTTTCGTTGCAAGATTTTTTTTTATAATAGAGGGATGTAAGCTGCTATTCCATGTGTCTTGTTTGTAGTCCCCCAAGAAGTGGAATCACCTGCCATTCACCACCAGGAACTGCCATCTATCACATAAATCCATATAAATTCATTTTGAACATGCTTGGAAGTGGTGACTTTACCTGTGTTTATTGTGAATTCTCTTAATTTTACGGAGCTCTGACTTTTTGAATTTCTGCTTTGTTTTCTGACCTTGCTTTTGGAATCTAATTTGAGACTTGTCTGATTTGGATTACCTTCATGTTTCAGGCAATTCCACTTTGCCTTTGTTCCATGGAGCTTCATTGTGTTTGGAATACTTTTTGTGAAGAATAAACCTTTTATTTCATAAAGATACGGTGCATGCATTTCTAGCTTGGATTTGACTGCAATATCCTCCTCTAATGGGCGTTATTGGAATTGCATTGGAACTCTTTAATGTTTAGGGACTCCTAGTTCACATCAGCTAGGTCCTATATTTTATACATTTACATTAGTTTCTTCTGTCTCATTTTCCATCTTAGCTTATTGAATAGTCTTTCCACCTTTGATTAATTTCTTTCTATGTACAGTATATGGTATCCTTCCTTGGATACCCTTCACCCCCTTTTATATTATTCTTAATAAAGGTTCACAATAGTAAAACTTCTTGAGGATAGTGGATGTGCCACTCAAAAATGTATAACCTGCTGATTCTGTAGTGCGGGTGGGAAAATTTGACACTTATGAAATGAACGGCCAAGGCTTCTAGAACGGTGACCTGAATCTGAAGGGTAAATTTTTATTGAATTTTTTGTAAGTGGTGAGAGTGTTGCCATAAAACATCATAAAGCATCATATTAGTTTGAACACCAAATGATCAACTTCATACTCATGTTACTTGTTCTGAGATCTTATTATCTTGCTTAATTGTGCAAAAAAAATTTATGTGCTTTCAACTGAAAATGTCTTGGCAGGGAGTTGGCTCAAGTGGATTGGAATGTCAATTGGACAGAACTAGAAGAGCAAATTGAATAGTGGGGTTTATCTGGGAATGCTTAACAAATGCTGTGTTAAGTTCTTATCAAGGTGTTGTGGCTAGGTTGTTGGTACCTGTCATGATGTCTGAGGGCACCAATGGTCATTGTTGCCACTATTGGAATTTCAGGTTTGTCCTGTGTTTGTTTATTTTATCTGTATTTTTGCCAACTTTATGCATTTCCTTGCTCTTAGGTTGTCTTCTTTTGTGTTTTCTCTTTATCTCCAATCCCTTACCTTTTTCAGTGTCAATTAGGATTCTGAGGTGCTGCATTAACTAAATGTGCAGTTATGTGATAGTCCATTTAGGTTAAATGTGTTATCTTTAATTTATTTTGGACTGGATAAATTTCCCTTTGATCTGTTCTAATGTTAGGTGCATTCACATATAATGTAAAAAGCACCTACTGTGGTAGTCATGTCTGCCTGTCTGTATGAAACAACTGAAACAAAGATACCCATTGATTGCAAAATGTCACCACGTTGCCAAAAGAGAATTTCCACACATGCTATCCTACAAGAAATGGGTCAACACAAGTCTTAGGAGTGTTTATCAATAATAGGCTAAATCCTTGGATTTTCTGTGCCTTTTGTGGTGGGCATGAATGGTGGGAGAACAGATGGGGGCACTAATGAGACTGACACCCCCCCCCCCCCCCACACACACACCATTATTTAATTAGTTAATTTAAAATTAAGTGTTCACCACTTTTTTATTGGTATTTATTTTTAAATCTAATTTTATCTTGCACATACAAGCTATTATATCATACATATAAGACAGGAAACTGTATTTTTGTCTCCTTGCAGTTCAGGGCTTGCATACATTTCAGCCTTTCATGGCAGTTTAGATTAATTGCATACCTGAACAGAGCTGGATCAAGGATATTTTCTACCCTAGGTGAAGTTGTAAATGGTGCCCTGCCACCCCCTTTGCTTTGAGAGGAATTGTCACTGCCAGACCTGGAGATAGGACTGGGGACAGCAAAAATTTTAGGACCTTGAATTCACAATTTCAGAATGTCCAGTTATAGTAATGTCTGTTTACAAGACTGTCTCAGGAAAATACACTCTTGAGGGTTGCAATTTCAGAAAATAAGTAGGAATCGGGCTATATTAGTTGTCTTTATTTACTGCTTTTAACGTTTCTCTAAGGAAAAATGCTTATGTTATTGCTAAGAGTACTGTTTGTTTCCTACAGCTATCTATTTAAACCAACATCTAAACGTGCACCTTTTGATGATAGTGACATTGTCTCTCTCTCTCTCTCTCTCTCTCTCTCTCTACATATATATATATATATATATATATATGTGTACAGTATATATATTTTAAACTAAGACATTACTGTAACATCCATCCATCCATCCATTTTCCAACCCGCTGAATCCGAACACAGGGTCACGGGGTTCTGCTGGAGCCAATCCCAGCCAATACAGGGCACAAGGCAGGAACCAATCCCGGGCAGGGTGCCAACCCACCGCAGGACACACACAAACACACCCACACACCAAGCACAAACTAGGGACAATTTAGAATCGCCAATCCACCTAACCAGCATGTCTTTGGACTGTGGGAGGAAACCGGAGTGCCTGGAGGAAACCCACGCAGACACGGGGAGAACATGCAAACTCCACGCAGGGAGGACCCGGGAAGCGAACCCGGGTCCCCAGGTCTCCCAACTGCGAGGCAGCAGTGCTACCCACTGCGCCACTGTGCCGCCCTTACTGTAACATATATACTATTTTAATAAAATAAATTGAAAGCTTACATAATAACAACATTCACTGAAACTGAGAATATAATGATTATCTTTAAATAGGAATCTTTACTCATATTTCTTATTTGCCACATGCTCATGTATACAAATAATGCAATCTACCTATCCAGTCAATGCATGGGTTTATCCAGCGCACAACTGCTTGAATGTGCCCAGAGCAAATCTTACAAATGGTGGTGAGCAATAGAGGATGATATTTGTTAAATTTTAACATAAGTTTTAAATTATGTCCATTTGGGAGATGATTATAGTTTGAGTTAAATCAGCTTTTAGCAGTTTACTCAAGAGCTACAGTTCTGTTGCCATTTTGATTGTTTAATTTTATTTCACCATGTCTGTGACTTCTGTGCTACAGTTTGAGGATTATTATTATTGACTTCATCATAATTGTTGTTTTTGTTGGTGTTATTGTTGGACTGTGCAGGTTGTCAGACATTAAGACTGAACATAACTAGTATGCAAAAATAGTATAAAATAATATATATAATGGGAGGTGGAATGGTGGCCATGAGGCTAGGGTTCTGCATCAACAATCAGATTGTGAATTTCCCCTTGGGATTAATAAAGTATCTATCTATCTATCTATCTATCTATCTATCTATCTATCTATCTATCTATCTATCTATCTATCTATCTATCTATCTATCTATCTATCTATCTATCTATCTATCTATCTATCTAGATGCTCCCAACCTGCCATTCACTTTGAGTCTGGGTGTCTGTAGGTCTGTATTGTTCATAAAATGTCGCATTGCTCAGGGCTGTTTCTGGGTAATGGATTGTGCTGTACTGAGGCGCCAAACATAAACATTTGTTTCTGTTCTGGTCCAGTCCAGACAAATTTTTCTAAACAAAATAAAGATAGGAATCTCTACATGGGGCTGCAGTAATACACCCTGACCACTAGAGGGTTTGCCCTTTCCTGGACAGCCTATCCTCAGAAACGGCCCTGTACCTGGCTATCAAATTGTACATTTTTAAGTTTTATTGTAACCTGTCATATTTATTTCACCCAAATCTAATTATAACCGTTTTTGCAAAGGTGAACAGTAGTGAAGCCTGAATCCAAGACACAAACAGGCCACTTCTACATAAACAAATCAGTGTTTTTATCCCTAGAAAAAGCATATAACCAGTATACAGTACAGTAATCCCTCCTCCATCGCAGGGGTTGCGTTCCAGAGCCACCCGCGAAATAAGAAAATCCGCGAAGTAGAAACCATATGTTTATATGGTTATTTTTATATTGTCATGCTTGGGTCACAGATTTGCGCAGAAATACAGGAGGTTGTAGAGAGACAGGAACGTTATTCAAATACTGCAAACAAACATTTGTCTCTTTTTCAAAAGTTTAAACTGTGCTCCATGACAAGACAGAGATGACAGTTCCGTCTCACAATTAAAAGAATGCAAACATATCATCCTGTACAAAGGAGTCAGGAGCAGAGACTGTCATAAAGGCAGAGGAAAATCAATAGGGCTGTTTGGCTTTTAAGTATGCGAAGCACCGCGGCACAAAGCTGTTGAAGGCGGCAGCTTACACCCCCTCCGTCAAGAGCACAGAAAGAGAGAGAGAGAGAGACAGAGAAAAACAAGCAAGCAAAAATCAATACGTGCCCTTCGAGCTTTTAAGTATGCGAAGCACCGTGCAGCATGTCGTTTCAGGAAGCAGCTGCACAAAAGATAGCAACGTGAAGATAATCTTTCAGCATTTTTAGACGAGCGTCCGTATCGTCTAGGTGTGCGAACAGCCTCCCTGCTCAATCCCCCTACGTCAGGATCAGAGAAAGTCAGCGCAAGAGAGACAGAGAAAAGTAAGTTGGGTAGCTTCTCAGCCATCTGCCAATAGCGTCCCTTGTATGAAATCAACTGGGCAAACCAACTGAGGAAGCATGTACCAGAAATTAAAAGACCTATTGTCCGCAGAAATCCGCGAACCAACAAAAAATCTGCGATATATATTTAAATATGCTTACATATAAAATCCACGATGGAGTGAAGCTGCGAAAGGCGAAGCGCGATATAGCGAGGGATTACTGTACTACCATTACAGACAAGTTAATCCAGCTACTAACCTGATTGTTTTGGCTGAGCGACACATGACTAAAGTAAACCATGGGCTGGATTTGTCTCATAGCTCTCTGCTCCATCTTGTGGATATAAAAGATGTTGCAATGAAAAGAATCCTGAGCTCATTCCACAGTTTATCAATTAGTTGGTACTGTACACACACAAATCGCTCTCTGCCTGACTCTTTGACCAACCAAAAGCGTATGATACATTCATTCTAAACTGATGAATTTTACATTTGAATCCACTGTAAACACTTAAAAGAAGCAAAAACTTAGTAGTCAACTGTGAGTAGTAGGCTTGCAAGTACATGTCAAGTATTCAGAAAATTTGAAGTAAACTTGTAGTGCCACCAATCAGCTACCATGCATTTAACAAAAAATGGGAAATAGGATTCTTAAATTTTGTTACTAACGCACTCAATATCCTTCTTTTTATTTTCCAACCAACTTAATCCTGTCAAGAGTTGTTGGTGGTAATGGTAGCTACTCTAGAACCACTGGGCCCAAGGCAGGAGCTAATCCTGAATGGAACTCCATTTAATCACAGAGTGTACTCACGTGGACAAACATCAACCCACTAAAACGTCTTCACATCAAATCATATAAGAGTCGCCAAATAACCCAGCATGTGTATGTTTGTGACATGAGTGGAATAGTTAAAAGTTACCATCTGCTTAATTGTGAAAGTGTAGGCAAAAGACACTTTTGTCTGTAAATGTTCATTCTTATTGGTGAACAAGTTAAACCTGGAAATGCTTAAATTATTAACCTTGCTTAACATGTACACCCTGCAATACTTACCTTACCAAATTTACAGGTTTGATTTTATCTTTACGCATTGGTCAGGATTTGTATGCACGAGAGCTAACAATCAGTGAATGCTCATCTGGAAGTTCAATCTGGAAGTTCAATGCATATAATGCAGCAACAAGTAATAAAGAACACAGATGCTTTGAACCTCACAAACTGAAGAGTAGCTCTTTGGTCTGATGTCTCATGTTATAAGTACCACAACAGAATGGGAAAAAAAAACAGGGCTGAAATTATTTTCTGAATATACCATACCTGAACCCATTGTACAGTACTGGCTCCATTAGGCAGCACTCTATTGGTTGTCACTTAAAGGGGTGAGCATTACAGTGCCGGAAGGTCGGCTTTCAGTCGGTAATGTGACAGTGATTTTCAGTCATTCAAATTGACATGGTCTGGTGATGTAATCAGCAAAGCTGAAATAACCCATGACTAGAAGATGTTTAATGTGACACAGCTTAAGTTTCTCCAGCTGCTAGATCTAAGCCTCTTATGCCCTGTCCACATGGGCATTCAAATCTTGGTTAGATGAATGCACTGTGAGTTGCATTTTGTAGTGGCGCTTCCAATATGACGTTACATTTGCATTTGTTACCCTCTGGTAAATGCCAATCTGCAGCCCAGATTATAGTTTTGTGTGTTTACCTGCAGGGGACAGTTACCAGGGAGTCCAGAGTGTTTTTAGCCTGTGGGGTTTGAGGTTCATCCTTCATTGGATTTGTAAAATAAGGATCAGTTGACTTTATTAAACTTGAATATTGACCTCCTTTTGTTAAAAATTCTCTTAATACAGCGACATAGGCAAAGAAAACATGGAAAACATCTTACTAGTCATTAGGAAAATAAGACAGACATTACTAGGTAGGTAAGACCACGTCATACTTATCCTCAAGTTCTTAAAGAGGTTAGTGAGTACATACTGTACATAAAGCTTTGACGCATATTTTCAGGATGCCACTGTTCACTTGTGAAGTTCCGATATAAAAGATTAAAGCAACAATAGGCCTTCAAGCTTAATGTGTATCACAGGTAAATTAACAGAAGGAATTATTAAGGATAAGACTGAGCAACACATGGCAAGATCAGGAGTTTTACTGAACAGCTAGCACGGGTTCAGAAGAGGTAGGTCATATTTTACCAACAAGTTGAAATTCTATGAAAAAGCAACAAAAGGATATGTGGTGCATATGATATCATCTATCTTGACTTTCGGAAAGCATTTGATAAGGTGCCACATGAAAGGTTAGGCATCAAAATAAAAAGAGTGGGAGTTCAGGGTGTTGTGTGTAGAATTGCAATGGAAATGGGTGCAGATTTGGCTCAGACACAGGAAACAGAGGGTTATGATGTATGGACCCCTATCAGAATTAGCTGATATTAAGAGTAGTATTCCACAGGGGTCAGTGTTAGAGCCACTGCTATTTTTAATAGATATTAATGATCTGGATAGGAAGTAACAAGCTGGTTAATTTTGCAGATTTTACCAAGATAGGTGGATTGGCAGATAATCAAGAATCCACTGAATCATTATAGTGGGTCTTGGAGAGCATACAGACTTGGCAGATTTGTGGCAAATGAAATTTAATAGCAGTAACTGTAAGGTAATACACAGGAAGTAAAAATGTTATGTTTGAATACACAATGGGAGGTCTGAAAATAGAGAGTACACCTTATGAGAAGGATTTAGGAGTTGTAGTGGACTTGTCACTATTAACTTCCAGACAGTGTTCAGAAGTCATTAAGAAGGCTAACAGAATGTTAGGTTATATAGCACGATGTGTGGAGTACAAGTCCAAGGAGGTTGTGCTCAAGATTTAAAATGCACTGGTGAGGCCTCATCTTGAGTACAGTGTGCAGTTTTGGTCTCCAGGCTACAAAAAGGACAAAGCAGCACTAGAAAAAGTCCAGAGAAGAGCGACTAGGCTGATTCAGGACTGTAGGATATGAGTTATGAGGAAAGATTAAAAGAGCTGAGCCTATACAGTTTAACAAAAGAAGATTTAGAGGAGACATGATTGAAGTATTTAAAATTATAAAGGGAATTAGTACAGTGGATCGAGACTGTTATTTTAAAATGAGTTCATCAAGAACACGGGGACACAATTGGAAACTTGTTAAGGGTAAATTTTGCATAAACATTAGGAAGTTTTTCTTTACACAGAGAACCATAGACACTTGGAATAAGCTACCAAGTAGTGTGTTAGACAGTTAGACTTGAGGAACTTTCAAAACTCGACTTGATGTTATTTAAGTAGAATTAAGCAGATAGGTTAATAATCCCCTTGGGATTAATAAAGTATCTATCTATCTATCTATCTATCTATCTATCTATCTATCTATCTATCTATCTATCTATCTATCTATCTATCTATCTATCTATCTATCTATCTATCTATCTATCTATCTATCTATCTATCTATCTATCTATCTATCTATCTATCTATCTATCTATCTATCTATCTATCTATAGGACTGGTGCACTTTGCTTTGCTGAATGGTCTGTTCTTATCTAGATTGTTCTAATGTTCTAAAGTAAAGTTTATGTTATAGACGTATGTATGGCCAGCCACAATTTTCCGGCCAAAAGCACTACTGTAAATTGATATAAACTGACTTCATTTGCCCAACACATACTGTACATGTATGCACATTTTTTGAATGCTTACAAGAGTTTTAAATATCATCAAAACGTTTTAGTCCCAAATTCCAACTGTCTCAAATAATCATCAATCTGTAATGGATGGATCACAGGGCTTGGAAATATTGACAACTACCTCAGCATACCAAATAGATCTGACAATGAGTGCATGGATGGCTTTGGCATATCTCCTCCAGTCTATGAGCAATTCACCTAACTGCTGCATTCACCTCTATTGACTTTTATCTTGGGTTTCTCAGCAGAGCCTGATTGTGAATTTGTATCCTGGAAGTTTCTAAAATACAAGCCAAGTTATTTTTCCACCATTGTGAAACAGAAATACCTTTCCGCAGTGCATTTCCCATCACTGAACCTGGCCCATCCATAGAGCTAATGATTCCTGCTGCACACAGGTTCAAATAAAGTTATCCAATTCCAACATTTCCAAATATGGCTGTTGTAACAGTTCAAGCAATGTTCATATTTCTTTCAGGACCAAATACAAACTGCTACTTCTCCTATACAGTTTATTTGTATGATCACAAGTGAAGGAACAGTTCAGTCTGAAGCAAGTCTCGGCCAAGCTCTTTGGAATTCCCATGGTCCCTCTAAGGTGCATCCTTAACTTCTAGTTTCTGTTAACTTCCTGATGAGTGATATAAGCAGACTCTAATGCATCTTGAATTCTTTGTTGGGCTCCCACTTGTTCTACCTGTGCTCCCAGGAGGTCTGACCAGAGTGGCCAAGAAGACATGAGTCTATACATTCAGCATAAAACATAAACCAAGCTGTGAACCCTCCTGGCCTGGTGAATGTTGAGATGACGTTAGAGTGGCATTTGTTCAAAGAAGCACCAGTAAGTGAAATGGAAGCATTTGATGTTTCCTTTTTATCTTCAAGGTGCATTTTATTACACTTGTTTTAATCTGAATTTAGAAATTCACACATGAGGTCATACAGTTGTCTAGAGGATTTGAATAAATCCTGTTCATTCTTACACCAAAGGAATGTAGGTGGAAGTTCACCCTCAGCTTGCACATCAACAGAATCGGCAGGGAGTATTAAGGTCTAACTGAGAGCACAAATTCCTCTTCAGGGTTCTATGAATTTATTTTATTTTTAGAAACCCAACAACTCGCCTCTTAATACAAGACATTTCTGTTCACTTGTCACAAAGCTGCAGGCACTAATTAAAAACCAAGCAACTCTGTAGGAGTCTTCTGGCCTCTTTGGAGTCCTTTTTTGGGTCATTTTTTGGCACCCATGAGCTTTTCAAATAATAGAGTTTTTAGGGTTATCAAAGAAGATGACTGTTTGCATAGTTATATCTGTAGCTTATACGTCTACATGTATATTAAAGAGGCATCTTTCTTGAGATTTCACATTTTTATATCTCTGTGTTTCTAATTATTATTTTACACAATGGATGGATTAAAATGAAAACTGAAAGTAGGCCATTTCAGATTCCATTTACCCATTACTTCCTATGAGCTCTTATATCCTTGGAGCTAGAAATAAGACACAGTGAGAATCCTGGCATTGGTCAACCTAAAAAAGAGAGTGAGAGTTGCACATTGTCCATCCATCCATCCATTATCCAACCTGCTATATCCTAACTACAGGGTCACGGGGGTCTGCTGGAGCCAATCCCCGCCAACACGTTGTGATTGTCGAAAATACGGACAACACAGAAAAAGAAAGATTTATTTGTTCCATCTATGCTCTATGTTTATTGAAGGCCATATGTGTCAAAATCAGCGCTGTCTTAACAGCATCATAGGCCCACCGGCAAAATAGTGCACTGGGGTCCCTGTTTTGATATCAAAATAGAGATATATATAACCATCAGAAACATCATGGGCCCCTACGGTCCTGGGTCCAACTGGACAATGCCCACTGTGCCCAAGACAACCCAATTGCTTGTTCAAAGTTAAAAAACTTATTCTTTAACTGACAAATTTAAAGAAAGTCAAAAACTACTAAAATTTTACAAACTACTTTACAATCTATTCATTCACTTTCTGACATGTTTGTCCAGTTCTGGATCACAGAGAGCTGGTGCCTGTCTCTCATCCACGCTTACTATAAATTGGACCAGGTTGGTTACATTTATTAGAATCTAACCCAGGTCAGAAACAGGACCCCGATTCCTATCATCAGGGTTAATGCATACCAAAGTTTCCTACAGTGCCTTGGTGGTCCCTCATGGTAATGCTCTTGCTAAGGTAGCCTGTCATTTAACTCCGTCCATACCTCTTCCATAGTCATAGTCCCACTTTTGCTCAGATATCCTTCCCCACTTCCTTCTCTTCCCTTTCTAAACTAATTTTTAATAATGTTAGACAGTGCTCCAGCAATCCAGTCAGCATAGCCAATTCAGATTTCACAATAAATTTTATCCTACAAACACGACCATGCCAATCGCTATAAAACAAAACTTGCAACCTAGAAAACTTCTTAGATCTCACAAAGAAAGAAATGCGGTTTCCCTTTAATAATTCTGTTTATCTCATGTTACCTGCATCACGGGTCAATCTACAGTACTTTCCACAGAATTGGTTGAGGATTGGAGTACTTTGGCTTCTTTTTCCTTATCTTTGGTGTCCACTTCCCAGTATGCCACTATCTCTTTCTTCCTAGTTGTTTCTTTCCTTCTTACTAGGCCAGGGAAGTATAGGTGTTGTGTTTATGTTAAGTTGCTCTCTTTGATTTGTTAGGCTTTGATAATAGTTTATTATTGTCTTTTAACCCAGGATGTGGGTGGGACATAGAGGTGATATTTACTACAGTATGTCGTTTCACACATGCATGTCTGAGGAGCACTTCCAGGCTCATCAGAGGTATGTCATATCACCCTGGGATGGGTGGGTGTGCTGCTAGTAATCGTGTTGTCTCCCTTTCTCTCCACAGTTCCGGGAAGACGTCCCATGAGGGCAAGTGACTCTGCCCCTTCTGGTAAAGAGCCCTAAAAAGCCCTGAAAGAGATTGTGCGTTGTTGGACTGAGCCGACGGAGGGAAGAGCTCCATGCTATTCAAGAAGACCCTCTAAAAAAACAGCTCTAGTTTGCCTGCCTAGGCTATTGTCTTTTCTTTTGGACTTTAACTTTGAGATCACACCATTGCATCACTGTTTATGTTTGCATTTCAAGGAATAAACCTGGCTGCTGTCCCAACTTTTCATATCTTTGGTTTGTCTTATTCCCTGACTTAATGACAGTAGTTAAAGCCAGTAATTCACTGCTAATTATGGAACTGTTTGGAACAAAAGGCCCCATCAACACTATTACAATTTCATTTGAAAACTCAGACATTAGTCTCCATTTTTGCCTTTCACCCATTCTATCCTAGAGTTTTCAAATCCTGAAAATGGAGACTTCTGAAAACACAGCCTCATGGTTGTGGTGTTGATAGATAGAAAAACGTTTTTTCGACAAAGCTAGGATTTGTTTATGCTTATTACGTGGCCTTTCCATGATTGGATCCTGCTCATTATGATATCTCATCCCTATGTCTCATTTCCTGATTGGTCACACTCCAAGAAAGAAAACAATATTCTCAAATAGGGGACATAAAAGAGCTGCTTTCCATACCTGTATGGATCTTAATTGCATTTGTATAGTTTGAATGCTCCATACATGCAAAACACTAAATGCTGATTACTAAAGTTATGCAATAAATCCCATGATTAGCATCATTACCATCCCTAGGTTTTGGGCATTACATCTGTGTTGCCCAGGCTGTTGGACAATTATGTAATATGTGTTTCAATTGATGTGAAAATGCTAGTGTGGATGGAGATCATTTCCTTTAAGAACTATGTTTTTAGAAGAAAACATTGCAGTATGAACATAGCTTGAGACGTCTTCTCTCAGTTTCTTTAGTTTTTTTTTCCTTCTTCAGAATTCTTCTCTTAGCTCCCATAGCTGAATCACACTGAAGCTGTAATCATGGCTTCTTTTTGTAGATTGGTTGATAACAGATTAAATAAATATGATGTGGTAAATCTCTATGCATAGCAATCCAACTTGCTTCATGTAAAGTATGCCCCAAAAACAAAAGTTTGCTCTTCATTAAAACCATAGGTCTTTTTTGGTAATAAAATAAATCTTTATTTAAAAAATACACACAGATGTAAGTGTGAAACAGTTTATGAAAAATTAACTTGAGTACATCTTCATATTCCCCTTAGTAAAATGATTCAAGGTTACAAGCAAAAAATATTATTGATTATATGAATAAAGCAGTCTCTGGCTACATTTTCATTTTGCTATAAAATAAAGGTATGTTTTAGTAGCGGACATTTTAATTTTGAATCTGTGTAGTGTGTGAGTCCTGTAAAAGAGGACATCTGTTAAAACCTGACAAATTGCTCCGTTTTGAGGGGTGTCAAGGGAGGTTCTGGTCAAGAAATCTCTTAGCTATTACTTTAAACTTTAACCATGTTCAACATTACTGACTTATTCCATTGTGTACATGGTTCCTCAAGCAAGCATGCCATCACTTCATGAGGATTAAAATATCTATAAATGTTTTTTCATCTGGGAAACTCAAAGTGTAAAATGTTACATTTTCAAAAAGTAAGAGTTCAAGCAAAATATAGAAAAACATAAGTTTATCTATATATTTATAATATATTTTCACTTTACAAGTCTTTTAATTTTTAATAATCTGGTCAGGTCAGGTCAGGGAGAATGCACTGGTACAGCATATTGCTGCACCCACCACACAATGAAACAGCTCGGGATACTGGTTGGCAACCCCCCAGGCAGGCACGCGATCTAGTCTCACACCACTTAAATGATCCTCTATCTGCCACAGCCAGGTGTTACGTGGGCGTCCCCTTGGCCTGGTCCAGCAACTTTGGTCCTCAACAATGAGAATCCTTCGAGCCCGATCACCTTTGGGAAATCACACCACATGGCCATAAGTGCTGTAACTGACGCTCCCTTACATGGCAGGTAATGTGCCTCATTCGGGACTGCATGAGCAACCGCTCATTCAACACAAAGTCAAACCAGCGGTACCCTAGGATTCTCTGAAGAGACACAGTACCGAAGGAGTCCAGAGTTTGTCTCAGGTCACTGGAGAGTGTCCATGTCTCACAACCATACAGCAAAACAGGAAGCACCAAGACTCTAAACACTTAGACCTTCATCCTTTTGCAAAGATATCAGGACTTTCACACAGCCCTTTCCATCTACTGACTTCAGAGGAAGAGTCACCAGAGACATGAATGTCGCTGCTGAGGTAAGTAAATCTCTCAACAAGGTTGAGACTCTCTCCACAGACAGACACACTGCTGAAGGTTGTGCCCAAGAGGTCATTAAAGGCTTAGATCTTGTTTTTTATCCAGGACACTTGCAATCCCAGACACTCAGACTCCTCACTTAGTCTGTCAAGAGCCCCGCTCTCTTTACCAACAAATGCCCCACAGCCTCAGGATCCCAAGATCCTGCCCATCACCCAGTCCATGCAAGCACTGAACAGAGTAGGAGCAAGAACACACTCCTGATGAACCCCAGAATCAACTGGGCAAAATGCAGGGGTTCTGCTTCCACTCTGCACAGCACTCACAGTTCCAGTGTACAGGCCAGCCATGATATCCAAAAACTTTGAGGAGATCTCGTAAATTCTCAGGATGTCCCACAGGGCAGCTTGATCAACTGAGTTGAACGTTTTATGAAAATCAACAAAGACTACAAAGAATCTCTGCCGATATTCACATTTGCGCTCCATTAGAACCCTCAGTGCCATGATGCGGTCGATGGTACACTGTAGTAAGGACCTTACCTGGTACCAAGAGCAATATCATCCCCCTGTAGTTGCCGCAATCTAGGCGATCACCCTTCCTTTTCCAGATAGGGGTGACAAGTCCCATTTTTCAGTCAGTTTGGATGACGCCTGTCTCACAAATGAAAGCAAAGATTGCTTGCAATGCCAAGAAGACAGCCTTACCAACAACCTGGAGAAGTTCACTCCCAAAACCACAATGAGATTGGATGGTTCACAGATAATTGGAGGATCAGCCTCAAGAACCATGGACCCGAGATATCCAACATCCTAGCTGGAGGATCAGCTTTAAACAGCTGCTCAAAGCAGCCAGCCCAGTGGGTCACAACTGCAGTGTTATCCGTGAGGACCGTTCCATCAGCTGTCATGACTGCTACTCTCTGAAGAACAGATTCGGATGTGCGTAATGCTTTGATTCCTCTATAAGGAGGACATAGGTCACTAGACCATAGATGGTGTGTCATTTGCTCATAGTTTGCCCTAACAAACACTTACTTTTCTGCCCTCAGAGCCCTCGCAGTCATCCTTCTCAGTTCCTGGTACAGACCGGAGTTGCCATCAAGCCGTGCGCTGCGACTCTTCTCAATGATATTCAGGGTGCCCTGAGACATGAAACACCTCCTTCTGGGAACACCGGTAACACCAACACAACCCTCAGAAATGTTCAGGGTCTTGTCATGGAAAGTCCCCCACATCACATTAGGATTGGCAGTCACCCTCAAGTCTGTAAGTTCCTCACACAAACTGTGTGCAAACTCATTAGAAACAGCCTGATCTTGGAGTCTCTATCCAGGTCTAGCCTCATTTTCCTAGTAGGTGGTAGCCTACTGGATCTAAGCTGGATTTTCAGAGTAGCAACAACAAGTCTGTGGGCACAAACTGGGCACTTCTGTAGACCCTGAAGTTTTGTAAAACCCTGCAGTGTCTGTCCATGAGGATGTGATTGATCTCTTTCACCACACCACCAGTATTGGAGTACCAAGTCCAACGATGTGGCTCAAGGTGTTGGAACCAGTATATAGCGATCCGCAGCCCCTGACCTTTTTCAAAGTCAAGGAACATGGAGCCACTTTCACCACACTCACCAGATCCAATCCTCATAGCCAGCCCTGTCAGTGCCAGTGGTCACAATGAAGTCACCCATGACCAGAGGAGTGTCACCTCGCGGGAACCCATCAACCACCAAGCAAAGTTTCAAATAAAATGTCTCCCTCACAGAGACATCATTGAAACAACGGCAACAGCTCCAGCCATCAGACCAATAAAGGTGTACCCCACCTACAGAGAACTGGCCAGTCCCAGGTCTGCACACATCAGAGAGTGCCCCCACTGAAATGCGAAGTTTACAAGCATTATCCGACAGCAGAGGAAGATCATCATGCCGAAGAGACAAGACATTCCACGTGCCTACCCAGATGGGTCACCTCAAATTGGGACCCAAGTGCTGCCGTGTAGTGGGTGACGCCTCAGCATCATACCAGCTCCGATCCCCAACAGGCCTGACCCCATTGGCTTGCCAATGGTTTTGACACTTCCAGGGATGATGGGCTTTCCCCCCATCCCCTTTCATAATGCTAGCAGCCTTCCTATGGGCAGGTGCAGCAGAGCTACTCCTGCGGTGAGCAGAAATGAGTCCTGTCGTGTCATCTCAGAGCTGCATGAAGTGTTTTTACGGTGGCTGGAGTTCCAATCCTGCCACCATCCCCCATAATTTCCCTAACATTATACAAAGATATTGTCTGTCTGGAAGGACCCTTGGTATGACATTAAACTGCATCTGGCCCTGCAAGCAGTTCTCCAACTTGCAGGGAAATCATGGGGGTTGGTGGCAGGATTGGCACTCCAGCAACTGTAAAAACACTTCACGCAGCTTTGAGATGACAGAGAGGACTCCTTTTTTAATAATAATGTTATAACAATGTGCTATGCTTTTCCAACTAATCCAAATAAAGGCCATCTTTAAAATAGCTGTAATTATAATACTAACAACTCCACTCATTTATTACTTTCAGCACCATTTTCACAATTTATCTTATCAAGAGAAATTGTTTCATTGTGTTCTTCCAAGTTAATAGTTTTAAGTGTCACAGCAGCTTTTTCCTTTAAATTATAAATATCCCATTTTTCAGGCAGGAAGCCCCTTTCAAAAAGGAATAAAAATAAATAGGATACAGACACAATGGTGAAGAAGGAAACTATCATTGAAAGAGTTTTTAATGGGAAGAACTGCACATAAACTCCATCTATAAGTGTGCAGCCTGGATAATGAATAACAGGGGGAATGTGGAGGAAAGGTTCTCCACTTAAAAGTCTCAATGTCGTTCCCACCACTAATCCAGCTATTGCCCCAAAGGCGTTAGTCTTCGGAAGATACATGATGCACACCAGCTGTGGGAAAAACACAGCGTATATCAACTCTCCACTCATTAAAAGCAGAGAATAGACTGAATTGGTTAATAGTGCCAGGCCCATGCCAATGAGTCCAAACAGAAGAATTCCAAATTTGATCACCCATTGGACCTCTCGGTCAGATGCCTAAAAGTAAAAAAGGACATAACAGAATTATATTGTGCTGTAGCTCTGCGATCTAACTTCTGTGACAAATTGTTGTTTGTAAATTTTGTCTGCAGGCTCTACATATGTCAGCACATCTATGTAGGGGGTCTTTTTCATTTTTTACTTTTTAATTCCTTATTTGATCAATATCTATGTAAATCCATTTTACTCCAAGGTCTTGAAAGTCATTATATAATTACAATTGATCGCTGCATCTGTGGAAGACAGCCTAACGGTTGCCGGGGCGGAGTGGTGGCTCTGAGGCTAAGGATCTGCGTTGGTATCCTGAAGGTTGCCTGTTCGAATCCCCGTCACTGCCAAAAGAAATCCTACTCTGCTAGGCCCTTAACCTGTAATTGCTCCTGGGGCGCTGTACAATGGCTGACCCTGCGCTCTAACCCCAAGGTGTATGCGAAAACTAACAAATTCCTAATACAAGAAATTGTATAAGGTGAAATAAAAAACAAAAAAAAACAACTGCAGGCACCATAAAAGCAAATCCGAAATGATCATGGTCTCGATATGAGCACCTGCTGTCGATGGGTTATGCAAGGAGCATTATACAGTGCATCCAGAAAGTATTCACAGCGCATCACTTTTTCCACATTTTGTTATGTTACAGCCTTATTCCAAAATGGATTAAATTCATTTTTTCCCTCAGAATTCTACACACAACACCCCATAATGACAATGTGAAAAACGTTTACTTGAGATTTTTGCAAATTTATTAAAAATAAAAAACTGAAAAAGCACATGTACATAATTATTCACAGCCTTTGCCATGAAGCTCAAACTTGAGCTCAGGTGCATCCCGTTTCCCCTGATCATCCTTGAGATGATTCTGCAGCTTAACTGGAGTCCACCTGTGGTAAATTCAGTTGGTTGGACATGATTTGGAAAGGCACACACCTTTCTATATAAGGTCCCACAGTTCACAGTTCATGTCAGAGCACAAACCAAGCATGAAGTCAAAGGAATTGTCTGTAGACCTCTGAGACAGGATTGTCTCGAGGCACAAATCTGGGGAAGGTTACAGAAAAATTTCTGCTGCTTTGAAGGTCGCAATGAGCACAGTGGCCTCCATCATCCGTAAGTGGAAGAAGTTTGAAACCACCAGGACTCTTCCTAGAGCTGGACGGCCATCTAAACTGAGCGATCGGGGGAGAAGGGCCTGTCAGAGCTCCTGAGGTCCTCTGTGGAGAGAGGATAACCTTCCAGAAGAACAACCATCTCTGCAGCAATCCACCAATCAGACCTGTATGGTAGAGTGGCCAAACAGAAGCCACTCCTTAGTAAAAGGCACATGGCAGCCTGCCTGGATTTTGCCAAAAGGCACCTGAAGGACTCTCAGACCACGAGAAAGAAAATTCTCTGGTCTGATGAGAAAAAGATTGAACTCTTTGGTGTGAATGCCAGGCATCACGTTTGGAGGAAACCAGGCCCCGCTCATCAACAGGCCAATGCCTTCCCTACAGTGAAGCATGGTGGTGGCAGCATCATGCTGTGGAGATGTTTTTCAGCGGCAGGGACTGGGAGACTAATCAGGATAATGGGAAAGATGACTGCAGCAATGTACAGAGACATCCTGGATGAAAACCTGTTCCAGAGCGCTCTTGACCTCAGACTGGGGCGACGGTTCATCTTTCAGCAGGACAACGACCCTAAGCACACAGCCAAGATATCAAAGGAGTGGCTTCAGAACAACTCTGTGAATGTCCTTGAGTGGCCCAGCCAGAGCCCAGACTTGAATCCGATTGAACATCTCTGGAGAGATCTTAAAATGACTGTGCACCGATGCTTCCCATCCAACCTGATGAAACTTGAGAGGTGCTGTAAAGAGGAATGGGCAAAACTGGCCAAGGATAGGTGTGCCAAGCTTGTGGCATCATATTCAACAAGACTTGAGGCTGTAATTGCTGCCAAAGGTGCATCGACAAAGTATTGAGCAAAGGCTGTGAATACTTATGTACATGTGATTTTAATCCATTTTGGAATAAGGCTGTAACATAACAAAATGTGGAAAAAGTGATGCGCTGTGAATACTGTCCGGATGCACCGTAACTGCAGGGAACAGTATTACTTAGCCACTAACCTGGCCATGACCCTGCCTGATTGCTGTGACTGTGTATAGGAGAGTGGTAGATCCCACTACAATAAATAACCGTGCTGTTCCTGTTTCAAGCTGAATAAAGTTAGTTTTGCTAAAGTACTGAGACTCTGTCTCATGTTTCGGGGTGCAAGACAGTGACTCACATGTCACATGGTACCTGAAGTGGGGTCCTTACACTGATGGATCCCTAAAAAATACAGCAAAACCCAGAGCAAGATGAGGCTCTGGATGCTGCCTCTGCCTTGGCGCGGCCACAAGATGTGCTGTTGAAGATGGCTCCCTCAGATGACCCTGAGTGTTTCCTTTCTGCTTTGAACGTATGGCAACATTGATGTGCTGGGACGGGGGAGCCTGGACAGCTATTTTCACCCTGTTTTTAACCGGAGGAGCCCTCCAAGCTATACGGAATCTCCCTCCTGAAAGGCTCGATGATTATGACTACCTGAAGCAACAGATCCTCCTCTGCAAGGCTGTGAGCTCAGTGGTCAAGGGGCGCCAGTTTTGACTGTGGCATATTGATCCGGATCGCTCTGTACAAAAACAGATCCAGGGCTTAGTAGACCTGATTCAAAGCTGGATCCGTGGAGACCCTTATGAGCACATCGCAGAGAAGCTTGTTATTGATGCAGTCCTGTCAGGGATAGACTAGAGCCTTTGTGATTAAATGCTATGGAACGACATCCACTCAGTGATGGATCTGACCTGTAGACTAGAGGGTGCAGAAGCTACCTGGAAACAATGGGACTACCCAGGCTTGAACCTGATTTTGATCCAGCCAGCACAGACCTTCAGGGTCGTCAGCACCACGAGAGAAGACACCAGAGTGTGAACACCATAGTACAGACAAAGCGCAGCAGCTTTTGTTGTGATCAACTGGGACATCACAATATTTAAATCACATGTGGGTTTGGCAGTAGGATTTCTTGTCTAACTGGTGAAAATGTTTGGCTTGGTTTCTGGATTTACATTTACCTCCTGGCCCCTTTTTCTAATTTGCCCTTGTGGCCTTCCATCCACTGGCAGAACAACAGAAGGTGGGGAAAAAAAGAAAAAAAATGTGCCAAGCATTTCATAATTCTGATAAACTGTCAGAATTTAAGATGTTAAAGGCAACAGAATTTTAGTCAACAAAGACAGAAAACTAAAATATGGGAAGGCACTCCCAGTACCACAAGTAAAATATTAACCAAGTATAAATATAGTATTTAATTTTCTTACTTTTTTCCTTAATATTCGTTTGTAAATATTTCGAGCAAACATGGAGCTGCAAGAGAGCAGTGCAGAATCCATTGATGACATGACAGCAGCAGCTACAGCTCCAATTCCAGCAATAGCTATGTATTCAGAGCAGAGATGCTGAAGGACTATCGGCAAAATGTAGCTGGCCTCCCCTTTGTCATATGGGGTGGGAAGACCGTAGCTGGTCTGATTCCAGTCTGAAACAGAAATGTGCATGGAGTCAAATGAAAACAGAAGAAACAGATACTCACTAAAACTGAAGTTGTGCCGTAATATATGACAAATGAACACAGTAATAACATGACATATATACAGTCTTTTGAAAATGTAAGCACATCTTTAAAGTATTGCTTATTAGAACATACTGTAATTAGCAAGAGTGGCACAGTGGTAGCACTGCTGCCTCGTAGTAAGAAGACCAGGGTTTGTGTCCTGGGTCCTCCCTGCATGGAGTTTGCGTGTCTGCGTGGGTTTCCTCCATGTGCTCCTGTTTCCTCCCACAATCCAAACACATGCAGGTTACGTGGATCGGTGGTACTAAATTGGCCCTAGTGTGTGGTTGGAGTGTGTGTCTGTGTGTGTTCACCCTGCGATGGACTGACTCCCTGACCAGGGCTTATTCCTGCCTTGCACCCTATTCTGGCTGGGATAGTCTCTAGCAGCACCCCACAACCCTGTTTAGGACTAAGCGGATTAGAAAACGACTGACTGACTGACTGTAATTAGTAATCCCCTGCCCCTCACCTGGGGTCAGATTTATAAAACCTGTATAGTATACAAAAAAACAAGGCCTGAATTGTGCATATGCAACTTTCCATGTCAGGACTTACAAAAGAAAACTTGACAAGAGAATGCGTGTATATTTACAGTATCTCTGACAGATCCTTATGCAACACCCTTGATAAAGTAGAAAAATGTAGCCAATTCAACTGTCTTACGACTCATGCTTATAATAATTCATATCACCAAGCTGTTATTATAACGTGTGTTGATGTGACAAACATATTCAACCTCAGAAATTATGAATATGATTGACGGACTCTGTTTTAGTTGACTTTTAAGATGGCCAATGCTGCATATTTGCACTGGAGAACTTTTTTGTTTTTTCCTCAGTTTATATTGGCTATCTATTGTCATTTCTCAGGATTAGAAGCCAAAGTAGAGTGAAAACACAGGCGTGATTCCGTCTCTGCGCACAGAAAGCTATAAATCTCATTCCCTGCAGCTTAATGCAGTGGTTCCCAAACTCGATCCTGGGGACCCCCTGTGGCTGCAGATTTTTGTTCCAACCAACTTCTGCTTTTCATTGGACTGTTCGCATAATTAAGTGAGTCATTATTTCCCAGTTTCTGTGTTTTGGAGTCAATGTAGAAATGAAAAACTAAGTTTGGTAGATTTTTATTAAAATGTAATAAGCAGTTATATGGGGAATATGTATTTTTTAAGTCATTAACAATATTTTCAACCTAATTTTCATTCTGCTTTTCCAGGTTATTTAATTAGTTATTTACTAATTAGTGCGTCTGTCACTGAAGTCGCTGCAGCTTTCATCATCCTGGTTGTTAATTGTCACTATTAGAGTTAAATGAAGGGAGCAAACTACACAGGAAAAGGGGAAATAATAGGAAAACAACAAAAGAGAGTTAAACAGTTACAGCTTTAGAAAAAATAGAAATATTTTTAAATGTGATATGAATGTAAAAACCATACTGTTGTGTTTTTTCTGAATGCAGCATAAGAGAAGAGTAAAAAAGACCAGCTCATTAAATGAGATCACTTGTTATCGATTATTATCACCGATTGTGAATCTGGTTGGAACAAAAACCTGCAGTCACAGGGGGTCCCCAGGACCGAGTTTGGGAATCACTGGCTTAATGGTTTGACACAACATGTCCTTTTTGGTGCTGAATGAAGACTATGGCAGGGCCATTTTAATGTATGATCACTGGTTGGGGGCCCCAGGAGCATAGAGGCCCACAATGTTTCTGATACCTATGTATTTTGTACATTTACATTTTGGTTTGACACCTTTATCTAAATCAACTTACAACATATGAGATGCAATTGGCTACATTTCTGTCCTTGTTCCAATTTGAGCACAAGCGGGTGAAGTGAGTTACTCCGGGTCACACAGTGTCAGTGGCAGGATTTGAACCCACAGCCTTAGGATTTCAACTCCAAAGCCTTAACCACTACACCTCACTGCCTTCTGTTTTGTTTTCAAAATGGGGGCTTCAGTGCGCTAGTTTGCCTGGGAGTCTATGATGCTGTTAAGACGGCCCTGGACTATGAAGATGGTCATATACAAAGGAAACTGGGACTGGCAGGACTCTTTAGCTTATGTGTGCTTGTTGGTTTTTGGACAACATATAAGAGCAATTTGTGGCAGTGTCTAGATTTTCTAAGGTAATCGGGGTAATGGACTGTACTTATATTGAAACAAGACACCTGGCGAAAATGACACTGTTTTTGTTAACAATAAGCTGTAACATTTCATTAATGCAGTGGTTCCTAACCTTTTTGGCTATGGGATCCAGTTTTAAACAAAAGTTTGAGTGGGGGTACAGATATGTCTCTTGGGCACACTTAGTTATAATTAGGTAACATTGAAGAGCAGGTATGTGGTTGAGGGGATATTTCAAGTGTGGTGCCAGATTTAAGTAATGTCAGGGAGGGTCCCTCTTGGTGTAGCCTGCTTTTACGTGTATATAAATGAAAGATTTTTTTTTTATAAAATATTTAATATCAAGGAGCAGGAGGGGGGCCTTGTGGTTTCAAGCATGTAGACAAAGCATGATGTTGGGTGGCAGGGGCAGTTCTTCACGTACAGGTATACAACAAATTACTGCTGGGATGTTGAATGGCTTTTATAAAAAAAACAAAAAAACATCCAATTACCTGTTACATTTGGATTGCAACCCACAGGTTGAGGAACAGTGCTTAAGACACAAGTCAGCTTTGGGGGCAAGATGAGACTGACAAACAGTGTGACTTGGTGGCCTGGGTCAACACATGATTCATTTATTTTGAGGCAAAGTAGCATTGGCAGACGATATGCTGATGCTGCTGTACGTAATCACTGGATGCATCAGGCAGCAGCCAATGAAAGTCTACAGCTTTGTGATTCCATACAGTAGGCATGAGGTTGATTAGCAAGGTTCAAATAGATTAGATTAGATTAGTAATTTATAAAAGCACATTTAAAACAACAGAGGGTGCGCCAAAGTGCTAAACAAAGAAGCATTAAAGTGAACACAATGCAAACAATCATACAGAAGCAGAACAACAAGACAACCAATTACAACATCCACCATCCGCCACAATCCTATTATACACAGTGAAAAGCAGAAGAAAACAAGTAAGTTTTTAAAAACCTCAAGAGAGGATGAAGGCCTGATGTGAAAAGGCAAGTCATTCCAAAGCCTAGGAGCAACAACTAAGAAAGCTCGGGCTCCCCTCGACTTCAGCCGAGATCTTGGCACTACAAGGAGAAGAAGTTGTCCAGATGACCTCAGTGCTTTTGGTGCCACATAGGGGTGAAGGAGGTTGGGAGCACATGCTGATACAGCGTAGTGCCACATCCACCACATGACAAACTGTAATAAGTTTATATGTTTAATATGTCACTGTGCTCTGTACAAAAATATTTTATAACTCTGCTCACATGTACAGCTAACACAAGGCCACAAGGCTCATCATTTAGAACTACTAGGCAAGCATTAGAAGACAAGAAAGGGACAACAACGAAAATGGGCATTGTACTATTTCTGTGTGTCAGAGTCAGCTGACATTGGATCTTCTTTTCCATGTTTGGAATGGCATGATTTATCTACATAGGAGCCTGCACATGAAGAAAGGGTATAAAACCTTGGAACATCGCCTGGCACACCTTTGAAGCCGACGGACGGATGGGAGATAACGTCATCCGATTCTGAAAATCCTTCCAGCGCAGCAACGAAAATGGCAGACTGTATACATCGAGATCCCACTTCAACTTGCTATGGCTTCCTTCGTCTGTAATGCCGCGTAAATTGTCATTAAAGAAAGATAAGTTATTTTCTCTTATCTGATTTCTTACCACCGTATCACTATGGGAGGGATATCGCCTCTTTATAATATATCTATTTAGGTTCAGGTTACTTAAGATGCCGCAATTGGAAAACAAACGTATTCCCAGGGAGCTAGCGCCCCCTTAGAGGGAAACACAAACCTACTCAGGATCCCAGATTAGGACCTGAGTGTAGCCATGCAACGGGTGACACCTCAACACCAAACTAGTTCAGATAGAATGGAACAGTGTGAGGTTTTTTATGGTGGCTGGAGTGCCAGTTCTTCCCTGCAGGTTGGAGGGCCTACATGCAGGACTGGATGCAGATTAACGTTATACCCAGGACGGAGCAATTGCAGGTTAAGGGCCTTGCTCAAGGCCCCAACAAAGTTGGGTCACTTTTGGCATTTACGGGATTTGAACCGGTAACCTTCCGATTACCAGTGCAGATTTCTAGCCTCAGAGCCACCACTCAGCCCAGAGAAGGAGGTCAAAGATATATTTTGGAGTGAGACCATGCAAGGCTTTAAAAACAAACAACAAGATTCTCACCGGTAGCCAGTGGAGAGAGGCTAAAATGGGGGAGACGTGATCCTTTTATTCTTGACCCAATTAAGAATCTAGCAGCAGCGTTTTGAACCAGCTGAAGTCGTGACAGAGCAGATTTTGACAGACCCACATATAAGGAATTACCATAATCTAGGCGAGATGTAATAAAGGCATGGTTGTTTCAAGATGGGGTTTAAGGCACAGTCACATAGCCGCATTTTTAAGATAATTGTGAGCCATAAAGTGCAAATTGTGTATAAATGTGCCTGTTCCAGACTTTAAAAATCAAATTTTTTTCTGTAAACATTTTCCTGTTTTTTGGTGTATGTGTACTTTCACACTCAATTCTGTACAAAATTGCACAAATGACTATCATGTGTGACTCTAAAATCAAAAAGTGACTGAAGAGACATGACTTTCATGGAAGGACAGCTAGGAGAAAAGCTCATTACAAACTAAGAACAGCATAGCTTGACTTAGGTTTGTAAAATCACGTTTAAAGGGACTTTAAGAATAAAGTCTTCAAGACAGGTAACACTGAAGTGGTTGCTATTTACACCATGTTCAGAGAAAATTGGACTCAGCGCACTAAGATGAACACCTCATACTAACCCCCAAGTATGATGATGAAGGGGGTAATGATTTGGGATTGTTTTTCAGTCACAGGATCTGAATACCTTGCAAACTACAGTACTTATATACATTTTAGAAGTCAGGAATCTCTCACCTGTTGATGCAGCGACTGCTCCGATGAGCACGGGAGGAATGCCTAAAGAGAAACAGCAAGCGGCTGCCACGTAGCATGTCACTTGAGCTTGCCGCGTGGTGGACACTGCCAGGACACGTTGAAAAAATGCCTGATAGCAAAGTCCACCAAGGGTCTAAAAACATATAAAAGGGTAATGAAACCATTTGAAATTGCTGTAAAAACTAGTAAATATTGTTTAGTAAACATTGCCAGAGACAGGTGCTCATGTCATCATCATCCTGCACCCACGTCTTTATTTCTTTGTGTACAAACCGTCTTTGCTTTCACTCAGTTTGCACCTCTGTGGATAACTAGGAAAACTTTTGTCAGCAAAGTGAGATGACAGCCACTAGCACAAATGTTTAGACCAGGATTCAACATTCTGCCAACATGAAAACATGCTTCTGTGAAACAAAATTGTGAGTAGTTGCAAGACAGTGAACCATAACAGCATTTACAAAGCCAATTAATTGGAAGTCAAGACCACCAAGAACTGTATCATATTATAGCAGCACTGGACATAATGATTATATAATTCATCTGTAGGAAAAACTCTCACCTGTTTATGTTCAAAGGCAGAAACAACGGAAGGCAAAAAGTAGGGAATTCAATTAGAGAATATACTGTATTCATAAAAACAACTCTTTACAAACAGAATGCAACAGAAAGCACATGCAGTCATCCAAATATAGACAATAACACACATTTAAAGTGAAACATTGAAAATGCAAAAATAAATTAGAACAGAATTCTCATATACCAAGGTTAAATTCAGAAAGGACAATAAAACAAGTAAACTGCCTTGGTGATAGCCCCATTCATTATGATCTGAATGAGTAAAAGGCAAGCCCTGCCCTGTTCATTCTGCACAGGTTTCTCAATATAACTGGATGGATGGATGGATGGATGGATGGATGGATGGATGGATAGATAGATAGATAGATAGATAGATAGATAGATAGATAGATAGATAGATAGATAGATAGATAGATAGATAGATAGATAGATAGATAGATAGATAGATAGATAGATAGATAGATAGATAGATACTTTATTAATCCCAAGGGGAAATTCACATACTCCAGCACCAGCAGCATACTGATAAAAAACAATAAATTAAAGAGTAATAAAAATGCAGGTATAACAGACAATAACTTTGTATAATGTTAACGTTTACCCTCCCAGGTGGAATTGAAGAGTCGCATAGTGTGGGGGAGGAACGATCTCCTCAGTCTGTCAGTGGAGCAGGACAGTGACAGCAGTCTGTCGCTGAAGCTGCTCCTCTGTCTGGAGATGAAACTGTTCAGTGGATGCAGTGGATTTTCCATGATTGACAGGAGCCTGCTCAGCGCCCGTCGCTCTGCCACAGATGTCAAACTGTCCAGCTTCGTGCCTACAATAGAACCTGCCTTCCTCCCCAGCACACCACTGTGTAGAAGAGGGCACTCGCCACAACAGAGCATCAGTATTGGCAGTCCAGTCCAATTGATCATCCAGCTGCACTCCCAGGTATATATAGGTTTGCATCTCTGCACACAGTCACCTCTGACGATCACGGGGTCCATGAGGGGCCTGGTCCTCCTAAAATCCACCACCAGCTCCTTGGTTTTGCTGGTGTTCAGGTGTAAGTGGTTTGAGTCGCACCATTTAACAAAGTCCTTGATTAGGTTCTTATACTCCTCCTCCTGCCCATTCCTGATGCAGCCCACGATAGCAGTGTCGTCAGCGAACTTTTGTACGTGGCAGGACTCCGAGTTGTATTGGAAGTCCGATGTATATAGGCTGAACAGGACCGGAGAAAGTACAGTCCCCTGCGGCGCTCCTGTGTTGCTGACCACAATGTCAGACCTGCAGTTCCCGAGACGCACATACTGAGGTCTGTTTGTAAGATAGTTCACAATCCATGCCACCAGGTATGAATTTACTCCCATCTCTGTCAGCTTGTCCCTAAGGAGCAGAGGTTGGATGGTGCTGAAGGCGCTAGAGAAGTCTAGAAACATAATTCTTACTGCACCACTGCCTCTGTCCAAGTGGGAGAGTGATCAGTGTAGCATGTAGATGATGGCATCCTCCGCTCCCACCTTCTCCTGGTATGCGAATTGCAGAGGGTTGAGGGTGTGGTAGATCTGTGGCCTCAGGTGGTGAAGCAGCAGCCGCTCCATGGTTTTCATCACACGCAACGTCAGAGCGACAGGCCGGAAGTCATTCAGATCATTAGGATGTGATACCTTTGGGACTGGGGTGATGCAAGATGTTTTCCAAAGCCTGGGGACTCTCCCCTGTTCCAGGCTCAGGTTGAAGATGCGCTGTAGAGGACTCCCCAGCTCCAGTGCACAGGCCTTCAGCAGTCGGGGTGATACTCCATCTGGACCCGCTGCTTTGCTGGCACGAAGTCTCCTCAGCTCTCTGCTTACCTGGGCTGCTGTAATTGTGGGTGTGGGAAACTCTTTCCTATGCTGGTATCAGCAGAAGGATGGGTGGAGGGTGCAGTACTCCGAGGTGAGAGTGGGTTAGGGTGGTCAAACCTGTTAAAAAAGTTGTTCATCTGGTTTGCTCTCTCCACGTCTCTCTCAATAATGGCACCCCGCTTCGAGCTGCAGCCAGTGATGATCTTCATCCCGCCCCACACTTCCTTCGTGCTGTTATTCTGCAACTTCTGCTCCAGCTTTCTCCTGTACTGCTCCTTCGCCGCCCTGAGCTGGACTCGGAGTTCCTTCTGCACGTGCTTGAGCTCATGCTGATCACCGCCTTTAAAAGCCCTTTTCTTCTGGTTCAAAAGGCCCTTGATGTCACTTGTAATTATTGGCTTGTTGTTAGCATAGCAGCGTACAGTTCTTACTGGAACTACAATGTCCATACAGAAAGTGATGTAGTCAGTAGTGCAGTTAACAACCTCCTCAATGTTCTCACTATGTGATCCCTGCAGGATATCCCAGTCTGTAGTTCCAAAGCATTTTCTCAGTGCCTGCTCTGCCTCAGGGGACAACTTCCTGAATGAGCGTGTGGTTGTAGGTAGCTCTCTCACTCTTGGTTTGTAGTGAGGCTGAAGCAAAACCAGGTTATGATCTGCTTTCCCAAGCGCAGGCAGCAGGGTGGCGCTGTATGCGTCTTTAACATTTGCATACAGTAAGTCAATAGTCTTATTTCCCCGGGTGTTACAATCCACATACTGGGAGAAGGCAGGTAATGTTTTGTCCAGTGTCACATGGTTAAAACCTCCAGTTTTAACAGCCTCAGGGTGCTGTGTTTGTAATTTAGCAACAACGGAATGAATGATGTCACCCGCCATCTCCACGTTCGCCCGAGGAGGAATGTATACAATAACAACAATGACGTGTCAAAACTCTCTGGGCAAGTAATAGGGACGTAGACTTACGGCCAACAGTTCGATGTCCCTGCAGCAAGTGGAGATTTTGATGTTTACATGTCCAGAGTTGCGCCACCTTGTATTTACATAGAGAGCGAGTCCTCCTCCTTTCTCCTTCCCGCAGGTATTTGCGTCTCTGTCCACTCTAACTGTGCTAAACCCGGGTAGCTCCACGTTAGCATCTGGGATGCTAGTTGTTAGCCACGTTTCACAAAAACACAACAAACTGCACTCTCTGTAGGTCCTGACATTTTTCACCAGTGCAGCCAGTTCGTCGATCTTATTTGGTAGTGAGTTCACATTTCCCAGGATCACAGAAGGCACCGAAGGCTTGTATCGCCACTTTCTCGAAAGACACTTAGCCTGTAGCTTAGCTCCAGCTCTGCTGCCACGGTACCGCCTTCTTACCTCGTCAGGTAAATAGGGAACCACACCAGCGCGGGCATTTGTTCTCAGTGCTTGAAGTTGACTACTTGAATAGACGAGTCTCGGTATGTAAAAATCCATGTCCAAGTAGTAAAAAGTAGTAAAAAGTGTCCAGGGAACGAGTCCACATAAAAGAAAGTGGTAGGAGTGATCAATGAAACAGAGAAAAAGGTAGAAAGGTAGAAAGATAAAGTCGTACATAGAGCTGCTGGAAAGGCTGCCACTCGCGGCGGCGCCTGAGTCATGCAAACCTTTTAAAAGCTGGCTGCTTTTGTCTTTTCTTTTCAATATAGTTGTCTGCACTTCATCAGAACCTGGCCCTTTAAGAACTACTTATATACAGTATCTCACAAAAGTGAGTACACCCTTCGCATTTTTGTAAATATTTTATTACTAGGGGGCTTCGCTCCCTGCTTGCTTTGGTTGCCAACCCCCATGTCTGGTTTTCCGGATACACACTTTTAAGATTTTTTTTTTTTCTTTGAATTGTTGCTATTTCATTAGTTTCACTTTTATTTTAGAACTTCTGTAAAAACAATATTTAGAATCTTTGGAGTCCCAACATGCTGAATCTTTAAAATGAGGTCAGTGAGACATGTGTTTAATGACTTTGTACCGTAATTCAGGATAGGTTTCTCTGTTTGGAATTTCAGCACAGACAAAGCGATCTACATCATCAGCAGTTAATAATTTTTTTTGCAAAGTAACCAATAAATGCATGTGAGGTAAACCCCGTTTTTGAAATTCTCTGACTTAAACTTCAAAGCCTTACAATATTTACATACTTCTGACATATCACCTATTGCCATATATTCGATCTCTATTCACCTTTTAGTTATTTCTCCGAGTAATAATTTCTCTTTTTTTGTGTTAATGCGATGTTTACTCTCTTTTTTTGACACTGTCGTTTTTTTCTGCTTTCGTATTCTGTATCTTGCTCTGCATGTGTTTCACGCCTACATTTTTTTTGAGTCTTTTGAATTCCAGTTTTCATTATCTCTAACCTGCTCTGCATGTGTTTGGCCCTCATGTTTTTTAACCTCTTTATGACGTTTTACTTTGTTTTCTACTTTGTCTTTTATTTCTGACCTCGCTTTGTCCTGCTTTTTTTTCAATGACACCTGGTACGTGGTGATTATTTTCCCTTTTTCGAGTAATAATTTCCATTTGTTTGCGCTACTGTGATCTTTACTTTCTTTTTTTTATACTTTCTAATTTTCCTACTTTCATATTCTTTAACTTTCTCCACATTTGTATCGCGCAAACGTTTGTTTTTTTTTAGCCTTTCGATTCCACTGCTTTCATAATCTGCTCTGCATGTTTATAGTCAACATTTGTGAACATGTTTATGAAGTTCTACTTTGTCTTTTACTCTGTCTTTTAATTCTGAGCCCGACTGGACATGCTTTGTTTCAATTTCATTTGTTACGGGCTGATAATTATTTTCCTTATTTTCTGAATTTGCACCTAGATTATTCTTTTTCTTTTTTGCTCTTTTTTCTCTCCAACACTTTTGAGTCTCTTTTCTCCACGCTGCTTTCTTCATCACTTAGTCGTTGTTTCATTTATAACGTATTGTCCTTATATGCTTTATATGCACTGAGACCCTGGATCTGTGTGTGCTCAAATCCTTTAGACGACTGAATGTTTTGCTGCCCATTGTCTTATTTGATATTGATTGTAAGTAGGGTGTGTCTTAAGAATCTCATGTTCTGCGTCATCACAAGATGGTCCTGGGTCAATCTCTTGGCACAAAGTCTCATGTTTAAGGTCCCCGTGAGACACTGCGTGGCTATTCTCTTTCGTCTAGCGGGTCTTTTAAGTGTCTTCTGTGATCTTAATGTGAAGATCACATCTTGTCTCCCATCTTTCTCTCCCAGGATTTTTTTTTATAATAGAGAGATATCTTTTCATGGGACAACACTGAAGACATGACACTTTGATACAATGTAAAGTAGTCAGTGTACAGCTTGTATAACAGTGTAAATTTGCTGTCCCCTCAAAATAACTCAACACACAGACATTAATGTCTAAACCGCTGGCAACAAAAGTGATTACACCCCTAAGTGAAAAATGTCCAAATTGTGCCCAAAGTGTCAATATTTTGTGTGGCCACCATTATTTTCCAGCACTGCCTTAACTCTCTTGTGCATGGAGTTCACTAGAGCTTCACAGGTTTCCACTGGAATCTTCTTCCACACTTCCATGACAACATCACGGAGCTGGTGGATGTTACAGACCTTGCACTCCTCCACCTTCCATTTGAGGATGCCCCACAGATGCTCAATAGGGTTTAGGTCTGTAGACATGCTTGGCCAGTCCAGCACCTTTACCCTCAATTTCTTTAGCAAGGCAGTGGTCATCTTGGAGGAGTGTTTGGGGTCGTTATCATGTTGGAATACTGCCCTGCGGCTTCAGTATGTCACAGTATATGTTGGCATTCATAGTTCCTTCAATGAACTGTAGCTCCCCAGTGCCTGCCGGCAGCACTGATGCAGCCCCAAACCGTGACACTCCCACCACCATGGTTGACTGTAGGCAAGACACACTTGTCTTTGTACTCCTCACCTGGTTGTCGCCACACACGCTTGACACCATCTGAACCAAATAAGTTTATCTTGGTCTCATCAGACCACAGGACATAGTTCCAGTAATCCATGTCCTTAGTCTGCTTGTCTTTAGCAAACTGTTTGTGGGCTTTCTTGTGCATCATCTTTAGAAGAGGCTTCCTTCTGGGACGACAGCCATGCAGACCAATTTGATGCAGTCTTCGGCGTATGGTCTGAGCACTGATAGGCTGACTCCCCACCCCTTCAACCTCTGCAGCAATGCTGGCAGCACTCATATGTCTATTTTCAAAAGACAACCTCTGGATATTACGCGGAGCATGTGCACTCAACTTCTTTGGTTGACCATGGCGAGGCCTGTTCTGAGTGGAACCTGTTCTGTTAAACCGCTGTATGGTCTTGGCCACCGTGCTGCAGCTCAGTTTCAGGGTGTTGGCAAACTTCTTATAGCCCAGGCCATCTTTATGTGGGGCAACAATTCTTTTTTTTCAGATCCTCAGAGAGTTCTTTGCCATGAGATGCCATGTTGAACTTCCAGTGACCAGTATGAGGGAGTGTGAGAGCGATAACACCAAATTTAACACACCTGCTCCCCATTCACACCTGAGACCTTGTAACACTAACGAGTCACATGACACCGGGGACAGAAAATGGCTAATTGGGCACAATTTGGACATTTTTCACTAAGGGTTGTACTCACTTTTGTTGCCAGCGGTTTAGACATTAATGGCTGTGAGTTGAGTTATTTTGAGGGGACACCAAATTTACACTGTTATACAAGCTGTACACTGACTACTTTACATTGTATCAAAGGGTCATATCTTCAGTGTTGTCCCATGAAAAGATATAATAAAATATTTACAAAAATGTGAGGGGTGTACTCACTTTTGTGAGATACTGTTGTACAAAAATCTTTTAAATAGTAATTAATTTTCTCTTAGTAAAATGTAACTTATTTTAACTAACTTATTGTTGTGCCTCTTTTTATTTTTATCTGATCTCTGGACTTTACCTAAATAGGCATTGTATTTTCTTTCTTTCTTTGAATGCCATGGAGGACAGACAGACATCCTACCTGGATGAGAGCATGACCTCTTGCCAACTTGGAAGGTACCAGAGGATGGACAAGAAGAAACCAGATGCCAAGAGCAGTTCCATCCCCATATGTTAGCTGGCAGTGGTCTACTGTAGGTGTCCCAGCTTGGACACCCCACCCACAAGGGTTCATGGGAACTCAAGTCCAGAAGTGCAACCCAGACGGGATTCCTGGATGCCACAAGGAGGCGCAGTCGGGTGAGGACCACCCTGGTTCTGAAACAACCTAGAAGTGCTCTCCACAAGTCATGCTGGGTCACCGGAAACCTGTTCCAGGTTCAGGTAAAAAAGGGTGACACTCAACCAGAGGAGGAAGGAGAGGAAAGAGTTTAATTATTTGTATAGTTACTGGCTATGCTTCATTGCAAAAAAAGCGTTTAGTGGATTAAAAATCCATTATTTGAACCCATGACTGTGTTGGGCATTGCTTATTCTGGGGTTTAGGGCTTGGTGGCACTTCCTGCTGGTTATACTTTCTTTCTTTCTTTCTTTCTTTCTTTAAATTCTGTGTGAATTTATCCTCAAAACATGTTGGTACTCTGGCTTCTGAATCATTTTGATGAGAACACTGCCATATTTCAGACCACTCAATGCAGATAAACACTACTCAATTTTCAATCAGTTTTATAAACCTATTTTGGACAGATATATTGTCTAGGTATGTTCCGAATCTGTAGTTATCAATATATATGTGTATAATATTTTTCTGAATATTTTATGTGTACAGTTGTGTAAGTTGTATTTTGCCACCTTATTTTTCTTATTATATTTATATAGAGTATATGTCACTTGGTCCCATTACTTTATTTTATATGTATTTATTTACCTGCTTATACACAGTCATGTCCATAAATATTTGGACAGAGACAACTTTTTTCTAATTTTGGTTCTGTACATTACCACAATGAATTTTAAATGAAACAACTCAGATGCAGTTGAAGTGCAGACTTTCAGCTTTAATTCAGTGGGGTGAACAAAACGATTGCATAAAAATGTGAGGCAACTAAAGCATTTTTTAACACAATCCCTTCATTTCAGGGGCTCAAAAGTAATTGGACAAATTAAATAACTGGAAATAAAATGTTCATTTCTAATACTTGGTTGAAAACCCTTTGCTGGCAATGACAGCCTGAAGTCTTGAACTCATGGACATCACCAGATGTTGGGTTTCCTCCTTTTTAATGCTCTGCCAGGCCTTTACTGCAGCAGCTTTCAGTTGCTGTTTGTTTGTGGGCCTTTCTGACCGAAGTTTAGTCTTCAACAAGTGAAATACATGCTCAATTGGGTTAAGATCAGGTGACTGACTTGGCCATTCAAGAATTTTCTACTTCTTTGCTTTAATAAACTCCTGGGCTGCTTTGGCTGTATGTTTTGGGTCATTGTCCATCTGTATCATGAAACGCCGCCCAATCAATTTGACTGCATTTAGCTGGATTTGAGCAGACAGTATGTCTCTGAACACCTCAGAATTCACTTGGCTGCTTCTGTCCTGTGTCACATCATCAATAAACACTAGTGTCCTAGTGCCACTGGCAGCCATGCACGCCCAAGCCATCACACTGCCTCCACCGTGTTTTACAGATGATGTGGTATGCTTTGGATAATGAGCTGTTCCACGCCTTCTCCATACTTTTTTCTTGCCATCATTCTGGTAGAGGTTGATCTTGGTTTAATCTGTCCAAAGAATGTTTTTCCAGAACTGTGCTGGCTTTTTTAGATGTTCTTTAGCAAAGTCCAATCTAGCCTTTCTATTCTTGAGGCTTTTGAGTGGCTTGCACTTTGCAGTGCACCCTCTGTATTTACTTTCATGCAGTCTTCTCTTTATGGTAGACTTGGATATCGATACTCCTACCCCCTGGAGAGTGTTGTTCACTTGGTTGGCTGTTGTGAAGGGGTTTCTCTTCACCATGGAAATGATTCTGCGATCATCCACCACTGTTGTCTTCCATGGACATCCAGGTCTTTTTGCGTTGCTGAGTTCACCAGTGCTTGCTGTCTTTCTCACAGTTACAGTTACCAAACTGTAGATTTTGCCACTCGTAATATTGTAGCAATTTCTCAGATGGGTTTTTTTCTGTTTTCGCAGCTTAAGGATGGCTTCTTTCACCTGCATGGAGAGCTCCTTTGACCGCATGTTGTCTGTTCACAGCAAAACCTTCCACATGCAAGCACCACACCTCAAATCAACTCCAGGCCTTTTATCTGCTTAATTGATAATGACATAACGACAGACTTGCCCACACCTGCCCATGAAATAGCCTTTGAGTCAATTGTCCAATTACTTTTGAGCTCCTAAAATGAAGGGATTGTGTTAAAAAATGCTTTAGTTGCCTCACATTTTTATGCAATCGTTTTGTTCACCCCACTGAATTAAAGCTGAAAGTCTGCACTTCAACTGCATCTGAGTTGTTTACATTTAAAATTCATTGTGGTAATGTACAGAACCAAAATTAGAAAAAAGTTGTCTCTGTCCAAATATTTATGGACCTAACTGTATATGTACATATGTAAATCTTTACAACTTTGTAACATTAATTTTTCCTTTTTTGTTTTCGATTTCCCTGGATAATATTTCATGTATTCTTCCAGCCCACCTAGAGAACTTGTGCGTATTCTGAAGTTCACCTTTGCATGTGAGCATTTTGTTCCAATTTAGTTCTCCATTTTCAATGTCTTCATTTTCAATTTTTGCTATTATCTATATTTGGATGGTTACTTATGCTTACTACTGCATTCTTTTTCTAAACAATTGTTTTTGTTAATACAACACTGAACATAAGGCAGGAAACAGTCCTGGAAATGAGCAAGGATGAATTCAAAGATAAAAGGATTTTGTCTTCTTTTTGAACGGCCCAGTACAAACATATATAAATAATACAATACAATACAATACAGTTTATTTTTGTATAGCCCAAAATCACACAAGAAGTGCCGCAATGGGCTTTAACAGGCCCTGCCTCTTGACAGCCCCCCAGCCTTGACTCTCTAAGAAGACAAGGAAAAACTCCCAAAAAAACCTTGTAGGGAAAAAATGGAAGAAACCTTGGGAAAGGCAGTTCAAAGCGAGACCCCTTTCCAGGTAGGTTGGGCGTGCAGTGGGTGTCAAAAGAAGGGGGTCAATACAATACAATGCAGTATACAGAACAGAACAATTTCTCAATATAGTAAGAAATAAAAAATATAAATTTTAGAAGTACAAATAATACTTTGGAATGTCCAATAGGGGGTGAGTGGCCTGTTGGCCCAGGTCTCCTGCCTTTGTCTTTTGACTTTATATTGTAACCAGTGTTTGACCCCCTAGATGTTTGTGTTCTTCACGGATGTTTTGAAGTGGAGCTTTTGTTTTCCTCTCCTTCACTGTCAACTCTCCATATCTCAGCAATAATATGAATAGACTGGATCCTTACATGTTAATCACTTTGAAATTACTCTGTTTTACTGTGTATTTAACCTAATTTGTAGTTTAATATGTGCACATCATGCAGTTTATAAAATTTATTTTAACTGTAAAACATTTTATTGGCTAACTAAAAAGATTACAATATGCAAGCTTTCGAGGCAACTCAGGCCCCCTCTTCAGGCAAGATGTTATGATTAATGATTACATCTTGCCTGAAGAAGGAGCCTGAGTTGCCTTGAAAGCTTGCATATTGTAATTTTTTTAGTTAGCCAATAAAAGGTGTCATTTTGCTTGACTTCTTGACTTGAGTTCTCATTACATCCATTACATTACATATATTTGAACTGCCTTTCCAAAGGTTTCTTCCCCACAAGGGTTTAACCTTGTCTTCTTAGACAGTCAAGGCTGGAGGACTGTCAAAAGACTGGGCCTGTTAAAGTCCATTGTGGCACTTCTTTTGTGAATTTTGGCTATACAAAAATAAATTGTATTGTATTGTTTTGTATCCATAATGGCTAACATAGTAACACCTAACTACTACCTGTAATACTTAAATACTTAAATACTACCTGTAATACTTAAATACTGTCACACACGTGTGTTTAGGAGACAGCTAAAGGGCTTAAATACAGGTAGTTCCATGCCAGACCGGGGGGGGCGGAGTGCACTAATTTTCCCTCTCGATCTTTTGCAGACCATTCTAGGGAAATCCCACCCGGCTCTGGGGCAGCCACTGACGTCACTTCTGGTTCCGGTCGGGATGACATCACTTCCGCTACTGGCCTTTAAAGCTGCCATCTTGCTACCTGGAAGTCAGTTCTGTTTTGGACTCGGTGGTGTGAACATGTATGCCAATTTTGATCGCTTTTGCAGCCGTAATGGATTAAATGGGTGGCTGCCCCAAACCTTCTCGATGTCTTTTGGTCGTTCTTCTGACAGTGGCGTAGTCGGCAGGAGGGAGGAATCCCTGAAGAGAACGGGACCGGACCTGAATCATGTCCAGGTGGGAGAGTACCTGGGCCGAGCTTTCGGGTGGGGAGTGCGTCTCGGGTTTCGGAAAGAACCGGTGCAGACTCCGCTCCCTTTGTCTATTTCTGGGTCACCTCAATTGAATAGGGAGAGTGTCGTTGGGACACACAGACGTGGGCTGGTCTCTATGGGGGATACGATGGGGACTTATTATGCTCTCTCGGAGGAGAGAGCTGTCCGTTCCACCGGGGCTAAGGTCCCAGAGGAAGGTGGACATTCCCCAGACCAGCAGGTGAAGAAAATTAAAAACTGGAGGTTTAACCCTGAACGGTCTACCCAAGAACAGCTAGACCTTCTATGGGAAGAGGTGGCCGGCTGGTTAAGGCCCGCTGAATGTACCACCTTCCAGGTGGTGAAAAAAGTAACCTGTTTTTTGTTCATAAATAGCCTGCCAGAGCATTTCGCCCAGCCGGTCTGGGGAGAATTTGCAAATATAAACGAGCTCATTGAGCTCATAGAAACATCTAGGGCAGCCTCACAATTTGAGAGGGCTGAACGGTCCTTAAGTAGAAGCCGTAGAGATTATGTCCCTCTTACACTGCCCTCTCAACATACACCGGAGTTTGCATCGGAGTCCCCGATCCCGCGGGCGCGGTCCTCGCTCGGAGGCGAGGCGGAATGTAAGTGGAGAGAGAGGGATGGGTTGTGTGCGCTTTCAAACCCCCTGGCTTTGGCTCATAAAGGTGAGGTCATAGTAAATGGCCACAAGGTAGAAGCCTTATTTGATTCCGGCAGCAACATTTCTGTTGTTGATTGCCGATATGTACTACCGCGACAGTGGCTAAAAACAAAGACCAGAATTACCTGTGTACACGGAGATGTCCGCGCCTATGACTCCGCCCGGTGTTTCATCTGCCACGGAGGAATACTACGAAAACTCGTTGTGGCTGTACATCCAAATCCACCGTGTGCGGTGATTCTCGGGCGGGACTGGTCTGACATTAAAAGCGGTGCAGTACTGATCTCCATCCATCCATCCATCTTCCAACCCGCTGAATCCGAACACAGGGTCACGGGGGTCTGCTGGAGCCAATCCCAGCCAACACAGGGCACAAGGCAGGAACCAATCCTGGGCAGGGTGCCAACCCACCGCAGAGTACTGATCTCGCCTTATTCAAAATTAGGCCTAGTAACCGATGGGAATACACCGTCTCAGGTTGTCTCCACACCGTGTACGCAGCCGGTGGAGAGAGATATGGGAAACCCCGAGGAGGACGGAGAGCTTCCCGGCCCGTCGCGGGCGAATACGTCATCAGTCCGCACCTCACCAGATCGGGACGACTCTCCGCCCCTTGAGGTCAGCCCAGACCCTCTCTCAGATCTGAGCTTTCAATTCAGACAAACACCGGCCTCATTTAGAAGGGAGCAGTGGAATGATGATTCCCTTAAGTTTGCGAAGAATGTAGTAGTCCTCGCCAACGGCCAACGCACCAATCAGCCCATGCCACAAGGACCCCACTTTGTTTTAGAAAATGACTTATTATATCGGGTCAGTGAACACGAGGGGGGAGTGCGGAAGTTGCTGCTAATTCCACGAACTTTCCGGCGGCAAGTTTGTGAGTTAGCGCACGCCCATCTCCTAGGAGGCCTCTTAGGCACCGAAAAAACTTTAGAGCGTATTAAGCTCCGTTTTTATTGGCCGGGAATTAACGAGGAGGTTCGCCGCTTCTGTGTTTCGTGCCCGGAATGTCAGCTGCGGCAAATTCCTAGGAGGGACTGTGCTCCTCTCATTCCCCTCCCCTTAATTGATGTCCCCTTTGAAAGGATAGGGGTCGACATAGTGGGACCCCTGGAACCCTCGGCCCGAGGACATAAATATATATTAGTCCTCGTGGATTATGGGACCCGATATCCAGAAGCTGTCCCATTGTGCTCAGCTAATTCTAAAGCAATCGCACGGGCACTAATGGAGGTCTTTGCGCGAGTTGGAATCCCTAAAGAAGTCCTTACGGACCAAGGGACGCCGTTTACCTCGGAGACGTTCAAGGAAACGGCCAAGTTACTCAAAATAAAGCACTTGAGAACCGCGGTGTATCATCCTCAAACCGATGGTTTAGTAGAGAGATTTAATCAGACTCTCAAACAGATGCTTCGCAAGGTGGTCAGCGGGGATGGGAGGAATTGGGATCAGCTCCTCCCCCTCGTACTCTTTGCCTACCGGGAAGTCCCGCAAGCCTCAACGGGGTTCTCACCCTTTGAATTGTTATATGGGCGACAACCCCGGGGCATATTGGACATTCTAAAGGAAGGTTGGGAAGGAGAGGCCCTTCCCACAATTAATATTTTGGAATATATCGCACAGTTACGCGATAGATTTGCGAAGATTCGACCCATATTAAAAAGTCACATGCAAGAGGCGCAATCAGCACAGGCCCACTACTACGACCGTGGCACGACACTCCGGGAGTTCCAGCCGGGGGATCGAGTCATGGTATTGGTTCCCACCTCCCACTCTAAGCTACTTGCCCACTGGCAAGGGCCATACGAAGTTAAAGAGCGAAAGGGGCTCGTCGACTATTTGGTGAAACAACCCAATCGTCGACCGAGAGAGCGGATATATCACGTGAACCTGCTGAAACCGTGGAAGGAACGGGACCCTGATCCCACCTCCGGCCAGCACCGCTCCCTTTTTGCTCAAAGTAATACCCTTAACTTCGGGTCTAATTTAAATAACCGACAGAGGCGGGAGCTAGAGATAGTTATCTCGTCCGTCCCGGAGGTGGTTGACGAAATCCCTGGAAGGACTTCTCTGGTTGCCCATGACATAGTGACTGAACCCGGGGTCATAGTCCGAGAACGCCCGTACCGTCTTCCCGAGGCAAAGAAAGCAGAAGTGGAACTGGAAATCAAGCGCATGCTGGATCTAGGAGTCATAGAGGAGAGTCATAGTCCCTGGTCCAGCCCAATTGTCTTGGTTCCTAAGCCCGATGGAAGTTGGAGGTTTTGCAATGACTTCCGTCGACTTAATCAGGTCTCACTATTTGATGCTTATCCCATGCCTCGAGTGGACGACCTCCTTGAGAGGCTTGGGCAGGCAGAATACTTGACCACACTTGACATGACCAAAGGGTACTGGCAGGTTCCTTTAACGGACTCCGCAAAGGGTAAAACCGCGTTTAGCACCCCTAGTGGGCACTGGCAGTATCGTGTCCTTCCATTCGGGTTACATGGGGCTCCTGCAACTTTCCAGCGTCTGGTGGACAAAGTGCTCCGCCCCCATAACACGTATAGTGCTGCCTACCTGGATGACGTCGTCATCTATTCCAGCACCTGGAAGGAACACCTACAGCAGGTTGGAGCCGTGTTACGGACATTGGGAGAAGCCGGTCTTTGTATCAACCCAAAGAAATGTTTCTTTGGATTGGAGGAAGCCAAGTATTTGGGCTACCTGGTGGGTCGTGGTACGGTGAAGCCACAGTGCTCTAAAATACAAGCCATTTTGACAAGGCCCCGTCCGCGAACCAAGCGGCAAGTCCAGGCATTTCTCGGATTAGCGGGGTATTACCGTCGGTTTGTACCACGTTTTTCAGAGAGAGCCGTGCCCTTGACTAATTTGACAAAGAAGAGGGCTCCTAACACTGTGGTATGGACTGATATGACTGAGGCAGCCTTCAGTGACTTAAAAAGGGCCCTGACGTCGGCACCTGTGTTAAAGGCGCCTGATTTTTCACGGCCTTTTATTCTCCAGATGGACGCTTCGGACACAGGCCTAGGGGCAGTGCTGAGCCAAAGTGTCGATGGTGCTGAACACCCCATCATGTTTCTGAGCCGGAAACTGTTGGATCGGGAGACCAGATACGCGGCAGTGGAGAGGGAGGCTCTTGCGATTAAGTGGGCGATCACACAGTTGAGATACTACCTCTTGGGTCGGGAGTTTACTCTAGTCACGGACCATGCCCCTTTACAGTGGATGGCCCTACACAAAGAGTCTAACCCACGAGTCACGAGGTGGTTCCTCGATTTGCAACATTACAAGTTTTCGCTCATTCATCGGAAGGGTTCTCTACACGCCAATGCCGACGCTCTCTCCCGTGTTCACGACCTCTCGGTGCAGGACGCCCGACCCGACAGGTCTGGGCTAAGGGGGGGGGCCCTGTCACACACGTGTGTTTAGGAGACAGCTAAAGGGCTTAAATACAGGTAGTTCCATGCCAGACCATGGGGGGGCGGAGTGCACTAATTTTCCCTCTCGATCTTTTGCAGACCATTCTAGGGAAATCCCACCCGGCTCTGGGGCAGCCACTGACGTCACTTCTGGTTCCGGTCGGGATGACATCACTTCCGCTACTGGCCTTTAAAGCTGCCATCTTGCTACCTGGAAGTCAGTTCTGTTTTGGACTCAGTGGTGTGAACATGTATGCCAATTTTGATCGCTTTTGTAGCCGTAATGGATTTAATGGGTGGCTGCCCCAAACCTTCTCGATGTCTTTTGGTCGTTCTTCTGACAATACTTAAATACTACTGTTAAATTCTGCTCTGTACTTCTAAAATTTATATTTTTTATTTCTTACTATATTGAGAAATTGTTCTGTTCTGTGTACTGCATTGTATTGTATTGACCCCCTTCTTTTGACACCCACTGCATGCCCAACCTACCTGGAAAGGGGTCTCTCTTTGAACTGCCTTTCCCAAGGTTTCTTCCATTTTTTCCCTACAAGGTTTTTTTTGGGAGTTTTTCCTTGTCTTCTTAGAGAGTCAAGGCTGGGGGGCTGTCAAGAGGCAGGGCCTGTTAAAGCCCATTGCGGCACTTCCTGTGTGATTTTGGGCTATACAAAAAATAAACTGTAAAATAAACTGTACCCAGAAAAGAGTGCTATACAAAAATAAGCTGAATTGAAATGAAGTGAATGGAATGGCTTCAAACATGGAATCTTGAGGATGCAAAACAGAGCAAGAAAAAAAGTCATCTGTCCATCTAAACTAAAATTAGTTATAGGCAGATTTGCAAGTGGAAGGGCAAGAAAACAGATAAATGATTTCTTGAGAAAACCAGGAGATTCAAGTAAAGGGCAAAACAAAACAAAATAAAAATAAACTGAAGCAAGTGAAACCCAGATGAAAGAAAAAATTCAAAATCAAATAACACACAATAAGTCAAAAACAATGCAAGACAAGAAAAGTAATCACACTAGAAGTCAAAATGAAAGTAAGGATTTTATCCACCAATTGGATAAGGCTCATAGCAAAAGGCTGACCTTTTATGCCCAGTTGCTGATTAAGTCAAGGTTATGACCCCAGAGACCACGCCCCTAGAATGCAGGACATAATCATGACAACGGTACACAATATGGCTTCTTTTAAAGGAAAAGGCTTCAAAACATCAATTTTCAGCCTAAATCATGACAACAGTAAAAGTGAATGAACTGTAAATATATGGAACAAAGAGGATTTTAAAAGTGATTACTTTCAGATTCAAAAAAAACAAAAGCAGAGTGTGACCGGTGCAATGCCTTTTTTATTTTCACAGTGAATAATAGGCGAGAGCTCATCTTGCAGAATGAATTCTTTTATCAAGGCCAGCTTGCTGAGATGCTGAGAGAATCACAGAGACTCATAGGAATCCTTACAGTTCACATTTATTATGCCTTATTATGTTTTGCATTCCCATCTCAAACGCTGCAGTTTGGCTGCAGTGGCGAAAGTTTTTCTGAAGCTGAGCTTCAGGGGGTAAATGTTTATAAAAATGTTTGATGTTAACCCAAGACAAATGTTTCTTCTAGATTTGCTTGAAGTGTATCTTGATATGGTAAGTCAAGCTAGATAGAGGAAATCATTAAAACTGGAGCACATGTAAAATAACAGCTCGTAAAATAAGTCCATAGTCAAAAACCTAGATGAGGAAGGTTAATAACCCAAGCCAAATTCAAATTCTTTATTTGAAAACAGTTTAATCTTAAGCTTCAGTAGGGTGACTTACTATTAACAGAAGGTTGTCAATTAACGGCCATACTGTCTTCTCATCCACAGTGCCAATCCATGGCACTTGATATACTTCGTGGGTGGCTGTATAGGTGATATCAGTCACCGCAGAGTTTGTCATGAGGAACGGAATGCAGATCCACTGAGGTAGAGAACAAATAAGTGAAATGACAAAGGCAGACAGGTACCAGTGAGGATTCACAATGGCATGCAGATTAATACAGATTAATATAAAATGTCAAGAGTTTGATTGTTAGAAAATTTCAGCCAAGGCTTCAATGAGACTGCTTTGATATGATAAGCCTGTACTAATGCTGCTTAAAATGTAGCCTGTCCCTATAAGAAAGATAATAAACTAGGAAGTTTAGCATTAACTAATTCCATGTGATATTATGATCAAATGTTCTGGAAGAGCTCTTACTTTGAACATAAATCCCACTAACATGGTCAAAAAGAAGCATAAAGCAATGCAAATGTGATATTTCTGGACTGGCTTGTGATTAATTAAAAGAAACAGAGTAGCAACACTCAGGTAAAACAGCATCTTTTACAAACCTGGATTATGGCCATGTTTTCCATAACATCTACAACAAATTACTATAGAATTAAACATCCAAAGGTTTCTTTATCTACTCAAAGCATGCTCTCCCTCATTTCTTCGGCTTCTAGGGGTTTCCTTCCATAAGGAAAGTATCAGTGAGTCTGAGTTTGTGTGTTGGAATGTCCTTGCAATAGATACATGGGTAACATTTTAGTTTAGGTACTGCAAAAATACATCTCATTTACTGTTATGTAATGTGACCTTAACAACGGCTTCTTTTGGTCTTCATAACACTTATAAAACATCAATAGATCAGTTAGTCATCTCTTTGCAGTGTGGCATATAGACATGATGAGAAAATGACTTGTTAAAGTGTAGGATTCACAGGTCTTAAACTAAAAGTGTAAAATCAAGAGAAATATATCTCAGTAAAACCACCTCAGACCACTCCAGAGTGAAGTCCTGTTAGCAGATAGATAGATAGATAGATAGATAGATAGATAGATAGATAGATAGATAGATAGATAGATAGATAGATAGATAGATAGATAGATAGATAGATAGATAGATAGATAGATAGATAGATAGATAGATAGATAGATAGATAGATAGATAGATAGAAACTTTATTAATCCCAAGGGGAAATTACACAAAGTAGGTCACACTGCAGAGATGGATAAACAGTTTTCTGATGCTTTGCAAGTGTTATGAAGACCCAAAAAAGTTTGTTTTAAGGTCTTGTTACATAATAGTAAATGAGTAATTAATGCATTTTTGCAGTACCTAAACTAAAGTGTTACTAAAGCATGTGTGTGTGTGTTGACTATAAGATATCCTGTGAACTGTATAATATTTAATATATATGCAGAAAATTCCAAAATGTTTTTGCTTTTATGTCTTGTACAAAGTAAAGAATTATTGTAGGAAAAGCACTTGTGGCAAAACCCCAATGAGATATGGATGAATTATGTGACTCTGCCGCTTTTCAAACTGACCAGCTGGCAGCTCCAAGTCCAGCTCCACTGCTGACTCATACACAGACTTCTAATCTTTCTCCAACATTTAGCACATGATCATTTTCTTGCTGCTGTTCCTGGGTTTTAGCATAAAAATTCAGTAACCTGAAATCATATTTACTGAAAATGAAACAGAAAACTTACCAGGCTGACAGCAATAAAGATGAGCTGGATAACATCCGTATATGCTACAGAGTACAGGCCTCCCAGTAAAGTGTAAAATATAGCAACAGCTGCAGAGATGATGATAGACTGGTATGAAGCTAAGTCAAGGATGACAGTCATTGTACCCCCTAAAAACGAAATTAGACATAAGCTACACAGGATGAAATAAAAAGCACTATGTTCGTTAAGCCTAGGTAAAATGCATGAATTTATTCTTTTTACAAACAAGCTTATCCAGAGTATGGTTTTGGGGAAACTGGAGCCGATCCCAGCAAGCATGTGTAAGCATGTGTAAACATGACTAAATAAAGAAACCTAAAGCACTAGGGGCAAGACAAGAACAATCTATTTTTTTAGGATGATTCTTTATGTACCTTCCACATTATATCATAAAATTTAACAATGCCGGTCAAATTACTAAGTTAGTGGTCTTTAAAACAGAATTCTACAATGTTTACATGCTACTTCTGGCTCAGTGTGTGGTGCTAAGAAAACTGCTTTACCCTTTCTGCACTCTAAATGTATAATACAGTTCCGTATCTTTGTAAGATGAGTGGGCAGTACAGTGGTGTGTTATGGCATTGCTGCCTCACAGACCCTGGTTTTGAATCCTCACCCAGTCAGTGTCTAATATGTACAGATGACCTGTTCTCTGTGTGTCACCATAGAGTTGTGCTGAATGCCCCCTATGTAGAGCGTAAAGTAAAACTGCTTGTGGGTTTTGTATGAGGGTGCCTTATGATGAACTGCTATTTTATCGAAGACCAATTATGACATTGCTCCCAAACCTGCCAGGTAGACTTTGGTTTCTGACAACTGTAATGGATGAGATGACATACACATCATCACTATCATTACCACTAGTTTAACAGGTATTTTCATGATTTTGCACCCCAAAATATTTTCAAGCACTCTCTGTAGTTCTGGGCATGCTTTGGGACCCATTTTTTACTATTATCCAACACCTCCAACCAAATCTTCAGCCTCCTTCTGTTCTCTTCTCCACCTCCATTTGGTGAATGAATTAATCTTGTAGAACGGATTTATGTTTATGTGTTCAAGGTTTCTGTGTTTTTAACTGTTGATCCTGTTATTGCTAGATGTCCTATCTGTCATCCACACTGCCTCTCTATCAATGACTCTGCTCTCGTGAGTTGAAAAATTGGTCTTTTTGGGTCCAAATGGATTCCAGAACTGCAGTATCTCCTTGCTGGGCTGTAAGTGTGAATGGTGTCATGTCTGAGTCACCCTTTAGTTCAAGGTGGACAGTTCATGCTGCTCAAATTATGAAGAAAAGCCAACAAAGCAAGCATTAAACAGCAATCCTTTGATTCTCTATTGTCTTGTGCTGCACGTCCAACAACCCCCCCCCCCCCCCCCCCCACTTCACAAAAGCATAAGATACTCCCTTTTATATTTCAGTTGATAGAAACAGCAGGTAAGTAATATGAGCTTTGGTCATTTTATTGGCTTGTCTGGCTTCAGCCTGTTTGGTTGTTTCACCAGCTCTGGTGGCACTGGTCTGCAATGGGACCTCCAGGATCAAAATTTTGGGATCATAAGTAGTTTGTCTTGTCTGTATGGTCATAGTTAGCAACTATATAAAATTTGGTTCAGATCGGTCAAAGGGAGTGGGAGTATATAGGGAACATACAGACAGTCAGACAGACAGATATGCTGATGCAGATACTAATGAATAACTGTTGGTGTGTGGACTAGAATAAATAATTAGGTCTTATTAATAGAATTTGAAAGGTAAATGTCAATTCCAATTCATTGAATCCCATTCTCTTCTCAATCATATTGTGGTAAAGGGTTTTGATTTTGGATACCGTTTTACAGTTTTGGAGATTATAAACTTTATATTGGATTTTTTACCCCAATATTAAAAAACGAACCTACTTAAGAAAATCTATCCTAATTTTTTTTTTAAACATTATTGTGAACTCATGGTCACCATTCTGTTTCAAAAACAAACAAACAATAAAAAACCTGATTATTCTATTAACTAAGTTGATTGTTCCTTTAAATTCCCCCAAATTATATATAATATATGAGTGCTTTTATATATATATATAGATATATAGATATATATATATATATATATATATATATATATATATATATATATATATATATATATATATAAATATATATATATATATATATATATATATATATATATATATATATATATAAAACCTATCCAGCCATTTTTGTACGACTTGTTAAGAAGCTGGCAGACACAATTAAATTGGTTCCTGCATAGATTATCAGTGGTGCTATGGTCAGTGCTACTGACTCAAGATTCAATGTCCTGGATTTGAATCCTGTGCCTGGCTGTTGTCCAAGTAAAGTTTGCACATTCCCCCTAAATGGGATTTTATTTGGATACTCTAGTTTTCATCCTACATCCCTAAAGATGTGCATAGTAGGTCAATTGGCAAGTCAGACCTGTCCCTGTGATGTACTGGTGCCCTCTCTGGAGTGGTTTTCTGCTTTGCACCCACTGCTTCCAGGAGAAGCTTTGAAACCCAGTGACCCTGAATTGAATCAAGTGATCCATTTGACAATGTTATGTTACCTTACAGATTATCACAGGGCATTATCACTTGAAAGATAATGCTGTCTAAGACCACAATGTTTAAATTTGTGCCCAGGTGGCCAAAGGGTAAGACAGTAAACCACCAAGTTGTGAGCTCAGTTGGCATCAGTGACTCCGTGTTCATCCCTGGACAAATTCCTTAAACTATCAGTACTCAAACAGTAGAACTATATCAGTGATAGTACTCTGTCCTTATGAAGTCTCTTTGGATAAAGCTGACCTCTATATTAATTCATATTAATAATGTCTTAATAATGTACAGAATAAATACACTTTTGAAGAATTTCTAGTATAATAATTCAGCTTTTTTCTGAAAACCTTATATTTCTAAATGGCAGAGATAAGGTTTGAAGTATATGTGATACAGACACAGGGCCATCTTAACATATGGATACAATGGGCACTGGCTGGGAGCCCCAGGAGCATAGGGGTTCATGATGTTTCTCATGTCCATGTATGTTTCAGTTTTGCTATCCAAACAGGGGCCCCGGCACACTACTTTACCAGGGGGCATAGGATACTGTTAAGATGGCCCTGACAAAGCTTTTCAACCTGGAAGAAACTGGCTGATAGATTATCTGAATGGTCCACTTCCACAGATACTCACCCAAAGCTGCAAGAACACAGGCTACCCACATTACGTCACCAATGAATGCCAGAATGAAAAATACGCCTGTCAGTGCATGTCCGTATTTAATCTGGAACGGGTCCATCATGGTTACATAATTCTTAACTCTCATTGGCTTCACAAAAAATAGTCCTCCTGAAAATGGTTATTCACAAAATGTCAGTGTTACTTAGCTATAACAGTCATGGATCTAGAAATGAAGCAAAATCAATTTTTCTTCACTTTCTTTCAAATATTTAAATAATTTATTTTTACTGAAAGTTAGAAATCTAAATATTTACCATTTCCTCCTGCAAAACTATAGGCAAAAAAGAAACGCTGCTCATAATTTAGAAACATTAACAATTCCGTTGTTGTTATGCTATATGGTGAATTAAAATAAAGCGGATTTAAAACTGCCATTTTAAGTTTATGCAAGAAAATAAACAACTGCGCAGCCAGGGAACTATATTTCCTAAAAGGTTAAAAAAGTTATGCAATGTTTAAGAACAGAATCTGTATCATTAGTATAAGCAAAACAAAAATTACCATATATACTCGCAGATAAGCTCTCCTGTGAATAAGTCAGGACTTGATTTTACCGTGTAATTTCTGGTATTTTATAATGTCGGTCGTATAGGTCGGATGAGGAAAACTCACGCTATTGGTCCAAGAGATTATGATACGCTAACGTCCACCTGAGAAAGTAAGCACGGACCACACTGCCTTTTTTTTCTATGTACTAGCCAACCCGCGGCGTAGCATAGGCCACATAATTATTTATTGATGGGTGAACACTTCCTGAAACACACAGTTGTCCAAATGGGGTGGGTTTGAGGATACGACTGAGTGAATGAAAAGATGGAACTCTGGAGAGAAAACTGGTTTTGGCAGATACAGGCATATCTTTTTGAAAGTTTGGCCCTGTGCCTTATTAATTGTCATTGCAAAGGTCAATCTAACAGGAAATTGTCTGCGTGTAAAAGGCAAATTTGAATCTGATGGGGTCAGGGATATCTCGGAAGTGAATGGTGATAGTAGCTGGAAGCATTTGGGACATTGCCACAATTTCTGCCTCGCCACCATAAACTCCGGAAGTATTCATGTAGTCAGCGTATTGTTGAGCAGACTGTATGACTATGCTTCCGTGACTAAGAACAGCACTCTGTCGTGCGTACCCCATGGTCTTAGAGTTGGCGGGCGGGGCTCTGTCGTGCATACCCCATGCGCACTGCCTGCTCATGCTTCGAGAGCGAGGGTGGACACAGGAGGACGGGTTAGAGTTGGCGGGTGGGGCTCTGTTGTGCGTATCCCATGACGCAGGAGGAGGGTTAGAGTTGACGGGCGGGGCTCTGTCTTGCATGAATGCGTATCCCATGGTTCGGCAACTTGGTGGATTATACATAAAAAAGCAGCCGGAACCGAAAAGAACAATGAAAAGTCAACGTGGCTCAGAGGTGCATGTGGACTGTAGCAGAGATGAAAGCGACTGAGGCGGTGTTTGGTGAGGTGTTGCGTGCGGGCACATGAGCAGGCAGTGTGCATCCTCGAGAGCGAGGGTGGACGCGGGAGGAGGGTTAGAGTTGGCGGGCGGGGCTCTGTTGTGCGTATCCCATGGTCTTAGAGTTGGCAGATAGAGGCATGTCTTTTTGAAAGTTTGGCCCTGTGCCTTATTAATTGTCATTGTAAAAGCTAATCTAACAGGAAATTATCTGCATGTAAAAGTAAAAGGCAAATTTGAATCTGATGGGGTCAGGGATATCCGGGGAATAAGGACAGTTTGTGAGGTACGAGCTGTGATAGTTTTACACTCCAGTACATTGCGGTGAATGCTGGTAACAGTCAGGCGGGCGGGCAGGTGGGCAAGCCAAAAAAACACTATGCTCTTAGCATGGTATGAATCAGGTTTTTGTAGACAAAGGTTTTCCCTGTTCCTGCAGGACCATCTAAGAAGAAGCATGTTTGTCGCGGTTGGGAATCGCTGTATGCAGCGTGTAAAACAGTTTGCGAGGGTGGACGCGGTCGTGCGTATCCCATGACGCGGGAGGAGGGCTAGAGTTGGCAGGCGTGGCTCTGTCGTGTGTATCCCATGGTCTCTGTCTTGTGTGCCATGGTCGGCTGCTTAGTGAATTGTTGGTGGACAGGGCTCTGTGAGTTGGCGGGCGTGGCTCTATGTCTTGCGTGCGTCTTGCGTGCCATGGTCGGCTGCTTAGTGAATTATATATATAGATTCTGCCTACGTGACCACATGGTCATACCCTAACTATTCCAAAGCAACGTTTGCACTGATTTGTGTTTTTTGTATCTCACACCCTCATACACCTTTATCGTAAGAGCATCCCTTATCTACGATGGATCAGAAGAAAATATGAAGCTGGTTTTAAATTAAATGTCATTGAAGTAGCGAAAGAAATTGGTAACTGCGCTGCTGCAACACAATTTGATGCGTCTGAGAAACTGATGTGAGATTGGAGGTGGCAAGAAGATGTAAAAAAAAAAATTAATTGTTGCATTTTTGAAAGGGGTGTATAAGTCGGGGTCTGATTATGTGATTGATTTTTCAGGTTTCAAGACCCCGACTTATACGTGAGTATATACAGTAAACAATTTACTCTGGAAATAAAATTTAAAATAACAGAGAATGGCCAGAAAGCAGCTTTGAAGCAGTCATACATTGTCTTTTTTTAACACATTTCATGTAACCCAAGGGCGGCCCAAGCCTGATATGACAGCTCTTAAGAATGCACAGGTTAACGACCACCTCAAGAGTACGGGTTAAGAGTGTACCCCAAGGTGATCAAAGGTAAGTTTTGGAATGGGCCTACTTATTAGAAATGCTGTCAATAAATACAATTCAGCCATCAACAATATATGCTCTTCATAAGTTTGTGTAAGGCATGGTGTCATTCAGTTAAAAACTGTATATCGTACACACCTGTCTTGACTATGATTATCCAGAATTTATCCAGAGTAAGAATCAAATTGTGAATACTGATATCACGCGTTCAGTCTTGAGATGAACTGTCAAGTCTGTGGGATGTAAGCTGCAGAAATCTAAAGAGCAAACTGGCCAGAGTAGTGAGATGAAGCAAGGGTCAAAACACTAAAGAAATCAGATTGGAAAAGTTGTTCTAAACGTTATTCAAAACAGAAGCTCGGTCAAAACCTAACATCATTTCCCAGGGGTTTTTGAGATTTTGAAGGTTATTTCTCATGCTGACTCATTAATTTATTGTTGGTGAAATATGTCAAATTTTTAACGTGACTCAATCTTAAAATACGACAAGTGCGATGTCACACATAACAATGCTTATGTGCCAAGTATCTAGTATTAGTAACTACCAGGAAACCAACATGATTTTGCCACAAACCCAAAATAAAATTCTGAATTGAAGCAGTTAAACAAAGCAAAATATCTTTTTCCAAGAACACAAATACTAATAGTACCAGCAAGCTAACTCTTTCAGATGTTTATCCATAAACTTGTGACGCTGACATCCTAAGCCACGTACCTCTGGTCTAATTGTTTAGAGACGTTGCAGCAACTGGTGGCACCCGTAAAAAAATTAAATGGCTTCAAAATGGATACAAAATAATTAAAATTCTTAAAATAACTTTAAGCAAAAATTAGTCAATTTGAAATCTGCATATTTCAAAATCATTTGAATGACAGAAGAAAAATCATTAAAGAGTAAAATCATAAACACTTTGAAATGAACCCACTTCACGAAGCAAGCAAAGTGGCAAAAAATAAAAAACGTCTTCTACTTACTGCCCCTTTACAACATTTTGTCAGATACAAATATCATTACACTTAGTTTAATTTTCCTATTTAATAGAGTAATATTTACTTACTGCTTACTACTTTGACGACACAAAATTCTTGTCCACAGGCTCCTTCACAGTCCAGAGCTATGATTTACTTTCAGTTACAATCAATTGCACTCGATAACATGTATGCAACTATGTCTCACATAATACAGTTCTATTAACATTTGTGTAGGGTATCACACAATTAAATACATGTTAATGCAATATTACTATTACGTGAATAAACTGTAGAAAAGGTCGAATCACTCATTATCTGCACACAGAAAGTGTAAAGATACGTAAAGTGAACATAATCAGTGCTATCAGGATCAAAAACTTCCCTAAGCACATTTGATATTATTCTCTCACAAGGACTTTAAGGCCACATCCACCCTACTACATTTTTGTTTAAAAATGCATACATTTAAACATTAACAAAACATACCAAATTAAATCAATTCAAAATTTGTATCAATTTTTGCCTTTGTCCACACTACCCCAAATTGTTTCAACCCCCGAAAATGGAGGCTTCTGAAAACACTCTCCAGAGCCACATACCTCCGAAACACAGCTTCAGCATTGTGGAGTGGATGCGCAAAAGCGCAGTTTTTCAGAAACACGGACTGTCATTGCGCTCTGGTTTGTTTGTGCTAATTACCTGTCCCTCCCCTTACTGGATCTCACTCATTACAACAACATCTCATTCCCTGATTGGTCACCCTTGAAGGAAGAAAAACATATTCCAATATCGGGTGCAGAGAAGAGCTGCTTTACATGGTGCTTTTTGTGTTGCTAACCTGTATGCATTTAATTGCACTTTGTGCAGTTTGATATGCTGAATATATATATATATATATATACATAGTTATTGTCTGTTTTTCACCTGCATTATTATCATTCTTTAATTTAATATTATTTATTGTATCAGTATGCTGCTGCTGAAGAATGTGAATTTCCCATTGGGATTAATAAAGTATCTATCTATCTGTCTATCTATCTATCTATCTATCTAAAAAACAAATGGTTTACCGATCACTACAGTATTGCGATAAATCCTGTGGTCAGTGGTGTTACCATCCCTTCTACGTTAGCTGGTTTTAGGTAAGACATCTATGCTGCATGCTGTTGTTTTTGATGTGAACAGTAATAATTTCATAAATGATGTGAAAATGCTAGAGGGGATGGAGATCATTTTTAAGTAAAAACACAGTAGTATGTTGCCTAAGGCCCCTATTAAGGCAGAGAAGCTAAAGCCAAAATCATTCTGAAAGTTGTTTTTCACACCCAATGTACAACTGCCTAAGGTTTTAATCCTGCACTTCATGTGCTTTCTGTAGATAGTGAATTAATATCCAACCTTCTTCGTTGTTTCTTTACCCATTACCCAAACTTTGGAATCTGTATATTTTCTTCAACCTCAAATTTCGAACAAACTTGATAATGGCACAACAGTTTCTATTTTTCATTGAATGTTTCACTGTGAAATTAACTTTACCTACTTTTCTATCTTGCATACATCTGTCCATATTGCCCTCCTCTGAGTCGAGTCGGTTCTTACCGATAATGAGAGTGAGTGAAAATCCAACAGGTGCCAGGCTTGTGACCAGACCTTCAGATGGATTATAAACCATTTCTGCAGTTCCAAGTATAAAACCACCTCCGATCCAAGTGGCTGAAAAAAAAAAAAACCAAGCAAAATGTAAGCAGGAAAGAATTTACCGATAGAAGAAATTGCACATGTTGTCACGTGTTTCATTAAATTTGGGGAATATTACAAAATGTCAAAATTAATTATACTTTTAAATAAGGCCAACTTCTTATAATCTGATTATTTCATCACTAGTTTTTCAAGAAAATAAACAAAAAGTATTTTTAAAAATATTAAAAAGCATTATTTGAGCCATGATCAGCTGAAAGTTTGCTGCTGTGCTCAATGTTCTCATCTATTAAATCCTCTAGTAATGATACAAAAAAGGGTAGATTATTCAAAAAAGTCTACAATGAGTTTGTGTTGAGGAAAACTTTAAACAAAATGCAGTCTTTACCCATGTAAGAAACTAAGTATCACAGAATGACAGAGGCTCTGCCCATAATCATGTTTGATTTTTTGGGGTTTTACTTGGCTTAACTTGCATTAAAATGTGGGATCAGCTCTGACCATCATATTGTAAGTTTTCAGTGCTGATTTGTTGAATGCATTACTCTACAACTTTTCAAAAAACTTTGTTCAGATGTCCACGTTACTTAAGCACTTCCCTAGACAAGGTTTGGAAATAAAAAAAAGGAATTAAGACCTGGCGCGTTGCCCGAGCATTTCCTTTGTGACCCTGGGATGGCTGTCTAGTCCTGCAATGCTATCTTGCTGTTTCTGTTTTGGAAAATTCAGACTTTGGCTCACACCCCTGCCTGACAGAATCCTTCATCGTATTTCGATTTTGGATCTCGGGAGCATTGCATGCTTAAGGTTCCCTCACAAAGATTCATGTTTGAAGCACTTTTTTATATATATATCAGGGTTCATTTCCTTTTTAAGGAGTTTTTCATATTTTTGCCTTGAGGATGTAGAAGTATTAAGGGAATAGGAGATCTGCCAAAAATGATGCTGGGAATCTGGACTTTTTGGCTTCCTCAAATCTAGATGATTTCATTTTTCCATCTCTTTTTCTTGTTATTAACAATATTTTTCTGCTGTTCTGTTGACACCATATTATGCTTTGGTTTTTGTGTGGTTGCCATTATTTTATGATTATCTTGCATGTTATTGACACTAAAACTTAAAACTTTCAGATTCATTTCTCTTAGTAAACCTTTCAGTTTATAGTAATGAAATTTAAAAGTCACTTCTGAGAAGATTTTAGTGTGATTATTACCTTATTTAAAAATGTTTAGCATGTGATTATCAGTTTTTAATGGTAAATAACACCAAGCATTTCCTTGAGTCTCTGGTTTTTGATTTTGGCTTACATGTTCATTCACCTCCAGGGGTCAGATTTATAAAACTTGTGTTTGCACAAAAACAGCCTTCCATCCAAATGTTGGGACTTATTAAAGAAAGCTTGATGGGAGAATGTGTATATTTATTGCAACTTTGACCTATCTGTATACAACATCTCTGAGAAACTGGGAAATGACAACACCCTTCATCAAGTCGGGCAATGCAGACAAACCAGCTCAATGACAACTCATGCACACAATAAATCATATCAGTGAGCTGTTACTGGATTGTACATCGATGTGATAAATATATTACACCTCAAAAGTGATAATTATCATGTAGACTGTATTCTAGTTCTCTTTTAAGAGGGTCAATGCTGCATTGCACAAGGAACATTTTTGCTTTTTCATCAAGTATATATATATGTAACTTCTTAGGGAACTGGCTGACGGGGCTAAGAATATCTCAGCCTAGCTTCACTCCATTATGCCGGATGTGCTGGAAGCTATTAACCGACTGGTAAGGCACTACATCTAGTTTTCGTATGGCGTGGATATATATGCACAGGGTGAGTCAAAATTATGTTAACATTTAAATGGCGGAAACAATTTATTCACAAAACATACTTCATATGTGCAAGATGATTTACAAGAATGTCTCAACCTGTTCACCATTATGTTTAACACATGTATCGTATGTGGCATATAAATTGTCCACAAAAATTGTATATAAGTACATACATAGCAGTATCATTAGTGTTAACATAATTTTGACTCACCCTGTATATAAAACATAATGTGTTCTTGCCAACTTAAAAAGGCAATATGCAGCAGTGCCCAGCTCTCCAAAGGTAACTGGAGCACTTTAATGCCCTCATATTGCAATAAGGGCATCTAGTGAGAATGAAACTGCTTTTATTAACTGTAAGGAGTGACATTCCATTAACCCACAAGCCATCTGTGACACTAAGATGACACTGACAAATGTCATGCTTGGTGGCCTGTGTCAACCTGTGATTCATTTATTTTGAAGCAGATGTGATGGTGCTGTATGTGGTGGGTGGCTTGCTGATAAGTTAACCGGCTGAACCCGCAGTTTTGCATATGGCCTGTATTATTCATGGTAACACAATCATGTCTTTACATATACCAGTCAATAGTGGCTATCTGCTCAGATATTACACCTTGCCTTAACCCCCAGAACACAGAGAGAGGCGCTATAATGCTGTACATGATCTTGCATGGCCAGTTGCAGAGCACAGTCATATACTTTTGTAAACAGGTTGCAGGATCTGCTGCTCTATGAGCCATTGATGGTCTACAGCAGGGGTAGGCAACGTCGGTCCTGGAGTGCCACAGTATGTGCAGGTTTATGTTCCAACCCAGTTCCTTAACGAGAACTCAATTATTGCTGATGAAGCACATATTGCTTAAGTGACATTTTAGTGCTTCATTTTAGTTGTCTCGCTTGTTAAGGTTCTCCAACCTTAATTGCTTATTTCAATCTTAAACTGCTGCATTCAGTGTTTTAATTGCTCCTTATTAGCAATAAGATGTAAAAGACAAAGCAGCCAGCAGTTCTCCAGCTAGCTTTTTTCCAATTACATCTGTGTGTGTTCATCATGCACGGTTTGATTTAATAAAACACTTAATAGAAAAATGTGACAGACTGAAAATGGTCTGTTTTAGGCTTCAAATCATTTGGATGATATCCTTGGAAAGGAAAAAAATCTACGATATAAGAGCCTTACATTGCACAGACTAACAAGCCATAAAATTAAATAAGGTCTGAGATTGGCAATGATTGGTTTCTAATTAAGCAATTGGGTTGAATGAAAACCTGTAGCCACTGCGGCTCACCAGGACCGACATTGCCTACCCCTGTTTTACATCTTATTGCTAATAAGGAGCAATTAAAACACTGAATGCAGCAGTTTAAGATTGAAATAAGCAATTAAGGTTGGAGAACCTTAACAAGTGAGACCACTAAAATGAAGCATTAAAATGTCACTTAAGCAATATGTGATTCATCAGCAATAATTGAGTTCTCGTTAAGGAACTGGGTTGGAACAAAAACCTGCACATACTGTGGCACTCCAGGACCGACGTTGCCTACCCCTGGTCTACAGCATTGTATCTGATTGATTAGCATTGTCCATGTATGGTTATTTCCAAGGTGGAGTTAGAGAAATGTTCACATATGCACATTTACAAGATGGTTGTGATTGATAAAGGAAAACTGCATAGATATGTGCATACACCAGGTTTTATAAATTAGAGTTTTATTGTCATATGCATTTTTGTGCTTTTGGCAGTCACATTTTTTTCACGTTTGAATCCACACAAACTTTTATAAAATGAGACCTCAGGTCCTTCCTGATACCCTATGAACAATTTCACTGTTATATGAGAATTACAGCAAAGTGACAACAACTGATTATGAGGTGGAATTGTTATTGAGAGGAATGCATGAGTTTCAAGTGAGCAAAGCACATGAGAAAATGTAATGAGAAGGATCCAATCAGGGAAATGCCACGTAATATGCACAAACCAATCAAAGCACAGTTTTAGTCTGTGTTTTCAAAGCTTTCTATTTTCATCCTTTCACATTGCAATGTTGAGACAAAGTTTTCAAAAATATGCCCTGGAGAGTATTTTCAAAACGCTGGGGTAGTGGGGATGAAAGACAAAAACGCAGACTGATGTCTGAGCTTTTTAACAAAATGGCAACGTGGACGGGGACTTAGTGTTACCCAAATTGTTTGTTATAGCCAGACATGTAGTGTAGGCAGTTTGATACTTCTTATTTTATTTAGAATCTAAATGTTTCAATTAGATTTCAAATTTTGGTTTTATTTCATTTTTAAAACACACAGTCATTCATTATAAATAACAATGACCACAGACTGTTTGTGATTAGACACTATTGTTAGTTTGACTTTTTCTTTTACTTTTGCAATCAGTATCTGAATGTGGTTATAACTGTGTGAAACTCAGCAAAGCGATACATTAAGGCTACATCCTCACTACTACGGTGTCATTAAAAAAACCCTTTTAAACAAGAATGATTACTGTCCACATTAGCATTTTCACATTGTTTATAACTATTTTCATCTATACTTAAATGACTGAAAACACATATGACATAATTGCTTACATATACTGAGCATGTGCGCAGCACAGATATCTATAGAATTGGTACAATTTTAAGCCTGATTTGCAGACACTGACAGATTCTCTGAATCAGCCCAAATTTCAGTTTCATTGGCCGTCATTTCATGTGCAATAAGAGGGGTTGTGATGGATGATTGTCAATCGTGAGTGACAAGTCACAAAATCAGAAGAATTTCAGCCATTTCAGAAATTTCAGTCAGCTGTCTTGTAGTGTGAGCTGTCTCACTGTCCAATGTTGTAATGTCACCATCACATTCCTGCACAGAAGTACCCATGTCAATTGGACAGAATGTGTTCATGCCCTTTGAGTACAACTGCCGACTCTTGTTGTGCAGTGTGAGTAGCTGTTTGATCATTCTTAAAAATTGTACAAATTGCAATTTAGACACATGCAGGTAAGCAATACAACAAGCACCATGTAAAACAACTTTTCCATACCCAATGTGTTGGAATATATTTTTCTTCCATGAAGAGTGACCAATCAGAGAATGAGATGTTGTAAAGAGCAGGATCCAACCTGGGGAGAGCCACGTAATAAGCAGGAACCAACGAGATCGTGATGGAGTCTGCATTCTCGGAAATCTTTGCTTTTGCAAGTCAATGAGGCATTTTCAGAATTCTCTGGCTCTAGAGAGCGATTTCAAAAGTATTGTTGAAAACATAAGGGTAGCTTAGACAAAAGGCACAAACTGAGAGAAATGCCAGAGTTTTAAAATAAACATGCACTAGTGTGGATAGGGCTGAAGTCTATGACAGAGTGTATTTACTGTAACTAACTCTAACTTTAGTGTTTTGTCTGTGTTATTTTTATAATAATAATAATAATAAAAATTCATTTAATTTATATAGCACTTTTCCAATGCTCAAAGCACTTAAATATTCTAAAGGGTACAAAGGAATAAAAGCACAAAAAATGTAATTAGTAACGCTGGATACAAAGTAATATCAAATAATAAACACCTAATACTACATGAGTACATGAAAGACAATGTTCTGAAATAGAATAAGAAATACAAAGGAGAAAGAAAAAAAATAGAAAAGTACAAAATAAAAGGATGTGTCTGTATGTCTGAACTGTATATGTATCAGGTAGCTATGTCTCGGTCATTCCAACAGGTGGCGCAACACAAACATAAACACTTCTTTTACAAATCCCATACCAAATGGAAATACATTGTATGGTACACTGCAAATGTTAAAGCTGATAGCTATCTATGTTGATTACTTAGATTTCAACCTGACGTTGAAGGGTAGCAGAGCTAGTGAGCAAATAAAATAATGTATGAACGCTTACATGCAGGAATATTAATGTGGATATTAAATCGCCAGTAACAAGGCCTGTCTACGAACGCGAGTGTAACTGAGGCAGTCCTTCAAGCAGATTACTTTGTAAAGGCCCATTGTATTTTGGATGATGGTAGAGAATTATGAGCAGGACAGGCCACCAGATCTTCTTATCAGTTTTAGATCCAAACACTCAAAGGACAATGGCCCTATGGCTTAGCAATGGATTGTGCAGAAAGTGTAAAGTACAAGGGCCTACAGGCTAGGGGGGCCCACTTGGCGCTGTATAGATTTTTTTTTAAAATTTTGAATAACTTAACTAATATTACAGTTTCACAGTCTCGATGCAGTGGCTTCAATGTTCAATGACTTGCTACCATTAACTCTGACCTCGATGGCTGATGCCAAATTTTATGCTGTTGCCGATCTTCTCACTGAACGCCATAGCACTGACATTTCACCAGTGTTTTGTGCTCAGTTGTCATTTTGTGCATGTTTTCAATGCATCCTGTCTACCAAGTTGACTGTTTTCGAGGTAGCTGAACTGTTGCTAATAGATATCTGTGCACTGTCATCTACTTTCAGTGATGTTTGCACGGCTCGCATGTTAATGCTGACCTGACCATACCAGTGACTGTTGTTGCGTGTGAACGATCGTTCTCCCAGTTAAAACTCATCAAAAATTACCTCAGAAGAATTACCAGAATTACCAGGTCATAAAACAGACAGACTTAGTCGATTGGCTGTACTCAATCGAAGGTGGGAGTGTCAGACAACTTGATGTTTCAAACATTGTTGAGATTTTTGTGCAACAGAAGGCACGCAAGCAAATATTTTACAGTACTAGTGATATGATTTGTGACTTTTCAGTCAGTTCCATTTTTGTAAGCTTTAACAGTGTAATATATCTGTAGTCTGTTTTATTGTGTACCTTAGTATGGCATAAGTGCATTAGTGTCACTACTGTGAGGATTTGTGAGTGTGACCACTTTATGATGTCCATTTTCTCAGAACTTCTGTAAAACAGTTTGATTGTGTAGTAGTATCCTGTCAGCCTGTATTTTTGTTTTAATTTGTTACAAATTGAAATTGTTTCATTTAATAGCACAGAATAGTTTCTACTTCCTAACTTACATTACATTTTAATCATCTTCCTTCACAAAGTTGTCTTTGAAAAGTGGGTCCACATTTTACATATATTTATATAATACTACTACTACCCACACCTCCTACATTTCATTCCCACATTTTATTTTTGCTAACTTACAGCAGCTGTAGTAATGCGATTAAAAAATGTATTGCAAATTCCATTTACAGAGGTGGATTGTTTGTCACCAGCATGTGATCTGATAGTTATAGGGTCGTGGATGCCACTGCCCAGCTGGCCCCTATCTAGTTTCAAATAAATTACTAACAGTTATGCTGGACAAGAGGGGCCCACCTCAGGGCGCTGCACAGGGCCTTTCAGCAAGCTAGCTATGCCACTGCAATGGCCATTTAGTGGGTATTTTTTTGATGTTCCGATCATATCTTAACAATGATCTCCAGAACGCTGACATGGTCACAGCACAGAGCCATTGCAAAGTAAAGCTAGTCAGACGGAGCAGTGTTTGCAATGTTTACTTAAGCACAGAGTACAAAGCCTGTAGCCCATAATGAATTCATAAAGTACTTGCTATCCCCACCTTGATGGACCTTGTGTTAAGCAAGGCAATATTAGTGGCAGAACATTTGATGCACACAGACCCAGACTTGGGGCTTATTGCAATAGTTTTGATGACCTGACACTCTTCAGAGAGGCCCCAGTCAGTTCGGATGGGCTGCAACACTTCCAGCATCATCACACTGAGCACTGGAGCGCCACGTGCTTAGACCACTGCTCTTCACCCTGCTGACTCACAACTGCACAGACACACACACAACACCAAACAGATCAACAAGTTTGCGAATGATACCACAGTGCTGGGACTGATAAGCAGGGATGATGAAACAGTATACAGAAATGAGGTGGAATAGCTGTCTGCATGGTGTGAAGACAACAATCTATCTCTCAATGTCGACAAGACAAAAGTGATAATTGTGAACTTCAGAAAATCACATCCTGCCCACATCACACTCAGCATCAGCGGTTTAGATGTGAAGACTGTTAGGAGTACCAAGTTCCTCAGTGTGCACATAACTGAGGAACTTACGTGGACGCATAACACCTCATCACTAATCAAGAAAGCCCAGCAGAGACAACACATCCTGATGCGGCTGAAGCAAGCAAGTTTTCCCCCTTCCATCCCCACCATGTTCTACAGAGGCACCATTGAGAGTGTTCTGACCAGCTGCATCACTTGTCTGGTATGGCAACTGCAACATATCCAACCGCAGATAGGATACTGAAGACAGCAGAGAACATTATTGGGGTGCCTCTACCTTCACTACAGGACATATTTTACAAACGTAGTGTCCGCAAGGCCTGCAGCATTGTGCAGGACCCCTTACACCCCTCACATGGACTTTTCACACTTCTGCCATCCAAGAGAAGATACTGCAGCATCAGGCTGCAGGAGAGTTTTTACCCCCAAGCTGTCAGACTCCTTAACACCAGGCTGCCCCCTGGGATCTTCCACAAGGCCTCAACCACCTCTAAAAACAGAACTTTTATACATGTGAGCCACTTTCCTGCAAAGACAAGTGTGCTTATAGAAAAGAACTGAAAATCTCATACTGACCTTTAAGTATTTTGCACACTGTACTTTGACATTCTCTGAAACATTATGACCTGTCATTGTTTATGTCTTAAACAGCTATTATCATACAATGATAATTTCTGTATTATCAATGTCTATTATTTATTTACTAGTCATTTAGCCCGTTACAATAACGGGCGCTAGAACAGTAGTGCATAAACATTAGTAGGAACAGTCTATATTAAATGGCAAGGGACTTTGACCTCATTCTTTTTGTTGGTCGTATTTTTCTTTCTTTCAGCCTTTCTTTTGTTGATGTTTACTTGCTGAGCTGACCGTTCTTCGTGGGTTGCCACCGTATATTGTGTATCTTTAATTTTCTGTGACAGTAATACTGTCTTGTACGTCTGCTGGCTTGTACGTCCGTAATATACCTTTAATTTTCTCTGGCGGTAATACAGGCGTGCGCGTCAGTAATATGCCTTTAATTTTCTCTGACAGTAATACTGGCTTGTATGTGGCTGTAATATGCATCACTGTATTGTGTACCTTTAATTTCCTCTCACAGTAATACTGGTTTGTATTTCCATAAAACGCCTCTAACTTTCTCTGACAGTAATATCGCGCATCGCACCGTGCCCCGCGCATGCGCACTTCACCAGAAAACACCCACACACGGACACCTGGACGCACACAGTGATTTTATTAAAGAGGATAAATTAAAGTGTAACTTAACTCCTGCTTGTCTTTTACTACACCTAATTGCCTGAGGTTGTAAATGTAGAAGGGAAAGTGGGGAGAAGTTATATGGTACAATACCTTAGAAACGGTGGTAAGCCTGGGAGATTTGAGGCATTCTGACAAAGGCTACATATTAATAATACAAAAGTAGAGTGATATTTTACTCTACCAAGACAAAACACCCATTAATCAGATAGAGTACCCAAACAGGCTGGAGAAAAGTTACACATTTTTTCATTTATTATAGATAGCATGTTTTAATCTTCAAATATGTTTGATAGTGCCATAAACTAAAAGCAAACCATACAACCGGATTAAACTAAATGTGCAGTTTCAGGCAGCACATGAACTTATACTTGCACTCGATTCTCTGATTAGCTAGCTCACCATCTGCATGGGATCAAGCAGCAAGCGTCTCTAAATATGGCTACAAAAAGGGAGTTGGTATTCTCAGGATGGAAAATGGCAGAGAGAGAGAGAGAGGGAGAGAGCAGGCTTCTTCTTATTGTGCTTTGATGCCCTGGCTCACCAATGATACAACATCACTCCTCCAGTTCAATTTTGTTCTTCTCAGCGTTTTCTCTAATTTCAAATGGTTTCAAACACACTCATAAAACTAACCCAGATGATGCTGTTTTTATGTCAAAGAAATTTCAGGTTAGCGAGTGTAAGAGCCATTTTCCTTGTTCTATAAGACTCATGAATATTTCTTAGATGACAATGCATAAATAACGGAAAGTTCCTATAACCCCCGTAAATAGATTCGCAGTGGTATATTCTTACCATTTTTAACAGCTTGGAGTAAACATTATTAGTCATTCAGCTAGTGATAGCCTTGCCTTGTATAAGGTGCAGAGGCATACGGTTTTTAACTGTGATCGCACGTCACCGTGCCTGGGCACTTGCACTGTGCCAACCGGCCTACGGGCTCTTTGAATGTGAGAAATAGCAAGAAAGAAAACTTATTTACTTAAGTCCCGCACCGTACGCCAAGGCGTACAGAAGAAGAAATTAAGAATCTTTAAGTATAGAAATAGCTAAAGTCTTTCAAGAAAGGCTAAGTTTAAAGAAGATACCTTTTTTACTTTTTACTTTTTTTTTGTCTTTTATTCTACGTGTGTAACTATTTTTTCTTTTATTCTTGTATGGACTATTTGCTTTTATCTTTAACTAAATACCTTTAAAACGAACTCCTGGACTCTGAGAATTCTTTTGACACGCGTCTTACCCGTGCCTGATGACACCTTATATATTTCAGCAGCTACACTAAAGTTAAAAACCTGCCTAAAGTTCAAAACTGCCTAGGATTGAAATCGACCTAAGAAAGAAAACTTGAAATTTCCTTGGATTACAAAAGAAAGCAAGTTTGTATGTTCAACGCTTGAGATCGGACTGCAACGAAAGAAAACATCGACGACTTGAAAAAGATTCAACAGGTATCTTTTATCTTTGTTTTCCATCGGAGTAGGACATATTTGAAAATTGCTAGTGCTCCTCGCGAGACTGTGTAAATTATAAAAGAGCTTAAACACCTAATAAAATCGTCATGGCACCTGTATCCGGTATCCAGAGGAAACATCTGCTAGGCGTGAATGAAAGTCGTTTTGAATATGACGTTTCTATAATGGAGGACCATCTACATGACGACGGAAAGCCGTTCAATACAGCGACAACCAAACTTCAATCAGAAATGGATTACAAATATAGACAATTATCTGATTCCATGAAGAACATAACGGATTTACAAAAAAATGAATATAACTGTGAAAACATAGAATTAATTTTCAAAAATCAATTCGCCAAACTGAGAATGGAATACAAAAAGTTAAGTGTCAAAATTTTATCCATCCAGAACACCGAAGATGCAAGGAAACTGATACAAACCAACGTTGACTCTAAAATGGAAACTATAACCACGTTTTGTGGAAAGACGACGGAATGGATATTTGATGCACGACAAAATAAAAGCCTCCCTCAACAACCTGAGTTTTCGGCTAACCAAGTTAAGGATTACGGAATGAAAGATGACATTACTTCTAGTAGTGTCATCAGATCTCTCGAAACAGCACACGCTGTGCTGTTAGCTAAAGCAGAGAACCAAAGAAAGCAACAGGCTCTAGATATGGAAGAAATAGAGTTAAAGGCCAAAAGAGAACATGAAGAAGCGCAACTGAAAGCTAAAAGAGATCAATTGGCTTTAGAAGAAGCCATTAAAGAATCCGACGCAAAATTGAAAGCGCTTAAAGGGCGCAATCGTAGCCCAAAGAGACTAGATCCCTATAACGTCACCCCGAAATTAGATGTAAGAGATGTAAAACCACATGAAAGTAAAGATAATCCCCAGCATTCGCTTTATCAGCAACAAAATAAAGCGCCAGCACCTTTTCAGCAACAACTTTATGATCAACAAAATAAAACACCAGCACCTCTTCAGCGATTGCACTATGAACAGTGTCACGATCAACTGAAAGAACAACAGTATATAACTCAAGTGTCTTATGTGTCATACAGTAAAATCCCAATATTTGACGGCGATCCCTCGAAATATGTGGATTTTATAAGAGCATTTGACAGAGATATCGACGATGTGATTGAGAATCCGCAAGACAAATTGGACGTTTTGGCACAATATACTAAAGGTACACCTCACGAGATTGTTAAAAACTGTAAACATTTGTCACCGTTAGAAGGTTATCAAAAAGCCAGAATGAAGATCGAAAGTCTTTATGGAAACCAGCTGCAGAATGGAAAAGGTCAGAGCGATTATGCGATCTCTCCTGACGAATATAAAAACATTATACCTGACTTACAAAGCGGACAACAATTTGAAAGTAACGATAACATTCGTATTAAAGTTTGTAAACTTCCTCGAGATCTACAAGCACCGCGGCAATGCAAAGTTCAGAGTATTGAAAGTACGAAGAGCAGGCGAACCCCTCTCGCCGATCCAGCGAACGTTTTGGACAAACAGATAACATCAGCTTTGAACCCCGTGTGCAGCTCATCTCTACAGAGCCATACCTTCGAGAAGGAAAATGACAAAACTGATCAAGAGAAGTATCCTTTGGAAGACGTCCTAAGAGAAAGCAGTTTTGCTACAAACGAAAAAAGAGATACAGACACCTCAGTCGAAAAGGCGGAGACAGCTGAACGTACAAGCGGTAAGCTCTGTTTTTTTTGCAATGAAAATCACGATCTTAACGAATGCAGTGCAATTCAGAAACTAACTTATGAAAGTAGAATTGACTTTTTAAAATATAAAGGCATGTGCTTTAAGTGCCTTAAACAAGGACATTTTAGTAAAGACTGTGAAGAAAAGATTATATGCGAAATATGCTCTCATGTACATCCAGTAATCCTGCATATAAATAAGGAAAAAGAGACCGACGTTAAAGCCACACCACCTAAAGAGAACGCTAAGTCGGATGAGAAGAATATTCCTTCCGCCCAAATTTTTGTTGAACTGCAAGAGACTTGTACTGATACCGGGGCCGGTAAGGAGTGTGTTTTAGGCGTGACTCCAGTTAAAGTTAAGTCTGAAACGAGTGAAAAATATGTAGAAACATCTGCTCCAAAAGACTCTAGCAGCTCAGCTACATTTTGCACAGAAAGTTTGCAAGAGCAGTTAAATCTTTCTGAAAGAAATTCTCACATCTACATAAGCACTGTAGAAAGAGACAAAGTAAATAGACAAGAATTAGTAAAGTTTACAGTCTCAACGGAGTTACAAGTCCGTGCAATAGAAGAAAATACATTTTGTGATACACCAGACGTGTTCACACTGAACTCTGTACCAGCAAAAAGGGAAAACATCCCTACAGAAAAAGATGTCAAGAAATTGTCTTATTTAAAAGATGTGCATCTACCCCCAGATAAATGTTGACCAAGGCAGTAATATTGTAATTACAATTCTATTGTTGTTAAATACAAGTGCACGCAAAGTCATAGAGCCATGGCAAATCATAAATAGCAAAAATAAAGGACTTTATGCTGTGAGAACATTCCAAGAGTGGATTGTTAATGGATTGATGAAGGACTCGGACAAAGAAAGACTGCAAAGTTATTCAGTCAATCATGTGACAGTAATGGAGACAGAACGAATGCTACTTCAGCAATACAATACAGACTTTTCAGGATGCGACTGGGAGGACATTAAATTCATGCGTATAGCTTCAGATACTGCAAGTCTAGTGAACGGACATTATTGCATTAATCTGCCTTTTAAAGATGAAACTCTTAAAGTGCTACACAATCGCTGTGTTGCAAAACGATGTTCTTTTAGACTTAAAAGGAAACTTACAAAGTATCCAGCATTCCATGAGGATTACAAAATTTTCATGAAAGACACCTTAGACAAAGAATATGCCATCAAGGTACTCACTGAGCAGTTAACCCTTGAAAAAGAGAATGCCTTAAGAGGCACAACTCCAGAGGAAGCAGTTAACACTGTGTTAAATAATTTCTATGTTGATGACTGTTTAAAGTCAGTTGATACAGAAGAACAAGCCATAAAATTGGCCAAAGATCTCCAAACACTGTGCTCAAAGGGAGGACTTTATCTTACAAAATGGACAGGTAGCAGCAGAGCAGTCTTGCTGTCAATCACTGAAGAAGACAGAGCAATAGATCAAAAAGACCTGGATTTAAGTCATGACTTGTTACCAGATGAAAGAGCCTTAGGTGTTCAATGGTGCACACAAGCTGACAGTTTCAAGTTTCAAGTAAAGCTGCAAAATAAGCCCGCTACAAGACGTGGTATTCTGTCTGCGGTCAGCTCAATATATAACCCACTTGGATTTTTAGCACCAGTCATACTCCCTGCTAAGCTCATTCTAAGAGAACTGTGTAAAGAGAAATATGCTTGGAATCAAGAAGAGGACCTGTCTACTACCGAAGATTCGGAAGTTAAAATGTATGGAGTAATCTTCACCTGTTTAACAACTAGAGCCGTGCACATAGAGATCGCGCATAATTTGGACATAGATTCCTGCATACACGCCATACTCGGGTTTAAGAGTAGAAGAGGCCGAGTTAAAATCATACGCTCGGACAATGGAACAAATTTTATTGGAGCAGAAAGAGAGCTAAGGGAGGCTATAAAACATTTGGAGCACGAAAAAATCAGCAACGAAATGATGCAAAGAGAAATCGAATGGATTTTTAACCCACCATCAGCCTCTCATCAAGGAGGAGTTTGGGAGAGACAAATCAGAAGTATAAGAAAGATTTTAAATTCGACAATAAATCAACAAACCCTCGATGACCAAAACCTTCCTACGTTGATGTGCGAAGTAGAATCAATACTTAACAACAGACCCCTCACAGAGACATCAAACGACCCTAATGATCTGGAACCACTCACACCCAATCATATATTATTGATGGACACTCAACCTGAAATACCACCTGAACTCGTATCAGAAAAGGATCCATATCCAAAAAGACGCTGGAAACAAATGCAATACATGGCTGATTTATTTTGGAAAAGATGGACTAAAGAGTACTTACCAATACTCCAGCAACGTCAAAAATGGCTTACACCAAGAAGAAATTTTGAACCAGGGGACATTGTCTTAATTGTAGATAAAGCTACGCCCCGCAATTCCTGGGTAATGGGTCGAGTCATCAAGACAATGCCAGATGCCAAAGGTGCAGTCAGAAGGGTTTGCGTGCAAACTAAAAACAACACATTAGACAGACCTGTGAACAAACTGTGCCTGATCCAGGAAGGATCAAGTAATTTAAATGATTGAATCTTAATTGCATGCTTATTTTTTCATTGTGTATGTGAATTTACAGTAGAGTTTAAATTTTAAGTTTCTTAATTTAAGTAAGGAATAAGTTTAGTAAAGTAGTGAAGGCTCTTAGTAAGTAATGTTAAAGTAATTGATTTCTGCCCTAGCATAAACAATTAGGGGCCGGATGTGTAAGAGCCATTTTCCTTGTTCTATAAGACTCATGAATATTTCTTAGATGACAATGCATAAATAACGGAAAGTTCCTATAACCCCCGTAAATAGATTCGCAGTGGTATATTCTTACCATTTTTAACAGCTTGGAGTAAACATTATTAGTCATTCAGCTAGTGATAGCCTTGCCTTGTATAAGGTGCAGAGGCATACGGTTTTTAACCGTGATCGCACGTCACCGTGCCTGGGCACTTGCACTGTGCCAACCGGCCTACGGGCTCTTTGAATGTGAGAAATAGCAAGAAAGAAAACTTATTTACTTAAGTCCCGCACCGTACGCCAAGGCGTACAGAAGAAGAAATTAAGAATCTTTAAGTATAGAAATAGCTAAAGTCTTTCAAGAAAGGCTAAGTTTAAAGAAGATACCTTTTTTACTTTTTACTTTTTTTTTGTCTTTTATTCTACGTGTGTAACTATTTTTTCTTTTATTCTTGTATGGACTATTTGCTTTTATCTTTAACTAAATACCTTTAAAACGAACTCCTGGACTCTGAGAATTCTTTTGACACGCGTCTTACCCGTGCCTGATGACACCTTATATATTTCAGCAGCTACAGCGAGAAAGTGATTCATCCAACTCAATTGCACCTTACAATTAGATAGTTGGACATTTATTTAAACGTTTATATTGTTAGACATTAATAATAAAACAATATCATCATTCTATATGTTAGGTAATTTTCCTTATTACATTAGGTAAGTTAAGCCATCAAAGTAAAAAATTGCAAGCAAAGAAAAGAAACGGTCAACCCCGAGATATAAATAAAAGAGGATAGAATGACTTCTATATGTTACCCCGTGGAACATTATGCAAACAGTGAATATACACATCCTCTGTACTTATGTTATGCTACAAACCTCGTGGCCGCATTAGCTGCTGATTATAAGAATTCAGTATTTCTCTGAAACTATAAGATATCAGCCAAGTTCTACAATGACCTATGAACCATCAAGGTCAATAACGTTGGAGCCAGCAATATTAGCTTGTGACTTCAACATTGATTTTACCTCTCCATCGGGTACTTGTTTCAAATTTTTTATGCTTAAGAAATATGAGCTACAAATAGCCACACCCCCCCACCACCACCACCACCACAATCAAACACTAACTATTATACAACAAATGTCAAATACTGTCTTGTACGGCTCTATTCAATAAGGGCGTGTAGATAATTTAGTTCAAATGGCTCTGGAATATGTGAAGAGCAACAGGTGCAGATCTTTATTTACGCGCGCCTTTATTCGCTGCGCCCAATTGAGGTCGTCCTTTTGAGGCTCGCCTTTTTGTGCGCGCCCTTATTGAAGGATACCGTCTTGTACATCTGCTGGCTTGTACGTCCGTACGTCCGTAATATACCTTTAATTTTCTCTGGCGGTAATATAGGCGTGCGCGTCGGTAATATGCCTTTAATCTCTTCTGACAGTAATACTGGCTTGTATGTGGCTGTAATATGCGTCACTCTATTGTGTACCTTTAATTTCCTCTCGCAGTAATACTGGTTTGTATTTCCGTAAAACGCCTCTAACTTTCTCTGACAGTAATATCGCACATAGCACCGTGACCCGCGCATGCGCACTTCACCAGAAGACACCCACACACGGACACCTGGACGCACATAGGGATTTTATATATATAGATTATATTACATATTTATTGACTATATTTATGTATCTAGATTGCATAATATCATACATTGCTTCAATCTTGTCTTTGCACAATGTCTTGTCTTGTTTGTGTTTTAGTTTTAATTTAAATTTAAAATTTTAAGTTTAGGGCGGCACGGTGGCGTAGTGGGTAGCGCTGCTGCCTCGCAGTTGGGTGATCTGGGGACCTGGGTTCGCTTCCCGGGTCCTCCCTGCGTGAAGTTTGCATGTTCTCCCCGTGTCTGCTTGGGTTTCCTCCGGGTGCTCCGGTTTCCTCCCACAGTCCAAAGACATGCAGGTTAGGTGGATTGGCGATTCTAAATTGGCCCTAGTGTGTGCTTGGTGTGTGGGTGTGTTTGTGTGTGTCCTGCGGTGGGTTGGCACCCTGCCCAGGATTATTTCCTTCCTTGTGCCCTGTGTTGGCTGGGATTGGCTCCAGCAGACCCCCGTGACCCTGTGTTCGGATTCAGCGGGTTGGAAAATGGATGGATGGATTTTAATTTTAATTTTATTTTTAACTTAATTTTAATTTTTTATTTTCACTTCATGTTGTTACACTCTGGACCCTGAGCTTTGCAATTTCGTCTGTCTGTATACTGTATACTTATATGGTTGAGATGATAATCAAGTTCATTTTGACTTTGACTTCAGGTTGGAGGGGGGCTGAACAGCAAACAGTGTTGATATATGCAAAATTTTTTATGTGTATTCCAGACTGAACATTTGCACTGAGAGTAGTGAGTAACATGGTGAATGTCATGTCTTGGCTAAGACATAGCAAGGCTTTACGAAATGCCACTTTAGAACAGGCAGCCGTATGTAGCGAAGAAAAGTGAGCGCATGCAGCAGTCCAGCGAGTCTCCAAAGGAAATGCTAGCGGACAATATTGCACTTTTAAATCTAGTGAAATATGTCGGATAATGATATACAGTAAGACGCATATCACAGTAAAATTGTCATTGTTAAATTGACTCTTTAAGAGTTAAATTTAACACTATCATAGATAACATTTGGTCCTGCACTACAGAGTGTTAAAAGTGCTCTTTATATAGTGTTACATTTTCCAGTGTTGTTTTTACTCCACTTTGTGTTAGACTCTAACACTGCACTACACCAACTGGTGTAAAAAATATAACATCGGCACTATCCAACTCCTTGAATGTTAAATAAAAATTACTCTGACAATACTTTAACTCCATGAAGTGTACACAGTACAAATGTAGTCTGGGATTCAAATCTCCTCTCACTCTGTGAGGCGTTATTTATTACTCTACGAGGTACAACTAAACTCAGCCTTTATCACTCTGTGATGTGTCAGGTACTTCACTACAGTGTTTAGATGACATTTTCTTTATTCTGTATTGCTATGCATTATCCAGCTGAATATTTTCATATAATTCACATACTTTATGGAGTGATATACAGTGGTGTGAAAAACTATTTGCCCCCTTCCTGATTTCTTATTCTGTTGCATGTTTGTCACACAAAATGTTTCTGATCATCAAACACATTTAACCATTAGTCAAATATAACACAAGTAAACACAAAATGCAGTTTTTAAATGATGGTGTTTATTATTTAGGGAGAAAAAAAATCCAAACCTACATGGCCCTGTGTGAAAAAGTAATTGCCCCCTTGTTAAAAAAATAACCTAACTGTGGTGTATCACACCTGAGTTCAATTTCCGTAGCCACCCCCAGGCCTGATTACTGCCACACCTGTTTCAATCAAGAAATCACTTAAATAGGAGCTGCCTGACACAGAGAAGTAGACCAAAAGCACCTCAAAAGCTAGACATCATGCCAAGATCCAAAGAAATTCAGGAACAAATGAGAACAGAAGTAATTGAGATCTATCAGTCTGGTAAAGGTTATAAAGCCATTTCTAAAGCTTTGGGACTCCAGCGAACCACAGTGAGAGCCATTATCCACAAATGGCAAAAACATGGAACAGTGGTGAACCTTCCCAGGAGTGGCCTGCTGACCAAAATTACCCCAAGAGCGCAGAGACGACTCATCCGAGAGGTCACAAAAGACCCCAGGACAACGTCTAAAGAACTGCAGGCCTCACTTGCCTCAATTAAGGTCAGTGTTCACGACTCCACCATAAGAAAGAGACTGGGCAAAAACGGCCTGCATGGCAGATTTCCAAGACGCAAACCACTGTTAAGCAAAAAGAACATTAGGGCTCGTCTCAATTTTGCTAAGAAACATCTCAATGATTGCCAAGACTTTTGGGAAAAAACCTTGTGGACTGATGAGTCAAAAGTTGAACTTTTTGGAAGGCAAATGTCCCGTTACATCTGGCGTAAAAGGAACACAGCATTTCAGAAAAAGAACATCATACCAACAGTAAAATATGGTGGTGGTAGTGTGATGGTCTGGGGTTGTTTTGCTGCTTCAGGACCTGGAAGGCTTGCTGTGATAGATGGAACCATGAATTCTACTGTCTACCAAAAAATCCTGAAGGAGAATGTCCGGCCATCTGTTCGTCAACTCAAGCTGAAGCGATCTTGGGTGCTGCAACAGGACAATGACCCAAAACACACCAGCAAATCCACCTCTGAATGGCTGAAGAAAAACAAAATGAAGACTTTGGAGTGGCCTAGTCAAAGTCCTGACCTGAATCCAATTGAGATGCTATGGCATGACCTTAAAAAGGCAGTTCATGCTAGAAAACCCTCAAATAAAGCTGAATTACAACAATTTTGCAAAGATGAGTGGGCCAAAAATCCTCCAGAGCACTGTAAAAGACTCATTGCAAGTTATCGCAAACGCTTGATTGCAGTTATTGCTGCTAAGGGTGGCCCAACCAGTTATTAGGTTCAGGGGGCAATTACTTTTTCACACAGGGTCATGTAGGTTTGGATTTTTTTTTCTCCCTAAATAATAAAAAACACCATTTACAAACTGCATTTTGTGTTTACTTGTGTTATATTTGACTAATGGTTAAATGTGTTTGATGATCAGAAACATTTTGTGTGACAAACATGCAAAAGAATAAGAAATCAGGAAGGGGGCAAATAGTTTTTCACACCACTGTATATTGCTGAGCTGGGTTTTAACTCCACATAAAGTATTCTGGAGGTTTGTGATTCTGCTAAAAGTTTACCGTTTGCTACAATAAAAAAAAAAACTCTTATTAAAGTTGTTACATTCAAACCAAACAATCAATCATGACAAACAGATTATTCACTTTAATACTGCCAACAATATGACAATGTGAACGAAATGGCGCTCAAAGCCCGTCATACGTAAATGGGCGGAGTTTAACATTAAACTTGCCTCCACAGTTTCACTCCAGCTTTTAACATCAGCACTGAGAGGCATTTTACTCTTTAATGCACAGTCAATGTTAAAAAAATGACACTGTGATTTTAACACTAACATTTTTAATGTGTAGAAAATTATTTATAAAGTGTGAAGCTGGGGGTAACCCTAAGGTGTTCATCTTAGCAACCAAAGCATTCATAGGAAATTGATGTCATTTAGTAGCGATCCACTCAAATATTCAGAAATACAGCAGGACCTACACAAAAGACAATCGGAAGAGTCAGCACAGCCACCACAAAACTGAAAGAATCCGCAGGTGAAGGCAGGCATCCAGTCCGCTGAAAACATATGCACAGGCAAAAATGCAGATAATACCGAGAACATTTGTAAAGTTTGATCTCATCATTGTAGAAAAAAAAATTCTGTTTATGTAAAAAAAGAAAATCAACCAGGAGTGACCACCTGAACACGTTTCATTCAGCGAACCACAAGGAGATTCAAACAAAATGCTGCAGAGGTCAGTGATTTTAGTTTAATCAGAAATTTAAGTCTAAGATAAAAATGTGTTCAGTAAAATGAGAGAAAATTTGAAAAAAGTGAAAATACGCACAGGAAGACAACAAAAAGTGCTAGAGTTCTGGTGTCAGGTTAGGTCAGGCTGGGGAACATGCACTGGTACAGTGCGTTGCTGCACCCACCACACAATGAAACAGCTCAGGATCCTGACTGGCAACCTCCCAGGCAGGCACATGGTCCAGTCCTACCCTCTAGAAATCACCCTCTATCTGCTGAAACCAAGTGTTATGTGGACGTCTAATTGGCCCAGTCCAGTCACTCGGGCCTTCAACAATGAGGACCCTGCGAGTCAGATCACCCTCGGGGAAGCGTGCCACATGGTCGTAGTGCCGTAACTGATGCTCCCTCACAATGAAGATAATGTGCTTCATTCGGGACTCCATGAGCAACTGCTTGTTTTACACAAAGTCAAACCAGCGGTACCCAAGCATTCTCTGAAGAGACGCAGTACTGAAGGAGTCCAGTCTTCGTCTCAAGTCACTGGACCTAATGGTGTCATTATTGCAAATCAGGAATCAGCAGGACTCTAAAGACTTGGACCTTCGTCCTTTTGCAAAGATATCTGGAGCACCACGCACGCCTTTCCAGCGACCTCATGACCCCCCATGCTCTCCCAATCTGTCTACTGACTTCATAGGAAGAGTCACCAGAGACATGAATGTTGCTGCTGGTGTAAGTAAATCTCTTGACAAGGTCGACACTCTCTCTGCAGACAGACACACTGCTGATGGCTGTGCCCAAGAGGTCATTAAAGGCCTGGCTCTTGGTTTTTATCCTGGACACTTGCAAGCCCAGACACTGAGACTCCTCACTCAGTCTCTCAAGAGCTTCAATCAGAGCCTCCATTGGCTCTGCGAAGATCACAGCATCGTCAGCAAAGACAAGACCAGTGAACCTTTTTTTACCAACAGATGCCCCACAGCCAGTAGACGCCATGACCCTGCCCAACACCCAGTCCATGCAAGCATTTAACAGAGTAGGAGCAAGAAAACACCTCTGACAAGCCCCAGAATCAACTGGGAAAAACACAAAAGTTCTGCCTCCACTCTTCACAGCAGTCACTGTACGAGTGTACAGGCCAGCCATGATATTCAGCACATTTGGGGAGATCCCGCAAAGTCTCAGGATGTTCTGGAGTGGTGACTTCAAAATCCTTTAATGGTGCTTTACTAAGTTATGTGGTTCTTTTGTTTGACAAAGAAACATCTCATTCTGTGATGGGTTCTTTGCATATGAAATGGGGTCTTTGGGCTTTTAAAAGATTCCTTATATGTGGACAAAACAGAAATCTTTAATGTATTGAAGGCTACCAGCAGGATACTACAAGATAAAGAAAAACAGAACTTAGCCAGTGTGATTGTATGCAGTAGGCGTTTTTTCAAAATCAGGAACCCGTTGGTATTTCACAAATCTGTTATCATCTATTTGTGGAACTTGTTATGGATCTAAATAAATATAGACTCTTTCTGGAACCTTCATGTGGATGATTCATTTGGGAAGCAAAAAAGTTTTCCCTGTGCAATTGTTCTGAAGAGCCACTTTGGCACCTCTAGTTGTAAGAATGTTGATCAACATTATAACATACAAAGTGTAAAAATTGTCAGGAAAAGGCAGTCAATATGACATGTGGGTCTTGTTACATGCTCTAATATCGGTTCATTACAGTTATATGCCTTTTTTCTAACGTTTTTTGAAAATACGCTATAACAGCCAAAATTGTTGAAAAAGAGCTCAAGGATAATAAACGTCATGGGAAAAAAAAGATTTGAAACTGTGAGCGCCTTCAGAATCCGCAATCTGAATTCAATCAATGGGAATAAACGGTCTAAATAAAGCAATAGCTTTAATAAGATGCAAGTTACCACACAGCTGAAATAAAGACGCTGTGGCCTTCCATGGGCTTTACAGAGTAGATATAATGCAGAGTTAGAGCAATCAAAAATGTTTCAATAGGGTTGCCTTTAATTTTGGTAATAAAATACATCATTTTCACTTTACATTTTAGAATATTTATTTTTTTAAATCATTTTATCTTAAAAAGCCAATATATTTTAAAGCAACATTGATATTGCACATTGTTGTTTGATATATTATCTTCTAAATTACATACAGTATACATACTGAGCAAAAACACTATTTATAAGAAACATTTGCCAACCTGGAAACCTCCACTCCAAATGCTTGTTACAAATGCAGTTCACCAGACTATTAAAAAGAAACTGAATTCTTAACAACGTATGATTTTTTCTTATGATTTTAATGACTTGCTTGCTCAGTTTACTTCTAACATGTAGATGTTAAACATCTGTGCAAAAAGTAATTTTATAGTTAAGCCAGCATTCCCTTAAGAATAGTTAGAGTGTACTTTGACACTTTAGTATTCCACTATACTATAATAATTGACTCAATGGTGTGCTATATAGCTAAGTAGCAAATAGATTAAGGTAACACTCATACTGTACATCACTTTACATCTCCTAAATCTGCAATTATTGACTATCCATAAAACAACACAACACACCAGCCATCTGTTAACAGAAAAAAGTTCTGAAAAATTAAATAGTTAAATGCACATAGAATATTAAGAATATCTGAAGAAGAGGAAAGTAGTCATTGTAGACTAAAGGAAAATATACAACATAATTTATTTACACTTTCAAAAAGCCCTTCATACAGTGACAGATTCTAAAGCTACAAGCCACTGAGATAATTAGAACATGAAGAATACAGAAAATAAAAAGGAGAACAGTCCATGTGGAATCAGGTCATAGATAGATAGATAGATAGATAGATAGATAGATAGATAGATAGATAGATAGATAGATAGATAGATAGATAGATAGATAGATAGATAGATAGATAGATAGATAGATAGATAGATAGATAGATAGATAGATAGTACGCCACGAGAATGAAAGGATGGGAGAAGGCACGACAACCTTTGTACACTGCCTCCCCCAAGACGCTAGATGGCATCTTCCCTGGAGTATAGCGGTGCACTGGATTCCCGCAATGCATCCTGGGTCTTGGAGTGCGGTTTCTCAGCCCTGTTGGGTGCCGTGGGTGCTGCCAGGGGTAGCTGTCGAAGGACCTGGGAAGTCCCTATAGTCCGGAAGTATTAATGGATCACGTGGACGGAAGCCCCGGAGTACTTCCGGGCTGATTAAAGAACTTTAATTCTCTGTCTGACCCAGAAGTACTGGCAAGTCACATGGACGGAAGAGCAGAAGCACTTCTAGGTCAAGAACTATTTAAAGAACTGCTGAAGACCCAGCAGGTGGGCTGGAGTCGGGAGGCGTAGGATAGAGCTTGCTGGGAGGTGTGAAGGAGAGAATTATTGTTATTATTATTATTATTATTATTATTATTAAGAATTGTATTTATTTATTTGACTGTTTACTGTGGCTGTGGTGCTTGGGGAGCACTATTGGAGAAGAGAAGAATTAAAAATACTTCTTTGTGCTTTTACTTTGTGTTCTGAGTGGCTGTCTGTTGGGGTTAAGGGGGCAACAGTGACCACTAGTGTTTTCATTGGCATAGTCGGGTTACCATTTATGTGATTTTTAAAAGGTTTCTGACCAAAACAGACATCCAGAATCCAGCTGACCATGCCAACATAAACTCTAGGGGTCGCTGTTGCCCCTTTAACCCAACAGACAGCTGCTCTGGACACAAAGTAAAAGCACGAAGTATTTTTAATTCTTCTTCTTAATTGCAAACATAAAACACAAAATAACTGACCACATACAGTAAGTATTCCCCCCTTGAAGCCCAAATTTAGTAGGTGCAACTTTGGCAGCCATGACAGCCTCAAGTCTGTGCGGCTAGGTCTCTCTCTATCAGTTTGGCACATCTGGACAATGAACGTCTTCCCCAGTCTTCTTCACAAAGGTGTTCAAGCTCTGTCAGGTTGCATGTGTGAACAGCCTCTCTCAAGTCCAGTTGCAAATTCTCAGTTGGATTGAGATCTGGTTTTTGACTTGGCCACTTCAGGATTTTAACACTGTTGTTCTTAAGCCATTCCTGTGTAGCTTTGGCTTTCTGCCAGGGGTCATCTGGCTGGAAAACAAGTCTTTTCCCAAGGTAGAGGATTCTTGTAATCAGCATCAAGTTTTCCTTCAGGTTTTCCCTCTATTTTGCATCATTGATTGATCCATTTAGGGCCTGCTGCAGGGAAACATACCAACAAAATGCTGCTGCCACCATTATGCTTCATGGCGGGGATGATGAGTATTTGATAATGGGGACTTAGTCTGATGGCCAAAACGTTCATTTTTGGTCTATTTAACCACAGAACCTTTTTCTAACTGACTTCAGAGTTTCCCATATGTTTTTCTTTTCATTCTTCACACTTCTTTCCATATCAAACCTTTTTGTCATCTCATACCTACATCCCCATACAAATCGAAACACCACTGATTTAACCTCAATCCCCAAATAACAAGGCAAAGGGAAAAACATTTCCAAATACATACATAAGGACGGTATGTCCGATTTCACCACTAGCAACTTTCCTATAAAAGTCAAATTTCTTCCTTTCCACATATTGAGTCTCTATATTATATCATTATTTTGGCTTCCTAATTTCTTTTTCCACTTCCTGTCTTGAAGAAATTGACACTTAAGATCTTTATACAATTCTTGTTAATCAAGAGTCAACAAAGGGCATCTCTCCTTTTTTTTCATTTACCGAAGTACATCATTACTGACTTGTTCCAGTTTAACTCGGAAACTGATGCCTCCTGCAAGATTTTAAAAATATTACATAACAAACAAATCTCTATCATTTATAAGAAAGAAAGACGCATATTTTACATATTAGGATACGTTCAGTCTCCTATATCCTCCTTTTTTCTTATATGCTCGGCCACCGGTTCAATATACATAACATAAGGCAATGAAGAGAGCAGGCAGCCTTAGCACACTCCTCTCCTTGTGGTATCCATGTACTGAAATACCTGTTTAAACTGACTTTACTTCCCACTCTCTTGTACATTGTTTTTAACCATCCAATGATTCCCAAAGCCAAACTTTTCCATCATTCTGAATAGAAACTTGTGATTCACTTGATCAAATGCTTTCTCCTGATCAAGGTTAATTAAAATCATAGGCATATTCCTATCTTCTACCCAATAATAATAATAATAATAATTCTTAGCATTTATATAGCGCTTTTCTAACTACTCAAAGCACTCAGCAATTGCAGGTTAAGGGCCTTGCTCAAGGGCCCAACAGAGCAGAGTCCCTATTGGCATTTATGGGATTCGAACCGGCAACCTTCCGATTGCCAGTGCAGATCCCTAGCCTCAGAGCCACCTATGACATCTCTCAACAGTAACAAATTCCAATCTGTTCTCCTCCCTTGAACTCCACAAGTTTGATCTTGATTTATAATATTTGGGAATACCTTTTCGGCCTATTTGTCAAAACCTTTGCTAACCATTTATAATCTACGCAAAGTAATGTTACAGGTTTCCAATTTTTCAAATTAGATTTATCTTGTTTTTTGTACAGAAGATAAACTATCCCTGTTGCCATAATTTTCCTCAAATTTCCTTCCCTTAACACCTCTGTAACCATCTCTTTCAGTAAGGGCTTGTGATGGTGCAGGTGCGGCTCTATGCTCCCTCTTTCATATTCAGGAGCCTCTTGAACCTGACACTATCTATAGTCATGACCAGGATGAGCTGTACAAATGAGGACACCACATGAAGCAAGTGGAATGTGCAAAAAAAGTGTACAGTGCCTTTATTAAAAACAGAATCAAAAGTATTCAAATAAACAGTGCAGTGTTTCAAAACAATCCATAAACAAATAATCCATAAACATATGAAAAAGTGGAGGTTAAAATCAATAAATATTCATTAAAACAAGGTTATAAATCCACTTGCAGGAACTGTTCTTTTCTTTTTTAAACCCAGTGCCTTTTATCTTCCTTTAATTGGCAGCTCCCATGCTAATCCCTCACGTGCCATGCAGCAGAGGAGTCGTCCTATCTGCAGACGTAGCTGACTTTCTGCACGTCTGGCTGCCTTCCGTCCCACGGATACATACAAGCTCCATCACTGGATCAAGACTTGGGTCCCCAATGGTCAGGGCACTCATGCTGGGGCTCTCCTCCCAATCCTCCGAGACCCCTGCTGCCATCCTGGTCATCCAAACTTCCAGTCACTCCAGCTCCTCGGAACAGCTCAGCTGGAGTGACCACTTTCAACTTCCTCCCACCAAGTGTTGGCCTCACACTCACACTCTTTCTCAGGGGTTCTTCTCCCAGCTATTTGCATTGTCCCTCACAAGTCTGCTCCCTTTCACTTGCTTGCTCCTGCACCGGCTCTTTTCTCCTCCTGCCTTGTGTCTTTCTTCTAACCTCCATCTCAGTCTTTGTTTTTCTCTCATCTCACACTCGCGCTTCCCCTTTCAAAATGGGGACGTAGCACAGGTGTGGCAATTAGCACCTCCCAGCATCAATTACGGCCAAGGGCGATTCCGTACCCATGCTCTTAAGTGTTGGACCGCCCGCATTGCACCCCAGGAACCACTCCTGCCATGCTACCACTCCCCCTCCTTAAAGCCGCAAGTGTGCCGATCATTTATTTAAAATGGTACCAATTAACCGTGGAGATTACTTTACCACAGGGCTCTAAAATCTCCCAAAAAGTAAAATTCTTTAGGTAACCAATCTGTTCCTGGTATTTTTCCATTTTGCATAGACAGAGTTTCAGAGTCTCTTTCGGTTTTCTCAAGGCAATTTCACATTCCAATCCTTTCATTTGCTTTTTAATAACTGTTTATTTAGCCATTCAATTAGAAATTCTCCCTTATCTTCTAACTCTGAGTATTCAAAGAACAGATCACCATACAGTAAATATCCTCCACCACCCTTAACATGCCTTCTTTTTCTGTGTTTATTTGCTCTGTCTTATCTCTCAACTCACGAGCAGGAACAATATTTTCCATTCATCCATAGATGAACTCTGGGGTTCTGTGCAGTTGTCCAGGTTTTTATGCTTTCTCCACAGGTCAAAGGTCCCAAAAGACAAACATGCTACAACCACACATGGAAACAATCTTTTTCTGGTCTAAAGTGAACAAGTAAGCCCCGATTCTCTAAAGAATCGCAAATCTAAGAATGGCAATTACTTTCTGTTCCTTCCAATCTATGTAGGGATGTAAGAGCATGGAGGGTGGGGGCGTCCTGGGAAAGTTTTCATTTAATGAAAGAAATATATTTGTAGTAAAGCTGTTTAGATGCCGCATTCACTGTGTGGAATTATAATTGCACTTACTTTTAATATGGAGCATTCATTTATTGTTTCTATCCATCTGGTCTCGTTTATGTTTGTTCTGTGGCTGTGTCGTTAGCTATACGTTGTGTACCGTTAGGAATTATAATTGCACTTACTGTTAATACTGAATTACTGTAATGTGATTTAAATATGCTGTAGTATATTGTAGTCTGGACCTTTGGGGATTCTGTAGTAATACGGAATTATGGGTATTGGGGAGCTGTGTAACGTGTACTCTGGAAAACGATCTTAGTAAAGGACCTGTTAAAGATTATTACTTATAACCTGTCTCGTTTTCCTCTCGGGCAGCGGTTGTATTGTGACCTAACGTTATAGAATGCGTTGTCAAGCTAACTGGCGGAATTGTTCAGCGGCCGTCTGTCGTTCTTCCAATCGTTGAGCTCTTTCGTTTTGGAGCCGTGACTCCTTTGCTTCTGCTGTTTGAGAAGCGCATTGTAGGCGTCTTCGTCCATTGTTTTTATCAATACGCGTCTGTGAGCCGTGAGCCTGCAAACGGGATGCTTCTGGGTTTGACTCTGGGGTGTTAGAGTCGCAATGCGCGTGATGCGTCCTTGAGCTTGCAAACGGTATTTTGTAATGGCCAAATATAACCACAACAATTGTTCAGCCTTACCTATGAAATGTAATCCCCCGGGTTCTGGTTTGGAGCGTACAGCAGTTTGTACAATCCCAAGCAGTAAATTATGCATTACTTCACTCCGCAGCAGTGCCACTCACAATATGGAGGTGTGCGTGCGCTTCGATGTTGGGTTTGATTTTCTAATGGCCAAATATTGCCACAACAATTGTTCAGCCTTACCTATGAAATGTAATCCCCTGGGATTTGGTTTGGAGCGTACAGCAGTTTGTACAATCCCAAGCAGTACATTATTCATTACTTCACTCCGCAGCAGTGCCACTCACAATATGGCGGTGCGCTTCGATGTTGGGTTTGACTCTGGGGCGCTGAGTCACAGTGCACATGCGCCTCGATGCGCCCGTGAGCTTTGAGCCGTGAGCCTGCGTCTGTAACCTTCGGTTAGTAATATGGATAGCACAAAAGCCCACCTACTCTCCTTTAATGGCCTGCTTGAGTTCAGAGGTTGCTTGTTAAGCAGTATCTGAAATAGCTGTCAACCCTGACATCCCTGGCCATAATATTGATCAGGGCACATCAGCACTTCACCATTGTGTAACACTTGACTCATCTCATCTCCCTGTCAACTAGTTCATGTGGCTATTCTTAATAAAATAATATGTTTGTAATAAACCTCACAAATCACAATGGCACACTTAAAACCTTTGCCTACACTGTGGCATTAATCAATGACTCTAAACTGCCTTGTTGTGTGTGTGCGGTGGCAGATTTTCCTTCTATCAAGAGTTGTTAGGATTTGATTTTGTTTACTGCAACACTCTACTGGAAAATGTTTGTTCTGAATTAGATTTATTCAGGTCCTCAATGTGGAATTATGTGAAATTTGAAAATATAGGAATAGATCTAATTAACAAAACCTACTGGTAAAAGATATTTATCAAAGTAGTATAAGTGCATCCTTATCATTTGTCAAAGTTGTACACTCCAGCACTAACAAACTCCAATTATCAATACATTTTTTTTTGTTCTTTATTTCGCCTTATATAATTTCTTGTATTAGGAATTTGTTAGTTTTCGCATACCCCTTGGGGTCAGAGCGCAGGGTCAGCCCTTGTACAGCGCCCCTGGAGCAATTGAAGGCTAAGGGCCTTGCTCAAGGGCCCAGCAGAGTAGGATCTTTTGGCAGTGATGGGGATTCGAACCGGCAACCTTCGGGATACCAGCGCAGATCAAAATCTGTACCAGGTATATCTCAACAAGCATTCACTTCTGTGGTTACTATCCAGTAGAACTCTGCCTTTGGCTATGCCTACACTACTACATTTTCATTTAAAAATGCAGAGATTAGTCTCCATTTTTGACTTTTTTTCCACACTACCTTGTATTTATAACTCCTGAAAATGGAGACCCTTTAAAACACTCTCCAGAGCCACATATTTCTGAAAATGTAGGCTCTGTGTTGTAGTATGGATGAGTAAAAACAAAGAGCTTTGAAAATACAGACTCTAATCGCACTTATTACATGGCCTTCCCTGGTTGGATCCTGGGGGCTCATGTATAAATGGTGTGTACGCACAGAAATGTTGCGTACGAACGTTTCCATGCTCAAATCACAATGTATAAAACCTAAACTTGGCGTAAAGCCACACACATTTCCACGGTACCTCATACCCTGGCGTACGCAAGTTCTCTGCTTGGTTTTGCAGACTGGCGGCACCCAGCATCAAAGCAGTGCTACTGTTCCTGTGTGGTTACCCTTTCTTTCTTAGATCCACATTCTTGACGCGGCTTTATACACTGAAACTAACTGCATATTGTTTATTAGTGTAATGCATCTGATTGTAATTAACCTGTAATAATATAATGGTCCAGGGAATAGCCATAGTATTCCAAATACCATAAATGCTTTAGCGTTGTTACTCTCCCTGCACCTTCTTTTTCTTCTTTCAGCTGCTCCCGTTAAGGGTTGCCACAGCGGATCATCTTTTTCCATATTATCCTCGCTGCACCACTCGGAGTATTTATATCACTGTATCTGAGTTTGGAATCACAGCAGCAGCTGATCAGAAAGAGAATTATTGGTATACAGCATCAAGCACACGCTGCCTCAGCCACGGCAAAATGCTTCAGAGCCTTTCCTGTACGGACCTCGTGGTTCAGAAACAGTTTCATCCCAAAAACTTTAATCACACTCAGTCAGTCCATCAAGTGCTCCTTGTAGAACTGTTTGTACTTATAAGTACAATTACCTCACTGTAAACTTGCACTACAGTTATAATATTGCACAACCTGCACCACTTTATAAAGCGCATATTTACATATGATGACAATATCATTTTTAAATTGAAATGCAGCAAAATATGTTGATTATAGTATACAGATAAAACTTTAACTTCATTTAAATGATCTATATTGTTAAACATGTGAGGACACGGTGCCGCAGCGCTAGCTAGTTCACAGATTGTTCCTGCCTTGCGCTGTATACTTGCTGGGCTGGCGCGACACTGGAAGGATGGATGGATAGAATAATTAAACATGTACTATGAAGATATTTCAATGTTCCTTAAAAGTTTTGAAGAATCATCGTTCTAAGCTTACAGATGGCTTAACATCTATTACAGAGATGATTGTGTGGCAATTGGGTATTTGGAGAAAGAAAAGTAAGGACAGGAATTCGGGGTTAGTACGTTATAAAGAGACAGTACTGCTGCAATAAATTATTTCATTGAAGGTCGCGCATGGCGCAGAAAGCATCTTGCGTGAGACATGAACAATCACTGCGCCACCGTGTTCCCACGTTTGATAACGTGCTTTCATTCCTATCATCATGAAAAAGATATCACGTATACATCTCAGTATTTTAATTATTCAGAGAGCTGTAATAATACAAATGTAATGGATTCAGAGGAAGAGAAAGCCCGGAAGCACGTAGTGATTCACACACATAGAGCACATAGAAGATCAACTACAAAACAAAGCACTTAACTTGCTACTTTAGTTACGATGGGATTTGAGAAACTACTAAATTAAACAATTTTAAGATGAAGTTTATGATGTTCTACTTTAATGACAAAATAAACTACGTGATTAAAGTGGAAATTCCGAGATTAAAGTTGACATTTCGAGCTTTTTTTCCCACTGTGTGCCTATTTTTTTTTCTCTGTACCCTAATAAGCTGTCATATGACACTCAGACAGTGGGCTACAACTCGCCTTTTCATGGCGACTTTGATATGTGACAACTTATTTTTTATTTCGGCACTGTGCGACTTTGTGAACTTGAGCTTTCGAGTTTCTCCGACACTATATGTCACTCGATCAACTTCCTTTTGTTGATTACACCACTGTTTAAACCAATGAATAGTAAGTTTTTTCTTGCCTCCACTTGGTATTCGCTGAAATTCTTCTATTTTCCCTGTGCTTTTCCCATTGTCTTTTCACAAAACTCTGAGCTTAAGGGCTATTTATATTGATTTGCATATTCAAAGAGGTGTAATTCTGGGAGGAGTTGGGGTGGGGCAGAAGGCGCGTGCACGTGCGTTACTTTTCACGCTGATCGGAATTTATGCAGCGGAAGAACGTGGAAGTTGGCGAACGCACAGATTTATGCATCTGGATTTTTCTGTGCGTACGCACATTCCCGCTTTTGTGCTTACGCCATGTTATAGTGTGAGTTCTACGTATATACATCAGGCCCCTGGTCATTACATTTTCTCAGAAAATTTGTTTTCCATTTGTACATTACAATTCCACCTCATCACCAGTCAAAACAAAACAATCTGTGTTTTTTATTTTTCGGATTTGCTATTGCTGTTCTTTGTGAATAAGCACAAGCTGCAAATGATTATCTGGTGTGGAGGACACCACTTTCTTTTACGTCAATGTGTGCATGCCCATTGTAGGCAAACAGCTATGTCATATGCTATTTCAGTGTAGACAGAGACACTTTCATAACCAATGTGAAAATGCTAGTGTGGACGGAGATTGTTTTCATTTCAATACAAAGTTTTTGAAAGAATACACAGAGGTGTGGACATAGCCTTCCTCTCTACTTAGATATTGGAATCCACTTGATTCAATCTGAGGGATTTACCAAGATGTTTCCACAGCCTGTGAGGACTGTTGCATTTCCATTAGTGGTTACCATTACCTTTTCCAGAAGACAATAAAAATGAAATTCATGATACTTTTTGGGCGATCATAAATGAAGCTGTACTGAGGGATTAACAATAAAGATTGATTACTTACCAGTCATTGTGAACACACCCACCCAGACACTGAGGTTTCTTCCTCCTACCACTGATACTTCGCTTCGCTCTCCTGTGCATTTTTCCTCCTCTCTTTTGGACTTTCTCGATGCCCAGATGCCAGTGATGAGGATAATCACATAAAACACAATGACAGCTAACAGACCTGGGATGTGTACTGCCATCTTCTAATGACCCTGGACAAAAATATTAACAAAAAAAAAAGACATTAAAAAACCTTTCCTTGTATACCTCACTATGATGTAATAAGGAAAAACATAAAGGTGATTTAACATAACACCTGTAATGTTTTTTTGGATATACTTTATTAATCCTTAAGGGGAAATTGTCTTTTCGCGTGAGCTTTGGAGGTCAGAGTGAAGGGTGAGCCATTGTACGGTGCCCCTGGTGCATTTTTTATATTAAGGTTCCTCTGTCAAGGTCCCATTAGAATAGGTTCCCTTCTGGCAGTAACGGGACTAGAACCGGCAACCTTCCAGATACCAAGTCAGATCCATAGCCACAGAGCTACCACTCTGTCAGTTAAAATAAATGAAGAATTTGATTCATCCAGGTTTTATCATACAAATATTCAACATGAAAAAATGATTTCCACACAATAGCTTCAGCAACAGAAATGGACTTTTCTCCAGAAAAAAAAATTACGGTAACTACAGGTTCTACTGAAATGATTTTTGAATAAAATTAATTCAGTCATTTGATTGTAGATAATTTATTATAAAACAAGGTAGATGTCGGGCAAGAAATAAGGAACATTATCTGAACAGTAAAACTGTTTAAAAGCAGTACAGATCACTGTCCAAAAGCTTTTTAAAGAAATCATCAATAGTCCATTCATCCGTTTTAAATTTTATATGCACTTGAAGGGCACCATAACAAAACTTCATCTGTGGAATGGAATTTCTTTCCTTTTAAAAATAATGGGAGCCACAAAAAAGTGAAAAGGTTAATTTTTAAGTTTGAATTTGCTAGTGGGACAGGGCAAGTGACTTCTACGTGCTATTTACAGGAACAACAAACCATGGATGGAGTGAAAGTATCTCATTATACTGTTGAAGAAATAATTTGCCTTTTATCATACAATTCTGCAACATCCATAAGTCTAAAAAAGGCGTTTGAAATAAAATATCAACTTCAAAACCAATGAGGGTTGCCATTTGCCAAAAATCAAACCTTGTAAAATGTATGAGCCTGTTTTGTAGGTTGATTGCTATCATCCGTTAGTAACATAAATTTAGACTTGAGGTTTTAAATGCACAGTTGCTTGTAAGAATGATAACTTATCTGTAATTGTAATATTAGTTTTTTACAGGCCATGTTATCTCTGCCTATTGTGTCACAGTTAACCAGCTCAGTTAGATACTATAATAACAAAGCAAAGAGAGTGAGAAGTATTGAGGCTCCCGTAGTCTAACCCTGTATAATTGATATCTGAAAAACTGAGAAATAAAACGTGGGTGAAGTCTTAAGTTGCATCTTTTCAGACGGGAATCTGGATACAACTACCAAAGATGGCGTTTCTTCTGGTTAAGACCATTTCCAGCAGGAAGAAAAGGATCCAGGTGGAAGGACTCCGGAAGTGATGTCAGAGGGAAAGAAAGAAAAGATGTTATCATTGAGTGCCAGCCAGTAGAGTGACCGGAGAATTACCCTCACCAGAGCCCTTAAACTCCCCCCTATGCACACACACACATGACAATACAGTAGACTCCCGCGACGTCGCGGTTCAGAGTTCGCGGCCTCAGTCATTCGCGGATTTTTCCTTAGAACCTATCTAATAACTGTTAGCGGAAACTGCAAATATCCACCGCAATTTTTATGGCTTTTTTTGTGGCAATACTGTACTGTAGAGAGGACAGGTAGCAACTGTAGTGGAGAACGCAGTTTGGGATGGTGAAAGTAGCCAATAGAATTTGAAATTGCAACTCCCAGTAGTCCATGCAGTGGCTCTGATTGGTCTTCTGCTGAGCCTGCTGGGGCTGTTGGGGTCAAAGGATGTCAGCGCTGCTTTTAAAAAGGGGGCCGGTGACCAAAAGCAAAAAAAAGTTTTTGTAGTTTGTGTTTCAAGTTCCTGTCTGTCTGCCTTCTGTTGGGTTACCTGTACTTATTCGTTTTGTCCTGGATCGTTTCGTGAATGGCGTCTCAGTTGTCTGCCATCTGCCTGTGTACATGAGTACTGTATGTGGATTCATGGCCATCCTGCAAAGAAAGGAGTGCTCCTAAGCCCGTCCACCCATCTTCACCATTTCAGGAACTAGCAGAAGGACTATCTTTACATTCCCATTTAACGTGCGGATCTCTGGACTGTCTATTTTCATCATTACATTTCATCCGTTTCTGTTTTTCATGAACGTTTTTCATGATTTACTGTGTGTGTTTTATTTGTGCTTTGTTTGTAGTACTAGGGTGCTGTACCGTGTTAGCCATTATGAATGTAGAGAAAAGCCAAGCAAAATGACACCTTTTATTGGCTAACTAGAAAGATTACAATATGCAAGCTTTCGAGGCAACTCAGGCCCCTTCTTCAGGCAAGATGTAATACAGAAACTGAAGTTTCCTATGTTTATATACACACTCTAGGACAAGAAACAACATTGGTAAATATTTAAATGAGAAATTTTGTATGTAAAAAATTAATAGATTCATTCAGGCTAGGGTTAATTTAGCAAGAGAGAAAAGAACAATGTATTGTCAAGATCTCTGGATAAGATAACTGTCCAACAAAGTCTTTTGAAGTTTGTAATGAGTTTTTTCAAAACAATGTGGGTCTGTAGACAGGTTGTCTGTCATTCTGAGAGATGTAAACAATCCTCATATCTGGCCATAAAACTCTTGTCTTTATTCAAGCCATGTTGTAATGAATTAAATTTAGCATGAGTTTAACTTCCCATTCTTTTCTCTCTTGCTGTGTTTTGAAGTTGCCCATAAGCACTGTGACTTTAAAGTCCCTCTCACAGTGTTGTTGAAGTGGGCCGCCACAGGAACATCTGTGTTGCCATGTTTAATGTGGAACCTGTGTAAATTCATTCTCTGGCGGAGTGTTTGTCCAGTTTCTCCCACATAGAGTGCAGTGTCAGGACATTTCATGCAGAAAATTAGGTAGACTACATTAGATGATCTGCAGGAAAATGATCCCTTGATGTGATGTTCAAGTCGGCAGTGTGGTATAACTATACGGTCTGTATCATAGATGTGGGCACATGTTTTGCATCTTTTCTGTAGGCATGGAGATGTGCCATTTTCTGTTGGTTCACTTAGGGAGCCTCGGACAATTAATTGTTGAAGGTTTGGTGGTTGTCTGTATGCCAGGAGGGGAGGTTCAGGAAATACATTTTTCAGTGTTTGGTCATTGTTTAGTATTGGCTGAAGTTCTTTTATAATTTTTCGAAGTGTTTCAAGATGTGGGTTGTAGGTGACAACAAGGGGGATGCGATCCTTGTTGTCTTTGTTTTTAAATTCCAGAAGGCTGTCTCTGGGTATGGCAGTAGCTCTTCTTATTTGAGTGTCTGTTGTTTTCGGGGTGTAACCTTGTTTGATGAAATCTTGTCTGAGCTCCTGCAGTTGTTGATCCCGGTCTGTTGGGTCTGAGCAAATACGATTGTACCGTATTGCTTGGCTGAAAATAATGGAGCGCCTTATATGCTTGGGGTGGAAGCTATCATTTTTCAGGTAGGTCCGTCTGTCTGTCGGTTTGTGAAAAACAGAAGTTACAAGGGTGTTGTCTTTCAGTTGAACGGTGGTGTCAAGGAAGCTGACTTCTGTTTTTGAGTAATTCAGCTTCAGCTTTATGTTGGGGTGAAAACAATTATATTCATTATGAAAATGGAGGAGGTCCTTTTCACTGGCAGTCCAGATTATGAAGATGTCATCTATGTAACGGAGATACAACATTGGTTTTACGATGCACATTGACATGAAATCTTCCTCCAATTTTGCCATAAAAAGATTTGCATAGTGAGGTGCAAACCGACATCCCATTGCAGTCCCCATTTGTTGTAAGTAGCAATCCTGTCCAAAAGAGAATAGATTATGTGTCAGAGTGAATTTTATCATTTCTATTACTGACTTTGTGGGTAAATCATGTTGTTTGAGGTACATTTCACATGCCAATATGCCATCATCATGGGGGATGTTAGTGTAAAGTGCCTCAACATCCATTGTGGCCAGTAAGGTTCCCTCAGGTAAGGGGCCTAAAGCAGACAGTTTTTTTAAGAAGTCAGTGGTGTCCTGGATGTAGCTGGTTGTGTTACGGGTGAGGGGTTTAAGGATCTGCTCCACCCAACCTGAAACATTTTCTGTAAGGGAGCCAATTCCTGAGATTATAGGCCTTCCTGGGTTCCCTTCTTTGTGGATTTGAGGAAGCATGTAGAAGTAACCCATTTTGGGGTTCTCAGGAATTAAACTGTTTACATGATCCCTGATGTCAAGAGGAAAGCTACTTACTATTTTTTTTAGTTCCTTTTTGTAGAGATCTGTTGGGTCTTCTTGCAGTTTGTGATAATGCATAGTATTGGACAATTGTCTTTGTGCCTCCTGTATGTAATCTGATGTGTTCATGATGACTAAAGCACCCCCTTTGTCTGCTGGTTTGATAATGATTTCTGTATTTTCCCTTAGTGAATATATGGCTCTCCGCTCATCCCTAGTAATGTTTTCTATCCGATTTTGTTGCCTGTTTAAGATTCCTGTTTTCACTCTCTGTCGGAAGCAGTCTATATAATTATCCAGGGTAGAGTTTCTGCCAGCTTCTGGTGTCCATGTGGATTTATTGGTGGGGTTGTTGTAACTGCTTGTTGTTGGTTCCTGTGTGTTACTGTTTTCTTTCTTGTGGAAAAATTCTTTTAGTCTGAGTTTTCTGAAGAATTCTTCCATATCACTGCAGAGTCTGATGTTGTCAATGGGCTTTGCAGGACAATATGAGAGTCCCTTTGTAAGTACCGACATCTCTGCTTCATTTGGTGTGTATGAGGAGAGATTAACAATGCAGGTCTGTTGCTCTTTGTTTTTTGCTATTAAGTGTCCAGCTTTCTCTCGTAGTCTATGCAGCTTTTTCTTTTTGTTAACAATAAGGAGTTTCTGGAGTCTTTTGTAATAGCAATGGAGCTCCTTTACCATCTCCTGCCTGTCATTTCCAAGGAGCAGGATGAGGTCTTGGATCTCTCTTTGCGTATTCTTCTTGATGTTGTAGAAAATTTGGATTAAGTGGTTTCTTATCCTTGCAGATGTCCTAAAACAAAGTTGCTCTGCAAACCGAGTGTTATAAGTGTGAATGGTTGGATTCCTTATCATGATGCCTTTCGGGATAAGATTTTCCTTTTTGCATTTAGTTAAGAAGAAGATGTCACTGTCCATGTGTGCCAGTTTCTTCCACCAGGTCTTCAGTTCCATGTAGTAGCGGTACATTTCGGTGTCTTGTATATCTGTAGTACTAGGGTGCTGTACCGTGTTAGCCATTATGAATGTAGAGAAAAGCCAAGCAAAATGACACCTTTTATTGGCTAACTAGAAAGATTACAATATGCAAGCTTTCGAGGCAACTCAGGCCCCTTCTTCAGGCAAGATGTAATACAGAAACTGAAGTTTCCTATGTTTATATACACACTCTAGGACAGGGGTCGGCAACCCGCGGCTCTGGAGCCGCATGCGGCTCTTCAGCCTCCTTATAATGGCTCCTTTTGGCCTTGACAAAAAAAAAAAAAAACATGAAAATGAATAACGGCAATTTCTTAATTTAATTTGTATATAATATATGTAATATATATAATGTTTATTTACTACTACTACTGTTATACACTTTAACATCTAATTTTTATTTTTATTTTTTATTTATAATTTGTCAACTAAAATATGCGTCACATCTACGTCTATAGCCCTCGCCTTTACCTGCAGGTGGCTTCTGGAGTGTGCGACCCCTGCACTAACCATGAATAAATCCCAAAAATGAAAAATCCCAGAAGAGAACAGAGAGTTTAATTCTGCGTGGACAGAAGCATTTGCCTTCACCGCCAACGACGCTGGCTTACCGGTGTGCTTAATATGTGGCGATAAATTATCGAACAACAAAAAATGTAACGTTGAAAGACATTTTCGAAACAAGCACTCAGCATTCACTGAAAAATACCCAAGTGAAGATGAGCGAAAGAGAGCAATTTCGGAACTGCAACGGAAAGCTGAACAGAGCAAACATACTTTCAAAAAGTGGATCACTTCTCCACAATCAACTACAGCTGCTAGTTTTGTGGCAGCTCAAGAGATCGTAAGGAGGGGTAAGCCGTTCACAGACAGAGAATACATGAAAGAATCGTTCATAAAAATATCAGAGCATCTATTCTCTGACTTTAAATGTTTTGGTGTTTGAGCGCATGATGACAGTGTTTGCCAGAGATGTACAGAAAGGTACACTCTCTCACTTCCCCTCCCTGAGAGAGTTCAAAGCAGTGAACATTCACATAATTTGTGATTATTTCCACCGTACAATTATTGCAATGCAAGCTGCATTTAGAGAAAGATTCAGTGAGTTCAGAAAGAAAAAAAACACTCTCTCCTTCCCTGGACATCGACCCATCCCTGCTGAACACATCCGCATTCACAGGAGTAAGTAAGCCCGATCTAGAAATTGAACTGGCCGCATAGCGGATAAAGATTTATGGGTGTCCAAGTTCAAATGCCTGACAGCGGATCTTGAAGAAGTCGCCCGTCAGAAGGCTACTCTCGCTAAAGAGCACAAATGGACTGATATTGAAAACCTCCCCAAACCCGACAAACTTGTTTTCAATACATGGAGTGCCATTCCCGAAACATATATGAACATGAAAAAATATGCATTTGGAGTCCTGTCCATCTTTGGCTCAACATACTTATGTGAGCAAGTTTTCTCAAGCATGAACTTCATAAAGTCCAACTATCTCTCCCACCTCACACATGAGCCTGCAGTCCTGTGTGAAGGTCAAAGTCACATCGTATAGCCCCGACATAGAACAACAACAACATTTATTTATATAGCACATTTTCATACAAAAAGTAGCTCAAAGTGCTAGAGATGATCTGCAGCGAACTTCAGAAACAGAAGTCACATTAAACAGGTGAGAACAATAGCATTTAATAGGCTAATATTTAAAAAAAAAAAAAAAACACATTTCAGACCCGGAGCTGATGTAGGTTTTTTTGTATGTTCAGGTGCTTCAGTTGATTGCTGGCTGAGAGGGAAACCTGAAGAGGATGAGAGCACACTGAAATGGAATTTTATGTTTACTTTTTTAAAGCTGCTAAGCTACAGCTAAATGTTTTATTTATATTAAAGTGGGCTAGTTTTTATTTTAATTTTATACAGGTATAGGAAGGACTCAAATAGGCCTGCAGAGTTCAGTTAAATTTATTTCAAAGTAGGCCTACACATGCACACTGCACTTCTGTTTGTTGTATTCCGTGGTTGAAACATGTAAAATCTAAAAAAAGATTAAAACTTTTAAAAGTTTATAAGCTGTGTTATGTTTTGCGGCTCCAGACTATTTTTCTTTGGAGGAAGAGGGGGCAAAATGGCTCTTTTGATAGTGAAGGTTGCAGACCCCTGCTCTAGGACAAGAAACAACATTGGTAAATATTTAAATGAGAAATTTTGTATGTAAAAAATTAATAGATTCATTCAGGCTAGGGTTAATTTAGCAAGAGAGAAAAGAACAATGTATTGTCAAGATCTCTGGATAAGATAACTGTCCAACAAAGTCTTTTGAAGTTTGTAATGAGTTTTTTCAAAACAATGTGGGTCTGTAGACAGGTTGTCTGTCATTCTGAGAGATGTAAACAATCCTCATATCTGGCCATAAAACTCTTGTCTTTATTCAATCCATGTTGCAAAGTATTAAATTTTAGCATGAGTTTAACTTCCCATTCTTTTCTCTCTTGCTGTGTTTTGAAGTTGCCCATAAGCACTGTGACCTTAAAGTCCTTCTCACAGTGTCCATGGCTATTGAAGTGGGCCGCCACAGGAACATCTGTGTTGCCATGTTTAATGTGGAACCTGTGTAAGTTCATTCTCTGGCGGAGTGTTTGTCCAGTTTCTCCCACATAGAGTGCAGTGTCAGGACATTTCATGCAGAAAATTAGGTAGACACTGTGAGAAGGACTTTAAGGTCACAGTGCTTATGGGCAACTTCAAAACACAGCAAGAGAGAAAAGAATGGGAAGTTAAACTCATGCTAAAATTTAATACTTTACAACATGGATTGAATAAAGACAAGAGTTTTATGGCCAGATATGAGGATTGTTTACATCTCTCAGAATGACAGACAACCTGTCTACAGACCCACATTGTTTTGAAAAAACTCATTACAAACTTCAAAAGACTTTGTTGGACAGTTATCTTATCCAGAGATCTTGACAATACATTGTTCTTTTCTCTCTTGCTAAATTAACCCTAGCCTGAATGAATCTATTAATTTTTTACATACAAAATTTCTCATTTAAATATTTACCAATGTTGTTTCTTGTCCTAGAGTGTGTATATAAACATAGGAAACTTCAGTTTCTGTATTACATCTTGCCTGAAGAAGGGGCCTGAGTTGCCTCGAAAGCTTGCATATTGTAATCTTTCTAGTTAGCCAATAAAAGGTGTCATTTTGCTTGGCTTTTCTCTTTGTGCTTTGTTGTATTTAATATGTAATCGCCGTAAGGGGAACAGGGGTGGTATCGCTGTTTTCGTTTGTTTTCATTACATTCTTTATTTGCTGTTTGATTACAGGTTTGCTTTGTTTTTGCCTCTGTTTGTGAGTGCGTGCGGGTCGGGCCAAGGCTGGGTGCATCCCTGGAATCTCCACCATAAAAATAAATCACCGTCTTCTCAACGGTGTGAATCTTAGCGGCACCGGACCACTACAGTGTTATTCAGTTCTCCTTGCTGCTGATTGACTGTGATGCAACTCCAGCTGAGTGTTCTTGTATTTTCTGTTTTGTTCCTCTGAACCCTTAAACCGCGACAACTGGCTATAGTCGCTTCCCAGTGCCATTTGCGAGCACACAGGAGCTGATCAGTCAGTGCCATACATTCGATGAGCAGCCAGCTCATGACCACTGCCAGCCCCTTGTTAGCAGGTGGGCTGAACGCACCCCTAGAAGACACGGACACTCCTCAAAAAAAACCCTCTTAAAAAACAGTGATAGACTACTTTCACATTGCTCTCTTACTTCCGGCTGCTTTGTCACATAATATGCTTCTCGCACTCCCCCAGACATCGTCTGCTCCTTTTGCAGGTCCCGCTCCCGTTGTGCTCCCCTATGATGTTTGCCTATTCTTTTAAATGAGAACTAACTGCATACGGAGCTTGTTTTACTTCTGAACGAGACATTTTTGTTTGAAGTGCTTGAATAAGGTTCCTGTCCCTACAATCTCCTGTGTTTCTGTGCAATTCTGTGACCCAAGCGTGACACCCTGCAGCACTGCAGCCTCACTGTCCCTGGGATTCAGCGGCTGCACTAGACTAGCCTGCCAGCATCAGCGATTACCTCTGTGTGTGTGCGTGCAGCCAGTTCAGCAATTGGCTCGGTGATTTCATTCATGGCGTCAGTTGCACTTTGTACATATTGTTCCAGTAGTTTTTGAAATAGTTTTTACAGTTCATTAGCAGTGTGTAAAATGATCAGCGTTGCAGTAATTGTGATGCTCTTTGCATACAAAAAAAATGTGTTCCATTAAAATTTCACTTTTTCTTTGTAAATTTTGACGTTTACTTAAAGTGCAAGAAAAAAGTATTTGGCGTCCAGGGATGCATTAACCCCCAAGTATGTGGCAGTTTAAAGGTTAAAGGCCCAAGATGCCGTCGAAACGCCCTGCACCTTCAAAGGCTTCAATGAAAACGCTCTTGCATGAATTACAGTACATACTGTATAGCGGTTTACATTCTAGCACTGCGGGTGACATATCAGTACTGTACTGTGCGGTATGCAGGTTTACTTTCACATTCTTTTTTAGGTAATGTATTAAGCTGAGTTTGAAATTAAATTAAAGTGTTTTGGGGGCATATTTAGGGTTTAAACTATAAAAATAGGCATTTTTTAACCACATCCAAAAATTGTGGTTTTTCATAATTCACGGGTGCTCTAGGAATGTAACCCCCGCAAAATTTGGGGGTGTACTGTACATACTTTCAACAACTGTGATAAGAGGTTAGCTTAGTCATAAAGGGGCAATCCATGTGAAAGCCTCTAAAGTAGCTAACAATTAATGAAAGCCAATAGGGCATTGTTTGGTGCAAGATGTCAACAAATGTTAGCTTTGTTAGCTTCCTTAAGGATTATGTAAGTTATGTGTTTCTGCTCTGTGTGCAGCTTAGCATTGATCCTGTGTGCTGTACCAATATTTCCATTTACGTTTACTTATTTGGATAATTTATCCATGGCGACATATAACAGGTTTTATATATATATATATATATATATATATATATATATATATATATATATATATATATATATATATATATATATATATATATATATATATATATATATATAGGTTTATATATTGTAAGGTTTCTAAACTCTTTTGGGACTCCCCCAATGGGATGACATGCCAAAGAGTATCCCAAAGTGCGATCACTGCATCTGTGGAAGACAGCCCATCAGTTACCGGGGCAACTGCAGGCTCTCAGCCTCGCATTTTGGGGTGCAAGACAGGGACTCACATGTCACAATATATACATAGGTTTGCATATAATAGGTTTTTTGGGGTTCTGCTAATTCAAAACAGTTAATGTGATTTTTTCTTTTAAAATTTTGAATATCTTCAAACATGTACTTATGGGTAGAACAAAACAGGTGGTTAGATTAAGTTTAATTGCTTTATCGATTGTAACCTGTGATTGTAAATGTATTAGTTATCATATCTTTTCACTTGTGGCAATCAACTTGTGTTGCCTGTCCTATCAAACTTGCTGAATAAAGAGGCTCTAGCCTAATGTTACATGATTATGTTTACCTCTTTTGTAAGTTGCTTTGGATAAAAGTGCCTGCTCAGCAAATAAATGTAAATATCATGTTTATCTACATTTTAAAGCAGTTTTACAATTACAGCTTGTATTATGAAATCAAGTCTTCTTTACTTAAAAGGAACAACTGGATGTCTTCACAAGACATACTTTTGTTCTTCATGGCCTTCCTGTCAGCCTAAATGAGGACAGTTGAGAATTTTTCCAAACATGGAATTTTATAAACTATGCATCTACTTGTTAGAAGTCCAGATAGTGAAACAAAGGTGGTAAGACTTTGTCAAGGCAAGAAAGATAAAGGCAAACAATCCAGCAGGAGAAGGCACAAACTTTATTGAGTTAAACAAAAGATGTGGATGCAGGCAGGATTAACAAAGGGGCTACACAAGGCTTGATTATAAAATAAAGATAGAAACTTCTCAGCACTTAAAAATGAGATTCAGAACAAACATTATCTAGATCAGTGGTTCTCGATCTTAGTCTTGCATCTTCTTTAGTACTCCTCAAGGTTAGGATGAATATTTGACAATCTGATAAGTGCTGGAAAAAGCAGGTATACATATTAGAAGATATTAGATAGTAGATATACATGCTATATATGCATACATCCTATATGATATTACCAGACAGCAGCTGTGCAGTGAAGGAGGTGGAAAGTATGGGCAAAGAGTGTGGATCATAAAGTGGGTTGTGTGTTTTAATGCAATGATAGTTGTGTGTTGGGATATGTTTGTGACACTGATCACCCGCTGTGTATTTTTTTTTAGATAGATGTTTCAGTGAACCCAATATCCTACACCTGCCTAATGTGCTCCTCTCTGTACTTACAGATTCCACCAGTGACATCATGTTCAAACAGCGGTGGAAGGTAAAATCATTGTAGAACAGGGGTGTCAAACTCCAGGCCTGGAGGGCTGCAGTGGCTACAGGTCTTTTCCTAATCAGTGACTAGTTTTCACCGCTAACTAACTTCTTTTCCCTTCATTTTAATAGCCTTGTTTTTAAGGATTCATTCCTCTGAATTTATTCTTTTGTTCATTAAATGACAGCCAAACATAAATGAGATGTGAAACGAACCAACAGACGACCAGCTAAATTAGGATTTCAAACTCCAACCAATTTCACTCCAACCAGTCTCTTAATGAGAAGCCAATTCTTGCTGTTAATTAAACCCGTTATTTAATTCCATGGCTTGTTGCTGCTCTCATTCAGCCACAGCAGACATTTCCAAATCTGTTTTTTCTAAGAACATCATCACAATGTTTTGATGACCTGAGAGATGAACCTTACCAAGACCATCACTTTTCTTTATTTTCAGATATTGTGTGATGGGCACAGGTGAGCTGGTCATGTGGCGTCTTGTTTTGTGTCTCATTATTGTTTAGTTGCCAATTGAAGAAAAAGAAACAACTAACGGACCTGAGTCAAGTTAATCAAAAGTTAATTAGCAGCAAAAACTGATCACTAATAAAGAAGATGGTTAGAATGAAAACCTGCAGCCCTTCAGAACCAGAATTCGACAGCCGTGTCATAGAAGGTCTTGCCAACTTGCCTGCTGCTCCCATGAAGCTGTTTGGTCTGGCCTAAGCACTGCATTTAAACGATCCTTAAAAACTCACATAAACCTTCACATTCATCCAAAGACCCATAATAGGTCTGGATTATAGAAAACCTTTGAAACATTGCCTGCTTCTTTTGAAAAATGAGCTGGCTATTAGGGCAGGGGTCCCCAACTCCAGTGGCTACAGGTTTTCATTCTAACCTTTTTCTTAATTAATGACCTGTTTTTGTTCCTAATTAACTTCTTTTGAATTCATTTTATTTGACTTGCTCTCTTAGAAAAGAGAAAATCAACAGTTTCAGAAATGTCTGCCATTGCACAATGAGAGCAGCAACAAGCCATGGAATTAAAGAACGGGTTTAAATAACAGCAAGACTCAGCAACTGGTTGGAGTGAAATTGGTTGGAGTTTGAGGCCCTGACTTAGTTGGTCTTCTGTTGGCTCACTCACTTCACATTTCATTTCTGTTTGGGTGCCATTTAAGGAAGGAAATGAAGTAATTCAGAAAAATGATGAAGAAATTCAGGGGAACAAATCTTAAAAAACAAGTCAATTAAAATGAATTCAAAAGAAGATAATTAGGAGCAAAAACAGGCCACTAATTAAGAAAAGGGTTAGAATGAAAACCTGCAGCCACTGGAGTCCTCCTTGACCGGAGTTGGGGACCTCTGTATCAGGGAGTAATCTCACCTAATGCAGAAAGTTTCTGGCTGTTGTTACATTTGTGTCTGTATACCAGTGTATTTCTGTAGGTTTGCATTTTTCTGTGCGTCTGTCACACACAAAGTCATCTGGAATTCTTGCTTCTAGTGTTCAAGTTAGAAGATTAGTTTTGATTTCCTACTTATTGAAAAAGAACTGACTGACTGCAGCATATGTCAGCATTTTGTGCTGTTATTTATACTTGAATTTCAATGACAGCTGCTATGTCACTCACAGTTTACAGTTTAACAGCTTTCCACTTTTACAGTTTACTATTAGTATTTTGTGCACAGTGCCTGTGGTAAAGACCTCTGTGGGGTCTTAGAGGTGAAATTGCTTAGAGGTGAAAATGTAACTGCATTTCTCATGTGCATGAGGTGCTGCTGATCCCGGAGGGTCACCACTTTTAACATCACCTAATTCTGAAAAAGTTTTTCTCACCATAAGCCATTCCCAGTTGTCTTTCAGACAGTTTTGTACCTACCTAAACACTGTACACTGAATTCAAAATTAATTTAATCAGTAGCCTTTCATGTGGTACCTCATTAAAAGCCTTCTGATCATCAAGATACAAATATCATGTAAATAAAATTTCACAAGTACAAAAGTACAAGAAATAAATAATATAAAAACACGTAAATGGAGGGAGTTAACATGGCAAATAAAAGTCTTTTTAAAATTGGACAAGCCTTAACTTTCTTGCATCAATTTATAACATTATCATATGCTATATTCCTAGACATATCTTGGTTAATGCTCTTCATTGCAAGGCCACTAAGACAGTCTTGTGATATTCTCGACCTCAAGTCATTTTTTATGAGCTTAAGTTTTGAGAAGTTTCTCTCTGCAGAAGCTACAGTTATGGGAGTAGTGGCTGCAGTTCTGAGAGCTATCCACATATTTGGATGTATTTCTTTTAAATTAGTTTCATGCAAGAAGGATAACAGTTCCAGTGTTGTCATGTTAGCGTTAGGTAAATCAGGGAAAAGTTCCATTTCTTGTGCCAGTGCTTTCCTATCAAGGTCTGACAGGTTATTGCTCTGTCACCACCAGGGCCTTTGGGGTGAGACAACTGGCACTGTGCTTATGTAGTACTAAATGTGTCCATGTGTAATGTCCCCCTGGAGTGTATGTACTTATTAAAAATCTCTGGTGATGCAGTGGCCACAGTTCTCCTGCTGCAGTGCCAGTGCTCCTGCCTCCAAGACCTCCTCTCTTCAGACTCACTCTCTCATCTGAGTACCTCCCAACCCAAAGAACAAGTCAAGTGGGTGGCAGCGATGACAGAAGAAAGATGCCTGGACTCAGTCGCTCACTGAGTTGCTCACTTAGTTGCTTACTGTACATGGGTTGGCTGTCACTCACCTTGCAGTGCCACACTTGAAGAGGAGGAGAAGGAGGGGACTGGGACCCAGCTGTTTGTCCATGTGACAGGCTGTGTGTCACGTGGGGACACCGGGGGTGAGTCCTGACTTCTGCTCCTGGCAACGGATAACTGCCAAAGTTGAAGCGGCTCTGCCTCATGGTCGCACGCAAGGTGCACAGGTAATAATACATTTTATTTATATAGCGCCTTTCCCGTGCTCAAGGTACTTTACAGAGTTTTAGAAAGAACGGCAGGGTATACAGTACATAGCATTGTACTAAACCAGATAAATAAATAAAGAAGAGTAAGATAGTAAATTCAGAGAAAAGCCTAACAGACAACAAAATTGATGGTCTAGCACACACACACAGGTTACATGAGCATCATAGAGATAGATAGATAGATAGATAGATAGATAGATAGATAGATAGATAGATAGATAGATAGATAGATAGATAGATAGATAGATAGATAGATAGATAGATAGATAGATAGATAGATAGATAGATAGATAGATAGATAGATAGATAGATAGATAGATACTTTATTAATCCCAAGGGGAAATTCACATACTCCAGCAGCAGTATATTGAGAAAAAACAACATTAAAGAGTGATAAAAAATGCAGGTATAACAGACAGTAACTTTGTATAATGTTAACGTTTACCCCCCCGGGTGGAATTGAAAAGTCGCCTAGTGTGGGGGAGGAACAATCTCCTCAGTCTGTCAGTGGAGCAGGACAGTGACAGCAGTCTGTCGCTGAAGCTGCTCCTCTGTCTGGAGATGACACTGTTTAGTGGATGCAGTGGATTCTCCATGATTGACAGGAGCCTGCTCAGCGCCCATCGCTCTGCCACGGATGTCAATCTGTCCAGCTCCATGCCTACAATACAGTCTGCCTTCCTCACCAGTTTGTCCAGGTGTGAGGTGTCCCTCTTCTTTATGCTGCCTCTCCAGCACACCACTGCGTAGAAGAGGGTGCTCGCCACAACCGTCTGATAGAACATCTGCAGCATCTTATTGCAGATGTTGAAAGATGCCAGCCTTCTAAGGAAGTATAGTCGGCTCTGTCCTCTCTTGCACAGAGCATCAGTATTGGCAGTCCAGCCCAGTTTATCATCCAGCTGCACTCCCAGGTATTTATAGGTCTGCACCCTCTGCACACAGTCACCTCTGATGATCACGGGGTCCATGAGGGGCCTGGGCCTCCTAAAATCCACCAACAGCTCTTTGGTTTTGCTGGTGTTCAGGTGTAGGTGGTTTGAGTCGCACCATTTAACAAAGTCCTTGATTAGGTTCCTATACTCCTCCTCCTGCCTACTGCCTGCTCATCTTGACATAGAAGTAAACTGAAAGAAGGGTAATAAAGTCAAGTAGAGCTAAAAGCTTCCTGAACAGATGAGTTTTGAGTTGTTTTTTAAAAGAATTAATGGAGTCAGCTGATCTAATTAATTTCGGTAGGTCATTCCAGAGTCTGGGCGCTATACAGCTGAAAGCCCTGTCACCCATAGACTGCAGATTAGTGGTTGCCAGAATCAGAGGATCTTCGTGGGCAGACAGGCACATACAGCAGTGATGGAGAATGTCACTGATGTAGTTTGGCACGAGGTTATTTAAGGCTTTGTAGGTTATTAGTAGAATTTTATATTCAATTCTGTAAGACACAGGGAGCCAGTGAAGATGGAGCAGGATGGGTGTGATGTGCTCACTGCTGCTGGTCTGTGTAAGGACTCTTGCAGCCGAGTTTTGAATAAGCTGGAGCTGTGACATAAGATTAGAAGGGGCATCTGCCAGGAGGGAGCTACAATAATCGATGCAGGATGTGATAAAAGCATGGACAAGTTTCTCAGCATTAGAGAAGGAGAGGAAGGAGCAAACACGGGATATGTTACGGAGGTGAAAGTAAGAAAGTTTCTTAGTGTGATTTATGTGGGCGGAATAAGAAAGGGAGGAATCAAAAATGACACCAAGATTCTTTGCAATAGAGGCAGGTCTGATGAGATCACCGCCATGATTGACTGGGAAGAAGCTCATTTTATTAAGTTGCATTTTAGTCCCAATTTACAGGAGTTCAGTTTTGTTGCAATTTAATTTTAAAGAGTTCTGCTCCATCCAGGTTTTAATTTTACTAAGGCAGGTTGTGAGCTGAGAAAGCTCTGATGAAGTTTCACTTTTAACATTGAAGTAGAGTTGAGTATCATCTGCATAAAAATGATAACCCAGTCCATAGCTACGGGTAATGTGGCCAAGGGGAAGCATGTAAATACAGAAAAGCAGAGGACCGAGGACAGAGCCCTGAGGGACTCCTTGTGTGACTGGCGCTAAGCTGGATCTGCTGTTGCCAAGACTAACAAACTCTTGCCTATCAGTCAGATAGGACTTGAACCACTGGAGGGCAGTGCCAGAGATACCCAGCATGTTCTCCATTCTGGACAATAGAATGTCATGTCTGACAGTGTCAAATGCTGCACTGAGGTCTAACAGAATTCAGCGAGGAGGCAGCACATCACACAAGTAGCCTGGCACGCTGCCTGCACTAGTGTACACAACAGCACATAGGTTGTGCTGTGGATTGTGCAGACAGTGCAGGCGCTGCTGAGACACACAACATAAACATTTCTTTGTGCTCTGGTCTGGTCCATAAAAATTTTTCTGAACATAATAAAGATAGGAATCTCAACAGTGGGCTGCAGTAATATGCCCTGACCAGTCAATGGTGCCCTAGACCCTTACCTAGACAGCCTATGCCCATAAATGGCCCTGGGCACACTAGCATCTTTTCTTGTTGTTTGTCTATTATTTTGCCTTTTTTCTCTGTAGTTTGCTTCTTTCATTGACTCCTAATAATGACAATTATCAATACCTGAAAATCAGGATGAAAATATTGTTAAAAACTAAACTGCTAAGTACATTTTAATTAAAATTTACAAAAATTTTTTTTACAAAACTTAGTTATATAATTTCTACATTGACTCCAAAACACATAAACTGGGAAATAACAGCTGACTTAATTAGGCTAGGAATCCAATCAAAAACAGAAGTTAGTTGGAGCAAAAACCTACAGCCATCATGGGTCTCCAGAGCCGACTTTGGGAACCACTACTCAGTGCTGATTGGTTAGAACACCTGTTAAATTTTATATGGATGTATTTTAGTGCCATTTTGTACTAGTCATGTCAATGATTTATCGTCCCATGCAGAGTTTTGTTAATTATACATTGGAAGCACAGTAAATCATTGTCATCCAATGTAAAGTACAGTTTGTTGAAAAAAAAACCAGCAAAAATATGAAATATACAATGTGGAAGTCTGTTGGAAGTTTATTTTCATTTAAATGGAAAACTGCAGATTTAGTAACTGTTTTTGACTGAAATATGAGAGATGTTTTATTTTATGAACCTGCCTACTACATTGTTTTCCTTTCCACCTAAAGAGTTAATATTTTGAGATGTCAGTATGAACCAAAAGATAACCTGAGGCCCAATATTTACTCTAGGATCACTAAAGTCTTTACCCTGGTTGGGTTCTTATATTACTCAACGGATTATTTGAGTTGTTCACATTTCAAAATGCTATTTAGAAAAGATAGTGTAGGTGTATAGTACTTACACTTATGCACACACAACTTACACATATATGTCCTGCAATGGCACACACAAACATATGTACAGTATACTGCATATATATATATAGTGTATATAAAGAAAACCTGCTAGAATGTTAGTCTTAAGGGACCAGTTCATTGGCTGTGATACACTGAAGTAGATGATCCTTTTTTGCATAATGCAAGGATGGATGGATTGTGTCAAATGTCTACCAGTCTTAAATCTTTTCCAGCACATTCAACATTTTCACTTTAAACCGTAAGCATAGATTTCATACTTCATGATGCACCAGCATGGAAAACACTTGGTTACCCACAATCACATTTTAACATTTCTCATGTGATATGTGACCCAAACAAAAATGCATGCATTAGAAAATACAAAACTAATTAATCAGAGGCTATGGGCTCGCACATATTATGCAGTTTATCTTACATCAATTTCTTGAAACCTGCTGTGGGCTGGCGCCCTGCCTGGGGTTTATTTCCTGCCTTGCGCCCTGTGTTGGCTGGGATTGGCTCTAGCAGACCCTCGTGACCCTGTAGTTAGGATATAGCGGGTTGGATAATGGATGGATGGATGGATGAATTTCTTGAAACCATTTAATCCAATTCTACTTCCTTGGTCTGCAGTTAGAATAAAGTCACTGAAACTCTCAATTCAAGTCAAGTTGGGGAGCATGCACTGGTACAGTGCGTTGCCGCACCCACTACATGATGAAACAACTCAAGATCCCGGTTGGCAACCCCCCAGGCAGACACGCGGTCCAGTCCCACCCTCTGGAAATGACCCTCTATCTGCCGCAGACAGGTGTTACATGGGGAACCCCATGGCCTGGTCCAGCCACTCGGGTCCCCAACAATGAGAATCCTACGAGCTGGATCACCCTTGGGGAAATGTGCCACATGGCCGTAGTGCCGTAACTGACGCTCCCTCACAATGCAGGTAATGTGCCTCATTCGGAACTCCATGAGCAACCGCTCATTTGACACAAAGTCAAACCAACAGTACCCAAGGATTTTCCGGAGTGACAGAGTACCAAAGGAGTCCAGTCTTCATCTCAGGTCACTGAATCGTCCATGTCTCGCAACCATATAGCAAGACAGGAAGCACCAGGACTCTAAAGACTTGGACCTTTGTCCTTTTGCGTAGATATCGGGAGCGCCACACACCCCTTTCCAACGACCTCCTGACCCCCCATGCTCTCCCAATCTGTCTACTGACTTCATAGGAAGAGTCACCAGAGACATGAATGCCACTGCCGAGGTAAGTAAACCTCTCAACAAGGTCGGCACTCTCTCCGCAGACAGACACACTGCTGATGGCTGTGCCCAAGAGGTCATTAAAGGCCTGGATCTTGGTTTTTATCCAGGACACTCACAAGCCCAGACACTCAGACTGAAACTCTGGCATGTTATAAAAGAGGGTGTCTTTGGGAAGGGTGTCTGGATGTAACAATTTTAGTTCCAATACCCTCCAGAAATTGGGAGATAATTGGTCAGACTGGGAAATGACCATTAATCTGATAAAGAAAAGCAAAGATCTATTACAAAGCAGGAACGGAAAACCATAGGCAAAGTGCTCATCACAAATGAGTATAATATGAAGTTTAGTCACAGTGGAAAACTATTGGCAAAACTAGAGTGAAATCAAATACAGTCTGATCAGCTTTCGTCTTCCACGTCAACTATCAGCTACATTATTGACACTTGCATTCTCAAAAGAAAGTGGGACAATATGGTTCTTCATCTCAGCTGAGCCAGTTACTACAACTGATTGTACTAAAGCTGAACAAATTCTTGGAATGTGCTGTCTTTTCTTTTTAAATTCCCCTTTTCACTTAACTTAAAGGATTAAGATGGATAGATAATTCTTAACTTTGTTTTTATTCACCTCGTCAAAGCTTAGGATCTTATGTAAAAGAAACAAACCAAGCAGATTTCATATGGTGCTGTATGAAGCCATCAAAGGAATGGAGGTCTAGATGTGCAGATATCCAGAGTCAGTTTATATATTTTAACAAGCCAAAATCTTGCAGCTGGTTTTAATCCCTTTAATCAACAATTTTTAAATGCTCTTCCAACAAAAACAAAAATACAATAATGATACTTTCAAGTTTTGTGTACACAGTGTTGGCAGCAGTGCACTCATCCAAAGCTGTTAGGACACACTGCTAACAAGCTGCTGCCTGGTACTACTAACATCATAACTGGCAGCTGACATTACTGCACTACAACACCTCAAGAGCATCTCAGGGCTTGTTGTGAATTTCAGTTATGGAGTTTTCCTGCAAAAACTATCAAAACATAAATATTATCATGTTGATATATCAATTCATCCATTTTATGACCTCACTTAATCAAATTCAGTGTCAGTGAAAGCAGTTGTCTAACCTGAGAGCAAAATAAGACTTGTGTAAAGTATTCCACTGTTTTGTTAATTATTTTGCAATGTGGGTCCATTGATCTAAACATTCATCCAATTGTTTAGTTCGTTTATCAGGTTTAAGGGTGGGATGCTGGTGCCTATCCAGTCTATCACAGGTGACGCTCACTTACAAACCCACACTCACTCATCCTGAGCCAATTTAGAGCTGCCAACCAAACTTACATCTTTGTCTCTGGGTTGCGGATGCCAATCTGGTGCAGACTCTGTTAAACTCTACACATATGGTGAATGGGCCAGGATTCAAACACAGAATTCTAAAGCTGGATGGCATACGTTTTAAGCAATGAGCCACCATGCCACCTGGTTTCATGGGAACATGACGTAATATTTTTAAATTGGCATAGTTCAATTGCTAAACCAGCAATGTTAGTGAAAATCAGTGAAACCAGAAATTCAGAAATGTGATTAATAATCACCAGCATGAACATATTTCTTTTCTTAGCCAAAATGTTCATAGCTCACTCTTTTCTCTAGTCATACATGAAATGGATATAGTCATCAGTAGCTTGTTTTTTGATTTTTGATGTTTTGTTGAATTTTCACAATTATGCACTTTTTGGTGGATTTCAAATAGTCTTCTAAACCTGTTCAGTCTTTTTGCTAATCACTTATAGTAATGATTTTATAATGAACTTCAATGAGTAATTTAATTTTAAGAGACATGGATAAACCATTCAAACCATTTTCCAGATGCTGTTGAAGGACATATCTCTGGTAAAAAGCATATTCTAGTAAAAGATACAAAGTGTCCAGTAAACAATATAGCTGTACTTGATCACATTTTTGCTGTTTCTACCTGTTTTTGGCTTAATGGAAATCTACTGTAGTCTACGCCTGTGACAGGAAGGCCTTCTCCTGTGGAGTCAGTGAAGACCTGTATATCTGTCCGTTTTTATACCATTCTGTCTTCTTCAAAGAGACCATACAGTATATCTGCTTTTATGAAATTCTTTATAGGACCAAGAATGCTGAAAATTCTGGGTAGAATCTCAAAGGCCTAAGTGGGAGATCATCTATTTTGAGTGAAATGACAAGCACCACTAGAAGTTTGATGGCTAGCTGGTAATTGTACACACATAAAAATTAAATCCTTTTCACATTAAGCATACCGTTTTTATTCTTTTGTCAACAAGATCATATGATGATAAATTTTCAGACACTGTACATTTCTTTTTTAGGGCAAAAAGAACTCTGAATGAACTTAACGTGACCTTCAGCTACTAGATACATTGCTTCTTAGGAGCACATTAATTCTTCTAGTTTACGTGGGAGAGTGAGACTGTTTGATTGTTGCCTGACCGCACTAACATTTTTCTGCCAATCCCACAGCATTCTGACATAATAGTAGATTCACACACTTCTAGTATTGTTCCACTTTGAGTAGAGCGTTCATTGAGAACAGACATATTTCTAGTATTTCAGGCTTTTTCAGAACTTAGCCTGGGAATATGCTGCTTTTAGGACCTTTGCTGTTTTTTCTCTCTTGTCCCTTAATTTGACTTGATGGTTTAGTATCGCTCTTCATTAAGCAGCAATGTCTTCCTCATATAATGATACATCCATAAATCTCACAACATGAAATGTCTCAAACCCAACAAGGGGATTTTCTGACAAACCTGTTTTGAAAAGTGTTTCATTACAAAAAGACTCTGTGTAAATGAAAATATTCCGAATTGTCTTGGTATTTCTTCATGCATAGGGAAATTATAGACTTTATTTTTTACTATTGATTTCAAGCAGGGTCTATTTTTCAGGTCCTGGAGACAATGAGAAGTGAAGCAAAGTGACACCTTTTATCGGTTAACTGAACAGATTACAATATAAAAGATTTAAAGATAGTTCAGCTCCCTTATTCAGGCAACTCTACTATAGACACTGAAGTTCCCTGTGTTTATATACACACTAGGAAAGAAACAAAACCTTTCAGTGGGTCCTCTTCAGGGTCAAAAGTTAACAGACCTCTCCAGCCTAAGATTTATTCAGCAGGAGAGGAGAACAATGTATAATTAAGATCATTTGATAAGATAACTGTCCAAAAAAGTCTTTTGAAATTTTTTATGAGATTTCCTTACAATGTGGAACTGTAATCAAATCATCTGGGTCAGTCAGGGATATGCAAATAGTCCTCATATCTGGTCATAAAACCCTTGCTTCTGTTTAAGCCATGTTGTAATGTGTTCAATTTTAGCATCAGTTTAACTTCCCATTTCTTTCTCTCCTTCTGTGTATTGAAGTTGCCCGTAAGCACTATTCCTGGAGACAATATATCAGTGAATAAATTTTTACATGCTCTCGTTAAGATATTAAGATAGTTCATGATGATCAAATCACTTTTATGAATGCCCTCATGCTATTAAAATCCTCATTTGTTGTGACATTAGGGTAAATTCCTCTCTCTGTTACCCATGACGTTCAAGCCCTGACCATCAGCAGGGCTCTGTGTCCACTCACATCCAGTCTTGGTAAAACTGTAAAAAGCTGATAAAACTTGTGAAGAACACAAAGGTGTTTACCAGAATCCGAATGCAGCAAAGAGCGATATGAAAATCTTAACATCTGGATGGTCCTGCAAAGAGTCTTATCCTCAGCAGGAAGGATGTTATTTCCTGTTACTTATTTAAACATCCACACATGTGACACAGCAACCCCACACCACGCTGTTCGCTGTATCACTTTTGTAGATGATTTCCATGGCTTCCATGCAGCATGGTGCCTTGTTACACCATCAGACGTGCCTAATTCTCACATTTTATTCTGACCTCACTGTTTATGTACAGTTAACTTTGTCAATAATTATTGGGCCATCATTTGAAGTTCTTAGTACTGAGTGTCTGTTTTTGCTGTTCTCCAACTGCCTGTGCATGCCTGTGCATTTGATCTTTTCTTTGGTGCTTTTGCCACATGCTGGCTAGTGATTTTGCCTTTTTTTTCCATTTTTCAATCCTATACACCTGTATTTCTGAATATGTCCCATTTTTGCTTCTTCGTATTTGTGATTTACCTATTTGTCTTCGTGAATTCTCTCTGTGTCACTTTCACTATGTGTCTTCATTCTATGGCTGCCCACTTTCATTTTTTGTCCTTATACTTTCTGAACTAATGTTATCCATTACAGATTTGTATTAAACAAAGGAGTTTCTTGTAGATTCACTGAGTGCAAGGCAGGAAACAATCCTTTACAGTATATGACATACTAACCCCCTGCCAATTTTGTTTCAGCAATCAATATAACGCATATGTTTAGCATGTAGGAGAAAAAGTGGAGTGCCTAACACTTTACATAAAGCTGGCTATTTCTTAACGAAGTGTTCCAGATCTGTTTGTTTGGGTGAAGTGCATTGGATTAGCTTAAATTAATCAGTTTCTAAAAGGTCTAGTAACTTATGGCATAACTTTAACTTTATTTGAGTAGCAGAGTTTACATTAAATGGAGCAGTGGCTTTTGGAAGCAAACATTTCGCTTTTAAAGCTAGTTCTCTGGACATTGGATATAAAGTCCCTTTTTAAAGAACAAACTATGAGAGTCCTGGGCCCAACAATGATACTGATCTTGTGGACATCCAATTCAATATTATATTTTAATTATGAAATTTGTGTTTAATCAAAACTAGTTCTTACTACCTTTCAAAAATAATCCTTCCCAGTGCTATATCATAAATGACCAAATGTGTTTTGCCCATCTCACCTTACAAAGTTCAACTATTGGACTTCTTCCAAATTCTCTCATTTATTGTTTGAAGCATTTTTGGTGCTGTAGTAGCAGTACAAGTGCCTCTTAGTCCAACATATATTTTACTGAGAAGTACAATCCTGTAGTGAGGGCTTGGACATAACTGACATGCAGAGCTAATGAACTAAATACTAGGGATGAGTTCGAGTTATTAGAAGTTGATTTGTTATCACTGTCGACAGAAGAAAATGAATACAACTTCCTGTAATCTTTTTCCTACAAAAAAGATTGTGATGAAACTCTTTTAAAAAACACTAACTGCCAATATAAAAATAAAAGATTTTAAAAGATACAAAGTGCAGCTGATTATTTTTACATTTTTGTATTTTGACTTTGATATGGAGGCTATGCCAGATGTTATATAAATTGGCCACCCACTCTAGGCGCAATTATTTTTTTTCCCACAATATGCAAATATTCAGAATGCCTGAACTTCAAAGTCTGAAGAAACGTTTTCAAAATTATAGAAACATAAACTTTGACGAAAGGAATATAACAATCAAGCAAAACCTCAGCAATGACTTGCTGGTACACATTTTTAGAGCTCTGGGTCAAGAACATTGCAGAGGACACAGCAAACACGTCATGAACACCGATAAAGGGCCATGTTGTTCTGACTGAGAAAGAGGAAAGACAGAGCAGAAGATTGTACATTTTGGACCAGAGGAAAGAGAGAATAAGAATCAAATGATAGTACCCAAATGGCAAAGAAAATAAGTTTTTAAGCATGTGGTAGATAGTTTTGGAGATATCAAGAAGGTTGCGCGATTCTAAACAGGATACCATTGTCTTAAATAGCTACAACTTGATGGCATCATATGTTGTGACTATTGGGAGACACATGACAGTAATGGGTCATTGCTACAACTCAGAAAATGCACAAAATAGTGATAACCATTGCTGAAAATGAAACACAAAATTGTGGCATACATAAAATCAAGTCTAAAATGCAAACAAAAATACAAAACAAGTCAAAAAAACGAGTTTTACATCTACCATAATCATAAAATCATAAGCAAAGTCACAATACTCAGAACACAGAAATCCACACAGCATTGCCCATTGCTTTTAAAGGCTTGGTATTGTAAACGTCTTTAGCTATTCCCAGATAAATCACAACTCTATCTAGCAAACAATCAGTTGATTAACTCAACAATCTCATGATTAATGATGTCAAATATCTTTTGCTTTTACAAGTTTTTAATGAATTTGAAGATAAATGAGCCTTAAGTCGCAGCCTAATGGTCTGGCCTTTTCTCACCCATGTCTGTGTATTAGATGTAGGGCAAGGTGGTTGTGATGTCTTAATGAAATTCCAGAAGCAAAATGCTGAACAAAAGAGCTTTTAAAATCATGTAACTCAATAAAACCTCTAACTGAACCAAAAACTGTCTCTTCTGTGTTGCATGTGTCTCATGAGCCTTTTATTCAGAGTGTTGAGAGGCTGGAACTTGTCTTGGAAGCATTGGGCCTATTAATAATAATAAGAATAAATAATACAGGTGGCACAGTGGTAGTGCTGCTGCTTTGCAGTAAGGAGACTGTGGAAGATTGTGGGTTCGCTTCCCGGTTCCTCCCTGTGTGGATAGCGCTTTGAGTACTGAGAAAAGCGCTATATAAATGTAATGTATTATTATATTAATAATAATGCTTTTTTATTTATACACCACTTTAGGCAGGAAACAGTCTTGGATAAGGGGTCAGTGCATTTCAAGGCCTCTGACACCCATGCAGAAGGATAACCTGCCGACGTAACATGAACAAAGGAGTCAGACCCAGGATTCTGGATGTGTTACGTGGCAGCACTACACAATGCGCCACCATGCAATCACAATTCAATAAGCCATCAGTGTGATGTGACTTAAAAAAGTGAATTGAATGAGTTATTAAACATTGCAACATGTTCTTGACTTGCTCTTCTCAATCTGCAGAGACCTTTGCTAATGATTCTAGAAGTTTCAAATGCTGGAACAAACCTGGTGTTTTGTTACTACTTGTAGCTGAGTATTTTGTAAGTTATTGACTACCTTCACCTGTTACATATTAGCCTAAATGCAGTTTTTAATTTTAAAACTAGTTTGTCATGAAAATTAGGTTAAGCATAAACATGAAGCAAACAGAGTTATAATTATACATCAACATGGCCATAGTGAAAAGCTCTGATGCGCAGTCACCTGCAGTTTGCGCCAGAACAAAGCACACAACAAGTAGTGTTATTCAGTGTATTTATTTATTTATTTTTGCTGAAGCTGAGATGCTATGCTAACTAGTTACTGTAGACAGTGTATCTTCATGTATTTCTTCTATACTTAAAGGCAGTTTATTATGCAAAATAATTAATCGACATGAAAACATAATTATTTCAACCAGATGTTTGAAGAGATTAGGTCCTTTTTACAGTATTTATCATTTCAAATAAAGCTAGTAATACACAGTTAAAAGAATGACTTGAGTACTGCACTTAAACGATTAATCCTTTTAAAGTCATCATTGCACAGGAATTACAACTGTTAGTAGGTGTAATTTAATTTATTGTACTGCACACGCACATGCTGCGATGAGCAAATCCTTTCCCAGTCAGGACTCGCGCCAGTCCCTTTGTAACCCTGAAATTGGTACTGTGCATACTGTATCTGCCCAGGTTCTCCTCATTCAGGTGGCACACTCTTTTGGGCTGCTAGGAAGGGCATAGGGGATTCCCCACGAGGACTGTCTTAGCCAGCAGAGCCAAAGGAGCAGTTCTTCAGCTCAAGTGACTAATAGGGCTTCTGACTGCAAGGGTGTCCCTTCTTTCTTTCATTTGAGCCCTGTTACACGTACAGGCTACCTGTGATGGCCTGGAGACTTGTTTGGGGCTGTTTTCTGGATTGTGCCCAGTGCTGCTAACCCACCACTACTCTGAACTGGACGGAACAGGTTTGAAAATGTTAGGCATTATATGTTCATTTTACTGTAATAGGCTGGTGCTCAATCCAGGGCTGTTTTTTGCCGTGTACTCAATTGGCTCAACCCTGGGAAATCATGAATTGGACAAATCAAGTTTCACAATGTCTTGTTAATTGTAGTTTTATGAACATGAGGCTTGTATCTATTTATTCTTGATATTTAAGCAATGGAATATTAGCATATGCATGTCCTGGTTTGCTTTTAGGCCACACATGTCTGTGCCACTATAGTGTACAGTGAGAGACAATGGCTAAAGCACTTCTTAAAGTTGCTGGTTTAAATCTGACTTTAACACACTATGTTACCCTTCACATGTAACTTAACCTGTCTGTGTTTTAGTTATTAAAAAAGTAATGCTAATAACAGTATAAAAAGTCTAAAGTAGTGTAAGCCAGACTAATTGAAAGTGTTCATTGGAAATAGGGAATCCATTCCAGGATTCCCGGACATTTTTCATTCCCACATTCGCGGGAATGAAACTGCTGTAATTCCCGGGAAAACTGGAATGGCCAAGCTCGCATATATAGGGTGTAAAAGTGTAAAAATCGATCAGGAAATAACAGAGTTATAGTTGAAAATAATTAAGGTGGCGCCATTGCTGCAACTTGCACTTCATCAGACAACAGCTTTGAACAGCAACTTGAAATTGCAATGCATCAGTCTGTTGCATCCGCATTATCTGTGCCAAGAAACTTGCCATCAGAGAATGATGACAAGAAACTGGATGCATCAGTAAAAGCTGAAATGGCGGTGTTTCAGAGCAACGGCAAGCGCGTGCATTGTTTTGAACAAGTGTAACAGTATCTGATGATTGTGCCACCTACTTCAGTGGAGGCAGAGCGTGCTTTCTCAGCGGCTGGCGTACTTCTGCACGAAGGTGCGCTCTCGCATGGACGACCATACGCTGGACACATTAATAATAATAACAATTCATTACATTTATATAGCGCCTTTCTCAGTACTCAAAGTGCTATCCACACAGGGAGGAACCGGGAAGTGAACCCACAATCTTCCACAGTCTCCTTACTGTAAAGCAGCGGCACTACCACTGCAAGGATGTTGTGCTTTCTGCGCTCTTATTACCACAACTAAAGACACATGTACTTATATGACAGCATGAACTGCTTGTAGATAAGGTTAGTCTTTTATTTGTGTCAACATATTACAGTAGTTTTAATAAGTATAATAATAATAATAAGTAAAAATAAGTGTTGGTCGTTCTAAAACCGTTCACATGTGAGATGCCCATGCACTGTGTCATCCCCGGGAGCCCGGGATTCCCGGGAATGAAATGCGGATGGATTCCCTAATTGGAAATATAATGATTTGTTTCATGAAGTAGGAGTACATAATAAGAAAAGCTTTGCCAAATGTATGAATTACAGTATTCAAATGAATACTTCAAAGTAGAGTATAAAGTATAAATATTCTTGATTGTAATAGACATTTTTCATTGTTCTGATAGAGGTCCATAGAGAGTTAGAGCCCTAGTAAAGGATCAAAAATCTAAATTAGCACAATAAAACGATACCCTTCATGCTTATGTTTGAAATTTGTTATTTTCAGGTTTCTGGGAGTACCTCTTAGAGGGATGCGACTACCAGTAAAGAATCAAATATCACAAATATTGTCATTTTTGTGATCAGCAACCTCAAAATAACATAAAGACAATACTTTGTGTGCCTATGCTGTATTATCCATACCCATTTATTTCAAAGATTTATGAAAAGGAGGAACATTGACCTCTCCTATCCCATTAGGGGGTGAAACACTGGGGTTGGTTGATGTTTCATACACAACTTTAGGTCCTTCTGATCATTTTTTCTGAAGACACCTATTGCTATATTCTGTTTCATAAGGGTGACACTTCCTGCACAAAATATGGTCCAGAAATGGCCTAAAAACTGGGGGGTTTGGGGTCTACAGAGCCAAAAATGGGGGAAACTCAACATTTTGCATAACTAGAAATCAAAACACATCAAGCGATATATCATATGTGAAATTTTCTCATATCGGTGAATCAGGAGGTGCTGGACAAAAAACTGATCTGAATTCAAAGTACTAACAGTATAAGAAATTCTTATGAACAGAATATGCTCATCATATTAATTGCCTTGGATTAAATAATACACCTGTATACATCAACTGAAGGCAGAGAATTGCAGCTTGTTTGACCAATAAATATCACTAAACAGTTTTGGATGATGTTTTCCATGTCCTTCTCTCTGATCAGAACTATTACACCAGCCTTCCAGATACAGTATGTCATTTTCTAACCCAATTAATCTAGACCATTTGGGGTTGGAGCCTGTCCCAGTGAGCATAGGGCACAAATCAGGCACCTGCCCATTGTAGTGCGAAAACACATATCCATAACTAGGGCCAATTTAGCATTTCCAATTCACCCAACCTCCCATAAACTGGATCCCCTGGCGGGAACCAACGCAGACACACGGAGAACATGCAAACACCACGCAGGGAGGACTTGGGACACAAATCCTAGTCTCGTTACTGACACCACTATGCCACTGTACTGACCCACCTTCCAGATATCCTGTCTGTAATTCACTTCACATCCTCCATAAGTCTTAACTTTGCATAGAATGCCAAACCTTTTCAACTCAGACTGGATGAACAGGATGAGTGGGTCACTGATTTTTTCTGAGATTCCCGAGAACCCTCAGCCACCAAATAAATATTAAACTAATGCAAAACAGAAATAAAACACGTCAGGCACTTGATTAGAAGTATCAGAATCATTATTTCTCTATTATAAAAAAAATCCTGGAAAGCAAAAGCAAGGCGACGCTACGTGATCTTCTCGGAAATTCTCGGAAGACATTTTAAAGACCCGCGAGACAAAAGGGACTTGCCATGGTGCGTCTTGCGGGGACCGTAAACATGAGACTTGGTGCCAAGAGATTGTCCCAGGGCCGTCTCGTTGGAACGTGAAACATGAGATTCTTGCAAGACACGCCCTACTTACAAAAGATATCATATAAGAGCACACCCATCAAAAAACACTCAGTGGTGTAAAAGCACGTAGTACACACAGATCATGTGCTCTCAGCACATATAAAGCGTATAAGGACTATATGGAGAATAGAGACCCAAAGGCATTGGACAGAAAAAAAGGCAGATAAGAGATTATGAAAGCAGTGGAATTCGAAAGGCTCAAACAAACGATGGCACGATACACATGCAGAGAAATGTAGAGAATATGAAAGCAGTAAAATTTGAAAGTATTGTAGCGTCCCAGCCAGGTTGAGGGATTTTTGGTTTTAAGTGACTGTTCGGTCTGATTGAGGGAGGGCTGAGTACAGCACGGAAAACTGATAGCGGGGTATTGATTGATGCGGTAAGGGGGGTGTTGGAGAGGGTGCTAGAAATTTGTGTTTGGGGTTAGGAAGTCGGCGATAGTTCAAGTAAAATTTTAGTGACACTTTATCATGTCAGTCACTACAGCATCAAAGAAAAGATAGAAAAGATCGCATTACCGCAAACAAAATGTGATTATAATCATCAAAACCAGGTGTAATTGAAAAAATAGCAGGACAAATCGAGGTCAGAAATAAAAGGCAAAAAGTCGACAACAAAGTCTTTTCTCATTCGCATCATTCAATGCACAAAATGTGGATTTACATAATAATGGCCTATACGCTACGAGAATCTGTGGTCCCGGAACAGTTAAAGCAACGACAAGTTAAATTTCAAAGAATACACAATTCGGTCAGGTATATATTGATGATCACGGAGAAGCGATGCAAATTTTAACATGCAAAAAGAAAGGTAATGTATATATTCCACGAATAACATTAAACACCAAAGGAGATCGTGATATGCCATTCGTATTAAAATGTTTACAGTTTACCGTGAGAATAGCTTTTGCTATGACAAACATTAGAAAAAGTCGGATTATTTATTAGAGAAACAGAAACAATATTCACTCACGGGCAGTTATATGTTGCGTTGTCACAATGTGTCTCCAAAAAATATTGTTTTTAATGAAGCTTTAAAGTAAAAGTGCAAATAATGAAATTGAAACAATTCCAAAGAAAAAAAATTTTTTAATTGTATATCCGATTAACCAAACACAGGGGTCGGCGAGCAGGGGGCGAATAATAATTTATTTGTTATGTAACCCATGCTCATTTTTCCACAAGGCCTATTTGGTAATACTGCAACAAGCCCATACATATTGTGTTTCTCTAGTGAATCTAGTTTCTCTAATCATCTAGTGAAAACTGTGTTTGACCCTGATCTTGCAGAATATCTGACATGATTATTTTTCCAACAAGGGAGGCAATATACTCAATACACCAGACGCAGTGGCAGACCAATAGCACTTTGAGAGCATACAGAGATGCACTGCAGTCATGCGACTCTATAGTACACCAGTATGGAAGCACACATATGACACACCCTGCACAAAGACCATATTGTTTGAACACCTAAAGTTTGAAATGTGAGCTTTGTTTTACATGATATTCAGTCTTTAAACTACACTAGGTCGCATGTCCTGAAGGATCCCAGAATATTACTACCTATCCAACCTAGGTTGTTTTAGTTTAAGTCATTTTCTTTGTCAGCATTTGCTACAATTCAGCACATCTACCCCGTATGTAGGTAATTTATAAAGAAAAGAAAAAAGTAAAAGCAGAGGATGAAATAAGAAAGGACAGTTAGCCAAGAGAAGTGAGCGTAAAGTCACGGAGCGGTTCTCACTTTTGCGCTGTGGCCCTCGATTCCGGCCGTGCTGACTGGACTCTCCTGACGCAGTTAAAAGTTTTAAATCCACCCTGCTCTTTAAATGCTCTTAATTTACATGTGGCCATGCTAGCGAGGCGGGACTGTGCGGCGTGCCTGGGATTAGTTCACATCCCACAACATACCAAGCAGTGAAACTCAAGATCTTTGCGCAGTTCGTTCAGTATTCTGACTGCCGAAAACAAATGCACCAGAACGCGCTACAGTATACTGTTTTCATTAGTAAGGCAGATTGTGTTTTTTATTTACCCATCCGTAGTGCTCTGCTTCTCCACAGGTGCTCTGTCCAAATCTAGTCGCGTGGCAGGACTCAGTAGTGTTGCGCTACCATTAACAGCACAGATGCAGCGATATACATACTCCAATGGATTAGCCAGAGAACTTGTTTTATGGGCTCAGTGCAGTACCGAAATTATTTTAAAAATATGCTCATTTTTTAAAATACCCTTACCAGATGCTGGGGAGCCAAAAAAAGGTGGAATGATTACTACGTATGCAATAAACGCACTGAGCTCATGAAACAGTTTCTAAATCCCACTCTTACAGCTTTAAGTAACCAGAGCTATAAACAGCGTTAATGTATTGAATGTCATTACAAAAAAGCCCGCACACACTGGGTTGGACACAGTGTAATGGGATTAAGGGCGGAGCATCTGAAAATGTTTTTATTAAAAACCAATTATCAGTAAAGTGAGCCGTAAAAGCACCAATCAGCTGTAAATGCTCTATTGTTGTTATGGAGCTAGACAGTTTAACATCTGTGGCAGAGCTAAGGGCGCTCAGCAGGCTCCAATCAATTATGGAGAATCCACTGCATCCACTAAATAGTATCATCTCCAGACAGAAGAGCAGCTTCAGCGACAGACTGCTGTCACTGTCCTGCTCCACTGACAGATTGAGGAGATCGTTCCTCCCCCAAACTATGTGACTCTTCAATTCCACCCGGGGGTGTAAACGTTAACATTTAACATTATACAAAGTTATTGTCTGTTTTTCACCTGCATTATTATCATTCTTTAATTTAATATTATTTATTGTATCATTATGCTGCTGCTGGAGAATGTGAATTTCCCATTGGGATTAATAAAGTATCTATCTATCTATCTATCTATCTATCTATCTATCTATCTATCTATCTATCTATCTATCTATCTATCTATCTATCTATCTATCTAAAGGGCGTTACGGGTCGTTTGTCGTTTATTATTTTCAATTTCTACTTATTTTTTGTCTCAGTCCAATTGCTTAGTGTAATCAGGAAGGCACAGTGTTTTAAAACGTAAACATTGATTTGCATGATTTAAATTTGTAAATAATTAAAAAAAAATATTTCCCATTGTGGTTCCTTTTTTGCCAATAAATAAACACGCTCACATCTGAACGAACCTTTATAAAAGGTTGAATCAAGTCGGGGCACTTTGATTTTATCCAGATTTTGAAGAAGAAAGACACACTGTATTCAATTGCAGTCGAACGCGGGTATACTCTTAAAAATACAGCTTTTCTGTAATGGCACTTTACTGGGTTTTGTGGTTGTCTTGGAACTTTTTTAATTCTGAGAATGGTTCTTTGCATTTATAATTCTGGGCTTTGTAGTGGATAAGTGGATAAAACATAAATCTTTAATGTATAGCAGGCTAGCAGGATGCTACAGATCAAGAATACTTGATCCGAGTCGGTGTTATTGCATGCAGTAAAGTGTCCGTTTAAAACCAGGAACCCATTGGTGTTTCACTAATTTGTTCTTAGAATATTCGAACATTAGAACACTCTAGACGAGAACAGGCCATTCAGCCCAACAAAGCTCGCCAGTACTATCCACTTATTTCTTCCAGGAAAACATCAAGTCGAGTTTTGAAAGACCCTAACTTCTTACTGTCTACCACACTACTTGGTAGCTTATTCCAAGTTTCTATCGTTCTTTGTGTAAAGAAAAACTTCCTAATGTTTGTGCGAAATTTACCCTTAACAAGTTTCCAACTGTGTCCCCGTGTTCTTGATGAACTCATTTTAAAATAACAGTCTCGATCCACTGTACTAATTCCCTTCATAATTTTAAACACTTCAATCATGTCACCTCTTAATCTTCTTTTGCTTAAACTGTAAAGGCTCAGCTCTTTTAATCTTTCCTCATAATTCAACCCCTGTAGCCTTGGAATCAGCCTAGTCGCTCCTCTCTGGACCTTTTCTAGTGCTGCTATGTCCTTTTTGTAGCCTGGAGACCAAAACTGCACACAGTACTCAAGATGAGGCCTCACCAGTGCATTATAAAGGTTGAGCACAACCTCCTTGGACTTGTACTCCACACATCGTGCTATATATCCTAACATTCTGTTAGCCTTCTTAATGGCTTCTGAACACTGTAGGGAAGTCGATAGCTTAGAGTGCACTATGACTCCTAAATCCTTCTCATAAGGTGTACTCTTGATTTTCCGACCGCCCATTGTGTATTCAAACCTAACATTTTTACTTCCTATGTGTAATACTTTACATTTACTGACATTAAATTTTATCTGCCACAAACCTGCCCAAGCCTGTATGCTATCCAAGTCCTTCTGTAATGATATATAACGGATTCCAAATTATCTGCTAATCCACCTGTCTTGGTATCATCTGCCAACTTAACCAGCTTGTTACTTATATTCCTATCTAAATCATTTATATATATTAAAAATAGCAGCGGCCCGAGCACTGACCCCTGTGGAACACCACTCTTAACATCGGCCAGTTCTGATGAGGTTCCTTGCACCATCACCCTCTGCTTCCTTTGTCTGAGCCAATTCTGCACCCATCTACAAACATCACCCTGAACTCCCACCTCTTTTAATTTGATGCCCAACCTCTCATGTGGCACCTTATCAAATGCTTTCTGAAAGTCCAGATAAATAATATCATAAGCTCCACTTTGATCGTATCCTTTTGTTGCCTCCTCATAGAATTCCAGCATGTTAGCAAAACATGACCTCCCTCTTCTGAACCCATGCTGACTGCTTAGAATAACTCCTGTCCTTGCCAGGTGTTGCTCGATCTTATCCTTAATAATTCCTTCCATTAATTTTCCTGTGATGCATGTTAAGCTTACTGGCCTATAAATACTTGGATCTGCCCTGTCACCCTTTTTATATAATGGGATGATATTTGCCATTTTCCAGTCCTTTGGAATCTCTCCAGTGCGCAGTGACTTCCTAAAAATATGCGTCAAGGGTTTATATATGTAATCTCTAGCCTCCTTAAGGACTCAAGGATAAATATTATCTGGTCCTGGTGATTTGTTTGATTTCAGCTTATTTAATCTGAGCAGCACTTCTCCCTCTACAATTTCCAAATCCCTCAGTACCTCCTTAGAAGTCCCTGTTACCTCTGGGAGGTTATCCACTTGCTCACTTGTAAACACCTCAGAAAAATGTAAGTTTAAGGCATTCGCTATTTCACTGTCTGTATCTTTTAATTCCCCTTTACTATTCCTGATGCACTTGACCTCCTCCTTGACTGTTCTTTTACTACTAAAATACTGAAAGAATCTCTTAGGGTCTTCTTTCACTTTATCTGCTATATTCCTCTCCAACTGTCTTTTAGCCTTCCTGATATCCTTCTTAATGGTTGCTCTCATGTTCTCATACGCTCTACAATTCACTTTGCAGTCATTAGTTTTATATGCCTTATAAAGCAGTTTTTTCCTTTGCAACTTCTTTTTTAAATCTTTATTAATCCACCGTGGAGTTTTTTTTAGTTTCCTATTAATTCCAAATTTAGGTATGTATCTGTCCTGCATTACATGTAAAACATTTTTAAACCTGTTCCACTGCTCCTTGACTGTCTCCACACTTAAAAGCTTATCCCAGTGTATCCTACTTAGACTTTGTCGCATCTGCTCAAAATTAGCCCTACCAAAGTTCAACTTAACAATTTTAGTCTTTGCATCTGCACTCTTACAAAATACTGAGAATTGTATTACATTATGGTCACTTGACCCTAGTGGTTCAATCACCTCTACACCCTCAATTCTATCCTGATTATTACAAAATACTAAATCCAGACAGGCTTCACCCCATGTTGGTGCTTTAACATGCTGTGTTAAAAAGCAGTCATTGATTACTTCTAAAAACTCCTGCTCTTGTACTCCGCCATCTGTAAGGTTATCCCAGTTAATATTTGGATAATTAAAGTCCCCCATGACTATAATAGCTCCCTGTAAACTTGTCTGTTTGATATTACTAAAAAGATGTGTGTTGAAATTACTGTCTGAATTGGGTGGTCTATAACACACTCCTAAAATAAGACCTCTTTCCCTAATATTTTCCAGGCGAAGCCACATGTCCTCACTACGATGGGGCTCATCATCCAACTGAAGAAGACTTACATTTAAATCCTGCTTGGCATAAACAGCAACCCCACCTCCTTTTCTGTTCTGTCTATCCTTCCTAAAAAAATGTGTATCCCTCTATGTTACACTCATCCCCATCTTTGTTATTTAGCCAGGTTTCCGTTATTGCTATAATATCATAATTATGCTCTGCTACATATAACTCCAACTCACTTACCTTATTTTTGATACTTCTAGCATTATCATCAATTCATGGTCATTTATAGCGCCAGTAACATTTTAATTGATAAAGGTTCTTTCTGGAAAATTCGTATGGATGATTCGCTAGGGAACCAAAAAATATTTCTTTTTGGCATCGTTCTGAAGAACCACTCCGGCACTTTTATTGTTAAAAGTGTGCACTCTGGTCAAAATCACTTGCAGACTTTGTACGCAAGCTGCCGTGTCTGCAGCACAGGGCGAATTGTGGCGCTAAACCGGATTACTATAGGGTTGGGCCACTTTTTTATGTTACTAAATTATACAGTACGTGGATTCTGTCATTCCAAATGTGGGGACACTAGTCAAATGAATATATATTAGCAAACTGGACACACTCCTATAAATCCCGCAGAGGACGGGAAAAAGTACAACGATGACGGGGTATTTTAATGTAATCTTCTTATATAATACATGTCTTGTTTTCATAAATTGTGCAAAATGAAATGATGGCGAGACTTTCTTTTTAAATATGCAAGGGAACTTTATTTATCACAGCTCTTACATCCACGGAATCCGTGCTCTAAATTAACTCTAAAACAAAAAGAAAACAATCGAGGTCCTTTTTTCTGGTGCTTTCCTTATGACATAGGTGCCTAAACAATGCCTGATAATAATAATAATAATACATTTCAATGATATATTTTAAAACAAAACTGCACATATATGTATTAATATTTTGTTGACACATAACTATTACAATACACTACCGTGGCTGTCCGTTCATCTGTCAAGGATTTTAAATCACCTGTAGCTCGCAAATCGTTTGGACTATTGCCCTGAAATTTGGTACATATATACTGCGTGACGTCTACTATTTGCTTTTGGGGTGATGATTGACCTCCAAGGTTATTCCTCTTTTTATTTTTATTTTATTTTATTGTAGAATCAATTCTCGGCAGCGGGCAGCCGTGCCATGCGCATGGGCGTTCTCTTTCCCTACCACCTTCGCTGTCACTTCCTCTACCTCTTCATATCTTAAAACATTGTTGAGGCAGATTGAAGACTTAAGTGCTAGCTTAAGTGAAAAATTAAGGAAAACATACTAAGTAATCGCAACACAAACACTGACTTAATCAGTTTTAACGCGAAAAGATGCTGACAAAAGAAGAGAAGAAGCGAGCTGCTAGGGTGGAGAAAAGAAAAACTGCTCAGGAAGCAGCAAGCGCATCAATCTGTGAGCAAATAAATGCTAAACGTAAAGAGAAAGAGGATGAAAACTAGGTATGCTCAAGGCAAGTGTAACGTGCAGCGCACCATTATTGTGTAATATAAGTCACGTTAGGACCGTTTTATTTGCATCATTTTGCAAAAAGAGTAGTACTCCGGTGTAGAAGAAGAATGTTCTCCTCAGCACCATGTATTTTGTGTGTTTAGTAAATTAGAATCTTTATAATAACTATTTTGTAACTTGCCAGTGAGAGACGCTTTGGCTTATGAACTAACAAAAATATGTTATTCCAGGGTTCAGGAGAAATAGTGTCCAGATGAATAAAATGTAAGCTGTTTCTTGTTTTTCCCTTTCTCAGAGTGAATGTTTCAGGGACAAGGTCACAAGGCTGCAGAACTGTACATGTAGTTTATGCAAAGGCGTCTCTCCTGTGCTTAGCTTCCAAAACACAGATAATGTTTAGCTCAACAGACATATTGTTTAACTTTACTGTTTTGATAAGGATGTTCTTTCTGTCTTATTAATCATGAGATGCTGAAGTATAAAAAACCCCTCCTGGCTTTTGATCAGGGTTCAATTGAGCTTTGCGGCAATAAGTTATACTCTTTTGAATCTCTACTTATTGCGACTCCGAATGAATAAATAAAATGAATTGAGAAACTATTATCTGTCTGCTTTCCAGTGTGCCTTTTTCGTCCACAGTTTTTGGCGCCCGAACGTGGGGCAGGAGACGGGCAGACGACTCCCTGGGCGGGTTCGTCCAAGTGGACCGATTTCCGCGGATCGAGGACCAGCTCCGGTAAAAGTTAGGACTGGCCAACCTCGGGCGTTTTCCTGCATGGGGAGTCGCTGACCTCCTCCTGACCGAAACGAAAAGCAACTGGATGGGATTTTTCCAGGCAGGCAGAAGGAGTCGCGGTGAGTAGATTCGGGGGATTCCCGTTGGTTTGACTGGTGTGCTGGAAGAAATAGAAGTGTACGGGGAAAAGAAAAAAGAAAATAATAATAAAAGAGAATAAAAAATAAAAGCATGCTGAAAGAATAGAGAATCATACCGTATCGACCTAGAAGGGTTTTAGGGATTCATAGAGAGTGACGGCACAGTGTGAATGCTAGTAAGTCATCCCTTAAGAATTCGAGTAGAAAGGACCGAGTGGCACGTTCCTATATTAAGAGGAATAGGGGTGAAAGGGGTAGTTAGAGTACGTGTGAAATTTGGAAGAGGGGAGGTTGATTTCCACTTGTCGACTGGTTGATTCCGGGGACGACTAGTGGGACGAGAAATAATCGGGGATTGAGTTGCTCTCTGTTGAAGGCCTGCCGCTTACTATGGGAAATTATAATGGCACGCCAGTCAAACAGGTCCCCCAGGGTCCTCAAAACTTAATGTTAGAAGGATTATTTTCAGAGAATCACCAGGCTCCTAGTACACCGTCGGGATTGAAAGCGGGTCCCCTAAACAGTTAATAGAGAAGCAGACTGGGTTGGATTTTAAAAGGCATGTAAGAAGTGGAATAAGCAGAGGCGTAACAACCTGCTGGCTGCTGAAGTCAAAACACAAAAAAGACAAGGAAGAATTATTGCTAGCGTTGCAGAAAGTGAAGATAGAGACAGTGCCCAAGCCTGAAAGTAAAAGAAAGCAGACCGAAAAGAAAGACCCCCTATACCCCGTAATCTGTCCACCCCCTCCTTACCAAAACTCCCCCACTTCCACCTCCTGCACCCTCTTCTCCAACAACACCCCTGTTAACAGACAAACCGTCTGGAGCAGGTTTTTACGATGAACAATATCATTATGACCCATCCTCACATATTGACCCTAAAGAAGATAATTCAGATCATTCACAAGATGCTACTGGATTGTAATGGCAGAAATTAAAAGAGTCATCTGTCTCCCAGCGCACGAGCAGTCGGTGGACTGCAATTTGTGGAGCTGTTACAGCAGCTGGATAACATGTATAAAACAAATGTTGCAGAGTGGACACAGGTGCTCCGTCGACAGCTGAGCACCACATGGGCAACTGTAAATCACGGTGATCATTCCGGTGTCCCTTGGTGTTGGAATGAAGGTCCTTTCCTCGCCCAGTGAGAGCCTTTGAAAGGAGCCCTGGCAGAAAAAATATAAAAAGGGCACAAACTGGTCACTAATTTCAGCCGGCTCACCGATTGCAAGATCTGATGGCTAATCACTCTGGGCTAGACAATATAAATGATAGAACTCATGCTGCAGTGCCTCCTTTCATCTCGGGACTGAGAAGTGACATTCAAAGCAAAGTCTGCACGTCCTGCAAAAGGCTGGAAGACCGCAACGTTCGAGGAAGACAAGCGTCATGCAGAGCATGCTGACAGTCAGACTAAATTAAAAGAGTCAGACACACAGACCAAACTTTTGGCTGCACAAATAAATTACTATACTGGAAGAACTGACCTGGCTAGGGGGAGAGGACGCGGAAAATTCTTTGGAGGTCGAGGGCGAGGGCACGGAAGAGGACGCGGGTTCCATTTATCAAACCCTAAAAATCCTTTTGCTCAGATGCCTAACCCTTCGGAGCAGACGCCAGCGTCATATGCCTGCCGCTGCTGCGGTGAACTTGGACATTTCAGACGCAACTGCCCACACAAGCGCCTCCGTCACCCCCTCTCCCTGAGCCTAATGACATTCCTTGGTCCTAAGAATTATCAGGGACCCAAGCCACTTTTTCCAGTTTCCTTTGCTTACTCGTCATGCTGAAACTGATCTTTTATTGACTTTAATGGCAAAGAAACTGCCTTTGAAATGGACACAGGAGCCACGCGCTGAAGGAGGTTCCTGTGCAATTACAGCTCAGCATTAACAGTTTAATTATTGACTCGTTCCTTTCTGTTAAATCATTTGTGCCCTGTGAAACTGCTGGGATGGGATCTTATGACTTAATTGTCAGTCTCAATTTTCTTTAACTGAACAAGGATTTTTGCTGCTCCATTCCTAAGCTCCTGTGCCACACTTCACACCCCAAGCCCTCTTTTACAGCCTGGACCCTGAACATCTCTCCGCACACCTTCCTCTTGAAAGCCCTTCATTCTTTCCCCTCATGCCTATTTTCCTCACTTACAAGTCCCGCACACCCTGCCTTGTACTGCCCAGTATTTCCCTACTGAAGTGGACACACCTTGGTTAGCATCTTTTCTTTCCTCCAGCACATGCCCTGAAACTTTGCACATTCCATGTATTTTTGTTGTCTACTAAAGCAGTTGCTTCAGTGCACCTCACATATTCACAAAGCGTTTTCTATTTAGGAGATTCGGTTCCCCATGTTTCCTTAGCACTGTGGTCCCAAGGGAAAAATTGATTATGGAAGGATAGCACACTGAGCCACTGGTGATTTTCTCAAAATCTTCCTTCCGCCCGTACCGTGTCCAGGATCCTCTGTCTCCAGAGGCAGAGGCTGGCATCACCGCCGTACATTCTGATCTCGTGAGGCGAGGAGCGATTATTCCAATTACATACTCTCCAGTCAACTCCCCCATTTTTTCCTGTAAAAAAGGCTGACGGGTCCTATGACAAGTTAACTCTGCGGTTATTGTTCCTAATTTATCCACTATTCTTTCCACGATACCCCCGTCCACCCGGTACTTCTCTGTTATTGACCTTGCTAACGCTTTCTTTTCCATTTCCCGTGCACCCTGATTCTCAATTCTGGGTTGCTTTTACCTTTCAAAACCGCCGATGGACCTGGACCGTCATGCCTCAGGGATATACTGAAGCCCCTTGTGTTTATGGTTTTGGCCAGAAAAAGATAATAAATTGATACAGTATATAGATAAGAAAAAAGAAAAGAAAAATAAATAAACAACAAGTGCACATGATACTCAGAAAATTGCTATTCTTTTTAGGTGAAAATGGCCATAAAAAAGTGTCGAAGAAAGAAAAAAAAAAAAAAACTGCAGTTACTTCAAGCTATCGTTAAATATTTAGGTTATGACATTTCATGCAATACAAGAGCTCTCTCTAGCGGCCGTTTAACCATCATTCAAAACCTTCCAAGACCGGTCACAAAACAACAGGTTAAGTCAGCATATTTCTCTGTGGCTGCATAGCTTTTGGTGGGAATGTTTTCTTGTTGTGGAGTTGTGCTGTGTGTTTCCCGAGATGGATTATCTTTGTTTACAGTTGGCATTTGGGTCGCCACGGAAATTAGTGTTTCCTTGTTGTCGCTGACCCGGTCCCGCCTCGGACTTTTCCATCATCTGGAGGCTAGCATGTATGGCACCACGGTGAGATGAATTCCTAATTTAAAAGTAGTACCAGCTTGCGGCCTGAGAAGTTGTTTGATTGTAAGTTTTTCAGGAGGAGCACAGCCTTTACAAAATCTACCTAACACTGCCATCTGGCTGCATGCAGTGGTATAGCAGGCTGACAAGGCTCTATGTGATTAAAAAAAATAAATAAATCAATAAATAAATAATAATAAAAATGCATTACTCTCACTGACCATATTCTCGTCCATTCACTGTGTTCGTGGACGAAAAAGGGGGGATTAATGAATGCAGTTTTAACGCAACCACATACAGACAAACAAAGTGCTCATGAGCCCCCTAACAGTAAAGGTACCTCACGCCGTTCATTTTATTTTAGTACAGGCTAAAACCTCACATCTCACAACTGCAAGAGCAATACACTATCAAAATGTACTCTATACTTTGTCCAATGTCACTGTTGAAAGATGCTCTACCTTAAATCCAGCCACTCTTCTTCCAACTGAAGAAGACGGAGAGCCACATGACTGTCATGATGAAATAGCTAAAGTTGTAAAGCCTAGACCAGACCTACATGAAACACCGTTAGATATTGGAGAATTAATTTTTGTGGATGGATGTTCTTTGCGATTGGAAAATGGAACACCCTCGACCAGCTATGCAGTAGTGAAAGGTGGCCACCTGCTGGAAGCAAACCGAATTTCATCAAATTTAAGCGCGCAGGCAGCTGAATTGATAGCTATCACCCGAGCATGTCAGTTGTCCAAAGGGAAAATTATAACAATTTATACGGATTCCAGATATGCTTTTGGAGTCTGCCATGATCATGGAGCCTTATGGAAATTAAGAGGATTTAAGACCAGCGCTGGCAAACCGATCAAACATCAAAAACTGATTGAATCCCTCTTAGAAGCTATAACTAAACCATCAAAGTTAGCGATCGTTAAATGTCAAGCTCACATAGGAAAACAAGATCCTGTCAGCAAAGGAAACGAATTAGCTGATCACTTTGCTAAACAGGCTGCATAAAATAACACACCAATCTCTTTATTCCAACAGAGAAATAACCAGGACCCTGATAATCAACTTGTTTCTTTACAGAGTGCAGCCACGGACAGAGAAAAAAGAAAATAGTCCAAAGAATGGTCCCTCTCTTATGGAGTCTGGACCCATAGGCAAACTAACAAACCTTTCCTCCCAAAGGCTTCTTTCCCAGGTATGACAAAAATCGCTCATGACTTAGACCATGCTGGAAGGGACGCCATGATTCAGGATGTTGAAAAACACTGGGAAGCTGCAGGCTTTTCTACATATGCAGAGCAGTTCTGCAGATGCTGTGCATTATGTGAAAAGTCTAATGTAGGAAAGGGCACCCAGGTAAGTCCAGGTAAGTCCCGCCGTTACACCTAATCCAATGGGTCCGTTTGAACACCTCTAAATGGATTTCATTGAACTAACTCCGTCTAAAGGTTACCGTTATTGTCTAGTAATTGTTGATGTGTTCTCCCGATGGGTGGAAGCTTTTCCTTCTAAACACGCTGATGCTAAAACTGTAGCCTAAGCTTTAATCAAAGAAATTATTTCTAGGTGGGGCATACCACAGAAATTGCAAATTGATAATGGCACCCTAAAATCTAAATTAGCAAAAATCTGTGAGCAGACAAATTTATCCTGGCCAGACACTTTGCCTCTGGCCTTAATGACATTGAGGGCAAGAACACACCGGCAATTAGGACTGTCGCCGTTTGAAATTCTGACCGGACACCCATTCCTGTGGGCATGGTTATGCGAAATGTTAACCTGCATACTGTGGACAATGATCTTCTCTCTTGTCTTACAGGTCTCCGAGCTTCTCTGAAAGAAGTCCACGAGCAGGTTAACCAGGCCTGGAGGACTAATCTTCCATCTAAAGACACGCCGATTCCCTTAGGCACTTGGATCCTCGTCCATGACACTCGGAGGAAACATTGGCATCAGCCGAGGTGGAGAGGACCGTTCCAAGTTCTTCTATCCACACCACATGCAGTGAAAATGGAAGGATTGCCCGCCTGGATTCACGCCTCACATTGCAAGAGATGGCACCCTTGATTGCTGTGCTACTATGCTTTCTTTTCCCTTGTCTACTGCCCTGGTCACCTTGACTTTCCTGTTAGGAATCACCACATCAGTGCAGGTTGATTTCTGCTCTATTATCAACTGTGGGACTGGTCGACAAGCCCAGTGGACCTGGTCTGACAAATACGTGTGTATGACTGTTACGAAGTATTATTAGGGAAGTAACTGCGACAACTGGCAATGGGTTTTTGCTAACACTGGAACTGAGAACTGGGGTTCTCAACCTTTTGAGGCCCAAAAATACGGTTTGAAAAATCGATTTTCTATCATAAAAGGACATGCTTCTCATAAATGTGTTGACAACCATTGTAACCCCTTGATCATCATTTTGAAGAACTCCTCTTTACATGACTCAGGAACCTATATATTAGGGGCATATGTATCTGGAACAGACCCTTTAGGGAGATTTCTAATTAAGATTGACAATCCTGTTACTAACACCTCATTCTCCTGCACACACACCTGTCTCCCCAACTTCTGGTTCAGACTTTTCTTCTGTTAAGATTATGAATATTTCCACCCTCTCATCCACTTTTTCAATTGAAACTGGCTATGGCGATCAGAATCGTTGGTTACAGTGGGTATTATATTCGGCTAAGCAAGTAAATCAATCTGATTGCTACGCCTGTGCTACAGCCAGGCCACATTTGGCTACCGTCCCTTTCCCTCTTTCTAATATTTACCCTGTTGGTCTTCCTTGTCTCCTTGCCCTTTTTACCTCTCCGTCCACACCAAAAGACTCTAACTGCATTACACTTTCTCTTCTCTTCCCCCCCCCCCCCCCCCACTTCTCATATGACTCCCCCGATGTTCCAGTCTCATGAAGGCAATTATACCTGCTTCTCTAGTAATTATAGTTCCCCCTTCCAAGGTACTGATGTTGGTCATATCCCTTCTTCCTTCTGTTCCCAGACTTTCCAGGTTAACTCCACCTCATTTAATTCTACATTATCACTTTTCCTGTTGACACAGTCCACTCCGCGTGCTGATATTTGGTGGATGTGCAGTACATTAAAATTACTTGATATTCTTCCCCCTATTTGGACTGGCACATGCACATTAACCCAACTTGTTATGCCATTCCGCCTCCTCCCTTTGAATTCTCCTCGCGTGTCGTCCAGCTCTGCCCGACGTCATCGACCCCGCTCTGCTGACCCCTCCACATTCTCTCTTCACAGCCCTGGCGTTTACTTTGATTCCATTGGTGTCCCTCGCGGAGTCCCTGATAAAATTTAATGCGTGAGATCAAGTTGCTGCCGGATTTGAGTCTATTTTCCCCCAAGTTTCAATAAATAAAAATGTAGATTGGATTAATTACTTATATTACAACCAACAGCGTTTCCTGAATTTTACTAAAGAGGCTGTTGAAGGGATACATGAACAGCTTGATAGAACATCCCTTATGACTTGGCAAAATCGATTAGCATTAGATATACTCCTAGCTGAAAAGGGGGGTGTATGTGCTATGTTTGGTGATACGTGCTGCACTTGCATCCCTAATAATACGACTCCCGATGGCTCAATCACCCGTGCTTTGCCAGGTTTAACTGCCCTTTCAAATGAATTAGCTACCACTTCTGGCATTTCTAGCCCCTGGGACCAATGGCTCAGGTCAGTTTTTATTTCACTGGCCGTTGCTTTTATCATTCTGTTGCTTGTGGCCTGCTGTATAGTCCCCCTAATTAGATATATTGTGTCCCAGTATTTCACTGCCTCCGTGGCCAAGGCTTATATGTTACACGAAGAATGCATGCTTCCCATTTCTTCCTCCTTTCCTTCCACTCCTTCCCCTTCTCCTACTCTCTCCCTTGTTACTCCTATGTCACCCATATTTTTGTTGGTTCAAAAAGGGGGGAATGTAGAAGAAGAATGTTCTCCTCAGCACCATGTATTTTGTGTGTTTAGTAAATTAGAATCTTTATAATAACTATTTTGTAACTTGCCAGTGAGAGACGCTTTGGCTTATGAACTAACAAAAATATGTTATTCCAGGGTTCAGGAGAAATAGTGTCCAGATGAATAAAATGTAAGCTGTTTCTTGTTTTTCCCTTTCTCAGAGTGAATGTTTCAGGGACAAGGTCACAAGGCTGCAGAACTGTACATGTAGTTTATGCAAAGGCGTCTCTCCTGTGCTTAGCTTCCAAAACACAGATAATGTTTAGCTCAACAGACATATTGTTTAACTTTACTGTTTTGATAAGGATGTTCTTTCTGTCTTATTAATCATGAGATGCTGAAGTATAAAAAACCCCTCCTGGCTTTTGATCAGGGTTCAATTGAGCTTTGCGGCAATAAGTTATACTCTTTTGAATCTCTACTTACTGCGACTCCGAATGAATAAATAAAATGAATTGAGAAAATATTATCTGTCTGCTTTCCAGTGTGCCTTTTTCGTCCACACCGGTTTAATTAAAAGTGCGTTTTTCAGGACACAATGCAGCTGCATTAGGAAAATGAATTGTCAAACTTTGATTACCACCAAATCCACATAATGGTAACCATCTTATTCAATGGGTACAACAATGCAGCGTTTTAAACAGTCGCCATAGTTAAGCGTGTACTCTGTGATCAGTGATATAGTGCCCTCAATTTCGCATACTATTTATTGGAGTAGTATACGCGGCCTTCTCACAACCTGTGAAATGCTCAGTGATGAATGACAAGCAAAGACACGGACGAACTTATGAGTTTTAACAGACCGCGGCGCTAGTTTGGAATGTCCACATGAAAATAGCGTGCGCGACTAATGCTGCCAGGTAATACCATCGAAATCCTCCCCACCAACAAGCCAGTCACCCTGATTTCGAGAATCCTCCACCCTTCCGAACACAGAAATCTCTTAAGTATTATTTAATAATTTACACGCAGAAAAATGAAACACTGCTCTGTTGTAAAGAAAGTTTTTGTCATTTACGGTTGCCCGAACGAGTTACCGAACTAGCTTGAGCTATGTTGGTCACAAAATATTTATTGTTACATTGATGAAAAACTTTCGCTGAATTTCAACATTCTTTCCTGAATGTTTTTTTTAATAATATTCAGAATTTCTGCATGTAAATCTCATAGAAGAGGAATAAATTATATATTTTTATATTGCATATATTGATATTGATATATATTGTATACAAATGATATTTTATATTGATAAATGAGTTATTTGGAACAACTTATTGCTTAAAAACTAGGGTATTTACTGCTAATTATGAAGTACAAGGTAATTAAAATACCTTTAAATGTAAATGAAAAGCTAATTCATTTTACTTCCTGAAGTGTATTGGATCTACTTAATTTAAAAGAAGTTGACATCATTCAGACAGCTTAATGCAAACTTCTGCTGTAATTTTTTTTGTTGACCTGAAATATATTTTTTAAAGAGTCCAGGAAGAACCACTGTAAACAGGTAAAGGCAGTATTCTGATCTCTGATATTAAGTTTTATTTTAACCTTAAGTTGCCTAAATCTATTTACAATTATATAAAAAAGGAATTATTTGTGTTTTTGCTATCAAGTAGATGCTAAATTAAGTGAACATTGTTAATTTGAATATAGCACACAAGCAAACAATATGCTGGTACGTATTTTTATCTTAGCACACTTACCTCAAATTTGGACAGTTTCTCGAAATTAGCAGCCAGAATCTACGTGCACGACCACGACCAACACTTTGCTTCTAACAGTAGTTTCCACTACGACTGCTAGATGGCGTGACCAGTGCTTCCAATACAATCTTTGGTACGTATCGAATACGCATCAGCCGGCATTGGCGGGATACATATGCCACCTCAGCTGAATTCAGGCTGGAAGCGGTTTGAAGCGCTTTCGCGACAGTCGTCTACAAGGTATAACTTATAGTGTTTATCCCAAAATATAATATGTAATAATAATAATAATACATTTTATTTCTATGGCGCCATTCCCATGCTCAAGGCACCTCACAGAGTTTAAGAAAGAACGGCAGGGTATACAGTATATATCATTGTACTAAACCAGATAAATAAATAAAGAAGAGTAAGATAGTAAATTCAGAGAAAAGCCTAACAGACAGCATAATTGATGGTCTCGCACACACAAATTCAGGTTACATGAGCATCTTGACATAAAGGTAAACTGAGAGAGGGGTAATAGAGTCAAGTAGAGCTAAAAGCCTTCCTGAACAGATGAGTTTTGAGTTGTTTTTTAAAAGAATTCATGGAGTCAGCTGATCTAATTAATTTCGGTAGGTCATTCCAGAGTCTGGGGGCTATACAGCTGAAGGCCCTGTCACCCATGGAGTGTAGATTAGTGTGGGGCACAACAAGATTGCCAGAATCAGAGGACCACTACCATGTAGTGGCAGTTTCATCACAAGCTAAAAAAATATTTGAATTAGTGTAAGCCGCCTTAGTTCATTGTGTTCATAAACATGCAATAATTAACTTCATGGGATAGAAGTTCATAGTAAATAAGAACAGTTGCATCAGATTTTTAAATATTGAAATATGAGCTTCCATTTACATGTCTGAAGTCTAAATATTCTTGAGTGCAAGAGAAATTTGTCATATTGCATCCTCTGATAGAGGTTCATAGAGGTCTAGATTTCTAGTAAAGGATCCAAAGTCAGAAATAACATCATACTTGTAATCATCCATCCATCCATTATCCAACCCGCTATAACCTAACAACAGGGTCATGGGGGTCTGCTGGAGCCAATCCCAGCCAACGCAGGGTACAAGGCAGGAAACAAGCCCCAGGCAGGGCGCCAGCCCACCGCAGTACTTGTAATCATTGACCTTGAAATAGTCTAAAACAATACCCAATGTGCTTATGTTTGAAATGTGTCATTTTTAACCTTCTGAGAGTGGCTGTTAGAGGACTAAAGTTCTAAAATATTATCATACTCGTGATCATCAACCTCAACATAGCTTAAAACAACACTCTACAAGCGTTTATTAGCAGTCCCCATTTTATCAATGTTGTGTGAAAAGGTGTAACTTTAACCCCTTGTTTTCCTTTAGGGGTCAACTCCCGGGGCCAGTAAATGTGGCTTGGCAGCTTCATGTCATTCTGATCATTTTTGCTGAATACACCCATCGGTTTACTCTTTATCATAAAGGTGTAATCTCTTGCTCAAAATATGGTTCAAAATGCTCTAAAATGAGGATTTTTCGGGTCTAGATGGCCAAAAGAGAAGGACGAGGCATCTTCAATAACTAGACATCAAAGCAAATTAGGAATAAAATTACTACACTCCAAGAACTAAAAGCACAAAATTATTTTCTTTGGGACCTCTCAATTTTTAAAGCTATCAGACTTCTTGAATAAGACAAACAACAGACCTGGAAAAAATAAGAATGCACTTCAGGATTACTTTTGGCCCCATTTACAGGTACTTGGACATACAGTTAGTGCTTGTGGTGGGTGTTTGTCTTATGCTGACACTAGGTGGAGTTAGTAGTCTTAGAAACAACAATTCAACCTCAGCCACACTAATGTTTAAAAACTCCTAAATATGCTCACTATGGACACTGTGTGTAGATTGTACTTTTCTTTTTTATTATTATTATTAGGTAGGCACCATTACCCAAAAAAAGCTACAACATCAAGATTGTTAACATATTACATTTTCAACTGGAAAATGAGCAGGTTGCTCAAAGTCACACAGTAACTGGAAACTTGTGGTTTTAAAGGCTTTGTAACACTTTATTTATACGTTAAATTATATCTGAAATTTAAAGATACTGTATACCTTTGGTAACTTCGTCTGTAGGATAACTGATCTCTAAAACTTCGTGTAGGCGTATGCATGAGTGTGCCCTGAAAACAACTGTGATGTTCTCTTGGACATCTTGTGATGGTTCACACACACACACACACACACACACACACACACACACACACACACACACACACACACACAAAGCCTGACATTACATTTGTGGATTTATTTTATTCTATAAGCGAACTGGGATGGGAATCCTCTATCAGTAGTGTCACATCACTAGCCAGGCTATGTCTCTTTCTTATTTGGTTCTTTCACTTTAAATGGATTTTGAACCTCTGGCAGCTTTGTCAGCATGTTAATGACTTGATTATTGACTAGTTTCAGCAGATGTTTTCAAGCATCCAATGTTGTAGTAAAAGAATTGTTGTTCTGGATACAATATTTAAGGCTCTCACCTTTGTCTTGTGCATTGGAGGCTTGGTGAAGTAACTTCTTTTTGTTCAAAATATAGCCACAATGCACTGGATCACAGAAGAAATGCATGCAGTTATTTCAGTTTGCAATGATGCAAAGATTAAAGTTACCTAGTTATTTGTCTGGCTACTTCTTCACAGCCAAGTCAGCTACTTATTCACTCCATACCAGATGAACTACAATATTGAAAATGTAACGATGTGAAGGTATGGGAGCACTATATACTGTATTATCTTTTTCTTTCCCCATAAGGGGGCACCTAAATGCCCAACTCCCCTGAACTCCACCCCAACTCAATACCCAAAAAAAATAACTGACTGACTACGCCACCCAGTAAGGGAAGGGAACTGGGATCCAAATAAACTAAACTCCAAAGTGTTGCTAAGCACAGGTTCTTTTATATACAGGGATGAGCAATCACCACACCAGTTAGAACAAAAACCTACAGCCACTGCGGCCCTCCAGGACTGTGATTGAAGACCCCTGCCTTAAAACCCACCACCAGCCAGAACCAACATGAAGACTAGAGAACAAAAGTGAATCATTCACCTAATTGCCAATATATATTTGTATTTACAGGACATCAACCACAATCTAATAACTTGGTACTGGCTGAGTACATAGCACGCATATATGTCTTACACAGCAATAATTTACATAGTGATTAGTATGAAATACGGTGAAACCCTGCAATAACATAAAATGAAAAACAGAGCAATCTTCATTTGGCTGCCTTTCTCCCTACAAGTGATCAGAGAGGTCAAGTTCACTGATTGAGACTGACTTTTCGAAAGCAAATTATTGGTGTGGTGCTGGATCCCGCTAAGGCTCAAAAACTTCACTCTAAACTAGCCAGCAGTGAGTCGTACTTGACCAGTTCTGTTATGAAAAAAGGCAGACTTGCAATACGCTGTAGTCGCTGTGGTGTGTCGGTTAGAACACAGGAACTAATCCAACCATTTCAGGAACGTCACTTTAATGTTGAGATGCCAAAATTTCACATGAAGTAGAACTACTGTACAGGTAGGTGAGTAGGTGTAAACAACAAATAAGACATTTAGTACATATATACATGTTATCTCACTATGCTATACACAAATGTCCAATAAGTGGCACTATAGCTTCACACTTTCAACGTAAGGTGTTTGCAATTACAATTTCAATGTGGAAACGTAAAATATTAACCTAACTACTAATTCAGAACAGTTTTCTCTCTAACTTTTAACACTTAACTTCTAAATATGTACATAAGCACTTACATTTGGTCAACAGCGTACAAACTTAAACTTTCTCTAGTGGCTTCAGTAGTTCCGGCTTTTACGAGGTTCATCTCACAAATGCACATGCTCACTGCACACGCCATGGTTTTCACGTGATCATGCTTCAGCGCCTTAAAGGCACAGGAGCCTTTTTGACAAGTTCTGAACATCTACAAACAGTAACACTATAGCCATCTATGCTATTCATGTGTAATATCCTAACTCATCCCACCCAGGGAGTCATATCATCAGGTCTGAATACAACAGAAAATAAAACTAGTGAAGAAATACAGAATAATGATACACATAGCACATAATTCCTGATATGGAACCAACCCTGAATGAGACATCAGCCTGTCACATTCCACAGCTCACACATGCACTCCTTTATATCAGACCAAGATAGTGGCATAACCTAACCCATCATGCATGCAATGTTCCCTCTAAGCTAAGCACGTGAGTGATTGCTCACAAGAATTCAGAGCGTCGCTCATACTTCCCGCACGATCGCTCATTCCGACGGCGTCGCTCGTACTTATCGCACGATCGCTCACTCCGACCGTCGGAGTTGGTGCTCATAAATTTTTGGCTTAAACAAAATGTCGCTCATAAACAATGTTTTTTGCTCACTATATGCTACTCCTTAGAGGGAACATTGCATGCATGTCACTAACCTTTGAGAAAAAAGTGAAGTGCCTGTTGACTGGACAGGGAATCATACATTGCAAGGTAACAGTTCTTATCACTGAAACTCCATTCCACCTATTGTCCAACTTGTATGGCTTTTTATGAAATAACATACCAGTGAATACATTTTCTTAATGATCAAGTATGCATGTGCCACTCTTATTACAAACATATTAATACATAAAACACAGATATAACAGTATAGGGTAGAATCTGATTTGTGTAGAGAGATATAAAAAACAATATATGGAAAATCATGCAAACTCAGCACGTTAGAGCATTCCTACCAGTTTGCTGATGGAGTCTTATTCCACAATTGAAATGAAACTTTGTGCCAAGACATTTAACCACACCCGGGGCCGGAAATAAAAGACAAAGAGTAGATGACAAAGACAGCTGCTGTACAGGCTTTTAAATGTTCAAAGCGCTGCGTGAGATATAAATCACATGGCATGGCAGCAGCAGCAAGCCAGCAACTGATTGAGCAAAGAGGAGGTAGAAGAGGTTTCCCATTGTATCACCGTTTAAGAGGGGGTTTCAGAGGAGCGACCGCGTCTCCTTGGCATGCGTTCAGCACCCCTCTTCACAACACAAGCGGCAGAGACACAAAGTGGCTGGCACATAGCGCAGGCCGGGGGGTTGGCAAGCAAAGCAAGCAGGGGGTAACCCCTTAGTTTTATATATAATACTACTGCTATTTTGCATTATGTTCCCTGATTCTAACTTGTTGTCTTATGGTACAGTATATTCACTTAAATTGCTTAATTCATTGCAATGAGTTTCTCAAACAGATTCTCGGCTTCTTTATGGTCATCTTATTTCTTCTTTTTCTATTCTTGTTATGTACATCTTCTCCAGGGCTTTCTTAGAGTCTGTCAATACAGCATTCCTGTTTTGAATTGTACTATTTTTTTCTTAATTCTTCTCATTTGTTCTTTAATTTTCTGAATCTTTTTAATCCAGCTCCTGGTCATGAGGCTGGAATTAATCCTGGCTGTGTCAGGCACAATTCAGGCATCAGTCGTCATGGACAGGGGGTGCTGGTCCTTTGCTGGGGTTTTACAATTTTGATGCTTTATTGTAATCTTATTCTGTTCAACATCTTTTAATGGGCATGTGAAAAAAGGCAGCTTAGAAAATATGGGCTGACTGCAAGTTTGATTTAGAATTTCAATACCATGTGAAAAACAAAGAAAGGGCTCCCTTTTCTGTTTATGTAATTGTATCCAAATACTGATCTTCAGGATACCTTCAAAGAACATTATGTAAATACACCATTTGCCTTTTTAAAATGCAACTTACATGAACTGTTTATAATTTATTCTTTTATTAATAGTAAAACTTTAACTACACTTTAGTATGTATCCATCAGCATTTCATTGTTTTTTCTCTCAGACATCATGAGGAGCAGCAATAATGAGACCAAAGCCTGATGGGATGTCAGTCTGTCATAGGGCACAGAGGAGCTCATAGTGAAGAAAATTAGAGTCACCAAAGAGTCTAGCAAGTGCATTTATGGGTGTGGGTGTAAAACACAAGTAAAAGCACAATTTGAATGAGCAGGCACTAAAACCCAAGTCTATGGAGTGTGTCAGAAAAACAACCAAAAGACATCGAGAAGGTTTGGGGCAGCCACCCATTTAATCGATTACGGCTGCAAAAGCTATCAAAAAACAGAGACATGTTCATTCAACCGAGTCCAAAACAGAACTGACTTCCAGGTAGCAAGATGGCAACTTTAAAGGCCAGTAGCGGAAGTGATGTCATCCCGACCAGAACCAGAAGTGACGTCAGTGGCTGCCCCAGAGCCGGGTGGGATTTCCCTAGAATGGTCTGCAAAAGATCGAGAGGGAAAATTAGTGCACTCCGCCTCCCCTACCTGTATTTAAGCCCTTTAGCTGTCTCCTAAACACACGTGTGTGACAAGGCCCCCCCCTTAGCCCAGACCCGTCGGGTCGGGCGTCTTGCACCGAGAGGTCGTGAACGCGGGAGAGAGCATCGGCATTGGCATGTAGAGAACCCTTCCGATGAATGAGTGAAAACTTGTGATGTTGCAGATCGAGGAACCACCTCGTGACTCGCGGGTTAGACTCCTTGTGTAGGGCCATCCACTGTAAAGGGACATGGTCCGTGACTAGAGTAAACTCCCGACCCAAGAGGTAGTATCTCAACTGTGTGATCGCCCACTTAATCGCAAGAGCCTCCCTCTCCACTGCCGCGTATCTGGTCTCCCGATCCAACAGTTTCCGGCTCAGAAACATGATGCGGTGTTCAGCACCATCGACACTTTGGCTCAGCACTGCCCCTAGGCCTGTGTCCGAAGCGTCTGTCTGGAGGATAAAAGGCCGTGAAAAATCAGGCGCCTTTAAAATGGGTGCCGACGTCAGGGCCCTTTTTAAGTCACTGAAGGCTGCCTCAGTCATATCAGTCCATACCACAGTGTTAGGAGCCCTCTTCATTGTCAAATTAGTCAAAGGCACGGCTCTCTCCGAAAAACGTGGTACAAACCGGCGGTAATACCCAGCTAATCTGAGAAATGCCTGGACTTGCCGCTTGGATCGCAGACGGGGCCATGTCAAAATGGCTTGTATTTTAGAGCACTGCGGCTTCACCGTACCACGACCCACCAGGTAGCCCAAATACTTGGCTTCCTCCAATCCAAAGAAATATTTCTTTGGGTTGATGCGAAGACCGTCTTCTCCCAGTGCCCGTAACACGGCTCCAACGTGCTGCAGGTGTTCCTTCCAGGTGCTGGAATAGATGACGATGTCATCCAGGTAGGCAGCACTATACGTGTTATGGGGGCGGAGCACTTTGTCCACCAGACGCTGGAAAGTTGCAGGAGCCCCATGTAACCCGAATGGAAGGACACGATACTGCCAGTGCCCACTAGGGGTGCTAAACGCGGTTTTACCCTTTGTGGAGTCCGTTAAAGGAACCTGCCAGTACCCTTTGGTCATGTCAAGTGTGGTCAAGTATTTCGCCTGTCCAAGCCTCTCAAGGAGGTCGTCCACTCGAGGCATGGGATAAGCATCAAATAGTGAGACCTGATTAAGTCGATGGAAGTCATTGCAAAACCTCCAACTTCCATCGGGCTTAGGAACCAAGACAATTGGGCTGGACCATGGACTATGACTCTCCTCTATGACTCCTAGATCCAGCATGCGCTTGATTTCCAGTTCCACTTCTGCTTTCTTTGCCTCGGGAAGGCGGTACGGGCGTTCTTGGACTATGACCCCGGGTTCAGTCACAATGTCATGGGCAACCAGAGAAGCCCTTCCAGGGATTTCGTCAACCACCTCCGGGACGGACGAGATAACTGTCTCTAGCTCCCGCCTCTGTCGGTTATTTAAATTAGACCCGAAGTTAAGGGTATTACTTTGAGCAAAAAGGGAGCGGGGCTGGCCGGAGGTGGGATCAGGGTACCTTTCCTTCCGCGGTTTCAGCAGGTTCACGTGATATATCCGCTCTCTTGGTCGACGATTGGGTTGTTTCACCAAATAGTCGACGAGCCCCTTTCGCTCTTTAACTTCGTATGGCCCTTGCCAGTGGGCAAGTAGCTTAGAGTGGGAGGTGGGAACCAATACCATGACTCGATCCCCCGGCTGGAACTCCCGGAGCATCGTGCCATGGTCGTAATAGTGGGCCTGTGCTGATTGCGCCTCTTGCATGTGACTTTTTAATATGGGTCGAATCTTCGCAAATCTATCGCGTAACTGCGCGATATATTCCAAAATATTAGTTGTGGGAAGGGCCTCTCCTTCCTAACCTTCCTTTAGAACGTCCAATATGCCCCGGGGTTGTCGCCCATATAATAATTCAAAGGGTGAGAACCCCGTTGAGGCTTGCGGAACTTCCCGGTAGGCAAAGAGTACGAGGGGGAGGAGTTGATCCCAATTCCTCCCATCCCCGCTGACCACCTTGCGAAGCATCTGTTTGAGAGTCTGATTAAATCTCTCTACTAAACCATCGGTTTGAGGATGATATACCGCGGTCCTCAAGTGCTTTATTTTGAGTAACTTGGCCGTTTCCTTGAACGTCTCCGAGGTAAACGGCGTCCCTTGGTCCGTAAGGACTTCTTTAGGGATTCCAACTCGCGCAAAGACCTCCATTAGTGCCCGTGCGATTGCTTTAGAATTAGCTGAGCACAATGGGACAGCTTCTGGATATCGGGTCGCATAATCCACGAGGACTAATATATATTTATGTCCTCGGGCCGAGGGTTCCAGGGGTCCCACTATGTCGACCCCTATCCTTTCAAAGGGAACATCAATTAAGGGGAGGGGAACGAGAGGAGCACGGTCCCTCCTAGGAATTTGCCGCAGCTGACATTCCGGGCACGAAACACAGAAGCGGCGAACCTCCTCATTAATTCCCGGCCAATAAAAGCGGAGCTTAATACGCTCTAAAGTTTTTTCGGTGCCCAAGTGGCCTCCTAGGAGATGGGCGTGCGCTAACTCACAAACTTGCCGCCGGAAAGTTCGTGGAATTAGCAGCAACTTCCGCACTCCCCCCTCGTGTTCACGGACCCGATATAGTAAGTTATTTTCTAACACAAAGTGGGGTCCTTGTGGCATGGGCTGATTGGTGCGTTGGCCGTTGGCGAGGACTACTACATTCTTCGCAAACTTAAGGGAATCATCATTCCACTGCTCCCTTCTAAATGATGCCGGTGTTTGTCTGAATTGAAAGCTCAGATCTGAGAGAGGGTCCGGGCTGACCTCAAGGGGCGGAGAGTCGTCCCGCTCTGGTGAGGTGCGGACTGATGACATATTAGTCTGCGACGGGCCAGGAAGCTCTCCGTCCTCCTCGGGGTTTCCCATATCTCTCTCCACCGGCTGTGTACACAGTGTGGAGACAACCTGAGACGGTGTATTCCCATCGGTTACTAGGCCTAATTTTGAATAAGGCAAGATCAGTACTGCACCGCTTTTAATGTCAGACCAGTCCCGCCCGAGAATCACCACACATGGTGGATTTGGATGTACAGCCACAACGAGTTTTCGTAGTATTCCTCCGTGGCAGATGAAACACCGGGCGGAGTCATAGGCACGGACATCTCCGTGTACACAGGTAATTCTGGTCTTTGTTTTTAACCACTGTCGCGGTAGTACATATCGGCAATCAACAATAGAAATGTTGCTGCCGGAATCAAATAAGGCTTCTACCTTGTAGCCATTTACTATGACCTCACCTTTATGAGCTAAAGCCAGGGGGTTTGAAAGCGCACACAACCCATCCCTCTCTCTCCACTTACATTCCGCCTCGCCTCCGAGCGAGGACCACGCCCGCAGGATCGGGGACTCCGATGCAAACTCCGGTTTATGTCGAGAGGGCAGTGTAAGAGGGATGTAATCTCTACGGCTTCTACTTAAGGATCGTTCAGCCCTCTCAAATTGCGAGGCTGCCCTAGATGTTTTTATGAGCTCAGTGAGCTCGTTTATGTTTGCAAATTCTCCCCAGACCGGCTGGGTGAAATGCTCTGGCAGGCTATTTATGAATAAAAAACAAGCCACTTTTTTCACTAACTGAAAGGTGGTACATTCAGCGGGCCTTAACCAGCCTGCCACCTCTTCCCATAGAACGTCTAGCTGTTCTTGGGTAGACCGTTCAGGGTTAAACCTCCAGTTTTTAATTTTCTTCACCTGCTGGTCTGGGGAATGTCCACCTTCCTCTGGGACCTTAGCCCCGGTGGGACGGACAGCTCTCTCCTCCGAGAGAGCATAATAAGTCCCCATCGTATCCCCCATAGAGACCAGCCCACGTCTGTGTGTCCCAATGACACTCTCCCTATTCAATTGAGGTGACCCAGAGATAGACAAAGGGAGCGGAGTCTGCACCGGTTCTTTCCGAAACCCGAGACGCACTCCCCACCCGAAAGCTCGGCCTAGGTACTCTCCCACCTGGACATGATTCAGGTCCGGTCCCGTTCTCTTCAGGGATTCCTCCATCCTGCCGACTACGCCACTGTCAGAAAAATGACCAAAAGACATCGAGAAGGTTTGGGGCAGCCACCCATTTAATCGATTACGGCTGCAAAAGCTATCAAAAAACAGAGACATGTTCATTCAACCGAGTCCAAAACAGAACTGACTTCCAGGTAGCAAGATGGCAGCTTTAAAGGCCAATAGCGGAAGTGATGTCATCCCGACCGGAACCAGAAGTGACGTCAGTGGCTGCCCCAGAGCCGGGTGGGATTTCCCTAGAATGGTCTGCAAAAGATCGAGAGGGAAAATTAGTGCATTCTGCCCCCCCCCCCCCCCCCCCCCCCCCTGGTCTGGCATGGAACTACCTGTATTTAAGCCCTTTAGCTGTCTCCTAAACACACATGTGTGACAAGTGACATAGTCTACAGAAAGAATATCATTTAACAATTCAACGATAATGTACTTATAGTGGTATCCCAGACATCTTCAAAGCCACTAGTCTTAAATGATTACCCACAAAATAGAAGAGCTACATGTTAGAATAAGCAAAGGCTACAAATAAAATCTGAATTTTTAAGAGCCATAAATAAAAGAGACTGTTTATCTATACTGTTTTCCTTTGATGTGTAGGGCCAGAGTTGAGAAGTTTTATTGTCCTTGTTATTTTTGTTGTTGTTTTCAGATCAGGGTTTTGTTCTGGTGACAAAATGCAGACAGCAGAAGCTTCATAGTCCAGGCCAGATATCAATAACTTTCCTTTTTTCCCTGACAGTTCAGGATGTCATTAGATAATTGCACCATAAAGCTCACCAGTCAGCTAAAGGCTCTCTCACACTACACAAATGAAGGTTACAGGAGCACACAGCAAACAGCCCTCAACTCACTAAGATAATATTAATGAAGTCTTCAAATGAAAATTGCTAGAAAAATTGTGTACTGTGCCAGATCCTTTAGCTGACCCCCAGCAAGGTTAACTGGGCACTGTAAATTGTGAACACAAAGTGTGGCTGTGCTTTGTGTTTCCTTCTGCCTAGTGGCCATGGCTGCCGAGACTGGATCCAACACAGTCTGACCTGTCTGCAGCTTGCCCTGGAAAAATCATTAACATTTACTGGTTTGATTTTCTTTTAAGTCAATGGGATTGGCTCTGCGTATGTGAGAGCTGACAACTACTGAGAACTCACCTGAAAGTACAATGTGTGCAATGTAGCCACGAGAAAACAGGGGAAGCTCTTGTTTTGAACCTCGCAAACAGAAGTGGCTCATCTGTCTGATGTTTCAAATTTTCCCTACCACAACAGTATAGAAAATAATACATGAAAAACAAAAGGGCAGAGATTGTGGTTGAGCTTGCCATACCTGGAAAGCATTTGTGCAGCACTGATGTGGTCAGGCAGCATGTTACCGGCTGCCAGATAAACTGGCGCGCTCGCAATACTTTGGAAGTGTGAACTTGTGCTAGAAAGTAGGTATGGAGTTGTGTAGATTGCCAGATCCTGCAACTTCTAGTTGTATAATTTGACATTCTCAAGTGACGTCCCATCCAGGGCTGTTATCTGCTCATTACCCAGTGCTCCAGGAACAAGCTCCAGTCCCATCCAGCCATCCAGAATTGGATTAAGTAGGTTTTAGAATATTATGTTATGTTATGTTATGTCTCACTCTTTACTTGCTGGCTAAAGGGATGGTATATTCTTGAAGAATAATGCAGAACAGCTGATGTGTAAATTTAAAACAACTGCTTGACGTTTTTCTCTTTATTTAAGGTATTTCTTCCAATTTTCACTGCCTAAAGACTGTGACACATCATATATTATGAACACTTTTTCATAATATTTGAGATGATTTCTGTCTTTTTACTGAATGTTAAGCCAAGGCAATGTTCACTTTTCATTAATAAGTTTGAGTAAAATCAATAATGTATTCATTCTGGGAATTCCTGCCCCTGTGTTCCACAATTTATTGGGTTTTCCCAGTTATATTATTCATAACAATCTGAACCCTGGACTGTCTACATTTTCTATTTTATTATTAGTATGCATTCATCCATTTTCATGCCTGATTAATTGAGTGTGAGGTTGTGAGAAGCAAGAACCTATCCCTGTACCATAAAGCGTCAGGCAGGAGCAAACTCTGAATGGAGTGGCAGCTTTTCACAGGGTTAGTTCATTCACACTATCCTACTTACGGTATACTCAGCAGGTCTCGACATTTTGAAAATGTCTTTGAGACATGAGAGAAAAGTTTAGTCTATCTATCTACAGTGGTGTGAAAAACTATTTGCCCCCTTCCTGATTTCTTATTCTTTTGCATGTTTGTCACACAAAATGTTTCTGATCATCAAACACATTTAACCATTAGTCAAATATAACACAAGTAAACACAAAATGCAGTTTTTAAATGATGGTGTTTATTATTTAGGGAGAAAAAAAATCCAAACCTACATGGCCCTGTGTGAAAAAGTAATTGCCCCCTTGTTAAAAAATAACCTAACTGTGGTGTATCACACCTGAGTTCAATTTCCGTAGCCACCCCCAGGCCGGATTACTGCCACACCTGTTTCAATCAAGAAATCACTTAAATAGGAGCTGCCTGACACAGAGAAGTAGACCAAAAGCACCTCAAAAGCTAGACATCATGCCAAGATCCAAAGAAATTCAGGAACAAATGAGAACAGAAGTAATTGAGATCTATCAGTCTGGTAAAGGTTATAAAGCCATTTCTAAAGCTTTGGGACTCCAGTGAACCACAGTGAGAGCCATTATCCACAAATGGCAAAAACATGGAACAGTGGTGAACCTTCCCAGGAGTGGCCGGCCGACCAAAATTACCCCAAGAGCGCAGAGACGACTCATCCGAGAGGTCACAAAAGACCCCAGGACAACGGCTAAAGAACTGCAGGCCTCACTTGCCTCAATTAAGGTCAGTGTTCACGACTCCACCATAAGAAAGAGACTGGGCAAAAATGGCCTGCATGGCAGATGTCCAAGACGCAAACCACTGTTAAGCAAAAAGAACATTAGGGCTCGTCTCAATTTTGCTAAGAAACATCTCAATGATTGCCAAGACTTTTGGGAAAATACCTTGTGGACTGATGAGACAAAAGTTGAACTTTTTGGAAGGCAAATGTCCCGTTACATCTGGCGTAAAAGGAACACAGCATTTCAGAAAAAGAACATCATACCAACAGTAAAATATGGTGGTGGTAGTGTGATGGTCTGGGGTTGTTTTGCTGCTTCAGGACCTGGAAGGCTTGCTGTGATAGATGGAACCATGAATTCTACTGTCTACCAAAAAATCCTGAAGGAGAATGTCCGGCCATCTGTTCGTCAACTCAAGCTGAAGCGATCTTGGGTGCTGCAACAGGACAATGACCCAAAACACACCAGCAAATCCACCTCTGAATGGCTGAAGAAAAACAAAATGAAGACTTTGGAGTGGCCTAGTCAAAGTCCTGACCTGAATCCAATTGAGATGCTATGGCATGACCTTAAAAATGCGGTTCATGCTAGAAAGCCCTCAAATAAAGCTGAATTACAACAATTTTGCAAAGATGAGTGGGCCAAAATTCCTCCAGAGCGCTGTAAAAGACTCATTGCAAGTTATCGCAAACGCTTGATTGCAGTTATTGCTGCTAAGGGTGGCCCAACCAGTTATTAGGTTCAGGGGGCAATTACTTTTTCACACAGGGCATGTAGGTTTGGATTTTTTTTTCTCCCTAAATAATAAAACCACCATTTACAAACTTTTTGTGTTTACTTGTGTTATATTTGACTAATGGTTAAATGTGTTTGATGATCAGAAACATTTTGTGTGACAAACATGCAAAAGAATAAGAAATCAGGAAGGGGGCAAATAGTTTTTCACACCACTCTATCTATCTATCTATCTATCTATCTATCTATCTATCTATCTATCTATCTATCTATCTATCTATCTATTGTGAAAGGATTTAGACAACACAGGAAAAGATTTGGGGACAGCTGCCCTTATACTTGAAGTATGGCTGTCAAAGATGAAGGTTTAGTTCATATTAAACTGGTCTTAACAGATCTCAGACCAAAAAATGAACAAACAACCAGGCAAACATTGAGGTTTTAAAGTCAGGAAGGGGAAGTGATGTCATCAGGGCAGGAACTGGAAGTGACATCCTCAGGACTGGAACCGGAAGTGATGTCTTCTGGATCGGGACCAGAAGTGGCGTCATTGAATCCAGGCAAAATTTCCCATGGTCCATCTGCCGATGAAAAAGAGAAAGGATCACTGCACTCTGCCATCCCCTGTTCTGGTGTATAATAACCTTCATTTGAGCCCTTTAGCTGCCTCCCATGCACACGTGTCTGACACTATCTATTGATTATTTAAACTTGCTGTAAGACCCACTTTGGAATTTTCCCTCTGTTTTTCATTTATTTTATACAGCAAGAACAAAATTATTTAAATTGGTTCATTTCCACCTTAATAAAAGAATAAGTGGCCATGTGTCTGTCTGTGTGCTTGTCCCATTGCTATGTCTTTATTATTCCAACAAATGGTGTATCACAAACATTAACACTGCTTTTACAAATTCCATACCAAATTGCATATACCAGAGTCAAATGCATTGCCTTTGTCATTCCAACAAATGGTGCATCACAAACATTTGTAGCAAAATCAGGTTATTACTACCAATGTTTGTGATGTTTGTGCTATCAGTTGAAATGACAAATGTAATGCATTTCATTGCTGCATGAAATACTAAATACATTCCAATAGAAGGTGCACGGCAAACACTAATGCTGAGATCTACGTTGATTAATTAGATTTTAACTCGTCTTAGATGGGTAGCACAAATAGTTGATACATAAATGTACTTCAAAGTAATTTACATATTAAAGTTACCAAACAGGTCAAATGGAACAATTCAAAGTTTCCTCTGTAAAATTGTAAAAGTTTCCACTGTGATAACATGCAGTATGCTATCATCAGATGAAGAGCAATGGAGAGGAGGGAATAACAAAAATCCAAAATGGCAAGGATGATGCAAACTGCAGACAATTCAAGAAGTGAGAAACTCAAAATTAACTAAAAAAGTTTTTGGAGGGGTTTAAAGGTTTGTTTTGGAAAACAAGGGTTCTTAAAGCCTTGTTTATAGTTCTGTGTTTACCTGTGGTCTTTCTGGAGCTGTATAATGCAGGTTCACCTCTACACACAGGAAAAATTAATTCTGTTTAAGCCTCTCATTCACATAGCGGAGTGCAGTAGCGCATCGCAGTACACATCACCTGTCAACTGCCTTTTTCTGGTTGAGGATATGCATACTTTATGTGCTGGTGAGTTTTTTTTTTCACTACACATCTTTATTTAAATACTAAATCACAGACAGATCCATGCTCTTTAAGCATGAAAGTGCTTCCAGACATGACTAAACATCTTTCTTTTGTGTCAATGGCACAGATTTCACTGGAAGCAAAATGACATTTGTTTCACAAATTTTTTCGAGGAGCAAAACACTGAGTTTTACTAAGATTGACAACAGTTGCAAGTGCAGCAATCTGTCTCTTAATGTGGATAAGACAAAAGAGATGACTGTTGACTTCAGGAAGGCCTCTGTAGTGGAAATGATAAAGAGCACCAAAACCCCTTGGTGTGCACCAGGCAGCTGACATTACTTGGTCAATAAACACCACCTCTATAGCCAAAAAGACACAGCTGTGTCTCCACTTCCTTCAGCGGTTGAAGATGGCAAACTCACGTCCCCCCATTCTCACCACATTGTACAGGAGCACCACTGAGAGTGTTCTAACCAGCTGCATCATGGTCTGGTTTGGGAACTGCAGTGTCTCTGACCATAAGATCCTACAACAGATATTTAACACTGCAGAAAAGGTTATTAGTTCCTCTCTGCTTTGTAAAGCGTTGCATCCACAGAGATTATACAGCATTGTGAAGGTCCACTCCCACCATTCCCATGGTTTCTTTGTACCTCTCCCACCTGGCAGAAAATACTTTAAAGCATCCAAACCAATTCTGCGAAGGTACTACAACAGCTTCCACTCCTTGGTTGTCCAGACTCTGAATTCTGTGCTGCCCTCTGATGTCAGATCTGCCCCTAGTAGCAAATTTATATTCAGTACTATTGTTACGCTTGTCACTGCTGTTATTTTTTATTGTTAGTTTTGCTGTTATTATTTATTAATTATTTGTGTATTACTATCTATTTCAAATTATTACTATCTATTTACCTGCCTATTATTTATTTTTAATTATTAATTTATCTATTAGAGTATAGTCTGGGTGGCACAGTGGCGCAGTGGGTAGCGGGTTTGCTTCCCGGGTCCTCCCTGCATGGAGTTTGCATGTTCTCCCCATATCTGCATAGGTTTCCTCCGGGTACTCTGGTTTCCTCCCACGGTCCAAAGACATGCAGGTTAGGTGCATTGGTGATTCTAAATTGTCCCTGTGTGTGCCCTGCGGTGGGCTGTCACCCTGCCCAGGGTTTGTTTTCCTGCCTTGTGCCCTGTGTTGGCTGGGATTGGCTCCAGCAGACCCCCGTGACCCTGTAGTTAGGATATAGCGGGTTAGATAATGGATGGATAAATATAGTGTAGTCTAGTTCTTTACCAGTCTTGCACTTGTCCTGTGTGAATTTTGTGCCACTGTATGCTGCAATACGGTGCATGGATTGTATGACAATAAAGCACCTTGACTTGACTTGACTTGACTTGGGAGTTCACGTTTGCTCAAATTATTTCAGTCATAACTATTTTTTTGTTGAGGGAATCCTTCAACTGTCTTTTGCTGCCATGTTATTATGTGTGGTTATATAAAGCTCTGACTGAACAGTTTTGTTTCTAAATATTACTGAGAATAAAATAAGCAGTTTATACTTTTTTCCTGCCAGTGAATAATTTCATAATTGTCATATTGCAGTCATTTTTCTTCACTTCCTTCAATGTTACTGCCTAATATTCAATATTTCAATTAAAAAAATATATGAGTCTTAAACTTCTCGCTTCTCCCACTTCCCCATTCCCTAGCTTAAACAGGACCTCAGCCAGTCTGTACATTCTCCTTTCTAACACATTGCAGTCACTTCACTTCAAATGCCACCTGGTTTAAAAATAGAAACATCCATCTCAAAAAACTTCTCAATGCCCCATAAATCTGTACATCAGTATCATACACACAGATACAAGCCACATGTTTAACCTTATGATCTATAACCTTAATGGGACTAGCACAGTAGAATTTTTTTTTGTTCTGGCTATGAGCTCTCAGCTCTGTACCATCTAGTTCTTTAAATAAGTTCTACAAAAATAACATTGCTTGTTCATCTTGTTGTCAATGTCCATATGGCCTGGAACTTATTCAGACTCTTAACTGGGAGCTTATAAACACATCAGCTTCGATAGCATTTGGATCAAATGGCAAGAGCATCCATCATGTGTTAATTTTCAGAAATTTTTTTATTCAGTCTAGATTTGGTTTTTACTTTTTACACCATGTTTTCAAGTCCCTGCAATCGAGAAATGGGTATAGAATGGGGAGCATGGGTAGATGGATGGGTCTTATTTAGCAAAGGGCTATGTGAAATCTACTCTATATATATAAAATCCTAAGCCTAAAAGTGCAACGATTTTGTGCAATGGTTTTATGTGATGTTTTTATGTCACGTTTTTTGTCACGCTTTAAATCGGGCTTATTTTAAAACCTACATATGTATGTTTGGTATCATTTTTTTTCAGAATTTATCGAACTTTATTGTGATGTTGTTAGATTTTCAGATTCTTATTCCGTTTTTAAATTATAAACTAAAATACCAAGAAAGTCGTGGTTTTTAATATCAAGAAAGTCGTGGTTTTTATTTTTGATCGCGTAAACTTTCTTTCACAGGAACAAACTATTATCTATTCATAACGTCTAATTTTTTTCTGTTATTTAAATGAGTAATTTTTTTTTAAATGTTTTTTTTTATCTATAAGAATGTCAGTTAAAATGAATGGATCGTTTATTTAGTCTCTTATAAATACTCATCGAGCATAGTGGACCTCAGTTTAACAGGAATACTCCAATCAGTAAGAGAGTAAATATTTTATTCTCATTTTATGATTTTTACTCCATTAAATAATAATTACTTTTTCTTCTACATATTTATAGAATTTCGTGATTTTGACTCCAATAAATAATAATTTTTCTTTTGTACATTTACAGATTTTACTAATATTCTGGCCGCAACAGGGGGTTGGGAACCAAAGGTGCCAGGGTGCTTGGCCCCCCTAGTTGGATATAAAATTAAGAATTAAAACTGGAGAGGACAATAGCCCATCAAAGTGCACACTCGTGTCTCATCCACATGCGCACACACTAGTCTAGATTTGCCTCCAAACTAACAGCCCAGTCACAGGTGTGTGTCTGAGTGAAAATGGAGTAGAGCTTGTGAGAGGGGTATACTCAGGAGCAATACTTTTGAAGGTGGAATTCAGTTAAAAAATGATGCAGGTATACAGTATGACAAAAAAAAGACAAATTCTACTTTAACATTTATTTATACATCCCTGACTGAAAGAACATTTGCTGGTAATAACCTTAATTCTCTTTCCCCTCTGTTTCTGAATTTCCCAGACATATCTCTTCTGCTGGTTCCTCCTGGTTTCTATTTCTGCTATTGATTTGTAGATTATAGATATCCCATCTGACTGGCAGCAGACCTCGGCGGAACAGGAGTGAGGCGAGTGAGGACACAATTACAATGGTCAAAAGGGTAACCGCAACTGACAAAGTTTTGAATGGAAAGGACTGGACATAGCTGTTATGCTTTATCAAACATCCTGGATAGCAAATAAAAGGAGGGATGTGCAGAGCAGAATCTCCCCCTCCTAATCTCATTGTCAATTGCATGATGAGTCCAGCTATGGCCCCATATCCATTTGATACTGGAATAAACAGTACACACACCAATTGGGCAAAAACTAGTGAAAACAACAGATCCAGACTTAGAAACCAGAGCTCGTATATTGAAGAGGATGCCATTGCCAGGGACATGGCAATGATACCGAAAACAAGAATAGCAGCTCTAATGGCCCACAGGACCTCTTGATCTGATGCCTAGAGAAAAGAAAAATAGTAGATATTAGTACTTTTTTTAGAACATTAGAACAATCCAGATGAGAACAGGCCATTCAGCCCAACAAAGCTCACCAGTCCTATCCACTTAATTCTTTTAGAAAAACATCCATCCATCCATCCATCCATCCATCCATCCATCCATCCATTGTCTCCCGCTTATCCGAGGTCGGGTCGCGGGGGCAGCAGCTTGAGCAGAGATGCCCAGACTTCCCTCTCCCCGGCCACTTCTTCTAGCTCTTCCGGGAGAATCCCAAGGTGTTCCCAGGCCAGTCGAGAGACATAGTCCCTCCAACGTGTCCTGGGTCTTCCCTGGGTCCTCCTCCCGGTTGGACGTGCCCGGAACACCTCACCAGGGAGGCGTCCAGGAGGCATCCTGATCAGATGCCCGAGCCACCTCATCTGACTCCTCTCGATGCGGAGGAGCAGCGAAAAAAAAAAAAAAAAAATCAGGGGAGAACGCGAACGCAGTCCCCCACTACCACAAATTATGCAGTCGAGTTTCCCGCATTTGGGGAAATCGCAGGGGTTAGCACACCCGGAGTGCAATGGATGAGCCTCGCCCTGGGAGAACCACCTTAGTGATCATGGTATCTCCCCTGCCAGGTAAACATCTAAAAAAAAAAAAAAAAAACCATCTAATAAAAAACATCTAAGTCTAATTTTAAAAGTCCCTAAAGTCATACTGTCTACCGCAGTGCTTGGTATGATTACAGCCTTGATCAGGTAGGGAAATGCAGTTGAACTAGCAAAATGATGACTCACATGTATAATAATTCATATCATCAAGCTTTTATTATAATGTGCTTTGAGTTTGCAAATGTATTACAGTTCAAAAGTGATGAATATGATGCATAGACTATTTTAGTTCCCTTGTACTGAGGAACTTTAAATTTTAGGAAGGTTTAAATTTCAAGAACTCAGAGGGCAAAGCATGGAATAGAAGCAAACAAAATCCTTTCATTTTAGAGCTTAGAGCTTCATACTTTACTGCATTCAGCTTACCAAGTACACTTCTTTAAAAAAAATGCTGTTTCATTTTGGTTGACATCAAAACTGCAATTGTAAAATTATACTTGACTGGCTGAAATATCTGTCTTGAATCAATATTTTTTAGGATGGTTCCAAAAACAACGTTGCATTACAAAGTAATGGAGTGCAGGAGAAAACTAGAGTCTTCATCTATTCATCCATATTGCAAGACAGGTGTGAAATTAAAATGTGTATATGGGTGCAGCTGACATAAGGTGGCTGCATGAAAGAGTATGGGCCTGGGAATGGGAGAGAAAGAAATGGACTATGGTTTTATTTTAACTCTTAAGCTATTGTTAAAGTCCATATGCAAGGTTTACCCTCTCATCAGTAGATAGCTTTTCTACATAGTTAAAGACTAATTCACAAATTAGATAACGCTAGTTTCAACATTACCTGTTAAAGGTGCTCTCTCACAGCAGGAATCATTTTCAGGAACCAGGGACTTTTAAAGAACTATTGAACTTTTGTAGCATTCCTAATACAAGAACTCTGGTCATTTGTAGTTCCTCATAGATAGTTCCTTGTATGTTTTTAGCTCTTACTCCAGGGTATGTACTTTTCATTCAACTCAGGAACTATGCATGGGTAGAGCCTGGACAATGAATTGTGCTGAGTGGGTAACAGCAAGCACTGGCACCATCTAACAAATCTGTTAGTGGACTTTGTAGAATAATCAATGAAGACAGAGCCCCACACTTTGCACTACATCACTCTTCATAGCCAATTCCCTGGTGAGCTGGGTAATACACCACATTGAAGCAACAATCTACCTTGTAAGTCATGATGACTTTGAAGTAATAAGGTGGGAAGACCCCGGTAAACTCCCGAACTCCCAATTGCACTGAACTTTGCACCACATTACTCTTCACAGCCGCCTGTCTGGTTAATTGAGCCCTACACACTGCATTAAAGCAATACGTCTGTGGGTAGGATGGTGGGAGCAGGTCCCCATTATCTCCAAATGGGCCTCAGATCTCAAGCAGGCCTCACTTCACACTGCATCACTTTTCTTGGTATTTCACATATTTAGCAATAGAGGGTCCAGTTGTGTGGTGGGAATGCAATACACGAAAGTGGCTCAGGGCCTGATTCGTACATGATCTCATTGATTCCTGAGGCAGGAAAAACATCTAAAATAAGGCAAATGCCTATCTCCCAATAGTGCATAAGCCCTGCGAGGGACTGCCCCTCTTCAGAAGCAGATATTCAGCCTATTGCTGATGTCTTACGCTTCTCCATATGTGCTGGTGCTTGACTCGTTTGGCTGATCAGTTTCAGGTTTATTTCATGTCACAGGAACTAAATGCTGTCCAAATTGGACCAACACTGCAGCCAGCCAATAAACATTAGATAAGTTTATACTTCCAATTATATGTCCCAATTTGTAATTTTCCTGACAATTCCAATGCCGTTTCATTTTTTTAAACACTGAACACAAACATGAAGTAAAAATTGGCTATGGACATTTGTGTATATATGTTGACAACAGAGCCATTTATTACCCAACAATACTGCAACATGCAAATGAAATAAATAAAACAATGAATTGCTCTTTTTGTGTATCAAAGTCATTTTAAAAACGTCTTTAAATCCTGACTGGGACATGTTAGTTATTTGTTAACCATAAAAAAGGAAGTAAGTATTTTTTTTTTATTCATGTATTGACCTTCTCCCAAAACTGTACCACAACTGGGCAGATCTCTCACCTTTTTTCTGATTATATTTTTGTATATGTTGTTTGCAAACATGGAACTAGAAGACAGAAGAGCAGAGTCCACTGAGGACATCACAGCAGCAGCCACGGCTCCAATCCCAATTATGGACACATAAGTAGGACAGAGGTGTTCCAGCATCAAGGGCAATATGTTTTTGCCGTCCCCATTATGAAATGGAGTGGGTAGACCATGACTGGTTTGGTTCCAATCTGAAAATAAAATGACATGAAGTGTTTGCTGTTGTGATGCTTTTCTTGGAACATTATAGAAAATTAATAAAGGGGTTTATAAAAGATTAAATCTACAAGCAGCTATAAACAGCTTCTAATGTATCCACAATTCATAAGATTCTCATATTTTTAATATGAGACACTTTAGTGCAACAGAATTCCTGAAAAAACTACCAGAATACTACATAAGATGTCATTCTGCCAAAAATAACAGATGCACGCTTAAATGACAAGAATATAGCAGTGCTGAATTGCAATGGCTCCCACGAGTCCTTGAATAGATGTATGAACACATGAAGACTTAAAAGAAAGCAAAACCATCAGAGACTGTATTTTAATTAAATAGACAGATAAATATATTTAGAACTCAAAGAAATCCAATATGGTTTATTTCATGCCATGCAATTCTCAAGTAGTAAACCAGTGTGTTTCTTCGTGGTGGTCCCAAGCCCGGATAAATGGGGAGGGTTATGTCAGGTAGGGCATCCAGTGTAAAATTTTGCCAAATCAATATGCGGACAACAATACAAATTTCCATACCGGATCGGTAGGGGATATTCTGAAGGAACAGTATGTCAGGAGTGTTTTGGAGGTGAAAAAAGTGTCAGACAGAGTAATGATTATGAAGCTGGAAATTGGAGGTGTGATGATGAATGTTGTTAGTGCATATGCACCGCAAGTTGGGTGTGCGATGGAGGAGAAAGAAGATTTCTGGAGTGAGTTGAATGAAGTGATGAACAGTGTACCCAAGGAACAGAAAGTGGTGATTGGAGCAGATTTCAATGGACGTGTTGGTGAAGGGAACAGGAGACGAAGAGGTGATGGGTAGGTATGGTGTGAAGGAGAGGAATGAAGAAGGTCCAAGGATAGTGGATTTTGCCAAAAGGATGGACATGGGTGTGGTGAATACGTATTTTAAGAAGAGGGAGGAACATAGGGTTACGTACAAGAGTGGAGGAAGATGCACACAGATAGATTACATCCTATGCAGAAGAGTCAATCTGAAGGAGACTGAAGACTGCAAAGTCGTGGCAGGGGAAAGTGTAATTAAGCAGCATAGGATGGTGGTTTGTAGGATGATGTTGGAGATCAAGAAGAGGAAGAGAGTAAGGGCAGAGCCAAGGATCAAATGGTGAAAGTTGAAAAAGTAAGACTGCAAGGTTGAGTTTAGGGAGAAAGTGAGACAGGCACTGGGTGGTAGTAAAGAATTACCAAATAGTTGGGAAACTACACCAGATGTAGTAAGGGTGACAGCAAGAAGGGTGCTTGGTGTGACATCTGGACAGAGGAAGGAGGAAAAGGAAACCTGGTGGTGGAATAGTATGCAGAGGAAGAGGATGGCAAAGAAGAAGTGGAATAGTCAGAGAGATGCAAAAAGTAGACAAGAGTACAAGGAGATAAGGCGCAAGGTGAAGAAAGAGGTGGCGAAGGCTAAAGAAAAGGTGTATAATGAGATGTATGAGAGGTTGGACACTAAGGAGGGAGAAAAGGACCCGTACCGATTGGCTAGACAGAGGGGCCGAGCTGGGAAAGATGTGCAGCAGGTTAGGGAAATAAAGAAGATGGAAACATACTCATAAGCGAGGAGAGTGTGTTGAGCAGATGGAAAGAGTACTTTGAGAGGCTGATAAATGAAGAGAACGAGAGAGAGAAGAGGTTGGATGATGTGGAGATAGTGAATCAGGAAGTGCAACAGATTGCAAGGAGGAAGTAAAGACAGCTATGAAGAGGATGAAGAATGGAAAAGCCATTGGTCCAGATGACATACCTGTGGAAGCATGGAGGTGTTTAGGAGAGGTCAGAAAGATATGGAAGAAGATGATCCGCTGTAGCATTTCCTAACAGGAGAAGCCAAAAGAAGAAGAAGAAGATGCAATTCTCAAGTAGTATTGAGGTGCAGTCGCTAAATTCACAATTAGGTAATCTGAAGTACAATGTAAACTTGATAGAATTTAGTTTACAAACCTCCATATTGAATACCATTACTTCATATTATTTTTCTTCATTTAGCAGATAGACAAGATAAGACTCCATATTTTAAAGTCAGCACAGATGTTTAATAATGAGGGGTCCAACTCTATATTTCCTTGTGCACACAGTCTTAATAATTTCAACTTAATACAGTGGTTCTCAAACTGTGGGGCGGGCACCCCTAGGGGGGTGCGAAGTAACAAAAAGGAGGGGCGTGAAGATGTGAAAAAAAGAAAACAAAAATCGAAAATATGAAAAATACGTCTATTGAAACCAAAACAAATTAACTTAAACTACATTCTGATACTAGAAAAATAGAGTTAGATAAATGTCGATAAAAGTTAAGTAGTGTGGGAAGCAGCCCGGACACAGACAGACGGAAATCGTGTTTGCACCCAACACACGTTTATTATACAATATATACAGTATTTAACTTTGCACAAACCCAGTGCCTCCAGCACCAATTCCCCAAAGTCCAGGCCTCTGTCTCCAGTGCCTGCCTTCTTCAGGCTGCCTCCACTCCTCTCCAACAAGACTCTTGTCCACCTCCGCCCGACTCCAGTCTCTGTCTGCAGGGAGGCGGCCACTTTTATGCACGCCCGGATGGGCTCCAGGTGCTTTCCGACACTCCTCCGCCGACACTCCCCTGTGTGGCGGAAGTGCCAGCTGCGCACCCAGAAGCCCTCCAGGTGTCCCCGTTCTTCTTCCCCGCAGCACTTCCAGGTGTGGCGGAAGTGCTGAGGTCCAGGGCTCTCCAGGCACTGGGGCACACCCTGGCAGTGACCACGGGCCCCTACAGGGTTGGGCTTCCAAGCTCTGCACCCATGGTCCCCAACGCAACCAGGGTGGTCGCCCCCTCGTGGTCCAGAGGAGGCGCAAGCCCTCCTCCGGTCCTCTCGGGCATCCCGGCTGGGTACCACCCCCAGCGGCATGCCACAGTAGGTATAATAAAATATGCATCTATGATATATCATTAATTTAAAAAGAACAAATTGGTATTAGTGGGCTCCTTTCAAAAAAACGTTAGGGGGGCGCGATTAAAACTGTTATGAAAACTCGGGTCACAAATACTTAAAGGTTGAGAAACGCTGACTTAATAACAGAACAGGCGAGCTAACATTAACTTCTAAAATAAACTGAGCACTTGCACCTTAAACCTAGCAAGTTAGTGAAAACTCACCCTCTTTAATTGTGGCACCCCTTTTTAAAATTACTTTTAGAAGTTTTATTGACAGGAACAGTTCCTGATACACAAAACGTGACAACTGTCAGACCATTATTAAAAAAATCAGACCTGTGCCTAAAAATACCTAACTATAAGATGATCAGGATCTGGATGTAATTAATGTTAGTTTAGTTTGGTTTCTTTGATTTCTTATATAGAAATTGATTTTCATAATTTTATGTACATTTTATTGTCTGGTGACATTTGTTGATAATGTCACCAACTTCTCCATTAAGCATTGGCATTGTCATGTATGTTCATATGTGATGCACTGTGCAATTTCAGGGCTGCCATCTTATTTTAGGGTAACTTGGAGGATCATCTGAACTATATTAAATTAAAAACAAAGCCAAAACTTAACATTTGAGTTTAAGAGAACTTTAGATTTTCCTCACCTGCACATTAAAGCTCTTTGATTTTGCTGTTTTAATAAAGACGGCTTCTGTTACAATTCTGAATGTATTACATTTTAAGACAACTCAGCTGTACCATCAGCCATTTCTTTCCATTAGTTGATTCTTATGTATTTTCACTTGAGTCTTTTAGGTTGTGACTTGCAGATTACACTTGCTTATTCTCCCCAGTATCTCATTATATTCATATTACTTATCTAGAAGATGTGTTGCTTTGTGCTCAGTTTGCTTTGTAAAAGATTGTTTGGTGGATGGATGGATGGATGGATGGATGAATGGATGGGTTGGCTTTATACAGACTGATGTTGTCAGACTCATTATAGTTTGTTTTCTTTTGTAAAATGAAACAAACTGCACATTCTAAAACATGCCAATAGATTTTAGTTTTAGTCCAAGTCTTATGTTTGAGATTTTTTTAAGAATTTTTTTTTTTCAAAAAAAAAAAAAGAAACATATCATGCTCAATTGCTTTCGTAACTGTGTATGAAGCCATTTTCACCTGTTGATGCTGCCATTGCCCCAATCAGCATGGGTGGGATTCCCAAGGACAAGCAAAATATCCCGGAGACAAGGCACATTATCTTGGCGTGTTTCACACTCGATGATGCCAGCACTCGTTGGTAGAAAGGTTGACAGCAAAGTCCACCAAAACACTGAAAAACATTTTAAGTAATAGTTTCGGTTGGAATGAGTAAGTTTTCAAATGTATTTAACTATATTCCTATTTATGTAACTAGTTGTAATAGGGAGTGGAGGATGTGCCTTTGTGCACTGTGCAAGGTAACAGTTTCAAGTTTTGGTCTTCTTCCAGCTTCTGGTAAACCCATTTACTGTATTAACATCATTACACTAGAAGAATATTTTCCTAATTTGTCTCAGGGCTAAGATGGTAAATTGTTTGATTTTGCCCATTTCTTTCAATACCTGCTAAAAACAGGAACATGGAAATCCACAGTGTTGTGTCTCATGTCAGGGAAGCGATGAAATTCTGTCATCATAATCATAATTCTCCACCATTTCTTTCAGGTCTCTAGCTCTGGCCCTAGTGATTTATTCAATGAGCTCAGCCAACAAGCCTGGTAAATCTCAATTTTGTAACTACTGAACTTCAGTCTTATCAATATCCAAATCTTTTCAATATTCATTTTATACACACTCAATTTATTAATTTTAGCTTGAGAAAATTAAGTTAAATTAACTAAAGAATACTGCTGCTCTATTTGCAGTGTTAGGACAGCCTGTAGTCTTTATATCCCTCCTGCTCTGCCCTGCTGCTATGCAACATTTAAAACACAGCAGTCACATGACGGAGGGACAGGTGGCATAATCTGGTGAAGCTCGTGTAGTACTTTTACTCAAGCATTTGTGTATTATCATCTTTCAAAAACTGATTTAGAGCTCCCTTCACTGTTCACTTTTTTTAACGTTTGCGTCATTTTTGGAATTATCAGATTTTGACTGTTTTTGATTTCTGTTAAAATGCTTACTTCTGACTATTGTTTTTTGGTTGCTATGCTTCTTTCGATTTCACTACTTTATCACAGATGCTGTCCTGAGTATTACAGCCCGCTTGTCTCCTTTTTGGACCAGGTATTTGTATTAATTTACCAAAATGTCTGCTGGTTTGTGTTATGATTTTTTTTTTGCATTTATTTCTTAATTTTGTGTGCATGGGAATTTATTAGTATTGGTTTCTTGTTATTATTGTATCATTTCATTTTTTGTTTAAATTTTGTCCAGCATTTTGTTTATCTTTTGTAGATCATTTTTTTTATTTTTACAGGAAGTTGCACATTATGATGTCACTTCCAGGAAGTATTTAAGGAGACTATGCACTCCACTTGGTGTCCAAGTTTTTAGATTTCCAAAATGAACAACAATTTGTGGTGTCAGGAATTACCTTTGTAAAGAGAAATTAAGGCAATAGGCTTTTGCTGGTTCTTTTTGTATTTAGATTTTTAATTTGCATATTGGGTTTCGTTCACTCTTGTTTTGTTTTAAATTACAGATTTGACCTCAGTTATTCATCTGACAACAATTTTAGCCTTATCATGTCTAGGTCTTTCTTTAAATGAACTAACACAGTACAACACCCTAGTACTTTAAACGAACTAAAACTTTTTCTGCTTTCATTCTTGTGGGCGATTTAACTTCTTTGCTGATATTCTTATATGCAATTTTAATTACCTTTTGTTATTTACTTTTTGTTCTCTTCTTTTTAAGCTTTTACTGTTTTTGTATTTAAAATTTTTGTTGTTTTTTTTCTTCTTCTAATTTAAGGGTTTGGGTTCTTATATTGGCAGCACGGTGGCGCAGTGGGTAGCGCTGCTGCCTCGCAGTTGGGAGACCTGGGGACCCGGGTTCGCTTCCCGGGTCCTCCCTGCGTGGAGTTTGCATGTTCTCCCCGTGTCTGCGTGGGTTTCCTCCGGGCGCTCCGGTTTCCTCCCACAGTCCAAAGACATGCCGGTTAGGTGGATTGGCGATTCTAAATTGGCCCTAGTGTGTGCTTGGTGTGTGGGTGTGTTTGTGTGTGTCCTGCGGTGGGTTGGCACTCTGCCCAGGATTGGTTCCTGCCTTGTGCCCTGTGTTGGCTGGGATTGGCTCCAGCGGACCCCCGTGACCCTGTAGTTAGGATTCAGCGGGTTGGAAAATGGAAATGGAAATGGATGGTTCTTATATTAATCTATTATTTGGTGTTTAATGTTTTTTGTTAATTTGTATCAAATGTTAACTAATTTCAACTTTTGTGCTTTTATTCCTTTTGTACCCAATTGAATATTTATGAAGCACTTTGAGCATGGGAGCTATATACATAAAATACATTATAATTATTATTATTATTATTATTACTAAATAGAGCACTTTTTGTGGCTCACCCTGATCTGCACTCTTAAGGTATACGCGGCCTACTTCACTTTACAGAACAGCACATCTTGCAGGGTTCCTAGCCTGCACTTGGCACTAGGAGTCTGTGCATACTGTATGTGTACTCCCACCTCTATCAGTACACTAAAGTGCTGTATACCTGACACCCCACACTAGTATTAAAAGACCAAAAAACTTTAATGTAACTTCTCATTGTAAGTTAGAGGAGTTAAAGTCTTACAGTAACAAAAAATTCATCCAGCCATATTCCAGCATCCTCAAGCTCTAGGAATCCAATCCATGGTGCCTGATATACTTCATGTGTTGCTGTGTACCAGATATTGGTGACTGCAGGGTTAATCAGAATATATGGAATGCAGAGCCACTGCAGAATAACACAGAGAACAACACAGAGAAAGTGTGAGGGAAGAAGACAAAGAAAAGATAAATTAGCATATGCTTTGACTTTCATCTATTTAATTTTTTTCTATCTATCTATCTATCTATCTATCTATCTATCTATCTATCTATCTATCTATCTATCTATCTATCTATCTATCTATCTATCTGCCTGCCTGCCTGCCTGTCTGTCTGTCTGTCTGTCTGTCTGTCTTGTTGCACCTTAAAATAATACTTGCTGCAAAAGCTGCCATTTAAAACACTTGTTAAGCTCTGCTTATGCTCATAGTGTTTATTGGGTATTATCAAAACACTTAAAAGAAATATTTAGGATAAAATCTTAACAAGTGAATTTCAAGTAAACGTATCTGTTTTCTGCTTATAGAATCTATGGTTTGGATTATTTGTAAGGGATGAACCAAACTTTTATTTTGTTTAGTTTTAAATCTCACCTTCATAGAATGATGTAGGTTTCAGATTCTGTTAGATCCTTGTCTTAAATTAAGCCTCAGTGTTAAAAAGAGCACACAGTATAACATAATGTTTCTGCATATCCTTGACTATTTTCAAAAGGGATATTAATATACAATAGTATCTTTAAATAGCTTTTGAATATTGTATAATTCCCAGAGTTAATTTTTATCTGTGAAATTGTTTACCATTTACTCGTTGTCATTTCCCTGATTCTTTGTTAAGACCATTGATTGTACACTATTTAGATATATGCTCTATCAGTGTTTTATTAAGTTGATCAATATTTGAAAGAAAGAAAGAAAGAAAGAAAGAAAGAAAGAAAGAAAGAAAGAAAGAAAGAAGTTGGTAAATATCTGTATCTCACTGAGTTTTTGATTTTAAAATCTGTTGCATACAATAACATAAGTAAGTTTTATGTAATGTTTTGAAATATTGTGTTATTATCTTCATATTACATTTAAAAGTGACTTTTTACTTCAAACAGTGATTTAAATTTTTCTTTCACATAATATTTTAATGGATTTTTATATATGAACAATGGGTGCTATTTTAAAAAGATTGGTCAGTATGGTGTAAAAAATACAGTGCAAAAATTACCCTCACTTTTAAAATGCTTTTGTTTCAGATTAAAACCTGCAGCAGGGTCCTAAATTATGTACTGCAGACTCCAGAAGGAGGTCTGAGAGAGCCAGTTTATTACATGACACCCTTAAACACATACACACCCATAAACACTCACACCAAAATTTGAAAGGAAAAGTGGAGTACCTGAAGAAAACAATCCACACAGACACAGGACAAATGAGTAAAATCCACACAGACACTAACTGGGCCTCAATTCAACCTGAGAACTCTGGAGCTGTGAGGTAGTAAAACTAACCAATAAAACAGAATTTAGAAAAGTGAAATAACCACTGCATTAAAACAGTATATACAGTAGGTTCCAATACAAGACCTCTTAAAATCGAAGACACACTTTCTCTTTCAAAAACACATTTTGTGGAAAAATGACTGGTATATTTATGAATTACAAGTATGCCAAGACCATTTTTCTTTTCATGGAATCAGTTTCACTTGACAAGTTAATGTGCACTGAATCAGTTTCCGTTTAACACTCCCACAGTGTCATGTCTCTGGATGAAACAGACCAAGTAACAGCAGTACTCTCAAGAAAGTCCAAAATGAATAGCTAAATAAAAAAGCTACACATCAGTAAAAGTAAATGTTTCTTTTTAAGCAAAATGGAAATTTTATCTGACTTATGTGTGCATTTTTCTCCATGGGATTTATTTATTAATTTCATAGCTGATTTAACACTGCTGTGCCAGATCTAATGATACTAGTGTACACTTACACACTGAATAGCTAAATGAATTGAGTTTTGATTCATTTTTTCACAGCTGGTCAGATTAATCCAATAAGTACTTTTAAATCAAATCATTTAGAGTTTATAAGACAAGGGATTTCAAGGTTTCTAATCAAATATTTATGTAGCTTTCAAAGTATACAGTATATCTCCAATTCAAATAAAGGGGATGGATGTTTATGCAATACAGCCTTTTGTCAATAAACGTGCTCACACAGTTATGATTTCCAATGGGATTTGCTCTTACCATATTTATACTGTATATATATATATATACTGTATATCAATGTGCATTACTTCTGAGAAAGAGGGAAAATGTGTTTAATTAAGGGATGATTTTAATTAAATGTTGGAATTAACTTCTGATTATGAAAATCAGAAGAATTAAAGACAGCAGGTATTATTGTAAGAACAGACTGAGTTTCTACATCTAAATTATTGCATGCGACAGAGAAAGAATCAATCAAAGAAAAGAGGTTATATAATATAGTGGGGTCTGGACCCAGAAAAACTAACTTATCTAGTAAACAAATTTTTTGAGCAAGAAAGAGAGAGAATGAATCAAAATTACAACAACTGAGCTGAGTTTCTGAATAACGCACAAACAAGCAATGAGCCCTAACAAACAATGATACAAAGTCGTGCATCAAAGTTTTGATTTCTTTGATTACCCCAAGACTAGGATAGCAAATGTACTGCTTTGCCATCTTAAGTAGCACCAACGAATGTCACATGATGGCAACCAGCCTAGTAAAAGGAACAGTGATGTGAATGGCAACAATAAATTCAAAATGATGTTGGAATAAATTCATCATCAGAACAATAAAGCAAAATCAAAATATGAATTAAAAATTACACGTAGAATTCAAGCACAGCTAAAAACAAAACAGCTTTATAACACTAGGACAGTGAATCCTATGTAAAAAGTAAGAATGATATCATTATTAAGGAAACCAAAAGAACAGAAGAAAAGATAACAGTACCTACCAGGGTGAAGAAAATAAAGATCAGTTGAATGACGTCTGTATAAACCACAGAGTAAAGTCCTCCAAGCAAGGTGTAACATATAGCCACAATTGATGAAAGCAGAATGGAATACTGGGATTTAATATCGAGAATTACTTTCATTGTCCCTCCTGAAAGGATCCATACAATAAAATCAGATTAATACAGTTTAGGTTAGGTTAACAGAGTGTGGCGTCTTTTATAAGTCAGTTTGGATAAAAGCATCCGCTAAGCAAACAAATATAACCGTAAATGTAAGAATATCCAACATATTAATTAGTCTTCTTCAGTTTTATCAGCATGTAGTATTCAACTTCAGTGTTTCTAAATGATGCCTGTTTTGCCCTAGTCATGTCCTTTTTCAGCAAGTAGTATCTTTAGTTGTTAGGCATTGGCTCCCATGATCTACACGTACATGGAGCCTTGTCTTAGTTATGTCAGTATTAAAAGGGGCTGTTACTGGCTGTATTGGATAACATGTGTGCAATACCTTTTGTAATGTTTAAAAAAAATTGCATGCATTTTTTTGGTTTGCTTAAATTTCACACTCAAAGGTTTCATGCTTTGATTACATCATCAGGAAGCACCATGAAGATGTACCAATAAGGTGCTCTGTACATTGTTTCCTTGTCAATTGATAGGCATGTCATCATGTAACATTACTGTGGATACAATTTACTTAACAGAAGGTGCCTCATACATCCTCTGTCTGTCTGACAAAGGCAAATGTGAATTTGTGTTTGAAATGTATATGTAAGCATTCGTGTAAATGCTTTTGTGAGACACACTTCCTGTGATCTCAGCTCTTATAAATTTTAACGTTTTCCTCACTTTAAGTTCCCAATTAAAGAAGATGTATTATGTCCAAATCTTATTGAAGAATTTCATCATGAAGGGTTATCAACAGAAGAAATGAGTACACGGACAATCCTAGCACCGAGAAACGAGGAAGTCCAATGAATTTACACCAAAAATGTTGATCAGTTACACGGCAAATTGGTTAAATGTGTATCAATAGATTATGCTAAAACAGTTGGTGGTGATTGTGAGGAAGATGAAAACAACTTACAATATACCGAAGAATATCTACAACTGTTAACACTATCTGGTCTTCCACCGCATGAATTACTGTAGAAAGAAGGATGTATCCAAGAAAGGTGATGTAGTACATCTTCAGGGGATAACATTAGACAACAAAGGAGATCTTGATCTGCCATTTGTTTTAAAACGTTAACAGTTTCCCGTTAGAACAGCTTTTGCAAAGATGATTAACAAATCACAGAGACAAACATTCGATAAAGTCATTTTATTTAATAGAGAGAAAGAGACGAAATTCAATCATGGGCAGTTATACGTCGCATTGATGCATATGTAACAATTCCAATGAAAATAAAAATCTGTTTAAAGTGTACATCCGCATCCCCATATATGAGCAGCAGAACCGCAAAGACGCTAGCGCATAGCTCAGGCCAGGGGGTTGACGAGCGAAGCGAGCAGGGGGCAAGGCCCCCTAGTATATATATAAAAGCAAAAACCCACTGTCTGATTCATCACTAGATCTCCTAAACCCCAAGTAGTAGAATTTTGAAATTTGGCATGGAGGTTTGTTTTTGGGTCTAGATGAGAGATAAGAAACACCTACCCTAAGGGAGTGAAACTACCCGTTCTATACTGTAGAAAATAAAAATACTGAGACTTAAAAAAAATATGAGAGTGCATTTGATGGGTGACTTGAAAGCACAAGAGTTTTCAAATCTATTATTGAAATTAGGAGACGGTAGAATAGAGGAGAAAGAAGAAAATAAAGATCCTGGACAATTTATGTACTTTAATAGACAACATAGTGGTATTAATGGAGGAGATATATCATGTGTCGCAGATGGCCAAGGTCATTACCTGGCTGGGATGCCTAAAGGGACCGGAAGGTGGCAGGAATAACTTCCGGGCCACGAGGGGGCAACCGCCATGGAGCAGGAGAGGACCACGGGAAAAGAGATCAAAGATTCTGACTCGTTGGGACCCGTGGCCACCGCCAGAGGGCGCTTTAAACCTTATGGGACCCGAATATAGTTACTTCCATCACACTCGGCAAGATGGCGGAGGAACCTGCCAGGCACACCCGGAGTGCTTCCGGGGCAAAGGGCAGCACTTCTGCCACACCAGGAAGTGCTGCCGGATGGACGTCATCAGTCACCTGGAGCACATCCGGGCAAGAATAAAAGGGGCCGCCTCCTTACAGTCAGGGAGCCAGAGTCGGGAGTGGGAGTAGGACAAAGCTCCCAGGAGGAGAATAAAGGCAGCCAAGGACTGAGAAAGAGTTGAATTAGTGGTGATTATTGCTATGTGCATTGTGTGCTGTGTGGAGCTGTGTTTATTAATGTTAAATAAACGTGTGGATTTTATACAGATGTGGTGGTGTCCGGGCAAGTCTCACACATGATATGGAAAACTTTCCTTTTTCCTCAAACTGTTCAGAATCTCTAGATGTGGCTTCTTCATCTGCAGAACCAATTGAGAGATGAGTTCACTGTTTTGGAAAAAAAACAAACTTTCATCTTCAGGGGGTGGGGTGGGGGTGTTTAGTGATAATTAATAAGGTCTATGGCTACAGTAACAGCACTGGCTGTTCCCTGTTGCTGGCCTGTTAAAGGGCACTGCTGCTGCACAGTTTCTGGTGTGATGACCTTCAGAAAAGCTTCCTCTGCTAGTGGTTCTGGCTATGTGAAATCTAAGAAATGATGATACATGCATTGCTCCAGGGACTGCACTTAAGTTATCAAGATCCCCACACTCTGTGCCATGTTCTCCACATCCATGGTAGACTCAGTCTGCCCAAACTGCTACTCTAATGCTACTCTAATGCAGTAGTAATGTGCTCCTGTATAGAAAGCACCAACACAAACAGCGCCTCTGCTTTCAGCTCTGCCATATACTCTGCTCTTTCCCACTCTGGTTCCAAGTGTAAGGACCTTAAAACAGATGTAGTGGGCTCACCAGGTACCATTGTCATCAAACCTTCAAACATTTACTCATGCGTCAGTTCTGCAATACCCAAATGTCAATGGCCCTCCGCAAAGATGTATGTTGCCTGCCTCACACGTTTCTTAGTAATAATGGCCAATAATTACTGAAACTGCAATTCTTTGCCCCCTATTCAAAATGAAGCCCAGTCTTAGCTTTTTCTTAGCGTGACAGCTGCCAAACCCTACAGCTGTTTCCATTATGTGCATAATTTTTCATCAAGGGGATTGAAATTTAAACAGCCAATTGAGTTTTAATTTGCATCAATAAAATATCAGGTTATTGGATTATGGGCAGCTAATACTCCATTCATTCAGTGATGGTGTCACCATGCAGTCACATTGTGAGCTTCTTTACTATAAATGCATGTCATTGTGGTTCCTCCAAAAACAAATGGAACAACAAAAGAAAGAAAATTATTTTGTTTTAGGTCAAAAGTTTGATTTTTGTGTTTTAGCATTGAGGCCTATGGGGTTCTGAATGGAGTCAAACATCCTTGTTAAATGGTGTAAGGCTTTTAGGCTCAATGAGTAGTGACTTGCCTGTACTTTTCTATTAATTATATATCTATTTTGTGTGTATATTTTTTATTTTTTGCATGTTATTTATTCATTATTATTCCTATCTAATTTTAATTAGTTTTTCTTTGCTTGTAACTGTTTCTGTGACATCTTGTAAAGCACTTTGAGCAGCATCCTGTGTATGAAAATGTGCTAGAGAAATAAATTTTGTTGGTCTGGGAAGGTGACCATCCTTCAATGAATGGTGGACAGTCTGTTTGAACATTATGAACATGTCTCACCCACAAGGAGTTGCCTTGTCTTGCCTCCCTTCCAGGAAGATAATAGTTATTCTACTAACCTCAAACAACTTTCTTTTTGTTTCTAAAGAACAGTTCACCTAAAAAGCAACAGTTGTTTTGTTTCACTTGAGCAGGCCCTCTAGCTAAACTGTTTTAAATATTGTCTGTCCTGCTAACCAACCTGCAAAGTGGCTGTTTCTGTTTTGAATATTAGTTCACACCCTATCTTGTCCTCTCATTTCATGTTCTGTCATTTTTTCTTGGTTTAAGATGCATTAACTACTAGTTTTAAATAAAATGATCTTCTGGATGCACCCTTTTCCATTGCTTTTTGCACTGATATTACCTATTCGCTACCAAGTTAACATATAGCTTAGAGGTTTTTAACCAATTAAACATTTTTCATTGCTTTTACTTATATTTTGCTTTGTTTGTAACTTTTTTGTAGCCTAGCTTTTTATTTTGCATTACATGTGTACAATATGACTGAACTGTTATGACATCACCACTTCAGTTGTAGTCTCATGAACTTAGTATGGGTACATATGCACGTGCCTGGTTGTGTTTAATATGCATGCATATTGCAGTGGCTATTCTTTTCATAAAGGAACCAGAAGCATCCAAGTTAACTGTCAGTGTTTTGATTATGTTTATGAAGTTTTTTACTCGCAAAGTTCTTAACTGTCACAACTGACAGTAGCCAGATTAAAACTCCTCTCGGAAAAGAGTAAAGGTGAGTGGAAGAGTGGTATCATTTTGTTTTTCTTTCTATGCAAACTAAAGGATTGTCACATAAAGCAGATACATTAGTACTGCTTTAGATGAGCAAGACAGTAGGAAAGAAAAAGAGATCAGAAGATGAGACGTAATCAAGAAGCCTGGCTAATTTCGTTGCCAAAATATTGGAACAATCTGTATTTAAGTTAAAATCAGATAACAAACCTTGTAGTTGGAAAATATGTAGCAATGTGTCATTCTCCAGAACTTACTAAATAAACACACAGAAACTAGAGGTTTTGAAGTTCAATCCGCAATCTCACATAATAAGGAAGTGTAAGGTGTTGATATTTATGTGGTAGCATTGATGATGACGCATGCTGGATAGCAATGGCATAGCAACTTTACACAAAGATGTTGGTCGCCCATAAGAAAACTACAAGAACATCATGGTTAAGATATGAAAAATAAATAGCCTAAGTAAAAATATTCTGTACTTCAAAACAAATGCTAGATCTGAGTTCTCCATTGTCAACAACCATGAAGAGAATCCAAATCCATCATAAAAAATGTAATAAAAAAAACACATGAAAATTTAAAAAAAGAATGCAAATCATACTAGCATTAGCTTTTTGAATTAACAAAGTTGTTAAGACAAAAGTATAAGAAACCATCAATGATGTGGCTGAATGACCACCACCCTGTAGCACTTACTTCTGCTATCAAGAAGTGCTTTGAAAAGCTAGTCATTGCACACAAAGTCCAGTCTTCTAGCTTTCTGGATCTTTAGTAATTTGTGCATCAGTCCAGCAGTTCCACTAAGAACAAAATATCATCTGCTCTCCACCTCTCCCTAACACACTTGGATAAAAGAGATACATACATCTGAATACTGTTTATAGTATTTAGTTCAGCATTTAACACAATTATTCCCCAGAAGCTAATTGTGATACAAGTGAGGCAGGGCTGAACACCTCATTCTGTAATTGGATCTTGGACTTCCTGATAGACAGGCCCCAGTCAATTTGGAATGGCCACAACACTTCCAGTTCTGAGTGCTGAAGCTCCACAAGGCTGCATGCTCAGACATCTGCTCTTCACCCTGCTGACTGATGACCACACAGCTCAAATTACATCATCAAACTTGTTTATGTCATGACTGTACCGGGATTAATAAGCAGGGATGATGCGTCAGCATACAGAGAGGAGGTGGAACAGCTGGTCATTTGGGGCAGAGACAACAATCTATGCTTCAAAATTGACAAGGCCAAAATATTAATTGTTGACTTCCGGAAAAAAATCCTTCCTTGACCACACTTCAATCTGCATTAATAGCTCAGTTATGAAGATTGTAAAGAGTGGCAAGTTCCTCAGTGTGCACATGACTGAGGACATCACATAGACTAACAATACCACTTCCTTAACTAAAAAGGCCAAGCAGAGAATACACTCTTTGAGGCATCTAAAGTGAGCAAGACCCCTGTCTCACATTCTCACCATGTTTTACAGAGACACAATTCAGAGTGTTCTGACCAGCTGCATAACAATATGGTACAGAAATTGTTGCATGTCTGACTGCAAGAAACTATAAGAAATTGTGAGGTCAACAGAGAATATTATCTCTCCCTTCTCTAGAACACATGTTCTCCAAAAGCTGTGTCTACTAGGCCTGCTGAACTGTGCAGAACCCATCACAAACCTCTCATAGGTTCTTCATTCTTTTGCCATCTGGAAAAAGATATTTAAGCATCAGAGCCATATTTGTCAGGTTATGTGATAACTTTTTCCTCATGGCTGTCAGACTCAGCAACACAATGTACCCCCAATGATCTTCCACCCCACTCTAACATCTTAGATCATGACATCAAACTCCAGTTTATGTACAAATCACTTTATCTATTACGTCAAAAGATCAGTCAGTGTACTGATCTGTGGAACTTGCTTTTAAATGAGTCTCTTTGTAATTGTGGCAGTTAATTGTATTGGAACATTGCCTATTTTAACTGCATGTTGCATGGCTGTTATATGTTTGCATACATTGTCTTGTCTTATTGTCTCTGTGTGTACACTGTTAGCCCTAAGCTTTATCTTTCCATCTTTCTGTATACTTGTATGTGTACATGAATAGCTCAGTTTACTTTGACTTATAATCGGAAACATACAGTGACCTAGCACTCTGAAACTCCAAAATGACAAAACCTGTAAAAAATAAACACACAAAATGGAAGTAAAATGACATCACCAAAATAATGGTAAAAATGTAAACAAGCAACAATGGAAAATTCTTTATGAGTTTGTCATTTTCTTAAATTATTATGATTGTTTTTTCTGAGCATGTGTTTCTTTGATGCATTTTGTTCTGTTCATGAGTTTGTTTTGCTGTATGTCTTTTGCAGAAATATGGCAGATGTGAGCTCACATAGAGCAAGTTAGGTGCTTGCATAACTCATGCGAAGCTTGACAAGTGAAATGATTCCTTGCTCCTCACTACACTAAACTACACCAAACATTTTGTTATAATTTCCCTGTCAAAATAATAAACAAGGTGACTTGGCAGCACCTCTTTTCTTGCATTTCCTAAAATTCTTAGATATTTTTTTGATCATAATCTGGTAGCTATTATTACCATCCAAAAGAAACACCTGACTGAATATATTTAAAGTCCTTTTTTTAATTAATTGCCCAGCTGATTGAGGACACTTAATTGGGAGAACACATAAACTCCACGCAAATTGGGATCATTTAGTTAGGCAGCATTCCTACAGTGCAAAAATGCAATATATATATATATTTTAGGTGCCAAGGTGGACAGGCTGGTATCCCAACTAGGAGTTAGGGTGGTTCCTTACCCAGATAGGAGGCCATAAGGGAAGGATATGGATGGACAGGAATCCTGGCTGGTGTAGTTGTAGATACCTTTCCTGGCAAGTAAGATATAATAGAAGGAGAGGAAATGACTGTCTCTTGGGGCCAAGTAGTCCCCTGATACACCAGGTGGTCACTTCCATTAGGTAGGACTCCCCTTTGTAAACCCTTCCTCAAGGTCAAGATGCCAGACTGTCCACCTTGGCACCTACAATATATATAATGCAAAGCTGGCTCGCTCGCTCACTCACTCACTCACTCACTCACTCACTCACTCACTCACTCACTCACTCACTCACTCACTCACTCACTCACTCACTCACTCACTCACTCACTCACTCACTCACTCACTCACTCACTCACTCACTCATCAACATAAACACTATTTTGCTAACTTGCATGCTCTGCAATGTGCTCAGAGCATGCTTTATGCAAACAAAGGACAAACCACTAACCAATAGAGTGGACAGATAAGTGAAAATGGAGTGGTGTCCAGGATAGGAAAAAAAGACAAGATCATGTTGTGAAATGAAAAGAAAGTTTTACAAAGCTCAAGAAGATGCAAGTTAAATGATTAGAATGCTATTTTTTTTTTTGATGTTGCTGCAAACCTAAATGAAAAGCCTCCTTAAATCTCAATCTCCTGTGTTGGTCTTAAACAGTCATTAAAGGGTAAGCCACAGAGGTTTTGTTGCAATGCTCAAAGCTACTACTTCACGCTCCTCGCTCTTCACATCAATACATCAGTATAACACATAGGGTATGGGTGCTTATGTATGTCCACTCAATGCAAGCATGCATGTACTGTATATGCACTCAGTCTGCACACATTAAAGTCAGACAACATCTAATAGTGTTAACAATATATACTTAAATTTCACATTGTTCATAGTAACTACCCATTTAATTTCAAAATAACGCACTTTCCTCTAAAAGTTTGCTCTGCAATGACCAGCAACAAAAGCCAAGTCACTAGGAAAAGCAGAAAAACACAGGAACTGATCTAATGCAGAAACTTTTACTCATGGACAATTGTATACAGCATGTTCAAAAGTAATCAGCTTTAGTGACCTAACAATTTTATTACTTGACTGACACCTTTACTCAAGGTGACTTGCAACATTTGAGATACAACTGGTTACATTTTTTGTTTGCAAACCAATTAAGAAGAAAAACATGCTTTCTTTAATGAACTTCTAGTTTTTAATTGACCGTCTTGTGGATGAATTAATGCATTCGAAGCGTCACTTGCAAAACTCCACAATTAAAAAGGTCCGCTATTTCAAATAGTTTTAAAAATACATAATTTCTCAAAGTTTTATTAATTCCACAACTGTGTACAGTACCTAAAGCTCCAAGAATGCAAGCTGCCCAAAATATGTCTGACATTACCAATGGAAGGACTAAGATACTTGATACTATATTTCCAAATTTCTTCTGAAAGGGATCAATAACAGTCACATACTTCTTCACTCTCATTGGGCCAGCAAAGAAAAATCCACCTGGTGAGAAGAAGAGTGAAAAATATATTATGAGTTTTTAGCAATGGTTGAAAGACTTATACATTTAAGCTGGGCTTGGTGAGGGGGGGCCGTATTGAAGTGTTGCATTTAGGTGGCACTGAAACAAAAGTGAAAAAGAAAATTCATAAAATGAATTATAGAGCTATGCAAATTTCACCATAATAACTGTGTTATCCACATTCTTTAATTTTACAATGCTATGCCATTACGTTTGTATGGCCAGCTAAACAAACCTTCAATCATTTGTAATTTAGCAAAGCACCAAAAATTATAGTAGAGGTCCTTTGATTTCACTCTTCATAGCATAAACACTATTTTTGTTCTTCCTCAGACCCCTTGTATTTATAACAACATAAACTTTTTATATGTATTTACTTTACCAAGAATCAGACTGATGGTGTATCCAATTGGCCCAGTGGCCCAGAGGAATCCTTTTGATGGAAGGTACACAAGTTCTGCTGTTCCAAGGATGTATCCTCCTCCAACCGAAGTGGCTAACAAAGAGTAAATAGAGAGGCCAAGTTGCTGTAATTGGTTGATAAAAAGTCATATTTAGTTAATCCTTGTTGAAAACATTTATTTTCCCAAGCATGTTGGTAAGTATATGTCAGCAGGGTTTAGAAACCAGCACCAGGTCACTGTTTGTATGGAGTCTTCACATTTGTACTGTATATGTATGAATTTTCCCTAAATATTCTAGTCTTACTCAAATATCCCAAAGACATGCATGTTAGGTAATTTGCCAGTTTTAATTTGGCTGGGTATTATACCATGCTGTATATTAGCACCAAGTGCTGCCAAGTTGGACTCTGTCCAATCATGACTCTGTATTGAAATAGGCAGATTGAACAAAGTTATTTTATGCTTTTCTAAATGTAGGTTGGCAGTAGACCAGACTCTGACTCACCTTCACTAGGCTCAAAGCAAGAATGATCCCTGGGGGAAGGATATGATACCAATCCATTGAAGGACACAAAAATGTACATTTGCCAATTAACCTAGCAACTGTGTGTTTGGGATATGGAAGGAAAACCAGAAAGCCAAAAGAAAAACTCTTGAGAACACAGAATACTGTATGTGCATATTGCACATAGACAGCATCTGGGCTGAAAGTGAAGCATCTTCCATTTAAATAAAGACAGAACGCTTTTTGAGTTGTGAAGCATGGTTTGTGAGGCAGTTTCAATTAAACATTATATCTACAGTATTAAACATTTAATCAGTACAACAGCACTTGGAACAACAACAAACATAAGATACTAGCCAACCCGCGGCATAGCATACGCCGCATAATTATGTATTGATGGGTGAACACTTCCTGAACGACACAGTTGTCCAAATGGGGTGGGTTTGAGGATATGACTGTGAGTGAATGAAAAGATAGACCTCTGGAGAGAGCAACATACAATTGTCCGTGACCAAAAGCGGGATCGTCCGTGACGATGGAGGCCACACTGGTGGAAGTTACTTCGTCGGTAGGAATAAATGTCAGTACTTGTTCATTAAGGTGTAGCAAGTCTTCGTTGTTTACGCTTAATATAGCTTGCATACTGAGTTGTTCCGGAGTCACAGTTGAGAAACACTTGTTTAATGTCTTTTAAGCACAGGGAAAAAAATGAACATGTGAAACATCCGTAATGTAATAAGCCACCAAGAAAAGTAACATTGCAACAATGCACGCTACAACCCGATCGCTGTAAACAGAAGTGAAAACAAAATCGAGCATTCTTTAACTGCCTTGTAGCGCAGTGATAGTGCTGCTGTTTTGCAGTAAGGAGACTGTGGAAGATTGTGGGTTCGGTTCCTCCCTGCGTGGATAGCGCTTTGAATACTGAGAACACTGCTATATCAATGTAATGAAGTATCTCTCGCATGCCTGTACGTGTTTGTGTGTTGCGCTCGCTGCACGTGTTCCTGCAGGCCTATGCCGCATAATTATTTATTGATGGCTGAACACTTCCGGAAAGACACAGTTGTCTAAAAGGGGTGGGTTTGAGGATACAAAAGTAAGTGAATGAAAAGATGGAACTATGGAGAGAGCAACATACAATTATTGTCCGTGACTGAAAACTGTTTTTGGCAGATACATACATATCTTTTTGAAAGTTTGGCCCTGTACCTTATTAATTGTCATCGCAAAGGCCAATCTTACAGGAAATTTTCTTCGTGTAAAAGTAAAAGGCAAATTATCCGCGACAAACAAACTGTTTTACACGTTGCATACCAACCCGCGGCGTAGTATACACCGCATAATCACACCGCTTTTTTAATGTTTTTTAAGCAGAGGGAAAAAAAATTAACATTTGCAAATCCGTAATTTAATAAACCACCAAGAAAAGTAACATTGCAACAATGCACGCTACGAACCAACATACAATCATCGTTCAGTACGCACTGCCTGCTCATGTGCCCGCCCCTAACTCCTGACCTGAGTCGCTTTTGTCTGTGCACCTCTGAGCCACGTTGTCTTTTCATTGTTCTTTGCGGTTGTGGCTGCTTTTCTATATATAATCCACCAAGTCACCCGACCACGGTAGTAGTGGGGGGGGGGGGGGGGCATACAAAGGGCAGGAACGTAATCAGTGCGAGCGTATGACCCGCACTTACTGGGTATTCCTCATTCATGGGGAACAATTTCCAGCCCCGGTCCCCATTACAAATAGGGTTCAACGGCTTACCCACGCTTGTCGGCACCGGGTAGACACACGTTGATCCATTCAGTGTAGCGTGCGTGTAGTACCGGACATCCAAGGGCATCACAGAGCTGTTAATGCTCAATCTTACGTTGCTGAAAGCCACTTGTCCCTGTAAGAAGTTGGACACTGACCGCTTGGCGATCACATAAATATTTAGCAGTAGGGAGTCGTTTTCGGAATTAACCAGACTAATTGCTCCACCAAATAAGTACGGCCATGCAACACCACACACAGAATCGAGAAAGAGCTATCAATCTGTCAATCCTCTCTGTGTCCGGGCAGGGTGAGGTTTCCCGTGTTGAGTCAAATTAAGCAAAATTTGTGTGCGGTGAGTTGTTGCGTCCGGGCACGTGAGCAGGCGCTGTGAATGCCTTGAGAGCGTGGGTGGACGCGTGCCGGGGAATAATGAGCATCTATATATCTTCTTAGATATAGACAGCGTCTGATAGTTGTGATGGTTTTACACTCCAGTACATTGCAGTGAACGCTGGTAACAGTCGAGCAGGCGGGCAGGCGTACTCGTCCCATGCTCTTAGAGTTGGTGGGCATGTCTCTCTATTGGTTCGAGGTGTTGGGCGGTGCTCTGTCGTTTGTATTCCATGGTCGGATGACTTGGTAGATTATATATGGAAATGCAGCCAAAACCGAAAAGAATAATGAAAAGTCAACGTGGCTCAGTGGTGCATGTGTACTGTAGCAGAGACGAAAGCGAGTTGGTGAGTTGTTGCATCCAGGCACATGAGTAGGCACTGTGAATGCCTTGAGAGCTTGGGTAGATGCGTGCTGGAGTTGGTGGGCGTGAGTTGGTGGGCTGGGCTTTGTGAGTTGACTGACATGGCTATTTTTTGCGTATCCCATGGTTATCTTCCGGCAGTGTGAATGCCTCGAGAGACAGGGTGTACCTGTTTGGTGAGTTGTTGCAGTTTGTGAGTTAAAAGCTGCAATGGTTTCACACGTTTGGTGAGTTGTTGCAGTGTGTGAGTTAAAAGCTGCGATGGTTTTACACGCTGGTAACAGTCAGGTGGGCAGGCAGGCGTTCTCGTCCCATGGTCTTAGAGTTGGTGGGCGTGGCTCTGTGAGTTGTCAGCGTATCCCATCGTCTTAGCGTTGGTGGGCGTGGCTATATCGTGCATATCCCATGTTTTACACGCTGCATACAGCGATTCACATCCGTGACAAACATGCCTCTTCTTAGATGGTCCTGCCGTGTCCACCCTCATTCTCGAAGCATACACACCGCCTGGTCATGCGCCCGCTCGCAAGAGCAACTCACAGAGACCAGCCCACCATCTCTAAGACCATGGCATGTAAAACAGTTTGCGATGGTGGACGTGGTCGTGCGTCGTAACCGAAAAGAATAATGAAAAGTCAACCTGGCTTAGAGGTGCATGTGGACTGTAGAAGAGACAAACACGAATGACGCCTTGTTTTGTGAATTGCTGCGTCCGAGTTGGTGGGCATGGCTCTGCGAGTTGTCATCATATCCAATGGTCTCAGAGTTGGTGGGCGTGGCTCTGTCCTGCATGCGCCATGGGTGTCATGCTCGCTGGTGGCTTAGTGAATTATATATATAGATAATAACATTCAGCATGAAAAGAGTTCCTGAAAATAATTTATTTTTTTCTTGTAAAAGTAAAAAAACATGAGTCAGCCACTGTAAATTTATTGTGTTCATACAGCTTTTGCAATATGCTGTCTTTGCAACTTTTCATAATGAACAAAATTACAAAGTACTCTGCATAGAATTCTATAGCATTGCAGTGAAATGGGAAATGCTCATTGCAGAATAAAGAAATTAAAGAAGTACTCAGGCTGTCATCATTTCATATAGTGTCTGTCATGTTAAATATTACCACAAAAAGCTTTAGAATGCTTTTCCAGTAGCCACCTTAATATAAGTGTCTGTGTATCTGTCCATGTCTCAGTCCAATTACTGTGTCTCTGCTATCCAACAGATGGTGCATCACTTACGTTAGCACTGCTTTTACAAGTCCTGTACCAAATGGGATGTAGCAGAGACGTAGCTTCAGACAGACATACTACACTATAAACATTAACAGTGAGGTTTACTTTGTTTACTTAGGTTTAAGCCCATTTTAGATGGGTAGAACATCTAGTAGACAATAAAAAGGTAGAAACTAAACAATTGTTAGCAAGGGCAGAAAAAACAAACTATAGAAACTGGTCAATCAATACTATCCTTGTATATAAGTATAACGGTGTCTTTCAAATTGCTTTCTGACAGTAATACACATTTTGAACAACAAGTTCACATAAAAGTGAAGCAATTTACATTGCAACATTTGCTCACAAACATTACAGTATGTGTTCATGTTTAACCCTATTAGTTACCTTTTAATGGTGATTTGGTAAAGGTCTTCTGGAAATAGATCTGATTTTTTATTGTAATGAAACATTTCTTATTTTTATTTTGACATTTTTTTGTTTAGATAGATAGATAGATAGATAGATAGATAGATAGATAGATAGATAGATAGATAGATAGATAGATAGATAGATAGATAGATAGATAGATAGATAGATAGATCACCACTGTTGAACCCATCTCCATCATGTGCACAGGGAATCATCATAAGTTATGTTTTATTCCAAAATTTAGTTGATACCTCCCACACAGGCAGCTCTGATCATATATACAGTATATGAGATATTGTCTCATGTATAATACTTGTGTTCCCACACTAAGAATTTCTGAGCAAAATTAAAAACTTTAGGGCACCAAGTACAATTTCAGGTTCCCATATCCCCACTTTTTGATTTGCATAACCAAAGCAATTGCAGGTTTTTCCATCACCCTTAAGGGCTCTTAATCCACCCATCCATCCATTTTCAGAACACACTTATATTAATTGAGGATTTTAGGTTTGTTAGAACGTATCCTGGCAGCATCAGGCACAGGACCAAAAATAACCCCACACAGGACATATCATACGTCATAGTCAAGCACACACAAAGCTCATAACTTCCCAAATTTGAGTCACCAGTTAACCTAACATGCACTTCTTTTTGATTTGCAAGGAATAACAGACCACTTGGGGAAAAATTATGTATGAGTATGAGCAAACTCCACACAGCACCTGAGCTTGAATTTGAACCAGTACTCTGCATGAGACCACTACACTAACCTCTGTGCCACCTTGTGACTCAATTCCAATACAGGAATAGGTTGTTTTACATAATTTGACTGCACTTCAGTTATAGATACAGGCACCTAGAAACCATTTCCTCCATTCACAGCTTTAATAATTATATTGTTTGGGTAAAGTGCTGAAGGATGAACTTAACATTGTTAAGATGTTATATAGAAAAACTAATTAATTTAGTCAGGAAGAAAAGAGAAATTGCTACTTTCTTTCTGCAGATTCATTAATACTTGAATTGCATGTACAACAATAATAAAATGAAAGGCAGAAAAATGAGAGCATATTAAACATCCTGAAGCATAATACCATTTTTGAATTCATGGGGGTTGTAGTTATTCTTGTTACATGCTCATAGAATTATACTAGTCATCATGTTAACATTTCTATTCTAGCCTCAGTGACAGAAGCCAAGCTTACCAGTCGTGGTGAAAATTCCTAGCCAGATTCCAAGATTTCTCCCTCCCAACATGGATACTTCACTCCGCTCTCCCACACATTTCTTCTCCTCCTTCTTGGATTTCTTTGTTGCCCAAATCCCAGTGATCAGAATGAGTGCATAAAACACAACCACAGCAACTAGACCAGGGATGTGAAGAGCCATCTTCAGATACTGTAGGTAAAATACACAAGTTCTGATAGGCACAGAGTACCAAATGTATATTTATCATACATTTGAATACAATGCAAATAGCAGTTATTAGAATTGTATTTCAGGGCAATGAGTCTAATTAAACTTAATTACTCATTTTAATTTAACTTACAAAGTAATTTCAAACGCTTAGAGTATTGAAACTGGAAAACGCTGTTGCAAAACTGTAGAAAAAGAAAATAACAGGCAATAAAATACTGTAGTAAAAGTGGGGTTATATTATATCCTAAAGAAGATCTCTTCAGTTTAGTTGTCTTGTTCATCTTGGTATAGAACTAGCAAATAGCTGCTACTTCATTCACCTTTCTACAGTGTCATTTGTATAAAAGACAATAAGACATGAAGCAAGAAAGCTGAATCACAGGTAAGTTTTATAATGCTTTTTCAGTGATTTTCCTTCTTTGTCTCTAATTACCTTTCCTTCCAATATCCTATGTGTCCACCCCTTAGATGAGCCCTTCAGAGAGGCTTCCTCTACACTTCTGAATTTTAAGGTTAAAGATATACTTATCTCAGAAATCTGGAGAGTTTCATTTTGGATGTTTGGGTCATCTCAGATGATCACTTGACTATGTGGCACCACAAAATGTGTTAATTTCTTCAGGGGTGTGGCAATAAAGACTTTCATGGAACATTTACAGTACTGTGCAAAAGTTTTAGGCAGGTGTGAAAAAATGCTGTAAACAAAGAATGCTTTCAGAAATATAAATAATGATTGTTTATTGTTATCAATTTACAAAACGCAAAGTGAGCGAACAAAAGAAAAATCTAAATCAAATCAATATTTGGTGTTATTACCTTTTGCCTTCAAACCAGCATCAATTCGTATAGGTACACTTGCACAAAGTCAGGGATTTTGTAGGATTATAGTCAGGTGTATGATCAACCAGTTATGCCAAACAGGTGCTAATGATCATCAATGCCACACGTAGGTTGAAACACAGTCATTAACTGAAACAGAAACAGCTGTGTAGGAGGCTTAAAACTGGGTGAGGAACAGCCAACCTCTGCTACCAAGGTGAGGTTGTGGAAGACAGTTTCATGTCATGGCAAGATTGAGCACAGCAACAAGACACAAGGTAGTTATACTGCATCAGCAAGGTCTCTCCCAGACAAAGATTTCAAAGCAGACTGGGGTTTCAAGATGTGCTGTTCAAGCTCTTTTGAAGAAGCACAAAGAAACTGGCAATGTTGAGGATCGCAGACACAGTGGTCGGCCAAGGAAACATAGTGTAGCAGATGAAAGACACATCAAGCTTATTACCCTTCGAAATCGGAAGATGTCCAGCAGTGCCATCAGCTCAGAACTGGCAGAAACCAGTGGGACCCAGGTACACCCATCTACTGTCCGAAGAAGTCTGGCCAGAAGTGGTCTTCATGGAAGAGTTGCAGCCAAAAAGCCATACCTCCGACGTGGAAACAAGGCCAAGCGACTCAAGTATGAACAAAAAAAAATAGGAACTGGGCTGCAGAAAAATGGCAGCAGGTGCTCTGGACTGATGAGTCAAAATTTGAAATATTTGGCTGTAGCAGAAGGCAGTTTGTTCATCGAAGGGCTGGAGAGCGGTACAATAATGAGTGTCTACAGGCAACAGTGAAGCATGGTGGAGGTTCCTTGAACGTTTGGGGCTGCATTTCTGCAAATGGAGTTGGAGATTTGGACAGGATTAATGGTGTTCTCAATGCTGAGAAATACAGGCAGATACTTATCCATCATGCAATACCATCAGGGAGGCGTATGATTGGCCCCAAATTTATTCTGCAGCAGGACAACGACCCCAAAAACACAGCCATTAAGAACTATCTTTAGCGTAAAGAAGAACAAGAAGTCCTGGAAGTGATGGTATGGCCCCCACAGAGCCCTGATCTCAACATCATCGAGTGTGTCTGGGATTACATGAAGAGACAGAAGGATGTGATAAAGCCTACATCCACAGAAGATCTGTGGTTAGTTCTCCAAGATGTTTGGAACAACCTACCAGCCGAGTTCCTTCAAAAACTGTGTGCAAGTGTACCTAGAAGAATTGATGCTGTTTTGAAGGCAAAGGGTGGTCCAAATATTGATTTGATTTAGATTTCTCTTTTGTTCATTCACTGCATTTTGTTGATTGATGGAAATAAACGATTAACACTTCCATTTTTGAAAGCATTCTTTGCTTACAGCATTTTTTCACACCTGCCTAAAACTTTTGCACAGTACTCTATATAAACCCATAATTTACAGAAATTACTTGACTTGCTAATCATTATCAGTATGTGGCTAGTATAGTGCTGAAGCTTTCTCCCATGAGTTTTTACTGATTTACTGTTTCGAGTCAGCAATTGGGTCTACCACACCTCTGATTTATGTGTATATGGTTGAGTTAGCCTTACGTTATATCTCACACTGAGCAACTGGGCCACTGAATGTATTTACAGCTTATGAACTTCTCAAATTATTTGAAAATCACATCATATAAATAAACAGTTACATAGCTAAAATATTCTGTACAGGTGTAAAAGCATTTTTTATTAATTGTTCTGCTGCTAACACAACCTTCTGCAGGTTAAATTTATTTTGTTTTTGTTTTTGATAATTTGTAAACATTTACGCCATGTTATAGTGTGAGTTCTACGCACGGCATTATACATGAGGCCCCTGGACAGAACATAAAACTAAATATCCACTGAATAAATTAGGTGAGAGCCGAAAAAGGTGAAAATACTCTGTGATATCAAAAAGTAAAGACAAAAGTAGCCAAATGCTGAAGTGAATAATAATGCAGATATACATGTAAGTATCAAAAATGCAAAGCTTTAAGACAAAATCCACAAAAAAGCACTCAAATCAAAAATAAGAAATACCTAGTACTGTAATCAAGTGGGAAGCTCACTAAAGGTTTCACAAGGCTAAAAGCATAATGTTGGAGAAAAGAATGAAAGTTAATTTCCCTATTTTTTCCCCTGCTCCCAACTGTCATGACCTAGACCTTACTATATATTTTTACGGCCTTTTCCATGGCCTCTAAAAATAATAGAGGTATTGTTTTGGGGTATTTAGAGGTCAAAATATATAATGGTCAGGGCAGTTTCTTTGATTTAGGAAGTTTTGAAGGCATTATTTTTTTTAAATACATCTTCCCAAAGTGCTATTTTTTTGTTATGGGAGCTACCATTGTTTGTTCATTGTGGTACAGGTTTGCCAAGTTGTTGCTGGGAAGGACAATGTGTGACACATTACCACAATGCATTAAGGTCATGATGGCACTGAGCAAAGGGCAGAAAACAGCACTGGGCAAGGTACCAGTCAATCAGAGGGCTCACATATAAACACCCCGGAGTCAATTTGGATTTACAAGTTAACCAAACACACAAATCTTTGGGCCAATACACAAAAAGGTAAAAAGTACAAACTGCACACGAACAACAAACAAGCACAGCATTTGAACCCAGGAGACTGGATCTATGAGGTACTAGTCACTACTCCACTGTTCTGCCCAGATATAATTTTACAGGTACTGAAATCGTTTCCAGTTTTACATATTATTTTTGAATATGTTTCTAAGTACTGTATTCCAAAACAGTTTTGCATTTTTACCTGTAGGTTTTATGGTTCTCAATTAGATCACAAATAGAGTTTGCATTTCTTTTAACACTGACACCCATTATTTCATCAGTCTATACTCACACATGCATGACCTCACTCATACTCATCAGCTAAAGATTCAACAACTGATAATTATATATTTGTTGTAATATAATTTAACTGATGTAAAGTAAATTGTGCGTGCAAGAGACTAAATGGAAGGGGAGTAAGGCCAGGTGGATCGGAGGGGGATTCAAATTGTTCTATCATGGTGTGGATGGGAGGAGAAATGGAGTAGGGTTTATTCTGAAGGAACAATATGTCAAGAGTATTTTGGAGGTGAAAAGAGTGTCAAACAGAGTAATGATTATGAAGCTGGAAATTGGAGGTGTGATGATGAATGTTGTTGGTGCATATGCCTCGCAAGTTGGGTGTGCAATGGATGAGAAAGAAGATTTTTGGAGTGAGTTGGATGAAGTGATGAACAGTGTACCCAAGGGGCAGAAAGTGGTGATTGGAGCAGATTTCAATGGACATGTTGGTGAAGGGAACAGAGGAGACGAGGAGGTGATGGGTAGGTATAGTGTCAAGGAGAGGAATGAAGAAGGTCAGATGATAGTGGATTTTGCCAAAAGGATGAACATGGCTGTGGTGAATACGTATTTTAAGAAGAGGGAGGAACATAGGATGACGTACAAAAGTGAAGGAAGATGTACACAGGTAGAATACATCCTGTGCAGAAGAGCCAATCTGAAGGAGACTGAAGACTGCAAAGTGCTGGCAGGGGAAAGGGTAGTTAAGCAGCATAGAATGGTGGTCTGTAGGATGATGTTGGAGATCAAGAAGAGGAAGAGAGTGAGGGCAGACCCTAGGATCATATGGTGGAAGTTGAAAAAGGAAGACTGCAAGGTTGAGTTTAGGGAGGAGGTAAGACAGGCAATGGGTGGCAGTGAAGAGTTACCAGACAGTTGGGATGGATAATATTAGAAATGAGTACATTAAAGGGTCAGCTCAAGTTGAACGGTTGGGAGACAAAGTCAGAGAAGCGAGATTGTGTTGGTTTGGACATGTGCAGAGGAGAGATGCTGAGTATATTGGGAGAAGGATGTTAAGGATAGAGCTACCAGGGAAGAGGAAAAGAGGAAGGCCTAAGAGGAGGTTTATGGATGTGGTGAGAGAAGACATGCAGGTGATGGGTGTAACAGAGCAAGATGTAGAGGACAGGAAGATATGGAAGAAGATGATCCACTGTGGCAACCCTTAACAGGAGCAGCCAAAAGAAGGAGAAGAAAGTAATTTCTAGGCATGTCCTATATTATCTGTATTTAAAATCTAACGTCTGTCTGTCTGTCTGTCTGTCTGTCTGTATGTATGTATGTATGTATGTATGTATGTATGTATGTATGTATGTTCGCTTTTCACAAGAGAACTACTTAACAGATTTAGCTGGGTTTTTTTCTATAATTTGCTTGAACATTCCTGTTGGTTTTGTGACATCTCTTATTGTGCTATGTATCATAGTACCGATTTATTTGCGCAAATCCGAGGGAAATGCAGCGGGCCAAGGGGAGAGTGATGGGGACCTCCTTACTCCCACGTCAGCCTCGGGGAGTACCTTACCTCCATTTAGTTAGTGAACAAGAGAACTACTTAACGGATTTAGATCTGTTTTTTTTCTATAATTTGCTTGAACATTCCGGTTGATTTTGCAAATTTTCTCTTTGTGCTATGTATCATAGTTTGCTTGAAGGAGCGATATATTCACGCTAATCCGAGACAGAGGCTGCGGGCTGAGTAGAGGGGGAAGTGTGACGTCAGGATTGGAGAGCCGGGCAGGGCCCTCCTCATTGTCCTGATTCACTACTACATGGGCAGAGCCATGGGGGATGGCTAGTTGTTAATATCTTTAACAATTTAAGGAAGGGGGCAGCATGGTGGTGCAGTAGTAGTGCCGTGCCCACACAGCAAGGTGATCAGGGTTCGTGTCCCAGGTGCTACCTGCATGGAGTTTACATGTTATTCCCATGTCAGCCTCAGCTTCCTCCAAGTGTTCTGGCCTCTACTGTCCAAAGACACTAAATTGGCCATAGAGTGTGTGTTTGCCCTGTGAAGGGTTGGCGCTATGTCCAGGATTTTTTCCTCCCTTGCACCCTATCTAGCTAGGATAGGCTTCAGCCAACATCCCCTGCATGACTGATCTGGAATAAGTAGTTGAGAAAATCACATGACGTGTCAGGAAGATTAGCTTCTGTACTCCATGAGTGCTGCGTTCATTAACTCAGTCAGTTAAAATTTACTTTGGACTCAATTGAGAAAGAAAACCTAATCACAAGGCACTTTTTAAGGAAACAGTATATTAATAAAAGAAATATACACTTTATGTACAGACTTCATGAATGCACATACACACGTATACTTACATATATTAAGAAAGAGAAAAATTGAGAGATGGGAGGCACTTCTTTGTGCCACTTTCTTTGTTTAGAATAAAATTGCCAAGGCAATGTTTATAAAAAATATTTAATGTCTTATATAAAATAGACAAAGGGGTGGTATGAATAATAAGATAACCCAAGTATCAAAAGAAAACACTGAAAGAAATCTCGGGAGCAAGCTGTGTGGTCTTTGGACTCAGCCTGCCAGATGAGGTGGCTGATTCTCTCCTACTCACAGTCCTAGTATTTAATGCAAAGTGCCTAAACTCTCTGAACACTTCTTCAATTTTCCTTCCAAATGCTTTCTTGTTCTGCTTCCAGCTATGGCTGTGGTCCAGTTTGAGCTCATGCCATTTCACCTTCTGACTCTAAACTCAGTTGGCCCAAAAAAAAAAAAAAACACAAGCAGCTTTATAACTTGTCTTTGTCAGGGTTATATATTTTTATTATAATATTAACATATTATTAATCATTTCAATTCATTTACTTTTGTGTTTGTACAATAATAATTTTTATTTCTAAAATTTATTTAATATATTAATTTTGCTGCCATTTTGGCTGAAAGAATGCATTGTGTTGCTGTGCATGTAAGGCACTTGCATCATTGTGTTGTCATGTTTGCATTAAAGAAGATCTCCTTGTACATCAAGTTATACTGAAACTTTAAAATTAAAATCTTTAAAGGAAAAACTTTACAAAGAGCTTAATTTGAGCAATGCTGGGGGGGGGGGGGGGGGTCAAAAATTCTTGGAATCGGTCAAAAGTGCAAGAGTATGGTGTAGTTATTGACTGTGGTGTCTGGTATCGTGTGCCTACAAGTTTTGAAGCATCCACAGGAAATCATCAAAAAAAAATTCAGGAGCAGTGTCACAATCAAAACTGCATTTTGCACTATTACACTGCATCTGCACACACATCTTTGCCAGACAGAGTTTTTGATCGAAAACAATGCCTTTGTTACTTTGAACTTTTGATATTTCATTTTGACTTTGACCTCTGACATGATCTTTCTACTTAAACAAGCACTATAACTTCTGCTGTACCAGCCTTTGCTCTGGTTTTTGACTATTCTTTAAGTCATCCTTCAAGTTCTGACATTGTTTCTAATCATGAAACTCTGAATCTGCTTAGGGGGTAATCCCCAGAACTACCTATGGAGTCACTGGATTTCCTACCTGGCCTTCTTCTGGCGGTCCCAGGTCTTCCCTGCATCCTTCAGCCCTAAAATACACTTAAAGAGCAAGTTGGTATTGTTCACTTTAGTTGTTCCTCCCAACAAGCCATATAACTCCACCTATACTATGAGAAGATCCCATTCATATTAAGTGTCCCATAAATATCCTGAAAGTGCCAAAAGTAAAATAATTCAGGGAAATAATGCAAAGTGATCTAATGGGGAAAAGATATGCCTCTGCTGTCTCTTTTTGAAGACAGGGGGCCTACAGTTCAACAAAGATGTCTTGCTGGTAACTTGGAACAGAGGCTTATGAGTTCAAGAATACATGACATCTTCAAAGGGAAATCTGGTGGATCATTCCTGACTGTACAAGATGCTTTAGACACTGGCCAGAAAGTCCTAGCTATGGAATTTATCTTGTCATCAACCATAATCAGGCATTTATTATGATATAATTTAGGTAAAATTGACATTTTTCAAAGCTTCTATGCTTTTGTTAATGTTTTTATATATAAAACATCTGGTTTATTTTGCAGTGAATGGGCAAGTAATGGGATTCTTCAGTAAATAAATAGTTTATCTCTTAAATAGTACCTACATGGACTAACATGATAATGGAATTTAGTACTTCACCTTCTCTGGATGAACTTATTGTGTGAACCATTACCTATTAACTACCATAGCAAAAATAAAGTGGTACAAAATCAGTCAGAATCTTGTACTAAGACACGCAAACATTTGATCTAGTGGCATGTAATGAATTATTATTATTATTATTATAATTATTATTATTACAACATTCATCCCTAAAAATCCTGGGTTATCCATCTGCAGTTTACAATATACATAGTTTACGGTATACTGTATAGTATAGGGCGGCACGGTGGCGCAGTGGGTAGCGCTGCTGCCTCGCAGTTGGGAGATCTGGGGACCTGGGTTCGATTCCCGGGTCCTCCCTGCGTGGAGTTTGCATGTTCTCCCCGTGTCTGTGTGGGTTTCCTCCGGGCGCTCCGGTTTCCTCCCACAGTCCAAAGACATGCAGGTTAGGTGGATTGGCGATTCTAAATTGGCCCTAGTGTGTGCTTGGTGTGTGGGTGTGTTTGTGTGTGTCCTGCGGTGGGTTGGCACCCTGCCCAGGATTGTTTCCTGCCTTGTGCCCTGTGTTGGCTGGGATTGGCTCCAGCAGACCCCCGTGACCCTGTGTTCGGATTCAGCGGGTTGGAAAATGGATGGATGGATGTATAGTATAGACCAGGGATGGGCAATGTTGGTCCTGGAGAGCCACAGTGGTTAAAGGTTTTCATTCCAACCCAATTGCTTAATTAGAAACCAAACCTTGCCAATCTCACACCTTATTTAATTTTATGGCTTGTTAGTCTGCAATGCAAGGTTCTTATATCATAGATTTTTTCCTTTCCAAAGATATCATCCAAATGATACGAAGCCTTAAACGGATAATTTTCAGTCTGTCACATTTTTCTATTAAGTGTTTCATTAAATCAAAAAGTGCATGATGAACACACACATATGTAAATGGAAACAAGCTAGATGGAGAACTGCTGGCTGCTCTGTCATTTACATCGTATTGCTAATAAGGAGCAATTAAAACAGTGAATGCAGCTGTTTAAGATAGAAATAAGCAAGTAAGGTTGGGGACCCTTAACGAGCAAGACCACTAAAATGAAGAATCAAAATGTCACTTAAGCAATAAGTGCTTCATCAGCATTAATTGACTTCTCATTGAGAAGGTGGGTTGGAAGAAAATCCTGCAGCCGCCGCGGCTCTCCAGGACTGACATTGCCCACCCCGGTATAGATCAAAGCCCCCAAGCAGCATACATGTATTAGTGCCCATCTACCATCATTCAACTTCACTGTGTCAGTGAGGGACCTTGTTTGCTGAAGGGCCCTAAGCCCACTCTTGACAAGGAATGACCTGGGTGAAAACCATTCATTCAGTGATTCATTTTTAATTCACTATCCTAAAACAGCATTGAAATAACACTTAGGCCAAACTAAGAATTAAGTGCAAATGTGACTACAGTATTACCAACGTAATAGCCCTATTACTGACCATTACGGTAACGTTATTTCATGGCAGAATACCTTCCTTTACGAAAAAGTATTAAGTTGATTACATTTTGCATTGTTTTTAATATTTTTATTATCAGTGCCACGTACAGAAGTACCAATATTTAGTGGTGATCCTCTGACATATACAGTTAGGTCCATAAATATTTGGACAGAGACAACTTTTTTCTAATTTTAGTTCTGTACATTACCACAATGAATTTTAAATGTAACAACTCCGATGCAGTTGAAGTGCAGACTTTCAGCTTTAATTCAGTGGGGTGAACAAAACGATTGCATAAAAATGTGAGGCAACTAAAGCTTTTTCTTAACACAATCCCTTCATTTCAGGGGCTCAAAAGTAATTGGACAAATTAAATAACTGGAAATAGAATGTTAATTTCTAATACTTGGTTGAAAACCCTTTGTACAGAGCCAAAATTAGAAAAAAGTTGTCTCTGTCCAAAAATGTATGGACCTAACTGTACATCATTCATTAGAGCCTTCGATTATGCTATAATATAGACAATGTGTTTGAAAATGAACAAGATAAACTGCATTTTCTAGAACAGTACACTAGAGGTCGTCCCCATGAGCTCATCCAGTCTTGTCTCGGACTTACGCCAGATTTTCATTTATGTATTGTTTAAATGTTTAATTCTAATATTCGTTTTTATGTCTCATAGTTATTTCTATTTTAGGTTTTTTTTTTTGGCATTTTTATTAGCCGAAAGAAGAAGAAGAAGACTGACCATTACGGTAACGGGCTGAACAATAGTATTCGTTCAAAATCAAGCTACTAACGTTTCGTATCGTGTTGCAGGCGTAATCTATTCAACCTCCAAAAGATAGATGGCAGTATTACGATGTAGTTGACCCGGAAAGATTTGTAGGCGTGTATTAGTTTATTTATCCGGTCGAGGGCAGCGGCAATTGGTGTTTGCTGCGGTTTATCTTTTTTATGCGAGTTCCTCTCTTGCTTGTTTGTAGAAAAGCAGCACGTTTACGGAGTGATCTATCAGTATTGTTTATTTCCCAAACTACTAGAATGGCGGACGAAGATGATGATGGAGGAGTGAGTAGGCACTAATTATTACCGAGTCGATTTGCTTTATTTTTTGTCTGTTCGATAATGCGTTGCTGATTCCGTTTTGATTGAAGAACTGTAGTTATGTCTAGCGGGCAAGTTTCAGCGAGTGTGTTTTGATCAGGCAAAAATAAACGGTTAAAAATCAAACGCTAAGAAAAAGACTATTGTCTTGAAAAGTGGAAGACTTAATACTTTTCATTTCAAACATGATGCAATCTTCTAACTAATCTCACGAATTTATGTTGAAAAATTACCGTATCATGGCTGCAGTTTTGTGTCTTGCGTCTTTTACATCCAAATGCTAGTTCTTCGGAAACCAAATGTTTCTGTTAGTTTCCAAAATGTGTTAATAGTGGGTTTAAATATTATATATGTGTGCGTCAGAAAACACACTGTACACACACGCTTTCATTTGCTAGTATGTGAGTGTGTTCAGTTATAAGCAGGTCCTAAGCTACCAAGTGAAACTCCTGTGCATAAAGTATTGGCGAAGAAAACTGATTCTGATTCACATTAGTACCATACAGGTTCTTTCTCGGCGTTAAGAAGCAAAAAAGGTGGGAATTGCTTACATCCAATAATGTTTTTTTAACATTATTATGTTGACGAAGCGGATGATGTTTAGTTTCAAAATACATAAAACATGTATCGGTATCAGTCATGGCTGTCATGCACACTACCAGTCAAAACTTTTAGAGCACCTCAGTTTTTCTTCAAATTTAAACAGTTAAAATGCGATGAATGACCAAAAATGGTGAAAAGGTAAGCAATAAACTGCCATAGGGTTAAATGTAAAGTTTAATTAAGCAAAAATGGAAAAAAGGGAATTTTAGAATATTATAAATGGAATAGCTAATGGGTTACAACCTACAAATGTTCTGCAGCAAATAAAGTAAATTAAGCCTTGCAAGTTGAAGCAGAAAATGTGCACAGGTGTCCCAACTTCTGTTGATTACTTAAAAACCCGTGTCAGGAACAGGCTGCCTTACTACACCATCTGAAGTACTACTTGGACAATATTCCAGTGATAATGGCACAAAAACGGCAGTTAACAAATTAAATGAGACAAAGCGTTATTATCCTTAGAAGTGTTGGCCTTTCATTAAGAGAAATTGCAAAAAAAAAAAAATCAAACTGTCAGTGAGTACAATATTTTACACAATCTAAATGGCAGTTGGAAACTAGAAGAAGCTGTGACAGGAAGAGATCTGGCAGATCCAAAGTCACAACCCAATCAGCAGACAAGTTTCTGAGGGTCACCAGCTTGTGTGATAGGAGCCTCGCAGCACAACAGCTTCAAGCACAGCTTAACAGTGGTCAAAAAAAACAAGTCTCAGTTTCTACTGTGCAGAGGAGACTTTGTGTGGCAAGTTTGAAAGTGTGAGTGGCAGGAAGAAAGCCATTCCTTAAAGGACAAGATAGGGTCTTGAAATACCATCTGTGGACTACTGCAGACTGGAAGAAAGTCTTATGGATCAAAATATGAAATTTTTGGTTCATCACACAGGGTGCTTGTATGCCATTGAGTTGGTGAAAGGATGGTTCCTCTGTGTGTAACACCAGCTGTCAAACATGGAGGAGGAAGTGTGATGATCTGGGGCTTCTTTGTTGGAGGCAGAGTTGGTGACTTGCACAGAGTGATTAATTCTGAATCAAAAGGGTTACCACAGTTTGACTGTTATATCAGCAAAAGGTGGCAACTTTGATGAATGAAACATTTGAATACAATTCTGCACACTTTAATATACGACATAAGGCTTCTATGTATCTGGTTATGGAGGAGCATAGGGCAAAAAAGTTATTTAAAGGGATAAACAGGAGGGAAAAAAATTGGTTTCAGAATCAGCCGATCAAGTAACATGAAATCGATGATCAGTATTTGACTTAAAAAACTAGATTGGAGCATCCCTAACACTTTTCCCTTGTCTTGCTTAGTCTTTATAATCAAGTGGATTAGATCTTGGTGTCAAAAATGTAATGCACAATTTGGTTGGAGATCGTGTAGGAAAGACTTTATTTTTTTGGTTCTTGCTATTCATATGTTCTAGATGATGTCAGATGAATAATTCAACTGTTGTAAACATTCACTTTTGTCAGTTTTGTTAAACCTGTTATACGGCTTTCACTGCATCTCTGGACCCAAAATTAACTTGAATAAAACAGAGATTACTTTTCTCAGTGAGTTGGCTTCGATGACAGACTACTCAAAATAATTGTTCACTGACTGCCTTGCAACTGTTTCAATATCAAACATTTAAAATTACAAGAAACCTTAATGATCTGTCAGAATTTAATGTTTGCAATTTGAAGGAAGCAACAAACAAAATGTTAAAACATATCCTTATCTCCCTTTAGCTAAGAAAATTATTGTAATTAGTTTTAATATTTAATTTTAATATTAAATATTTAATTTTAATATTGTCAAAATAAATAACTTTCCAAATTACCTGTTTCTTTTTCAGAGTACAGTGATCCCTCGCTATATCGCGCTTCGCCTTTCGCGGCTTCACTCCATCGCGGATTTTATATGTAAGCATATTTAAATATATATCGCGGATTTTTTGCTGGTTCGCGGATTTCTGCGGACAATGGGTCTTTTAATTTCTGGTACATGCTTCTTCAGTTGGTTTGCCCAGTTGATTTCATACAAGGGACGCTATTGGCAGATGGCTGAGAAGCTAGATTGCTTACTTTTCTCTGTCTCTCTTGCGCTGACTTTCTCTGATCCTGACGTATGGGGATTGAGCAGGGGTGCTGTTCGCACACCTAGACGATACGGACGCTCGTCTAAAAATGCTGAAAGATTATCTTCACGTTGCTATCTTTTGTGCAGCTGCTTCCTGAAACGACATGCTGCACGGTGCTTCGCATACTTAAAAGCTCGAAGGGCACGTATTGATTTTTGACTGAAAAACAAACTCTGTCTCTCTCTCTCTCTCTCTCTCTCTCTCCCTGCTCCTGACAGAGGGGGTGTGAGCTGCCGCCTTCAACAGCTTTGTGCCGCGGTGCTTCGCATACTTAAAAGCCAAACAGCCCTATTGATTTGTTTGCTAGAGATTGTTTTCTCTATCTATGTGACATTCTGTGCTCCTGACACGCACTCCTTTGAAGAGGAAGATATGTTTGCATTCTTTTAATTGTGAGACAGAACTGTCATCTCTGTCTTGTCATGGAGCACAGTTTAAACTTTTGAAAAAGAGACAAATGTTTGTTTGCAGTGTTTGAATAACGTTCCTGTCTCTCTACAACCTCCTGTGTTTCTGCGCAAATCTGTGACCCAAGCATGACAATATAAAAATAACCATATAAACATATGGTTTCTACTTCGCGGATTTTCTTATTCCGCGGGTGGCTCTGGAACGCAACCCCCGCGATGGAGGAGGGATTACTGTACTTCTTTATATACATCAACAAATACTTTTATTTATTCATTTTTTTATTTTCCTTTAAAAAATTAGGTACAATGCAATGCAGATGTATTCATCTGTAACAAAAAAGGGCCACATATTTAGTTGATAACTCTGCATAGATCTAAAACAGTCGATAATATGACATTACCCAACTTCTAGTTTTACTACTATTTTCACATTTTAAAACCCTAAAAGAATCAGAGGTCAATTAAATCACACTTGACTAGTTACCTATGGAAATTAAATGTTACACTCTTCTCTCTATGCTTTGCTGTGAACTCCAGTAATCACTATCACTAAATTAGTATTTATTAGGTGGTGCATCATTAGCTCAGGGCGGCACTGCTGCTTTGCAGTAAGGAGACAGGGGTTCATGTCCCCAGGTTTTCCCTATTTAGATTTTGCATGTTCTTGTCTTGCCTATGTAGATTTTCCTCCCTTAATCCAAAGATGTGCAGGTTAAGTGAGTTAGTTTTGCTAATTTGGCTCAGTCCAGGTGTTGTTCCTGCCTTTCTCCTTACAATTGTCAGGATAGGTCCCAGCTGTTCCATGACCCTGCCCTGGATAAACAGATTATGAAGATGAATCGATTGTTAGCTAAAAATATTGGTACTAATGTTGAAAATAGTGTAAGGCTGAGATACTATTATTTAAGGAATACTCCATCCAAAAATGATATTTTTTTATATGTTCCTTACCACATGTGGTTCTTGGTGAAGCAGAAGTTTTTAATCTCATGTTTTAACTGAGAATGGACATAACAATATTTCTGATAGAATTGTAGCCTCTGGAAACCAATACTGAATAGCAAACAATATCAAAAATGTCCATGAAAGAACTTCTGTTTACTCATGTCATACAATCCACATTTCAGGTCATCCAGTTATATGCTAACAACATGCAAAACACATATATTTGCTAAAATATTGTTAAATACTTAAGGAAAATCAGTGTACAGTGATCCCTCGCTATATCGCGCTTCGCCTTTCGCGGCTTCAGTCCATCGCGGATTTTATATGTAAGCATATTTAAATATATATCGCTGATTTTTTGCTGGTTCGCGGATTTCTGCGGACAATGGGTCTTTTAATTTCTGGTACATGCTTCCTCAGTTGGTTTGCCCAGTTGATTTCATACAAGGGACGCTATTGGCAGATGGCTGAGAAGCTAGATTGCTTACTCTTCTCTCTCTCTCTTGCGCTGACTTTCTCTGATCCTGACGTATGGGGATTGAGCAGGGGGGCTGTTCGCACACCTAGACGATACGGACGCTCGTCTGAAAATGCTGAAAGATTATCTTCACGTTGCTATCTTTTGTGCAGGTGCTTCCTGAAACGACATGCTGCACGGTGCTTCGCATACTTAAAAGCTCGAAGGGCACGTATTGATTTTTGACTGAAAAACAAACTCTGTCTCTCTCTCTCTCTCTCTCTCTCTCTCTCTCTCTCTCTCTCTCTCTCCCTCCCTCCCTGCTCCTGACGGAGGGGGTGTGAGCTGCTGCCTTCAACAGCTTTGTGCCGCGGTGCTTCGCATACTTAAAAGCCAAACAGCCCTATTGATTTGTTTGCTAGAGATTGTTTTCTCTATCTATGTGACATTCTGTGCTCCTGACACGCACTCCTTTGAAGAGGAAGATATGTTTGCATTCTTTTAATTGTGAGACAGAACTGTCATCTCTGTCTTGTCATGGAGCACAGTTTAAACTTTTGAAAAAGAGACAAATGTTTGTTTGCAGTGTTTGAATAACGTTCCTGTCTCTCTACAACCTCCTGTGTTTCTGCGCAAATCTGTGACCCAAGCATGACAATATAAAAATAACCATATAAACATATGGTTTCTACTTTGCGGATTTTCTTATTTCGCGGGTGGCTCTGGAACGCAACACCCGCGATGGAGGAGGGATTACTGTAGTACATGAACAGGAAACACGTTCTAACAGAGTTGGGCATTTGTGACAAAGTTTTATTGGTTCACTCTTGGATCCTTTATTTAATAATAGATTTCGGTTGAAGACCTGAAAATATTCAGTGTCAAATATTTGCAAAAGGAAAGGAAATCAAGAAAGGGGAATATTTTTTTTCATGTCACTGTAATAATAAAGCTTACCAGTGTTTCAGTTACATTTTGTTTTTAAGACAGTGTATTATTTGTATGATTGGTGCTTCTTTTGAAAGGAATATTGTATTTGTATTTATTTTATTTGAGTTATTGTATACGTGCATAAAAACAAAGTTATTTTTTCTACAATCTGCAGTTTGAAGAAGATATTGAAGAGGTGGGAGGTGGCATTGATGGAGGACAAGGAAAAAGAAAACGATTCTTCTCTAAAGAATGTAAGATTGTTTAGGTTGTCACTTTAGAATGAAACAATGGAACTGGGATTAAAAAATTATACAAAGTTTTTTTTTTTTTAAGTTCACTTTTTGTCATACTGCATTCACTAATTTTTAGTAAAGAATGTTATTTGTGTTTCAGGTAACAGTAGTAGTTTAAACAGACAGACTGTGAAACATTATTCACCATAATACCTTTAACCTTTTTTTTACCTGCCCATTGTATGCAGTATAAAATAATCATTGACTGTGTGTTTTTGGTTTTATACTAATCATAAAAAGATTAACAGCAACCATTAATAAAATTAGCTTTCCCTACCAGTAATTATCTCCTGCCACTCACATTCTTTTTCTATACCATAAATACTCCCTACTTATTGTCTCCAGACTCCCTACTCAAAACTTCAGTTCGCCTCACCTTCCCTTTTCTCCTAACTTCTCCTGTCACTCATCTTCTAAGAGGCCTGTCCACCCCTTACTTTCACCCAGTTCTATCACTTACACAGCATTCCACCCTTTCTGCTCCCACAAAGCGCATCACAAGCTACATCACAATATATTAACAAAATATAATACAACAGAATATAAAAAGAAAATTACAATGCAGAGTAACATTAATACAGAATAACATTACCGTCCATGGCTTCCATTTTTGATGCGGTCTCTGAACACCTCAGAATTCATTTGGCTGCTTCTGTCCTGTGTCACATCATCAATAAACACTAGTGTCCCAGTGCCACTGGCAGCCATGCACGCCCAAGCCATCACACTGCCTCCACCATATTTTACACATGATGTGGTATGCTTAGGATAATGAGCTGTTCCACGCCTTCGCCATACTTTTTTCTTGCCATCATTCTGGTGGAGGTTGATCTTGGTTTCATCTGTCCAGAGAATGTTTTTCCAGAACTGTGCTGGCTTTTTTAGATGTTCTTTAGCAAAGTCCAATCTAGCCTTTCTATTCTTGAGGCTTATGAGTGGCTTGCACCTTGCAGTGCACCCTCTGTATTTACTGTCATGCAGTCTTCTCTTTATGGTAGACTTGGATATTGATACGCCTACCCCCTGGAGAGTGTTGTTCACTTGGTTGGCTGTTGTGAAGGGGTTTCTCTTCACCATGGAAATGATTCTGCGATCATCCACCACTGTTGTCTTCCGTGGACGTCCAGGTCTTTTTGCATTGCTGAGTTCACCAGTACTTGGTTTCTTTCTCAGGATCTACCAAACTGTAGATTTTGCCACTCATAATGTTGTAGCAACTTCTCGGATGGGTTTTTTTTCTGTTTTCGCAGCTTAAGGATGGCTTCTTTCACCTGCATGGAGAGCTCCTTTGACTGCATGTTGTCTGTTCACAGCAAAATCTTCCACATGCAAGCACCACACCTCAAATCAACTCCAGGCCTTTTATCTGCTTAATTGATAATGACATAACAACGGACTTGCCCACACCTGCCCATGAAATAGCCTTTGAGTCAATTGTCCAATTACTTTTGAGCCCCTGAAATGAAGGGATTGTGTTAAAAAAATGCTTTAGTTGCCTCACATTTTTATGCAATTGTTTTGTTCACCCCACTGAATTAAAGCTGAAAGTCTGCACTTCAACTGCATCTGAGTTGTTTCATTTAAAATTCATTGTGGTAATGTACAGAACCAAAATTAGAAAAAAGTTGTCTCTGTCCAAATATGTATGGACATAACTGTACCTGGCAAAGCAGAACTTTTAACGTGGCATATCACATTTCATTATTTTTGGATTTCTTACATAAACATGTAATTTGTCCAAAGGTGTATGCATTTTCACCATTGTAGCTTTCAGAAAGACCCATTGAAGTACTGTGATTAGTTTGAAAATTGCAGAAACATTTTGATATTCTGGAGTGGTGATGTGGCAGTGTGGTCAGCTTCATTACCTCACAGGTCCAGGGGCCTCTGCTTACCTTCCAGGTTACAGTCTCTGTGAAACCTGAAAATGTTCACAATAGTCCCTGTGACATGCATGCAAGGTAAGGTAAATGGGCCTGTTATGAGTGAGTATTAGTTTGTAGGTGCAGATCAGATTTTCTCTACTCTGTCCAGTTATGTAATATTGACCTTCTGTCTATTTAGTTTCTATCATACTTATCCATTTTATGGTTATAGAGCCATTCATTCATGCCTCTCAGCTCAGTTTAAATAATGCAGGAATCAAAAATAAACCAAAAGAAAAAATCGGGTAACAAAACAATTTTCTGAAAATTGACCAGGCAAACATACTGTATATATGTTTAAGCTGAGTGACATGACTTATAATGTACAATAAATGTACCCCACTTGTAAAAATACATGTAAAATATTCATAAATTAGTGAAAAATTCTTGTTTATACTCCCTACAGTGCGGTGTATGATGTATGGTTTTGGTGATGATCAAAACCCCTACACGGAATCTGTGGATATTCTGGAGGACCTTGTAATAGAATTTATCACAGAGATGGTAAGTTTGCTTAATTGCAGCAGGTTATTGTAATGTTAACAAGTTAAGTTGTCACATTTAATTGATAAATGCCTCTTTAAGATTTCATGTCTAATGATCAGTAGATATTAAATTTTGCATTATGATACAGTGCAGAATTTGATTTACGTAGTCATTTCCAGTGTGCTTACATGTTGCTTGCTGTATGCTGTGTGTATAATATTTTCTATCATTTATTCTGATATTTTTTACCAAATGTGCATTGACTGTTCTTCCTATTTTAGATATACTGTACTTAGTTAGTTCCTTACAGCATAAGTGAAGATTTTTTAATCTGTCTAACCATTCATGTCCTGAACTGGCTTAATCCAGTTATAAGTTTTTTATAAATGGTTTGTGCTGAGAGTATTTGTTTGGTTTTGCTTTTTTTTTTTGCTAATTATATTAGAAATAATGTGTAAAAGCAAAAGAACAGGTGGAGGATTGCTCAATAATAAGATAGATAGATAGATAGATCTTTATTGTCATTGTCACTTTTACAAAGGAACAACGAAATTGAAGAAATTGCGTGTCAAAATGGTATATCCTGGCTTCTTCAAAAATACATTAGAGAATCTGATCCATATTACTAAACGAGACTGGAAAACTGGATATGGACGCAGGGACCTGCCCGTGGACGCAGGAGACATAGTGCGCAGGCGCCACACAAAGCCCCCCTCCCCAGAGTGAAACGGGAGAGACTACGAACCGTCTGACATGCCGCAAGCAGGATAAAGTGAGGTCAGAAATAAAAGACAGAGTAGGAAACAAAGTAAAACGTCATTAAGAGGTTAAAGAACGGGGCCAAACACATGGAGAGCAGGTTACAAATGATGAAAACTGGAATGCAACTGCTTCAAAAAAACCTAGGCACGAAACACATGCACAGCGAGGGACAGAATATAAAGGCGGAAATGACGACAGTTAAACGTCCACACCACACAGCGGAGGAAGACCCGGAAGGTGCAGGCGCCTACATCGCGCGTCGGAAGGCGCGGGAAAGTACGAAAGGCAAAGGCGCCTACATAGCATGGTGAAACCCGACATAATACGGAAGGCGCAGGCGTTGCCGCCATATTGTGAGTGGCACTAATGCGTAGTGAGGGCGCAGGCGTCACCGCCATATTGTGCGTGGCTCTACTGCTGAGTGAAGTTAGGAATAATGTGCTGCTTGGTGTGCCACACAAACCCCCCCACAGACTACGGAGTCCATGGAGACTACGAATGACATAACCACACAAACAACAGGAGTCAGCACCTAACCCCAGAGTAAAACGGGACAGAATACTGAGTCGAGAAAGGTTCACAAATCAAACCCGACATAATACGCCACCCCAGAGTAAAACGGGACAGACTACAAAGTCCAGAAAGGGTCACAAATCAATTGGAGTACGGAAAGCGCAAGATAGTATGCAAACACACTACACAGCTTGATCCACGCACCTCTAATGACCCGCAAGCAATAACACGATATACTACAGAAACCCAACAAATACGGACTCTACAACATATTTGAATCACATTACAGTGATACAATCACACAAACAATGGGAGTCAACGCCCCACCCCAGAGTAGAACGGGACAGAATACGCAGTCGAGAAAGGTTCACAAATCAAACCCGACATGATACGCCACCCCAGAGTAAAACGGGACAGACTACGGAGTCCAGAAAGGGTCACAAATCAATTGGAGTACGGAAAGCGCCAGATAGTATGCAAACACACTACACAGCTTGATCCACGCACCTCTAATAACCTGCAAGCAAAAACACGATATAGTACAGAAACCCCACAAATACGGACTCCACAACATATTTGAATCACATTACAGTGATACAATATTAACAGTGCAACCACACAAGACACAGGCACAACACCTGATAGGTAATAAGAATAAACGGACACTCCGTATTAAAGGTTCGTCATCCTCACACGTGAAGACTATACAGCATAAGTGAATCATCACATTACAGTCATACATTATTAACAATTCAACCACAGAAAACGCTACGTATTAACAGTAAGTGCAATCCATTATCCATATTACTAACGCTAAACAAGGAAGAACTAATAGAGTTGTGCTCACGGCTCCAAAACAATAGACCAGATACCACTGTTAACGCGACGGGCTATATTATGTCCAAAGAATATTGATGTTGATCACATAAATAACCAAGTCATTGCATTACTTCCTGGAGAAAGCCGCCTCTTTCTAAGTACTGACAAAGTTGATTCTGAAGACAAGATTGAACATCTTAACTTCCCCTTACAATATCTGAACACTGTTAACCCAGGTGGATTACCACAACACAATCTTAACCTTAAAATCGGAACAATTGTCATGCTATTAGGAAACCTTAATACTAAACAGGATTTATGCAACGGTACACGTTTAGTCATCAACGCCATGACAAACAATGTTATTGAAGCAAAAATACTAACAGGATCACATACTGACAATACTGTTTTAATTCCTAGAATTGACCTTACAAGTTCTGCCCTTCAATTGCCATTTACACTTGGGCGACGCCAATTTCCCAGTAAACCTGCATTTGCCTTGACAATCAACAAATCCCAAGCACAGGCCATGGACAAAGTTGGCATATACCTCTCTGAGCGCGTATTTGGACATGGACAACTTTATGTAGCCTTCTCATGAGTTCGGCGTTCATCTGACATTAAAGTTACAGTTATAAATACTCCAATACCAAGGAAAACTCATTCAAGGACAACAAACCATCTTTACTACAAATATTGTATATAAAGAGATATTCCAATAAATCTTTGTGATTTACCATACAATATGTTCTTTATTTCCTATCCACCGTCTGAAACTGCGGAGGCAAAGCAGGCACGGGTTCAAACCGAACGAGCTCAACTGACGGTTATACGCCTACAATGCGCGTCTCAAACCGCAGAAGCAGGGCAAGCATGGGTTCAAAACAACGCAAGCTCCTACAACGCGCGTCTGAAACTACGGCTGCCCAGCGGGCACGGGTTCAAAACGCCGGGGGTAGGCGAGCGAAGCGAGCAGGGGGCGGAGCCCCCTTGTGATCTATAAAGGAGCCTATATAACTGGATTTTGTTTTTCACTGAATGTTTTCAGGTCTTCCAACAGTTTATATATAGTGTTTTATGTAATTAATTGAATGAACCATTATAAAATACCTGCTTAAAAATCGAATTACCTCTTAAACTTTAGTAAATTGTGTATTACCTTTAGTGTTAATGACTGCAACCAAATGCTTTCCTTAATTCAGTTGTAGGCTTTTCACATTGTTGTAATGAAATTGTGATTTAAGTCAGGGGTATTGGAAGATTTTTTGAGCATGAACAGCTGATTTTGGTTCCAGCCATAACCTGTAATTGGGATTAGGTTCTGGACTTTAATTTTTCATCTTTTTAGTCATTCTGATGTGATTTTTTTTGGGGGGGTCATTATCTTACTTCATGACCCCACTGTGCTTTAGCTTCAGCTCATTCCCGATTAATGGATATTTTCCTTAAGAATTTTCTGATACAGAGCAAACTTCAAGATCCCTTCAATTATGACAAGTCACCTAGGCAGCAAAATATCCTCATACCATCACATTACCATCACCTTCTTTTACTACTGCTGTATGCCATTCCTGCTGTGGAAAGTATTTGCTTCATGCTGGACACAGTAGGACAAAAAAGTTCCATTTGTATCTATTCTGTCTATAGAAAAACTCATAAAAGACTTGAGAATGGTCCAGGTGCTTCCTGGCAAATGAACGATGAGAATTAGTTCTTTTTGGTTATCAGTGGTTCTTCTGCCATGATATTCTCCAATAGTGTTGATCTGTGAAATTTGCCAAATGCATCTTTCACAGCAAATGTGCTATGTTTAACTATGCTCTTACTTGCTGAATATTTTCCTGGAAATTCTCCTTGGGGTCAGGTTAGACAAATTACTTTTTTCCCCTAGCACCACATGATACTCTGTGAGGCCAGTGTGACAGTACAGAGCTGTAGCAATTTAAATGGGACAGCACCCCACTGATTATATAACACCCCTGAAAATAAAAGGAAAATTTTCAAATTCATTTAAACACAAATTGTGCATGCAAAATGAAAACTGGAAATGGGTTGGCATATTTGTGTCTTAAAGGTAATGTCTTTTTGTAGGGACTTGTATGTGATATGTGTAATACTGAGCCTACCCATTTAATAGTATTATCTAGAGTGCTGTATAGTTGATACAGACATGAAGAAGTGAAAAATCCACTTATTTGTTGTGCATTTGATACCAGTAGCAGTGAATGAGCAAAAGCTTCAGGAGGTAAAAAAAAAAAAACAAAACTTTTTCAGTTTGAGAGTGGTGAGTACCTGCTATCAAATCTGTGGTGGACAAGCCTTAGTGAATTAATGCTTTGTGTCTGCAAGTAATTTTACTGTTCTAACATTTATTTCTATTCATTTTATCTCAGGGAGGCAAGGTGGAGAGCACTGCTGCTTCTCAGCTCAGGTCACATTTTTGGCCACAAAGATGGGCCCAGCATAGTTTGCAGATGTTTCCCCAGCCATCTGGGACACTTAAAAAGACAATTCCAAAGTTATCCACTCAAAAACAAGTTTAGTTTATACTTCGCCAATTACTTCAATACATTTCGCTGTGTTCGGCAAAATTCCCGAACATTTCCATGATTTCGACAAACTTGAGATTAGGCAAATTCAGCAGGTTTTGCTCATTACTACTCTCCAATGAAGTTTATTCTTGCCCATTGTCTCGCTTGTTGTGTAGTCATGAACACGGTCTGTTACTGAGGCAAGTGAAGCCTACAATTTTTAAAACTTTTTTGTTTTTTTGGATGATGAATGATTTTTGCTTCTCCCCTGCAATAACTTGGGCAGGCCAGCCAATATGAAGATGTTGTTTCAAGTGTTTTCCATTTAGAGATTATGGCTGTACTTGTGGTTCACTGGAGTCCCAGAGTATTACAAATAGCCTCTGTCAGATTGATAGATATTAACCACTTCTTTATGATATTTTCAGAAATTTCCTTTGATGGGTAGCATTCTGTGATGAAGCTACACACTTCAGAGGTAATCTGCAAAACTGGATCTCAAGTTGGTTAACTGGCAAGAGACAAAGAGAAGAGATAAGAGGAGAATGGTCCATGTGGAATGAGATCATCAGTGGAGGGCGCCAGGGTTCTGTCCTTGAACCATTACTTTTTCTGATTTATATTAATGACATAACTTGTGAAATTTGCAGAGACACTAAAACTGAAGGAATGGCAGACACTGAAGGAGCAGCAAAAATAATTCAAAATGAACTAACTGGCCAAGCTTTAAAACTGGGTGAACACTTTAAAAATTCAGTCTAATGTAGAAAAAAGCAAAGTACTATATGTGGGCAACAGGTATGTCAAGTATAAATATCAGAATATAGACACTGTTGTAAATTAATCAAGCTCTGAAACGGATTTGTGTCTAATTTAACCCATTTTCATTATCTAACCAATGTGTAGAAGCAATTAAAAGGGCAAATAAAATGCCAGGTTATATCATAAAATCTGCTGTGCAAAAAAAAGATATATATAGCAGCACTTAAAGCTGTGCAGAGAAGAGCAATCAGGTTAAAGTCTAGCATTTTAGGATATGTTGTACTCTGACAGACTTGGAGAATTAAACCTGTTTATTCTTGAGCAGATAAGGGTGGGGACCTAATCTAGGTCTTCAAAATTCTCAAAGGCATTGTAGATCCAGCAGAATTCTTGCAGCTTAAGGAAGAATCATATACTCGATGTGCATTTAAGACTGAAGCCAGGAAACACTCCGTTGCCCAAAGAGTTGTTGGACTCTTTAACAAACGGCTGAGACGTGTAGTTAAGGTAGAAACCTTGACAACCTTTAAGAAGAATTTGGACGAGATACTGGGACAGCTTAGCTATTAGCTGAAAAAATGAGCTTGATGGACTGTATGGTCTCCTCTCACTTGTCAATTTTTTATGTTCTTATGCTTGTTGAATCTTTGTGCTTGCAAATTGGTGCTGATTGTAAGAGCCAAAATATGTTATGATTTATATTGTGCAGTGCTAGCTGCATGGCTGTAATGAAGTCGGTCTGTTTTCACTCAGTTGACCTGTAAATTGGGGTGACTTAAATAGGTCCAATTGCATTTTCACACCGTCCTAGTTGTTTATTTGATAAATTCATTAGAAAATATTAATAATTTTAGTCCTACTTCTGTCCCACAAACAAATTATAGAAAAACTAATAGAAATAAAATAAGACTGTTTATCTATATATATAATTCACTAAGCCGACAGGGCAAGCAAGACAACCATGGGATATGCACGACATAGCCATGCCCACCAACGCTAAGACCATGAGATACAATGACAACTCGCAGAGCCACGCCCACCAACTCTAAGAATTCACTAAGTCCATGGCAAGCAAGACGCACGCAAGACAGAGCCCCGCCCACCAACACTTCGAGCGAAAGCATTTGCCAAGAATGTTTTCATTAATCAAAAACGAAAGTCGAAGGTTCGAAGATGATCACATATCGTAGTACCGACCATAAACGATGACTGGCAATCCGGCGGCGTTATTCACATGACCCGCCGGGCAGCCGACCGGGTAACCAAAGTCTTTGGGTTCCGGGGGGTGAATGGTTGCAAAGCTGAAACTTAAAGGAATTGACGTAAGGGCACCACCAGGCGTGGAGCTTTTCGCTTCATTTGCCTTCTCCATTCTGTGGATGGTGGTGCATGGCCGTTCTTAGTTGGTGGAGCAATATGTCTGGTTAATTCCGATAATGAACAAAACTCCCTCTTGCTAAATAGTTATGCGAACCCCCGAGCAGTCGGCGTCCCAACTTCTTAGAGGGACAAGTGGCGAGGAATTCCCAGGAAGTGCAGGTCATACGCTTGCACTGATTAAGTCCCTGCCCTTTGTACACACACCCTCCGTCGCTACTACCATGGTCGGGTGACTTGGTCGATTTATATATAGAAACACAGCCGGAACCGCAAAGAACACTGAAACGTCAACGTGGCTCAGAGGTGCATGTGGACTGTAGCAGAGACGAAAGCAACTGAGGCGGTGTTTGGAAAATGAAACGTCAACGTGACTCACTGGTGCATGTGGACTGTACACAGACGAAAGTGACTCAGGAGAGGAGTTGGGGGCGGGCACATGAGCATGCAGTGCGTACTGAACAATGACTAAGAAATCAGCAGACTAGAATGGCGGAGGGGGCGGAATGGACGTCCTTACCCTCTCCCCCCATTCCGCCTGAGCGCCATCCTGCCCTGTCCCTCGCTCTGGGAGGTGGAGGCGCAACGGCAGTCCTCCAGTTTTCAGTCACGGACAATTGTATGTTGCCCTCTCCAGAGTTCCATCTTTTCATTCACCTACAGTCGTATCCTCAAACCCACCCCATTTGGACAACTGTGTCATTCAGGAAGTGTTCACCCATCAATACATAATTATGCGGCGTATGCTACGCCGCGAGTTGGCTAGTATGAAAATAAAATACTAAGTAGCAGTCATCGTGGGTTCCGAAGAGGAAGATCTTAGCAAATCAGCTTGTTAAACTTTTCATTTGGGAACTTCAATTAGTTGACAAAAGCAAAGCATAGGACATCATTTACCCAAAGTTTCACAAAATCTTTCAAACAGTACACCACCAAAAATCATTTTGAAACTAGAAGTGTTGAGATCAGTACTAAAGTAGATGTTGGTTGGGTATGACAGTGATTCTGATATAGTTAGTAAACTTAGGAAATTGAAGTAAAATGAAATTGGAGGAATATCAGATCTTGATAAGACAGCAGTTGAACAACTGAAAAGACATGGACAATCTTCAAAATTGGGTAAACACTGCTTTATTAGGTAAACAAAATTTAGCTTAATGTAGAAAAACACAATGTTTTTTGACATTGACTTCAGTTTCTCATTATGAAGGCAGTTAGCAGAGTCAATTAAAAACAAATATAATGTTAGATTATATTGTTAAAACTGTTGAATGTAAATCAAGCAATGTTATAGTTGGACTTTATGCAGTTCTGGTTACCACATTACAAAAGGGACATGGTAGCACTTGAAGTTTTACAGAGAAGAGCAACCTGAAACAACCAGAGGATGTATCCTGGAATTAAATAATGTGTCCTATTATGGGTTAAAGGAGTTAAATTTCTTCAGTCTTGACCAGTGAGAGGTTTTTGGCAACCTAATTCCAGGTCTTCATAATCTTCAATGGCATTGATAAAGTTGACTCCGCAGTATTCTTTTCATTAAATAGTAAATCACATACTCCGGTTGAAACTAAGGGGAAGTACATGTAAGAGTGAAGCTGGAAAGCGCTTTTTTTTTTTTTTTTTTTTTACACAAACAGGCATGCAGTCATAGAGCAAACTGCCGTGCCATGTTGTTGATTTGGAAACCTAGACTATTTTTTTTAAAAGTATATTGGAACAACTTAGCCTTGTTTTGTCTTGATAGGGTCTTAGGTAACCTTATTTTCCCCTTTATACTCTTTATTGGGTAGACCTTAACAAAATGTCTTAAATCCCAAACTGTTACCACTTTTGTCAGGTACTGCAGTTTAGCATTTTTTCCCCCTTCCCTTCCATATCTATAACTTCAGGCAATTAGACAGAGTGAAAGAACAGGCAGAAGATGGGGCTACACATTTAATTATATATTTTAGATTATACAGTATGTCCAAATTGTAAGTGAAGTAACATGAGTGTGACAAAAATAGCATTCTAGCCAAAGTAGCAGTGCATCTGTAGATAGCTCTCAGTCTTCTGACTGACTTGCTTTTTGCTAGCACATGGCCTTTAAATGGAGTACTGAAACAAAAAGCTTGCCTGTCTTGATAAACTTTTCTTCATCATGGAGAAATGGCAAAAGGAGAGAGGTGGTCTTCTCTTCATGGCAAAAGAGTGAGCCAAGGTGACCAACTTATACCATTCCTATCACAAAATGATAGACCAATGGGTGCAGGCAACTCCCTTGGTTCCTTCAATCATGTTTCAGCATGAGTGGACCAATGGGGTACAGAATGACCAATTATAAACAGTCATATTTCAGTTCTCCAGAACCTGTTTCATATGGTGTTCCTGCTGAGGATGGCGTATAGGCTTATGTAATGTCTGAACAGAGTCACCCTTGCCAAACCTTTTCGATGCAAGCTGTCATCCCCCCTGTCATAAATTTCACATCCTGAGTTAATACTTAACACTTCCTCCTAAAGACTTGTGGGTACCTTAGGTAAGAAACAAAGCACAGCTGTTCTTATCAATAAAGCAAAACATGCCTTCTGAAACAATATCTAATACAAACTTAAACCTATTCTTATAAGACATAATAATATATACAATAACAATGCAAGATATCACAAATACATAACAACAAAAGAATATTAAAAAGTGCATTTTGTGCAGTCCTTAAATCAGTTTGTTTATGTTCAGTTTATATTAATTTCTGAGCATTTCTAATCCCTATTACAGCTATCAACCAACCAACCATGAGCTTCTTCTGTTTTTAAGTGAATGCAATCAACATTCTGTTCTTGTGCATCTAGTAAAACAGTGGGTAGAGTTAAATATTCATAGAGGTAAAAAATTTCACAGAACCAGCAATGTTGATAAGCAAATCTGCTGTCAGTTGCATCCATTAGCAGACAATATGATTATGTGTAAGTGCATATACAAAAAATTAATTCCTATTTGTTCCTGCTGACTCTACACTAATCAGGGTGTAATTAAAGTATGGATTTCAAAACATCCAAATGTGTAAATTGTAAAGTAGCTGTGAAAAGTAAAACAATGTAAAATTACTAATCAAGTCTTTTTTTTTTTTTCTTTTTTGACAGACTCACAAAGCAATGTCAATTGGACGACAGGGACGTGTCCAAGTTGAAGACATAGTGTTTCTAATCAGAAAAGACCCTAGAAAGTTTGCTAGAGTTAAGGATCTTTTAACCATGAATGAAGAACTGAAAAGGGCACGTAAAGCTTTTGATGAAGCCAATTATGGATCTTAGTATTCAAACTACCCTATTGATTATTCTCATGTATAAAACTGAAACCTATTTTACAATTTCAAATCAGTTTTTTAAATCCTGGCAATCGTGATCTTTTTTGCATGTTTTTCATTTATTTTGTGTTGTAAATATGCCATGCTGAATTTTCTTTTGACATTTTGAAATATGAAATTAAAATAGATTTACAAAACATGTTCTACTTTATTTTTTTCCCATATATTATTTTTATTGTCACCATTTGAGTATCAGAATAGACTTGTAAACTAACTCTTTACCTGGAGATATTCTTTACGTACAGGTGTGGTAAATGTAATAAAAATGCACTATAGATATAAATAGAGTGATATGACCACTTTTGCATAGCTCAAACCCCCATCCAACTGGCACTGTCAAATTCAACAGAAGTCTGTTTTATGGGTTTAGCGGTTTCTGTATTAAGGTAGCTAGTACAGTATGTATAGTGGAGGATGCACTAACTGCAGCATCACAGAAAAGTAATTGCAGTGTAAATTATTTTGTGAAGCCAAGCATTACTGGGAGAACAAGGACATGCTGATGATGCTAACTGAGCAGTTAATTTTACTCTGCAGGAAGAAGTGGTGATGTTTTTAGTAGACAAGATTGAGATGTACCCCATGGAAGAGAACATTTAAAAACAGAGGCCTTATTCAAGAAAATTTTTTCAGGAGATTGTGAGACTGACCAGTGCAGTGATGTTGTATAGGTGTTATACTTGGCTATGGTTGTGCATCCTGAACTAAAAGGGACTAAATCCCGGAACAGACTCATTTGTCATTTGGTGTACATCCTCATCATCTATTCTCATGACCTGTGTGTAATGATTGGAAAGGTCGGCAAAAGAGATCTTACTGCTGCTTTGGATTGACAGGAGCAGATTGAGCTGATTTAAGCATCTAAAGTGAGGTTGCCAATGGTTCCAACTATATAGGGTGCATCATGTATCACCCACTTGGACATCGTGGTGGGATTATATGTCTGAGGTAATTTATGGGGAAAATATTCTGGTGGAGATAAAGGAGGTCTAGTCAGACCTGTTTACTGTGATGTCATACAAACATTTCCAGTTCAAATGAATTGAAAATAAGATGAAGTTTGCAAGCAGCTTTGACTATTTTAAATATACCATTTTTATTGCAGAAAACTGTGTTGGTAGAATTTTACCTAAAAACATAATAAACATTGAGTTAAGCAATATATTTTAAATATTTTTATTTACACAGTTCTATTAGAAAAGGCATATGTTGAAGTACAATTTTTGTATGATTTTTTTTATTGTGTAGGTAATAATGTATAATTTGTATACATTAGAATGTGTTCTAATTTTTTTCTAGTTCTTATAAAAAGGCAAAGAGTATTAGCCTACTGCAGTCATGAGCATGTTGATTCCTCCCCAGGATGAGAGCAAACACTGCCAGTAACTTCCCCTACTTTCCATCCACTGTTTTGAGAGGTAAAGTAAGGATGACATGTTCCACTACTTTTACCCTGTTTCAGGGACTCCACCCTTCCAGGAAAGGTCCTATAAATTCTGGCCACTCACAGGAAGTGGCATTCAGTTTTGAACCTTCAGCCAATGGAAACAGAACTCCAGTGATGTATCCAAAAGACATGGCACCAATATAACCATGGCAAAGGCCATTTATTTATGTTCTCTTATTTTTTTTTTCTTGTTCTATATTAAAATAGATCACCAAGGAGGTACCACAACTCTTGAATCTTCATTGCTCTCATCATTTCCAATGTTCATACAGTAAAAATTTACTAAGCTTTAAAATTAGTTAAACTTTATACAATGTTTTCATAAAGCACCATAATTAGTCGTAAAAATTATGAACAGAATCAGTGACAAAGGGCAGCACTGCTGGAGCCCCATACCCACTAGGAACAAGTCTGACTTAGTGCTGATAATGAGGACTAAGCTTTCACTCTGGTTCTACAGGGACTGAATAGCCCGAAACAGCAGAACTGTTACTCAAGCGATGCAGTCATGTACCTTTTCCATGTCCACAAAACATTTGCAGGCTGATTGGGCGTACTCCCATGAACCTTGCAGAATTCTTCAGAGGGTAAAAAACTGGTCCAGTGTTCCACGAATGGGGTGAATCTACATTGTTCCTCCTGAATTTAAGGCTTAATCAACAGCTGGATCCTCCTTTCAAGAACCTTAGCATTGGCTTTCCCAGAGAGGCTGAGGAATGTGATCCTCCTAAAGTTGGAACACACCCTCTGATCCCTTAAAAACGGCAACCAACATCCTAGTTTGCCAGTTCAGAGGCACTGTCCCCAACATCCATGAAATGTTGAATAGATATGCTGGCAGTGTGGTGTGGTGTATTGGTTAAAGCTTTGGACTTCAAAACCTGACAATGAGCGTTCAAATCTTGCTGCTGACACTGTGTGATCGTGACCAAGTCACTTCATCAGCCTGTGCTCAAATTGGAAAAACAAAAAAATGTAACCAATTGCATTGCAAATGTTGTAGATTGCCCTAGATAAAGGTGTCTGACATATAAATGTGTCAGCCAAGACAACCCAACAACATCCAGAGCCTTTAAGAACCTGAGACAAATATCAACCACCAAGTAGTTTTTTTAACTACTTAAGCTCTAGAAACGGGTGAGTCATCCTTCGAGTATGCTTCCTAAAGTGAAGGTGTATTGGTCAGATGTGATGGCCTCAGGATTGCATCTCTGCTTTTTGAAGATGATGTGGTCATGCTGGCTGCATCGCATTGTGACCTTAACATGCACTGGGGTAGTTTGCAACCAAGTGTGAAATGGCCTTGATTAGGATTACGACCTCCAAGTCTGAGGTCATGGTTCTAAGCCGGAAAAGGGTGTATTACTCTCTCCAGGTTGGGGATGAGGTGCTGCCTCAAGTAGAGGAATTTGGGTATTTTGGGGTCTTGTTCACAAGTGAATGAAGAACAGAGTGGGAGATAGACAGGTGGAGCAGGGCAACATCCACAGTCATGCCATGCGGATATCGTACTGGCCAGTCATGCTGAAGAGGGAGCTGAGCCAAAAGGTGAAGCTCCCAATTTACAGGTCGATCTGCATTCCTACCTCACCTATAGTTCCAAGCTTTGAATAGCTACTACAACAACTAGACTGTGAATATTAGTGGCAGCAGCAATTTTCCTTCGCAGGGTGTCTGGGCTCAGCCTTGAGAGAAAGGGTGCAGAGGTCATAAATTCAGATGGAGCAAATAGTACTACTGCTCCTATGCATCGAAAAAGGACCCTGTTGAAGTGGTTTGGCATCTGATTAGGATGTCTGCTAGACACTTCCCTGGGGAGGTGTTTTGGAAATGTCCATCTGGGAGGACACCTCGGGGCATACCCAGAACAGGCTGGAGAGATGCCTAGTAACGCCTTTGTATTACAATGGAGAAGTTGGAGGAAGTGGTGGAGAAAAGGGACATCTGGGTATTATTATTTAGACAATCGTGGTAGAAAATGGATGGATGGGATAGGACTTGAATTCATTTCAGTTATTTATGTCTGCAGCATCCTGACTCACCAGTACAAGAAAACCGTCACATATGGTATACCATTCAACTGGTCTTGATGTCTAGTTATGCGAAACATTCAAGCGTTTTTGAGTTCCTCCTATTTTTGGCATTCTAGACCTGAAAAACCTTTATTCTTAGGCCATTTTTGGAAATACTTTGTACAGGAAATTACGTCCTCATTATAAACAGTAAACCAGTAGGTGTCTTCAGCAAATATGATCAGAGGTTTCTTCAAGAAGATTTGAAGTTGTGTATATGTACATCAACCGACCTGAGGGGTTCACCCCTAATGGGATATGAACGGTCAAACTTAATTCATTTCATAATACTATTAAAAATGTGGATCAGTAATACAGGCATGTGGAGGGCCATTTATTATAATACATTTTATTTATATAGTGCCTGTCCCATGTTCAAGGTGTTTTAAGATAAATATTTTATGCATAGAACAATAAACAAATGAAGGATATACAAAGCATTAAATAGAAGAAAGAATAAACCAGAGTATAATACTAAATTCAAAACTAAATTAAATGCCTGAACAGCTCACATAATTTGTGAAATAACACACACACAAATTATGCTGAGCATCTGGACAGAGACAGCATCCCTGAACGGCTGAAGAAGAAGTCCTACAGGACCCTTTTGTCCTGTGGGACTCTGGAGGCAGCCGATAGGTACCGGCAGGCCAAGCGGAATTCGGCTTTGGTGGTTGCCGAGGCAAAAACTCGGGGGTGGGAGGAGTTTGGGGAGGCCATGGAGAACGACTTTCGGACGGCTTCGAGAAGATTCTGGTCCACCATCCAGCGTCTCAGGAGGAGGAAGCAGTGCAGTGTCAACACTGTATATGGTGGGGATGGTGCGCTGCTGACCTCGACTCGGGACGTTGTGGGTCGGTGGGGGGAGTACTTCGAAGACCTCCTCAATCCCACTAACATGCCTTCTGTGGAAGAAAGAATTGTTGACCCGTAAAATGGAAGGAGTCAGAGTCTCACACCAGAAGAAATGTTCATAAGCTTTCTTTTATTGTTGCATACCTAGACTGGAGTGTCAGTAGCATTTCCATTCCACACTTCCAATGAGGATGCAGAGCCTGGGGACTTGGAGGTGGGCTCCCCCATCTCTGGGACTGAGGTCACCGTGGTGGTCAAAAAACTCCTTGGTGGCAGGGCCCCGGGGGTGGATGAGATACGCCCGGAGTTCCTCAAGGCTCTGGATGTTGTAGGACTGTCTTGGTTGACACGCCTCTGCAACATCGCATGGACATCAGGGACAGTGCCTCTGGATTGGCAGATCAGGGTGGTGGTCCCCCTCTTTAAGAAAGGGGACCGGAGGGTGTGTTCCAACTAGAGGGATCACACTCCTCAACCTCCCTGGAAAAGTCTATTCAGGGGTCCTGGAGAGGAGGGTCCTTCGGATAGTCGAACCTCGGATTCAGGAGGAATAGGGTGGTTTTCATCCTGGTCGCAGAACAGTGGACCAGCTCTACACCTTTAGCAAGGTCCTGGAGGGTGCATGGGAGTTTGCCCAATCAGTCTACATGTGTTTTGTGGACTTGGAAAAGGCATTCGACCGTGTCCCTCGGGGAATCCTGTGGGGGGTACTCCGAGAGTATGGGGTACTGGACCCCCTGATAAGGGCTGTTCGTTCCCTGTATGATCGGTGTCAGAGCTTGGTCCGCATTGCTGGCAGTAAGTCGAACCCGTTTCCAGAGAAAGTTGGACTCCGCCAGGGCTGCCCTTAGTCACCGATTCTGTTCATAACTTTTATGGACAGAATTTCTAGGCGCAGCCAGGACGTTAAGGGGGTCTGGTTTGGTGGACTCAGGATTGGGTCACTGCTTTTTGCAGATGATGTTGTCCTGTTTGCTTCATCAGGCCGTAATCTTCAGCTCTCTCTGAATCGGTTCGCAGCCGAGTGTAAAGCGGCTGGGATGGGATTCAGCACCTCCAAATCCGAGACCATGGTCCTCAGCCGGAAAAGGGTGGAGTGCCCTCTCAGGGTTCGCAGCGAGATCCTGCCCCAAGTGGAAGAGTTCAAGTATCTTGGGATCTTGTTCACGAGTGAGGGAAGAATGGAGCGCAAGATTGACAGGCGGATCGGTGCGGCATTCGCAGTGATGCAGGCTCTGCATCGATCTGTCGTGGTGAAAAAGGAGCTGAGCCACAAGGCAAAGCTCTCAGTTTACCAGTCGATCTATGTTCCTACCCTCACCTATGGTCATGAGCTATGGGTAGTGACCGAAAGAACGAGATTGCGAATACAAGCGGCTGAAATGAGTTTCCTCCGCAGGGTGTGAAGCTCAGTCATCCGGGAAGGGCTCAGAATAGAGCCACTGCTCCTCCGCATCGAGAGGAGTAAGATGAGGTGGCTCGGGCATCTGATCAGGATGCCTCCTGGACGCCTCCCTGGTGAGGTGTTCCAGGCACTTCTAACTGGAAGGAGGCCCCGGGGAAGACCCAGGACATGCTGGAGGGACTATGTCTCTCAGCTGGCCTGGGAACACCTTGGGATTCCCCCGGAAGAGCTAGAAGAAGTGGCCGGGGAGAGGGAAGTCTGGGTATCTCTGCTCAAGCTGCTGCCCCCGCGACCCGACCTTGGATATGCTGCCCCCGCAACCCGACCAAGGATAAGCGGAAGAGGATGGATGGATGGATGGATCTGGACAGAGAGGTTACCTGAAAAAATGGGTAGAATGTTAGGTTAAGTTAAAAGCCTTCCTGAACAGATGAGTTTTAAGCTGTATTTTTTTAAGGAATAGTCAGCTGATCTAATTAATTATGGGAGGTCATTCCAAAGTCTGGGCCCTATACAGCTGAAGGTACATAGAGTGTAGGTTAGTGTGGGGCACAACATCAGAATCAGAGGACCTTAGCGGGCAAACAATATTGCTACTTTGAGGTTGCTGATCACGAATATAACAATACAGTGTACTTGTGATATTTGACCCATTACCGTGGGTCTTCGCCATATAAGAGCCACTCTCAGAAGGTTTAAAATGTCACATTTCAGACATAAACACGTATCGTTTTAAACTATCATTTCAAGGTCAAGGTTTTTCTATTACAATCGAGATTATTTTAACTTTAAACATATGCATTAAATAATATGTTTTAATATTTCAAATATCTGAATCAACTATTCTTGTTTATTATGTACTTCTACCCCATTAAATAGATAGATAGATAGATAGATAGATAGATAGATAGATAGATAGATAGATACTTTATTAATCCCAATGGGAAATTAATAATTAATAATTAAAAATTAATAATTCACAAATAATAAATAAATAAATCATCATGGTTCCTATGAACATCCCAATTTAGGGTGGGTTACTCTAATTCAGATTTTTTTTTTTTTTTGCTGTAGTATACATGTATATCTAATTTTAAATATCTACACCTAAATGAACGAGATGTGCACTAACATGAATACAAATTAATGTGTCTGTGTGGATGTCCTCTTTTAAACTCCGGTTTTTCATGTCCTCCCAAAAGATATGCAGTTTAAGCTAACTTGCGACTCCAAATTGACCCTGTATGTGCGATTGATGACAGGGATGGTTCATGTTTTGCCGCCAGTGCTTGCAAGGCTGGCTCAGCCCCCCACAAGCCGTTAATTTAAAGGGCAGAGCCAGAAAGTGAATGAATGTATCGACAGAATTAAATTTGCTTTAAGAAACAGGTTTGCTATATACTGTACACAGATGTAAAATGACCCCTCAAAAAAAATAAAAAACGTCTCTGCCTGATAATTAATTTTGTCCTGTATGTCTTAATGATAGTCCATCATACTACAGAGTAAAAATGTGAATAGAACGTGAAAATATTTTTATTAGCAACGTACTTTAAATATCAGCATACTTGAAAAATGTGTGGCGCAGTTAACCTGAAACAGACTACAAGTAACGGACACGCACAGTCGTATTTCCCCCACAAAGCTTACCAACGTTAAGTAAATACTGCCTGAACAAAGAAACCGAGCAAGCAGGCTCGATATGAGAAGAATCTTGAATTGCGTAAACTGCTGTCCAGCCCAATGGCCGTGCAGTGGCGCTCTGACCCGCGATAGCGATGACAGCGCATGACTAAACGCGGCTTCGCTTTCATTTCCAATCTTGAGGTGTCCCGCTCGTGTACGGCTGCAGACTTCCGCTTCACGCGCTCGAGCTTACAGCGCCACAGATGCGCGCTCCTCTTTTTTTCTGCGCGCTGCCCGAGCGACTACGTATAGAGCATGCGCCATAGAGCACCGCCAGCGGTCACCGGCCCGAAAACGCAATAGGAAACAAAACGCAATTAAACAAACAGGTCAGCACTGAAATATATTCATTTTCTTGTAACCGATATGTGAGCCACCGTCAGCTGAGGGTGGTAATCGTACCCTGTTAACAATACCGAAACGGGCAGTGTGTGGAGAAACGTTTGGACGGTGTAGGTCCGGCGGCACGGCGTACCTCGCTGTTCAGAGTAGGGGCTGCGAGGGTAGGTCGCGAATGAAGAGTAGGAAGGAACTGGAAAGGACGCCCAGCGGACTCCCGGTTAAAGTTCCGTTGTCCCAGATTCTCCCTTGCGACTGGACCGTCTCGTATCGTACTGTCACGCGGGTCCAAGAGCACATTATTCACACGAGTCCAGTTCGAAAACGTTTTTTGGAAGGAGGCGGGTGCGCATGGATAGCGTCCGCGGGGTGGGGGCGGGATGGTGAGCCCACAAACCGGGTTCAAATCGGTGCGGCCAGGTGTGCTTTACGTTAACCGTGTGCTTCAACTTCCTGTTAGGAAGAGAAACGTGTACTTGGAGAAAATCGCCTGCAAATCAGTGATGTGTGTTTAGATTGTACCATGTGAAGGCAGATGTGGGTGGGGCTGGCTTATAATGATAGGTGAAGACCTGTGGCATCTACAATGTGTCGGTAAAAATGGAACCTACACTTATCCTGTAGGTTTAAATATATTCATATTACATCAGACTAATTATATGAATTAATTAACGATTGGTGCCAAATTAAACTCATAGTTTAAGAGCGTTAGCTTTAAGCTTTTGTAAGTTCTGAAATACGAAAGGTGTTAAATACTGTACTATCCTGTACTGTACTGTACTATCCTCCCCTCCCCCCTTTTATTAGAATGATCAGTGTAGCCTCAGTCACTTTGTGGCTCTTGGGCATGGAGGAAACACAATGCAAAACTGCCTTTCAACCAAGGTTGTTCCACCTTCTGTTATTGTTATTGTTATATTTAGCTTACGCCCTTACTTAAGGCAGTCTATGTGATTAGGATACATTACAGTAGTTTACATAATATATTTTTATAATCGGGCTCACAAGCAGATATGGCTTGCTCAGTTTAACACAGTCAGAGGCAGGGATTAAACAAGCTGTCTTGTGGTTTCATTCATCAAGTTGTTTGAATTGCTGACACATTTTAAAAATATTTTTGATGAACAGCAGTTAATTTGGTGTTTATTGATTCATAATTTAAAAAGTTTGCATTTTCAGAATATTGAGATACTTTTGAAGTAAATAACAGTATGGCTACATTAAAAAACATGCTTTTGTGTACCTTACACTCTTACCATTTAATGTAACTATATTATGTGTTTTGGAAACCTTAAAGTTCTTTGCTAGAGTAGAGTGCTCTGTAGAGTAGCAGATTGTTATGTGTTATAAAGTTTATGCCATAAATCGCCAGTAATAAATGCATATAATTGTTCAAATACCTGGTCCCAGATGAACACTGTTCTTCCAGTTTTTCATTTCATCCCATTCCTTACTCATGGAATAATTCGTCCCATTAAAATGTGACATGGTGTGATGGAGACATTGACTATTTTTTATTATGCACTCATTAGTTGCATGTGAGGTGCTAGATATGCTTGGGAGTTTCACCTTAATAGTACTGTGGAATTGGTGGGCAGAGGTATATGAAGATATGGGTATATTATTAACATTGTGGTGCATTTCATTTGACTTTAGACCAGCTCCAACTCCTGCTTGTCCCCAACGTTTTGCTGAGGTTTTTTTTTTTTTTTTGGCATATAGTTCAGTAATAAAACTGCATCTTCCTGTACAAATACCTGTTATCACAAGCAAATAGTACTTTTTATTTTGACCTATGCTTCATCATCAGATGTTTGTGATTTTATTTTTCCCATGGTGAGTGCTCATACCGACCACAATTAAGTCCACAGTCAGTCTCCTTCGGTTTCATGCTTTTATCTGTAATTGCAGATGACCAACTAGTTAAAGATAACTGCAGCACTGATTATAGTCTTTGCCATTATGTCTTTCTAGGTGCGTAAATCAATGTGACTGGTATGACCTAATTTATTCCTTTGCAAGAAATTGTTTTTTTTTGTTTTCTTACTATAAATTATCAAAAATGTGTTAACTCTACATATACTCTTTATTTCCTAGTCACAATTAGTTTCCCATTTATTCTTTTTCTAAATGCACTTAATTGAGATTGAAAGTGCGGAGAGCAAGAGTCTCTCTCTGGGTAAGGCAGATGTCACATTATGTGACTTATAGTCATTGGGTATGCCAGACTTGCTGACCGAGTTGCCCATCTTGTTGCCGGACCAAGTCAGTTTACATGACTGAAACTCACTGGGTGTGACAGCTTTAGCGACTGCGTGCTGACCTTCTGGCACAGTTGTACTCGCCCCCTTTTATGACAGCCAATAACATGCTGCCTGACAGAGCAGGTGCTGTATGAAGGGTTAACTGGTATGGTGAGTTCAGCTGCAATTGTGGCCCAGTTTTTCTTTAAAACGCAAGACCTCAAGACAGAAAAGCTTATTCCTTGTTTGGTGCATTATATGCATTATACTTCTGGATGAGCATTCATGCACACAGAGCCCACCCCTACGATTAAAGACGTAGTCAAACTTGTCTGATTTTATAAGGACAAGTCGTGGACTAGTTAGAGCAAGTCACTGGGCATGTTGCATTGTGCTACAGGCAGCCACAGGAGCATGCCACCGACTGTCTCCAACTAACTAAGACAATTTAATTGAATACTACGACTAAAAATATCTCAAAACATTGTTTAATATGGAATGGCCTTTACACTGGACAGAAAGCAGGAGCCAAACTGGTATGATTACGAATCTATTACAGTCAATATGCAGTCCTTAATTTGTTTATATAGGGCCGTTTTAGAGTTACCAGTTAACCTATTACCCCTGTCTTTGGGATTTAGGAAGAAAACCCAAATAGCCATGGGAAAACGTGAAAAATGCACACAACGACACATGCACCAGTGTTAGAAATTAACCCCCTTGAGATGTGAAATATCAGCACAGATCACAGTCATATAGAGCATTCTCTAAATGTTTATATATGATTGCAGACTAAAGAAATGGTTTATAGTGAAACTGGTTGTTTATAGAGAATTCCTAATGTTCCTAATTTTAATAGTTGAGAAAGTTAAGAAAGTTAAGTATTTTGTGCTGATAACAACAAGCAGTTGTCCAATTCTGTTAATAGTTGTTACAGGTTGATTCTAATTTACAAAGTAATTCAGGCAGTAATCATGAGTTGGTAGTATGGCTTCTCAACACTGAGATTGAGAACTGTTGTTGTTCCCTACCTGGGTCTTTGAGCACCACCACTGTTGGGAATATTGTGAATGTCTTGTGCCAGCGTTAACATACAAAATGTCTGGCCAAGACAAGATTATGGTGGTTATCTGGCAGGCTGTAGGTTGCCAGGGACAAAGACACCAGCAGGACAGAGAGAGAGAGAGAGGAAGAAATTAAACTGACAGTGTGGAAGCAGTACAGCACATTGTTAAGAACAGAGTTGTTTGGATGGAAGACTGATGCTGAAGAAGCAAAATCTTCAGGTGAGACAGACAAAAAAATGGAGAGATTGCAGCTTGGGGTTAATCTAGTAGTGTAAGGGAACCAAGTCCCCTACCCTCAGGAAGGTGGCAGGAAGATGATAACAAAATTATTTAACTAGAAGGATCAAGAGAGTGTTGGTCTTGTATATTAGACAATTTATTCATATTGCCAGATTCAGTATGTGAATTTTATATTGATGGGGAGAGGGAGTCTTTGTGTAAAAACTGGTTGTGAGATGTGGGGAATATTAGGTTATGTGGTTTAGAAAAAAAGATGTATGATGCTGTTTTTTTTTCTGAACATGTGCATATGCTGGAATGTTGCATGAGTTGTTATATTAGTATTAAAGTAGTCTGCCTTGTGTGTCCATTTTAAAACCGCATTAAGAGCTGAGCCACGCAGCTGTATGGCTAGGATGAACATTTTGAAACAGTGATTTGTAAATTTTATTTTGAGATGAACATGTTATATATAGAGCAGCTCATTTCATCACAAATGCAGGCTAGCCACCTGTACAAATACAGCCATTTAGTTGGAAATTTGTCTTGATTCTTTTCTTGCCAAAACAATGAAACAGTTTTATTCAGAATGTGAATGGAAACACTCTGTCTCCATATTTAAGATATACATTGTAATTGGATAGAATTTTAAAAAATGATGACCTTTTATTTTAAAATGTTCTATCTAAAAGAGCAGCAGGATTTTCCCAACTATCAAGTTAAACTTTAACAGAATTTTTATTTTAAAGTGTGCATTGAAATTCAACCCAGAGATTCTTGGGAATACTGTATATTTATTTCTTTGCGTATATGTTTACCGTTTCATACTTTGGGGGGGTGTTCTTGGTAAACCTAACTGAAAAACAGAAAAGATTAATTTTTGGCTAAATATTTAAGATAAACGTTAGACTTTGCACAATAATGTTGTGTATAAAAACACTACTAATAATGAGAACAGCTTAATTTTAGTCAAAACTATTTACTTACGTTTCATACATTGCACATCTTTCTAGCTTATATCTATCTATTATAAAAAGAAATCCTGTCCTGGAAAGCAAAAGTGGCAATAAGTGATCTTCTCGGAAGACATTTAAAAGACCCGCGAGACGAAAGAGACTTGCCATGGTGCGTCTCACGGGAACATAGACCGAGAGTCTTGCAAGACACGACCTACTTACAAGAAATATCAACAAATAGGGCCACAGACAAAAAAAACACATCAGTAGTGTAAATGTAGTCATGCAGTACACACAGCTCCAGGGCTTTCAGTGCATATAAAGAGTATAAGGTCAATACAGTAGAAATGAATAGGGTAGAAATGAAATGTCGACGACTAAACGAAGAAGAAAGAAAAGCATGGAGAAAAGAGACTCAAATGCGGTGGAGAGAAAAAAATGCTAAAAAGAAAAACAATAATCTAGGTGCAAATTTAGAAAATAAGGAAAGTGATAATCAGCCCGGAACAAGTGGAATTGAAAACAAAGCACATCCAATAGGGCTCAGAATTAAAAGATTAGAACTTCATAAACAGGAGCAGAGTTATACGTCCTGCAAGAAAGAGATTTAACCACGCTGGGCCGGAAATAAAGGACAATTATTGTTTTTACAACGTCACGCGAGATAAGTCAGTGAGCCATCATTTAAAACAAGTCCACAGACATCTAACTAAGCAGGTGTTGGATTGCTTTTGGCAGACACGCATCATGTGCTCCCAGCTCTTAAAACAACGACATGCGACAAGCAGAACAGGCAGCTCACCAGCAGGTTGAAGCCTTTTTTGTTTTAAGTCACTGATAGGTCCGATTGAGGGGGGCGGAGTACAGACGGAAGACTGATAGCGGGGTACTGATTGATGCGGTAAGGGGAAGGCGAGACCCGGGGGAGGAGGGGTTGGAGAGGGTGCTAGACAGTTGTGTTTGGGGTTACGAAGTTGGCGATTGTTAAGTAAAACTTTTGTGACACTTTATTATGTCAGTCGCTACAGTATCAAAAAAAATAAAGATAGTAAAGATCTCATTAGCGCAAACAAAAGGTAATTAATCATCAGAGCCAGATGTAATTGAAAAAATAGCAGGACAAAGCAAGGTCGTCCCACAACAGTTAAAGCAACGACAAGTTTAATTTCAAAGAATACACAATTCGGTCAGGTGTATATTTATGATGACGGAGATGCGATGCAAATTTTAACAGGCGACAAGAAAAGTGATGTATATATTCCGCGAATAACATTAGACACCAAAGGAGATCTTGACATGCCATTCGTATTAAAATGTTTACAGTTTACCGTGAGAATAGCTTTTGCTATGACAATTAACAAATCACAGGGACAACTATTAGAAAACGTCAGATTATTTATTAGAGAAACAGAAACAATATTCACTCACGTGCGATTATACGTTGCATTGTCACAATGAATGTCCAAAAACGGATTCAAAATTCTATGCGATCTTGAAGAAAAGGTAACTCCAAATATTGTTTTTAATAAACTTTTAAAGTAAAAAGTGCAACTAATGAAACTGAAACAATTCCAAAGAAAAAAAAAGCTTTTAAAATTGTATATCCAATTAACCAAACAGCGACACAGTGGCGCAGTGGGTAGCGTTGCTGTCTCGCAGTTAGGAGACCTGGGTTCGCTTCCCTGGTCCTCCCTGCTTGGAGTGTGCATGTTCTCCCCATGTCTGCGTGTCTTTCCTCTGGGTGCTTCTTCCCACATTCCAAAGACATGCAGGTTGGGTGGATTGACGATTCTAAATTGTCCCCAATGTGTGCTTGGTGTGTGTGTGCGAGCCCTGCGATGGGCTAGCGCCCTGCCCGGGGTTTGTTTCCTGCCTTGCGCCTTGTGTTGGCTGGGATTGGCTCCAACAGACCTCAGTGACCCTGTAGTTAGGATATAACAGGTTGGATGATGGATGGATGGATTAACCAAACACAGGGGTTGGCGAGTGAAGCGCCCTAGTTAGTTTATATTATCAAGAAAACAGGCAATCCAGAGTTTCAATAAAGGTTAATTTACACAATTTGTTTCATCTTTTTTTTTTTGTGAACTTTAGGGGTACAACTTTGTTCTACTAGTCTTTGCTCCTAACAGTTTTCATGCTTGCTTTAAATAGGCATCAAAGAACGTTCAGAATAGAAGAGAATCAAGAAAAGTTTTTGTATTTTGCTTACTCCAGATTACAGAATTTTGCCTTTGAAACTAGTGAGTGGTCGGCCCAGTAATCCTTATGTGAAAGCATCCAACCTTGAAGTGAATAAACTTATATTAAATCACAGTGAATTTTCAAAGGGATACACTACACCCAATTTGGTTGTGTCATTTCTTTGTTTATTTTTGTGTGATGCTCCTGTTCATATTATGCCATTCATTGCTTTGATTAGTTGCCAACATATCCCTCCCCTTGCGCTACTTGCAATACTGACTTGGAGTCTGTGGGAAAGTTAAATAGTCTTTTCATTTGTCATGCACTGCAATTCACTTAAGGTGGCAGCTCATGTGACACAGGAGTGATGTGATTTTAGCAACTACTGGCCTTCTATGTGACATGTCTAAAACTTGTTGGAAGTTGTTCAGTACAGCTAAAACAGTAGCTTGAGCACCCACCCCGCCAAGCAAGCAAAACCCAAGGTAGTGTTGAGCAAACATTAAGTTTCACTGCTGGGACAAAGCACAATGCAAATACTTGTGTCATATGAATCATCCAAAACATCACCATGCGGTTATCACATAAAGTGTACTTTGCTGCAGAGTCGTTGATAGTTCCTTGTCTTAAGTCTTATACATTTGAGCATGTTAAAATGATATCTGTTGAAATTATATGATTGCACATGTTGTGAATAGAACATTTTAATATCCATGTAAATGCCTAATTTACATTTTGAAATATTTGAAAAAGTAATACATGCAATTGCAGCATTATGAAATATTTGTAAAAGTAATGCATACAATTGCAGTCATTACTATTAGTAATTGTGACTTCTAAGATATGATTGTATGATTATTAAAAAAAAATCAGTGATCACTAAGAGAGTAAGCTGTGAAAACTTGAACTGAGATGAAGAGAGAGGAACAAAGAGAATGGATAAGGTGCAGTGAACTAGGAGGTATGCAAAGAATGCAATATTTGTAAGATGCATATAAAAGAAAATCTTATGGTGCTGACGATAGAATAATTAAATAAAATACTCAGTTCAGAGGTCTGTGTCTGAGTAAGAAATGGTGATGAAGTGAAAAAAAGTGTTGTCTTAGGCTGCTTGATGAATTATGATTCAAACTTATTGCACTATTATAGATGACAAAATGTGTAAAACTTTTTTGTTCTTGGCTCTAGTGAGTCAGTCACAATAGGACTAAATCTGGTGATATTAATGTATTTCTATTTACAGCTTTTTCTGGATCCTGGGAAGTTAACCTACAAAGATGAGCTCAGGAAAAGACAACTTGCGGCTAAAGAGCTATAAAAACAAGTCTCTAAATGCAGATGAGATGCGGCGTAGAAGAGAAGAGGAAGGCCTGCAACTACGAAAACAAAAAAGAGAAGAGCAGGTATTATTTGAAGTGAAATTTGTGTGTAAACTTTTTCAGAACCTTTAGCACAATCTTCTTAATTGGGCACATTTGTTATTTGTTTGTGTTTATGTTAGAAGCACTGCCAGTGAAACAGCAAAGCATACCCTATGACATTTTTTAACTTGACGCAAACCCAGCTCCCCATGAATACATTTTCATTGATGAGCTAGGACTTAACTAAGTCGAGGAGACATGGAAGGAACATCATTAGTTAATATACTTTGCTAAAAGCCTCTAAGTAGTGTGAGGGAATAACACCACTGCACAGCCTTTAGCCACCAGGGAGTCCTCTGTTGCCATGCTATCACAGGTGACTGTAACACAGAACACATAATAGTATTACTTAATACACTGTAGGCTGCTCTAAGATGTCTAGATAAAGGAGAATATGATAGACCAGAGGCACCTATATATAAGGGAGGACCCAAAAATAACCGGAATTTTGTTGTTGTTAGGTTGGTACTTGTAGTACATGGTTGGGCCGCTAGGGCGATCTAGTTACACTCCTCACAAGTCAGTCTGCCAAGTGCCATCAGTCTGGAAGGTTGTGCTTGTGTTCAGTGAATTTTTTTGTAAAAGTAGTTTTGTGCAAGCGTCGTTTTTTTTCGATGGCCGATTATCGTGAGTAACGCGCGGCATTGAAGTTTTGTTTTCTTCTTGAAAAAAGTGTTACAGAAACTATTGTTATTGAAACGGTATGACAACCCTGAACCGCCCACCCTACTCACCGGATTTAGCTCCGTGTGATTTCTTTTTATTCCCTCGGATGAAAAAAGACTTGAAAGGAAGGCATTTTGCTGACGTCGAAGAGGTAAAACAAGAAACGATCAGAGCATTAATAGGCATTACTTCAGACGAATTTAAAAAATGTTTCGAACAATGGAACAAACGGTTAGATAGGTGTATTTCCGCCAATGGAGAGTACTTTGAAGGAGACTAATTGTAGTTTGTACAGAAAATTAAATTAAACACGTTTTAAAAATATTTCCGGTTATTTTTGGGTCCCCCCTCGTATGTCCTCATCAATGTGCTAAATTTCAGTAGCAACTGCTTTGACTGAAAGTATCGTTCTATATCTTTGCGTCTCCCTCCATATTTCCCATTCTTAATGTTAACATGAGATATAACACAGCAATGTTAGATTTACCATACTTCTGGATGCTGATTTGCAGCATTTTTCATTCTTTTTGTTTTCATTTACTGCATGTGTAAAACATTATTAGAAACTACTGTTTAAATAGTGAGGAACAAGTTAATTCATAGCTAATCAAAGTGTTTAATTTTGCAGCAAAGTGATGTTTTGGTGAGGATCTGTATGATGTTGAATACAATCTATCATTTTAAGCAAGATTACTTCAGTTGTAGTGAAATAGTGAACTGTTTTTAGATTTGTGCTGAAAGATCTGAGAAGACAAGGCATAATTTCAGACAATCTGTGTAAATATTTAAGAAAAACTTTATTAATGAAATTTGTATTTGTGGAAGAGAGAGTTGTAGTGTATACCACTTTTGACTCTAATTGTCTCACTATTTGTCTGGACTTTCACTTGTAAAGATGACAAAGGGGCCAAAATACAAAAACTGCATTTTTATTATCAAAATAAAGTACACTGGGTAAGTTAAAACGAGGGAGATCAGAAAGTGCCAAATATATAAAACAACAAACCAACTGTTCCTGTAGGCCTGCTTATTCTGATCTTGAACTCTCCTTACTAGATCTTGTGGTTTGCAAAGTTGCCCAACTCAATAGTACACCAAAGCAAGCCTCTTTCATATCTCACATTTTTCTCCCTTTTCTTCTGATTTAGAGTCCCTCTTCTTCCTGACATTTAAGCTTTTACCCCCAAAAATCCTTCCACTTCCAGGCTTAAATTGGTTTTGACTATGAGGTAGTTTTAGACTCTATTCCAAGGTCACTTGGTCACATGGTAGCTCTGTTTTTACTCCAGGACACCAGGCAAGAGCTACCTCTAATGGCACCTGATGTTCCTGCTAAATTATGCTTTCAGCTATCTTTAAATGGCTAAGTCTTCCTTCTACCCATTCTGTATACTTTCTTAAAGGCACTGCAGAATCCCTTGATTTCCCCACAGGACCGTGTGCCTTCTGGTAGTCAGGATGTCTTACAACCTCTTGCCTTTTCTTGTACCCTTTAGCCTTTCCTCCCTACCCTGACACACTAAGGAGCGGGTTAAGCGACACCAGCACTGGTTGAGATTGTTTCGCTGTAACATCCTGGAGGGAACAGTATGCGAATTTCTGATGAGGCAGCATCACTCCTTCACTTGTGCTCATGCCCCGTGCTATTCCTCAGGGATTTTGGTCCATATTGACATGCGAGCATCACACAGTTACAAATTTGTTGGCTGCACATCCATGATGCGAATCTCCCGTTCTACCACATTCCAAACGTGCTCTATTGGATTTAGATCTGATTACTGTGGAGGCCTTTAGAGTACAGTGAACTCATTGTCTTGTGTATATGAGCTTTGTGCCATGGTTCGTTATCCTGCTGGACGTAGCCATCAGAAGATGGGTACATTGCAGTCATAAAGGGATGGATGTGGTCAGCAACAGTAAACTGTGGCGTTTAAATAATGCTAGGTAATAATTGGTATTAAGAGACCCAAAGTGTGACAAGAAAATATCCACCACACAATTACACCACCACCACCAGTCTGAACCATTGATATAAGGCAGGATGGATCCATGCTTTCTTATTGTTGATGCCAAATTCTGACCTTACCATCCAAATGTCACAGCAGGAATTGAGACTAATCAGATCAGGCAATGTTTATACAATCTTCTGTTGTCCAGTTTTGGTGACCCCATTCAAATTGTAGCCCCAGTGCTGACAAGAGTGGCACCCAGTGTGGTCTACTCCTGCTGCAGCCCATCTGCTTCAGTGTTTCTAACATGTTGTGTATTCAGAAAGGCTCTTATGCATACCTCAGTTATAACGAGTGGTTATTTGAGTTAGTGTTACCTTTGTATCAGCTTGAACCAGTCTGCCCATTCTCCTCTGACCTCTTGCAATCAAAAAAACATTTTCACCCAGAAACTTCCACTAACTGGATATTTTCCCTTTTTCAGACCATTCTCGGTAAACTTTAGAGATGGATTAGATGATTAGATATTTGCATTAGCAAGTAGTTGAACAGGTGTATCTAATAAAGTAGCCGGTAAGTGTAGTAATTGGTGGTGTAGGTAGGGTGTGCGGCTTTGAATCTGCTCACTTACATTTCAGAATAGTTAAATGCATTTGATGCTACATGTCCTTCAATAAGCATTGCTGGCGAAAATATCAAATGCTCACTCGAGTTTTTGCCAGACTATCTCCAAAAGGTAGCATACAATGCTATTTATTATATTGTCACTTAAATGTTTACTCCCGAAAATGTTTTGAGTAATGCACTTCTACTACGCTGGTTTTAGAGCTGCAACAACTAATCGACAATAATTGATTATTAAAAACGCTGGCAACAATCACCTTCATTGAGTAGTTGATTACATCATTAGGCTTAATGCGTTGTGGCTTGTAATTGCATCACTACTCTCAACTGTGAATGCATTTGAAAAAAGGCAAATGGTAAGCAGGTGGCGGAATATGACTTTCAAGGTTTGGGAACACTTTAATCTGAATGCAGAAAAAAAGGTTGTGAGTTGCAAAATGTATAGGTCTGACTTTGTATGACATGAGAGCACATCACAGGTGCACAAACATTTGAACAGAAAACATACTGTTACAGGCTCTGAGGAGGAGTAAGACTTGCCATCATCCCAGTAACTTGAATGTCACTTCAGTATTATGTGATGCAGTTATGTGAACACAATGTTTGTTAGGCTAAGCATAGTGACATGACTTTCAATTTGAAATGAGTAATAATTTGACTCCTGTTCTCTACAAGCACATGCAAAAGAGTTTTATGATGGGTGACTAAAAAGTATGTGCCATTAGCCTCTAACTAGTACATGTTCAGATTTTCACTTGCCATATTTTCTGAATTATGTTGCTGCATTACAAGCTTGCATTCACATACAACATTAGTGTATGTGTGCTTACAAAAAATGGGCGTGATGAAACTTACGTACCAGTCCAAGCAGAAAACTTTTTTTTTCAGTGTCATATGCAAAGGAAATCAAAAACTCGGCAACTGTGCAGCAGTGAATCCAACAGCACATCAACTGCTACTGAAAGGCGTATCTCTCATTCCATGTGAAAAGGTAGGAGAGGGGTGTAAAAGAGAAAGTTCCAGACTAGTTGGCTATCAGATCATCTGGCTTTTATACAGTCTGGAGGAAGACTTGATAATGTGCAAGTGCTGCTGCAGTAAACCCAACTTAGCCGGTAAAACAGATTTTGTGGCAGGATCACACAGTTTCAAAAGTGAAAATTTAACAGCACACTCCTGATAGCAAATGATACGCATGCAACAGGCTGCGACAGTGTGTTGGCTGAAAGCAAATGTGCCAAAGAATCTTCTGTGGTAAAAGGTTATCAGGCACAAAAACAACGAATGGTGATGCAAAAAGAAATGAACTTTCAGATAAAATGAACTTAGCATATTATGTAGCTAATTTCAAAAATTACTGCAGATTTAAAAAAAAAATAATAATTTAGTCATGATGGTGCAAAACATTCTTCAGTGGTGGTCGGATATTTAAATAATGTTATTCCAGTAAAACTTCTCTATCACAGAAACTGAAAAGAAAAAAAAATTAATAACTTAAATTACATGTTTAATTTTGAAGTGTGTGTTTAGTGTGATTCTGAATTCATAAGCCGAATTGTGAGTTTAGTTAATTTATTGAAAACTGTTGTGTTTTATGGAATGTGTGTGTGTGTGTGTGCATGTGTGCACATTGCACAACCAGAGCCAGGAGTGCTACTAAGTGTTTTATTTCTATTTATTACTGTTTATTTTCAATGTGTTATTATTTAAATGTTGTATAAAAAACTATATTTTGTTTAAAATACCTACAGGTAGGCCATTTTTAAAAAATACATTTCTGAAAATTTTATACAAATCTGTTTATTTGATGAAAAGTTCCATTTCATGATCTTTGTGTTTAATTTCAAATGAATTTTTTAAAAACAATTCAGCTAATCGATTGATTACTCAACAAAATAATCACCAGATTATTGATTATCAAAATAATTATTACTTGCAGCCCTAGTTGGTTTCATTAAAAGTTTGTCACATGGTCAGTGATTTATAAATTTGAAAGTTAAAAAAAAATGGTAAGAATTGCACATACCACAGTAATTGGTTTTATAAGCAGATATAAGGCAGGGGTGATTGAACATATGAAATACAGTGCATCCGGAAAGTATTCACAGCGCATCACTTTTTCCACATTTTGTTATGTTACAGCCTTATTCCACAATGAATTAAATTCATTTTTTTCCTCAGAATTCTACACACAACACCCCATAAGGACAATGTGAAAAAAGTTTACTTGAGGTTTTTGCAAATTTATTAAAAATAAAAAAACTGAGAAATCACATGTACATAAGTATTCAAAGCCTTTGCTCAAGACTTTGTCGATGCACCTTTGGCAGCAATTACAGCCTCAAGTCTTTTTGAATATGATGCCACAAGCTTGGCACACCTATCCTTGGCCAGTTTCACCCATTCCTCTTTGCAGCACCTCTCAAGCTCCATCAGGTTGGATAGGAAGCATCGGTGCACAGCCATTTTAAGATCTGTCCAGAGATGTTCAATCGGATTCAAGGCTGGGCCACTCAAGGACATTCACAGAGTTGTCCTGAAGCCACTCCTTTGATATCTTGGCTGTGTGCTTAGGGTCGTTGTCCTGCTGAAAGATGAACCGTCGCCCCAGTCTGAGGTCAAGAGTGCTCTGGAGCAGGTTTTCATCCAGGATGTCTCTGTAGTTTGCTGCAGTCATCTTTCCCTTTATCCAGACTAGTCTCCCAGTCCCTGCCGCTGAAAAACACCCCCACAGCATGATGCTGCCACCACCATGCTTCACTGTGGGGATGATATTGGCCTGGTGATGAGCGGTGCCTGGTTTCCTCCAAACGTGACACCTGGCATTCACACCAAAGAGTTCAATCTTTGTCTCATCAGACCAGAGAATTTTCTTTCTCATGGTTTGAGAGTCCTTCAGGTGCCTTTTGGCAAACTCCAGGCGGGCTGCCATGTGCCTTTTACTAAGGAATGGCTTCCGTCTGGCCACTCTACCATACAGGCCTGATTGGTGGATTGCTGCAGAGATGGTTGTCCTTCTGGAAGGTTCTCCTCTCTCCACAGAGGACCTCTGGAGCTCTGACAAGAGTGACCATTGGGTTCTTGGTCACCTTCCTGACTAAGGCCCTTCTCCCCCGATCGCTCAGTTTAGATGGCCGGCCAGCTCTAGGAAGAGTCCTGGTGGTTTCGAACTTCTTCCACTTACGGATGATGGAGGCCACTGTGCTCATTGGGACCTTCAAAGCAGCAGAAATTTTTCTGTAACCTTCCCCAGATTTGTGCCTTGAGACAATCCTGTCTCGGAGGTCTACAAACAATTCTTTGACTTCATGCTTGGTTTGTGCTCTGACATGAACTGTCAGCTGTGGGACCTTATATAGACAGGTGTGTGCCTTTCCAAATCATGTCCAATCAACTGAATTTACCACAGGTGGACTCCAATTAAGCTGCAGAAACATCTCAAAGATGATCAGGGGAAACAGGATGCACCTGAGCTCAATTTTGAGCTTCATGGCAAAGGCTGTGAATACTTATGTACATGTGCTTTCTCAAGTTTATTTTTAATAAATTTGCAAAAACTTCAAGTAACTTCACGTTGTCATTATGGGGTGTTGTGTGTAGAATTCTGAGGAAAAAAATGAATTGAATCCATTTTGGAATAAGGCTGTAACATAACAAAATGTGGAAAAAGTGAAGCGCTGTGAATACTTTCCGGATCCACTGTATGTTAAATTTCATAAATGATCATAATTTATAAAATGCTTAGGTGATTTTTCAGTAAAGAAGCCTGATGCATTAGCTAGTGTAGTACTAATTAGGGTTATGACTTCTTTTAATTGTACAGAGACTTTAACTCATAGCTACCATTCACTTTTTGGGATTTGGTTTACTTATTCTTGTGCAGCTTGTGTTGTTTTGGTACCTTTGACAGCTTATAAACTTATAATTCTGACAATCTTCCCACTTTGTGACTTTTTTCTTAGAATTTATAATTTTAAAACTTGTTGAATACCAAAACATCTGAATTCCTCTAAATCATTGAAGATTTTTTAAGGCAAACATAAATTTGAATAAACATTGAGATCCTTTTGCAAGAAAAATTGAGTATCAACAATCTGTACTAAAATTTGCTTCTCAGGACCATTTCTTGTGCTGTATAAGCTGTCAGTTATTTATTTCACCGTGGATGGGCTGAGAATGGAAAGGTCATAGGTTTGCATCCTTATCCTTCTGGCTGGTGCAGGCTGTATTACCTAAATTTGCAGAAATTGTGTACTTTAAAGGAATACTGCACTCACAAATTATAAATTTTGTATTTGATTCTCATGCCGTGTTGTTTGTAAAAAAATATTTTAATCTCACATTTTCATGGAAAACACAGAGATAGCAAAGCTCTTGCTTAAAATAAAAAGTTGAAAGGAGACTGATTAAACAATAGCAATTTTTATACTTCTCGTACTACATAAATTTAAATGTCAGATATCCATTCATATGCTCACAATATTCCAGACATGTGTATTTTTGCCAAAACATTGTTAAACAAACCCATTTCCAAAAAAATCGCCTTATTTAAAACAGGGCTGAGGAATCAATACACAAAACATTCAACTCCAATCCTCAATTTATGGTACTACCAACTTTGACTCCATGCATTGTACCGGTCAAAAGTTTGAGGTCAATCAGAAATTTTCATGTTTTTGATAGAAATTGTTGCCTTTTTTATCAAGATACCATTAAATTAATTTTAAAATAAAGACAAGGCCTTACAAGTGTGCATAATGGCTATTTCTGCATGAAATGACTGATTTTTAGTTTATGGTTGCCAGGCCCCATTTTCAGCAACGATTTTGTCATTGTCCTAATAGTAGACTCCTATAGCTAATCCTTAATTAGTCAAGTGGTTATCCTGATTGGTTATTAGAGAAACCTTTCTAACTATTTTAGCACTACTGAAACTTGTTATCATGTTTGTGTTACAAGATACTTATATTCCTAAAGTTCAGTTCTATGTGTTTATTGTGTATTTACTATTTTATCACTACCAACATGAATCATCAGGCTACTATTTAGCACACTAACCTGTTAAAGTCTGGGTCTAAAGGCTGTAGCAATGCCGATGTAGCTTTTTTATATAATTTACTAAAGTAGTTACAAACATTGAGTAACATTAAACAAAATACAAAACTTAGAAAATTAAAAGAAGTTTACATTTTTACAAAAAGCTAAAAGAAAAAAGTTTTATTTGTAATAGTATATGCAGATTGGAAATTTTAACACGTACAATTTACACGTAGTAGGAGTCGGTACATTTTTACCGACCCCAACTCCAGTAATTCAATAATTGCTTATGACTCTAGCCCTGTGCATCATAGTAAAGCCCACAGAAGTTGTGGAAATGAAGCCCCACTTCTCCCTCATTCATTGATCAGGAGCCCTGATTACTCATTGGTGACCCAGGCACTTCACATGTTTTTTTTGGTTTGAATATTCCTCTGAAGTATAGCAGCCAATGCTAAAAATCTTAAGATGGGTCCTCTGCTCCTTCAAAGGACAGTTGTAATTCATCTATGGAAAATTGAACAACAGGACAGTTTTGCTTTTATATGATTCTCATGAGGCGGCACGGTGGCGCAGTGGGTAGTGCTGCTGCCTCGCAGTTGGGAGACCTCGGGACCTGGGTTCGCTTCCCGGGTCCTCCCTGCGTGGAATTTGCATGTTCTCCCCGTGTCTGCGTGGGTTTCCTCCGGGTGCTACGGTTTCCTCCCACAGACCAAAGACATGCAGGTTAGGTGGATTGGTGATTCTAAATTGGCCCTAGTGTGTGCTTGGTGTGTGGGTGTGTTTGTGTGTGTGCTGCGGTGGGTTGGCACCCTGCCCAGGATTGTTTCCTGCCTTGTGCCCTGTGTTGGCTGGGATTGGCTCCAGCAGACCCCCGTGACCCTGTGTTCGGATTCAGCGGGTTGGAAAATGGATGGATGGATGGATGATTCTCATGACTAATATGGTTAACATGTAGTATACATTTACTTAAGCAGAAAGAGATGCCCCTAAGTGTTAAATTTTGCTGACAATGTTATCATCTTGGTGAGATTTTCCAAAAATCTGATAAGACCAGCGTGTCAGTGCTTCTAACAAAACTTGTGCTAATGAAAAGTGGAATTTAGCTTAATACTGTAACAGATTTGGTTATGAAACTACTACACATATGTACCTTCTGTAGTTTTATGTGTTTTATCATGAAAGGTGTATAATCTATTTTTGTTGGTATATTAATTTCACCAAAAGCACCAAATAGTATTAACTATTTATTTAAAACTAGTTTATTAAAATCACATATGTGACATTTACTTGATAATCACAATTTTAACAATAGACACTGCCCCAATTTCATCATGTACTAATATGTCCTGGGGCTCTGTGAAGTGTAAGTAGTCTTAGTCAGATATACTGTAAGTAGCTATGGTTGCATTGTAAGTAGGCACTGTAAAGTGAAATATCTCGGACAATTATTAGCTGAATAATTTCATGTAATTTTAGAAAAAAATGTTTCATGGTCTTACAGTTTTTTTTTCTTATTTCAGCTGTTTAAAAGGCGAAACGTTGCTACTGCAGGAGTTTCTGGTGTTGGAGATGAAGAAATGTCAGATATGGGCTCCCAGGATGTTCAGATCAATAACTTGGATATGACCTCTGTAAGCTGCATAAATCACAGTACATCATTGTTTTTTAACTGCAGAATTAATTTTATTCTCTGAAAAAAGACATACAGTTTGTATTGTACATTTTACAGTAATTGGACATGATTATCTATCTGTAGTCATGGGATAAAGAAAGTACACTCTTCTTCAATTCTGTGAATTTGTTACTCTGTGTGTAAATCACAATTCTATCATCATCGTTAACTTATATGGTATAAATGGAGAAATCTAACCTCTGGTGACTGGATATAAGAGTACAAGGTATTTTTTTTTTCCTTACAGTTTCAGTAGTACCGAGAAAGTCTGTACTGCACTCATGCGTGATTGCAAGTTGACAAACTACTCTGGAAAGCACAATAATTACATGACAAAAACTGATCAAAATTGCATTTAAAAATGGTTAACTCTGGTGATGATACAGCACAGCATAAACTCATGTTCAAAAGGGAAAGCAGCAGAGGTCAAGTCTGAAAGTGCTTTTGTCTTCACCCAGTGGAATTTCAGCCGGAGAGTGCAGGAATTGTACTTGTTATTTTTTTAAAAAAAAAAAAAGCAAAACACACACACAAAATCTTGCGTTATTACCACTTTTATCCCATTATAGAGTTATTTCAAAATCAAATTTCTGCATGCTTTGTCAGCAAAATTACTTTATCGATCAAAAGACATGTAACTGTTTAACTTGTATTGTCATGCATTTGTAACAGGTGATGAAAAGATAAATGGATTAAGCACTTTTAAATAGTATCCCAAGCATCTGTCTGTTTTTAATTGGTGTATACAGTTCAGTGTCAGGCTGGAGTGCAACTTAGATGCATTCACGTTTGTGGGAAGACTGGCAGCAAAAACAACAGTTGTAGCAAGTTAACATCACCACAAGATTCAAACAAGGTGGCTGTTTGGCTTGTTTGCACCGGCAATAACATGAGTTGCTCCATTTGATAGTACCAAAATACAATACAGTGTTTCAGTGCTTAAAAGGGAAAGGCACATCCCCCTGTTAATAGAGCATGTACTGTATTAACAGAGATGCATAATTGCTAAAACATGCAGTTAGCAGAATAATCTAAACCGCATACTGTATGTCATTGCTAAATATGAATCTGCAAACATTCAATATGTGTCATTAGTTTGGCTTTTGAAGACAAACCAGTATTCATTACTATAATACATAAGGAAAATCACATGTCATATATTTGAGTGGTACATTGAAGAATGTAATACTGTCTCATAGTTACAAACTTAATTGAGTACAGGTAATGGCAGCCAAAGAAATTTTCTAATTCTGGATTTGTAAACAGGCTTAAGAAATAACAAAGTTTGGATAAGGCTGCTTAACAGTTCTGAAATAAAGGATTTATGTAAAACTGACAAGTTTGATTTCACACAGGAAGTTTTAAAGATGGGACAAATGTAGAAAGAAGGGACACATTTCAAAAAAATTACAGAAATAGGCAAAGTATTGTTAACATCAATAAATAAGGATACTTTAATAAAAAGCCATTGAATGAGATTTCTGTTTTTGCTATGGTATAGAAAGATGTCAAGTATCCTAAAATTTCACTGTTATTGTTATCAAATACAAAAATTCTGGTATTGTGACATCCCTACAGGTGACAGAGGAAACATTACAGATTTCAGCAGGGCTGTGGAGTCGGAGACAATTTTGGGTACCTGGAGTTGGGGTCAGAGTCAGCAAAAATGTACCAACTCCTAATAAATTTAAATTGTAATAGAAAAAAAATACAGCAAGTTGAAATGTCCCATTTCACAAACAATAGTCATAATTAAGTACTGCTCTGATGTAAGAATAAAGCCCAGTGCATAGTTGTGTTACTACTAGTGTGAAGTTCAGATGAGCTATTATACAACCTAACATTCACATATTGTAATCTGGATTATGATACATTACAAAAAGTGTTTTCATTTTATTTTAGATACAGTGGTGTGAAAAACTATTTGCCCCCTTCCTGATTTCTTATTCTTTTGCATGTTTGTCACACAAAATGTTTCTGATCATCAAACACATTTAACCATTAGTCAAATATAACACAAGTAAACACAAAATGCAGTTTTTAAATGATGGTTTTTATTATTTAGGGAGAAAAAAAATCCAAACCTACATGGCCCTGTGTGAAAAAGTAATTGCCCCCTTGTTAAAAAATAACCTAACTGTGGTGTATCACACCTGAGTTCAATTTCCGTAGCCACCCCCAGGCCTGATTACTGCCACACCTGTTTCAATCAAGAAATCACTTAAATAGGAGCTGCCTGACACAGAGAAGTAGACCAAAAGCACCTCAAAAGCTAGACATCATGCCAAGATCCAAAGAAATTCAGGAACAAATGAGAACAGAAGTAATTGAGATCTATCAGTCTGGTAAAGGTTATAAAGCCATTTCTAAAGCTTTGGGACTCCAGCGAACCACAGTGAGAGCCATTATCCACAAATGGCAAAAACATGGAACAGTGGTGAACCTTCCCAGGAGTGGCCGGCCGACCAAAATTACCCCAAGAGCGCAGAGACGACTCATCCGAGAGGTCACAAAAGACCCCAGGACAACGGCTAAAGAACTGCAGGCCTCACTTGCCTCAATTAAGGTCAGTGTTCACGACTCCACCATAAGAAAGAGACTGGGCAAAAACGGCCTGCATGGCAGATGTCCAAGACGCAAACCACTGTTAAGCAAAAAGAACATTAGGGCTCGTCTCAATTTTGCTAAGAAACATCTCAATGATTGCCAAGACTTTTGGGAAAATACCTTGTGGACTGATGAGACAAAAGTTGAACTTTTTGGAAGGCAAATGTCCCGTTACATCTGGCGTAAAAGGAACACAGCATTTCAGAAAAAGAACATCATACCAACAGTAAAATATGGTGGTGGTAGTGTGATGGTCTGGGGTTGTTTTGCTGCTTCAGGACCTGGAAGGCTTGCTGTGATAGATGGAACCATGAATTCTACTGTCTACCAAAAAATCCTGAAGGAGAATGTCCGGCCATCTGTTCGTCAACTCAAGCTGAAGCGATCTTGGGTGCTGCAACAGGACAATGACCCAAAACACACCAGCAAATCCACCTCTGAATGGCTGAAGAAAAACAAAATGAAGACTTTGGAGTGGCCTAGTCAAAGTCCTGACCTGAATCCAATTGAGATGCTATGGCATGACCTTAAAAAGGCGGTTCATGCTAGAAAACCCTCAAATAAAGCTGAATTACAACAATTTTGCAAAGATGAGTGGGCCAAAATTCCTCCAGAGCGCTGTAAAAGACTCATTGCAAGTTATCGCAAACGCTTGATTGCAGTTATTGCTGCTAAGGGTGGCCCAACCAGTTATTAGGTTCAGGGGGCAATTACTTTTTCACACAGGGCCATGTAGGTTTGGATTTTTTTTTCTCCCTAAATAATCAAAACCACCATTTACAAACTGCATTTTGTGTTTACTTGTGTTATATTTGACTAATGGTTAAATGTGTTTGATGATCAGAAACATTTTGTGTGACAAACATGCAAAAGAATAAGAAATCAGGAAGGGGGCAAATAGTTTTTCACACCACTGTATAATGTGTTTAACAAGTTAATTTGAGTGTAAGCAAGTGTAATGATGTAGGTGTAGGTGTGTGCTATTGCCTGATGTTTGTTCAGGGGTTCTTGTCTTTTGTTTAAAGTGGCCAATAAGGTAGAGAGTCAGCTTCCTAGCCAGCAGTTCTGTGATTAAATTATGTGAATGTTACCTTCCTTTAATCAACATGGAAAATACAATAGCATATTAAATACAGAGGAGTCAGAGTCGGGGAGTCGGAGTCAGAAGTACCAGAAACTAAGGAGTCGGAGTCGAAGGATTTATCTATCGACTCCACAGCCCTGGATTTCAGTATGTGGTAATTTTTCAAAAATGATGTAAGATACTGATAAATTCCTACAGTCAAATGTTTATTTCAAAATATTGCTACCAAAGTTCATTATAAATTATAAAATGTACTTATTTTTTCCACATGGTTTCTGAATGTTTGCTTTACTTTTGGAAAAAATAACAACATATTGAAATCTGTTTTATTTGCCACCTGAAGTTATACATCTGTTTGTATAGAAGTTAGTGATGAAAACACAATTGTGATTCAGACTCTGATTATTAAAATAACAGAACTGAAGGTGGATGTGCTTTTTTCTTACTTTAAATTAACATCCATCCATCTAACCCTTCCTTGCCTATAAGACAGGTTGGAAAAAATCTGCAGTGCTACAATCTATATAACTGAGTACTCGTTTGTATTCTTAGGCAGGTATCATCACACTTGAAATGACACAAATGATTTTCTCTGATGATCCAGAGCAACAGTTACGTGGCACTCAGAAATTCAGAAAACTACTTTCTAAAGGTAAGAATATACTTTGTTTTCTGTCTGTTTTGGTTGCATGGTAGGTATCATTAACATCAGTTTTCTTTTTTCTGTATACACTGCTTTAAACAAATGATATGTTCTTTTAATGGAATGGTAACTGTGGTGTGATAAACTTACAGAAAGAATGATGGTTGGCATTAAGTATTATAAAAGTTCTGGGACATTTTATAAATTAATGTATTTGTTCCAGTGTTAATAATAAATCATTTTCGAAAATATTTCAAAATATTCTGTCTATAACGTATTAGAGGTGAAGACATTTCTTAAGTTACAGCTTGCTTTCTACAAAGTATTGTCTTCAGAAGCACATTATATTAATAAATCTAGTGTTTGTATTTTAAGAAAGCAGTGTGAAAATGTACAGTTGTAATTGCACTCTGTAGTAATGACAACATTTTTACAACTGTGTAATAGCATATACATCTCACTATATCTGTATTTACTGTGTTTGCAGCATTTTTAATATAATTGTATTTTTATAGAGCCTAATCCTCCTATCGATGAGGTTATTTCTGCTCCGGGTGTTGTTGACAGATTTGTAGAGTTCCTTAGAAGGAGAGAGAACTGCACCCTTCAGGTACTTTTGCATTTCTACCACTGTTTTCTCAAAGTAACTCAATGAACTTGTTAAAGAAAATTATTAAAGCATTGTCAAAACTGTATCTTTTGTTTGAATTAGATAAAATATAATAATGTAATGTGGGAGGACTAGATTTAGTATTTTCCTTCAACTTTAGAAGATACTGTAGTTTTGTCAAGAAGAACAGCGTTGTTCCACATGGGTTAAAATTACAGTCAATATGATTTAACAATGTTATCTTCCTGAAAGGTGAAATGGGTCATGCATTTTCAATCTTAAATTAACACTTTCCAAGACTCCAAATACAGTGTTTCCCCGAAAATAAGATGGTCTTATATTAATTTTTGCTCCAAAAGATGCACTAGGGCTTATTTTCAAGAGATGTCTTATATTTATTCATATACAACAATATATATTTATCCAAATACAGTCATGTCATATCATCATAACTCTCCACATTCAAACCTTGAATTCCAGCCTGATTTTCTTGCTACTCCAGCCGCTTTTAGGATCCTCCAGGATCGATGTGTGTGCTTCGATGTTTGATAAATGGTTCGATGTGGTGAAGCAAAATGCCAACATACAAATGCATTTGTGGTGCTTTTATATTCAAGCGTCGCATATTCCCAATCATAATGACACGATACATTTTAAAAGTCTCACATGCCATCTTCTGTGCAGTCTTTTTTTTACCTTCACAATAGCATCAGAATGTACAGTGGCGTATTTGAGCCACAGAGAAAAAAAGTTAAGGACATGGTGAAATTGTCTGTTTTGTGATTAAAGTGGAAAGTTCCGCTTTAACCTCGAAATGTCCACTTTAACCTCGTAGTTTTTATTTTATCATTAAAGCAGACCGTCATAAATGTCCTCTTAAAACCAACCCAGTTGTTAAACACTATGTGTTTCTGGGGCTTCCTCCTAAGCTGACAGCAGCAATCGCCACACAGAACACATTATATTTCTGATATTCCAACACTCTGTACATTTAGAATCCTTAGATTTATACTTGATACCACTTTCATGACGAAATGCATTAAATTTATATATGTTACATTTTACAGATAAATCGTTAACCTTGTTTAAATAATGAATACTGTTAATAGTTAGACATGTGGGGACGACATGGTGGCAGAGCGGTAGCGCTGCTGTCTCGCAGGGAGTCACGTTCTTATGGAGTTTGCATGTTTCCCTGGTGGGTTTCCACAGTGTGCTCCATTTTCCATCCAAAGACATGAAGGTTTGGGGATTTGGTGACGCTAAAATGACATTAGTATGTGTGAGTGCTTGTATTCACCTTGCGATGAGCTGATGCCCCATCAAGGGATTGTTTCTGTCTCGCGCCCACTGCTGCTGGAATGGACATATCCCTGGATTGATGGATGTAATCATTAAACATCCTTTTCAGAAATATTGTGGCAAGGTGTCCTCAGAATTTAATTGATGTTTCGGGCATGCGTGTTATATTGCGTGAAGTATCAACCCAGCCTTAGGCGCCTTGCTTTTCAGCTGACGATCTTGACTAGGGCTTATTTTTGGGGTAGGGCTTATATTACAGAGCAGCCTGAAAATCATACTAGGGCTAATTTTCGGAGTAGGTCTTATATTTTGGGGAAACACGGTAATAATGGTGCTGAGCTTCTTAAATTTTAATGTAAAGTCAGAGAGACTTGCATTTCGTTTGCTTTCAACCTGATTTTGTAATAGGTAGCAATTTTTTTAAAAGTTAGTGTGAGAGGATACATATTAATTTGTAAATGAAGGTATTTAACAAATGTATTTTTTTCCCTCTATGCAGGTCTCTATATGATATATTCTTTTTGTCTATTTCCAGTTTGAAGCTGCTTGGGTCCTCACTAATATCGCCTCTGGTAACTCTCACCAGACAAAAGTTGTCATTCAGACAGGGGCTGTACCAATATTCATTGAGCTGCTGTCCTCAGAGTTTGAGGATGTACAGGAGCAGGTAAGAGGCACCTTCTGAGGTGATAATTTTGGCTTATTGCAGAGACATATAGGCTGAAGGTGAAGTTTTATAAACCTGAAATAATTTGCATGATTTGTTGTTTGCTGCTTTGTTTAATCCAACATGACATAAAATACCTGAAACTGAAGTGCTATTACTAAATACCTTAACTAGTTTAAAATATTTTTTGTCAGTGTTAAACATGGGTGTTACATATGTCCAGTCATTTTTGAAGAGAATAAATCCATTTTTTTGTGTCTGAGAGGTGGGGTCTGTCCTGGTAGCAACGTGAGAGAGATGGGAGCCAGACCACAGGTCACTTGCATGCATACTGACAAAATCCCCATATTACGTACCAATTACATTGTGTTTATAGGAGGTAATAGTAGACATTAATTATATGTGCATTTAGAGTCATGTCATTGTAAAACCTATCATGGTGAATTAGGAAATTCAAATAAAAAAGTATATGTGTAATGATAGCTAGGTTTGTTGAGGAACAGTCAGCTTTTATTGCTGGTTCGGACTAGATGTACAAGGTATGTGTAGAATAGAATGAATTGTGTGGAGGAATGAGACATTATTCGATAAATTAATTGAACTACACTTACCATGAATTTTAGAAACATAAATGAGAGGCAGACTACACTTTGTCATTTCAAAGATGCTGGCTATACATTTGCTGCCCATTTAATCCATTACAGCCACATTTTCTGATGTGGTAAGCACTTTCATTTGTACATGGGTTTGCATTGTGAGTCTTCTCTGCTTGTAAGCAATTTGAATAGTGAGAAAAGCACTATATACATATAAAGAATTTATTATTATTATTATTAGGTGCTGTTCCCACTTCCAAGCCTCATTAAAGAGGTGCACACCCACAATATCCAGTGCTTTTATCATTTTGTGTTGGATTTCCTCTATTCATTCAGCCTTGCCACTACAGATTTTTTTTTTATCACAAGGATCCTGAAACCCAGAGGTGTTCTTTAGTGTGTGCCTAGTGACTGGGTGACCCACAGCCTAGTAACTGGGTGACCCACAGAGTTAAGTTGGGCTGAGCCCAGAAAGGCTATTTGTAGCTGCTATATGATCTCCCTACAGACAAGGCAAAATAATGAGAGTCAGGTGCACTACCATTCAGCTGGTACAGGCACAGACATACAACTTCTTTTTTTCAAGAAGATCTCTTGCTCTCTCCTATTTTGAAGTTTCTGTGCAGGAAAGGGCTGCCAGACAGGTGTTGTATTAACCACAATCTCCCACCTCAATGTTATACAATTGGTGCTTGTTCCAGTGGACACGAGGGTTGCCACAATTAGATTTTAGGTTGCAGAGAGGACTCTCTGACTGTTGTTTGCATGTATTCCTGAGAAGGCATTCAGAATATTAGGATTGTTTTTAGAGACATTGGATTTGGTGCTTGAATCTACTGACCTTTAATGATAAACAGGGAACTGCAAGAGATACCTAGAGAGATATGGTTGGGAGGAATAGCCTGCCTGATGTGAATTGGTGCAGAGACTTATTAACTGGGTTTCTGAGTATGAATTGCCAATAATGAACATGTTCAAACACAAGGTTCCAGAATATTTTTGACGAAAGGTCTATGACCGATCTCATTTGAAACTGGGTATTCTGGACACTTGCGTGAAAAGAGTTTCTGAGATGTTAAATCATCACCACTTGGTGTCAAACTGGCTCAGACAGATGGAATACCTGCTGGACAGACATGGAAGGCCCAAATGAGTAGGGAGAGTGTGCTAGGAACAATTAGCTATTGTCTCTATTTAGAACAAGTTTTCCTTTAACGTCCAGAAGAGCGTCTCCTAAATCATTTGAGAAATTGGGGATATAGAGTCCAAGTGGAACCTATTCAAGGCCTTAATAGTGGAAGAAGAGGATGGAGCTGTTGCCAATAGGTTGTCAGTACCCATCATGGCAGCAATCCCAGGAACTGTTGGTCGACGCCAACAGTAAGGAAATCTGTTAAACTGAAGTAAGTGGCCTTCCTTGCAGTGTTAGCAGGATGATCTCCCTGATGGTGCTCTAAGCGCTCAAATAATTCTCAAATGAAATGACAATTGCAGTATTCATACAATGAGCTACAGTAAATCATTGCATCCTTTGGGCTGAATTTGCTACAGAGGGAGAAAGGCAATGAGGAGAAGAGTACAGCTGGACTTCTATGGAAGTGGCGGAATCTCACAATTTTTTCTATTTCTATAAACAATTTGAATATGCAGTAGTGAATCACAGCTGAGTAAATCTAATTTTATAAAAGATCAGACAACATTCAGTAGTGAGAAAAGTTCCATATAAATGTAAAGAATTATTATTGTTATACATCAAGTCTCAAACGGTGAAAAGCTCATTACCATTAGATAGCTGAGATTCAGAGTATTCTAATGATGTATAGTTGTCTATGATTGGTTATTTATACTACATATTACAGCTGTGAACAAAAAGCAAAAAAAAAAAAAAAATGGGTGTACAACAGCTCATCTTTACACCGTGTTACACACAAGCCTTCATGAAAGTGCATGGGGATTGTTTGGTTGACGTGTGATAAGACTTGAAGTTCATCCTAGGGAAATATAGTTGAGGAAGTCCTAGAAAAGTTACAAAATGTTAATTTGTAGGGAATATGACGACCTTGAGTCACATTCTGATCATAGTTTTGACTGTATTGAGAATGACACATTTGCTGAAGGATTCAATGTTCCATTTGATTTGTAAGTACTGCTTATATCATACATTTGAAGTTATACAGTTCAGGCATCAAGGGTTCAATTACCATACCTGAACGCTGTCTGCTTCATATTCTCCCTGTGTTAGTTTTCTGAGCAGTGCTCTTTCAATTTCAACTTACAGTACAGGCAACATTTCTCCACATAATGAGTACTGTTAACACTGTGTCCATGCTGCTTGAAGTTTCACGTGAAAACAACGTACCTCCCACCCACAGGAGAATGTCATTAAGTCATGAGCACATGAGAGGAGAGAAAAAAAATTCAACTCATGTCTTGTTCATGATATAAACCGCCCCCACCAACCCAGAGTGCTGTGGTATTTTTTTATCCTGTTTCTAAATGTGCTGGCTTCACCTCCCCCCTACTTTCCCCACCTTTCTTCAGTTGAATACTAATGTAACACCATAGAAATAGAGCCAGCAGTAATGCGGCTCTACTTCAAGAATTGTTTCTAAGTATGCCAGTTTTGTTCCTGCATGCCAAACATGTGCTGTTTAGTTTGATTGGACACTCTATTGGCCCCAGTGTGAATGGTTTAGGTCATTTACTCACATCCTTTATGGTCTTGAGACCTGCTTTACCTAGTAAAGCTCACTGGTGACCCACATACAGGAACAAGTGTGATTATAAACCAGGAATACAGTTGTATGAATTCTTTGGATTTTTGTTTATCATTGACTGAGCTTTCAAAGAAGCAACTTCCTTTTAATGTATGACATGCCTTATGGCAGGGCTATTCAATTACAAATTCAGTTGGGCCAGATTGTCAAACCAAGAAGGTTAGCTGGGCCAGTCATTTTAGTGGCAAAGCAGCTCGTAATGACAAATTTTAAAACCAACACAAACAAATGTATTGAAAAACATAAGGTTTATTCGTTGTTTCTCTTTTAACTTTGGTCAGTTTGCAGAGCAAAAGGTGCATACAAAAAGAGCTGAATTAACAGAATCTGAGGTAGCCCCTATTTTTTCCACTTACAAAAGAAAAAAAACTGACCTAGGCTACATATCTGACCTATCTGATCACAAAGTGCATAAAACAAAATAGTGCACAGTAGTAGGCTATTAGAAATAACATTGTTTCCTTTTGAAACAAAATAAACAACTTGCACACATTTGACCCAGGAACATCTCAAAGTGCATAAAATAAAAAGTGCACAGTATTCACAACTATAACAACACTGAGGGAACATATTTTAAATCACCATGTGTGATTAGGCATGCCTCTGTTACGCATCCCACATTACATTGATGTATTGTAGGCTACAGTTACCCTGCTGACTTAGTGGGAGAAGTGACATTTTTTGTTTTGAACGAGAGCAGTGACTTTAGGCTCGTAAGTTGTCAATGCAATTCGAAGGCATTGTGAAAAACTTGACTCACATGTATATGTTGATCCAAACATACTGAGCATGACGATCGCTACTTTCTTAATGTTAGGGAACTGATGTGCGTTGACATCAGTCCAAAACATTGCAGGCCCGTTAGTGGAAAGCTCCTGTGCCATGGTTACAGATGACTGCATGTGAACAAGTTCGAGTGTGAATTTCCCCTCGTCAATAGAAGGGACCAGTTTCTTAGCATCTCCCGGATAAGTCCCCTTCTATTGCAACAGTGAACGGGTCTCTGACAAAAACGGCCAACTCTGTGGGCAGATCAAGTCCACCCAATCGACCAGCAAAGTTATTTTTCAACATCGCAATGAAATCTGTCATCACATCTGTGATTTGTGCGGAGGATGAAATGCATTTGCGGAGTGTCGGAAAATGCAGCACTCGGCCTGTACTCAAATCATTTGCGAAAAGGTCCAGTTTAACTTGGAATGCGCGCATCTGTTCCACAAGGTCGATGACAGTTTTGTCTCTGCCTTGTAGTCCCAAATTGAGATCGTTCAGGTGTTTGAATATGTCGCTCAGAAAGCAGGCATCGGCCATGAAGTTGTCATCCAGTATGCGACTTAAGTGCGTTTCTGCCTTTTTTTGCTTGCTGCCGCGGAGGAAAGTTATGATCTCTTCTCTGAGACCGCAGAAACGCTCCAGTGCTTTGCCTTTGGACAGCCACCTCACATCATTATGCAAAAGAAGGTCGTGGTGCTCAGCAGACATTTCTGACAGCAGCATGCGGTATAAGCGTTGTTGGAGGCTTGATGTGGGGCGAATAAAATTAATTATAGCCATAACGCTGTCCATTGTCGTTTTGAGCGCCCCGCTTAGTTTTGCGCACAACACCGCCTGATGCACAATGCAGTGTAAGGAGATCAACTGAGGTGCAACAGCGGACCAACGTGCTGCCAAACCATTCACTTTCCCTGTCATGGACGGAGCCCCATCTGTCACAAGCATGCACACACGCTTCATATCCAGACCACTGTCTTTAAAAAAGGCGGAAATTTTCCCAAAGACTATATCGCCAGTTGTGTGTCCTTCTAACGGCAGTAGGCCGAGCAGCTCCTCTTGGAAGCATTTGCCATCAAAAAAACGGACATATATGCACAACTGAGCAGTATCAGTTTTGTCTGTGGACTCATCTACTGCTATAGACATAGTATCAGCTTTCATCAGCTCTCCTAACAGCGTTTCATACACATCTGCAGCAAGAATTTCAACCCTACGAATGTTTGAAGTATCTGACAGGGGTACGTTTTTTATAGCAGATACCACGCTCATTTTAATTTTATCGTCATTTATCACCTCATCCACGACAGCCAGCATACAGTCCTTCACGGTTTCAGAGTCTGTGAATGGCCTTTTCTTTTTTGCCAGTATCCAGGAAACACGAAGGGATGCTGCAGTAGCTCTCTCTTGGGCTGTGAATGACCGCACCATGGTAGTACTGCTCCGGTTGTAAGATGCAATCAAACTCTGCACTTTTGCAGCCCTCTCTTGAGATCCCTCTGGAAAATTGGTGCGAAAAGTGTGGTGTTTCTCAACATGATGCCTCCGCACATTGTAATCTTTAAATACTCCAACGCACTCATTACAAATTAAACACATCGGTTTGGCGTTTGGATGTGGCAGTAAAATAAACAAGTATTTGTCAGTCCAGGCAGGGTTAAACTTACGGTTTTCATTGGCAATTTTACGTTTCAGTGTTGAGAAAGACATATTGATAGTAATCTAAGCTACTACCGGCACGCTCTGCATTGTTTGCGCGTTGCAGGCTACGTAATTTATGTAGGAATGCGCGTTTTTGGCGGGACCATAGACATAATAAATACTTTATATTTATATTAATATACTATATATATTTATATTAATATAATATATATCCATCCATCCATTTTCCAACCCGCTGAATCCGAACACAGGGTCACGGGGGTCTGCTGGAGCCAATCCCAGCCAACACAGGGCACAAGGCAGGAACCAATCCCGGGCAGGGTGCCAACCCACCGCAATATAATATATATATATATATATATATATATATATATATATATATATATATTTATATTAAATAACAATTTATGAATAATATATATTAATTTATTATCTATGGGCGGAACCACGGGCTGGGCCACTCGGAGGTTGATTCTGGGCCGCATGTGGCCCGCGGGCCGCCAATTGAATAGCCCTGCCTTATGGAAACAGTAGTATTTCAGCAGTGACATTAAGTTTATTGGATTAACAGAAAATATGCAATGCATCATAACAAAACTAGACAGGTGCATAAATTTGGGCACCCCAACAGAGATATGACATCAATATTTAGTTGAGCCTCCTTTTGCAAATGTAACAGCCTCTAGACGCCTCCTATAGCCTTTGATGAGTGTCTGGATTCTGGATGGAGGTATTTTTGACCATTCTTCTATACAAAATCTCTGCAGTTCAGTTAAATTTGATGGTTGCTTAGCATGGACAGCCTGCTTCAAATCATCCCATAGATTTTCGATGATATTCAAGTCAGGGGACTGTGACGGCCATTCTAGAATATTGTACTTCTCCATCTGCATGAATGCCTTTGTAAATTTCGAACTGTGTTTTTGGTCATTGTCTTGCTGGAATATCCAACCCCTGCGTAACTTCAACTTTGTGACTGATGCTTGAACATTACCCTGAAGAATTTTTTGATATTGGGCTGAATTCATCTGACCCTCGACTTTAACAAGGGCCCCAGTCCCTGAACTAGCCACACAGCCCCACAGCATGATGGAACCTCCACCGAATTTGACAGTAGGTAGCAGGCGTTTTTCTTAGAATGCAGTGTTCTTCTTCCGCCATGCAAAGCGCTTTTTGCTATGACCAAATAACTCAATTTTTGTCTCATCAGTCCAAAGCACTTTGTTCCAAAATGAATCTGGCTTGTCTAAATGAGCATTTGCATACAACAAGTGATTCTGTTTGTGGCGTGAGTCCAGAAAGGGCTTCTTTCTCATCACCCTGCCATACAGATGTTCTTTGCGCAAATTGTGCTGAATTGTAGAACGATGTACAGATACACCATCTGCAGCAAGATGTTCTTGCAGGTCTTTGGAGGTGATCTGTGGGTTGTCTGTAACCTCATAATCCTGCACATATGCCGCTCCTGTATTTTTCTTGACTTGCCAGACCTGGGTTTAACAGCAACTGTGCAAGTGGCCTTCCATTTCCTGATTACATTCCTTACAGTTGAAACTGACAGTATAAACCTCTGAGATAGCTTTTTGTAGCCTTCTCCTAAACCATGATACTGAACAATCTTTGTTTTCAGATCTTTTGAGAGATGCTTTGAGGTAGTGATGGGCCGCTCGATACTGAGGTTTCGACACTGTGTCGAGCTTTCGAAGCACTGGAGCTCGAAGCGCCGCTTCGAGGCTTGTTTCAAATGTGCCCGTCACATGATTTTGAGGCACGCTAGCATAATGACGTCATTGATATCTGCACAGTCAGCAGTCGATTTGGTCATTCACTAGTCTGCTAAAGTGCTTTGGCTCAAAGCGTAAAAGCAGTTGTCCGTGCTACAGCGATAAGGTGCGCTAACCTGAGTTCAGATCCTAATTGGGGCTCGCATATGTTGAAATAAGGATTTTGTATAAAACAGTTAAGTAGTACTTGTCTGTAAGTTAACAAATACTGTATATTTTGGAGACATTATGAACGATTTACATGGGGCACCTTTTTCCTTGGTGTGGAATCGTGTCCACCTAGAATGTGTAACAAATTAAGGAGCATATTTTGCGTAAGGTAGCACGTATTATAACAATCCAGAATCTATTCTACCCCATGTCGATCATATCAGAGAGGCTAAGAAACGCTTCACTAAAGCCGACGTGGTCATTACACCAGTATATGCGTAAGACACTCCTCATTAAACGTTTTTACTATTCAGTGATTCCCACATCTGTAGCTGATTTGTATTATTGATTTCCAAAAAGCAATGTGAGTAAAAGCGTGTGCTGCATAACAAATCACAACTGTCTTTAAAACAGAATCAGCCCCATCAACAGTGTCTTCTGCAATTTTAGGAAAGCCTCAGGATTTCTGCGTTAATGAGACAAAAAAGTGTAAAGAAACTTTGTGAATTCATCCAGAGGTGAACATAAAGATCACTCAAGTACTGACAAGAAGGAGCAGCTGGATAAGCACATCTGGAGCCAAACTTTCAAAAAAGCACCTGACTTTGTCAGCAACATCCTTTCCTTCTGAATGCATCTTATCAAAGGCTGCGCTGGGGGGTAAATAAGTAATCTTCTGAACTGCAGCACAACAGAGTAAATCATTGATGTAAATAGAATTATTGAAAGACTAAGCTTTTGTCGTTTCTGTATTCTTAAACCATCTTCCAGTTACACAATCCCCCGCAGTCACTGTCACATTTAACGTTCCCTGCTCCTTAACCTGTCTTGTTACCCAGAGCATCAACACTCAGTTTCATTCAGGGCTTTACCATCCTACCTTTCATAGACATAAAATAAGACACACATTTCCTCTGCATACGTGTCCAATAATAATAGTAAACTTGCAAAAACGAGAAAAAGCACAAGGTGGGAATATTCATTACAAGAGCCTCAGCATCAGGGTGAGAACGTACCTTGTCACCCATTACGTGAGCTCGTCTGCCACCCTTCAGTTGCACTGGCACACATTACACTCTGGGGCAAATGCAATGGAGAATACCGACAATGTACACCTTCAGAAGTGTTAATAAATCGACTTTATAAGTAGAACATTTCAGATAAACTATCCATCCATCCATTGTCCGACCTGCTGAATCCGAACACAGGGTCACGGGGGTCTGCTGGAGCCAATCCCAGCCAACACAGGGCACAAGGCAGGAACCAATCCCGGGCAGGGTGCCAACCCACCGCAGGATACACAAACACACCCACACACCAAGCACACACTAGGGCCAATTTAGAATCGCCAATCCACCTAACCAGCATGTCTTTGGACTGTGGGAGGAAACCGGAGCGCTCGGAGGAAACCCACACAGACACGGGGAGAACATGCAAACTCCACGCAGGGATGACCCGGGAAGCGAATCCAGGTCCCCAGGTCTCCCAACTGCGAGGCAGCAGCGCTACCCACTGCGCCACCGTGCCGCCCAGATAAACTACGAATTTTGTTAATCATAAACAATGCAACATAACTATTATGTGTTGTTACTTTTTATTTATTCTCACCAAACGTTACATACAGTGCATCCGGAAAGTATTCACAGTGCATCACTTTTTCCACATTTTGTTATGTTACAGCCTTATTCCAAAATGGATTAAATTCATTTTTTTCCTCAGAATTCTACACACAACACCCCATAATGACAACGTAAAAAAAGTTTACTTGAGGTTTTTGCAAATTTATTAAAAATAAAAAAACTGAGAAATCACATGTAAATAAGTATTCACAGCCTTTGCTCAATACTTTGTCGATGCACCTTTGGCAGCAATTACAGCCTCAAGTCTTTTTGAATATGATGCCACAAGCTTGGCACACCTATCCTGGGTCAGTTTTGCCCATTCCTCTTTGCAGCACCTCTCAAGCTCCATCAGGTTGGATGGGAAGTGTTGGTGCACAGCCATTTTAAGATCTCTCCAGAGATGTTCAATCGGCTTCAAGTCTGGGCTCTGGCTGGGCCACTCAAGGACATTCACAGAGTTGTCCCGAAGCCACTCCTTTGATATCTTGGCTGTGTGCTTAGGGTCGTTGTCCTGCTGAAAGATGAACCGTCGCCCCAGTCTGAGGTCAAGAGCGCTCTGGAGCAGGTTTTCATCCAGGATGTCTCGGTACATTGCTGCAGTCATCTTTCCCTTTATCCTGACTAGTCTCCCAGTACCTGCCGCTGAAAAACATCCCCACAGCATGATGCTTCCACCACCATGCTTCACTGTAGGGATGGTATTGGCCTGGTGATGAGCGGTGCCTGGTTCCCTCCAAACGTGAAGCCTGGCATTCACACCAAAGAGTTCAATCTTTGTCTCATCAAACCAGAGAATTTTCTTTCTCATGGTCTGAGAGTCCTTCAGGTGCCTTTTGGCAAACTCCAGGCGGGCTGCCATGTGCCTTTTACTAAGGAGTGGCTTCCGTCTGGCCACTCTACCATACAGGCCTGATTGGTGGATTGCTGCAGATATGGTTGTCCTTCTGGAAGGTTCTCCTCTCTCCACAGAGGACCTCTGGAGCTCTGACAGAGTGACCATCGGGTTCTTGGTCACCTCCCTGACTTAGGCCCTTCTCCCCCGATCGCTCAGTTTAGATGGCCGGCCAGCTCTAGGAAGAGTCCTGGTGGTTTCGAACTTCTTCCACTTACGGATGATGGAGGCCACTGTGCTCATTGGGACCTTCAAAGCAGGAGAAATTTTTCTGTAACCTTCCCCAGATTTTTGCCTCGAGACAATCCTGTCTCGGATGTCTGCAGACAATTCCTTTGACTTCATGCTTGGTTTGTGCTCTGACATGAACTGTCAACTGTGGGACCTTATATAGACATATCATGTCCAATCAACCGAATTTACCACAGGTGGACTCCAATTAAGCTGCAGAAATATCTCAAGGATGATCAGGGGAAACAGGATGCACCTGAGCTCAATTTTGAGCTTCAAGGCAAAGGCTGTGAATACTTATGTACATGTGCTTTCTCAATTTTTTTATTTTTAACTAGCTGTACCAGGCCACGCGTTGCTGTGGCTTAGTCTGGTTAAATGGAAAAGAAAGAAAAGAGAAAGCACACGTTTCTAATATGTTTAATTTCACAATGCTTGTGGGTATAGAATATTTTTTGTTGTTCCATTGTCTGTGCAGATATAGAGATTGTCTGGTTTGCCGACTCTAGAACACGCAACATATAATTGTCCATGTGAGAAGCAATCCGTGCTTAGATCTAAACCGCACAGTTGTATAGGATTGGCCCTGAGCTTTGTTGATGGTGATTGCAAACCAAATCGAATTGCAATCTCTTAAATTGAAATGGCATATCCGTTGGAATCATAGGAATGCGAGGAATGAGGACATCTTCAGCTTTGAAAGGTCCTGTCAAGATTGTTGCTTCTACGACGTTGCTCATTAATTTTTTTACTGCAAGCCATGTGCCGTTGCAAAGCTTTGGCTGGTTGATATTTCGCAACATGATAATTGGCACGCCGATTTTTAATTGCAGTACGTGCGGTGGCATCCCTGGCAGATCGAGTGAATTCAAAAATTCTGTTAGATAATTAACCGCTTCATCTGCTTCCACAACAGTGTCGATGGACTTGTATGTGACTGCCTCACTTTGAATGTTAGACTGAATAATATTGTTAAGTTTATAGACATCTTTGTTCTTGGCCGCAAGAATTGCTCGTTCACTCAGCCAATCGTGATTCTTATAATTGGTTTGAATATTGGGAAATACATTTTCAACCAATTCTTCTTTTGACGTCACTAAATTGCAGAAGTTATGAGGCATTGAAATTCGTCCTGAGGTCAGATCAACTGGCACCTTTCCATTCCCAATTTCCAGCAATTGATGTGAGAATATCTCAGCTGATCGATCGTTTTGCAGCTGGACACGCATATTTGTAGTTAATTTTAACGTCTTTACGTGTCAGGCAAGCATTTATTTCGTCCGCTGGTGTCGATCGAGGAATTACAGGTAATGTTTGCCTGAAATCTCCTGCAAGCAATATTAATGCGCTCCCAAATGGTCTGATGTTTCCACGCAAATCTTGCAATGATCAATCAAGAGCCTCGAGCGATTTTTTTTGTGCGCCATTGTACATTCATCCCAAACAATAAGTTTGCATTTCTGCAATACTTTTCCTATGCCGGATGCTTTGGAAATGTTGCACATGGGAGTTTCAATGAATTGCATGTTCAATGGTAATTTCAAAGCTGAATGAGCAGTTCTTCCACCTGGTAGCAATGTCGCAGCTATTCTGGACGATGCAAGAGCTAAGACTATGTCATTTTGGGATCGAATTGCTGCCAGAATCAATCTGATTAGGAACGTTTTACCAGTTCCTCCTGGCGCATCTAAGAAGAAGATTTCTCCAACCCCGTTATTGACAGTTTGCATTATTTGATCGTAAATGTCTTTTTGCTCAAGCGTTAGCTTAGGAATAATTGATTGCACATATGACAAAAGATCACCCGTGTTGTAATTTTGTTCACGACGCAATTCTACATCGAACGAAACAGCAGCAGATCAATTCGGTGATGGCATTCCCAGTTGATTGAGAACTTTGTTCGCGATATCTAAGCACAAATCTTCAATCATTATCAACGCTTTGTTGTAGATTTCTGCTGTGAAATCCATATTCATATTTGAATTTTCCTTGCGTATTAGACGGAAAATATCTTCAGCCATGTGCGATTTATATTTCTCCCATAACTGTGTTGGTGATGAAGGAGAGCAGGCGGTCAGTATGATTGCAAACAATGCATGAATTTGATTTGGATGTGACGTGTTGCACGCGTCATTAATGCATACATCCCAGTGTCGGTCATTCTGTAATAAATTCAGAGCTTGACATGCACTGCGGAAAGTGGCATGTGTAACGCAGTTGACAATTCTCAATTGCTGTAAAGACGTTGGACTGGGCACATTTACCAACAGCATGTGAAGAAAGAAGCATTCATCTTGATTGGGATGCACGGTGTACAGTCTGCCTATCGTAGTTTCTTTGAATATGCCAGGTTGTCTGTCAACTCGCTGTCCTCGTTTGCGTCGTTCAAATGATTTTCTACTTGCATTCCATGTGTAATACGTAGGCACTTCCGAATACAGCAGTGTTTTCGCAAACGCGTCATTCTGACATATCGTGAAGAAAGCAGTTAACGTTGTAGCCGGTGGATTCCGGGCTATTTGTTGCAAATTTGCAGCTGTGAAATAAACTCGTTGTCCATTTTCTAGATGTATTGCTAAGTGAACAACAGCTGGACTTCGTTCATGTATGGGAAATGAAAGAATTCGCCATTCAGCTTCATTGCTGCTTATGTATCTTCCAGCCTGATACTATGCGATTTCATCGATATGTATGACTGCATTCCTATCACTTCTTTTAATATTTAGTATAGCATGTGTTGCTTTTACATCCAACAGATGGTGCTGTTTTTCAAAAAAAGCATGTTTTTACCAGTCACAGGTGTGACATCTATATAATATAGGTATATAAAAACACGCGCGGATTCGAATGCAACGTTGTGTCAAAATTTCAAAGCAATCGGTGAAGAACTTTCGGAGATTTAAGATTTTGAACAAACGAACATTTACATTTTTATTTATATAGATAAATTTGCAAAAATCTCAAACTTTTTTCATGTTGTCATTATGGGGTGTTATGTGTAGAATTCTGAGGAAAAAAATGAATTTAATCCATTTTGGAATAAGGCTGTAACATAACAAAATGTTGAAAACGTGATGCGCTGTGAATACTTTCCAGATGCACTGTATCTACATGGGAAATGAACATGGGTAATATGTTTATAATCATTCTCACTAAAATACACTGTCAAAATATATTAATGAGCAAACTGAGACACATTGGCCTTTAGGAAATATCAAAAAGCATGTGCGCTGTCATTTAGGACAGAATGCATTGTTAACATGACGCACTCTCTACTGACGCGATGTCACGAAAAAAAAGAAACGGCACAGTCCATGCAAACTCATATCCTCCTTGATTTTTGACCTAATGATTAATTGTCAATATCAAATCAATAGTCATTTTAAGAAGATGACAAGTCTGCTATAGTCAGTTCAATTAATACTTCTTTTTAAAAATTTGCTTATACAGAATATAAAACAGAATTTCAATGATACGGGACTCGCGAGTAGTAACAAATAATATGTGACACTGACAAATTATAATTTCTAATGTGACACTGAGAAATTATAATTTCTAATAACGGGAACAAGTGAAAACTACGACTTCCTAAAACGGACACTGTAAATGTAGGCATTTCAATAAATAATTTAGGAGACTTGTGTGTGCATTTCAATATCAATTTAAGAACTACGTAGGCTATCTGTTGTACTATAAACGGTAGCTCAAGCAGCACTTAACAGTAAATAGTCTAACAGGACAATGACTGACTGAAACGAAGATGCTGCGCTGCTACAATAAAGGTTCACACTGTCATTCTGCATGTTTAGAAGGCGCTGATCGGCTAAAACTGTTTATAGCGAATTGTCCCAAGTTGGAAGTGCTGTATAGCAATCAGAAACGAAAAGACACATTTAGGCATGCTGCACAGTAGTTTGTTTTTCTACAGTACAAATTCAGTACGACACCAGGGTCTCCAAACACACAAATATGATATGAAGCTTATTACATTTTACAGTGAAACTCTTTACATACACAATATAATTAGGGACGTGTGCCCCCTGCCCGACTACGGCGGCCCAACCTTCCCTCAATAGCTCGATTCGCTCGCTATCCGTCCAAGCTGAAAATATTGTTAAATGGAGGAATTGAAAAAAAAACCTTTCTTAATAGGAGGATCAACGATGCGAACCCCTGGTGTTTTTACTGAGAGACAGTTGTAATACCATTGAGCCACCTAATCGGGATAATTAACGAGCTCCGCACAACTGAACTACTACTACTGTTCTTACTGTGGCAGATGTAGAAATATGTTGTTTGACATATACACGTTAAATTGGTTTAATTGACACAAGAGTATCATTGTTGTATTCTCCTAATGAAGATGAAAAAATTATATTTATTAGTGTATAATATATGATGTATGGTTTTGAACAAAATTAAGCGTTCCATAAAAAGGTTGCACGATTTACCTAATCTTTTTTTATATATATATGTGTGTGTGTATATATATATATATATATATATATATATATATATGTATATGTATATGTGTATATGTATATGTGTATATGTGTATATGTATATGTATATATGTATATATGTATATGTATATATGTATATGTATATATATATATATGTATATATGTATGTATATATATATATATATGTATATATATATATATATATGTATATATATATATATATATATATATATATATATATATATATATATATATATATAATATAAGTTGATATATGACAATATATCTTTGACACTATGTATCAGACAAAGGAAATCACAGCAATCCACAAGAACAATAATTCATTCTCAACAACTACCTGAATTGTAGTTTAACTATATCAATTGAAGTATGTAATGTCAATACGAATTACAAAATATAACTAGAGAGTTAAGTGTCAGATAGACTCTCAAAATATAGAGGTCAATGCCTTTGAGTGTGCTGAGGCTTCACAAAGATTTAGTAACCAGTGACCATGTCTGCTCAAGACTTCGAAGCCCTGTCATGATCCAATCTCAGTACTACGCATGTCTGAGGCTTCAGAGCCCTGTCATGATCTCAGTACTACGCAGGTCTGAGGCTTCGGAGCCCCGTCATGATCTCAGTACTACGCAGGTCTGAGGCTTCGAAGCCCCGTTCGACACCCGTCATGATGCAATATCAGTACTATGCATGTCTGAGGCTTCAGAGCCCCGTCATGATCTCAGTACTACGCATGTCTGAGGCTTCGAAGCCCCGTCATGACGCAATCTCAGTACTATGCATATCTGCTCGAGGCTTCAAAGCTTCTGTTAACCCAGTGCGCATGTTCGAGGCTTCGAATCTGCTCGAGGCTTCGAAGCCTCAGTTAACCCAGTGCGCATGTCCGAGGCTTCAAAGCCTCTGTTAACCCAGTGCGCATGTTCAAGCTTCGAAGCCCCGTCATGATGCAATCTCAGTACTACGCATGTCTGCTCGAGGCTTCAAAGCCCTGTCATGATGCAATCTCAGTACGCATGTCTGCTCAGTGCTTCTAACCAAGCTTGACGATTCCGGTGTGCATGTCTGCTTAGTGCTTCGAATCATTATTCATGGAGCTCCTGTTTGAAGTACATATGGCAGTTCAAAAACTCGACAGAATTCCCATTGAAATGAATGTTTGTGGATGATCCATACATGTTAAATGATTGTGCCCGATAATACTTTGTGGCAAAAAGTAAAATTATACATCATACAAATGCCGACTTGTAGAATACATAATGCTGCAAAGAAGAGCTTTAGTAATACGGGTGACAACACATCTCTCACTATAATACTCTCATAAATATCCATTCTTCGCCTCATTCAACGTTTTCATGCAACACTGGACGTATGTCATATAGTATACATCTATATATAATTGTTTTCGTCTTCATTACATACATAAAAAACATACATTATATACATCCACCCTGCTGAAAACAGTAGTGGTGCAGCGGTAGCGTTGCCGCTCCATAATAAGGCTTGGTGGGTTCGGGTTCCACGTCCACCCATTGTGAATTGTGACCCAAAAGAGTCTGTTTTTCTTATTTATTTTTTTTTTCATTTAACAGCAAATTCCACCGTGAACCGAGAGCGAGCAAGGCGAGAACATTAGTAAAGATATATCAAATGGAAATGGGCATCTTGTTTTATGTCTATAACAAAAAAAAATATTTGAGTGACGATTTCAACTGTTACTGTAGTTGTTGATGGCGGGTTTAGTGGTTTAAATTTTTAAATATTAAATTAATAAGGTGGAAAGTGTTCTTACTTTGAGTGTTGGGTGTGGGGAGGGAGAGCTACGCGGTAAATGTGTTAGTAACTGGGATTGCGCCTCTATAACTGGAAGATTGCTTAGGAATGATACAGACTGGATAACTATATGTTTTAGGAAAAACATAGGAAATGTTTTATTATTGCACTGTGCTGTGACTAAGACAACTTTTTACTGATCTCCTGTCCGGACCTTGAAGATGTGTTCACAAGGGAGGGATGCTGCTGTTAAAAGCAAATGCTTTTTCGACAGCAGGTCCAGATGTGTTTATCCCGCTGCTTTTTGTTGCCTCAGCACTCAAGAGGATCTTTAATGCCGACCTTGATACATGCAATGCTCACCTTGGAGTGTCCCATGTGTGTCGGTGTGCCGGTGACTGATCTGCACCGTGTATCTCACCCTCTCTGATGTGCTCCGGATTGACACCTTTGAATGTTTGGTGCAGCAGAGCAAATTCAACCTGATCTGCCACAGTGGTTTTGCTATCATCTTATTCAATGGAGGGGTTCATGGACGTCAAATGGCAATGAATAGAAGATGAATTAATGTAAATACGTGAGCTGCCTTACGCAATTGGTCATCGCATTTTGATGGCGATTCTAAGTGGGGATGATTCCCGAACAGATCTCTTATGCAGTCCTTCCACAGTAGGTCTCAAAATTATTTAGTTCAAATTGGTAATAAAGATTTCACTCCAGATTATTTTTTTAAGTATTATTAATTATGATGAGTCATTAATTCAGATCGAACTCGGGCTAGCACTACGCTCACAATGTGAAAAGCAACCACCTTAGTTAGTTGAGCCACTGATGGCGTCTTTGCTTCGTACCGAACTCGTTCCTTTTGTGCTCCACAAAATATTGTAAAGTATTAATAAATGAAATATTTCAATACTTGATTGAATAATAACATCTGTGATTTAAGGATTTCACCCTTTCTTTCTCAAATGTGCTTACCTATATCATGGCAAAGTACAGGGATAAACCTTTATTTTCTGTCTACTCCGTTTTAATTAAGTCAGACCAAAGAAAACATTTAAGGCTATTAAATGTGATCTCAAGAAAAGATGAGGGTTAATTATAATACTGATAACAGGAGCAATTATAATGATACAGTGCAAAATGAGCCGGGGATCCATGAGTGACGCGTCTTATTTTGTTTAACTCTTGCTATCGTATAGTGCATTCTGTCTGTCGGCGTTAGTTATATATATTTACATTTTTTAGACATCAGACACTAGAAGCTGCTGATGAACCCTTCTCTTCGTTGTCAGTCTGTAGCAGTGAAAAAATAAAAGCAATAAGAGTTGTAACCGACGTCATTGAAGTGGATCATGAGTTTGTGTAACATTAATGAAAATGGCCAGGAGGTGTCACTAGAGAGGTGAGTGTCAAATGCGTCGAAGCTTCGATACGATTTCCGACACAATTGCTTCAAACGTTTTGATGCTTTGTGAGGCTTCACTCCGCCCATCACTACTTTGAGGATCCCATGCGGTCACTCTTCAGAGAAGAGTCAAATGGAAGCACAACTTGCAATTGACCACCTTAAATACTTTTTCTCATGATTGGACACACCTGTCTATGAAGTTCAAGGCTTAACGAGCTAATCCAACCAATTTGGTGTTGCAAGTAATCAGTATTGAGCAGTTACATGCATTCAAATCGGCAAAATTACAAGGGGACCCAAATTTTTGCACAGCCAGTTTTTCACATTTGATTTAATTTTATACAACTAAATACTGCTTCACTAAAAATCGTTGTTTGGAAAACACCCCAGTACTCAGATGTTCCTAGGAAATGAAAGACATACCACTGTTATATTTTGTGTTGAAAGTAGAGTAAATTATTATGCAGGCTGTAAAATTGAAGAGTGGCCTTGGTGGGTGAGTGAGGGTGAAGCGAGGTATGATACAAACACAATAAAAATCTTTTTCAGCATTGTTGATCCTTTTTCATTTTTATATTGTGATCAAGTCTAATGGGCTTGCGACCCAGTGACGGCCACCTGCAACCCAAAAGTGCCAAACAGTATAACTTTACAGTGGTATGGGATATGACATCTGAACTTGGCACAATTATAGTTGACAGATTGGGGCACAAAAAAAAAGATTCCAGAGGTGTGCATCGTACAATGTATTGGATATGCACTGTAAAATGCAGTTTTCATAGAAATCCATAAAGCACTATTTTTTGTGTTTTATTTAGTTGATATTGGTGTAAACAAATGTTTTTAATCATATAAATACTTTCTTTTAAAGATCTGAAGTTTATACTCGCTAATCTTCAGCTATATACAGCTCCTTTATGACATAAGCAGAATAATAGCCCTTCATTCTTGGGTATGCAAATGTGTATAAGAGGTTAAACTGCAAGAACAGCCAGAGAGTTTTTAAAAGTTTACAAAAAATGCTTTACTTAAGAACACAATTTTCCATGGCAAATTAGTGAATACTATGATTGTGTAAAAATAATTGCACAAAATTATTAAACATGCCAGCAGCATAAGCAGAAAACTGGGATGGAAACATTTTTTAAACCTGTAACCATATATCTGTTTTGTTTTCTGGTGGTTTATTTGACGTACAGGTGCTGTGTGAAATCTGTTGTGTTGTTTCACATAGGGTGAATTTATATGGTAAACCATCTAAATTGCAGCAGGGAGAATGTGTTAGAACTTCCCATTTGAAAGTTATACAAGTACAAATGGGCATATTTACTTAGAATTGGGAGGAATGTGGATAATGTCTTTTGGAATATAATGAAAAAATATTTTTTAGACAGTCCTTTAAACTATACATTTCCTTCTATAACAATTTACATGGATGAATGAAGATGGTAATGCTAGTTTCTGTAATTACACATGATGTTTATTTCCATATTTTATAATGCAGGCAGTTTGGGCTTTAGGCAACATTGCAGGAGACAGCACTGTGTGCAGAGACTATGTCTTGGAGTGCAACATCCTCTCACCTTTATTACAGTAAGTACCAGTGGAGAACAAACACTTGACTTGTAGCTTTTAAGTGAGATGAGCAGTTGCCTCTCTGAAGACTACCAAATAGAATTTTCATCTTTTTATGATATGGCTGAAAATATTAACAAAGTTGCAACAATACATTTAAAAACAAAAATAATAATGATAAGGTTATCCTCAAAGTACACCATTAAACTCTTAACAGATTGTTAAATACCTCTAAGAATGCTACAATTGATCATACTGTTTAGTTGTTTTAAAGCTGCTTTTGCTTATCTTTTGTCAGGCTACTGTCAAAACAAAGCCGCTTAACGATGATGAGGAATGCTGTATGGGCTCTTTCCAATCTGTGCCGAGGTAAAAGCCCACCACCTGACTTCTCCAAGGTAAAATGCTTCAAAATTCTTTGTCTTTTTACTAAAATATAAGAGGCAACCTTTCAGAAGTTTCTTCCATGAGATCTAGTTTCCTGTTACAGTCCAAAGACATATTGTCAGATTTGATGGACATCAACTTGGTAAATGTAAGACTGTGTGCATTTCATAGCATTGAATTGTGATCAATTGTCAATCCATCCTTCTATTTTCTGGATGTGCATTGTTCATTATTGGGTTGTAGATGCCTATCCTGACAGTTCTGAGTACAAGACTAGAAGAAACAGTAGACTGGATGCAAGTTAATCATTGTGTACACTTGCACATTTCAGCCTAATTAAGAGTTACCGGTTAACCTCAATTGCACATTTCTGGCATGTGAAAAAATTGGAGTACTTGAGAAATGTCTGTAGACACAAGGAGAATGTACAGTTCCACTAAGAGTGCATTGGAAATTGACCCCAGGTTCTTAGAGCTATGAGGCAACAGTTTTAATCACTGTGCTGCCCCAATAAAGTGTTTATTCATGGGAGCAAATGCTTCTCAAGACAGCATTGACCTTAAGACAAGAACCCCCTCTGGATGGAACCCTAGTCCTTTGTTTGGCACACCCACACTTACTCATATGGGGCCAATCTAGAGTCAACAGTCAGTCTATTGTGCACATTTATGAGATGTATATGGAAACCAGTGTAACTGGAGAAAATGAAAGCCAACACTTCAAACACATACTCACCAAGCTGGGAATCTTACCTAGGTCTTTGCGAAGTAGCAGCTAAAACCACTCTACTGCCCCCTTGATTATACATATTTGACTAGAAAAATGTTTCTTGGACATACGAAAAGTCAGCTTTACGATTTTGAGATTGAGTAATATTAGAAATTGGTGAGACATTTTAAGTAAGAATCTATATTCGTAGATACCTTTTTCAAAGTGCAGATCCTAAGTAGAAAAAACACAAATGCTAAAGAGCAGCTATATTTATTCTTTGTATCAGTTTTTCTTTATATTTTAATAGTATTGCTTTAAGCAAGCACTAGCTGAAAGTGTACTATTTAACAATAAAGACATTTCAGGTTAAAGCAAATAGGTTTCAAATACATTCCTATAAATTATGGCAGGAAAAACAAGGGGAAAGTATGTTAAAAGGATGTCCATAGAAAAATTGGAGGTGATTGGACTCCAGTTGTAGAATCACAAATATTAGTTGACAAGGTGGTTCTTCAGCCTGCCTTTAAAATGTTGAGAACAAAGAAGGTTAATAGATTTGATGCTGAAGAAGGGTTCTAGAACAAGGGAACATGTAAAGTTAAAGAACATTATGGTAAAGAAGCATGGGGTTGGTTCTACAATTGTAAGAAACTTAGCCAGAATTACAAGTAAATTTCTATGAGGCAGTAATCACCTCTTGCATTGAATGTTATCATATACAAATACTGTGTACAAATAATAGGTCCTGCTGAAATAGCCTTTGTTACTATTTGTACCACATTTAAGCTGTAGTAACCACTACCTCCCTGTAAGTGTTACTCAGCCTCTCATTTCATTATCTCATTCCTGTACTGAAAACAGCAACATTAAAGAATTTCCTAACATGGGATTTCTTCATTCAGGTCCTGCCACAAGTTTTTTATGGGTTGTAGCCAATGACGTTTACTCGAATATTCCACACAATTTAATTAATTAATCTTGTAGATTTTTGTTTTTATTTAACTGCATGACTAATTTATCTTTCACCCTCTGCTTATGCAGGTGTGTGTCAAAGTTCTCCTTTAATATTTCTTGATCCATGGATGGAAAGTCATTCTGATTCATACTTACACAATACCACTGTCACTATCATGCTAAATAATGTCTTTTTTCCATAAACATCACTAGGATTATGTTGCCTTAAAAGTTCAATTTCTGATATAGAAAATTTTTCCAAAAGCAAAAAACAACCACAAGCTTTGCATTGAGCATCAGGTTACTAATGATATCTGTCATCTTGTTACTCTTCAATGGTTACATTTTTATAGTGTCCCTTGTCGTCGTCCCCCCATCCACTTTCATACTGGAGATTTACCTGAGGTGAGAAAGTCCAACGCTGCTTTCGATTTTTTTTAATACATTTATGCATCCGTCTTATTTGTGATTTTTGGCAGAACTACAACGTTTGGGTGATTTCACAAACAGCCCAAAATTTCTACATTTCAGGACTTATCTCCAATCTGCAGATCATGACGCATCTCTAGAATTTCTGGAGAAAAATGCACAGGAATGATAAAATCTGAGGACACTTAATGAATATAATGTATTGCTGGCTCACATAAGTCCTGATAACTAAGTCTAGCTATATTAAGCTGGATAGACCAATTAAGGTTGTGCAGCTCAGTTCAAAAGAGATCAATACTTACACTGTGTTTATTACACTGGGATTTGAATGTTTATCAGATAACTGAAATATCAGAATTTGGTGTTCTTCAGATAAGTAAGTAGTCATTGTCTTTTTTATTAGCATTTTGGTGCAGTTGTAGTAACATTCAATGCCAGAAACATGCATACAAAATTCAGTGTCTAATTTTGGAGTGTTCCAATGGGATCTTGAGGACCAGGGAGAAATTGCATTTTAACACTCTGAAGAACTATACATGCATGTGTTTGATATAGTAGCAAGCTTTTGTATAAGGTTTATTCATAAATATTCTTTAGAAAAGTAACTAGAAAAGAGAATAGCATGAATCCAATACGGATTCTTCTAAAATGTAGAGGAAGACCAGACTCTGGGGAATTATTTCATACAGTAAATTCGTTTGGAGAAGTTGATAGTGATTTGTTAAATTTTATTAGAGACAATGGAGTTATATAAAGTAAAGGAAGTTGCATTGTCTAAACAGGAATATATAGCAGAATGCAGCTGGAAGACAGCAGGATAAGAAGAAAAAACACTTTATTGACATAACTGTATTTTTCTGTTATTTGTTTTGCAGGTTTCTCCATGTCTTGGCGTTTTGTCCTGGCTATTGTTTGTTAATGATACAGATGTCCTTGCTGATGCTTGCTGGGCTTTGTCATACTTGTCGGATGGACCCAATGACAAGATCCAGACAGTGATTGATGCTGGTGTGTGTCGGAGATTAGTGGAACTTCTTATGTAAGTAGTTTAATCAATTATTAGGGATTTATTAAAGCCAAAGCAATAATAAAGGAATAAAATACAGTGAGCAATAGCAGCTAAAAATATAAATCGCTCTGATGTTCTTTTGTGCCCCTTAGGTCCCTTTCTACTTAATACAGGTCAAATCTTGTTAAATTTTACTTTTACAAGAATACTTTTTGTTGGCCTGAACAAATATTCATACAATATCATGTTAAACGAATTGTGTTTAAATGAATTGTAAATTTCAGTATAATTAACCTTTTTTTTCCCGACCAAAAATGGCCACCGAAGATAATAATGTGATGCAAAAAAATGCTTAATGCCATGCCTACATTTTTTGCCAAGTCTCGTTAACCCTACAACAGGCTGTCTCTCTCTTGTTAGACCAAAATAAAGTGACAATCTGTTGCAAAATTTCTGGTATTGGGGAGGCTTGGCGAGAGTGTAGGTGCAACATCAGTTTCGAATTCTGAGGCAGTGCGCCATCTAGCATCTGCGTGGGTAGTTGTGTCGTGTGTGAATACTGCACTGTTCGAGTTTCATAGCAGTTCTTAAAGTTTCTTTGAGATAAAAAAAACAAGTGAGAAACTGCATCAGTTTATGATGAAAGAAGAATTAACAATCCTGGAGAAACTTGATTCCAGAATGAAGAAAAATTACGTGGTGAAAGGATTCAGAATCACACTTTCATCTTTATCTAACGTTTCGTTTTCATTCTGTGTTCATACCTGTATTTCTAGCTACAAAAGTTACATCTAACGTCTCATTTTTATTCTGTATTCATAGTTGTATTTCTATTAAAAATGTTACTTCTAAACATCTAATGTCTTATTTTCAAATAAAACATTTTTTGCAGTTTAAGAAGCATTTTTTTATACAGGTATTGTTGTGCTTGGGTCAAAGAGTTGCATGAGAGATGGGAAGGTGAGTCTGGGTTTTCAAGGAAAATCCAGGTACTTTATTACTATATAGAGAAGGCAGATACAGTCTCAAGACTTAGTTCAAAATAGGAGCGCTCAAGCACATGAAATGTGAGCTGCGACATAGCCAAGCATCCTGCTTTAGCTCCCATCTTCAAATTAAAAGAGCACTAGCAGCTCGGAATCACCTCTGTGGCAAATGTGGTCTGGAGACGAGAAATCAGGAAAGTGTAAGGAAGAGCAGAACAAAGTCTGGTATTAAATGTTCTAAACAGTATGTGACAAGCATGTTACTCAGTAAGCTTGATCTGCAGACAACAACCAATTACTTTGCCCTTGGTTTACTGTTTACCAGACACAGTACAGTAGCTACGGAGCTGTCCTTGCACCACTGCCATTAGAGATAGCGAATTGCCGGCAACCCCGGTCACAATAGTATATGTATTTTTCACAAATTCATTATAACAAAATATTAGTTTTTTTACAACAGAGTTCCACCTGTATTGGTCTGTTTTTAAAATTGTTACAATTACTTTTTTTTAAGTGTTGTCTATATGTATGTTTATACATGTGTAAATAGATATTTATTTCTAAACTGTATTTGTAAAGTTTTGCTTGATAATGTGTATATCAGTCTTCAATAGCTCAGTATGTTTTATTTCTAATAGCACAATTACAGACACAATCTCAGCAGTGTGGAGTTTATAGAGGGTAGAAGTTATTGCTGTAAATTAATTTGTTTGTTTGTTTTCTAAACTTGCTTAAAACTTGCACCATGACAGGGAGCTGGAAGCAATTTCAGTAGCTTAATATGAAAAGGAGGAACAGTTACTATCTTATATATGGCCAAATGAAGCTTCAAATAAATTTAATATTTGTCTTTTGGATTTGGGAAAATTCCATACTTTACAGAAAAGTGCACTAGCATGGAAAGAACGTGAATAGCTACATACACAAGTGCTCAGGGTGCTGCTGGAGCTGTGAGGCAGCATTGGTAAAGAATATGCTGCTATGTCATCTTTGCTATACTTTGTATAAAAGATTATGCTGAAAATTGTATCAGACCTATCAAAAATATAAAATAAGTTCATCTTTGCATTGTGATTAAGAAACATACTGTATGCTGTTTTATTGATAATGTATATTTAGTGCTGTTCCTGATCAATATATCTGCCCAATGCAAGTATATTTTTAAAATATACTTTCTTCCCAAACCAGAACATTCTACATTCTGTCTGAAGTGACTACTGTTTCTGTTGTTTGTTACTCAAAATTAAATTTTCCCATTTGTATCAACAGGCACAATGACTATAAAGTGGTTTCCCCTGCATTAAGAGCTGTAGGAAACATTGTGACAGGAGATGATATTCAGACACAGGTAAATCTTTGCTGTACTAATCTCACAGTTTACACAAGATATTAAGTGCTAAATTAGATTTTCTGCATTAAAAAGAAAATTTTTAATGTCTCTCTTTGTAATGTGAATTCAAATAATTTTCAAATTTGTAACATTTTCTGTGGTTTAGTTTAAAACGTGGTATTTTTTTAAAGAAGTTTAATATAATGTAATATCTCTAAATATTACATTACATTTAAAATGGTACATGCTTAAACCTGGAGTGATAGTCTTATTATATATGTAAAAGAGTATGTTTATTTTAGGACTGTCAGATAGAATGTCACCATTTTAATATAATTGATATAAGTTTTTTAACATCTAATTTGAGAGTAAAAACTGAAATTAGGGTAATAAAGAACATGTCTCTGTTTTACCTTGATTAGCTTGTGTCTTGTGGTTGGGAATCCCAGGCATAGCAAAATGGTGTGAATCCTTCAAATGCTCCACAAAATGCTTCACTGGCTTTTCAGGCCAAAAAGAGATTTTAGCATCAAAAATAAATGTAATTTTTTAAAAACAGTCCAAGAGCCCCATAGGAATAAGAATGACCCTAAGACTTCAGCTTGTATGAAAAAGGCAAAACAAAGAATCTCTATAAATAAATTATATTTTTCAAAAATAGAAAGGTACAAGGCAAATCTCTTCAGAACAAAAGAGACACACAAGCAGTTGCCTAAAAGGCAATCCTAAGCAAACAGGTCTCATTGCAGAGGCCAAAAGATTTTCTAACTCGCTTAGTCCTGAATGGGGGTCACATGTGCTGAAATCTAGTAACAGAGCAGAAAAAATACAAAATGCAGAGAAAAAGCAATACTTACTACAATAAGACTCAAAACAACTATGATACATGACTTTTGGGTTTCACTTCTGACTGGAATAAATAATTAGTTTTTCTCTAAAAGGTCAATTTATATTAAATATAATTTGTAGACACTGTTCTGTTCACATTGCAGAATCAGCTTTTTAAACATAATTTTTTGAAAATGTTTGTTACTAGTTGCCCTAAATTTAAAGTTGGTGAAAAATTGGTCTAAAGTAAAATATAAAAAGATGTAGTGTGAGGGCCAGATGGACATTTCATTGAACAATTGCCTTCCAAGTTTTTTTGACCACAGGCTGACATCCAGTCTCTTCCAGCCTGGTTTTGTTTTGGAACATTTCTTGTTTTTAGTTGGGTCCATTTTTTTTAAATCATCACATTTCTGTTATTTTAATTACTTTTCCCTAAAGTATAAAGTATTGTAAAGCATTGTACAAAATAATATCCATCCATCCATCCATTTTCCAACCCGCTGAATCCGAACACAGGGTCACGGGGGTCTGCTGGAGCCAATCCCAGCCAACACAGGGCACAAGGCAGGGAACCAATCCCGGGCAGGGTGCCAACCCACCGCAGGACACACACAAACACACCCACACACCAAGCATTCATTATTGTAAAAAAATATAAATTTTTTTAATTTAAATATAAGTATTGCATTTCTCAGTTTAGTAAATAAACTTTTAAATTAAAGCAAATTTGTACCACATACAGTATACCTAAAATGAATTTAAAAGAGATGATTAAAAATTATCAAAACTGTCAGCTTTGTTTTGTTTGTTAATTGAATGTTTCTATCTTGACAGGTTATTCTAAATTGCTCAGCCCTGCAGAATTTATTACATTTACTTAGCAGCCCAAAAGAGTCCATCAAGAAAGAGGCCTGCTGGACCCTATCAAACATAACTGCTGGGAACAGAGCTCAGATTCAGGTAGGTTTCATGACGCACATCAGTGCAATATTTATGTGTTCTCCAAGGAAACAATCAGTTTTAAAATGATTTATCCCAGAGAACACTACAAAAACATAACTGCTCCAAAATGATGTAGAACATAACACTGACTTTGAAGAAGGACATGTAATCTAGTAATGGATCAACATGAAATTAGCTACTTTCACAGAACCAGATGTCTAATACACATCAGAAGAAAACCATGAGTGAATTTGGCTTAAATGTGAGTGGGAACAATTAGACTGTTCACTAATGTGACATTTCTAAACCAATCCAGTGCCTCATGAAGGGGGAGCTCAAAATAGGGATGGTGAACTTGTTAATGTCACTTGACTGCCAGTAAACCTGTTGGCTATGATGCATAAACCTTCTATTGCTGAAAACTCTCCTAAAATGATCCATACAAACTTATGTTCTCTACACACACTATATACATTAATATGTTAAAAATACACATAACCTGTTGCAAGGGAAAAAACCTTTTTCCGCATGCAAAGACATCACTGGACTAGTGAATGATTCAGTGCCATCTACCATATGTAGTCTCAGTCTCTTATGATGCTTTGGAGACGGTATAGATTCAAAGATTTGACAGCTTATGTTTGTGAAAATATGAACAGTAAAGTATGTGTTTGAATTAAATGTTGTGCCATCCCTCCCAGTTTACTGAACTCGCATTAAGATTGGCATAGGAGATGCAGATATTGGTACTCGGTATGCCCAAAAGAGTAAATCTGCCTAATGACTGACACCATTCCAGCAGAATTATATACCACAATTGAGACTGCGCAGCATCCATCATTTGTCAATATGTCTAAATGAATAACTTAAAAAGTAAATTGAAATTACTATCTAGTTAAAAATTTTAAAAATGCCATACTAAAATATATTTGCAGCGTTTTAAAACATAGTATATTATATAGACCACCACATTCTCTATAATATTTACTGTTTATATGCCATATAGTGATATAAAAGTCAAAGTAACAGCAATATACATTGGCTTACAAAAGTTTGGGCACCCTTACTTAAAATGTCTGTTACTGTGAATAATTAAGTGAGCAGAATATGAACTGATCACCAAAAGGCTTAAAGTTAAGGATGACACATTTCTTTTAATATTTTAAGCTAGATTACATTTTTATTTCCATCATCCACAGGTACAGGATACTAAAAAAAATGAAAAGGGCCTAAAGCAAAAGTTTGGGCACCTGACATGGTCAGTACTTATTAACACCCTCTTTGGCAAGTATCACAGCTTATATAAACTTTTTGTTCTCAGTTAAGAATCTTTCAGTTCTTACTTGAAGTATTTTCATCCATTCGTGACCTAATTCTTTTCACCAAATTCTGCAAGAATCTTGGGCTGTCTTGCATGCACTGCTCTTTTAATATCTATCCACAGATTTTCAATGATGTTTAGGTTGGGGGACTGTGAGGGCCATAGCAGAACTGACAGCTTGCACATCATAAGGTATTCCATTGTAATTTTTGAGGTGTGTTTCACATTAATATTTTGTTGTAGGATCCTTCCTCTTTTTAACTTCAACTTTTTTGCAGATGGTGTGATGTTTGCTTCTAGAATTTGCTGGAATTTATTTGCATCCATTCTTCCTTCTACCAATGATATGTTCCCCGTGCCATTGGGTATAACACAAACCTGAAGCATGATTGATCCACCCCCACAGTTAATAGTTGGAGAGGTGTTCATTTTCCTGGAATTTGACTCTCTTTTTCTCCAAACAATACTGTACCTTTGGACATTGCGGCCAAAAAATTATATTCTGACTTTATCAGTCCATAAGACTTGCCTCCAAAATAAATCAGGTTTGTTTAGAATGAGCTGAATTTTGTGGCTAGGATGCATGAAAGGTTTTTTCTGCTGACTCTACCATGAAAGTCACATTTGTTCGCTACACAGTAGAAAAGTGCACCACCACTCCACAGTCTGCAAAATCTTCCTGAAGGTCTTTTGCAGTCAAACAGGGTTTTTTTTTTACTTTCTAGCAATGCAACAAGCCGTTCTTTCAGAAAGTTTTCTTGGTCTTCCAGACTTCAACTTGACTTCCACCGTTCCTGTTAACTGCCATTGCTTAATAACATTATAAACTGAGTAAAGAGATACAGTCATATGAAAAAGTTTGGGAACCCCTCTCAGCCTGCATAATAATTTACTCTACTTTCAACAAAAAAATGTAACAGTGGTATGTCTTTCATTTCCTAGGAACATCTGAGTACTGGGGTGTTTTCCGAGCAAAAATGTTTAGGGAAGCAGTATTTAGTTATATGAAATTAAATCAAATGTGAAAAAACTGGCTGTGCAAAAATTTGGGTCCCCTTGTAATTTTGCTGATTTGAATGCATGTAACTGCTCAATACTGATTACTTGCAACACCAAATTGGTTGGATTAGCTCGTTAAGCCTTGAACTTCATAGACCAGTGTGTCCAGTCATGAGAAAAGATTTTTAAGGTGGTCAATTGCAAGTTGTGCTTCCCTTTGACTCTCCTCTGAAGAGTGACAGCATGGGAACCTCAAAGCAACTCTCAAAAGATCTGAAAACAAAGATTGTTCAGTATCATGGTTTAGGGGAAACTGTTAGTTTCAACTGTAAGGAGTGTAATCAGGAAATTGAAGGCCACGGGCACAGTTGCTGTTAAACCCAGGTCTGGCAGGCCAAGAAAAATACAGGAGCAGCATATGCGCAGCATTGTGAGAATGGTTACAGACAACCCACATATCACCTCCAAAGACCTGCAAGAACATCTTGCTGCAGATGGTGTATCTGTACATCGTTCTACAATTCAGCGCAATTTGCACAAAGAACATCTGTATGGCAGGATGAAGCCCTTTCTGCACTCACGCCACAAGCAGAGTCGCTTGTTGTATGCAAATGCTCATTTAGACAAGCCAGATTCATTTTGGAACAAAGTGCTTTGGACTGATGAGACAAAAATTGAGTTATTTGGTCATAATAAAAAGCACTTTGCATGGCGGAAGAACACCGCATTCCAAGAAAAACACCTGCTACCTACTGTCAAATTTGGTGGAGGTTCCATCATGCTGTGTGGCTAGTTCAGGGACTGGGGCCCTTGTTAAAGTCGAGGGTCAGATGAATTCAACCCAATATCAACAAATTCTTCAGGATAATGTTCAAGCATCAGTCACAAAGTTGAAGTTACGCAGGGGTTGGATATTCCAACAAGACAATGACCCAAAACACAGTTTGAAATCTACAAAGGTAGTCATGCAGAGGGAGAAGTACAATGTTCTGGAATGGCCGTCACAGTCCCCTGACTTGAATATCATCGAAAATCTATGGGATGATTTGAAGCAGGCTGTCCATGCTCGGCAGTCATCAAATTTAACTGAACTGCAGAGATTTTGTATGGAAGAATGGTCAAAAATACCTCTATCCAGAATCCAGACACTCATCAAAGGCTATAGGAGGCGTCTAGAGGCTGTTACATTTGCAAAAGGAGGCTCAACTAAGTATTGATGTAATATCTCTGTTGGGGTGCCCAAAGTTATGCACCTGTCTAATTTTGTTATGATGCATATTGCATATTTTCTGTTAATCCAATAAACTTAATGTCACTGCTGAAATACTACTGTTTCCATAAGGCATGTCATATGTTACAAGGAAATTGCTACTTTGAAAGCTCAGCCAGTGATAAACAAAAATCCAAAGAATTATGAGGGGTTCCCAAACTTTATCATATGACTGTACCTGAAAACACTTGCTATTTTCTTGTAGCCTTCTCCTGCTTTGTAAGCAACAATTATTTTATTTATCAGAGTGCTAGGCAGCTGATTAGAAGAGCCCTTTGCTGCTGATTGTTGGGACAAGTTTTGAGGAGTCAGAGAATTTATACAGCTTTGCAATTTGCATCACCTGGGGTTTCCTAACTGTTAACAAGCCATAGCCCTAACGTGATAGTTCTGATACCTTGGTAAAAGTAATCTGAGACATCAAATATATTGGGGTGGCCACATTTTTGCATAATGCTCCTTTCCTTTTTTCACTGCACAATAGTACAAAACGACAATGCAGTAATCTTGCATAAAATTCTGAAAAGAAATGTGTCATCTTTAACTGTATGCCTTTTGGTGTTCAATTTATCTTCTGCTCTCTTAACTATTCATATTAACAAATATTTTAAGCAAGGGTACCCAAATTTTTGCATGCCAGTGTGTGTGTATGTATTTATATGTATATATTTATTTATTTATCTCAATCATGCTTTTTTCAGTTACACTGTGCCACCGAGTTCTTAATTGGATAACAGCAATTTCAGCTTTTAATTTTCTCTCAGGATTAAGTGTTGTTTAGTTTCTTTTGCTCTTTCTCTGTTCTACATTTCCATAATATATGCGTTGATATTGGACACTGTTACTCTTGTTGTATAAACTGCACAAACTAAAGGAAATTGGGGGCTGATTCTTAGGAAGAAACGCTGTGAGTATAGCATTTCAGTGGCAGATTTCACCGCTATTCACTACAAATTGTTTAGAGAGTTATCCCAAGGCATCTATCTCATCCAGAGAATCACATCTGACTCTGCAAGACTAGGGATTAGCAAGGTTCTCGTCTCATGAAAGGAACAGTAAAAATATTGGGAATGTAGTCATACTTCTTTATGAAATTAAATTTGTTTTGTAGGATGAAAAGGTAATAGTAAGAAATTGTTTGCACAGGTACTCCAGGGTAAGTGTTGAGTTTAATCAAGGGTAGAATTAGGATCTTTATACCTTGGAAACACTACATTTATAATTTCTGTATATAAAGAATTATAAGGGGTGTAAACTGAACCTAAGTTACAATGGTATAATATGTGGTTTGCAATTTAAATTCCAGATCTAGTGATTCCCCTCAGTTAATGTGGAAATTATTCTTAAAAAGCCAAGACTGTTCCCAGAAACATTGCACACACTTATATAGACTATGCTATTCATTTCAGTTTGGGGCTTTGTAGTATTTGGATGAATTCAGCCCTTCATAGGCTAACACCTTTACATAATCTTGGTAAGAGGCAAAACAATTTTAAATTCTCAAGTTTTCTTTTAGTTTGACCTTCTCAAGTATAGAATTACAAGTTACAAGTTTTTTTTCAGCACCAACTAATGTGCAGCATTACATTACTCTGGATTCATATTGGTGACTTGATGCTGCAAATCTAAATTTTGATGTCTTCTTTCCCCTTCTGTCTGTAACCCAGTTGGTATTACAAGAATAAGAGGTGCCCCGAGGCAGAATCAGATGTTTCTGAATGATCTAAGACCAGTTGAATTTACAGTGTGTCCTCAAGCTGTTGTGGACCTGTCTTATCCTACAGTTTGCCTATCTTTTTTTAACCGGCTATAAATTAACTAAGGAATTTTTTGAATGAAGCACTATCTGTAGAAGAAGCTAATCTGAACATACTGCTGGAAGTACAAATAGAAATCAGGGAAGGACTACATAAAGTGCATGTTGTTTTCAACCTGGAATAAGTACACTTTAGTACAGTTACATGACACTGAAATAAATGTGGATTTTATAACAACTGAATGTGAAATATGGGAGTCACAAAGCTGCATGATACCTCTCCCTCAGGAATCTGTTTCATGGCACAATTTTTATGTTTTCATTTAGAAATTAGAATTTGTTTTAGTTTAAATATTCTATCTACATTAGAGTTTTCACATCATGTATGAAAGTGTGTCCACCACCACTAAAACAACCAAAAATGCATATGACACAGACATTTCTCTGCACTGGCCATGTGTGCATCAGCTGAAAAATCCTTGAGGGGATGGTCATGGCCACAAGAGTTATCGCAAAACTGTAGCAACCAGTAAATTATTTGTGTTTTACAAATGTATCCAATATTCAAACTGCACAAAATGCAATTCAGATGCATACAGGAAAACAATACAATAAGCGCCATTTAAAGCAACTGTTCTCTGCCGGCTGTGCTAGAATATGGTTTTCTCCTTTGAAGGGTGACCAGTCAAGGAATGAGACGTTGTAATGAGCAGGATACAATCAAGAAAGAGCTATGTAACAAGAACAAACAACTCAGAGCATGATTAGCATCTGCGGTTTCAATATTCTGTCCTTACCCAACTGCATTGCAACACCGAGCTGGAGTTTTACAGAAGTATCAGGCTCTGGAAAGTGTTTTCAAAAGTCTTTGTTTTCAGGGGTTAAAATACAGTGTTGTTGTGGATGAAAGGCAAAACTGGAGACTAATTTTTTCTTGTTTAAAAGAATGAAAGGAGTGTGGATGTTGTTTTAGACACTTAGCTTTGAGGTGCTCTTCTTTCCAGTGCTTATGGAAAATTCAGGATGCTACAATGAGCTGAAATAGAGTGTAATCACATGTGTTGTGAAGGATCTCTATACCTTAAACAGCTAAGCCAGTGAATTACTGTTAAAAGCATACAACATAATGCATCTTTCAGTTTAATGTAAACATAATTCTAATGTATATGAATCCTAATTAAAAACAGCATTGCTGCAAAACTGATTATGATGTTATGTTCTGCTGATGTTGATTCAAATTTCAGTATTTCAAAGTGCAGTACAGTAATCCCTCGCTATATCGCTCTTCGACTTTCGCGGCTTCACTCTATCGCGGATTTTATATGTAAGCATATTCGCAGATTTCTGCGGACAATGGGTCTTTTAATTTCTGGTACAAGCTTCCTCAGTTGGTTTGCCCAGTTGATTTCATACAAGGGACGCTATTGGCAGATGGCTGAGAAGCTACCCAACCACAGCGGTATTATGTATTAAATAAAACTCCTCAAATATATTGTGAGCACAGGGGCTGTTCGCACCCCTAGAGGACACGGCTGCTCCTCAAAAAACGCTGAAAGATTACCTTCATAGTGCTCCCTTCTTTGCTGGGCTTACATGTGGCTGTTTTGCAAGCGATATGCTTCTCACACGGTGCTTCGCATACTTAAAAGATCAAACAGCACGTATTGATTTTTGATTGTTTGCTCGTGCTCTCTCTCTCTCTCTCTCTCTCTCTCTCTCTCTCTCTCTCTCTCTCTCTCTCTCTGCTCCTGACAGAGGGGGTGTGAGCAGAGGGGCTGTTCGCATACTGGCCTAGAGGATACGGACGCTCTTCTAAAAAATGCTTGCTCCCTTCCTTGCAGCTACTTTGCTCGACGAACAGCCCTATTGATTTTTGACTGTTTGCTTTTTTTTTTCTCTCTCTCTCTCTCTGATGCGCACTCCTTTGAAGAGGAAGATATGTTTGCATTCTTTTAATTGTGAGACGGAACTGTCATCTCTGTCTTGTCATGGAGCACAGTTTAAACTTTTGAAAAAGAGACAAATGTTTGTTTACAGTGTTTGAATAAAGTTCCTGTCTCTCTACAACCTCCTGTGTTTCTGTGACCCAAGCATGACAATATAAAAATAACCATATAAACATATGGTTTCTACTTCGTGGATTTTCACCTTTCGCGGGGGGGGTCTGGAACGCAACCCCTGCGATGGAGGAGGGATTACTGTACTTAATTTTAGTTAAGTAATTATTGCAGAAACTTTGTACCCCTTGAAATAAGGAGTCATTTTTCCATTTACATGAGGGCCACGTAAACAACACTACATTTGCAGAGTAGTCTGATTCACAGTTTTCTGTGGAAAGCTTATTAAATCAAATACATTATCAAAGAAAAGGGTTTTTTCATTAAATATATTTTTTACAAGTCTTTAAAATGTATTCTTTTTCTATTCAAATTTGAAGACCTTTGTTAAACTGACCTTCTAGCTGTGTAAGTAGTTAAACCAGAACATAACTATAACATTGGCCAGAAATGTTAAAATATGATTTGTAATTTGTCCTTTTACAGAAAATAACTTCTATTTTTCCACTTTTAATTTATAAAAAGAGAAGTCCTGGGCACTGAACTATATTTTTTAAACTGTATTTTTCAGGCTGTAATTGATGCAAATATTTTCCCATCCCTCATACACATTCTGCAATCTGCAGAATTTAGAACAAGGAAAGAGGCTGCATGGGCTATCACGAATGCCACATCAGGTGGCTCATCAGAGCAAATGAGGTGAGTGCCAGTTGTAAGAGAAGAAGGGCATATCTGTTAACATTTTTCAGAGCTTATAGAGCACCACTTCCTGACATTTTTCTCCTGCCTCAATATGATCTGGAAATGCTTTTGTAATTGTTTTCCTATCACGTTTGATTTACGACCAGGTTGCTTTATCTCTAGTTTCATAACTGTTTTGTAAAGTTCATCTGTAAATTGATTTTAATGAAAATTAAACCATTTTAATCAGTGTATAACTAGTTTGGAAAGTAGATGGCTAGATAGATTTTGTAGTTTCAAACGAGTGTACAAGTATTATATTTCATGAAACAACCAAAGCATTGAAAAGCAGATATACAGTGGTTTTAATGTAACATTTAGTTTGTGCCACTAATAAGTATGATTTGTGTTCTGTCTAAAGATATCTGGTGGAGTTGGGTTGTATCAAACCCCTTTGCGATCTACTAACCCTCATGGATTCCAAGATTGTGCAAGTCGCTTTGAATGGCTTGGAGAACATCCTGCGGTTTGGGGAGCAAGAGGCTAAGAGAAGTGGAAGCGGCATTAATCCCTATTGTGCACTCATAGAAGAAGCATATGGTGAGTCACATAGGTAATAAAATTGTAATGATCATATAAATATTTGAAATGACATGTATGAGGAGATGAAATGTCCTTCAGACCAACCCGACTAGAAATACAAGTTCTGAGGGCTTTTGCAGTTTTGTTGAGCACATATAGAGTCAACTACCCTAAAATACTTTTGTTCCTTTGACGTTTTTGGTGATCGTTTATGTTGAATAATAGTCACAAATATTCCCGCGACAAGGCACCACTTTTTTATAACATCTACACAACTTCAGAAATATTCAGTTGTCAAACCTCTTAGTTCCTTTTAACATTTCTTGTTGACTGTAAGTGAAATTGTAACTGTCAAATGCTCTCTAAAACCATATCCTTAAGGCTTATTCCATCCTGTAATATTGATTTGCAGTACCTTATGCAGGATACACAATATTATGGAATTTCAGTGGGTTACATAGTGAAATATAGCGGAGCCCTGTCTGTCTTCATTTTTGTGACTTTCTGTGTGCTATTTAAATATTCACTGCTTGAGTGTATTAGAGCATCATCAACTGTTACAGTTTAATGTGTCTGAAGAGTTTTATAAATCCTTAGTGTGATCCATCTGCAGAAGTGTCTATCTTGACTGACTTTTATTTTATTTAAAAAAAAATCAGCTTAGTGTATATTTCTTCATACTAGAATGTCTAAATGTCTTTATCCTGGAAGCAATTGGCACAGGCTAAGAACCAACCAGGACAGAGCACCATTCAGTCAAACATGTTCAAATGACAACTTATGTTCAAATGGCAATGTGTTTTCAAATAGTGACGTTTTTACGTATGTATGTGTGTGCGTGCGCGAGAGAGGCAGAGACAGATTCAATCTAATTCAAGTGGTTACTGGAATATAAAGGTAAAGTGAAACAAGTGTGCTTTTATTCAAGAATAACACTGAATAACAAAAAAATCAAGTGACAACAAGATACCAAGAAGACATGATTCACCAGCATGTGTGTGCAATATCTTTTACAGGTAGCAAAACTTTACACCAGCTGTTACAGGCTGAAATAAAAGGCTTCTTTGTTTTTGGACACATCTACCATCAGCACGGCACTGCCAGATCTAAATACTAGTGTGGTGAATTGCTCATGTACTGAAGTGACTTTAGCTGTAGGTGGAAGTCCCATTTTATTTATAGTGCCAAGCAGGGTTGTGACACGGTGCAGCAGTCCTTTAGCCAGCAAAATTGCTGTGAAGAAGCTGTCTGTTGTTACGGTTCTGCCTTTGTCCAGAAATGACTCCATAAGCTTTATGACCACAGACTCGGAAAGTCTTTGCCCTGAGTTGTAACTCACAGTGCATCCAGAAAGTTTTCACAGCGCATCACTTTTTCCACATTTTGTTATGTTACAGCCTTATTCCTAAATGGATTAAATTCATTTTTTTCCTCAGAATTCTGCACACAACACCCCATAATGACAAGTGAAAAAAGTTTACTTGAGGTTTTTGCAAATTTATTAAAAATAAAAAAACTGAGAAATCACATATACATAAGTATTCACAGCCTTTGCTCAATACTTTGTCGATGCACCTTTGGCACCAATTACAGCCTCAAGTCTTTTTGAATATGATGCCACAAGCTTGGCACACCTATCCTTGGCCAGTTTCGCCCATTCCTCTTTGCAGCACCTCTCAAGCTCCATCAGGTTGGATGGGAAGCGTCGATGCACAGCCATTTTAAGATCTCTCCAGAGATGTTCAATCGGATTCAAGTCTGGGCTTTGGCTGGGCCACTCAAGGACATTCACAGAGTTGTCCTGAAGCCACTCCTTTGATATCTTGGCTGTGTGCTTAGGGTCGTTGTCCTGCTGAAAGATGAACCGTCGCCCCAGTCTGAGGTCAAGAGCGCTCTGGAGCAGGTTTTCATCCAGGATGTCTCTGTACATTGCTGCAGTCCTCTTTCCCTTTATCCTGACTAGTCTCCCAGTTCCTGCCGCTGAAAAACATCCCCACAGCATGATGCTGCCACCACCATGCTTCACTGTAGGGATGGTATTGGCCTGATGATGAGCGGTGCCTGGTTTCCTCCAAACGTGACGCCTGGCATTCACACCAAAGAGTTCAATCTTTGTCTCATCAGACCAGAGAATTTTCTTTCTCATGGTCTGAGAGTCCTTCAGGTGCCTTTTGGCAAACTCCAGGCGGGCTGCCATGTGCCTTTTACTAAGGAGTGGCTTCCGTCTGGCCACTCTACCATACAGGCCTGATTGGTGGATTGCTGCAGAGATGGTTATCTTTCTGGAAGGTTCTCCTCTCTCCACAGAGGACCTCTGGAGCTCTGACAGAGTGACCATCGGGTTCTTGGTCACCTCCCTGACTTAGGCCCTTCTCCCCCGATCGCTCAGTTTAGATGGCCGGCCAGCTCTAGGAAGAGTCCTGGTGGTTTCGAACTTCTTCCACTTACGGATGATGGAGGCCACTGTGCTCATTGGGACCTTTAAAGCAGGAGAAAGTTTTCTGTAACCTTCCCCAGATTTGTGCCTCAAGACAATCCTGTCTCGGAGGTCTACAGACAATTCCTTTGACTTCATGCTTGGTTTGTGCTCTGACATGAACTGTCAACTGTGGGACCTTATATAGACAGGTGTGTGCCTTTCAAAATCATGTCCAACCAACTGAATTTACCACAGGTGGACTCCAATTAAGCTGCAGACACATCTCAAGGATGATCAGGGGAAACAGGATGCACCTGAGCTCAATTTCGAGCTTCATGGCAAAGGCTGTGAATACTTATGTACAAGTGCTTTCTCAATTTTTTTATTTTGAATAAATTTGCAAAAATCTCAAGTAAACTTTTTTCACGTTGTCATTATGGGATGTTGTGTGTAGAATTCTGAGGAAAAGAATGAATTTAATCCATTTTGGAATAAGGCTGTAACATAACAAAATGTGGAAAAAGTGATGTGCTGTGAATACTTTCCGGATGCACTGTAGTTCTCAAGAAAATGTTGCCAGATGTCCCGAGATTGCAGCAAATCCGTCATTTTTCACTTGTTCTACACAGGTGTCTTTGATGTCAAACTGCAAATGCCGCATAGTAGTTTGATAGCGGTCACGGGACATTGTATCTTTGATTACCGGTACAACAAATAGTTCTGAGCAGGCTTCAAGCACAGCTCCGACTATGGTCATTGCTGTTTTTCTAAAAAAAAAATGGGGATAAATGCCATCAACTCAGAGAGGGATAGGCAAGTTCGTTGTACCATGTAAACGTTATTGACAGAATAAAACTGAATAATTAAAAAACAAGCGCTAACTTTTACAAGTAGCCAAAATTTACACCGGGTGTTACAGACTCAAATCAAATGAATGTTTTTATTATAGTAATAATAATAGCAGCTCACTACTCAAATGGCAGAATCACCGTCCTCAAACACGTAACTTTTGGGTTATATGGCAGGAATTATCACCTCTATGCCATTCAATAATACAAATCAACTTCCTGTCAATTGATATTTGAGCTTGAGTTTTTAACTCATTGACAGCAACAGGGAAATTTAATGATTTTTTTTTCTTTGGTTACATTCTTGAATAAAAGCACACGTTTATTTGATATTTGGACTAAAGTCTTCACTTCACGTCATTATTAATAACATGGAAAACGTTTCTTCTTTAGCTATGTGTTCAGCAGTTCCTGCCATCCTACACTTGTACAGATCGTTGTAGACATGGACTGCACCTGAAATGTGTGTATTCCAAATAACGATACATTATTTACCCTATACAACTCCAGGCACCTCACTGCCAGATAAAGAGACCTGAGCTCTGAGAATTTTGCGATGGACTCAGCTTCGGCGGTGGGGGGGATAGGATAGCAGGCTGCTTTCTGCTTGTGCTGATCAACACATTTACAGAACAAAAGATGCTGATGGAGAGGTGTGAAGTAATTTAGGATGGCCCGGGATTACGACTTTTTTCGTAGGCTTCAGGGATTCTAGTGTTAATTGGGTTACTGTTAAGGATTTGTAGTTGGCGTAGGTCCATTGCACTCTATCAGTCTGCACATGTGTTTGTTTCAAACACACTTTTACTGGGTGTAAAGCAAGAAGCACACATTCCGGGTTCTTAACAGGGCTAAATCTCAGAGCCAAGCAAAAAAGAGTGTGTTGTGTGCTATCCTTTAACTGAAATCTATAAATAAAGCATCAATTTAACTAAACATATTTATAAAACAGATGAAAATGATAACAGGTGTCATGCTTATTTTCATATTCTCTATGCTCAATGATGACCTTTAACTACATTTTCCGCACTTTAATGACGTTGGAGATCTCCAGAAGATTACTTGCCCATGTGGATTTTTAAGAAACCAGGTTTCTGCCTCCACTGGGTTATTCATCTTAGCCCAGATATGTGTGTGAATGTAAATGCACTGACTATAAAGCCACTTTATTAACTTTTTGTATCTTTGTGTTTGGCTCCAGGAATGTTGTTGTATTTTGTTTTATGTTTTTTGTAAAAAACATATTGGTAATTTTCGAGATGTTTTGTATTTTGGTATTGAATAAAGCACACATTTTGGCTTCGTAACCATCTTTGGTTTCTGCCTTGCACCTGATATTCTTAGGATAGACTCGGATTATGCAGATGCCTAAACCTGGATTAAGAGTGGTCAGTGAAAGGAATATTACATCCTTTTGCAACCCCAAGTATTTAAGAACATCTACATTGAAAAATGCACAAAACAATAAAAAAACATCCATCATGCAGCTGAAATTCCACCAAACAGAAGTGAAATTCAATTGAATGTAACATTTTAAAATACTACTTTTTAAAAGTAATAACTTCTGTGTTGGAGTTTTTGTTTGAAAATCACTGCTAGTTACTTATTTTTATTTATTTATTTATTTTTCCCTTTTCTTTTTTCTCTTTTTAAGGCCTTGATAAAATTGAATTCCTACAAGGTCACGAGAATCAGGAAATTTACCAGAAGGCTTTTGACCTTATTGAGCATTACTTTAGCACAGAGGATGAAGATGCCAGCAGTGTACCACAGGTGGACCTTGCGCAACAGCAGTACATCTTCCAGCAGTGTGAAGCTCCCATGGATGGCTTCCAGCTATAAGGACAGGCATTAACTTCTACCATCAATTAACATATCCAGTGCTAATTTTCAGTTTCTAATTTCCTGAAGGACACCTTGTTCTTGAGCATTGTTCTAGTGCTTCTCCAAAGAAACTATTTTTCTAAAGTCTTGACTGAAGGAGCAGATGTTGGCCACATCTCCCATTTGTGTGCACTTATATTATAACCGCAAATCACTGCAAAGTTTTGAAACTGCGGAACGTCAGGATGTCCACTTTTACAAATACCTGAAATTTTGTTTGACACCAATGCCAAACAGGTTTCTGATACTTTGACGCTCCAAATTTCATATCCTACTGAATGATTAAACGAACTGCTTATTCGTCAGAGCCAATTAACATGCATCCATGCAGTGCGTCTTCTTAGGGTGGTGGCCTGTCCTTGTCTGTAAGTTGATTTGCTGTGTTTCCCTTAAGTGAACATTGGAACTGCAACAATTCAAGCAGGGGAATGGATCCTAATTTTATTTTACTGTTTGAGAGAACCAGGCGAGATGAAGAAACAAACTCATGCTCTGAAAAAGTTTGATCTGAATGTTTATTTTGGTTTTAAAAAGTTCTATGTGGAGACTCTGTGATGTCTAGTTTTATTTTAGCTGTCTTCCCTTGATGGCTAATATAATGACACAGTAACCCTTGTTCTATGTATGCCATTGAGGCTCTAAATTTAAGGCATTTTGGCCTTGGACACTTATTGGACACAAACCTGATATATTTGTGGTATGTCTGAAATGAAGAAAAAAAGTCTTTCCTTCCATGATGGAATCATTCTAATTGTAGTTGTCATTGAAACAGAAATATTCCTTTTGAGGGTTGAAAAACAAAAAAGGGTTCAAAGAGTAGATTATCTGGGGGTTCTTGTAAATTGTACAGATGGTCATAAAGTAGTATGCATTGTTGTATTTTATTTTTTATTGGGTGGTTAATCAGGCTTTATACTGATCTTTTTGTTTGGTTTTCAATGTTCTGTTTATTGAAGAAAGGTTCTCTGTAAGTGGCAGTATCTGAATTGTAAGAATAATTTCAGTGGATACTCGGATATCTCTGTGCTTCCTGGGGCAGGAGCATTAGTGTAAACGTAGGTAAAAATCAACAAGATAATGACAATTTACCTAGTTAGCAAATTCATTTTGAACTGTCTGGTCACTACACGTAAGTCTGTATTCCATCTGAACTGACCAGTCACTACAAGTATGGCTGTATTCCATCTGATTTTACCTGTGACTGCTGGTACTGTCTGAATTCTTGCTAACCAGACGTGCCAGTGCTGTCACAGCCAAACAAGTAAAATGACTGAAACCTCCCTGTGTGTGTTTTGTTTAAAAATCTTTGTCCTATGCTTAAGAATCTTTTTCCTCTGTAAATTTTTCTTCTTATGCGTTATGAAATGGGCACAATTAATGTTAAATCTTTTTGACCTGCAGCCTACTAATTAGAGCTGCACCCATCATGATTGATTTTTAAAACCATTGCTTTGTCAATATGAATTTGCTTGCCAGAAATTTCCAGAAACACCATACTCTATTCTAAATGACTTTTTACATCTTTGAATCATATTTTAGGTGTAGAAATTAAGACATCGTACAGCATTAGATGGCTTCTCACCTGTTTGGCAGAGCATCATTGCACAACGGCTGCTCATCTGAGGCAAGAAATGCATTCCTACTGTGATGTATTCAACACAAGGGGTTCTGCATCTAAAGGGCGAAAGATCATGCAAGGGACCCTGCACTCCTACGATGCAAATGCACATTTCTGTATAAAGAACTTTCTGTAGTAACTACCAAGCATTACAGCAGACTGGTAGTGCTCTGTGCTAACTTTACACTAGCTGAGCTATTCATGGGAAGGCCTCAGTGGTCTTAACTTACTCCCCACTTAACCAGTCCGTCCATTAAAGCCAATGATTACTTTGAAGATGTGATCAAACTGTCCAATCCATTCTCCATGCTGTGCCAAGGATTGTTTCCTGACCACCTGCATACCATTGTGCATCTTTTAATGGTCATCAGACAGGGAACTTGAGAATTCTTTTTTTCACAAAACATGATGGTATTCAAAAAATAGTACATGCAAGATTAACATAAAATCAGCAAGAAACTGGACAGCTGTGCATTAAAAATGAAAACTGAATTAAAAAAGGTCTCATTTTCAGAATAACACCCAAATACTACTATACTATACTTAGCCATATAAAAATTGACGTTGCACCAGTCAAATAGACGGCAATCAGAATTGGACAATTTTCACTTTTAATGCAAAGTCAGCCAATTTGTGTATTAGTGGCTGAAAGTCTGTTGATTTTACATATGTAAGCACAATTAGAATGTTGTCTTGGCAAAAACAATCTCATTTAACTCCATAATACTTCCTGAAGAAAGATCTGGCAGTTCTATTCACAGTCGGTGTCCCAGGAGCTGCAAGGTGATAATCATGTCTGCAAAGGAACGCTTAGCAGAGTAAGAACTGCAGGATTGTGGGTAATGCTTCAGTCCCTAAACGTGGCGTAGATAATAGCAATGCAGAATGTCCCCTGACATAGGCAGGCAACTTTAGAAAATGGGTGAAAATAACCCCAGACCCTTCAGCTTCATTTATGATGCCAATTACATAAAACGGGGGTACAAAGATGATGAAACTGGACTCACACACCAACCCACAAACCACTTTTATCATGCTTTATTCATAAATTTAGATCTATATAATTTTTTTCTGGTCAGACTCTAGTGTTTGCAAAGGGAAAGAGCAAAGGTCATGAATGCATTCATCATTATTGTGGATAATGTGCAGAACACCCACCTGTTACACAACATTGGCTTGCAAGTACCTCACGTATTCCATACACTAGCCAAGCAGTTTCTGTAGCCACCCATACTTTCAGCCTCTCATTGGGATTAATATAATGCTTGGGAGATGAATGTTATACAGTACTAATATATTTTATTTTACTACTATTTAACAAATCCTGCTTATTTAACTGAGAGAAGAGAACACAACAGATGTTTTGTCTATTATGCTTGAATTCTTCTTTTGTTTGGGGGGTTTTGAGCAGTAGTCTCATGCCACTGTAATGCCCAGCCAACACAAGCTACCTAGTTTCTCTACGTCTGCTCCCATGCTCCATCCTGCCTGCACACTCTGAAAGCATATTTCATGGTTTGACTCTCTTCCAACAATGGGCCTTGCAATCAAGTATTCCCTGCATCACTGCTTACTCATGTGCTCTCCTGGTTGCAACCTCGATGACGATGATGATGATGATTCTGTGACTTCAATGTTTACGACAGGCGTATCTAGGATGTAGATAAACAACTGCTCCTCAGACTCCTCTGTCTGTGCAAGCTGTTTAAATGCCTGAATTCCTACTTCGTTCCAATTCCACTACCACCGAGATGCATCATCACACCTAAAACTTTGTAAACTCAAGGGAAATTGTGGACCTGATAATGCCATATAAACCATATGCTTGAAAACAGATGGCTTCCAGTGTGTTGGGTAAAGGCCAATTTAAGAACTTGATCAATGCAACAAAGTTCACAATCCTCGGTCTATAAAATATCCTAACATAGTCCATCACTTCGAGCTACATCACTCCAAAAGGTAACCCTAATAGTAGCCCAAGAAGAACGTAAACCAAAAAAAAACCCAGGAGATGAAGTCATCCTAATAGTTTTGTCATTTGTTTCTTAACTGATAGTCAGGATGTGTGGTTTTATCAAAGGTTTTAGCGACTAAAACCAATCTGGTGTCATGAAAACCTGTAATTTTTGGGCCAGAAAATGGTTGGGATGATGCGGAGAGGACAGATTACACTGTGATTGCCCTAAAGGTGATGTTCTACATTAAATAAACATTGATCCCAGATGGGTATTGTGGAAGAGAGTGCAGGCAGGGGCGAGTGTCAGGAGTGATTTGTGACAGACGGATATCAGCAAGAGTGAAAGGAAAGGTCTACAGGACGGTAGTGAGACCAGCTATGTTATATGGGTTGGAGACGGTGGCACTAAGCAGAAAGCGGGAGACAGAGCTGGAGGTAGCAGAGTTAAAGATGTTAAGAACTGCATTGGGTGTGATGAGGATGGATAGGATTAGAAATGAGTACATTAGGAGGGTCAGCTCAAGTTGGACAGTTCGAAGACAAAGTCAGAGAGGCGAGATTGTGTTGGTTTGGACAAGGGCAGAGGAGAGATACTGGGTATATTCAGAGAAGGATGCTAAGGATAGAGCTGCCAGGCAAGAGGAAGGCCTAAGAGAAGGTTTATGGATGTGGTGAGAGAGGACATGCTGGTGATCGGTGTAACAGAACAAGATGCAGAGGACAGAAAGATATGGAAGAAGATGATCAGCTGTGGCAACCCCTAACGGAAGAAGCCAAAAGAAGAAGACCCCACAGCTGCCAAGAAAGCAAGTACATATCTTGCATTTTTCAGGACTTCTTGCATCATGTCCTGGAGACGATTATAATCATCTGGCAGCAAATCTTACTTTGGAGTAGCTTGGTTTCTTTGGAGCAGCTGCATTTTGGCATTCTTTGCATTGACCGACTCGCACGTCACCTTACCAGTTTTCCCTACCCGGCTCCAGATGTTCAGCTTTAAAGGGGTGAACCTGACAAAGACCCCTTCTCATCCAAATGAGTGAGTGAACTGTGCTCAGACCCATTTCAACGAACAGTTTTACCATTCTGTGTCATTGTCCCCCGACTGCGCTCGAGATTCGCACTTGTGTGTCTTAAGAAACCTGAGAGACGGAGGGTTTTCAAAAAGCAAGGCACAGAACTGCTGCTTTATTTGTGAACAGTACAACAGCATTCTGTTTACATCACTTACACACCACTCTCCATCTTTCTTAACCTGCCAACATCTTGAAAAAAAGGCACTTCAACGTTACATTAAAAATGCTTGGTGAAATAGCCAGGAATGATCCACAGTAGAAAATGGCGGCCTTCTCCAGCCACAGGCTCCCATATCAATCAGGCCGTGTGTCTTCATTTCTACTGCCTGTACGATTTCATGTCAGTGCCCCCATCACTCTCTACATTTTCTCATGATTATGCTCACCATTCGTTTCACTGAAACATTGGAATGGTGCATTTAATCTATTCTAGCAGAAAGAGTTCTAAATAATGTAAAGAAAATAAAGGTGAAGAAAGCAGGGACTGGCATCAAAACCCAATCTGAGACCCTAATACTGGATACTACCATTTCTCTGACAATCTATGACCACTAGGTTTAGTAAATGAAACCATACACTGGCTTTTTTACAATAATTTATAAAGAATAAATTAAGAGATTATTCACAACTGGCTGATGTATCTCTTTAAAAAATACTGAAAATGTTTACCTCTGTTGCCTCGGGGTGATTATCTTATCTTCCTGTGCGTAGTTTCTTTTAAAATTCTAAATACTCTATTAAACAATCTGAAATGAACACATTTTGACTGATTTCAGCTTTAGTGGGTTTTACTAACTGCAGGAGAGTCTTGCGGTTTCTCTGCCTCTTCTCTCCAGCGGGCCTTTTTTCCCATGTTCAGAGCAGACAAGGATTCATGTCTATCAACAGCCTTAGAACAAAAAAATATATATATAATCATTATTCAGCAGATGTCTTTAACCAAGATGTACAAGGTATAAAAAAGTAATCAAATAAATAGTATTAAAAGTGCAGCTATTAAAAAGCCACTGATGAGCAAAAAACCCCATTGACTGCTTGGTCTCAGGATCTCAATAGGGTTGAGGTCAAGGGATGATGGTGGCCACACCATAGCAAACAAGGAGTCGATGGTGTTTTTTGCAGCATGGGATGGTGCGCTGTCTTGCACTGAAAATAATTTAGTTGCAGAAGGCATGGTTCTTCTTTTTATAGAATGGCAGGAAACGGTTGGTTAGGAACACCACAATGAACCCATCAGGGACCCTAAAAGGAGCTACCATCTTACTTCCCAATATTCCAGCCCAAAACATCACTCTGCCACCTCCTTGCTGATATCACAGTCATGTTGGAACAGGGTGGTCATTCACCAACCATCCAGAACTCCGTCCATCGGGACCAGCCAGTATTCACCAGTGGATAAAACTGAAGTTTGGTCTCCGTGTGTTTCTGAGCCTACAGCAAATGTTTCTCTTTGGGAGTGTTGGTTAGGGGTGACCGAAGTGCAGCTTTATGCACAACTTGAAAGCCTTGGAAGGATCCTGCATTGAGAGGTTCTTGGGACTCCAGAGACACCAGCAGCTTGAAATACCTGTGGCTTTTTTAATAGCTGCTCTTTAAATCCGATTTAATTGCCCGAGAGAAACTTTCCTTTATCTGACCAAATTTGTCTGCGCTATGAAGCACACACTAATGTTTCCACAGTTTGATGATCTTTCTTTCTCCTCATATTGCAAGAGAACTCTGACTTGCTTAATAATTTGGAACAACCTCCTTAAGTAGGTTTCCCTTTAATTAAGATGGCAAACTAATTTTCGAACCTGTCTGAGATTGATCCCAGTTACCTAAAAAGACACGAGACACAAAACATGCAAAAACTTTCATTGAAAAACTAAAAATGGTTATTTAACTGAAATCTTACCGTTATGTCACTTGCCTAATACAGTAAAACCTTGGATTGCGAGTAACTTGGTCTGCAAGTGTTTTGCAAGACGAGCAATAATTTTTAATAAATTTTAACTTGATAAACGAGCGAAGTCTTGCAATGCGTATTGTGAACACGGCCCCAAGGGGACCCTCTTAAACAGTGAAACACAGCTTTTCATCTCCTATTTGCGGGATCAGCTGCTAGCCTACCGTTTGCTACCGTGTCGCATGATCTGCATCTCACGCGGGGCTTCAAACATTTAAAAGACCGCACCGCGACTGTCCTAGTGTCTCACTGCCTTGTCTCTCTTCACCCAGACATCCTCCCGAGCCACCGCACCCCTTTGAGGAGGAAGATTTTGTGTTCTTCTAATCAAGAGGCAGAGCTGTGGTGACCACTTTTGACAGTGCACCCAGATCGCTCCTGAAAGAGACTTGTGTTTGTTCCGCCTGTATTCGAATAAAGTTTCTGTCTCTTAAAAACCCTGAGTGAACTTGTGCAACTTTATGACCCAAGCGTGACAGTATACGTTCTGTCTGCCGAGCGTTACGTGATCACAACCGAGCACAACTTCTTCTCTCTCGCTGCAGGATTGTGGGTAATCGTCTCCTATGCTTGGCCTCAGTCGGCATGCCTCACTCATATAGTCAACATCTGTACGAGTGTACAGTAATCCCTCCTCCATCGCGGGGGTTGCGTTCCAGAGCCACCCGCAAAATAGGAAAATCCGCGAAGTAGAAACCATATGTTTATATGGTTATTTTTATATTGTCATGCTTGGGTCACAGATTTGCGCAGAAACACAGGAGGTTGTAGAGAGACAGGAACGTTATTCAAACACTGCAAACAAACATTTGTCTCTTTTTCAAAAGTTTAAACTGTGCTCCATGACAAGACAGAGATGACAGTTCTGTCTCACAATTAAAAGAATGCAAACATATCTTCCTTTTCAAAGGAGTGCAAAGCAAGCAGTCAAAAAAAAATCAATAGGGTTTTTTGGCTTTTACGTATGCGAAGCACCGCCGGTACAAAGCTGTTGAAGGCGGCAGCTCACACCCCCTCTGTCAGGAGCAGGAAGAGAGAGACAGATAAAAAAAATCAATACGTGCCCTTTGAGCTTTTAAGTATGCGAAGCACCGTGCAGCATGTCCTTCAGGAAGCAGCTGCACACAGCCCCCCTGCTCACACCCCCCTACGTCAGCGCAAGAGAGAGAGAGAGAGAGAGAGAGAAAGTAAGCTGGATAGCTTCTCAGCCATCTGCCAATAGCGTCCCTTGTATGAAATCAACTGGGCAAACCAACTGAGGAAGCATGCACCAGAAATTAAAAGACCTATTGTCCGCAGAAACCCGCGAAGCAGCGAAAAATCCGCGATATATATTTAAATATGCTTACATATAAAATCCGCGATGGAGTGAAGCCGCGAAAGGCGAAGCGCGATATAGCGAGGGATCACTGTATACTGTACCTGTATACTAAAGCATTGTGACCATGTGCGTGTGTGTAACGATTCTTTTCAAAGGTAAAGTGCAGGTTAATTTGCTTTATGTATTTTTACTTTATATTTTTTATTAATCGTTTTTATATGAATATTTTTTGGGTTGTGGATCAAATCATCTGAGTGTCCATTATTTCTTATGGGGAAATTCGCTTTGATATACGAGTGCTTTGAATTACAAGCACATTTCCGAAACTAATTACGCTCGCAAACCAAGGCACCACTGTAATTTGGAACGCAGTGTAGCTGTGCTACCCATTTAAGCCAGGCTTTAGGTGTACTCACAATAGGCACATTTGTTCCGTATTGTCCCCCGCTCCCTTATGAAGCCGCTGGCCTGCACTCACACTGCGCTTAACGTTCTGGGCCCGGACACACTTTTGTCATGACCATGAGACTTCACGTGAACAAGATCTGAACACAGAATGACTGTATTCAATACAAAAAGTTTGTTTCTATGTTTGGTTGTGACATGTTTGTCATTTGGGACAACTGCATAAAAAGCTCTGGCAATTGCCCTGAAAGTTTGAGGCTCAACTCCAGACGGATGGATGATGTTGTCGTCGTCACCGCCTGTTTCACAGAGTGCCTTCCACATTACCAAATTTGATGACCTCCACCTCTTGGTTTCCCCCTCCAAGACCAGGCGTTGTCAACAGCTTCATTCGAATAATTATTTGCAGTGTAAGCTAACATTAAACAAGGTTAACTGTATTTATCTTACACGACTTATTTAGCATCACCGCTGTATCACTAGGGAGGGGTATCGTCATTTATGTTATAGCTGCACAGATTTGAGGTAAGTAACATGCCACAATCACTAACTAAACTCCTTCCCAGGAAGCAAGCGCACACTGCTGGAGACATTATATGGCTCTGCAGTTGGATGCTTCTTGAAAGCAGAGAGAGACAGAGAGAGAGGTTGGGAGCATGCACTGATACAGTGCATTGCCGCACACACCACACGACAAACCACCTCACGATTCCAATTTTGGAACCAAGCATAGAAATATTTTTTTTGGCAGCATGATCTTCTTTCTTCCACTAGATGGCAGCAGAATACTGTCCCGAGAGTTATTCGGGCTTAACACTGTAAAGTGGATCATTACACATCACCACGGGTCTGACTCGGGTTTCACCATAACTGCACAGAATTCCAAACCCGACTCATGCCTGTGGAGTACCAAGGAGGTTAAAGCTTTCACAGTTCAGATACAGATCAGGTTATAGTCTAAATGCCAACCTTTCTGATTCGGAGGGGTTTAATATTGTAGCATTTGAGCTTGACTAACAGCACATGATCAAAATGAACAATCGGCCAATAGGAGTACTCACCTGCTTTCCTAATATGGTCATTCCTATACACGACATAATCGTCAGGAAGATCATGATATAGCAGCCCTTTATCCTTACACGATTTCTTGCTGCATTTATCATTTCGAAGCTAAAAATGGAAAAAAAAAACAAAAAAAACAAACAAACCAAACACTTCAGTACATTTGATTAAATGGACATGCTTGAAATGGCTAACTAAATAAAGATACCCTTCTCAAATAATGCTAGCAACTAATAAAGCAAATATTCCACTTCTTGAGGATAATGACCTGTAAAATGAATGTATTATGAAGGTAATGAGGAGGAGAAAGCTGGCATGGATGCCAACACGAGGAAATACATCCATTCTACTTTCTTTTTTTTTGAGTAACTATTTCACACAACACTTTTTTTAATAAATAAATGAATGTGTTCTGTACAGCCTCAGGCTTGTACTGCCATATCTCGTCAATTCTATACAAGATATAACAAGATCACTTACACTATTTCAACAAGTGAAAATATTTTTTTTTATTTTATTTTAAGGCCCTTACTTAAAAAAAATAATCCAATATATAATCCTCTTATAATGCAAGACCTACAGTAAACAAAATACTCACGAAATCATCTCAGGAACATCTGATTTGCTTTTGAATCGGCCAGCCCACACCAAGATTCTTTTGTCCATTTCTGTAGGTTTATGCCCAGGCACCTTAAATAACGACTGATCTGATGATATAAAATAAACACGTTGCTTGTAAAACCTCAAGTTTTTTTTTTGTTTACCCTTTTAGGCCCACGTGCTTTTCAAACTCTGTCAGCAGTTTTCTACCATTACAGATCTTTAGATATATCAGAGTATGGGGAAGGGGGGTAGATAACAACCAAGATTTGTGCCTTAACATTCATTATGGGTCTCTTATAAATCAATTCAGTGTCCAAAATCCCTCATCACCCCTAGAATGTTTCATTCGCCGGGTACTTTTACAACATGTCATATTATAACCCCTAACCAGTGTAGTTAGGATGTTGTCATCACTGCCAATAGAATATCAACTATTATTAAACAGCACAGATATTATTTTATAGTCTTTTTTGGCCAACACATAATACAAATATATTAGGGTTTTTGGCTTTATTCACATTTATCTAACATGGACCCAATACAGGTAGTCGTCAACTTATAATATATTTATCTTACATTCGACTTACGACTGCTACCACGTCTCACGGGCAAACAACAGTGTTCGCCATGCTATTCCGTATGTCGCGACTCATTCATTTCGATCTTGGTTTAATTACCTGCAGTGGTTTCGACTACATTCAGTCACATGTGTCTTAAATAACAGGAAAAAAAGGCAATTGATCTCAACATAAAAATGAAGGTGATCATGCAGTATTGAAGGAGGAAAGAAAGCGAATGTGATCGCATGTGACTTTAAGTTATCCCGTTGTAACCAGTGTTCACCGCACGTGTTGTACTGCTACTCTCTGGCTTTGAATCCAGTTAATTGCCAAAGCTTCTGTGTTGTGACTCACAATGTGCCGCTTTGTACGAACTGCCACAAAGGGGTAATGAAACCACACTGAACTTCTTTATCTGTTAACGTTTACTATTAACAGGCTGACACATTAAAACAGAAGACATATGAATGCTCAAACTCTGCTGGTACAATTACTCCTCTCACAGTTAATGCTGTGAACACTGGGAGAGGCTCACACTGATGACGTAACATAACCCAGACAAAAAAAGGATTCGTGAAGCTGTTAAAGGTGCAGCACCCATGCAAGCAACAGTAATAACGTAACAAAATAATAAAATAAAAGAATAATTTACAAAAACAAATGATAGAAAATCTACACAATTGCTAAGAATGATGATAAAAAAAGGATATAAAACAATACGACTTAAGAGACTTATTATACCGTACTATACATACGGTCAGGTTTTAATACATTTACCAATCCGTCTTACATCCAAAATGACATACAACGGTCTGTCGGAACTCAACGACTACTTGCATATTTAAAAATTGTCACTTAAAGTATACAGCATATAGTATGAGTTGCATCTTACAAAGCCACTTTGGAGATCAAAGCACCAAAGCAACCAATCAAAAGTGTAAATCCTAACAAAGCATTTATTTCCAAGTTATGAAACTGTCAATTCACTTATTCCACTTTGGTTGATCCCTGAAATATGGCCAAAAAATACCTTCCAAAAAACCTGGGAGGGCTGCCAAGCTCAAAATAGAACTTCAATATTCCACTTTGGTGCAGTGGTAGCACTGTTATCTTGCAGTAAGGAGAACATGGGTTCGCATCCCGGGTCCTCTCTGCGTGGAGTCGGCAAAAAGCTTTGAGTATTGAGAAAAACAACGTGTAAAGATTTATTATTATTAATAATCTTGTCGCTTGCAAAAATGGCTACTGGGACTGCAAGAGCCTGACTAATGTAGGCTAAAGTCACTCATATAACCCTCCATAGGAGAAAACCCAATACTGGCAGTGACAGAACATCAGATGGGAAAGCTTCAGAGGTACCATTTTAAGAGAGAACATTGCACCCCGGGTGGAAACATGCAGTGCTCTCCCACACAGATGGAGGAATCCAACCCAGCAGATTCCTGGCAAGCTTAATCCTCTGCTAAAAGAAAAGCTAGCAAAAAGGCTGTAAGATCTCCTCGTCAACTGCGGTGGGTTGGCACCCTGCCCGGGATTGGTTCCTGCCTTGTGCCCTGTGTTGGCTGGGATTGGCTCCAGCGGACCCCCGTGACCCTGTGTTCGGATTCAGCGGGTTGGAAAATGGATGGATGGATGGATCTCCTCGTCAAACAATTGGCAAAACATGGTCCATAGCCAGTGAAGCTGTCTTTTTAAGAGTGAGACCACAGGGAGGACTGTCACAGGTGAAATAAACTTCTTAAATACAGCTGCAAGCACCCAATTCTGACTCGGATGAGTGGCAGTAAGTAGTGCTTTTAAAATACAGGGAGCTGCTTTAACAACCAAAATGTACTAATCTACTGAGGGGTCTGGGGAATGGAAAACGTGGAACACGGCCTACAAGCCTGGCATCCTTGTGGGCAAGGCAGGGCAGAATATTACCTTAGATGTTACATCTAAAACTGGGTTTACAATAGCCTCGTACAAGAAGAACTGTGCCTAAGTTTCTGATCTGAAAATGAGTTGGGGTGAAGTCACATGCACCACCATCATGAAAGAAACTGGGAAGGAAAGAAAGAGGGAATATAATTTTAGAGTTACCAGAGTAGTAAGCAAGTAATCAAAATCCTCTTTCCAGCAAACAGAGGCTCAAAACCTTTGGTAGCCAGGCCTACTAGGCCAGCTAGGGTTTGGCTTTACTTTACTGGCGTTAAAATATATAAACTCTTGGCATTATTCCGGAATGCCAGGAAGAAGCTATGCTCGTCAATTAAATTGGATTTTCTTAATTAGATAATTTCACATTTTACCACAACTCTTGTTCGGAGACCTCATAAAACACATCTATCAACTTGTTTTTTAGCAAACCCGATATATTATAACACTACTTTCTTGCCCTCAGCATTAAGCAAAGTATTTCCTTTGAACTACAGGTGAGCATTCCACTCTTACCAGTGCAGGTGCAAACCCTCAGTGCTGCTTTACCTGAAGACTGCATCTCTTATTGAAAACCTGGTCTGGGGACACTGAGATGGGGGTTGTATTTAAATTACACCAAACTTCCAAAGAGCTGAACATAAAAAAGACTAACTATGTAAATAAATTCAAACTGTAACTACACATTCTTCCATTTCGAGACAATTCAATCGGAAACTTTTTTCTCCCTTTCAGAAGTGGCCCCATCCCTTTTCTTTCACTAATATACGATTTAAAACTAAATCTGAACTTCAAGCATTCGACATCTCTGCAACTCAGGTCAGGGTGGGAGTTGATTTTTTTATGAAATAATGGAAGGAGTAAACTTATAGTAGCAATAAAAAAAACTTTCACTCCTCTTCCCATCCACAGGAATTTATGATAATGTATTATGTTACAGAATTGAACCATGATGCCTTTTATTGAAACAAAGTAATCTAAAATGGCAAACTAAAAAAAATACAAAATTTACTGTCAACACTATCGAGCGTGCAGAAACAGAAATACCACATCTGCTAAAAAAACAAATAATTCCACTTGAATAATAAAAGAGCAAGGAAGAGAGATCCATGTGTCTTAAAGGAATACTCCACCCAAATATTTCCACCTTAATAAAAGGATAAGTGTCTGTGTGTCTATCTGTGCATCCATCTGGTTGCTATGTCTCTTTTATTCTAATAGATGGTGCATTACATACATTAACATTGCTTTTACAGATCTCATAACAAATGTCATAACAGAAACATATGCAGTGCATTTTTCATTCCAACAGATGGTGCATTGCAAACATATGCAAGAATGAAATGCATTGCAAATGTCATTCCAACACTGTTATGCACCACAACTTGCATTGTAGTGCATCCAAAAACATTACCATTGCTTTTCATGTTCCATACCAAATGGCATATAACAGACATATCAGTAATAAAATGAAATACCACAAATGTTTGTGATGCACCATCTGTTGGAATGACAGATGCAATACATTTTAATACTGCAAACATTACAAAATACTTTCCAATAGATGGTGCACTGCAAAGTTTAATGCTGCAGTCTATATTGATTACTTAGATTTTAACCTCTCTTAGATGGGTAGCACAACTTTTTTTTTTTTTTTTTTAAACTAGGGAGCTTCGCTCACCAGCCACTTTGCATCTGCCGCTCGCATATAAGGATTTCACTTTCACCAAACAACAAATCTGTTAATTCTCGCGGATACGCCTCTTCATGGAGAAGACACACTACTTTCCCTGATGGCAACACAAATTAGACGATCTACAAGTCTCCGACTTAAAGTTTAAATCCGAACAATATACTCAATCTCTTTTCACTGTTCCATTGTTTCACCAAATAATAATTTCCTTTTTGTTTGCGCTAATACCGTCTCTACTATAATTTTTTTTTTAAATTTCGAATTTTCGTACCTTCATTACCTCTAACCTGCTCTGCATGTGCATCGCGCCAACATTTTTGAATTCTTTACGACGTTCTACTTTGTCATCTACTCTTTGTCTTTTATTTCCAGCCCCGGACGTGTTTAAATCTCTTGGCACAAAGTCTCGTCTCGCAGGACGTGAAAGTGTCTCTCTGAAAAAGTCACGTCTCGTCCCAGGATTTTTTTATTATAACAGAGAGATATGTTACTTACCCCATGTAGTTTGTAGTGGCAGCCTAAAAGAAAATAAATGTCATGTTTTCGTGTAGGATAGAGAGAAAGAAATTTGAGATAACAGAAGGAAATAGTGCCCAATGTTGTTTAACAGTAAACAACATGAAAAATATTCATGGAAAAAGAAAAAAAAAAAAACATCACACTACCCGTGACACTTAATCCAAATATCAGTCATCCAGTCATATGCTCAAACTGTGCAAAATGCATGGTTTTTTTTTCTAAAACATTGGTAAACAGATACTTCCAGAACAATCATAACCTACAATAACAAAAAACAAAAGGCCAATCCCACGAAGCTTTAGATTCCTGTCATGATAAGTGATGATTATTCTGGAAGTATCTGTTTAACAATGTGTTACTGACAAAGCACACAACTGGATAATGGACATATGGACTATTGGATACGAGTAACACAAGATGTTTTTCACAACGTGTGCTGTTGTAGAGCACTGGTCACTACTGGCTTATATTATTTCACACAGTTTTTTCTCCTTTCTGCATGAAAACATTAGATCAAAAGTTTTTCCCTACCATCACTACAAAATACATGGGGTAAGTAAAATATAAAAAGAAATGTTTTGGAGTGGGGAATTCCTTTAAACAAGTATATATTTTACAGCTGAAGTACACTTTAAACTGCTAAAGTACAATAAATGTAGTTCAATTCAATATATTAAAAGGTTTTTCTCTCAGTATCACACTTTTTAAAACGTGCAAACTCAGCAGTTATTCACTCCTAATTCATTTAAGGCTTGCGTGGAGCTGAAGCCTAACCCCTGCGGTGGGTTGGCACCCTGCCCAGGATTGTTTCCTGCCTTGTGCCCTGTGTTGGCTGGGATTGGCTCCAGCAGACCCCCGTGACCCTGTGTTCGGATTCAGCGGGTTGGAAAATGAATGGATGGATGAAGCCTAACCCGGCAGCATTGGGCACAATTCAAGAAGCAAAGCATTAGTCCATCACTGAGCAGACTCACAGACACACACACACACACCAATTTAGAATCACATATTAATGTAAGTTTCAGGTTCTTGAGATGCGAGGAAAAAAAAAAAAAAAACACAAAACACACACATACCCGAAAACATGCAAACTCCACACAGAGAATGACCAGATGAGGGATATGAAAACAGGACGCTGGATCTGTAAGGCAGCACTCTATTTTAAACATGTGTCATTACAAACAACATACACAATTCAAACAGATACACGGCATATTTACACGCCATTACCGAAAACCAAAACAATTACACCAGTGTCAGAGGCCCCTATACAAGTTCTTTAACACATCTGAACAGATGAAAACAGGCCATACAGACCAACAGAACTTGCCAGTCCTATCCAGTGAATTCTTCCAAAGTAACGTCAAGTTAAATTTTGAAGGTCCCTAAAGTTTTATTGTCTACCACACCTCTTGTCAAATTATTCCACGTGTCTATGGTTCTCTGTGTGAAGAAAAGCCTCCTAATGTTTGTGCCAAATTTACCCTTAACAAGTTTCCAACTGTGTCCACGTGTTTTTGATGAACTCAGTTTAAAAAATAACAGCCTCGATCCACTGTACTAATTCCCTTCATAACCTTAAACACTTCAATCATGTCTCCTCTTAATCTTCTTTTGCTTAAACTAAAAAGCTCCACTCTTTTAATCTTTCCTCATAACTCATCCACTGTAGCCCTGGAATCAGCCTATTCGCTATTCTTCTTTGCTGGCTAATTCTAACATAACGGGAAACATGCATTTGATTTTTTTTATTGGATGCTGTCGTTTAAAATTAGAGTCTTTACTTTATGAGGCTTAAAAAAAAAGATAATTATATGGAAAAAAGTCAGGCTAATTAATATGAGTTTCTAACTATTAATCATACAGTGTTAAAGAGAAGTAGGGCATAACAATCATATCAAATATTCAAACATACAACATTACTGGACCAGGTCCAGAATTTTATTAACAGATTTCCTTTCCATGATGAGCAGTATCACGAAATGCTTTACAATGCAACTGTTGTTACAGCCCTTCCCAAGAAGACAAACAAAAGAAAATGCCCAGAAAGGAACAAGCACAACCTGCATGGTAATGCTTTCAAACATTATGGGATTTTCTTTTTTTCTTCCCCCCAAAGGTTCAACAAGGTGCTACATTTACATTTTACCATCTGTCATCCCGATTGTTTCTATACATGCATCAACAGTGTTACCACAGGAGAATTAGTCAGACACCGCTTTAAACAACAATCATCAAGCAGAGCTCGAGTCAGTCTGGTTTTGTAATAAATTAAATCAGCCTGCCAGACCAATTACTCCTGAGCCCCACTTAAACTTCACAGTTCACTTGAAACCACCACAGTAAACAGCATGGCGCCATGCACACAAGAACTCAAAACAAGTCCTCTTAACACACAATCTCTGATTACCTACCTAAAATCCCATGGCCATTCTTCACAGTCTGAGACTTGGGTTTATGTCCCAAGTTTGGATCGTCTGCCTTAGAACAAAATCCCTTCTGAAAAGAATGTTTAGAAGCACCACTTCTAAATGTTACAGTGTGATATGGATTCAAATGGCCTGAAAGAAAACACAGATTAAATAAAGTGGCATAAGAACATTCATTTTGGATTTCTGAATGACACTGAGAAAAAAAAAAAGAAGTATTATTAAATTAGTCAAGTGTATTATCAAGATGAATCTGAAATGTTTTCATTTCATTCTGGGAAGAGATAACCTGAAGGAGAATAACTGATGCCTGAAAAAAGATTTGGATGAAGCACAATGAGTGTGCACAAAAACCAAAGGAATCTGTCAGTGCCAATACTGAAACGAAAGACCAAAACTTAAACCACACAATCACCAACTGCAAAGCTTGGAGAACCGCCTGCTAGTCAACAAATAACAAATTGATAAACGCCACTCATATCAACACCCAAATATACTGTAGCAGAGCAACCTTGTGAACTAATGTATTTGACACGTATGTGTTTTTTTTTTTTACTTTAAGATAAGTACCATCATGTGAAAAAACTTAAGGCCAAGTGTCATTTTTTATTTTATATAGTGCCTTTATTAAGAGCACACTGGCAGACTGTATACTAATATGCAATTCTAAAGTTTAGACTGCAGTGGCTATTTCCTGGCTTGACAACTTGCAAAAGTTATCTAACAAGGTAGACACTTTTTAATGGAGAGGCATACAAACTAGTAAAATGTACTCTTTGTTATAGTAATGTAGTGATGATAAAAAGGTCCACATTTCGAAATGTAGCAATCGTCATTATATTTGCAGTATTTGTAATAAGAAAGTTTAAATCTTGACACTTTTTTGACAAGGCAATACGTAGTGACAAGTTTGATGTGACCTTCTCAGCAAGCAATACTGCAAATCAAAGCACACGTAACAAATCGGTCCTGCTGGTTTTAATGTAGTTCGGAAGGAATCAGAGATCAAATACTGGGACAATGAATAAATAAAAATCACAGTGTCAGAAAAGAATGTCGCAGCCGAGCTCCACAATGACAACCAGGACAAACACGCGAGACGTACACGAGGACTTCGTGGCTTGAATCTTTAGACTCCATCAAGTTACCATGCCACATGTTGTCAACGTTTTAACACTGCTGATTTGCAAAGAAAACAACATTTCACATGCAGCAATAGAGCCGTTCTTCGAATTTCAGTAAATCGGCCTTTTTGCATTTCTGACGTACCCCAATGAGAAAACGCATTGAGCTTCTTCCTCAAGTAGCCCAGCATTCTGGTGATATTCCCCGAAGATCTGGAATTCCCGTGATGACAAGAGACGATTTCAGCAACACACACACACACGTACGTACGTAAGCACGCGCGCGCACCGCTTTTCACTTATGCTTAATGTTTGTCTGCTGAAATTGTCCAGCCTAGGTTTTTTTTCCCCCACACAAATTCCCCGCCCCCTCAACGGAGACCTGCAAGGTACATTCGCTAATCCTGGTCCAACCCACATTCGGAAATGGGGCGGCTTGTGGGCGTGACGCATGCAAATAAGGACCTATCAAAGAAGCAGAGCGTGCCGAAATTCTTTATGTACTTCACTATGAGTTCAACAAAAACACAAAAGTGTTGTTTACATGTATCTTTTATTTTATACTTTTTTCTTACATTATGTGTATATTTTTAGAAGGTTGTTTATATTATTAAGACTGATTTCATTTTAATATGCATGCCTACATGTGTTTAGTTCTTTTTAAAATAATTTTAATAAATCTTGCTTCCTGATAATCCACTTGTGAGTGACGGCGAAATGAAGTGGCAATGTCAGTGTCGGTGAGTTTATGGTTCAATTTTATTTCAATACCTACATTCAGCATTTTTAGTTACCATAGGCAGTGCTTAATAGTTTGCCAGTAACCAGGTCCATCAAGATAAGAGAGCAAAGAGGTAGATTTTGCATTTTGTATTGCACACATTTCATTTTACAGTATGATTCCACCATGAAAGTGTGATCTTACACTATAAGACATTCATATGGAGACACCTCAAGTTAAATCTGTTTTGTTAGGTAAAAGATTTCTATGTGAAGTATGAGAGTGCAAGGCCAGTCTGTGCTTTGTATGCGAGTAAAACAGTTTCAAAATCTATTGTAAAAAATACTGGTAGCCAATGAAATTCACGCAAAAGTGGTGATCTGATTTTTTTTTTTTAACTTTTATATATGCTCTAGCCCAGCATTTTATTCATGTACTGTACTGTATTTGGCACCCTCATGCCATACTAATCTTTTAACTATTTATACTCCTCCTCGTTCTCTAAGATCCCTCGATTCTAAGGCTCTGCACATACACAAAGGTAACAAGAAACAGGGTGTCAGGGGGCAGCATTTAGTCAGCTGTCAAGTCAAGTCAAGTCAAGTCAAGTCAACTTTATTTATAAAGCACTTTACATACAACAGCCGCTGACCAAAGTGCTGAACATAGGCTAAAATAAATTTTAAACAAAAACAAAATAATAAATAAGTAAAATAAAATACAATAAATGAAACTAATTAAAACATAGTAAACACAACTAAACAGAGTTAAAACAGAGTAAAATCAACTGCTCACACAGGATCAAACACCAAACCAAAGAGGTAAGTCTTAAGAGCAGACTTAAAAATGGGCAGTGAGGAGGCCTGTTTAATGTTGTGCACCAAAACTAAGGAATATGCTACTAGTAACAATTAGAGACGCCAGGTCAGGTCCTTGTTTTGAAAAGCTTTTTGGATATTTTTTTACTATTGCTTTATCTGAGTCTCTCTTAGTTTATTTTACATAAATGCCTTTTAACTGTATCTCTTATTGCCTACTGTGTATGCTGCAGTTTTCTTTCTTTTTTGATTTTATTCTATTTATAAAGTACTTTGAGCTGCTTTTCATATATGAAAGGTACTTTATTAAAGAAGAAGTTTATCTTGAAAGTTAAGAAGAAACTGTCTTGACCCCTTGATAAAACAGAACAGCAGCCGCTATTCAAATTGACAAGGACATTTCGGGAAAAGGGCAGGGACACATTCCAAGCCATATCAGCTACCTATATCTAAATATCAACAGGGGATGAGACTTGAAGAACAGTGGCCTTCCCAGTTGATGAGGAGCACAAGGAGTCCAAGTAATTCCTCGGTTTTCTATTTCAATAAAATGGGATAGTCTGTGGGCCCTGCCTGATAATTGTTACTGTATTACAAGTGAAATGATCATCAGAACAATGACCAATTAAAGGGGGCAAGAATGTAGGATGGGTAAATTATCCGCCTTAACAAAAGGATACATGTCTGTCCATCTGATTGCTATATCTCTGTCATTCCAAAAGATGCGCATCACAAACATTTTTACTAATAAATTGTGTTGCATTTGTCATTCCAACAGATGGCACATTGCACACATTAACACTGCTTTTACAAATCTCATACCAAATGACACATAATTGAGACACATGCATTGCACGGTGCACTGCAAATGTTAACACTGAAGTCATGTGGTATAGCAAGTAACTTTCATGGCATTGCACAATTTAAAATACATAAATAAAGCAGTGCTCTGGCATCAGAAGGTTGTAGTTATACGTGGCAAAGCAGCTCCAGAGTGTTAATGGCATAATCGACTGGTTGCACATTTACGTGCAGACATGTGCAGTTTTGTCGATTGTCTCGTTAGTGCTCTGGGGTATGTAATCAGCGGCAGCACCTCTACACCCCAAATAGTATAAAAGGAGTGTATGCAGAAAATAGGTAAGAACAGAGATTGGGGAAAAAATGAAGAGAAGCATGGAGATGGAGATGGACATGGACATGAAGTAATGGAAGCAGGTGATCAGGAACAGCCCTGAGGGGAGCACGTGCCTGGCACTTGAGGGACACATGTCCGTCCTGCTGAGCATACCAGGGAGCAGGAGCAACATAGCATTTGGGACATCTCTCTGCTGAAGGCTGAAGATTGGTGCCATGAGATGGGAGCAAGGCTGAGCACAGTGCTTCACTGACACAGGGCCTCAAGCTAGGATTAAAGTGTAAACTGCACCTGCTGGCAGATATTTCCTTGTTTTGAAGAGACCTCACTGGGTAAGCAGGGGAGGTCTTGATTTTTAGATGGAGGCACTATGGCTTAGGATTGTTTTTAAAGGACACATTCTGCCTGTGGGAGTTTAACCTCCTTTTATTGGATCTAGGTATAGTTTTAAACCTCCATCTACCACCTTTTTTATTGGTGAATTTCTTTGTACAGCTGGCACTATGTTCCTTTTGCTTTAAAATAAAAGCACCGAAGCACTTTTGCACCAACTCTTGCCTGTAAGTCACGGGTGTTGAATTCCGGTCATGGAGGGCCGCAGTGTCTGCATGTTTTCATTCTAACCATCTTCTTTATTAGTGATCAGTTTTTTCTGCTAATTAACTTTTGATTAACTTGACTCAGGTCCCTTAGTTGTTTCTTTTTCCTTAATTGGCAGCTAAACAATAATGAGACACAAAACAAGCCGCCACATGACCAGCTCACCTGTGCCCATCACACAATATCTGAAAATAAAGAAAGGTGATGGTCTTGGTAAGGTTCATCTCTCAGGTCATCAAAACATTTTGATGATGTTCTTAGAAAAAACAGAAAAATCAACAGTTTTGGAAATGTCTGCTGTGGCAGAATGAGAGCAGCAACAAGCCATAGAATTAAATAACGGGGTTAATTAACAGCAAGAATCGGCTTCTCATTAAGAGACTGGTTGGAGTTTGAAATGCCAATTTAGCTGGTCATCTGTTGGCTCGTTTCACATCTCATTTCTGTTTGACTGTCATTTAATGAAGAAAAGAATAAATTCAGAGGACTGAATCCTTAAAAACAAGGCTATTAAAATGAAGGGAAAAGAAATGAATTAGCGATGAAAACTGGTCACTGATTAGGAAAAGGGTTAGAATGAAAACCTGTAGCCACTGCGGCCCTCCAGGCTGGAGTTAGGCACCCTTGCTTTAAGTCCTCATTGTCCAGTTCAAGAATGTTGTGGCAGCTGAAGCCAACCCGGGTCGTCTTCGTTGATTGCTTAGATTTCAACCCATCTTGGAAGGGTAGTACAGCTGGTAATGAGACAAACGGTTAATCAGAGACAAAGCCTTGCTCTTTGTGGGACTGATGTATAGACCATCGTCATGTGGCCTAAGAAAGATCTGTAGCCAGTTGCATTGTGGAAATTGGACTAACGGCAGTGAGTGTCTGCAGGTCAGTGAGGACATCCATCAGTTTCAAGATAAGAGTCTTAGCTTCAATTATATGGTAGGGTTTATTTATTTTTATCTTTTTAAAATGTCAATTTTTTATGTTTTTAATGTCTATTTTTAAAAGGTTTTGACATTTGGGGTATTTGTTGATTGTAAATTTTTCATTTGTGACATTTTTCTTTTGCTTCTATCACTAAGTCTGTTTTTTCTTGATTTGTCCATGTATGTTGATTCACAGTTATGTCTGGTGTGTATTTATTTTGTTTCACAAGTTGTTTTACCATGACTTCACTGTTTTTATTTGGTGTATTTCTGATACAGGTTATGTGTAAAGCAAACTAACTTGATGACTTAGAGCTTTAAAATTTGCATTTTATGTTGAATATAATAAATGATTGTGTGACTCATTTAAAGACATGAATATTTTAAACTACATGCCATCTGCTACTTATGCAAACTTTAAGAGGTAGTTAATTTGCTACATCCATAATGAGGATCCTTTCATAGTAAACCCTAAGAAAAGGTACAATTCATTTAAGGTAAAGTGACCCCTTTGCCATTTTACATTTGTAGCAGTAGAAGTATTTATCGACCTCTTGAACCCTCAGGTACCACGCCAAACACCCGGTAACTGTACAATTATTATTTATTGTATAATAATAATGTACACTAAGCACCCTCCACTCCACACTACTCATATAATCAATAAACACTCTACAAATACCAATCCTCCTCTCCCAGACACTTCGCCACCCTACCTCCCAGCTCAGCTCAGTGTCTGGGCTTTCCCAGAGTCCTTTTATACCCCCTGACCCGGAGGTGTTCCTGCCCAACAGTCCACAAGTCCTTATTACTTCCGGGTCAGGGTAAAAGTCCTTTTCTTCAACCTGGAAATACGTCATTTCTCCTGTTCATGTGACCAGGACATACTTCCAGGTTATAGGGCACATAAGAGTCCATGAGCCTCCCTACAGCGACTCCCGGTGGTCCCCAAGGTATCCAGCAGGGCTGTGCATAAAAACTACAAAGTCCATGAGGCCCTGCTGGAATTCGGGGCACGTCCATGCTGTCAGGAGAGCTCCTCCTGGCGGCCTGGGGGTGAGGACCGGAATAGGTAGCCGGCCATCCATCACAATTTCCCCCCCTTAGCGAAGACGACTGGGGCGGAGCGTCCAGCCCCGCGAGGGACGTCCTCCTCCAGGAGGACGCGTCAGTCAGGCCTCGGCCATGTTGTCTAGGCCCCCCAGAGAACCTAGGGGGAATGGTGTATCAGCTGTTCCTCCGTTCCCCTGTCCTCCGAGGACAACTTCGCCAAACGTGGCCCGGCTGATGACAGTTGTGACAAAGTCGTTGTCCTCCCGGTTGTCTTTCTTCCCGAGACCGGAAACATCTTGGGAATTCTGTCAATTCTGCCCTTTCTTCCGCTAAGGAAGGTTCTACGGCCGCTTTGCTGCTCTCAGCCCGTTTCTCCATCTTGTCAGGAGACCCGCGTTTTATTTTGGGGATCTCCTGCTTACTCTGGGGCTTGTGCACAGCTGGGGACTCTCTACTGGAAAAAGAGAGCCCCTTTGCTGTCTGCATGCCTGTTGTCCTACACTTCTTAGGAGGCGGCGTCATCAGTACCGCATCGCTCCGGGTAACAGCACTTTTCAGCTGCACCGGTTTGATCGGCGCTTCCCCCACCATCCAAATTACCGGCGACAATTCCTTCATAACGCGGGTCGGGGTCTTGAGGTCCGCATCACTCCGGGAAGCCGTCTCGTACCGCTGTCCCGGTTCGATCGGTCCTTCCCCCGACCACTCAGTTACCATTCCACGCTCTACTGTCAGGCACACAGTGCTTTGGCACCCGCTACTTATTAACCGCGGGGCCGGCTCACACTGTGTCCCTTTATAATGTACAATACAGTTCGGACTCACCTGTATTCCCGCATCGATCATCTCCGGAGCTTCTCGACCCAGTCGCCGTAGGAATTCTATTAGGCCTTTCAGCGGCGCCTCGGCCGTTGCTCCCAGCTCTTCCACTTGGTTCTTTAGCTCCTTTAAGCCCTGAAAGAAACTGTATACGGGCTCGAGGTACTTCTCGAGATCCCGCATGTCCACAAAGTTATTTAATTTGGCCGGAGGTAAGTTTGCTTCCGCTTTCTCCTTACCTGCCGGCCGGGAGCCAATAAGCACGTCCTCTCCGGGCATGTGTTCTGCTGGGTCGCGAAAAGGCTCCTGGGACTTGGAGTCTTCCGAGGGTCGGATGGCTACTATGAGCCGACTGTGATCTGCCTTTTTTACTTTAACGGCAGACCATTCAGTCACATCCCGCCCCTCTTTGTCTTTATTTATGTTCGGCGTTGCTTTGCTCGCCTCCCCCTTCCCTTTCTGGAAGCTCGGATCCGTCGGGAACATTCGACCTCACCGAAGGACCCAAAGTGACCTTCTCCGTCCCGGCATCCATCGCGCAAGGTCACGTGGTTGTTTTCCTCGTATGGGCTTCTCCGCTGCAGACTCCTAGACCGGTCCGATTTCTCTGTATTGCGGCAATCTTGCCTAGGTATGAGGCAGGTGTCCGATTCCTCGTCTGCTTTGTGTAGACAGGCCTCTGCAAAACATGAGTAAAATGTCCCCGGCGCTTCGGGCGTTTTTTCAGCATATACCTCGGAACGTAAACAATCCAGTTTCAGTTCATTATAGTAATCTTTTGGAGTCACCATCTTACAGCGTTCTGGTTGCCGCCCTGCTTGGGTTTGCTCGACTTTAAACCGCACCCGGTCTTCCTCACTGCCTGTTAGGTAAGTCCATACCTTCTCGGCCTCCATTAGGGCCTGAACTTTTTGGGTATGCCCATTCTTTTTCGCTGATTTCTTCCCATTCGTGGTCCAAAGTAGAATAAGGCTCACAGTCACAGCGTTCTTTGTAGAGGGTAGCGTTTTCACCTCCGTGCGTTCGAGCGGGACCTTCTTAGGGTCGTCTGCATACACAATATTTGTTTAAAATGCAGGTCCCCTGCCAACAGATGGCCAGAGAATCCTGCCGGCTACGTCAGTGTAGCAGTAGAGGTATTTATCGACCTCTTGAACTCTCAGGTACCACACCAAACACCCGGTAACTGTACAATTATTAGTTATTGTATAATAATAATGTGCACTAAGCACCCTCCACTCCACACTACTCATACAATCAATACACTCTTTACAAATACCAATCCTCCTCTCCCAGACACTTCGCCACCCTATCTCCCAGCTCAGCTCAGTGTCTGGGCTTTCCCAGAGTCCTTTTATACCCCCTGACCCAGAGGTGTTCCTGCCCAACAGTCCACAAGTCCTTATTACTTCCGGGTCAGGGTAAAAGTCCTTTTCTTCAACCTGGAGGTACGTCATTTCTCCTGTTCACGTGACCAGGACGTACTTCCAGGTTATAGGGCACATAAGAGTCCATGAGCCTCCCTACAGTGACTCCCAGTGGTCCCCAAGGTATCCAGCAGGGCTGTACATAAAAACTACAAAGTCCATGAGGCCCTGCTGGAATTCGGGGCACGTCCATGCTGTCGGGAGAGCTCCTCCTGGCGGCCTGGGGGTGAGGACCAGAATATGTAGCCGGACATTCATCACACATTGTTGAAATTAATACTGACATCCATTCTTTTGGCAGGAGCTTCTATTCTAAGCCACTTACCGTACATATGAAAAACACCAATAAGCTAATGACCTTTAAGTCCGGGGCTCCCAAGTTCTGTCTTGGAGAACTTTTGTTGCTGCAGGATTTCATACAGAAGTTTACTTTTAATTGAACTAACATAATCAGACAAAACAGGATTTCTGCATTTTTATTAATCATTTATGTATATTATATGGGGATGCTTTGGGTTTTTCTCTTTTATTTTTAAGATTTTCATCATCCTTATTTTCATTCCAGTTTCCAAGGGGCCTGGCTGTTACGTCTGATACTTAAGTAGCTGCAGCCTTTCACCATACTTTGTTGTCTGTCCCGGTGTCTACTGTCATTTAATTTCGTGTCATTATTAGAATGTCATTAAGGGAGAAATAGGTAAATTAAAAGTAAAATGAAAAAAGAGAGAAGTGTTAGGTCAAATATTCAAATGTTTCTAAAAACATTATAAATGTAAATCTCGTACTACTGTGATTTTTTTTTTCAATGCACAATAAATAAAAATAGAAAGACTAGTGTGGAAGAAATTAATTTTGGACAAACATTTAAAGAAATTTGTCATCAATTAGGACCTCTTTAAGTATTTAAATACTAAGCAGACCAAAGAACCAGGCCAGGGGAAGCTTGTCCATTGCGTCATCAATTATCTCTTCATGAAGAGGGAGCATTCTGTACAGCAATCTACTAAGGCAGTGTTTCCCAAACTCAGTCCTGGGGACCCTCTGTGGCTGTAGGCTTTTGCTTCAACCAACTTCTGTTTTTAATTGGACTCCTAGCCCAACTAATTATGCTGTTATTTCTGTGTTTTAGAGACAATGGGGAAATAACAAAACTAACCCTAACCCTACCCCTAACTTTTTACTAATTTTCAGCCTGATTTTCATTCTGCTTTTCCAGTGTTCTGATTGTTTAATTTATTATCTAATAATCAGTGGGTCTGATGCTAAAGTTATTGCAGCCTTTTATCGTTCAGTGTTGTTTTCCTGGCTGTCAGTTCTGTTTGCTTTAATTATCATTATTAGGATGCAATGAAGGGTGCAAACTAAACAAAAAATAGCAGAACAACAACAAAAGAGAGGCAATCATTTAAAGCATCTTGCCTGAAGAAGAGGCCTGAGTTGCCTCGAAAGCTTGCATATTGTAATCTTTTTAGTTAGCCAATAAAAGGTGTCATTTTACTTGGCTTTTCTCTACAAAGCAAAAACTAGAAATATTTCTAAATGTCTTATAAATGTAAAAATCATACTGCTGTGCTTTTCTAAAGGCAGAATTAGAGAAGGGGAAAAAAGAAAATCTTAATAGATGAGATCAATTATTATCACTAATTGTGAGTTTAGCTGGAATAAAAACCTGCAGCCACAGTGGATCCTCAGGACCGAGTTTGGGAACCACTGTACTAAGGGATGGGTGCTGAGCAGAGGTTGCCACAGAATGCTCAAAGAATAAGAGCAGAAGTCTATCTGTATAATAAATTTAATTTACATAATCGTGCTCAACACATCACCTGACATTTTACTCAGATTGGTTCATTGGCTTACACACCCATCATCTGATTGTTTCATTAGCTTACGTATCAAAATAAAATATCTAAATAAAAGTCTCATTTCTACTAAATTCTTGGTCCTTACAATACTTTTGAGTACTTCTTGAGTTCCTGTATGTGTGATATCTGTCAAGTCTTACTGGGCACATGATTGTCAGCCAACTACTTGAACCATTACACCGGACCTTTTTGTTCTTTATTGCTCACTTGGACTTGATCTGGTTTCCTGAATCTGCTTGAACAAGTTTCTAAAATTTATTAACCCTTTCACACTACTTCTAAGATAGATTCTATATTTAATGTGGAGAGCATTACAAAAAAAAATATGCAGAATAACTATATTACCCCTAAATGACTATGTGACCCATAAGTCTCCATTTTTCTTCCACACTTATTTAATTTAATCTTGTTTCCTGGTAAAATAACTGTCTGATTGTAAAACTGGTAGGGACAGAACCTGCAGCCCCAGTGGTTCTTCGGGACTGAAATTAGGAACCACTGCTTTAAGTAACCAAACTCTGGCTACACTTAATGGCTCAGAATCCAGTAGCTGACCAGATACAGCGCAACTGTAAAATTCTTGAGAAAAGAAAAATCCAGAAATAGTATGGAATGAGAAGTTTCAAAAGCAGTCTTGTGTCAGACGGTATTTACGATCATGGATTATAACCACTATAGTTCTATAGTAAATTGGTAATCTGTACTAGAATTAATAAATAAAACACAGATGTAAAGTCAACAAATAAGATTAGATAATCAAACAACTCCCAGTAACTTCAACATATCCACTATTTTATCTTTTTTACAGGCACTGATGAATATAAACAAGTGAAAATATGCTTAGACAGATCTCATAAGTAGATAAAACAGCCTAAAAACACAAAAAGTAATACCCAGCCGCAATCATCCATTAATGAAGCGTTAAATACTTTAATGCTACAATTCTCCTCTGTTATCTTATTTACAGGCACTGAAGGATGCAAACAAGTAAAAGGATTCCATTAAAAAGACTTAATGAATAGATTTAACAGCCTAATTACATAAAAAGGAATTGCCTGCAATTCTCTGTTAATGAAGTATTCAAAATGTGAATGCTACTGCATTAAATTAAAATTTAAGGTTCATTAACAAAGTAATTTGACTTGTTGCCTTCTATATAAAACAATAAACAATAATGAAAAAAAAACAGTCTTTAAAAGTATTGTCTATTTGAAATGGTTAGGAATAACACTACCCTCCTATATTCCATCTCATCACCATACCTGATACTTCCCACTATTTCACAGTCATCAGTGAATTTCAGGAGATGGCAGCCCTCTGTGTTGTAGACAGAATCTGTGGTGTTCAAGGTGAAAAGCAACTATGACAAAACTGTCCCTTGTGGAGCACCAGTGCTGCACAGCAGTGACAGACACGCAGCCCTGTAGCCTTCCAGTCAGATAGTCCATGATCCACGAAACTAAGGGAGCAATCACCTGCATTGCCGATAACTAACTACCCAGTCTCGCTGGTCGGATGGTGTTAAAAGCACATGAGAAATCCAAGAACATATGACTGTAGGCATGGTGCAGCAGGTAGATGATGGCATCTTCAACCCCAATCCTCTCCTGGTAGGCAGATTGGGGAGGGAATCCAATGCAGACCTAACCAGGAGGTGAAGTAGTTCCAGGATCAGTATCTCAAAAACTTTCCTGATGTGTGCGGTGAGTGCCTGATGGGGTACTTGGATGTGCCTTCTTTGGTAAAGAATTTTTTCCACAATGCTGCCAGCTTTTGAATACTCAGGCTCATGCTGAAAATCCTTAGCAATACTCCATAGAGCTGTGAGGCGCAGCTCTTAAACACCCGTGGGCTGAGGCCATCAGGGCCCATCACCTTGGCAGAATGAAATCTACATAGTGCTCTCATGACTAGGGCTTCAATAATAGTAATGGATGGTCTGCTTGTGTCAGCATTGTTTTAGGAAGTCCTTGGGACCTTTTCTGTTTTTGTTGTTTGCTGGACTCCAAAAATCCTGTAAGCAGGGAGAAGAGAACAAGACCTGGGTCATTATGTTTTTATCTGTTCTTTTGTTCTAGTGTTTATCTTTTTATTTTTATATTTGCTTTTTTACGTACATAAAATGTGTATTTTTAATGGACTTACCAGTGTGCTTTTTCACTTCACTGAATAACTTCATCTTTTAATAAATTGATATTTTCACTTTATGAATTGTCAATTTTTTTTGTATCATCTTCTCTGTGTCTCTCTTGGACTGTACATCATAAAGAAATGCAAGTCTTTTGATGTATGCCTAGCAAGCTGCTGGAAATGTTTTACCAGTCCATAGTAAGCCAGTGTATTGTACAGTACTATGCTGTAGATTCTTGGGGGAAAAAACTTGAGATCCAAAATACCTGAACAAACCTATCAGGAAAGGCTGCTCCATCAGAGGGTGAACCCTGGACATGATGTTAAGAGAGTTTACCCCAGTGTAGGTTCTTTTCTCCTTTCAAGTAAGAATAAGAAATCTTAAGAGGATGCACTCCAAAAGGTCGCCAAATGACCAAGAGAGTATAACATGATTGCAAAGTTGCATCTTCTGGTGAGATGTCACTGGGAACATGTAAAGGAGAGACAAAACCAGAGAAGGGTAATTCACTTCTGGTAAACGCCACTGAAGGGACTGTGCCACATGAGGGATCCAATACCTGGAAACTATGGACTGGAAGCTGAACCTCCTCCAACAGGGCTTGTGACAGGAAACACTCTGGATGACACACCAGTCCACATTAGAAAAGCACTCACTCTCTCATACCTCACAGAGTTAAAGAGCGAGCAATTAACTGAACACGCATATCTTCAGGATGTTGGAGAAAACCACAAAAGCACAAAAGATCACTTTCAACGTCTATGTCGAAAAAGAACCTTGGTCTTCACTAAGAAAAAAATCTAATTAGGCAGTAAATATGAATTGCAAAGCACTTAAGGATAATATGCAATTGTTACAATCAGAAAACTGTTGCAGATTAAACGTAAAAATCAGGAGTGGTCTCCCCTAGACTTTCTCATATACTCAGATAGGGGGACGGATATTTGAGGAGTAAACCGCAATACAATGATTATATTTTTATATTATGTACATTAAAGAACCATCAACAACAAATCAAATTATGAATATATTGAACAATTATTATAAAAGTAAAGTTGAATAAATCGGTCTCTGCAACTGCATGAATAAAAAAGTACCATTTCCAGATGGCGGAAATAGCTCAAAAGTGGATAGAAAGTTACGTTTTGTACCTAATATTTGTATGCAAAATTTGGTTGACCTAAGTGAATGTGTAATCAAGTTATCGTGTTTCCATACACACACTGTGACAAGAATTGACACAAGAAATCAGAAAGGTATGGGGCAGGCACCCGTATAATATACCCTGGCTGCAAAATGGGTATGATTCGTTGAGTTGAGTTCAGGTTCAAGTCCAAAACAGAACTGATTCAAGTATGTAAAGATGGCAGATTTAAAGGCCAAGACAGGAAATTACATCATTGTGACCAAAAGTAACGTTATTGTGGGCACCAGAACCAGTAGTGACGTCTTCAAGGGTGCCAGAACCGGAAGTTACATCATCGTAGCCGGAAGTGACATCATCTTGGGTGCCGGAAACCAGAAGTAACATCTTCATGGGCACCAGAACCCTGTGGGATTTCCTGTGAATGGTCTGCAGAGGATTGAGAGAGAAAGTCAGTGTACCTCGCCACCCCATAGATGGGTGTGGAATTGTCATTATTCAGGCTTTTTAGCTGCCTCCCATTCGCACACGTGTGACAGCACATACAGACAAACACACAGACTTAATTCCAAAAATTGTATTTTCGGACTCATCGAGATTCATCAAAATCTTGAAATCGAATTTTTGGACGATTCCAATATTTTACAAGAAAGTAAATCAGACTCGGAGGTCTAAAATGTTGAGATTCATCAAAACATCAAGGTCTCATTTTTGGATGATTACAATACTTTCCTTGTACTTCGTATACGAGAAAGTAAAAGTGATCATTATCTAAATTTAGACGACAATTGGTGTTTCTTCAGTACAGATTTCAAATATAAGCACATAAATGGGTAGAGCCACACAATGCACTAATCTGAAGAAAGTTTAATACAAAATTTCCACAACAAATGACCCTTGCCTGTTTTGGTGATGAATCATACCTGTTAGGCAGCATTTACAGAAAAGGACAACAAAAATCATTAATACAAACAAAAAAAAAAGTCCATCCATCCATTCTCTTCCGCTTATCCGAGGTCGGGTCGCGGGGGCAGCAGCTTGAGCAGAGATGCCCAGACTTCCCTCTCCCCGGCCACTTCTTCTAGCTCTTCCGGGAGAATCCCGAGGCGTTTCCAGGCCAGCCGGGAGACATAGTCCCTCCAGCATGTCCTGGGTCTTCCTCAGGGCCTCCTCCTGGTTAGACGTGCCCGGAACACCTCACCAGGGAGGCGTCCAGGAGGCATCCTGATCAGATGCCCGAGCTACCTCATCTGACTCCTCTCGATGCGGAGGAGCAACGGCTCTACTCTGAGCCCCTCCCGGATGACTGAGCTTCTCACCCTATCTTTAAGGGAGAGCCCAGACACCCTGCGGAGGAAACTCATTTCCGCTTGTATTCGCGATCTCGTTCTTTCGGTCATTGCCCATAGCTCATGACCATAGGTGAGGGTAGGAACATAGATCGACTGGTAAATTGAGAGCTTTGCCTTACGGCTCAGCTCCATTTTCACCACAACAGACCGATGCAGAGCCCGCATCACTGCGAACGCCGCACCGATCCACCTGTCGATCTCACGCTCCATTCTTCCCTCACTCGTGAACAAGACCCCGAGATACTTGAACTCCTCCACTTGGGGCAGGATCTCGCTACCAACCCTGAGAGGGCAGTCCACCCTTTTCCGGCTGAGGACCATGGTCTCGGATTTGGAGGTGCTGATTCTCATCCCAGCCGCTTCACACTCAGCTGCAAACCGATCCAGAGAGAGCTGAAGATCATGGCCTGATGAAGCAAACAGGACAACATCATCTGCAAAAAGCAGTGACCCAATCCTGAGTCCACCAAACCGGAACCCCTCAACACCCTGGCTGCGCCTAGAAATTCTGTCCATAAAAGTTATGAACAGAATCGGTGACAAAGGGCAGCCCTGGCGGAGTCCAACTCTCACTGGAAACGGGTTCGACTTACTGCCGGCAATGCGGACCAAGGTCTGACACCGGTTGTACAGTGACCGAACAGCCCTTATCAGGGGGTCCGGTACCCCATACTCCCGGAGCACCCCCCACAGGATTCCCCGAGGGACACGGTCAAACGCCTTTTCCAAGGCCACAAAACACATGTAGACTGGTTGGGCGAACTCCCATGCACCCTCCAGGACTCTGCTAAGGGTGTAAAAAAAAAAGTTGAATTTGTAAATGGCTCAGGAAATTGGATACCCTTCACAAGTATGAAATGGCATGATTTCTTGAAAGTCCATAGCCATGAAAACTATTGTATTTTGCCAAGAAAAGAGATAAAATTAATACTAAAAATAGACAACTCAAATTAAAACTTTTCATTTTACAAAGATGTTGAAGCTTCATGTTACAGTTTTGTCCACAGGTTTAATTTAAATTATAAGTCATTTTTCCTCTCTTGATTAGCAAAATTCTTGCAAAATAAAAATGAATTTTCTCTCATTTTGTAATTAAATTAAAATTATACACACATAAAATAATTTTTGGCATGGCGAAAAGTTAAATGTAAAACTGTCTATGAAAATGTTACAAATGCATTTATCATTAGATAGATAGATAGATAGATAGATAGATAGATAGATAGATAGATAGATAGATAGATAGATAGATAGATAGATAGATAGATAGATAGATACTTTATTAATCCCAGGGGGAAATTATAACAGCATGTGTACGATTTTTGATATTATGCTTCCATCTTGTGGTCAGATAAATAATTCCATCGTTTCGAAGTATTTTTTGCAGTGAATTTGCTGTGTTCACTGAATTTTTCCCTGGAAAATGTGCCATGCAGTGGGCTTTGCCAAAATGTATTTTTTCCTAGTGCCCCATGATGCTTTGAGAAACCAGCGTGACATGACAGAGCTGTAGCAGCTAATGTTGGATGGGATAGCCACCCTAAATACATAACACGGCTATCCCTTGCTCACAGTGACTTAGTGAGGCAGAGGCATCGATTAAACCTTCTACCTTGAGGTTTGACACACACATGGATCCATTGCATCACAGGCTCAGAGTCTGCCAGTGGAACCCAGGCCCTAAATGCAGAACAGAGAGCAGAAGGTCCCACCCAGAGGCAGCCATTGTGCAGCTTCTGCTCTTCCATGCTCCTTATACTTCAGGGTATGTACTTTTCAATTAACCAGGAAATATCATGAGTGTGGCTTGGGAGATGAATTGTGCTGATTGTTTGACAACAAGCACTGGCATCATCTAACAAATCTGTTAATAGTTTGGACTTTGGAAAATTATTGATGAAGATGGAGCACCGCATCACTCTTCATAGTCGCTTCTCTAGCGCACTGTGCTATGCACTGCATCAGAGCAATAATTTTCCTGGTGAAGTCACAGCTCTTTTGAATCAATTAGCTGCGGATCCTTGAACACTCCTGATCGCACTGCCACATCGTAACCTGACTTTTGAATGTTCCTAAAAATAGTATGCCTTATTGGACTGATGGTCATTAAGGGTTGGTTTCTGCCTTTAGCCTATTGCTGCCTGGCTGCTTCTATTATTATATAACATTACATAACTATACTGTCATAACAACAGCTTTTGTATGGGATTTGGCTTGGTGAAGCCGAAACCAATCCAATTTAAAAGCACACATACAACATGAGACAACAGCAATGACTGATCCACAACAGCCCCCAAAGGAACAATTTAACAAAACATATTTATGATATGATAAAAAAATTTGTGGGGTAGTTAAGGCACTGGAATTTAAACCACAAGGTTGCTGTTTTAATTGCTGCCTCTGCCTCACTAAGTCACTGTGAACAAGTTGTTTAACCTTCCTGTAATCCAATTGTAAAACAAAATAATTGTGAACATTTAAAACACATCTTCATCAGGTAAGGTGTCAGCTAATTATATATGATTATACACAATATTAACTGTGCTACCTGTCTAAGATAGGTTGAAATCTAAATAATACATATAGACCTCAGTGTTAACTTTTGGAGTGCCCCATCTATTGGAATATATTTTGTAATTCATGTAGTAATAAAATGCACTGAATTTGTCATTCCAACAGATGGCACATAACAGACATTTGTAGTAATCAAATACATTGCATTTATCACTCTGACAGATGGTACATCATAAGCTTTTGCAGTAATAAAATGCATTGTATTTGTATTTCCAACTGATGGCACATCACAAACATTTGCAGCAATATAATGCACTGTATTTTTCATTCCAACAACAACAACAATATTTATTTATATAGCACATTTTCATTCAAATGATATAGCTCAAAATGCTTTACAGGATGACAAAAGAGAAAAAAGACAAAATATACTTAAAAAGATAATAAAATTAGGAAATACTAATTAACATAGAATAAAAATAAGGTCCGATGGCCAGGGAGGACAAAAAAAAAACAATAAAAAAAAAATCTCCAGATGGCTGGAGAAAAAAAAATAAAATCTGCAGGGGTTCCGAGGCCACAAGACCACTCAGCCCCCTCTAGGCATTCTACCTAACATAAATGACCTCAATCAGTTCTCATGGTATTCAGGGTTCACATGGAGGAACTTGATGATGATGGTCATGTAGACTTCAGATGGTGCATCACAAACATTTCTAGTAATAAAGTGCATTGAATTTGTCACTCCAACAGGTGGTGTATCACAAGCATTTGTAGTAATAAAAAGTATTGCATTTGTCATTCCAATAGATGGCACATCAGAAACATTAGCACTGCTTTTACAAATCCCATAATAAATGGCATATGCCAGAGGCATAGCAACTAGATGGAAAAACAGATACACAGGCACTTCTCCTTTTATTGTTTATAAAAATAATTATAAATGTATTTGTAATCTACGTTTTTTTCTTTTTAGCATTTTAAAATGGCACAGCATAAAGTACTAAGAACGGTATTTGAGTATGAGGACCTGGGCAGGACAATTTCCATAGACTTGTGGCATCGGCCCAGGATTAATAAAGTTACTTTAATAAAGTAATTGGCATTCAGCAGCTTTTCAGGTTTCACCAACTCTGACACTCCTATAAAATATATTTAATCTAAATTCCAAATGATAATGATGCATGTAATGAGATTATTATTTAGTAAAGGTGGAGCCTACTGCTGCATGGTCCATGTCAAGTGATGTTAATTGTAATGTATTATAATTTTTCTGATGTGATTTTTAGTCAGCAACACTTATGAGGATGTCCGTGAACTCGGCAGCTATGATGGTGTCCAGTGTGTCGCTGTTTGTCCAAAAGCTTACATCGGAGTTGCTTTGCGTACTTATGCATACTTCTTTTTTTTTTGTATTTGTATTTTACATTTACATTTACTAATATTACTGCTCTTGGAAGGTCAAAATAACACAAAAATGTGAGTAGTTATATGTGTTTGTTTACATTGCATAATGTCTTCTGCTTTATTGAATGCTGTCAGGAAAGTCTTTGGTTCTCAGCAACCATATTCTATAATTAGAGTAAATAGGTTTATACAATGAATGTTAATGTTTTTAGTTTTTATGTCAGTCTTTATTGTTTCTGTTGGTGGCATTTTTTAAATACATTTTTATTTTTGCTTCTTTTTTGTATTGTTTCATGCCATTTGTAATCTTATCCTATGTGTCAGCATTACTAGAAGTATCCATAACAATGACTGTGTATTTCTATCTATAGTGACTTATTAGTCACTCATTGAGGCGTAACTGTACGTTTTGGGTGTGCCATGCTGCCTGGCATGTCTGGCAACTGCAATTCTTACATGTTTGATCTGAGCCTCATGGAATGGGTGATGGACAAAGGCAGCACACTGTACATATCAGTTTGGTCTGTTTTGTGGACCCCTTTTACTCTCTTTTTGTATGCATATCATTTATTTTTACTGTTTTTAAATTATTTTATCATCATTCTGGTGAAAATATTTGGTGTTCTCATTTTTATAGGGTGATTGTCATTGTCAGTAGAGCCTAGCTGCAGCCCTCTGGAGCTCTGCTACATTGAGCTCCATTGTGGAGCCATGACATTTTGCATTACACAATAGGCCCAGCCATTTGTGTCTTTCTCAATACTGCCATCACACTTTGGTCTCATAAAACATCCCTACTCTGTGGTTAACATTAGAGTTGTGGGAGGGTTATCTGACTTAGGGATAATGAAGCTTTTGAGTAGGCGTGTCTTCCAGTGGGCGTGTCATGTAGTATAACTGTCTCGTGTAAACCATGTGACATAAATGTACAATCCGATTTGGTGTCCAGAGGAGCTCCTGAATCTCTGAGCTGTGGAGGTCTATGAGTCAAAACTAGCCTGGATGGAGCCTTCCTCCCACCTGTCAGAAAATACAGGAAACTATAATAACAAAAGATTTATTACTACACTATCTACAAGGCATTTCTTTATTGTTTATGGAAGAAATAAGTGTGAAGCATCTGCACAGATACATGGGAACCAAAAAAGACATTTCACTTGCGCCTGGAGCCGTGACTTCAAACGATGCAAAAAGCCAGTCTCTTCCCCGCTGCCTTTTCGTTGTATGGTCAATTTGTGCCTCAAGATTGGAACTCTGTAAGCACACTTATATTCCTAGTTTTGGCCATTTGTTGTGTTTTGTTTGTGGTCATCGATCAGTTGGCGTCTTTTGTTCTTTGGGGTGGGGTGATACATTGGTTAGCATTGCTACTTCATACCTCTGGTCACATTTTTGGCCATAATGAACAATCCAGCTATCATGATTTTGTTTTATCTTATTATCTCTCCATGGAATTGGGGGGGGGGGGGGGGGCATGACCCTTTTTGAGACAAAGTGTGTTTGAAAATGACTGACTGACATCGCTCGCCAACCCCCCCGGCCTGTGCTATGCTCCGGCCACTTCACGTCTCTGCCGCTCGTGTTGTGAAGAGGGGTGCTGAATGCACCCCAAGGAGATGCAGTCGCTCCTCCGAAACCCCCTCTTAAGCTGTGATGCAATCGGAAACAAATACAGTTTTTTTTACCTCCTCTTTGCTCGATCAGCTGCTGGCTTGCTGCTGCTTCAAACGTTTAAAAGCCTGTACAGCAACTGTCCAAGTCTTTGTGTTTTATTTCCGGCCCCGGGTGTGGTTAAATCTCTTGGCACAAAGTCTCATCTCGCGGGATGTGAGTTTTTTGATATTTTTTAGTTTATAATTTAAAAACGGAATAACAATCTGAAAATCTGATAACATCACATTAAAGTTCGATAAATTCTGAAAAGAATGATACCAAATATATATATGTAGGTTTTAAAATAAGCCCGATTTAAAGCGTGACAAAAAAGAGACATAAAAACTCACATAAAATCGTTACACAAAATCATTGCACTTTTAGGCATAGGATTTTATATATATAGAGAGCAGATAAAACAAGTCAGTTGATCTTTAGTTGTTAATCTGAAAACGCATGGTATACAGCAACATCAGAATGCATTTGTAATATATTTTTATTTTAAACATTTAAATGCTTAGCCAAGTATTTCTAGTTTAACGCATATTTTCTTGAAGTGCCCACTGCAGCTCCATCCAACCATCCATTATCCAACTCGCAGAATCCGAACACAGGGTCACGGGGGTCTGCTGGAGCCAATCCTAGCCAACACAGGGCACAAGGCAGGAACCAATCCCGGGCAGGGTGCCAACCTACCACAGAACACACACAAACACACCCACACACCAAGCACACACTAGGGCCAATTTAGAATCGCCAATCCACCTAACCTGCATGTCTTTGGACTGTGGGAGGAAACCGGAGCGCCCGGAGGAAACCCACACAGACACAGGGAGAACATGCAAACTCCACGCAGGGAGGACCCAGGAAACGAACCCAGGTCTGTGCCACCGTGCCACCCTACTGCAGCTCCTCATTTTCATTTTGTAATAATGCATTTTATTTATTTTACTTTCTAAACACTCAAGGACACTGAACAATAGAAAAAACACAGATTATAAACAAAAATAAAATACAAAGGTTAAAATCAGACAGAGCAATTGTAATCAAAGAGAAAAAGCAGTCTTAAACAAATGAGTTTTAAGTTTAGATTTGAAAAGTGAAAATGATTCAATATTTCTAAGTAAATAAAATTAATCAGACTTCTCTTTTATAGAATATTTTTGTTATTTTCGCAAAAATATAGTAAATAAAAGCATGTGATGCCTCAGCATTGGCGCCATTGATTTTCCTGGGACATCAAAAGTCATGACTGGGATGGCTAGTGAAATGAGGACACACAACAATAAAATGGATGCTATAAAAATGCTTAGTGCGATTTATTCAAGCAGACAGTATCCAAATAAATAAGTGCAGTGCAATTCACTATTCGTCAGTATGCAGTACTCAGTAAAGAAATTAAATTTCCATTGAAAAGAAGTAATAAGTAATCCAATAAAACAAAGGATAAAATCAATGAAGGCCATCATTGTATCCGGGGCACATACCTGACACCAGACTGTCCATTTGACACCCTAGTAGTTCCTAACTGAGATGGGCACAGTGGAGAATGAGAGACAACAACTAGGATCAAATAGCCAAAGGGCATGTTTATTATATGTTGGTCCAAATAATAAAATGCAATGCTTAAATCTACTTAAAATTCAGTGCTCTTGTACAGATTAAGAATGAAAAACAAATACTTTAAAATCACAAAACGAAACGTTAAAAGACTTCAATTGTGCTCCTCAGCAAGTCTATCATAGTTGTCACTATCACATAGATGCACCTAACCAGCCCTCCGTCTTCCCATACAGCTACACCACACTTCCTGGATCCATGGGTGGGGGGGTCAACCCAACTCCCCACTGCCACAAAACAGTTCAGTAGAGACACCACTTGGAGCGACATGAGCTATGCTCCCTTACAAGGGCCAAACCACACTCCCTCCTCTCTCCACTGCACTTAATGGCTATCCTGAAATTATACTTTGCTTCTTGTTGAAAGAATTGGATTGAAATGCTGATAAGTGATACATATTGTCATAAGACACACTGACTTTGTTAAATCTGCTTGCAACTTTCTATTTATTGATATAATTTATCCCTGTCATCTTTGGCTTTACAATAGTATACTCCTGTCCTGCATGATCATCTTCTAGTAAGGGTTATAGCAGGTTGAAGAAAATTGAAAATAAAATCACAGCAGCACAGTACACAAGGATACAACCTTTTATAGTCCAACATGGCACAGAGCAAGGTTTCTTATACTGGTTCAAACTAAAAGTCAAGTTTTTCATTATTTTTTTGTAATGCTATAATCTAAGTTGTCAGTTGTAACTTTTGTAATTATTACAGCTTTTGTAATTATTATTTTTCATTTCTTGATTTTCTAAATCTAATCTTTTGTCTATCTGCCATTTATTCACTTTCACTGTTATTTTGTTCACACTGTTTTCTGTTTGGTTTTCATTGCCATTTTGTGATATTCTTCCATGGCTGTGACCTTATTGCTTACATTCGCTTTCCTTCTTCCCAGTCATGTGACATGGTGTTGATGCACTGTCACATCATGAATTGTATCATTGATTCCCACCTATGTAAGATGGTGGCACACTGAGCTTGGTATCTAAGCCTTTGGATATTCCAAAAAAAATACCTTGAGTGATCTTCAGGAAATATTTTGATTATAATTTTGTTTATTACTTTGGATTTGGATTTCTACGCCATGTTTTCATCTTCAGACTCATGGGAATCATTCTGGATAAAGATACTAGTAGTTCATTTGATTTTCTGCTTAAGATCCTTACCTTGTTTCTAGCCCACAATTAGGTTTGATTCATTTATGTTATTTATTTTCTTTTACATTGTTAATAAAAAAAGCACATGCTTTAAACATCTCTAAAGTCAACATTATGATAGGTCACAGCCTACAATCTATGCATCCACTTTTAGAACTGGCTATTTCCAGCAAAGGGTCCTAGGGATCAGAAACCCTACAGTATTCTCACAGCAACCCTGTAGGATGCTAGTGCTTTCTAGAATGCATTCATGTACAAAGAACTAGTACGGATTAGCTATTTATCCTAACATGTTCATCTATGGGATGTGGGATGGCTCTAGAACATCTATAGAATATCCAAGGGGGCACCAGGTGAACATGCAGCCTCCAAGCTGACAGTGACCAAGCGGGAGTTCAAAACCAGATCCATAGATCCTAAAACCACTCATAACATTATCATAATTTAAAATAAATTATATTTTTAATATTAAAGCATGGATTTCAAATGTTGGAAGACAATGTGAATGAAATTTTACTTATTCTATTATAATACCAGTAACGGCGCACTGCATGATAACGTGCAGTGAATACACTTGACTTGAGCATTCATGGTTTTCATCCTCTTTCTCTGTATGTTTAGCATTCGTTTGCTCAGAAGTTGATGTGCTTGCTGCTTCCTGAGCAGCTCTTCTTATCGCCACCCTAGCGGCCCACTTTTCTTCATTTGTCGGCATCTTTTCGCGTTAAAACTGATTAAGTCAGTGTTTGTGTTGAAATTACTTAGTACATTTTCCTTCATTTTTCACTTAAGCAGGCACTTAAGGCTTCAATCTGCCTCAAGAATGATTTAAGGTATGAAGAGGTAGGGGAAGTGACGGCGAAGGTGGTAGGGAATGAGAACGGGGCCCGTACGTACGCTGGCCACTGCCGAGAGTTGATTCTACATTAAAATAAAATAAAAATAAAAAAGGAATAACCTTGGAGGTCAATCTTCACCCCGAAAAAGGATAGTGGATGTCACATAATATATGTGTACCAAATTTCAGGGAAATAGTCCAGATGGTTTGCAAGCTACAGATGATTCAAAATCCTGGACAGACAAACGGACATCCATGGTAGCATAGTATATAAGAAAGATATAATAAACTACTTTTTGTCTTGAATTGCAAACAGTGACCCTATCAAGGCATTAATGTTTAAAAAGAAAAACATCAGGAAAACATGAAACTTGGTTAGGAATAGAGTGCTTCCACACCTTTCTTTTAAAAGCAAGGAAACCAGTTTGTTGTAATTTTGGCAGATGTTCAGTTGCTTTATGACTCAACCTTTTGGTTACTTTCTACCTCAGTTGTATCGTATAGAAAAATAGACTGTTTTGTTTAAATTTGCATTTGAATTGTTATAATGTTCTATTTTCCACCAAAAATTATTACTTTAGTTTATATTTTCTATTTACTAAACCTGCACTATCCAATTTTGGGGTTGCTAGCAGGGAAGTCCATCCCAGCAACACTTACGATACACAAAGTCTGAACCATCCTGAGGCCACCAATCCATCCCAGTTCAGACTCATGCATGCCCCCATATTAACTCACAATGGGTCAAATGAGAGTCATAAGGTAACCTTACAAGTAAATGTGTGTGATGTGAGAGGAAATCTGGAGGACTAGAAGAAAGCTTCACTACTGGGCAAAATGGGAACCATGTCTTCTTGAGCAGGGGTAGGCAATGTCACTCCTGGAGGGCTGTAGGGGCTGCAGGTTCTTGTTTCATTCTGATTTGTTTATTTAGAAACCAGACCTTGCCTTTAAAAGGGTTTATTAAATTTTTTGACTTGTTAGAATTTTCATTTTACCATGTCCCGTCATTCTTGTATGGCAGATTGTATCCTTGACAAAGATGTTGTCTAAATGATTTGTAGCCTGAAGCAGATGAGTAATTCTCAGTCTTTCTCTTCAGTTTCCTTCCTGGTAGTCCAGGAGGAACACACACAGGTATAAATAGAAACACGTTAGATGGTTCCTTTGTCATTTGCATCTTATTGCTAAGGAGCAATTAAAAATGAAATACTAAATGCAGCTGTTTAAGACTAAAATTATCAATTAAAGATGAGACAACTACAATGAAGCATGAAAATATTACTTGAACAATAACTGCTTCAACAACAATAGCTGATGTCTCATAAAGAAACTGGGTTGGAACAGAACAGCCCTCCAGGACTAACTTTAGCTGCTCCTGTGCTATATGGGTGTGGACCACACTGGGTGACACCATCAGAGAGGGTGACACCAAAAAATACTGTTTATAATATATTTGTGCAGTGTTTCAGGTTGAAATAACCATGGGGGACGTAACGCACCCAACCCCCAATAAAACAATCAAGTGTCCCCACGCCATTAATAGTTTTAAGTACTGTGCTGTATTGTTTAAAGTACACTGAACTCTCTGGTCAGGAGCTCTGTTCATCAATTCACAGAGGGGCCTGTGGGGGTCTTAATCAGGCCTTGGGTACAGCACTGGAAGACACCAACTCTAGTGACGCCACTTTACCCTAACTTTTGAACTTGTACTTGGATTCATTCACTTTCAAATGTAATGTATGTGCCTAAATAACCACACACAAATACAAATCTATAATATGGCTCTGAATCCTAGTGTACTCCAAAATAATTGCTGTTAAGTCTTATTTTTCTGTATGTAGTTAGGCTGCAGTGTCTTTTACGTTTCACCTCACTGTTCTGGTGGGACAGCGCACAGTAAACCCTTTCAAAAGTGAATGGATATTCAAAATCTGACTGCTATGCAGAAATTTCTTTGTAACAATAATGGTTCTCACTTACAGTTCAGTCCATAAATATTTGGACAGAGACAACTTTTTTCTAATTTTGGTTCTGTACATTACTACAATGAATTTTAAATGTAAACAACTCAGATGCAGTTGAAGTGCAGACTTTCAGCTTTAATTCAGTGGGGTGAACAAAACGATTGCATAAAAATGTGAGGCAACTAAAGAATGTTTTTAACACAATCCTTTCATTTCAGGGGCTCAAAAGTAATTGGACGATTGACTCAAAGGCTATTTCATGGGCAGGTGTGGCGAGTCCGTCGTTATGTCATTATCAATTAAGCAGATAAAAGGCCTGGAGTTGATTTGAGGTGTGGTGCTTGCATGTGGAAGATTTTGCTGTGAACAGACAACATGCGGTCAAAGGAGCTCTCCATGCAGGTGAAAGAAGCCATCCTTAAGCTGTGAAAACAGAAAAAACCCGTCTGAGAAATTGCTACAATATTACGAATGGCAAAATCTACAGTTTGGTACATCCTGAGAAAGAAAGCAAGCACTGGTGAACTCAGCAACGCAAAAAGACCTGGACGTCCACGGAAGACAACAGTGGTGGATGATCACAGAATTGTTTCCATGGTGAAGAGAAACCCCTTCAGAACAGCCAACCAAATGAACAACACTCTCCAGGGGGTAGGCGTATCGATATCCAAGTCTACCATAGACAGAAGACTGCATGAAAGTAAATACAGAGGGTGCACTGCAAGGTGTAAGCCACTCATAAGCCTCAAGAATAGAAAGGCTAGATTGGACTTTGCTAAAGAACATCTAAAAAAGCCAGCACAGTTCTGGAAAAACATTCTTTGGACAGATGAAACCAAGATCAACCTCTACCAGAATGATGGCAAGAAAAAAGTATGGAGAAGGCGTGTAGCAGCTCATTATCCAAATACCACATCATCTGTAAAACATGGTGGAGGCAGTGTGATGGCTTAGGCGTGCATGGCTGCCAGTGGCACTGGGACACTAGTGTTTATTGATGATGTGACACAGGACAGAAGCAGCCGAATGAATTCTGAGGTGTTCAGAGACATACTGTCTGCTCAAATCCAGCTAAATGCAGTCAAATTGATTGGGCTGCGTTTCATGATACAGATGGACAATGACCCAAAACATACAGCCGAAGCAACCCAGGAGTTTATTAAAGCAAAGAAGTGGAAAATTCTTGAATGGCCAAGTCAGTCACCTGACCGTAACCCAATTGAGCATGCATTTCACTTGTTGAAGACTAAACTTCGGACAGAAAGGCCAACAAACAAACAGCAACTGAAAGGTGCTGCAGTAAAGGCCTGGTAGAGCATTAAAAAGGAGGAAACCCAGCATCTGGTGATGTCCATGAGTTCAAGACTTCAGGCTGTCATTGCCAGCAAAGGGTTTTCAACCAAGTATTAGAAAAGAACATTTTATTTCCAGTTATTTAATTTGTCCAATTACTTTTGAGCCCCTGAAATGAAGGGATTGTGTTAAAAAATGCTTTAGTTGCCTCACATTTTTATGCAATCGTTTTGTTCACCCCACTGAATTAAAGCTGAAAGTCTGCACTTCAACTGCATCTGAGTTGTTTCATTTAAAATTCATTGTGGTAATGTACAGAACTAAAATTAGAAAAAAGTTGTTTCTGTCCAAATATTTATGGACCTAACTGTATGACTAAAACTTTTACATTTTTAAAATCTGAATAACTTTGATTAAAACATTAGCTGAAGTTAACTGTTAAGAAATGTTTATCAAAACACTGTTCTTTTTGGTATGATGTCATGAAAAATGGTTTGAAAATTCTAAAACTTTTGTGCAATGTCGTCTCTTGCTTACTGCTTTATGCTTTTTTCTTTTTCCTTTTATGGAACTCTCTGGAATCAGTGTGGCGATTCAAATACTGTTGAAAATACTGATGCAAAGGTTGGAAACACCCAGTGATCTTTGTAAAACTGGATTTTTCTTTGCTTCCAGGAAATTCTAGACCGATTGACTCCACCAATTTAGGAGTTTCATTTAATATGAAAACGAAAGTAATGTCATCTGTCACTTCAGACATTATAAAAGGGAAACATTTTTTTGTTTTAAGTCACCGGACGGTGTGCCAATTCGACCAGTCAAGTACATCACTCTGGAAGAGAAAGACACCGGACTAAGTAAATAACTAATAAGCTGGTAAAGTGAACATTTTTGTTTCTCTTCACTTAACTGTACTGTATTGTAATTATACTAATTAATCTTCATGGTGCTTAAATGTACTGAACATGATTTTTAGTGGAGGTTATTAGATACGGATGGATATACTGGACTGATATGTTTACATTCTTTGCAGATTATATTATTTATCTATTTCTATTATTGCACTCAATTCATATGTGCATTATACCTAAGTGCAATACTTAGTTTTTTTATTGTATTATATTGTATTGAATTATAATTAAATTATGTCCATTATATGTGAATGCACCTTCAGGATTGCAGCACTTTCATTGTACTAAGTGCAGCAACAATATAAAAAGGAATCTGAATCTGAATCTGAAGGAACGTGACTATGACTAACAGTAACTCTGCTCTGCTTCATTGTATTCAGGGCCGTCTTACCGCAGGGCCGGGGGGCCCCACAAGCACAGGGGCCCCATGCTAATCTATGTATGTTGTGACTTGCTGAATGGCTGTGTAGGTAGGGGCCTTTGCCCGGGGGCCTATAATGCTATAATATAGTGTGTGGCCCTGACCAGGTAGTACAACATTCTGGGGGACCTCAGTTTAAAAAATTTTGTGTTATGGGACAGCCTGGTGCCTCACCCAGATCTGGAATTGGAAATGCTAAAATTATAGGCTTACTATATACTGTTTTGGAAAAAGCAGTTTGGAAAAATTAATTAATATTTCATTATTTATTTGCCCAATTTTTAATCACAAATACGCACAGTTGAAGCAATCTGGCAGATGAAAATTTAAATATATATTGGAATTCATATTAGTAGTATGCAGGAAAAAAATTGCAGGAAAAGCAGAATTCTCTTTAAGTTATGATTCTCAGCTTAATGAAAGAAATTGTGAAAGGTACATTGTTTTTCTGGAATGCAGTACACCCGGGTCACCAGGTTTGTCAAAACACCACATTTGAATTTCAGCAGCTTGTTTTACACGTGAAATGATACATTTAATTTGTTTGTAGACATCTGTAAATCCCTGCAGCATTGTGCTATCTGTCTGACAAGTGTATTTTGAATGTACTTATATTTTAAATATCTTCTGTCATGATTTTTTTTCTCCTCATTTTGAAGTATTAGAAATTAATGTTGAGAAATCATTGCATAACCTCTTGTAAAATATTTTGTGTTTTCAAGGGCATTTCTGTTCTTTTTTAAATGTCTTGGCATGATTTTGAGACATCTGCAAAAATGTACATACAATCCTTTTAAGGTATCTTGAAATGTGCTTGAAAAATCTCATAAATACATTTATTAGTTCTCTTATGACACTTTGAAGTGCACTTGAAATACATGAAATGCAAAGAAAGTTATTTTAAGACCACTATGAGGCATTTCAGTACAGCTAGAAATATAATCAAGATATCTTGAGACACTTTTGAAATATTCTGACATTAACTGATGATTGTGTTGTGTAAAATACATTAGTCAATATCTCAATTTAATTTCCTGATTTTTTTAATGGGCTCATCCTCTACTTGAGAAATCTTAAAATGTATTAGATATGGCATTAGATAGATAGATAGATAGATAGATAGATAGATAGATAGATAGATAGATAGATAGATAGATAGATAGATAGATAGATAGATAGATAGATAGATAGATAGATAGATAGATAGATAGATAGATACTTTATTAATCCCAATGGGAAATTCACATTTTATTATTAAGTGTGTGGTAAAGGTGCTATATAAATAAAACATGTTATTATTTCCAAGATATGTGGATGTATTTTTTAGGTTTATAAGATATCTTCAAGAGAAAGAGGAAGTTATTTTAAGATATATGAAGCCTAAGTTCAGCTTTATTGTCATTGTTCACCATTCAATGAAATCTGGAATATCATTTTGGTGATCTAAAATATAGTTAGAAGTATTGTATTTACTGTGGTTTGCTTTTGTAAGTTGCCTTGAATGAAGAGGTCTACTAAATAACATTAAATACGTCTCAAATTCACTTTCTGTTTACATATTTTACAATGCGTTATAAAATACACTGATTTATCTTTAAATGGGCAATAAGGTTTGATAAAAACAGCACATTGTATAGGATGTGATTTTGACATTTGTTCAAATACATTTCAGGAAGCATGTTGATGACAGGCGTAATCTGTTTAATTCCTTTGTCTCAGTCTTTAGTGTTTTCAATAAAGAGCTTATCCAGGGTGCTGGCTATGTCTTTTGAATCAGAACAAATACATTTATACCAATTGCAGAATTGCAAAGTGCTTGTAACAATATAAATATATATACTAGCTGTGTAAGACGGTGCTGTAAAATGCCCGGGCTGCTAGAAACCATGGATTCTGGCACTTCAATCAAATCATTCACCTCACTTGTATATTAGTGGCTAAGCGAGTTTCTCTTTTCTTTGCGGTTTCACTTTGGCAACAGAGTCACATTCTTTGTGGCAGTAGCGTAGCTCGAGTTCATGCCGTTTGGGGCGGGACGGTGCTTCAATTTGCTGCCTTCCAACATATCTGAATATATTAACCTATTTAAATAGAAAATTAAAATGACGTATAGAGAAAAATTAAGATAAATTTTGCATGGATTTTTTAATATATAGAGAAACAGCAATCATTTTTCAGATATAGTTATTTAATAAGCATTAAATAGACAAGAATATAGTATAGACGCACTGATAAGCCATGTTCTAATTATTAGTTTAATATAATTATGCTACGACTAGAACCAGTGTAGTGTACAAGTGATAGGTGGGGATGTTTTCTGCGCTGAGCAAGAGTGCATTCAGATTGATAATGAAACAAAATTATAAATTGTAAATTAGTTGTTTATCTTCCTAGAAATTATTATCAGTGTAATGTTTATGTTTATTTTTGTTATTGCCTCATAAATTTCAACTGCTGTGTCTGATGCCATCACAGAAGGACAGTATAAAAATTATTTTTGAAGTATTTGTGGAAAAAAAATCTGAGAATTTTACTTTTTTCATTCATGAGTGATATTTCTCTGAACCCTGCTACTTACACACGAATTGTATTGAGTCTTTTGGCTTATAATGCCACCCCAAAAATGTGCCACCTGGGGCAAACCGCCCCCTCCGCCCGCCCCTAGCTACGCCACTGTTTTGAGCTTCATGCTGTAGCCTCGCTCTTCCGGGCCGCCTTGCCTCGCACAGACAGACACACACACTTCCACGCACAGACATTTATATATAAATATTGCAAAAGAATAGTCTCAACACACTGGAAAATTTTGGGGCAGCCACCCATATATTGTCACTGGATGCAAAAAAGGTTTTAAGATGCGCACGGATGTGCATAGGTTGAGTTCCAAACTGAATTTATTTAGTGACGGAAAAGATGGCGGCTTTAAAGGGTGATACCGGAAGTAGCATCTTTCTTAGAACCGGAACTGGAAGTGACATCATTTTTCGTACTGGAACTGTAAGTGACGTCTTTCTTGGCACCGGAGCGGAAAGTGGCGTTGTTGTTGTTAAATCAGGTAGGTTTTCCTGTATTTGGCCTGCAGAGGCAACAGAAGAAGGTTTAGCACACCCTGCCACCCCCTGGCCTGGCGGTTGATTACCTCCACTTGGTCCACTCAGCTTCCTCTTAATCACATGTGTGTGACAATATAAATATATAAATATATTTATATATAGTTTATGTATACAAATATGTACATGTATACTCACCTAGTGTAATGATCACTCATCTAGTCATCATTACACTGACTTTTAAAGTAGTATTAATTACTTTTATAAGTATTAGTATTTATTAGTATTATTAATTTTTACAGCCCTGTGTTTTGCACCATATTCTTCTTTGTTCTTGTGTTTATTTGGCTCTTGGCTTTCATTTCTCAGATATCCATATTTTTGCTTAGATGTTTAAACTTGTTTACCACTCTGTCCCAAAAATGTCTCAACATTTTTTTCTCTGTTTTCTAAAATTGGTCCCAGGCTTCCACATTTACATCTGTTTCCTATTCATCTTGTAAGGGCTCTAGGATGACCCGAGTATGCTCTTCTTGTTGAATTCTGATTAAACATCACCAAAGACAGTTCTTGCTTTTACTGCCATTAAGATTTCAAGTTCTGATGCAGAATAAGCACAAAGATTGACATACTGTAATTTTAAAAAGATCATATTGTAGCTTTAGATCTGATTAGGTTATGCAGTGATGGTGGCTACCACGGTCATAGTAGTGACACGCAGATCAGCAGAAATCAACATGCAGATAAGTATGTGAATTTGTAAGGGCCAGTGCTATAAGAGGTTCAGTTCCATGAAATGCAGCACATAGATCACATCTGTAAATTAGTAAAATGTAGGAGCTCACAAATGAATGATCTAGTGTTATGGTTGTGCCCAGTATGTATTGTTCTGTATCTACTGAAGTTATCAGAGTGAATAATACAGACCATAGGGAGAACTACAGTATATTCCACAAACTGTAGAGCAGACTTGGCTACGTCAGCTGGAGTAGAAAGGTTAAGCATGCTGGATTCAAACTGGAGATAAATGTAGATACAAATTAAATTGGAGCTGCCAACTACATTGTCTCTATGGACAGTGTTCAGTTATTGACTGCCATTTAGAATTTCTTCAGCAAAGGAATTCTTGATGCTTTTTCAATAGAAGCCATGATGTTACAAAATAATTCAATCCATATTACTAACCGAGAATGCTAAACCGGATGATGGACGCAGGCACATCCGGCCATGGGCCGTAGCTGCAAAAAGACGTACTGCGCAGGCGCAAAAAGAGTCCGCGAGAGTCGGCTGAGGAGCCGAGAAAGGGGGACAAAAGAGGGCGAGAGAGGCGGATGAGGGGCCGCGAGAGGCGCAGGCGCAAAAAGAGTCCGCGAGAGTCGGAGAAAGGCGGAGAAAAGAGGGCGACAAAGGCGGATGAGGGGCCGCGAGTGGCGGACAAGACCACAGAAAAAAGGAGTGAGCACATACAAAAAGGAGAAATGAGGCGCAAAGTCAAACGCAGGAAAAGCACGAAACACATTGCACACGAAACTAGACCCGAAAAAAAAAAAAAGAGGCTCGCACACAACAGCAAGGCACCCCCCCCCCCCCCCCCCCCTACAGGCACCGGACGGGACACACACCAAAAGGGGGATTCAACAAGCCCATGGAACACAAAAAAAAGAACACAAAACCACCCCACAGACCCTACAAGCGAGGGACGGGACACACACAAAGAGGGGGATTCAACAAGACACAGGAACACAAAAAGAAAGAAGACGCTCGCGCAACAACAACCCCCCCCCCCCCACATCCATAAGAAGTCACACCCAAAGCCACATATTCTAAAGTGAACGTCAGCACCTTCACACTAGACAGCATAGGTGTCAGCATTGGTGAATCTCCTTACAATAAAGCACTATTAACCGTTCAACTGCAGAAAAGGAAACATATTGAAACAAGTCATGAATACACGGTCACGGGTACAAAACGAAAAGGAAAGGATAACAGGAACAAACACACGAACATGAAAGAAACAACAAAATAGACGGCTATGCAGCATAGGTGGATCTCATTACCATAAGGCACTATTAACCGTTCAACCGCAGAAAAGTCTCCATATTAACAGTGAGTGCAATACTTCTTATTACTTATCCATATTTCTAAAAGAAAAAATGTCTCGACTCCAAAAACGCAAAGCTCAACTACAGCTTCTAACTAACGATGTACCTAAAAGTAAAAACTTTATGAACTGCGTTAGATCCTACAATAGTTCATTTGCTTTTAGTAAATATCAGGCCACCAAAAGGCAATGGCCCATACTGCTTTCGCATATGTGCACAAATACTGCATCGCATTGGAACAGTGCACCCTGAAACAAATCAACAACGCAAATATGCACAAATCTACATCCTGGATCCACATGACGCAAACTATCAATCAAAGTGCTGCATCACAACAGGCACGGATTCAAAACGAAACACCTCCCGTCTCAGACATACGTTAACGACAAGGAAGGCTACAACGGGCGTCTCACACAGCACAGGCAAATCGATTACAGCTCCAAAACAACACGTCCCAAATACTACATATGCAACAACGCGCCTCTCAAACGGCACAAGCAAAACATACCCCGGAAAAATTCATTCCGATTAATGAATGTCATTTGCAATCATTGTCATTCAGTTCACTTCCCTGAAGAAACAACTGGCAATACAAGTAATACATTTAGACGTTGTTGTCAAAAGGGTCAAATTGGACTGCCTTCTTTACATTCATATACTGAATATCTACAGAAGATTCTAACTGACGATGTACCTGAAAGTGAAATCTTTATCAACTGCATTAGATCCTACAAATCGGTATCCACTATGAACATTAACGGTGGGCACTGCACGTGACATCCGTCTTCAAAAAATGTTGTTTATTGATGAATGTACAATGGCATGAAGTCACTTACTCAACACCATTCATAAACTTCTACAAACGTTTATGAATAATAATATTCGATTTGGAGGAAAGGTACTTTTATTAGGAGGAGATTTTAAACAGTGATTATTCTTCCAGATGCCATGCACTCAGCTATTGTTCAGTGCACCTTAAAATACGCAGACAATTGCCATTGCTTTCAAAAGATACAGTTAGTAAAAAAGATACGATGTCCAGAACCAGATCATAACAATTGCTTATTACAACTGAGAGATGGTACACTCACCAATACAGATGGACTTCAGCCACATATTATTACAATTCCTCAAGCCTTTATCTGCGACGACTTAGTTACAGAGAGATTTGGAACAGCAATCTCATTAGACCAAATGCCCCTTTTAACACAACGCACTATATTATGTCCAAAAAATATTAATGTGGAAAACATAAATACCCAAGTCATTCCATTTCTTCCTGGAGAGACACAACTCTTTCTAAGCTCTGACAAAGTTGACTCTGATCACGATAATGACCATCTTCATTGACCTTACAAGTTCTGACCTGGAATTACCTTTTACACTTAAACGGCGTGTACAAAGAAATTTTCCAATAAACCTTTACACTGTGCCACACACTTTATTGTTTGCTTTCTATTTGCATCATCTACACCTTCACACTATTCTATATCTCATTCATACATCACGCTCTTTGTCATTCCCAACACCAGGGGTTGGCGAGCGAAGAGAGCAGGGGGCAGAGCCCCCTAGTACAGTATTATAAATAAGCTGTAAAATATATCCATGTATATTGAAGAAACAGTGTTTTAACTACATTGTATATTTATAAATGTGAACAGCATACTGAGTTTATAAATGCAAAGAGCCCTTTAAAAGGGAATGAACACAAATGGCCTTACATGCAAGAGAAACACGATATTTTATTCATGAGTTAATGTTTTACTTTGTTCCTCTTTAATCTGTTCAATTAAGTCCCATATAGTTAGTGATGCCTAAGAAGAAAACCACATAGAAAAGGTAAGGATCAAGCAGAACAGGAAATAAGGGTGTGGGGACAAAGTTCTAGGCATTATCTGAAATGGTTTCCCCTTAGCATTAGGGCTTTCAGGCATTTATTTGCATTTTTTTACATCACATGCATACTCAGAAACATCGTAAACCTACACCTGAGAAGCACAAAATGTTATGCCACTGACATTAGTTAAATGTGGAGTACTCAAAAATCAACAACATCAGGAAAAAAACATGGTCCAAATTTTTAGCATCAGGCAGGCCTACAGGCCAAAACCTGGCATAAGGTTGCACCATGGGGACACAGGCAGAATCATGAATGCCCTCTAGACATGGTGGCGTAGGAACAGCTGCTAGATTTTGTAGCTCAGGAAGATACTCTACATTCAGTATTTCAGAAACAACAGATGATCCTTGCAGTTCTGGAGCACACTGTGTTTTCAGCAGCTATGAGTTATCCCCAGCTTCCAAATAGATGGCACAAGGGAAGACACTTCTACAGCAGTCAACATAGTGGCAGGGACTTCTTGAGAACAAAGAGTAACTGAGCATGGCAGAAAGTTTAAAACGATTTGCTTTTCGTTTTTTAGCTTTTAAAAAATCTGACTGAGAATAAATGGAAACTTTCCTGAGATGCTTGTAAGATGAATCCCTTCGGCAAGTTGGCTAGAACGTTCCACCCTACACATGGTGGCCAGTTATGTCCTTAAGGGAAGCCATTCACTGTGTCCAGTGCTACAAAAGCAGTTCTTATACTGCTGGAGCACAGTTCTGTGGTCAGAGATAAAACTGACGCTTCAGGATACAGTGTCATCTGCACAAGAGACAGTATATGGCAAGGATGGATTCAAGGGAGAATATTTGGAGAATGCAGTACAGGAGCCCCTACAGATTAAAAATTTACCAGATAGGGATCAAAGAATGTAAATGTGATTTTTAAAGCCCATTTTAAAAGTTCTTCTCTTTTTCACAAATAATAAAGGTTTCTTGTAGATAAAAATTGAATTCAGGAGTAGGGCTTGGAAGACTTCTCTAGTTTATCCTCACAGGTGGTGCAGTGGTAGTGCTGCTGCTTTCCAGTAAGGAGACTGTGGAAGATTATGGGTTCGCTTCCTGGTTCCTCCCTGTGTGGATAGCGCTTTGAGTACTGAGAAAAGCGCTATATAAATGTAATGAATTATTTATTATTATTATTATTATTTATCTGTCTATTGTTTAGGTTTCAGACATTTAATAAAATGTCAAATTCAAAGATGACAAAAGGTTCGGATCCCCTCAAAACCAAACAGCTACCTTTGAGCAACAAGGTAAGAATTATAACTACTATTTCTACCTTGCATACAGTGTTAAACTCATTAGTAGTCATAAGATTATCTTCATGTTTTATTGACACTGCATAGGTATCTTTTTATTAATTCTTTGTTTATTCCAACATTAAAGTTAGCATAAGTCAGTATGTTTGTAACCAAACAAGTATATCGTTTCATCCCTGCTATTCATGAGTAACTTTATTGAGTAAAATTAGCCTGCACCTAAAAAATGTTTTAAACAGATTCACTGAACTATTCTCTACATTTTATGATCCCATCAAGTATTAATATCTTTCTTATTTAATGTTAACAAGGATTGTTTCCACATTTCTCACATGTTTTGGCATTTGAGCAAGCATCACCTGTATATGTTGCATGTTTAACTTGGGGGTGTAAGTTCCACAAGTTTAATTGCTATATTCAACTTGAGTTTTTTGTTGAACATGTGACCTGAGTGCACACAATGAGCTTTTAAAGACATTGTCATTGAACATTGTTTTTTCCATGTAAATGTTGTTTTTAAACCAAAGCATACCTAGAAATTATTCTAATACTGTAAGCCAAAGGAAGCGAACATATTCAATTCTGAAATAATTAAAAAAAAGACATGGCAGTGGCTAGAAAAATAATCAATATTTTTTTTTGTGGTTGATGAGCAAAAATGCTTTAAACATATTTACTGTATGTTTAATTCTGTTATATACAGAGGTACTGTGACCACTAGAGGCATGCTGGTGGTCTTTATTAACACTTAAGCTATAGTTTTAGCTGTCTCCATAATTAAAGAATGCCTCACAGGTGCTTTAATATCCCTAATTTTTATTTGGCGCATCTGCACGGCCATAGTTCGAACTTCCATGAAGAAGTGTAATGAACAATTTCTTTATATTCCTTCCTGTTCATGCTTGACAAGGATGACTGATCACTGCCAACACTCAATTTAGATTCTCACAAAATATCATCACATACAATGTACATTGTATGGTGGGACGAAACTCTATGGGCCACCTGTCCCAGAACAAAAAGTTGTAAACAGACAAAACCTGATCTTGAAAATGATTGTATGATACAGAAACTATGTATCATATGGGAGATCGAGAAAGCATACTATCAGATTCACTATTCAGAGAACAAACCTGTAGTAGCACTCTGTGGCTCACTTTCAAGTCTTAATACCTGGAAGGTGTCACAAACTCCACGGGCAGCCACCCGTATATTTGGTACTCTGGCTGCAAAGTCGAAAAATGAATACAGCACTGATGTGCACAAAATCGAGTCCAAAACAGAACTAAGGGAATAGGGAAATGGTGGAGGCTTTTAAAGGGGAAGACAAGAAGTGAGGTCAAAGGGGTCAGGCTCATGAGGGTCTTCAGCCATAGGCTCGAGTCTGGACGTGACATCACAGGGGCCGGAGCCAGCAAGGTCTTCTTCGATAGGCTCGGTCCCGGAAGTGACGTCAAGAGGACCAGGTAGAATCTCTCGTGAATGGTCTACAGGAAAGAGAGAAAAAGAGTCAGTGCACTCTGCCATATCCCGGTATGACTTGGAATTGCCCTTACTCAAGCCCTTTAGCTGCCTCCCATGCGCACGTGTGTGACAAAGGCTTACTTGCCCACTATCAATAATACCATTTCATAAGTACCAAATAACTCCCTTTCTTTCTGCCTCATAGAAACTCTAGCTGCACTACTGCCCTGCCACTCAGTTCTTTGCACCAACTCACCTCTCAATTTTAAATTCCATGACCAACGTGGATTGTATATTTAACAGTTTATAAACACCACCCCAGGGTTACTTCCAAAGCAATTCCTAGAACCAGTTTAGGGGTCAGTTAATGTCTTTGTGATGTCTGTAGGCCATTTTCTCTGTGCTCTGTTTCATCGCCACATTTATTTGTGTATTACTGATCCCCAGTGCACAGTTAAAGGGCCAAGGGGTACCTGTTGGCACAAGTACTATTTGCTCCATGAAACCTGCAGTAGGATTTTTATATGTTACTTACCACATGTACTTTACAGTGATGGCTGAAAAAAAATTAAACCTCATGTTTTCATGCAGAATAAGAGAAAAAGTTTATGGTATAGTCGAAGCCCATAGTAATCAGTTTTGTACAACAGTAAATGTGTGAAGAACACCCATGGAGAAGAGAAAATAAAATGTCAGTTACTCATGTTGCATAATCCAAATGCCACTTATCCAGTCAAATGAACGAAACATGCAAAGTAAACACAGTTTGGCTGAAATAGTGTTAAATAGTTTCTTCCAGAATAATGAGCAGAACTTATAAACCAAAAACTAAAGCCTCATGGGATTGGCTTTTTGAAATGAAGATCCTCCTCTCCCTCTTATTTGTTGGTCAAAAGCCATGTCTTTTCAATTCAAAAAGTGACTCCTATGAGACTTTAGTTTCCTGTTTATGATGTGCACTGTTTTATGGTGCTGTCAGGCAGTTGCAGCGCACTGGCATTTTTCAGTCCCACATATTGTTCAGATTGCCCATTTAAAAAAAAAAAATGAAATTTTGGAATATTTGTGTGCTTCAATATGTTTATCTAGTTTTTTGCAATTTTTATCATCTGTGTTAGATTTTACTTGTTTGATTTCTCTTGTTTTTATTTAAAGTGTTCATGTGTGCATAGATGATTTTTTTCATTTCTTTTCAAGAATCTTTACAAACGCAGTCTATTTTCAGAATCAAAGAAATAAGTGACTTTGTTCCTAATCACCATTTGTCTGATCTGAAAGTGAATGGAAGATATTGTTGTTTCTATGCATTTGAATGTTTTAAGCTGTAGCCTCCATTACAGCTACATAACTAATCTGTAAATGCATGTTATACAGGTAAATGGCACCTTGTACTGCCATTATGAACAAAAAGTGCGCCCCTATATTGATCTTATTGACTCTCTGAGATCACTGGGTGTGGACCAGGATCTGCCTCTACCATCTATTGCTGTGATAGGAGACCAAAGTTCTGGAAAAAGTTCAGTTCTTGAGGCCCTATCTGGTGTGTCGTTACCTCGAGGATCTGGTAAGAGAACAGTTCTTTTACTATGTAAACATTACTTAGCAGATGATCTTTCAGTTTGGGACCAATTTAGCAGCAAACATGTGCTATTAAACTACATTCAAATGAACAGCAGAACGAAAAAAAAAATAAAATCTACTCACGGCACACTAAAGTTTATGGCTTATATTAAAAAGGTATAGTAGATGCATACTTGACTCTCGAAACAAGGTTGAGGGTTCAGCACTCAACCATAACACAGACACTGAGCAAGTTACTTAACCTGTTTGTGCTCCATCTATAAAAACTGTGGTACCAAGTTCATGCATTTGTAAGGTGCCTCAGGATGTATTATAAGCTGTTTTAGAACAAATCTAAAATACAAGGGATGTTCAAAAAGTTTCCACATTTTCTATACTCTATTTATTAAGAATTTCAAAAACAAATTACATCACCTTTCTACATAGTCATCTTCGTTTGCGATGCAATTTTCCCAGCGTCATAGCAAGTTTTTAATGCCTATTTACTACTCCTCCTGCCTTCACTGTTTCCAATGAAAATATAAAAGTACAAAAACTTTTTGAACGTTCCTCATATTATAGAGATCAGAAACAACTTTTCTAAATAAACCAGGCAGGAATCATGCAGAGATAAATTTAACAGCCACAAATGATTCCCACACCAACATCCATTGCTTTGGATCACATTTCTAATCCTGCTTTCAGCATCATAGTTGCTCTTTTCATTATTCTTTTATGAACATATAGTATAATTTTACTATGATAAAAATTACAATAACTGCAATTATTATCTATGTAATATGGGAGGGAGTCTTAGAAACAGAACCTCAGTAGTATGAATTGTAAGAACATCTAATGCCCACTATAAATAAATTCAGCCACGGACACACAAAAAGGTTTGGGGCAGCCACCCATATATCATACATGCTGCAAAGGTTTAAATCAGCACTGAAGTGCACAGTTCGTGTTCTCAAGTTGAACTGATTTTTTAAGACAAAATGGCGTTTTTACAGACCAGGTCCCGGAAGTGATGTCATCTTGGATGCCGGGACTGGAAGTGATGTTTCAAGATGGTGCCAGAACCGGAACTGATGTCTTTCAGGCACTGGAACCGTGACTTATTTAAACAGAAATCAGGCATGTTTTCCGATATTTGTGTCTGCAGAGAGAACAGAGAAAGGTTCAGCATACCCCACCACCCCCTGGCCTGGCATGGAATTACCTTCTTTCGGTCCACTCAGCTTCCTCCTATTTGCACCTGTGTGACACCAATTAAAAACTTAGAATGACAAAGTAGCCATGTACAGTAACTAAATTGTCAGATATTCATTTTTTGCATTAAAATGACATTGCTAAAGAATAGGCATATTTTGAAATGAACTGCATCTGTCTCTGTTTTTATATATGACTAGGGGGGCCAAGCCCTCTGGCACCTTTGGCACTCAACCCCAAGTTGCAGCCAGTTGCGGCCATTAGTAAAATCTGTAAATGTACAAAAGAAAAATTATTATTTAGTGGAGTCAAAATCATGAAATTCTATAAATATGTAAATGAAAAATTAATTATTATTTAACGGAGTAAAAATCATGAAATTAGATAAAATATTTACTCTCTTACCGATTGCAGTATTCCCGTTTAAACTGACGTCCACTGTGCTTGATGAGTATTTATAAGAGACTAAATAAACGATCCATTCGTTTTAACTGACATTCTTATAGATAAAATTAAAAAAAAAAAAAATAACTAATTTGAATAACAGGAAAAATCACATGAAAACCTTCAGCTAGCTAAATCACCCAAGTACAAATATTGGTGTTATGAATAGATTTTTTTTTTAATAGTGTGTTCCTGTGACAGAAAGTTTACTCAATCAAAAAGAATGTAATTTATTGAATTAAATTATTAAAATAAATTATTGAAATAATAATGATTTGTTGAAATTAAAAACCAAGACTTTCTTGATATTTTAGTTTATAATTTAAAAACGGAATAAGAATCTGAAATCTAACAACATCGCATTAAAGTTTGATAAATTCTGAAAAGAATGATACCAAACATATATATGTAGGTTTTAAAATAAGCCCGATTTAAAGCGTGACAAAAAACGCCACATACAAACATCTCATTAAATCATTGCACAAAATCATTGCACTTTTAGATTTAGGATTTTATATATAGAGAATATATTTATTCACAGATGTTAAGATCAAAATTAATCTCCTCACTTTATTTCCACTGTTGTAGAATAGACTTAGTAATGCCCATTCCTAAATTGTTATAATTCTTAAAACTGAATATATCCTACACCAGCAGCATGCTTTCTAATTAATATTGTAGTTACGAAGAACGTTTGAACATTTTGTATACTGTGTTTTAACACACTGGAGTATTTGCCTTGAAAATCTAAAAAAATATTTCAATTTCAGGAATTGTCACACGATGTCCACTTGAATTGAAAATGAAGAAGATAAGAGCTGGAGAACCATGGAAAGGGAAACTTAAATACAGAGACAATGAAATGGATCTAAATGAACCTCATAGTGTAGAGCAAGAAATTGTAAAAGGCAAGCAAATTAAATATGACAATCTTTGTAAGTGGGAACCAGGGATTTTATTTTTTCTTTCTTTGAAAAATGTAATCTTAAGTGCTGAAACTAAAATTAGGGTGTCTAGTAAAGTAGAGCAGTCATAAAGGTTATTGAGATTATCAACCGCAGTGGTAACTCTATGATATTTACAGTATATCTAGAAAATTAAATTTCTACTGTGAAATTTAGATGCTTTTAAAAACCCTAAACATAATTCTTCTCATTCCATTCTATAGCACAGGACATGGCATAAACTAACACCACCCTCACAGAATACAGTTACTGTTTAATAATGAAATTAGCAAATCACAACAAAACTTGTGATTAACTAGCCTTTTATGAACTTCCTCTGTTGTGCAGATTTTTCAGTAGGTGAGGGTGCAACTTGCCTGTTATTCCGTCAAACACAGCACATTTTCGTCTGTTCTGTACACTTCACGTTATTAGGGCCTTTCCTTCCTCAGACAAGAAGTCATCCACATTTAAGTTGATTGATTTTGCATTAGGAATAACCAAAGCCCAGTTTCCTCTAGTAACTCGTTTACATTCCTACAGTTGGATTAACTGGCAACTCTAAATTGACTGTTATGCTTAAGGTTAGAATGTCCTACTATGTACTGCTGTTAGCTTGTGGTCACTGCTGTTAAGATCACTCCACGTACAGTATATATGTTAGCTACTGCTGAATAATGCAGGTTTGGGAAAAGGAAGGGTGTATTTATATTGTCAAAACACACAGTTTTTCAAACCTAAAGTCATGTTGAATTTAAAATATATTATTGTTCTTTCAGCTCAGAATATTATGGCTGGTACTGGATCAAGTATTAGTTCCGAACTAATAAGCTTAAAAATTGAATCCAGTGAAGTACCTGATCTTACCCTCATTGACCTTCCAGGAATTGCAAGAGTGGCTGTTGGCAACCAACCCAAAGACATTGGTGAACGGGTAACATTTAACCGAGGAATTTTGCTAATGCGATGTAGTGCTTAGTAATGTTGTTAGAGTCCAGGGTTCAGATATTGTGTCCAATTGCTGTCTGTGTGGAGTCTTCATATTCTACACATGTCTATGTGGGTTTTTTCTAGGCTCTTTGGTTTTCCTCCCATATCCCAGAGATGAACTGGCAATCTTAAATTAGTCTGCATGATTCATTAGAACCTCAGAAGAATCCAGACGAGAACAGGCCATTCAGCTCAACAAAGCTCGCCAGTCCTATCCACGTAATTCTTCTAAAAAACATCAAGTCTAGTTTTGAAAGTCCCTAATACACATATGTGAGTGGACTTTGTTTTGGGTTGGGTCCGGCTTTGTGATTAGTGCAGATGGGAAAACTTCTATCCATCAATAACCTTGAACTGGATTAAACAGGTCCATCTTGGGGCCCACTCACACACAGCTACAATCCTACCAGGGTTAACATGGAATCACCAGTTCACGTAACTTGAACTTTTTTGACGATATGGGAGGAAATATAGGGTGGTCCAGATCTAATTATGCAACTTTTAATGCAATGCAGGAAAACAATGCAAGACAGCAGAATTGTTCGAAATATCTTGTAATAAACGAATGCAGGGCAGGTGCTGCCATCTATCTGCAACAAAAAGAATTTTTTGTGAATTCTCTATGTAATAAACTTAATACATTATAGCGTAATGAAGTATATTCATAGATGTTGTCGCTAAAAGTACTCGCAAATTCCACTCAGACAAGAACTAAGCACAGGATTTAAACTCGGGATGCTTAGAATAAGCTCTTAATGCACCGAGGAAGCAATTATCTCTGCATTTCTTTTTCTTCTCCATTCATCTCTACTGGCCTATTAAACTCATCAATTTAGGTATGTTTACAAGCTTTACGTTTTACCCCGTTGGCCATGCTCTCTCTCTCAGGGGTGAGGGTTGACTTGTTTTTCAATCCTATTTTTTGTAAAAATTGATCGATTTGTATGAATGATTACAATAAAATTAATAAAACTAAATAAATAAATAAATAAACTCGGGATGCTGCATCACTGAAGTAGCCACGCTAACTGCTATGCTACAATGCTGGGAGTCAAGTAGATGAAAATAAAAGTTTATTAATTCAGCAGGATTTACATGCTTATTACATTTCCAAGCAACAATGTAAGTTTTGTACTTGTGTCAGAAAATAAAAATCTAAATTAAATATTGATTTTACATATTTTCTTTCAGATTAAAGGTTTAATCCAGACATTCATAAAAAAACAAGAGACAATTAATCTGGTTGTTGTGCCCAGTAATGTTGATATAGCAACTACAGAGGCTTTAAAAATGGCGAAGGAATTTGATCCTACGGGACAACGGACACTGGGTAAAACATTGTATTTAGACCACTATATTTTTAATTAGTTGGAGAAATCTTTTTTGTTATACTCTTTCTGTTTTATTATTTCACTAGTTTATCAGTATTATTTACTGTTTTTTTTTAATTTTGATATTGTCACCACAGTGGATACTAAGCAAAATGATGCCACAGATAGTTGGTTTTATTATGAAAAAGAAACCAGGTTAGAAAAGACTGAAACTCAAAATCTTAATGTGTACTCTAGTTTATAAGTAATAAAAAGGTTCAGATAAGTAAGCAGTATCTTGGCTATTTAAGGCTTTATATGTAAGAAGGATTTTTTTTAAAATCGGCTCTAAGCTAAACTTAAATGCAGCAGCATTTTGAATTAACTGAAAGATGCTTAAAGTGTGATTTGACCAGCCAATGAATAATGCATTGCATTAATCAATATTACTAGAAATAAGTGCATGACTTCATTTTTCAGTATCCTTCATTTAGAAAATATTTTAATTGTCCAACATTTTTAAAATGGTAAAAAATATGTTTTGGATAGTTTTGTAATATGTGTTTTAAAAGACATACTAGTGTCAAAAATAATGCCTAAGTTGTGGGTGAATTCGGTAAAACTAACTGTTGTGTCTCAGGTTAAGTAACTTCATGCAGGGCAGAACTCACAACCAAAAATTAATGTCAGTCTGGAGACAAATCCAATTGACAACTGCTTTATATCAAACATGATCTTCAATATATATAAGAGCAGTTTGATGCCATCTAATTAACCCTGGATAGATGTGGCACCCAACCCCCAGTTGCGGCCAGTCTGCCGCTCGTGTTGTGAAGAGGGGGGATGAACGCACCCCACGGAGATGCAGTCGCTCCTCCGAAACCCCCTTTTAAACGGTGATACAATGGGAAACAAATAGTTTTTTTTATCTCCTCTTTGCTCGATCAACTGCTGGATTGCTGCTGCTGCCATGCCGCATGATCTGCATCTCGCACGGCGCTTCAAACATTTAAAAGCCTGTACAGCAGCTGTCCTACTCCTTGTCTTTTATTTCCTGCCCCAGGTGTGGTTAAATCTCTTGGCACAAAGTCTCGTCTCGCGGGACGTGAGTTCTTGATATTTTTTAGTTTATAATTTAAAAACGGAATAAGAATCTGAAAATCTAACAACATCACATTAAAGTTTGATAAATTCTGAAAAGAATGATACCAAACATATATATGTACAGTGCATCCAGAAAGTATTCACAGCACATCACTTTTTCCACATTTTGTTATGTTACAGCCTTATTCCAAAATGGATTAAATTCATTTTTTTCCTCAGAATTCTACACACAACACCCCATAATGACAACATGAAAAAAGTTTACTTGAGGTTTTTGCAAATTTATTAAAAATAAAAAAACTGAGAAATCACATGTACATAAGTATTCACAGCCTTTGCTCAATACTTTGTCGATGCACCTTTGGCAGCAATTACAGCCACAAGCTTGGCACATCTATCCTTGGCCAGTTTCGCCCATTCCTCTTTGCAGCACCTTTCAAGCTCCATCAGGTTGGATGGGAAGCGTCGGTGCACAGCCATTTTAAGATCTCTCCAGAGATATTCAATCGGATTCAAGTCTGGGCTCTGGCTGGGTCACTCAAGGACATTCACAGAGTTGTCCTGAAGCCACTCCTTTGATATCTTGGCTGTGTGCTTAGGGTCGTTGTCCTGCTGAAAGATGAACTGTCGCCCCAGTCTGAGGTCAAGAGCGCTCTGGAGCAGGTTTTCATCCAGGATGTCTCTGTACATTGCTGCAGTCATCTTTCCCTTTATCCTGACTAGTCTCCCAGTCTCTGCCGCTGAAAAACATCCTCACAGCATGATGCTGCCACCACCATGCTTCACTGTAGGGATGATATTGGCCTGGTGATGAGTGGTGCCTGGTTTCCTCCAAACGTGACACCTGGCATTCACACCAAAGAGTTCAATCTTTGTCTTATCAGACCAGAGAATTTTCTCTCTCATGGTCTGAGAGTCCTTCAGGTGCCTTTTGGCAAACTCCAGGCGGACTGCCATGTGCCTTTTACTAAGGAGTGGCTTCCGTCTGGCCACTCTACCATACATGCCTGATTGATGGATTGCTGCAGAGATGGGTGTCCTTCTGGAAGGTTCTCCTCTCTCCATAGAGGACCTCTGGAGCTCTGACAGAGTGACCATCGGGTTCTTGGTCACCTCCCTGACTAAGGCCCTTCTCCCCCAATCGCTCAGTTTAGATTGCCGGCCAGCTCTAGGAAGAGTCCTGGTGGTTTTGAACTTCTTCCACTTACAGATGATGGAGGCCATTTTGCTCATTGGGACCTTCAAAGCAGCAGAAATTTTTTTGTAACCTACCCCAGATTTATGCCTCGAGACAATCCTGTTTCGGAGGTCTACAGACAATTCCTTTTGACTTCATGCTTGGTTTGTGCTCTGACATGAACTGTCAGCTGTGGGACCTTATATAGACAGGTGTGTGGCTTTCAAAATCATGTCCAACCAACTGAATTTACCACAGGTGGACTCCAATTAAGCTGCAGAAACATCTCAAGGATGATCAGAGGAAACAGGATGCACCTGAGCTCAATTTTGAGCTTCATGGCAAAGGCTGTGAATACTTATGTACATGTGCTTTCTCAATTTTTTTATTTTTAATAAATTTGCAAAAATCTCAAGTAAATTTTTTTCACATTGTCATTATGGGGTGTTGTGTGTAGAATTCTGAGAGAAAACAATTAATTTAATCCAATTTGGAATAAGGCTGTAACATATACTTCCTTAGAAGGCTGGCGTCCTTCAACATCTTCAATAAGATGCTGCAGATGTTCTATCAGACGGTTGTGGCGAGCGCCTTCTTCTACGCGGTGGTGTGCTGGGGAGGCAGCATAAAGAAGAAGGACGCCTCACGCCAGAATAAACTGGTGAGGAAGGCAGGCTCTATTGTAGGCATGGAGCTGGACAGTTTGACATCCGTGGCAGAGCGATGGGCGCTGAGCAGGCTCCTATCAATTATTGAGAATCCACTGCATCCACTAAACAGTGTCATCCCCAGACAGAGGAGCAGCTTCAGCGACAGACTGCTGTCACTGTCCTGCTCCACTGACAGACTGAGGAGATCGTTCCTCCCCCAAACTATGCGACTCTTCAATTCCACCCGGTGGGGGTAAACGTTAACATTATTCAAAGTTATTGTCTGTTTTTACCTACATTTTTATTACTCTTTAATTTAATATTGTTTTTTTTTTTGTATCAGTATGCTGTTGCTGGAGTATGTGAATTTCCCCTTGGGATTAATAAAGTATCTATCTATCTATCTATCTATCTATCTATCTATCTATCTATCTATCTATCTATCTATCTATCTATCTATCTATCTATCTATCTATCTATCTATCTATCTATCTATCTATCTATCTATCTATCTATCTAACAAAATGTGGAAAAAGTGATGCACTGTGAATACTGTAGGTTTTAAAATAAACCAGATTTAAAGTATGACAAAAAACGTGACATAAAAATGTCACATAAAATTGTTGCATAAAATTGTTGCACTTTTAGGCTTAGGATTCTATATAAATAGAGTAGATATGGTCTGGTGTACATATGGAATGAACAACCTTTTACTGCCAAAATGAAAGTCCATGTTGAAACAGGCAATAACATGAAAGAAGTCATATCTAAAACTAGTCTTTATACTAACTGAATTTAAAAAATGATATAATATTGTTATGGTCTGCATCATACATCTAATAAATACCACTTCTATTTTTTCTTGTATTCAGAAACAAGTAGTTCTCATCAATCCTCTTCTTTAACCCACTGATGCAATTAATTAAGAACAGCATCAGAAAAATGTCATTTGGTCTAAAAAAAAAGGTATAACTGGGCATCATCTACATACTAGTGAAAATTACAACTTCAATTGAAGTATGCTATTTCAGATGATGCAACACCCTCATATTTGTGATCTATTTAAGGGCAGTTTGTAAAGAAACCGCAGGCATACTGCTGTCAAGCACATGACTATGACAACTGTCTTATGTTCACTGATGTGAAGGTGTTCAGAGGAAATGGACTGAAGTCTGCACATTCTTTAAACCAGTTTCCCCTTCCTCTCTTAGAGTGGAGCAGAACACTCAGGAAGAAAGCAGGAGACACAAATCAAAGTTGAGAAACAGAGAAGAATTCATAACCAAAGATGTCTTTAACAATAATAATGCAAGGGTTTATTTCTTTTTGATTTAGACACACATGGACAGCAAGGAAACATACAATATTGACTTTTATACCTTTGCAGTAGTGATGACAAGCATCACACGCTCTTGATTGTTTTGCCAAGCAACAAACTGGCAACCCTTCCTCACAAACGGCAAAAAAAAAAACGGTGCTACAGGGAGACATATTTAAAAAATAAAATCTTTAAAAAGGTCCCAAATCAAAAAAAAAAAAAAAAAAACACAACACGGCCAGTTAAATTCATCCATCCATTATCCAATCCACTATATCCTAACTACAGGGTCACAGGGGTCTGCTGGAGCCAATCCCAGCCAACACAGGGCGCAAGGCAGGAACAAACCCCAGGCAGGGTACCAGCCCACCACAGCCAGTTAAATCCTTGACCTCTAAAATTCCCCCAAATTACTGTATATTTCGAGGTCAAGAAAAAAAATAAAAAATTTAAAACAAATTCCACAACAATATACCTAAATCTTTATACATGAGGCTTACGAAGTGCATACAAAAGTTAAATTATCTGCCCAATTGCAGTTTTTATGAAGTAGTCGTCATATTTCTATTAAATAAAATAAAAAAATCTACAGAAGTAATATTGGGTTTCTTGTGTGAAATGTAAAATTACATAAAATCAGGCTTTCTTATTGATATCAGTAATATAATTAAATTTAGGAAATAGTCACTGCAACTGACTTAAAAGGGACTTAAAGCAGCATCTCTGCTGTCCAGTTGGCCAAGTAAGGCTGAAAAACCACAGACAGCCATGGCAAGCCAAATTAGTTAAATCCAGAGATGCTGGCAAATCCAAGGATAACAGATCAAAATTCCAGAAAGTGTAGCAGCGTAAGGTCAAGGGCCCTCTCACTGTCGCAATAAACTTAAAAAATGGTAAACGCTGTAAACAGAAAACAATTATTTTTATAATGTAAATAATAATTATCACATTGAAGATCAATACATATTAATACTGACATATTGTTTTTAAAAGGCATCTTGACCAAACCAGATTTGATTGACAAGGGAAATGAAGAAAATATAGTGGATATCGTTCGCAATCTTGTTATTGAGCTGAAGAAGGGATACATGATTGTGAAGTGTCGCGGACAACAAGATATTAAAAAAAAACTTTCCCTGGAAGAGGCAATCCAAAATGAAAGAGTCTTTTTTGAACAGCATTCATATTTTAGGTATTCCATTATTTTGCAGATACTGATTTTTTCATTCCATTAGCACCCAAACATGAGATGGTTAAGTAGTTTACTTTGTTATATGGTGATTTGATAATTGCTTAACTGCTTTATAATGTAAAACTCTTAGTATTTCGTGTCTGTTTAAAGAAGTTAAACCCTTAATTACATTTCTTTTGTGTATCTTATATGTATAAGCAGATTGACATTGCATTTCATTGTCTACTTTACATTTACTCAGCCATAGACTAAACTGTCTTACAAGAAATTACCGTTTTAGCTATAACTTAACTGTGACAAGGTCCTCATAACAAAGCAAATGTACAGAGCAAGATGTGCAAGACACAATATGCATTGTATTTAAGCCAGCCGATATTATCTCACTGTGTGTAGCATTCGCTAAAAATATTTAATAATCAATCTTTGTCTGAGTACCACTATTCAGTTAATGATTAAATCAGTTAATGTAATAATTAGCTAAATTTGTTTTCCTTTACTTGCTTTAGCCCTCTTCTTGATGATATGAAAGCGACAATTCCACTTTTGGCTGAAAAATTAACAAATGAGTTGGTGGAACACATTTCTGTAAGTGCACCGTTATGCCTTCATGTGTGTCTGACTGATATCTTGAAGCATTCAATGCAGTGGTACTCACTTTGTGTGACTATTTAATTGATCATACTTCTGTTTTTATCATTAGCCACTTACTCCTTAACTTTCATTATAAGGAGCAGTAAGTATGTGTGCTAATGAACAATATCTAAATTGATAACAATATTTATTACAATCATACAGTATTTAAGGAAAGAATTTAAATATCATTATAGCTGATGTCAGCATTTCCTATTATACCTAGAAGGTCTTCTGGTGTAATTAAACATACTTTTTATTGATATTGTTCAATCAGTGTAGCTATGTAAAATTTAAATATTTTTGTGTAGCTATTTAAAAAAGGTAAAAATCAGTAATATGTGGTTTAATATGATATGGCAAAATTATTGCTTCTTTTTAATAATGCTTATTTTGTGCATTTTTGTCTATAATGTGTTAGCTGACCTTGATATTTGCATTATGTACCCTGTTTGTTGGAAAGATTCTGTTTTTTTTTCCTGCTACTTTGTGATATTCATAACACATGCATGATTATGGTATTTAAAAATTTTCACATGCATAGAAATAATCTACGTTAATGTGACTATTATGCCTACTATAGGAATATTTTGGAGTAATGTGTAAATATGATGCTTACGTATACGATACTAAAGCAGCCAGCAGGCTGATCTCCTTATAGAATGGGTGGGACTAGCTAACTGGATGGACAGCAGTCTTTCCAGGGCCCCCAGTTTCTACCCTGCTTTCTAGAAAAATCTTTTCAGGGGTTGAGTCACACTGCAGTGTCACTGCTGGTGATTGAAACAGAAACGCAACAGGTAGAGAAAGACTCAGAAAAATGAGATTGAGAGGACTAAGAGTTCTTGAGCAAGAAAAAATGGATCTGCAATGTGAGAAGAGCTGTGACTTGTCTGGTTTGTGTTTGTTATTTTTGAGGTGTTCCCCATGGCCTTAGCAGCCTGGAATTTTACTTAGGTGCTTTAGGGTTATCCGCTTTTGGCAAAGTAATAATATGTCCATTGACTGAAGGTTCAAAAATGGAACAGCCCTGTACCTTTGTGTTTTGGCACCACCATCTCACTTGTAACAGTACGATAACCTGGAAAATGGATCAAGTTTAAAAATTTTACTCCATGTTATATATATTATGATATAGATGTTTTTCATCTGTATCATATAACATGTAATACGGAGTACCTTTGTGGACCAGCTTGGCCTTTAACATAATGTTCAAAAGAATTTAAAAGTACAAAAAATGTACACATCTGGGATGATATGACAGTAACTAGATAAAACCACAAAATAAAATTTTAATACCTCCTCTGGGTTTCATCGTGTAGTGAGTGTGGCAACACGCTATCAGCGCATACTCCCAACCTGTCTCTGTCTGGACCTAACTAACCTTGAAATACAGTAAGTCAGCCATATCTAACCTAATAGTAACTTGTTCACTTGCCAGCCACAAAAGCTGCAACCAGCCAAACCTTTCTTTTCACCAGTCATCCCCTCTGTCAAACACTTGAAACAACTGGACCTTACTAATAAGAAAATCCCCTGCTCAACTTGTAACTTGTCTTTAAATAGCAGCAGGGTCAGAACAAGGTGGGTTTGGGAAATGTAATTAAAGTAATTAAAAGAATAAAATACAAGATGCAACAACATAGAAGGTGCATTATTTTATTTAGCAATAGAAAAAGACAAGAACATGCCCCCTTGCCATATACCATATTATATTAGACATGCCTGGCTGTTGACATAATAATTGGGATTACACACTATAAGGACATCTGGAGCTGGAGTCAAAAGTTATAGGAGGATGGAGTTCCAGAGGACATTCCTGACACCTGAAGGCCATCCTTTAAGTGATTCCAGGAATTGGTTTAAAGTTGGTTCTGGTTAACCATTAAGTCCCAGAGAATTTGAATTCAGGAAGAAGGTTATTGGCTTGAGGTCAACTGATGAGTGAATTAGAGGCCAACAGCAGTGAAAAGGATACAGGAGGTTGGCTCATGGAAAGTTCACTGGTGGGTGTGCTCTAGGCAGGCCACACATTAATTAGGGAAACATTCTATGCATTCTATTGGTTAGCAAGTTGTGCACTTGTTTGTTTTGTTTGGCCTTGTCTTGGTTGAAGGACCACCAAGAGTGAACCCAACTGGTCACAGTAATCATGGAAAAACCTGAAATTGAATCATTAGCCTTGTTTTGGTTACTGTTTTAGTGGCCCAAGGTTTACTTAGCAGAAATGTTTGTAGGTTTTTAGCAGTGGGGAGTATTAGTGCTCCCTTGAACCCTCAGGTACCACTCCAAACACCAGGTAAAAGTACAATTATTATTTATTGTGTAATAATAACGTGCACTAAGCACCCTCCACTCCACACTACTCATATAATCAATTAACACTATTCTTTACAATCACAATACCAATCCTCCTCTCCCAGACACTTCGCCACCCTACCTCCCATCTCAGCACAGTGTCTGGGCTTTCCCAGAGTCCTTTTATACCCCCTGACCCGGAGGTGTTCCTGCCCAACAGTCCACAAGTCCTTATTACTTCCGGGTCAGGGTAAAAGTCATTTTCTTCAACCTGGAAGTACGTCATTTCTCCTGTTCACATGACCAGGACGTACTTCCTAGTGATGGGAACTCCGGCTCTTTTCAAAGCTTCGGCTCTTTTGGATCGGCTCCCTTTAAACAGCCGGCTCTTACGGCTCCCGAATGGCTCTTCGTTTAGTATCACTTGGATGCTTATATTTTAGCCTAATTAAGCAATTATGAATGGTTTGTGTATAGCCTAAGCAATTTCTTATTCATTGTTTTCAGACATTACGTATTTTATGCATTTTTTCATTACAATAAATACACAGTTACTATTGTTTAACATTTTAATAAAAGCTTTAAATGAACAGCTTAACACAAAACCACAGCAAACAAATTAAATAAAGGCCAAACTCAACAACAACAACACAACACTATGACTCTTTGAATAAAAGTTTTTAGGCCAGGTTGGCATTCAGAAATGCCAGATGCCTCAGCTTAGATGGGCTGATACGATTTCTCCTCTCCGTGATTATTTGTCCTGTTTTTGAGAAGACTCTTTCTGAGGGGACCGATGTAGCGACAATGCAAAGTCTTCCTACCATTACCTTAACCAGGCGTGGGTAGACTGCAGCCTTGGCCTCCCACCAGCTCAGTGGGTCTTCAGCTCTTTGGATGAGGGGCTCCTCAAGATAGGACTTCAACTCCAGCATAGCATCAGCTGTGGGATTTCTCCTTGCAGTGTCTCCTGTTGCTCTTTCATCAAAGAGCCTCCACACAGCAGAAGCTTGTGGTTCCTGTGAACATGCCCCTGCTCCAATTTCTTCCTCTTGGCCCTCTGATGGAGGAGCAGACAGGCTTCTGGGGTTGCATCTTGCTGCTGCTGAACTTATTCTTTGAAATGCCTCATCCACAGCTCTGTTGTCATTAAATGCTACCTTTTTTCCAGAGCAGTGGTTTCTGAAAGCATAGTGTTGTACTCCATCCTCAGATATATAGTTATGGAATTATTGTTTGGGACAAAGTTTTTCTGCTAGGGAGAACATACATGGGGTTTAAGGCCTGTACAAAAGTTGTAAATCTTCTGTCCTCCACAATGGAAAATGGTTGAAAGTCGCTAGCTATCATTTTAGCCAGCTCCTCATCGACACTTATTTGTTTGTTTGGCGTCATTTGTTTTGGAATAAATGTGCTTATTTTGGTTTGAACTGAAGACCGTGTTATAACTGCAGTTTTCGGTAAGACAGTGGATGCTGCAGCAGAAGTACTTGGCTCTTTTCCAGGGTCAGTGGATGGCAGGAGAGAGGGCACGCTCTCCTCCAGTTGCACGGATGGGTGGGTGGTTCTTATATGTCTGTGTAGGTTTGTTGTTGACCCTGCTCTAACGGATATTTTCATATTACAAATTCTGCACTTAGCTTTGCAGTTTCCAATATCACTGAAATGCAGCCAGATGCTGCTTCTTTTTCGGCTTTCACTCATTTCTTCACTCTTCTTTTTTTCTTCACAATGCGCTTACATTTAAATCTGGTTCCTCGTCTGTCGCAGCGACAGTGTCGCTCGGTGTACCTGGCCTGTACCAACACTCGCTGTCTTCGGAGCGTCTGCCCCCCTTCCTTCTTTCACATAATGGTACGATCCTAGTCCTATGTGTTGTTCATGAACAAGCCGGCATTATGAGCCAATGTTCTGTGTGCCCATATAAATAAAGTCCCGCCCCTGCCGAATGGATTTTCAGCAGAACTGAGCAGGAGCCGCTGAAGCTTCGGCTCTGCTCGATGGGCATCGGCTCCTCTCGTTCGCTTCAAAGCATCGGCTCTTAGAGCCGGCTCGTTCGCGAACGACACATCACTAGTACTTCCAGGTTATAGGGCACAAAAGAGTCATTGAACCTCCCTGCAGTGTCCTCTGGTGGGCCCCATGGTGTCCAGCAGGGTTAGGAATAAAAACTCCACTGTCCATAATTCCCTGCTGGTCTTTGGGGCACTCCCATGCTACAGGGAGGGCTCCATCTAGCTGCCTGGGGGTGCTGGCCGGGATAAACAGCCGGCCATCTCCCACAGTGTGAAAGAATGTTTCCTAAAATGGATGCTACTTGAAAAGCCAGCTGCCTCTCTATGACCCTCTAATGAAGAAAATTAATTTAGAAAACAAACTAATAGATATGTCATGGGTTGGGTTCCTTTCTAGATAATGGTCTTTTCTTCAAATATTGGAGGGATAAGCTGCAGTTTCTTATATCCTTAAAAAGGACAGCTTCATAAAATGGATTACTAGATGGGATTGAAAATTTTAAAATCCATCAAAAATCCCTTTCCATGTACTTTTTAAAAGTACAGTAGTTGAATAAAAAGAATATTTTACAGTCCACAATAACATATCATGGAGTGATGCTTAGAGAAATAAATGCATGGATGAGCACAATCAGGCCCAGGCTCAAAACATACAAATCAGAGCAATAACTAACACTGCTTTCAGATTTTAACCAAAATAATAACTTAGAGTACATTCTATATTTGTTTTAATATGCATTTTAATTGAAATATTTTTTTCAAGGAATCACTTCCTAGTCTTCAAAAACAAATTGAAGTTAAACTTCAAGAGACAAATACAGAACTGAAAAAGTATGGCAAGCCAGTTCCAGAGGAAGACGAAGAGAAGCTCACTTTCCTAGTTGAAGTAAGTAGATTTTTTAAATGCAGAACTGTTTTATGTAATTTTTATTAAAGTGATTTATAAAGTATTTTTATAATGAATTTGATTGTATGCATTTTTCCACTTTGTCAAATTAAGGTTAAAATAGATGTGTAATGCCATGGAAGGCTTTAAGTTTCCCAGGTTTTCGACAAAGAGAAGGCAGAGATCAGTCATTTCAAAATCTATTAATTTAGAACAAACATCACTGATAACAAAGTGCAGAATCAAAAATGCAAGCAGATGGAACTCTTGTAGGGCACTGTTATATTTTCTAAATGAATTTTGTACTTTCTCAAATTTAAATTTACTTGTTAGACAAATATTCTTATTTTATACTGTATATTATGTAGGTGGTGATTTAATTATCTGAATATCTAAGTGACATGTAAATCTCTCATACTCTTTAACCTGTTATTTAGCACAAGCCCACTATTCGCTTGTATAAAACTCTTGTTTACCAACCTATGTCACAGCATGAGTATCACGTTTTTGAACCGCCTTTTATTGTATGTCACATCTTCAAAAGCATTACAGTTGCTTATTGTATTAATATAAATTCTAAAAACGCTTTACCAAATGTTCAGTGTAGATCTGTGTCACCCAAACATGATCCTGTATTTATAATAACAGTCAGGCTTCCCCCTGACCTCCACACAGATAATGGATTTGCCCACTGCTAGAGGCACCATGGTCCAGCTTCCTTGCAGATGTTAATAATTTTTACTCATGTTTAATTTTTGCTCACTCTGCTACAATTTAGTAGCAGTGATCAGTCCTGGTTTCTCTTGAAAGTTTTTCAAACTTGTAATGTCTATAGTACTAGGGTGTTGTACCGTGTTAGCCATTATGAATGTAGAGAAAAGCCAAGCAAAATGACACCTTTTATGAGTTGCCTCGAAAGCTTGAATATTGTAATCTTTTAAGTTAGCCAATAAAAGGTATCATTTTGCTTGGTTTTTCTAAACTTGTAATGTCTATTTCTAACATAAGTTTCTTGCTAATTTTCTAGCTAAGAATTAACTTTGCTGTTTATTTCTCTTGCAGATACATAAAAAAACAGATTTGCTAAAATTTTATAATGTTAATATTTGTTTTAGATAAAACAGACAACTGACTACATTATTTTTAAATAAAATTAATACAACATTAGAACACTCTAGATGAGAACAGGCCTTTCAGCCCAACAAAGCTCGCCAGTCCTATCCACTTATTTCTTCCAAAAAAACATCAAGTCGAGTTTTGAAAATCCCTAAAGTCTTACTGTCTACCACACTACTTGGTAGCTTATTCAAAGTGTTTATCGTGTGCGAAATTTACCCTTAACAAGTTTCCAACTGTGCTCTTGATGAACTCATTTTAAAATAACAGTCTTGATCCACTGTACTAATTCCCTTCATAATTTTAAACACTTTTTAAACACAATGATGTCACCTCTTAATCTTCTTTTGCTTAAACTGTATAGGCTCAGCTCTTTTAATCTTTCCTCATAATTCAACCCCTGTAGCACTGGAATCAGCCTAGTCGCTCTTCTCTGGACCTTTTCTAGTGCTGCTATGTCGTTTTTGTAGTCTGGAGACCAAAACTGCACACAGTACTCAAGATGAGGCCTCACCAGTGCATTATAAAGGTTGAGCATAACCTCCTTGGACTTGTACTCCACACATTGTGCTATATAACCTTCTGATGCCTTCTTAATGGCTTCTGAACACTGTCGGGAAGTCAATAGCTTAGAGTCCAATATAACTCCTAAATCCTTCTCATAAGGTGTACTCTCGATTTTCTGACTGCCCATTGTGTATTCAAACATAACATTTTTACTTCCTATGTGTAATACTTTACATTTACTGACATTAAATTCCACCTGCCACAAATCTGCCCAAGCCTGTATGCTATCCAAGTCCTTCTGTAATGATATAATGGATTCCAAGTTATCTGCTAATCCACCTATCTTGGTATCATCTGCAAACTTAACCAGCTTGTTACTTATATTCCTATCTAAATCCTTTATATATATTAAAAATAGCAGCAGCCCTGGCACTGACATCTGTGGAACAACACTCTTAACATCGGCCAGTTCTGAAGAGGTTCCTCGCACCATCACCCTCTGCTTCCTGTGTCTGAGCCAATTCTGCACCCATCTAAAAACATCACCCTGAACTCCCACTTCTTTTAATTTGATGCCCAACCTCTCATGTGGCACCTTATCAAATGCTTTCTGAAAGTCCAGATAAATAATATCATAAGCTCCACTTTGATCGTATCCTTTTGCTGCCTCCTCATAGAATTCCAGCAAGTTAGTAAAACACGACCTCCCTCTTCTGAACCCATGCTGACTGTTCCTAATAACTCCTGTCCTTGCCAGGTGTTGCTCAATCTTATCCTTAATAATTCCTTCCATTAATTTTCCTGTGATGCATGTTAAGCTTACTGGCCTATAGTTTCTTGGATCTGCCCTGTCACCCTTTTTATATAATGGGATGATATTTGCCATTTTCCAGTCCTTCGGAATCTCTCCAGTGCGCAGTGACTTCCTAAAAATATGTGTCAAATACAGGTGTTCCAGTGAAAATCTTTTCTTCAGTGAAAGGTCATAAGAAAAGCATAAGAAATTTTTTCTCTTTCTTCACTTTACTAGTTAATGGTCAGACTGGTATTCTGTGCAGTTTACACAATTATAGCCATGTGGAGGTAAGAACCAAGACCAGGAAGCTCTAGCTAAGTCCAGCCGGGGGTCCACCCCAATAAACACATCCGGCTTCCATTTTAAAAAGAATTATTTCAGGGAGAATAATGTATAGAGGTGGACTTAAAGCTGTCTCTGTAAAAATGTGTTTCAGCTTCCAACAAAACTTAAGACATGTTCATAGGTATACTGTATGTTTATTTAACAAAAACCATGACTAGAAAGGAAATTTAAAACATGTTAAATATGGCATCAAAAGCAAATGCTGTTTAAATTCTAGCTGTCAGGCTTTGGAGAGGGTTTCTATGTTTAGTTTTTAAAATTGTTTTCTTCTAAAATCTTTTTATTCTTTATTCTTTATTTTTAATCTTTTTTAAAATCTGCCTGGAAAAGGGTCTCTTTTTGAACTGCCTTTCCCAAGGTTTCTTCCATTTTTCCCTACAAGGGTTTTTTTGGGAGTTTTTCCTTCTTAGAGACTTAAGGCTGTTAAAGCCCCTTGCAGCATTTCTTGTGTGATTTTGGGCTGCACAAAAATAAATCATAATTGTATTGTATTGTATTGTATTGTATTGTATTGTATTGTATTGTATTGTATTGTATTGTATTATTTTATTCTGATTATAAAGGTACAAATGCATTATTTTCAATAGAACATTCAGAGTCAAACCAAGTTAATGTGAAAATGGAAAAAGGGAGGGATATGTCATCTGCAGCAGGTCATGGCAAATTAACAATGACTACAAGTATGCCAAGCATGAATTCTCAAGAACATTTTGAAAAGTAATTTATGTATTAGTGTTTGAAAACTAATTTATGTATTAGTTTTTGAAAAACTAATATTGCATCAAATAAATGTTGGGTCTCAAGATAGTAATTTGACATTAAAATACTGGTATATGGTGAAATGCAATATCAACTTGAAAAGTTTCTCTTTGAAGTCTTTTCTACAAAATTTGTTTTCATTGCACAATATTTGATATGTGACAAGTATTAATGTCATACCTGTAGTGGAACAGGCATGGGAGTCATTAAACATGAAAATGGTGTAGGAAAATTAAACCTATCAAAAGTGTGCTTGGCTCACTAATTACAGATCACTTTAAAAAAATTACAAATATGATGTGGATCACACAATTACAGATTTACTTTTCTAAAAATGTATTTCCTTCTGTTTTCCAGAAGCTCCAAAGCTATTATGATATCATTTCAAGTATAATCAAAGGGGAAGAAAAGAGTCAAGACCAAGAAAGCAAAATTTTCAATCAGGTGCGAGAGAAGTTTGAAAACTGGAAAAGATGTTTGGATTCTATCTCTTTAAACTGTGAGCAAAATTAACAAGAAATATTGAATATGTTTAATTTTTAAATAATACAGTGTGGAAATGCTCCAACCCAACACGCACAGGCAGACACAGAATGTCTTAAAACACACGCGTTTAATTTCAACCCCTATTTACAAACTCATCCCCCAGTGCAGTAATCACCAACACACAGTCCTTTAGAATTCCTTTTTCTTCTTCTTCTTCTTCTCTCTTTCGCCTTCCACTCCTCCCAGGCAAGCTCTGTCCACTTCCACCCAACTCCAGCTCTCTTGCTGGAGTGAGATGGCCTCTTTTATACCTCCCCTGGATGCGCTCCAGGTGCTTCCTGATTTTATCCCAGCAGCACTTCCTGGTGTGACGTAAACGCTGCTCTTGCACCTGGAAGCACTCCGGGCATACCTGGAATCTTCTTCCAGCAGCACTTCCTGGTGTGGCGGAAGTGCTGCTTTCCAGGGCTATATAAATATCTGGGTGCCCCCTGGCGGTGACCACGGGCCCCAACCGGGATGAGCTTCCAAGCTCTGCTCCCGTGGCCCCCACACAGACCAGGGCAGCTGCCCTCTTGAGGCCCGGGGAAGGTATTGCTCCTCTCCTGGACCCTCCAGGTAGGACCCCCAGCCATCTGCCACAACAGTCATTCAGTCAGTCAGTCATTGTCCAACCTGATATATCCTAACACAGGGTCACGGGGGTCTGCTGGAGCAAATCCCAGCCAACACAGGGCGCAAGGCAGGAACAAACCCCAGGCAGGGTGCCAGCCCACCACAGGACACACACAAACACACCCACACACCAAGCACACACTAGGGACAATTTAGGATTTCCAATGCACCTAACCTGCATGTCTTTGGATTGTGGGAGGAAACCGGAGCAGACACGGGGAGAACATGCAAACTCCACGCAGGGAGGACCAAGGAAGCAAACCCAGGTCTCCTTACTGCGAGCCAGCAGCGTTAAATAATACAAGCAAAACATAAATTTGAAAAGAAGAACTGTACAATGCAAAATTTTAGTTTTTAATTAGATATTCTTCTCCAGACTTTAGAATAATTTTTGTCGAAAAATTTAAGGATACCAATCTGAAAGCAGCGTGCAGAGAGGAAGAGACCTTCAGAAGTACCTTAGATGTGTAGTTGGTACTAACCGGTCCAAATGGAAAAACTCATTGCTTCTAGCAGAACTGTCCAGAAATGCCATGAAAACCACGGCTGCAGGGATGTCACCTTTTAAATGTTCATGCAGTTATAAGCCAATTTTATTTGTAATAGACTTGACTACTTAATTAGTGTCCAGTTTAACTGACTTGACTACCCAAAGAACCTCTCGCCCAAATGGGTAGCAGTACCATTGATGTTTGGAATCCTCTGCTAAAAACAGGGCTGATATGGCAGTTGTTTTCTAGTTATACTTTTTTATTTCCTGCTCAATAGACTCCTGGGTAATTTTTAGACAATGTTATTTTAGCACCAGGGCTCATAATAATTTCATTAAGAGTAAAAATTGACAGTTCACTGCATATCACAGTTTAAAAATGACAACCACAAAGCAGCACAACACACACAGAGCACACATTTAGGTGACGATGCCGATCTTCATACAGCATCAGAGTCTATGAAAAAAGAAGAGTTTTTGATTGATTCTAAATGTACTGAGCAATTTCTCATCTGAAAACACAGAAGCATAACCTAAAATAATAGTTATAAAAGGGATTAGAATGTGAAATATCACCCAAAATCAGTATGTGTAAGTCACCAAAAATAACAAGGTGTACATCAGAGATGAAGATGTGATCTAAGATTTTTATCTATATAAATAAAGCTCATCTTTTTTTTTTTTCTTTTTTTTTTTTTACTATGTTTCTATTTTTCATGGTTCTCATGTCAGAAACTGTTTTAGCTACTGTAGAAGGGAACAGCCCGGACACAGACAGGCAGACACGTTGCAGTCCATAACCACACGTTTATTTACACTATTATTATACAAGTCACTAAGTGCACCTCACAAACCCCCACTGACTCCCAAAGTCCTGGCTTCTCCTCCAAGCTGTCTCTTCACTGCACACACACTCAGGGCCTCTCCTTGCCGCCGCCTCCTCTGACCTCGTCCACCTCCTCAGCCTTGATTGCAGGGCGGCGGCTCCTTAAATAGGTAGCTGGGTGCGGCTCGCAATCAGCCACCTGCCATGCTACAATGAAATAAAACCTCTGTCCTTCATCTTTTCTGAGCAGAACTCCAAATACAGAGTAGATTCATACAGTACATGAACTTGTTCAAGAGCCATTTCAAGTCATCAGTTAACCAGATTGCATGTTTCTGCAGTGAAGGTGAAAATCTACATAAACACTGGGAAAATGTGTCTAACCTTCAAGATGGAGGACAGTCCGGAGCTACAATATGCAATATTGAACCAAAGCTCCAATGGAAATCCTCAGATCAGTGAAATATTTGCAGTTAAACTCCATTTAATTGTGGATCAAAGAAAAGGCTTTTTAAGGATCAGAATTCATAATTTCATATAATGATTTTTAAATAGAAGCCTTGTTAGAAAAAAAGAATACATGTAACTTTATGATAACTGCTAAAGGATCAAAAGTCAAAACAATGTGCTTCTTACCTTACTTTTACATTTTCAGTTAGCCATGTTTCTTCTTAGTTCTTACTTAGGAATCAAAATGGTGGGTCAACAATTCCTGTAAGTTTGAAGGTATTACTTAGAGAAGCTGGAGAGAAAAACAATTCTGGAAAGCTCACATTTTTTCTGTTTTTGCAGAGAGAGTACTCAGGATATTTAAGGAATTGTACTCACAGACCAAAAAAAATTATAAAAAAAAATATTGTAAAATAAAAAAGAAAAGTTTCAGGCCAAAGCAAGGAAAATCCACACAGCTGGACGTGTGAAAATGAAAATTTATATAAAATAGCATGCATTTTTTCTTTATGCCTTCCAGAATGAAATAATATTTTCAAATATAGTATCTCATGTGTGTCGGTACAGCTAGAAGATAAAAGCGCCATGATGGAAAGAACAAAAGAAGGCTGTAGGAGTAGAACAGGGCTTATTTTTGAAAAACTGGCGACCTTCTCATGGGATAAAAGTGATTTTGTTGACAATTCTGTCTCATTTTTTTCTTGAGAAACACATTTAAATATAAACTATAGTATTAAACCTTTAAATTTAAGAATACTATCTAGGCTTAATTTGTTCCAAGAATTTGTTGTAATAATTATCATGAAGTTTTATTTTTTGGTGTTTCTTTCTGTATTGTTAATATTAAACAAGAAAAGCATCATTACTTAATTCAATAATGTCCAATATGAAAGACTCTATGACCAGGGGCCTCATGTATAAACGGTGCGTACGCACAAACGTAAGAACGTTTCCACGTTCAAATTGCGATGTATAAAACCTAAACTTGGTGTAAAGCCACGCACATTTCCATGGTAGCTCATACCCTGTCGTACGCAAGTTCTCCGCTCGGTTTTGCAGACTGGTGGCACCCAGTATCAAAGCAGTGCTACTCTTCCTGTGTGGTTACCCATTCTTTTTTAGATCCACATCCTTGACGTGGCTTTATAAATACACTGAAATTAACTGCTGTGAAAGATAGAGGCACTGTCAACCCCTTGAACCCTCAGATCAGACGTCAGACACCAGATAAAAGTCCAATATGACTTTATTTTATAATAATTATGTGCACCAAGCACATTCCACTCCACTATACTCATAAATCAATAATCACTAAACAATACTCAATCCTCCACTCCCAGACGCTTAGCCACCCTGCCTCCCAACTCAGCTCATCGTCTTGGATTTCCCATAGTCTTTTTTATATTCCCTGACCCGGAAGTGTTTCCAATCCCTCAGTCCATGTGATCTCCTATCACTTCCGGGTCAGATAAAAATCCTCTTCTTCATCCCGGAAGCACGTCATTTCCCTTGTCGCTTTGCCTATGACGTACTTCCAGGTTATAGGGCATGTAGAATTCCCTGAGCCTCCCTACAGCGTCTCCTGGAGGTCCCCAGGGTATCCAGCAGGGCTGGTTGTAAAAACTACAAGGTCCATGAGGCCCTGCTGGAATTCGGGGAACCTCTATGGCGCAGGGAGAGCTCCATCTGGTGGCCTGGGGGTGTTGGCCGGGATGACAGGCCGGCCATCTCTCACACTGCATATTGTTTATTAGTTTAATGCATGTGATTGTAATTAACCTGTAACAATATAATGGTCCACAGAATGGTCAAACTATTCCAAATACCATAACTGCTTTAGCGTTGTTACTCTCACTGCACCTTCTTCTTCTTCTTTCAGCTGCTCCCATTAGGGGTTGCCACATCGGATCATCTTTTTCACTATTACTCTCACTGTACCACTCGGAGTATTTATATCACTGTATCTGAGTGTGAATCACAGCACAGCTGTTCGGAAAGAGAATTATCGGTGTACAGTATTAAGCACACGCTGCCTCACCAATTTGTTATTTGAACTTCTCTCATCCGACAAACGCTTCAGAGTCTTTCCTGTACGGACCTCGCCGTTCACAAACAGTTTCATCCCAAGAACTCTAAACGCACTCAATCAGTCCAATCAAGTGCTCCCTGTAGAACTGTTTGTACTTGTAAGTACAATTACCTCACTGTAAACTTGTGATACAGTTATAATATTGCACAACCTGAGTCACTTTATAAAGAGCGTATTTACATATGATGACAATATCATTTTTAAGATGAAATGCAGCAAAATATTTTTATTATATTATACAGATAAAACTTTAACTTTAACTACACGGTGCCGCAGCGCTTAGTGAGGAGCTGGCGCTCTGTTCACGGATTGTTCCTGCCTCGTGCTGTATTCTTGCTGTGGCTGGTGTGACACTGGAAGGATAGATGGATAGAATAATTAAACATTACGAAGATATTTCAATGTTCCTTAAAAGTTTTGAAGAATTGGCATACTAAGCTTACAGATGGCTTAACGTCTATTACAGAGCTGATTTTGTGGCGATTGGGTATTTGGAGAAAGAAAAGTAAGGACAGGAATTGGGGGTTAGTACGTTTGAAAGAGACAGTACTGCTGCAGTAAATTATTTCATTGAAGGTCACACATGGCGCAGCAAGCATCTTGCGTGAGACATGAACAAGCACTGAACCACCGTGTTCCCATATTTAATAACATGCTTTAACTCTTATCATAATGAAAATGATATCACGTATACTTCTCAGTATTTTAATTATTCAGAGAGCTGTAATATTACGAATGTAATGGATTCTGTGTCCTATCGGAGGAAGAGAAAGCTCGGAAGCACGTAATGATTCACCCACATAGCGCACATAGAAGATCAAATATAAAACAAAGCATTTAACGTGCTATTTTAGTTACGATGGGATTTGAGAAACTAGTAAATTAAACGATTTTAAGATGAAGTTTATGATGTTGACATTTCGTGCTTTTTTCCCACTGTGTGCCTTTTTTTTTTCTCTTTACCCTAATAAACTTCCATATGACACTCAGATGGTGGGCTACGACTCGCCTTTTCATGACGACTTTGATATGTGACAACTTCTTTTTTTTTCGGGCACTGTGCGACTTTGTGAACTTAAGCTTTCAAGTTTCACCAACACTCTGTCACTCGATCAACTTCCTTTTGTTGATTATACCACTGTTTAAACCAACAAATAGTACATTTTTCCTTGCCTCCACTTGGTATTCACTGAAATTCTTCTATTTTCCCTCGTACTTTTGCCATTGTCTTTTCACAGAAGGCTGATCTTAAGGGCTATTTATATTGATTTGCATATTCAAAGAGGTGTAATTCTGGGAGGAGTTGGGGCGGGACAGCAGGTGCGTGCACGTGCGTTCATTTTCACGCTGACCGGGATTTATGTAGCGAAAGAACGTGGAAGCTGGTGTTCACACAGATTTATGCATCTGGATTTTTTTGTGCGTAAGCACATTTACGCTTTTGTGTTCATGTGCTTACATCATGTTATAGTGTGAATTCTACGCACGGCGTTATGCATGAGGCCCCATGTGCGGGAATGACAGCTCAGGACTGTGGCAAGAAATTTTGGAACACCAAAGTCAAGAAAACAAAGAGAAAAGAAATGAAATGGCGCTCATTCAACGGGAAGTCAAAGGCTGACTGAGGTTTTGTTGGTCTTAGTGGAGTTCTGTCTCACAGGTTGCTCTGGACAAAAAAATGACGCTTTCTTCTGGGACACCTGGGATTTTGTGACGGCTGGACTGGAAGGGCTGGGGCTAATTGCCTTTAATGAGGGGCTTCTTGGCACTGTGGGGAAAGACGGAGATGACAGCGTTAGCAGCAGTGCCCCCTCTCTCCTTAGCGAGTTATTACATACCTCGACTGAGCCTGCGAGGAGGTCCTCTGATGTGCATGCATGACAGACTCATTATATAAAGATTAACATTACTGCAGATTTTGTGAACGAGGTGACACTATTTCACAATCTACTATGACTACAAGTTTCTCCCTTCTTCAGTATTAACAGTTTGTTATCAAGTATCCATCTGTAATATAATGTAAAACACTTTATATTATTACTTGTTATCTTTCTGATGCTTTTATCCAAAACAGCTCAAAACATTTAAGATAGAGTTAAATAGATTTCTTTTTGTTTTTCCAGTTGGAGCAAAGGCAAGTGAAGTGATCATGGTCAGATAGTGTCAGTAGTTGGATCTATAACCAACTTGTCATCAAGTTAAATGACACTCGTCTGTGACTTTTTTTTTCTAGTGGAAGTTGGTGATTTGGATATGAAAAACTCCATTAAGAAAAACAGAGGAAAAGAGCTTCCGGGATTCATCAATTATTCAACTTTCGAGAAATTTATGAAGGAACATATTGAAAAGGCTGAAGCTCCCTCCATTCAGTTACTATTTGCTATTGCAGGTGGGAAAAAACAGTGATTTATAATCAAAATAACACATATACACACATATGTAAATATTTTACTATCACTTGTTTTTAAGGTTTTGGCTTTGATTTTTGAACTTATTTTCTCTCTTTTGTTGCCCTGATGTGTGCCTGTTCTGACGATGAATTTGATTGCTGCTTTTGCTCTCTCAGTTTCTTAGTTAATTTTCATAAATCTAAAAACTCATTCTCACCTACCTTTTCCAAGTGGTCATAACAGCTAGATTTTAAGTCATTTAAGACCTACAATAATTAGTAACATGAGAAGCTGAGATATTTTCAGATTTACTTATGAATGTTTTAAGATTTTGACCTTGACATCATTCAGGGGATTGTGTATTTTTATTTAACCTTTAGATGTGCGTTATCAAGAACCTTCTGCTTCTGATAAATTTGTCTAAGGCAGGGATAGACTGGTTATTGGGCTGTTTTGTGTGTGAGCTGTGTTTAGAAGTGTCGCTAGCTTTAGCACTGTGTGGACAGTAGGGAGCGCTCCAGCTCCCCAAACACCCAACACAAGCAGGCTCAGGATACAAGTTCAAAGCACAACAAGTCTTTATTTGTGGCAAACTCTTCCCTGTAAGCGTTTTCCACCACAGCCACAAGTACGATTATGATGATGTACTTGTTTATGGCAAAAGATTATGGCAAAAGCACATTTTAAATGATTACATTACACAAACAAAAAAGGAAAACATTTGCAAATCTTCACATAGTAATTTTTAACTTCTTTTTTTCAGACACTGAAAATACTCCAAGTTTACTTGATTTCCTGCTCTGTAATTTACTGTTTGTATTTTATTTTCTAATGTTTTGCACCCTGAAGGTAATCCTTTGAATAGGGCGGTCTAGACTTCTCATTCTCCAGGAACCAAGTCAAATCTTCAAATTAATTACAGATCTTCTTCTTCTTCTTTTGGCTCCTCCCGTTAGGGGTTGCCACAGCGGATCATCTTCTTCCATATCTTTCTGTCCTCTGCATCTTGCTCTGTTACACCCATCACCTGCATGTCCTCTCTCACCACATCCATAAACCTTCGCTTAGGCCTTCCTCTTTTCCTCTTCCCTGGCAGCTCTATCCTTAGCATTCTTCTCCCAATATACTCAGCATCTCTCCTCTGCACATGTTCAAACCAACGCAATCTCGCCTCTCTGACTTTGTCTCCCAACCATCCAACTTGAGCTGATCTTCTAATGTACTCATTTCTAATCCTGTCCATCCTCGTCACACCCAGTGCAAATCTTAGCATCCTTAACTCTGCTACCTCCAGCTCTGTCTCCTGCTTTCGGGTCAGTGCCACCGTCTCCAACCCATATAACATAGCTGGTCTCACTACCATCCTGTAGACCTTCCCTTTCACTCTTGCTGATATTCGTTTGTCACAAATCACTGACACTCTTCTCCACCCATTCCACCCTGCCTGCACTCTCTTTTTCACCTCTCTTCCACAATTCCCATTACTCTGTACTGTTGATCCCAAGTATTTAAACTCATCCACCTTTGCCAATTCTACTCCTTGCATCCTCACCATTCCACTGACCTCGCTCTCATTTACACACATGTATTCTGTCTTGTTCCTACTGGTCTTCATTCCTCTCCTATCTAGAGCATATCTCTACCTCTCCAGGGTCTCCTCAACCTGCTCCCTACTATTGCTACAAATCACAATGTCATCAGCAAACATCATAGACCACAGGGACTCCTGTCTAATCTCGTCTGTCAACCTGTCCATCACCATTGCAAATAAGAAACTCCTCTCGAGGCACCCTGTCATATTTTTCTCCAGGTCCACAAAGACGCAATGCAACTCCTTCTGACCTTCTCTATATTTCTCCATCAACACCCTCAGAGCAAACACCGCATCTGTGGTGCTCTTTCTTGACATGAAACCATACTGCTGCTCATTAATCATCACCTCACTTCTTAACCTAGCTTCTACTACTCTTTCCTATAACTTCATGCTGTGGCTCATCAATTTTATCCCCCTGTAGTTACTGCAGCCCTGCACATCCCCTTTATTCTTAAATATCGAAACCAGTACACTTCTTCTCCACTCCTCAGGCATCCTCTCACTTTCCAAGATTCCATTAAACATTAAGTTGCCTGGCATTTCAAAACTGGAGGGATGAGTGATTGTTTGAATGTATCTGGAGGCATCTCAAGTTTCAGTGTAGGCTGAACTGACACCCATACCGACTACACAGATGTGGATGACCCTTCCAGTTACACTCACACAAACACACTCCCAATCCCCATGTTTTGAATTGACAGGTAATTTAACATGTTTATCTGTAACATATAAAAGGAAACAGAATACCATAGAAAAATGAGAAAACTAACCTTGAACTCCATATGTATTGTGCCGTCAAGGGGAGGCAGGTATGATCAGTATAATGTTACAACCAGGGGATAAGCATAAGTACATCTAAACTTGTTACCAGAAAGTGTGTCTTATTTTTGTCAAAAATCAAAACACTACATAAACATCAAAGTTCAAAAAGTAAGCAAAGGGTTGAGTACCAGAATAATTAAAGAGAATAGCACATCAAAAAAGTAAGTTTTTATTTTTTAGTTATTTTATTTAAAGAAAATAACATTGCTTGCAATCAAATTGAACTTATACAATAACTGACTTCATAGTGAAACTAGAAAAAAAAGAAAAGAGAAAAAAACACAAAAAAGAAACCCAAAATATCAGAATTTTTTTTAAAAAGAAACTAGGAACAAAGAGAGACAAGACCCTGTTAGGTTTTTTGCTTGTTTTATCTGCAGTCTCCGATAACCAGGAAGACCGTCACACGACTAACATCACACACTGATCACTTCAATTTATTCAAGCCAAGCAACAATGTTGAAATGCTAATTAAATAGTAACATCCATAATGAAAACAACTAAACAATGAAATTCAATATTTTTTTCACAGAGCTAATGCGTTCAGCATTTACAAAGACTGCAAAGGCTTACTTCGAAAATTACCCAAACTTACTTCGAGCTATAAAGGTAAGATTATATTTTTTTCTTTGCTTGCTGTCCTCCAAGTCCTGAACAGTTCTTTAAGAGATGAAAAGAGCATAATTCGACTTTGCTTTCTATGCTCTATAATGTACTCATAAAGACTTAATGTAGTTTAAGTCTGGTTACTGGGGAGGACATGGAAGGGATTTAAGTTCATCATGATGTTCACGAAACAACTCTTGAATTAGTTTAACAGCACATAATGGGGATTGCCATCCTGGAATACAGTAACATCATGTTTGCACCACAGAGTTAATTTGCTCCTTTAAAATAGTCACATATTCTTTGGCCATGAGCCTTCACCATGTTTAACAGTTGGCAGCACACATTACAAATTGAAGACACCCTTTGGCCTTCTTCAAACATAAATCATCAGCCAGTAAGTAGGCAATCATCTGAAAGATTATCTACCTCTCCTCCTCTTTTACTGGTGAAGAGTAGGGTCATCAAGTCAGACTCACAGCATTGTGGGAATGACATCTTTCCTATTTACTATGAAAGCTGGCCATCCACGAAGTAACTGTTAATACTATTTTAGCAAAAAATGCACATATTTTTCAAGTTTTACCATATTGATGGATATCCAACATGTGAATTATGTGACACCAGTTAAGTGACACTTTTTTTTTCCATGGATGTTTTTCATATCAATTTGCCGTTGTGCATTATTGGCCACCTCAGGGCTCCGTGGAGTGTGAATGTTCAATATGTAATTTCTCCACAAAAAACATGAGATTAAACATTTTCTCAGCCATCACTTCAAAGTACATGGGATAAGTAACATTAAACAAAATAATTTTTGGGTGGACTATTCATTTAAGAGAAGAAACAGGTTGGGACAAAAACCTGCAGCCACAGGGGACCACCCTGGACTAAACTTGAGAACCACTGGGCTGAGGCATCTCTGGTCTCAGTGTAGATTGAGGGCAGTCCCCACAGCTCCTGTCCTTTGCTCCTTTGACTCAACATGTATAACACAAGGACAATTTCAATCTTAAAAATAATCTAAATCGTATGAAATACAAAAAAAAATTTCAAAAACCAAAAAATACTTAATGAGAGGAAAAATATCAAAGAAAATATAATTTGCATAGACAAATATAACTAGATAACCCTCACACACAAAAAATAAACAAAATGGGGTAGTTTATAGATTTACTTGTGCTGAATCCATTTTTGAAATTGCAATTTCTCTACCACAAACCTTTTCTGGAAGATATCAGATTCAGTGAAAAAGGCCGTTTTGAAAAACAATTGTTGATTTTTTTTTAAAATAAGTTATTTATGCCATAAACCAAATGTTTTTGCTCTCAATCTGCATTTTTTTTCCTTTCTTATTCCTTTAAAATAGCCATGAATTTAAATTTAAAAGGTCAGAAAGATGCCTTTTTTTATTATTAATAGAGTTATTGTTTAAATAGTTTTTACAGACTATCGGGCTCCGCCCCCTGCTCGCTTCACTCACCCACCCCCGGGTTTGGTTTACCGGATACACAATTTAAAGAGATTGTTAGTTTCATGGGAATTGTTACATATGCATTATTTTCACTTTTACTTTAAAACTTTTGTAAAAACAATACTTGTCCTTTATTTCTGGCCCGGGGCGTGGTTAAATCTCTTTCGTGCAGAATGTATAACGCTGCTCGTGTTGTGAAGGGGGGGCGGCTGAATGCACGCTAAGGAGATGCCGTTCGGTCAGCTGCTGGCTTGTTGCTGCTACTGGCGAGCTGCGTTTTCTGCTTGTCGCACTGCTCATCGATCATTTAAAAGCCTGTACAACAGCTTTCCTTTTGCCACTTCGCGTCTCTGCCATTCGCGTTGTGAAGGGGGATTGGAGTTGGTGGGGGGCTGAACGCGCGCTAAGGAGAAGCGGTCGGATCATCTGCTGGCGAGCTGCATGTTCTGCTTGTTGCTTGTCATTGTTTTAAGAGCTGGGAGCACATGAAGTGTGTCTGTCAAAAGCATTCCAACAACTGCTTGGTTAGATGTCCGTGAACTTGTTTTAAATGTTGTCTCACTGCCTTGTCTTGCATGACGTTAAAGTGTCTCTCGCGGGACGTCAAATCATCTTCCAAGAAGATCATGTCTTGTCTCCCTAGTCTCCCTCCCAAGATGTTTTTTATAATAGAGAAAAATGTGCAAGGTCATGTTGATCCACCTTGACCAGGTAACAGGTAAGCAAATGGTAAAAGAATACACACCCTTCCTTTTTTGAAACAACAAAAGTTACTGGTTACAATTTTTTGAGGTAGGTAGTGTAACCACATGAGGTGCTACTGAGCCTCAAACATCAGGCACAATATCACCCAGCACATCTCTAGGTTTAAAATAATACAGTTTTATTTTCACCAACCTAATTTTATGGTGACTCGGCCACAAATACCACAGTGTCACTTGAATAAATGTCTTCTTCTCTTTCCACTCCTCCTGGTGCATGTGTATTGAAAGCCTACTAACATTTTACACTTTGGCAGTGAGCTCCTTTTCAAGTAAGACCTGGGAATGCTTCCAGTGTCAGGAACACTTCCAGGTTGAGTGGAAACCAGTGTTGTCCTCCACCGGCAGTGCCCTCTGGTGGCACCCAAGGACACTGACAGGGCTGCATTTCTGCACTCCAATTCCTATGCAACTCTATGCGTGTCCTGATTGGGACCAGCCTAGAGGAACACTGCCACCTTTGTGTGGGGGTATGAACTGCTCCCGGTATCCACGTTCACCCAGTCCATTCATTATACTTCAATCCCAGCCAGGACAAAGATTACAGGGCATTCCAGCCAGTTTTTGTTTCTGCTCCTGCCGTCCTACCATTATGCCCTCCAATTCAAGTAAGAAATCAGTCTCCATCTCAGTCGGAATGCCCATCTGCCCTCTGTGCCACTCACAGTAGATAGAATATAAAATGAAGAGGTGCGAACCTGTGTCAGCAGACTGTGAAACACTTTGAGAGATCGTAAGAGAAAAAAAACTAACAACTGACTATGTTTTGTAAGTAATATGTTTCCAGTCTAAATAATTAATTTAAAAACATATGTTTTTTTTCTCTGAAATAGTGTTCTGCATTTTAAACTAACTTTCAAAAACAGAATGTAATAGAGCCGTTCTGTTACCAGATTTGGACTCAGCAGCCTAAAAATTATAAAATACTCTTAAAACATTTGACAAAAGCAATTTTTTTTTTGCAGACAAGTGTAATCAGCAAAAAAATAACAAAATAAACAAGTTAAGAAAAACAAAACATAGTTCTGGCAGAACCATGTTAAAAGGTTTTTCTCATTCATCTGATAATAAAAAATAATTCCTTTAATTTGTGTTAATTCTTTCCAATTTTAAACTAATAAAATGTTAATATTGTTGTTATAATGTTTAACTTTTTCATTTTTTATAGTGCTTGATTGAAGATATTCTAAAAAAAGAATCCCATGAAGCTGAAAAGATGTTGTATTCTCAGTTTAATATGGAAAGAATTATTTTTTCACAAGATGTAATTTACAGTAAAGTACTTTCTACATTGAAGTCTAAGCCAAGGCTTCCACAAGATGCTGATGTATCTGTGATGAAAGATCATTTGAATACTTACTTTGAGGTAGGGACCTAACAAAATCTGCCTGTGTTATTTATAATTTTTTTATACTGCAATGCTAGTCAGCCTAAATCTTTAAAGCATATCTTTTTGCAAAACCAATATATTGTTTGTGCACATGTATACAGTATAAAAAGGTACAACACAACATGAAACTTCACAACAATCAAACTCAGAGACGCGCACTTTACTCCACCCCAGTGCACCTACCATCCTGGATGATACACTGAATATTTGCAATTTCCTTTTCTTTTTATTTCCCCAAGTCAACTTAATATGTAAGAGAATAAACATAACTACAAATGACATTGTATTTCAAGTAATACTTGATTTTTTTAAACGAGTAATGTAATGGGTTGCCCAAGCTTTTCAAACAATAAAGTGTGGCATGTGGTGCAGGGTCTAGTAAATCCTTAACAGATAAAGTGAACCATGCACCAGCAAAGACAATACATGTCAACATGCCAGTGCAGGTCAAAGGGCACTGCTAGGGGGTGATAAACCCTGTTAGGGTACACTAGGTGCAATGGTCATTGACAGCACTACAGGATGCTGACGGGCTGAAACCAGTGTGTAAATGTGCCACACTCCCTCAGGATTATTGAGTGCAGGTAATCCACCAGAAGACATGGATGCCTGACATATCTCATGGAGGATGCAGGATAGAGATAAAGAGAATGAGTTCACAGAAGTTGTGCAAGTGGGTGGAGGTCTCACCAGAAACCACTTGATTTCTTCTAGTCCAGGGGTGGGCAGTGTCGGTCCTAAAGAGCCGCAGTGGCTACAGGTTTTCATTCCAACCCAACTGTTTAATTAGAAACCAATCCTTGCCAATCTCAGACTTTATTTAATTTTATGGCTTGTTAGTCTGCAATGTAAGGTACTTATATCGTAATTTTTTGCCTTTCTATGGATGTCATCCAAATGAGTTGAAGCGTAAAACGTATCATTTTCAGTCTGTCACATTTTTCTATTAAGTTTTTTATTAAATCAAACAGTGCATGATGAACACACACAGATGTAAATGGAAACAAGCTAGATGGAGAACTGCTGGCTGCTTTGACGTTTACATCTTATTGCTAATAAGGAGCCATTAAAACAGCGAATGCAGCTGTTTAAGATTGAAATAAGCAATTAAGGTTGGGGACCCATAACAAGTGAGACCACTAAAATGAAGCATCAAAATATGACTTAAGCAATAAGTGATCATCAGCAATAATTGACTTCTCATAAAGATAAAATGGGTTGGAACAAAAACCTGCAGCCACTGCGGCTCCCCAGAACTGACATTGCCCACCCCTGTTCTAGTCTGTCAAATGTCAGCACATGGTTCCTATTTTGGATGAATGGGTCCATTTTACCTTTTTAGGTCAGGCAGTCATTGAGACACCAGGACTCAGATTTATAATAGTTGCATTCACACAAAAATAGGCATGAAATGTGCATACGTGCCGTTTCAATCAAACTTGAGGATTCAGTAAAGAAAAGCTGGCAAGAGAACTTGATAACCCTTAATAAAGTAGGTAAAAGCAGAGAAACCAGCAAAATGACGACTTGTGCACGTAATAATTCATATCGCCAAGCTTTTACTATAATGTGCATTGCATGTGACAAACCTATTAAACCTCAAAACTGGTGAATATGACGTATATACTCTATTGCAGTGGCCTGTTAAGAGGGCCAATGCTGTGTATTTGCACTGAAGAACTTTTTGGGTTTTAGCAGTTGTCACTGCTCAGGATCAGAAAGCAATGTAATCCTTTGTTGTCAATAATCACACTAAGTGAACACACTTCTAACCTACTCGTTGCCTAATAATGGTCTGACACAACAAGGCTTGTTTGCTGCTGCTTGAAGACTACACAAATTTTTATATATGAATGGAATAACCTTTTACATATTGGCAGGATGGTGAGTGGCTTATGAGAAAAAGTGTACATCATTGTGTTAAAGAAGAAAGTATTAATTCTATTCTTGTTAATCCATATCTGAATTGTAATTGAATTACTGTATTTCCCATTACAGATTGCTTCTGATCGGCTGGCAAACCAGATTCCTTTGATCATTCTGTACCATACTGTTAACCAGTTTGGGACTGAGCTGCAAAAACAGATACTGCAGCTCATTCAAGGGGACAAGAACGTTAATGAGCTGCTTTCAGAGAACAAAGATGTTGCAGAGAAAAGGAATCGCCTGAGCAAGCGACTGGAACGGCTTAGCGAAGCCCAGGAGCAACTGAATAAATTTAGCGTTTAGGTTGTGATACTTTAATATTCCTAAAATGCGGGCATTTTCTTAATTGTGTCCTTCATAGAAGTAGTATTTTATTTAAAATATTTAATCTGATTAAATCATAACTTAAATAGTGACTGAAAAGACCACCTCCAGTAAACACTTTATGTTGAGCAATCAGCAATTACTGTATACTTAACAGCAAAGTTCTAGATATTAAAGGTTTTAATACTTATATCTTAAAAGTGATCATTCTTAAACTGAAAATATAATTTTACTGATGTAATACATTATTGGGTTAATAAAGTGCCAGGGGCATTTTCACTTTTGACTATCGTTCTTTGCTGTCTTTCATATATTCTTTTATTTCTTGTTAAACTAATCCATTCTACATAGTCTTATTGTAAAAATAAAATCACATGCAGAATCCTTTCTAGATGTCTGACTGGCACAAGTAAACAGGAACACAAGGAACACAAACACACACACACACATACATACATATATATATATATATATATATATATATATATATATATATATATATATATATATATGTATGTATGTGTGTGTGTGTTTGTGTTCCTGTTTACTTGTGTATATATATATATATATATATATATATATATATATATATATATATATATATATATATATATATATATATATATATATATATACACAGTATATTGGAGTCGTCCAGGTGAGATCACAGCGGCAGTGCTTCGTGTTTTTTGAGGAAATAGAGAGAGAGATGTTAGCACCCAGCCGTTGTCCCTGGCATGACTTGTCGCATTGCACATTGGGTCCTTCAGCTGCTCCCCATGTGCTCGTGCGTGACAATATATATATATATATATATATATTAGGGGGCTTCGCTCGCCAACCACCTTCCCCCCTCCCGTCCGAGCTACGCGCCATGGTGAACAGGGGGCTGAACGCACTACAAGGAGACATGGTCGCTCCTCCAAAACCCCTCCCAAAAAATACAGCGGGAAACAAATACAGTTTTTTTAATCTCCTCCTTGCTCGATCAGCTGCTGGCTTGCTGCTGCTGCTGTGCCACGTGATCTGCATTTCGTGCGGTGCTTTAAACGTTTAAAAGCCTGTACAGCAGCTGTCCTTTTGTCTCATTTCCTTGTCTCTCTTCTCCCCCAGACATCCTCAAACACTATTTGATCTCTTTTTGCTGTTCTGTTATTTAACCGAGTAATATTTTCTGCTTGTTTGCACTAATGTGATCTTTACTGTCATTTTTGTGAGAGTTTCGAACTTTCCTACTTCCATTATCTCTAACCTGCTCTGCATATGTATCACGGGACTTGCTTCCAAAGGTTGTAAGTATGACGTGACTTGACTTTCTCACAGGACGTGAAAGTGTCTCTCTGTCTCTCTTCAAAAGATCACGTCTTGTCGCAGGAAAAAATATATATATTTATTGTGATCGACGGCCAGCAGCTCAACCCAGCCGGGACGTCCAAAGATCGGAAGGATGAGGGAAGGCAGCTAATGTGGGACACTACTTCCCCCAGGACGCTAGATGGCAGTTTCCCTGCAGCTTAGCAGTGCCCCGGATTTCCGCAGGGCACCATGGGATCTGGAGTTCAGCTTCACAGCCCTGCTGGGAACCGTGGGTGCCGCCAGGAGACACTGCAGGTAGACTGGGGGATTTTTACTTTCCGTATAGCCTGGAAGTACTCCCAAGTCACGGGGACAGAAGCCCTGAAGTACTTCTGGGCTGAAGAAAACTAAAGCCCTCCATTTGACCCGGAAGTGCTGGCAAGTCACTTGAGAGGAAGAACGGAAGCACTTCCGGGTCAAGGACTATATAAAGGACTGTTGGTAACCCAACAAGCAAGCCGGAGTTGGGAGGTAGATGACAAAGCTTGCTGGGAGGTGTGGAGGAGAGATTTATAGAGAGAGAGTTGTGTACTTATTATTGTAATTATTATTACTACTTGCCTGTGTATGGTGGCTGGGGTGCTTAGAGGCACTATTACAGAAAAGGAACAAATTAAAGCACATTTTTGTGCTTTTACCTGGTGTCCTGGATGTTTGTCTGTGGTGTTAGAGGAGCGACAGCAGCCTCTAGTGTCACGATATATATACAGCGCCCTCCTCTATTATTGGTACCCCTTGTAAAAATTAGTAAGAAGGGTTAGAAAAAAAATCACTGTTTGCAGAAGAGCCGTTATATTGTAATGAAAAAATTAGAAACATCTGACTTTTAATTGAAACAAGTTCATTCAAAGAAAAACAAAGTCCTCATCAAGAAACAAATATTTGTAACAAAAATACATGTGCCACAATTGTTGGCACCCCTGCATTTAATTCTTTGTATGACCTCCCTTTGCCAATGTAACAACACGGAGTCTTCTCTTGTAACCTTTTATAAGGTTGGAGAATACAGAGCATGGCATCTGAGACCATTGTTCTTTACATAATCTCTCCAGATTATCCAGGGTCCTAGGCCCTCTCCTTTGTACTCTCTTCTTCAGCTCACTCCACAAGTTTTCAATAGGGTTCAGGTCAGGGGACTGAGGTGGCCATGGCACCACTTATTTTTCCAAGGAACTTTGGGAGGAACAATGACAACAACACACTGGACCAGCTCTATTCAAATTTTAAAGATGCCTTTGAATGTAAACCTGTGGGCAGATCTGACCACAATCTGATCTCTCTTACTCTAAGCTACAAGCCTGTTATTAGATCTGTTTCTACTAAGATAGTGAGAAAATGAACGCTGAATAACTTGTTCTAAAGGAAACACTGGAAAATTATATGTGAGTCACATGGAGATGATATTCAGTGACTCAGAAACTGCATCACAACCTATACTAACCTGCACAGAATAATGATTGATGAAGATGCTTGCCACACGTTAACAATTCAACCAAGGTTCCTCAGGCCAAGGTCAATTTGGGATGTCACAGGCGTTGTTCTTGCACAGTGGCTTCTGTCATCTTCTGCTCTTCTCCCTTCATCATCAAGCCACAATTTATGAAAATGCTATACATTTGGTACAGTGCAGAGGCATGGCTCAGAAGTACCGGAATGAGAAACTTGTCTAAAGTCAGGGTAAAGACCAGACTATGGAGCTTTACACACTGTTCCATAAAAGGCAAAGCATTGGTGTTGCATAATGACATCCTTTCTGGTTCCATTGTGCAGTACATACAGTACCTAAGGCATGGCACCCACTCACTGCAGTCTGCAAAGTCAAAATAAGGAGAGTGTTTTACCTCATCTGGAGCTCAATGATGTACAGAGTAAAATTCTCAGTCAAGCTTAAGTATTCCCACAAATGCAGGAGGGGCATTCCAAACATCCTAAGACACTTACTGCATCCATATGACTCTAACCAACTGTATCAACAGTTCTGCCAGAAAATCCATGTTCTACTTTTTCCTCTTATCCCTTTTGAAAAGATTTCACTGGTAGAAGAAGAGTAGACCCCACCCTTACAACTGGGAAATATGATGGTTCTACCTGGTCATCACCAGGACAGAGTAATTCTGGACCTGTTGAAACCAAAGGCTATCTTCAAGCTTATCAGAGACAAAGAGTCTATTGAGCCTGTTAGCCTGTTCTGCCTGTTCTGTATGGCAGAATGTTGTTCTCAGCTGTGTAATGACCAAACACAAATGAATCCCCCACCAGAGGTCTGATTCGCCTGATTGCCCATCCTCCTCCTTTTGTCAATAAAATCTCACACACACCCCACACATTGCTTTACTGGATGAAGAAACTGATGCACAATACAAACACTTTGTGTCACACTGAACACTGTATGTTAGATATTTTGATGTAATATAGGCATGAGGTATACCTTAAGTGCACCACACTGCAAATTTCACTGTGACCAAGTGTCTATTATACACTGATAAGTATGGTTTTTATCAAATTTCCTCTTGTTCTGGAGTGTTGTAATTGGCAGTCTGTTTAAAACTTTGCTTCAAGATTCCTTATCTAGACCTACAACAACAAGCATATAATGCAACACCCATTCTGCTCAACCATCAGTGGATAAGTGTCTAACAGGGCTGAACATAAAATTCTGTTGCTAACGAATAAAACCTTAAATAGCTTTTCAACGGACAACATCATCAAGTTAATTTCTCCATCACTATGCTTCTGCTTGCTCACTAACGTCCACTAATTCTGCCAATCTTGTTGTGTTCCAAAAACTAACCTGTGTGTATGGGTGACAGAGCCTTCAGCTCCACTGCACCCAGGCTTTGGAATGGCCTCCCTAACTTTTTGAGATCAACTGACTCAAACCATCCTTTCAAAAAACAAATTACAACTCATTTTACCCTGACATTCTGACCTTTTCGCTCAGTTTACCACTCTGTTCCAGTGCTCAAGATGATATGTTTGTATCAGAAATTATTTGTTTTATGTTTTTGTACTGTTTTGTAGTTTTATTATGGTTCAGTGACTCCTTACATATTTCAAAGCTTTGTGTTTTGTGTTTACCTTTCATTTAGTGTTCTATGCTGGTGTTATTTTGTATCCAATGTTCATTTTGGTGAAGAGCTGGAAAGTCACTATAAATATATATATACTGTATACATATATATAAATACAATTTATTATTATTATTATTATTATTATTATTATTATTAATGGCAAGGTGAGATATGAATTGATAAGGCAAAAAGCACGCAGGTTGAAAGTTGCCAGTTATTACAGTGAGTGTAGGAAGCCATTTTAACTAAAAGTTTTAATTATAATATTAACTTTTATTTTTACATACATATGTTACATCAGGATGGTTTGGATTTTCTTAAAGTTCAGCTAGCATCTAAACTCAACAAACTTAAAAGTTGACAGTACTTCAAAACATGGGAATTGAACACTGCTTCGATCAGCATATTTTCTTTATTCTTCTTAATATTTTTCTAACATAAAACAATGTCACATAAAATAAAAAATAATAAAAAATGTTTTATATGTGTAACAGAGGTGAGACCCCTGGAATGTGGTGGTTTAATAGTCCTCTGAGACAGAGACAGATAGAAAGAGCTTCCGTTCTGCAATCTGTTTATTTGTATGCATGTTGTTCAGGGCTGAATTAACTATTATGCTAAATAAGCACATGCTTAGGGCATCAAGGGAAGGGAGGCACCACAGAGATTTTCCATTGCCGTTTTTGCCATGGACCACACGGTGCAATACTGCAAATGGTGCAGCTCAACCAGGTTCCACAAAAGGGGTGCACACATTAAATGAAAAAAATGACATACAGTACATATATATATACAGAAATGAAAATAATAAAGAAATAGTAGTAATAGAGGTTAATGATATATGTATTAATCTTGGGAATGCCACAACATTAGAATCTGGTAACTGCCACACAGTCCACCGAGGCTCACATGATTGTTCTTGTCTTGGTCATGTTGGTTGTCTCATTCAGTCTTCCACTGAGAGTGAGTGCAGCTCATTTGTATGGAGGCACCAAAATCTTTTAAGTGCTTAGGGCTTCTAAAGGTCTAAATCCAGCCCTGGTGTTGTTAAATCATTATTTCACACAACACAGAAAATTTTATAAGGGAAAATATCACAAGGTTACAAAGTGCTCTTATGTAGAGCAGCAAGACATAAAGTACAGCAAGTGCACAAGGAAAAAACAGAACACTAAACATGACAAGACAACACAACGTCATAACTTAAAATTATTGAGAACAGACTTTCTCCCAATGTGAATGCTCTGAAATAAAGGTGTCAAAAGAGTAGAAATTCTTATTCTGTCACAAATTACTCCTGACACTCTTCTACACCAGTTCCACCCTGCCTGCACTCTCTTTTTCACCTCTCTTCCATAATCCCCATTACTCTGTACTGTTGATCCCAAGTATTTAAACTCATCCACCTTCGCCAACTCTACTCCTTGCATCCTCACCATTCCACTGACCTCCCTCTCATTTACACACATGTATTCTGTCTTGTTCCTACTGACCTTCATTCCTCTCCTCTCTATAGAGCATATCTCCACCTCTCCAGGGTCTCCTCAACCTGCTCCCTACTCTTGCTACAGATAACAATGTCATCAGCAAACATCATAGTCCACGGGGACTCCTGTCTAATCTCGTCTGTCATCCTGATCATCACCATTTCAAATAAGAAAGGGCTCAGAGCCGATCCCTGATGTAATCCCACCTCCAACTTGAATGCATCCGTCACTCCTACTGCAGACTTCACCACTGTCACAATTCCCTCATACATATCCTCATACAACACCACAGCTCCTCTCGAGGCACCCTGTCATATGCTTTCTCCAGGTCCACAAAGACGCAATGAAACTCCTTCTGGCCTTCTCTAAACTTCTCCATCAACATCCTCAGAGCAAACATCACATCTGTGGTGCTCGTTCTTGGCATGAAACCATACTGCTGCTCACTAATCATCACCTCACTTCTTAACCAGGCTTCCACTACTCTTTCCCATAACTTTATGCTGTGGCTCATCAATTTTATCCCCCTGTAGTTACTACACTTTTGCACATCCCCCTTATTCTTAAATATCTGCGCCAGTACACTTCTTCTCCACTCCTCAAGCATCCTTTCACATTCCAAGATTCCATTAAACAATCTGGTTAAAAACTCCACAACCATCTCTCCTAAACACCTCCATGCTTCCACAGGTATGTCATCTGGACCAACGGCCTTTCCATTTTTCATCCTCTTCATAGATGTCCCTATCCTTGTTAATCCGTTGCACTTCCTGATTCACTATTGCCACATCATCCAACCTTTTCTCTCTCATTCTCTTCATTCATCAGCCTCTCAAAGTACTCTTTCCATCTGCTCAACACACTCTCCTCGCTTGTGAGTAAGTTTCCACCTTTATCACCCCAACCTGCTGCACATCTTTCCCAGCTTGGTCCCTCTGTCTAGTCAATCGGTACAGAGTCCTTTTCTCCCTCCTTAGTGTCCAGCCTCTCATACAACTCATTGTGCGCCTTTTCTTTAGCCTTCGCCATCTCTCTCTTCACCTTGCGCCTTATCTTCTTGTACTCTTGTCTACTTTCTGCATCTCTCTGACTATCCCACTTCTTCTTTGCCATCTTCTTCCTCTGTATACTCTCCTGTATTTCCTCATTTCACCACCAGGTTTCCTTTTCCTCCTTCCTCTTTCCAGATGTCACGCCAAGCATCCTTCTTGCTGTCACCCTTACTACATCTGCTGTAGTTGCCCAGCTGTCTGGTAATTCTTCACTGCCACCCAGTGCCTGTCTCACCTCCTCCCTAAGCTCAACCTTGCAGTCTTCCTTTTGCAACTTCCACCATTTGATCCTTGGCTCTGCCCTAACTCTCTTCCTCTTCTTGATCTCCAACGTCATCCTACAGACCACCATCCTATGATGCTTACCTAAAATTTCCCCTGCCACCATTTTGCAGTCTTCAATCTCCTTCATATTGACTCTTCTGCATAGTATGTAATCTACCTGTGTGCATCTTCCTCCACTCTTGTACGTAACCCTATGTTCCTCCCTCTTCTTAAAATACGTATTCACCACAGCCATGCCCATTCTTTTCGCAAAATCCACTATCATCTGTTTTCAGTCATCTATTTCTATAATATTATATTTAGTAACATGCATTTATGGTTCACATAATATTAAACTGCATGGTGCAAAGACATTTGCTAGTATGTTTCTGGTTCTGTTTGAAATTGTTTTTCTAATATCTTTAAGTACACATTTTAATTACACAGTATAAATACATGCTTTTAATTCTTTATACCCTTCTTTATGATCTTTCCTTTTATCTCAGCAGTGCTAAATTTTATACACTTTTAAGTACAGAACATTTTGACTACTGAGATTTAGCCATATGCCCAACTGTCCATCTCCAGAGCCCCTTTTTTCTATGAAAGGGTCACAGTGTAATGGGGCCTATCCTATACCATTATCTTGCATAGTGTTCTCATCCAGATTGGCTTCGGGATAGAGCAGAGACTCTATACAAATGGTTGCAGTCGTACAACTGGCTTCGCAATGAAAAAACAGGTTGGTGTGTCTCACAAGAGGAGAAGTGAGGTCACTAGTTCTCTTTCATGGAAAGAGGTCAATGGTAGGGGGTGTTTATAATAAATGTCACAGAAAATGTTACCATACATTCCCAAACTTACTATATCTAATTTTGGGTCACATCAGGGCGGGGATTCCACAGCCTATTCCAGTAACAAAGGGTAAAGTGCAGGAAACATTCCTAGAGAGGATGCCAGTTCATCACATGGCACACATCTGCACATGTTAACAGTTGCCAATTAACCTAATCTGTACAAACTCCACACTGAGGATTTGAAAATTGACCGCTGGATTTGTTAGCCAAAGTGGTGGAGTGGTGGCTCTTAGGCTAAGGATTTGTGCTGGTATCCAGAAGGTTGCCGGTTCAAATCCCTGTCACTGCCAAAAGAGATCCTACTGTGCTGGGCCCTTGAGCAAGACCCTTAACCTGTAATTGCTCCAGGGGCGCTGTACAATGGCTGACCCTGCACTCTCACCCCAAGGGGTATGAGAAAACTAACAAATTCCTAATACAAGAAATTGTATAAGGCGAAATAAAGAACAAAACAAAAAAAAACACTAACCACAGCAGCACCCTGCAACCCCAGAACTTCAGCAGCCCTCACAAAATAAATGAGGAATAAAATAAGGTTGATAACTTGGCCATCACTAGCAAATCAGGTTGGGTTATTTATTAATGAAAACTATAACAATACAAACCTTTATACAGTACTACAGTATACAAGCAACTCTTAAAATGTCAATGTAAGGTATTAGTTAAAGAAAAAACTAAAGAAACAAAAATAAATAAATCGTTCACAATATTTATGAATGCACTATTATTAATGTCATTTCCCTTATTTGTGTAAATATGCATATAAATTATGATATTAAATATTCATAAAATAAATATGCTGCATGTTTAGTGTTACTTATTATTAAATACCCATTAACAGAAACACTGCAAAATAAACCCATATCAGTATTCAAATGTGCAAGTTTAAACATATGTTTAAATAATATTGAATATTGCAATGAACACTAAGATGGAAAGTCACACAGCAAATGACAATTAGAAACTTAAGAATGTGTGTGTTTATTTGAAAATGAAAGAACATACTCTGAGAAGTAGCACCCTCCCACTGTTATCCCTCGTATAATAGCAGACACCAACTGACAACTAAACATGGCTTATCTTGGCCCTGATCATCTTTCACTGTTGTGTGTTGTCTTTCCCCACAATCCATTGAAGACCACTTATCTTGTGTGAGGGCTTTTATTTGTCCTGACAGTCTTCGCCTGTATTCTTGAACCTTCCAGGACTTGTAAGGTATACCACGAATGATCCCAGGATTTATGAAATGCACAGCTGAGTTTGCCTGTGCGACAGGTCACTGTCAATAATGCATATAGCCCCTACCCTCTTAATGAAATCAGTGGCATAGGAAGGCGGGTGCGGTGGGTGCAGCCCGCGCCGGGTACCAGCTCTGAGGGGGTGACAAAAAATTGCCGTTTTTGTATTAATGCGCCTTTTTGTTACATAAAAAAACATGTCAGATAATTTACATGGGCTTTAACAATCACTAATTGCAGCAAATTGCGGGTGAACGATATGATGTTGCAATGATTTAGTATTATTGTGTGGTGCGTGGGGGGAAGTGGTGTTCTGTCTCGTTTCTTTTGAACTGTGCTGGTGCTCAAGTAAACAAACAACCGGTGATGTGACTCATTGTCTCATCCCTGCCACAAATTTATCATCGCCCCAAGTCGTTCTGTGCAACAAGATAATATTTTTAACCTGAACATCATAATAATATAGTCGGCGCGAAACATTTTAGACAGTGGGATGGGTAGGTATTGTCTGCTCTAGATCCAACCATAAAGTAAACAGGTTTACTTTAGGATCGTTCTACGAGCGAACGGACAATATCTCCCTCCCCATCCCACTATCTTAAGGCCCCTATATATACGAGCCGGGACACACGACGAAATCATGTGTCACAATTCTGGTTGATTGCCAATTTGGCGTAATCTTGCTGGCGTGCTTTCTGCAGATGGTATCCTTACAGAAATTCCACACCTAAGAAGATTTCTAAAAGCCGCCAAAGTTCCAAAAGAAGAGTCTCTTGGTTTGACTTCTTTAAGATTCTTAGAGTTTGTGGTTGAATATGAACTTTTAGACTCTGTTCTTAATCTCACTTTAGCATTAAGATTTTTCTTAACTTTATGTGCTTCTGTTACATCATGTGAGAGGAGTTTTTCGAAACTCAAACTAATTAAGAATTATCTCAGATCCACTATGAACCAAGCACGCCTCTGTAGCTTAGCCATTTTGTCAATTGAAAATAGTATAGCTGAAGGTATCAATTTTGATGACGCAATTTCAAAATTTGCAGAACAAAAAGTTAGAAAGAAGAGATTCTAAGTATCATGTTAAAGTACAGTTTGCTGGATTAGAGCCTAGACAATGAAACTTGTAAACAATTGAGTTTTCATTAAATTGTATTATATTAACAATAAAGTTATGCACTAGTTATTATCACTATGAAAAAAGATCTCTGTACATTAAACTGGCTTATTAATAAAAAGACATTTTACTTTTTTTTATTCATAAAAAATTGTTTACAAAATAATTAACATTATGATCTCTTAACCAATTGAATAAAAAAATTGCTTTCTCAATAAATTTCATTTTATATTTTGCTGGACATGGGGGTGACAAGTTTAAACTCCGCACCGGGTGCCACCAGACCTTGCTACGCGACTGAATGAAATCTGATGACTTCTACAATAGTAGCAAAAAATGTACCCTGCAGTAACACAGCACAAGTTACATGTTGATTAGCACAGAAAAGTAAGAATCTCACTTTACTCAACACACATGACAATAATGACCTTACAAAACTGCAATATAGTTACTGCACCATGAAACCATCAAATTGAAACGTTTTGTTTTCTGAGTTGACATCAAACATGGCTCCAACATTGGCCTTCCTTTTTTTCTGCTTGAATGACTTACGGACCTGTTAGGTGTAAGTCCTAAGTGGATCTTTGATGAATTTACAATGTTATGCTGCTTTTAAAGAAAAATAAGACTGTCAACAGTCTGTATGAAGCTGTGACAATATTCTTTTCATTTACTGGGTACTAACATGTCAGGGTCATATGTAAAATGTGACCAGAAAAGCAAACATCGTGAATTTGACTGCGAGCAATGCAAAGATCCACTGCTGTATAATCCCTCCTTCCCGAAAAACTACCCCCATTTCTTAATCAGTATCAGGGTATGCGTTTACATGGACAAAAACAAAAAACCCGGTTGCACGAATCCTCTGCCCCTCCAGTCCCCGAGATGTAGTACAGTGTCCATTTTAGGACATCCTCCTCCCTCCGAGAAAACTCCATCCTTCCTACTACCTTCGACAAAATATTCCTCCTCCCTGCGAGGAATCCCCTATCAACCCTCCTCCCTCCTCCCACCACCATCCGCTCTCAGTTCTCCTCCCTACGAGAAAACTCCATCCTTCCTACTACCTTCGAGAAAATATTCCTCCTCCCTGCGAAGAATCCTCCCTCCTCCCACCACCGTCCGCTCTCAGTTCTCCGATGTCCGTTTTCCGCCTTCCACCCTCCTATCTCCGTCATCCGCCTTCAGCTCTCCGTCACCCCACCCCCACCCCTCTGCATGACAGCATTTTCGTTAAGGAAGTGACGTAAAACTCTAGGTCCACCTTCTTCACAAGTTCATTCGCCAAAATATTTGTCAATTATATTTCACAGTAAGAATTTACAGCACGACTCAAACGCGGGAACGAAGGTAAATGACGTTAATTGCTGAGTGTCTTTTAATACTGTGTAAGTATACATATTAACACGCGTGCATTAAAATGTGTGCATTTACGGGGCGATTTCTCAGGCTTAAAAGCTCACCTTTTATTAAAAAGGTGAACGCAAACTTTTTTCATTCTGAAGGGCACAAACCACGTTAGATTTCAGCCGTTAAATGCGCGAAAATTTCGTTACACCAGATAAATAAGCGCAACATATTATCAGTTGTATTGTATGCTTACAATACATGTAAAAATGTGTTAATCATTAATTAATAGTATGGGATAGTGTTTTTCGACTCAGCTACAGATGCCGATGGAGACCAGAACTGCTTTGGAAAAATATGAACGCCTTAGGGCCGATCTGGAAGAAGGTAGCGCAGCTCCTTGATTTAATCAATTCCATGTCTTGGTGGGTTTGCGTAGCTTGTTGTCACTGTATTTACACCTGTTTTTCAGGCTTATTGACTGAAAGGGGCTTTCATGAAAAAGTTAGAGCTTTGCTACAGGATACGCCCTCTACAAGCCAAGGAAGTAAAAGTAAAGGTGTATATTTCTGTTTTATTTAAACCTTTTAAGTTCGTATGCATAGCCCCATTTGGCCGTTTTTTTTTTCTTCAGTAATATTTCAGTTCTCTAAAAATAAACAACATTGATATTTAAAATGTAATTATAGAAACACAACATAGATACTTTACTATCAGTAGTATAACCACTTGCCAGTTGTTGAAAATATTTAAAAAGTTGCACCCGTTAACAAAATGCATTGCTTTCTACAGACGTTATTTTTTCAGTAAAATGCATTGTTCAGAATGTATTTAATGTGTTCATTTATTGTGCATATCTTGTTTTGTATCACAGATTCACATGTCGTTGGAGTAAAGAACCATGATCGTAAGTAACTAGCCTTAATAATTCAATTGTAATGTAATTTAAATTTTATAAACATACCTCACAATGAATTATCCCATAAGGAAGTTAATATGTTTTGCACAGTTTGAATAAAATACATTTTTGTTAAAAATCTGAATTAGTATGTACAGTTCTGGTATCAAAATGTTTCATGTCATAGGTTTGCATATTATCAGAAACTTATTTGAGCAAGGGTATACTCAGAAGGAGATGGTTAAAGTAATTGAAGTGTTTGGAGGAGGAAAAATATCGTAAGTTAAATATTTTCATTAATTTTTCATAAGATTTTGGATTATATCTTTATACTGTGGGAAAGGCCATTCATAATCATTTTTAGTTCCAAATTTCATTGTACCATATGCTATTGTTATTGGTTCACTTAGTGTGTATTGTGTAAAAACTTCAGTATTAAGCATTAATATTTTTCTCAGTCTATAAATTAATTTTTGGTAGAACAAACATTATGCAAATTATTTTTTATCAAATTTTATCTCATAATATATTTCTTAGTGAGTTGACGCAACAGATGACGACAACATAAAAGTTTGTTCCACCAATTACAAATATTATGCATTGTTTTAAGATTTAAAGAACAGAAGGACATGGTTAATTTCTGTAACATTTTCAGGGATCGCCAACTGAGAAGACTTTTGCACAAAATGAAATTGTTTAGAAGGAGTAATAACCGCCCCAAAAAATAAATTTTTGCTGCAGTTGAGGTACCAGTATTACTGACTCCTTGATTACGGAGGTGATCATTAAGTGAATTAATGAAATCCAAATGATTTTTTTATCTTAGAGTGAATTAAAAAAGTGGCCCCCAATGAAAGGTGTTCGAGCTATGTATAGACGTGTGAGGGACTTCAGAGGAATTCGACCATGCTATCGGTATCCTGTGTCTAATTCTACAGCATATTTCATGATTTATCTATTATTTATGTTGTTTCTTTGACTACTTGGTTAACAGTAAACACTCATGCCCTTCCTTAAATATGTGACTTCTAAAATTATTTTATTTTTTTCTGTAGAAATGATGTACATGAAGTAATGCGTCAATTGGATGCAAGGGGTCTGCACAGACGACAGCCAGGAAATCGCAAAATTCTGAGATGCCAGTACTCAACAAAAGGCCCCAATCACACTTGGCACATTGATGGCATGTCTTATATTGGCTTTGTCTTTGTTTCTTTTGTAATGTACATGATCCATATGATAAGAATAGAAAGTTCAAAACTGTGAAATCTGAGATTCTTACAAGTTACTTTAAACCCACTGTTTTTAATGTGGATACAATGTTATTACTGTGTTTGCAGGGTTCATTTATTGAATTTTGTTTGTTGCAGGAAATGATAAATTGCGTTTTTATGGAATCTGGATTCATCTGTGTATTGATGGGTATGTAGAGACAAGCTGAATTGGTATTATTGTGGTCAATACTGTTCTGTTAATATTTATATTCTCTATGTATGTTTTTTGCATATTTTCATATCTTTATGTAGATATTCAAGACGTGTTATATGGCTACATGCAGGGACCTCCAATCGGAATCCACGTTTCATTGCTAGATATTTTCTTGATGCTGTGGAAACAGAAAATGGTGAAACGTTTACTTTCATTTCCAGCTAATTCCTATGATAAATGAGTTTCTTTAGCTGTATATTGTTAGCAGATTTTCTTAATATTTTATAGAGCATTTTTCTGGCTGTGTGCTTTATATTACTGTGTTTTATTTATTTTTGAATTGCTATGGCTGTAGGTTGTCCACGCCTTGTGAGAGCAGATAGGGGTTGTGAAAATTCTTTAGTTGCCATTATACAGATGTCTTTTAGATACCGTCACCATGACAGCTTAGCAGGAGTTAACAGTTTCAGATATGGGAAGTCTATACATAATCAAGTAAGTATAAAAAAAATACCAATTTGTTTTATATTTCATTATTGTGGCTTTACCTTTAAAGATGAAAAAGCTATGTACAGTAGGAAAATGCACATGCTTTCAACAATTACTGCTTCGTAAATCCTATCACAAGTAATATGATGTGTGACAATATCCCTTGCGAGTGTTTGCTGACAGGATTTTAAATGACTGAATTTAATATTTTGGGGGAAAAAAATCACCAATATTATTATTCTGTTTTTATTTCTAAAAGCGAGCAGAGTACTTTAATGGATACCTAAAAAAATCATGGATATCTTTCTGGCAAAAACATTTTGAGGTGTGTAATGTAGATGTAATACGTGTCTCTTTGATTAACTAATGATTGCATATAGTATTGCTAGCATTTTTTCCCTTAGTACACCTAAGAAATTTTGCCTTTTTGACAGGCAATGGTGGAAGCTGGAATTTTGGAACTGTCCAATCCCATACATATGTATGTATTGTACATTTATTAAAATATATATATAAATATGGGCAGCACGGTGGCGCAGTGGGTAGCGTTGCTGCCTCGCAGTTGGGAGACCTGGGTTCGCCTCCCGGATCCTTCCTGTGTGGAGTTTGCATGTTCTCCCTGTGTCTGCGTGGGTTTCCTCCCACAGTCCAAAGACATGCAGGTTAGGTGCATTGGCGATTCTAAATTGTCCCATGTGTGTGTGTGCATGTGCCCTGCCCGGGGTTTGTTTCCTGCCTTGCACCCTGTGTTGGCTGGGATTGGCTCCAGCAGACCCCCGTGACCCTGTGGTTGGGATATAGCGGGTTGGATAAAGGATGGATGGATATATATGTATAAATTGATTCATATACACAGTATATATGTAAATGCTTATCTATTTATTAGTTGTTATTTTTCAATTTAAAATTATATTTACATAATGGAGACTGATTTCTTGTTTAAAGAACATGATGAACAAGAACTAAATACTATTAGATTAGATTAACTTTATTAATCCCATGGGACTAGGGTGTTGTACCGTGTTAGCCATTATGAATGTAGTGAAAAGTTCAGCAAAACGATACCTTTAATTGGCTAACTAAAAAGATTACAATATGCAAGCTTTCGAGGCAACTCAGGCCCCTTCTTCAGGCAAGATGTAAAGGGGCCTGAGATTCCTCAAAAGCTTGCATATTGTAATCTTTTTAGTTAGCCAATTAAAGGTGTCATTTTGCTGGACTTTTCACTAATCCCATGGGAAAATTCAAACACATACAGCAGCAGACTCACAGGATAAATAATATAGCCAAACTATCAATCAGTCGATAAGCAAATAGAAATATAATGTGTATTGTGCAGATATTTCAAAAACAACTTCACGAGTGCCCCTGGTGGAAGCATTGAATTGCCTGATAGCAGTGGGCAGAAAAGACCCCGAGAGGTGCATTTTAACACACCATGGTAGAATGAGCCTGTGGCTAAAAGTACCCCAAGACAGTGCCTACTGGAGGGGATTTTTCATGATGGCATCCAATTTTGCCACAATCCTCTTTTTTACAACAGCTTCCAGTGTGCCCAGAGTTTGCACTGTGATGGAACAGCCTGTCCTGATACGTTTGTTCAGGCATTGTACTACTTTTGTGCTCAGGTTGCTTCCCCAGGAGACTGCAGCATGGAACACCACACTGGCTACTATGGACTGGTAGAACATTTCCAACAGTTTGCTGCACACATCAAAAGACCTGAATCTAAATAGCTAGTACACTCTGCTCTGGCCCTTCTTGTACAGAGACACTGTGTTGTCAGACCAGTCCAGTTGGTTACGTGAATCCCCAGGTACTTGTAGCTCTGCACCTCTTCCACGTCGTCCTTCCCTGGATGGTGACTGCTCAAAGGCTTTTTGTCTTGCTGATACTGAGTTGCAGGTTGTCCTGGCACCACAAGACAAAGTCCTCTACAAACATCCTGTACTCTTGACTTGTCTCCATTATTAATGCAGCCTATGATGGAAGAGCATCTGAAAATTGAAAAATACAAGTCAGTGTATTTTGGAAATAAAGATGCTTTTTTTGTGAAGGACCTCATGAAGTAATCAGCAAAAATGCTGTATTTTTCAGCATTATAATGATTCAGTATTTAGCTCTACTGTATTGCCAGTAGGAAGTATTGGCTGGTACTTATCTATATGGAATCTTCATGTTAACCACATATAAGAGTAGCTTTTTCCAGAAACGTGTTTTCCTTTGCATCACATTTACATGTGTTTAGGTTACTTGGCATCCTGAAGTTTTGGTGAATGTTGTAACTGTGTGTACCTGTGAGAGAATACAACAAGACTGCCGTGCTATTCACAGTTGCTTGTGTTTGGATACACTAGGATAGTTGTCTACATCACTATAAAACAGTTTAATAAGAAAATGTTGTTTATACATTTCATTCTGTTTCAGACACTGTGTCCAATATTGCTTTTTACCTCTTATTGAAAGGCAGCTTTACTCTGAGCGCATTGAATGGAACAACCACAGGATTCGTAAGCAGACTCTAGCTGCAGGACCATTTGGAAAACCAGACATGCTTTATTTTTGTCCTCCATCCGGTAATGTTGTCTTTAAACACAGCCTATCCAAATCTATTTTCATGCTTACCTTATAAGGTTTTATGTTTAAACTATTTTGGACAAAACTATGATAACATATTGGCCATCGGACCTTACTCCTTTTTATGTTAACTAAGGTTGTCTTATTTTAATTTCTTATTTGTCTTTTATTCTTCTTTTCTTCATTATGTAAAGCACTTTGAGCTACTTTTTGTATGAAAATGTGCTATATAAATAAATGTTGTTGTTGTTGTTATTTAAGCCAACTATTAATTATTTTGTCACATTTGGTTTTATCAGTTAGCTCAAAAACTTCAGCCTTGAAAAACATAAACTGTATAAACAATACTGTCAAAAGAAGCAATAAATTTCTCTCTCACTGAACTACACCACACAAAAGTTAGAAGGTTAGCTCAATTCTTTCACATAGGGCAACCTTCTGTTTCCCACATTTTATTTGTTGCCATAAGGCTGCCGATTAAGGTTCTAAATATTTTAATATCAATAGTTTTGAGAAGTCTTTGATTCCCAGAGTTATAAGCATTTTGAATTCCAGCAGTTGTAAGAGTTATTAGGTACTATTAAAATTATTTTTCTTTGTAGGAATCTTGTGTGTGCCTTTTGAGTGTGTACTGACTTCCTGTCATGTGATTAGTCTTGGCTTGTTTTCCTGTATCTGTGTAACAATATTCTGTGCTTTTATACTTTACCACTGCAAACAAATTTCCCTCTGAGATAATAAAATCTGCCAAACCTAACCCATTGTCTAATCTGTTTTTTGTTTATTATATGTATTTTGCATACAGTATATGGGATTATGAAGAGTGGTAATTTACTGTTTAATCATTCCACTCATTTATTTTTGTCATAAATAGGAACTCCACATTTGCTGTGCACAATTGATGATGATCTTCAGCAGCATGCAGACACTATTGCTTGTGAAAAGGGAGCAACCCTGACTGTGGCCAATGTTGCTTTCAGGCAGTTGTGCTCCACTGTGTTTACTCTCCCCAGATCAATGGATGGTTATTCAGTTGATGATGCTGTGGCTTCCTATCTAACGACTGCAAATCACATCACAACCCTTATGACCAGAATGAATCTGATTGAGCCAGATAACTTTGTACAGGCTTTTGAAATATATGAAAAAATCATCAATTCTTCTCATACTAAATAAATTTTGTTGTTGTGAAAATAAATTGGTTTAATCATACTTTTTTGAGCCTTTACACATAGAAAGGTCCATTATAACAATTTAAAATAACCCAGAGGATATTTATATAGAACCTTTAGTATCCTTCCATAATCTATGTTTAACCATTATCAGTCCATTAATTTTATGAACTTGCACTGATATTAGAGTTCCTTGTGGCAGGAGAATCAAGCACCATTTATGAATTTGTTGAGTACAACTTAGATGGCTGTTTTTGCTTCTCTGGGAGAGAAATTATTTATTTGCATCAGAATTCTATAGTCATAACATCAAGAACAACAACATAATCAATATAATTGTATGCACTTTTTTCCTGTATACAGTATATAATGTAACAATACATTTTAATGACAGGAAAAACTAAACATTTTACTTTCCTCTTGGTGATGAATAAAACAAAGGTCATCATCTAAAATATTGCATTTTGTAATTACCAATGGTATCCGTAATGTTTTTTTAAATCAGTGTTGTCCAATGATTTTAACAGAAGAACTAGGTTTGAGGCCGAAATTCTTTCCGATGGTGTATATTTTAAACATGTACATATTAATTGTGTGCACAATGAATCAAATTTGTTTAAAGCATTTGGAGCTGCCTCTGTTGACATTAACTGGCACAGCTCTTTACAGACCATGGTACAGTGTTTGTGTACAGCTCTAAAAATGTTATGCCGATGGACCATATGTCTGAATGTACAGAACAAGGTTGAAAGGTTAGCAGACATTCAGGAGCTGTGTAAATAGCAGTACCACCAAGAGGTCCACTTAAAAGGCCAGATATTTTGCTCCCCTGCCTTAGCGAAACTGAGTCGCGAACATTGGCTAAACCCCAGTCGGTAAGATAGGCCTTTTTGCTGCTGCCTTCAATCTAGAAGACAAAAATTACAGAAATTAAAATGAATTTACTTAATGAAACACAAATGATCAACAAAGCACATGTTTGTTGCCTAAACAGAATACATGTTTACCCTGTGTTTTGCACAAAAGTAAACATAAGCTTAGAATTCAAAATGTTAAAATTGTGATTGTGACTAATATAGAAAAACATCCCAAAACAGCTATTTATTTTTATATAGCACAGAATCACACAAAGAATGTCTAAATAGGCTTTAATAGGCCATGTTTAATTTACAAAAGAGGAATCAAAGTGAAACCATACTAACACAGTAACTCTTTTGTTTCCCTTGTATTTTCAATTTCTGTTTAAAAAATATATCCTACCAGGATGTTTGCAGGCTTCAGGTCCTGGTGTATTACATTCTTGGAATGGATGTATTCCACAGCCATTGCCATATCAAGTGCAACGTAATTTTTTTCTTCTGCTTCTAACTACAAAATGAGAAATGATTTGTAAAATCAACCTGAATTATCCAAGTAATATTTAATGCACCAAGGTCAGGAAGTTATCCTAAAAAAGCTGATATGAACTTGTAATTTCCTGGTATAATTTTATTTATAATGCTAATATCTATATTACTATAAACAGTAAAATCACCACTGTTAAATTAACACTATAGCTGCAGAGATGGTCCATACTTTCCACATGTACAATTTAAAATGTTACCATAACACTATTAGAAATGATTTAATAGGGTTAGTTTAGCTGTTTACCCTTTTACGATGCCTTTTGTAGCACTTAACAAAAACTACAGATAGAACTTTCCAGCTTTAGCATTAAACAACAGTTCTTTCATTTTTTAGGTTATCATGGAGCTACATTACAAGCACATAATGTGATAACTACACAAATAGGAAAATGAAACAATTTAAAGCTGCCTGAGAAAGTGGAATGTTAAATGGCAAGCTTTTTTACCAAGGATGCAAAATGGAACTAGTTATAAAGGTATCTTGAATAGTCTATAGGAAGAATGCCAGAAATAATAAACATTTATCCTTTAATAATCAATATTTTTGTTTCCTTTTTAAAGGAGTATTATTACATTAATATTAACTTGCATGAATAGAAAGCAATTTTTTCACATGACACATTGGTAACATAAAAAGATTTAGAATGGATCAGAAAAACAACTAACAATATCCTTTTTTAGAATGCATATTTTCAAGTAAAAACATTGCTAATTTTTGAAAACTTAATTTAAAAGGTTCAAATGTCAAAAACTCTTGTTATATCAAGTTAAAGACAACAGAACATTCCATACCTTCACTGGACTGTCTGCACTGTGAAGTACAACGTGTAAACTTGCTCCATGGACATACTCATTTGCTATGAGTATATACTGATCTTTTTTGGTAGCAGCCAAGAATCTAACAATATTTGGATGAGAAAGTCTTCTACAGATAAAAAAATACCATCATTAAACTATAACTATACATAACATGTTTATTTTTAAGGAGAATTGTAAATGAAGACTTTACAACACATTGTAATGTAAATATCCTTAAAAAATTCTGTCATGTTTCTTTGTCTTTAATACAAGCTTTTAGAAAGGTTTTCTTTTACATTCAATTGTCTGATGTTCACAGTTTTCAGAAATCAATAAACTAAACAAATTTAAACAATCAAGTTTCACTACAAATAATATAAAGGGAGAATAGAACTTACAAACAAACAAGGATCTCATGCAAAAAGTCATTACTGTCATCAACAGGAATCTTCTTTACTGCTGCTGGTGTTCCCTGATATGAACCAAAGTACACCGTTCCAAACGACCCTGACCCCACAGCCAAATCAGGATTGAATTTGATTTGTCCATCATCAACATATGGAACTCGTGGCATGTACACTTGTGAAGGCAATGAAACAAAACAAAAATAATACCGTTGCAGTAAAAATAACAAACATACAGACAACTAAAACAGTTAAGTTAAATGAGGCAGCAAAAGTCTTACTAAACACCAAACCCTTGAACATAGCACTTATGCATTTAGAAGAATAAATCACCTTTTTTTTTTCAAAATACAAAAGTATTGCTTTTCACTATGTCTGCATTACAACATACTGTACCTGGAGGAATTGCATAATGAGGAGGTGTTTGAACATCAGACTTTAATGAACCATCTTCCATATTTTCAGCAATTGCCAGTGAACAATGTTTTTTACTAGATGACACCATCAGCTGAAGAAAGTTATGAACATAAATTTACTTTCAATTAACAATGATTTTTCTAATGCAGTAAAACAATGGCATAAAATGCAAAGCACATTATTTTTATTTTATTAAAACTGTATTTCAGTCTTACCTCAAAGGAAAAGCTTCCTGAAAGTTGTGCTATTAGGCAAAATTTTAAAAAGAAATTAACAAAAAACTCCAGACAAAGAAAAACAAATTAATAATAATCTAGGTTTATAAATTAAATTAATTGTAAAAATATTTCAATACCTTGTAAGTTGTCCATTGTTGGTTTTCTCTAAAGGAAAGGAAAACACAATCATCAGTTAAATGTGTATAATGTTCTGCACATTCTGATTTCTCAGTTTAGGTAAGGGTCAAGTGCTGCTCTGTTATAGTTAAACTTTAAAGAAATGAAAAAGAGTGTATGTGTACTTTAGCAGCAATGTAATTGTAGTAAATTTTAAAATCACTAACACTGTGCTTCCCTATAATGAAATAAAAAATAATAATCTTGGTAATCTGGAATACATCAACTCATGTAGTAGAAGGAGAAATTGATAGTTAAAGAAGTGTCTGGAAATACTTAGAAATGCTTAGCTGTTAACTAAACAAACAAGCATGATGGACTAAAAGGACTCTTCTTGTTTGCCAATTTTTTTTTTATGTTCTTAAAGAATATTCAATAATCTTTTTTAAATACTCACCTTACAACTGGTGGAACTTTTCTTCAAATGGCCTGTAAAGTATTAAGAACATGTTACACTGATGAATAAGTCTAAGAAAATAAATGTATAAAATTTTAAATTCTACAAACCTGAGGTTTCCTGCAAAATTGGATTATCCTGTTAAAAAGTAATGTTTTTATTTTTATTAATGTGATGATTTCATCCCTCTATTGATAAACAATTTCTAGAAATATTTTATAATAATCTGTAAATACTTGTCTGTACCATTGCTGCATTCTCCATTAACATGGATTTTGTTTGTGTTAAGTTTTCACTTTTAGATGCCAAAGAAAGCTGTCCAACACATATCACATCATCTAAGAAGAAAAGAAAAAAACATTAAAAATGCCATATTCAACTTCCATTTGAATATTATTTGACAGTATGTTTCACTTGTCTAGAATCTTGATCATAAAAAAACTAGAAGCAACTTGTTAATTGCAAAATAAGACATTATCTTCTCTGTGGTTATTTTATTCATAGCAATATACACCATTCATTATCAAGCAATATTTATTTACACAGCAAAATTACCAGTGTTACAATGACTCTTATCGTGTCAAAGCAACACTTTAATGTGTTTACATATAGAAACCATGGACCAATACACAGTAGATGTTTAAAGTGTTAATTTACTACTGCACATTTTGGTTTGTAGGTAATATTTCTGTGTTCATGTTTATATTAAGTTTTCGATTAAATGGCAATATGTTCAGTACGTAACACAGTTTAAACTATTAAAAGAAGTACCTAAATCTCTACGACCAACATATAATGTTTTCTTCCATATATCTGGAATTTCATTTAATGAGAAATACTCCTTCTCAAAATCTGATTTGGGCCATCTTGATCCATCCGCATTGCACAGTGTGTACTGAGCTTCATTTCTTTTGTCATCTTTCCAAAACATTTCTTCGGCTTTCTCTATTATATCATCATAACCATCCAATGGTTTCATTAAAAATTTAGGAGGCTCTTCTTCCAGCATTATCTTATGGTATTTTCCAGGTGTTTTTTTTGTTCTAGGTCTCCACTCCATTGCTATCACCTTCACCTTAAACAAAAATTGTATTTAGTACTTTGATATAAAATTCACAAAAGATACTATATGTGAATTAATATGCATAAAAAAGAAAACTGTATGATTAAGACAGGCAGTGTGGCGTAGCAGTTAAGGTTTTGGGCTGCAAACCCAGAGCTTGTTGGTTCAAATGCTGGTACTGACACCACTGTGTGACCCTGAGGAAGTCACTTCACCTGCTTATGCTGCAAAAAACAAAAGTAATGTAACGAATTGTACCTCAGATGTTGCAAGTTGCTTGGATAAAGGCATAAGTCAAATAGATAAATGTGTATTATACATATAGGAACTATTTCATTTTCAGTTAAGTCATCTGCAGCAAACCTTTATAAATGAGGGTTTCTCCTTTTTAGATAGTGCAAACTGCTTCTTCTTCACTGATGTTTTCTCTTGGATGGCTTTTTTCATTTCATTGAAAATTAAAGCAGCATCTGCCAAAATATGTAGCTTTCCTATTAATTTTTCAACATTGTGTAAAATAACTTCATAATGTAACATAAAAGGTTTAAATGCTGGTTATCCTTTTACACTAAAATATTACTAAAGAGATACAAAAAAGTAAAATGTACGTGTTGTTTTTCTTTAGGGAGATTAAATATTACTGAAGAAAGAAAAAAAAACTAAAACGGCCAAATGGGGCTATGCATACGAACTTAAAAGGTTTAAATAAAACAGAAATATACACCTTTACTTTTACTTCCTTGGCTTGTAGAGGGCGTATCCTGTAGCAAAGCTCTAACTTTTTCATGAAAGCCCCTTTCAGTCAATAAGCCTGAAAAACAGGTGTAAATACAGTGACAACAAGCTACGCAAACCCACCAAGACATGGAATTGATTAAATCAAGGAGCTGCGCTACCTTCTTCCAGATCGGCCCTAAGGCGTTCATATTTTTCCAAAGCAGTTCTGGTCTCCATCGGCATCTGTAGCTGAGTCGAAAAACACTATCCCATACTATTAATTAATGATTAACACATTTTTACATGTATTGTAAGCATACAATACAAGTGATAATATGTTGCGCTCATTTATTAGGTGTAACGAAATTTTCGCGCATTTAACGGCTGAAGTCCGAAGTGGTTTGTGCCCTTCAGAATGAAAAAAGTTTGCGTTCACCTTTTTAATAAAAGGTGAGCTTTTAAGCCTGAGAAATCGCCCCGTAAATGCACACATTTTAATGCACGCGTGTTAATATGTATACTTACACAGTATTAAAAGACACTCAGCAATTAACGTCATTTACCTTCGTTCCCGCGTTTGAGTCGTGCTGTAAATTCTTAATGTGAAATATAATTGACAAATATTTTGGCGAATGAACTTGTGAAGAAGGTGGACCTAGAGTTTTACGTCACTTCCTTAACGAAAATGCTGTCATGCAGAGGGGTGGGGGTGGGGTGACGGAGAGCTGAAGGCGGATGACGGAGATAGGAGGGTGGATGGCGGGAAACGGACAGCGGAGAACTGAGAGCGGATGGAGGAGGGAGGAGGGAGGAGAGAGGAGGGGTGACTGGGGATTCCTCGCAGGGAGGAGGAATATTTTGTCGAAGGTAGTAGGAAGGATGGAGTTTTTTCGGAGGGAGGAGGATGTCCTAAAATGGACACTGTACTACAGAACTTAAACGTCATCATTGACCGACTCGAATCCATAACCAACCATGGACACTGTGTCTATCGGGCAGTGCGGAGGACTTTACTTTTAAAAGTAACTTTGATACATTACTCATTACTTACAAAAACTAAATATATTATATGGTTACTTTGTGTTACTTCTTTTGTATAAAAAAAACTTCTTATCTGACTGGCCAGGATTTTTTTTTTTATTAAATCCAGAACACGTACCTTCGTGAAATCCAATCAAAAAACAGTACTCGCTAGAGCACCGCCCACTCAGCTTTAATAAGTTAAAGTGGCAGTTTTATATTCAAGTCTTACTTCATGTTGCGTTTGGAGGAATGTTACGGTGTAATGAAAAATCCAGATTCCTTACAATAGAGAACAACAAATAAAACATACTCTGATATATTTATTTACATCCACATTCGTTGCGGTCTCTTTGTTTATTTTCACATTTCACAGTAAATTGAGCGAGTGTGTGAAACACGTAACCTGCAGTCTCAGCCCCCATTCACGTACACTGTAGTTTGTTGCGCGCCGACAGTTGTCACCTTCACATTATTATACAGGCCGTGAATAACGGTTTAGCTAAAGCGCCGTCACTTTGCTACAGCGTGTCTTTGGTTGTTTTTTTTTTTCGAACATATTTTTAAAAGTCCCGCTTTTGATTAAATGTGTTTTTGTTTGCCTGTGAGTTTCATTTCAGCCAGATGTGGATATCTAACAAAACACTACATTACATTTTGCACAGGTAGTAGTTTGCAATGAGATATTCGATACAATAAATTCCACTCTCGCTTCTAGTTCATCTCAGACTCAGTCTGTTCTTTTCTCTTCGGTCTTAAATAAAGCACGGTGAAGACCTGTCGACGAGGTGGCCACAGATTTGCCGGACCAGGAATTTCACTATAATAAAATAATCCTCAAGTGTCTTTTTTTTCTTTTATTTTTGGCCATTACGTTTATAAACGTAACCACAGTCATTATTCTTAAAGTTCAAGTTCACAAAGATTACTTGTATTTTTAAGCGTTATACTGCAAACGAAGTATTTGTCGTCAGTGTAAGGTTGAACTGTAATCTTAAATATTATGCAAGCTATGGCATCTAAGGTCTCCGTTAAAGGCGTCTATGTTCGATTATTATTTTCCCAACAGTCCAGGCAATTCAGTGGGCTCTTCCCGGCGGAACTCGTTTCAACTAATATGGCGGCGCCCAAGGAGAGTCTGAGTTGTGAGGACTTCTCGGAGTTTCAGGTAAAACAGTGCACGTTCCATTTAGAAACATCTTCAGGAGACTTACTTCTGAATGAATGAAGGGCTACTTTAAAAAAGCAATGCCGACTAATTACTGGAAGCGCGATCTGAAAGAGTGCCCTCCACCTTACTGAGGCGGTGTGACCCTTTAGCCAGTTGGAATTCAGAAAGATACTGGAGGGGGAGATTTCGACATTGTAAAGCAGTTAATGGAAATTGAACGTGTATTTTTTTCTTTTCTACCACTATTAGGAATTGGTTGGGTGCTGTTTTAGCTATTTTCGTCAAAACGTTTACGAATCGCCTTTAATGAACAGCGCTGTTTAATGGGCAGACCACCCGAACCCCCCCGCCCCATGTGCTCTACTTTACAATCGACACCAGTGGGAGTAAAGTTGGTCCTTGTGTGAAGAACACGAAATGCCTAATGTCACAGATTTGATTTGTGTTATTGTAACAACAGATCATCACTCGTACAATGGTCAGTAGTCAAACTGTTTAAACATGTAAATGTGAAGAGCTTTTTGTGCTGTAGAGCCTGAGTGGTTCCTGTTTTCTCAGTAAGATCAGGAAAGTCTGCCCCTGTTGCTTTAGCAGTGCTTGATATGATTTTATTATTGTTTAGTGGTTAGTAATGCTGCCTCCAAGGGCCACAGTCTCGGTTTCAAATTGTCTTGTCAGTGTGGCCACGAGGATCTCTCCTCCCCATGTAAATGTATGAGTGTGCCGTGCGATAAGGGTTGCCAGATTTGGAAGGCACTTTGGGGCCCAATCAGAGTCAAAATCCTACAAACTTTAGCCAAATTCAAGAAAGTGAATTGCCACTCAAATACACCTTCCTTACCCCCAAGCTGCTGCACACTACTCTGATTAGCCTATTAGTCTTATATTTTCATGAGTAGTCGAGGCGCACTCATTTTTGAGTGGTTTTCCCGAATGTCTCAGGCTTGCCAGGTCATTGGGAAAGGGGATAACGGGAGAAATCATATTTGTGCAAAAATATAACTGGGAGGGGGTTTCGTAAATATACAGGGGAGTTCTTGAATTAACTTTTTACAGAAGTAGGATTTCGTAAATTCTATATCTTCCCCCGTTTGATCGATGAAAGCAAGGTCTGCAGTAAACAACATGCTGAACTAAGGAGACCAGGATTCACATCCTGGGGCCTCCCTGCACGGAGTCTGCATGTTCTCCTTGTTTGTGTGTGGGTTTCCTCCTACAGTCCAAAGACATGCAGGTTAAGTGAATTGGTGATTCGAAATTGGCCCTAGTGTGTGGTTGGTGTGTGTTTATTTGCCCTACAATGACTGGCGAGCCCTGTCCAGCATTTGTTTCTGTCTTGCGCACTATGCTAGCTGGGATAGACTCCAGCAGACCCCTGCGCCCCTGTTCAAGACTAAGCAGGTTTGAAAATATGATCAATGGTAATCTGTCATTGCTCCACACCACTGTACTCACTCATATTGAAGTGTGTGTATTTTGTTAGGGTCCTTGGCGGTTTGGGGTTGATGCCATTTGACAGTGGTATGCTTATCGTGCCCCAGCCTATATACTCCTGTTATTTTTTTTCAAAAAGCTAACAAATTTTGAATGCTGTGCCTGGCCGTCAGCCTGTCATTCTACGACTGCAATGAATGTAATTACTCCGGACCTACAGGCTGTCAAATAAATGAACCACACGCTGTGGCGCAGCGTAAAGGGGCTTCGTCTCTGACACTGATGTCCGAGGTTCAATCCCCTAGAGAGGAGCAGTAGAGTGTGTACACCTGATAGATAGATAGATAGATAGATAGATAGATAGATAGATAGATAGATAGATAGATAGATAGATAGATAGATACTTTATTAATCCCAATGGGAAATTCACATTCTTCAGCAGCAGCATACTGATACAATAAATAATATTAAATTAAAGAATGATAATAATACAGGTGAAAAACAGACAATAACTATGTATAATGTTAAATGTTAACGTTTACCCCCCCGGATGGAATTAAAGAGTCGCATAGTTTGGGGGAGGAACGATCTCCTCAATCTGTCAGTGGAGCAGGACAGTGACAGCAGTCTGTCGCTGAATGAGGATGAGCCCAAAATGAGGACGAAACACGTGCCGCGTACTCTTTGCATTATTTGCCAGTAAAACTATGCAACATATATATATTCTGAACAGAAAGGATCTGTGTACCAGTCATATTCTGTGCCATTGTCATGATCCTCTGAAGTGCTCGATGGAATGGTGACCCATCTTGACAATAGTGTAGATTTTTTGTAACTACTTGGTCATCAGTGAATGATGACTGCAAGATATTTAATGCTGATGACCCTCTCCATTGCATTTTTTCTGATGTATTGTGAATATTGCCTAACTGTCTGCTTCCTGTTACTGGCTTCTTGACATTAAAGGATGAAATTGTTGTTGTGGTACCACTGTGTCAAAAAGCAAATCTTCTACTGTAAGTCATTGTATCACTAAGTGCACCTGTCGGTATAGGAGAAGGAATTGATGCTCCATTATTTTGTGTTGTGACTGTAAAAACATAATTGACAATTTTGAATGAACTAGTCAGTTGTGCCTGAAAGTTGTTAGGTGTAAATACGAGGAAGGGGGGTTGTTAGAGAACATGAATTGACATATTGCCTCATCCAAATAAAAATAACCTTAAGGATAAACCAAATCAGGCAAAAATTGCTGTTGATCCAGTTATGATTCCAGTGCCAGTATCTTAACAGTTAATGTAACTGTACCAAGGAATCTGTTATCCAGTTATGTTGTAAGTTACAATTTTAATTCAGTTTTTTTCCTTTTTTCACTAGGAAAAACTCAGGCTGTTGCGTACGCTAGATGACCGAATAGTGCATAAACTCAATACAACAGTTCCAACAATTTCTTTTGCTGGGAAAGTCAATCCAACTGAAAGATGTAAAGAGCTTTATGAATCTGTAAGTATAATGGTCATTCATTTTTTTCTTTATTCAATTACACTTCAGTGATTTAAATTAATAGAATATTTCAAATGCAGTGCCATGCCTAAGTATTTAAACCCTTTAAGATTTTGAAATGTTGTTGAATATCAAATGAAGCTTAAACACAATGTTTTAGTCTATTTATGTTTAAGCACAACCCCACATGCTCAAGACAAAAAATAAAGATAGGATTAGTTGTATACCAACAGATATCTTAAAGTCAAAAACTTAAACTTGATGCTTGTGTAAGTGTCCAGACCCTTGTATTCTCCTAGCTCTGATTATCCTAAACAGGATATACAGTAATTGCTTGACCACTGGCCTCTGGCTCTGAACAAATTAAGTTGTATTTTTCGTGGGGAAAAAAACTCCCTTCTGTTTAGGATAATTATTGCCAAATGCTAAATCTAAATGAATTTTCTGAAAATGAAGACTAAAGAACATTCTAGCTAAAGTTATAGTCAACATTTTTGGTCAACATGCAAAATAATTTCCAAAATAACTAGAAATGACTAACTTTTGATCATCAAAATATATCAATAGGATGTCCAAAACTGTACAACAAAAACGTTTTCTGTTCAACTTGCATGTCATTTTTTTACAGAAGAAAATGAAAATTTGAACGGACAATTTTAAAGGCACCCTTCCATAACATTTGTTTGCACAACCCTTGGCAATGATGACTGCCTCCATACGTTTGTTGTAGTCTTCTATAAGTTTGCAAGATTACATTTACTAAACAGATCTTTCAGCTCTTTCTAACAAGATTTTCAGTTGGATCAAGACTCTTTCCTAGCCAGTTTTACAGCCTGTTTATTTTTCACTTTAACTATTCTTTTGTAGTTTTGTTTGTGTATTTTTGTCATTGTCTTGCTGAAGTACTTATGACATTCGACCCATGCCTACTTTTCCAACACTGGGTAGCACACTCCCTGGTAATCCTCTCTGGAGTAGCCCCACCACATTAGGGATCCTTCAATATGTTTAAACATAGGTTGTTAACTGTTTTTTATTTTGTCGCTATAAACAAATCACTGATCTGCATTACCAAAGAAATGCATTTTGATTTCATCAGTGCATAGAACATTTTCACATAAGGATTTTGGTATGTCTAGGCAGATTTGGTGAAAGACCAGTCATGTCTTTTTGGGGTCCTCCTTGTCCCTAAACCCTTCTTAATGAGTGCTCCAGTCAAAGCTGTATCAGCAGTCTGTTGCATGATGTGAAAATGGTGGTCCATGGCCATGATACTGGAAAACTGAGTAAGCTGAAGGAGGTCTACCAACAATAATGGGCAAAATGCTGGTAGACTAAAAGACTGTAACCTGTTAGTGTGGCTTTTATCAGATATTAAAAACATGTAATTGATATGATGACAGAGGTGGAATATTTCAGTTTTTGATTTCTAAGATTTTTGCTGGAAGATAACCTGTTTTTTTTGTTTTTCTTTTTCAGCATGAAGGTTTATAATAAACACATTTTCTTTCGGTTCTATATGTTTCTTAATTACCCAGTTTTCTTCCAATTTGTTGAACACTAATGGGTTTGAGCTAATTGTAAGAGAGGCATTTCAAATATGGATTTTTTTCTTTTTATTCAACTGCAGTTTTATGTTATCAGCACCTGAAATTCACTTAATTTCTAGAAATGGTCATTGTCTACAGTCTAGAATAAATGTGATCATTTACTCAGCCTGAATAATTTGTCAGTGTGTATATACTGATAAACAAATCTACACAGGTTGTGAGAGCTAATTAAGTTAATAGACTGGCAGAATACACGACTGAGAGCAGACTTTTCAGGACAGCTTGCCGCATTCTGACAGGCAATTAATCTGGTGCCTGACAATGCCGGGAGAGCACTACAACTGTCCCCTTCTTGGTAAGATTATGTAAAATAAAGTCTGTGACTGAACTTCTCCAGAGAAGTCATGTAGTGTGATCGGGGCTTTACAGATTGGTTTGTCTTTGCTCAGCTTTAAACATGTCTGGGTTTATTTATTCCTCTGATAATTTTTGGTTAAACCCAACTTACAGTACAACAAACAGCAGGTTTACTTTACAGTGTCCACTTGCATTACTATCAATTATTGCAGTTTGCAGGCATAAGATTTTCTCAGTCATCTTACCATGATACGGTAAAATGCATTCCTGTTGGTTTGCTGAGATACTCATGGTAAATCTTTAAGACAGTTTTTAAAATGTACCTCAATCGAGGTGAATGCTGATTATCTTAAGACAGATTTGTGGGATAGTTTGGGTTTATAGTGGTGTTTTAATATTTCACTGTGCAATTTGCATGGCATTTTAAATGAAAATATTTTGGATATGAGCAGTCCGATGTTTTGCCTTTTAATATATTAACAGGTATTAAAATAAAACTGGAAACGTTGTTGGCTTTCTATGTAAATGGTGAATATAGGTGTTAAATTTACATCAAAGATATGTTTGTCTTCTAATATACTCTCTACTACAGATAATACAAAGATAATTTCTTGTTTGATTAATTTAAATAATTATTTGCATTGCAGTCACTCATGATTGATTTATTTATCAATTTTCATTTTATTTTTTTTCCTAATTCCTTTGTATTTGTCCAAGCAGACTAAATTCTTAAATTGTCATACATTTTTGTAACATTGTCCTTACAGCATAATGAAAGCCATTATTTTAAACACATTTCTTTTTTCTTTACAGTTACTTGAAGCTCATGGAAGCCGGGACAGAGCTATTAAATCCTGCATAGCTCAGACATCCAAAGTAGTAACCCAACTTCGTGCTGAGAGAGAGAAGGATGCTGACAATTTAACACTAATAAAGCAACTCAGAAATGAACAAACAAAGGTATAAGGCTAGGAATTTGAGATTCTCTTCTCTGGTTCTTGAATTTCAGGGTTGCTCAGTTTCAGTCTTGGAGGGCAACTGTAATTGCATGTTTTCATTTTAAGTAGTTTTTTAATTGGAGACTGGTGCCTTTTAGTGATCTCTAGGTTTAATTAATTTAATAGTTTCTACATTTACTTTGGATATACTTATTGAAGTCCTGGAAGGATCCGATTGACTGGAGATCTGAAATTTTTAGTGCAACCAAAATTTTGATCAGAATCTTATTCCGGCTCTGAACCAAAGTTATAATTCTGCTTTATTTTTAATGAAATGTAGCAATATGTGCTGCATGGTCTTTTGTTAAATAGAAGTAGGTTTATCATCTAACTTGCTTATTTAACTAATTTGTTTTTAAAAAATGGCTTTTAAAAAACCAGTACTTTGTAATATATTTTTATATTATATTTAAATATTTTTGTTATGTACAAGACCAATATAAATTGCATCTACACTTTTTCTTTTGAACATGTAACTATAAATCATCTTTATATTCACATACAGTATACTGGCATGTTTGTGCAAGGCACAAATGGCAACTAATTATAGTTGCAACAGAATGGATGATGAATGAGTTTGATGCTAAATTGTGAGTCCTGGAGAAGCAACAGATTATAAAAGAAATCGTGACTAGAAAGTTAATATAGGGGCATTTCTATTACAGAGATAAAATTATTATAACATTATGGTATATACAGCTGAAAAGGGCTCTTTGAGGTGTTGTATGCATGAGTAATGTAAATTTTAAATGTCCATGTATGTTTTACAATGACAATGATAAAACCAATAATAGACAAAAAGGTAATATGTACGTTTATGTGCAAGATTCATGGAAATTGCGAAACTGCTTCCATTTCCGTCCTAATACAGAGGCAGGTAAGTGCTACATTTTTTTTTATCTTCCATCATAGGACATGGAGACTGATATGCAGAATGATTGCTAACTTCACATTGTCTGTTTCTGCACACTTGTACATACGTTATTTGTTGTAATTTTATACTATTATTTTAAATTAAGTACAAGGTTGCGAACCGTGATTGTGATACTTAGGTACTTGTATTTATTTGGGTTGGTTGGGGCAGCAGAACCAATGAACATTTACATGTGGGCAGTGCTATTATTATTGCATGTACAGGTCGGATGTGGCTCTTTAAAAAAAGACCCATGCAGGACTTGTAACACAAGGATGATCCTGGTCACTAGGTTAAAAGTAAAAAGAATGGCTCATGTCTTTAAAACAAATTTGTATTGTGTGACCTCCCTTAAAATGCAAAAGTGAAGCAATTTACTTTGGTACATGGTTGAATTGGTTTTTTTTTTATTTAAAGTAGAGCTGTGTTGAATCTTCAAAGATTCTTATGGGATTTTCATGACACTTCTGTTGACTTTGGCTGTTTTTTGTTCTTTTTTAGTCAAAATGGTCTCATACAGCCTCAACCTAAACCTAATGTAACTGAAGCTGTAAGTGGTCAGTCTCTCACTTTTATTGCTCCACCTGTAACTTCTTGTAGTTTTTAATTGTATTTACTATTTTACTGTGCTAAAGGAGGGCAGAGTGATGGCTCTGAGGCTAGGGTTCTGCACTGGCAATTGGAAGGTTGCCTGTTCAAATCCCATAAACACCAGAAGTGACTGTACTTAACCCTTGAACAATGCTTTTAACCTTCAATTGTCTCGTCCTGGGTATGATGTTAACCTGCATCCAGCCCTGCAAGCAGGTCCTCCAACTTGCAGGGAAAACGTGGGGGTTGGTGGCAGGATTGGCACTCCAGCTACTATATTAAGAAAAAAAAAAACTGTTCCGGCTGCACTCGGGTTCCAGTCTGGGTGGTTCGTCATGTGGTAGTTGCGGCAACGTGCTGTAATCAGCGCAAGCTCCCAACCTTACTGTCTCTGTGCTATAGGAGATGAAGTTTTTGCAGATACTGTAAGTAAATTTCCAGATAGTAAATTTCTCATCAATCAAAATTCCATCAGATGCACTACACCTTTGACTAAAATGCACCTTGAGATCATGTTGAAAGGGTGTGGACAAGCACAAATGTGACGTACTATACTAATATCTGGTTGAACGAAAATGTTGTTTGGTCTTTAATGTAGTGCATGCTGCTTGTTGCATTTCTTCAAGAACAGATTATCTACTTAAACATTCTCTAAAAGACCACCACATTTATCTTGGTTAAAGATACCAAGTAAACCCAACCCTACATTTTACTTACATGCTTATTCAGGGCAGGGTCTCTGGAAAGCTGTAGCGTATCCCAACAAGCAAAAGGGCTCAAGGCTAGAACAACACCTGGAGAGGGCTCTAGTTCTTTGTGAGGTGTACAAACACACAGAGACCAATTTAACAATGGTAATTTATCTAACCTGGTTGTCTTTAGACTGTGAGAGATTATCTTTTTCCTAAAATAAGTGACACCTCATGGCACTGTTCATCAGGTGCAGAAAGATTTTGGGGCTTCCACTATTTTCTGTTTTCAGCTTGCCCAGTTTCTTTAAATCTCTTTACGATAGCTTGAATACCATACAAACCCAAACTGGCCCGCTATTACTCAAATAGCCTTGTTAAAGCAAAATGATGTTTATATCTGTCAAAGCTTGTTCTCGTAGCAATTTCAAAACTTCTAGAGGCATCCCATTTATGGTTACCATCCAGTACACACAATTATTTGTTAAAATGCACTTTGTATAGTTAATCACTACCTCATTAACATGAATTAGGCTTGCTGTTGGCATAATTTACCAAATATATTAAATGACTGGGGTGCCTTAAAGAAAGGTGTGTTTTGTTCTGTCCATCTCACAAAAAATTGTAAAACACATGGGATTTTTGTTACATTTTCTAACATGTTTGTATGTATTTATGTAAATGTTGGTGTATAATGTAGTGTATTCATGAGCAAATAAACACTTGTTGCCCTGACAACTAGCTTTAAAATAATTTTCTTGCATGGTTTAAGACTTCTGAACAGTAATATATATATATAGGTAAAGGTGAGTATGTGGGTACATATCCAGAATATAGCCAATGAAGTGAATTTAAAAGGCAGTTTGTTTTATTAGAGTTTTAATCATAAAATTAATAATACAAGGGAAATAAAAAATATTTTAAAAAAACTGTCTGCATCTTGGGCCTAAATACACAAGGCTGATCCCAATGTCTACCAGCAATGTTCCTACTATATTACTCACCTGCCAGCTTACCCTCCTTCTCCACTTTACACACTTTAACACTCTTGCTTCACTTCTGTCACCAGTTGATGGTTCCCCCATCTCTTTCTCCTGATTCCACACTCAATGGCCTAATGATCAGTAGGGATTTTTAAGCCTTGGGCAGTAACAATTTGCTGGTGAAACCGCATTTATATCTTCCAGGGTCAGAACTGGTCTAGAGCTGTGAGCTCAGCCTTTGGTATGTAAGCAGCAAGCACAAGCAAAGGCAGAGAGAGATGGAGAAGATGTTGCAATTGCAGTTATTCCTTAAGAATCATAAAAATTATGTTACATATTCAGGACAAGAAAAGAAAGCTGTTGTTATTAATACTTTTATCTATTTATGGAATTTGTTCACAAATAAAAAATACCTAATTGATGGTTGCTTTGAAGGTGAAAGTGACCAATCGGCTATCAGTTTAAGTTGTTTTAACTTGCAGTGAATGAGGGAATTGAAGTGGTGGTCAGAATAATACAGCACCATACTTAGCCCTAATAAATAAGCCAAGTCAGAAGTTTCTATATTTTTTGAGCTATTAAAAAAGCTAAACGTTCCCCTTTGAATAAAAAGTACCATCTGTTTGTCTCTCTATCTATAGTTGTACACCTCATTCATCCATTTTGTATTGAATTTATCTAGTTCAGGGGTGGGCAGTGTCAGTCCTGAAGAGCCACAATATGTGCAGGTTTTTGTTCCAACCCAGTTCCTTAACAAGAACTCAATTATTGCTGATGAAGTACATATTGCTTAAGTGACATTTTGATGCTTCATTTTAGTGGTCTCACTTGTTAAGGTTCTCCAACCTTAATTGCTTATTTCAATCTTAAACTGCTGCATTCAGTGTTTTAATTGCTCCTTATTAGCAATAAGATGTAAAAGACAAAGCAGCCAGCAGTTCTCCAGCTAGCTTTTTTCCAATTACATCTGTGTGTGTTCATCATGCACTGTTTGATTTAATAAAACACTTAATAGAAAAATTTGACAGACTGAAAATGATCTGTTTTAGGCTTCAAATCATTTGGATGATATCCTTGGAAAGGAAAAAAATCTACGATATAAGAGCCTTACATTGCACAGACTAACAAGCCATAAAATTAAATAAGGTCTGAGATTGGCAATGATTGGTTTCTAATTAAGCAATTGGGTTGGAATGAAAACCTGTAGCCACTGCGGCTCACCAGGACCGACGTTGCCTACCCCTGATCTATTTAATATTGACAGGAGGCATACAGAATACTAAGAATACTTAATTGCTATATTCAGCAAATACTTACATGTGTGTCACTAGTCTTGATTTTTACATTAAACTAATGTGCATTAACTATAACAACTAAAATATGCCAAATGTGGTAAAAACAGAAATAACCATGCTCGAATGGTACAGGAGCGAATGGGCTTCAGTTCAGTTTAGTTAATGCTATCCAAATTCTGGGTTAGTGCACATGTCTAAATAATAGCAAAGTCTGATCGGTTATGTGAGGTGGCTTAAAATTAGCTGAAAAAATGCAAGAATTTTGAAATAATCATAAATTAGCTTGATTATTTTAATATATTTTAATCACAAAAGTAGCCTTAAAGTTGCAAAAAACCTAATACTTCAAATATAAAACAACAGGAGTTTGAGACATTTGACTTTGTCCATTAAATTTTTTTTTTCTGTAAGTTTTATTTTCCAGCTAATGTCTTTCTCCATACTGTGATGTAATGTCACATCAGCAAATGTCACAAACCTGCCAAAGTGATTTTATGATATTCCTGATTAAAGATATGTACTGTTATAAATGCTGCTTTAAAGAGCTTTTGTAAATGAAAACATCCTGAGTTATTTTGGTTTTCACTAAATTACTGGACAGTGACATACAGTAATAATGTTTGATTTGTTTAAATTATTGGTTTTAAGCAGCGCTTACTACAGTTAGTAAACAGAAACTGTAAGTGAAAAAAATTAGTATGAGTGCATGGTAGATGAAAGGGGTAATCTACGATGATCATGTTATTGTTTGCTATGGTCCCCCAAACCCAATAAAATCCCCCCTATTTGATGTTACCCTGGAGTGAAATCCCTCTTCTCTGCCACACATTAAATTCAAGCTCTAAACTGTGTTTTTTTGTCAAATTAAAGTGTGGAAACTTTAGAGTTTCATTTTTACTCCTTACCAAAGCACATTATGCACAAATATTTCTTGAGATTTACTAGCAAGTTCAGAAATTGATATAGTACCTTTTTTTTTTTTGGTGTTAAAAGAATACACCATCCCAATTTAAAAAAAAAAATTAATTAAATTCATTTTTAATGTTAATTACCTTATGTAGTTTTAGCGATGTCCAGAGGAAAAAAATATAACCTCATGTTTTCATGGTGAAATTAAATATGAAAGATTCAAGTTGTACAGGACCAAGCGGTGACCAACGGCAGACAATGTGAAAAAAAGAAAAAGACTTTACTATTTATTGTTTGTGTGTAGTTTTCTGAAAGTAATTATTAATATCATTTTAGCAAAAAATGCACCGGTTTTTGCATGTTTTGAGCATTCATATGGATAACAGACATGTGGGTTATGCAACACAAGCTACATGAGAATTTTTATTTCTTTTTTCCATGGATGTTTTGTAGATTGTTTGCTGCTGTTCAGAGCTGGTCACTGCTGGGTCCTGTGTAATTTGTATCTTTCATATGTAATTTCTTCATGAAAACATAAGAGTAAAAAGTTTTCTTGGCCACCAATACAAACTACACAACTAGTTAAGTTTTAGAACACCTCAGGATTTCTAGCTTTTCTTCAAATTTAATCAGCTGAAATGCAATGAATGACTTAAAATGGTGAAAAAGTATTCATTAACCTGCCAGAGGTTTAAATTTAAAGTTTAGGTTAGCAAAAACTGAAAATAGGAAATATCAGAATATTAAAAAATGGGCCGCCTTCAGGGAACAAGTAATAGGTTACAGCCTACAGATTTTGTGCAGTAAGTAAATTAAACCTTGCAAGTTGAAGCAAACAATTTGCACATTCCTTAAAGGACAAATCAGGGCCTTGAAATACTCGCTGTGGACTACTGCAGACTGGAAGAAAATCTTACGGTCCGATGAATCAACATTAGAAGTGTTTGGCTCATCACACAGGGTGTTTGTACGCTGCTGAGTTGGTGAAAGGATGGTTTCTCAGTGTGTGACACTAATTGCCAGACATGGAGGAGAAAGTGTGATGGTCTGGGGTTCTTTTGCTAGAATTGGAGTTGGTGGCTTGCACAGAGTGACTTGCATTCTGAATCAAAAGGGTTACCACAGTTTGACTGTTATATCAGCAAAAGGTGGATACTTGGATTAATCAAAAATTTGAATACAATTTTGAACACTTAATGATTCTTTGGTTTATTTTTTATTTGCTATTGTTTATTTGTTCTATGCATTGATTTCATGAAACATTAAGACATTAAACTGCATGCATTTCCATATAACCTGAAAAAAACGGAGGTTTTCTAAAACTTTTGACCGGAAGTGTATATGGGGTGAGAAACATTTTAAAAACATATTTTTGTGTGGAGAATTCCTTTAATACCAAAAGAAAAAAAAATAACGTTACTTCAAATTTCTTTTGGAGAACCTCTGCCCTAGAAAACTCTTGGGACCATTATAGCTTCCCCTATTCCTCCCAGGTACCCCTGCAATCCTGACACTCAGTTCTCCCTTACATAAAATACACAGACAGGGCATGGCGCCCTCACACTCATTCACACCAAGTTAAGTTACCAATTGCTGGAGTGAGTTCCTGCACAAAATCCCGCAGATGTGGGAAGAATGTGCAAACTCCACACAAGCAACAAATAAGTGCTGGATTCAAACTCGGGGTGCTGAGTCTGTGAAGTATCTGTCTGTATTATATGAGGGGAGCACAATGTGTGTACAACAGTTTTTTAAAAAACATTTTGTTCTTGGGGATACTTAAGTTTGGAGCTTTATGAGATTTCAGAAAACACCACTGGATGAAGTCTTAAATGTTCATATTTAGCCTCTCTTGCTTATGTTGAAAGAGGACATATACAATACAATACAATACAATTTATTTTTGTATAGCCCAAAATCACACAAGAAGTGCCGCAATGGGCTTTAACAGGCCCTGCCTCTTGACAGCCCCCCAGCCTTGACTCTCTAAGAAGTCAGGGAAAAATGGGAGAAACCTTGGGAAAGGAAGTTCAAAGAGAGACCCCTTTCCAGGTAGGTTGGGCGTGCAGTGGGTGTCAAAAAGAAGGAGGTCAATACAATACACAGAACAGAACAAATCCTCACTACAGTATAAAAATAAAAATTTTAGAAGTACGGAGCGGAATTTAACAGTAAATTATATCACATAAGAAGATTTGAGCATATAATATATAATTGAGCAATGTTTTTGTTGTTGTACTCAAAATATTCTTTATATTTTATCTCTTTTTCTTTCAGTTAAAGCTAATGCAGTCAGAACTGAATGTTGAAGAGGTTGTCAATGATAGAAGTCTAAAGGTATGCACAAGTGAGACCAGATGTGATTTCTGTGTTTTTTTGTTTTATTTTACAAATCCAAGTAGCAGAAATAGGTGGCAGAGTGTGGAATGGTCTGTTTTCTCACAGTTCCAGAGACCTGCTGTGTTTTTTTTTATAAATTGCATTTTGACTAGATATTTACCATTTCATTACAATTTAAATATCTATGCCATAATTGGTTCCCGTCTTGTGTCTATTTTTATTTATATATTTGTACATTTTATTTATTAGGTGCTTTTCTTAACACTCAATGTGACCTTACAATGAAATTAAACAACAGTTATAGAGATATAAAAACAAATAGGACAATAAAATCAAATAACAATAAGGGTACAGATGTAGTAGCAAACATCAAAGCTATCTGGCTGTAACAGTGGAAAAACATATAATTGGTATGTCAGTTAGAAAAGATATGTTTTAAGGGCAGTTTTAAACTGTGTTATTGAGTCTAGCTGACGGATATGAGAGGGAAGACAATTTCAGAGTTGAGGGGCACTATTAGAGAATTCTCAAGCTCCCATAGAACAGAGTTTGATGTGTGATACAGAAAGTAAAGCTACAGATGAGGATCTGAGGGAAAGAGAGGGAATGCAAGTCTGTAGGAGATCAGTAAGATAGGGAGGAGCAAGGTGGTGGAGAGCTTTAAATGTTAAGAGCAGCATTTTGTATTGTATTTGGTAGTAAAGAAGGAGCCAGTGAAGTTGAGAGAGAATAGGTGTAATGTGTTCAGTGGATTTAGAACAATTGATTATCATAACAGCAGAATTTTTAATAAGTTGTAGGAGGTGGGTAAGTTTTTTTAGGGATACCAGATAGAATAGCATTACAGTAATTTGTACGTGAAGTGACTAAGGCATTAACCAATACTTCAGTACTGTGTTGTGTAAGAACAGGACGAAGTCTAGAAATGTTTCAGAGATGGAAGAAGGCAGTCCGAGAAACATTACTTACTGTATATGGGACGAAATAAAGAGGGTACTGTCTAGAATGACACCCAGGCTCTTAACCTGGGAAAGATGTTTGTGTTAATTAAAATGAAAGAATGGTTAACCTTAGTGTAGATTTAGAACCAATGAGGAGCATCTCAGTTTTATTGCTATTTAACTGGAGAAAATTGTGAGTCATCCATGACTTTATGTCTTGGAAATAGGCCATAAGAGTATTTGGAGGGAAAACAGAAGTGGATTTCATGGATAGATACAGCTGTGTGTCATCAGCATAACAATGAAAATTAATACCATGGTGTTGAAAGATATTACTTATTGGGGAGATAACAAAAAGAAGCGGCCCCAAAACAGAGGCCCGTAGAGCTCCCTGAGTAACCATTGCATTCTCAGATTTAAAGCCCTTTACTTGAACAGACTGCATCCTATCAATGAGGTAAGAAGAAAATCATAACGGACAAGGCCACAGACTCCAAAACAGCTAGTCGTTTCAAAAGCATCTGATGGGATATGGTGTCAAATGCAGAGTTGAGGTCACGAAATACAAAAATTGATACAAGTCTCATGTCAGCTGCCCGAAGAAGATCATTTGTGATTTTGACCAGGACAGTTTCTGTGCTGTGTTTATGACAAAAGTCAGATTGAAACTGTTTAAAAAGATTATTTTTTGGAAGATGGGACTGAAGTTGGGAGGCAGCTATCTTTTTCGAGACATTTTGCTATGAATGGAATATTTGAAATAGGCTGATAACTATTAAGGATATTAGAGTCTAAGCAAAGATTTTTCAGAATTGGAGTAATTGAGGCCATTTTTAATGAGAGGGGGGCTGTGCCAGTAGTAAGAGAAGAGTTCATTATTTTGTTATCATAGGGGGAAATATATGAAAAACAGGACTTAAAAAGAAATCCAAAAAAATTACAACAGCGTTTAACACTGAAGTTATGGTGAACAATATTTTCTGGTTGTGTAATTAGCCTGTTCATTATGGAAAAAAGAGCTCTAGTATTTTTCCCTCTTGCATTGATAATGTTAGAGTAGTATAGCAATTGACAAGAGGCAGTTTCCACCACCTATTCATCTAAGCTAGATACCTGAGCAGGATATCATCAAGAATGTTTCCACGTACCCACACAGATTGCAGCCAGCAGAGAACAGTTTTATGAGGGCTTGTGTTTTGGCTGAGAGAAGCAAGGGCAGGAATGCGTGATATCAGTTTTTAATCCAAGGTGAAGGGAGTTCCGATGCAAAAGGCAAAAAAAAACAAGTAAAAAGACTAATAGAAAAAATACACAACCAGAGCATCGGCGAGCAGCGGCAGACAGAAACACCAGCGTTAACTTCCGGTTCAGTGTCCAGTGGCCATTACACCACCAGCAGCAACCTGATGTCTAATGACAGCAATCTAAGTCTAATGATGGCAGGATAGTCTTCAGCTACCCACAGCCCTTTAATGAAAAAGCAAGATATACATATTGCTGGAATAACAATATAATAATTTTATTTTTGAGGGCCTTGTTGTATTACACCTGTGCTGTTGTTTGATGCAGGAATATACAGCTCTGAAGATTTACACATAAGAAGTACAGTATCACAGATAGAGTAAACAGAAAAACATACCTACGTACAGAAACATTTTCTTTCCTTTTTTCAAACCAGAATTGGATGCAAGAAAAAAAAATGAATGCTTTTATTGGATAAGTAAATGCGTGAAACTTTAAACGACTTTACGTTAGAGAGAATTGAATGAATTATAACTGCACATTTTCCCTTAAAATTAAGATTTAAAGGAATATTCCATCCAAATATATAATATAATATTTATGTTACTTACTTACCCGGTGTGTTTTGTAGTGATGACTGAGAACAATTTTTAATCTCATGTTTTTTTGGAGAACAAAGAAAGTTTATTATGTAATGAAAGCCAATGGTGACCAATGCTATGCATCAGCAAATGATATGAAAAGGAAATCTCATGTTGCTTGTGTTGCATTTCCAGACGTTTGCTTACAACATTTAAACATTTGTAAAAAGCTTTCATTTTTACTTACCAGTAATGTGATTGTTTGGATAAAAGCATCTGTTAAATAATAAAAAATGATTACCAAATATACTTGTGTTTAAGTTCTCCTGCGGATAAGTCGGGGCTTGATTTTACCATATAATTTCCGGTATTTTATAATGTCGGTTGTATAAGTTGAATGTGGAAAACTCACACTGTTGGTACAAGGGATTATGATATAACGCCCACCTGGGAGAGTAACCACGGAGCATGTATTGTGCCTATGTGACCACACGGTAATACCCAAACTATTCCAAAGTGACGTTTGCACTGTTTTGTGTATCTCACACCCTCATACACCTTTATCATAAAAGCATCCCTTATCTACGATGGAGTGTTCGATCAAAAGAAAATATGAAGCTGGTTTTAAATTAAAAGGCATTGAAGTGGCGAAAGAAATTGGTAACTACACTTCTGCAACAAAATTCGATGCAAGTGAAAAACTGATGCGAGATTGGAGGAGGCAAGAAGATGTAAAAAAAAAAAAAAAAAAAAAATGATGTGTCGCATTTTTGAACGGGCGTATAAGTCGGGGTCAGATTTTGTGATCGATTTTTCGGGTTTCAAGACCTGACTTGTATGTGAGTATATACGGTAACAGAAATCCATGGTTTCACTCTTAAATTTATATACAGGTAAGTACAGTTTTGTCTAAAGTAGCCAATTTCGTCTATCTGTATACAGTACTTGTATATGGTTGAGATGACAATAAAGCTCGCTTTGACTTTTAACTTTGCTTTGACTTTAGTTTTTTTTTTCTTTTTCTACTCAGCATAAAGTGTCACAAGTTGTTTCTCATTTATATAGTTCTATAGTACATTTTGTGCTGTGCTTTGAAGGATTTCCCATTATGGATGTATGTTCATCTGTCAGCATACAGATAGCTTTGAAGTCTTTGCTGATGGCTGCAACCAACAGATTCTAAATTCAGACGGCCAAATGCTTATTGTTATGGTTAGGGTTATACAGTTTTTTATGTTATGGGTGTATTATTTAACTGAATAAGAACTTCCACACTCATTAGGATGTATATTAATTAGTAAGGGATATAAGATGGCCTCCATGGCGATTGGACACACATTTAATATATTTCATAGCATCCTGACAGGCAGTAAACACTCCTGTAATGAAGCTATTTTTGTTGATGGTGTTAGTATTGAAATATTTCCTCTGCTAATTAAAACTATAACCTGGGTTTTGTTGCCATTTGAATTTTTGTCTTCTTTTTAATTGCTCTGCAGGTATTCAATGAACGATGCCGAGTACACTACAAGCCACCAAAATCACAATGATGTAACGGATTATTTACAGTAATCAATTGACTATATCTGGAAAATAATCATCGGTGGTGGACCTGGACATGCTGAAACAAACGGACAGTATTATATACACTGTTTATCGGATAGCTGTAAGCTATTTTGCCGAGTGGTACCCCACTTTCCTTTTTTTTTTTTTTTTACATACACTGTGAAAAAATTTTATATATAGAAATGAGAAATGATTTTTGAAAAGCAGAACTTGTGTCTGGTATTTTGATTAGTATAATAGCAGCAGCTGAAGATTGGAGTATGCTTCCATCCAAGAAGAAATGGGCTTTGAATGTCATCTTTGATTACTCCCACTTTACAAAAATTTTTCAATAATGACAAGAATAAGGTAATGAGACAGGCAATATTGCCGCCTCATAGCACTTTAACAGTCCATGTCAATTCCAAGCTGGAACCTTTTCATTGTGGAATGTGTTTGTTAATGTTTTTGTCAGCTTCTTCCAGGGACATACTGTAGGTTGAATAGTGACTTTTAAGTGTATATGTGTGACTGCTTTAAGGCGTGCCTTATGATGGGCTGTCATAATGACCAGTGCCTGTATTTATCAAGCATCTCAGAGTAGACAAATAGTCCTAACCGATCTCAAAAAATCTCACAGTGAGGCAAACTGTTAAGAAGTAGATGTAAAACCAATTTAACAATTTTCCTAATTAAGTAAATTGCTCCTAACTTCACTGGGATATAGAAGAGTTCATAATCTATACTAACTCATTAGGAGCAGCCAAAAAATGGGGTTTAGGCAGGAAAGATGGAATATGCTGAAAATGCTAGACAACAATGAACTCGTAAAATTGTATCATTTTGACAGATAGAATATTAACAAATCTTCTCGTTATCACTTATGCGGAGATGAAATGAAAGTGTTGGTAACCTCACATTTTTTGGCCACTGGGAGAATGCATGTTTACAGTAGTAATGCTTTGGATATGTTCCAACCAACCATTTCTCAAATTTTGCATCAGACTTTAAATATCCTTACAGTCCATGAGGGAATATGCTGATTTGTGCATTTTCCCCAGTACTTCATGTGAGGTAATATTAAATCCAGCTGCAGTCATGCAAGTTGGAATGCACAGAAAGATCATTGTCCCAAAAGTGAAAGAGCATACGTATATGAATTATCAAATTTCAGTATCAGTACTGTGGTCATGGCTACAAACTGTACTGTAGTAGCCAACATTTTACCTTGAAAACAGGCAGGGCTGGATGGATGATTGACAGTACACTGTCACGCAGGTAATACCAAGCTTTGCATTCCACGAGCCCCTGAAACATTCGAATTATACAGTTAGGTCCATAAATATTTGGACAGAGACAACTTTTTTCTAATTTTGATTCTGTACATTACCACAATGAATTTTAAATGAAACAACTCAGATGCAGTTGAAGTGCAGACTTTCAGCTTTAATTCAGTGGGGTGAACAAAACAACTGCATAAAAATGTGAGGCAACTAAAGCATTTTTTTAACACAATCCCTTCATTTCAGGGGCTCAAAAGTAATTGGGCAATTGACTCAAAGGCTATTTCATGGGCAGGTGTGGGCAAGTCCGTCGTTATGTCATTATCAATTAAGCAGATAAAAGGCCTGGAGTTGATTTGAGGTGTGGTGCTTGCATGTGGAAGATTTTGCTGTGAATGGACAACATGCGGTCAAAGGAGCTCTCCATGCAGGTGAAAGAAGCCATCCTTAATCTGCGAAAACAGAAAAAACCCATCCAAGAAATTGCTACAATATTACGAGTGGCAAAATGTACAGTTTGGTAACTGTAACTGTGAGAAAGACAGCAAGCACTGGTGAACTCAGCACGCAAAAAGACCTGGACGTCCACAGAAGACAACAGTGGTGGATGATCACGGAATCATTTCCATGGTGAAGAGAAACCCCTTCACAACAGCCAACCAAGTGAACAACACTCTCCAGGGGGTAGGCATATCGAAATCCAAGTCTACCATAAAGAGAAGACTGCATGAAAGTAAATACAGAGGGTGCACTGCAAGGTGCAAGCCACTCATAAGCCTCAAGAATAGAAAGGCTAGATTGGACTTTGCTAAAGAACATCTAAAAAAGCCAGCACAGTTCTGGAAAAACATTCTTTGGACAGATGAAACCAAGATCAACTTCTACCAGAATGATGGCAAGAAAAAAGAATGGAGAAGGCGTGGAACAGCTCATTATCCAAAGCATACCACATCATCTGTAAATCACGGTGGAGGCAGTGTGATGGCTTGGGCGTGCATGGCTGCCAGTGGCACTGGGACACTAGTGTTTATTGATGATGTGACACAGGACAGAAGCAGCCAAATGAATTCTGAGGTGTTCAGAGACATAATGTCTGCTCAAATCCAGCTAAATGCAGTCCAACTGATTGGGTGGCGTTTCATGATATAGATGGACAATGACCCAAAACATACAGCCAAAGCAACCCAGGAGTTTATTAAAGCAAAGAAGTGGAAAATTCTTGAATGGCCAAGTCAGTCACATGATCTTAACCCAACTGAGCATGCATTTCACTTGTTGAAGACTAAACTTCAGACAGAAAGGCCAACAAACAAACAGCAACTGAAAGCCGCTGCAGTAAAGGCCTGGCAGAGCATTAAAAAGGAGGAAACCCAGCATCTGGTGATGTCCATGAGTTCAAGACTTCAGGCTGTCATTGCCAGCAAAGGGTTTTCAACCAAGTATTAGAAATGAACATTTTATTTCCAGTTATTTAATTTGTCCAATTACTTTTGAGCCCCTGAAATGAAGGGATTGTGTTAAAAAAATGCTTTAGTTGCCTCACATTTTTATGCAATCGTTTTGTTCACCCCACTGAATTAAAGCTGAAAGTCTGCACTTCAACTGCATCTGAGTTGTTTCATTTAAAATTCATTGTGGTAATGTACAGTCCAAATATTTATGGACCTAACTGTACTTTACAAGCTTGGGAAGTTTCAAGGCCAGTGGAGACTCTGGGGGGGATTGGATAAATATAGCCTGGAGAAGATGAGGATGGATCATACAAAGAAGCAGGACTCATGACTCTGGAAGACAGTTGGGATGACTGGAAGAATAAACACAACTTCAAAAATGGGGCTGGAATAGCTGTGGTTAGTTCTGGAATAACTGTTACTTCATAAGACATTTCCCAAGGCCATAATAGTAAGACGATGATTTTTCTAGAAGTGGATCATTTATTGTTAAATAAACATTCCTGTTATTTGGCTTTACCAAGTCTCTCAGTCTTTCCATTTTTGTGCTCTTTTTAGAATTATTCTTGACTTTGTAGCAACAATTATGTGTAGCTAATAACAATATTCTTCCTAATTATATTTTCCTTCTTCTTCTATGTACTTCTCCTACTACTCTGAATATTATTGTTATTATAGTTATCTTTGTGGTGAAGCCTTAAGAGTTAGTATCAGAAACGTGCAAAGCATCCAAGGAAACCACAAACACATCATCTTAAGTGCTATTTTGCGACCCACGGTGCTGTAAAAGCATGACACCATTCATTCTCAAACCTGAACTCCTGCTCCTCAATGAGAGTCGGTGTAGAAAGCATCATGAAGCTCTGGGGTAGGACAAATTCTTATTCTAGTCAGACTTTTAGAGCAATTCTGAGAAGCATGATAAATATGGGCACAGGTACGAGAATGGAACGAGTAGAAGAGCAGGTGTTGGTCTGTTACTTTTATTATTTTCATTTGTGTCGATTCTCCCTATCACAATGACCACCGTTTTACAGGTACTCTTTGGAAAAAATTAAAATGTGCGCTGTTGTTCAAATCAACAAAATCAGAGACATCTTTCGAGTATGAAGCAATAATGCCAGGTAAGTTGTGTTTTTTTTTTGTTTAAATCTGTTTTCTTCTCAACCCCAGATAAAATCATAATTGCACTGTGCATTCAGCATAATTTTGTCTCCTTGTTCACGTTTGTGAGAATAAACTTATCCTCAGACTGTGTTCAATTGTAATGTGCATCTTAGAAGTGAAAATATGTTCTAGACCAGCGCCCTTATTTATTAAGTTTCTCAGTACTGTAGGAAAATGGTCTGAACTGGCGCAGAAATCTCCGAGTAATGCACATTTGGTCCTGTTCTTAGGATTAATGGCATTTTATCAATTTTTGTAACTGAATTCCTAAAAAGATGTTCATTTGACAGAGATTTAATAATAATAGTAATAAATCTTGTACTTCACATGATCGCTTCATCTACAGTACGTAAGGAGGCCAAGTGATCTCAGCTGCAATGAAGGTGTTGGTTATGTTTTTTTGGCCACAGGGAAAAATGCAGCTTTGCAATAGAAATGATCTACAGTAGGAATGTCACAATCAACCATTTTGTACCAAACTTTGAATGCCCTGACGACGTATGAGGTAAGATGTAGATTTATATATTTACTCACGACTCTACATGAGGTATTGTTAAAAGTAAGGAGAATTCATGCACCTTGCTGGCTTTTCTGAAACTGTTGCACATCAAGATCACTGCCCCAAATGTGGATGAGCCTGCATATGTGAATTGCAAGTGATAACTCCGTATCAAGACACGGGTGGTCAAGGATGCAAACTGTGTTGCAGTAACCAGCACATTACCCTGAAGATAAGCAGGGCAGGAGGGCTGATTAATGGCAAAATGTCACACAGGTACGCTGAGCTCTCTATTCCACAAACGTCTGCAGCATTCGTGTTACACTTTATAGGATTCGAGAAGGGAGGTGGAGCCTCATAAAAGACAAGGGGGGTGGGAATCACAGAGATGAGACATGGCCAGTGACCAGTAGCGGTTTGTAATGCGGGCCGCTGGGTCACCGCAACCCCCAATATTTAATAAGCTCTACTTAAATGAATTAGGTAATGTGACATAGTCATGAAATAAACTTGTTTTATTTCCACAACATGCCTGGTATGAGTGCATGTCATTATCCATTAAAACTTGGTTCCGACTTGTTCTTGTTTAATTTCTGTGTGAATACCTGTATTTCTGGAGTGAAGGGCGCTGGCCAAATGAGAGCATATGTAAGTCTTGGCTCTTTTGGCAAACAGGTGACCTGAGGCTGCCCTTTTATTGGTCGCTTTCTAATTTTTCTGGCCATGTAGCTTTCTGCGCCCCGGACACTCCCACAATCGTTGATGCACTATTTCATGTTCACATCAAGCGTTCACATTTCACACCAGCTATTAACGAAACTAGAAATGAGCGAGCGTGACTTCAGGGAGATGGCAACTTCAAGTGGAAGACCCTTTCATAAATCGTTCACTTGAAGAAAAAAAAAAAAGATAAGTCAGGTCGGTCCTGTCTAAGTTCCTTAAGTATTCAACAACAGGCAAATGATCGCAGGTGGTCAAGACCTGTCTGAGGAGGATAGAACTATCTGGAGAAGCTGGCATAGAAGCAGCTCTGTGATCGCCATTGTTAAAAAAACAATACAGTGATCCCCCGCTATATCGCGGTTCAGCTATCACGCCCCCACTATATCGTGGATTTTTCTATCGTGGAAATCTGTGGTTTTATAGTGATCATTTTTTATGGGTTTTTGACAACTTTCAACGTTGAAATAAGCATTTTTCTATGCTAAACTATTAATAACAACAATGTATTACTGTAATTATAACATGTATATACCTGTACTGTGCATAAATAAAAATGGAGTAAAAATTCAATAAGTACATCCTACCTGTAGTGTACTTATGCAGCCAATTCATAACAAAGCATACGGTTTTCAGCAGTCACTACGTGCGCTAGACAAATGTTCTTTAGAGCAATATTATAATTTATAATAACTAATGTATATGTAACATTTAAGCAATATACTAGTAAATCATAAAACATACTGTTACGTACAGGAATACGTAGACAGAGTCGCAGTTCATAACGAAATGTACATACGCTTTTCATTTGTCACTACGCATGCTAGACAAGAGTTCATTAGAACAATACGTATTCTAATTTATAATAACTATAACATAACTAAATATTGACGAAAATGCCGCAAAAAGTATATAAAACAATGAACATTTAAGCAATATAGTAAATCATTAAATATACATACATTGTACACTACAGTAGACAAAGAGTTTCATGTTACAGTACCCAGATGATTTCTTACAAGGCCCATTATTAGCTGAAAGAGGAGACTCAACCAATCAGAGCAGGATTTTCATTCTCTTGGGCTCTGATTGGCTGCTGCTAACGTGGTGTAATCTCGCAAAAACAGCAAGCACGGGTCCCCGACACATCTCAGTTCTCTGCGTATCGCGTACCTTGCTTGTGGTCTGATTGTTGTGAGGAAACTTTTTGTGAACTTTTCTTTTTGTTTTAAGCCCTACGATGGCTCCAAAGCGTCCTTCTACATCGCGGATTTTCACCTATCGCTGATGGGTCTGGAACATAACTTCTGCGATAGGCAGGGGATCATCTGTATATGAAAGCATGGGTCTGGTCTCCGTGACCCTGAAGTGGGCAGTGTGAAGTTTATGACTTGATTGTTGTACAGCAGGATTATGACTATTGGGGTGATATTTTTTAAATTTTGTGAAGACATTCCCAGTAAATCCTGAGACTTGAAATTTTGTGAAAGTTTCACTATAATGTAATGCTGGAATTCATGATGTATGGTCTTAAACTTTAAAGTTAGGAAAAGCATCTGTAAAATTGTTCACTCTCAAAAATGGCTTACGTTTTGCACCTTTATTATTGCTGTACTGTGCTTCCTTATGTTCCAGTTCTGTGTGCCTCTGGTGGTTTAATAATCACTTTATAGACCTGATTCTATGGCTCAAAATGACCTTCATGGTATAATTTTACTGCGCCATATTCTTCAAATGTCCAGTCAATCAACCAGTTTGGGCAAAAACTGCAATTCAAATTTGTGCATTTGTTCTATTTCTGGACCCAGAGGGAACCAAAGAGCAGTAACAAAATTGCTGTCAACTGGAACTGCTGTGAAGGTTGTTGTTTTAATAGTTACATCCAGGCTTTGACTCGGCCTCCATTTCTTTCTTTTCAGCCAACCCTTAATGCATTTACTGGTATATAGTGAATCCAGAAAATATTCAGACCCTTTCTCTTTCTGCACTTTATTGTGTTGTAAATATATTTGCCATTTTGCCCAGTTAATACACTCAGTAACCAACCCAGCCACAGGGGATGCACAAACCAGTGTGTTTCTTCGCGCCGGTCCCAAGCCCGGATAAGTGGGGTGGGTTACATTAGGTAGGGCATCTGGTGTAAAATTTTGCCAAATAAATATGCGGACAACAATACAATACCAGATCGGTCGAGCCCCGGGTTAACAATGACCACCACCAGTACTGTTAGCCAACAGGGTGCTGGTGGAAATTGGGCTACTGTTGGCCAAAGAAGAGGGGGGAGACATGTCCGGAGGCAGGAGGAAAGTAAAGAGAGTGGAACTGAGGGTAGGAACTTTGAATGTTGGCAATATGACTGATAAGGGGAGAGAGTTAGCAGATATGATGGAGAGAAGGAAGGCTGATATATTGTGTGTACAAGAAACTAAATGGAAGGGGAGTAAAGCCAGGTGGATTGGAGGTGGATTCAAATTGTTCTATCATGGTGTGGATTGGAGGATAAATGGAGTAGGGGTTATTCTGAAGGAACAGTATGTCAAGAGTGTCAGACAGAGTAATGATTATGAAGCTGGAAACTGGAGGTGTGATGATGAATGTTGTTAGTGCATATGCCCCGCAAGTTGGGTGTGCAATGGGTGAGAAAGAAGATTTTTGGAGTGAGTTGGATGAAGTGATGAACAGTGTACCCATGGGACAGAAAGTGGTGATTGAAATGGATTTCAATGGACATGTTGGTGAAGGTAACAGAAGAGACGAGGAGGTGATGGGTAGGTATGGTGTCAAGGAGAGGAATGAAGGAGGTCAGAGGATTGTGGATTTTGCCAAAAGGATGGACATGGCTGTGGTGAATACATATTTTAAGAACAGGGAGGAACATAGGGTTACGTACAAGAGTGGAGGAAGATGCACACAAGTAGATTACATCCTATGTAGATGAGTCAATCTGAAGGAGATTGAAGACTGTAAAGTGGTGGCAGGGGAAAGTGTAATTAAGCAGCATAGGATGGTGGTCTATAGGATGACGTTGGAGATCAAGAAGAGAAAGAGAGTGAGGGCAGAGCCAAGGATCAAATGGTGGAAGTTGAAAAAGGAAGACTGCAAGGTTGAGTTTAGGGAGGAGGTGAGACAGGCACTGGGTGGTAGTGAAGAATTACTAGACAGCTGGGAAACTACAGCAGATGTAGTAAGGGTGACAGCAGGAAGGGTGCTTGGTGTGACATCTGGAAAGAGGAAGGAGGAAAAGGAAACCTGGTGGTGGAATGGGGAAATACAGGAGAGTATACAGAGGAAGAGGATGGCAAAGAAGAAGTGGGATAGTCAGAGAGATGCAGAAAGTAGACAAGAGTACAAGGAGATAAGGTGCAAGGTGAAGAGAGAGGTGGCGAAGGCTAAAGAAAAGGTGTATGATGAGTTGTATGAGACGTTGGACAATAAAGAGGAAGAAAAGGACCTGTACCGATTGGCTAGACAGAGGGACCAAGCTGGGAAAGATGTGCAGCAGGTTAGGGTGATAAAGGATAAAGATGGAAACTTACTCACAAGCGAGTAGAGTGTGTTCAGCAGATGGAAAGAGTACTTTGAGAGGCTGATGAATGAAGAGAACGAAAGAGAAAAGGTTGGACGATGTGGAGATAGTAAATCAGGAAGTGCAACAGATTAGCAAGGAGGAAGTAAAGACAGCTATGGAAAGGCCGTTGTTCCAGATGACATACCTATGGAAGCAAGGAGGTGTTTAGGAGAGACGGCAGTGGAGTTTTTAATCAGATTGTTTAATGGAATCTTGGAAAGTGAGAGGATGCCTGAGGAGTGGAGAAGAAGTGTACTGGTGCCGATATTTAAAAATAAGGGGGATGTGCAGGACTGCAGTAACTACACGGGGAATAAAACTGATGAGCCACAGCATGAAGTTATGGGAAAGAGTAGTTGAAGCTAGGTTAAGAAGTGAGGTGATGATTAGTGAGCAGCAGTATGGTTTCATGCCAAGAAAGAGCACTACAGATGCGATGTTTGCTCTGAGGGTGTTGATGGAGAAGTTTAGAGAAGCCAGAAGGAGTTTCATTGCGTCTTTGTGGACCTGGAGAAAGCATATGACAGGGTGCCTCGAGAGGAGCTGTGGTATTGTATGAGGAAGTCAGGATTGGCAGAGAAGTACATAAGAGTTGTACAGGATATGTACGAGGGAAGTGTGACCGTGGTGAGGTCTGCGGTAGGAGTGACGGATGCATTCAAGTTGGAGGTGGGATTACATCAGGGATTGGCTCTGAGCCCGTTCTTATTTACAATGGTGATGGACAAGTTGACAGACGAGATTAGACAGGAGTCTCCGTGGACTATGATATTGGCTGATGACATTGTGATCTGTAGCGAGAGTAGGGAGAAGGTTGAGGAGACCCTGGAGAAGTGGAGATATGCTCTAGAGAGGAGAGGAATGAAGGTCAGTAGAAACAAGCCAGAATACAGTAGAACCTCTGGTCACGAACGTTACCAAACATGTACAAATCGGGTTACGATCAAAAAGTTTGCCAAATTTTTGCATCTGTTCACGACCACACGCTCTGGTGGCGAACAAAAACACTGTTTCCCTGCCCAAGTTCATAAGCACCAATGATTTCCCATTCTTCGTTTTCCACTTTCTTTTCTTTGCGTACACAGGGCCTAACAAAGCAGCTGATGTTGCAAAAAGAGTTAGTGTTAACCAAGCAAAGGCGTCAAGTGCTGGAAGAGGTAAAAAAAAACTGTTGCTGTTGTGGTTGAACGAAAAGCAACTTGCAGGGGATAGCGTAAGCGAGGCAATCATATGCGGAAAGCCAGGATTCAGGGTGATTTGCTGAAAAAAAATCCTTCTTCGAGTGGCGAAGGTGAGGAATTTAAAGCCAGTAGAAGATGGTTTGAAAAGTTTCACAAGAAAAGTGGCATTTAATTTTTTTCCCTGTGCTTAAAACTCATAAAAAAAAGTGTTTTCAGCGAGTGGTTCGTAAGGGTCTAGTTTACTATTACACTGTGCATTCTATGGTATAATTAACTATTATGCTTAAAAAATTTATATATTTACATAGAGTTCATACAGTCTGGAATGGATTAATTGTATTTACATACAATCTTATGGGGAAATTACGTTCAGGTCACTTCCAGAGTTTTGGAACGAATTACGGTCGTGACCAGGGGTACCACTGTACATGTGTGTAAATGAGAGGAGGTCAGTGGAATGGTGAGGATGCAGGGAGTAGAGTTGGCGAAGGTGGATAAGTTTAAATACTTGGGATCAACAGTACAGAGTAATGGGGATTGTGGAAGAGGGGTGAAAAAGAGAGTGCAGACAGGGTGGAATGGGTGGAGAAGAGTGTCAGGAGTGATTTGTGACAGACGGGTATCAGCAAGAGTGAAAGGGAAGGTCTAGGATGGTAGTGAGACCAGCTATGTTATATGGGTTGGAGACGGTGGCACTGACCCGAAAGCAGGAGACAGAGCTGGAGGTGGCAGAGTTAAAGGTGCTAAGAGGATGGACATGATTAGAAACAAGTACATTAGAAGGTCAGCTCAGGTTGGACAGTTTGGAGACAAAGTCAGAGAGGCAAGATTGCGTTGGTTTGGACATGTGCAGAGGAGAGAGAGATGCTGGGTATATTGGGAGAAGGGTACTAAGGATAGAGCTGCCAGGGAAGAAGAAAAGAGGAAGGCCTAAGAGAAGGTTTATGGATGTGGTGAGAGAGGACATGCAGGCGATCGGTGTAACAGGACAAGATGCAGAGGACAGAAAGATTTGGAAGAAGATGATCCGCTGTGGGAACCCCTACTGAGAGCAGCCAAAAGTAGAAGAATACACTCAGTAACCTATAATGACAAAGTAAAAACCTGTTTTCAGAAAAGGGTTGTAAATCTATAAAAAATGGTAAACTGAAATCTGTCATTCAAATAAGTAAATAGACCCTTAATTCAGTACTTTGTAGAAGCCCCTCAGCAACTTAACTCTACAAGCTCTGCACACCTGGATTTATTCCATTCTTTCAAGCTCAGTTAGATTGGGTGGTCAGTCTCGTTGCAAGGATCTCCTTCAGCTGAACTTTAATCTTCTGACAGAAGGTCTCACATTATCCTGAAGCACTGTCAGGCACAGTAAGGAATTCATAATGGATTCCATGACCGTGAGCTATGTAGGCCCTGATGCAACAAAGAAGCCCCAAACTATTGCATGTCCACCATCATGCTTTATAGCCGAGTAACAGGTTGTCCTGGTCAAATGTGGTCTTTGGCTTTCATCCAACATGTCTTCTGGTACCTTTACCTCATCTGTCCAGAACATATTGTTTCAGAAGGCCTGGTCTTTGCCTAGTTGTTCATGGGCAAACTTTAGTCTTGTCCTGAGGGGTTTTTTTTTCTTTTCTGGACAGTGAAATATTCCTGCTGGCACATCTCCCAGTCTCTTTCTAATAGCAGACTCATGCACTTTAACATCAGAGCTACCATTAGGTCCTGTGAAGAATTTCTGGGGTTTTCAGAGACTTCAACATTTTGTGGCCTGTTCCCATGCTGAACTCACTGGGGAGGCCTGGCCTGGACCAACTGGCAGTTGTTTGAGATGATCTCCACTTGTAAAGGACTTCTTTCAGTCTAGACCTGGTGATAGCAGACACTTCAACAACAAAGAGTAAACACACTAACTGTCTGAGGTTTAAATACGAGCGGCCCTTCTAATGACGGTCTAATCAACTTTACCTGATCGGGTGCAACAGAATATAATTTGAGGTACTGATAGTTGCAGGGTGGACCTATTTTTTCCACATGCAAAATTTACATTTACAGGTAGTGTGGTGTAGTTATTAAGGCTTTGGACTTCAAGCCATGAGGTTGTGTGTTCAAATCCTGCTACTGACACTGTGTGACCCTGAACAAGTCAGTTGACCTGCCTGTACTCCAAATTGGAAAACCAAAAAAAGAATGTAACCAAATGCAACATAAAAGTGCTTAGTCGTCTTTGGTAAAGGTGTGAGCCAAATATGTAAAATGTACATTTGTGTTCATTTAAAATTACACGATGGACTACAAAATGCAGGTGTGGAATGATGTTTGTCATATCTATTGATTTTGTTTAAATGAAGAACTATTGATGCACATATCTACATATGTTAAAAAAGAAAACACATTGTAAGGGGTGTACATACTTTTTCACATGACTGTATGCCATGTAATTGTGTTGCAAAATGTGTTTGGCTGCAGTTTTACAAAAGTCAAATTTGAAACAATATTTTGTCACAGTAAGGTTAAAAAAAAGAAAACACACAGCAAGACAGTCTGCTGATGTACACAGTATGTGGTCAGCAGTGAATACACATTTTATGCAGCTTTGAATTACTGTAATTCATTTGAGAATTTTTTTGCCGTTATGCAGAAATGTATGCAATGCAGAGGCCTGCTAGTTTCTTTTGAAGTCAACAGTGGCATGCAGGCCACGAGCGACTTCATAAATGGACCAAGCGCTGGACTGGACTCTCTCTTTTGTTTAAGTTCCAAAGCAGAAAACTGAATATATTAAGAGATGTATTTGCTGTTGAGAAATACAGTATTCATTCTAAGCAAGTAAGCCACAGGGCGCAACTTACAAAAATCAAAAATTACACAAACAGATTAAAATCATAAACGTAACTGCTGCAAGTATTTGCAAAACCATTTATTTAAATTTTTGTCATTCTCTTAAGAAATGAAAATTTATTTTGTAATGCAAAAAATTAGAAATAGTCAATTTCATCTTGTTCTCCTTTGGGTGACTGGACACCATGGACCTTCAGCTCATTTCCATGTACGGGAAGGCTCCGGAAGATTCTCAAGTGTATATACTCCACTCCTCCAACATGAACCTGCAGGACAATCACAGCATATCATACAGTGACAAGACACAAATTTAATGCAGGTTACAATATGGACTTTCTGCTGTACAAGAAGCCCCTTTTTGAGTTTTCTTTAAATAAAGTACTAAGTTCATATTGTAAAAACAAAAAATAAAATCACATAGTGAAATAAAATGGCACCTGTAAACTGAAGTATAAAGTCAAGCTAAACATCTACTACTAAAGATCATGCACGATATTTAACAACCATTTCAAATTGTACATTTCCAAATAGTTTTACAATCTGAAAAAAATAGCACATGAGATGTTACTGCCGACCCACTTCGGCCACCAAACGGATTTCAGGGGTTGAACACAGTAGCCCTGAATCTAGGGTGGTGCGCCTGTTTTGCTTAAGAAATTACTCAGGGATATCCAGTGTGTTGTAAAAACCAGCAGTCTTGTATGTACGCACAAATTCCTTTTTGGAACTTCACCACAAGCCCAGCTTTGGGGTCCTGGAAATCAGTTAAGATGATTTTTTTTTTCCATTTGCAAGGCCAAAAGCACAGAGAGGCTTGTTTGGAAATTGGATGGATGGATGGATGGATAGATACATAGAGATACTTTATTAATCCCAGGGGGATCTACGTGCCTTTCTAAAGGACCAGAGAAATAGGCTGCTCTAATTCTTCTGTAGGATAATAAAAATAAACAAGTAAAAATTTCACATTCACTTGGGGTGGATCCTTCTCCTCCTCATCATCATGTACTATGACTTTGCATCTCTTGGAAATTACTGTTTGCTCCGATGGCTTTCCACCACCACCGCCACTTTTGCAGTTAATCAACTTTCTATTTAAATAAACTAGAGGCTTCGCCCCCTGCTCACTTCGCTTGCCAACCTCCCAGCATGCACTATGCGCCAGCCACTTTGTGTCCCAGCCGCTCGTGTATGTGGATTTCACTTCCACCAAATAACAAATCTTTTAATTCTCATGGATACACCTCATCATCGGGAAGAAACATTACTTTTCCCTGATAGCAACAAGAATCAGACGATCTACAAATCGGCAACTTAAAATTTAAATCCGAACAATATATTCAATCTCTTTTCGCTGTTCCGTTATTTCACGGAGTAATAATTTCCATTTGTTAGTGCTAATACGATCTTTACTGTCATTTTTTTTGAGACTTTCGAATTTTAGTACTTTCATCATCTCTAATCTGCTCTGCATGTGTATTGCACCAACATTTTTTGAATTCTTTACGACATTTTATTTTGTCATCTACTCTTTGTCTTTTATTTTTAGCCCCAGGCGTAGTTAAATCTCTTGGCACAAAGTCTCGTCTTGTGGGACGTGAAAGTATCTCTCTGAAAAAGTCACGTCTCGTCCCAGGATTTTTTTTATATATATATTATATATAAAAAAATAAAAATCAAGAGATGTGTCCAGTTGTATCGCTTCCAAAACTGGACACACTCTCACTATAGGGAGGACATTCTGTTGAAGTGAATTGCACTGCAGTGAGTGTTACCCAGGCAGTGGTGCAATCATGTCTTCTCCTAGCCTCATACTGGCGTCTGGTAAGAAAAGTTTTGCGTCAGCCCAGGTGTTGCACGCTGTTGACAGTGATATGAGCAGTGATGATATGGACAGTGGAAGCGAAAGCGATTCTGATGAATGTGAACGTGACGCTCGTGTCAATCGTACATGTGCAGTATGCTGTTCAAAAGCTGATCAGTCTGGAAAGAAAATCCACACGGAGTCACACTATTGTCCTGACTGTGACGCTGGATGATGTATTTCCCCGTGCTTCGACAATAACAATATTTTAACAGTATATACATTATTATTTGAATCAACATTATATTCCTACACTTCTGAATTTATACTTTTGGTGTTTTGCACATTTTACAGAAGTAGATTTTATACATTTTTCAAGTAAAAAAATGCAGTGACTGTTATTGTCCCCCCCACCAAGAAGAAGCAAAATATGTAACGGTAAGGAGGATGATTATGTTCACAACGGCAGGTCAGTAAGAACATTGGATTGTGGAGGATTGTGGATTTTTTTTTTTTCAACCATTCAAAAGTGAAAGTTTAAATAATTAGGAGCACGGAGATAAATGATTAATCTCCTCCAACACATTTTACTGGTCATACGCATGAATAGGGGCGGCAGTGTTTGTAGGATGTTCTCATCGATTACACAAACTTCAAACTAATGGCATTGAAAGCTGGCTGTGTCTGCTGTACTCTTATTCCTGCTGATGACATTCACGTCACAACATTACAGAAATATCCAGTTGAGAAATGTGTGAATCACCATTAGCTCTGCTTTTTTTAATGGTACTATTCAATTTTGCTTTCTGTCATATCAACTATTAAAAAAGTCCAAGGATAATCAGAACAAGCAAGTGGTCATAAGATTATCCACACTGTTGGGTACAACTAGACACCTCACTGACACCGAGATTTATGCTGTTGCCTTACCAATCTATGCATCCTTGGCATATGCATTCTGGGTTTTGGTGATGCAGTTTCCATGATCTTCCCATTCTGCGCAGACAAATCCACATTTAAGTCAGGTAAACTAACAAATGGTAGATGTATGTGTGCTTGTCCTGTGATGGACCGGCACCTAATCTCGAAATAGTTCAGCTCTTGTCCTTCCATGCTTCCCTTGTGCCTGGTTTGGTTTAAGTAGTCTTGAGGATATTATTAGCCCAAATTTGAAACTAATCAGGTTATGCTCTAGGAAATGCGGCCCATTTTTTATAGCACCCTTTACAACAAGCAACACAAAAAAGGGAATTTGTACACAGAATGAGTACGCCACAATACAGAACAAAGCATCGAGGCAATGTGTGCAGTTTTCATACATAGAGAGGCAATTAATATTCATGCTTACCTTAATAAAGTAGTTGGTTCCAGCCACCACTTGCGATTTATACTGAACAGCTTTAAATATGTGAAAAGTCCGATTAGTTTGGCTTTCAACCTGTGGCTTCACCTGTGGAGATTAAAGAAATGCAGATTTAGTTCTCTGCCTTCTGTACAGTTCATGGCTTCCTCTGTTAGGCCTCTGAACAAGAATTAAAGTACCTGTCCATTTTCAATGCCTGCACTACACACCCTAACCAAGGCCGGTTTTAAATCTACAAATCTGCTCCCTTTTATTCATTCTGGCTGTAGCAGTCCTAAATTCTGTTCTACAAATGTCACCCAACTGGGTAACACCAGCAGAGATGGATGCACCTCCAGTAAACATTGCTATGATATGTGATGCTACAAAGCATGATGGAGTACAACTGACACAACTGATCATTAAATAAAGTATGAAAAGCTGCACCAAGTACCTTCCGTGAGCCCATAAATAAGAAGCTCCATCACCAGTTTTTACTCTGCAGCTTCCCAGAATGCAGTACTCTTGACAATCGACACCATTCAGGATTGCACTTGTGCTGTATGCTGTGACTTTATGGGAATTGTCTAAGCCCCACTGTTCAGCAATCACCCCCTGTGATCAAGTCTTTACACGCACTGAAAAAGTAAAGTCCTGCAGGAAGGACACCGTGTTAACAGACCGTTGTCTTATTTAGCAATACTGTGCAGGCGCACTGCAACTGAGGAGATAGAGGAGAAAAAGAGATCTTTAAAATGTAGTTAATCTGATTGGGAATTCTTAGGATAGAAGGGTGCTCAAGTCCGAGTTTGGGAAAGCAGCCCATGGTTTGAAAAGGATCAGACACAAGATAAACTGGTAACTCAAAAAGCGGAGAACTAGTGTGCTACTCGATTACCAAAGTAGTAAATTAATAAAGCACATCTCTGAATCAGTAATGAAGATGGCAGACATTAAGAGGTGTAACAAACTGATTCAGAAGGCTGGCTCTGTGGTAGGAGGGAAACTGGACAGATCAGAGAATGTCGTCTAGACTTCAGTCTGTTATTAAGACACTAATCATCCATTTCTTAGCGTTACAGTTGGGACAGAGGAGCGTCTTCAGTAGTAGTAGTAGTAGTAGACTGACTACCATAAAGTGCTCCACTGAATGTCACAGGAAGTCCTTCCTCCCCTCAGCCATCAGACTCTAACTCCTCTTCTGGTCAATCATCCCCGCAATAAGCTGTTCTCTCCTTCCTTAATGGATGTCTCAGAACATTTTTTTCAAACTATTTAGATGTGTAATAACTCATCTGTTGCTTCTCATGCTAAAGAACTTTTAACCTTTTCATGGTTCTCAAAATGTGGAAGATTATTATGGGAAAATACTTCCTGCTCAATGTGTTATTCTGTTTAGTAAATTAGGGATTTGGAAAGAGACTCTGATGTATAGTAACTACAGTCAAACTCGGTTTTAACGAGCACAGTTATAATGATTTCTCAGTTATAATGAAAAAAAATTATTTTTGACAGAGATATCAGCTATTCGCATGTAAATTCGTCCGGTTATAACGAGCGAAATCTCGGTCATTACGAACAACACTTGACCACATCCTGGACTTTTGCGAGCCACTTAGTGGAATAAATTTCAATATGCAATAAATTTTTTATCTATTACCTAGAACAATGTTACAACTGTTACCATACAGAATTGCTTCAGGAAATCAACTTCTGATATTTTTGAAGAAGAGGACGAATTTCCGTTATCTACACGGGATCGCCAAAACAATATTGAAATGAATAATATAAATTATTACGACTATCAACATGTGGATGACTAATTGTTTACTAGCGGAATTCCTACTGAAAACGAAATCATAAACGCGTTGCTTCAAAAAAAAAAAAAAAAAAAAAAAAAGAAGATGACGATGAAGATGACAAGGAGGAAGACGCCGCTGGCATATTGGATTTACTAGAACGCAGTTTGCCAACATTGTTTGATGCCGAAAATGGCTGCAACAGATTGATGGCATTTTTCAAGGGCCTGATGAGAAAAAGCAAGCGTTTTAAGAGGCAAACTGCGTGACTGTAGATCACAAGGTTTAAAACAAAAAAGTATTTTGGACTTTCTTAGAAAATAGTATATTGTACTTAATGTATGTTTTCATTATTGGCTAAATGTATAATTTTTTCAATAAATCACTATTACTTTAATAGACTGAGTTAGTTTTTGTCAAATTCGCATTTTCTGGTTATAGCGAATTCAGCTTATAAACGACCAAATAGAGTTGGTCCCATCAAACTCACTATAACCGAGTTTGACTGTATTATATTTAAAATTTACTGTGTACCTGTACAGCATAGTAAATAAGAATTTATTGTAGTTGATTTTGATATTTATATATTCTATTTTACTTTATATGCTTATTTTTCCTATTTGCTCTTCAGGTTACTTGTGCCTTTTTCTATCCATACAGTTGTAACATAAGTAATCTCCTTTTAGATTAATAAAGTATTCTGATTCGGAATATTTGGTAAGGGGCATCACATACTGCATTTTTTTTCCCATTGGGGGTTTATACTGTATATGTACTTCTTTTAAATAAGGCCTGGAACAGCTTGTTTAGAAACAAGTTAAAAAAGGTTTCTAAACATAAGCCCAATTCAACAACTGATCAAGTCTTGCTTTTCAGTTAAATAAGACATAAAGGGATAAACAGGAGTATGTACATAGTTATGATTACTTTTTTGTTTGGATGTAGTTATGCATATCATAAAGCAGCTATTTTCTGATTTACAGTAAATGTACTATGTTATCTTATACCACTGTTGTTTTACTTTCTTTTTTTTTTTTTGCTATAGTAACTTGATGTTTTCTGCAGAATAACATGTTACATTTGGCCAGAATATATTCTTTGATGTCATTAAAAGTAAGACATACGTTTCTAATCAAAAACAATATGATGTCATTAAAAGTAAGACATCCGTTTCTAATCAAAAACAACCAACATGAGAATTTTCCAAAAACACACGTTTACAGACCGACATTCTTCGTTTTCACATTCCAACAAATTGTGCTTTTTTTTTTTTTTTAAACATTAAAGTGCTTGACCAGTACATCATGATTGGGATTCTCTATGTTCATCCAGGTCTTCCACGGTGATCAAACCTGGAACACATTATTCAGTCTGAGCCCGTTCACCGGCATAGCACAAGCCACACTCTTGACGCTTGATGGTTTTAATTCTGTCAACAGGAGGATCTTCGAGTGAAATATCCGGCAGATTATCCTGCTCCTTACTTCTATAGTTATGGCCCATGTTTTCCAATATCTATAATGCAGTTTTCTTAAATTGCTGCGCTGTGCTTTGTAATTAGTAACGGTCCACTTTGGCGACTTTGGACGTACACACAACCTCCTCCCAAAGGTAATGCCGAGTTACGGTCAACGGTGATTAGTCAGTTTGGGTATAGTAGGTCATCATACTTGTTAGAAGGGTGCCACCTAGTGGAGATTTTGACTTACTGCCAAATACTGATGAAAGGCTGAAAAATATTTTAGGAACAAATAACCAAAGGGTCGGATTAAATAGTTTGAGTATAAACAGCTGGCGGGCCACTTTAAACTAAGCAGAGAGCCGAATGAGCCACTGTTTGTCCATGAGTGCTCAGACAAACACGACCATGTCCCTTTTTCAGTTATTAAGCAACTAAACGATGTGAGCAGTTACTATGCAAATACAATTGAGGGTAGGTCGGGCAGTATGGGAAATGAAATCAAGCAGCTTTGCTGCACCCTGCAAGTTTCTCCAAACCCGGCCAAGGAAATACCATACCATTTTCTAAGCCCACTTAATACTGAGCAGGGTAGGGCGCAAGGCAGGAAACATTCCCTTGGACAGAGTGCCGGTCCATCAAGCAAGGCTGATGGCATCAGGTTTTTGTTCCAACCCAGTTGCTTAATTAGAAAACAATCCTTACCAATATGCTTATTTAATACCATAAGTTGTTAAGTGTTTTAACTCTGCAATGTCAGGTCATTCTTAAAATTGTAAATTCCCCCCCTTTCTAATGAGATTGTCCAAATGATTTGAAACCTAAAATGGAGTAATTTTCTGTTTTTCACTTTTTCTTCAGTTACCTTTCAAGTACTTTATTAAACCAAATAATTCACAGTGAATGCGCAAACTAGATAGAGAAGTAATGGGTCCTTTGTCTTTAGGAGCAGTTATAAGCAGTGAAAGTAGCTGTTTAAGACAAAAATAAGCAATTAAGGGTTCCAAATCTCAACAAGCAATACATCTAAAATGAGGCAGAAAAATGTCACTTCAGAAAAAAATGACTTCGAGAAGCAGCTGGGTTGGAACAACAACCTTACCTTTAGTGGTTAGGCAAGCCACTTCAGTCGCCACTTTCAAATCACACCTAAAAACGCACTTCTTCACATTGGCTTTTAATTCTTAACCTGTCTTATTTCCACTTGCTTTTTGCTATTTCTCTGTTTTATTGGGTCCCCTGACCCGTTTTTTAGTGTCTCTGTTTTAATTCTCTCTTAATGTTTGTTTTTAATATTTTGCTTTTAGTCTTGCTTGTTTTAACTGTACAGCGCTTCGGTCAGTTGTAATGCTGTGTTTTTAAGCGCTTAACAAATAAAAATGGTATGGTATGGTATGGTACAGCCATGCAATGCAGCCCTCCAGGACTGACGTTGTTCATCTCTGATTTAAAGGGTCCAAGTCTTAAATAGCAAATCAATTAAGTGAAGTTAACTGGCTGCAAGAACTGGTCTCTAATAAAGAAACGGTTAGAATGAAAACCTGTAGCCACTGCCCTCAAGGATCAGAGTTGGGCACAACTGGTCTAAGACAGGGGTCTCCAACTCCAGTCCTGGAGAGCTACTCTGGCTGCACGTTTTCATTCTAACTCTTTTCTTAATTAGTGACCAGTTTTTGCTGCTAATTATCTATTTCCCTTTATTATAATTGACTTTTCTTGAGAGTCTGACTCCTGAATTGATTATTTTTTCCTTAAGCAGCCCCTAAACATAAATTTGATGTGAAGTGAGCCAACAGTTGGGGCCTCAAACTCCAACCAACTTCACTTCATTCAGTTTCTTAATTTGAAGCCCATTCTCATTGCTAATTAAACCCGTTATTTAATTCCATGACGCTCATTCTACCATGGCAGACATTTCCAAAGCTGTCGATTTTCTTTTTTAAGAGCGCTGTCAAAATGTTTTGTAGACCTGAGCAGATCAACATTACTTCACCTTTCTTTATTTTCAGTTATGGTGTGATGGACACAGGTTGTTGTTTATGTGTTGGTTCATTTTGTGTCTTAATATTGTTTGGTTGCTAATTAAGGAAAAAAGAAATAATTAAGGGGCCTGAGTCTTAAGTTGTGCATCAATTAAAATTAAGGCAAAGAGTTAATTAGCAGCAAAATCTGGTCACTAATTAAGAAAAGAATTAGAATGAAAACCTGCAGCCGCAGTAGCTCTCCAGGAGTGGAGTTGGAGACCTCTGGTCTAAGGAGAACACCCCATTAATTTAGCATCTCCAGTCCAAGTACCTTACAAGTCTTTGGATGGTGGGAGGAACACCCGGAGGGAACCCACATTGACAGGTGGAGGACCTGTGACATTAACCCTGGTCTACCTTTATATATAAAACACTATACAATAACACAATGCTCACTATATTAAAGGCAAGTACTTATTCTCATTTACAGTAGCAACATGCATTTTTAATATTTCCGAATGTCGAATTGTCTTGCACAGCTACCAGACGCATTTTATTTTTTTAACTGTAGGTGTAACTTCAGGTTCAATTTTATTTAGTAAGTTATCAGGTAAAATACAACTGCAAAATTTAGAAATCGCTAACTTGAGTTATTAAGGGCTCGAATGCTTCTTTTTCGGTCACGCAGCCCCCCCCCCCCCCCCCCCCCCCCAAGAAGTGTTTATAAAAGACGCCTTGGAATATTTGTTTTTAACAGACGTTAAACTGGTGTGGCGGGGGTCGCGGTCTTCACACTTGATCCCGACCCCCAACACGTCCGTGACCGTGCGACTCACCTTTGGCCTTGTAATATTGAAGCTAAACGCTAACTTCGACACACTCTCTGCAATCGTGTTTTGCTGAAGGTAAACCTGGCGTATATTCCATCATTCTACAATTCCATTCTGTCCATAGAACAGAGTTCATAAGCAAGGCGCGGCGGAGGCTAACAGCCCCACAGCCCTGCACTTCATTTCTGACTTGGTCGGTTTTGCTGTACTGTAATTACTTTTTTTGTTATAAATGCTTTGTGATAAAATACTAGCAATCGACCATTTTGTACATTTTAAAAAAAAAACTGATTACACTTTGACCGGCAATTTAAAAAGATTAAAGAATTCGAGGCGAGTGCCAATGTTCGAGTTTAACTGCCTTTCAATAACTAATTGGGCTTCCACTGGTAACGCAGCCCGAGTGTATGTGACAGACCATTGTGGGGGGGGAGCAGTCTATTAAACATCTGCGGTTGGTTCCCTCAATTTGCCCGATTTCGCCAGGAAAGGATAGACTAGACGTTTTAGTCTCCATACATATTGCATGCATTCCACTGTATACTATAAGCAACATTTACTTTTCTCTTTTTCTTAAAAGATAATTAGTGCGCATGCAAGCATACCAAATAATCTAAGTATTGCTGTGATTGCTGCAATTAATGAGTGAGTGACTTCATTTTAGCTGTGCGCTCTGTCCTACAATGAAAACTAAACAGATGCACTATCAGTCATACAAACGTTAAAATTTGTTGTTTAAATACACTACAGCAATCGAAAGAATAAATCTAATCTATTAAACGAACGTACGGTTTAAAAAAGTTTTGCAACAGCTTGCGACACACCCAAAGAGTTGAAGATGGGGCAGTGGCTCACGTGAGTTCGAGCGGTGACTCATTGGCAGGCGCCTCTGATCAGCTGATCACACCCTAACACTATACAGTAACCTCTTCCTATAATTATTAGCGACGTTCTAAAAGGTTTGGATAACAAGACAGAAAATGCAAAAAAAAAAAAAAAAAACTTTCTGCACATAGCAAGTCACTGATAAACCAATCTTGCTGAAAATGCATAACACAGTTAAGTTTAAGTTGTAAATTAAAACCTGCTAACGCTCACTGGCTTTTGACAAATAATGTCTTAAAAATTAAAGTGGCACAGGAGCTAACAGGCAAGTTCGACTGCATGGTGATTGCTTCGTCTCGAAGTTTCCACATCCATCATTTCTGCGTGGAATTTCTGTCGCGTTTTAATGGCGATGCCTTTACCCACCTCATCGCAAATCTTCTGCACTTCCGCGTCCGCCGTCTTCGCTGCTGAGGTTCCTCCGCACAACATGGCAGTTAGCGAATCTGATGTACAAAAAAAATAAAAAATAAAACAATAAAGTCTCCAGACTGAGCTACTAACCCGTTCAGCAGACTTATAAGCGAAAGTGGGTGTGAATTTCCTAACGCCTTGGTGCAAGAGGCGGGCGCGAGTGGTGAGTGACTCCCTTTCCTGTGGTATTAGGCGGACGCTTTCATTTTAGTTGAGCGCATGCGTAAAGACAAATTATCCACTGTATATAGACAGACGTGTGTGTGTTTAAGACCTACTCATTCTTGTAAATCCAAAAATGCGCCCATCAAATTTGACTAATTTTGTTTCATGGTAGCTGGGACAAAACCCATCCAGGCAGCATGTGGTGCTAGGTAGGAACAAAGCTACAGGCATAGCATGAAAAATAAAAAACTGCATTTCTTTTAAATCAAACTAAGCACAATAGTTTCCGAAAACAGAATATGATCAGAAAATGGCAAACAATTTGAACTGTGTTCATCTAAAATCAGCATTCAATTTCTGATTGAGTGGAATAAAAACTTCTAGCAATAGGGAATACACGGAACTACTGCTACAGTGAGCACTACTTGGGACTCTCTTGCAGAGCTATAGATGACTTGTTTGTATGTATTTTGTACTATTGGAGCTCAGGCAGGACTAACGTATGTATAAGGGGTCACAAAGGCATTGGAGATTGAGCTAAAAAATTTTCTTTTTATAAAAGAGTGATTCATCCATTGCTCCTGCTTTACCCAGTTTAGTGCCATGGTGCCCAGATGCTATCTTGGCAGCACTGGATGCCATGCCGAAACTTGTGCAACTCCATTTTACACTTGTATGCTCATTTGGGAATACTTAACAAACATTATCTTTGACATGTCATTTTCTAACCTACTTAATCTAAACCAGGGTCACAGGGAGTGCTGGAGCCAAACCTAGCGAGCATAGACCGTGCACGATGGCAGGAACAAACCCTAGACAGGTCGCCAGTCCATTGCAGGGTGAACACCCTCGCATCCCCACTCACCAAACACATACTGGGACCAATTGGACATTGAAAGGAAACTGAAATACCTGGAGGAAACCCATGCAGATATGAGAAGAACCTACAGAGTCCACAAAGGGAGAACATCAGATGCAAACCCTGGCCTCTTTACTGTGAGGCAGCAGTGCCACCACAGCATCGCCGTGCTGCCTTTAGACATGTGAGAGGAAAACTAGAGTACCCAGAGGAAAAAAAAAAAAAAACACTTGGGCACAGGAAGAATGTGCAAACCTACATGGGCATTGGCCAGACCAGAATTTGAAGCCAGTCTTCCTAAGCTGTGCTAACTAGTGTGCCATCATGCTATATTGATGATGGTGATGACAAAATCATTGACTAAGTGTGATGGATTTTACCTGAGGCAGGTGTACTTTTTCAGTTGCTCATAAGCAGTTCTTGATTTTTCTAGCTGGTGTTCATGTATTTATTTTACTTTTGATTTGAAAGTCTTAGATTATTTCTTATTTTGTAATACATTTTGGGGATTTTGTTTTCACTTCAATAATTGTTCTGATGTTGTAGGTATTTCCATTTAGTTGTCTCATTTAAAAAGTCTTTCTCTCTTGGACTCAAATCATCATTACCCCTCACTGTATTTTCTAACCTGAATCCTATCTACAGATTGTGCAGATTCTGATTTTGCAGTGTTAACGTACCTTCTCAGTCTCCTCTCATTTACAGTGACTTCATTTTTTTTTCCTTGTGTAGACTGAGGTTGTTTACTTGCAATTTATAATCTGACATTTTATCTTGGTGCATGTTGCAAACGGGGGATTAACTGGTGAATTGATTAATTTTCCAAACCAATACTCTAATAAAAAGTAATGAGCCCATTCTGCTAGCTCAGGACAAAAGGTGGTAGCCACCAATGAATGGAATGCTGCTCCATTACAACATTACAATGATTTTGATGTGAGCAAGCCATTCAGTCCCACAAAGCCCATTAATCTTAGTCATGTAATTTCTCCAAAATGATACTGAGTCAATGTTTGGTTTCAGGTTATGCATATGAACACACCCAGACTCGAGTCACACCAGGAAGATCTATAGTAGGATCCACAGTCAACACAGGACATGCACATTTAAACTCCTATTAATGTTCTACATTTTGAATTAGGAAACAGTTGGAAGAATTCTTTGTCTGCTGTAGGCGTTTTGTAGTGCTTGTATACACATAACAATAAACACTGCCCTCACCCACCTGGAAAGAGGAAATACATATGTAAGAATGCTGTTCATAGATTACAGCTCAGCATTCAACACCATCATCCCCTCAAAACTCGTCTTGAAGCTTGACGACCTTGGGTTGGGGACGACCATCTGCAGATGGATTTTCTCTTTCCTCACAAACAGGCCCCAGGTGGTGAGAGTCGGCAAACACACATCCTCATCACTCATTTTAAACACAGGAGCGCCGCAGGGCTGTGTGCTTAGCCCCCTCTTGTATTCCTTGTTCACCCACGACTGTGTTGCAAAACACGGCACAAACACCATCATCAAGTTTGCAGACGACACAACCATCATAGGCCTTATCACTGACAACGATGAGACGGCCTACAGAGAGGAGGTGCTGGCATTGAGTAATTGGTGCCTAGATAACAACTTGTCTCTTAACGTCAGCAAAACCAAGGAGATGATTGTGGACTATCGAAAACAACAAGGCAGAGAACACCAGGCCATCTACATCAGCGGCATAGAAGTTGAAAGGGTTAACAGCTTCAAGTTCCTCGGAGTAAACATCACCAAGGATCTCTCGTGGACCCTTCACATAGACACTGTGGTCAAGAAAGCTCGCCAGAGGCTCTATTTCCTGAGGAGGCTGAGGAAGTTTGGCATGAATGCCAACATCACCTCAAACTTTTACAGGAGTGTGGTCGAGAGTCTGCTGACGGGCTGCATTACCGTCTGGTATGGGAGCTGCTCTGCCAGCAGCCGGAAATCACTACAGAGAGTGGTGAAGGCAGCAGAGCACATCACGGGCAAGAGTCTTCCTGCCATTGAAGACATTTACCTCCATCGGTGCTTGCGTAAGACAAGCAGCATCATAAAGGACCACAGCCATCCAGCACGCCAGCTGTTCTCCTTGTTACCATCTGGCAGACGATACAGGAGTCTGGCTGCTCGGACTACAAGACTTAAGAACAGTTTTTACCACCAGGCCATTCGACTCCTCAACAGCAACACCTGAACACTTACATACACTTACATTACATCTACATTGCATTACATCTACATTGCACTACTCACACACACACTGTACCTGCACACACTCTGAATACTGACTGGAACATGCATCTGCACTTTATAACTTATAACTTCTTTTAAAACATACACATTTTATTTTATATGGCTTGTCTATTTTTAACTTGTAATCTTTTTTTTAAGCTTTATTGGATCTAGGCTGAGTGACTTGTTTTTCTCGTCATACACATTTCATTGTATGTTGACCCTGTGTTAACCTATATATGACAAATAAACCTAAACCTAAACCTAAACATGTAAAGGCATGTGCCGTGCTGGCTTGGTGTTGCAATCAAATGGAAAACGCGTCTGCTTGCACATACTTTTTGTTTTCAGCTGACTTCTGACTATCTGTTCCCTTGATTAGTAAAATGTATTCCTGCCTCTCAAAGCAAAATTTGGGACATGCCAGTGCTCTTTCACAATGTCTGTCAGGGATCAGGGTGACCACAAGACCTGCTGCTGATGACTGTACACATTAGCGTCTGCAGCTGGTTGTCATGACATTCAAAACAGTTTTCTTAAATCCAATAGAAAATATGTGAATAGACTTGAAGAGAGCAGTCTATCGCCACTCGCCATGGAATCTGACCAAACTCGAACAGTTCTGCGAAGAAGAATGGGCAGACATTCCTCAGTCTAGGTGTGCAAATCTAGCAGAGACGTGTCCAAGAAGATTGATGGCTATAATGACGGCAAAGGGTGGCTCTATTAAGGGGATTGATGACATTTCCAACCCTGTCATTCTTGGTTTTTTATTTTTTAATTAGTTTTCTGAGCTGGCCACTTTCTGTTAAATAGTTGCAAGGCAACATTTGTAAATAAAGCTGGAAAAAGTTCTTTTGAGCATGGTTTTTGATTTTGGGCTGTATGACACATAAAGTAACTTTCTATAACTTCTATATAGAAGCTTTGGTCATAGCCGAAGGTATACAGCTGCATATACTGTAGATATTATTAAATCAATCATTCATTATTCTTTGTCTCCTATTGGAAAACTATCCAACTTCATGGCTTAAATGCTTTCACAAAGCTTGGCCTTTGTCAAATCTACCCCCTAATCCATCTGTAAACGGACAGCAGTTGTCTCACTGCATTAGTTGCCCAATCCTGGCATTTTGTATTCTATAAGAATGTCTCCTAGAGTTAACTATTCTCTTAGCATTATTTTTTTTGGAATCGGCCAACAGTCTTACTAGATGAAGTGACCGACATATAAAACTGCTTTAAGAACAAATGTGTCCAAGTGACTTTCACAGTCCTCATTTGACACAACTTCACACTAAATGTAGACAAGCGTTTGTTTTCTGTGTCTATGATCAGATTTGTAACATTGTGCTTGTTTACACCAAGTTTCTCATGGCTTCTGACATTCATCACATCCTATTGTGATCTTGTCCTTCAAGGGTAGCATTGTTTTTTTAGCAGTTACTTCTACTTCAGTAAAAAGCACCGTCTGGGATTTAGTTATCTGATTATATTGAACTTCCTCAATGCTAAAATGCTGCACACTTTTTTTTTTTTTTATATATATATAAAAAGCCTTAAATAGGGAAATAGAGCCTCATTTATAACATTTGTGTGGATCAGATTGTGACAATAAAGGCACGTCAGAAAAACAGTAAAATAAGTAGGCCAAAAAAAATCAGATTTATAAAACCTGGCGAACACAATTCTACACAACTTCCGCTTTAAAAATCACAATCACTTTGTGAACATGTGTTCATGAATCCACCTCATATACTGCATATGCCAGCGTTTCTCAACCTTTAAGTATTTGCGTTCCGAGTTCTTATAACAGTTTTAATCGCGCCCCTCTCATGTTTTTTTAAACCCTACTAAAATGTATTCCTATATTTTTTTTGCTGCCGATACACCGCTATGAGTTTAAAATTTCCCTACGAATAGCGAAATTACGCCACATATGGCAACATTCACGCCCCCTTTTTTGTTACTTCAGGGCACGCCCCACAGATTGAGAACTACTGGCATATGCAATCACAATGCCTCAGACCTTCATTGGCTGGCAAAGCAGCCTTCCTCATGATGTGCCGAGACTCCGCCACCTCCATTCAAGTACATCTGACTGTGCTCAGTATGTTTGGGCTTTGTGCTCTTCGCTTTAGGCCATAGTGGAGTTCCACTGCTGTCACTTGTTAGCTTGGATGATGTCTACTGATATCCTGCTAGTCCTCCATGGCCTTAACGCATGCTGTCTCTCTTGTGCCCTCAGAGATTTCATTTTCAGACATCCATTGTGTAAACAAAGCTTGCCCTTTCCCCATGTCCCCCTTTTTCTTCACTAGCATGCAACTGCCTTTCTACGATGGCCCTGAGGATACTGTCCCCACCCTGTGCCATTACAGAGTGTGTAAATCAAAACTTGTTTTTCCCAGCCTACAGAATTCTGTATTGGTATTGAAACATGCAGTATGAAGATCAAATGTTCAAAACTCACATTACCTAACTATGAATTAAAAAATATATAAAATAAGAACTTGAACTGCAAATACAAGTCAAAATGTGAACCATGTGAGGTAATACTGATTAAACTGCCAATAATTAGGACACTTGAGTAAACAGTGAGCATTCAGAAAATCTGGAAAGTTTTCTTTACGTCAACAAAACCTCCTTAAAGTTTTAAACTCTGGACTCTAAATACCATCTCAAACAATCTCTTGTGTATCTTTTTACATGACTGCTATATGTTGATTTTTTAACTCTGTATTTTACTGACTTGAACCTTGTATTTTTTAAGGTCATTCTTTTAGAGTCCTAAAAGTAAAGCAGATTGTTAACAAATACTTTTTGTATTTTATTCAAGTTGGGGAAGTTAGGATCCAAACAGACAAGCAGCTTGAGAAAGGCAAACACTTATCAACTGTTTGTGTAAACATTGTTAATTTGACATGAAGAGAGGCCTTTAAGTTTGGGATGCATGCTGAGCAGAAAAAAAGAAGAGCAGAGCAGGAAAGTAAAAGAGCAACGAGAGCAAAGAAGGGAACAATAAAAGAAAGAAGAACCCAAAGAAACTGGCAAGACCTCTGCAGATTGAACCACAATCTGAAGCAGCTCTGCACCCAGACTTGGAAAGACTCGTCTTCCATCACCTTTCATTTCTGAGTAAGTATTTTTAATAAGACCTTTTTAAGTTTCTTGAAATATTTTTTCTGTTTTTTCTACCATTGGTTTTACTGTGTTATTATTTATTTGCTTTATAATTACTTGGGGGCTCTGCCCCCTGCTCGCTTTGCTCACCAACCTTCGGGTAGGCGTTCCACGCTAGCTACTTTTGCGGATCTGCCGCTGGCGTGTGGGGAAGCGGATGTACAATTTAAACAGATTGTTATTTTCATGGGAATTGTTACATATGCATAATAGAACTATTTTACATTACAGCAAATAATTAACCATAGTAAAAACTAGTAAAATTGAAAGAAAATTGTGTTTCATGTCGCGTTAGAGGTATTCATTGCATTAAACGTTTTTGTTCTTTTTGGATTTGAAATTAACACGCAAATAACTGTAAACTGTAAAACTTCAGTAAAACTATTTTTTGAATTAACTTTTCGTAAATATCGCATTGAATTTTGATTCTGTATTTGGAGTTACATTGTGACAACGCAATGTATAACTTCCTGTGAGTGAATGTCACTTCTTTCTCTCTAATAAATAAACCAACTTTTTCGAATGTTTGTTACTGTGATTTGTTAATTGTCATAGCTATTCTAATGGGAAACTGTAAATGTTTTAATACGAATGGCATATCAAGATCTCCTTTGGTGTCTGTTATCCGCGGAAGATGTACATCATTACCTTTCTTATCTGCTGTTAAAATTTTACATGTCATTGTCATGTAACCGATCGAGTATTTTCATGTTAATTCATTGGACTCCATCATTTTCTCGGTGCTAGGATTGCCCGTGTACTTATTTCTTCTGTTTGGGATGAAATTCATCAATAAGATTTTGACATAAGTAGTCGTCTTTTGTTGGGAATTTAACATGAGGAAAACATAAAAATTTATAAGAGCTGAGAGCACAGGAACTGTCTGACCAAAGTATTCACACAAATGAGAGGTGAGAGGACTGTGGTTGTAAATGGTTGTGAGGAGGGTGGAACTTGACAAAATCTCTTAGAAAAAGTCTTGTCTCAAGATTTTCTTTTATAATAAAGAGATATAGATTTTCAACTGTTAGATTGGGTCAAGATATATTGTTTAAGAGCACCTTGGTGAGGTCGATTGCCATATTCCCACAGGGGTGAGCAGCTGGAAGGGGGGTGGGGTGGGGCACCTGCTTTGGTGATTGGCTCTGGTGTAGTTTAACCGTTTGCTTTACGTAAAGAGAAAAACTATATCGGCATAATCGGATCAAAGTTGAGGCTGTGTGGGACGCTATAAAGTGGGTATATTAAGGTAAAATTCCACAGCAATATAATTGTCATATCTCGTCTTTTTTGTATTTCAGTTTTGTGCAGTGACAAAAAATAGTTTTGTTTTGATCAGATTAGGGACCTATTGGCATTCTAATACGTAATTGATCTCATGATGTTTCAACAAGCTTAAAATAATGCCAAGGGAGCCACAAACATCAACAATGTTGTGTACATTTTTTTTCAAATCTAACACCCACAAGAGTCACCTGAAGGGTGAACTCAAAGCACAATGCATTTACAATGGAAAGTAAACCTGCTGCTCCTTAGGGTCTGCCGTTACCAGTGTTGGTCCAGTCTTTCACTTGAGGTGGTTCACTTAATTGCACATGTCTCAAGTGCTTAAACATCCCCCTTATTGCCTTCAGTACATTTTTTAAGTGATCCTGCCCGTTTGTTTCCAGCACCGAACGTTAGCTCCCAACCTCTCCTTCAAATTCTAGTCTTGGTAAGCTCAGCTCAAATGTAACCTTTCAGGTTGTAGGTACAACAGAGTACAACTTGCCATAAAGTTCAAATAGTTGTCAGTATGTGTATAGCACATTGATGTTCTCGCTTATATACTCCCACTGATGCATCACAGTAGTACAATGCCAACAACAGACTGTGAACATCATCATATTTTAAAAGCACTACCAGATGAAATGTAGTAGAAATATCCATGTAGTTGACTGTGTGAGTGGCTGTTGAGTAGCCTTTTGACCCAAGAATGAAACCTGCCCCTGAAGCTGCTGGTATGAGTGGTCTGATGACCCTGAACTGTTTGCTACAATGGAGGTGGGGGGAAAAGGTGAGTTTACAGTCACTGAAGTCTTGCCTGTCTAAGGCAATATGTGATAAGTTTGTTTTGGACAAAATACAACTGTGTGCCATTTGCAGTCTGAGCTGACTTCATCACAATGTGCCTATAGTGGGCATATCCTCCTTTTAACATGTAAAGCCTTAAATGGCCAAGGTCCGGCTTATTTGTCTGAAGTTATCATGACTTACAAACCAGAGCGCACGTTAAGATCTCAAGATGCCGGTCTGCTTATGATTCCAAGGATTAATAAAATAACAGTGGGAGGTCGAGCTTTTAGTTACAGGGCCCCTAAACTGTGTAATGGTCTTCCTGCTACTATAAGAGATGCCCCTTCGGTCTCCGCTTTTAAATCCCGGCTGAAAACTCACTACTTCAGTTTAGCATATCCTGACTAGAGCTGCTGATTACCTTTACAGACAGCATCTCTGTTGTTAGTCATTAGCACTAAAACATAAGTAACATGATAGTTATAACTGGATACTAACCCTCGCTTATTCTGTTTCTCTTCTCGGTACTCAAATGTGGCACTTGGTGCCACGGCCCACCTGCTAAGTTGTTTTGCTTGCCTAAGGTAAAGTCATCCCTGATGGAGGATCGCAGAAATCATGGGAAAGATGGGTCTTTTCATAGGATTGGCTGTTCCAGCACTGTGGAATGGCCAAATGAGGGAGGCTGCTTGATGGCTGAGATCTCCAGGAGTCTAAAACAAATCTAAATCATTATGTGATATCATCTGTTAAATTCTGCTCTGTACTTGTAAAATTTTTATTTTTATACTGCATTGAGGATTTGTTCTGTGTATTGTATTGTATTGTATTGTATTGACCCCCTTCTTTTTGACACCCACTGCATGCCCAACCTACCTGGAAAGGGGTCTCTCTTTGAACTGCCTTTCCCAAGGTTTCTTCCATTTTTTCCATACAAGGGTTTTTTTGGGAGTTTTTTTCTTGTCTTCTAAGAGAGTCAAGGCTGGGGGGCTGTCAAGAGGCAGGGCCTGTTAAAGCCCATTGCGGCACTTCTTGTGTGATTTTGGGCTATACAAAAAAAAATTGTGTTGTATAGTAGATGGAGATGCCTGGGCTTTCTCAAGCATTTGAGGAAGTAAAGATAATGGAGAGCCTTCCTGATTATAATCGGAATATGTTGTGTCAACTTTAGACCATCCTTCATGGTGATGTCTAGAAATTTAAAGCTGCTGACCCAATCCACAGCAATCCCTATACATGGGAGTGTGGTCTGTCTCCTGCTTCCTTGGGTCTATTATTAGCTCCTTGGTTTTGCTGACGTGAAGGAATTGCTTCATCAGCTTGGCAATGAGTAAAGGTAAGTCAGTCTATTTTGGAATAATTGTGAAAACTTGATTTAATCTACAGATGTGGCAGTGGTTAGTGCTGCTGCCTCACAGTCCCAGTACCCTGGGCTCAAAAGTCAACTAGGAGACTGACTGTGTAGAGTTTGCATATTCTCAATGTCTGTATGGGTTCTGTGATCTCTCGAGGTACTCGACTTTAATTCTGGACCAACCACTGGCTCTGTGCACTTTGCACATTCTATTAAGGTACACGTGGACTTTCCTCCCACAACCCAAAGATTTTCAGTTTTGGTGGAGTGATGATACTTAACTGGCTCAGTGTGTGCATGAGCATGCCTTTTAGTGAGATTGATTCCTGCCTTGGACCAAGTACTGCTGGGATAAGCTACAGTCTTCTCAATTCTGAGCTAGATAAGTAGATGAGAAAATTGACAGATAAATAGGTTAGTGCATTTTTTATATATGATCTTTAAAAGCCCATTCATTCACCCCTTTTAACCCCTTTGTTCCATTAGAGGGTTGCTGTGTACCAGAACTTATTCTAGAATAAGTGGGTATGGAAAAAAAATGTAAAAGGGTTCATTTACAAACTATAGTAATGCATCCATCTATGTGAGTTTAGATGTAGCAGTTCACTTTAATGTGGCACAGTGATGCAGTGGTAGCGATGCTGCTTTGCAGTAAGAGGACCAGGTTTGTGTCCCAGGTTCTTACTGCCTGGAGTTTGCCTGTTCTCCCTTTGTGTGTCTGTAAGAGGGCTGGTTTCCTCCCATGGTCCAAAGATATGCAGGTTAGGTGAACTGGCTACACCAAATTGGCCTGTGTGTATGTGTTTACCCTGCGATGGACTCATGTCCTTATCAAGGGTTTGTTCCTGCCTTGCATCCTATGCTACCTGGGATAGGCACCATAAAAAGCAGCGACCCTGCTCTGGATTAGGCAGGTTAGGAAATGGCATGATATGTACAACTTTTGGATGAGGCAGGAATATTAATAAATATTACCACCATGAGCTACTCCTGCATTTCACTCCATTATCTTTTATCCCCAATTCAATTCTGCAAAAATAAAGTTAAGAAAAATTTAAAAAGTGACCTGGTGACACAGTTTTCGCTGCTGCTTCACATTTCCAGGGTCCTGGATTTCATCTGAACCACTGACTGTGTCCATGTCCATGTCATTTTTCTCCTACACCCCAAAGTTGTGTTTTAGGTTAGCTAAACATGGCCAGTACTGAGCATTGTGGGGCTGTGTAGGAATTGACCCCCCACAAATAGACAATAAGAATGTTAACATAAGTGGCAAAAATTTGCACCCTTCTGAATTTCAAACTTAAGTAAAACTGTACTTTCATTGAATTCTAAGACATTACTTGAAGTGAAAGCCTAGGGCCATTACTTACCCCCCAGGAACAGGATTACATTGTTAGTTACCAGTAAACATCTCTTGAGTAGTGCAAATTTCATAGATGCATCTGGCCTTCAATGTTGTTTTTTTTTGTTTTTTTTTTTTGTTTTTTTTTTTTATTCTCTTTTTTTGTAAATGTGTAGTTCTCAGAACTGTCATCCTGTTTTTTCTTACATTTACATCCTTTAGAATCCATACGCTGTTATTCAGGTTTATCTTGTTAGTCAGTTAGTCATTGTCCAACCTGCTATATCCTATCCTGGAGCCAATCCCAGCCAGCACAGGGCGCAAGGCAGGAACAAACCCTGGGCAGGTGCCAGTCCACCACAGGGCACACACAAGTGCACACTAGGGACAATTTAGGATCGCCAATGCACCTAACCTGCATGTCTTTGGACTGTGGGAGGAAACACATGCAGACACAGGGAGAACATGCAAACTCCACGCAGGGAGGACCCGGGAAGAGAACCCAGGTCTCCTTACTGTGAGGCAACAGCTCTTTCACTGCGCCACTGTGCCGCCAGGTTTATCTTGTTAGCCCTTCTTAATTATTTTCAGGAGCCACTTGCTTACTACTCTGCTTCCTCCAAACTATTCATAATATCTGAATTACCAGTTTGTAAATGATTTTCTTCTATGTCATTCCCATGCAAAACAACATCTTGGAAGTAAACTCCCGTCAGTTATCCTATCATAATGTGCATCTCGTTTTAGAAAACCCATGCTGTGTATTGCTAACACGTTTCTCCTGTGATAGATTCATACCTTGGCATTGTGTCTGGCGCTGCAGGAGTGAGCTTTGGCTGCATGTGACCCTAAAAATGGGTTAATAGAATTTGACAAATGGATGAATGTGCGAGGTGTTCTCCTTGAGTGAGCTCTAACTGGAGAAAGATGAGTAACAAGTCAGCTTGACCTTTTTTTGTGCTCAGGATTGTCCGCCATTGGTCTGCTCCCTACTGTTGCTAACCGGGAATCCCCCCAAAAATTGGTAGGTTTCCTTTAACATTTTCACTTCCACCTCATATGATAAGGAAGGGCCTAGCTTACCCTGCTGACTCTTATTTATTCCAAACCAGATGCCATGGGTCCCCACCCAGCATTTACTTCTACGGCTTTAACTACATTCAGTTTTATTATCTCCATTCTAACATATGCTACCTTCACTGATTAAAGCATACTAAGAGAGAATTATTCAACACGTTTTATGGTTTATACATTTAGAGACGAGATGTGTTACTCTAAACTATGAAGATGTTGCAAAAATCATACTGTAGAAAATGAATGTGTAGCATTATTATTAAATAGTATTGGAGACATGTCATTTGGCCGAAGAAGATGGGGGGGAGACGTGTCCGGAGGCAGGAGGAGAGGAGGAAGGTAGAGAGTGGAACTGAGGGTAGGAACTTTGAATGTTGGCCGTATGACTGTTAAGGGGAGAGAGTTAGCAGATATGATGGAGAGAAGGAAGGTTGATATATTGTGCGTGCAAGAGACTAAATGGAAGGGGAGTAAGGCCAGGTGAATTGGAGGTGGATTCAAATTATTCTATCATGGTGTGGATGGGAGAAGAAATGGAGTAGGAGTTATTCTGAAGGAACAGTATGTCTAGAGTGTTTTGGAGGTGAAAAGAGTGTCACAGAGTAATGATTATGAAGCTGGAAATTGGAGGTGTGATGATGAATGTTGTTAGTGCATACGCACCTCAAGTCGGGTGTGTAATGGGTGAGAAAGAAGATTCTGGAGTGAGTTGGATGAAGTAATGAACAGTGTACCCAAGGGACAGAAAGTGGTGATTGGAGTGGATTTCAATGGACATGTTGGTGAAGGGAACAGAGGAGACGAGGAGGTGATGGGTAAGTATGGTGTCAAGGAGAGGAATGAAGAAGGTCAGATGATCGTGGATTTTGCCAAAAGGATGGACGTGGCTGTGGTGAATACGTATTTTAAGAAGAGGGAGAAACCATAGGGTTATGTACAAGAGTGGAGGAAGATGCACACAGATGATATGATGAGTTGTACGAGAGGTTGGACACTAAGGAGGGAGAAAAGGACCTGTACCGATTGGCTAGACAGAGGGACTGAGGTGGGAAAGATGTGCAGCAGGTTAGAGTGATAAAGGATAAAGATGGAAATGTACTCACAAGTGAGGAGAGTGTGTTGAGCAGATTGAAAGAGTACTTTGAGAGGCTGATGAATGAAGAGAACGAGAGAGACAAGAGGTTGGATGATGTGGAGATAGTGAATCAGGAAGTGCAACGGATTAGCAAGGAGGAAGTAAAGACCGCTATGGAGAGGATGAAGAATGGAAAAGCCATTGGTCCACATGACATACCTGTGGAAGCATGGAGGTGTTTAGGAGAGATGGCAGTGGAGTTTTTAACCAGATTGTTTAATGGAATCTTGGAAAGTGAGAGGATGCCTGAGAAGTGTACTGGTGCTGATATTTAAGAATAAGGGGGATGTGCAGAACTGCAGTAACTACAGGAGGATAAAATTTATGAGCCACAGCATGAAGTTATGGGAAAGAGTAGTAGAAGCTAGGTTAAGAAGTGAGGTGATGATTAGTGAGCATCAGTGTGGTTTCATGCCAAGAAAGAGCACCACAGATGCGATGTTTGCTCTGAGGGTGTTGATGGAGAAATATAGAGAAGGTCAGAAGGAGTTGAATTGCATCTTTTGTGGACCTGGAGAAAGCACAGGATTCCTTGAGAGGAGTTGTGATATTGTATGAGGAAGTCTGGAGTGGCAGAGAAGTACATAAGAGTTGTACAGGATATGTACGAGGGAAGTCTGACAGTGGTGAGGTCTGCAGTAGGAGTGACGGATGAATTCAACATGGAGGTGGGATTACATCAGGGATCAGCTCTGAGCCCTTTCTTATTTGCAATGGTGATGGACAGGTTGACAGATGAGATTAGACAGGAGTCCTCGTGGACTATGATGTTTGCTGATGACATTGTGATCTGCAGCGATAGTAGGGAGCAGGTTGAGGAGACAGGAGAGGAATGAAGGTCAGTAGGAACGAGACAGAATACATGTGTGTAAATGAGAGGGAGGTCAGTGGAATGGTGAGGATGCAGGGAGTAGAGTTGGCGAAGGTGGATGAGTTTAAATACTTGGGACCAACAGTACAGAGTAATGGGGATTGTGGAAGAGAGGTGAAAAAGAGTGCAGGCAGGGTGGAATGGGTGGAGAAGAGTGTCAGGAATAATTTATGACAGACGAATATCAGCAAGAGTGAAAGGGAATGTCTACAGGATTGTAGTGAGACCAGCTATGTTAAATGGGTTGGAGACAGTGGCACTGACCAGAAAGTGGGAGACAGAGCTGGAGGTAGCAGAGTTAAAGGTTTGCATTGGGTGTGATGAAGATGGATAGGATTAGAAATGAGTAAATTAGAGGGTCAGCTCAAATTGGACGGTTGGGAGACAGTCAGAGAGGCGAGATTGTGTTGGTTTGGACATGTGCAGAGGAGAGATGCTGAGTATATTGGGAGAAGGATGCTAAGGATAGAGCTGTCAAACGAGAAAAAGAGGAAGGCCTAAGAGAAAGTTTCTGGATGTGGTGGGAGAGGACATGCAGGTGATGGGTGTAACAGAGCAAGATACAGAAGACAGAAAGATATGGAAGATGATCTGCTGTGGTGACCCGTAACGGGAGCAGCCAAAAGAAAAAGATTGGAGATGTGTCATTTAGTGTGGCTGCTCCCAAACTGTGGAACACTCCGTATATCTGCAGTCTTTCCTCTTTCAAGTCCAATCTTAACATAATGTACTGTATATACAGTCCTTTTTGCTGTTGTTTTGCTGTTTACTGTCCTACTGTTTCATATTTGACCTGCAAATTTCAATTATTTTTTTGTTTTTGTATCATCTCAAATATTTTGCTTTTACTTTTGGCTTTGTTTATATTTTTATAAATTCATTTTTGTGACCTTGGATTTGAGATAAGGCACTATATAAAAAAACATTATTATTGTTTTTATTGTAGTCCTTTCTAACACTGCTATGTCTTTTTGTGGCCTGGAAACCAAAATAGTTGTTTATGTCTGTAGAGTTGGTTTGAGCATAGGAAAGGTGCTCTGTATATAATTTTACTGTGTACACATGAAAATCAACTGGAGCTAAACTGAACGAATTTTCAATTTAAATTTTGATACCTGATTTAAATCCATTATATGGTATTTGTATGTTCTCCCATTGAGGGTTTTCCTCCCTGTTCCTAAATACATTAGTTCAATTGGATTATCATTTGGCCTGATTTGGATGAGTGTGTGCATGCTTTGTAATGGACTGGTGCATTACGCAAGGTGAGTTCCTGCCTTGAGCCTTGTATTGCCCGGTTAGGCCCCACAACCCTAAGTTGTTTAAGGTTGTAAGAAAAGAATGATGTTTGACATTCTGTGAGGCAGCTCTGATGAACTATCTATAAAGAGTATGTGGTGATAATATTCTGCTCTAAAAACATTTAAAAATGCTGGTTATCGACACCATGTGCATTCTCAAGGTTTAACTGCTGCATCCTAACTATGCTTTTTATACAGCATATATAATGTAATAAATACATTTACAATAATGTAATGTTCAGCACATTTCATAAAAAGAAGTGGACTAAGTAACATTCAGTTTGAGATCTTGTTAAGTCTTTGGCAAATTTAAGATATTTGTTGTGACATTCAAACTTGTAGTGTACAAATAACACAACTGATAAGTATGCAGGCAAAACACAATTATATGAGAAAAAGTGCTATAAGGATAAAGTCTGCTGAGCAATTCCTAAATGAGTTCTATATATATTGTTATAGGCGCCCGACCTGACACAGACTGAACACAGAGGCACACGTAAAATAAAACAGCTTTTTATTTTTCTTCACCTGTGGGTGCACGTCTTCCCCGTGTCCCACAGGCAGTACACAGTCCCAAGTACAGCACACACCAAAACACCAATAAAGATGCAGAATGTCCTCCACTCCTCCTAGGCAGCTTCGCCTTCTCCCTCCCGACTCCGGCTCCTGAGTGATGGTCACTGGCACCTTTTATAGTTCACCTGGAAGTGCTCCAGGTGCTTGATTGGCGACATCCGGCTGCACTTCCAGGTGTGGTGAAACTACTGCCCAGAAGGGCCCAGCAGCTCCTACTGCAGCACCCCTGACGGCGCCTGCAGAACCCAACAGGGCTGCACATACTGCAAGGGCATCCCGGCCAGGCATGGACCCTGGCCGTCTGTGTGTGTGTGTGTGTGTGTGTGTATGTGTGTATATATATATATATATATATATATATATATATATATAATAATATTTTTGTAGTACAATATCAGTCTCTGAAATTTTTCTTTTTAGAAAATTTGTAATGCCTACTGTACCCAATATTAGTGGCTATTTTTATAAGAAATATCATCCATCCATTATCAAACCAACTTGATCCATTTCAGGGAAATCTTATAAATTTGCAGGATTAGACACTTGTAAGAATGAACCCATACTAAGAGATCAGTGCGTTGGTTACCACAATGTTTTTATATATGGTATCGAATAATCTGCGGAATATATAAATGCTTTTCAGGCTTTGTCACCTCATAAACCCTGAATAGGATTAACAAAAAGAAACTGGATTAGGTGACATGATTTAATGTCCACAATGTATTCATATTTAGTTTCTGTTCACTCATTCATCCATCCATCCATCCATCCATCCATCCATCCATCCATCCATTATATGCACTGTACCAAGTTAATCCAGTTTAAGTGTGTCCTCCTATTCATTCTTCACTTGGAATAGGTGATGTTTCATGCCTGCACAGTGTGCTCTCCTGATAGTTACCAGTGGTGTTTAACAAAACTTACCACCATTTGTAACTGCATGCATTAATAAGGTAAGACAAACACAAAGTGGGGGTGCTGGTCACCAGACAGAGGAGCAGCTGTCCTGCTCCACTGACAGACTGAGGAGATCGTTCCTCCCCCACACTATGCAACTCTTCAGTTCCACCCGGGGGTTAAATGTTAACATTATACAGTTACTGTCTGTTATACCTGCATTTTTATCACTCTTTCATTTAATATTGTGTTTTATCAGTATGCTGCTGCTGGAGAATGTGAATTTCCCCTTGGGATTAATAAAGTATCTCTATCTATCTATCTATGAAATATTTTCACATCTGTCCCCTTTCCATGTATTACAGTAGTGTCATCATCATATGATAATGTTAATCTTTTCCTTCAGGGTCCTTTCCACAGTTGGACATTGCACAACTTGAATCGATGAGTTTATGGGTTACAGGCAGAGCAAACACAGTTTGCATTTATCTATTGCCTTCTTGGTGATTAGCAAACAGAGCAAATTAACTGGGAGCTCAGCATACTGCAGAATGTTGGTGGGCATTAGAACTGGTTCTTCTTGGAATAAGCCAAGCAACATAAAACTTTGCTTTCTTGCTGTCTCCATTATTCAGCGATTGTTGCCTATTTGACTCTGGGCTGCTCTTTCTTTCCTGAATCTAACTTGCACATCTGGCATTTCTTCGTCCACGTATGGCTTTACTCTCACTTTCCTGATTATGAACATTTTCTATATATAGCAACATGCTGATGTCCACAGCTTAACTGAATTATTTTTGAGGATGACGTTGGTACATGCCCTTTCCGGGTTTAGTTCTCATCTTGTGCCTGATGATGTCTATGAAACTGATTAAGATATAATAGTTCAGGATTTAATCAGATTGATAATTGATGGAAGGAACAATGTTGTCAATATCCACTGGTATTCATCATTACCAATTGAAATTAAGTTGGTCAATAAAAGCAAATAATGACTAATTGTTCTTCTTGTGCATGTGTGGCACAGGTCACTCAAACTGCCCTGCAACTCTAGCTAATTTCCAAAGCTGACGTATTTCTTCTCTATTTAATGTGGTAGGCCGGCCTGCCTGCCTAGTTTTCCTTTAGCATTTCCTCCAGCTTTCTATCCAGTTCGGCACTAAGGTGCTGTCTGGTTGCGTCAACCTCTTTCTTGAAATGTCTATCTCTGTTTCGGACTTGATCCTCTATATCTCGCAGTTCATGCTGAAAAACTTCCTTGATATTGCGTACTGACAGACGGATATTCTTCAATTCCGGATGCATCTCCCATCCGAGTGGATTTTTGATTCTCTTAGTCTGATGATGCATCTCTGCCTGCAGTTGCTCCTGCTGCTGTTGGATGTTTTCCACCTGTTGCTGCATTTCTCCCCACAGCTGCTTTTGCTGGTGCTGAATGGTTTCTGCCCACTTCTGCATATCGCCTTGAAGCTGCTTCTGTTGCTGCTGAATGCTTTTAGCCCGCTGCTCCATCTCTAGCCACAGTTGCTGCTGCTGCTGCTGAATGCTCTCTGCCCACTGCTGCATTTCTAGTTTGAGCTGCTCCTGATGCTGCACGTCGCTCTGCAGCTGCTCCTGCTGCTGGTGGATACATTCCACTCGTTGATGCATTTCTTCCTGAAGTTGCTCCTGCTGCTGCTGAATATTTTTTGCCCGCTGCCACATTTCTTCCTGTAGCTGCATCTGGTGCTGTTGGATGCTGTCTGCCCGCTGCTGCAGTTCTTGGTGGATTTGCTGTTGCTGTTTTTGGATGCTAAGGGCTCGCCCGTGCAGCTCTACTTCAAGTTGCTTTTGTTGCTTCTGTAAGTTTTCATCCCGGTACCTCATTTGTTCCAACAACTGCTCCTGTTGTTCTTGGATGCTTTTTGCCCGCTGATGTAACTCTTCTCTGAGTTGCTCCTGTTGCTGTGCTACTTCTAGGAGCTGCTTGTGCTGGTGCTGAATGCTGTCTGCCCATTGATGCATCTCCTCTCGCAGCTGCTCCTGCTGCTCTTGGATGATTTCGGCACGCTGCTGCACGCTCCCTTGGAACTGCTTCTGGGACTGCTGAATGCTCCTCACCTGCTGCTTCATCTCTCCCTGGATCTGCCTCTGTTGCTGACGGAGACACTTTGTCGCTTTGTCTTTTGATTCTAGGATAGTCAAATGCTGGAATGGCCTTTTTTGTTGAGATTCCTCCTGACACAGAATGTTTTTTGCCTCTTTCTGACGTCTTCCTGTATTCGCAGCCTGTGCCATATGCATCTCAGTAGACACACATTCATCTCTTCCAGCTATTACATTTGCCAGTCAGGCAAACAGTTGTTTTCACGGAACTGAGTAAAAGAACTAAAATTTAGATTAAAATTAACTAAACTGACGCAGTACTGCTTTAAATTCTTTCTTTTGCATGCTCTCTGGCTTCCTGATCTGTTTTTTCTGTTTGTTATTCCTCCCTTCAAAAGTAACAGAGCTATGTCCACCTTTGTAAACTATAGCAGCATGCTTGTGACATTGCAAATCTTTAATCCTGCCATCTTTTTTGGAAGTATTGCTTTGTGAAATTTTTTTTAATGCTGACAGCGAGATGTTCCTCGACTGTATTTGTAGGACACCATGTAGAAGAAAAACAAATCCAGCAGAAAAAGCACCTGTGAAAAGTAAAGAGAACTGCATTTAATAAAGGAAATGGGCATGCAGACTCAGATGAGAAACCAGAACACACTTGGCTTTGTGAAAGGTGACACTTTAGATGAGAACATTGGCACTACTGCAGGAGTCAGATGGATTTAATGGTGTACTCCATGTTTGCATATAACATTTTAAAACGGCTTAATCCAACACAGAAGTATAAAGTGTACATCCTGAAAGCAAAAAGAGGCCATCCTGCATGGGAACACATATAACCACACGTGTGGCCAGAAGCACTTTCAAAATCTTTAATCATCCTAAAATGCAAATCTCTTTGGATGTTTGAGGAAAACCTATGGAGATTAGGGGAGAACATGCAGACACCCTATGAACAAAGAACTGGTGTAGGATTTGAACCAAAGGTGCCAGATCTCAGAGGCAGGAAGGAACACCATTCACTGCAACACTATGCCATCCTTCTCTGTGTTTGTATATTTTTTAAAAGTTTTTCACAACCAAGCACCTTATTATACATTCGCATCAGAAAATGCCCTCAGGTGTGTCCTAGAAAAGAGGAGGAGAACAAATCAGACATAATGTTTTATAGATGAGGAGATAGTGGCCAAGCAGAACAATTAATGTTATGTGAGAGGGAATACATTTGATAGGAGTAGGTTGGCATCTTCAATATTTGAGTGTGTGCAAAGTCTTTCATAATCTTATAATACAAAATGGTATTTGAAAGAGGGTCATTGTGGGGTTAACCATGAATATAACAGTAAATCTGTAACTAGTTAATTTTCATACTGTTGGACAAATAATTGAGCTGTTGGTATTATGTTATAATGTGGTGAAATGGCATAACAGTTTATTTGACTTGCTTATGCTGTAGCTGGGTTTTAGTGGTGAGATTCTGGAACTCAAAATTCTGCTTGGGACATGTCCTGTCCTGGGGTGCCATTTGTAAAATAGTGCACTTATTCCTTTTGTATGAATATTTATTATACATTTTGCATGATGCCAAATATAAAAATTCCCTCAGTTTCTCAAATGTGTGTGTGTTTGATGTAAAAAAAATGCAAAATCACTTGGTTAAATGACAAATATTTAACCTAAATGGTAAATGTCCCACTTAAACGTTTAAATATCCACCGCAAATGGTAAATGTCTAACTTAAATGTTGCATTTAAATGCTATATGTCCACCTTAAATTGTTAAATGTTGTACTTAAATATTAAATGTCCAACTTCACTGGCAAGATTCCATTGTTACCTAGTAAGATTTCTACATAAATGGCAAATATTTGCACGTGGTATCTACAGATAATGTTAGTCATTTAAACTCTACTTCTCAGTTTCAGGTTCGAGTATAAAGATTAGAACTAAGTGAAATGCAAATTTGATGTGTTATATGTAAATAGAAATGCATAAACATTAGATTTCAAAATCTGAAGCTGAATGTTACACTACACGCAAACTGGTTGTGACTACTGCCTTTCACTTTCTGCATATCTATTTAGACGAGGCATGTCATAAAAATGTAGCAGAGCACACAACATTCATAGATCGCATGGCAGGTACTGGTACATTTGTAGCAGTCATTGATAGTGCAGTAGCAGCCAAATCAAGAGCCTCCCTATGAGTTCAAGCTGATGCCAGACCATGTCCACATCCTCCGCATTTGTGGATCCAATCAACTGCATGTTGAAAATGTAAAAAAAAAAAAAAAATCCAGAAAGCTTCTATGGAAGCTCTGAATCACACAATGAAAAAACAATGGGATAGCCCATATTTTTACACATACAAGATATCTCGTACGTATACGTACAAGATATTTTCACGTATATGTATGAGATATTTTCACGTACATACGAGGTAAAGTTGGATTAAAAAAATTCCAAAAGTGTGCTCTGGGTATCCTTTTATGTACATGAAAACCTCTCGTACGTATATAGAAGTATCCCATAAGTACATAAGTATGCCGTATATACATGAAATTTTCACGTACATACAGGATTGGGGTATAATTTTTTTCTCATTGTGCGGTGCAGAGCTTCTACAAGTTCCAAAAGGCAAAACTTGAATTTACTGTGTGCCGAGCACTACATTGAAATCCACGAGGATGAAAGTGATGTGTGGGCAATGGCAAACCCTGCTGTAGCCTCTGGCAATGTTCGCCTTGTGTCTCATTTGCTATTGATGTGTGTTGTGCATGGCATGGTTAATGGAGATTGGGCTCAAAATGTGTTAAGAGTTTAGAATGTTTTGTATTAGGATGCCTAGCACTCTCTCTTTCTTTCTCTTGTGCTGGAAGCAGCATCACTGGAGATGCAAAAACACAAAAGGTTGACTTTTTTGACCTTATAATACATTGTGGCACAATGTAGAACGTGCCCTCTCGAGTTTATACAGGTGCGTGTAAAGGAGAACTTACATGTGCACCCTTTGTTTCTGTGGGGAATAAAGGCTCCAGAAAGCCAATTAAGTAATCCTGTAAAGATGAATAGGATGCGTAAAGTACTGTCTCTTGATGAGAAAATAAAAATCGTACATCTTTTAAGAAGTGGCACATCGCTTGAGTTGATTTAAAGTATACGTGAGGATGTTCATAGCTTATATGCAAATACTAATATTTTAGTGAATTATTTAGTTGACAGGTTAGCTACGTATGCCACATGAAAAATCCATAACCCAAGTTTTTTTTTTTCTTAATGATAATTTTAAGTTTCTTTCTGAAAATTACAACTGAAGAATGTGAAATGGCTAAAATACACTGATTTGCAGTCATTACTTTAATTTTCAAATGTTCAGCTTTTATTAATAACATTTTCCCTTGTTTTTGATTAACAGTAAAATCAGAGCTAATGTTTCATGTCAGACTGAAGTGCATCAGGTCAAAATTTTAATTTAAATATGTCTAACTTATTATACCACTTTTATGAACTAGGCTATTTATCAGTTCTTGAACGTATCTGATAAGCATTCATAAAGTATTCAGAATAAGTTGCATATTTTTAGTATTCGATCAGGTGCATTAAAGACTGAGTATTCAGAAACTTTACAGCATTCTGCCCAACACAGGTTATGTGTAAAATCTGCTCATCCACCACAAGCCTATTTAAGCTACATTTTTAAATACGTGACATTGTAAAGTACTGTTAAAGACAGTGCATGTAATGTAGCCTATTTATCCATGTAGTTGTTTTACTATCATCACTATTATTATTGAATATGGAACATTGTTACAAAAATATGTAGTAAACAGTAATGCAATAACTGACTCTTGGATGAATTAACTAAAAAAATGAGAATGCTCAAACTTTCACATCTGTTAACTTACACACCTGAATATTACACCATGCATAGATTTTAATTTCCCTTGTTTCTCAGTACTATAATTTGTCAGAATTTGCTTCTTCTGCCATTGAGTGATGAGGCCAGAGCTTATGCTCATAACAGCTTGCCTAAGGCAGACAGCACCATTCCCACTAGTCCAACACAAGGCACACTTGCATATAGTGCTGTCTATCTATACTGATGCTCTGTGTAAGAAAGGACAGAGCCGACTATACTTCCTTAGAAGGCTGGTGTCCTTCAACATCTGCAATAAGATGCTGCAGATGTTCTATCAGACGGTTGTGGCGAGCGCCCTCTTCTACGCAGTGGTGTGCTGGGGAAGCAGCATAAAGAAGAGAGACGCCTCATGCCTGGACAAACTGGTGGGGAAGGCAGGCTCTATTGTAGGCACGGAGCTGAATAGTTTGACATCCGTGGCAGAGTGACGGGCGCTGAGCAGGCTCCTGTCAATAATGGAGAATCCACTGCATCCACTAAACAGTATCATCTCCAGACAGAGGAGCAGCTTCAGCGACAGACTGCTGTCAATGTCCTGCTCCACTGACAGACGGAGGAGATCGTTCCTCCCTAACACTATGCAACTCTTCAATTCCACCTGCGGGGGTAAATGTTAAAATTATACAAAGTTATTGTCTGTCTGTATACCTGCATTGCTATCACTCTTTTTAATATTGTTCTTTATCAGTATGCTGCTGCTGGAGTATGTGAATTTTCCCTTGGGATTAATAAAGTATCTATCTATCTAATTATGCACATGTTTGAGCTGAGGGAGCAAGTAAACCTGGAAAAAAAAAACAGTATCAATGTTCAGACCTCGCGGACTGGGCTGATCATCAAATGAAGATTCACAATCTAGAGATTCAGCCCTCTGAAAATACATAAAACAACATGATACTCTTAAACAGCCCTGGATACGATGCCAGTCAATTGCAGGGCACAGTCACTTAAAAACCAGCATAATCAGTTTAGAACTGTTCATTTACCCTCTCACTCAACATTATTGGGAAGTGTGAAGGAAATTACAACATTGAAATTGCATTTTAATCATTTAAAGATGCACAAAGGAATAATCAATTCTTGTAATGAGGACATAGAAGGAAATGACAGAGCTTCATAGTTGATGCTGTTGGAAATTCTGGAGAAATGGATAAACAAGACAAGGAAACTGTCTTTGTTCATAGCACTAAGTTACCTCTGAAATGCTGAGGACTGCATGGACTTGCTTTATATTATTAGCCATTCTATTTCTTTGACAAACAGGTATTCTATTAATTTATTCAATTTGTTACATAATCTCAAGCCTGTTTAATTCAATTTAAAAGTCATGAAGGGCCAGTTCCTTTCTTAGGGCCAAGGCAGGAACTGATCATTTGAGGGCTTGCCAGTGCATCAAAGGGCACATTCATGTACTTCCAAAGAGCCAATTTGTAGTTACCAGTTTACACTGGAGTACTTGAGGGAAGCCATGAAAACTAAATGTGGCCATTTGTGGGAGTACAATTCAAACCCAAAATGTTTGATCCATGTGGGAGGCACACTCATTGCATGCTGCTGCAGTAGAGTATTCAAGAGTCTCCAGTTAACACAGCACACACATAGCAAGAGACAGAAATGGTTGCTTTGTGTATTCTGTACTGTACAAATAAAATTGACTTTAACATAAAAAAGCTCTTACTGAAACAACACTCTGTAGTTTTTTCCTTGAGCTTTAGTGAGGATGCCCCACTCTGCTGTCTTTGAAGTAGTCAGTCAGTTATGGTGGTCTCTTGAGAGTCTGACTATACAAGTACATCATAGTTCACATGCACATACATCAACATGAAATGACAATTTATCACCAGAGTTGATTTCTGTTTAATAATTATTGCCTTAAATATTGAATTTGGCCTGATGTCCCACAATTCTTGAGTGTTTATGCTAATTAGTCTCATTTATATATACCTCAATTTTAATTAATTTTAACTTGTTACAATGCTTTTGTTAACAATAAGACTAAAATTGTACTGCCTTGCAAGAAAAAAGTCAGTTTATTTTAAAGAGAGAAGGACCAGGAACAAAGAAGTGGCCAGAAAAAGAAAGCTAAGGTGTGAAGTGGGAGTCAAGAAAACAATTGTCAAAAATCAGAGCCTTAATTCAAGCAGAAGTTGAATACCAAATTCAAAAAGAAAGATGCACAAAATTGCAATTTACAGTGTCCAATCTCAGATGAGTCCGATCAGGACTGCTCAAAACCCTCTTAATGGCATTAAAAACTAGCCCTCTAAATGACATATTTTCCCTTTTGAAGAAATTCAAGTTGTACATTGAAAATCCTGATGAGTCCCACTTTAACGCGCTCCGGGTTCATTACCATTGGTAGCTTCACTGTGTAGTACTACAATTGCATGGTGACCTGTTCCAGAAACCCCTTCCAGCACACACACAACCCAATGGCAACAACTTGCTAACTGTACATATATCTTTATATAGAATATGTTACCATGGCTGTCTGTTTGTCTGTCCAGGATTTTAAATCGCCTGTAGATCGCAAACCGTTTGACCTATTGACCTAAAATTTGGTACACATATACTACGTGACGTCTACTATCCACTTTCGGGGTGATGATTGACCTCCAAGGTTATTCCTTTTTATTTTTGTAGAATCCACTCTTGACAGCAGGAGAGCCGTGCGGCGCATGCGTACGGGCGCCGTTCTCATCCCTACCACCTTCGCCATCACTTCCTCTGCCTCTTCATATCTTAAGTCTTCAATCTGCCTCAAGAATGATTTAAGTGCCAGCTTAAGTGAAAAATTAAAGAAAAACTTACTAAGTAATTGCAGCACAAACACTGACTTAATCAGTTTTAACGTGAAAAGATGCAGATGAAAGAAGAGAAGAAGCAGGCGGCTAGGATGGAGAAAAGAAAAGCTGCCCAGGAAGCTCATCAAACGCTGAGCAAATGAATGCTAAACGAACAGAGAAAGAGGATGAAAACTATGAATGCTCAAGTCAAGTGTATTCACTGCACAATAATGTGCAGTGTGCTGTCACTGGTATTAATATATTATACATTAAGTTATGAAATAAATATGATGAACAGCATGTAGAAGAAATTATTTTTCTTTTTTACTTAACCCAATTTTATGAATAATTCATGATCCAACAAGTTGCTGGCACTTATTTCTCACTTTTCTGTCCTCTTTATAGGTGTGTTCGTATATAATGGGTCCTATTGTCATAGCCCATGTCCAACTGTCTGTCTGCATATAACAATATGGCCTCCCCAAAGACCAGTTTGGTTGAAATGTGGCACTCTTACTTTTCAAACAAGTTTCAATTCAAATTCAATTTTCGTTGAGACGTCTTGAACAGATTGCACTGCACATAGTTTTAAAATTTCAAAATTTTCCATTCAAAAGCATTGGTGAATTTACATGCACTAAAACAGAGAAACGTTCCATGCAACTTCAACTATGAATTAGTTTATTGTTTCAATTTTACATTGACAGGGGTTGCACCAGTTTGTTTTGTATATTTTCTTCTTTTTCACCTCTGATAGCCACTACTGATGGCAAACAGATCCCCAACACAAGTTAGTGAAACACCAGCAGAACTGTGTGCAGGGGTAACAAGTCGCTATTGCTGGCTGCTTGCACATGTGCGAAGTAGCAGTCTTCCTTTGGCAGATCGAGCTAGGCGTACATGGGGAAACGTATGCATTAGCAAGTCGTTTCTCCTTAATGAAGTCTTCTCAGTGGCTTGAACACAAACAGAAGAGAAGCAATGTATCCGCTCCTTATTCCTCTGAATGCTTTAAGTCATAACAGGTAAGTTAAATGATTTTCCAACCAAAAAGGTCTAAAATGCAAGCATGGAAAAACCAAAAGGTTACCCAAACATAAATGTGGTGTGTAAGCCACTATGCACAGAGCAAATTAACAATTACTTATTTACTTTACACTAAACCAACCTCACGGGTCCATTTTCTGCAGTTTATAATGATTCACTCTTTCTCTGACACACTAGTTTACTAGCATGACCAGATGTCCCGGTGACTGCAACAGTCCAGATTTTAGGCCATGTGTCCCAATTAAACAACTGAAGAATTTCAAAATGTCCCAGCTTTAACAGACTGTCCATCTAATAAAAACATTGTGTTGCTGACACAAGCAATCTCACAAAATAATTACAACTATGCATAGGAAACTCCAAGGGGTGCAAAACCTCATGCCCCCCTAAAAACTTAGACAGGAAAAGCTTCATTAAAAGTGTGAACAGCATCATGAGGTTGAAGCAGACAAAATCAAACAGCACTGTCATTTATTTGTTTACACTTCGGGCAATGTGTGAAATCCCAGGGTGAGAGAGGGCAAATAATTTTAAAATTGTTTTATTACCTGTCCTTGACAGAAGCTTGGCTAGTGTATATAATAAACTCTGTATATATACTATCATATTGCAAACCATCTAATTAGACTAGTATTTGCAATATTTCCAAATGCCTAGGAGCGGATGGAGAGCCGGGTAGTTTAGATTCTGATATCTGTGACTTTCTTTGTGTTCATTTGTGAAAGTATTAATTTTCCCACACCCTGATCCCTTTCTGATTATGATGAGATAAAGAAGACATTATGAGGATGGGCTTTATGTGTGGGCATGCATGCTACAAATGTCCCAATCTGGTCACCCTATTATTTACCATCAAAGTGCCAGATTCATCTGATATCCCTACATTCGCTGTAACAAAGTTTTCTTTTCACTTCTGTTATTCCCTAATATTTTTCATAACTGAATAGCTTTGCAAGTTGCATTTTATAAAAATTACAACAACCAAGCAAGCTCAAGCATGTTCATTCCAAAAGTGTGGGTTTTTTTATAGGTTATGTTTAATTGCTAATTGCAAACTGTCACTGGGTGTGAATATGGGGGGTGTGTGTTTATTTTTTTTGTACAAGTGAAAGTGGTCCTTGTGATTTTCTAGTCTTGTCTAACTTCATTTTCAGCCTTTTGTGCAATCCTGATAAGATAACCTCTGGGTCCCACACCCTAGAAATGGATAGAGAAAGTTCCAGAACTGACCTGCTGAACTCTGCCTATTGTGCCTGCACAGCCCTTGAATGCACCCGAATGTTATGCCATGCTTACCTTTTCTAGTTTGCTTTTCTTAAGTGTATTTGTTTTATTTTGTTCAACTCTCATATTTATCAATAAATAACATAACTGATCTGCCTCCGCAACCTACATTGGAGTTGACTTTCTAAAACCACGTCTACCCTAACAGTCTGACTCTGTTCTCCAAATTCAATTGTTAAAGCAGTTGACTTTCATATTCAATTTTTTTGAGGTTGCATTTGGTTTTTTTTATTTGTGGCTCTGATATTTATTCTATGAAGATTCCTGAAAGAACATTTATTTAGGTCTGTAACAGGCTTCATGCAGTAAAGACCATGAATAGACCGTAACAGCTTTGTGAAATACCTTCTTCTTTCGGTTGCTCCCGTTAGGGGTTGCCACAGCGGGTCATCTTCGTCCATATCTTTGTCCTCTGCATCTTGTTCTGTTACACCCATCACCTGTATGTCCTCTCTCACCACATCCATAAACCTCCTCTTAGGCCTTCGTCTTTTCCTCTTCCCTGGAAGCTCTATCCTTAGCATCCTTCTCTCAATATACCCAGCATCTCTCCTCTGCACATGTCCGAACCAATGCAATCTCGACTCTCTGACTTTGTCTCCCAACCGTCCAACTTGAACTGGTCAAAGGGTTATAATTTTAAAAGGACTCTTGCTGCATACTCTCACACAGGCCATTTCAAGGTTTGCTTAATCTGTTTAATGTTTGGTTGGCTACCTAGCAGGACACAAAGATTTCAGGGTTTTTTTTTTCTTTTTCTTTTTTCACATATTATTAAAAACCTACTTTATATGCAAAGAATAATTCCCTGAATGAAATGAAGCTTTGTGAAGCAATGGCTCAAAGAGGAACCACACAACCCAGGAAAGAAGCATGTAGTGCCTTTAAAGAACCAGCATTTTTAAGTGTGTAGGTATTTCACCCGCAAAGCTATTTTCTACCTATCTGTCTGGCAGAAAAATAAAAACCTACACATCTGGTTACCCTGGGTGGGCTTAGTGGCTGTCATATGGTTGACCTATTGACATTAGTCACATGATGGATGCATTACCATGGCAACAGGTGACGCAACCCTCAACCTGTGGGTGCACATTATCAAAATAAAATGGCACCAAAAAAATAAAGTACTTTTATGTAAACCCTCTAAACACAAAACTAAAGTCAGAAATAGAATATCTAGGTTTTGTAAATCCCAGAACAATTGTACAATAGATTTTGTGGGGTGTGGCAGATGACTGGGAATCTTGCCCCACCGGGACGCCTGGAGAAGGGAAGGACCAGGAGGGAAGCAATACAGTATGTACCCCGGGGCGCAACAGGGACGCCTCCCTGGATTACGTCTGGGCCATAGATTGGGAGCTTGGAAGCTCAACCCTGTTGGGGTCCGTGGCTACCACCAGGGAGTGCATGGATGATTCTGGAGCCCTGGATGGCAACACTAACACCATTCCAAGAAGTGCTGCAGGAAGTTCATCAGGGCGCACCTGGAGCACATCTGGGTGCAACATTAAAGGGGCCGCCTCACTCCATTCGGGGAGCCGGAGTCGGGTGGCAGTGGACAGAGCTTGCGAGAGAGGAGTGGAGGCGGCAGAAGCAAAGAAAAGGAAAGAACTAAAGGACGGAGTTTATTGGGGGTTTGTGCACTGTGTGTGTAGTAAAGAAGAATAAATGTGTGTACTTTTGGACATTGTGTGCTTCAGTTCTTTTACAGAGGCAAGGAAATCTCAGGAAAAATGAAAACAAAACATCAATTTCAATAAAAATATAAGCTTTCAGCAGCTGGAATTACCCTGCAAACCACAGAATTTCAGTTTATTTTCAAATGGCGTGTTCCTGTTCCCATGTCTAGAACGAACCTTTAAATGAAGCAAAACTTAACACCCAACAGCTTGGGTGTCATGGGGGCACAGTGGTAGGGGACCAGGGTTTGTATCCCAGATCCTCCTTGTGTGGAGTTTGCACGTCCTCCCCGTGTCTGCGTGGGTTTCCTCCCACAGTCCAAAGACATGCACGTTAGGTGGACTGGCGATCCTAAATAGGCCCTCGTGAGCAGCTGGTGTGTGTTTGTGTGTTCACCCTGTGATGGACTGGCTCCCAGTCCAGGGTTTCTTTCTGTGTTGTGCCCTGTACTGGCTGGGATAAGCTCCAGCATCCCTGTTCAGGACAAAGTGGGTTAGAAAATAACTGACTGACCCAACAGCTCAAAAATAACAGGCTGCTACAGGAAATGGGCAAACATGCTGTATGCATAACTACAGCACATTCTGTAAATCTTCTTCTTGTTTCAGTTTATTTATTTTTTGAATGTGTAGTATGTTGAATATATCATTATGACTACACAACAGTTTTGTTATGTGAATGGCATGTTAGTGCAGTGTCAAGTGTTGGTATCTTGTGGAGGAAGAATCTCACACACTCAGTTATGGCTGTGGCGTTTTCATTTTCTCCCTGTGTCTTTCCTTTCAGATTTCTCCAGCTGTCCTCATCTTCTCCAAAAGACCTGTGCAACGTAAATTAGTTGGCAATTCCAGACCGGTCCTGTGATGGACTGGCACCATTACGCCTAATATTGCCAGAAAGGCTTCAGCCACCTTTGTCCCCACATTGCATTAAGTAAGTTATTTTTTTCAAGTAAACTGTCTTATAATGTTTTTTGGTAATATTGCTAACTGTGGAAGGCACTAAGGAAAGCAATGATTAATTATTTATGTTATGAGTACACACTTAAAAACCAGAAATGTGAGATGCTTTATGAAATGGGTGATGTGGGAAGTGATCAAATCTGTGCTTCATGATTTATTGAGGCAATGGAGGCACCGCAGGGTATGGTACTGTTTTAATAACAACATGAGGCGTTTGTTTTGTTATGGTATCTGTTATTAAGCCTGTAATCCCCACTGTTCCACTCTATTAAACTTGGATGATCTTTCTGTTACCATTTTACAGGTATTTCCAAATACAAATGCTTAGGATTAAAAAAAAATGTAGATGTCAGATCAAATGTTTCTAACTGACTGTAGCTCTTAATGACTATTTCTTTTCCCGAATTCATTTGAATATGCAGTTTCTACTTGGCTGATTTATATATGAGTAGCACAGTGGTGAGCGATATCGTTTCACAGATCTAGAGACCTCATTTTAAACGTGTGGAGTTTGCATGGTCTTTTTTTTTTCTTTGGGGCTTCTCTCAAAATATTCTAGTTGTCTTTCTCATTCAAATAGTGGATGAGTTAAACTCAAAATCTGCCCAAAGTGAGTGCTTGTAGGTTTGCGTATGTCAGTGTGTCCAGTGATGGACTGGTGACTGTGGTAGAAATAAAGAAAGAAACGTATCCTCCATCAGGACAAGTTTGATAAAACCTCTGAGTCAGAAACCAGGCAGGGAAACGTTGTCCATTGTCTTTTGATTATCCCTTCATCAAATGCTGGAGAAAGCAGCATTCATCAAAACAGTCAGTTATAGAATGGTCAAAATAATAAGGACAGAGCTCTGTCTAATCAAAAACTGAATACGCAGACATATTCAACTAATATTTACTCTGGTTCAAAAGACATGAAGTGTTTTACTGTATACCCAGTTTTCATACCTCAGAATAAAACTCTTATTTCTACTATATTCTTGGTCCTTACAATAATTTCCAATACTTATTGAGACCCTGTGTACGTGACCTATTAAGCCTTACCGGGTACGCGATATTCAGCCAACTTCTCAAACCGTCTTGGATGAACCTTCTTGTTCTTCACTTGACCTTTGCCTGGTTTCCTGATATGCTTAGACTATACTTGTTAACCATTTACTGTATACAACTTCTAAGATAGATGCTATATTTCAATGTGGAAAGCATATCAAAGCACTTCATCTTAAATGAGTATGTGACCCCTAAGGCTAATTTGTCTTCTACATGACTGGTCTATTGTTGGTAGCCATCTTTGCACAAGATGCTCAGGTGTAGACCCAAGTTCTCCATATCCCTGAGCTTAAATAAACCGATTAATAAAAAAATTATGTTGTGAACTTGTTTTTTGTATTTAATTTGTTTATGGCTTTGGGGGGGTTGACAATGTGATGTCATGGTTTGCATGCTGCTTCATGAATCCAGCATTCTGAGTTCATTCTCTTTATGCATGCATGGGTTTTCCTCCATGTATTCCAGTTTTCCTCCCATGTTCCCAAAGATTTGCAGTTAGGTTTAATTGGCACTAACAAACCAGCCAACATTAAGTGTGAGTGTGCACATGAGTGGGCTCTTTAATGGACTGGACATTTGTCCATGATATTTTGAAGTTTCATGTCCATTCTTGCTGACACGGTCTTTGCCCCCTCATAATATTGAATTGGATTAAACGGATTTGAGATTGAATGTTTATTGATGAGTTGTGCGCCTAACAGAAAGTGTGGCAATATGTCAACTGGCCACTATAAATCCACCAATATGAATAAAGTGACTGAAGTCCTGTCCAAGGTTGCTTCTGATCTTGCAATCATATTGCTGCCTCTTTGTGGACCTGAGCTGGATAAGTGAGTTAGAACACGGACGGAGGGATGAATGGATGCATGCATAAACCAATCATTCACTTTGATCAGGCTTCAAAACCTGGTGGCTAAAGATGTGATCTATAAAGTGCTAAACCCTCACTGACGTAGCCCCTCTCGGTGTGACACTGTCAGTGTTTGTAGAAAGTACTCGGTTTGATCTGCTGCCTTTAGCTTGATCCACCTCAAATCCACAATAAGACTAGGACCACCTGACAACCCTTGGATGTTTTAACATTTTTTTCATATAAAGCATTTAATTTACTTTGGCCTTTTCACATTGATCATCCGAAATAGACTCAAGCGTGTCAAAATGAAAGCAAATCCCTAAAAACTGATCTAAATGCTTTACAGCTATTAAACAAGCACTTGAAACACCTCGACTTCACACAAATGAACTTCAGTTGACAACTTAAGGGATTTCTAAAGAGGTTAAGAGACTTTTAAAGCCTAACGGCTATACCAGTTTAGATGTGTCATAGTAAAGGGGGGGAATACTTAGGCAATCAGCTAATAATTATAACCACTTTAATGTTTATGTCCTCTCAAAATTTCCATGTTGTGCTTCTCATCATATAAAACACGTAACCTTATTAAAAGAGCAGATGAGTGGGCATCCAGACACTAACTGAACAGAAATACAGGCCAGAGGCTTGTGTGTGAGGATCCATGGGTTGTGAAATGTTAAAGCAGCAGCAGTGGTAAGGTCTCCATATCAGTCCATGGTGTTATAATGAGAGGAAAGTTTCTCTGGCGAAATGTCCCATTGTTTCCATTGATGTCTCATTAGAACCTTTCAGGGCAGCACATTAAGGAAGCATCAGGTTTTCTGTTGTTGAAGTTTGTGGAAATTTCCAAAGCTTGCTTTTTTTCAATGCCTGTTATTGTATTTAACTTTTCCTATGGCAATGAGTCATTTAATTTCATTTCCTTTTTTTATATCTATAACTGGTTTCTCAGCAGTTTCAGCTTTTAGAGTTTATTTTCCACCACAGGAGCTGCTGTTGTGAACATCTGTCAGTAGCTGTTGCCCATAACCACCACTATGAGTGCCAACTGCAGGGCTCATCTCTTCCAAAGACTGTCTGTGGACTGTAGTCTCTTGCCAGGATCAGCAAAGTTTTTTTTTTTCTTTTTAGACACAAACTATATGCTTCTAAATGATACCTCCAATGATGGCAAATTTCATAAAGTAATTTGACAAAATACACTACAGTATATGGCCAAATGCTTGTGGACACCTGACCATCACACCATGCTAGATATCCCATTCAAAAACCATGGACATTAACATGGTGTGGCTGCAAAAGCCTCAACTCTTCTGGGATAAGAATTTGGAATGTGACTGTGCGAGTTTGTGCCCTTTCATCCAAAAGAGCATTTGTGAGGTAAGGTACTGCTGTTGGACAAGAAGACCTGGCTTGCAATCAGTGTCCCATTTAATCCCAAAAGTGTCCAATAGGGTTAAAAGCAGGACTTTGTGCAGACAACCGACTCGTCAATGCATGTCTTTGTGGATCTGTCTTTCTGCACAGGAGCACAGTCATGCTGGAACAATAAAGGGCCTTCCCCAAACTGCTACCACAAAGATGGGATTGTCTAAATGTATTTGTATGCTGTAGTATTAACAGTACTCTTCACTGGAATCGAGGGCCTTAGCCTGTACCCAGAAACACAGCCCCAGACCGTTATCCCTTCTCCACCAAAATTTATAGCGATCATTATGTGCAGTAGTCTGGAAGGTAGCCTTCTCCTTTCATCTTCATAACTCAGATTCATCCATCAGACTGCCAGATAGTGAAGCTCCACAGTGCAATGGCTTTGCGCTTTACACCAGTTAAACCAACACTTGGCATTGTGTATAGTGATCTTACACTTGTGGGCAGTTGCTTGGCAGTGGAAACCCATTTCACGAAGCTCCTGACGCACAGTTCCTGTGATGACGTTGCTTTGTGAGGCAGTTTGGAATTCTGTGAGTGATGTAACAGAGGAGAGGTGATTTTTATTTGTTATGCATTCAAGTACTCTGCAGCCCCACTCTGTGAGTTTGTGTGCTTTACCTCTTTGTGGCTAAACTGTTGTTACTCCTAGATACTTCCACTTTACAATAATAGCACTTACAGTTGACCGGGGCAGGTCTATTAGAGCAGAAATTTAATTGCAGATCAGCTTAAATATCTAAGGGTAAACATCACAAGTAAACACAAAGCTCTTTGTCAACAAAATTTCGCCATCTGTATGGAAAAAATTAAGCAAGACTTGCATAGATGGTCAACCCTCCACCTTACTTTAGCTGGAAGAATTAACATTAAGATGAATATCCTCCCTAAGCCTCTCTTTTTATTTCAAAACATCCCAATATACATCAATAAATCATTTTTTAAGAAATTAGATTCAACAATAACCACAGTTATTTGGCCTTTGTTGGGTCACTCTTTGGATACCTGCATGTTTTGAATTCCAAAGGCAGAAGGAGATTACATAGTGTCACACACGTGCAATTGGGAGGCAGCTAAAGGGCCTGAATAATAGCAGTACCACGCCAGACCAGGGGGTGGCAAGCTGCACTGACGTTCTCTCATAATCCTCTGCAGACCATCCACGGAAAATCCTGCTAAGTCCCAGTGCCATTGATGACATCACCTCCAGTACGGGCGCCATCAATGATATCACTTTCCGATACCGGCGCTATTGATAATGTCACTTCTGGTCTTGAAGATGTCACTTTCCAGTTCTGGCACTATTGATGACATCACTTCCGGTCTTGAAGATGTCACTTTCTGGTTCCACCGCTACTGATGACGCCACTCCCGGTCCCAATGACGTCACTTCCTGTCCCAGCCTTTAAAGACGCCATATTTAACTGTTAAATCAGTTCTGTTTTGGACTCCAACCTGTAAACAACTCAACCAAAATTACCCATTTGCAGCCAGGACATAATATACAGGTGGCTGCCCCAAACGTTTTTGATGTCTGTGGACTGTTATTGTGACAATGGCTATGTCCTTGATTTTATACACCTATTAACACGGGGTGTGGCTGAAGGACCCGAACTCATTGATTTGAAGGAGTGTCTGCCATATACTGTATTTTACTCATCTAAGCCTTGACTGTGCAGGACAGAGTTGGTAGACATTGCATGAGCTTATTCCAGGGTTCCTTCATGTCGCATCAGTTTGTGAGATCAGGTCAATACTGGCTAGCACCCTCTCTTGTTATGGTGAGAAAACATCTGAATGCTGAAGAAAGAATAACCTTCTCAAACTTACTTGTTTATGTAAGGGTCTTGATGGGGAAGGAAGGTGAGAGTATATTTTGGCAGTATCCACAAAAAGCACGAGCCAGTCCTTGACAGACCCACTTATACAGGACTAGGCTCCCTAAAGGTACTGAGACCTCCTGAATAATTAAGATTTACTTTTAAAATCTATAAATCATGCTTTTTTGGAACCTACCTATTGTAATAAAAGATTATGTAGTGCAGGAGCTTAGCAATCATGGGTGAAACATCCAAGTGATCAGACCAACTCATTCAGACCTTGCTAATTCAACATTCAAACACCCCACAGCAATTCCGAGTTGCAAATCAGTCCAATCCAATGCATCTTTAATATTTGGGGTAAAATGATACAGTACCAGTAGAAGAACCCAAACAGACACAGAGAGACATGCCAACTTTATGCATATTGTCCAGATTTTGTATCCAGGACTTTGAATGAACTTTTTAACCATTGTGCCACTGATCCATGAATCAAAAAATCAAAGTTTATTTTACACATTACCTTCCACAGAGCTCACCATCAGAAGGCACATTAAAAGCCCACAGGAATACAATACAAAGAAACAGAAGGTTTTGGCAAAGTGGCTAATGCTTCACTCTAGATGGATTTTTAAATGTACCCATATGGCATTTCTCATCTAAAGTTAATATACCGAGCATCCAAGTCTAATCCTAACCAAAATCTTTATAATAAAAACATCCGTCTGTTGTTTTATAAATTGCTTTTTGTGGTGTGGGTTGCAGGCCTTCATTTCAAGAGTTTCCAGTTCTTTGTGGAGGGTTTATTATTGCATCATGTAACATGTCTCGAGTATATCATGGGCCTTCTACAGGTGCTAAAGATATTTTCACTGGATGTCCAAACCAGCTCTGCTAGTGTCTTTTGATTCCACAGGTTTCCTCTGAAGTCCTCCTAATAGGCCAAGCTCCTCACCCTGTCCCACCAAGCAGGTTTAATAAGCACAAAGACAAAAATGAATACTGCGCTTACAGTGTCTGATCTTTTCAATCACCATCTGTTGTTCAAGACTACAGATTGACAGGATTGATTCATAAGACTCAGAACTGCCTCCATTCTACATCAGGGTGATACAAAGAATTTATTATTATTATTTATTAAAGAAATTTTTATTTAGCCCCTATATTTTTTTTTTTGAAAAGATAACAAGGTCCTGCTATTAATTGAAGAACTGAAGTACTTGGAACATCTGTAATCATTTTAGTCATTCTTAATTCAGTCTTTGGTTAATAGTTAAGTGTCGTATTTTATAATGTATACTCTACATTTGCTTTTAATGCATACAATCTAATTCAGTATTACATCAAGCTGAAGCCTACCAGGTATGAATAAGTTGGAAAGACACAAGTTTACAGTTACCAGTTTTTAGCCTCTGCCTTTTAAAAACAACCAAGCCATCAATATGTATTTATTTTTTTAAAGAACTTCTGTAAAAAGCCAAATTCCCACCAGAGACAAATAAAGTATCTCATCTATCTATCTGCTAATTTTAATGGAAAGACTAGGGGGCTTTTAAGCCCCCCCCACCCCCGCCACACTATGCATCGTTATCAAGCGGGGGGCTGAATGCAGCCCAAGGAGACAGTCGCTCCTCTGAAACCCCCTCTTAAACGGTGATACAATGGGAAACAAATACATTTTTTTTTACCTCCTCTTTGCTCGATCAGCTGCTGGCTTGCTGCTGCTCCCGTGCCGTGTGATCTGCATTTCATGCGGCACTTTGAATGTTTTAAAGTCACTGCCTTGTCTCTCTTCTCCCCCAGACATCCTCAAACACTATTCGATCTCTTATCACTGTTCTGTTATTTGACAGAGTAATATTTTCCATTTGTTTGCGCTAATGCGATATTCCTCTCATTTTTTTGAGACTTTTGAATTTTCCTATTTCCATTATTTCTAACCTGCTCTGCATGTGTATCGCGGGACTTGCTTCCAAAGGTTGTGTGACGTGACTTTTCCATCTTGCGGGACGTGAAAGTGTCTTTGTCTCTCTTCAAAAGATCACGTCTCATCGCCAGGAATAAAGCATTGTTGCAAGATTTTATTTAACAATAGAGAGATGTCCTTCGTGGTCATACAAGCATGGAGCAACAACTCTGTGTCTGTTTCAAGAATAGCTATGGTATAATGAAATTAGAATTTAATCTCCATTGTCCAAGTATTATTGTAAAATAACTGTACATTTGAATGAGGAAAACTAAAATATATTGTGGGAGTATATGATGTGCAAGCCTGTTATGGAACAGTAAATACAACGTCCTTAAAGAGGAGAGTGGCAGCAACTACCCAGACTACTTTACTTTAACTTTAAATCCATTGCACAGTGAGGCTGAATGTGTAAAAACAAGGCTTCAGTCCTGGATTGGAGATGAGCATCCTGATCTTGACTATAAGAGTACTAAGGAGCCCGTTGCCTAAAGCAAACTGGCAGAATGTGACCGTCTTTAATATGTAAGTCTGAACTGATGTAGTACAAGGAGGGTACCTTGTTTTTTGTGCATGTGTCATAGATATGTTCAAAAGTGTTTTCTAATGAAGATTGGGATCTTAGAATTGATGTGGTACAGCTGTGTCCGTTCTAACCTCCGTGAGGGAAGACCCTTGGAGGATTAGATTTGCTCCATGGACAACCTACACATGAGGCCAACAGATAATCCTATAGTCATAAAGTCTAGACACCGTGTCTTGATTCTTACTCTCCCCAGGTCCATTCTCCCTGTATTCCTGTTTTCTCACACTGTTTGGTTAGATGGCTGCAATTATTTTAACCTTCTAGGTGGGTGTTTATGCCCCCCTTGTGTTATCCAAGGTTTGTTTGTGCAGCAGTGTTTACATTAAGCACTTTCCTAATGATCCTGTTAATTAAAATTGGTATATAAAATAATGAGTTTGAATGACATTTATTAGCAGACCCTATTGGCAAAATGAAATCTGTGAAAGAAATAAGTACTCAGCTGAAATGGAAGCATGGCATTTTTTTAATTAGTATATAGCAGTAACTTTTTATATTTATGTGTGAAGCTTGGCCTGCAGAGCAGAAAGTTTCTTTCAGGCACAATCCGCTAGGCAGTTTCCTAGAGGTCAGGCAGGAATACTCGGGATGGACAGGGGTCGGCAACTAAAGGCAAATGGCGTGCTTATGGACCCATGTTCACAGGCATGCCTAGATGTGTTTGGCATTAACACGTTGTAATAAGTTTATATGTTTAATATGACACTGTGCTCTGTACAAAAAATATTTTATAAATCTGCTTCTTCTCACATGTACAGCTAACACAAGGCCAGATTTAGAATACAGGGGCTCATCATTTAAAACTGCTAGGCAAGCATTAGAAGACAAGTAAGGGACAACTACAAAAATGGGCATTGTACTATTTGTGTGTGACAGTCAGCATGGTATTGGATCTTCTTTTCCTTGTTTGGAATGGCATGATTTACCTAAGTAGGGGTCTGCACATGAAGAAAGAGTATGAAGCCTTGGAACATTGCACACCTTCGAAGCTGACAGACGGATGGGAGATAACATCATCCGAACCTGAAAATCCTTCCAGCGCAGTGATGAAAACAGCAGACTGTATACATCGAGCTCCCACTTCAGTAAAAGTCTTGGCATTGGCTTCCTCCTCTGTTATGCCGCGTAAATCGTCATTAAAGAAAGCTAAGTCATTTTTCCTATGTGATTTCTTACTGCCTCTTTATAATATATCTATTTAGGTTCAGGTTACTTAAGATGCCACACTTGCAAAACGAACATATTTCCAGGGAGTTAGCACCTCCTAGAGGAAAACACACGTTAATGACAAACTTTAGCTTTTGAAATACTTGCAACAAGAAATGGCTTAATTATAAAACTTTGAGCACTGATCTTAATGGCTTTCAATACAAACACCAGTAAGAGAGCAGTTTTAAAGCAAAGGCATTTCGCTTTGACATTGTTCTGGTCCTAAACGTAAAACTGTTTGCTTCTGTACAGACTGTTAATATTATAACCACCTACCTCCACAAAGGAGGACTCCTCATTTGTAGCCGGAAAGAGGTCTGCAAGTAAGGGCTGCTCAGAGCGGAGGGAGCGTCACTCTGCAAAGCAGCACTTGGGAATAGGAGATGAGAGGATTAGGAATAAAAAGAGGGATGCTAACCAGAACCAGGCGTGTTTATTCTTTAAGCAGTATTGGTTATTGAAGCGCTGGCAGCTCGGTTGCGTGTGTGTGTGGGACTGCGAACTTGTCAGCTGCTATGCTTGCACCTGCCAACTGCAGCAACATCTTGCTTAAAGAACCTCATGATGGCCTGAATGTGCGATACTTCTACAAGTATCCCATGGGCCGGGGGACAGTTTGCTGACCTTTGGATTAGGACAAGTTTGTTAAAGTGCTGATATTGCAACGTTTATAGAAATGAGCATTTTGAAAGAGATTGGTGACATAACCTCCTCAGTGTTCATCCTGCTCTCATATATTCTCTGAACTGTTTAAATGAACTGAAATGGGCTCCACAAATTTTCTAGTTCTCAATGAATGTTTCAAAGCAATTATTTAGAGCCATGAAATTTCATTGCAAAAACTGATCATATAAAGTAGGGGTCTCCAACTCCAATCCTGGAGATCTACTGTGGCTGCAGGTTTTCATTCTAACCCTTTTCTTAATTAGGGACCAGATTTTACTGCTAATTAAGTCTTTGCCTTAATTTTAATTGATGTACAACTTAAGACTCAGCCCCCTTAATTTTTTATTTTTTCCATAATTAGCAACCAAACAATATTAAGACACAAAATGAACCAACACATAAACAACAACCTCGTCCATCACACCATAACTGAAAATAAAGAAAGGTGAAGGCCTCAGTAATGTTGATCTGCTCAGGTCCACAAAACATTTTGACAGCGTTCTTAAAAAAAAGAAAATTAACAGTTTTGGAAATGTCTGCCATGGCAGAATGAGCACCATGGAATTAAATAATAGGTTTAATTAGCAATGAGAATGGGCTTCAAATTAAGAAACTGAATGAAGTGAAGTTGGTTGGAGTTTGAGGCCCCAACTTAGTTGGTCGTCTGTTGGCTCACTTCACATCAAATTTATGTTTAAGGAAAAAAGAATCAATTCAGCGGTCAGAGTCTCAAGAAAAGTCCATTTAAAATAATAGGGAATAGTTAATTAGCAGCAAAAACTGGTCATTAATTAAGAAAGCGTTAGAATGGAAAACTTGCAGCCACAGTAGCTCTCCATGACTGGAGTTGGAGACCCCTGGTATAAAGTGACTAGAGGGGCTTAGATCTGGGTGAGATTTTATGTACAGGTTCCTAATCATTTGAATAACCTGAAAGTGGTGTGGCACAGCATTAAAATGCTGTAAAGTACCATGCTTTTTACTTGCCACAGACGTTGACTGTTATTTTTACTCTGGCCATTTAGATCTCTTTACATTGTTTAGTTAGAGTGTACTTTACAGAACTATTGAAGAGCTGCAAACCGCACATCCCAGTGGTTTTATTATTGTGACTGGATATTTCAATCACATTAATTTGAGGATGGTTTTCCATGGCTTTTATCAACTTTCAGAACAAAATGGACCTTGTGCAGTGCTTACAAAGCCATATCCCACCCACATCTTATTTGGTTGACCAAGTTTATGTTCTGCTATTGCCTGCATAAAGAACACTGCTTGAACGGTCCAAACCACTTATCAAACAAATTGGGGTGTGGACAGAGGGGGCGGTTTTAGCCCAGCAGGACTGTTATGATCACACGGACTGGGCCATATTTAAAACAGCTGTCTCCCTTGGCCATCAGATCAACTTGGAGAAGTATGCATTATCAGTCACTGGCTACATTAACAATTGCATAGATAATGTGACTGTGTCGAAGACCTTCAGGAAATATACAAATTAGAAACAATTACTGGTACTGTTTTTGTCCCTTGCTGATGTGAGAAGAATGTTCCTGAATGTAAACCCACGCAAAGCTGCTGGACCAGATACCATATCTGGCCAAATGCTCGGTGAATGTGCAAACCAGCTGATGGATATCTTTATAGAAATCTTCTTCAGCATTTCCTTGAGATAGGCAGTCACCCCAAAGTGCTTCAAGAACAGCCACCAGTATGCCTGTGCTGCGAGAAGTCCTCTGTCTTTTGACTCAATAACTATCTGCCTATAGCAGTCACATCTGTCTTCATGAAGTGCTTTGAGAGCTTAGTCTTGGACCACTTGAAGAAATTTTAGTTTCGATTAGAAATGACTGGTTTGACCATGCTAACCCACTCTCACTTCGGAGTACTGCACCCTCCACCCATCCTTCTGCTGATACCAGCATAGGAGAGACTTCCCCACCCACAATTACAGCAGTGCAGGTGCGCAAAGAGCTGAGGAGACTTCGTGCCAGCAAAGCAGCGGGTCCAGATGGAGTACCGCCACGACTGGTGAAGGTCTGTGCGCTGGAGCTGGGAAGTCCTCTACAGCGCATCTTCAACCTGAGCCTGGAATAGGGCAGAGTCCCGAGGCTTTGGAAAACATCTTGCATCACCCCAGTCCCAAAGGTATCACGTCCTAGTGAGCAGAACAACTTCCGGCCTGTCACTCTGACGTCGCATGTGATGAAGACCATGGAGCGGCTGCTGCTTAACCACCTGAGGCCACAGGTACGCCACGCCCTCAACCCCCTGCAGTTTGCATACCAGGAGAAGGTGGGAGAGGAGGATGCCATCATCTATATGCTACACTGATCCCTCTCCCACTTGGACAGAGGCAGTGGTGCTGTAAGAATTATGTTTCTAGACTTCTCTAGCGCCTTCAGCACCATCCAACCTCTGCTCCTTAGGGACAAGCTGACAGAGATGGGAGTAGATTCATACCTGGTAGCATGGATCGTGGACTATCTTACAGACAGACCTCAGTATGTGCATCTCGGGAACTGCAGGTCTGACATTGTGGTAAGCAACACAGGAGCGCCGCAGGGGACTGTACTTTCTCCGGTCCTGTTCAGCCTATATACATCAGACTTCCAATACAACTCGGAGTCCTGCCACGTGCAAAAGTTCGCTGATGACACTGCTATAGTGGGCTGCATCAGGAGTGGGCAGGAGGAGGAGTATAGGAACCTAATCAAGGACTTTGTTAAATGGTGCGACTTAAACCACTTACACCTGAACACCAGCAAAACCAAGGCGCTGGTGGTGGATTTTAGGAGGCCCAGGTCCCTCCTGGACCCCGTGATCGTCAGAGGTGACTGTGTGCAGAGGGTGCAGACCTATAAATACCTGGGAGTGCAGCTGGATGATAAATTGGACTGGACTGCCAATACTGATGCTCTGTGCAAGAGAGGACAGAGCCGACTATACTTCCTTAGAAGACTGGCGTCCTTCAACATCTGCAATAAGATGCTGCAGATGTTCTATCAGACGGTTTTGGCGAGTGCCCTCATTTGTCTACATGAAGTGCTTTGAGAGGTTAGTCTTGGGCCACTTGAAGAAATTTTAGTTTCGATTAGAAATTACTTTAATAAAAATAAAAAACTTTGAAGGTTACGATATCTCAGAGGTAATTTTGAACTTTCTTAAGACACATGGGGATGTTGAATAGTCTTTTTATATTGACAGTTTTTTAAAACAACATTATCCTCTATATCTGGTAATTACACCTGCATATTAGAGGTGTTTTATTAGCCATAAATTGAAAGCTCAAGGATGCATTTGATTATTTCAGTACAGGACCGAGTGTCAGGTCTAATGCAGTTGCCATTTTGATGTTACCATGTTATGTAGCTGTCACAGGAGAAGAATACTTATGAAACCTATGCCAAGACAGCTAGAGGATTATTGTCATGAACTAGGTGTCCCAAAACACACAAGTCCCAAAAGCACTTCCAAAAGTGTCCACCAGAGGGTGAAATCACATCAAAAACCCCAGCAAGACACAAAAGGGCCCTGTAGACTTTTTATAAAATAAAAGACTTATTTTACACAATAATAATGAAGCTCCATGGAGCACAAATGCAATGCAATTTTCCCTAAACAATATGGCAATCCAATACAACCAGTAGTCCCAGTACAGGTCAGGTCAGGTTGAGGAGCATGCACTGATACAGCGTATTGCCACACCCACAACACAAAAAAAAACAGCTTGGTATCATGGATGGCACCTCCCAAGGTGGACACGTGGTCCAGTCCAACCCTCCAGCAATGACCCCCTATCTGCTGCAGCCAAGTGTTATGAGTGCATCCCCACGGCCTGGTCCAGCCACGCAGGTCCCCAACAATGAGGATCCTGTGAGTCAGATCACCCTCAGGAAATCAAGCCATATGGCCGTAGTGACGCTCCCTCACAATGCAGTTAATGTGCTCTATGAGCAACCGCTCATTCGACACATCGTCAAACCAATGGTACCCAAGGATTCTCCGAAGAGACGCAGTACCAAAGTAGTCCAGTCTTCATCTCAGGTCACTGGATAGCATCCATGTCTTGCAACCATATCGATAGACAGGAAGCACCAGGACTCTAAAGACTTGGACCTTCATCCTTTTGCATAGATATCAGGAGCGCCACACACTCCTTTCCAGCGACCTCATGACCCCCCATGCTCCCCCAATCCGTCTACTGACTTCATAGGAAGGGTCACCAGAGACATGAATGTCACTGCCAAGGTAAGTAAACCTCTCGACAAGGTTGACACTCTCTCTCCACAAACAGACACACTGCTGATGGCTGTGCCCAAGAGGTTATTAAATGCCTGGATCTTGGTTTTTATTCAGGAAACTCGCAAGCCCAGACACTGACTCCTTGCTCCTTTTTTCTCGAGCGCCCCGATCAGAGTCTCCATTGACTCCGCAACAATCATAGCATCATTATTCAAAGTTAAGATCAGTGAATCTTTATCAACAGATGCCCCACAGCCACTAGGCACCATGACCCTGCCCAACACCCAGTCCAAGCAAGCATTCGACAGGGTTTAAGCAAGAACACACCCCAGAATCAACTGGGAAAGATGCAGAGGTTTTCACTAGAAGACTTTTGCAGATTGTGGCAATTGCATTGGCACTCAAGTATTATCAGTGTGTGTTGAAACATGTTGTGAGGCTTGAGCTACTGAAACTGTCTTACAGATTGCAGCTATCAGATACCCTTTTGTGGAGTCTAAGCAGGAATTTTAAAAGCTGATTTTATTTTGCAAAAATATTAGAACTCTGTCTCCGTCATATAAAGGAATATTCTAAGGCCATGTGGATGCTTTCCCCTACCACTAAACACTAATCTGCAATGACTATAAAATTAGAGTCTGGAGTTTTGCAGTTTGGCTCCACACCAAGACTTTGGATGAACTGCCTTTACCAGCTGAACTGGTCTTCTCTAAGACAGGATTACTCTTGTGTTTGAGTTTGGAAACATTTCTCTGAATCATGATAGACATGCTCTTAAGGGGATCATTTTAGGTCGGTGCTTGTAGCTGAATACTGGACAATTAAACTGCAAAATCAATTCTGAGCTCTTTTTTGTAACAATAGAAAACAACTTTTCAAACTTCAGATAAACTTTTACTTGGAATCACTATGTAAATTGCCTCCTTTTCTGTGATTTCTTTTATTCTTCTTTCTGATCTGCCTGTCTGCACCTTCTTTTTCATAGTAACATCATTTCTTTTTCAGCTTTTGCTTTCATTCTTTGTATTGTCTCTATACTTTCATCATGTTTGAGGTTTTACTTTTCTCAGTACATTTATATTTTGATTACATTTTCTCCTTCTGATTGCTTTTACTTGCTTTCCGTGAGCATTTTTACAGTTTATTTCCATTTTCACTTCTTATTTGTACTTTCATCATTCTACAATTTATTTATTTATTGCATTTCCACTTACCTGCATGTTCAGGTTTTTTGTTTTTATTTTTAATCTTTTGTTATGCTTTCCTTGTTTGTGTTTGTACATATATTATTTGTGACTGCATTCTCATAATTTTTTCATTGCATTTTCACTTTTATGCAGATTTAATTAATGGTTTTGGTTTCATCATTTTTGTGTAATCTTGTATCATTTATGTTAAATGATTTTCTTTTTGTTTTGAGTGTTTTTTACCTTTTATTATCTTCTTCTTCCTCTTCACCTATTCCCACTTTTATTCACCTATTCCCATATTCTTGATCAACCTTCTCCATACGGTTCTGTCCTGCACCTCCTCCTCAGACTCTTTACCTACAAATCTTCTTTTATTTATCTACCCACCTCCACTTTGGCCTCCCTCACATTCTCTTCCCCTGTAATTCTATTCCCATCACTCTTTTGCCCACATATTCAATGCATCTCCTCATCACATGTCCATACCACTTCAATCTAACTTCCTGCACTTTCTTAGCTATCTCTCCCACTTTTGCTTTACCTCTGATTTGTCTCATTTCTTATTCTGTCCTTTTTTTTAATCTCCAAACATCCATCTCGGCATTCTCATTTCTGCCACATCTAACTTCTTGTCCTTTTTTCCCTTTACTGCCCATGTCTCAGCTCCATACATCATTGCTGATCTTACCACTGTCTTACAAACCTTACCTTTAACCTATGACCTTAATTCTTTGATCACACAATACTCCTGATACCTTCTTCCAATTGTTCATTCCACACTGCACTCTATGGGTTATCTCACCATCTAATTTTCCATCTCCAACAACCACTCTTTTCAATAGTTCTCCCTGAAGGCTAACGTCTGAATCCTGATCATCATTAAGCCTCATATATTCTGTCATCTTCTTATTTATCTTCAATCTTCTGTCTTCCAGAGCCCTTCTCCATTTTTCCAACTTCCTCTCCACTCCCTCTGTTCTGTGCTACACAACACAATGGCATCAACAAAAAGCAGGGGGTTTGGTCATTTATCCCGTGACTCAACACATCCATAGCCAAATCAAATAGGGAAAGGCTTGAAGAAGATCCCTGATGCAGAACTTCTCTGACTGGGATCTTGTCTGTCACTCCAACACTGCATTTAACCGGAGTCCTCACTCCCTAACACATATCCTTAACAATCCTCACATACTTCTCTGGAATTCGTTTTTCTCTCCTGCACCGTCAGACCTCTCATGCACCTTTCATCATTTTTGTGTCACATAATTTTCTTTTTGTTTATGCTTTCTTCATTGTCTTGAATATTTGGTTTGTTTACCCATCTTCATTACATTTATTTTTTATAAACAAAAAAGTCCTCACAAAGAGTGTCACTTCAAGAAAATTCAGAACTGCCCAGAATGTTCACTTTTCAGATGCTGCTTGAGCACTTTTTGCCTTGCATAAATTTCTTTCTATTTTCGCTTCTACGGCTCATATTTTGGAACTTTTGTGTGAGTCCTAATAAAGGAGAGCACAAGCTTGCATACTTTTCTAAACTTGCTTTACGTTGGGCTGGTTCAACATGAAGAAAATAAAGGAAAGCATATTGGTACAGGAGGTAGCACAGTTGTCACAGTTGAATTGGTTTCAAATTCTCTCCATGTATAGTATGTTCGTACACTCCGGATTCCACATCCCAAAAATCTGTCTGTCAGGCAGAGTGGCACCTCTGAATTGGCCAGTGTGTCGATGAGGCGGTAAGTCTTCCCAGTGACAGGCTTTCTAGAATCTGTTCCTGCCAGATGCTTTAGTACTGCTCTGTGTAACCCAGTATTTGATGAAGTGTGTTCAGAAAAATAGAAAGATAACTCAATAAAAAAATAAGGTAAGTCTGTTTACCTGAGTTTGGTTATTCCACTACAGTGTGCTTTGACCACAAGGTAAGCACAGAACCTGTGTTACAACCTACTCTACATCTTTTTGTTAACCTCTGCTTGTTTAATTTGGTGCTGATGACCTAATTCAGTCCTGCCCTAATTACCCACCTATTGAGTCGTGGGTGGGGTGTTGATTGTAAAAGAAGCTTCTTTGGGTTTTAGGTTAGAGAGTGAGTGTGTGAGAGGAGAGGGATTTGGGTTTCAAAGAGCAAGGTATGGAGAGTTAGGGTTGGATGGCCTGGCTTTGGATATTAGTTTCTTACTGCTTATTAAAGAAATGTAATTGTTGTAAGCTAGCCATCTATGTGATTAATGTGGATAGTGTGTATCTAGCTAAGTTTTGATGAATTTTACACTTGGAAGGGATTGGGAGGTTACTGAAACTCCAATTCCGTTCTAAGCTTTTAATTCTGGGTCACAGTGCCTTCGTCACAAAGTTGGTGTTGTCCTCCTGCCTTGTTTGTGTTTTGTGTAACTTTCTTCATATTTTGTGAGGTTTTTCTTTTGGACAAAGAAAAAAAAGCTGGTTTCGTTTTTTTTCTGTGTTTTGTCTACCTCTCTCTCTCTCACTTGTGTGCGGCCTATTTATATACCCCTAGACCTTTTGGTAGGCCGTAACATCTTTCATCTTCTATTTTAACTCACTTCCTTCTAAATATTCCTCTTTAAGAAATTGCCCATTATGACCTCTTATATATACATGTGCATACATACAGATTAAAGTTAATAGTGGCCAGAACTTTGGGGTGGAGTGGTGGCTCTGAGGCTAAGGATCTGCGCTGGTATCCACAAGGTTGCTGGTTCGAATCCCCGTCACTGCCAAAAGAGATCCTACTCTGCTGGGCCCTTGAGCAAGACCCTTAACCTGTAATTGCTCCAGGGGCACTGTACAATGGCTGACCCTGCGCTCTGACCCCAAGGGGTATGCGAAAACTAACAAATTCCTAATACAAGAAATTGTATAAGGTGAAATAAAGAACAAAACAAAAAAAACTTAATCTGGTAATGCTCAGGGTGCTGCTTATAGAATGTAAAAGTGCTTTCACATGAATAGCAAACATTAGTTTAAAAACATTTTCTATACAGCATCTTCTTTAATTTATTAGCAATAGTAATTCAAAAGTGAAGGATGATAGATTACGTTTATTAGTTCTGGCATTCTTCATAGTGAGCAACATCACAAATCATTTAACATTATTGTATAAAATGTAATACTGTTTGTAGTCTTTGTACCTAAACCAGTTCAGTGTCATGGGGGCCATTGTTAATACTGACCGCATAATGCAGGAGCCACCCTTAAATGAGGCACTGGTCCATTTGCCGGGCACTCACTCACTCAGTGTCATTTAGGCTCAAACATTACCCGAATATGCATGTCTTTGGCATGTTGGAAAACTGAATAACTCCAATGAAAAAGCACCCCGATGCAAGAAGAACATTCAAACACTGCACAGACATTGACTGTTCAGTACACTGAGATTTCAAACCAGCAGGAATTTCATTTGTGTCGGCCTTTTATGAATGCAATGAGGAGTCAAGCAAAAAGACTCCTTCAATTGGCTAACTGAACAGATATGTAAGCTTTCAAGGCAACTCAGGCCCCTTCTTCAGGCAGTTTCCTTCTACTACAGGCTTTTTACGAAATACGTTAATGACTCGGAGTAACTGCTTGGCTTGGTGTAGAAGCAGACTATTTAAGAATAAATTGTGTTCTTCCTTTCTGAGATCACATGTAGTGACGTTTTGCATTTTCCTGGTTTTACTTGTCTGTCACTCCAACGCTTCTTTTAACCCGAGTCCTATATTTTTTTTTTAAGCGCAGACGTTTTTTTTAGTTGTCATTAAGAGGATGATCACTGTGCCTGGTTCATCCAGACAGGTTAAGCAGCACAACCAATACAGTTTGTTACGCACCCCCTGTGCTTTAGGATGAGCACAATTTTTGCTAAAGCACTTCGGTTATGCTAATTTAACCAAGCAGTTCCCATTTTCACAAGCTTGGTTATAAATTACAACTAAGTAAAAAAACTGCAGAGCTCCAAACATTGTTGAACATCCATCCTGTCATAAGAAATAAGACTTCTGCGAGACACTCCCTCAAGCGTTAGAGAGCTCTTCTAGTTGTGCTTCAGAGGAGCACTCAACTTGACCCTCTTTCAGGCCTCGCTGAGTTGTGTAGGATGCCAGCCACCACAGGACAGTCAGACTGATTTAGAAGCTGACTTGGCTGAGACCTGCCGGAGTTCACTCATTCTTTGCTTTTTCTACCTGCTTCCTGATTACTGCTTTTCCCGACCCACTCTTAACTTTGAAACAAGTTCACACATTCAAAGGAGTTTGGTTTAGGGTCTCCTAAGTACCAAAGAATCCACATACTTCTCATAACATCTCAGCTTTATCATATATGTTTATATATGATACAAGAACAAACTTCTCACATTTATATATTGACCTCAGTTGTAGTGCTACCAGTTAATCAGATGCATCAGAAGTGCCATGTAACCAAATAAGTAGTTTTCTATATACTGTACAATAATTTTTAACCAGGGACTAATATTATTTTACTGGAGCTCTCTAATATAAAACATGCTGCAGACAATTGGCCACAGGTGCATTTTTGGTTTTTCTAATGGATGACCTTGGGTTCTGTTGATGGTATTTGCAAACCACAGTTTTACAAATAAACTGTATTCTTTTGAATTGAAACAGGTAATTACTGGGAATCTGGCAACACAGATCATACCACGCCTTGTTCCTTATTCACTCGTCCACTTGTCCTATTGGTCAGAGGCGCTTTTTGTGTGCCCCTCCTATCTCTTCTGCTGCCAGTCGCCTTTTGCACAAACTGGAAACAGCCAAGTGGCATGGTGTCTGTCTCGGCTTTCTGTCAGTGCTGAGCTGGAATAAAGGACATGGTGCGTTATTAAACTTTACTCAGTAGAGTATTATTATCAACAAATATCGACAAATGAAAAAACACATATCAACTAATTTTCTTATTACTATAACATCACCAGATGTCAATCAAATCTGCCAAAGCATTTTTTAGATTTTGAGATATTTACTTTTTCTATGGGAAATAATGTTTGTTGAAGAGTACATGCGTCGTGAGTGAGTCAGTTTGTCAGTCGATCAGTCAATCAGCTAATCAGCTTTGCCTTTTATATACTGTACTAGCCGTTCTCCGCGGCTCCACCAGCGTAGTAGTGAAATAGGACAAAGTTTAAATATCAATAAACAAAAAGGTATCGCTAGCTAAAATGCAGAGGTAGACTGACTCCCCAGTCCTGACGTCACGCTTCCCCCTCCCCTTGGCCCGCAGCCTCTGTCTTGGATTAGCGTAAGTATATCGCTCCTGCAAGCAAACTATGATTCTTAGCGCGATGAGAGAAGTCACAAAATCAACTGGAATGTTGTAGCAAATTATAGAAAAAAACCCGATCTAAATGCGTTAAGTAGTTCTTTCGTTCATTAGCTAAGTGGATGTAAGATGCACCCCAAAGCTGGCACGTGAATGAGAAGGGACCAGACCCCCTCCCCTCGGCCTGCTGTGTCTCTCTGATTCGCGCAAATAAATCAGTACCGCAAGCGAAGTATGAAACTTAGCGCGATGAGAGAGGTTGCAAAATCAACTGGAATGTTCAAGCAAATTATAGAAAAAACCCAATCTAAATCCATTAAGTAGTTCTCTTGTGAAAAGCAGATAGACAGACATACAGACAAACAAATGTTGGATTTTATAAATACAGAGAGAGATATACTAGCTGTTTCATGATACAAAGGGTGTATGGCCATCAGTTAATCGGGTGTAACAGAAGCACGATGTAACTAGCTAAGTGATTTTCTTAATATAATGTTTGTAGGGATTTTTTCTTACTAGTGGCTGATGTTATCGGTAGGTAGTGTGGTGTAGGGATTATTGCTTTGAACTTCAAAATTCAAATCCTGCTATTGACACTGAGCGACCATGAGCAAGTCACTTGACCTGCCTGTGCTCTGTTTGGAAAAAACAAATCTCAACTGTTGAAAGTACCCTTGGATAAATGTATCGGTCAAGTAGTAATAATATTAAGTCACTGGAGCTGCTTACTCTTTAACATGCTCTGCACAACTGTTGATAAGGAAGACATTCCGACATTGGTTCTATTCCTGCTTTTCAAAATGACTTGGCTTATTGATGATCATTGCAAAACACAATTTTACTGGAAAGTGTGTGCTTCTGAATTAAAATGGGTTTTTCTGATGAAAAATTGTAGCTGCATTTACCCAAAATTACCAAAGTTTAGCAACATAATTTGCAAATGGGATTCTGCAAAGGCTTGACGCATTGAAATGATCCCACAAGCAAAATATCTTCATTTTAAAAAACTTTAGTAAAAATTCAAAATAAAACAGTTCACACAAAAAAGAGAAAAAAGTTCTTGCTAAGAAAAGTTCTGTTTAAAGCTTAAAATTCTTGTTTCATTCCCTTAAGTTTGCTTATACAGCTGAACCATTTCGGTCAGAAAACTGTATGCATATCCCATTTCTTTCGGTCCCAGCTAGCACTGGGACCTCTTCTAAACAACAACTGACTCAATTGGCACAAGGTATCTTAGTTATAGCAAGAACATTGTATCTCTTATTAACTTACAGGAGGTAAAAGGCTTTACCATTGTCTATAGCTATGACTAAGCAAACACTAATATGAATTTAACTTTCTAAGATTGGCTCTTACTGGCTCTATTCCTGCTTTTTCCTGCTTTTCAAAATGATGGTCATGACTTATTGATGGTCATTGCAAAACACAATTTTACAGGAAAGTGTGTGCTTTTGAATTGAAACGGGTAACACTGCACAACAATTTTTTTGAAAAGTCTGGCTTCCTGAAAAGGTTTTGCCGATTGTGACAGGTACCTACTGGGTATGCACAAATATAGTTTTGGTTTTACTGCATCACGTAGGAACTCTGAGAAATAGATTTTTATATGTTTGCAGACAATAACATATTTAGTCACGTTTTATGTTTCGCATAATACACCGGTGTTACCAGTGTGCCCAGAAGGAGCTGTTTCATCTCGCAGGGCACCCTGGATATCATTGAGAGGAGTCGCAGAGCACGGCTCAATGGCAACTCTGGTCTGTACCGGGAACTGAGAAGGATGGCTGCGAAGGCTCTGAGGGCAGATAAATAGGCGTTTGTTAGAGAAATCTGTGAGCAAGTAACACACCATCTGTGATCTAGCGACCCACATCCTGCATACAGAGGAATCAAAGTATTACGCACTTCCGAATCTGTTCCTCGGAGAGTCGCAGTCAGGGCAGCTGATGGAACGGTCCTTATGGATGACACTGCAGTTCTTCAAAGCTGATCCTCCAGTTAGGATGTTGGATATCTCTGGGTCCATGGTTCTTGAGGCTGATCCTCCAATTAGCTGTGAACCACCCAGTCTCACTGACATTGCACAGGTGGTGAACCAGCTGTGGGGGGAAAGGCTGCAAGGATCTGTGGTATCCGGGGTGAACTTCTCCAGGCTGGTGGTAAGGTTGTCCTCCTGGCATTGCAAGCAATCTTTGCTTCCATTTGGGAGACTCGCATCATCCCAACTAACTGGAAAACAGGACTTGTCGTCCCTATCTGGAAAGGGAAAGGTGATCGCCTGGATTGCAGCAACTACAGGGGGATAACACTACTGTTGGTGCCGGGTAAGGTCCTTGCTAGGGTCATCCTCAATAGGATCTGTGATCACTTGCTCACCTACCAGCGACTGGAACAGTCTGGTTTTACGCCTAAGAAGTCTACCATTGACCGCATCCTGGCACTGAGGGTTCCCGTAGAGCGCAAACGCGAATATCGGCAGAGTTTCTTTGCAGCCTTTGTCGATGTTCGCAAAGCGTTCGACTCATTTGATCAAGCTGCGCTGTGGGACATCCTGAGGATTCGTGGGATCCCCCCGAGGTTGCTGGATATCATGGCTGGCCTGTACACTGGTACTGTGAGTGCTGTGCAGAGTGGAGGCAGGACCTCTGCGTTTTTCCCAGTTGATTCTGGGGTTCGTCAGGGATGTGTTCTTGCTCCTACTCTGTTCAATGCTTGTATGGACTGGGTGTTGGGCAAGGTCATGGGTTCCGGCAGCTGTGGGGCATCTGTTGGTGAAGAAAGATTCATGGATCTTGACTTTGCTGACGATACTGTGATCTTTGTGGAGTCAATGGAGGCTCTGTTCGGGGCACTCGAGAAACTGAGTGAGGAGTCTGAGTGTCTGGGCTTGTGAGTGTCCTGGATAAAAACTAAGATCTAGGCCTTTAATGACCTCTTGGGCACAGCCATCAGCGGTGTGTCTGTTTGCGGAGAGAGTGTTGACCTTGTCAAGAAGTTTACTTACCTTGACAGTGACATTCATGTCTCTGGTGACTCTCTTCCTGTGAAGTCAGTAGACGGATTGGGAGAGCATGGGGGGGGTCATGAGGTCGCTGGAAAGGGGTGTGTGGTGCTCCCGATATCTATGCAAAAGGACGAAGGTCCAAGTTTTTAGAGTCCTGGTGCTTCCTGTCTTATTATATGGTTGTGAGACATGGACGCTATCCAGTGACCGGAGACGAAGACTGGACTCATTTGGTACTGTGTCTCTCCGGAAAATCCTTGGGTACCGTTGGTTTGACTTTGTGTCTAATGAGAGGTTGCTCATGGAGTCCCGAATGAGGCACGTTACCTGCATTGTGAGGGAGCATCAGTTACGGCACTACGGCCATGTGGCGCGTTTCCCCAAGGGGGATCCGGCTCATAAGATCCTCATTGTTGGGGACCCGAGTGACTGGACCAGGCCAAGGGGTCGCCCACGTAACACTTGCCAACCGGGATCCCAAGCTGTTTTGACGTGTAATGGGTGCGGCAATGCACTGTACCAGTGCATGCTCCCCAACTTGACTTGACTATGTTTCGCATAAGCTATTAAATTCAACATAATTAAAAGTGTTTTGCTCCTGATTTTCTTTTGTATTCACTGTCTGGTACATCACGTTGCAGTGCCCAACAGTAGTCAGCAAGCATTCACGGATTCCAGTTGCCCTGGTATCGTTTTCTCCATCATAGCAATGTCCTGGTGAAACCTTTCACTGTGTTCGTCACTGACAGCACCGAGATTTGCAGGGAAGAAGTCCAAGTGTGAGTGGAGGGAATGAATCTTGAGTGACATGTTGCACTTCATTCTCTTGTATGCTTTGAGAAGTTTGTCTACCAGCTGAATGTAGTTTGGGGCTCTGTATTTGCCCAGAAAATTGTCAACAATGTCCTTTGAAGGCTTTCCACGCAATATTTTCCGGCCCAACTAACAGATCTTCAAACCACTTGTCACTCATAACATGTCTGATCTGGGGGCCTTTCTTGATGGAAAGAAGAAGGCAGAGAGTGAAACTGAAGCTGCCTAGTGGCTAGAGGGTCTGACGTGGGTCCGGGGAATGAAACTTCTTCCTCTAATGGATATGTTAGGATGGTGCTTGACAAAACTGCATCCTTGAAAGTTGAACTCATCCCACTGGGTAGTCATGGCTTTACCTGTTCTCTTACATACTGGGTAACAACCTTGGGAAGGGGAAGGCCAGGCTCAGCTCTTGGGAGTGTTAAGGTTGTAGCCGGTCCTTGTTACTTTTGCTTTGGGGCCAGTTTTTGCCGAGTATTATGGTGAAGGAGGGATGCATCAAAACCACGACCCCAGTTCCGTAAACCTGCCTGGGAGCAAACCCAGCACAAGGCCACGACATTGTGAATACAGGCAAGACTGACCCCTTTCCCATTAAAATGCAGTGACTGGACATACCAGCGAGCAACAATTGACACTTTGCTTCCGGAATCATACGGGGCCTGTAGAGGGTGTCCATTCAATTTGGTTATGCCTGATAAAGGATAAGTGAGAGGGTTAGACATGGACGCCTAACAGTACCTTTCTCCCAAGGTCCAGCCACAGTCCATTCCTAGCCCCAGGTGGGGGCACCCTATTCAACAATGTCTGAAGATGGTTCCAATCTCCTGGCCATTGGGGGACTTCTTGTTCTCTCCACTTTTTGGAGTAAAAGGCAATCCAGTGCTGCTCAGTCATCTCAGTCAGGGCTTCCATGTTAATCCAGGACTCTCTACATACAGGATTGGCTTGGTGTTTGCATAAAAAATGGGAGCCGATCTTCGTGGCGGAAGAAGGTCGCCTGCTCTGCAGAGCCGGGTCCGTAAAAGGTGAAAGGGGCGGTCGCATAGCCGATTAGCCACGCGGTCGCGGGAAGGTAAACAGAGAGCCCTTAAAGCGGCGGCGGGACAGAAGCAGGCAGGCAGACACAACGATTCAATCAACAAGGTTTATAAAATGAAATATATACATATAATAAATAGAAATCGATCAAATAACTATATACAATAAATATAACATGAAATAAGTATAAATAAATAAAAGTCAAACAACAATCCAAGGAACTATATACAAACAAACAAATAAATAAATATCAAACAATTTTTGCAATAAAAAAATAACTACCATAACCAGTAGATGTAGCCCAAAATTAAAAAAGAAAATTGAGAGGAAGAGGAGGCCTGCCAGTCATTGCAAAAAAACAAAAAAAGTAAAAACATCCTGAAAAAAGAAGGAGGCCTCCTTGACAATATATAAAGTGCCAGTCATTTGCAAAGATTGCCAAAAAAAAAAAAAAAAAATTAAAAACAGCTTGAAAAAAGGAGGCCTCCTTGACAACATATACCATGCCAGGCAATAGCAGACCTCCTCGTGAACAAAAAAAAAAAAAAAAAAAAAAACACTGTATGGGCCCATCTACAAATCAAATAAAGAAAGAAAGAGAAAATTCTTTAATGGCTATCCCCCCCAGCACGATTTTTTTTCTCCCTCCTCTTTTCCTCCAGCCACTCCTGTATAGTTTTGCCGGCTGAGGTGGAGCAAAAGAATTCCCCCCCAAATTGGCTGTGGCCGAACTCTTTTGTTTTAGGACGGCCACAGCACTTGCAAATGTAACTTTCAATCTTTTTCTTTTGCTTGGGGGGGATTCCTTGCTGTCGTGCCAGCTCGTCCGCCTCCTCGTTTTTCTTCCGCCGCCAGGCAGTGGTGCGGGGTACTGAGGGTCCTGCCGGCGGCGGTAGAAGCGGAGGAGTGGCAGTGTCAGCCGGCAGGGAGAGTGGCTGGGTGATGGGTGCGTCATGTGGCTTGGGGGGGTGCCCAATGATGGCTGGTGCCACATCCATGGGGCCCCGACGTCGCTGCGTCGCCTGACCAGATAGGTCAGGCGGGTTATGGAATTCTAGTGGTTGTGCAGCGGACAGCTCGGGGGTCGTGGTCGAACGGTAGGGGTGGGCTCTGAAGCAAGGGCCGAGCTGGTTGGCAGTGGCACGGCCATCTCCAGAGCCCGCCATACCAGCTCCCTGGTGCGAGTGTAGTGCCTACAGGGACAGAAAGCAAAGTAAGTCAGGGTGGGAGGGAGGAGAGGGGCATGTGGATGGTACTTGTCCAGTGTGTACTTACCATTGTGCCAGGGTGCGCGGATTGAAGGGGAATAACTGGATACGTGTCTGGGCCACGAGTACCGGATTTGTGAGGATATTTTCCTGGATGCAGATGTAATCCCGCATCACAGCTGCCCAGCGGTTCACCCTCATGCCGCTGATGGTGGTTCCTTCGGGGTGAATCCTGGACAGCTGTACACAAACGGGCTCCACAAGGCGGCTGATGTTTGGCATCTGTGCGGCTTGGCCTCCTTGGCCGACCATACACCTACACAATTCGGGGGGTGGGAGGGAAGGAGAGAGAGAGACGCACAGACAGAGAGTGAGAGTCAGTCAGTCAGTCAGCCAACCATGCCATCGATATCCCATCAAAAGGAAAGAGGCGACACCAAAGAGGTTGATCACCTACCGTTGCAAGCTCTCCACTCCCGGTGTGACACTGGTCTGCGAGTGCTTGCGTCGGAACCTCCCCTGCACCAGTCTTTCCTGGTGGCGTGGCGGAAAGCGAACTGGGGCCTTGTCACCCTCCGGCAATCGTTCCCAGAGGGTGACGATCTCCGCCACTTGCTGCTGCGTCACGTAGGCATGGTGACGCAGCTTCACGAGACTGGAGGCCAGGTTGACCACGTGCTGGTAACCTGGGTCAGTGTCAGGTCCAAGGCTATTCTGTTGGGGGAAGAGAGCGAAAGTGAGAAAGGGGTGCACTCCTCAGATATTCCACAGGTATAGCACAACTCGTCGGGAGAGACTTACCAGTTCATGGGAAACGCTTTGAGTGGCCTCGTCTCCAGGGGAGGTGTCCTGGTCGGCTGGCCCAGACTTTGAGGCGCCGATGGCAGGGCGCGACTGGGACTTGTCAGACGACAACGGTTGTCGGGCGAAGTCCTCCTCAAGGCCGAAGAGGGTGTTGTCCAGAGGTTCCTGTACCGGCCCCTCGTCCTCTTGGAAGCCCTCGTCGACACTGTCATCATCGTCGTCTGTATCAGTCCCATCCGGAGCATCGGGATCCCTGCCCATCACTTCCTCCAGCACTCGACCGGTCTGCGAAAATAGGTACTGGATACCTATGAGCTCACCTGTGAAAAGGAGGGAACCGTTTTAAAATGAAAAGGTTGGGGAGGGGAGAGGGAGAGAGAGAGAGAGAGAGATAGACGGCTCGACGCCCGCCTCACCAGTGTACTTCGCAGGCCGGGTGTAATCGTCAACCAGCTTCATATGATATACAATGTCGCTCAGCTCGTTGACGGAGTGCTGGAGTTGGCCACTGTAGCAGACCATATCACGGTCTGCTTCCTCCACTGCTTGTGCCGCACGGTCCTCGTTCCACCGCACCAGGCCTTCCAGCAGATAGGCCTGAAAGTGGGCCGCGCTGGCTGAAGTGCCTGAAAGACACGGTGAGTGAGTGAGAGAGAGAGACACAGAGATAAAAATGCAATGCCACCCACTCCCTCGCACAACACAGGTCACAAAGAACAGGTTTCTGAGCACTCTTACCAGGTATGAAGCGGTCCAGATGCAGGTGGAACGACTCCAACGAAGTTGAACCTCGCCCACACCTGAACACCGGCAGCGTGATCCCCCCTTTGACCAGCTGCCCGGTCTGCATGTACAGGTGCACGCCGGGTGGGTCCTGGATGCAGTGGAGGTGGCGCCTCTGAGTTTTCCAGATTTCCTGGATCTTAGCGCGGTCCAAAAGCGGGATACCCATGGTGTCAGTGGCGTCCCCGAAGGCCTCCAGCATCTCGTCGATGAGCCGGCCGGTCTCCTCCGCCCCACATGTGCGGCGGCGGCAGTGGCGGGCCAGCTCCTTTAGTGGGATCCTTCCGTAGCCGGAGCCTCGGGGATCGTTCCCCGCCTTGCCAGCCTTGGCCTGTCGACGTCTCCCTGGTCCCACTCAAAGATGCAGAACGAGAGACGCGCCATGAAGAGGCTGTATAGTGGGTGGCTCTCCGTGGTGACACCCGCTGCACAGCGTTGCATCAGGTGCCACATGTCGAGCCGCACCACCAGCTGATCCCACTGGTTGAATAAGAGGGACACCTTGCAGGGTCCCCCGTGGGAACAGCAGTCTCGGTCCACATACAGGACCAGAGGCGGGGACACACTGGCATCACGGTATCGCCGCATCAGCCCGGTGGCCATGGGGTGCAGGCCAGCGCCCTCGGCTGCAGTGAGAACGCTGATCAAGATCTGGCCATGCTCGTTCCCCACGTTGGTCACCCAGGCTGCCGTTCCTGCCGCGGCACCAGCTAGTTTCTTGGTCGCCTGAACGATGAAAGGGAGAGTGACGGTAAGCTGGAAGGAAAGAAGGAAGGAAGGAAGGAAGGAGGGAGAGGATGGTGATATCGCTCACCTTCTTTGTTGAGTCCATCTGCAAGATTGAGCCAAAGATGGAGGTGATCCGGGCCTTGGTCTCTTCTAACCTCGAAGCCACCACTCTGGCATAGATGGACAGCAACCACTTTGTACCGGGCACCGGGGTCATCCGCGGTAGTAGAGGCGGAGTCGCAGGTGGCTCGGCACCCGGTGTAATAAACTTGGTGACCGCGAACATGAATTGTCTGGACCGTTCCAACCAGGACCTGGCGTGCTCCTCGAGCAGATATCTGTGCAGCCGGGTGGCCCCGTTGCCCAGCGTGCGCTCACGCATCTGTCCGATGAGCTTTTTGTCGCAGGATAATCTGTGTTAAGACAGAACAGAGATGTTAGGACTGCCCATGTGTGCCCGTCTACCTGTGGAGAGTTGACCTGGCGATCGGAGACTCCTTGTCTGACCTGTAAGTCAGGATAGCTGGAAACTGATCCCGATGGGTGCAGTGCAGCTGATCCAAGATATCCTGCGACCAGCCCACCACCTTCTTCTTGCAGCGCCGGCACTCCAGGTACTCCGTGGCCATAAAGTACCATCCGTCTGTGTCCAGGACCCTCCGGACGGTCCTGTAGAGTCCGGCTCCCGACAACCTGTGGCTGCACGCCGTGCAGGACAGCTTGTAGCCCCACATGCGGCACGGCATCCACAGGAAGAACGGGCGCTGAAAAAAGGCTTTCCGTCCTTGCCCCTGGTGAAAAGGACCCGACTTAACCACGCGTGCTGTTCCTTCGGTAGTGAAGTCCTCCAGCTCTCGGGAAAAAGTAGCTGTGTGTGTGTGTGAGAGAGAGAGAGACAGACACAGAGACAGACAGCATGAGCAACAGAAAAACAAACAAAAGCAATCAGACAGGGCCTGTTCCTTTCCCGGCAATGCAATTCAAACAAACACATCCTTTTAACTCACCTCTCTCCTGGCTACGGACAGCGTTTGCGAAGGCTGCTTTCCCAGATCAGCCGTCGGTTGGGAGCGCTGGGATGGCAAGGGCCCTCCACTGGTTGCAGACTGGGAGGTAGATGCTGGGGAAGGTTGTTAACAAATTCAAACAAATAACAGGTTAAACAGAAAAAGTGAAGGAGCCACCACCAGTTTCCATGGGTGGCTGTCACTTACCAGCCTCCAACTCCATGCAGGCCGACAGCAGCACGTCATCGGGAATCTCGATGACGGAGGCTGCTGCAGAGAGAGAGGCGGTGGGGGCAACAGTGGTGGTTTTGGGAAGGGAGGAGGTTGCTGCCGCCTTCGCCTCGTCTCTCCGCTGCACATACAGCTGGAGTGCATGCATCTTGGTCCCGACTTTGGTGGTCTGGCGCCGGAGCCATTTGATGTAACTGCATTGGGGTACAACAGCGGGAACGGTAACAGGTGAACAAATGGAAGTAGGGTCCCAACTACCTTGCTGTGCCCTTCCCCTCGGACCCCACCCAAAAGTCTCTCACCTCTTGGCCTCCCGATCTTCTGTATTGTAAAGGGCCTCAAACGTCAGGTGTCCATGTTGGCCGAAGCCGACGAGCCTCTTGCCCTCGTCCAGAGTCCTGGCTGACCCGTCTCTCTCCTGGCGACGACGGATGGCCTTCTTCACGTCGGGGAAGAGCCAGGCGTAGGACTCCAAGGCGTTTTTATTGCTCGCCAGCGGGCTATCCGACACCAGGCCATCTTCGCGCTCCCTCAGGTGGGTTGCCAACACCATGACGGCATAGCCGAGGTCATGGGTCAGCAACCATTTAAAAGTCTGACCCCGGTACTGTCCAAACTGGAGCTCGCTGGCGCTGTGCACCAGCTTGGAGTCCCCGGGGTCACCACCTGCTGCCCGCACCCGTCTCCTGGCCTGCTCCCTGACCATCTCGGCCGACTTGACCTTGAACGGCACAGAGCCGCTCAGGCCGTATGCCTTGGCGACCTGGATCGCCTCGGCGGAGGCCTTGAGGGTCAGTTCGCCAGAGGTCTCGCGGCGGAACTGTGGCACAGGGTTCAAGCTGGATAAATTAGATAAACCAAGACAAAGTTACAGTTCCATTCCAAAGTTTTACAACACCTATTTTTCTTCAAATTTAACCAGCTGGAATGCAACGAGCGACCTGAAACAGATCCGCAGGAAAATGGCAGACATTTACATTTAAAGTTTAGGTTACCAAAAACTGAAATTAAAACAAATTTCAGAATATTACAAATTGGCCTTCAGGGAACAACTAATAGGTTACAACCTCCATATAGTCTGCACCAAGCGACGTTGCCCTCAACAGAGATCAAATAAAGAGTAACTGAGCATACAAAAAGGAAAAAGGGAACAATAGGATGATAAACCTCCACCTTTGAACAAATTCTATAGGCACCAAACCCAATATTCCAAAAAGGGTTTTTTTTTTCAAATGAACCTTCGCGATATTTAACCTATGAATACTTACATGTCAACACCGCAGGTGATGTTGGGTCTATTAAAACAACGCAATCAACCAGTGCGTCAATTACAGAAAGATTCCTTTGTTTTGAGAGGAACATTGCTACTACAAACAAAGACTCACGTAGGAATACTAGTGGCAGCCATGGTATGAGATACCAGAAACTGTTAATTCTTAATTCTGAAAGAGTAAAGGGACACACAAAAAAAAAAATAAATATAAATGGTTAGTAATACTAGTACTGACTTTTTTTAAGGCCTTTAATAATATTACAACTACCTTGTTACACTGCATTTTCCTATTGCTAGCATTATTATTATTAGCATTATTATTATTTATTATTAACAAACATAATTATAACGCAATTCTGTCCAGACTATTTACAGATATTTATATTACTGAAACCAGTTTACTAAAATGAAAAAAAAAAAAGAATACTTTTATTAATATGTACGAAACAAATGAATTCTCATTAGATTAAACTACATCTGTTTTACTTCACTTCTCTATAATCCTTGTAACATCAATGGTACCATGTTAATAGTATCAGCGGGCCCCACTTTAAAATAAAACTCGAAACATGACATCGCCGCTTTTAGACGGGGAGGTGGGTCTTTCGAAACAGAACTCGGAACGCATCTCTTTCCCAGCCAATCAAAGTTTACAAAAAACTCGGCACAAGAGCGCCTCAACCAATCGCTGCACGCTGCTGCTTGTCAATCATCTGAGAACTCGGAATGAACTCGGCACGGAGTAACCATGAAGATCGGAACTCTTTAGCAGTCCACAGCAAGCTAGAATCTCCTCTTTAGGTGCTGGGTATTTGGTTGCTGCATCCTCATCCAAATCATTTTAGGCATGCTGCCATTTGCCCAACAGAAAGGGGGTGAGTATTTGTGCCAGGTCCTGGAGCGTCCACTGTGCAAGTCCCATCTGGGGTGCAGCAAATTGCGACTTTAGCTGTTTGAGCTGCTCGGCTAGCTCTTGTACCACTGATTGGAGGTCTGTTGGTCTGGCCATCCTGCCAATTACGTTACTTTGTGACTGGGTGAACGAACCAAGGATGCAATAAGAAAGGTCAGGGTGCCAACCATTCAACCCTATTTAATTGTATGTCCAAACAATAAAGAAATTATTGCTTTTGACACACAAAGTGCAGTGGCTCATAGCAGCCAAAAGGTATGGCAGTTCAGCCGGAGCTCTGTCAAACAAAGCGGTTAGCGTGAGCACCTCCTCTTGTTCTAAGGTAGCATCGCTTACCTTCTTAAAACCTTTAAGGTGGTCCTCAGGTGCACATGCGAGACTGTATATGTATATGATACTGTATCATTATATAATTTATATATGTATACAGTAATCCCTCCTCCATCGCGGGGGTTGCGTTCCAGAGCCACCCGCGAAATAAGAAAATCCGCGAAGTAGAAATCATATGTTTATATGGTTATTTTTATATTGTCATGCTTGGGTCACAGATTTGCGCAGAAACACAGGAGGTTGTAGAGAGACAGGAGCTTTATTCAAACACTGCAAACAAACATTTGTCTCTTTTTCAAAAGTTTAAACTGTGCTCCATGACAAGACAGAGATGACAGTTCCGTCTCACAATTAAAAGAATGCAAACATATCTTCCTCTTCAAAGGAGTGAAGCAAACAAATCAATAGGGCTGTTTGGCTTTTAAGTATGTGAAGCACCGCGGCACAAAGCAGTTGAAGGCGGCAGCTCACACCCCCTCCGTCAAAAGCACAGAAAGACAGAGAGAGAGAGAGAGAGAGAGAGAGAGAGAGAGAGAGAGAGAGAGAGAGACAAACAAAAATCAATACGTGCCCTTCGAGCTTTTAAGTATGCAAAGCACCGTGCAGCATGTCGCTTCACGAAGCAGCTGCACAAAAGGTAGCAACGTGAAGATAATCCTTCAGCATTTTTAGACGAGCGTCCGTATCGTCTAGGTGTGCGAACAGCCCCCCTGCTCAATCCCCTAACGTCAGGATCAGAGAAAGTCAGCGCAAGAAAGAGAGAAAAGTAAGTTGGGTAGCTTCTCAGCCATCTGCCAATAGCGTCCCTTGTATGAAATCAACTGGGCAAACCAATTGAGGAAGCATGTACCAGAAATTAAAAGACCCATTGTCTGCAGAAATCCGCGAACCAGCAAAAAATCCGCGATATATATTTAAATATGCTTACATATAAAATCCGCGATAGAGTGAAGCCGCGAAAGGCGAAGCGCGATATAGCGAGGGATTACTGTATATTATATAATAAAATTTATATCATATACAGTATATTACAGGCCGAACCTAATTTTAGGACAAACTAATTCAGACTAGGCCAAGCCAGTTTGTCCGAAGCACTAGTTTAAACTGGTTTGTCTTAAAATCAGGTTTGACCAGTAACATATATAAAAAAAGAACATACAGACTCCACACAGAAAATGTCCAGACTTTGGATTCAAACCCTTGATGCTGGATTTATGAGTGAGCCTCATAATCACTGGATCATTGTGCACTTGTTAAGTAGATTAACCTCCTTATCGTTATACTTACACCCAGAAAAAAAAATAGCCAAAAGTGTTGTATTTTTTTAAACAAAAATGTTATTATATGTAACAGAAACATGTTCATACCTAAACATAAATACAGTAGGAAAGGTATGTCTAGTGTCTACTGCTTTACAAATGCAGATTTAGTACATGTCCTCCATGTGACAAGTATTGAAGCCACCACCAATGCACAACCCGATGTTGCATTCGGGACAGTACAAGTGTGTGTCTTTGTGCACTTTTCTTATATTTTTTATTTTGCTTATGCATGAGAATGTCTGTGCCTGATCTGCACGAGTGATGCTGCCCATTGTGTTACTGTAGACTACTACAGAGCAAGGATTAGTGACTTCCATATTTCCCTGACACGAACATTGACAGTTGTTGCATTACAAACAGTTTTTAGGGGGAGACTAATGTCTTTCTGGTCTTTCCACTTAATCGCAGTCATTTTGTATTTTTGCTAAGCTGAAGCTTCACGTGGCTGAATTCACCAGGCAGATCACGACAGTTTGGCTGCATGGTGCCAAATGCATCAGTTTCACTATCCATGTCAACACCTAATGACCAGTTCACATTGTCACCACTATTGCTTGATTTAACTAATGGTTCAGTTTCAGTTTGCTCTAAAACTGACCTTACATCTTTTTGTTTACACACCATTTTGTTTGAAGGCTCCGCCCCATTCCTGTATATTGATGAGTTACCACAGAGTGGCAAAATGCATAGAAATATTCATAATTTTTTGTAGCATGATGGTATTTTACCTACTAGTTGACAACAGATTACTGTTCTGAGAGTTTTTCGGGCTTAAAACTGGATATTGGTTCATAACAGCTTAATACAAGAGACACTCTAGGTTAAACATTTTTACATGGAATTCTAAGTCCAAGGGACATCATGACTAACACCAAGGAGGTTAATATGCAGCTGAACAGTCTGCTCACACTATGCAAGCGGTCTGTGAACTCTTCATTATACTATATTAACTGTATAGACCAAGAAAATCTGTACTTGGCCCTAGAGAAAACTCATCAACGGGGAATTGAGCTCTGGTAGAGACATCATTACTTATATAGTATAACATCTTATTAAAAAAATATTGTGACAAAGGATACAAGAGACTCAAGCTGGAGGGTAAATCACCAGATACCTTCAGGATCAACTAAATAATGGATAAGCAGAAAAAAAACACATACACGTAATTTAACCACCATTCCTACCAATTTATGTAGTTCACGCTGCTGTAAGCTTAGTCATCCCATGATGAGTTTTCATCTTACAGTAGTTAACTATCTCATGAGCAGGTAGACATCTGCAGAGTGTGAGAGGGTGCAACCATTTCAGACATTGACTTAGGATGGATTTGTTGGTGCAAGATGAATTACAAGGTCAGCATTTCAACAGGTGTGAACAGGAGAAAACAACATATAATGAAAAACTGGCCATACTTGAAAGTAGGCAAAAAGAAAAACCAATGACGACAGAAGGCAACACGACAGATGAGACCCAAATATACAGCACAGAAACAGAACTAGATACTAAACAGATTACTACTCAACACATGTAAAGTGATGCTTGAATAAATCAGAGGGGGGACCAACAGTCATGCTTGCAGGTTGGGTATGATGACCTTAGTGCCTATTTTTTTTAGTATATTTGAAGTTCAGGTTACATTCTTTAATGGGTGATTTTATTTAAACTCTGCACCACAGATGTCATGCAGTATCAAACCAGAAATCCACCTAATCACAATTTGAACTTGTGCTAATATATAAAAGAATGACAACAGAGAAGCATACGTATCAAAAGGCAGTTGCATTATCCACATCCAAACCAGTAAACACTGAGCAGTGCAAAGCGCTCCCCACTACGGGCAACTGCTTGCCAGTGTCCTGATCTAGACAAGGCTGCACAGTGTTTGCACTGCTTTGATGTATGATGAAAATTGTCTGGTCAGCCAGGAAGATGGACTCACTGATCAAAAGATTTTTACTTTGCACAGTGTTCGTATGGAATAATATTAGCCTAATTTAGTAAGTGTTTGATAAAAGAAGAATACATTGTAACTGTATGATTTTTTTTTTTCTACAGGTTGGAGTTGTTTGCTGTTCTAGGGTTTTATTGTTTATTTTACCATTTACTTGCTATTATACTGTTTTATCTGCTTCAGGGTCCATAAGATAATCATTTTAGACCTGGCCAAGATAAAGTATTTTGTGATAGACAGTACTGTAATCTAGATTGTCTATTGGCATGACACTAATGGTTACCTCCGCTTAACATCCATTATCGCTCCCACTTCATCCCGTTTAGGGCAATTTGTTTTAGATATATGGAGTATTCTTTTCTGATCCGTTTTTATAATATGTTTAACACTTTTCTCTGTCCCACAATTCCTTTGTATTTATTATAAATAGGATATATTTGGTTAAATTTACACAATGATAGTCTCTGCAAACATAACATAAGGTGTTTGGTTTTCATCTTTAAAGAGTGAAATTTGATCTCGCATATCGGACCATTTAAAAGACTCTTCTAAGATCACCCATTGTTTACCCCAGAAAACATTCTGGGATGATACTTGGCATAACAAGAAAGTACATTCTGCAGTTGCAACATTTACAAGGGTATATTAAGCTACAAAACAGTAAAGCTCTAAATTAGTGGGCCTTTAGGCAGTGGGAACAAACATACAAATAGCCAGGAACACACAGCACAGCAATCTGGAATCCTAAACATCAATAAAGTTGCCAACAAATTTAAATGATTGATTTTTTTTTATCTTAAAGTTGGATTTCCATGTGCAATATTAGTTAAGCACTGGCTTCCAGTTTCTGAACTCCTCGGAAATGGGCGTCAATCTTCTCTTGTTAAAAAAAAAAAAAAAAAAAAAAAGACCGAATGTGACTCTGTAATAAATGTTAAACTGAAAGCTTGCTTGGTGTTGTTTCACATGCTGGCTGGTGATTTCAGACTAGTAAAGAATGACCCAGGGGGCAGGTGTGCCAGTCCAAAAACATGTTCCCGGAAATCGCCGACTCCAAACAACAAGGTTAATTACAAAGTGCTGAATACCAGTGGTTGCTGAGTTTATTACTGCTTTACACATTTATCTTAGATTAGAATGGGGCCTGCACACCAAAATATGCTTTGTCCACAGAAACAAGTTTAAACTTAATTGTACAACAGCCTAAAACTTTAGTCACAAGGTACAGATGACATTTATTTGAACTCCTTTGAGTATAAAAGTAACAAGTGAGTCTCTAAATCAGTGCGTATTGATTTTCTAAACAGTTCTCACACTGACGGCTCCCCTTGGTTTTATAGCCAGTCCCTTCACTTGGCCGAAGCCAATTCATACCAAAGACAAAGCTCAGATGAACAACCGTCAATCGTTCTCATTCCATTAAGAGGTGTTGGATGTCTCTGGAACAGCATTGCTAGAAGGGTAGATGGAATTCCCTGAGGAGAAAGGAGCTGTATCCATGGAATTGCAAGTTTCACTGACTGATTCCTGCGAGGGGCTAATGCTGGCTGTTCTGAAGCTGATTTCGCTCCCCGCCTCACTGTTCTGTAGAGGAAGTAGTGCTTTTTGCCGCATGAGACTGTCATCGCTGGCTTTAGCTTCCAGGGAGTTTCTCCTTTTCATGTTTTTGCAGCCTGTGGAATTTCGCTTGGCCTCTTCGAAGCTGAGTGACAAGGTGACAGTTCCACTGCCGAAGCTCACCTTTTGTTTACACTCCCTTTGTCTCCCACCAGGGGGCGACTGTTCTTCACTGTTGGTCTTGCTACAGATAGATGAGTTGGGTGTGGATACAGAGGAGCTGTCGATGCTATTGGATCTCTTCTGCGAGACAGTACTCCTCCTCAAAGTGGCCCGGGCTGCCACTTTAAACGCGTGAGCAGCTGTGCTACATCTCACCTCTTCAATGGTGTTGCGGGAAGGTTTGAACAGGATAATGTAGATCTTGTTGAAGAAGATGCAAGCTAGCAAGCCAAAGCTAGAGGCCAAAATAGCAATGACCTCTACAGCAGACACAAACTTTCCGTGGGTACTTACATAAGCAGGGATGAAAGAGATCCAGACAATAAAAAAGATAAGCATACTGAATGTGATAAACTTGGCTTCATTAAAGTTCTCTGGCAGCTTGCGGGACTTGAAAGCAAAGAAGAAACAAATTGCAGCCAGGAGGCAGGTGTAGCCAATCAAGAATCCTAGGGCCATCAGAGAGCCTTCATTACAGGTAACAAATATAATCTCGTCATCCATCTCATGGTTACGGTAGCTTTTGGGAGGGGAGTTGTATAGCCATATCCCACATGTCATTATCTGCACAAATGTGCATAGAAATACAAGAAGAAACTGTAGGTTAAGACCCCACCATTTTCGGTGAAGGCTTGTGGGAATTTTGGCTTCAAAAACCAGTAGGACTCTGTTGGTCTTTACCAGAATGCAGGATATACACAGTACAAAGCTGATACCAAAAGCAGGTTGCCGTAGTTGGCAGGTCCAGTCTTGGGGTTCTCCTATAAAGATGAGGGAGCTGGAGAAGCAGCAGATAAGGGAAAAAAGCAGGAGGTATGATAGCTCCCTATTAGTGGCCTTGACTATAGGAGTATTCCGGAACTTCACAAAGACCCCCAACACAAATGATGTTAGAAAAATCCCCAGTGCAGCAAAAAGTGTCAGAGCTATTCCAAAGGGCTCTGTCCAGGAAAGAAACTCAATTTGCTTCAGAATGCACGATGTGTGGTTCTCATTGGACCAGGAGTCTTCACTACACTTGATACATTCACTAGCATCTTTAAAGAGAATAAAAAACAGTATGGTTAGCAATATTACCTATTTAATGTATTAACATATTGAATTAAACTATATAAATAGATGTATCCTCCCATTCATCCATTTTCTGAACCTGCATATTTCAAAATAAGGGGCATAAGGTGTGGGGTCTGTCCCAGGAGCATGTGTAGAACCAACAAGAATCAACCGTAGATGCAGCACTTGTTCATTACACATAACTCTTGACCACATTTTTACAATTTCTAATAAACCTAATCTGCACATCTTTTCTATCTTGATCTTACTGACTGAGGCATGAAGAGAATCATTAGATCAATTGTATGTTTATTGTAACCAATGAAGAATTTCATACAAGTCCTCTCAGGCAGGTTTTAAAGAGAGTGGCCAAATAGATATTCTTTAGGGGACTTTCAAAAAATAATTAGATTGTAGCAGATGTCTATGTACTAAAACTAGAGAGTGATTACCAAAGTTAACAAAGGCTACACTAAACCCAAAGTCAAACTACAGAAGAAAATCAAAATCTCAAACTAAACCTAATTTACAATTACTCAAACACAAGTGTCTTACAAGGCCTTCCCTTTATTTTCACTAAGTTCTGATGGTGTTTAAGTCATATAACCATCCGCCTTAATAAAAGGACAAGTGTCTGTGGTTGCTATGTCTCTGTCATTCCAAAAGATGGCACATCACATCCATTTTTATAAAAAGCATTGTGTTTTTCCATTCCAAAAGATCACAAACAGTACACTGATAGAACTTTATTTGTCCCCAGAACCCAGCTTTTATGAATCCCGTACCAAATCTATATACTGTATATACTCACAGATAAGTTCTCCCGCAGATAAGTCGGGACTTGATTTTACCATATAATTTCTGGTATTTATAATGTCGGTCATATAAGTTGAATGCAGAAAACTCACGCTATTGGTCCAAGAGATTATGATATGCTAACGCCCACCAGAGAGTAACCACGGAGCACACTGCCTTTTTTCTATGTGGGTGCGGTAATGCGCTGTATCAGCGTGTGCTCCTAACCTCTCTCTCTCTCTCTCTCGTGCCTACGTGACCACGTGGTAATACCCAAACTATTCCAAAGCGACGTTTGCACTGTTTTGTGTTTTTTGTATCTCGCACCTTCATACACCTTTATCGTAAGGGCATCCTTTATCTGCGATGAAACATTCGATCAGGAGAAAATATGAAGCTGGGTTTAAATTAAACGTCATTGAAGTAGTGAAAGAAATTCGTAACTGTGCTGCTGCAACAAAATTCGATGTATCTGAGAAACTAATGCGAGATCGGAGGAGGCAAGATGATTTTTTTCAAATTTTTGAATAGGTATATAAGTCGTGGTCTGATTTTATGATCGAGACCCGACTTATACGTGAATATATACGGTATATAAAAGTCAATGTATGTATGTTTGTATGTATGTATGTTCCAGTATCACTTCCGAATGGCTGGAGCGATTTTCATGAAACTTGGTACACATGTTTCTCATTGGTCGTCTAAAAATACTGTAGGGTGAAATCAACCCTAGCCCACCCCCTTTTGGGCAGGGTGGAGGGTGATCTTGCAGTTTTGTATACATGTTATCATCCAGTTGACACTCGAAATGACCACCAGAGGGCAAACTGGAGGTGACTGCCGGCATTCTTTATGTTTGAGCACCACCACGCGCCTGTTGCTCGAGTCGGCCGGTTCCAAGCGTCAACTGGATGACAACATACATACAAGACCACAAGACAAGCACATTACTGAGTCTTCATTGTTTGTTAATTTATTTTTAAAGTTGTGTTTTTTAAATTTTTCTCAAACAATTAAAAAACAAACAAAAAAAAAACACTTATTTCCTCCCGGGAATTTCAGCTAGTGGCATATAATGCAGGGATATGCATTGTAAATGTTAATGCTGAAGTCTTTGTCGATTTACTTAAGATTTTAACCCGTCTTAGTGAAGGTTTATATTTCACGCTCAGAACTTGTATGCGCACAAATCATGGCTGCCACGCATTCGCAGTGTTCTTTTGACGCATCCTCTGAGCATGTCCTCAGATATTAACACGACATGTGCGTGAGTTGCAGTACCAGCAAAAATATAGGTGGCGTGTGTGTTTCAAGTTTTAGTATGTGATGTCAGCATCATTGTTGACTATTAACTTGTGATGGCAGGCTTGTAGCTCCAACAGGATCAATATGTGTGCTTTGATGTTTGATGAATGCTTCAATGCAGTGAAGCAAATCATCAGACTTAAATGCTAACATGCAAATGTCTTCATGGTGCTTTTCTTTATCCATTTCTCACATTGGGTAATATAAGTTTAGCATATTCCCCATCGTAATGTCACAATATACTGTCACGACATTTTGTGTCACTGTGTCATCTTTTTTTTTTTTTTTTTTGCACCCTCAGCATCAGAATGCAAATAATTTTTATTTTTAACATCTCTCTTCCCTCAACTCACAACACACCAAAACTGGACACTGACAACTGGTGGAATCCTTTAGATTTATCCTCGGCCTTAGATGGGTAGCACATCTAGTCTTTTATAATGTGACTGAGAGGATGTCATGCATCACACAACACGTGCATCACATTTCTACCATCCTGGCAACCTGAATGTATGAAATGATGCTACACATTAAAACAATCATACAAAATGCCAACAAAATGATGTCGCCAAAATAATGGTTAAAAATATATAACAATAATTTATGCATTTCTACAAATTGAGAATGTAGTGACATAGTCTAAAATGCAATTTTATTGTTTGTTCTTTAATTTTTTATAGACGTCCATCAATGTTCAGACAAGGATGTACTAAGATTCTCTAGTTCAAATACAAAATGGTGCCTTTGATATCATATACTGTACTGACATTTCTAGTGATGTAATCACTTCAAGACAACTGAATGTGAAATATAAATGATTCAATAAAAATAATACAAATATTAATTTGAAATGAATTGAGCCTAAAATAATGGCAAATATAGCACTTAAAATGCCATCTGGGATGCAAGAAAGTGAAATACCAGCAGGAAAAATATGACAGCAAAAGATGTAAACTCCACACACACACACACACAGTGAAGATGTGGGACGATGATCCAAAGAATTAGAAGACAGCAGTAGCATCTGTTGTGCTACTCTTTGTCACAACTATTTGGATCTTTCAACAATAGATCCTGGCAGCACAAAATAGCAAGTAGTTGAGAATTTTCTTAAGGGAGAAAATTAACAGAGTAATCAGAGGTGTGTGTGTGACGTGCAAAGAACACACGTGCATGCCTACAAATATTGCAGAAACAATGCAGCATCATGGCGATGTCTATTTTGAAAGGCAATGCCAGATGACAAAATGGCAAAACATATGTGAAAAACAAAAGATGACCAAAACGTTACAAATAATGGTCCTGACACAGTAGTCATCTGTAATTTATCACATTGTGCAGTCCTCAATAAGAGTTGGGTAAGGAGGGGTTTCTGTTGCCAATTTCCAAATGTAACGCATGGTAAAGATTAAAAAAAAAGTGGAGTGAAGGAGAAAGGCAGGGGCCAGGTAGGAATGTGGTTTTCCCTCACAAGTTTAAAAAAACAGAGAGAGATATATCTTGAGTTAATAGTAATAATTCTTAGTTTTATTCGTGCTCAATTTGCATTGAAATACAGATAGAAGAAAAAGACACAAGGAAGACGTAACTCTGTTACAGGAGTGAAAAAGAGGAGACTGCTGGATGGGAAGGAGGGAATAGAGGTGCTTGGTAGAAGACGTCAACAGAAAGAAGGCAGGAGACACGAACGCTGGCGGATGTTTTTATCGGCGTGACGAGGATTCAAAGAAGCATTGCTACATTATCTCTCCTTTTTTTCAGTGGAGATGCTTTTTATTTTCTTATTCATTTTTCTCACTTTATACAAGCAAGGACGCATTGTTAAATAGATTTTGCCATGCCATACACAAGAGTCATCTCAGGCCTGCAATGGTAGGATGTAAAACTGTTTCAAAGTGGGAGAGAAGAAAAAGTTTATAAACCCCAGTATTGTGTTTTATAAGTGTACTAATTGCTCAAATTATTTTAAAAGGAAAACCACTTCTCTACCTCGCCCCTGCCTTTTCCCTTCACTCCTCTTTATTTAAATGTTTACCATGGGTTACACAATGATAATGGAATCTGTGGATTGGTAAAAACTATCAAAGGTATGTCTGTGAGAAAAAGTTCAGCTTCAAATTTTTTTTTGCATTGATTTTAGCATGAAGCAGTCCAGTATTGTATGATGTTGATTTGGAACAGGATATAAAGGAGCAGGTTGTTAATGTCCTGTATAATGTCCTGCATAGCAGTTACCACATAAAGTGATTAAAACTGTCAGTTATACACACAGTTGGTTCCTGCCTTTTCGCCAGGCCCCCGACTCCTTGTTAGCCTGTAATGGAATAAGCATGCTGCCTGGTGTATCCTGATAAGGAGAGATGGAAAGGCTTGTGGGTATTGAGGAATGGGAAATAGGGCTTTAATGGAAATTGATTTTAAATCTGAAATGTAAGTGTGTAGTAAGGATGTTTTGGTCCAATGTTTTGCAGGGATGATAGTCTTTGTTTAAGAGATGAAAATGGGAAAAGACTTCCTTAACGTGACAGTTCCTTAACAAAACTGTTTTTGTTGTATAAAGGTTGTATAATGTAATGGAATTATTGTTATATTTAAATAAAACTTTTACAAAAAACAAAAGTACCTCAGAAAATGTATGGACAGAGAATACAAAATGTGGTCTGATTTTTTTTTTTTTGTTTGTTTTTTTCCTTTTCTTACACTTTAGCCAGTGTCATGTAACCTACAGACCAAGCCTGGGTGCTGCTCTTAATCTTTTAGAATTCATTCCCGAAATTTATAGGAAGTAACACTGTGGCATTATCGTAATCGTTTATTATTCAGTTCTCTCTCTGCTTGATTGGCAGAGTCTGGCATTGAGTCTGCAAGAGTAGAAATGACACTGAATGGTGCAAGAGAAGATGGAAAAGATCCTGACAAAAACTATTCAGAAAGAGATGTTTTTCATTCATGTGTGACACTGTCTCCAAAAACATTTTGAGTAAATCGGGAACACCAGGAGTAGGTAACCCTTTTAGCTGTAGAGAGTACCCAGTAGGAGATACATTGAAAGACCACCATATTGAAAGAAGTGACAGGGGAAATGGTAGCATACTTATTACATTTTGCCAGACTTCTTTATGGCAGTGCAAAATATTTATATTAGAGAGGAAACAGCTTTGGGATGGGTGACACCTCCGCACCACACTGAACAGTGTGAGGTTTTTTATGATGGCTGGAATGCCAATTCTGCCACCAACCCCCTGGCTGTTACTATAATGTGCATTCACGTGACAAACATCTTAAAGCTCAAAGGTGATAAATATGATGTACAGACTGCATCTTAGTTCCCTTTTTAAGAGGACCAATACTGCATAATTGAACAGAAGAGCTTCTTTTTTTTTTTGTCAGTTTAGACTACCTGTTGTCGCTTCTCAAAAAACTGGGTGCCAGGTCAGGAATATCTGAGCCAAGCTTCACTCCATCATGCCTGCTGTGCTTGAAGCCTTTAACCCAGGGGTGCCCAACTCCAGTCCTGGAGGGCTGCAGTGGCTGCAGGTTTTCATTCTAACCCTTTTCTTAATTAGTGACCTGTTTTTGCTGCTAATTAACTTCTTTTGAATTCATTTTATTTGACTTGCTCTTGAAGACTCAGACCCATCAATTGTTTCCTTTTCCTAAATTAGCAGCCAAACAATAATGAGATACAAAATGAGCCAAAACAGGACCAGCTAACTGTGACCATCATACAATATCTGAAAATAAAGGTGAAGGTCTCAGGAATGCTGATCTGCTCTTAGAAATGAGAAAGTCCACAATTTCAGAAATGTCTGCTATTGAGAGCAGCAACAAGCCATGGAATTAAAGAACGGGTTTAATTAACAACAAGACTCCGCGCCTGATTAAGCAACTGGTTGGAGTGAAATTGGTTGGAGTTTGAGGCCCTGACTTAGTTGGTCTTCTGTTGGCTCACACATTTCACTTCTGTTTGGGTGCCATTTAACGAAACAAATGAAGCAATTCAGGGAAACAAATCTTAAAAATCAAGTCAATTAAAATGAATTCAAAAGAAGTTAATTAGCAGCAAAAACAGATCACTAATTAAGAAAAGGGTTAGAATGAAAACCTGCTGCCGCTGTGTCCCTCCAAGACTGGAGTTGGGCACCCCTGCTAACCAAACGACGGAATGCAACATTCAGTGTTCATATGATGTGGATGTATATACGTATAACACGTTACCAGTACAAAAATGCAATGTGCACCAGTGTTTTTTACTAACATATTCAGAGCACTTTAATGCACTCATATTGCAATAAGGACACCTAGCAAGAATGAAGCTGCTTTTGTTAACCATAAGCAATTACATTCTATTAACATGCAGGTCATCTGTGACATCTGTGAGACTGACAATTGTTAGGACTGCTCTGGCATAATGCTGCATAAAAAGACATCTCCAATTACAGATAACATTCGCAGATCGAAATCAGAGAGCACAAATGTGTACTGTATTTTTCCTTCTCCTGTGACACGCACACTCTGCTGGTGACTATCAATCTCGACACCGGAGATCAGATTTGTTTTTTTTTTTTTTTTTATCAGGCATGGTGCTGTGGCTGGAGTTACAGCAGCTGTAACCTATTGCAATTCAACACTTTATTACTTGTTGCTGACTCCCGCACTTAGGCCACCAAATAAAGATTCTTTGTGTGCCTCTAATTTAGAAACAAGAACTGCTATCTCACACTACTGGATACGTCATGTGGCTGCACTACCAGCCAACAAAGGTCTGTGGCATCATGATCGCATATGCTTGAGGTTGATTAGCACAGTCCACATATGGTTGTTTGAGGGTGGAACTGAGAAGGGTTTGAGGTGCACTCATAAATGCACATTTACAAGATGATTGTGATTTATAAAGGATAAATTGAGTAGAAATGTGCGTAAGCCAGGTTTTATCATTTTTTTTATGTGTACGCATTTTTCTGTTTTTTTGGCATATGCATATTTTCACGCTTGAAATCATACAATGTTTTATATACGAGGCCCCAGAAGCAGGAAAAAGTGCTCTAATGGCTCCATGTCACTGTGACTGTGTTAACCTGAAATTAAGGCCTAGCTTTAAATGTTAAATTTAGATTTATATGACCATTACCTACCATTCTATAGTTGGGTATTATTTATACTAAGGTTCACTAGTATGCAAGTACTGTGGCAACACATGGACTGAGAGAACAGTGAATGAAATGGGGGGATATTTATTGTGCCTTTGTCCACCTTGAGGTGAACATGTGGTTATGCAAAGCCACTTGAATAACGAACAAACAAATCTGGAACAAGGCCAAGTAGGGAAATAGATTATATCTTGACATTTACTGTTGCTTTACTACTTTGTTATTATCCTTTAGTATAGCCTTCCTTGTTTAGTTAATAACCAATCATTTTTAATTTGTTGGTTAGTTTTTAGCTGGGTTATTGCAGCCTGCTGGAGATGCTCCATTATGTTATTGTACCCTATACATGTTTTTTAAATACATATTTACATTTATATCTTCAAAAACATTTTTTAATTACATTTTTAACTAAAGTGTTTTAAAGGTACTATTACTGACTGACCTCTTTCATCAGTGTATTCGCCATCGGGACAGGCCACACATTCAAAGCAGCAAGTGGGTTCCCCTTCAATGATTCCCTTCCTGGTACCAAGATCGCAGTCCTTTGAACAGTTTGAAAATGGCACCTAAAAAATAAAAACAACATAAATTGGCCTTGTTACATTTATTTAAATATCCTTTGCATACTAGAACTATTTCTTTGGTAATGTTTTTAAATGCTTGGATATACAAGCAGAAGAAATCCTTTCTAGAAGTCGCCACCACCAGGGCTCTAGTCAGGCATTGAAGATCTTGCCTGTTTCGTTTGTCAGATTTATAGTGGAAGTCACCTCACCGAGGTGATGAGCGAAATCCGCGGTGTTCAGTTTGCCTCAATTACGGAGAAATAACGGAAGTGTTCATGAATATCGCTGAAGTCTGTGAAATGCATTGAAGTCAATAGGGAAGGACTAACTGAACTAGATTTGAGTGGATTGTAATGGTGCAGTCATCTTTAAAAAGTCACTGAGGGCTAGGGAAACATCTGCCAACTATACTTGTGTGGCAACAATGCCAACCACTGCACCACCGTGCCTCCATGAGATCAGAGAAGAAAGAACACAGTCAGAGACGTGCAATCCTATATTTCGTCTAAACAAAGCAGAAATGTCAAAAATGTAGTTAAAATTCATAAATGCAGAAAATTTGAAGTTGCATGTCATAATTGAAGCCTCTGGCCCATTCTTTTTCTGATGTCGCTCTGAAGGCTCTCTAAACTGTCTGTGCTGATGCCTTGCACTTTTTCTTTTATCAAAAAGATAGAAATGTCTTGTAAATAGTAATAAATCTTTCATTATTATTTCATATAGTCTCCTGTGTTTTTATATGGGTGTCGGGCTCCTTTTAAGGTTTGTTTTTTTTTATCTCCATGTGGCTAATTATGCATGCATGGGGCACACACCTTCTTCTCTTATACTGACGTAAAGCTCGCAGATCAACTTGCACATCTGGTGACAAGCAGAGATAACTCGTAATTTATGTTGTATAGGTTATATAAAAAATAAAATGTCGAGAACCTGCATTATTTACTTATCTGTTTAGCCACTAACTAAGTCCCATCTGATGTTGGCTGTTACACCTCCGGGGGATGGTGCGCTAGACTTGCAAAGCATTATGGGGCGCTGGGGAGAAAGTTCTCCTAAACCAGAAGAATTATCAATAAATATTTTGACATAAAAGTGTAAAACACATATGCAGAAAATTTGATGCAAATAAAGCTTTGGCGAAATTCACTGATCAACACTAATGATGAATAAAAATATTGCAATTTTATCTCAAACTGTATTTACCATGGAAAAGGTCTAGAGAAATATGGAATATTGAGCACATTCTAGCCAAAGTGTAGTGCCAAAACGTGAGACAAAGTACAGAAACTGGGAAAGCGGGTTCTTCTCAATTTCCTCTTTTTTGTACCATTGAAACTGCAGACAAATTTAAAATTACAGAACAGCTTTTGTACAACTATTAGAAAACCTTGAAGAAAAAAGAAACAAACACTGGAAATGTCTTGTACCTCTCTGAGGAATCCATTCCAAAGTATTTTGCTCTCATCGATGTACAGCCTCTCCCCACTTTTGGCATTCATGTTGTAGTGCCCCACTTCTTCGAACATGACGGACCCGTCCTCTGGGTTGCGGTGCCAGTTAATAATGGTGTAGTTTCCAAGCAGATCTCCACTCTCATCAAAGTCTACTTGCTCTCCCATGTTGTTGGTGAAGTTCAAGTGTCTCAACTGTTTTAGCACCTGAGTGACAACAAGAAACATGACAGACTACCTTTACACTCTGCAACTTCCTAACTTTAAGTCACTCCATTTACTCAGCCTGCTTGTTCCAGTTTCAGAGTTTAGGGGAACCAAAGTCTAGCATGGGAGCACTAGGCACAAGCCAGCAACCAAGAGTGGTCAAGATACCATTCAATGGCTAATTTTGAGTTGCTCTTTCTATCCAGTTTAATTCAATGCCATTTTATTTATTGTCATGATACCCTTCAGTATGATGAAGCACATTTATAGCTAGTTTCACTAGTGCAGAAACATGTAGCTTCAATTACATAAAAGGCAGAATGACACAGCAGGGACAACATATTAAAAGGAACAATGAAATGTGAAGGAAACCAGAAGATCCCACGTGAAGTGGCCAGACTGGGTTCAGTCCATGTCTCCTGCACTTGTGACACATCTAACTGCTGCACATTTGTACCCTTCCTTTATTAAATGATCCTTTAGGTTGTGCATGCACTAGTCAGGTCTAGTTTAATTTTTTTTTTTTTTTCATTTCCTTTTGGTTTCTCTAGATATGTAGTTATTTTTGTATTATTGTAACTTTTTTTCTTTTAATGTACAAGTTTCCCTTTTTGTCTATCCACACATTCATCTGATAATGTGTCATTGTTTTTGGAATGCAATTATCTATTTATGTCTCTTTCTAGTTATCTGAGCTATATATAAAAACCGGTAGGGGGCGCCACCGAGCCTTAAACCCCAGACCCAATAATGCAAGGTTTCAAATAATGGATTTTTAATCCACCAAGCACTTTTTTAACAATGCCACACAGCCAAAACCATACAAATAATGAACCTTTATCCTCTCCTGCCTACTCCAGTTGAGTGTCGCCCGCTGCCTCTTGACTCTGACTCTTTGAGCTAAGGCAGTGGGCTCTTTTTATGCTGGACGCAGAATGACTTCCGGTAACCTGGTATAACTTGTGGGGAGCAGTTCTAGGTGGTTAGGGAACCAGGGAAGTTCTCCCCAAGAGCGCCCCTTTATGTCACCCAGGGACCTCGACAGAGCTGCACTTCCTGATGACAGTTCCCATGAACCCCTGTGGATGTCCAAGTTGAGACACCTCCAGCAGACCACTGCCACCTGACATATATGGGATGGAACTGCTCCTGCCCTCCGGCTTCTGCTTGTCCATCCTCTGGCACCTTCCATCTTGGTAGGAGGTCATGCCATCGTCTAGCCGGGATGCCCATCTGTCCTCCACGGCACTCACAATATTCATACAACCATCTATCTATGACTGAATTCATCCTCTCCATTTCTTTCTATGTCTGCATTATAGTCTATCCTAAGGGAATACTGCACCCAAATTTATATTTTTTATATATTACTTACCCTATGCAGTTTATAGTGATGACTGAGGAAAACAATCTTAATCCCATTCATGCAGAATAGAGTGCAAAAGTTCACAATATAATAGAAGCCAATAGTGATCAATGCAGAACAATGGCAAAGGATGTGAAAAACATCTATGTATAAACGAAAAAGAAATCGTACATAAACTCGAGTCACATTATCCACGTATCAGTTATCTAGTCATATGCTCAAAACATGCAATACGCATGCTTTTTTTCTAAAATAGTGTTAAATATGTATTTACAGAATTAGCATTGCACAGGAAACCTAAAGCCTCATGGGTATGACTTTTTAACTTTTTTGAAACATAAAAAAATGTGGCGGCATGGTGGCATAGTGGGTAGTGCTGCTGCCTCGCAGTTGGGAGACCTGGGGACCTGGGGACCTGGGTTCGCTTCCCGGGTCCTCCCTGTGTGGAGTTTGCATGTTCTCCCCGTGTCTGCGTGAGTTTCCTCCGGGCGCTCCGGTTTCCTCCCACAGTCCAAAGACATGCAGGTTAGGTGGATTGGCGATTCTAAATTGGCCCTATTGTGTGCTTGGTGTGTGGGTGTGTTTGTGTGTGTCCTGTGGTGGGTTGGTACCCTGCCTGGGATTGGTTCCTGCCTTGTGCCCTGTGTTGGCTGGGATTGGCTCCAGCAGACCCCCGTGACCCTGTGTTTGGATTCAGTGGGTTGGATAATGGTTGGATGGATAAAAAAACGTGTTTTACATGTTTTGAGCATACAACTGGATAATTGATAAGTGGATTATGCAACATGAGTAATGTGAGTTGTTTTTTTGTTTTTTTTTTCCCATTACAAGATTAAAGACTTTTCATGGCCCTCAACACAAGCTATGTGAGGTAAGTAAAATATCAAAACAAATCATTTTCGGGTGGAGAATTCCTTAATGAATATCTCGGATACCTTAAAAATAAATACACATGTTCTTGCACAAGACCGTTGCAATTTTATTAGCTATTCTTCTTACATGTGGTAACGTGCCATAGTCTGCCAGCTTACATATCTATTAGTGACTGCTTGTATGGCACTGGCCTCAATATGTGCCCCTGTTGCTGTTGGTTTGCTAGAAGACTGTAGTTATTGAGGATACTAACAGTGAACTATTTAAGACACACTTCCTGCTTTCTTTAAGCTCTATATACCTACGCAGGCAGGCTGTAATGGTGTAACCAGTTAGCAGATGTTCTTATGTGACAGTGTCAGTGGGTATCATATTGAGATTGTACTTCTGAGCTTTACCTGAGGCACTGGGACCTGGGCGCCAGCAAAGCTTCTAAAGCCGCTACAGTGGGGTAGTTAGTGGCCATGGCATTGAACTATAAACCTCAAGGTTTAATTCCTACTGATTAACTGGTATGTACTGCAGCTATAAATAAAACATGTCTGAAACAACTGTAACAACCCTGGACTTGAAAATTACTCTGGATACGGATATTAGCCAAATATAAAAAAATAAAATTACAGATGTTGTTCATCTAAATGATAACTTATGCAGAGTTATGGCTTGTCTTGCCTTGGCTCATTCTAATGTATGTGTTTTATTCCACAAATGAATGATTTCCACTTGCCTCACTCCAACATTTACAGTGATATAAGAACTATTCTGAGGTGATCTCCATGCCTAATGTGCTTGTGTGTAGTCATCAAAAGTGTACACAGATGTAATGTGAATGTGTTTCAGGTTTTGATATGGTTTAGATCATCCTGGAATGCATCTCTTGGTGTGCTTGAGATGAGGCTTGCCAGAAGGGTCTGTAAAAATAATAGTGGTAAAATTTATTAATGTTTCATAAGTTTGGTCTGAGTTTATAAACTCTGAAGCCACAATGTAATTGTAGCATCATTTCTTTAGTTAAAGAAAGGCTGGTTGCTGAAAGGACAATAGTGCACTACCCATTCAGAAAAATCTGACATTTAGAAATGTGTTGAAATTAAATGATGATGCTTCAAGGTAAGAAAGACAGAGCTATCAAGGTAAGGTAGTATCTCACTGATCATGGCGCCAGAGAGTGGTGACGTGTTGCATGTTAATTAAGACTTATAACTGAGAAAGTCATGGTACTCAGTGCATTTGACAATATTGACCCTATGAACCTTTGAATCTATGGTAGGATTTTTCCTTATGATCATACGACCATCATTCCAACACCTGACTACTTAGTACTCTGCAAGAGAGTTTGCAGGCATCCGGATTCCATTTTAAATGTCCAAATAAGCAATGAATACTGATACCCTTCTTAAAATGTATTTTTTAAATCACAGAATTTATTTAGGATTGCATGTTGGGGTAGTGGTTAGTACTGCTGCTGCACAGCTTAAGATTCCTAAGGTTACGTCTATTTTTGTGCAGCTTCCATATTTGCTTAGTGCCTTATTTGTTGTAGGACATGCCATTTTTCCTCCCATTTTCCAGAAGAATTATGAAGGCTTGATAATGGATGGATGAATTTAATTAATTAAAAATAGAAAGTGCCAGTCATAAAGTCAAGCCTGTAAATGCAGTAGACCAGAAGATTGTAGCTGGTGTTGGTTTTCATGTTAACTGTTTTCTTCATTTAAGGTCAGTCCCTGCTATTACCTAAATTTATTGTTAATAATTGTTAAAAAAAATGAGTTTTTTTTTTTTAGTTTATTAAATGGGACTCAACATTTAATTTGAATGTTTCATTTAAATCAGATGTAGCTTTAAAGACAACACAGTAGATCTGCTTTTCTTTTGAACTACACAGCTACACAAATTGAAAATCAAAATTTTTTTTAACACAGCATTGAATTTCTGGGATGCAAATAAACATACTAATACAGAGAACTCTGGGAGAAACATTCAAATGTGCAGCAAACATTAGGCAGAACTGTTATATTTTAGAATGTTTTATGTTTAGGCTCAGATAAGCTAGCCATTGTGTATATGCCTGTAAGAAAACTGGAAGTACGGGTTTTTGCTATTTAACTTCTACTTTATAATTCACTTAACGTTATTTCAGGTTGACAGATCAGCAAGACCAAGGGCAAATTCTCATTCTTCTGATATTTTCATGTATATATCTCTGCATCATAAAGTCTCCTCCCTGGAGCTCCAAGCAGGTGGAGTTGACTCCAATGGGCACCAACAGAGTCTAGCTGTAGACCTCCAGAGCTCTGCCCTTTTAAACTATCACTAAGATTAGGGTTTTGGCATGGTTATCCAACTCAAGTAATGCCAAGTACTGTAAGTATGTTAGGTCCACCTACTTGGAGCTCCAAGGTGAAAGCTCCGTGCTGCAGAGACTCGATCATTCCAACAGATGGTGCTAATGATGTTAACGAATGTCAGTTACTAAAAACAGCCATCAAACCATGGTATAAAAGAAAGCATTGATTGGTTTGATGCAGCTCTGGGGAGAGACAGACATGAGGCAGAGAACTTGCCAGCTTTCAATATGAAGGAATGATGCAGGTGTTAATATGAGAACATAGTATTCGCTTTGTAAAGGAAGTTCTGAAGACACACTAAAAATGACACACAGTCGAAGGACGGAATTAAAATGCAAGCAGAACAAACCTGCTTCAATATGACGCATCTTTTAAACGAGTTGGCTGCTTTAAGTTGCATGGATAGCTCTACTGGTTATACTGAAGCAATGCTTACTGTTTCGGACACTGATTTGTATCGATCAGGTTGTATCTTTTCTTCTACTTTTGACTTCTAGTATCTAATGCCTGGTTTCTCTGCAAATAAACATTAATTAGTAAAGTGTGAACAGTCCCTTGGTGAAACTTAGATATGTCCCAGCAAGCTTGTTTGAGTGATTTTTTTTTTTTTTTAGTTCTTTCAAAGGTTGCAGTCTGGCCTTGTCGGAGTGTGTCTTTTATGTCTGAACGAGCCATCCTCATTCTCTTGGAACTGTGTGGCCTTTTCAGGGATTACAATGAGAGAGTTGAAGGATTTAGGTGTCTCTTGGGTCCCTGCTAAGGTACTGAAACAGAGGTTGCCAGCCTCTATTGCTCTGTTTGACACTCAGTTATTTTATTAAGATATTTAGGGGAAAATAAGATGAACTGAACAATAGTAGACCAGTATGGTCCATTAAGGATTTTGTGGATTTTCTTAGGAAAAATACAATTTTAATATTAGGAAATTGTGCACGAATTGAAACAACAGTAGTAGGTAGCAAGCCACTAAACTAAATTAAATATTTTGTTAATAGGTGAAAATACTGTATCTTTTAATGCTGTTTGTAAAGAAAACTTGCAATCACTGTCTCCATTGAACTGCATGTTACTGAACTACAACAGCTTCCCTTGCATTTACAGATGCTTAGTTTTCAGAAAAACTATACCACACTTTACCTGCCAAGCTTCCACTTTCTTAATGTCTGCACATGAGCCATTGATAAAGAGGCCCTTCCCAGGGGTGCACGTGAGGATATCCTGCAGAGCATGGGCAATAGAGTAGACAGCCACGTACACGTTGTAGGAGATGCGTAAATGAGTGTAGTCAAGATATGGAGTCTCCACACTGGTAATATTCTCTTCTCCAGTGCAGGGTGCACGAAAACCTGCACTCGCATTCCCACTCTGAGGGACTTCACTGTTACGCCGATTCATCAGCCCTGCGGTCTTATAATCTGAACTGTCACGCAAATAACAGCTGAACGTCTCTTCCCAAAACTCTCGTACAAATCCATTGTGTGGTGATTTTTTTGGATTCACCTGCTGTAAGAACTGTCGGAAGCCAGGGATTTGGCCAGCCCGTAGTGCAAATCCAATTGTTCCCCCTACCACATGGAAGAACTCTTGTTTGGCAATGAGGGAAGAACTTGCCCATGCTTCACTTGCAAGCCAGATTCGGTCAGTGATGTTACGCCTTACAATTTCCTTGATTAATGGCTCCAGGTCTGGGCCACTGGAGAATACTGCGATCACTTTGGCTGAGGAGTTCTTAATGCGGTCTACTGTCTCCTGTATGTACTTCTCATCAGAATACTGGGAGATGAGGATGCTGAAGTCGATGCAGATATCCCTTTCCTGAACTTCTTGCTCAAACTTTTCAATGCCTGGGCGACCATAATCATCATCAGCTGCCACAGTGATCACCCAGTTCCAGTGAAAGTGATCCATGATGTCTGCCATGGCTGTTGCCTGATACTCATCAGTGGGTATGGTCCGAAGAAATGATTTGTATTGGTTCTTGTTGCTGAGAAGCCGACTTGAGGATGCATAGCTAACCTTTAAAGAGAGAAACAGGCAATTTAGTTACCTTAATAAAATGAGTGAAGCAGGTGGTAATATGCTTTTTTATCACATTTTATACTGGAAGGCTCAGAGTCACCTTCTGAGTGGCACCACCAATGTGTCTGCAGGTGTACATGCAGTTTATGCTGCTCATGACAGTGTCAATTAAATGTAAATGTCTGGCCAAGTTATTGGTGTAACAGTTGATGGCAACACACTTAAAGGAAGCTTTTATGGCTTTTATTTCCTCTACCACAGGTTACCTGAGATACACTATGTGGACAAAAGTATTGGGACACCTCTTAAAAATTGAATTTAGGTGTTTTAATCATACCCATTGCCATAGGTGTATAAAATTAGCCACTTAGCCATGCAGTCTCCATTTACGAGGGCCGTTCACAAAGTTTCCACACTTCTATATTTTCGTTGGAAACGGTGAAGGCGAGAGGACTAGTAATTGGTCGTGTCTGAGAGTGTCATGTGACTGGGAAATTTACATCACAAAGGAAGGTGACTATGTAGAAAAGTTATGTAATTTGTTTTTGAGATACTTAATAAATATTGTTTAAAAAAGTGCAGAAACTTTTGAACATCCCTTGTACAAACATTTGTGAAACAAAATGGGTCATTCTGAAGAACTCAGTGACTTCAAGCAGGATACTGTGATAGGATGCCACCTTTGCAATAAGACAGTTTATGAAACTTCATCCCCGCTGAATATTCCACGGTCAACTGTAAGAGGTATAATTGGAAAATGGAAGCATTTAGGAACAACAGCAACTCAGCCACGAAGTGGAAGACCATGTAAAGTCTCAGAGCAGAGTCAATGATGGCTAAGGTGCATGGTGTGTAAAACTTGCCAACGCTCTGCTGATTCCATAGTTAAAGAGTTCCAAACTTTCACTGACATTAATGTAAGCACAAACACTGTGCTGTGGGAGCTTCATGGAATGGGTTTTTTTGGCTGAGCAGCTGCACGCAAGCCTCACATTACCAAGGCCAAACATAGGATGGAGTGCTGATAATTTGTTCTATGGAGTGACGAATCATGCTTCTCTGTATGGAAGTCAGATGGATGAGTCTGGGTTTGGCAGATGCCAGGAGAACGTTACCTGCCTGACTGCATTGTGCCAACTATGAAGATTGGTGGAGAAGGGATAATGGTGTGGGGCTGTTTTTGAGGGTTTGGGCTAGGCCTCTTACTTCCAGTGAAGGGCAATCTTAAAGCTTCAGCATACCAAGGCATTTTGGACAACCCTATGATTCCAACTTTATGGAAATAGATTGGGGAAGGCCCTTTATTCTATTCCAGCAAGAATGTGCCCCAGTGCACAAAGCAAGGTCCATAAAGACATAGTTGAATTAGCTGCATGAGTTTGATGTAAAAGAACTTTACTGGACCGCACATAGTCCTGATATCAACCCCATCGAACGCCTTTGGAATGAACTGGAAAGAATGAATGGGCACAAATTCCCACAGAAACACTCCAAAATCTTGTGGAAAGCCTTCCAAGAAGATCGGAAGCTGTTATAGCTACAAAGGGGAGCCCAACTCCATATTAAAGTCTATGTATTTGAATACAATGTCATTAAAGTCCATGTTGGTATAATGGTCTGGGTCCCAATACTTTTGTCCATATAGTCTATTAACAGGTTGGAGATCTGGAATATAGTTCAGAAAGTGGGTGGATGCACTGATGTATTGATAATTGTTTTGCATATGTGCCTTCTAGATCCTAATGTTGCAACATATAATGGAGATACAAGTGAATTCTTGGTTCTATATACAAACTGTGCAGACCTAATTAGAGGTAGGTGAATAAATTTGTGGCATTATGGTAAATGGGAGTGGAAATCATCTGTGATCATTCAGAGTGTTTTGTAGTCTCATTGACAAAATTACAATGTCTTTAGTGGACTAGGAGGTACCTTTTGCCTGGGAATCAGGCATGTATTAAGAAAACAATGAAGATTTTACCTGTGGTATGTAAAACAGTCCCAGCAAATTAGCCACAGCAGTAGAAATTCCTGATCCAGTCGCCCCCACCACTGCAATGGTGGATGGGATATGATCAGAGCAGTTACAGAACTCATCCAGGTTCAGAGAGTCAATCTTGTTTTGAGCCACAAAACTCAGCGTGGCCTCAAGTGCTTTAGACACAGTATTGCAGGTGTCAAATATTCTGTATCCTAGTGTGATGTTGGGCAAGAGGGTGCTACTGTTATTTATTTCTTCAATTGCAAATATCATTGCCTGTAGCCAGCGAAACCCACGGAAGTTATATCTACAGAAACACAAATTCACAAAGAAGAAAGGGCAAGGGTTAGTCATAGGACATGCATGTACGCGTGATGGATGTACTCCTGCACTCATGGTAACTTCTGTTGTCCCTTACTTTATTTCAATTTCCTTTTTCTATCACTAGCACAATAAAAATTAACAACGAATGAAACTTTCCAATAAAACAAACATTTTAATACTTTTAAGTAAAATATCGGAAGTAGTCTCCCCTAGACTTTTTCTCATATACTCAGATATGGGGATGGATATTTGAGGAGTAAACAGCAAGATAATGATTATATTGATGATTACTTGATTATATTATGTACATTAAAAGAACCATCAACAACAAATCAAATCAAATTAATAATTTATTGATCAATTATTATAAAAGTAAAGTTGAATAAATCACTCTACAGCTGCATGAATAAAAGGTAAAGTTCTATTTCTGGTTAGCGGAAATAGCCTAAAGGTTGATAGAAATCTACATCTTGTAATTAATACTTGTGTGCAAAATTTGATTGGCCTAAGTGAAAGTGTACTCAAGTTATGGTGTTTACACACAGACAGACAGACAGTTAGTCAGTGTCCAACCCGCTATATCCTAACACAGGGTCACGGGTGTCTGCTGGAGCCAATCCCAGCCAACACAGGGTGCAAGGCAGGAACAAACCCCAGGCAGGGCACCAGCCCACCACAGCACAGACAGACACATAGACATAATTCCAGAAATGGTATTTTTGGACTCGGGAAGGTATAAAACGTAAAGATTCATCAAAATCACGAATTGGAATTTTTGGAGGATTCCAATACTTTCCCTATACTTTGTATACGAGAAAGTCAGAGGGGTCTAAAACGTCAAGATTCATCAAAATCTCAACATCGAATTTTTGGATGATTACAATACTTACCCTATATTTCATATATGAGAAAGTAAATTAGGTAAAACTATTTATTTCAATAAATTGCTGCTATCATAGACTCTGGCCTCTGTGATCCTGAAATAAATGAAAGGACACTTCATAATACAGGGTGCCCATAATGAATGTAGTAGCTTCAACACATATTCCCCTCCTCGAACCGCCACCTTATCGTGGTGGAGGGGTTTGTGTGTCCCAATGATCCTAGGAGCTCTGTTGTCCGGGGCTTTATGCCCCTGGTAGGGCCACCCAAGGCAAACTGGTCCTAGATGAGGGATGAGACAAAGTGCGGTTCAACAAAACCTCCATGATGAATACAAAATTTGGACAGCGTTTTCCCTCACCCGGATGCGGGTCACCGGGGCCCCCCACTGGAGCCAGGCCTGGAGGTGGGGCTCGATGGCGACCGTCTGGTGGCCCGGCTTGCACCCATGGGGCTCGGCCGGGCACAGCCCGAAGAGGCAATGTGGGTCCCCCTTCCCATGGGCTCACCACCTATGGGAGAGGCCAAGGAGGTCGGGTGCAGTGTGAGTTGTGTAGTGGCCGAAGGCGGGGACCTTGGCGGTCCGATCCTCGGCTACAGAAGCTGGCTCTTGGGACGTGGAATGTCACCTCTCTGAAGGGGAAGGAGCCTGAGCTAGTGCGCGAGGTCGAGAGGTTCCGGCTAAATATAGTTGGACTCCCCTCGACGCACAGCTTGGACTCTGAAACCAATCTCCTAGAGAGGGGCTGGACTCTCTACCACTCTGGAGTTGCCCCCAGTGAGAGGTGCCGAGCGGGTGTGGGCATACTTATTGCCCCCCGACTTGGAGCCTGTACATTGGGGTTTACCCCGGTGGACGAGAGGGTAGCCTCCCTCCGCCTTCGGGTGGGGGGACGGGTCCTAACTGTTGTTTGTGTGTATGCACCGAACAGCAGTTCGGGGTACCCACCCTTTTTGGAGTCCCTGGAGGGGGTGCTGGAGGGCACACCTTCTGGGGACTCCCTCGTACTGCTGGGAGACTTCAATGCTCACGTGGGCAATGACAGTGAGACCTGGAACGGCGTGATTGGGAGGAATGGCCCCCCCAATCTGAACCTGAGTGGTGTTTTGTTATTGGACTTCTGTGCTCGTCACGGATTGTCCATAACGAACACCATGTTCAAGCATAGGGGTGTTCATATGTGCACTTGGTACCAGGACACCCTAGGCCTCAGTTCGATGATCGACTTTGTGGTCGCGTCGTTGGACTTGCAGCCACATGTCTTGGACACTCGGGTGAAGAGAGGGGCGGAGCTGTCAACTGATCACCACCTGGTGGTGAGTTGGCTCCGATGGTGGGGGAGGATGCCGGTCAGGCCTGGTAGGCCCAAACCTGTTGTGAGGGTCTGCTGGGAACGTCTGGCAGAGCCCCCTGTCAGAAGTAGCTTCAACTCCCACCTCTGGCAGAACTTCGACCATGTCCCGAGGGAGGTGGGGGACATTGAGTCCGAATGGGCCATGTTCCGTGCCTCTATTGTTGAGGCGGCTGACCGGAGCTGTGGCCGTAAGGTAGTCGGTGCCTGTCGTGGCGGCAATCCCCGAACCCGTTGGTGGACACCGGCGGTGAAGGATGCCGTCAAGCTGAAGAAGGAGTCCTACCAGTCCCTTTTGTCCTGTGGGACTCTGGAGGCAGCTGATAGTTACCGGCAGGCCAAGCGGAATGCGGCTTCGGTGGTTGCTGAGGCAAAAACTCGGGCGTGGGAGGAGTTTGGGGAGGCCATGGAGAACGACTTTCGGACGGCTTCGAGGAGATTCTGGTCCACCGTCCGGCGTCTCAGGAAGGGGAAGCAGTGCAGTGTCAACACTGTGTATGGTGGGGATGGTGCGCTGCTGACCTCGACTCGGGACGTTGTGGGTCGGTGGGGGGAGTACTTCGAAGACCTCCTCAATCCCACTAACATGCCTTCCAATGAGGAAGCAGAGCCTGGGGACTCGGAGGTGGGCTCCCCCATCTCTGGGACTGAGGTCACCGAGGTGGTCAAAAAACTCCTTGGTGGCAGGGCCCCGGGGGTGGATGAGATACGCCCGGAGTTCCTCAAGGCTCTGGATGTTGTAGGGCTGTCTTGGTTGACACGTCTCTGCAACATCGCATGGACATCAGGGACAGTGCCTCTGGATTGGCAGACTGGGGTGGTGGTCCCCCTCTTTAAGAAGGGGGACCGGAGGGTGTGTTCCAACTACAGAGGGATCACACTCCTCAGCCTCACTGGAAAAGTCTATTCTGGGATTCTGGAGAGGAGGGTCCGTCGGATAGTCGAACCTCGGATTCAGGAGGAACAGTGTGGTTTTCGTCCAGGTTGCGGAACAGTGGACCAGCACTACACCCTTAGCAGGGTCCTGGAGGGTGCATGGGAGTTCGCCCAACCAGTCTACATGTGTTTTGTGGACTTGGAAAAGGCGTTCGACCATGTCCCTCGGGGAATCCTGTGGGGGGTGCTCCGAGAGTATGGGGTACCGGACCCCCTGATAAGAGCTGTTCGGTCCCTGTACGATCGGTGTCAGAGCTTGGTCCGCATTGCCGGCAGTAAGTCGAACCCGTTTCCAGTGAGAGTTGGACTCCGCCAGGGCTGCCCTTTGTCACCGATTCTGTTCATAACTTTTATGGACAGAATTTCTAGGCGCAGCCAGGGTGTTGAGGGGGTCTGGCTTGGTGGACTCATGATTGGGTCACTGATTTTTGCAGATGATGTTGTCCTGTTTGCTTCATCAGGCCGTGATCTTCAGCTCTCTCTGGATCGGTTCGCAGCGGAGTGTGAAACGGCTGGGATGGGAATCAGCACCTCCAAATCCGAGACCATGGTCCTCAGCCGGAAAAGGGTGGAGTGCCCTCTCAGGGTTGGGAGCGAGATCCTGCCCCAAGTGTAGGAGTTCAAGTATCTCGGGATCTTGTTCACGAGTGAGGGAAGAATGGAGCGTGAGATCGACAGGCGGATCGGTGCGGCGTCCGCAGTGATGTGGGCTCTGCATCGGTCTGTCGTGGTGAAAAAGGAGCTGAGCCATAAGGCAAAGCTCTCAATTTACCAGTTGATCTATGTTCCTACCCTCAGCTATGGTCATGAGCTATGGGTAGTGACCGAAAGAACGAGATTGCGAATACAAGCGGCTGAAATGAGTTTTCTCCGCAGGGTGTCTGGGCTCTCCCTTAAAGATAGGGTGAGAAGCTCAATCATCCGGGAGGGGCTCAGAGTACAGCCGCTGCTCCTCCGCATCGAGAGGAGTCAGATGAGGTGGCTCGGGCATCTGATCAGGATGCCTCCTGGACGCCTCCCTGGTGAGGTGTTCCGGGCACGTCCAACTGGGAGGAGGCCCCAGGGAAGACCCAGGACACGCTGGAGGGACTATGTCTCTCGGCTGGCCTGGGAATGCGTTGGGATTCCCCCGCAAGAGCTAGAAGAAATGGCCGGGGAGAGGGAAGTCTGGGCATCTCTGCTCAAGCTGCTGCCCCCGCGACCCGACCTCGGATAAGCGGAAGAGGATGGATGGTTTTATCTCAGAAAAGAAAGGATTACTCTTGCCAGGTGAGGAGAGAAAAACTGCCCTAAGTGGATGAGTATCTTGGGATCTTCTTCACAAGTGATGGGAAAAGGAAATGTGAGAGCAACAAGTGGATTGGAGTGGCACTAGCTGTTCCATAATTGCTGTACCAGTTCGTGGTGATGAAGGGGGAGCTCAGTCTAAAGACAAAACTCTGTTTACTGGTGAATCTACTTCCCTGTCCTCGCTTATGGTCATGAGCTGTGGGCAATGACTGAAAGAATGAGATTGAAAGTACAAGCAACGGAAATAGTGTTTATTCACACGTTGGCTGGGCTGACACTTTGTGATGAGGTGAGAAGCTGATCAATTTGGGAGAGCCAAAGAGTAGAGTCACTGCTCCAGACTGAAAAAAGATTGTGGTGGTTATGGCATGTGTAAGGTCCCCTCCCAGACTCCCAGAGCTGTCCCACTGGGCGGAGACCCTGAGGCAGGTCCTGGACACATTGAAAGGATTATATGTCTCATCTGATTTAGGATTGCCTGAGGATTTGCCAAGAATAGCTGTAATCTGTAGTTGGGGACATATAAATAATTTAAATCATATAATCAGATAACCACACCAACTTCACAAACTTGATGATGTTCTTACTTTGCCACTGGAATATTCATAGTTAATGATGTATTCTTTTGGACTGCCGCATAATAAAAAATGTTCATCTTTCAGTGCATTATATAAACGCTCACATTTATTCATGACTAGCCGTCCCCTGTGGCTCCACCCACGTAGTAGATAAACTGTAAAAACTTTAAAAATCAATAAACAAACAGGTATCGCTAGCTAAGCAGAGGCAAGGTACACTTCAAAACGCAGAAGTACACTGACTCAAACGGAGGCTGGCACATGAGTGAGAACGGCTCTGCCCTGCTTCCTACCCGCCTCGGCTTGCAGCCTCTGTCTCGGATTAGCACGAATATATCTCTCCTGCAAGCGAACTATGATTCTTAGCGTGATGAGAGAAGTCACAAAAGCAACTAGAAAGTTCTAGCAAATTACAGAGAAAAAATCGATTTAAATCCGTAAAGTAGTTTTCTTGTTTGCTAAGCAGAGGTAAGGTACATGCCCCAAGGCTGGCGCGTGAGTGAGAAGAGGTCCGCCCCATTGCCCTCGGTCTGCGGCCTCTTTCTCTCAGATTCGTGCAAATAAATCAGTACTGCAAGTGAACTATGATACATAGCGCAATGAGAGAAGTCGCAAAATCAACTGGAATGTTCAAGCAGATTATAGATAAAAACCCAATCTAAATCTGTTAAGTAATTCTCTTGTGAAAAGCAGGCAGACAAACAGACGTTGGATTTTATATATATACTAGTCATTTAGCCCGTTACAATAACGGGCGCTAGAACAGTAGTGCATAAACATTAGTAGGAACAGTCTATATTAAATGGCAAGGGACTTTGACCTCATTCTTTTTGTTGGTCGTATTTTTCTTTCTTTCAGCCTTTCTTTTGTTGATGTTGCTGAGCTGACCGTTCTTCGTGGGCTGCGCCGTGTATTGTGTGTCTTTAATTTTCTCTGACAGTAATACTGGCTTGTATGTGGCTATAATATGCGTCACTGTATTGTGTACCTTTAATTTCCTCTCGCAGTAATACTGGTTTGTATTTCCGTAAAATGCCTCTAACTTTCTCTGACAGTAATATCGCGCATCGCACCATGCCCCGCGCATGCGCACTTCACCAGAAGACACACACACAAGGACACCTGGGCACACACAGGGACTTTATTAAAGAGGATATAGAGAGATTACCGCGTACAATGCATTATTACTGTGACCACCTACTCAGGGTAGGTTATTGCCTTGAGCCTATTGCTACTTGGAATATTATGTTAGAATTCATGTGTCTGGTGACGTAGGCAATGGCAGGTCTCCTGCAATTTCACTATTTCAAGTATAGCTCTTAATGGAATACCGTGCCACCTTCTTTTTTTAACCAAGGAAAAATCAATGCTTTTAATTAAGTTTGAAAGTGTGTGTGTTAAGATCTGAAATTGATTTTAATTATACTTAGTTTAAAAATTGATTTTAACTATACTAAAACTCAAGTTAATGTTGAGCTAATTACATCAAGACAAAAGTCAGGAGAGGGTCATAAGGATGCCAAATTGTTTGTATAAGGATACAGCTAATGATCTCCAGTCAACTGCACCTTTCCTTTGACCTCAAGCTTAACATTACAGTTTGGGATTTTGTTTTTTATTACAATGATAAATGTGCTGCATGTAGTGGACATTTTTAATAGTAGCAGAAACACCTGGTTTTAACCAATATTTAATTAAGTCAAGTCAAATATTTAAATTAAATCAGCTTTAAGTTTGGTGAAGAGAATTTTTCAGAAATTGAGTTGAAACATAATGTATAGCTGCCACATCCATTTAGATCAAAAATATGTTACTGATATGTGCAAATGTTTATGAGCAGCAAAACTTAAAGGAAAGTCCAAAAGTATAGTAAAACAAAGCAAGGGGTCAGTAATACAAAATAGATTAGGTTACAAAGCAGAATTTAAGGATTAAAGCTAAACTGCAAATCAAAAAAGAATATAAGTAAAAAGCAGAATTTTCCTTTAGAAATTAATTCCTCAAGAACTATAATGTTTCTTGCTAAGTTTCTCATTATTTAAGTAAAAATTTCCGACATGACCATCTTTTATAACATGGTTGCAATAACATTCTGTCTGCCACGCAGCATCATAGTGACTAGATAAAAAAAAACAAAAGTGGTCCCCTCGAAAAACAAACTGACAAACAAACAGAACCCATTCAACAGAAATTCCATTCAGGCTTGTTAGCGAGTCTGAAAACAGACTCTGCTTGTGCTACAGAGACTTCTAATGTGCTGCATTCAAGGCCAAAAGTGAAAATGAGATGTCAAGAGTGATGTGATTCTGTCTGCTTTAATATTTCCTGATCGTCTGTTTCAGATTCCATTATTATTGTTTTTAGTTAGTAATAAAAACAAGTATGGTGTTTCTGTCAGTTTTTTTTAATAATGGGTGCCACCATATTGAGTTGCCATTGGTATAACATCGTTTCTACAGAGCACATCTCCAGGAATACTGTAATTAATGCAGTCAACATGACAATATAAAAGCAGAGCATCTGACACTTATTTTTTCAAGTGTGTGGATATCCTCAAAAAACAATATGTCATACATATAGGTTTAACCTTTGTACTCTAAAATACCTCTAATTCTCTGTTTTGTCTCTTTACTATAATTCTTTGATTAGTGTTTCCATAGTGATGAATGATATGACCAATCTCTGGTTTTGACTTTGGCTTCAGTTTCTTTTTCCTCTTACAGTCATCCCCATTTCTCAATCTGTTTGCTTAGGGCAAGGTGTAACAAAGAGGAGTGAGACTGCATTTTCATCAGACTTGACCATACCATTATATTGCAAAGCATGTACCAAGGTGCAGTTGTAATAGATACAGTTGGATCTGATGGGATGCTGATGCCCAGGCTAGAACAGACTGTACTTTCTAGGATCATACAAGGTTACGCACAGTTGTTTTAAGGATCTACTTTGATCTACTCTACAAAGCTTAGTCAATTTTATTATCTTTAATAACATAATGCAAAACCATTACCAACAAAATTGGTTGCAAAATGAAAATCTCTTGTCACAACCGTTCTAATGTTCGAGAAGGCCGGGATCAATCGTAGACCAGTTGCCAGTCAATTTTATGACACCTTTTGTATGCACACCAGCATTCACAATAAGCTAGCTCTGAACTGGCAATTAACCTAAAATAAGAGACTTTAGGATATGTAAGGACACTTGAGTACCTAAAGAAACTCAAGGAAGGATGATCATCCAGTCTCCATTCAGACGGTATCTAAGTTGAGAATTACCACAGTTCTGTCCCACTGAGAAACAATAGATACCATATTGCTGTAATGTGTTGCATGTATGTTTTCACATACAGTGGAACCTCGGTTCACGAACGTCTCGGTACACGTACAACTCGGTTTATGACCAAAAAGTTCGCCAAACTTTTGCCTCGGTTCACGACCACACACTCGGTATACGAACAAGCCAGGTTCTCTTTCGGTTTGTACATGTTCAGTCTCTCCCTGTGCATTTCCTGTGCAGTGAGCAAGAGAGAGGGTGAGAGAGAGCGGCACACACACACACACACACACACACACACACACACACACACACACAGAGAGGCAACTCAGACAAAGAGAGCAGTGCACACACACAGGAGCACGGGCGAGACAGGCGCGCACACACAGGAGCGCTCTAGAGAGACACACACACAGGCGCTCCAGGCTCGCAAAAGAGACGCACGCACACACACACAGGCGTGGGAGGAGAGAGCGAGGGACGCATAAGGTAGAGAAGGCTTGTTTTTGTTTTCAGTTCTATTTACAGTGATCGGTTCGTAGCCTGCATTGTTGCAATGTTACTTTTCTTCATGGTTTATTAAATTACGGATTTTTCAAATGTTCATTTTTTCCCCTGTGCTTAAAACTCATTAAAAAAAGTGTTTTTAGCGAGCAGTTCCTAGCACTATAGTGCGAACTATTGCAGTGTTAGTTTTCTCTGTTGTTCAAGGTTTTCTCAGTGTTATTCAGTGTTTTTACATTTAGTTTACCATTACGCTGTGCATTCTATGGTATAATTAATTATATTTGTGCTTAAAAACTAAAATATATATATATATATATATATATATATATATATATATATATATATACATACATACAGTTCGTACGGTCTGGAACGGATTAATTGTATTTACATACAATCCTATGGGAGAAATTGCTTCGGTTCACGACCAACTCGGTTTACGACCAGAGTTTTGGAACGAATTATGGTTGTGAACCGAGGTTCCACTGTATTTGTCTAAAATCTGCTTTAAGGAGTTGTCATTTATACCTCATTTTAATTTTTTTTTTTTTTTTTTTTAATTTTCAATGAGATCATAGTAAGATGGCTCTCTCAGAAAGGAATCTGCATGGCCTCTTATTTTCATGTAGGTGTTCTCCTGGTGAGAATTACAATTCCTACGTTCTTCCTTCTTCCTTCCAAGTGCACTCTGTTAGGTTAACTGGAGGACTCTATTGGTTCTTTATTAAAGTTCTGGGGGATATTTGTGAGCGTACCCTAAGAACCTTTGATCTATTCAGGGTTAGTTCATGACTTGTTCCAGTGCTGCTGGGACAGGTTACCTGCAATTCAGTAACACAAGAGGTGGTCTCAGAAAATGAATGGCTGGATCCATCTTAGCTGCTTAATCATGAACTCCTAATGAGTACGGAACGAAGAGGTTAATTTCAGTTTTTTGAAGGTAGAGGTTTTACTCTAGTAGAAGTAGTTTTACTCACTGTAGAAGAATTAAGGGAGAGGTCAAGAAATCAAAATTGTGCTCCTAAAATACATAATTAAACATTACAACATTATACAAAAACTCAGTCATGGTAAAATAAAATAAAAATAAAATACAAAATGACTTGTTCTAAATGCTAATTCTTCTCAACTTTTCTTTATTCACTGTAGGCTTAGTAAAAGCCGGTAGGCAGAAGTTCCTATATTTTTGAACCTCACTCATCTGAAGATAGTTTTGTCCAGAAGCACCAAAATAGATTTAAGAATTGGTCTACTGTCCTCCTTTCACATTATTAGCTTTAAAAGGAAATAATATAATGAATGAAAAGCTGGTTAATGGGCTTTTATGAACACAAAAATTCTAAAATAAACAGCATCTCAATATGTTTTTTAATGTTCAGTATTCTTGATGTTATTATTATATGCTGGCTTCCCTTCTCCTGCTATCCACCTTAATAAATGGATAAGTGTATGCGTGTCTATCTAGTTGATATGTCTCTGTTATTCCAAAGGATGGAGAATCATGAACATTTTTTGCATTAATTACACAGTGACATACTATATGCATTGCATGGTGCACTGCAAGCATTAACACTAAACACTACATTAATTTCCTTGATTGCATCCCTTCCTAGCTAGGATAAGTGTCTATGTGTCTGTCCAGTGGCTCTGTATCTCTTATTCCAACAGATGACACATCACTAACATTTGTAGTAATTACATGCATTACATTTGTCATTCCAAAAGATGATACATCACAAACATTTGTAGTAATGCATTTTATTACTACAGTACAAAACTTTGTGATGCACCATCCGTTGGAATGACTATGTAATAAATGTTATTACTACATGCATTCCAATAGGTGGTGCACTGCAAATATTAATGCTGAATATGCTGAGGTCTACATTAATTACTTAACTTCCATCCCATCTTAGACAGGTAGCACAGCTAGTTTTGGTAATACATAAATCTGACAACCTGCTGGAACAAATCAAGCTCTAAAAGATCATCCAGATATACAGTAGATCACCTCACTAGAGATTTCCTGAACTTGTTTTTTTCCATCTGAGGACTGACATGAATGGGTACAAAGGAGGGAATTAAGTCACAAATATCATCCACACTCACTTTATTAAATGTCCAGTGTGTTTACAATACTAATCTTACATACTGCAGATAGAATAGCCAACAAAATGCAATTCTCTTCTGGTTACAAAAACATCTGATAACAAATGCATTCATACTAATGCACATAAACATCTGGAAAACCTTTCTCAATCCTGTACTGGGTAAAATTCAGATGAGTACTGAAGAATGAAACTAAAACTCAAAGTCCGCCTGATTGCCTTGTCTCTCTGGGCTTTGTTGCCTTTTCTACAACCTCCCTTGATATTTTTTCCTTTTTTTGGTGGAAATCCTATTTCCTTTCTATAGTCAAGTAAAATCTCATTTTAGTTAATGGGTAATTTTAAAACAATGACTAACAGATCCTACAAAATTTGAATGGATTCCCCTTTCCTCTGTTTTAAACCCAGCAGTAACACACATAATATTTTATTTGGCTTACTTCAAGTTTTTCAAGAAGTTAACCACCACTTTCTTGGCAATTGGCTGTTGCTTCATTGCCTTATTTTTTGTCACACAGCTAGATGAAAGATCATAGTGCAATATCAGTCTGATTTGAGGTGACAATACCATATGTTTATGTCCTGGCTTGACACACCAATGGTTTCACAGTAAAAGTATAAACTTTAGTGGGACTAACAGCTAATAGATCAGCTATTCATCAAAAATCCAAATGTTAGTGCAAAAATGCCTTTAGATGGTGCAACACCAACTTGTAACTCAGGTGTTCTAGGTTGATGGGAGACTTAGCCAGGTGTCTGAAATACATAAAATAATATGTCCAATGATGTACTTGTCTTCCCATCTAGGATCGGTTTCTGCCTTATGCTGGATGATGCTGAAATTGGCTCTGACCACCTGTAATCTTGGGCTCATCAAATAAATGAACGATTTTTGCATATATGCCTAATAGAATAAGTAAATTCTGAAAATGAAACTAATAAATTTCATTCATGGTGTAAACTATCTTTAAAACTGGAGCGAACATGTTGTGTTTCTGTTGCACAGCACATATTAGTCGTATAGCTGGACTCTTTAACTGTAGCAATAAGAAGACACTGCAGGAAATTCTCATATTCATGACGTGCTTCATAGTTTTTAAGTGTCTGCTCAACAAAATATCTTATTGTGCTTTGAACTTTTAAAAACTTGTTTTAGAAACAAATAAGCAATGATTTCTATATAATGTCTTTCTGTATTAAATACCATGTCAGAATGCTTTACACCTGTAAGTACTCAACTATAGTACAATTACTTGCATACATTTCTGAAAATCGGAGTCCTGGCAGATTATCTTGCGCACTCATGGTCATTGAGTATGTAACATGTTGATAACCATTTGAAAACATACTGTACATTCTCTTAAAGATGGAACTCAGCACAATTAATAAATTTTAAAATGTCCTGTACCTCTTTTTGCGTCATTACTTAAACAGCAAGTGATAATAGCTCTTTTTTTGTACAGCTGATAGACTGTGACCATAAACTGCACCTTGTCTATGTCCCTACATCCATCCATTTTCTGCCACTTATCCGGATCGGAGTCATGGGGTGAAGCAGGCTAAGCAAAGATGTCCCTTTTCCCCACCACCCCCTCAACTCCTCCTGAGGAATACTGAGGTCTTCCCAGTCCAGCTGGGATGTATAATCTTTTCACTATGACCTAGGGCTGTCCCAAAGTTCTTCTCCTGGTCTCCCCAGGAAGGCATCCAGCAGGCATCCTAATCAGATGGCCGAACCACCTTCTTTCAATACGGAGAAGCAAGAGCTGTACTTTTGAAGGTCTGTGCTCCTCGCCCAATCTCTAAGGTTGACTCCAGACACTCTGTGAAGAAAAGTCCTTCCTGCCACTTGTATCTGTGATCACATACTTTCAGTTACTACCCAAAGCTTGTGACCATAGGTGAGAATAGGGACTTAGATTGAGCCTTTCAATTAAGCTCTCTCTTCATCATGACTGACCGATAAAACATCCGCGGACACTGCTCCAATCCGTCTGTCAATCTCTCACTCCCTTCTTCCCTCACTAGTGAACAAAACCATGACACATGCAAACTCCTCTGCTTAAGGCAACACCTAATCCCCAACCTGGAGAAGATACTCTTCTCTTTTCTGGCTTAGAACCATTAACTTTACCTCAGATTTAGAGGTGCTGATCATTAACCTGGCCACTTCACATTTGGCTATAAACCACCCCAGTGCACGTCTAAGGTCAAAGACTGATGAAACTAAAAGGACCACATCATGTACAAAAAGCACTGGACATCTTCCACTTCTTGTCTGAAAAATTATGAACAGAATTGGTTACAGAGGACAGCCCTGTCGGAGTCCGTCAGCCACCAGGAATGAGTTTGACTTACTGCCAGCAATGTGAACCAAGTTTTTGCTCTGGTTCTAATAGTCCACAACAGCAGGCTCAGTACCGCATACACTTGCCTTCTTAAAGTTAACTAAACACATGTAGACTAGTTGGGCATACTCCCATGAACTCTCCAGAACCCTGGTGAGGGTAAAAAGCTAATCTAGGGCAAAATACGCATTGATCCTCTTGCATCAAAGGGTAATTCAACAGCTGGACCCTCCTTTCCAAAACCCTGGTATAGCCCTTCTTAACGATGCTAAGAGTGTGGACCCCTTTCTTAAAGATGGTTACTACCACCGAAGTTTGACAATCCATAGGTACTGTCCCTGACCTTCACACAGTGTTAAAGTGGCATGTCAGCCATGACAGCCCAACAATATCCAGAGCCTTCTGGAACTTAGTGTGAATATCATCCACCCCTGAGGCATTACCAAAGCGTTTTTTAATTACCCCAGCTCCAGTGATAATGGGTGATTGCCCGTCCAAGTCCCCACACTCCGCTTCCTCAAGGGAAGGCGTGTCAACCAAGTCTTCAAAATAGCCCAGCAAATTGAAATTGATAATTGAAATTCTTCTTGCTAGGTAGTGAATCATGTAATCAAGGAAACAGGAAGATATTAAGGGGGAAGAGCATTTACGATAGAAGCCAGAAAATAAAGTCATGGTGTTGTGTGCAGGAAATATATTCAATAACTAATAATGTCACTGTGATTTATGCTTGTGAAAAAATGTATACATTTATTTCTATATTTGCATTTACAAACACATATGAAATATTTTGCCTTAAACTGGGAATAAGCTGCAAAACAAGGATTTTTTTTTTAACCAATTTCTCTAGAGGAAAATTACAAAACACAATTACAGCACCAGACCTAAAAAGTATCACTTGTCCGGCAAATGTCATCATAAGTTGCATTTCATGAAGATAAGACTACAAAACCTTGTTGCTGCTGTCTGAGTCTTTATGGTTTCTTATCTAAGAGTTGCCTTGTTAGAAGTCATTAAGCCATCCAGTCTTTGGATGTTTTCCAAACCAAGCCACTCTTGACAGCCAAAGAGCTAAGAAATCACAGGCAGACTTGGCCATGTTTCTGTCATACTAGACTCTTGTGACAATGACGTTAATGCTGTGCTCTTTGTCTTCAATACATTAACTAGTTTTACACTTTAGTGCGCTTTTCTCTAACTTTCATGTTTTATTGAGAGATGTAAGGTGGTTTGTGGTCTAGCATTAGGTTTGGGGTAAAAAGAACTTATTTCTCAGGGGGCTCATGCCCCCCAAAAAAATACACATGGAAGTATGAAACAAATGCAGTTGAAGCATAGGCTCTGACAATTTTTAGAAAGAGTCTGAATGAGATATTGGGGCAACCTGGCAATTAACTAAACAAATATGCTTAATGGACTCAGCGGTTGTTTCTTGGTTATAAAATGTTTTGTACCAAAACACTCCAATTTCCATTCCATTTTCCTAATTAGCTTCACTGTAAATATCTTTTAACTCACACATGAGATTAACTATGAGCTTCACACCATGTGTGTGATGTCTCATTCTGTCAGACCCATACACTTTACCGCAGCATGTGATCAATTTCCATTTTGCCTTGTTCAGCCTGAATGTAGTGTTGGGAATCAGAATATTCACAAGTGCCCTACCAATGCCACCTTACTTGTCTTTACCATCATTTTCACTTGTATGTAACAATCTTCCACAATGGTTTAAATGCACACTTCTCTCCTGGCAATAACACAACATTCATGGCCACACATTTCTATGTGGAAGCCTCACACTTAACATAAAATCAAAAAGCAGATTACCTTACACACTCTGTTGACTCTGGTCTTGATGACAAGTCTTGGTCTTTGGCAGCAACTCCAAAATGAATTGGAAACAGTCCTCCTAGTATAATGTCTCCTTTCTTCTGAGCTCTTTGATTGGGCCCATAAGCTGAGCTGGCACAGGGCAACACCAGCAGAACCAGGTGATAGAAGAGAAACCTCATTTTATTTCAGTCCAGCCACGACTACAGTCTCAGGAAATCTGACATTTAGGACTGGGGCAACTTTCATCTGCAGTTGATGTGTTGCCTTTTCTACCCATGCTGGCTGTCCAGTTGATCCTCAAAATATGTATTTATCTCTCTTTTCCAAAGCAGTTGTTGACTTTATCACAAATTACTGAGCCTCTTTGTCTAAAGGAGCCCATTTTCCTATTAACATCCTGTGAACAGAAACAAAGTAAATATTTTTGATAAGGAAATAAATGGGAATAAAATCGTTAATAGAACTTTAAAACAAAATATCAGTGTAAAGCCATCTAAAAATATTCTGTCAGCTTGCTGGAAGTGATTGATGAACAAAAGAAGAACAAACAAACCCAAAAGATGTTCATTTGCATAGCATTTCAAGTTCCTGTTGTATCAAGTGACTGAGATATCAAACAATAACTTTCAGCTCAATAGGTATTAGGGAAGAGGAAATAATATGCAGTTTTGATTCCTGCTCCTGCCCAAGTTCATTACTGCTGTGAAAACAGTACGTGTCATAGACATTTCATCATCCATTCTTTCCTTTTTCTAGCTGCCATATTCATTTCTGTGTCTTGTGAGCCAATGCCTATTCTGGCATCACTGGGCACAAGGCCGGAGTCGCTTGGCCTATTCACACACAGAGAATGGGCCAGTTAAAGGTGCTCAGTTAACCTAACACACGTCGCTTTGAAATATGACAAAAAAATAAGCACAAATAGAAAAATACAGCATAGATATGGACAAACTCCACACCGGCAGTGACCAGGTCCGGATTAAAACTTTATACCCTGACGTTGTGAGGCTGCACAGCAAATCACTGCGTCACTCTATCAACTCCATTCCATTATAAAAAAACAGCCACTTTTACTGATATATTGGTTTATTGGGATCAGTTTAAATTATCCACAGTGTTCTGTGTTTGTTCAGGCTCACAGTCTGGCAGACAAAATACTTACATGTCTCCTGCATTCATGTAGATCCCCACTGTTGAAAGGATTTTGATGAATTGAGTGAATAATTGCAATAGTAGTGTATCCTATTAACATGATTATGAACATTAGCAATCCATCTAGCAAATGATTTCATTTGATTCACATATTGCCACTAGATGAATTTGCCTGAAGAGGGATCTGGCCATCAGATCACAGAGGCATGTGACACTCTTAACGGCTATAACTAGTAACATCTTAAATTCCATTCTTTGGACTCTTTACAATACAATACAATACAGTTTATTTTTGTATAGCCCAAAATCACACAGGAAGTGCCGCAATGGGCTTTAACAGGCCCTGCCTCTTGACAGCCCCCCAGCCTTGACTCTAAGAAGACAAGGAAAAACTCCCAAAAAAAACCTAGTAGGGAAAAAATGGAAGAAACCTTGGGAAAGGTAGTTCAAAGAAGAGACCCCTTTCCAGGTCGGTTGGGCGTGCAGTGGGTGGCAAAAGAAGGGGGTCGATACAATACAATACAATACAATACACAGAACAGAACAAATCCTCAATAAAAAATTAAAAATTTTTTAGAAGTACGGAGCAGAATTTAACAGTAGATGATATCACATAATAAGATTTAGATAATTTTAGACTCCTGGAGACCTCATCCATCAAGCTGCCTCCCCCATTTGGCCATTCCACGGCTGAAACAGTGTTGGGCCAGCCAATCCGATGAAAGGACCCCTCTTTCTCACGATTCCTGCAATCCTCCATCAGGGATGACTTTATCTTAGGCAGGCAAAACAACTTGGCAGGTGGGCCGTGGCACCAAGTGCCACATTTGAGTACCGAGAAGAGAGACAATGTCTTTACAATGTGTGCCACCGCTCAGTTTCCATTGCCTACAGTTTATGACTGGAGTCTGATATGAGCAGGCTGCAACTGCTTCTGATCGATGCTCAGCAATTCCTTTACATTCTCACTCATTAACTGATGGCCTTTGGATGTGCATGTGGAGATGATACAGACAGTGACACTGTCTGAGTAGAATTCTTCATTGGCACATTGTCACAACAGTAGGTATCATGGAGGGGAGGCCGTCCCTGAGAATCCAGGAAGGCCATAACAAAGATTTATAACAGTCATTAATGAGCCTCATTTTAGAATTGTTTGCCTTAATGCCGCATGATGCTAGCAGCTCCCCCTACATGCATGCATGTGCAGTCACTGGAATATGTTCACATGGTTTTGTGGCTCACTAACTATCTGCCCTTTGTTTCTAATACATTAAAGACCTGATTATTCTTGTGTCCAAAAAATATGCTCTTTGTTCCTAAACTTTTCTGCTTTTGGCTTAACCTTTTTCATTCCTGACTCTTAGCCTGTGTTGCTGTTTTTACTTTGTAGCAATCTTTGCTTTCTTTTTTTTTCTTATGGAAGGATCTCATTGTTCACCACAGATTCCCAGTGGTGGATTTTGAGAATTATCTGCCATGAGGGGCTTACATTGCCCTTTACTTGGGTGCATAGTATCTTAGGGGCTTTTTCTCTTTCCCCTGTCTCTCTTTCTCTCATATACATCATTTCCATGTGAGGTTTACATGTTCTTCCTGTGGCTTTGTGGGTGTTCCTTTCATGTAGTCTAGTTTTCCTCCCATGTCACCAAAGACTTGAAAGTTAGGTTAATTGGCAATTCCAAATTTACCTGAGTGTTAGCGAACCCCAATAGACTGGCACCCTGTCTAGGGCAGCTGCTGGGAAAGGCTCTGGCTCCCAACATACCTTGATTTGATTAAGAGGGTTTCACAATTGTATGGTACTTCTAAGAGTGAAACATTTTTAACATTTAAATGTTGTTGTCTAAGAAACAAAGTTGAATCACTCTGGTACAGAATTAGTGGTGGCAGGTTTCTCACATACCCAGTTAGGTGGGAATGCGCTTTGTAAGGAATCATTTAGTGCAGGGGTCCCCAACCCCCGGTCCGCAGCCGTCTGACAGCCGGGCCGCGAGAGAACTGCCGGCAACAGCGACTCACTCAGACTTTTCAGAACTCTTGGCAGGCGGGGCTTTGCAGCGGTGCAGAGAGAGGAGAGAGACCGAGGTGAGAGACTATTACAACAAAGTATTTTTATGGTCCCGACAGTTTCCCCATATGACATGAGTCTATAGAAATCGCGTTACTACGAAGTACATTCAACAGATGCTTTCATTACAACAAAGTGACCTTGAAATGCTTGAATGAATCATCCACAGAGCAGTTAGATCTGTGGTCGCAGCTCAGTTGTGCAGGTTTGCACAACGATCCCCAAACAGAAACATTGTAAAAAAATCTCTTTCTTCGAACTTTCCTCGTACTGTTTTTTTTTTTTTGCTGTTTTTGTTGTCTGTGGTTTTCAGTGATTCCTTTTGCTTATTGCTTGTCAACATTTGAAAAACATCCATTGGAATTTAACTCATTGTCACCCTCCTATAGAAACGGCAGACACGAAAAAAAGATAGCAGTGTTAATGTTTGTGATGTGCAATCTGTTGGATTGGCAAATGTAAAGCATATGTCTTTGTTATATGCAAAAAAAGAAGAAAAATCTCAGATTGCAAACGTATGCGAACTGCTTAATAACTTTAATAATAATAGAAATGTTATGTAAATTGTGTATAAAACTGCCCCCTCCCAACCAACCCCCCTGACTGGTCCGTGGAAAAATTTGCATCTAATAAAGTGGTCCTTGCTGTCAAAAAGGTTGGGGACCACTGATTTAGTGGACCTTCTTGCTATCAGTTGAGGTCGTAGGGCATGGGTAAAGTAAACGGCCATATTGATTATTGATCACTGTAATCAGTACCTACTATATCAAAGTGGTTGCAGTGTTTGCGATTACAACTTGATGAACTATATCATCAGTTTTTACTTTGGTTGTACGTAATTCCTGAATCCTGCCACTATGGGGCATAGAGCAGACATGTAATACTGCTGCCCATAAAAGATTCTTTACAAGTGCCACTGCAGGAATATGGTAATTTTTACGAGGTCAAATAGACACCATACCTTTATACAGTATGCGATTTGCATGAATGAAAGAGAAGGACTCAATGTTTGAAATCCTGTGGTTTTTTGCTTTGTTTTAGCATTTTGAGGAATCCCACACATTTTGTTTTGCAGTATTTTGGGAAACCCACATTTATCCTGGAACTGTTGTGTGCAATATGGAAATCAATTTTGGAATACTGGAGCATAATTGCACACATACCCACACTTGCTCACATCATGCCAGTTTATAGTTGCCAGTAAACCCAACATAGACATCTTTAAGAAACCAGAGAACCTAGAGAAACCCTGCAGTAAATGAAAAGAAGGTCTGTTCCCAGACAGGAATCTGATCAGCATTTGAATCCATGTTTCAGGAGCTATGTCAAAGAAGCTTTAACCACTGTGACAGCTGACTCCACACAGATTCTATATAATAAAGAATACCAAAAGTGTACCCTGTGATTTTATTTTTATAATGTATCTGAAAGTAGTTCCCTTTTGTTACTTTGTGTTACCTTTTGTTCGGTTTTTAATCTGTGATGTTGCTCACGCTATATATAAAAAAGGCTGATTAAAGTTGCTTGCATTTAATAGCACCCTAAAACGGTCTGTTTAAAAGGTGATCTAAGCATCAAGAAAATCACTCATGGCATAAGAAAATTCATGTTACATCAATTTACTTCCTAAATCATCTTCTTCCTATTTGTCTTCTTCTTGTTCTTCCGCTTCATCTTTTCCCACTTCTTTGTGGAGTTGGTGTGCTTAATCAACCTTCTCTGTCCAGCTTGGTCCTGCAGCTCCATGCCAGTCAAGCGCTTTCCCTTCAGATCTTCTTTTACTTCATCCATCCACCTCTGCTTTGCCTCCCTTGCTTTCTCTTCCCTTGTACTTCCTTCCCCATCAGTTGTTTGCCCACATATTCATTGTCTCTTCCATCACATGTTCATACCACTAGAACCAACTTTCCTGTATATTCTTAGATATCTCTCCTATGTTTGCTGTACCTCTGATTGTCTCATTTCTTATTCTGTCCTTTTTTTGTAACTCCACACATCCATCTCAAAGGTCTAATTTTTGCCACATCTTTTTCTCCTGGGCTTCTTTTACCAGCCATGTCTCAGCTCCATACATCATTGCTACTCTTACCACTGTCTTCCTAATCTCTTAAACATCATTTTATGAAGGAAACTTTAAGCCCCTAGATGAACACTGCCAGGGCCTTTTGTTGGCACTTGTTAAAATGTAAGCCTTCCTGTGGTGTCTCCCCTGCCTCATTTCTGCACATCTGTCTCTTTGCTTGGTGTATCCCTTCAGATTTCCAGATGTGTGACCTTACACTGGCATATGTCTTCTCCAGATCATGAAGTGTCTTCCTAAAAGCAGCCCAAAAGTAGTATCACATGCTTCAGTATCGAATGTGATCTTTCGTTGGTGAGGCAGTCACACCTCAGCAAGCCTGTCACATCTCACCTTCCTCGCAGCCCTGCCGCAAACATTCGCTATCGCCAAGGCGATGGCGTGACTTTGCCGGCACTATGCCTCATTTAGCTGCAGTAATGGGTTAATTGCGCTGGAAAAATGCAGGGGCAGGATTGTGATAAGAGGGAATGGATTTCAGCTTCTTTAGCAGCTGGAAAAAGATTAGGTACTAGTGCAAGATCTCACAGATAAGCTTCTGAGACAGTCCGCACACATAAGCATGGCTGTGCTCTTGTGCAGCTCACCTCATGATGGCATGGCAACATCCAAATGCACAGGACTGACTGATGGATCAGCCACATTCAAGGAACACAAGTCTGTCATTGGTCACGATTATATCTGGGGAGATAACACTTTATTTAGAGGATGTTGACCATATTGTCTCTGTGTGATAAATCATATTGTAATAGTTGAGATGTTTAAAGTAAAGGCTTCTAGAGGAAAGGGTGGAGCTAGGGTCAGGTGACTCAAATTGGTCAACACAAATGGTAATACTTTCAATAGCACAAGGACTTGTAACCACAATGTATTTTGCTTTGTGAGTTGAAGGTCTGAATGAACAGAACATGGCTTCAACCCTATAGCTGGAAAGGGGAAAGAACCTGGTTACCTTCACATACATTAATAATTCTTTAAATGATGTCCATTTATAACTTTTCGGGTTCTCTCTCTTCAGAAATTGTCATTAGTTTCATAAATATGAATCACATCCATCTATTCACTCTAGAAGTCAAATGGGAATTAATACTGGACTGGATTCATCATTGGAGCACCAGATCACCTAACATTATTTCTTTAGACTGTGGGACAACACAGGATGTATGGTGCTAGGCTATTAATGATAACAAATCTTGGATTCAAACCCTTTCCTAGTCACTGCTTGAGTGGAAGATGATGTTAACTGGCACCTAACTGTAGATCAGCCTTGTTTGGTAATGTGTGAATGACTTCTCAATCCTGGCATCCTGTCATGTGTTGGGTCTTGCTAGCTCTCACCATTATGACCCTGCATTGAGCAAAAAGTAGCTCAACCTGCTTCAACCAGCGCAGTGTGGTAGCCAGACCAAAAACTAGGGAAAAAACTGGGGATAAATCGCACAATGGCTGGGATCTGAACCCAGCTATGCCAACATGCTTCCCTACATTACTGGTGAATGGCTTTTTTAAAGCCAGCGAGTAACTACACAAACGGGTACATGTCAGAGACTTGTGAAACAATAAAGCTTTCTCACTTGAAAACAAAAGGACTCACCAAGCAGCTCAATATGCCTACAAAAAATGTAGCTTATCTACTTTATTGACATACTAATGTTATGTGCATGAAAGTTAAGTTGGTGAGCAACGTCAATACACACGCAATATAAGGACAACCATAGTAATTTCCTAACAACACTCAAACAACTAGTTTTAACAAATTAGTGTTCATCAAATTTGCGCAGATGACTTTTAAGGTCAAGATGTTAATTTCTGGCATCTCATAGCTTGACAGTAGGTACTATGATGAAATCTGGTAATCTTGGTCTTGACTGACCAGGGCGCAAACACACAAAAGTCAAATTCAGTTTTCCTAGTTAGGCTTACACACACTGCTTGTGGCAATAAAGGAAATACACCGGGTCATGGAAAAGATATACAAAATCCATACAGGTAGTGACTGCGCCTGGTATCAAACCCAACTTGTTGAAGGTGTGAGGCAGAAGTAGTTCTTGATTACCTCCTATGTAGCATTCTTTTGAGTTAATATTTGTTATTATATGTAAAAAGTAAAATTTAGGAAAACCTGTTTGTGGTGGTCCCAAAGAGAGTAAAACCTCTCCGGTAAACCTTACATTAATATCTTATCAGTGATGGTAAGCATCCCCTTGAACTGCTTTCCATGCACCTCACACATGAACATTCACTCCTGCTCAGTGTAAGCCTAGGGTGTGATGTGACCCTGCTTTCCTGTGATGTCAAAATTCTCTGCAAATCTAACCTGTTACAGACTCCATCAGCTGGGCGGGGTGCACTCTGGTACCAAATACTTGATTGCTACACCAGTTTCATTTGCATGACATTGAATTTGGTGAAGCTCTTACATATTAAATATTGATGTAGGTATGTGTAGGGGATGCTTTTTTAAAGCATACCATAGCAGTTTTACTCTTAGAGAATATAATATGACTTTAGCATTGTAGTTCTTTTTATCTTCCCCTGTTTGTTTTCTTTTAAATAGAATTCATTACAAACAGGGCTAAATATGTGGTCAGAAAGATTTCTACTTGTACTAAAGTAATGGCAGACCTTATTTGTCCTTTTCCGATCACTGCTTTTTTGACAGTCTGCGTTCTCTTACGCTGCTCACTCAGCATTTCCTGCTCTCTGAAATGCTTCATCACCTCCTGCGAGACCGCTGTCGGGGTTGGTGTTAATGGTCCCCAGCAGGCACAAATTGTTTTCTTTATTTTCCTCCTTGTTACAAAGAGCCCAAGGCATGAGCACCCAGTGGAAAATGGCACACTCTGTACTTTGGGTGATTGTTCCTCAGCTGTAGAGCTCCCACACCAGCTGCATGTCACAGCAGACATCTTTAGATCTTAAAAGAATATGTAGGAATTGGGATGTAAGCAGCTATTACCATGGTTAAGTGGGAATTATTTTTAAACTAAAGGATCAATCGTTTAACTGACCTGACTGCAGATGAGAATCAGTAATTCAAATATGCAGCCCAGTGTGAAAAGTTTTAAGTACCACCATGGACATATTGTCACAACAGGTCACATTATGGACCAAGAAACTCAACGAGACAAGACATTTTATTGCCTTATTTCATTCAGCGTTTACTATTTCCAGAAAAGTCAGGAAAGGTCATTTGTTGTAGTGTAATAGAAGACAAAAGTGCTAAATAAAGAGGACAAAGGTGGGTGGTGATGGACTATAGACAGTTCTTTGGAGGCAAGAAGCAAGTGGCCTCAGAGAAGAAATAAGTTCATGAAGTGTCCATGTCACCTTCCCCTGCATATGGTGCTGGCGTGCCTGGCGCTGCCCTCGACTAATGCCAATGGTTTTCCCTGCAGCCCTTTTCTCTCTTTCACACTAAAGTTCTAAACACTAAAATGTTGCCCAGTTCCTCTGACAAATAAAAACCCTGCTGCAGTGGGCAGTCTGTTAACAAAGTCTTATTTGAAGGCTTATCTGGGAGGGTTTGTGTCTGTATACCCTCCCCCATCCCTAAAGGAGTGTGCTTTAAGTTGATAGGAAATTCTGAGTTGGCCCTGGTGTTTGTAACTATGTGCATGAATGGTCTCTGTGACAGACCCAGGAGCGTCTTAACAGCATCATAGGCCCCCAAGCAAAGTATAGCGTGGGGCCCCAGTTTTGACAGCAAAACTGAAACATACATAGGCATCAGAAACATCGTGGGCACATATGCAGCTGGGGCCCCTGGCCGGTGCCCATTTTGCCCATACGTTCAGACGGCCCTGGGACTGGCACCCCATTCAGAGAGGTTTCCAGCTTTGCAGACTGATGGAAGAACAGGCTACAGGCCCCTTAAGAGGATTTATTGTTCTGTTATATTTCACAATGAAATTTCACAGTGCAACAACAACTTTAAAATTTGAAAAGATTCAAGGAGTTCATTGAAATGCACAACAGGAAGTGTAGGGGACGTAACAGAGCCATACAACCCCAGACACAACTGATAACAATGGCCCCGGTTTCAAATAAGTACTTTTATTTTGACTGTACCTTCATGAAGACTGCACATTTCACAAAATTCATCTGTAATGCAATTGCTTTCATTTTCTTTTTGTTTTTGTTCTTTCAAGCATATTGGGGTGTACACCTGGTCCCGGAAGGCAATCCCCTTCCATTAAGGCCTCCTGGCCAGGAAAGGTGCCACCAACCAATATGGCTCCAATGCCAGCCACCCATATCCTAGTTTACAACAGATAGAAGAGAGTGACTTGTTATGTGTAAAGGCGACAAAACTTACATTGGTGTGAACAAAAAAACCAAAAAGAAGTGAGGGTCATGTCCTGCAGTGCCCAGTAACTCACATGTACAAACCAAGTCATACGTAGCTCCTAGTTGGTGGAACGCACTGCTCACCTCCATCTAAACTGCTGACTCGCTCAGTGTGTTTAACTGATTGAAAACCCTACAGCTCTGTGAATATCTGTCAAATTATTAATGATTCTTTTTTTGCTGTCATATTCTTACATTGACCATTTTATGTTATGCTAGCTTTATGGCTCTTCACTTGTGGTGATCAACTTTGTAACCTGTCCTGCTAAACTTGTTCAAGACCGTCCCTAGACTGATGTTACTCAATTATGCTGACTTACCCTGTAAGTCACTTTGGATAAAAACATCTGCTAAGCAAATACATGTAATGGTAAACTCAGTCTAGCAGCCTGACTTTACAATGTGGAAGGTACGCTGAGCTTTGGGTGTCCCATATCATCTATTGATCCACTCGTTTTCTGATTCTGTCTTTTCTGCAAGTTGAACTCCATCCTGGCAAGAGCAGCATCAGACAAGTAACAACTCAACATAGGATACTCATCCATCAGACAGCACAATCATGTATGAGTGGGCTGATTTATTTATCAATCAACCAATTAGTGTGTCTTTGGAGTGTGGCTGAAAAGTGGTGTACCTGAAAGAAAACCTATGCAGTCAACAAAGACACTAGACGCAGAAGGCCCACCACTGAGGAGCTAGTAGCAGCCCCAGCAAACTGAAGCAGCCACTATACTGACCCAAACTAAAATACTGTGTCTTTTAATCTGTTTGAATTTCTTTTATTATTTTCCGCTTTTTTTTTGGAAACTATCAAGTCGCCAATCTATTTTTATTGAGTTTAACATATTAAGACACATATTACAATTCAGAAAACCAGTCACAGTTTTGTAAGTGCTCTTCTGCCATCCATCCTTCCACACAGTTTTTGAACAACTTAATCTAGTAGGTGAATATCCCGACAATAACAAGCACAAGGCAGGGACCATTCCTGTTGGGGTGCCAGTCCATCGCCCAGTACATCCACACTTGCTCCCGCTGAGCCAATTTACTGTATATCACCATCATTTAATCTAAACTGCACATACTGTATTTAGCATGTTGGAAAAACCCCGCATACCTGCTTAGCATGCAAACACCACACAGCCATTTATCGGTCTGTCAACTGTCTGGTGCTGTGAGGAAGCACTGATAAAAACTGTCCCATTCTCAAGTCATTCCTCCATCCATTATCTTTGCCTATTTTATCCTAACACCTTTTAAAATAGACTCGCTCCTTGTTCTGTAGATATTAAAAGAAAGAAAAAAAGAACAAAAATATTGAATATGCTAGTCACCTTTGAATTTGAGTGATGTCTGATTGTGACACAATTGGCGGATTGGGCTGTGCCTTAGATTTCATGGGTGAGCTCATATGAGCTGGTGTCTCTTCTTTTGTCTAAGTTTTTTTACATTCTTGTACTACTTATTTAAAAATCTAGAAATTCACTGAACTGTGAAAACTGAGCTTCTATGTGTTGTAGGATAAAGCTGATGTCACACTATGCAACTTCTTTACAAAGAGTTTGTCAGATATGCCGAATGCAGTTTCTGATCTCGTCACCAAACCATGTCAGTTTACATGACTTGTCAAATTTAATGACTGTGTGATGACTTTTCAGCGCAATCTTGCTTGCAACTTTTTCTGACATCCAATGGTGTGATGCCTGACAGACTCCAAGCTCCACAAGGGGTTAAAAGTCAAGGTGAGTGGTGCAGTAGTCTCTGCCCTTCTTTTACCTAATCTGTTGTGGTATGTAAAACACAAGACATCAGACAGACAAACTTCTGTTTTGTTTGTGAATTTCAAAACACCTGTGTATCTCATTCCTCATAGCGGCATTATATGTGTTGTACTTCTGGATGAGTGTTCATTAGTTGTCAGCTCTCATGTACACAGAGCCCACCACTATGCCCCAAACCTGTCTGAGTCTATCAGAATGGCTCACAGTTGGAGTGAATCAGTGGGCATGTCAGACTACGTGACTGGCCTTCATAAGAGCGCACTGCCAAATGTCTTCGAATCGCTAAGGTTATGTAAATAAAGGCTATGACTGAAAACCACTGGAAAAGTCCCACAATGTGACATGGACTTAAGTTGGAATTACAACCCTGAAGAATAAAAAAAAAATGGAACACTCTAAGTGCATTTCAGTTAACAAACAGCTTATGCAGCCAGCAGCCATACCACGTGCACTTCAGAACAGGAAATCCACCTGAAGCTAAGCATGTTTGGGCCTGGTCAGTACTTGGATGGGAGGCAACTTGGGTTGCTGCTGGAAGAGGTGTTGGATAGGCCAACAGGGGGTGCTTTCCCTGTGGTCTGTGCATGGAATCACATTCCCCAGTGCAGTGACGGGAACAAGGTGCTATAAAAATGGCACTGTCCTTCAGATGAGATGTAAAATCGAAGTCCTGACTCTCTGTGGTCTGTAAATATTCCTGGGCAACCTTCATAATTAGCAAGGTGCATCCCGATGTCTATGCTAAATTCCCCACTACGACCTAGTCATTCTGGCTCCCTAATCATGCCCTGCCCCTAATTGGCAATCTACCTCTGTCATCCCTTAACTACAGGAGAAAGTAGGGTGAAATGACACCTTTTATTGGCTAACTAAATAGATTACAAATGCAAGCTTTCGAGGCAGCTAAGGCCCCTTCATCAGGCAAGGTGTAACCAAATAGTTAATGTGTGCAAAAATGGCTGTCGTTGCATCTTACAGGTGGTTGCTGCATATTGGTGGTGGTTGAAGTGGCTCCCCACTCACTAGGTAAAGCGCTTTGAGTATTGAGAAAAGCACTATATAAATGTAACAAATTTAAAGATTTATTATGTAGATAACATGCCAGAACATTACTTGATTTAAACCCTGAAGTGCTGCCTACCACTGGGTTACCAGCATGGTATTTATACCCTCTGTCTCCTATAGTCTACCCACCTCCTCCCCTCCACTCTACTCAAGTGGACCACTAAACATTGTAAAACATGCTTAAAATAAATGTTGGTTGTTTAATGTACCAGCCTTTATTGTATGCATTAGCCTGACAATAAAAGGCAGCAGTGAAAAGCCCTGAGGGCCTACCCTTTTCACTTCCTTTTGGGGTTGCTGCTTTCAGTCATGGGCAGGTTTCATATGCCGTGTTTCAGTTTGTGGTGAAGAGAACAACAGCTAGTCAAGGCTTGACAGCTGAGCCATGTTGGCCCAGTTAAAACAAAAAAAGAGGAGAAAAACACAATGACTAGTGACAGAAAGATGTGGTAAAAGATGATCTGTTGTGGCAACCCCTAATGGGAGCAGCCGAAAGAAGAAGAAGATAATAAGAACTGTGGTTTAGCTAATTACTATTACCAATGATGCTACATCATTGCCATTACAGCAGTATCAAATCATATTAAAGTTACATAGATATAATTTAAGTAAAATGATATAACATGTTTTTGACAAGCATATTATTAAAATGGTTTCCCCATCCTGTTTTTCTTCCTTATTTGCTTTCTTAAAGTAATTCTGCTGAGGTGCAGCCCTTTGTCACATTGCTCTCTCACTAGTTAAACAGTTACTTCTATAATAATTTTTGCCAGTGTTTAAATAATAAAATGTGCAATATTAATTATACTTTATTCATTCTGTAATCGCACTTAACACAAGTTTAGGGAGAGAGGGAAGCTAAAGTCCACCCCTGGAACATCAGGTGCAAGGCAGGAAACAACTCGCAATGATATACCAGTCCATCACAGGCCACACTTACCACCCAGGGTCAGTGTGCAATTGACAATTAACTCTAATCTGTGCTGCTTTGGGGATGAGGGCAAAAACTGGATTCTACAGGTTTGAAAATGAATGGGCAGATCACACAAAGAAAGATTAATTTACCAATCTTTATATTTTATAGCATTTTCAGGATGATCAGGGCTACACAACACTTTTCACAGTACTCAAAATTGAAAGGTTTGTAATGGTAGAACAGCTAGTCCAATAATTCTTAACTCTATATAGAAGCAGACACTAAAAGAACCTTCACCCTTGAAAAGGCTAGAACACAGCCATTTTTGACAAATATGTAAAAATAAACTACAAATATTATTGCAGACATTGTAATGGTGCACTGTGAAAGATGCTGTAAAGGAATATTTAAAATCCACAAGGGCTGTATCTGTGCTGGGAACTGAATGCAGGTCTCAACAGCTCTAACCACTTCACCGCCATGTTGCTTGATTGTCCCCCACACCACTATTTAGACAAACAAAGCCCTGAGAAGTCAAGCAAAATGTCACCTTTTATTGGCTAAAAGGTGTCATTTTGCTTGACTTCTCATTGCATCCATAATGGCTAGCACGGTACAACACCCTACACAAAGAAGCACAAGAAGCTCAAGAAAGCAACTTTTCACAATTCAAAGCAACTCTAGATAACCTGCTAAAAGTGTTATAATATTAGTTGAGTTTTTCACTACTAACAACAACAAGAACTTCAGCAACAAAAATGATAATTAGAACCAGTCCAAAATTCAGCAAGGATGACTTTACAATAACAGACTGCCGACGTGTTTAGTGTCTTTGTTTGCAGACTCTTGAGATTCTCCTAGCATTTGAATGCTGTGGCTGCTTTACTGATTTTTGCCTCAGTTAACCCAGCCAGTCCCTTTAAATAACTAAGAGAACTAATAGATGCTTTCTGAAGTAACAATGCATAGTATCTTACAGAAACACATTTGTCTAGCATAAGGAAGATGTAGATGGCCATCTAAAGCATCATAAAGCATTTGCAGCCTTTTAACAATTGCAACAATTGAAAAATACAAGCAAGCCCTGTTTACGAGACCGGCCTCGAGTTGATGTATAGACCTTACCTTCTGTGGGGTGCTGCATTAGAGCAGGTGAAAATTGCAGCCAGAATGAGTGAATGAATGAATGAATGAAGAAATAAATAAATAAATAAATAAACTTCCACTCCTGGCATCCTAGTTCTTACAGATTCCTAGAGCGATGAATCGATTCCATTAAAGGACACTGGAAACATGCCATTTTGGCTAGTTTCAGCCAGCAGCGCTTGCCTCTTTGCCACTTTTTCAGTACAACTTCATTGCCTTGGACATTAATTCCCTGCACGATACCTTTCACAGGAGGGCAATGCTATATAACCTCAGTTACACATTAATCCTGCGCTCAGTCCCCAATAAGCCCAACAGCAGATTGTTTCAGCCCTCCACACACAAGAAAGAACCAGTCTGGAACATGCTGCACACACCGTGTAAGGTGCTTCTGAAAACAAGGCTTTTACCACCCCACATAGCTCTTTTTTCTGTAGTTTAGTGGGATGAATACTTGGATAAAACTTTTCTGATAGGACCAGCCCAAGACCCACAATGAAACTGGCAATGCAGGCAAGCAGAAGGGCTAGCTTATGATGGAGTAAGAGCAGCAAGAGAAAGAAAATAAAATTCAACTGTTTTTTTTTTTTGTGTACACTGAGTATAGCCACAGAGTGCTGTGACAAGTTCTCATGTATAATATAAGTTTAAATTTTGCAAATTACTAAATACAGAATTTGTTCACATAAAAACATGCTAAAACATACTGGAAACAAAGTAGAACTTGATTAATTTATATGGAAACCAAAACCATCTGTCCATTAAATAATTGTTGAACTGTAACCAAATGGCAACGAAACAAAATAGAGAACAAATAAAATGGCCAAATTCCATATGAGAGGAAGGAGACTAATAGGAAAGAATGACAGAAAAAATTACTATCCCCCAATTACTCACTGCTCCTTCCTCCAGTAAAAATGGCAATCGAGCACAAACTCTTCACGTACGTACCAATTACTGCATGTCACATTAAATCACACTATCATACAGCCGTGTGTTTAAGAAACAAGGCTTAAAAGTACAAGGTCACTTGTGCCAATGCTGACCCCGACCAAGCCACATGGCTCTCCTGGACCTCTACAGCATATGCAAACTTAAGTAGAACATGTTCATAATAAATAGAATGTTACGACCTGTAGCCCCCCGAACCCAGCTTAACCTAATTTTGCTATATATTGCCATTGATTCTAGTATGACTAAGCATTATCCTCTGATGAAGGCTCCTGGTAGGGGCTGAAAGCTCAGGAATAAAAACTACTTTATTATACGAGATTCATTTCTCTCCCTTTGTGGATCTCCAGCTGCTAATATGCAAACCGTATCACAGACCTTCGCTTCCATATTATATATATATATATATATATATATATATATATATATATATATATATATATATATATATATATATATATATATATATGTGTGTGTGTGTTACGGCCAAAACCCAAAGTTCAGCCAGTTCCCGAATTGACCGGCCATTTCGCATTTTGGCCGTGAGGTGTGGCCAAAGTCCAAAGTACTAGAAATGACCAGCATATATGCTACTTTGGCCAGCCATTTCGCGAAGTGGCAAGAACTCCCTGGTCAAAATCCGATGTGCTGATGTAAGACTGTCCACTCAAGGTGCGAAGATGCTTAAAAATTTTCAGATGCAGATTCAGAAGTGAGTTTTCCATTCTGCACGAGAAACTGCTCAAGGCGGGTCTTGTTCAGCAAAGCGGACGCCACTTGAGACGGCCTTCCCCTCGCCCAAACACTAACCTTAAGGTCAATAAAATAGGTCCCTGAAGTTAAGTCACTATTTTATTGCTAAAATGATAACAGAAATGTGAAATCTACTTATATACCTGATCTTAATTATTGTGAAACAACCAAGTGGCGTCCGCTTTCTGAACATGAGCCGCCAAGGCTACACTCAATGCAATTGCACTACTAAGTGTGCAACAAATCGATGCTCATGCCTTTTTCCTTCCGACTTTGGCCGATCGCCCCATGCCATTTCGCAAACTGGCTGGCCAAATCCCGAAATCGAGGAAAAGATCGGACATTGGCCGGTCAATTTACAGCAACATTGGCCATTTCCCGCTTTGGCCAATTTCGGGTTTTGGCCGTAACATATATATATATATATATATATATATATATATATATATATATAAAATAGTTCTTCATAGTGGACATTTTGAAAAACCTGTTTATAGAGGGTATTGGGATAATGTTACTTAAAGAGGTGAGACATGTTGGTGTAGCGGATAACAATTCTATCTCACAGCTCTGTGAGACAAGGTTGAAATCCAGTCTGTCAGTCCGTATGGAGTCTGTCTTTCTGGGTTTTTATTCAGATTGATAGTGATCACCATTCCAAAGTAATTTATAGACATCATAATTCATATTATTTAAAGCCGGTGTATTTAAATAAATATTTTTGTATTAAGCTAAGCATTGATAATAAAATAAAAAAACGTTTTACAGTGGATGACAATGTTATACAAAGAATGGTGCCCACGGTATTTGGTGCTGCTACTTCACAGCTTCAGTAGACTGGGTTTGGATTCCATCCAGATCACCCTTGACGTGTAGTTTGCCCAATTTCCTGTGTTTATCTGGATTTTCTCTAAGTATTTCTTCCTTCTTTCCACCTCCAACAGATCTGCATGTTAATGTTAGTCATTGTGCCCTTTGATCAAACAGGGTTGGCTCCTGTCCCATGCATGGTGCTGCTGTTCAACAATTACTTAATTTTGATTGCTTTGTGAATCTTTTCATGATTGGTTGATTTATTATTCTTTCTTTACATAATGTGTCGATCGATTTTCTGCACTCACTTTACCTAACTCAGGGTCATAGGAATCTAGTGCACAAATTGGCAGCAACAGGTGCAAGGTGGAAAACAACCATGGAAGTAGTGCAAGTCCAACACATCACTCTTTTTACATACCCTTATTCCCTCCTACAAAGCCAATATGAAAACATTACTCAGCATAAACTGCTCATCTTTGGGATGTGGGAGATAAACCAGAGTACAGGGAGAAAAGTTCATGTGGAAATGGGGGGAACGTGCAGAGTCCACACTCCACACAGAACTTGGCCCAGATCAAAACACAGGATGTGAGGCAACTGCTCTGATGCATATATTTTTACTTAGGTCCACTACTATAAAGAGTAAACATTATGATTTCTGTTTTTATTATTCACTAAGGTGTCAGTGGAATGTCTCCTATAGCTTATTGTACATTATAAACAGCCATTTGTGCGAATGTGAAAAGCTGCTTGCAGGCATTTCTCTGCATTCATAACATATTGTGACTGACAACCCTCATTCTTACCAGGCCGGAATGCCCTTGAGGTGGAAGGACAGGGGGAGACAGCTTACACAGGGCTTTGTCTCCGCCAGGACGCTAGATGGCAGCAAGCCCAGGCTCGGATCCCCAAATGGGTGCCCACAAAGCATGCCGGTATTGTAGTCGCCAGAGACAGCCTTGTTGGATCCCGTGGGGGCTACCAGAGGGTGCTGTGGGATTTCAGAGTCTCTACTCCGTAGGGCTCCATCCTCACCCGGAAGTGCATTGGAGATGCAGTGTCACATCACTGGAAGCACTCATGGAGATTAGATAAAAGGAGCTGCCTGCCTCACATGGACGAGCAAGACTCAGGAGGAAGGTGGACAACACTTATGAGGAGGAGTGGAGGAGACCATGATTTGTGAGAGACAGAGGGAAGACAAAGAGTTGTTGGGTGCTATCTTGGCAAGAAACACTTGGTTTGGAATTGTTTCCCACAATAAAGACTGTTTGTACCTTTTATATTTATGTCCATTCCTGCTTGTGTTGAATGTTTTGGGGAGCACCCCCTGGTGTCCACAATACATAAAACAAAACTTGATTATTTATTAGTATATACAAGGAGAGCATGATCAGGCAGGAACCAATTCAACCGCTTATGGATTGAATACAGCAGTGCAAGCCCTGCCATACTGTACAAAAATGACCCGTTTTAAAGAGATTACTGTAGAATAGGGATAGTATACTGTACATGTTTAAATAGTAAGCAAAACTCAGTTATGCTTTTATAAAACTTCACTCTTAATGTTCTACCTTAGTAGGTCTTGATGTGAGCACTTTATCTGGGGAAATGTGCCTTAAATGAAGCAGGTAAGTGTCTGTAATCTGGTCCATCTCACCGTTAACTTAACCAAGGTTAAATACATCAAGACTGAGTGGTCTGAATCTTTGTGTATGATGATCAAGTACATGATCTCCATGCTTCAATATATGTAAAAGGGAGCGGGTCGATGACTTTACATCCTCTGGCATCAGAGACCCAAAAGCTGCATAGCTGGTAGAAAAAGTAACGAGTACATTAACATATTTAAACAAGTATGAGTGATTCTGCCTGAATTTCATATGTGCATTACAGGCAGTGTGAAGTGTGTCTGGTTTCACTTTCTTTTTGAATATATCACTTTTTATGCACTCAGAATCCTATTTTTGTGTAGGGCTGTGCTTTTAAAAAAAACAAGTTCATGTGCATCTTCTAAGCAACTCTGCAAGGTACCAATGCACTTAATACTTTGGAAATGTGCCAAGGGCAAAATATTATTAATATCAATGCTTGTAGGGACATCCATCCATCCATTTTCCAACCCGCTGAATCCGAACACAGGGTCACGGGGGTCTGCTGGAGCCAATCCCAGCCAACACAGGGCACAAGGCAGGAACCAATCCCGGGCAGGGTGCCAACCCACCGCAATTGTGGGGACATATAAAATAATAAAATAAAGCATAAACATACATGTTGCACCCAGATTTTTAACCTACATTTAAATGATTTTGAAAATGTACTTTTTTAATATTAAGGCAAAAAGTAGGATTTGAATATTATCTGTTAGGCCCAGTATAAACACATGATGATCAATATTTTTTTTTCCATAGCCACATACATTGATGCCAAAAAACAAACAAATAAAAAACTTATATCCCACCCAACTTGTAGTTCAGGACCATAGTGGATAACAGTGAGTTGGCACACACACCAAGTTGAAGTAAAAATTTTTAGAAATTTTTTATACACATTGGAAAAATGTGATTCATTAATAAGTCAGTTGGATATACAGTTCCAAAATGTAACTGAACATAGAATAAGCAAAACACTTTGCAAAATGCAATGTCTAAGATAAAAAGGTTGAGAACACTTGTTTATATGGTTTTCTTCCACAGCCTGAAGGCATGCTGGTTAGGAGGTCAAACTGTCCCTTGTGTATGTGTGTGGTGTGTGCGAGTGTTCACATTGCGATGGAGTGGCACGCTGTCCAGATGTTGTTACTGTCTTCTGCCATATGCTTGCTAGGATCGGTTCCAGATACTCACAACAATGTGCAGGATTAGGTGAGCTTAGAAAATGGTATGGCACTTTATCATCATTGATATTGTTAGCCTAATACATTGTGAAGTGCATTTTCCCTCCCTCACTCGTCATTTAAGATGGACAGTGTGCTGTATTGGATAAGGCTTTGGATTTCAAACTCTGAGATTGTGTGTTCAAATCCTTGAACTGACACTGTGTGACCCGGAGCAAGTCACTTCACCTGCCTGTGCTCCAATTGGAAAAAAAAAAAACAAAACAAATGTAACAAATTGTATCTCAAACGCTGTAAGTCGCTCTAAATAAAAGCATCGGCCAAAAATATTTATGTATGTAAAATAAATGTAATAGGGTTACTGGAGGACTTATCCTTCCTTGACTGCCTTTTAGAGTGCCACTGCCACATCCATATTATTCTATGGATCCTTCCATGACACTTTTTTTATCTACCACATCCACTGCATGCACATTTACACCAATGATTTCACTTCGTGCAATTAATTTGGGGTCAGCAGTAAAACCAACTGCCCTCACTTTAGTTAAATCCATGAAGCGATCTAAACCAGGATCCTTCCCAAGAGTCACCAGCATGCACAATGGACTTAAACAGAGGAGTAAGTCTTGTAAGTTCTGATCTTTGAATGCTTTCTCATCTTTCTCTTTCTCCCTTCACACATAAGCCAACACCTACCCACATACAACATCCCCCATGAAGGTCTTCTTAGGATGGCTCTGCCCCTTTTAACAGTGTCTCTCTTTCCCAGGTTTCATATTGGGACTTCTGTTTGCCAAGGGTTGCCTTGCTGACAATTTCTTTTTGCATTTTTGTGCTCTGCGGAGATTGACCTCTTTATAAAATAGATTTTTATTTTATAAATATTCTGCCTAGCCCTTTTTGCATCTAGCCAGGGTTTTTGATGGGATTTCCACCTCTAGTGGGCATTTTTGGAACTGTTCAGGACTTGTGTATGTTTCAGACTCTGAGCTCATAACAATGTGGCTGATTATTATTTTTTTTTTTGAGATTGTTGCTGTTTCTTTGTCTCAAGGATGGTGAAGGGAGGAATTCAGTTTTCACAAGGGGGCTGATGTGTGATTATAAATCTTCTAAAACCCACAGCATTGTAACTGTCTGGAGGAATGGGCTATCACTTATATAACACTGGAAATTGGTGTCCTTTAAAACATACATTTGTTACACAGCAGTCGACTCTTAATTCTCTAAAGTGTTCCATCAACACTGCTCTGTTTCATTTGGCCCCTCCAGTGAAACTTCACTCCTGTCTTCAAACCTGGCCTTATTCTTCTCTTCTACATACACCACATTCACCAGTATGGAATCCCACCTCAGCTCACATGGGGTCCAACACAAAAGCCTTCTCTTACTCCCCAACTCCATGAACTGATTAGTGCCAGATTTCCAATACTCCACAATAGCAACACACCAGGGATAAAAGATTTATTTTGGAGAGCTTCCTAAGTGTTTGTGCCCTCTTTCCCCATGCTGCATTGGCTCCTTCTGTGGCTAATATTTTAAAAGGCTTTACCCCTTGGAACTATCCACAGACACCTTAGCAGTGTCCGTTACAATATTTTCAGTTTACTACAGATATGCCTGAGAGTGCATATGCAACAGACAGGAGCAAACAGAATTTCATCTTTTAAAAAAAAAAAAAAACGGTTATGGTTCAAATTTCTGGTGAATGAGGCCAAAGCCATGCCCAAGTCATATCTATTAAACATGCATACAAAAAACCTAGCATGCAATACTGAATATAACATTGAGTGCAATGCAAGATCATAAAACAAGGCAAAATTAAAACTTAAAAATCAATGTAGGCTTTGTCACACATGCGTGCATGGAAGGCAGTCTAAAGCTTAACTGAGGGTAAGATGCAGTGTCAAGGGTTGATGAACGGTACCAATGCCTTTTTTCCCTCTTCCACAGACCACCAGAAGGAAAGCCCAACTAGAACTCCACCCACTTCTGCTGTTAAACTCCACCCTCCTACAGACCTCACTTCCACCTAAGAACCCGCCTCTTCCTGTCTTGCACCTAGAAAACCCAAGCACTCCACTTCAAGTCAGTCACACTTGACTCAGTCTTTGATGGCTATTCTATTTCGCTCAGTCTATTTATTGTGTTATTGCAATATACTGGGTGGATCCCCCAACCCTTTATATTTGTTTCTGTCTTCTTTACAGCATAAAAACTCAAGAATGACTCTACTGTAGTTTAGCCTAGTACTACACTCAGCTAACAAGAGTGCTAAAGTAACCCTGTGGATACACTGTCATCTTAATATTTACTATATCAAATACTTCACTGTAGATAAAGTAAAACTATACCAAAGTGGATAATGCTAGCTTAAAGCACACACACAAAGGCAGATGTGAGAACTCACCATTAGAAGAGCTGAATTGGGTAAGATGGGGAACAGAATCTCTGCAGCAATCTTACCATCAAAATCACAGTTTTTAAGGTTTTGTTAAGAATTCATGTTGGGGAAAGAAGTCTGGATGGGGCCCTAACCCTTGCAGGACCTGCTTGTGGTGCCGACCATACTTTGTTATTTTTTATTTCTTGTCATTTGTGATTGAATTGGGCTTATAAGGATGCTTCAATTTTGTAATGAGGGATATGATACATTGTCTAAAAATGGGGTGCAATCAGCAGTGTTTCCCAACCTTTTTTTCTGTAGTGACACATTTTTAGTAACCAAAACCATTCCAAGGCACACCACTATCTTACTAACCACAAACACATTCTGTCTGATTTATGTACTCAACTGTACAGAGGGGCAGGACTACCAGAGAAGACCGTAAAAAAGCAGATCCAAGATCAGCATTCGCAGACACTGCACTTAGTGAGCACTCTGGTGGCATCTCCAAGCTGCTTTGCCCGCCCCTCTTTGCTTCAGAGGCAACTCGTATGCCCACTATCCACCAGCCCAGTGAGACCACACAGCCAGGAAACATGTCCGAAGTGCTCTACTATTGTGATCATGGAGCTGCTTTTATGCCAGCTTCTCCAGGTAGTTCTATCCTCCTCAGACAGGTCTTGACCCTCTCAGGTTCAGACCCAAGTGCGCTATACTATTATTTCCATACCACACCTGTGTAGCTGTCACGGTGGGACACTGTGCCATAACACACTGGTTGAAAAACACCATGTTAGAAGATAAGAGTTACTTCTGTGTATCAAATCTGGCTAACTTCCTCATTTATTCTTCTGCTCTGACATTAACAAAAGCTTTTTTAATTCTCTGCTGCTCACAGATAAATAAAATATTGTTCTATGGAACTACAGCTTGTCCTACAGCTCATATTCAATAGTCTTGAAATTGCTACTTTAAAAAGCTGTTTTAACATTGGAGACACTGAACTGCTTCTGCCAACACATACAGTTTAGGTACAAATTCCTGTGTATTATAAGTGTATCCTCATTTTCTTCTCTGTTGAAACAAACTACCTAAAAGAATTTACCTAAAAGACAATAATATGAATTTTTAAAATGTTTACCATATCTTAGACCACTAAGCACTAAAAAGTATGTTCCGCGCCATAAATAATTAAGTCTCTCTGGACTACAGGTCTCTGGACGGTGTGCATAGATAAACAGAACTATATACAAAGTGGCTGCAAGTTTTTGTTCCAGTCACTTTCTTAATTAATGACCAAGTACTAATGGACCATACCTTTTTGCTTTAATTTTAAATGGCTTGCTTTTCAAAATTCAGAAGTCTTGTTTCTTTTTTCCCTCAGCCAGCAACAACAACATTTATTTCTATAGCACATTTCATACAAACAATGTAGCTCAAAGTGCTTAACTAGCAGCCTAACACTAACAAAATACAAAGCAAGTAAACAGATGACCCGCTTTGAGGTTTTATACTCAATTCCTGGAGGGCCACCCTTTTTCATTCCTACCAGTTTCTTAATAAGAAACCAGTTCTTGTTGTTAATAAAAAACTTTAGGCTTGTTAGTGCTCTCATTCCGACACACCAGACCTATCCAAAACTGCCAATCTTCTCCTTTATGAGGGCATCAATGAAATGTTTTGTGATGCAGAACAAGTTGATATTTCCCAGACTTTCAGAAAGATTATGATTATGACATTCAAATGTGTTTTTTGGGTAGCAGGATAGTTTTTAGGGGCATTCTGGGAGAGGGCAGGAAACAAAGTTTGGGAGCAGTTGCACTCAGAAGTCCTGTTTTGGTTTGATCCTTTTGAAAATAATGAAGAAACTAAAAATCTTGCCAACTGCCCTCTCTGAAAGTGTTTTACCAAAGAGTACAGAAAGAAGGAAAAAGGAATGCAAAGAGACTCTGAATCTAAGTAGCACTCTAGAAAACATACTCAGATATTATGTGATGGACAAATAGGTGCAAATAGGATGAAGTTTGTATTTAATCTTTGTATGGCTGCTGGTTAGAGAAAAAAGAACCAAATGAGGATTTTGAATAAAAAAATGTAAAATTAAGACAAAAGCAATATGTCTATTAGCATCAGTAACTGATTACTAATAAAGGAGTGGGCAGGAATGAAAAGCTGCAAGCACCTGCAGATTCAGACCCTTGTGCTACATGATCATAGTAACATCAAAATGAATGTCCACTGAATGAATTCCCAATTGTATGTCCATTGTCTTTCAAGTGCCTGGCTATTAGAATAATAATAAAATCTGTTCCTATCTTACCTGTTGTTCTCTATTGTCCCCCAGAATACAATATATCTTTATCTGATCTGACCGAATTGTTAACCCACTTACATTCCCTTTCCCAAACATTCATTCTTCTTGGTAATTTCAGCATCCATTTTGACAATCCTAAATGTAAGCTGAGATATGAATTCCTGTCCTTGCTGAACTCTTTTGACTTGGTGCAACATGTTGATTTTCCTGCCCACGCTGGTGGTCATATATTAGACCTGATCTACACATCTGGCTTATCTGTCAGCAACACTTACAGCACTGACTCTCTGATCATAAAGCAGCACTTTTCACTGTCTCATTATCTCTCCCTGCTCTTACCTGTAAACATCAAATTTCATTCAGAAACTTTAAACATATCTGTCCCTCTGTCCTTGCTGGATCTATTTCTGATCTTTTCTGTCTTCCTCTATTCCAGCACCACTAGATAGTCTTTTTGACTACTATAACTCAGCCCTTCATTCAGCATTAGTTTAAACTGCTCTTTTAAAACATAAGGATGTTTCCTTTAAGCATTTAGGTCCATGGTACAACTCAGAATTATGGCCTATAAAAGCAGCTGGCCAACATTTTGAGTAAATACCACCATATGCACGTCCAGATTTTCTCAGGCCATCAAAGGGCTTACAGAAATGTACTAATTGAAGCCAAGAACATGTCTCATAGCACAAAAATAGACAGTGGCCATGGAAACCCAAAGGTTTTGTTCTCTGTAGTAAATAAACTACTTCAACCTGCATCTGGCCCAATTACCTCCTCTACTGAAGTCTGTGAAAGATTCCTCCACTTTTTCAGTAATAAAATTAAAAATCCAAATAATTCAACTAACCCACATCCACCATCCATGTATATCATTCCCTGTCTTCTCACTCCATCCAGCTCCTTCTCTATATTTTCCTCGGTTACACCTGCAGTTGTTAATGACTGCTTTGTAAGATGTGGCCAGCTGCTTGTGTACTGGACCCCAGCTCCACCATTCTTCTCAAATCCTGCCATAATGCCATAATCCCAACTGTTACAGCAACAGTAAATACATTCCTTGACACTGGCTATGTGCCAGACACTTATAAAATCACTTCTGTAACCCCAGCGTTGATAAAGTCCAGTCTTGAAGCTAACAACCTTAACAATTTTTGGCCATTTTCTCATTTACCTTTGCTGTCAAAAGTTCTGGAGCGTGTCGTAGCCCAGACTTTGAAATGACCTCCCGAAATTAATTAGATCAGCCAACTCAATTCAATCTTTCAAAAAACAACTCATTTGTTTAGAAGGCTTTTAATGAACTCTAACATTCTGACACGTCTTTTGGTTTACTTCTCTATCCAAATGCTCAGGATAATTTTGTGTTTGTGCTATATTACGCATTATGTTATTTATTCAGAATTTTCTTCCAGCATTGTATTTAGTATCCAAAGTTACATATACGCTTCTTTTCTTTCTGAGATTCTGCAAAGAGCCTAGCCTATTATTATAGTAAGCCAGAGCCTTTCCCAGCAGCATTGGAAGCAAAGCAGGAACTAAGCCTAGATACTGGCAATATAAAATATAAAGTAGGCTCTCAATTTACCTAAAGCACTCTTACAGTGCACAAACACAGCATAAAAGAGCACAAAAATTAAAAGATCAGACTATCGCACCACAAAGGTGCCCTCTAGTGGAAATTTATGTTGCTGCTGTCATTTTTCAGTTTACAGAAGTCGATTTTTTTTCCCCAAAACATCTATTCTTACTTCAATTACTATTTTGAATTTATGTATATGCATAGTCGTGAGTCACTCACAAGCAGTGAGATTTTATTATTTTTTAAATAAATGTCTTTTTATGTTTAACTCAATCTTTCCTGCTGTAGGATGCAGATTATTGTGACAACCGCATCGATTATTGTAATTCCCTACTGGCAGGTGCCCCTTCTAATCTTCTATCACAGCTCCAGCTTATTCAAAACTCAGCTGCAAGAGTCCTTACTCGAACCAGCAGCAGTAAGCACATCGCACCCATCCTGCTCCGTCTTCACTGGCTCCCTGTGTCTTACAGAATCGAATATAAAATCCTACTAATAACCTACAAAGCCTTAAATAACCTCACGCCAAACTACATCAGTGACCTTCTCCATCACTATGTGCCTGCCAGCCCACTAAAGTCCTCTGATTCTGGCAATCTTGTTCTTCCCCACACTAATCTACACTCCATGGGTGACTGGGCGTTATACAGCTGAAGGCCCTGACTCTGGAATGAACTACAGAAATTAATCAGGTCAGCTGACTCCATGAATTCTTTTAAAAAACAACTCAAAACTCATCTGTTCAGGAAGGCTTTTAGCTCTACTTGACTTTATTACCCTTCTCTCAGTTTACTTCTCTGTCAAGATTGTCATGTAACCTGTATGTGTGTGTGCAAGACCATCAATTATGTTGTCTGGTTTTTTTTTCTCTGAATTCACTGTCGTAATCTTCTTCATTTATTTATCTGGTTTGTACAATGCTATATACTGTATACCCTGCCGTTCTTTATTATATTCTGTAAGTGCCTTGAGCATGGGAAAGGCGCTACATAAATAAAATATATTAATATTATTACAATAATAAGTTTTATCTTCTATCTGCTTTTGGCATCTTTAACTGCCCTGTCTAGTTTTTTTTTTTTTTTTTTTATATAAACGCCTTTATTTCCACTTTTGCAAGCTTAATCTTTATCTGTTTGAAACTTTTTCAGCTCTTTGTAAATTCATGTTTTTTTATTATTGTATTTCGTGATTGTTTTTGTTGGAATACCGTTTTATTGGAATAAATAACCATGTTCATATACTCATTTAATCCAGTCCAGACGTCTCTGAACACTTGCCAGAGAGTAGAGTCCAGGCAATCTTGTAGTCTCTCCACAGCCTCCCCAGTCCACTTAGGTACTGTTTTTATTTCCAGTTTACCTGATTTTCATTTTTGTCTATAAGAGGTGACAAGAAATATCATGGCTTGAGAGTTTTGCAAGGGAACCTTTGAAACGCCATGGTAAGCAAATGATAGTGCAGTACAGTAGCAGTAATCCAGAGCTTTTCCCTCTCTTGTAGGACATTTTATCAGAAGCTTATATTTACGGAGCTGATATGCCAAAGTAGAATGAGTAAAGTCATTCACAATAATAACTGTGGTGTCCAAGAATTTATTTTCAGGAGCTGAAACATGTTCTGATAAAAATTTAGTTGCAATAGTAGCATTTGATTGAGGAGGAACATAAACTCCAAAAAGAATAATTAATGCAAACTCTTTTGGCTGTTAAAAGCAGTTTGCAATTAATCATCAAGAGCTCCAGATAAGACGAGCAGCTTCTCTCCAATACTGTGCACCAGAAAATGTTAATAAAGAATCATAGTCCACTACCTTTATGTGTGTTGCAAAAATCATAACTTCGATCAGCTTAAAAAAAGGTTACATTCAAGAAGGATTAAAACCTCATCATGGATTAAATAATTTAGTAATCAATCCTAGAACCTACAAGTAATTGAAGATCGTCCATTTTACTGCAAGAAATGGAAATTTGAAAGTAACATACTCGGCAAACAAGTGGATAAGAGTACCAGCTCTACAATATCGCTTTCTTCCACTAGTGCTGGTGGCTGTGCTTCACTCCCCTGTCACACTCAGGGATACCTGCTTGTACTGCTGACCTGCTGCTGTGAAATCAGCTGCATGGAGGAAAACTCGGCTGTTCAAGACAGAAAAAAATGGTGAGAATCCCTTTGCCATTGAATATCTTACTTGCAAAAGTTTGGCATGAGTGCAAGTTAAATGCTTAACTACATTTAGGAAAACAAATAGCAAAACTCACATAGACAGTCACGCCACTTTGATGTCGTCTTTTGGCTTTACAGGTGATGAGCAGAGCATCTCATCGGCTCAGGCCTGCATGAGGTCTGACCAGATACACAATGGAAAAATGCGCCATAAAGCAGGAAATCACACAGACATATGTATATATCTTTATGTAGAACAGTAGGTGAAAACTCTTAAACTGTAATTCTTATTAATTATGTGGATTGTACCATCAAATGCAAGACCTATTTTTTTGTTGTAGCTTTTTACTTCCTTTTTATATCAGGATATGTTATTTCCTTTAGACTTCCAAACTGCATAAAACCTGACAACAACAACAACATTTATTTATATAGCACGGGGGTAAGACAATGCTAAAAATAATTCTGATCAGTTTTCAGGTTTCTTGCCTCTTGGAGATTATTTATTCTGTTATACAATAAAAGCATACCCACTTCCAAGCATTTTTTATCCCCAAAAAACAAGACTGTATGGTGTCCCATGTTGCTAGTCACATGCTTAAAATTACAAATCTTGCTCATTTTAAATGCTTGGTGTCAGTGTAAACAACACGGTATAAGAAAATTTAACTTAATATGTTGTGTAAATCCAGCCATTTTTCTAACCTGCTTCATCCTGAGCAGGGTCGCAGAGTAGCTGGAGCCTATCCCAGCAAGCATTGAGTACAAGGCAGGAACAACACTTGAACACACACACACACACGCGCACACACACAGACACACACACAGGTGGCCAGTCTAGCATCACCAGTCCACCAAAACTGAACAACTTTGGACTGTGGAATGAAACCAGCCCAGATAGAGGAAAAACATGTAAACTCCACACAGGGAGAACCAACAATGTGAACTCAGGTCTCCTTACTGTGAGGCAGCAATGCTATATTGTCCATAATGCGCAAATGTTAAGATCATAATTAAAAGTAGAAATTGTAAATTTCTTTGCACAAGCAACAATAACAAAATGTTTGTGAGGATGAAGTTTTGACTACAACATGACCACTTCAGGTAAGATGTCAATGGACAAAACATTTCAAATCTCGAACGGATTATCTTCTGTGCTGCCTACATGCAAAGACAGAAATAAGAAGAGTAACTCAATGTAAAGGCTTCATAATTATTTCATACTATCATGGAGTTGTCTATAGACTTTCATATAATAAGGTAACTTGTTTTATTTCACTACTTTTTAACTGAGTCAAGAAGTATATTTAAGCAGTATTTAGATGACAGTTTGATCCAGTGTAGGTTTAATGTTAATTCCTTTTTGCATGTGTTTCTGTTACTTAATTGTAATAAATAATAATTAAACTGAAATAATATTAACTCATTTTAATAAAAAATTATTTTTTCCCTTTCATACATTCCTACTGTTGAAAATACAGCAGTACTCATTTCTTTTAAATGCCATCTTTATTCGATTCTATTTCAAAATCAGTTCTTAGACACAGTACAAATTTAAAAATGCACCTGCAGGGATAAGGAAAAAACAATTCCCACTACCAACAGCAAAGTGTGCAGTTTTGACCGGTACTATGGCCCTCCACAAGGAATGTTACAGAGTTGCTCAACAGAAGTCTTGTAGCACCAGGGCCTTCATTTATGAAACTTTGTGTGGTTTTTGAGCATGAAAAAAATGAAAAAATTCAGACTTATAAAATTTGGAATACGCACATTTTTGCACAATTTACCGTTCATAAATCACAATCACCTTGTAGATATGATTACGTGAATGTGCCTCCAATGCCAGCCTGAAACGCCCATGGAGCATGGTAATCACCTCATACATACAGTCATATGAAAAAGTTTGGGAACCCCTCTCAGCCTGCATAATAATTTACTTTAATAAAAAAGATAACAGCGGTATGTCTTTCATTTCCTAGGAACATCTGAGTGCTGGGGTGTTTTCCGAGCAAAGATTTTTGTGAAGCAGTATTTAGTTGTATGAAATTAAATCAAATGTGAAAAACTGACTGTGCAAAAATTTGAGTCCCCTTGTAATTTTGCTTATTTGAATGCATGTAACTGCTCAATGCTGATTACTTGCAACACCAAATTGGTTGGATTAGCTTGTTAAGCCTTGAACTTCATAGACTGGTGTGTCCAATCATGAGAAAAGGTATTTAAGGTGGTCAATTATAAGTTGTGCTTCCCTTAGACTCTCCTCTGAAGAGTGACAGCATGGAAACCTCAAAGCAACTCTCAAAAGATCTGAAAACAAAGATTGTTCAGTGTCATGGTTTAGGGGAAGGCTACAAAAAGTTATCTCAGAGGTTTAAACTGTCAGTTTCAACTGTAAGGAGTGTAATCAGGAAATTGAAGGCCACGGGCACAGTTGCTGTTAAACCCAGGTCTGGCAGGCGAAGAAAAATGCAGGAGCGGCATATGCGCAGGATTGTGAGAATGGTTACAGACAACCCACAGATCACCTCCAAAGACCTGCAAGAACATCTTGCTGCAGATGGTGTATCTGTACATCGTTCTACAATTCAGCGCAATTTGCACAAAGAACATCTGTATGGCAGGGTGAAGCCCTTTCTGCACTCACGCCACAAAAGGAGTCACTTGTTGTATGCAAATGCTCATTTAGACAAGCCAGATTCATTTTGGAACAAAGTGCTTTGAACTGATGAGACAAAAATTGAGTTATTTGGTCATAATAAAAAGCGCTTTGCATGGCGGAAGAACAACACCACATTCCAAGAAAAACAAATGCTACCTACTGTCAAATTTGGTGGAGGTTCCATCATGCTGTGGGGCTGTGTGGCTAGTTCAGGGACTGGGGCCCTTGTTAAAGTCGAGGGTCAGATGAATTCAACCCAATATCAACAAATTCTTCAGGATAATGTTCAAGCATCAGTCAAAAAGTTGAAGTTACACAGGGGTTGGATATTCCAACACGACAATGACCCAAAACACAGTTTGAAATCTACAAAGGTAGTCATGCAGAGAGAGAAGTACAATGTTTTGGAAGGGCCATCACAGTCCCCTGACTTGAATATCATCGAAAATCTATGGGATGATTTGAAGCAGGCTGTCTATGCTCAAATTTAACTGAACTGGAGAGATTTTATATGGAAGAATGGTCAAAAAATACCTCCATCCAGAATCCAGACACTCATCAAAGGCCATAGGAGGCGTCTAGAGGCTGTTATATTTGCAAAAAGAGGCTCAACTAAGTATTGATGTCATATCTCTGTTGGGGTGCCCAAATTTATGCACCTAATTTTGTTATGCATATAATATTGCATATTTTCTGTTAATCCAATAAACTTAATGTCACTGCTGAAATACTACTGTTCCCATAAGGCATGTCATATATTAAAAGGAACTTGCTACTTTGAAAGCTCAGCCAATGATAAACAAAAATCCAAAGAATTAAGAGGGGTTCCCAAACTTTTTCATATGACTGTATGCAAACACGATGCTGCAGAACTTCATTGGCTGGTAGAGCACCTCCCTCCTGATGCGTCGAGACCCCGATACCTACATTCAAGTGTATCTGGCTATGCTCCTCAAATGAGAGCGCAAGATAATGCATGGCATTACAGCACCTCTTCTCTGTGCCCTGGGGATTCGGGAAAGGCATAAGGCACCATCGTCTGAGCAAGCAACCAGTATCATCTGACACACTTACTGTAGTTTAATTTAATTTAATTATAAGTTAAAGATGTTAAGATTTGCATTGGGTGTGATGAGGATGGATAGGATTAGAAATAAGTACATTAGAGGGTCAGGTCAAGTTGGACGGTTAGGAGACAAATTCAGAGAGGTGAAATTGCATTGGTTTGGACATGTATAAAGGTGAGATGCTGAGTATATTGGTATATATTATATGTATATATACTGTATTATATATATATATAATATTAGTATATATGCTAAAGATCGAGCTGCCAGGGAATGGACATCATATGGACATGTGCAGAGGAGAAATGCTGGGTATATTGGAAAAAAGATGCTAAGGATAGAGCTGCCAGGAAAGAGGAAAAGAGGAAGACCTAAGAGAAGGTTTATGGATGTGGTGCGTGAGGACATGCAGGTGATGGGTATAACCGAACAAGTTGCAGAGGACAGAAAGATATGGAAGAAGATGATCCGTTGTGGCAACCCCTAACTGGAGCAGCCGAAAGAAGAAGATATTAAACACTGAGGGTTTCTCCATTTACCAACAAGCCAGCTACAATGTACAGCACCATTACATCTGTCAAAGCTACTTTGCCTCAAAATAAATGAATCATGATTTGACCCAGGCCACCGAGACACAATGTCGCATGTTTGATGACTTGTGTATTAATAGAATGTAACTGCTTATGGTTAACACAAGCAGCTTCATTCTCACTGCATGCCCTTATTGCAATCTGAGTGTAGTAAAGTGTTCTAATTACATTAGAACAACTAAACACTGCTGCAAATTGCTTGTTTGGTAAAAGCAAGTTAGGTTTTATGTACTGTATGTACACACACATTATGCAGAAACTGAATGTAGTGCTTCGCTGCTCTTTTAATAGCTTCTAGCAGAGCACCTTGGCTGAGATATTCCTAACCTATCAGCCAGTTTCCTGAGAAGTGATAGGAATTATTACTACACGTGTGTCATCATTTAGCTGGTTTGGCTGCATTTCCCTGCTGGATCAAGGGTGTCGTCATTTTCCAGTTTCTCTGAAATTTTGCATATGCATAGGTCGTTAAGAGCTGCCATAAATATATGCGAGCTCTTGCATCACATTTTCTTTTATAAATCAAGACATTTGCGTAGGAAGCTGAATTAGCACATTTCGAGCCTGTTTGTGCATATGCAAGGTCGGAGTGTGCACTGACATGGAAGTGAACTTCACAATCACAGGATATATGACTGGCCAGATCTTGTCTGTGTTCAGTTCTGAAGCACTTTTTACATGCCGCTCTACTTACAGAATAACTTCTTCCAGTTTTGCACAATAATACAATTTTCCTGACATTTTAAATAGCAATTTATATTAGTTAAACCCAACACTCTAGCCCACACAGAATAATTAACAGTATGACCATGCATAAAATGATCACTCCCACACCAAATGTTTTTGCTTTGCCTGTCTACTGTGAATGCCAGAGGGTGCCAGAGATCCCCAAACCCCAACATGAACACACCAACACGGTCCTGGGTTCAAATAAATGGTGTTTTCTATCACAATACCTCACAAATGAAGCACAAAATCCTCCAAATCACCTTTCCTCTTTCCACCACACTGCCTTACTCCAGCTGAGTGTTGCTCGTCTTCCTAACAGCTCGCCCAGACAATGAAGTGCAGTCCATTTTATTGAGGACCCGGGAGTACTTCCGTTGCCAGGACTGTTGGCAGTTGGAAGTCCCACATAGCAGGGAGTATATCCCAATGCAGAGCCCTCTTGCTACACCCACGGACCCCAGTAGGGCTGCTCTGCCGGACTACAATTCCTGGCATTCCCTGCTAGTTCCCAAATGGGCACCAATATTGAGGGCCGCTGCCATCAAGTGACTTGGGGGAAAAAATATCCCCCACAGACAGTCCTTCCCTGACCTCCTTTTCTATCCCGCCCAGAGATGGTGCTACACATATTTCTGGTCAGGACACCTTTCCATTTATCCGGGAGTTCCCACTAGGGTAAGGAACTATCTTCTGTATTGGTTGAGATGTCCATCCATTCATTTGGGGAGCTTTGTCCGGGTACGATACCCTTCCCTCTCTCACCTTGCATGCCTTTCTGTCCACTCGGGGCTTCCCATCCGGGTAAGATATCTTCCCAACTCCTTGCTGGGATGTCCATACCATGTGCCACCTACACTACTATTAACTTTTTGTTTCCATTATGTGTAAGATGATATCAATTCTAAGGCGCATTTCAATTTCAGACACAATAAAATATGAAAAAAATGTTTTACATCTTGCCTGAAGAAGGAGCCTGAGTTGCCTCGAAAGCTTGCATATTGTAATCATTTTTGTTAGCCAATAAAAGGTGTCATTTTGCTTGACTTCTCACTACATTCATAATGACTAACACGGTACAACACCCTAATACTACTGTTTTATATCAAATAAAGTATGGGAAGGTTACCAGTTTCTGTATTCAGTATTGGACTGTATTCTTAATGAAGTCATCATTATCAGAATTGGGAATCATCTGTCAAAAAAATTTTCATAGTGCACTCCTAATTTCTGCAACTTAATTAACCTCCAAAATGGCACACTGACTTCACACAGTCTTTTCAAAGACTAGAGAAAACTAGTAGAGCTACATGGTAAAACATTTGTAAACATTTGAAGCTTAGTTTACTGTGCACATTTCCTAGGATGTTTTGGGAAATAACACTGTTGCGTCATTAACTCAGATTACTGTTTATTTTATATGGCATTTATGATTTTGTTATTCAGTAGTAGTAGGATACAGGCTCTTAAATAACACCATTAGATAGAAGTTTGACTATTTACTGGAGACATGTAACGTCAGTTGTGCTGTTATATAGTGTAGGTCATGGAAAGTTAAAGGCGGAAATCACGTCAAAGCCAGGGATTTAGGCCAGGTTAGCTGAGCAGAGTGTAACAGAAAAATATCAAAGGAAATCCAAAAAACAAACAAAAGACCCTTCAAGGGTCAAAGAGTTCAATCATCACTCATTGAATAGAGAGTGAGCTTTCCTATTTCTAACCTTTTTAGCAGCTAATGTTTGCCACTGGCAAATGCTACACTGTAGTCTTGTAATCTGAGGCACTCTAGATGGTTAGGTTCACACTTTAGGTAAACAGCAGATGAAAATATTCCTGTGGCATCTCACTTATAATCTAGGTATGAAATTATTCGATATAATTCTGAATCAAAGTAAACACTCCAAAAATGTTACAACTAACACCCAACAAATGAAAAGAGACAGCCTTGAAGGAATTGGCCTATGTATTTCCTTCTCAGCCTTATTATTGATTCATTAAACATTTCTGCAATCCTGGTAAGTACCTGAGAGTAATAGTACTGGGGAAAGTGAGGAAATGAAAGGCTATTAAAGGAATCATATCATACTACCATAAATAGACTCTTTAAACATGCTTAAAGTCTTTCTAGATCTTATTCACTAACAAAATGATGCTGGTTATTTATTTAAGACATTCTGTTTTGTAAATTTATGCAAACTTTAAATAATTATACCATGTATATATATTTATTTATACACCCTAATAAGAGGATAAGTGTTTGTGTGTCTGTCTGTGTGACCATCCAGTTGCTAGGTGTCTGTCATTCCAAAAGATGGCACATCACAAACATTTTTTATTCCAGTAGATGGCACCTCACAAAGGGTAACACTGCTTTAACAAATCCCATACTAATGTAGCCAATGTGTCTGCGTAATTTGTAATAAAGATACCGTATCAAATATTACCGTCAAGCAAAAGTGACTTATTGAAAATGACAGAAAAGTGTTTGTCCCTGACAACTCTGTAAATATACACTGCTAATTTCTGGCCCATTGTGGGGCTTGCTGACACAAAGCTCACACTCACTTAGAGGCCTATTCAGGACTGTTAATCCCCCTACCATGTATTTGGTATGTGGGAGGAAACCAAAGTAACTGAACCTACACAAACACAGAATGAACAAGCAGACATCACCTACTGTACACAGTGACTACACCAGGATTTTAATCCATGTCCCTGACGTTGATGGCACTATTGCCAAGATATTAACAAAAGACAAAAATAATATGATCCTGAGGCTGTCAACTTTATTTAAAAAAACAACTGGTTGTCTCATTCCCAGGGTTTAATGTATGAAGGAATTCAAAGTTACCACCCTGAGCAAACAGGAATAAAGAAAGAAAGAATGCAATATAAATTGAAATGAAAACTAAGAATCATAGCAATGCAGATTCCTCTTTCTCTCATGCCCTATAATGTTATAAACCAGTGGTCTCCAACTCCAGTCCTGGAGGGCCACAGTGGCCACAGGTTTTCATTCTAACCCTTTTCTTAATTAATGACCTGTTTTAAACTGCTAATTAACTCCTTTTCCTTTCATTTTAATTGACTTGTTTTTTAAGATTTGTTCCCCTGAATTTCTTCATCATTCCTATGAATTGCTTCTTTTCTTTCCTTAAATGGCACCCAAACAGAAATAAAATGTGAAGTGAGTGACCCAACAGAAGACCAACTAAGTCAGGGCCTCAAACTCTGATCAATTTCACTCCAACCAGTTGCTTAATTAGATGCCAATTCTTGTTATTAATTAAACCCGTTCTTTAATTTCATGGCTTGCTGCTGCTCTCATTGTGCAATTGCATGCATTTCTGAAATTGTTGATGTTCTCTTTTCTAAGAGCTCTGTTCAAATGTTTTGGGGACCTGAGCAGATCAACATTCCTGTGACCTTCACCTTTCTTTATTTTCAGATATTGTGTGATGGACACAGTTTGCTGGTTATGTTTTGGTTCATTTTGTATCTCATTATTGTTTGGCTGCTAATTAATGAAAAAGAAACAATTAAGGGTCTGAGTGTTCAAGACCAAGTCAATTAAAATTAATTCAAAAGAAGTTAATTAGCAGCAAAAACTGGTCACTAATTAAGAAAAAGGTTAGAATAAAAACCTGTAGCCACTGCAGCTGGCCCTCCAGTACCAGAGTTGGGGACCCCTGGTATAAATAGTTATTAAGCAACAGTACATGCAGTACATCTGACTCTGGCAGCAAACTTCAACTTGACTATACCATTCTCATAGTAGTAATCCACCCAGTAGCCCCTACTTTCTCCTCCACTCTATTCCCGGTACAATAATGACTGTAGGTCCACTGCCCGTTCAGTAAAATTAATTATGTTTGCCGATGACACCGCCATCTATGGACTAATTACTAATGGAAATGAAGCCGCATATAAAAAGGAGGTAACTCGATTTTTGTCTTGGTATGCTACAAATGGCCTAGTACTCAATACCACTAAAACTGTGGAAACTTTAATTATATTTAAAGTTAAATTATATTTAAATATTTATTCATCCATCCATTTTCCAACCTGCTGAATCCAAACACAGGGTCACAGGGGTCTGCTGGAGCCAATCTCAGCCAACACAGGGCACAAGGCAGGAACCAATCCCGGGCAGAGTGCCAACCCACCGCAGTAACTATTTATAAATATTTAATTATATTTAGTTATAACTTCTCCCTCTTCACATTTTTGGGCACAACTACAGTATCACAAACACTCTCAGCTGGGACATTACCACCATTTCCATCACTAAGAAGACTCCGCAGCAAATGTACTTTTTGTGACTTAAATATTTCCCAGTCCATTCTAGTACAATTTTATAAAGCCGTGACTGAAAGTGTGATTACATTCTCCATTATTGTCTGATTTGTCCACCATAAAAATAATGCTGAGAAAATACTTGGCTGTGCTCTTGCGTCTAATGCAGACCTGTATGCATCAAGTGTCATAAACCATGTCAAAAGCATGCATCACCACTGACTCCTCTCACCCAATAATTTAGATTGTCTTCCTCGTTTATTCATGTGTTCTCTCATATACTGCATGAAGGTGTGAGTGTGTGTGTTGTATGCACAGTATATGAACATAATAAATTCACATAAATGTGAATTTCCCTTTGGGATTAATAAAGTATCTATCTATCTAATAATAATTGTTTACATTTATATAGTGCTTTTCTCACTACTCAAAGCACCTTAGTGAGTGAATGGGGAGCCACTTCAACCACCACCTATGTTGTAGCATCCACCTGGATGATGTGATGGCAGCCATTTTGAACCAGTACACTCACTACACATTAGCTGTTAGGTGGTGAACAAGAGAGAGAGAGATAGACATTTATGCCAAAGAATGACTAGAGTGATGCAATATATTTATGAATATGTGTGCTTGTGCATTCACATTATACACATACACGCTTTCACTTGCACATTATTGGCTCATCTCTATTTATAACTGCACTAATCTGCAACTGTTTATTATGTATGTTGCTTAACATATTTATTTTATTTGCATGTGATGTTGTGTTTAGCTACCAGCTAAATTCCTGTACATTTAGTACTGGTTAATAAAAGTGATTTGGATTTAACTGCATGATTAATTAATTTACTTTGCATAACACTGACAATAAATTCTACATTTTCAAACACCAGTATCTTACTTGACTAGAAAGCCTATATCCTAGGAGGCCTCACCAAAATTCTGCCCCATTGCCTTAAATTTAACAACTGATGGGGGGTGGTCCTTCTTATATTTCATGATCAAAATACAGTAAGTGTGACTTAATAATCTTTTTACTTTACTGTGTGTAGATCCGCAGGAGATACTGTATTCCTGGGACAACTGCATGGATTGCCTCCTTGCACCCAGCCACGATAATGCACCCTAACTAACTGCACACATTACCTATGCCACAGACAAACACTGAAGGAAGATGACAGTATTACAGTGTTAAATAAAACTCAATAACTGAAATCTTAATACTGTTTATTCACAATTTATCAACACTCTCCATTGCACTGGAAAACATGAAAAGCACTAATCTACACTAATGCAACACAAATGGAAATAATAGGAGCTTATTTTCATTATACATCCATTTTCATATTCCCTTAATTCCATTCATTATTGTATATGCCCATTACCACCCCAGATAGCCAGGAACAAAGAGGTGAGGAACTAGGAGCCAAATAACCAGCTGTTGATGGCAAAGCAGTCCATTTGAGGGCACGCACAACACAGCCCAAGCAGAGCGATGTAGAGTGACAAATTAAATGTCCATCATGTTTTTGGGTGGTAGAAAGTAGATAAGCTGGAAAAACTTCAAACAAATGCCAAAAAAATAAAAAAAACATTCAAAATCAACTGTGGAGGCATCACAAGCTGTGTATTTGTTATAGACTAAAAGTTCAAGTAATGGCCTAACAACATTGGTGGTTCACGTTGGGTGAAATGAACAGAAAGATAGGTCAGTAGAGAAACAGGAGAAATACTGATCCTCAGTAAGTCTGCAAAAGGTATTCTTAATAAGCAAGCATATAATAAAATCCAGAGAATATTGCCAAAATATATGACTTAAACATGTTCAGAAGAATACTCACAATGAAACTCTAAGCCAACTCACCATGTCTAAGAAGGTGCAATAGACCACCTAAGGAATTTAAGAAAAGCAAACAGTTAGAAGAAGGTAGGGCTCAACCAAAACCAAAGTTAAGTGTTACCACAGCTCTTTAAAAAAAGGGAATTGAGCACTTTGTTCACCCAATATCCACAAAGAAAACAGACAGAACACAAATTCATGATGCAGCTTTTCATAATGTACTTTGTAAAGATGTAAAACATTAATTACCTTAACACAGATTTGGAAATGATCTACAAAGGATGTTCATTAGAGTAAATAACCATTTAAGAAAGTAGGGGTCAAAACGTCTGTAAATCTGTAGCTTCAAGATGTTACAGTGTCAGTGTCTTATCAAAAGAAGAAGCCAATATAAATGGAAAATATGCTAGTCTTCCATTTACAAAGAAACTAAGAGTGGAGTTGTGTTTATCCTCTGCACATGTAGGACACTTATGTAATCTTTGTTAGGAGGAAAACAAAACATCGTCTTTCTTTGTCCCCTCTAAAACAGAGGTGTTGGTCAGTTGATTAGATTCCTATGCAAAATCCTCTGTCCTTCCTCTAGCCAAGCTCTTGGGGTTTATTTCAATTTTCACAACATTACAAAGACAAAAGGTTTTGACAAGGGAGTATGACGTTTGTAAACATGGTCATATTTCCCCAAAGCAACAACAAGTTTTATTTCTGGGGTTATTGCTGTTTTGTGAATTGTCAAACTAAAGTTGTTGACAGTCGCCTATTATGATTATTTTCCATTAACAAGAAGAGACATGGGGAGTTGGTCTCATCCGTTATAGGAGATGGACGTCTGAAGCAGAGCTCCGCTAGCAGCGGCTTTATTTTCCCACGTATTTCATATTATTTAGAGGTATCCTGTATTTAACCCGACCAAGGAACTTCCACTACAATATACAAGCATGAGTAACAAGAAGAAAAGTCAGAAAGAACCGGAAAAGAAACTTAAAGCTGCATCAAAGTCTGGACAGACATCCGGCCCAAGTGCAAGGTATGGCCTCTCAGAGACTGACCTGGAACAGGCAGACGAATGCGCAGATTTCCTGGGACCCTGCTCCATTGTATCGTCTCCAGTCTAGAGTGAAAATGGGAGCGAAGGTGCAAGTGATACAGGTCGCGATGGATCGCCGATTTCTGAGGATCATTCGAGACTAGAAAAGGCCCTGCAGGATGTGCTCTCATCTACTTATCGCGAGCCTGCAGCACCTGCTGTAACAGGAGCTGCATTTCCACTCGCGGAGCACGAAATCCGAAACAAACTGTCCGAACTGAAAGAGATGATCACTACACTGGCCACTACCATGGCTACAGCCATAAATGAGCTTAAGAAGGATAACAAGAATGAGCTTAAGAACGAGCTTAAGAAGTCTAACATTGAGCTTAAGAAGGATAACAAAGACCGGGAAACGTGTCTATTTAAACGTTTTGACATGAACTTTAAAAGCATGTTGGAGAAATTAGAGGAACACATCGAAGAAAATAGATCCAAACTGAAAATACTTGCCGACCAGAGTAATGATGTTACAGAACAGCTGGATGATGTTAAGCAGGCATTCACGGCTCGAGTTGAAACAGCGGAACAATTGGCGTCTAACACCGATGAAAAAGCTACAGCTGCGAATTCCGAATGCAAAAAACTTGGAGACGGACTTGCAGCCCTGGAAGATGGATGCAGAAGAAATAATATAAGAATTGAGGGTATACCTGAGAAACGAATAAGCTCAAGCCCAGTGAAATTTGCAGTAGAATTACTCTCTAAAATAATTGGAGATGATTTTAAACTCGACATTGAGATAGCAGCAGCTTATAGCATATACAGATCAAGCACCTTTAAACCTAGGTCTTTTATTGTCCACTTCGAACAATTACGATGTAAGCTTGATGTGATGGCACTTCTCAGACACAAGCAAGAGATTATATTTGAAAATAATCTTATTCGTATTTTCCCCGACTTCTCACCATTAACAGCTGCAAAACGCGCAGCCTACTTTAACATTAAAATGTTGCTACAGAAAGCCGATATCAAATAGATAGATAGATACTTTATTAATCCCAATGGGAAATTCACATTCTCCAGCAGCAGCATACTGATACAATAAACAATATTAAATTAAAGATTGATAATAATGCAGGTAAAAAACAGACAATAACTTTGTATAATGTTAAATGTTAACGTTTACCCCCCCGGGTGGAATTGAAGAGTCGCATAGTTTGGGGGAGGAACGATCTCCTCAATCTGTCAGTGGAGCAGGACAGTGACAACAGTCTGTCGCTGAAGCTGCTCTTCTGTCTGGAGATGATACTATTTAGTGGATGCAGTGGATTCTCCATAATTGATAGGAGCCTGCTGAGCGCCCGTCGCTCTGCCACAGATGTTAAACTGTCCAGCTCCATGCCAACAATAGAGCCTGCCTTCCTCACCAGTTTGTCCAGGCGTGAGGCGTCTTTCTTCTTAATGCTGCCTCCCCAGCACACCACAGCGTAGAAGAGGGCACTCGCCACAACTGTCTGATAGAACATCTGCAGCATCTTATTGCAGATGTTGAAGGACGCCAGCCTTCTAAGGAAGTATAGTCTGCTCTGTCCTTTCTTGCACAGAGCATCAGTATTGGCAGTCCAGTCTAATTTATCATCCATCTGCACTCCCAGATATTTATAGGTCTGCACCATCTGCATACAGTCACCTTTGATGATCACGGGGTCCATGAGGGGTCTGAGCCTCCTAAAATCCACCACCAGCTCCTTGGTTTTGCTGGTGTTCAGTTGTAGGTGGTCTGAGTCGCACCATTTAACAAAGTCATTGATTAGGTCCCTATACTCCTCCTCCAGCCCATTCCTGATGCAGCCCACGATAGCAGTGTCATCAGCGAACTTCTGCACGTGGCAGGACTCCAAGTTGTATTGGAAGTCCGATGTATATAGGCTGAACAGGACCGGAGAAAGTACAGTCCCCTGTGGCGCTCCTGTGTTGCTGACCACAATGTCAGACGTGCAGTTCCCAAGACGCACATACTGAGGTCTGTCTTTAAGATAGTCCACGATCCATGCCACCAGGTATGAATCAACTCCCATCTCTGTCAGCTTGTCCCTAAGGAGCAGAGGTTGTATCTTGTATCCCGCCAAACTGAAAGTGGAAGTTCAAGACCAATATTATGTATTTTCAAGCAAGGAGGAAGCTGAAAAGGAACTAAAGAAGCTGTTTCCGACAATCTTTTGAAAGTTAATAAGGAGCCGTATTCTGTCAAGGCATGGGAAGGACCTATCATCTGCTGTCGGATCCACTTTTAAAGAGACTGGTATTTTAATTATACATCCTTTTCTTTACTTGGACATTATATGTTTATGTCTTACAGTTATAGACGTGTGTGTGGAAGTAATTAAAGTAGGGTTTGTGGTTTTTTTTTTTTTTGCTACCTTAAAGTAGACTGTTTAACATCATACTCTTGGTTTATTGCTATTTCTACTATTACATTACTTTTACTATTACATTACTATTACATTTATACTATTAGATTATACTATAACATTAGGATTTACTATGTTTATCCTAGACTACTTTTTAAAAATCATTCCCAGGGTTCATTCTTTTATTATCTTAATATCTTAAAATTGCTGAAGATTATTTTAAGCTTAAAGACTGTTAATGATTAAATTTTCGGCAGATAGTGTTTAGAATTCAGCTGCAATAGATATCTCTTTGTTTTAATTCTCAAACGCTGCTATGGGGTGGGGTTTGTTTTGTTTTGGACGTGCTCTGTCTCTTTTTATGTCAGAGGACCGGGACATCGCGAAGTGGGATCAAGCCTCATGTGGGGAGGCAAAATGGGGGGGTGGGGAGATAAAGGGGGGAGAGAAGGAGAGCACGCTATATCTAATCTATTCTTCTAATCCCTATAACTATAAATATCAATGCAACAATAGGCTAAAATGCAATAACTCATGGGGAATTTTGAAATTAAGATTAAAACTGCCTCACTACCAGTTAAGACTATAAAATGACATTAAAAACTCAGAATCAATGTCTCCATGATGGGACAGTTAACTTTGTGAGCTGGAATGTTAAAGGCCTGAATCACGAATTAGAGAAAGAAAGTATGCTCTCACCTAACAGGCTTAAACGCTAAAATAGTATTTTTACAGGAGACCCACTTACTAAGCAAGGATCAGTTCAGACTACAAAAAGACTGGACAAGCCAAATGTTCCATTCTAGCTTTATAAAGAAACAGTTCCATTTGTAGCATCAGATGTAGTATCGGACCCTGAAGGGAGATATGTGATGGTCACGGGCAACTTATTTAACAGTAAAATGATTTTGATAAATGTTTATGCACCCAATGTCGATGATAAGGAATTCATGCAAAATCTATTTGCATCCATTCCCAATGTGAACACTCATAAAATTATAATGGCTGGGGACTTTAACTGTGTTTTAAATCCACTCTTAGATAGGACTCCTGTGACAGGGGGACGACATCTAACACTGCAAAGACAATTACACAGTTTTTAACTGACCACAACTTATCAGACCCCTGGAGGTTTCTTAACCCAAACTCAAGATCATATTCGTTCTACTCACCAGTGCATCATAGCTACTCAAGAATTGATTCTTTTTTTATAGATAATAATTTCCTGCCTACGATTAAATTGTGCAAATATGACACAACTGTTATCTCCGACCATGCCCCTCTAATCTTGGGAGCTAAAATCATTAAGCCCCTCACACTCACCTCGTAGATGGCGTCTTAACCCTCTTCTATTAGCAGACGAGAACTGCACAGAATTTATATCCAAACAAATCAGCTTCTTCCTAGAGACAAACACACCCACAGAGGTTTCTGCAGGAACACTCTGGGAAACTCTAAAGGCCTTCTTAAGAGGACAGATTATTTCATATCTTTCCCACAGAAATAAATTAGAAACCAAGAAAGTGTCAGAGCTAAGAAGCGAAATTACTAGAATAGATGAAGAACAAGCCAGGCATCCAAGTGAAGCTCTTCACAGGAAAAGGCAGGCCCTGCATACAGAACTCAACATCTTAACAACTAAAGAAACTGAACAACTTATTTATAAGTCAAGACATCATTACTATGAACACGGAGAATAAGCTAATAAGCTTTGAGCTCAACAAATTCACAAACAAGAAGTTCGCAATGCAATACCAGTAATCACCAACACGAATGGAGAAGAAGTCATTGACCATTAAAATATAATGCACGCATTTAGAGATTATTATAAATCCTTAAATTCTACTGAGTTCAAAGCAGACAACACACAATCTAATGCATTTCTGGATACATTACAGACACCACAAATAGATGCTTTAAGTGCTGAGGAACTGGATAAACCTCTGATGCTAACAGAATTACTAGATGCTATAAAGTCACTTCAAAGCGGGAAATCAGCAGGCCCTGATGGTTACCCCGTAGAATTTTATAAGAAATTCTCCACTCAGCTAGCTCCCCTCTTATTGGCAACATTTACAGAAGCTAGAGACAACCAAATACTACCTCAAACATTTCGTCAAGCATTAATCACCGTCTTTCCTAAACAAAATAAGGACTTGTTACAATGTGCATCATACAGACCAATTTCACTCCTGAATAATGATGTTAAGATACTCTCAAAAATTCTAGCTAGAAGGATGGAGAAAGTACTGCCCTCGGTAATATCACAGGATCAAACTGGATTTATTAAAGGCCGACACCTATCTTCCAATCTCCGACGCTTGTTTAATGTTATATATTCACCAGCAAAATCAAACACCCCAGAGATATTACTATCATTAGACGCAGAAAAAGCATTTGATATGATTGAATGGAACTACCTTTTCACTGCATTGGAGAAATTTGGGTTTGGCCCGAATATTTGTGCATGGATCAAACTACTGTATACCAATCCAGAAGCTTCAGTTTGTATTAACAACATCTGTTCAGACTACTTTAAGCTAGAATGTGGTACCAGACAAGGATGTCCCTTGTCACCACTGCTTTTTGCAATCACCATTGAACCACTGGCGGTTCACTGTCGAAATTCTTATCAGGTAAAGGGGATTATCAGAGAAGGACTGGAACAGAAAATTTCTCTATATGCAGATGATATGGTTTTATATATATGACCCAGAAAACACTGTGCCTGCAGTTTTAACAGCACTCATACAATTTCAAAAGATATCTGGTCTTAGAATTAATCTGAATAAAAGTATACTCTTTCAAGTGAATTCACAAGCATATAATATTAGATAGGACACCCTACCTTTTACCATAGCAGTTCAGTTTAAATGCCTAGGGGTAAATATTACAAGTAAACATAAAGCTCTTTATCAACAAAATGTTGCTGTCTGTATGGAAAAAATTAAGCAAGACTTGCATAGATGATCAACCCTTCATCTCACTCTAGCTGGAAGAATTAACGCTGTTAAGATGAATATCCTTCCTAAACTTCTTTTTTTATTTCAAAACATTCCAATATATATCAATAAATAGTTTTTTAAGCAATTAGATTCAACAATAACCTCATTCATTCAGAACTCAAAACACCCACGTATCCGAAGAGCGACCCTACAAAGACCTCAGGCAGAAGGTGGCATGGCTTTACCTAATTTTCAGTTTTATTGCTGGGCAGCAAACATACAAGCCATAAAAACCTGGGCACAAAAAAATGAACATACACAGGCTTGGTTCGCAATAGAAGTAAAATCCTGTAGTACTTCTTTATACTCCCTACTCTGCGCTCCAATAAATGCAAGTTATCGCAAATATACTAATAACCCAATTGTGCTTTACTCACTCAGAATATGCAACCAACTTAGAAAGCATTTTAAGATGGAAAATCTTTTATCCGTGACACCTCTGCAAGAGAACCACCTCTTTCAACCCTCGCAAACATATCCAGTTTTTAGTACCTGGAAAAGTTTTGGGATTAAAATGCTCAGAGATCTTTATATAGACAACATATTTGCATCTTTTGAACAATTACGTTCCAAATTCAACCTCCCAGCTACACATTTCTTTTACTATCTTCAAATTAGAAATTTTGTTAAACAGAAACTGTCCGATTTTCCTCACCTCGTACCCTCCACCATGCTGGAAAAAATACTGCTCAATTTCGAGGAATTAAACACCATTTCCACAGTATATAAAATCTTATTAGAGTCCCTACCTTTCAAAGACCCAAGAGGACATTGGGAAGAAGATCTCTTAATCAATATATCAGAAATGGAGTGGAAGGTAGCAAAGCAGAGAATTCATTCGAGCTCCATATGCGCATAGCATAGAATTATTCAACTAAAAATTATATATCGAGCTCATCTGTCTCGCTTAAAACTGTCCAAAATGTTTCCAGGGCAAGATCCAACCAGCGAACGCTGCAACCAAGCTCCTGCCTCACTGGGTCACATGTTCTGGGCCTGCACCAAACTAACATAATTTTGGACCAAAATTTTTAAGTGCCTTTCAGACAGCCTTGGGGTCACAATCCCTCCTAACCCATTAACAGCTGTGTTCGGTGTTCTTCCAGACGGACTTGAAGTGGAGAAGGACAAGCAAACGGTGATTGCATTCACTGCACTTTTGGCACGCAGACTTGTTTTGTTAAATTGGAAGTATCCTAACTCTCCTCTGATAAGTCAGTGGGAAACCGATGTTTTATATTATTTGAAATTGGAAAAAATCAAATTCTTAGTTAGAGGATCTGTACAGAATTTTTTCAAAACCTGGCAGGATCTAATCAATATTATTTTAGAATAAGGGAAATAACTATTACCGCATTTATTTCCCTTCTCCATTTTTTATTTACCTATATATATTTCTTCCTTTCTTTTGTTTATTGTTGCCTTATTAAAAAGCCCTAAGCAATTCTCCTTTGGCTAAGCTCTCCTTCTCAGGGGTGGGGTTTGATTTGTCTTCAATTTTTTTTGTTATACAGTAAATTGATCTATTTGTATGGAATGATTACAATAAAATTAATAAATAAAATTTAAAAAAAACAAAAAAAAACAAGAAGAGACATAGCTTCACCATCTCACCAGTCCGGAGCACAGAAAAGGAAAAAAATGAAAGCATGAAGAAGCAGCTCATTCTGTACTAGCTGCAGATATGTTTAGAAATATAAATTTGTCCACCTTCCAGTAAGCTAGCTAAGGTTACATCAATTGCCTCTGTACTAAAACTAGCAGTTTACTGGTGTAACATTGGAATAACAATAGTATTATGTATAACAGATTTGTTAAGAGTGTTTAATAGATTCTATCTGATGTTACAGTAACTATTTGACACATGGTTGAGGATTATTTATTTCCGCCTTACAGACCTCAGAGACCTTTACACATTGTTAAAGGCTGCTAATGTTAATCCTCATCTGAAGCGCCGAGTGGTGTTGTATTGAGGACACATTTTAAATTTAACCATTTTCTTGCTTACTAGTTTGTTATTGGCTGAATTGTGGGAAAGCAACACACAAGCAACTTTGACATACAAAAAGAGAAGTTATCTCAGTTTGACTTCAGCTGTTGGTTAATTTAATTGGCAGGTAATATTACTGATTTAATTAATGCCTTATTACTATCTGCTCTCATTGTAAGGACAAAATGATGTTTAGATAAATTCACGTTTGTTTTTTTTAAATATCTTAATATTCAGCTTCATTTTGACCCTGTATTTACTGAAGTAAGTTTACTAAGCACATTCAGTAGTAGTATTAGTAGTTTTTATGTTTATTTATTTATTTTTTTGCTTTGTACCCTCTTCCACCATAACCTATCGTCTATTAGGGAGGAGTGAAAGCTTTAGATTAGTCAAAAGTTTCGATCTCCGTTTTTCAATGGATCTCGATATTTTAGGGACCCCTGATACTGAAAACTTCAATATCTTGATGACGGGTGTGTGTCTGTCTGTGTGTCACAGTTACTTGAGGACAGTCTAAAGTTAAAATGGCTAGATGGAAAATTATCAAACTCAAAACTTAAGCCTGTTATAAGATGACGATGTGCTCATTAGTTCTTGAGCCAAATTGTGCAAGAGAAAGAGGCACTCTAGAGAAATCCTTAAATGCCTTAATTATGCAATTAATTATGAATTCTTCAGAAAGATCAGTATCAGAGTGGGAAATAATTACTGAAATGTTTTAGAATAGTTCAGGTAGCTTGGTTCCTAGGGCACAAAGCCTACTGACACTCGCAACTGATTTTTTTCAATAGTAGTAGTATTATAGTAGTACAGTAGTATTACATATTAATAGCTACAGTAACTGTCAAAGACAGGTAATAGCAAATAGTTTTAATTATTCTATCTTATGTCCTACATATACCTTCAGCACCATTCCTCTGTATCCACATGCGTGTGTGGACATCTCTTCACTGGTGCACCGTCTCTCAAGCATGTTCTTGTAAAGCCTGTTCCTCAGACTCCATCATTAATTTTGAGGCATCGTTCTTGCCTCCTGTGTGCTTGTATACTTGCTGTCTTTGAAAGCGATTCTCTCAACATAGGCCTTTACTCCTCCTCGTGCATCTCACACTTGCACTCTCTTTTATTGCATCACCAAAGCCAAACTAACCAAACACACCAAAGCCAAACTGACCAATTAGATTGATCTGAGGGATTGAACACACAGACCTTAGTGTTTTATTACATAGTAGGTTATTATTAATAGTAGTAGTAGGAGTAGTAGTGGTATTATATTATTACTATTATTAGTAGTAGTAGTAGTATTAATGGTATTAAAATTGCTGTTTTGTTGCTGTTGTATCACATTGCACATGTGATACTGTTGGCTATATCAAGTAACAAAGAGTAATAGCTCATTGGCACACTATCATTTATCATTATTATTAATAATTAGGCTTCTTTGTTTATGCATTACTTATTTATAAGCAGGTTGGGGAGGTTGGGGGGGGGGGGTAGGGGAGTCCAAGAAGAAGATTCTGCTTTGGGCCCCAGTTTTGCTAGGGGCATCACTTGGTTAACGATATCTGAAAGAAGCACATGAAGAAGTTGTTGAATAAGCCAAATAAATGGGATAATGATATTCTTTGTGTGAAGATAGAAGGATCAAGCTGTAAGATTTCAAGAGAGGATGCTGCAAACGTACTGAAAAAGATGAAGATAAGTAAAACACATGCCCAACTGGAGTGGTGTCAGATATGCTGTAGGCAGTGGACATTCCTGAAGATAAAATGGTGGGCACACTGTGCAACAAGATTGGAAAAGTAGTGTGCTTATTCCAGTATACAAAGGAAAGGGAGATCCATTGGAGTGTGGGTTGTATTGAGCAAGCAAGCTCTAAGAGTAGGTGATGAAGGTGGTTGAGAGATTGATATATAAAACAAAAACAATGTGAGATCAAATGAAAGTTAATGAAATGCAGTTGGTTCTCATGCCTGCATGGAACAACAGATGTAATTTATTTTGTCACGCAAATGCAGGAAAATCATCAGTTGAAAGGAAAGAAGCTGTAATAAGCATTTGGAGATTTGTAAAAGGTATATGAGAGAGTGCCATGAGAGATGGTGAGGTAGATACTGAGAAAGTGTGGATGAATGGTTAGTCTCTGCAATGATGTCAATGTGGTCAGAACAGCAGACGAGGCTAGTGAAAATTTTGAAGTGAAGGTGGGACTTTACCTGGGATGCATTCAAAGTCTTTTACTTTTTTTGACAGTAATGGAGGTGGCAACCAGAGAAGTGACTAAAGCACTGCCATGCCAGTTGGGCTCTTGTATGCTAATGATTTTGATTGATGGAAAAAATTGAAGTGAAATTGAACAAGACGATACTGAGTAGGTAAACTAGTTTTAAAGTGAAAAGCCACAAGGTAAATACAGGAAAGACCAAGATCATGGCTGGAGGTGAAGTAGTTGGAGACATGGAGGACGTGGCTGCATGGCCATGTGCCACGCACGGTAAAGGTGTTGAGCGAGACTCTAACCAATGGTACTGTTTGTCGGAAGCGTTTGCATAAAAAGTTGTACTGTTGTAAAGAGTAGGAGGCAGGTGTTGTGTGTGCCCTTTATTTGTAGGTTTTGTGTTAAATGAGTGCAGGATGTTGATGTAGTAAGTGTAAACTTACATACTGGCAACGGAGTTGTTTTGGAGAAAGTAGGGAGGATGAGCTGCTTTAGTGTCATGTTGAATGCAGAGAGAAGTGTGGATACAGCAGTGGTAGCGAGCGTGAGAGGTGTGTGAAAGAAATACAAAGAACTGTCCCTGATTCTGACATCTAAAGGAGCCTCTCTGACATTGAAGTGTAATGTTATTGACAGTTATGTGGAGTAGTGTGCTTAATGGGAGTAGGACTTGGCTGATGAAAGCAGAACACAAAGCAAAGCTGAACTGGATTAAGTGTATTTAAAAATGCCATATGACAGATTTTTATGGCAGGTAAAGTTTACAATTTACAATTGTATCCATATACCTGATGGAACTTAGCAATAAAGAAAAAATAAACCCTGGTCTAAAGGCAACTAGCATAAGCTGGGAAAAACAAATAGTAGTAAATTATGGGGCTCATGTGGTGTAGTCTAAGTGCTGTACGCTACAGAAAGCAAATGTGACAAACTGACCCACATCAGAGGATTTAAGACAAACAAAGCTATATCCTTTACATACATAAAAGAAAGTGATCATTACATAAAGGAAGGCATGGTTTCACACTCTTAAAAAATAAAGATGCCTCACTAGCCTCAGTGCCTTCAGAGCAATGTTATACAAGGAACTATTTTTGGTCCCCTATAGAAACATCACCAAGAAGATTCCAGAAAAAGCCTTTGTTAATTATGGATCCATATTAGGCTCCATAAATATGAATAGATGGTAATAGACTTGTAAAAATATCAATGGATTCATCATTTTAAGAGACTCTTGCTGCATACAGTAACAAACGTTAAGATTGACTTTTCTTGATCTGTTGTATCCTTCTACGAGGCAGGTAGCCTATACTATACATTCAAGATTTCGGTTTTAGGACTCATTTCAAAACCCAAAGAAACAATTACATATGCAAAGAACCTTTTCCCAGAATGAAATGGTTTATTGTCAAGCAATGTCTCTATAAGGAACCACACAAGCCAGTGCCATTAAAACCCCATATTTTAAGAGTGCAGGTTGCTGAGTTTTGTACTGTCAGTGTGCTAAATTACACAGATATTTCACACACCATTTAGGTTAATATGGCATCCGGGAAATGTGGTTAGTTTAAGCCCTTCTGGAACTCCAAATTAAATTCCTTACGAAGTTAACATCAAGTGCTGGTTCAAATGAAAAATAACAACCACACTTTTAGAAACATTGCCTCTGTAACTGTAATTAACTGGATTGTGCTTGGTAAAGAACAATTTCATTTTATGAGGGGTTCTTTGCATATGGATTAAAAAAAAAGGTTGCTAATTTGTGGAGAAAAAAGCCACCTTTAATGTATAGTGAGCTACCTGCAGAATACTAACAGATCACGAAAACCTGACCTTTTAAAAGCACAAATTCATTTGGCATTTCACAAATCTCTTTTCATCTATTCAAGGTTATTTATGGACCCTATTACAGACCTATATAAATGGCTCTTTCTGGATCCTTTATTTGGAAGGTTCTTTTGGGAACCAAAAATGGTTCCCCTATGGCGCTGATCTGAAGAACCGCTTTGGCATCTTTATTTTTAAGCGTGTGCATACACTGATACATAGGTGCTAAGTAAACTGCATTGCTCCCTTCCTTCTGCTCAGTCTAATAAACACTCCATTGTAAAATCGCACAGTGATTTAGTTTTACCAAAACAAGTTCTGAAATATTGCAATAAAAATATCTTAAAACATTTCCAGAAGAGGTTATTCTAAGCTGTCAAAACCTTTGATGCATTTTATACATTTAACAGCTACTACACACAACCACAATAATAATAAAAATAATAGCAGCAATAATAATAATGTACACTACATAATATAAAAGAGCAAAGCAGACAAGAATTCCAATCTGCTGGGTACATATGGCAAATACAACCAGATAAATATTAGTGATAATCATAATGTGTTTCCTTTTCCTTTTCTTAAGTCCTTTTTTATTACGGATAGAACAAACAATAGCAAGAATTCTAAAATGCTTGCATTCTTGTTACATACTCTCAGTAAAAAGGAATATTTCTAACAGTAATAATGAATAATAACAGTAATAATTATTACCATTTTACCAATTTTCCTTGATATGTAAGCAGTTAATTTATTTTTTAGCGCTGTTCTGTGATGAATAAGTTTAGAGGGAATAAATACAATGGCGAACACTAATTATCATTATTACTATAGTAGCTGAAGTACCGATACGACCTTTATAAAAAAAATAATAAATGATTATGTAGCCGCATTCATTCATTGAGATAATTAAAATCACAACTCGCCGTTTTTTCTTATAAAAACCGACAGACAACCGCTTCGCTTTCTAATAACTCTTCAGCCTCTCGACCTCCAAATTGTCCTCCGAACGGACTCACTGGACCGCAGGTGACCCCAGTTGCACTCGGGGAGCCGCTGACCGGCTAAGGACAGAGCGCGGCAGCGGTGCTCAGGACATCGGCATAGGGTCGTGCGCAATGCCCGTTATCAGATAACAGTATTATTCTAACCTGCAAGTCAACCAGCTACTGTTTCTTAGTTTCTACACTTTTTTTCGCTCTTATTCTCTGTTGGTGGCTTCACTTTTGTCATTTTCTAAAGCAAAGCTCAAATAACATCTATATCGAGTATACTTTTTTCCTCTTCTAAAATGACGGAATCACACATTTCATATTACATTTACGCACATACTGTCATAAATGGGTCACCTTAATGCCGTGCATGTCTTTTCCAAATTAATTCCAAAACACCGTCTTACTCACTTATTTTGAGGTCCTCCTCCTGCTCTAAAACTTCTCACCTGCCGCTCCGCCGCGGTCCGCAGTGTGCAGCTCAGATCGCTTCTTTGCGCCTCCCTTATCCGGCTTTCTTCCACAGCTTTTTGCATTTTTTGTCGCTCTCTCTGGAAGCCAGCCTCATTTCAACTATCAGCATCTACTGAGAATACTTTCTTACTGCGCGTAGGGTGCGTTGCGTCGTTTATTATTTCGCTTTATAAAATTAAATATGTCATATAAATAGAAATATTTCGGTTTTATCCGATGTTTTGGATATCTGTTTACGAGAACAGGTGCCAAATGTTTAGGAAATGTTTGTATTGTTAAACTAACAGAGTAATTAAAACAGTCGTGTTTAATCCACGCAGACTCTTGAACGAACTGGACATTTAAAACGAGGCTGAAGCTGTTGACTTATTTGGAGCATTACGACGGCAAAAGTTAGTTTATTGTTCTTGGTCTTTGCTCCTTTCTGTCGGGATAAGCTCCGGTTCTGAGTGACGCTATAATGGAAAAAATGGTTCACAACATGAATCGAGGTATGAGTAGATGGCCATAAAATACTTTTCTTGAAGGCTATATGTGTATATGAAGGAAAACACGGTGTTCTGTCGAACCACGCAACCTATCGAAATGTGCATCTGTCCTAACATGGCAACCTATCGAAATGTGCTTCTGCGCATGCGCAATATACTTTAAAACATCTCAATAAGTAAGATTCTTAAATTAATAAATAAATTAATTAAAGCGGAACCTACTAAAATTATTATTTGTCGTTTAAGCCATTAGGAACAAACATATCCACTGCCTCAATCCAATGCCTTTCCCATTTTAATCTGTTTTTTTTTCCAGCATTGTTGTGATTGTAAGCTGAAGATGATTGGTATGTGCAACCTTAGAAAAAAAAATTTGGCTTATGGTGAGTAATATAAATATGTTATGTTCATTTCGACAGTTTCACTTTTAAAGGTGTAAATATTTGTATATGTAGCTTATTTCAACAAGGCAGTACAAATCGACAGAAAACGGTAATAATGTCAGTGTTGGAGGTGCAATGTAGTGAGTTGCCAGTTACGTTTCCATATGCTTAGTAAATAGTGGAATAAAAGTTTGATACTTCTTTCAAGCCCTTTTATTTTTTTGCAAGATGAAATGTTGAATAAATACAAACAGATCTGTCTATGCTTCTATCCAATCAAAATTTGACAACATAATGGGGGGGGGGGGGGGGCGCACCATCAGTTTTATCACATCAAAGAGAGATACTGTGGGGCTATGTAGGCATGGGGTGTGTAATTTCAGGCTTGATCTATTTTATGGCAGCTCTAAATGATTAGTCATAGGCAGAATTATGATCCAGGTGCTTCATCCAGGTGCTTTCTCAACACCCAATCCGACGACTACTCCTGGAATTAGTTCCCGGCTTCTTTGACTGTAAACTTGAAGCACAATTTCGTAACTGTAACTGAGAAACGGGAAGGTAACGGGGGAGACCTGAGAGTAAAACCCACGATTGAAACAGAGAGAGAAAACCATAAACAAATATGCATAAGAAGTTAGTAGTTCATGGTGAGATGCCATCTTGCAGAAAACTCCAAGACCATCTTGTTAGCATCGGGCAGGACCAAACCTCAAAGGGCTGCCATTCCACCAAATGACACGTACACAAATCCATACTTGTCTGCCTCTACATTGGGCCTCTAAAGAATAGACAATTAATCCATCCATTTTCAAATACACTTATTCTAGTTCAGGTACAGAATCCAGAGTTTTCCGTCAGCATTAGGTTGCTAAAATGAGAATGGAGTGGAACATCCCATATGCTATTTTCCAAAAAATCAACAAACTTCAACTAAACTATAGAGAAAGAGACCCTGGCTTAGTTGTTGGCCTTACAACATTTTGAAGTTTATGTTGCTTTATCTATACTCCCTGTAATTGTTTTTACAGATCCTACCTTTTTAAACGGTATGTATAAATCTAATCAGAGGTTAATGTTTTGGTCTTTGATTGCTCAAAATTATAATTTGATTATTAAGCATAAAAAGGGTAAAGAGTTGCTAATGCTTGTTCTTGTATTAATGTATTGATGTATATAGTATAAAAATTGTGTATTTGTAATTTACCATTTTATTTTATTTAAAGAGGATGAAAAAAAGGTTTTTTTTTTATGATATGGAGAGTTGAGGTTGGATGGTCTGGCTTTGGGTGTCTCGCTTTCTCTTTCTCTTTCTCTCTCTCGCTCTCTCTCTCTCTTTCTCATTTGTGTGCGGCCTACTTATGCACCCCTAGGCCTTTAGTAGGCTGTAATACACATACCAGGGATATTTAGAGGTGCCAATCAACATGCAAACTCAATGCCTTGGCAGGGATTTCAATCCAGTACTCTGGAGCAGAGAGGCAGCTGCACTAAACACAATTGCCATCATGACACACTCCAGCCTTAAACATTTGAGCAACCAAATAACAGGTAACGTAAATTTCTCAAACCTGCTTAATCCAATTCAGGGCTTCAGAAAGCTGAAGCAGGGGTGGATCTACTATGAAACTAAAGAAGCTTAAACTTCAGGGCCCCTAATACCAGACTGGTCCACACTGCTTAAAAAGTAATGTTAAATAATTGCACAAAAACAGGTCTGGTGTTAAATCAGCACCAGCACCTCAGTAACCATTTTGTTTAGGTACTGCAAAAATGCATGTATTTCTAATTTATTCTTATGTTAACAAGATCTTAACACACACTTCTTTGGGTCATCATAATACTTACAAAGCATCAGTAAAGTGTTTATTCAGCTGTGCAATGTGACTGACTAACAAAACTTCACTTTGGAGTGGTCTGAGGTGGCTTTACTGAGATATATTTCTCTTTATTTTACACTTTTAGTTTAAGACCTGTGAATCCTACATATTAACAAGACTTTCTCATCACGTCAATAAGTCACACTGCACAGAAATGATCAATCTACCTACTGATGTTTTATAAGTGTTATGAAGGCCAAAAGAAGTCTTTGTTTGATCTTGTTACATAAGAGGAAATTAACCTTAACTAAAGTGTTACCAGTATGTCTTTTAGAAAACCCACACTGACACAGGGAGGCTGAGCAGACTCCACACAGAAAACATCCAGGCATGGAATTCATAACTGAAATGCTTCATCCATGAGGTGGATTATTGTAACTTTATGGAGTACAGTGAAATTCTTACTTGCGTGTGCTAATCAACACACAACAGACATGATTAGTTGGTATAACTTTCTTACCTTGAAACCTCTGCCTTCCTTACCTGAAACCTCTGAACATTTTTGTCTTTAAAATGCAAACAGGAAAAGGAATTTCTTTTAATTATTAATTGTGAGGTTCTAAACATGGTCATGCATGGAGCTTAAAGCTGAAGTGAATGGTGGAGATATTTTAATGGACAGATTAATTCGGAGAATTTTGGTTTTAAGCACCTGGAAAAAATGCTTATTTTTTTGCAAGCTTCTGTTTAATAAAGTAGCATTCTCTCTAACAGAGATTTAAGAGTTGGTTTACAAATACAGTACGCTAATTCCAATACAATAATTCTTCTGTGCGTTTCCCACTGAGAGGTGCTGCATTTGTTTTTATGGAACTTAAAGTTACAAACAAATGTGTCCGTTTAAAAACTTTTTGTCTTCTTGTGTACTAATTCTGTATTTTGTAATCTGCAACGTTTATACTTGCATTTTACCTGAGAACTTGTCACAGCACTCTGCATTTGCACTCAGTGAAGAGCGCTATACAAAAGTAAACTGAGTTGAATTGAAATTAATTGAATAGCCGTCTTTTCTTTCTACATTACAAGTGAAAATGGGGTCTTTTTTGTAGGTCCAGGATAGGCTTACTACAGAAAGTTCTTTTCTTTGGCTCTTTGATTCAAGCAGTTGAACAAATCAAACCTTATTTAAAGAAGCCTTCAAGAAGGGTGTTGTCTTGTATATGTATAAGAGATGACAAACAGGGACTGCCAGGTTCACATATGCTGTACTTCAAATTAGCCAGGGAACTGGATTGATAATGAGAAAAGTATTAAAATTATCTTCACTCTAATCCTCAGATCTCATTGGTTTTGGAGATCAGAGTGACAAAACAGGCAAGCACATAAACAAATTTTCCTAAACATTTTGCTGTCGTCAGAACTTTATTAGCTCTTAACTTTGATTTCCACCCTCCGTCTTTATCCCACGAAACCTGTAAATAAAGACACATCCTATTTCCCCAATGCCTTACGTACATCCTGTGCTGCAGTGTCACTGAAAACATGATGTCAATGGAAGAGATAAATGCAGACTTCAGTTAGCTAAAGCCATGTAGCCACAGAAACAAGTCAACGGCATGTTAGAAAGATAGAGGATTAAAAAAAGAAATAGGCTTAATTCTTTCATTAAAAGCAAAAAGAAAAAAAATCTTGAGCAAATTAAAATCACTGTGTTCGTGGAAAGTAAATAAGAAAAAAAAAGATTTATGGTTTTTTGAAACAAAATAGAAAAGTAGGTGACTTTTCACTGAGTGGCTTTTGGAAAATTTCATTATTTGAGTATTGTATTAACATAAACCTGATGATCTTTGGTTATGTTTAATATGTTATTTTAACTACCCAAGAAAGGATATTGAGTATCATCTCAAAAATGTGCAGAGAATTTTTCTCTTCAATTGTTGCCTCTTTTGTTATTATCATTATGTTTTCTAGTGTGAGAGTCCTTGAGAATTCATTACAATGTTCTTTATCAATAAAGAAGTAATGATGGCTTCAGATATAAACAGTAAGAGTTCAAATGTTGAATAAAGAGAAAAGTTTAGATGAATGATCATCTTATATTGTCACTTGAAGTTTAAATGTAGTGCTCAGATGTTACTGTAATTAAATTTGTTAAAGAAACTCACAAACACAATTCTCATACACAATATTTCCTTTAAACAACCAATTGCCACATGCATTTGTGGGTTTTTTCACCAACTAAAGAAAACTCACACATGAAATTAAGCCTCTTTGACAAAAAGGACTTTTTCTACACACTGTGCCGATGACATCCTTCTACAGCACTGAATTTTGTTAAAAGAAATGTAGTGGCTGGTAAACAGAGTGATTTGATTCCAGTTTTTCTATGTAGTTCCTGGGGTGCTAAAAAATCCAGGAATCCAATGGTCATTTTTTTTGTTTCAAAGCATCTTAACCTATGTAAGTTATTTTTTGTACGATCCTACAGAGTCATCTTGTTTTTTGTATCGATGCCACATTTTGGTGATTTATTGTTGATAGTTGCTCTGTGGATGTTAATAGTATCATCAAGAGTCATAGATGGCAATAGATACATGTAAAAAAGTCAAGGGCTGTAAAGATCAGCCACTTGAACTTCATAGTTTGTCCAAGTTTGCGAAGTCGACCTAAAACTCTAGCATTACTTTTTTTTTTTTTTTTTTTTTATAAAGTCTCTCAGATCTGCGGTGGGCTGATACCCTGCCCGGGTTTGTTCCTGCCTTGCACACTGTGTTGGCTGGGATTGGCTCCAGCAGACCCCCGTGAACCTGTGTTAGGATATAGCGGGTTGGATAATGGATGGATGGAAGTTTCTCTGATACAAATTCTTTTTTGGATCTGGCTAGAATTTTGGTCTTGATTCTGGTTACATTGACATTTGGTTGCTGATCCTCTCACTCTGTTTCTTGATCGCAATTATTATTTCACATCCAGGGCTTTTTTTATGGTAGTCTTTGACTCCTGTTATGACCACAACTTTTTATTAACTCATTCTGTCTCCCTAGTCATAGTCCTTGAATCAACTGCCATCTTGTGCAGTTCAGTACTGTAACAACCTATGGGTGCGAGAGACAGCCTCATAACAATTGCTGGTCAATGGCCCTAAAAAGCACTGTTGGTATCTTCAGCACTGTTTCCACCCATCACTTAGGTCTTCAGTGGAACCACATACTCCCTACTGCTTGCCCCTTTGTCCCATCATGCATGCCACACACCTCCAACTCACCTGGGGTCAGAGGTAACCCATATGTCCAACTATTTCCCTGACTCTCTGAGAGCTGACTGAAGTCCAGAATCCAATCTGATAGGAAAAATGGAGAGTAGAATAAATTGTGACAAGAGGTAGAAGAAGAAATGCTAATTCTAGAGTAGGTAGGATTAAGAGAAGACAAAGACTAGGAGAAATAATGCAGCAGAAAGTTCAGATGTTATACTGTTGAAAATGACAAAGGAGACTTAGGTTGGAGAAGACAGAGATGACATTTCAGGAAGAAGTAGCAGAAATAAGGGAAATATTGAAGACTAAGATATAGACAGAATGACCAGTAGGTTAAATAAAGTTTAAATAAAAGGACACACTTAATCTTGGGGACACCAAACAAAAATGGGTGAGAAATAGAATAAATAAAAACATATGGGAAAGAAGGGATATATGGCAAGGAAAGGATGGATAGTAGAAGAGAAAATGTTTTTTGAAGATAAAGTCATAAATACAGACTAGAGGAAACACAGTGTAGACGATGGCAGTAAGGAGGGTGAAGTTTGTAGAAGATAGCATAGATATAGAAAGCAGGCAGGTGGACAGCAACAGATCACAGTCCCACATGCTGTTACCTAGTGGTAACATTTTCATGGTTATCACTTCAGGCTTGTCTGGGCCACTTGTTCCTTACTCAGTTACAGAGTCATGTTTATATTTTTTGTTTTGACATTTTGTACTACATTGGCCTAATTGGTTACCACAGTTATTTGGTTTGGTAGCATCATTTCCTCCATGCTGATCCTCAACACAAGCATCATTCCCAGAGCAGTATGCCAAGCTCTGTGCTGTACTCATTGTTCATCTACAACTACATGGCCAAATACAGCATCAATTCATCATTAAATTTGCTGATGACACAGTCATCAAAGATCTGATCACAAACTGTCATTTACAGAAAAGAGTTGTGCCTTTGGACACAGTAGTTTCAGGATAAAAAATGTTTTCGTAATGTCAGCAAAACCAAGGAGCTGATCAAACCAAAGAACTTGGGAAATGGGAGGCACACTACATTCACCTCTCATCAGTAGGGGATGCTGTGGTTTTACATTTCTTATAATGACCATCACTGATGACCCTAAGTGGGCATAACACGTCTCAGTTGTTGTTCAGAAGGTTCACCAATGTCTTTACTTTTTCAGATATCTGAGGAAAGCCCGTATTTTTCCACATAAACTCACTGTAATCTACAGGCACATTGTGAAGTCTATACTTATTGGCTGCATATCATCCTGGTGCAACATATCTTTAGCTCTGGACTGCAAAGCACTGCTGAAGCAAAGAATATTACTGGCACATACATTCCCCTCTGTTCAGGACTATATACTGTATATGTTACATGCTGCCTTAGAAAGGCAAACAATATTATCAAATACCTGTCACCTTGTACAGATAGATAGATAGATAGATAGATAGATAGATAGATAGATAGATAGATAGATAGATAGATAGATAGATAGATAGATAGATAGATAGATAGATAGATAGATATACAGGAACTTTTCTTTGTTGTATATTCCAGTATATAGTACAGAACTGTTGGCACTTACACCACTAGCTTCAGGGATGGTTTTATCCAAAGGTCAGAAGGCTACTCAACAACCACATAATTTTTTCTTTTGCATACAGTACAGTCCCTCAGGGGTCTGTCCTTGGGCCATTAATTTTTCTGATTTATATTAATGACATTGATTCTGGTATAGTTAGTAAGCTTGTCAAATTCACAGATGATACTAAAATTGGAGGGATGGTAGACACTGAGAAGGCAGCAAAAAGAATTCAAAATGAACTGGTCAACCTTTAGAACTGGATGAACAACTGGAAAATGCAGTTTAATATAGAAAAGTACAAAGTGCTACATATGGGCAACATGAATATCCATTATAAATATGAGATCAGAAACACTGACATATAGGAAGCAACCTCTGAAAAGGATTTAGGGGTTTATGTTGATGCAACAGTTTAATCTACTAAGAAATGGACAGAAACAATTAAAAAGGCAAATAAAATATTAGCTTATATCATAAAAACTGTTGAATTTAAGTCGAAGGATGTTGTGCTCAAACTATGTAATGCACTAGTAAGACTACAGCTGGAGTATTGTGTGCAATTCTGGTCACCCCGGTACAAGAAAGACATAGCAGCACTTGAAGCTGTGCATCAGACAGCAACCAAGTGCATTCCAGTACTTAAGGACATGTCATACTCTGACAGACTCAGAAAATGAAACCTGTGTAGTCTTGAGCAAAGGAGACCATGTGGTGACGTAATCTAGGTATTTAAAATCTTCAAAAGCATTGATAAAGTAGTTCCAGCAACATTCTTTAGGCTTAAGGGTTATTCATGTACTTGAGGACTCCATTGGAAATTAAGGGGAAGCCAGGAAGCACTTCTTTACATAGCGAGTTCTGGGACTCTGGAACAATCTACCAAGTCAGGTAGTTAAAGCAGAAACCTTGATAACCTTTAAGACTATCTGGATGAGATACTGGGACAACTTATCTATTAGATAAACAAATGAGAGTGATAGACTGAATGGTCTCCTCTCATTTGTCAAATTTCTTATGTTCTTATGTATGAGGGTCATTGCTTAAGTTTTTAGCTTTTCATGAAAGAAATAACAATGAAGGCAAAAAACTTCAACACAGCATCAATGCCCTTTTTCATGCTCTTGATCCATTTGTCAAAGCAAACAGTAAAAACACCTCGAGTTAAGCTCTCAAGTTGCTCATTCACCACATCAGTCAATTCATCACACTTCTCAAATCTACAATGGTTCTTTCAATTTTAAGAATATCCATAAATGGCATTGCACTAGGTAAATAAGGAAGCAGCTCAACAAGCTGGATGCCAGATTTTGACAAAATTTCAATGGTCAATGGTTTTAATGGTTTGCAATGTGCACTGGTACATTGTCAAGGTGGAAAAATGGCTCGTGCGGAATAAGGCAGGGGTGTCCTCCACTCCTGCCACTCTACCAACCTTGTACCACTCGCTGTGACTTTCTGTGGGTAAGAAATGTATTTTTATAAACTATTTTTAGGAACTCTATTTTTATAAACTCTTGACCTCCAATTGATGTGAACACAGTGGCAGCTCACTAAGAACTGAAGGCTAAGAACTTATGGAATGTCTCTTGTACTTAATGCATTCAGCAAACCCTGCTGTATTCATTGCCTTTTTTTGTCTGTTGTTGGTACTGCATTACTGTCACTAGTTTCTGAGAGATGTGCAGGTAAGAATTTAGACAGGGTATTCTTTTGTAATTAAAACTAAAGTCTTCACCGCCTGAGAGTACAGTAAGCAATGACATGTGTCAGGTATGTGCCAGGCCACTGCAACACCAAAGGCAGTTGAGCTCACAGCATGGCCTCCCTATGCTGACTTTCCAGCAAAGAAGTTCAGGAAGGCAGATTGTTGTGCAGTGTCCCTTTCTGTAAAGTGCTGCTGATCGCACACATCCTATAACTGCATTTTAAAACATGCCATAGAAAACGATGGTATTAAGAAATAATGTTTATTCAGAAAAGTCCAAAAACAGAAAATCAAATACAAAGAAAGCATATTCAGAAACAGACAATTGGTCATAAACAAGCATCAGAATGAACCAAAAGGATAGTAAACTCAGTATCTAAAAAATAAAGAGACAAGTCACCAAAGAAAGAAAGAAAATAGAAACCTCTAACAAGAGGAACTTTAGATAGCCTTCCAAAAAGGAATAAATCACAATGCTATAGCAAAGTCACTGTCTGTGATCCCCCAATTTATGTCCCCACCCCTTCCAAAATGTGACTTCTGCACTATAAGCATTGCAAAGCAACAAAATTGAATTGAAGAGGCCAGGAGCTACAGGCAAGACTAAAGAAAGACTAGGATCAGAGCCCAAGCCCTTTTCAAGCAATATGCAGATTTCCAATCCTGAGGTCATATCACCCACTTCTTCAGATGGAATATTCCTCATGCACTGTCCTCATTGGATGACATAGTTCTCAATCCCTCCAGCTGCCAACCTGGACCACTGTCCTTAATTTTCTAGTGAGGCTGAAAATTCAGAATACAATTCACTAATGTATACACCCAACCAGAAACTATACTCTCCCTGAACCACATTCCTTCTATGAAAGAAAATGTATGACAATAAAAATGTTGTAAATACAGTAGATAAAAATATGGATCAACATTAAAATGCATGGGATCAAAGTAGGAAATTGTGAAAAAGACAGCCTGCTCTCTTTTATCATCAATCCACAGATCATCTTACTGCACATTCAAATTTGTCACCCAATGTGCTTACGCAGCCAGGCTAAGCCAGAACTTCCCAATGAGCAGCAAGTCGTCAACCCTGTTTCCATAGGTTCTCCTCCAGGAAATCACTTGTCACAAGATTTCAAAGTGCTAGAAATGCAATGCTTGAAGATCATGGTCCTCCTCACCTCAAGAGATATTATCAATGGGACCTGTGGTTAGAAAGCCACCTGCTGCAAGCCAAACCTACTTTACAAGAGATGCAAATCTCAGTGTCTTCAAAAATGAAAAAAAATGTAAACACATTTGTGCAATTAAAAAAAACAACTTCGGAAGGGATGAGAGATACGGTAATAGAATGCTGCAGCTGAACTCTCATTTAAATAACACAACAAGCATCCCTCATCTTTTTCAGATGACAGTGTTCACCCGGTTGAACCCAAAGTTGCATTTTTTAATTTGTTTATTCAGAAGAACAACATTACAGTAAATGCAACATAATTATTGAAATAAGTACAAAAGAATACTTTAAAAACATTCCACAAAACCCAGCCTTCAGCTCTCATCCACCACATGATAAGTGAGCCTGGTCTAAAATGATATAGAATATAGCTTTGTATAGGATAAAATTGGCAAATAAAATAAAGGGTTGAGGACAGTCCTGGCATGTTTACTATAGGGTTAGTCTTAGATTTAGGGAAAGAGCAGGGTTCCCATAGGCTCCGTCCACAATGCAGAAGCGTTAGGGTTAGGGTAATGAGTTCTTGCCAAGTTCTGAAAAAATTCTGAACAGACCTGCATAAGAATTTTTTTTTCCATTTTGCGATAATATAAGACATTGCTTCCCCACTGAGTTATAGAGGGTGGATTGGAATTCTTCCAGCTGAACAAATTAAGTCTTTTTTGCAAGAAGTGGGGTTTATAATATTGCAAACGATTTTTCCTAGCAGACCTTTATTCATTCAAATACCACTTTTATATACAAATCTAAAAATATTTTTGGTAAAATGGTATAAATATAAGGAGTATTAAAACATGACGTAGCAATACATATACTTGATGACATTGTTTACAGGTTGTATCTTGCTCTGGAAATATTTTAGACAATTTTAGATGAAATATCCAGTGAATTCCATAAATATTCAGATCCCTTCACTTTCCGCATACTGTACTTAGTATGATAGACTTGATTATACATGGATAAATTTGCCATTTATGCCCATCATTCTACACTCAATTACCCATAATGACAAAGTGAAAACATTTTTTTCAGAAAGGTTTGCAAATTTATTACAAAATCAAACATTGAAATCTTTCATTTATGTAAGTATTCCAACCCTTTGCTGTGGCACTCCAAATTGGTGTCAGGTGTATCCTGTTTGCTTTGATTCACCTTGAGATGAGTCTAAAACTTCAATGGAGTCCATCTGAGGCAAACTGACCTGATTAGACATACTTCAGAAAGGCACACACACCTCCATGTCTAAGGTTCCACAATTTACACTGCATATCAGGACAAAATCCAAACCATGAGTCCAAAAAGCTCTCTGTAGACCTCCACGATAAAACTCTGACAAGGCATAGATCAGGACAAGGTATAAAACCACTTTGAGAGTTCATCAGCACAACTGCCTCAAATACTTTGACATAGAAGAATTTTGTATCCATTGGGACTCTTCCTAGAGTTGAGTAATTGGCCAAGAAGGACCTTGGCTAGGTAGGTGACCATGGACCCAAGGGTCACCCTAACAGAGCTTCAGACATCTTCTACTGAGATGGGATAACCTGCTGGAAGGATGACTAGCTCAGCAGCACTCCATCCATCAGGCATTTATGGTAGAATGGCTAGCCCAAACGGCATTTAAATGACTATGAAAACATGAAGAAAAAGATTATCTGGTCTGATGAGACAAAAATTGAACTGTGTGGGCAGAACCATGAGTGTTATGTCTGGTGAAGATCAAGTACCACTCATCACCTGCCTACCACCATCCCTATGGTGAAGCATGGTGGTGGCAGCATCATGCTGTGGAAGCACTTCTCAGCATCAGGGATTGGAGAGTGGTCAGCATTGAGAGAAGCATGGATGTAGCCAAATGCAAAGTGGTGTTTGAATAAAATCTGCTCCAGAGTGCACATGGCCTCAGAATGGGGAAACATTTCAGCATCTCAATGACTTGAAGCATACAACTGAGACAACACTAGAGTTGCTTGGAGTACGACAAAGGATGATTTTAGGTATTGTGAACAGATCAGAGACTACAAATTAAAAGGGATGAGGATTCTGGTAGAAGTTGTACTCAATGCTTAGTTTGTAAATGAAAGAAAAGGAAATGGCTACACTCTATGGTGTAGTGTTTTAAAGCTCTTGCTCCAGTTACTCTGGTGTGACAATTCCAGTTTTCGGTTGATACTAACTGTTAGGTCATGAGGCCTGGAGACATGGAGTCGGTGAGAGGTTCAGATGGACTCATCTAGGCAGTGGCCTTTGTGACTGTGGAAAAATCAGACAGACCAGAAGTACACCTCCAAATCCATTGTGGTGTTACTTTCAAATTGGTTCCCAAACAGTTTGCAATGTTCTCTTGCATATGATACTATATGCTTAAGACAGTTGATAATGACGCTGAGTCTGTGGTCAACAGATAATACAGAAGACAAAGCATTAAGAGGAGATAAAGGAGAATGGCAGGGACTAGGAGAGAATTTGTGTGAAAGATTTTGTGAAAATAGCTGCCGAACATAACAGAAAGAGTAGTGTGAGGATGAGATGAATGCAGAAATCAGGGGTGATTGTGAAATATGCTCCAGTTTTAATTTAACATGCAGCAATACTTTAACCATATGCACGTCTTCTGAAATTACAGTAAGAGCTTGTAAAAAGCCTTAGAACTGTAGGACAGAATAGAAATGGAGTGAGGTTGAGGGAGTTCACGCTGGGCATGACAATTCATTTCAGTATTCAAACAGCACGATTGGGAGGTGATAATTAAAAAAAAAAAAAAAAACCTTTATGAAAAAGTGACAAAAGCCGCTGCATAGGTGCCAAGGAAAAAGTTGAAAAAAAAATGAAGGCAATTCATTAAAGTTAGCTAAGCAAATAATAAAGTAGGATTGGGAAGAAGGATTGCCTGAAAACAAACAGAACACTTTCTCTGGGCCGCTCACATGATGCTAACCAAATACCATTTTTATTAAAGTGGGATTAATTTCACAGTTATGAAAACATAATGCTGCCCATTGGAACAATGGTTTAATGACTTGAGAGGATCAAAGAGCTGGCATTCAGGGGCCCGTTCAGCATCTGAGGATGATGTTATCAAAACTGCAAGCGTCAGCATTTAAAGAAATTAAGCATTGCCCTCTTCACCATTAATTTTATACTTTAAAATACTTAATTTCCCAAGTTTGCATATTCAAATCTAAAGTGCCATTCACAACAAATTACAGTAATCCATTTAGAAATACAGTATAATAATTTTAAAAAGCCTCTGAAAAAATAACAAATGCTTGCTTTCAAGGATATGCACAAGCATCAAGTAAAAACTTGTCAGTATCATACAATTTTCTGAATTAAACAGAAAGACAAGTATGGCTAGACTAAAGCTTCTGATTACAAGTAAGTAACAAGTAAAGAAAGAGAAGTGAATTTTGCCAGGGTGAGATGACAGTTGTGTTCTTTTGGAGCAGGGGCTTTGGTGTATGCATATAACTGAGCCGAGAGTTGTGAGTTGTGAGCGATGTGAATAGAGATAACAGTCACAAACTGTCACACTGTTCAGGGCTTGTTTCCTACCTTATCCCTATTGCTGCCAGAAGAGACTCAAGTCTGCTGTGATAATGAGTTTGATTAAACCAGTTTGAAAATTTTATATGAAAATAAGAACAATGTGGACAAGAACAAATCATTCATCTCCACGGCTCCTCAATCCCTACTCACCTAACTTATGAAAAATATCAAGTCAAGATTTAACGGTCCTCAAATTACCACACTACTTAGTAACTTATTTCACGTGTCTATGATTATGTAAAGAAGCAGTTTCTAATGTTTGTATGAAACCTATTCCAAACCAGCCCTTTAAAGTAACATACAGTATGGGGTCCACTGTACTAATTCCTTTCATAATTTTAAATGCTTTGATCATGTCACCTTTTAACATCCATCCATTTTCCAACCCGCTGAATCCGAACACAGGGTCACCGAGGTCTGCTGGAGCCAATCCCAGCCAGCACAGGGCGCGAGGCAGGAACCAATCCCGGGCAGGGCGCCAACCCACTGCAGGACACACACACACCAAGCATACACTAGGGCCAATTTAGGATCACCAATCCACCTAACCTGCATGTCTTTGGACTGTGGGAGGAAACAGGAGTACCCAGAGGAAACCCACGCAGATACGGGGAGAACATGGAAACTCCACGCAGGGAGGACCCGGGAAGCAAACCCAGATCTCCTTACTGCGAGGCAGCAGCGCTACCCCTGCGCCATCGTGCCGCCCACCTCTTAACATCTACTTGCTTAAACTGAAAACAATCCGCTCCTTTAATCTTTCCTCCTAGCTAACACATATCAATATTGGAATTAGTTTAGGTACATTTACGCATACTTTCCATACCACAGTTATATCTTTTTTTTCTAATACAGAAAGCAAAAGTTCAACACGGTACTCTTTTTTTCTGATCAAATAATTATTAAATAAAAATTAAATACATATAACTGCAAACATTTAACCATAAAAAACATTATTACAAAATAGTACTCTGATGGTTGCTCAATGGATTTCACATCGATATAAAGGATCTTAGATGCCCTCAAAGAACAACAGCTGCACATTAGGCAGAAGGCTGTGCCAGTGGTCCTGGTCAAGCTTTTTATCATTTACAGTGTCTTCCCATGGATCAGGTAGCCCCACAGATCATGTGCTGACAACTTGTGGAGGTTAAGGTCCATTTGTGTTCCTCACTGCAATGTCTACCATTGACTCCCATTCATTGCTAACTACATCAGAATTGTGATCAGGTGGTAACAGCTTGGTCAGCTGGGGTTTGGCATCAGCCCTACTTATTTATGATTCCTGCATCTCTCTTGGGATGAATCATCACCACAAACACACACATAAAGAAGATGTAGACAACAGTGCAATCTGGGCAACATTCTCTAGTGGCACTTCATGAAGGGTCATATTTAAAATAACTTTGCCTGGATTCATGCATGAAAGCATACATATGCCAAACTACAAGAAAGAGCGAACGTCCAAAAAACCCTTCCGTATGCACATTTCAACACAATTTACCCTTCCTAGATCATAATCATCTTGTAAATGTGCACATGTGAATGCACCCCGTGTGGTTCACACCCAGAAACTACCATATTTGGACTATGCTGATCTACCTCATACATTTGCAGTCACGATGTTGCAGGCCTTCATTGGCTGATAGAGCAGCCTCCCACCTGATGCATCCAGACACCGTCACCTGTATTTGAGGAGCCCTATGGTGCACTCTGCACAGCTCCTCCTCAATGCTCTGGCATCGTAGAATGATGTAAGGCACCAGCACTATCACCTGGCACATGTAATGACATGATTGTTGTTACAATAAATAGCATAGGCCACATGAAACCCTGAGAACATCCAGGAACAGTACCAACAAACCAACCATCACCTACAGCACCAGCAGCAAGTTGGTTGCCAGCGCTACTTTGCATTAAAATAAATGAATCATGGGTTGACCCAGGCCACTGATCACAGCATTTATCAGTCTCATTTTGGTATCACAGATGACAAGTAAGTTATTGGAATGTCACTGCTAACAGTTAACAAAAATAGCTTAATTTTCACTATTTGTCACTACTGCAATATGAGTGAAATCAGTTCTCCCAATTAAGTTAGGAAAACTGGACATGTACACTGCTGCAAGATGCATTTTTATGTTGGCCTGTATAGACGCAGCATACGGAAATTAAATATAGCATGTCCTCACTTGGTTTATGGCTTGCAGCGCAGCAGGAACGATAGAGCTGAAGCTTGGCTGAGATATTCCTGACCCGTCAGCCAGTTGCCAGAAAGCAATCATGGGAAATAAAATCCTGCTGATCCCTAAAAACTTGCTCCCTATGTATATGACTATTTGCATAGTCTTTAAGCAGCTACATACAATCCATATTAGGTCATGAATAGGCGGTGAGGCATGAACATGTAGCTTTCTGTACACAGGGAGTAAATCACACCTTTTTACATAATGCAATTACTGTACTGAAAACAAGGAACTGCATTGGTTTCTAATTCTAAAAAAGTGACAACAGATAGCCAATATAAACTGAAAAAAAAAAACAGAAAAGTCCTTCAGTGCAAACATGCAGCACTGGCCCTTTTAAAAGTTAATTAAAATAGAGTCCATACATCATAGTAATCACATTTGAGATTTTATATGTTTGTCATGTCCACACATATTACAATACTGCCTCATGATATGAATTATTACATGTGTGAATTGTTATTTAGCAGGTTTGGCTGCATTTCCTCACTTGATCAAGGCTGGTGTTGTTTCCCACTTCCTCTGAAATGTTGTGTACACGTAAGTCAGAGATTCTGTGAATATACACAAGTTTTCCCATTATGTTTTCTTTTAGAAACCTTGACTTTTGCATGGAAAGTTGCACATGCCTCTTTTTGTGCATTCACATGTTTTATAAATCTGACCCTAGATGTAGGATGATTCTGGCTGCTACAGCAGGTAGGAGAGCCTGTCACAAATCATCAGGCTTTTCTTTATAACCTGAGCCTGAGATCACCTTCAGTGGACATTCTAAGAATGTCTTCTGGGACTACATACGCTGTGTAGAAGCCTGGATCTCCTATACTTCATTCCCCATGCTGCTATTTAATGGAACTGGCGACGTGTAGATAGTTTGTCCTTCCTAGTAGCCAGTGGAAGTCCCAACTTAGCGTATGGGAGCCTCTGCTACTTTTTAATGGATATTAATCACCAGTGAATTTTACTTAACTTTAATCCCCTAGGATAATGTCCCCAGAGCCCCTGACGCTACACAATTGAGTAGAACCCACTGTCTGTAAGCTTACATAGCAAATCTTTACATTGGCCAAGCCTGTATAAACCTTTAATTCCAAGCCCTGGTAAGGTCCTGTGGCTGTCCAGTAGTGCCCTCAGATGGTTTATGGGTGTTGTATTGGGGGAAAAAGGGTAATAATTACCCATGACCCACTTGGGGGCTCAATGCATGGAATGAAAAGTTTGTTTTTGAGAGGAAGGAGCCCACAGAGACTGCATATGTATAGAGCCCAGAGTTCTGTTTTACACCCCTGTTTGTACCTCTTAGTCTGCTGCACTCTCATTTTACGTATTGTAGATTATCTATTAGAAATGAAGTATGCTTTCCTCACATTGATTGCATCTACCTTGAAATTGTGTAATTTATTTTTATTTGAGTTACAAAGTAAATACAGCCGAGAATTTACTCTGTAAAAGAAGGGTATTGTACCGTGTTAGCCAGATTACATCTTGCCTGAAGAAGGGGCCTGAGTTGCCTCAAAAGCTTGCATATTGTAATCTTTTTAGTTAGCCAATAAAAGGTGTCATTTTGCTTGACTTCTCACTGTAAAGGAAGAGCAGGTAATTTTATTCACCTATTTAACAAAAGCCTAATTAGATCCTTGAAAGCATATCCTTTGTGAGTAAACTTAATAATTTAAAGGGCCTCCCTTTCTATAAAATAAATCACATACAGTGTAATCATCCACCCATTCTTTTATAAACACACATTTCCCTTTATTGTTCCATGCTGATGGCCAACAAGGACAAAAGTCGTGACAGAAAGCCATTTTTGTAGCTCTCTAAAGCTCACTGTAAAACTTTGACAATTTGCCAGCCAGTCTTTTGCCGTCAAAGTCTTATTTTATCAAAATATCAAAATAACCATATATTTGACATTTGTGGCCAGAGTGAGTTACTGTTTCATTCCACTTTATATGACAAGTGCTGTACATCTAGATCTATATTGTTCCTTAGACTTTTCTTGCTTTGAGCCTCATGTCTTTTGCGTTTTCTGACTTCTGAAGCTGTCCAGTCAAAATAGAGCGCACCCTCAGCCAGTGGCTATGGCCTGCTTTGAGCCTGCATATGTTCCTCTCTGCTCACATGCAGTTCCATAAAGAGAACACATTTTTTACCTGGTTCTTACTGTTCTAAATCTGAAGCTAAGCTCCAATGATCTGATGCTGTAGATAGAATTTTAGATGAGTACTGAGTTACACAGACACTGTTAAAATGGTTGGGCTTTAAACTGTAGTGGCTTGATCCCTATGTTATGCCTTTAATGCACATTAATATGTAGAGTTTAGTTAAATTTCACATTTGCAGCTTAAAGAAGACATTTTGAGATATACAGGTAGTCCCCAGGTTACGGACATCCGACCTACGACATACGAACGGGGCCGCAGCTGTGACGCATGCGCCTCAGTAACTGCCGCTCCGTCATCTTCGGCCCGGGGACGCAGCAAGCGGTTGCTGGACGGAGGCTGGAGGGGGTCGATTTCACAGCTCGCGCAGTGTTGTGTCCGTCGGGCGGCTCCCGGCAGCAAGCGGTTTGACTGCCTGCCCACCACACACGCTTGCCCTGTTGGGCGGCTGGTAATGCTGCAAGTGGTGACCCTGTTGTGGCTGAATGGAGGTCATTGAGGGTGAACGGGGAAGCGGGGGGTAGCATTGTAGTGTGCCTCGGATGGCTGCGTGTTGAATGGGGGCGGTGGTGCAGCGGACACTGCAGGCAGCATACTGTAGTGGAGGTGACTGTGATGTGGGCTGGTGATGAACTGCCCCTCGCTGCCCCCATTCATTCTCAATAGCAAGCCTGCATGTACTGTTACGCACATAGCAGGAAGTTGTCTCTTGTCAGTACAGGGTGGTCCAGATCTAATTCTGCAGATCCAGATCGTCTGAATGACTTTGATTTATGCGGGGACGATTCCAGTTCGGCGCAAAAACGATTCTTCATGTCAGTTCGCACGCTTCTCGATGGTCTGGGATTTTTCGGGTGATTTTCTATGTAATAAACTGAATAAGTTATAGCTTGATGAAAATTGCATAATTAGATCTGGACCACCCTATACATCAGACGTGTTGACGACTGGTGCCTAATCTGCTGTGATAGCAGTGCTGTACAGAAGAGCTCATCTTAACCTTTTGTCTTCACCCTTCAAGAATGTCTCTGAAACACAAATCTGATGCAAGTGTTGGTGATATAGTAAAGAAGAGAAAAAACATCACCATGGGAAATAAAGTAGAAATAATAAAAAGGTCAGAAAGAGGTGAAACTCCATCATTCATTGGCAGAGCACTTGGTTACAGTCGGTCAACAATAACATTTATTAAAGTAATGTAACTGTTCCGACTTACATACAAATTCAACTTAAGTACAAACCTATAGTCCCTATCTCGTACGTAACCCGGGGACTGCCTGTAGTTGTTATGCTTACTAATCATGGTGCTGTTGAGTTGCATATTACGATTATTACGTTCAAGTAAGAATTTCACTGTTCTTGTGACAATAACGACCCTATAAAACTTTTAAGTTAATCTTACATATGATGCCTGTTTACAATTATTTTACTGGTTCTCTCTTACCACAGAGCCAGAGTAAAGCCCATCAAGGAGTGACGAAATAATGGGTTGGTAGCAATTGTACAAGTTTCATGATAGCCTGAGAATAAAAAGAGATGAGATTCACAGACATGGTGGAGTGTAATGAAATAAGAAAGCTGTCTCTCTATGATGCAAAAGTCCTTCTTTGTAAGGCTCAGTCCAGGCAGACCTGCATTTTTTGATGTTTTTGTAAGGTTGTCTTCTTTTGGTTTAGTAAGTGTAAGCCTTGTTTTATATAATCCTATAATCCTGCTGGTATGTATTCTGAGTCTCAGGCTGACATCAAGAGTTGTGCTTGTGATACAAGTAAGAAGCAAATGAAAACGTCTGTATCTGGTTTTTCTGGCCACGGTCATGATCAGCTAAAGCCTTTCTTGCATGGGACCTGATAACTGAGTATTACGATGTACAGTTAATCTTTATTTTAGCCTATATAGTGGATTCAATTTGAGCATAATTCTTCAAAAGTTTTCATATCTATTAAGAGATATAATTTACAGGTGTATGCAAAACATATATAAGAGTGGGGCCTCATTAGATCAATGGGAAAAAATAAGGACTCACTTGTATTGTGGAGGGCTATTAGAGTTAGGCCATAGCAATCAAGACACCTCTGGAGGGTTTCTAAACTGATTACTATGTTAAATGCCTATCAGATTCTTTTCTTACATTAGCATGATAATCTGAACTGCTTATTTATTTTTAATTTAGACAGGTCATTTTTGAAACCAGGCAGTATGTAGGAGCAATGGTTAGCACTGCTGCCTTACGGATCCTCCATCTGGGGTATTATCTGTGTGAAATGTTCATATTCTCCTCTTGTCTGTGTATATTCTCCCTTACATCACCAAAGATTTAGGTTGATGGGTGGCTCTTAATTGAACCAGTGTTATGTGATGACCTGGTGGCCCATCCTTTCTCTTCATGCTGCTCGGATAGACTTTAGCTTCTCTGCCACTCTGATTTGGATTATGAAAGTCTAAGAATTGTTATGATTAAGAGATCTAACCATGATGAAAGGGTATGAGGCCTTCAAAAAAGGCCACAGAACCAGACCAGAACCTTCATTGCCCTGCCATGCAGAGGCTCACCACAAAGTAGCAAGTTCTCAAACTTTGCTACCTGCTATAATGATCAGGTTTAATTTTTGTAATACTAGTGGGCTTTGCCCCCTGCTCGCTTTCCTTGAAACCCCACACTTGCGCTGTGCGCCATTGTAAAGAGGGGGCCGAACGCACCCCAAGGAGACATGGCCGCTCCTCCAAAACCCCTCTTAAACGGTGATACATGGGAAACAAATACAGTTTTTTTTTTTTTTTACCTCCTCTTTGCTCAATCAGCTGCTGGCTTGCTGCTGCTGCTGTACCGCATGATCTGCATCTCATGCAGCACTTCAAACGTTTAAAAGCCTGTACAGCAGCTGTCCTGTTGTCTCACTGCCTTGTCTCTCTTCTCCCCCAGACATCCACAAACAGTATTCGATCTCTTTTTGCTGTTCCATTATTTCACCGAGTAATATTTTCTGTTTGTTTGCACTAATGCAATCTTTACTATCATTTTTTTGAGACTTACGAATTTTCCTACTTCCATTATCTCTAACCTGCTCTGCATGTGTATTGCGCCAGTGTTTTTGAATTCTTTATGACGTTCTTCTTTGTCATCGATTCTTTGTCTTTTTCCGGCCCCGGGCATGGTTAAATCTCTTGGCACAAAGTCTAGTCTCGCGGGACATGAAAGTGTCTTTTGTTTTTCTGAGAAGGTCATGTCTCGTCTCCTTGAACAGATCTTGACTCATCCCAAGTTTTTTTTATATAATAGAGAGATATTTTACCATATTCAACACCACTTTGAGGTTTTCTCATCATCCGTCATTAGGGTTGCATCCTGCATTCTATAGGCTACTAGGGGGCTTCGCCCCCTGCTAGCTTCACTCGCCAACCACCCGTGCCTGCTTTGCTTCCGCAGTTTCAGATGCGCGTTGTAGGTCACTGTAATGTGATTTACATATCAGTCGAGCTTGTTCGTTTTGAACCCGTGCCTGCTTTGCTTCCGCAGTTTCAGACGCGCATTGTGGGCGCCTGCGTCCATTGATCTTATCCAGGTGGGCTCGTGTTTGTATCGTTGAGCTGTATTGTGTTTGAATTTGGTGTAAAGCGTTCAGCGGTTTGTACAATCCCAAGCAGCACATTATTCCTAACTTCACTCCTCAGTAGTGCCACTCACAATATGGCGGTGACGCATGCGCTTTCACTCCGCAGTAGTGCCACTCACAATATGGCGGTGACGCCTGCGCCCTATTTTTGTGGACCTGTGGGGCCTCCGTAGCCTCTTCCGTTTGAATCTGAGCTGCAGCGCAGAATCCTCTTTTTTGTGTGGATGTGTCGTTAGTCGTTAGCTGTTAGCTATGGGCGTGTTGTTGCTTCATTTCTCATTCACGTCAGTTGAGCTCTTTCGTTTTTGGGCCGTGACTCCTTCGTTCGTGGTGGATACGACTTCGCGTGCGGTTTATGAGATGCGCGCTGTATGCGCCTGCGCAGTATGTCTCATGGTCCCATCGCCGTGTACCTGCGTCCATTCCATCCGGTTTTTGCCATGTGCCTGCGTCCATGCCATCCGGTTTACCATTCTCGGTTAGTAATATGGATGATATGCTATGATTTGCAGATATAACACCTTTAAAACAAAAGCTCTAATTGTTACTTTTTTCATCATGTCCTTCTTGGTTTTGACTTCTTGTTTGGTTTTTGACTTAGATTCTTGCCTTTCGTCTATTTGTTTTATTTTGTTTTTTACATGTATCTCCTGGTTTGCTTCTGAAAAAGCCTCTGCAAAGTCAGGACACCTGCTGGCTGCAGCCTACACAGGCCCAAAGATGAAGAGCTTGCTTTCTTCTTCTTCTTCTTCTTCTTCTTCTTCTTCTTCTTCTTCTTCTTCTTCTTCTTCTTCTTCTTCTTCTCCTGTCAGCTGCTCCCATTAGGGGTTTCCACAGCGGATCGTCTTTATCCATATCTTTCTGTCCTCTGCATCTTGTTCTGTTACACCCATCACCTGCATGTCCTCTCTCATCACATCCATAAATCTCCTCGTAGGCCTTCCTCTTTTTGTCTTGCCTGGCAGCTCTATCCTTACCATCCTTCTCCCAGTATACTCAGCATCTGTCCTCTGCACATGTCCAAACCAATGCAATCTCGCCTCTCTGACTTTGTCTCCCAACCATCCAACTTGAGCTGACCCTCTAATGTACTATTGCTTTAAAAGTGCAAAGATGCGAACAAGTCTCAAAATTCACAAATAATGCCTTACAGTGGAGAGGAACCATAAAAAGTCTGGCTTGTAAAAAAGGCAACATGGAATATTAAAAAAAAGAGTGAGTATTAACAAAAATAGAGTACAAAAGCAAATTATGTTCTTACAGAGTCGAAAAGATGTGGTAATCGATCCAAAAGCACAATCCAACATGCAGAATCGAAAACACAAGAGCAAATACATTCAATAACTAGGAAAATCCTAACTCAATGTTCCTGCTCTCTATTCTGGGATTCTTTATAATCAGCCAGAAAGAGGACCCAGCCACTGTGACATCAGGGTGGACGAATCTCTTGGGGATTCCACACGTAAATATACAGAATGGCTGCACATTTAAAGACATAGTACATAATTAACATTTAATAGACAACATTTATAGAAATAAAAAAAAATAATGATTCAAAACTGGCAAAAATTGCAATAAAATATGAAATAACCATAAGCCAGAAACTAAACCACAGCTCTCACAGAACAAGAATGATATGTTGTATCACATTTGAAATTATATGGTTAACTCACAATTCATTTCAGTGAACTACCGACTTGGAACATTATTAGTCCCCACAAATCAAGCTGCTGGCTAATCCATGTGATCAAAGGTTATTATTTTTATTGTGCAATTCTGCACAATCTGCAAATTTGCCGAGTGCTGCTCAGAATATATACTGTTGCATCAAAAAAGAAACTGCAGAACAAGCATATGGAGGAACAGCCGTAACATTATAGGTGTGATTTCCTTCCAAAAAATTCTAAAATGACACTTTGCCTGCCAAATCTACCCCAGTACTGACTGAGGCCTGGATTTCAGCACGGCTTGTCCTTAAGCTATGGATTGGCTTTGGCCTGCACAAGCACAAAAAGAGGAAAGCCCAGCACCAAAACAATCTTGAAATCTTCCAAACAAAAATTAACAGAGGGAGAGTGAAATTGTAAAAACTATGACTCTTTAAAATTAGGAAGATTTATTTTACAAAAACTAAGATTAAGGTGTGTCTTAAAGGGGAAGTCAGTCCAAAATCCAATCCTCAAAATCTACAAGAACAGTGCAGAAATGTCGGAAAACTAGAAATTCCACAACAACATCTACTAACATAAATGTCCACCAAACAGCTGTCAAAGCTGATCTGGAGAATCTGATTCTTTTATGGGCAGAAGGCAGTCCTACAGCTGAAATGTCATGGTGGTCCTGCCTCCTGAAACTCCACATGAAAGGGGACTGAGCAAATAACTAAACACATTAACAGAAAAATGCACTTAATACATACATTCTAAATAATTATAAAATATATATTATATATATTAGAATTATAAAATAATAATATATTAATATTAACAAAAAGAACACAATATGTGACACTACATTTAAGCCAGGGTTGAGATACAGTATAGCATAATATGACAATAGTGCCTCTAGTTAAAAAACTACAAAAGACTCGCACTTCTTTTTTTCAAAATTCTGCAGGAAGCGTACAGAAACACTGAAACTGCAGTTATATGCACAGAAAATTTTATAAAGTTGTAAGATAAAGTGTTCCTCTCTGCTTATGCCTTTTGACTTTGAGGCAGACAATCATGTCACTAGAAGCTGCAGAAGCCCAATTTGGCGTGAACTGACCTTTAACTGTTCTTTACAAGGTTCTACAAATAAGCATAAAATGCCTTGCTAACTGTGTTTAAAAAATGTCTTGTTCATTTGATGATTACTGTTCCTGGTATGCAGCTTGTTTATTGATTTTTTATGTTCTACTATACTGTTATCTTTCAATCTATGACTTTTTGTTAATCTAACTGATATTCTTCTAACTTTGCACAGTTTTTGATAAGTGGATCAGGATGCATTTCACTGCATGTTGTCCTGTATAACTATGCATGTGACAAATAAAGAATCTTGAGAATTTCAAAAACGGAGTTTACCGCACATGCATTTATTGGTTACTTTGTTCATGTATATATATTTATCTGTCTGCTTATTTAAAAAGCTACATTTACCCAAGGAGTCAAAAACATTCTGTCTAGCCCTTATACAAAAACCTAGACAAAAGCTGGGGTATCACCTTGGTAACCCCATGTACCTTTGGAACTGTGAGAAGAAAATAGCACAGCTTTACAGACAGGAGTCCAATGCAGAACTCTACTTACTTTTTAAATAAATATAGTTAAATAAATATAAAATTACATTAAATCAATAGTAATACTATTATTAAAAAGGTAGGCTTTTTAATTCACACAGACATGAATACACCAACTCTTAGACATGAATGCACCAATGCATTTCCAGTTTTCTTCTGTGTGTGTATTTTGTGTTTAAATGTATTCCCAAGTTTTCCGCTAATTTTTACCCTACTAGGTGGATCAGCATTATATACTCAGGGGGCTGGCCCAGTCAGACATTGGCTGCTACAGCTCTGGGTTGACATGTCAGCCTCACAAAACATCATAGTAAAAAAGTTAGTCTAAGCCGAGTACTGTATATACAGTACAGTATTCCGAAAGCAAGATGACCACCAAACATAGCATATTAACTGCTAATAACGCTTTGGCTAATTTCACCAATCAGTATTAACTAGGAATAATCCTTCATACCTTAAGCTAACAGCTTGCAGACATAGTTATGATTCCACTAAAACGCCTGTAGATTGTTATAGTTTAGAGGTGCCCCAGTTTATAATTATTGTTTTCAGAATGTGCTGAGACAGTCTGAATGGAGCCAATAATAATGCTGTACTCCTCAATACATACCTGTATACATGTAACCATAAACAATTTAACTGAATACAACACCTAACAGAAAGCAAAGCTCATTTGTTCCACACTTTCATGTCCCAGTTGTGTCATGACTGATTCAATGGAAATCAGAGACCCATTATATTAATTTTCTGGTTTGTCTTTGGGAGCTTTTTCAAATGAATGAGTAACGTGCTATTTAGTCTTGCCTAATAATTCCATAGTGTCATGATCTGGTTTCATAATTAATTTTTCCTTGGCTTTATTTTTTTGGGATTCTGTTGTTTTAAGGATACTTAAAACATTTTGAGTCTTTTACTGATAACATTTTGTTTTCTCATAGAAGCCACCATTTTCTGTAGGTTGCTATGGGTGATGTCCGGGGTCATCCTGTGACTGGCATTGGGGTCAAGGGTATAAAGGTCTTCTCCATATACTTCTTTGTATCTGAGACTGGATAACAAACTCTTCTTGTTGGTGTGCATGTTTTGATTTTCTTGTTTAACAGAATAATTGCTTTGTTCTTTAATTTGATTTTTGTTTATGACCCTCAGTTTTGGCAAAAGTTAGGATAGACTGTATGTTTTCAAACCTAGGCTTGGCTTTCAATAACATTTCATCTCATGGTCACAAAATCTTTCCTTGCACAGGCAATAACACATAGCTAAATTTATACTGTGATTATTGCTAAAATCTGTGGTGGGCTGGCGCCCTGCCCGGGGTTTGTTTCCTGCCTTGCGCCCTGTGTTGGCTGGGATTGGCTCCAGCAGACCCCGTGACCCTGTAGTTATAATATAGCGGGTTGGATAATGGATGGATGGATTATTGCTAAAATCCCCAAAAGCTTTCTCTGATTAAATTTGTGGTCTTTACAATGAGAACCACTATTTTCCAGGTTAAAATAAAACAGCCCAAACAATTTGGCTTAATACCTGAGACAAAACTGGAAATTAGCACAGGAGTATTTTCTTGGCTGCAAACTGTTGAGTCTAACATGTGGTCTGAATGGACGTCCAATATGCAACGGCAATGTCAGCTACCAGCAGATTTCAAGCAAATAATCAGAAGGTGTCAAAGCTGAATTAGAAAAAACAGGAATCTCAATGCATTTCCAGAAAGTCACTGAAGCTCACACATGACATACTGTAGGCCACACATACTGTAGGCCGAGTTATCAGTAGCCTAAGCTGTAGAAAATGTGATCAAATGTAGAATCGACACATAAAGTTCATGTTGGTGTCCACGCATAGAGAATGCTTGCCATGACAGTTATCTTGTCATGATCCACATTTGTGCCTAATATGATGAGTCATAACTAGACAACCATCATTGAAGGATGGAAAAAATATTAGGTGAGTGAGAATAAAATAGTTTCAACTTTCATGGAAATGTCACACTTTTTAGCAATTCCCAAAGATCTGACAATAAAATTATGTACAGTAATATAACTAGGCAGTACACAGCGGTGGACTGGCTGGTCAGTTATTTAATCTGCTTGTTATCTGTGCAACGGATGTTTTGCTGCTTTTTTTTTTGGAAAAAATGCTGTTTGTTCCCATTGCTTTCTGTCCATATTAAGTTCCTCCATTAATCCCTTCCCAAGAGTAGAGAAAGGAAACAAGTAGTGGTAACAGGGTCTAATTAGGCGAGACACGTAATGGAGGAGGATAACGGCCATGGCTAACAAACACTGCTGTTGCTATAATTACAATGTGAGCTCATCCGTCTCCCAGAGATAATGCGTTTCATGTGCCAGCCTTTAATAGTTAATGGCCATGTGGCGATTACGAGCAGAGATTCACTCGTATCTATGAAAAGTCATTCAATAAAAGAGCGTTTTATCCCAAATTAAATGATTAAGTAAACATGGATATGCACCTGCTTGAGCATCACCTAATGAAATGTGAAAAGCAGCAAAGCAGAAATGACATGTCCTGTGTGACTTCTTATTGAAGTGGGCCACCTCCATTTTCACACAGCTTTCATAATTCCCAGGGAGTCGGTTAGGCGAACGATTGTGACTTTATGTGGCACCAAATGGCGACAAACCACTTCATGTAATAAATAAGATACAAAGAGAAATCAATGCACTCCACTTAAGAAAAGAACAGGCAGCCATGCTCATAGTGATCTGTAGCCTTACTGGGATTTTATTTGCTTAGCAAAGAACTCAGTAATAGAATTGATGATGAAAGTCACTGCATGCAAAATGTTTTGCTTAATAATCAAAGTGCTATTAACATCAGCTTTGAAGTGTTGTGAACAAAATTCTTTGCAGTGGGATACTGGCTTCTGTTTTATATCAAAATGCTAATGAAATTGTGTTAAATAACCCTTCCTAAATTGCAGCTGCTTCAATTTATTGTGGGCCATCTGGTTTGCTTACCTCATCCTCAATAACAGAGCCTAAAGGGTCAGATGGTCAGGGCAAGGTGGTCAGAGATTCAAGGATGTTGGTCATTAGTCCTTAGAAAAAAAGATACATTAGTTTAACAAATATTCTGTACCAGATATGCACTTGGGGAATGGACAGTATCATACAAGCACAGTATTTACTACAAGCCAGGCAGTCAGTCACTAGGTGAGAACATGCTTTGTGCTAGGGGCTGCAAGTACCCAGGAGAGAGATAACTTTAGAACATTAGAACAATTGTGACAAGAACAGGCCATCCAGCCTATTCACCTGGATTATATAAAATAGCATAAAGTCGAGAGCTGAAGGACCGTAAAGTCCTGGGGCCTCATTTATAAAACTTGTTTATGCTTGGAAACGTGTGTTAGTCATTTCGTAGACAAAAGTTGGTGATCTACAAGTTGGGAAAATTGGCTTAACATTATGGCAAGTTTTGACAATCTGTAAGTCCTATGCAGACATTTTTGAGTGTTGGCATTTTAACGACATGACAATAAAGTGAACAGAAAATCTCAGTTTGTTGCACGTTTTAGTGTTCTATTCTGATATTCTTGAACTAATTATATCAGTTAACTGACTTGTTCTGTCAATACTGCTGTCTTCAATGTTGGTATATATCACCTAATGCAGACATTGTTATTGTCTTTGTGTGTTGCCTATCTATTTGATCTAGAAATAGGGTAAGCTGTGTGTTGTAAGGCATAACTGGAAATGTCAGTGTAAGCTCATTTGGAGGATATCACCAATGGCAAGCTTTTAGGAATTGCAATGATTTTTTGGGTCATGAGGATGACTTGGTTTGTAAGTTGATTTAGACTTCCTAGAGTTGTCCTCTTGGACTTACTAGCTGAATTGAAGCTTACATTACAGGGTCCATTTTGCAAAAATCATTTTCATTCAATTTGTAAGCAATTTATATGTAATGATCAAATGTGGCTGAAATCACGATTCCTTTATTTTATCAGATAAAGGGTTATGTGTGTTGTGCACTTCTGCACATGATCGGTAATAGAGATAGATACTTTATTAATCCCAAGGGGAAATTCACATACTCCATCAGCAGCATACTGATAAAGAACAATATTAAATAATTAAATTAAAGAGTGATAACAATGCAGGTATACAGACAGACAATAACTTTGTATAATTTTAACGTTCACCCCCCCCCCCCCCCCCCCGGGTGGAATTGAAGAGTCGCATAGTGTCATAGTGACAGCAGTCTGTCGCTGAAGCTGCTCCTCTGTCTGGAGATGATACTGTTTAGTGGATGCAGTGGATTCTCCATTATAGACAGGAGCCTGCTCAGTACCCGCCACTCTGCCACGGATGTCAAACTGTCCAGCTCCGTGCCTACAATAGAGCCTGCCTTCCTCACCAGTTTGTCCAGGCGTGAGGCATCCCTCTTCTTTATGCTGCTTCCCCAGCACACCACTGCGTAGAAGAGGGCGCTTGCCACAGCCATCTGATAGAACATCTGCAGCATCTTATTGCAGATGTTGAAGGACGCCAGCCTTCTAAGGAAGTATAGTCGACTCTGTCCTTTCTTACACAGAGCATCAGTATTGGCAGTCCAGTCCAATTTATCATCCAGCTGCACTCCCAGGTATTTATAGGATTGCACCCTCTGCACACAGTCACCTCTGATGATCATGGGGTCCATGAGGGGCCTGGTCCTCCTAAAATCCACCACCAGCTCCTTGGTTTTGCTGGTGTTCAGTTGTAGGTGGTTTGAGTCACACCATTTAACAAAGTCCTTGATTACTAGAACTTTATTACTATATTACTAGATTAATAGAACTGATATATATTATATACATTACATGTTATATAAGTTACATATTATATGTGAGTTGTAAGTTGCCTTGGATAAAGGTGTCTGCTAAAAAAAATATTATATATAATAATAATAAGAGAATGAACCGATGATGGTTCTTGGACTAGTTGGGCAGTACACCGTAGAAGAGCCATACAAATGTTTGATGCCTTGTGATTGTTTGTGCAGTACTGCACAACATAGTGCAGAAACATGGACAGCCCATGCTACCTGAGGATAGGCCAAGATGAACACATGGAGGACCCAGACCCTGTCCCTCAGGACAACAAAGTAATGGCAGTTCAAAGATGTTTGGATCTTGTATGCCATTTTTGCTTAAGCAGTGACAGGAATGGCTAAAATTGTACATATGTCCCCTTAGTTTTAAGTTGATTTTAAATTTATTAAAGGGGCTTGGTGTAGGACCTGGCATACATATGGTGTTATAAATCCAGTTTTTTTTTGAGCGTTAGCCATTTTTGCCTTTTGAGTGTAAGCAATATTTTAGTATGGAATCTAAGCAAAGTTTTATACATACGGCTCCTGCTGTCCACCCCACTACTTTTAACATTTGTGCTAAATCTGTCCTTAACAAATTTCCAACTGTGTCCCAGAATCTATTTTAAATTAACAACTGAGGCCCACTGTATTAATAACTTTTAAAATTTCAAACACTTCAATCATGTCACCTCCTATTCTTCATTTGCTTAAACTGGAAAAGTTCAGCCCCTTCAGTCTCCACTCATAGCTCAAACATAGGTATATGTTACACGTGATTGGGTAGAGGTTACTTTTGGGTACATGATCAGTGAAATCCAATACTCTGTAAACCTCATTCCAAACATTCAATGAAAACAGAAGGTGGACAGGTCATCGGTCCAACATAAGACACCCTCGCACACCTACACTGACAGTAACAGTAAACTTACCAACCAAATCTATTTGTCTTTGGGGTATTGGAGGAAACTATGGCAGCCAAAGAAAGCCCACACAGGCAGAGGAAGAACACATAAACTCTACAAAGATAGAGAATCACCTTTGTTACAAATGGCATGTAAATCCAAATAAAGGCATAGCTTTGCAAAACGTAAGAGTGAATATAAGGAGAACACAAAGAATCAAAGCAAGACAGAAGCAAAACAATGCCTGGCTATCCCACTATACTCGATTAATTAGTGTCTGATCCAGGTCAGATGGCTTGCCCACTTCTAATCACCCATCCCCTCAAGTTCCATAATATTCCCACTTGACACGTGAGTCTCTCTTCTGTTTTACCTGGTCTATGGCCGTAGTACCTCCCTGCCATTCATGCCTTTGCCAAAACTCAGTGTCTGACTTAAAGTTGAAGAAACTTTAAACCTCACACCGTAATACACAGTCGGACCCATTTTATTGATGCTAATAACCTTCTGCAGTCACTCAACCAACCTGAGCATGTTGTTCCATGCCTTCCACTAATTCCCTATCAAGGTGTAATTAAATCTGGGAAACGGTTTAATTTCATTAATCTCTCATATTGCACCTTGGCAGTCCTAGCTTACCCACACTGACTTTAGAACATATATTATCATACATATCTAAACAGAAGACACCAGACCAGATGACCTCCTCCTTGCAACACATATGATTTCCAGGAATTGTGGGAGTTACCAATATAGATTAAATGGAAAAATTCAACAGTAATGCTAAAAAATAACAGTAATGACTACAGTATACAGTAATAATAAAACCCCTTCAATTTTAAAGGTAAAAACATGATATGATCACAGCTCCATTTTTATAACCCATGCTCTGTCCAGTAAATAGCATAGGCAAAGATGTTTCTGAATTAAGGTGTAAAAATGCTTCATTAAACCATAAATTTAAAAAAAAGAAAACATAAAGTCAAAGCATTATTTTAAAACATATTTACCTTTCCACTTTATGCTGTCGTTCAATATTTATTTTATCTGTCTGAATTAATGGTTATTGCTTAAATTGAATTTGGCCTCTTTCAGATTCTTTAAATCTGTATTGGCAGGATTAAAATTACAGGCCAGAAATTGCTAACAAGGTTCAGGCACCAGGAGATGAAAAGAAAGCACTACGCCAAGATCAAGCAGAGGTCAAAAGCTAGTAATTCTCAAAAATTGACCTGTTTGTCAAAGAATAAAGCATCTTTTCTCATCTTATCTTCTGAAACCGCTTTTCCTGGAGAGGATCATGGAGAGACAAAAACGTAAGTTAAAAATCACAGAAAAAACTCGGCAAAAGTCGTTACTCCTTAAATTAAGTTTACTCTTGACAATTTAGATAGACAAGAAGAAGAAGATAACACATCGCCACCTTGTATAGTGTCCACGTGATGACATTATACAGTTCTTCTCAAATTCTGCCTGCCACCGGTAAGCAAAAATGTACTGGTGCCAACAACAAAATGCACAAAATGACTTTGCCTGTGAAACCAAAATAAAAAATGGTGGACATATTAGAAAAATAATGGTAAAAAATATATAACATTATAAAATATTTTAAATTAATGTTTCAGACCTACAAAAATCACAACAAAATCATAGCATACATTAAATGTGATATTTAACATTAGGAAGTCTTCCTTTAAATCGTGATAAAAAGTGGAGGTGTGAATAAATAGCAATGAGTTTTCATACATACAGTATTAAGTTTGTAAACAAAATTATACAAGATCCACATGTGAGTGTTCTATCTCAAAGAGACATATTAAAGAAAGGATTGGGAGAAGGAAACATAATAAAGAAGTGTCAACGTTCATACCAAGAAGACTAACCCTAATTGCAATATGAAAATGAAAGTTTTAAATAACAAAGCAGAAGTTCAAAAAACACTAATAAAGAAGTTGCAAGTTAAAGTTCTATTCAGTACAATATCGAATAATTTGGGCCAAGATGTGCTGCCCCCAAGTACTGTGTGAACGCTAGTGGGTGCCATAGAGCCCCAAACTCCAAACACAAACACAGTCCTGGGTTCAAATATAGAGGGTTTTATTACAAATACCTTCTACAAACAAATAAACAAGTGTTGTCTCTCCCTCTATCTCTCTGTCCACACACTGCTACTCCTCCAGTCAAGTGTTGCCTGTCTCTGTTCCCAGCTCCAACTTCCCTTTTATTAATAACCCGGGAGTACATCCGATGCTAGGGCTTTAGCCCGTGGAAGCACTTCTGGATCATACAGAAGTCCCAAATAAGAGGGAGTGTCTCTCAATGCAGCACCTTCTTGCGGCACCCATGGACCCCAGCGGTACACTTGCAGTGAAGCTGATAGGGACACACAACTCTTGTGCAAGAAAGCACTATCACAAACTAGTAGCCAGATTTGCTACTTGCTAAATGGAGTTCTTCATTTAGATGAGCAGTATTAATTGTTGCTTGTAATTCAACCGACTCATGTTCATGTCTCAACCATTCCATCTCAGAGAGGACGGGGGCTTGTAAAAGGAGCTGCACACTTAATTATTTCTCAACAGAGACTCATCAGCAAACATAAGAAACACATATTTGTATTGTCACACACGTGCAATTAGGAGATAGCTAAAGGGCTTGAGTAAGTGTAAGACTACATTAGTCCAGGGGGTGGCGGAGTGCGTCGACTGTCACTCTCAGGAGGGGGGGTATGGGGCCGGGGGGGCAGTGGGTTTGTGGGATCATCTGATGATGTCACTTCCATCTCTGGTGTTTCTGATGATGTTACTTCCAGTTCCGAAGACATCACTTCTGGTTCTGGCATGGATGACATTTCCTCCACCAGCCCTTAAAACCACCATCTTACCTCCACATATTCAGTTCTGTTTTGGACTTAGTCTTGTAAACTACTCAGTCATTTTTCAAACCTTTTGCAGCCAGGATCATAATATACAGGTGGCTTCCCCAAACCTTTTTGACTGTCTGGAGTCTTTTTGTGACAGTATACTCTCATGCTTCGCATAGAAGGCTTGGAGTAAATTACTGTGGCACCAGTTCTTCTTCTTTACTTTGCTCAGCCTGGCCGTTCCTGCCATCTCCTTTACGCAGCTTGTCATGATTTTCCAAGTCACACTGAATACCATCACCAGGCATTGCACTAAATTAAACCAATATGAACAACATAAAAAATGAGGGTTTAAAAAAGGTGTCCAGAACAACCACCATACCACTTTAGTTTTGCTGTCTACCTGATTACAGCAGCACAAACTAATGTCACCCCATTGAGTGCAAATTCCATATAGGAAACAGAAACCAAACAAGCAGCAAAATTGAATAGAAGGGTGAAATCAGATAAGATTTATAAGAGGCTCTGACTGTAGGATCAGAGAGATAATTATCTACCAGTAACCAGGAGCAAAGTGGAGTTATGAGTAAGAATGGGTTAGGGACGTGCCCAGACCTTTGATGGAGTGATCTGTGTTTGTTGATTTAGATCAAACAAATCATATATCCAAAAGGACTGAACTGTAAAAACAATAAAAAAGGGATAAGAAGGGGAATCAAAAATATTTGGAAAGTGGCATAGCTTAGTTGAGCCCTAAAGAGTTCTCCACATACACATAGCAGTGGCACAACATACCATAAAAAAGTTTTTTGAACACTAGCAGAAAAGGAATTAATTCTAGGTAGGGCATTTTAAGCAACTGGTAACACTTCCAGGCTTCCGAAAAATGAAAGCTTGAGATGTAGGGTGGACTCCAGACTTGCATTATGCACTTCCATATTGCACTCCTGCAATTTTCTACAATCAAGGTCATCAAGTAAAGGGCTCTTAAATACTGCAAACCTTCAGCAGGAGGTGATACACATCTGATGAACCTGCTTGAACTCTTGTGGAGTCAGAGCCAATTTACGCATCACCAGGTGCAACACAGCAAGCAATCCGGAATAGGATGCTAATCCATTAATCCTTATTACATTTCAAATGTTTGATCATTTTTTTTATTATTCCTTTAAAAGATGACATTTCATTTTAAGCTAGTAATAATCTTGTTTGAGTTTGTTCAGTGATCATTGCATTTCACTCCACTAGCTTCAGCCGTGGACTATTTGCAGTATAGAAGGAGGAGCCGGTTATGTGTTTGGGTAGTTTGTTGAAGCTGTTTTCTTGTCTGCATGTGTGGTTTCAGAAAGTCCACATTCTGCGATGATGCGTGTTTTGGGTCCATGGCAGTGCGCAGGTTTTTGTAAAACAGTACACTTGGGCTGTAGGCGGATGTAGATGCATGCGGTAGCATGGACAAATGGCCCCCCTTCGGTGTTGATCGAGGAAATGGCATAGCCCGCATTCACAATCAGGTCTGAGGTGTGGAATTAGGCATCTATCCACGCTCAGGTATAAGAGGAGCCTAAATAGGACAGAGAGTGGGATCAAGAATGGTAACAATGAGGAAGTTATGAGTGGAAGGAAAAGAAAGAAAAGAAAAAGTGTCAAAATCAAAGCAAAACCAGTAGTGCGATAGTTCAGAGGCAAGTAGTTGGGATATGTCCCTGAGAGGAACGAACAAACAGCGCTCATGAGTTAAAATCGCTTCTGCTGAGCACCAAGGAGCAAGAGTGACCAACTACTCTGAATGGGCTCCTGCTGAAGGCCAAGGGATGGTGGCAGCTGAATGGAACAGAGCCTTGCAGACACAGATGGAAGTTTGGCTGCGCTTGCCAGGGGACGTCTCCCCTTGCTGGGCAGGCCATAAAGGGTGAGCAGGGAGACATTGATTTTAGAGGAACACACCAACCTATAAACCCTGAGTGTGTTTTAACCATGGATTTTTCATCTGTTTCTGTATTATGTATTTACAGTATTTGCATTTTTAACACCACTGACATTGTTTTTATTTTGGGCTCAATCATTGATTAATTTATTTAAAGTAAATGCACTACACATTATTGAACATTATTAAATACTGTAGCAAAAGCACATGCTTTTGACATTACCTGTTGTTTTCTATCTTCATTGCCTAGTCCATCTTGGTTTTATGTCTATCGATGCTAAGAAGATGATGCCAGCTGCCAGCAACCTGGGTATCACACATTCTATTTTTTTTCTGGCTTGCAAAACACCTTTTTTGCTTGCTGCCACAATAAATTGTTTAATGGTAATTGTGACAGACACTGTGTTTTCAGAATCACAAATCTGGCATGTCTGTGACAGGCCACTTCAAGGAGCAATTTCATTTACAGTTTTAATAGCTATTTATTGACCTTTATTAATAATGTAAGTAGCAGTTGGTACAAATGTTCTTACCTGGAGTTTTTGAAATTGTGCTCTAATGAGAATCTGCAAGGATGCACCAGTGTGTGGTTCCTTTGAGGGTGCATGCTGCTTGGAGGTCTTCAAGTCGACTGTGCACTTCTAGGGTCGAAAGGATTGATCCTGTAGTGGTCTAGCCTGAGTAATAGTTGGTGAGTTTAAAGAAGTATTTACCAATAAGAGGGTACAGTACGAACGTTGTTCGAGTGCACACCTGCGTGCATACATACATGAACAATGTCAGAATAAATACAGCGCATTCACTTGTTTAGACCGCAACATAAGGTGGACATCTAATCTACTTTGAGGACTGGCTTATCCCAGGAGACATATGCCTGGATTGGCCGAGTGGCTCTGGTTTGAGGTATAGAACAGAGCTACCACAAGAGGTCATCTATTGATTACTTTCAGACCTCTTGGCTTACATTCTAAACTGCTGAATTTAGGAGCAGTGAAGAGTTTAGTGCTTGTTTATTATGTGTATATATACAGTATATATATATAGATAGATATAGATACTGTAGATATAGATTGATTTAGATATAGATATATAGATTCACCACCAGTCATTTGGGGTTTCTTTGAGGTGATCAGATTTTTTGGCAGTGTGCTTTATTTTTTTGTTTGTCACTTTTTGAGTTTTCTTTGAATTTCCTAAGGAAAGGAAGGAAGTAGAAGTTCCTCTACTGTTTGTTTTGTAGCCACTGTAAATACTGTACCTATCCACTTGCACTTGTTTTTGCTTTTTAACTGGTTCATACCATTGAACTGTGTATAATAATTGTTTTACACTCTTTGTAAATAGCTGGCACTTGCCGGAATACATTGGTCACAAAGGACATGTTGGCGGCATGTACCCTTTGAATCTTTTCTCCAAGTCCAAACAACTTAAACATGCACTTGATGGCAATTTAAAAAATCAACAAAACATAAAAAAGTAAAGTAAAGCAATCGGTCTGGTTCAAGGTTCAGTAGTCTGGTATGTACTCAAGCAGGAGCGCCATTCTGTGGTCTGCTCTCTCCAGAATGAGATGACTCATACCGGGACCATTTTGGCTTTAAAATGAAGGGCCAGGACTGGAAGGTTGGAGTCAGTTTCCCTCAGTGGGCAGTTTCTTTGGGCTGTGGGAGAGAAGGGGGATGATACCGTCAACGACAGCACCCCCTTGTGTCCTGGAGTGGTAGTGTTTCCCTCTGATGAGCCCTGAAAGTAAACCTCAGATGTGCATGCCTGACATCAGCAATACCTGTAAACCTCAAGATGTATGAGCTTACCATTGATCACTCCTACTCATGGCTACTTCACCAAAAATACATCTTTCAGTTTTTTTTCGCCTCATCCCTGATTGCTGTATGTCCAATATGTTGTTATACAGTTTCTTAATAAAGTATTTAAGGCAGCTAAACATTGTCTTAATAAAACATAAGCAAGGTTTCACATTTTCCTTAAATGAATCAAATATTATGAAACATTACAAAAGATGAAGCATATAGCTATAAAAACAATGTTAATTCCTGACTGGCTTTTTTTTTTTCTTAAGTGAAAATGAAAGATTATTTGATGAGATGAAAAGTTTGGCATAGTGCTAGGACTGGCTCTTGCCTACTCCAGCTTTGTGTCAGACCTAATGGAGAAATAAAATAAGTGGCAGACTATGATATCAGTATTAGAGTGGTCTAACAGATACAAGTCCTCCATAAGGCTAGTTTTATTCTTTATCATATGGACATGTGCAGAGGAGAGATGCTGGGTATATTGGGAAAAGGATGCTAAGGATAGAGCTGCCAGAAAAGAGGAAAAGAGGAAGACCTAAGAGAAGGTTTATGGATGTGGTGAGAGAGGACATGTAGGTGATGGGTGTAACAGAACAAGATGCAGAGGACAGGAAGATATGGAGCAAGATGATCCCCTGTGGCAACCCCTAACGGGAGCAGCCAAAAGAAGAAGATAACAAAAACAAAAGTGTTTAATGAAAATAAGCAACATTTGGAGGTCACTTAGGTTGGCTGTGTTTATGTCATCTCTGCTGTACAGCAGGTTACTGTTCCACACTTGCAGGTCTATAGCATTGGTGCTGTCTTTGATGAAGCCGGAAATTTCTTGTGATGGTTTGCAAGAAGAATGAACTGTTTCTGTTCCACATCCTTTGTCAGTATGTCATTGTACTTTTAGATTAGACAAATTTCTCTTTCAGATGCATCATTCATGGCAGTCAGTTCATAAAATCCGTTGAACGTTGGAAAATCTGTCCACTGTTCTGGTGGTTTCTTGAGAACTGAGACATTTTTGACCTTTTTCCATAAGGAGAACAAAGAAGGATGTTGTTTTTCTCTTACCAGATCCTCCAGCTTCAGCTGTTTTAGATTTATTGGTCAGCTTAAGATGTCGAGGAATGTCTGGCAATGATGGCCGCTGCAGGCTTTGCACCATCTTTTCCTTAGTTTCTGCTGTGGCTCAGTCATCAAAAAGGGCTATAATAGAAATTCCTATTTACAGCTAGAATGTTCATGAAACCTCCACTTACTGCTGTAATGTTCTGGGATCAACACCTTAGCACTAGAATGTTCTATTATTTGATTTTTTTTACTAATAATTTAGCCAGTTCAGAACCCCACAAGATTATGTACTGTATGTAGTAACAATACAAATAAAACATTTAGAATGGAGTGACATTTAAATGTTTCACAATCAGGTGAAATTTCACAGGTCAGAAAGCTATTCCTAATGGTAAAAATAAGCATTGTGAAGAAATGACTTAACCAGTAAAAAATTTTGCCAGTTGAAAACCCTGGAAGAGTACGTAATTAGTAACAATACAAATAAAAGGCTTGGAATGGAGTGAAATTTAATTGTTTCACAATCAGGTGAAAGCTATTCCTAATGGGAAAAAATAAGCATTGTGGAGAAATTAATGCTACAAGCATCAACTCTTTGCATTAGTTTGTGGACCACTCTAATGAACGTGTTTATTAAACTGCAGTTCATTTTCTTTTGACAATTACATGGTCTAGGGCCATGTAGTAGGAAAAGGTATCTATAAAACAGTGTTGGTCAATGGCAACACAAAATTCACACCATCTTTTCATTTGGAGTTTCTGAAAACATTTTCGTGACCACAACTATTGTTAATGTTGACTTTGCTGAGTATTTGACTTGATATACTCCCATAGGACTTTTCTATACATGTGTGTCCATGATGTTATACTTATAGTATGAAAGTAAAAAACACTAACAGTTCCACTATGCATTTGGAAAAATAGGAAGAAAAAGCCTAAGCAAAAGTGTAAATAAATGACTATGACTGCTAAAGATGAGCAGTATCACTATCAACAAGCAAAAGTCCAAGAAGACAGGACTTTTTGAAATAAACAGAAATTTTGATCAAGCAAGATCAGGCTTGCTAAATTGAAATCGGTTATTTTTTGGATTGACTCAATAAGCATGTAAACTAGCACTGGAAACTCTGTATTAAGGGCAGGCAGGGCAATGTCTCCCATCCCTCCAAAAGATCGCACTGTTGTGGGAAAAAATTAAATAAGTCATAAAACTTACCTCAGTAATTTAACATGTTAAAATGTTTATTATAAACTCGACTTATGCTGTGTTCCATTTAAAGTGGGAAGTCGGAATTTCTTGAGTCCCTAGTCAAAATTTTCAAGTAGAATGCCCCCTTAACTTGAATTTCCAACTTGGAAACTTGGAGCTAGCCTGTTAAGTCCAACTTTGTCGGACTTCAGATTATGACGTCAATCCAAAATGGCAACGTACATTGCAAACTTTAGTGAAAGCCGTAGTATTATACTTTTTATTTGCACTTCTGTCTACTGTATATGTGTCTCATTAAGTCAGTCGTATGCACCGTACAGTCTAACTTCTATCTGTAGACATGTTGCTACAGTTTTTGAATATGCAAAGCACTGTGCAATGTGTTGCTATCAACTGCTATTTATTCAGATGGATCAAGCAAAACAAAGGTTCTCATGGATGCTTCCGTATTGTTTTTTTCGAAAGTTTAACTGGAACGTAGTCAACTCAAGGGTGATGTCACCTCCACCTACAACATCTGATTTACGAGGTTAATGGAATGCAGCATAAGTCATTATAATCAATTTTTTCCAATTTTCTATTGACTGCTCAATGCAATTTTTTTATCTAGAAAAAAAATTCTTTTCAGAGTAATAATAATAATAAATTTTATTTATATTGCACTTTATATTTATGTGAAGTTGTCCTTGTGCCCGGTGCCACTAGTTTGTTACCGGGTTGTTCTTCTAAACATATGTGTGAGCATGTGAAGCCAGAGCTTTTCAGTTCTACCTTGGGGCTTAAGGGTTGGAGCACTTTTAATTACGGTAATCTGTTGATTGATTTTTTTGTAATTCAATTTAAAACATGCATGAATTTGTACAGCTTGCTATTTTGGAGTAGTCTCCACCATAATCATGAATTACTTATGTCTAATAGCTGTTCATTTGATGTTAATGTAGAAAAGTACAAAAAGTGTTACATGTGGAAAAAAGCAATGTCAACTATACATACTTCCTGTGGGACAGTATGTCCCATCTTGTATCCTCTGAGAAGGATTTGGAGGTTATGTTGACACATTTAATTGTCTAAGCTAGTGGTGTTCAAACTGTGGGGTGGGCCCCCCTAGGGGGGTGCAAAGATGTGAAAAAAAGAAAACAATCAAAAATATGAAAAATACATCTATTGAAGCCAATACAAATTAACTAAAACTACATTCTGATACTAGAAAAATAAATATAGAGTTAGACAAATGTCGATAAAAGTTAAGTAGGTATAATAAAATATGCATCTATGATATTATCATTAATTAAAAAAGAACAAATTGATATTAGTGGGCTCCTTTCAAAAAAAACTTAGGGGGGCGCAATTAAAACTGTTATGAAAACTCAGGTTGCAAATACTTAAAGGTTGAGAAACATTGGTCTAAGCAATGCAAAGAATCTATAGAAAAGGCAAAAAATATCAGACTAAATTGGAAAAACTTGAATATAAATTAAGGGAGATTATGCTCAGACTACATAACGCACTAATGAAAGCACATCTGGCGTATTGTGTGCAGTTCTGGTGACCACAGTACAAGAAAGACATAGCAGCACTTGAGGCTCTGCAGAGGAGAAGAATCAAGTGCATCCCAGGCCTCCTGTGACAGACTCAGAGAATTAAACCTGTTTAGTCTCGAGCAGAGGAGACTGCGTGGGGACCTGATCCAGGTATTCATAACCCTCAATAAAGTAGATACCACAGAATTCTTTCAACTTACAGGTGAATCAAAGACGCCATTGGAAATTAAGGGGAGGTCTATTTAGGACTAAAGCCAGAAAGCAACTTTTTACGCAAAGAGTAGTGGGAATCTGAAACAAACCACTATGTCATGTACTTGAAACTGAAACCTTGGCAACCTTTAAGAAGAATTTGGATGAGATGCTGGGACAGCTTAGCTATTAGCTAAACAAAGACCTAAATGGATTGAGTGGTCTCCTCTTACTCATCAGTTTCTTGTGTTCTTGTGTTGAATTTTGGAACACTTTCAATAATTGGCTTTGATAGTTGCATTATATGAAAAAATAATATGTTGATAGAAGCTCATTTTATACCAGTTTTTTATGGCATTATTTGGCTGCCATAACTTTCTATCGGTGGTGCCAGTAGCCTAATACATTGTGAAGTGCATTGCCTTTCCCTTGCTCCCTCCTGTGAGTTTTACTGGAGCCCACCTCCTTCCTTAGCTGCCCTCTAAATCATTGACACTGCTGCAGTCTTCCATGGCTCCTTTCAACTGGCTTCAATGATATTGCACTGCCTGCATATTCATTTTCACACCACTCATTGGTGGTCAGAGGCAACACCATCTGCCACACATTCCACAACTTTGTGAGCAAGGATTCTTCCTGAGACTCAGAGGCAGCCATCTACCCAAGCCAATGGATTTAGACAGAATAGTGGATCTCATAAGGGCTGTTTTCTACGAGCTTGAATACCTTTCTATGTCTCATTTCCCTCTCTCCCTCCCACACACAAACACACACACACACACACACACACAAACATTCTCTGCATGGGATTTTTTTTATGGCTGGCTTTGCCCTTGGGAAATTCTGAAAACTCTCTTTCAGGTCTGGATAAATGCTACTGTAAATTAGTAAATCATTTTATGCTGTATGAGTGAAAATAAAGCAGACAAGCGAACAGGAAATGTATTCTTACCTCAAGAAAATTAGTTCCAAGAATCTGTTATACAATCATTTTTTCTAGTTTCCTTATATTATTACAAGGATGCCTCATAATCATGGAAACCATAAATAAATCAAGACCTTTTTTGCCTTAGAGTGGACGTATTCAGTATGTTTTGCATTCATCTATGGACTCTTTAGCCTCATTGTAAACTGTAAGAACAGACAAGGTATTTTTAAAATTGATTAAAAAACGCTTTGCTTTCAGAACACAGTTTTATGTGCCAAATTAATACATACCATGTCTGTGAAATAATAACTTTAACTTTGAAAAAAAACAAACTTAATCTTTAATTAACAGGCCTGTCAACATCATAAATCATTCTGGAATTACAGGATTAATTAGAAATACTAGGCATCGGTAACATCTACAATTGATTGAGCTAGACTGTTCCACTATTTTGTGCATTTAGAGAAAGAATGCTCACTTCTAATCCAGGAGTGTCACAGAGGCTTCGTTTTTTCATTCAAACAAATGTTCTCATTTAATGACTCTTTTCTCAATGAAACATAAGCATAAAATGAATTGCTAATGGGTGGCACGGTGGCGCAGTGATAGTACTGCTGCCTCGCAGTTAGGAGACCCAGGTTCGCTTCCCAGGTCCTCCCTGCGTGGAGTTTGCATGTTCTCCCCGTGTCTGCGTGGGTTTCCTCCAGGTACTCCGGTTTCCTCCCACAATCCAAAGACATGCAGGTTAGGTGCATTGGCTATCCTAAATTGGCCCTAGTGTGTGCTTGGTGTGTGGGAGTGTGTGTGTGCCCTGTGGTGGGCTGGCACCCTGCCACAGACTGACATCAAAAGAACATCACTTCCGGTTCCCCCACCGACACTTCTGGTTCCTACACATCACTTCCGGTTTGATCCCTTAAAGCCGCCATCTTTGCAAACTCTCACCAGTTCTGTTTTGGACTCAGTCTTGTGATCACCTCTGTTCCTTTAAAGCCGTTTGCAGCCAGGGAGATTATACGGGTGGCTGCCCCAAACCTTTTTGAGTGTGTCAAGTCTTATCCTTTTCACAAAGCCTTTGTAGTGGCTGAGTGTGTCCAGTTGGGGTCAGTCAAAAATGCTGCAATAATGCACCATGCAGGTTCATCTTCCATACGATGAAGTGTGAGGGTCACAAGCTTTCCTACTAGAAATGATTAATCCCTTACGTTTTTTTTAAGTAGTTTCAATCAGAATCATCACTAAGGGGTCATTTATTGATAACAAAACTGTTAGTATAATTATTAACTAAAGACTACATAGTCCGGAGGTGAAATGGTCAAGAACACAATAAGGCATTAATGAACACTGACAGTGACATACCCACTCTGTCATGATTCTTACACTTTTTCACAAATTTTATGATTTGCGTCTTGTCATGATTTTGAATTATTTCTCATTATCATTGTGACGTTGCACCACTGTCACTACTTTTGTGCACGATGCGGTGGCTTTTATTGTAGTAATGATGTGGCCTTATCACCACATGATCATAATGCTAGTTGTTTGGTGACATCATCTACTGGCATCCACTAAAATAAAGCCTATATGCTTCATTCTTCATGCAAGTTTCTAGATAGATCATTTACGGACAAACTTTAAGCATGTTAGTGGAAAGTGTCTGAGACAGTCAGGTCTTGTGTCATTATATTAGTTGTTGTGTATTGTGTTGTGTGTCATGATGCCTCCCTGTCCTTCTAGTTTAGAGTAAAGCCTATTTTCCCAACAACTCTTATGTCTTACCCTCAGAGTGCTTTAATTTCCTGGTCCTTGCACAATTTCCTTTTCTGTGCCTGTTCCCAAAGTGTTTCACTTCAGAGATAGAATTTAGCTTTGTATAAGCCAAAACTCACTTATAGCTTGCCTAATGTTCAAGAACATTTACTGTACTGTTGATGTAAACTCTCTTTAGTGTCAAATGTGTGCTGGTATAAAGTCATCACTTCTATTGGTGACTTATGAAGAATGAAAAGAGCATCTATAATAAAAACCCTGTGCTGTAAGGTGTGGAAAAGTGTGTTTTTTTCCAATGTGCATGTTTTTAATTCAGGTGACACTCAAATGTACACATAGATTTTCTGCTTTACTTAGGCTTTAATTTAAAATCTGCATTCAGCTTATGATAACAAATCCTAAAGCACCACCTGCTGTTTGGTTTGAGAGCTGATAGTGCTGGAATGATTATATTCAAATAACTGAGAAATTACAACCCAACCTGTCCAGTCCTTATCCAGTATAGAATCATGAGAAGCCTGTCCCAGCAGAGACTCATCGCCATTAATCTAACACATCGCCATTAATCTAACAATCCTAGGCTGCATCTTGATATACACTTCATAAAAATCTTATCAGACTTGTGATCCCAAGATGGAGCCACAGTAAGATGTGCACACCAATTCTACATGAAATGTAGAGTTTACCTAAAGGATGACTTGGCACAAAAGTCATCAGGTCAACTTGCAGTTTTAGAGACATTCTGGCAGTCTGTTGGACCTGGAGTCATCTCTCATTCTGCTTTGCCAAGTTATAAAATGCCTTTTTGTATTTCCCAACAATTTTATCAATATTTCAGGACATTAACAAGATATTTACAGCTTCAGTATAGAGAAAAGCCAAGCACAATGACACCTTTTATTGGCTAACTAAAAAGATTACAATATGCAAGCTTTCGAGGCAACTCTGGCCCCTTCTTCAGGTAAGATGTAATCTGAAGGGGCCTGAGTTGCCTCGAAAGCTTGCATATTGTAATGTTTTTAGTTAGCCAATAAAAGGTGTAATTTTGCTTGGCTTTTCTCTACATTCATAATGGCTAACACGGTACAACACCCTAGTACTACAGCTTCAGTATATAAATAGAAAATAAAGTACAGAAAGCCTACCTAATCCCACTATTGCTTCAGTGGACTCTTCTGACCAGTTTACTCCTTATTACATTTCACATTGTGGACCACCAGGGAGTGTACTGCTCCCCAAACTCAGACACAGTCAGGCTGAGGCACAAGTCTTGCCAAATAGCACAGCTTTTATTCAAGTGGGGAAGCGATTTTCTTTTGCTTCCCACTACACAACACAGTACAAAGCACCAAATAACACGCAGTCCTTTTTTCCTCTTTGTTTCTCTCAGTCTCCACTCCTCCTCCTCCTGCCAGCTCTGTCCTCAACCCCCCGACTCTGGCTTGTCACTGTGAGGCTGGTAAGTCCTTTTATAATGTCCAACCCAGAAGTGCTTCTGTTCTTCCACCCATGTGGTCTATAAGCACTTCCGGGTTAGGCAGAAACCCCATGCTGCATGGCTCCTCCATTTATACAGCACCCCCCCCGGCAACATCCACAGTACCCAACAGGGTTGAGATAAAGAACCCCCAAGTCCCATTGTGCCCTGTGGGAATCCGGGGCACCATGTAGCATTCTGGGGGAAGCAGTGCCCTAAAGAGGCTGCCTTCCCCCATCCTTCCACTTCTTGGGCGTCCCAGCTGGGTTGGGCTGCTGGCTGTCTGTTGCAACATCCATAGCAACCATATTCTACATGTTAGCGTGGTCTGGAGAATTTTTTTTACTTTTTATTTTTTGTCCTTTGCAGACAGAGTCAAAAGGCACTGTACACCAAAGAAAACAAAATGCAGTTCTAAACAATAAAAAATAAAATCAAACTTAATATTTCAACAAATGAACATAAAGAGCCAAAAAAACAGGCTACTGATATGCTAGTCTAAAACGGTCCTCTTCAACTGTTTTTAAAATGTAGCAATTGTATCGGCAGCCTGTATAACAGAAGGAAGGCTATTCTTATTCCACCATTTTTGATGCAATGGACTGAAAAGCCCAATTCTCAGGAGTCTTTAGCCGAGTATGTAGAACAATACGAAGGCCCTGGTTAGATGACCTCAGTAAGCGAGTGGTAGTATAATGATGGAAAAAATCTGAAATATATTGTGGTGTTTGACAATGCAAAGCTCTATAAGTGATTACTAAAATTTGAAAACTGATTCTAAATTCCACCAGAAGCAAATAAAGCAAAGATAAAATCAGAGTAACGTGAGACCACTTACTGTATCTTTGTAACAATCTAGCAGTAGCATTCTGAATAGACTGAAGACACAGCAGCGATGTATTGTTTAAACATATAAATAAAGAAATAAAATAAGATGTAAAAAAATAAAAGCATGCATTAACATCTCCATTTGAGCCTTCAATACTATCATTATTTGCTTTGATTTAAACTACAGATAATAAAAACAACAGCAACATATGGACCTATCAAGGTTTAATGACTGGTCAAACATAACACCCAGGTTCCAGACTCAATATTTAAAGGTGGATGAAACAGCCAATAATGTGAGACTGACAGTATAATAACAGAAATAACAATAATGTGTGACAATGTTATTTTGGAAAAGTTAGACAAGCTTTTTTGGCTCAATGACCTGTTCTCGTCACAATTGTTCTAATGTGTAGATAAATAGTAATGGAATTGCAGTACCTTGATGATCACTTTAATGATTTTTTTTATTTTATATTATAGTTGATAATTTGATTTTCACTATAACAAGGGAAAAGCAAACATTTTTTCATCTTGTAGTTGAGGGAGAACCACCTGCAGCTCAATATCAGCAAGACAAAAGAGTTGGTGGTGGAGTTCCAATGTGACAAAAACCTTCTGAGAACAGATAATATTCACGGGGAGAAGGTGAAAGAGATGCAGGTTACAAATGCCTGGGGGTCCACATAAACTGCAAACTGGACTGCTTTGACAGCAAAGTGGGGCTATACAAGACGTTCCAGAGCAGACTGCATTTCCTAAGGAGACTCAGTTTTATGGATGTGTGCAGCAAGCTGCTGGAGATGTTTTACCAGCCTGTAGTAGTCGGGGTATTGTTTTATGTTGTTGTACTCCTGGGGAAGTAACTTGAGTTCAAACGATGTAAAACACCTGAACAAACGTATCAGGAAAGCCTGCTTCATCACGGGGTGAATCCTGGACGCCCTGGAAGCTATTGTAGAAAAAAGAATGGTGGCAAAATTGGATTCCATTATAAAAAAAATCCTCTCCATCCCCTCCATACTTGGAGCACCTTTAGCTACAGGCTCATTCCTCCATGGTGTGCTAAGAAGCACCTCTAGGGGTTTTCTGCTAATTCAATACTTCCTCCTAACATCTCAGACTAAATGTGTATATTCTTTAATTTGTTATTTCTGCACAATATACATTTATTATTTATTTATTTTACTATAGATTGATTGTATTCTTTATCCTGTGAGTCTGTATTTTATCTATTTTTATGTTTTTGCTACTGTATGCATCCAAATTTGCCTTGGGATTAATAAAGTTTACCTAATCAAATCAAACAATATTAAAAACATCCAATGTGATTCAAATTTGTATGAATAGACATGCTGTGTTACAGTCCATCAGCTGAGATCAACTGCATCCTAAATAGACATTAAAAAATGTTGGGAAGTGAAGTACAGTACTGTAGAGTCAATAGGAAGTTGAGTGGAGTACAACGTAAGAGTTGTTAAACACTTGAGAGTCTCATTGGAATATTGTGTGCAGATTTGGCTATCCTTTAAAAAAAAAGTCAAGAGAACATCTGTTGGAGTTATTCCAATTGAATAAAGGTTGAATGTGTTCTTATTGAAACAAAGATTAAGAAATGACAGGATAAAAGTGTTCAAAATGGCGAAAGGAATTAGGACAGTAAATGAATTATTTAACCAGAAGTTAAGGGGAGTAGACAGAAGTTACTTTCATAAATATTAACTTTGAGTTTTTGGCTAACTTAATCTGTGCATCATTACTATCCATCCATCCATTTTCCAACCCGCTGAATCCAAACACAGGGTCACGGGGGTCTGCTGGAGCCAATCCCAGCCAACACAGGGCACAAGGCAGGGAACCAATCCCGGGCAGGGTGCCAACCCACCGCAGGACACACACAAACACACCCACACACCAAACACACACTAGGGCCAATTTAGAATCGCCAATCCACCTAACCTGCATGTCTTTGGACTGTGGGAGGAAACCGGAGCGCCCGGAGGAAACCCACGCAGACACGGGGAGAACATGCAAACTCCACGCAGGGTGGACCCGGGAAGTGAACCCGGGTCTCCTAACTGCGAGGCAGCAGCACTACCACTGCGCCACCGTGCCGCCCATCATTACTATGTGACAGTTAAAAAAAGGCTTTATTAGTAAAAGTGATTTCTCATTATATTATATTATTGTCAAATGATATGAGAAGAAATTGTCCTACTACAAAATGTGCCAAAACAGTGGTGAGCTAAGGAAAAAGATTTAGGGGGCAACTGGCTATTCTACTTAACCCCAGAAAATGGCTGTTTAATTGGTGACATCTATTCTATTCTATTATAGGTTCAGCAATGGACTAGTGACCAGTACTAGTTGCCTTGTGCCTAACCCTGCTGGGATAGACTCCAACTCCTTGATCTTTAAATGGATTAAATGAATATCAGAATATTATGTATTATATTAGCTGTGTAAGCCCGTGCTGTAAAAAGCACAGGATCCTAGAAACTATTGAAATCGTCAGACAAAAATTGAAATGTAGAGATTATTAGCTTATGTTATTAGCGGCTAAGTGAGTTTTCTGTTTCCTTACTGGTGGAGCCCTTACCTCAACTCCACCTCTCACTTCTGAGCTGGACAGACAGACACACACACACACGTCCACATGTAGATGTTTATATATACTGTAAGATTATACAGACAGGAAGCAGCCCGGGACAGAATGTTGGCCCATTTCTGTGCCCCCACACATACACACACACAGACACATTGGGTCAATGTGGATTCTCTGGTTAGCCTGCATGACCCTAGGTATGTGGGAGGAAAACCCAAGGAGACATGAGAAGACCATTCAAACTCCACCAAAAAGAATAATCTGGCATGGGCTTCAAATTTGGGATGCTGAATAAATGAGGCAGTAGCACTAACCACTGCTTCACTACACCATCCTATGTTATATTATATTATGCCATTTTCTAACCCATGGGGAGTGCTGGAGCCTATCCCAGCTAGCACAGGGCACAAGGCAGGAATAAGGCCTGGACAGGGCACCAGTTCATAGCAGGGCGAACACACACACAGACAGACTAATTTAGCATTGCCAGCCAACCTAACTTGACTGTCTTTGGTCTTTGAGACTAAATTGGAGCATCTGGAGGAAACCCACCATGCAAACACAGGGAGAACATGCAAACTCCATGCTGGGGGGGGGGGGGGACTGGGAGGTGAACTTTGGTCCCCTTACTGTGAGGCAGCAGAGCAACTATTGTGCCATATTATATTATATTATATTATTAATTTTGTGCAGTCCTTTCTGAAAATCCACTGGGAAATGCCATGAGTCATGTCTGGCTCCTCCAGCACATCCTAATACCAATTAGGCCAATACTGAGCAGTCAGGACATTTAGCAAACTTATGCCACATTTGAATCTTTCACTATCTCTCATTTATGCCTGAAGGCAGCAGTACAGAATATAAAATCAAAAATACAATTTTAAATACACAATACTTTATTAAAATGCAAAAACAGATATTTTATTGAAAACATGCTTTTTCATCACAACATAACACATTTTGCCATTTTAAAGCACAATGCAACAACACATGAAAATTACTGAAACTCTAAATAAAATTTGAAAAAAGTACACAAAAATTCCAATTTATTTACACTGATTACTATTTTTCTTTCACATTCACAGGTTTAGGTTTACATATAGGCACTGAGAGTTTCATTTTTTTTACTCAAGGGCTGGCTGGGTGAAAATTCAAAAATTAAAACTCACAACTCCAAGGAAATTCTTATAAGCCACATATTACAAGTCCTGTGTTTTACATACACATTCTGCATTTAAAATATATCTAGAATTCATGTCCCTTCTTCAATTAGATGGAGCTGTCTGCCTTTGTTCAGTTTAGTAGAGGTGATCACAATGCTCCAGATTAGAGCTCTCAGACAGGCAGAAACTGCAACCATTTTCTTAATTCTCTTCAAATTCCTTTCTTAATTATTTTTTTTTTCAGTCTGTGAATTGAACTTGATTCCACATGAGGCTTTTAGATAAACTATCATTTTTAGTTTTTAGTTGAATGATGCTCCACATCTTGCAGTGGTTTGAGGTTTATGACAGTGAATTCAACGTACTGCAGATGCCTCCTCAGTGACCAGATTTAAAAAATCAATGTAGATCTCTAACAACTGTAGTGCGCATAGGTGTCAAAGTATTAAAGCATACTTGCACCACACTAGCTAGAGGTCAAAGTCCGATGAATTTGAGCTTATCTGCGGAAAAATGGGAGTTTCTAAACCAGTGTCACATAACAAATTCATACTGGTAAGTTTTGAAATGGATGGCTGGTGGTTGAAAGATTCCGACCTTTTATTTGAGCATCACTCCAAACATACAGTACAGTATATCTTTCAGAGGTTCATAGTTTTCTGTTTTTGTTTATTTTTGCTGTATTTCCATTTTCTGTAGACACGGTTACCCCAAAATATATCGCTCAATCTACTGAAAGTGGGCCTAGTTATAAGCAATGTAAAATGTTACAAGGTTAATAATAATAATACATTTTATTTATATAGCACCTTTCCCATGATCAAAGCACTTCACTAAATTTAAGCAAAGATATGTACTTTAAGCAGAAATAAGTACTTATACAGTAAGTGTATATGAGTTAAAGCTAATAAAATACCTGGGAAAAATGGTAGGTTGAAGCAAAATACAAATAAAAGTAATTTTCTTCCTAGCTAATTGAAATACTTTTAGTAATGATGATGAGGAAAGTTTCAGGGCTTCCGACTCTCATGAGAGCCAACTCTGCCCATGTGTGGCTAGATGTGCCCACGTTGCAGTAACGTGTTTGGTTGGTGAAAAGCCCTCATGGAGCATTTCTAAAAACTCCGTCTTCTACCATTTCATTTGTTCATGCTATGCATTCATTTTGAACACTCCAGTCCTCAGGTATGATACTCTGTGACCCCAGTGAGATGGCCCTTGCAAAAACATGAATGGCAGTGGCATTAAGAAGTGAAGTGTACAGATTTGGGAGGGTGGCAGTAATGAAGGGTGATGCAAGCAAAATAGCAAATGAAAGAAGAATTTTGGTAAGTGGAAAGAACTTGCCAAAGGCAGGGGCATGTAGATGGAAAAACTGAATGTAATTCTTTTTATTGTAAGGGGATGTGCATTTAATAACTGTGTTATATATGTCACTATATTCTGATTTTTTTTTTAGGAAAACATATAAAATATGAATACAGCATATGACCTTTGGATTTTTTTTGTAACATAGTTGAAAAATTGTGACTACCTTTGTTAGTCAGGAATGACTGACAATTTGTAACACCAAACCGGGTTCTTCTTTAGTTCTGAAGTCATGTATACTTTTCCTTCTGCCAATTCTTAATGCTGTCACCTCATCTAATTTTCTGCTGCTTGCTTCTCTTTTGGCCACCTTAACAATAAGGAATTCCTTTTGGGTCTGAACTACACCTTTGAAGCTCTTCTGTTTCAGTCTTTATGAAAATCCTTTTATACTATGTGGGTCAGGAACACCTACCTGTCTGGCATATCGCATAGACATATTGAAGCAAGTTACTGTGTATTTCTTAATAGAGAAACTGTTCTGATGAAATCAAAATCTCGACTTTGAGTTTTAAATGGATTGACATATTTTAGAAATGTCTGAACATGATTTGGAGTGATGTCTGTTTGACTGTGGACACAATAAATGAATCAATCGGAATGCAACTTGGCACAGAGTTTTGTCTTTTGTTTTGTTCTTTATTTCGCCTTATACAATTCTTGTATTAGGAATTTGTTAGTTTTCGCATACCCCTTGGGGTCAGAGCACAGGGTCAGCCATTGTACAGCGCCCCTGGAGCAATTACAGGTTAAGGGTCTTGCTCAAGGGCCCAGCAGAGTAGGATCTCTTTTGGCAGTGACGGGGATTCGAACCGGCAACCTTCTGAATACCAGCACAGATCCTTACCCTCAGAGCCACCACTCCACCCCAGAGAGTTATTAGCATAGTAAAAAGCACAAAACCTTTTAGTGCTTAGTAGCTTTTACAAACTGTAAAACAGAGAAGAGTACATACAGTAATACTAATGACATGCATATAAACCGGTTGTAAACGTAAACTCCCAGCCAAATACTTGTGCACGAGCAGGTCAGTGATGACAACTGATGAAAACAATGCAGGGTAGAGAAAGATGGTGATGGTTCTGATTTTTTAAGGAACATTGGTAGTGTAATCAGTTTAAATTAGGGAATGCAGGAGAAAGCAATGGAAAATTCAAAAGATATAAAAAGATGTTATAATGCTTCCAGACAATATACATTAAATGCACATCTTAATATATAAGAAACACAAAGTTTACCGTCAACATGGTATGAAATGTACAGTATTGTATGATTAGTTTTTACAAAATTATATACATTCTTCAAAAACAGAATATTTTAATGAGATGATCAAAGTTTAATGCTCTTTGTATCAAAGAAGATATATATAAGTGATCATTTTATTTAATACATAATTTGAAAGGAATGTTATTAGAAATATGTGTACTTCCAAAACTTAGGTTCTTTCTTTGTAAATATTGTTGTAAATTTGCCATTATTTATTTTTGATATCCTTCACATAGTGTCAATAATTAGTCTTCTGCATATGTTTCTGTAAATTAAATATAAATAAAATCAAGATTAAAAAAGAAAAAAGATAAAGGCAACATGCAAACCACAATGCCACCATCTTGCAGTTTGCCATGCAACTATGTTTGCTATTCTGCAGCTGCCATGGAGTGGCACTAACATTACCCTTTTCAATTGTTAAATCTTGTTTTCTTCATTGGTTTCATCATTAAATTAAAATTTTCTATGAGGTTGAATATTTCTGGATCTCAGGGTCATGAGATTGATTGATCCTTAGCGAAAAATATTTTTCATTAGGTTGTCTGCAAACAGCCAAGAACTTCTTGTCAGTCATTCAATTAGGGACGTGTGGGTGTATATAGAAATGTTAATGATGTGAATTTCCCTTTGGGGATTAATAAAGTATCTATCTATCTATCTATCTATCTATCTATCTATCTATCTATCTATCTATCTATCTATCTATCTATCTATCTATCTATCTATCTATCTATCTATCTAAATATACAGTTATGCTCATAAGTTTATATTCCCTGGCATAATTTGGGAATTAGTGGGCAACTGTTTGGAAAATGTAAGTAATCACGCAGCGAGCTTCTTTTTAATTAGGGAGTATGCTCAGGCAAGGCAATTGATTATCACATAATTGTGGGAGCCCTTTTAAAACCATAATGATAACTGAAATCACCCAAATGGGCCTGATGAAACGTTTACATACACTTGAATGTTTGGGCTGATAATTTAAACACAAGTTGGCACACACAGGTTCAAATGATGGGTAATTAAGGGAGAGTGTCCATAACTGTAACCTATTATATTCTAATCAGTGTGTGTGTATATATAGTCAAATTAAATTCACACAGAGCTGCACTGACTTTGCTGGATACCAAACCATGGGGAAAGCAAAAGAAATGTCAAAGGAGCTGCGAGAAAAGGTTGTTGATTTGTATAAATCAGGAAAAGGACATAAAAAGATATCCAGAGATATGAAAATGCCTGTCAGTAATGTTCAGACTCTGATAGAAAAAACTGGAAAGTTAGGGGTTCTGTTGTTAGCAGGCCACAGATAGACACACCAACCGAGATTTCTGTCACAACTGCCAGGATCATTTGTTGAGCTTTTAAGAAAAACCCACAAGCCACTTCAGCTGAGATACAGTCTTCCCTGCAAACAGGTGGCGTTGCTGTTTCAAGATGCACAATAAGGAAGTAGTTGGAAAAAAAATGGGCTGCATGGTCAAGCTGCAAAAAAAAAAGCCTTTACTGCACCAACGGCACAAACCAGCCCATTTACAATATGCCAAACTGCATCTAGACAAGCCTCCAAACTTCTGGAACAAAGTCCTTTGGAGTGATGGGACCAAAATTGAACTGTATGGACACAACCATAAATGATATGTTTGAAGAGGATGCAACAAGGCCCATGACAAAAAGTACACCATCTCTACTATGAAGCATGGAGGTGGATCTCTGATGTTCTGGGGTGTGTGAGCTACAGTGGCACAGGTAACTTAGTGAAAATTGATATCATGATGAATGCAGAATGTTACCAGAAAATATTGGAGGACAACTTGCATTCATCAGTCTGGAAGCTGTGCATGGGACACAATAATCCAAAACACAAGGCGAAGTCGACCCTTCAGTGGCTACAGCAGAAAAAAGTGAAGGCGCTGAAGTGGCAATCATAGTCTCTTGACCTCAGTTTCAATTTATAGTTTACTTTGGTTTCCATTAAAAGTAAATGAAATGTCTTTCACCTGATCAGTTATCTTTTTTTAAAAATGTGGTACACATCTTATGAGCACAACATATACAGCATATATACAGTACTAGTCATTTAGCCCGTTACAATAACGGGCGCTAGAACAGTAGTGCATAAACATTAGTAGGAACAGTCTATATTAAATGGCAAGGGACTTTGACCTCGTTCTTTTTGTTGGTCGTATTTTTCTTTCTTTCAGCCTTTCTTTTGTTGATGTTTACTTGCTGAGCTAACTGTTCTTCGTGGGCTGCCGCCGTGTATTGTGTGTCTTTAATTTTCTGTGACAGTAATACTGTCTTGTACGGCTCTATTCAATAAGGGTGAGCACAAAAAGGCGACCTTCAAAAGGGCGACCTCAATTGAGCGCGGCGAATAAAGGCGTTCGTATAAAATTTAGTTCAAATGGCTCTGGAATATCTGAAGAGCAACTAAGGTGCATATCTTAATTTACGCGCGTCTTTATTCGCTGCGCCCAATTGAGGTTGCCCTTTTGAGGCTCGCCTTTTTGTGCGCGCCCTTATTGAAGGATGCCTGTGCGCGCCCTTATTGTGCGTCCACTGGCTTGTACGTCCGTAATATACCTTTAATTTTCTCTGGCGGTAATACAGGCGTACGCGTCGGTAATATGCCTTTAATCTCCTCTGACAGTAATATTGGCTTGTATGTGGCTGTAATATGCGTCACTGTATTGTGTAGCTTTAATTTCCTCTCGCAGTAATACTGGTTTGTATTTCCGTAAAACGCCTCTAACTTTCTCTGACAGTAATATCGCGCATCGCACCGTGCCCCGCGCATGCACACTTCATCAGAAGACACCCACACACGGACACCTGGACGCACATAGGGATTTTATATATATAGATATGGAAAGAGAGAGACTTGCAAAAGGATTCAGACCCTTGGCCAACTGTCTAAAGTTACTGAATAACAACTCCTACACCAACATTTTATTCCCTGTGATATTTTCATTTTAAAGTACAGAAGCTCTAAACTATTTTTAATGTGACTTAATACAATGTGTAATTTATTAAAATACAAAAAAAGAATCCTGCTGTTTGCATGCATATTCACACTTTAATATTTTGTAGAGCCACCCTTTGCAATAATAACATCTTTATAGTTTATGGTGTAAACCAGGGGTAGTCAACCTTTTTATACCTACTGCCCACTTTTGTATCTCCGTTAGTAGTAAAATTTTCTAACCACCCACCGGTTCCACAGTAATGGTGATTTATAAAGTAGGGAAGTAACTTTACTTTATAAAATTTATAAAGCAGAGTTACAGCAAGTTAAAGCATATAATAATAATTACTTACCAAGTACTTTATGTTGGACTTTCGCTAAGATTGGCAGAATAAATCTTTATAAAACAACTTACTATAGTTAAATTAGTCAATTAGTATGTAATCGCAGCGCCGTTTGGTTGCTCCGCTACTGCCCACCATGAAAGCTGGAACGCCCACTAGTGGGCGGTAGGGACCAGGTTGACTACCACTGGTGTAAGCATTTGTCAGCTTTGTACTCTGTTCATGATTCTAGGCTATTCTGCCAGGCAGACTAACATCGGGTGAACTGCACATCCTTCCATAAACACTTCCTATTAACAGGATAGAAAGTCATTCTTGCAAAATACAGACGTTAAGCTGTTTGAAGGTGGCTGCTACAAAAACAAGCTACTTTGGCTTTGAACATTGATCTTCCTATTACTATAAAATTCTTTAGATCATTGATGACATGGTGTATGCTTTCGGCCAAACTCAGTCTATCAACACTGACACTTAATGGTCTTAATGGAAGCTGAACAGGCCTGTCCTAACATAATGGGTAGCTTCACCTACAGTACAGTCCCAACTTATTACAGGAGGACTTGTGGGTCAGTAAGTGTAAATGGACTAGTGCATGGGTGGAAGAGATGAGGGAGGCACTGGCTGAGATGTGAAGTCTCTCAGTGGTTTTCGGTATTTCAGACTCATTATGCTGGGTTGTAAGCAGTCCACCTTTAACATGCTAAGACTTTAGTAAGTATACACATTCCAAGTTGCACTGCCTGATAAAGGGTCTTTCTGGCTGGGCTTTTAACTTGTTAAGGTAATTACAAGATTTGGTTGAAGTACAAGATATAAATGTTAATTAAATGCTACTATTCAAATTTTATCTCAGAGTAAAAGCATCAGAGAGAGGCTAAACAATGCAGTAGATTAAATCAGAATAGGCCTGTGAATGATACTTTACTAATCAGACATTGCCGTCAGCGCTATCGAATGTCCATAATCACCAATTGCTGAGCTATTTTTGGCACTTCACCTTGAAAAAAACGAGAGTAGGAGAAATTAAGCAGTAAAATGATCATCTTCATGGAGGGAAGTACACTCAGATTCAAGAAGAATGGCTGGATGAAATAGATAAATATGAAGAATTTAAAGCTGACAAGGCGAAAACCTCCCTTGTTTCAATCTGTGATAGTATGACTTTTGAAAGTACACTTGTGACAGTTTTGCCCCACAGAAACAGTCATTTTTAAATTAAAGATCAAAAATACCCAAAGCAACCTCACGATACTCCTCATCATGTTTAGTGTTTTGCAGCACTGCACTACCATATTTCAGAATGAACCATTTTAGTTTGTCTTTTTTATTCTAATGGCTCCACCTTACTTTATTTGCATGCACTCTTCCGAGAAGCAAGGGTTAGAGCTGAAATCACAAGCGGCCACTGCCCAGCACTGCAAACTCCCTGCAGGGTTTACACGAGTGACACTGACCAGCACTGCCCTTTTTATTTTCCAAAGAAGGCATTAATAATTTTTTTGTTACTTTTCAGGGCTTCCCCTCAGAGTTGCCTGCCTTGTAGCCTGCTCCTCAGAATGCAGAATTTCTTTGTCAGTGAAGAATCAAAACACCAGGATTCTGTCTCTTCTCACAAACTCCAGGTCATCGTCTAAAGTCAGGAGAACCTAAACAATAAAAGATTTCAGATACAAGTGATATAGCATTTGCAATGCCCTTATGTTTTCTTAATTTGTTATTTCCTGGTTGTTTGCTATCCCCTGATTTTACATATTGCTTAATTTTAAAAGTAGCATATCTGGTATATTACAGTAGGTTGGCATCCAGTCTACTGCTTATCTCTACCTTATGTTAGGTACTGCTCAGTAAAGTTTTGTTTTTTGCAACATTCATTTGATAATATGGATGAAGAAAATTAAAGGATTTGTAAGAACAATATATTTAGTTTAGGGTTGCAGCGACACAGCGCCTATTCCGCAAGCACTGAATGCAAAGCAAGAACCAACCCTTGACAGAATTTCAGTTCATTTTAGGGTGCACACCTTCTCACAAATGTGACCAGTTTAGACTTACTGGTTAGCTTAACACACTCATCTTTGGGGGTGGTGGTTTGGGGGCTTGGTACAGTAGCCAGAGAACAATCCACACAGACATGTGGAGAGCATATAAAGCAATTCAGCCAGCTCAATCTATGTTCCTAATTTGCTTCCAGGTGTCCCAAACTGTGTTGAGCTCATAATACACCCTAGGTAAAGGTGGAGCTCCAGCACTGGAGTTTGCTTGAGAGCAAACATCACATGACTGTACATATTCTTGTATCTCAAGGTTAATTGCTTGTCGCCAAAAATCTCTCTTTATAAGGTCAATACCTGAATGACCCTTCTCCTGCCCCCAGTGAATGACCTGCACACTAACAGAAAAAAACAAAAAAGCTAAGTTGTCAGGGATATTAATTTGAAAAAGATGAGTGAGTGGGATGTTTAGTACAACATTAGCAATATTTTTGGGTACATCTGTGATAGTACCAGTAATAAACTGGTCAGGAAATAGAATGGTATTGGATACAAAATTAATTCATTAAGTTCAAATTATTGAAACACTTTCATTGTCTTTAACAGGTAAGATTATTGAAAGGCAGAGAGGTTGGGAAAGTGTGGTGATTCTTGAATTCAGTAAAAATTATGAATGTATGAATGACAACATCTAAGCACTGGATCCACTATTCCAATGCCAATTTTATAGCCAGTAACTTTCTATTGCCCACATCATAATTTTGTTCTGACTGGATGAGTTTACGACAAAAAAAAAATGCATGGATTAAATTTTCCAGTGTCACAAGAGACAATATGGCTCCTACTCCAACATTCAAAGCATCCATCTTCAGTTCAAAAGGTAGGATAACATTGGGATGCCGTAAAATGGGAGCTGTGGTAAACATTTCCTTTTAGAAATCAAATACTTGTGTATCTGTGGCCCAAACAAATATCCCAGAGGATTTCTCTTTTAATGATAATGTGCAATTAGAGAATTTAAATTTTTACAGACGGTGAATCCAGTTATGACATGACCAAGTTTACCACAATAAATGTATAATCCTGAAAGGATCCTGCTCTGTCTTAATTTAAAACTAACACTCATTCTGCCTACATTCTTGAAAACAGGCTACTGCTTACTTGAGGTTGAAGGATTAGGAGTTAGAAAAGAGGGTGGTTTAGAGAATCTGCACTGTTGCTTCCTCCAGACAACTGCCAAGTTTAAGGGTTAAACACCTTACTTAATGTGTAATTCATACATGCATTATATGTATTCATTGTTTACTTGTGAGCTATCCTTTACGTCCTCTGAAAGTTCCCTATGAAAAAGAGTTACTAGAAGTCATTGATGTTAAAACAATATGGCACTGGCAAAGAAAAATGAGACCAAAACACATGATAAAATAAACCAAATCACAAAAATAGGTAATATATGTAAAGTAATCAGGTGATTCTACATTGACCATCAATTAGTAAAACTGGTTGTAATGTCACTCTTTGCTACTACATGATGTGGCTTATAATGGAGGCTGTCTTATGTAAGGTCAAGCCATTGTTTATATGTGTCTGAATGTGTCTTTTGTCAAAACAAGGGAAAGAACTCACTTGTGCAAAATAATTAAAAGGATTTGTTTAGTGATCTTAAGGTTTGTTTAGTACCGTAAACCTGGGTGCACTAGTGTTTCTCTACTTTCCTTCAGGTTGCCCTTGAAACTCTCTGCTAGTCTGATTTTCAATTTTCCTTCACTAATTATATCGAAAGTTCAAAATGTTTCTGACATCGGACAAGCAAAGCATCCACTGCAAACTGTACAAAGTAATGAGGGAAAAATTAAAACTAAACAACTTTACTAACAGATTAATCTCTGACGGAAAAATGAAAACATGCACACATTTTCATGATAGAGTTATGGTGATAATCTAACAATCACAGTTTTCTCCTCCCCATCTCTTTTATTACAATGAGTTAGGAGGCCTTTTAGTTTTTACAGATAGACATACCTTCACTTCATAAACAAAATTTCATGTTTCAAATTATTAAATGCTTCACTTTTAAGATACAATATATTTGCATTTACTGACAAAGACTGCTCTTCATTATTCCCAATCCATCTACCTATCCATTTTTATTACTTTTATTTGTTAGTTTAGGATAGCTGTGAGCAGGAATTTATCGCAATTGATATGGAAAGAAGGCAGGGAGCAGGTCTAGACAGAATGTCATTCCATCAAATGGCACTCATAAGCACAGACACAGACAAACTCAGACTGAACCAGCTTATAGGTGGGCAGTCAACCTGTCTGCCTGGAAAATGCCTAAACAGAAACATACAGACACAGTGAATATGAAAGTTACATGCAGTGGACACACTACCCTGACCTGGACCCAGGTGTTGTGCCATGACCCACCCCAACACACTTACCAGGAAGGAAAAAAACATGGCCGTAGCAGACAGAAAGTGCCAAATGTCATGATCATCAAAAAAATGCAACAGGCTGCAGTCTCGATTCAGTTCCCGTGACTCTGCAGGGGTCTCCTGTGAGGACCAACATAAACCAAAATGTAGCCAATGAGATTCCTAGTGATTACAGTATATGTAAATGTAAACGCAATAGTAAAATAATGAAAATTATTGAACATTTTCCAATACAAAAAATTGTGTATTATACCCCACTAATTATTTAAATAAATTGAAATTTAATGCTAAAACTTTAATCATCAACACAAATTGTTTGCACTTTAAATGTATGCAACAAGAATATAAAATGAAAGCACAAGAGTGTATGCAGGTCAAGCACAGCAAATGCAGAACAAAAGGAGAAAACATTTAGGTTGACAGGTGAAGTTTGGGAAGTATTCAGGTTACATATGTAAGGATAAAGTGGTAGGAGGAGATAACAGCTGAAAGAATATTACTTAAGTGTTAGTGTAAACACTATGAGATACAGGAGTATAAGATATAAAATGAAAAACTGGATTTCATTAAGAACAGAAGGAAATATGGAACATTTTAGAAAGTATAACAATATAAAACACTAATGAAAAATAAAACTGTCTCTTACCTCCCAGCTTGTGAGGTTCTGGAAGAAGAAATAAAGGGCAGCTGCCCACAGCACTGCTGTAGCAATGATGCAGAATGATGGAATTGTTCGAATTTTCTCCAAACTTCTGAGCTATTATTCAGGAGTAAGAGAGGTGTTAATAACAGGGCTAAGCAATGTACTTGGTGCTGCCATGAATACTGGTCAAATACTTTTTACCTCAGAGAAAATTAACAGTATGCATCCAATAGTTATGAGTCTACAGATATGACCTCTGCAAGGCCATGATCTGGTGGTACTTTCTGAGCTGCACAACATCAAAATTTCCTATCATAAACCAATCATCTGATGATATTCTCATGGATTTCAGGAGCTACAGCTCTGAAATGGTGGTATCCTAACAAGGTACATACAATTCATAAAAACTCCCATATGTACAATAAGGATCTTGTCTGGAGACTTCCACATAACTGTCCAGAAGAGAGTTACAATCTAGAGACTTCCACACACATACTACAAGCTGCACTACAGCTTTGACCTGGTGGGGTCTATTAGTATCTAAACCATTCTGACTTCATGGTACTGTGTCTGTCATGATCATGCCTCTTTCCAATCATTATTGTTTGCTAATTTGGCATACTAGTACATTTACGCCACTGTTTAAAGCTGCTTTTTACATGCTATGTAAATTTTCCTCTGTGACCTTTCACCTTACCAGTTCATTGTGGTCATATGAATTTTGTGTGAGCATTTTGGGATAAACACAAGGTCACTGTTGAATTTCTATATGGTTCACACAAAAAGCAATTAAAAACTGAGTTTTTGCAGAAATAAAAACCAAACTAAATGCATTGTGTTTCAATTGCATCACTCAAAATACTATGCCATTTCTGTCTGTACTGGGTGTTACTATTTATTTTTTTTATACTAATAAAACATGCCAACCTACAGCCTAAAATAAATTCACACAATATATCAGGTCATAAGTTTTTGAATACATCCAAGATAAGGTTCTTGCCCATTACTTCCTGGGTAATCGCATGAAAAATAGACAGACCTTAACATTTTATTTACACAGATTATTTAATGATATGAAAAGCAAATGTTATGTAGCAGCTCTGCTAATTGGATGGCATTTTTTTCTCAGAATTATCCCACTGGAAACTACCACTGTGAAGAACATTCAAGTGAAATTTCATACTTGGAAAGTCATGTTTCCTGTCTGCTACATAACAGGTAGACACTGCACAAGTAGCATCCTGTTGTGATGGTATGGATTGCTATTCGACGTGTTTGCTAACAAAAGTTACAGCACAATCACTTACTGTAAATCATGGATTTCATTTTGAGAATATCTATTTTCTTGTGCATAGTTTGTTTATTCATTTGTGATTTTTTTCTTGTTATTTTAATGATGCTTTATTAATGTTATCATGGCATTGCTTTGTTGCAAATTTTGGCCACTGCCATTTTGGGCTTAGTCTTTGTGGCCCGTAGACAAGCTGTCAATGGTGACAGCATCTGTTGCCAGCCATTTGGTCAGGTATTGTCATTATGTATGGTGTCATCACTCATTCCTTGTTTAAGTTGGTACTGCACAGCTTTTTGCTGTCAGACAATAGTCAAAGCCCTTTTTATTTAATCTTTTTGTTATCTTTTAAATAGTATTTGATATTTTTTGCTGTCGATTATGCTTTAATTTCTTTTTTATATGTTATTTCTTTGTGAAAATTGTTTTGTTTATCAATTATATATTGCATTATATTGACTATATTTATTTATGTGCCTTGTCCTCTTTATGTTGAGCCTAAGGGGAAGGGCCTCCTAACACTACAGTTGGGGAAACAACCCCAGTCATTTTATTTAAAAGCCTGGCAGGTGATAAGATGGCTGTGGGGGCATTATTTTTCCTAATTCTGTTTTTGGCTCCCATTTGCACATTATGATTTTTGGACCGTTGTATGTATTATCTTTTGAGTCTCTGGTTGTTGGACTTTGGATTTGGATTTGTGCACTAGTTGTGCTCTGTTTGGCATGCCTTGTTAAGCAATATCTTTTTAATCTATTTTTTTAATTTTTGAAGTTATTTTGTAAATCTTCTTCTTCTTGTTCTTTCGGCTGCTCTCATTAGGGGTTGCCACAGCAGATCATCTTTTTCCATATCTTTCTGTCCTCTGCATCTTGCTCTGTTACACCCATCACCTGCATGTCCTCTCTCACAACATTCATAAACCTTCACTTAGGCCTTCATCTTTTCCTCTTCCCTGGCAGCTCTATCCTTACCATCCTTCTCCCAATATACCCAGCATCTCTCCTCTGCACATGTGCAAACAAATGCAATCTCGCCTCTCTGACTTTGTCTCCCAACCGTTCAATTTGAGCTGACCCTCTAATGTACTCATTTCTAATCCTATCCATCCTCGTCACACCCAGTGCAAATCTTAGCATCTTTAACTCTGCTACCTCCAGCTCTGTCTCCTGCTTTCTGGTTAGTGCCACCGTCTCCAACCTATATAACATAGCTGGTCTCACTATAGTCCTGTAGACCTTCCCTTTCACTCTTGCTGATATCCGTCTGTCACAAATTACTCATGACACTATTCTCCACTCACTCATCCCTGCCTGAACTCTCTTTTTCACCTCTCTTCCACAATCCCCATTACTCTGTAATGTTGATCCCAAGTATTTAAACTCATCCACCTTCGCCAACTCTACTCCCTGCATCCTCACCATTCCACTGACCTCCTTCTCATTTACACACACGTATTCCGTCTTGTTCCTACTGACCTTCATTCCTCTCCTCTCTAGAGCATATCTCCACCTCTCCAGGGTCTCCTTAACCTGCTCCCTACTATCACTGCAGATCACAATGTCATCAGCAAACATCATAGTCCATGGGGATTCCTGTCTAATCTCGTCTGTCAACCTGTCCATCATCATTGCAAATAAGAGCTCAGAGCTGATCCCTGATGTAATCCCACCTCCATGTTGAATTCATCCATCGCTCCCACCGCAGACCTCACCACTGTCAGACTTCCCTCGTACATATCCTGTACAACTCTTATGTACTTCTCTGCCACTCCCAACTTCCTCATACAATACCTCAGCTCCTCTCGAGGCACCCTGTCATATGCTTTCTCCAGGTCCACAAAGATGCAATGCAACTCCTTCTGGCCTTCTCTAAACTGCTCCATCAACATCCTCCGAGCAAACATTGCATCTGTGGTGCTCTTTCTTGGCCTGAAACCATACTGCTGCTCACTAATCATCACCTCTCTTCTTAACCTAGCTTCCACTACTCTTTCCCATAACTTCATGCTGTGGCTCATCAATTTTATCCCCCTGTAGTTACTACAGTTTCGCACATCCCCCTTATTCTTAAATATCGGCACCAGTACACTTCTTCTCTACTCCTCAGGCATCCTCTCATTTTCCAAGATTCCATTAAACAATCTGGTTAAAAACTCCACTGCCATCTCTCCTAAACACCTCTATGCTTCCACGGGTATGTCATGTCGACCAACAGCCTTTCCATTTTTCATCCTCTTCATAGCTGTCCTTACTTCCTCTTTGCTAATCCGTTGCACTTCCTGATTCACTATCTCCACATCATCCAACCTCTTCTCTCTCTCATTCTCTTCATTCATCAGCCTCTCAAAGTACTCTTTTCATCTGCTCAACACACTCTCCTCGCTTTTGAGTATGTTTCCATCTTTATCCTTTATCACCCTAACCTGCTGCACATCTTTCCCAGCTCGGTCCTTCTGTCTAGCCAATCGGTACAGGTCTTTTTCTCCCTCCTTAGTGTCCAACCTCTCATACAACTCATCATACGCCTTTTCTTTAGCCTTCGCCACCTCTCTCTTCACTTTGTGCCTTATCTCCTTGTACTCTTCTCTACTTTCTGCACCTCTCTGACTATCCCACTTCTTCTTTGGCATCCTCTTCCTCTGTATACTCTCCTGTATTTCCTCATTCCACCACCAGGTTTCCTTTTCCTCCTTCCTCTTTCCAATGTCACGCCAAGCACCCTTCTTGTTGTCACCCTTACTACATCTGCTGTAGTTTCCCAGCTGTCTGGTAACTCTTCACTGCCACCCAGTGCCGGTCTTACCTCCTCCCTAAACTCAACCTTGCAGTCTTCCTTTTTTCAACTTCCACCATTTGATCCTTGGATCTGCCCTCACTCTCTTCCTCTTCTTGATCTCCAACGTCATCCGAAAGACCACCATCCTTGGCTGCTTAACTACACTTTCCCCTGCCACCACTTTGCAGTCTTCAATCTCCTTCAGATTGACTCTTCTGCATAGGATGTAATCTACTTGTGCGCATCTTCCTCCACTCTTGTACGTAACCCTATGTTCTTCCCTCTTCTTAAAATATGTATTCACCACAGCCATGTCCATCCTTTTGGCAAAATCCACTATCCTCTGACCTTCTTCATTCCTCTCCTTGTAACCATATCTACCCGTAACCTCCTTGTCTCCTCTGTTCCCTTCAAAAACATGCCCATTGAAATCCACTCCAATCACCACTTTCTGTCCCTTGGGTACACTGTTCATCATTTCATCCAACTCGCCCATTGCACACCCAACTTGCGGTGCATATGCACTAACAACATTCATCATCACACCTCTAATTTCCAGCTTCATAATCATTACTCTGCCCGACACTCTTTTTACCTCCAAAACACTCTTGACATACTGTTCCTTCAGAATAACCCCTACTCCATTTCTCCTCCCATCCACACCATGATAGAGCAACTGGAATCCCCCTCCGATCCACCTGGCCTTACTCCCCTTCCATTTAGTCTCTTGCATGCACAATATATCATCCCTACTTCTCTCTATCATATCTGCTAACTCTCTCCCCTTAACAGTCATACTGCCAACATTCAAAGTTCCTACCCTCAGTTCCACTCTCTTTACTTTCCTTCTCTCCTCCTGCCTCCGGACACGTCTCCCCCCTCTTCTTCTCCTTTTTCTTCTCCTTCGGCCAACAGTAGCCCAATTTCCGCCAGCACCCTGTTGGCTATCAGTACTGGTGGTGGTCGTTGTTAAACTGGAGCTCGACCGATCCGGTATGGAAATTTATATTGTTGTCCGCATATTGATTTGGCAAAATTTTACACCGGATGCCCTTCCTGACATAACCCTCCCCATTTATCCGGGCTTGGGACCAGCACGAAAAAACACACTGGTTTGTGCATCCCCTGTGGCTATTTTGTAAATAAATTTTTTTAAATATAAAGAATAATTTTTTGTGTTAATGAGGAACAGTGTTAAGTATCAATGTGTGTTTTTGTGTTATATGATTGTTTTTGCCATTTTTTAAATATTATTTTTAATAGTGTTATAATGTTCCTGTCAGTTTTGTTTATTGGTTAATTATACACTGTGTCTTTAAATGTAGTGATGTTCCTTGTGCTTTATGGGTGGTTCTCCAAGAGCCGGGGCCTCCCTGGCATCACTGCTGCTGAGATCTCCCCCTGGCTCTATATTCTGCCAGAATGGAGGCCTCAGCAGCTTTTTCACTGAAGTCGTTGGTAATGTTAGTTTGTGAGTGTTGCCATTTCTTTGTTTTTTGCTGTTCCTTTAATCTTCTTGCTTTGTTTATTTGATTCTGTTTACAGGATTTGTGTGTTGGGACTTGTTTGCCTTTGGATTGCCTTTTGGGAACTCCTTTGTTCCTTCTTTCAGTTCTTGTGAGCTTTAAGATTTTTTTTTTCAAAATAAACCCTTTTATTTATAAAGACTATTTGTTGCACTTCTGTGCACAAGCCAAGGTTTTCAGCCATCCTTCTCCTCAATTAATTTTGTTAATTTAGAAGTAGTTAGGATGAACTGCTTTGACATTGACTTACGTTCCTAGTTAAGCTTTTCATTTTGTAGCTGATATATTTAGTTTAATCTGGCTTAAACCCCTGGCTGTTTATTAACCATTTTTTACCTTACCTCTTTAAAACACTTAAATCTCAGCCTTCCACAATCTTCCACCAGTCTGTTACAGGTTTGAGTGTTTAAAAATTTGAGCAATACAGGCATTGCCTTGTGCCCAGATTTAGTTTCTAGTTTAGCTATACTGTTTAGACCTTATATAACGGTACTGAGTTTTGTTTTCACTTTTAACAGTGACAAACAGCAAGCACAGTTTTAGTGGCTTCCACTCCGGAATTTCAATTTATATCTCATAAGCTTTTCTTCTGAACACAAAAAGGTACACAACTGATTTGATTATCTATGCAATTATATTGCAAACCTTTTATCTACATGTTGTGTACTGTAGTTTTCCTGTATAGCTTTATCCAAAATAGAGAGGAATGTGTGGTGGTCCAACTCATTTTACCTGTCTTTAGTTCTCCTGTTTTTGCTATGTGCACTTAAGATATAAAAACAAACTACAGAACGTCTTACCTTCATAATGATGTAGAAAGCCAGATACAACAAGAGATTACAAATGAAGATGCCAAGAAGATATGAAGCAAAATCTTTAGGTCTCATTATCAGTCCAAAAATAGCACTGTGGGAGAAAGGAGCCTTAATTTCACACTAATATTGAGAAACAAGCTCATAAATGTTAATACAGAACACCCAACTTTATTTTATATATCACCTTTCACAGAGAACACAGTACTGTACAATACAGAGGTTTAGCTTTCTACTAAGACTTAGTAACAGACATGCAGAAGGCAAGAGATAGGGACTGAATTTTCTACAGTAGTTTGTGCTGTCCATCCCAGTTTCTTCACCACTAGCCTTCTGGTATATACAGTATGAGATAACTATCTCTGTCAGGCTGTAATATTCATGTGTTTCCATCCGCTTATTTTTGAGTAATTTGGAACACTTATATGTATACAATATATTTCTTTTATTAGTGTTGCATTTGAGTTGAAATTAAAGTTATTTTTATTACCATTTTGATTTTCAATATTTACACGATGCTTTGGATCGATCATGTGACCACTTCCGTCATGTCTGTGATGCCACATGACACGATACAGTATATAAAAATGGAGACATTTGCACTTTGTAATGTATTGGTGGATTCTAAATCTCTTATTCTCTTTAGTGCTAGATAGCTTTATTTTACGTAGGATCCAGCATCAGAATTAGTTTTCTGGTTTTCACCTCTGCATTTTTTGACTTACAATTTTGCTTTACTCTGTTACTCTGGAAGCTCATTCTCAGTTTGTCTTCTTGTATTTTTAACCCTCACTATCCCTTTTGACTTAGATTTATTATGTGTTGTTCATCTCATGGTCTTCCTAACTCTCACGAGTCCTCAGTCCACAGTCTGAATGCAATTGCATAGATAGTCATGAGGATGGACAGTGGAGTGACACCCCATTACACTCAGCAGGAAGTATGCTCACAAAGGCCACATGATCTCACACGTGCTCTTTGGGACAACAACCGACTTCCACCAGTCCTAACTTTTAAAAGAAGAGCAAGGTTAGATTTCTCTTAGTATTGTTTTATGTGCCACCATTTATTACTCAGGGGGTGTTTTAAGCTGTAGTCAACCATTCAAGGCCTCTTTCTCACCTTCATCTCTGCAAAATCGCCTAACCTCTTGTGTTTCGGACGAGCTTTAACTGCTTCCTCCCAGGCTGCATTTCTTTTCTCTCATTTAGAACATTGCGGGTTACTGTCCCTGTCTAATCTAACCATTTCCTGCCTCACAATCCCTTGAATGACATACAATATGCATACTGTAGGTGCTTCTGTATGTCACACCTACAGAGAAAAGGTGTTGCACTCTCAAGCAGGTATAAATAATTACACAAATCTTACATATATATTAGTTACATTCAGCAAAGGAAGAACAAACTGACAAGTGTATAACCATACTCACAACAATGCACTTAATTATGAACATACTGTATGTGTGCACAGATAAATAAACTATAAATATATATTTGCAGAGGTATTACTTTTCTGATGAATGTGCATTAAAACAGAAAAGCTGTATATGCCTACAAAAAGGGACATGCATATACAAATCTAATCATATAGCAGTATATTGTACATGCATATACTGCACATATAAATGTACTTCCTTTTGATAACTAAACATAATAAACTATACTTACAAAGACCAATTCACCAAATTGCCTAAGATGAGAAGAACCATTCTGTCCTAAAAGGAAAAAATAAAAAACAAAGCCGTAAGTTAAGAGTCTCGTCACATTTTTTGAATCTGCTTTTCCAGGTGAGGGTCACAGAATCTTCTTACTGTTTTGTCATCAGCATGCAAAACTGAAGATATCTTACCATGTATTGGGGTCCATTGCACTGTTGAATACAGTCTGTGTATAGCACCAGCGCAATACGCTTAAACACTCCGACATCTGTGCAAAAAAAAAAATCAATATCAGCACTAATAACACTGGTGCCTTTAGATGCATTTAAGGCTTCTTTGGCTTCCACTTGTTTTTTGAGTCACACATCCCAACCTACATGATTAACTATGCAGAACAACAGTCTCCTGGAAATAAAGGACCAAGATTCCTCAGTTATAGTGACCAGCGCTACTCAGGCTCATGTGCACTTTGAAAAGAGCCCAGTGTACAATAAAACACTGTACTGTGTTCTGTGAAAGAAGCAGTCCTCATAGCCACAAATCTAAGGTACTGTTTAATGGCTTTGATACTATGCATGACTGACATTTCCAATTACCTTTCTTTCCTTCATTTAAAATTTTGATACTCTACCTGCATTTGACACATCTTAAGCAAAAAAGAAAGGGAAAAAGAAGGAAAGTAAGAAAAGAGGAACAGTAAAGTAAGATAAGAAACAGAAAAAATAAGGATGACAGTTGTATATGCCAGTGTATATCTCCAGTGCTTTATTTTCCAGTGCCCTACATTTATTATTAAAAATGTGCTATTAAATCATCAATAATAAAGACATTTTATTTTTTTTTAACTATATATATACTGTATATGTATACTGTATATAACTATATATACACACACACAGAGTCATGTCATTTTGTAACCTTCTTAATGCAGACCAGGGTTGCTTGAGGTGGGGTTGCTGGCACATATCCCAGCTAGCATTGGGCACAAGGCAGGAACAAACCCAGGGTGTCATCCCATCAGAGAATGAACACACACACACCAGGGCCATTTTAGCATCACCAATTCATCTAACCTGCATGTTTTCTGACAAACAGAGAACATGTAAACTCCACTTAGAGAGGATCCAGGACGCGATCCCTACCACTGTGCCTCTATATGCATAGTCTATACTGTATATGTATATATAGTATGAAAAAAGAATTGCCTTGGAAGTAAATACAAATGATTAACAAAATGTATCCTAGCATTATGTGGTGTACTGCCCTCACTTTTATTAATAAAGCACTGTCATCAACTTGTATTTGGCATGACACTCTCAGAAGGGGCAGAGTCATCCTGAGGAGCCTTGAGAAATGTGTGTGTGTGTGTATGTGTGAGTGTGTGAGAGAGAGAGAATGATCAAGCATTAAACAGCAGACCTTATGAGACCCACTCCTCCGCTTAAATCCATTGACCCTGTTAGGTGGTCACTGTCAATCTCAGGAAGCATCCGTGCTTGGACTAGCTCCTGTCATGGAGTCAGGGGAAGTGAGTGTTGCCTCTGACCCCAAGTTAGCAGTGGGAGCAGAGCAGGTGGCATGAATGTGGTAAATAACAATTCAGATACAACACACCATAGTTAGTTTTAAAGAACTAAGCAGATAATATCGAACAAATAATTTATTTGTTTTGAATGTATGTGTTGGCAGTGGATGCAGTGGAGAAAAACATCATTGGATCCACCTAAAAAGTGCCATAGAAGATTGGTCATTTCTGGGAGAGAAGCAGCATTTCACAATGCATTGGGCTACCAGCACCAGTGATAAAATGTCAGCCAAATAATGCAATAAAAAAATCTATAAACATATTGTCATGCAGTACAACCAACAAAAGACAAACATAAACATCAAATACTCAACAACAATGCAGAAAAGCAAATAAATAGTCACACATTTTTAGTTTTTGTTTAGCACTTTTGACAAAGCACTAAATTGCATTGTACATAAGTAATTGAGTTGATTTATGATAATGATGATGAGTACTCCAAAACAGCAAGATGAACAAGTTTACATGCACTTTAAATTGCATCAGGAAAAATCAATTAATGAGTCTTTTAAAAAGGCACAAGCTTTCAAGCCCCAAGTTAGATCTGTAAAGTTCAGACTGCACTTGCAAACTCCTAAGCAAATGTACAAAAAGAATACTGCTGGGTCCAAAGGCCTACCCAAGAAACCGGGGAACATGCTAGCGGCGCCAGGATCAAAGAGAAATTCACATACTCCAAAAAGAAATGTTCTTCTGCATGTGGAATAGCTTTGAATGCATCATGGAAAATTGAAAAAATGATTATGATGACTTGAATTTGCTATACATGTTTTACCAATATGTTAAAATCATTGAGGCTTGCTATTTATTTCAATTTTGTAAAACAGTGCCATCTACTAGGAGGTGGGGACAGTGCCCCACTTACCCTAAATATCAATATGCCACTTTATAATTCACCAGTCTTATTTAGCTTGACTATATCCAATTCAGATTAGGGACATAAGCAGCAGGAATGAGAGAAGAGTATGATGGCTGTGGCCAGTCAATAACAATTAGTAATTAGTTTATCACTGTGGTCTGCCAGACTTAAGTATATACTGTAGTGAACATGAACATGGACTAAATCAGAACTCCCACTAATGGGATAGTACTGTTCTACTAGGCTCGTCTTCAGTTGTTACTTTGAAGTAAAACTTGATATTAAAACTAGTTAATTAGACCCTTTCTTCTGTTATCTCTCTGCTGGGGGAAAGTGTGTATTGAACATTAAATGTATTGGTTTCAGTCAGGTTGCAGTTTTTAAAGAATGGATATCTCAAAGAATGTGCAGCCCCTGCTGAATAAAACACATGCCATTGGCATCAAGTTACGAATGTCTTCTTGGTCTTGACTTCCCTGTAAACTTATAAAAGTTAGAGGGAGTTAATTCAAAGGAATAAATAACACTTTGATAAACTAAAGGAAAAGGTGTAGACAGAACAGTGATATCCTTCACTTGTTAAACCTGGCCACTTGTCTGCAAACTTCACCTGATCACATTGTCTAACATGATAGCCTTAAATGCAGTGATAAATGTGTAGCTGTTGCACCACTCCAGAACTCCTTCCACAACATATCCTTTTCAAGAGGGTTTAACTTTAACTCTAAAGGAATCAAACTCCCCTTCCTACGTACCTATTTTCAATCGACCCATGTAGTAAATATGTGTACTGAGAGCTAATGAGGCAATAACATGAACCGCAGAGAAAAGGATCCAGAACCATGTAGCATTCTTTCCAAATATCTGAAAGAGAAGCAAACAGTAGTTGAAAAAATATTGTAATCTTAAGCAGAAAACAAAATTGAACACATGGTCAGCATAATAATCCGCAAGTCTATAGACTCAATGCTGATGAATCTGAATATGCTAAAAAATAAAACTTGAGCAGTTTGTCTATGTCTGTCCTTGTCCTAACTTCACAGCTAAAACTGCTCAGCTGAGCTCCACCATCTAAACTGAACAGCACTGCTCACCACTCTGTTTTGTGATTAAGGCCTGTTCTGAATCCACTGTCCTAAAAGGAGATTCTCAGAAAAAATCTCATGATAGCAGTTGCACTTTATTCAATATGTGGCCAGAATGAGACTCTTGTGTGAATGCTACCTAAATCAGGCAGTTTTTTCCTATCATGTACTTTTAATGAAATCTACTTTTACGTGAAACTATCCATCCATCCATCCATCCATTTTCCAACCCGCTGAATCCGAATACAGGGTCACGAGGGGCTGCTGGAGCCAATCTCAGCCAACACAGGGCACAAGGCAGGAACCTATCCTGGGCAGGGTGCCAACCCACCGCAGGACACACACAAACATACCCACACACCAAGCACACACTAGGGCCAATTTAGAATCGCCAGTCCACCTAACCTGAATGTCTTTGGACCATGGGAGGAAACCGGAGCGCCCGGAGGAAACCCATGCAGACACGGGGAGAACATGCAAACTCCACGCAGGGAGGACCCGGGAAGCGAACCCAGGTCTCCTAACTGCGAGGCAGCAGCGCTACCACTGCGCCACCGTGCCGCCCTTACGCAAAACTAATGTATTGTTATTAACCTTCCCCCATCATGCATCACCAGTTTATCACTGAATAAAAACAACATACCCACCCATGTATTGTATGCTTATATAAAGACAAATGAAAATGACAACTAACCTACTAAAATGTCTTTGAGCTGTAATAGGGAACTCGGGCAATCCTACATGAACAGGAAGAGCCCATGCAAAAGCCACACAGTACCCACCTCAGTCAGAAATTTAGCTTGGGAACCAATCTCTGTAAGCCTAAGCAGGCCTTTTGGAGCTTGCCTGTTTTATTTTTGTAGCTAACCCAAACAACTTGATGGACTTAGTGGTCTTATTTGTTTGTAAAACTACCAGTGCCCACTCCCACATAAACTACCACGCAGCAGTTTCGGTGGGACCATGAGAAATGATTGCATATTTATACTATTTATATTTTTATAATTATTAACTTTTACCATCCGAGGGGAAGTAAGTGACTGAGCTCCGTCATTACCCCCACCACCTAGACCTGACCACTAATCCGCTGTTCCGTTATTCGCTGCCACCGCATTGTTTTCACACCGTTATCGCTCAGCACAAACCAGCCCTTATTATTTTTATAATAATCAAAAATTATCGATTCTTTCGTAGAATCAAAACACTTGCAAACAGTTTTCGTATATTTTAGAAGTAAATAAGAGCGCTAAAGGTGGATACAGATAATCAACAAACAACATAGTTTACATTTTTTGTGTTTTTAAATGATGAAATTGCCTGCTCAACACAAATGGTTAAGGCAAAGCAGATGCATCCATCCCATTAAAATTTTAACTTAAATTTAATAACTAAGATGTATGTAATATTTTCGGAATAAATAATTGTTTGTCAACAAATGTTTTATTCACAGCAGCCTGTACCTATGCAGTGCCGCGCAGTGGGTATGTGGCACTCTTGTGCAAAGTATTTGGTGCCCCCAATTTTCTTGAAATGATATTGATTTTTTAATTTTTAATAAAAGGGTCCGCGAGCCATCGAACAATTTTTAAAGGGACCGCCACGCAAGAAATTCTAAAGAAGTTTGAGAACCGCTGCCTTAAAGGATAAGTTCAGAATTTTTCAAGTCAAAGTTATTTCTTCACTAAAATGGTACATATGCATTTGCCACAGGAAATTGTGTTTTCTATAAATGCGTAATATCATAGGTAGATAGTACGTTATATATGTTATGTCCATCATTAAGAAAAGGTAAATTCATTAAGGTCAGTATTAATGATTTCTTACCACACCAAGAACTGCCAGGAAAATCACCAGGGCAAAAATGGCATAAACGGCATAAGCTCTGGGGTTGATGTCTGGGTGCCGAGTCTGATACAGCTTCAGCATGCACAGGCCGGCTATCATGTACAGGAAGGAAGTATCTGTATGAGACAAAATGCTTTCATGAACAGGGATGCATTTTTATTCCTTATATACAACAAACGTTTTTTCATAGACAATGCAGAAGCTGGATTTAGAATACAATCAGTGTAGCTAGCAAAGAGACAGCATTCTGTGATCAGGCAGCAGCATAGATGAATGATTGTCAGAGCTAGCATTGGACCATTGTATGCAGAGAAGAAAAGTACATTAATTAGGGTCACAAAACACAGTGAAATATACCATAAACAGAGTTGAGTGTAGCATGGTGTAGCATGGTGGTGCAGTGAATAGTGCCTGCCTCACAAATCTAGTGCCCAAAGGTCATCTGGGTGGACTGTGCTCATTTCCATCTTGTTTGTGTATTCTGATTGTACATTATGTCCACATCCCCATCCTATGTAAGTGTGGGTGTGACCCTGAGTGGGCCCAAGATGGACTAGCAACTTGTCTAGGGCTGTTTCCTGCCTTATGCCTAGTGCTTCTGGTATAGGGTCTGGCACCCCCCATTACCTGGAATAAGTGTAATTTAGATTTAAATGTTATTAATGAGGATCAGAAAATGCTGCACTGTTGGTCCAATTAAAATGGCATATAGAGATATAGCAAGTCATAAGGATTTCAACAGACTAATAAAACAATGTAATCGGCTACAAAACAGTTGGAACATATCATTTAAAAATACAGTACAATTATGTATCATAATAAAAGCTATACAGATAGTAAATCTGAAAAATTATCTAGGAGGCCCTGAACTAGATAGGCTAGTCACAAGATGGGAGGGACATGGGACATAAAAGCGGGGGGCCTACATGGTGTCATTGCTGTGTGCTTAGTTCAGTTGCAAAAGTCAGCATTTGAGCTCCTCTTTCTTAACCGTTTCAAACGTTTCATTGAAATTTTGAAATTTATAATCATTCAAGCACTTTTGTCTTTGTTCTTTGATATTCAGCACTTGACTTCTACCTGTTTCTGATTTTCTATTGTGCACTATTCTGCCTGATGTTTTTGCCCACTGTGTATGAGCTTCTGCCTTTATTTTTGACTACTGTTTTTGGAACATTGATATCTGTGATTTTTTAATTTTTTTTTTTAACCTTGTCTCTTTAAGCATAAGCTCATCAAGATTGGCACTTCACCTATGGGGCTTACAGCCAGCTACGCTTTACGAGGTGGTAAGTTATGATACGGCTTTGGAGCTCAGCTTTCCATTTTAGAGCCTGCCATTGAGGGGCTATGCTGCAAATCCTTCCAGTTCTGTGGGCACATTTGGTCATGAAACTGACATATGCTGAAATAGGCCATGAATTGGACTGGAGCCCACTCCAGTGCCTTGTGTTCAATGTTGCTAGGAATATTCACATCACATCTGCATTTGTTAACAACCTGCTTCCTAAGATGAGGCCGACTACTTCTGTACTGGAACTGGAAGTAATAATCCCAACTGTTAAGACAATAATAGATAGATTCCTCAGCACAGGCTTTGTGCCAGTCACTTACTGTATGTAACCATAATGTTAAAAAGTCTGGCCTATCTCTCATTTACCTTTTCTGTCAAAGGTTCCTGAGCATGTTGTAGCCTCCCAACTAACCAATTACTTAACTTCTTTGATGGAAACCTTTCAGTCTGGTTTCAGAGTGCAGCACAGCTGTGAAACTACTCTGCTTTGGGTAACAAATGATTTGCATATGGCAGCAGACTCTGGACTAATCAGCATATTAATTCTGTTAGACCTCAGTGCAGCATTTGACCCTGTCAGACATGACATTCTACTGTCCAGAATGGAGAACATGCTGAGTATCTCTGGCACTGCCCTCTAGTGGTTTAAGTCCTATCTCACTGAAAGGCAAGAGTTTGTTAGTCTTGGCAACAGCAGATCCATCTTAGCGCTGGTCACACAAGGAGTTCCTCAAGGCTCTGTCCTCGGCCCTCTGCTCTTCTGTATCTATATGCTTCCCCTTGACCCTACTATTCGTTGCTATGGACTGGGCTGTCATTTTTATGTAAATGATACTCAACTCTACTTCAATGTTAAAAGTGAAACTTCATCAGGTCTTTCTCAGCTCACAACTTGCCTCAGTGAAATTAAAACTTGGATGGAGCAGAAATCTTTAAATTGCAACAAAACTAAACTCCGGCAAATTGACACTAAAGCACAACTTAAGAAAAGGAGCTCCTTCTTAGTCACTCTTGACTGTGATCTGTCACACGTGTAATTAGGAGTCAATTAAAGGGCTTAAATAATGGCAATTCCATGTCCGACCAGGGGGTGGCAGGGAGCATTAACTGTCCCTCTCAATCCCTTTTCTCAGAAAATCCCACAGGGTTTCGGTGCTTCCGATGACATCACTTCCTGTTCCAACACCTCCGATGACGTAATTTCCAGTCCCGCCTCTGACGACGTCATTTCTGGTCTCGCCTTTGACGACTTCACTTCCTCTTTCGTCCCCGATGATGTCATTCCTGCCTTGACCTTTAAAGCTGCCATCTTAGCCTCATAAACTCAGTTCTGTTTTGGACTCAATCTTGTAAACATCGCTATATCATTTGAAACTACCTTTTTTGCAGCCAGGACACATTATACGTGTGGCTGCTCCAAACCTTCTTAATGTCTTCTTGTCGTTTTTGTGACAGATCTCATCAGACCTTCTTCTAATGCAAGGAATTTTGGTGTAATTTTTGATTCCTCCCTTTCTTACTCCACCCACATAAACCACATTAAGAAACTTTTTTACTTTCACTTCCTATCTCCATGCTTTTATCACATCCCGCATCGAATATTTTAACTCCCTACAGGCAGGTGCCCCTTAATCTTATATCACATCTCCAGTTGATTCAAAACTCTGCTGCAAGAGTCCTTAGCCGAACCAGCAACAGTGACCACATCACACCCATCCTGCTTTGCCTTCACTGGCTCTCTGTGTTTTACAGGATCGAATATAAAATTCTATTTATAACCTACAAAGCTTTAAATGGCCTTGCACCAGACTATATGAGTGACCTTCTCCATTGCTCTGCTCTTGTTCGTCCACTAAGGTCCTCTGATTCTGGCAATCTTGTTATGCCCCCCACCAACCTGCACTCTATGAGTGACAGCGCCTTCAGCTGTATAGCGCCCAGACTTTGGAATGACCTCCCTAAATGAATGAGATCAGCAGACTGCATTCATTCTTTAGAAAACAACTTAAAACTCATCTGTTCAGGAAGGCGTTTAGATTAACCTAACATTCTGCCTCAGTTTACCTCTCTGTCCAGACACTCAATATAATTTGTGTGTGTGTGTTATATCACAGATGATGTTATTTGTTTCATGCATTCCCTTTAGTATTGAACTTATTATTTTACTCTGGTTTATTTTTCTTCTTTTTCTTTTATTCTATTTAATGCTTTGTATATCCTGTATTTATCGGTTTAGTGTTCTATGCAGAAAATATTTGTATCCAATGTTATATACCCTGCTGTTTAAATAAGCACCTTGAGCATGGGAAAGGTGCTATATAAATAGAATGTACTATTATTATTGTTATTAAGATATGTGGATTAATGAATACATGTTGATAGTGTGCAAATCCTGCATACAAAGGGCTGAGAACATCATCATTCATTAGACAATGAGTTGTTTTACAGTAGTATAATAACAGTATAGGTTTAGAGCGTGCTGAAACTCAGTAATGTGCTGATGACACCACAGCTATCTGCACTTTTCACTGAGGACTGCTGCCATTTGGCTAAAACAAGCAAATTACTCCTCCTGGAATCAAGGGTGACAGATGCAGTGGTAGAGTATCATATGACTTGATCACAGATAAGACCTCTAGCATGTACAGTAGAATACCCAAGAAGGACTCTTTTATGACTTATTGGTATTTACCTTTAATTGTCTGACATTTTATGGCTTCTTTACTTTATTTTAACAGTATACCAATTATTTGCTCAGGCTCCATTTAGTGTTTTTCTGTGGGTTCAGCCATCTTGTTTGTTGTTGCCACACCAATTGCTGTCATATGATTTGTATCGCATTACAGGTGACATTTAAAATGGAAGCTGCAGCACTCTGTAGTCTAAAAACAAATGAATGTAACTTGCTTTGCCTTTCCGGTGAGATTTGTGAATTATAGTTAATACAGTGGAACCTTGGGTCACGACTGTAATTCGTTCCAAAACTCTGGTTGCAACCCGATTTGGTCGTGACCCGAACTAATTTCCCCCATAGGATTGTATGTAAATACAATTTATCTGTTCCAGACCATAAGAACTGTATGTAAATATATTTTTTTAAAGATTTTTAAGCACAAAAATAGTTAATTATACCATAGAATGCACAGTGTAATAATAAACTAAATGTTAAAACATTGAATAACACTGAGAAAACCTTGAACAACAGAGAAAACTTACATTGCAAGAGTTCACGCTACAGCCTTATGAACATTTTTTTTAAATGAGTTTTAAGCACAGGGAAAAAAATGAAAATTTGAAAAATCCTTAATTTATACAAAAACTAACCATAAACAACCATGAAAACTAACCTTGCATGAGTCAAGTTCTGGCATGAAGGAAGTGAGGGGGAAGAACTAGCCACTCATAGAAGAATAGTTTTGCAGCAAATCGCCATGAATCTTCCTGGCTTTCTCGCATAACATCGCCTTGCTTACGGTATCCCCTGCAAGTTGCTTCTCGTTCAGCCACACTAGCAACAGTTTTTCCACCTCTTCCAGCACTTGAGGCCTCTGCTTGGTTAACACTGTAACTCCTTTTGCAACATCAGCTGCTTTAATGGCCTCTTTCTGCTTTAGAATAGTCGAAATCGTAGATTTTGACTTCTTGTACTCGGTGGCAAGATCAGTAACGCAAACGCCACGCTCATACTTTTCAATAATTTCTTTCTTTAATTCGATTTCAGTTTTCTTCGAACCTTTTTTCTCACCAACACTACCACTCTTCACTTGCTTAGAGGCCATGATTAATTGCAAAATTAATGTAAAAGCACACGAAATAGAGCACAAAGAGTTCACAGCGAATGCATGCACGTCTGACTGAGAACAAGGTACAGGGAGAGACTGAACACGTGCGGAAATCATTGGTGCGTACGAACCAGAAGGGAAACTGGCTTGTTCATCACCCGAGTATGTGGTCGTGAACAGATGCGAAAGTTTGGTGAACTTTTTGGTCGTAACCCGATTTGTACGTGTTCTGAGACGTTCATGACCCGAGGTTCCACTGTATCTTGAATGTTTGTCTTCCTTATTTTCAGCTCTTATTCTTGCCTCACATTTTGACTTTGGTTGCTGGTTTTCATACCAGTAAAGAAGTAATGAATTTGGGCTTGTCTTAGTGGCTATTCTTTAGGTTCTGCCCTTCAAATTTATTTTCTCCTTGCCCTTCAGGACGCAACACTTTTCTATCTTGCCTCTGATAGACTGGATGGCCTGCCAGATATCTGAATTTTGACTCCATCATAATCTCCTAAAGGTTCATTTTCTCGTGAAATGGTGTAAATTGTAGTGTTCTGTTTCTTCTTTTCTCCTCTGTTGTCAACTGACCATGACTTACATTTCCTTACATTATATCTCGGGAAAATATACAGTGAAATTATTGTACAATGTTTCAGTTATTACCGTCTTTTTAGTATAGGTATAGGTGTATTCTGTTTATTCACATATTGTATATGTTGCACAGTGTCCTGTTATTATGTGCATGTACTCCTAGTTTGTTGACTGAGAAAATAAACTTTATATTATATTCAAATTAATTGAATATTTTGGTGTGGAGCAGAAAATATGCTAAAATTCATATGGTGGGGTAATACCAGGAAGGGGTAAGATACAATGATGCATTTTTTGGTGTGTTTAGATAAGTGTGATTTTAGAATAAAATGGCAAAAGAAAATAAACATGAGTTTAGGGATATGCAAACAACAGAACATTGTAGCTGGTTCTAAAGCTACAGTAGTGAGCAACACAGCCTAATACAGTTGGTTTGAGCCATGGATTGAGAATATATGAAATGAAAGTAAAATATATGACTGAAAAAGATGTAAAAAATCCTTTTGGGATGATCTAGAAATATTAAGTTTACTATACAGTTTACAGGGCAGTTTAGCATACAGTTAAAAAACAATGTAAGAACATAAAAAATCATATCTTCCAAATAAAATCAATCTGAAATGGTATAGAAAGCAGCCACTACTTACCAAACTGAAAGTTGGAGTAGTTTGGACAAACATGGTAGCATGCGCTAAGCACTCCCTCCATCATCAGTGCCACTGCCATGGCATAAAAAAGGCCAAAATGTTTAGGAATTCCACACTCCTAAAACAGCAACAAAAAATGATCCCGTCAGCTTCTGTTAGAGGTGAAAGCTAATTGGAAACTACTGACAGAACAGACTATTGAATGGCTAGGCATTTAAAATTGATACATTCATTGTGCAGAATATTAGAGCATTAGGACCATCTAAACAGGCCATTCAGCACAACAAAGCTCATCAGTCCTATCCACTTAATTCTTCATAAATAACATCAGGTCTAGTTTGTATTTATTGCTGTGCAGCACTTTCAGATTTTACAAGGGTCACTTAGATTAAGGATGATATTATTATTATTATTATTTAAATAGTCCAGAAAGAAATATAATGATGAAACAAAGTTACATTTTAATGGAATTTTTATGATATTCTAAATTTGCCAGTAAAAGTGACAACTACATGTTGCATGATTATAGAGGTTTACATCTATAAATAAATAAGTGCAACTGAAAAATGGAATGGTACAATTTTTAAATTAGATTTTTCAAAATAGTCTGTTTCTTCTCCGAACACTACATTGTTAATGCTGGGTAAGTTCATTACAACTGTTTAGTTGAACCCAAGTTCAGAGCTGTTCCCTACGTTGCACCCAATAGGCAGTAGCCCCGGTGACCCTGAACTGGTCGAGTAAGGCACAGAAATTGAATTTACAGACTATGATATAACAAGAATTCGTGCCTTTGTGAAACACTGCATACATAAGGTTGTCACCCTACAACCTTAAAGTGGATTCCTTTGTGTGAACCTGACACCAAACTTTTGACTCACCGTGGCATAGATGTCCTTGACTTCGAGTGCGCGTCTGTGCGTCATATCTCTCTGAAGGACAATGAGAAGGAAAAGGAATCCCAACATGATGTAGCCAGCATTACTAAGGATGTTATTGAAGGCACTAAAAGAACAAAATAGAAAAGTAATGAGCAGCTTTTGTCAGGTGCATGTTTAGTTTTGCTAATCACTTCTTGATTACTGACCTTGATAATATATCGTAAAAAATTCAGAAAGATAAAATTATAACTTAAACTTCTAATATTTGGAAAGCATATTTAACTATGTAATAATTCCTAATAATAATATGATTAATACAAATATACAATAATGTAATACTCCAAGGGGAATTCATTTCCCTAAAGAAGACTCACATCACTGTAGTAGTTTGAGACAAAATTGTATGAAATTAATGAAATAATGTGTCCAAACCTTAACACTCCAAGCGGATGAGCACACAGAAAATTGTAGTAACAAATGTCTTGGTTGCCTGTAACATTCACAACCTAAAACAGATAGCAGGCAAAGCAAAAATATAAAAATATCATTGAAATTATCAATGTTTTATTATTTCCTTACATCAATGTTCTACCAAAGAGGTGACCTGGCATCATTAGGTTTAAAGATGAAATATTCTTTATAAATGTAATTATGGAAACTCAGAATTGTTGGGTCTGTGTCAACTACATCATATCATATCATATCATATCATATCATATCATATCATATCATATCATATCACATCATATCATATATCATAGACACATTATAATGTGCATTTTTTATATTCTCTTTCTGTGTAAAATATTTAAATCTGAATCAGCAATTTTCAATGCTAAACAAAATGTTATTTGCATTAAACAAACTGAAAACCGTGGCAATATTGTTAGCTGCTCTTCTACCTTCTACTACTTACCGTCTGATAAGTGATGACTAACTGGATAACTGGGAGTGCATAAAACACGGAAATGGTCAATATGTTCCTATAAAAGAATAATAAAAAATGCATTTTAAAGCATTAATCTCCTCTTTCAGCTCATCAAAGTTCCTTCTGTGCTAATAGAAGGTTGACCTGCTAATGTTAACAATGAGCAGCAGATCAGTTTCAAAAGCATGGCTCTGTAGCCTTTTCCATTTGCTCCCACAAGCTTCAGTGCAGCCTCTTAAAGTCTTTTGCCTTCATTCTCCTCTTTACTATCTGTTTAGTGGTTGAAATCCTAAAGGAGATCTACAATGTTGTCTTGAGTTGACAATTGTTTTCATATATTTTTTTAAACTGAAACAGAGTGACCTGATAAGACAAGAGGGAGCTATGTACCATCATCTTATGTTATGCTTCTTGTTTCCTTGAACATGAAGATATGCCGCCTGTCTGTATAAAAGCTATCACATCTTAGATCTTCCACTATGTGATGCATTAACCCAAAAAAGAAATGGTTATGCAAAACCTTTCATTAGATAAGTTCTTTTAAGAAGCTTCACAGTCCATCCATTTATCCATATGTCGATCTATTTGCCATATTCGCTTACTCCAATTATTGTTGCAGTTGCCAGAAAATATCTCAGAAGCACTTGATGCAAAACAAGAATAGACTCTGGGTAAGACACTTATCCTCTGAAGAGCATACTTCTACATACACATCTACATTCATCTACAGTAACTTAACATGCATGCGCCTGAGGTGTGAGATTAAGACCAGAGTACCAGGTGAAAAACAGATATAAACATAGGGAAAACTTTTAAATTCTACATGGACAGTGGCCAGATTAAAGTTCAAACAAGAAGTGTGCCATGTTTAGCAATTACTACCAAACGTTACCCAACCTTTAAATTAATAATCTGGAATAATATATCTCTGCTCCATAAGTATATCTTCTCGGGAATATAACCCAAGCAATAGTTTGATGTACACTTACCAGAAATATACTTGGTATTTTTTCCTGATAGATTTACTGTCTTTGCGAGCCAAGTCTGATACATAGAGGAATGTCTGAAAAAAGATAACATTGTAAACCACAAAGATAGAGTGCAGTTAGAATCAGCTAAATAGCATATCATCTTATGGGTGAGGGTGTACAATGTGGACTTCATGTGTTATAAAGTGTACCAGGAGTGCAAAGCTTTTATGGGGCAATAGCTCAAGATTTAAAATACAGTGCATTCTTAGTGACCAAACCTCCAGAGGTTTTCCAGCTTGAGTATCATGGTTCAGTCAGAGTTTCATCCCTGAGGTAAGTTTACTTTTCTTTTAATTAGACTTTTTGTTGTTTTTTAGATATTATTTTGTGTTGTTATTACTTTTTTTTAACTCTTTCTGAATTTTATGCATTGAGTACTGTGTTGTGTATTAATTAGTTTTCAATTTTGTGTTATATTAGTATCATATATATTGTTTGCCTTAGTTTTCTGCCCTGTTCCCTTTATTTGGAGCCCCAGGGGAAGGAGTCACCTAATGCTACATTTAGGAAATAGCCTGTGATGTTCCAGGTTGATGCCACTCTGCCAAATGCTTCTGGGAACCTCTTGAACCCGGAATTATCGATAGTAAAATGTTCAGTGCTTTTATTAAAACAAAACTGTGTCTAAAGTGCAGTGCATCAAAATTAGTCCATAAACAAATAAATAATTTATAAAATCAGGTGTCAAAAAGTGGAGGTTAAAATGTCCATATAAATAATTCCATTAAAATGATTTGAAAAATCAAGGGAAAACATTCTATTTTAAAAACCATGAGCTTCTGTGCTTTTCTGTAAAATCCAATACCTCCTTGGCTTACCTTTTGCGGATTCCTCAGCATTAGGAGACGTCCACCAGCAGGCACAGATAACCCTTAATCCAGCTCTGGTCCCTGTTGCCAGTTCTACGGCATTTGCAGGGCAACAAGTCGAGTTTTGCTCCTTTCTCCATCTAAACTGCTGTTTCTCAGTCTACTGTGGGAGCCTCCTGGAGCACTCGGTCACTTCTGCGCCACAAATTCCCAGCAAGAGCAGCCCCTCTGCCCCCCTCTTGAGCGTCTGGCCACATGCTCTGCTCATGAGGCTCACTTTCCCATCCACCTGCTTCCCCTTACATATTGCACCAGCCTCCATCCCGTTTCTGCCCTTCTCTCCTTTCCTTTTTCTTTCCTTTCCTTTCCTTTCTTTTAACCTCCACATCTTCTTTCTTCCTTTTCTTTATTTTTTTTGTTGTCCCCTCTCTGCCGTGCAGACTCTCTATATAGCCCTGATTGTATGCAGGTGCTCTCCTCCACCCACTCTGAAGTGTAAATGAGTCACCTGACTGACCTCCTCGCATTCACACATGAATTTGCGATCAGCCAAGCACCCCAATGAACCTCAGAATGGTGTCTGCATGTGCACATCTGCACCCATTCACAGCCTGCACGCTCTGGGATGTGATTATTTATTTAAAAATCGTACTCTGCCACAGATCTCTTATCACACTGCTCCCCAGCAGAACTTAAGGAAAAACAGCCAATAACAAGGTTGCTTTGGCATTGTGATTGCTCCTGTCTTCTGCTTTGTGCTGTTATCTGGATTTGGATTTTCTGGTTTTGAGCCTTTCCTATTGTTATTAGGTACAACTTTTGGTCTGTGTTACTTGATTTGTTAATTTTTTTCTCTTTTTAGTGCTCCTGCCTTTCTTATCCTTTTTTAAATTCTTTAAGGAAAATATTTAAATATAAAAGGAACTGTGCTTTATTTTATTTTTGTTTTTGAAGTAATGAAGCAACAACAATGAAGAAGAGATAGCTAATCCCAAAACATGCCAGCAATTTGACATTAGTGGTTAACTTCATTTGCTCAAGCAGGGTTACCTCTGGAGATGCCTTCTTCACTTTGTTAGACGTTTCCATTTCATCTGGGTTTTCACATTCTTTGCACAATCAGGTAAAGCAACCAATTGACAGTTTTCATATTTCTTAAAATAACTGTTGCCATATTATTCATTGAGTGTTTATTTTACATCTATGCTCTCCTTTGACTATACCCCTTCATCCTCTTTGACAAAGTGTCTAGCTCTAGGGAGCCATGGTTACTCACCTTGGTCCTTGTGACATCTTTGTTCATGTCAAAATTGTGAACTGGATCAAAGTCACTGTCTTCCTCAGCTGAAGAGTCAGAGTAAGATCGACATCGAGCTGTGTCTTGCGGTGTTGAGGAATGACTAGCTGGGGTTCTGCAGCTTGATTCTTCTGGAGATCAGCAAACAACATTTTCCGTAAACCAATAGGGGCTATTTAAAATATATACTAATATTTAACATAAATTCTACAGCTCTAAAATGGGCTGGTGTCACATCAAGGAAGGTTTCATGACTCATGCCCAGTACTACAGGATCAACAACCAGGGTCAGTGACAGAATAAGTTTAGCAGTGGGGCCCTAGATTTTCACAAGGGTAGGGAGGGACATTATGACACATGATTACAATACAAATAAAGCCCAAACAATTTTCTATTTATAACAAGTATTCTGGAGAGTGCATAGTCAAAAGAGATGAGATACAACTTTGATACAATCAAAAACCACAGGTTGGTAATATGCAGCATACAGAAAAGCAACACCGCACAATGTGCAACTGGAGATCACAACATAAATTAAAAAATGCATAAATAAAAATCACCATAAATATGTATTGACTTTTCATCTGCGATTAAGCTCGACATATCATGGTTTGTCTCATGCACTGGCAGGCATTCTAAATAAAGTGTGATACACCTTTAAACTCCTCTCTGCCAGTCTGTGTAACACTTTGTACTTGGGGTGGCTTTGAATATCGGGAGAATGCGCTGGTGGTGGAGCTGTTAAGATATGTTGCTGGATGATTTGGTATTAATGTTACAATTGCATTACAACTGGAAGATTTAAAATCTTTGACATCTGAACACAGTGGATGCGTCTTTCACAAGGGACAAAACGTAAAGCTAATTACATTTTAATGTACAGGTGAACTAGTTCTTTCTTTTTGTTAAGTGCATACTAAATTAAATTCCTACACTTATTTTCTCACAGCACTTTTCCAAAATGGAAAAACCCACAAGCTGCACTGCTGCAATGGCAGTTTTGCAGGCATGCTGGCAAGAGTGAATTGTGAACACAATTCTCACTCAAAATCACAAACTGGAAAAGTGGATTTGAAAACGAAAGAATATTGCCATTCTTCTACCTTCATTTTAGAAACTATTATCAGCAACGCACACTTGGGAAACTCAAGCAATTAAACTGACTGTTGGCTGACTCATTGGGGATGTCTTGAAATGTGATGTCACTGGTAACTTTGTGTCAACTTTGGACAGTATATGAAGAGAAGTGATGGCAGATTTTCAGAAAGTATTGTTATTGTGTAAAACATTTAATAAAATAATGACAGCTTTATTACTAAGAAACTGTCAAATATTATCCAATGATTACCATCATTGTTTTTCATTTAAGTCACAAAGGTGTTTCCTGAATCATTTCTGTAAACTGAATTAAAAAACCCTTGTTAATGACTCAGTAATACAGAAGAATAGGTGAATATTTTGATTCAAAGAAATGGGACTAGACCACAGCAAATGGCAGGCAGCCTGTCACAAAACCCTGGGGAAACCATATGGATTAACAAGGATACTGAGGTGGACAGAGGTAAATCAATGCATTTGTATATTGCTATAATTCACTTTAAGTTGACACTTGCATACTAGTATCCAAAGTGAAAGAGTAATGCACATCCACAATGTGCATGTCTTTTATGATAATCTTTATTCATTTTATAAGCCCTTTTTCCATTACAGAGCTAGATGAGGAGAGACTGACTCACATGCCCATACTTATTTCACGGGTGCCAATTAACTGAGCTTAAAGAACTATGGGACATGGAAGAAAACCCAAATGTGCACAAGAAGAAGGTATAATATCTATGCAGACAGTGAATGCACTGGAAATTTAATTCATGTTTTCGGAAGAGTAAGGCTAACTACTGTTTCAACGTGTTTTACACACAATAAATGTCAGTAAAAAAACAATGAAAATTAATAGAATATATGGAATACACATGCAACAAGTAACAATGCAAGAAGAATAAACAAAAAAGATACTGCAGAAAATCAAATCAGATTGACACAACCATTAATTTAACCAAATATAAAGATGGCCCATATGTCTTTTCATGAAACCTCGAGGTAACCCAGTATTCTTTTAGTATGTGCTGAAGACATGAAATCAGATAAGCATTTGAACTCACCGATTGCCCCATAGCTACCTTCTTCTGTGCCACTGCTGTCAATGGGATGAAAGGATGCCACCATATTAGCACCTGAAGTGGAAAATCACACTTTATTGCCAGGCACCTCTAAAAATCTTTTAAAATATGCATTAGTTAATTCTTTTGACATTACTTTTCTGATGTAATTTATTTCCTTGTTAAAAATGTTTGCTATTGTGATAGGAGAACAATAGTAAAAACAAATTATGCCTTTTTAGTGAGAGAGGAATGTACAAGAGGAGATAACACAATGCACAAATGTAAACAGACAAATAAACAAAATTATTCTGCCTCCCTGGACCTGGCTTGCTAGTTTAGAGATCCCCTACCTTATCGGTGGGGTGGCCTACCCACTTTTCCAACTTAAAGTACCAGCAAACACTCTCTTTCTCACCTGCTATCTCTCTTTTTTCCTTTTCACACTGGCCTCTTTCTTTCATCAGCTATGAATTCATCCCAGACTCACTTCCTAACTCCAGGTTACTTAAACAGTAAGACGGTTTTAAATACCCTGTTAGCGTTACCTGTGACTAACCCCTGGAATTACTTCCAGATTCATGAAAAGCTCTCGTTTTGCTATAGGAACAGCACACCCATGGTTTCCTTGCATCTGTGAGCTATCAGTTGTTCTTAATAGATTGGAATTCTCAGCAGCTTCCATCCTTCCTGTCTCAAGGAGCAAACAGGGTTCTTATCTTTGCATCCCAGGACTGTATGTTGCCTAATTGCAACATTTCAAACCTTAATTCCCACCTTTAAAAAAGCAACCTGCTTCAGTTATTCTTGATATGGGACAATGTGAAGTCTCCTGTTGGCCCCCAAAAATTATTAAATGATTCCAGTTATATATACCCTGCTTCTCTTTTGCATTTACTGGAGTCTCTTGTGGCGTACATTTGCTATAAGAATTTTTGGAATTGACACTTGAGATGTTTCACCTTTTCACATTGTTGTATTCATGTTAAGTGCTGGGTTGGATTTTTGGGAGAAACACAAGGGCACTTTTTCTGCTTTAGCACATTTGCTACTTGGATCTCACAAAAACATTGAAAGATAAGCTTAAGTTTATGCATATATAAAGAGTAAAGTAAATGAATTAAACAAATAACCAGGTTATTTTTGTTTTATTTTTATATTATTGACTGAGGTGAAAGGTTAGTGTTGTATTAGAGAATTTGGGTTTCTTCTGAATTTGCTGAGCTTTCATGTGTAATTACTACTGCCCAATAGCATGTGAACATAGTATCTGCTTGTTGTCCTCCTGGGGTGTAAAGAACACATTTGTGGTACACCACACTGGGATATACTGGATCTTTTCTGCTGACAAAGTGGCCATCTGTCTACTCAGGAGACCTTTCTATGATGCCTTGTGCCATTCTATTGTATGGGCCTGGCAAATTACTCCCTTACATAATGTATGATTCCAGAACGATTATCTATCTGCCTACCTGCCTGCCTGCCTGTCAAGAAGTCCAAGAACATGATAAAGATATGACTATGGAACCTGCTCAAGTCTATAGTGTTACTAACTGGGACATCATTTAATGGAGCTGATACATTTTACACTCTCAAGAATACATATTGTATTGCTATACCTCATTTACAGAAGCACTGTATATTTATGGGACTTACTTCATTTTCCCGGTGTTACAGGCCGCTTGATATTAAAACAGGGGTTTACATATTCCAAGGAAGGATCCCCTTTAATGGCACAATTAGGGAGCACTCTTGTAACTCAGGAAATTCTGTATTTCTAATATAAATGTAAGGATACATTTAAGGCTGATTAAAGCTAAGTATATAGCATGCTCTAGTGATCCAAGTGTTGATTCAGCAGTCTTGAAAGAAAAATGAAGAAAGTACATCCTTTTGGAAAATTATACTTTTACCATATTTCTAATTTACTTTACTTTTTAATGAAATTTGTTGTTTTATTATTACTCCATCCTTTCTAGGTAGTATTTGTTAAACCTTGGTCAGTGCATTTGAATATTTTATTTAATACAGGAAAAAGCTCTTGAACTTCAAAAGTATTTAATTGTTTTCTCAGATGGAAACAGAATGTTAAAGATGGCAGTACCCTAAGTTCTTGTCTATAAGCCGGACTCATGTATTAGCCGGAGACCAAAAATCATACGAATTTTTAAAATAAAATCGTATCATAGATAAGCCGGACTCATGGATAAGCCGAACGTACTATAACCTATAACTAATAGAAGGGAGGGAGGTCAGTGGTCTCACTCGCGCCCATTTAATTTCTTTAAGGGGGGAGAGAGTGTGAGATATTGCCGTCTCTCTCACTCCCCGCATGGCGCGGTTGGAGCGGCCGGAGCGCGTTCTTTCTGCTCTGGGCGTCGCCGAGTCAACACGAGCGCGTAGCGGTCATTTAAATTGTGATTTTATATGTAAGCATATTTAAATATATATCGCGGATTTCTGCGGACAATGGGTCTTTTAATTTCTGGTACATGCTTCCTCAGTTGGTTTGCCCAGTTGATTTCATACAAGGGACGCTATTGGCAGATGGCTGAGAAGCTATCCAGCTTACTTTCTCTCTCTCTCTCTCTCTCTCTCTCTCTTGCGCTGACGTAGGGGGGTGTGAGCAGGGGGGCTGTGTGCAGCTGCTTCCTGAAGGACATGCTGCACGGAGCTTCGCATACTTAAAAGCTCAAAGGGCACGTATTGATTTTTTTTATCTGTCTCTCTCTATCTCTCTCTATCTATCTCTCTCTCTCTCTCTCTTCCTCTCTCTTCCTGCTCCTGACAGAGGGGGTGTGAGCTGCCGCCTTCAACAGCTTTGTACCGGCGGTGCTTCGCATACTTAAAAGCCAAAAAGCCCTATTGATTTTTTTTTTGACTGCTTGCTTTGCACTCCTTTGAAAAGGAAGATATGTTTGCATTCTTTTAATTGTGAGACAGAACTGTAATCTCTGTCTTGTCATGGAGCACAGTTTAAACTTTTGAAAAAGAGACAAATGTTTGTTTGCAGTGTTTGAATAACGTTCCTGTCTCTCTACAACCTCCTGTGTTTCTGCGCAAATCTGTGACCCAAGCATGACAATATAAAAATAACCATATAAACATATGGTTTCTACTTCGCGGATATTCTTATTTCGCGGGTGGCTCTGGAACGCAACCCCCGCGATGGATGTATAAGCCGGACTTATGTATAAGCCGATATTCTATTTTTTCATTTTCACAACTTTTTTCCTTAGATAAGCCGCGGCTTATTGACAAGAACTTAGGGTACTTGTTATTGTTCCTACTGTATGTGTTTGTTGTTTAGCTGAAATGTTTTCCAGGCTTCAACACTTTCTTATTTAAAAACATTCACATTCTAACTGTACTGCTTTTGGTATTCTTGACCTTAGGTCAAAGGTCATTGCAATCTGGAGCTAAAATGGGCAGACAGAAGTTCCAAGAAACTGCACGTGGAAAGAGGAGTCCAAGAACACTAGCTAATGCATAAACAAAGATAAAGAGACACTTCATAATTCCATTTTGAATCAGTACAAAAAGTAAAGACAAAAAGTAAAAGTAATGGGAATGTACTAAAAAAACATTCAAAAATAAAAAAATTACCTTCATCATCAGGACCGCACACTCCATCTGCACCCCTTCGGTGAGCACTAAAAAGAGGCATCATTAGGCATTGCTAAAAATACACCTAGACGTGATTAAACAAAAAGAAGGACGTTCCTACCCAGACTAAAGGCAATGCACTGCTTCATCTTGTGCTGTAATATACTTAGAAAGATTTCAGCATACTATGCAAATTCATATAATTTATTGATTGATTAATTGATTGTTTAATTGATTGGGGAAAAAAAAGACCCATACATGCATGCCTAGTTTGTATGTTTTTTTAGCAACATGATATGGCATTTCACAGCTTGCAGTCCTTAGTTTATTCATATTTTCTGATGTCTTCCACATTAAAAGATTCAATGTTTAGACTGTGTGAGTCATTTTACTGATCAACATTTCCACCATAGTGTACAGCATTCCCATACTGCACCCCATGTTATTGCAATATCATAAATTCCATAAACTTACCATGCATACTGAGTGAAAGTAACAAGCAGAGCTCCTCCATAGAACATCAGGAAGATGAGAAAAGACAAGAGTGTGGCATGGATATATACTGACTCTGAGAAAACAAAAAAGTAAAACACTTATTTTTAAAACACTTACCAGGAAATATAAAACATGAAAGTGAAATAGAGTGCATATGTAGACTCTTATGTCTATCATCTTCATTTTATTCAGTTTCTCTTATGACTTTCTATATTGATTCAAAGTACATTGTATAAGGGTATTGAATCTTCTTCAGAATTCCCCATTGTCCAAAGGCTGCATTACCCACACCCCACCGACAGTTTCTATAATAGTCCCTGTGAACAGGATGTGAGTTCCATTCAGGAACTTTCCTGTAAATCTTAGATTAACAAAGTCAGCCAGCTTTAAGAGTTCCACGGTCTGCCTAGGAAGGAAGATGTTGCTCCATTTATTAATCTCTAGTGTCCCCAGGGAAATGGCTATTTCCCACTATGCCTTGGAACACTCTAAATGACCTGATAATGGGGCATGTAGTTCCCTACCAAGACCTTCTCTGTTATTACCAGTGGTATGATGTAGGTCAGCATTAAGGTTTGATATGGAAGCCACAGGGAGTGAAACATGGTTACCCAGTGGCAGTCTATTTTAATGTCCAGGGCCAGGACCTTAGTAGTTTACCTGTTTTTCCTAAGGTTGGCACATCGGTTACCTTTGCAAAAGAACCCGAGATATTAGGTCATTGTAATGTGAGATTGTCAGTTCAATCCCCACCAATGACTTACTATGTACTGTAAGTCACCTGGGCAAGTCACTTAACCTGTTTGTACTCAAATTGTAAAGATATGGAAACAAATGTAGTATTCTTGTGACTTGCAAATCACATTAGATAAAAACATTAGCTAAGTAAGCATACTATACATTTGTCTATGTGAAACTTAATGACTAAAGATTTTGAGTGTAAACTGCATAGGCTCCCACTGTGTCTCTAAGCAAAGCCACTGAATCAGACAGCATTCCAGATGTACAAATTATGTCTAAATAGTTGTGTACATATACAGCATAAAATGATTGTTTTCTGCTTTGTAAAACAGGTATTTGTGCTCTTGCCTGCCTGAATGAAAATGTCTATAATATCTCATCTTATGTCTTATCTCATTTTCTCAAACCACATTTCCTAGTGAGGCTTCCCAGCTGCAGATTCCAGCACATCCTGGGGAATTCCCAAGTGTCCCCCAGCCAGTGTGTCCTGGGTCTGCTGCAGGATCTCTGCCCAGTGGGATGTGTGCTGAGCAGCTGTAGCGGGAGTTGCCCAGGGGGTATCCATACAACATGCCTGAACAACCTCAACTGGCTCTACTCTGAGCTTCTTATCCTATCACAGTGTCAGCCCGGCCTCCTTGTAAAAAAAAAACAAAAAACTTATTTCTGCTGCTTGTACTCGCAATGTCATTCTTTTGGCCATTACCCACAGCTTATGACCATAAGTGAGGCTAGGGATGTAGATAATGGGTAAATAAAGAGTTCTGCCTTTAGACTGAACTCCCACTTCACCACCACGGACCAATACAACACCAACAGGACAGCAGCTGCTGTTCCAATCCACTTATTGATCTCAAGTTACATTTTTCCATTACTTATGAACAAGATCCCAAGATATTTCAACTGCACTAAGGATAGTTATTCCCCCTCTCCTGGAGAGAGCAATCTACTCTTTTCCAAGATAGAACCATAACCTCAGACCTTACACCTCAGCAGCGAATCACTCAAGTGAAAAGTCACTAAAAGTCACAGTCAAATGAGGCAAACCAGATAAGTTGGATTCAAAGCAAGGTGTGTAGACCGGATAGACTAGTGGAAGCCTTGGCGAGCAGTAGGTTGTCCTGGGCATTTCTGGGGTAAGGATTCAGTTTGTGATGAGCTCAACTCCATTTTCCTAAAGAATGTCTCCCATGTGCAGTGTAAGGTTGGGGATATTGACTTCAAATGGACCCTGTTCAAGACCTCAGTTGTGGAAGCAGCTGCTAATAGCTGTAGTCTTAAAGAGGTTGGGGCTTCTCATTATGGCAACCCAAGGACCTTAAGGTGGAAACCAGAGGTGAGGAAAACTGTCAGACTGAACAAGGTGGCCATCTGGGAAATGGTTTCTGTGGGGTCACCTGACTCGGGTGACAACTGCTACAGTAGTTGTGGAAGCAAATGCTTGAGCATGTGATGACTTTGGAGAGGCCATGGAAAAAGACTATTGGATGGCTATGAGGTGTGACCCTGCTCAGACTATGTTAAGCAAGGATTGAGAGGTGCTGACCTCTTCTCAGGTAAAAAATCTATAACAGCTACAGAAAAAAAAATCTGTTTCTCTTTAAATCATTCTCATTGCATCTACTTACTGTAAATATAGCTACTCAGGTGCCTAGTAGTTAGAATAAACAATGGCATTGAGTTAATACTGAAAAAAAGTGTTGACCTGTACAGTTGTTCGTGTTTTTCCTGTACCACTCCCAATTTCAATATGTTGTGGTGTATTTTTTTCTCTGGCTTCCTTCACACTCACCGCTAACAGCAGGCACAACTGTAATTCTGAGGTCCTTTCTGTGTTCCCCAGTATGACTGCTGTTTCCTTTACCTGAAAACAATGGATGACATTACTTGAGGTGATCACACAGATATAGCCTTGCTCTGAAAAAAAATCCTAACATACATTTCTTATGTGCTACTGATTTTTTTATATTATTGATAACAGTAACAGTACAGTAATAAGAGTAATATTAATAGTAACATCTTCAAGAAAATAAAAAAAATGTTTTGGATCTGTCTGTGGTAGTATAAAAGAAAAAACACACGTCTATGAAATGACTCCCCAAGAAGCAGGAGTTTACACATTTTACAAATTCATTCATTTTCACTGATCCACACTCACCTTCCTCTGTTGTGAAAGAGCCCCCACAAGCATAGTCCTCGGGTCTGACAACAAACACAATGTAGAATTTTCCATCAGGAAAATCTTTTCTCTGTAAAAGCAGATGTAAAGCTGTATTGCGTTTTATTAATTGTTACACATCACCCCTTATTTCTTCAGTTTATAGTATATGAAGATCCATCCATCCATTTTCCAACCCGCTGAATCCGAACACAGGGTCACGGGGGTCTGCTGGAGCCAATCCCAGCCAACACAGGGCACAAGGCAGGAACCAATCCTGGGCAGGGTGCCAACCCACCGCAGGACACACACAAACACACCCACACACCAAGCACACACTAGGGCCAATTTAGAATCGCCAGTCCACCTAACCTGCATGTCTTTGGACTGTGGGAGGAAACCGGAGCGCCCGGAGGAAACCCACGCAGACACGGGGAGAACATGCAAACTCCACGCAGGGAGGACCCGGGAAGCGAACCCAGGTCTCCAGGTCTCCCAACTGCGAGGCAGCAGCGCTACCCACTGCGCCACCGTGCCGCCGTATATGAAGATGTTAATCATATTTGTGCATTTTCTCTATAAACAAGTTACCCTTTGAAACTTCACCTACTCTTGCCTGCAAATATCCCTCATACTCCCAGACCTCAAATGACAATTTTTGGAGTAGTCATAATCTATTATCATCAGAAGAACAACCCATGTGGAGAATGAATAGTATGCACATGTTTTACGAGATGAAATAGCTTAGACTACCACCATATTAATAAAATTATATTCCAGAGGATTCTATAACTATTATCCCAGTATCTATCTATCTATCTATCTATCTATCTATCTATCTATCTATCTATCTATCTATCTATCTATCTATCTATCTATCTATCTATCTATCTATCTATCTAGCTATCTATCTAGCTATCTATCTATCTAATCCCTTCTTCTCTGATATCAGATGTCTCAGTTTTGAATTACCTGCACTGTGATTGCAGCTTGCTTGGTCATAGACTGGTACACGCCTATGAACTCCACATTGTGGTCAAGATCATAAACTGGGCACTGAGGAAAGAAAAAGTTGATCAGATCAAGGAAACGGCTAGGATGGCATAGTCTGTACATAGAGGTTAATGCAATGTGACCAACATGTGGGACACTACCCTCCCACACAACACACCTGTACCCTAGTCAAAAAAGCTGTTATCCTACCACTGGAATTCTGCATCAGATGCAAGATCAAATCAAATATTTTCTATTGTCAATTACCATATTGTCAATACACATTGCAATTCACAAATTACCTATACCTTCACTGGTATAGAGTTTAAGTGACCTATATTAGCCATCAATCCATGCATTCAAAAATACTCGGAGAAAAAACCTACAGCGATCCAGGGAGGATGTACTGATCCTACACAGTCTGTGACTGTGCCCAGGATTCAAACCAAGTGTCTCCTATGAATAGTGACACAGTAGCACTAACTGATTAGAATAAAGTCTGGACTTTGTATGACCAGCACAATACAAGGTGCAACCTTTATCTCACTGTATATGTAATACACATTGCAATAGTAACAAAATCTATGATAATAATGCTAATCTTATTCAAATAAACAGTATTCTATATTTTATCTTTATCATTCAGTGGCACAAAATGGACATTTTATGTAAACAGTAAACTTCATGCAGCCAATACATTTCCACACATCCATTGTCAAATCCAGTTAATCTTTTTCATAGGCACATGGAGTTTCATACATTTTAATCCAATTTTATATTTATTAATGGTAAAATAATTTTTGGATTAACAGCGTTGATTACAAAAAATTAATGAATTCTAGTATATCTTTTTGTACTTTTGTAAATTTCACATTCACAAAATCCAAGCTATGTGTATTTAGAACTATTTTAAGCGGACAGTGGCACAATTTTTACAGAGTCTGATAATGTAAAAGCCAGAAAGATGATTTATGTTATAAGTAAAGTAAATGTAACAAATTTGATTGAATTTCTTATTTTATGTTAAATTCCAATTTTCATATCATTTTTCTTGTGTAGTATTCATATTGTATTTTAAAAATTGAAGACAATACACATAGAGTTCTTTACATAGCATTGTACATGATTTTCCAGGAATATATTGGTTCGAGTGATTAAGTAAACATTTCATGTATTCACGTTACACTTAAGAACGAATTTTTCTACATTTGACATAAAGAATGTCTTAAAGAATATGGCCATTTTGAAATGTAAGATTGATTGCAGAAATCAAAGAGTCCATCGTAATTACTGAGATTAAGCTTATGGCCTAACTTGTCCAAAGTGAAGTTTGCCCAGTCATTATCAATTGCAAATTTACTATATTGCATATACACTAGATGTTCAAACAGCATCCTGAGGATCTTCAAAGCACAAATAAATTATACTTTTACAATTTTTGATTAAAAATAGTTTATGCAGAATGTTGTAGTTACAACAAAGCTGCTTAATCTCTATTTGCTTAAATGGAAAAGGTTTGCCTGCTTCAGCCTTTCATTGAGCTGTTGTGATGAGATTATAACCTGTTCTGTACAAATGTCTTAATGAAGAATAACTCACCACAATGTCCTGAACGGACACAACGGTACATGGATGTGCCTGCTCTGCCTCCACTTGAATCACCACAGAGTTCACTCTGACAGGAAATGTGTACAAGAAATACTGATAAAAGAAAAATGGAAACATGTTCAAATGTGTATTAGACTAGTGACTTTCAGCCTTTGGGGAAAATAATGAGAGATATGGCACCTGTAATTACAACACAGAAAAAGGGATAGAAATAAAGGGCTAATATAACCAAAATCAACTGAAAACATTAGAAGATATAAAAAAAAAAAACATATTCACCTGCGGCTGGGATGGAGTAGCACTGAAGTTGAAAGCTTCTCCAGTCCTGGTCAAAGAGTAAGAGTCACATTACATTGACAATCCCAGAAGGTTCTAACCCTAAAAGACACTCACATTTGGAAAGTAAAGGGGATTAAACTTAAAAGTTAGAGTTACAGGCAGTTTGAGGATCCCTTGATGCTTCAGCTTTACTCTTATTCATTTCAAAAAACACTTAGTAGGGTGGAACACTAACATATGATCCAGTTCTATAAAATGCGAAGGGGTGGATGGAGGGAAGGGACAGTTGTGCAATGCCTAGAATACTTTTTAGTGTCCTCCAAAATCTGGCAAGATAGGTTATTGGGGCAAGGTGGGAATTTCCATTTGGAAGGGCTCTTGGTCTGGAGACAGCTGTCCTCTTCAGTCTGCATAATGGAGTCAATAGGGGGGCATGCAGGATAACAGAATCATTAGTGGGGTTGTTTTGTATTCAATAAAAATGACCCCTCATAAGAAAAGTAAACTTAAAAGCAGTTTCATAGTGTCTCTTTCTTCAGCTATGTTCATACACACCGTATACTGAAAACATTTCCAACATAGTAAAACTACGCTCTTCTCATTTCAGTTCCAATCCTGTGCTTTCCTTGTTCCTGTATAGTTACCATAGAAATAATTTCGTTGATCTCTCACTATATTTGGTGACCATTTCCTCTTTAGAACCTAAAGGTTCACTTCTATTTTACTGAATTGGTTACTTCCCTTCCCATTCCCTACTCAATATCCATTTGAATCATTGTAAAATCTGACAAGGGCTGCAGTGTGAATATAACCACTAGCTAAAATCAGCCCAAGCATCTTTTTTTCTGCAGAGTTGGACTGGGGATGACAAGATGATGTGTTTGGAATGCTTCAGTGTTCTGAATTAAAAACAGTATGGTAACAATCTAAATTCTCTCCTAGCAGCATCCCAGCTCACGCTCCTGATTGCATGTTGTTCTAGATAATAATGCACCTTACTCCAGAGTGAAATGTTTTGTCCAGGTGACGAGGAGCTGGTAATGCACGTTGGCTGGTGCCATGGAGGCCACATCAATGAACAGACTATGCTCTGCCGATAACTCCTCTTCCTCAGGTTCCAGTGGGCACAAGGTACGGCTGACTTCTTGGTACTTATATGACCTCTGATAGCTACCAAAACACGGAAAGTACTACATGTTACATCAAAACTAAAAAAAAATAATTAAGTAGCAACAGTGGTTTTTGAAACATCATTAATGACACAAGGTTATAGAAATAATCTGTGCAGTGGAAGAAATTATCGTAGGCTCAGTAGCTAGCTCAATAATAACTCAATTTACTTTTTACGGTTAGATTACACAGAGAGAAATAACAGCAAGACAATTGGTTAAAGTTCTTTTTATGCATTAAAATGAAATATGGGCATTGTGAAAACTATATGAATGCTCATTTAGACATATTTTAATAATCTAAGCCATTCACCTTTAACAAAAGGTCAGTAACACTTATTATTTTGTTACTGAGGCTGGTGGGATGTTTGGCAGGTGGGTTTCTTCTAGCATTTGTTATGTTTCCCCATTTGCTGTTCTACCTCAAAATCTTCTCTTTTATGCATCTATCTGTATTTGATGTTTAATGTTAGATATTTGCTTCCTGTTCTACCATTTTGAATGTCTGAGAAGTTCATTGAACACGAGAAAGGTTTTGTATAAGTAAACATATATCATACCATTTTCTAAACCCATATTATTATTATTATTATTGTTATTATTAAAGACTACTGAACCTGTAGTCATGTATTAGAATAAGCTGGTACTGAAAATTTCACTTGGTTGGGTGGATATCAAAGAAGGATAAAACCACTTTTATTCTGGCACCTGCTACTTTTCATTCCTTGCTCCCTCTTTGATATCAATGTAAATAGCATTCCCCTCATATTGCACTTCTTCTTTTGCCATAGTATATTTTATGAATATAGTGTGCAGCAAATATATTTCTTCACTAAATGGTTATGCAGTCATATATCTATCTATCTATGCATTTTTGCTTTATTTACATATTTACTAATATATTAATCTTGCATATGAATACCCATCTTCTTCTATAATACACTACTGTGTTGTTCGCCTGTCCAGGATTTTAAATCACCTGTAGTTCGCAAACCGTTTCACCTATTGACTTGAAATTTGGTGCACATATACTACGTGATCTCTACTATCCGCTTTCGGGGTGAGAATTTTATTACTCTTTTTATTTTTATTTTATTTTATTGTAGAATCAACTCTCGGCAGCGTGCAGCAGGGCGGCACATGCGTGCGGGCGCCGTTCTCATTCCCTACCACCTTCGCTAATCATTCTTGAGGCAGATTGAAGACTTAAGTGCCAGATTAAATGAAAGATTAAAGAAAACATACTAAGTAATTGCAACACAAAACCTAACTTAATCAGTTTTAACGCGAAAAGATGCCGACGAAGAGAAGAGAAGCAGCGGGCCGCTAGGGTGGAGTAAAGAAGAGCTCCTCAGGAAGCAGCAAGCACATCAACCTCTGAGCAAATAAATGCTAAACATACAGTGAAAGAGTAGGAAGACTATTAATGCTCAAGTCAAGTGTATTCACTGCACATTATCGTGCAGTGTGCCGTTACTGGTATAAAATACTTCTGTTGTACTTAAAATATTAGATGCTATGAGAGCTGTGAGATAAAGTCTTTTTGACATATAAAAATCCAAACTAACAAACAGATAGATAGATAGATAGATAGATAGATAGATAGATAGATAGATAGATAGATAGATAGATAGATAGATAGATAGATAGATAGATAGATAGATAGATAGATAGATAGATAGATAGATAGATAGATAGATGGAATTTGAACTGGAACAATTCAATATATTTCATATTGCCAGGAACTTGTTGGAATGTTGTTGTAAAAGAAAGAAAGAAAGAAAGACTGGGTATATACCATATGGTATTGTATTATTTATTGGGCATTATATTCAGTGATAAAAGGGGAAGCTTCTGCTTCCTACAATTATTGACATTTTGCATTCATGTTTTAACATTGAGCTGCTTTTTAGAAAAATTCACTCAGCTTTTGGATGTCTTTTCTCTAAACATTATAATGTGCATTGATGTGATAAACATATTAAACCTTAAAAGTGATGAATGTATTGTACAGACTCTGTTTTAGTTCCCTGTTAAGGGGGCCAAGGCCAATGCTGCATATTTGCACTGAAGAACTTATTTGAGTTTTTGTCAACTTTATATCGGCTAACTGTTGTCACTTCTCAGGGAACTGACTGACAGCTTAGGACTACCTCAGTCAAGCTTCAGCTCCATCTTGACAGCTTTGTTGGAGGCCATTAACTGACCTGAGTAGCTACATTTACTTTTCGTATGGTGTAGGTATACATACATAACATGTAACATGTTTTTGCCAACATATAAACACAATTTGCAATAGTGTAATGTAATCAGAGCAATTTACTGCACTCATATTGAAATAATGGCTCCTAGAAAGAATGAAGCTGCTTTTGTTAACCGTGAGCAGTTACTTTCTATTAATTCACAAGTCATCTGTTACGCCAAAATGAGGCAAACATTTTGACTTGGTGTCCTGGGTCAACATGTGATTCATTTATTTTGAGGCAAAGTAGCTTTGGAAGATGTGATTGTGCTGTATGTGGATGCTGGCTTGTTAGTAAGGTAACTGGTTCATCTATGTTTCACATGGCCTATACTTCACACTGTAGCAGCAATTGTGTCTTTATATTTGCCAGGTGATAGTGGGTACCCGCTCAGATGCTGGCACCTATGCCTTTCCCTGGTCCCAAGAACGCAGAGGAGAGGTGCTTAAATGCCTTTTGTGCTCTTGTGCACTAAGCAGCAGAGTGCAGCTTAGGACTTGATGTGTCAGGAGGAAGGCTGGTCTTCCAGCCAATGAAGTTCTGCAGCATTGTGACTTTGTATGTACGAGGTTGATTAGCATAGTCAATATATGATTGTTTCAGGGTGGCAACCAGCTAGAAATTCAAGGCGCATACACATGCACACATCTGTAAGATGATTGTGATTTACAAAGCTAAATTGCATAGAAATGTATGTACAAATCTGATCTTTTTTCTTGGCATAGGCATTTTATTGTTCAAATCCACACAAAGTTTTATAAATAGGATCCCAATGACCGCTTGTTCTGATGTTGAAGATAATGATATGCTCCTTGTGGTTACAATTGCTTGTGTATTTCAAGTTAAACCAGATTTAAAGCCTAAGTTGCTTTTGTGTTTTTTGTTTTGTTATTTTCTAATATTCAAGAGTTTTATACTCTACCTCCTGTTTTGAGATGTATTAGCTCCCTGCAAAATATAACTTCTCCATGTTAAACTGAAATATTTAAAGGTCATTATCTTTTAGTAATTTTATCAGCAATTATGGTTTTCATAAAATGTAACAATGCTATTTGGCTCATCCTTACTTTTACTGTAAACTATCATTTGAATTGGACCACTCTTTTTGATCCTCACATTCATTAAAAATCTATTATGACAATGCTGTTCATTGTTCAGATTTTCTTCTTGTCACCCTGGCATTATTGAGTAAATAAGAAACCTTTTTTCTCCAGCTGGAAGATCCACCTATTGTAGCCTCCACATTTCATTTGTCAGAATCTGGTGGTTTTTCAATTATCTTTTGGAGCTGCTTTATGCTGCTTTGTTCCCACTTTTTACAGTATTTTGCTTGTTCTATTTGATTTGTGAATTATTTAGTGCTAATGGCAGTATGCGTGTACTGTAAAAAAGTACACACATGCACCAAAGAGAAATGTTGTGGATGCCATCTTATATAGGGAATTCTGCATCATTTAATCTTTACTTTTGCAAGTGGAAGATCTGCTTGTCTTTGAAACTTTTGTTTGTCGTTTTGAAAAAGAGCAGTGGTTAGAGTGTTTGAGGTTGGACTTCCATAAGATGGGAGATGATTGCAACTCAACAATGCTTCAAGGGAGCAAATTAGTTTTAGGACTTATGGTTTAAAATTGTGTATTCAGTATTAATCTTGGAAGTGATCCTAAAACTGAGTCTGGATTTTCTTTTTGGTTTGATACCTTGTCCCTATTACTGTTTTTGGTAACAAGACCTGCATTAGCATTTTAATTAATGCTTTATGTACCATTTAGGGTTTAACTTCTGAAACTGAAAATAATAAGTGATTTAGAGGCTGTAAAGAATAAAATTTATTTTTCCTTTTTTCACCAAAATAGATTATTATCAGGATTATAGATATCTTATGGTAAAATCTTGTCACCAGTCTCTGCCTACCATTATTCTTAAAATCTATGTATATACCGCTGCTGTGAACCCTTACATCTACTAGAAAAGAGCAATTGATGGATGTTTATATACAGTATATGGGAAATAAACAGTAAGACATCCATCACTAGTAATATTTCATTAAAACTTTTTCTACATTGCTTAATGGCTATACAGTATTTAATTTCTATCATGACCATCAGGTTGACAGCAAATTACTCAAAATCATAATATCAGGAGAATGCTTGACACAAGATATTAAAATACCGTGATACTCACAGTCCTCTCAGTACAAGCGGAACTTGCCATGACAAAACACCTTTCTCCTGACGCACAACAAATATCACTGGATAGTGCAAGTCTTTCGAATCCGCACTGGCAAAGACACGGATGGCATCTACCTGTTCAGCAAAAGAGAGAGAGAGAGAGAATGTATTTTCTCTTTATACAACTTTCTCAAACATTCTTAATAACACCTTCATGGATTAAGGATGTTTATGGAACATTAGTTTTGCCAAGTATTTAAATAACATAGACAAAATACAGGGAAAACTCAAAAATACAGTGCAGAGTCTACTATAACTGTGTCTAGTTTTAGAAGTAATATTCATACAATCAATGAGGTACCTACACCATATCAGACAGGAAGTTTGAAAAAGTACATTGAACTCATCAGCTCTAATTCAGTTTAAAGTGTTATTGTCAGTGAGGCACTCGTTATCTGATAATATTAGTTACACATTATGAGGTGTTTTGGGCATTACAAAAGGTTGTCAGATGTTAGGATTCTACTAGCATATGTGCTGATTTGTGTTGTTAATTTTTTCCACATTACTATTGTTGTTAACATAAGATATATTTCACAGACTTGTTACTAATAGATTTGTTTCACAAATATTAGTCTTGTAGCATTCTGGCTCATGATATTTTGTCATGATTTTCTGAGTTAGTTTCACTGTATTACATATTTTTTATGCGTTTTAATTATTTTTTGTTATATGTGATATCATTTTGTTTTCCTACAGTCTGTGGTATGGCAGTTTCCAGGCCCATGTCTGCAGGGTCCATGACATCATGATGCTGACTATACGGTATAATACATGGCAGCATATCCAAGTATTGAAACTTAACCTTGCCGTTCTTTTTGCCTTGTGTTATTTTTGTTATTGAACTTTTATTTTTTTTCCGTCTGCAAAGTTTTCTTGACAATGATTTTTTGGCTCCTGTTTTCGTGTTGATGGCTCAGAATGTTTGATTTCATGCTAACAGTCTCAGTCTGCTTTTTGGATGCTCTTTTTTATCCAGGCAGAATAGTATTTCACTTTTGGACTTTTTTGATGTTGTCATTTGTTCTTATAATTTTTATTGTTATTCTGTGGTTTGTTTTTATTGGCACTACAATATTGTTTGTGCAGGCTGCCATAACGTCACTGCACCAGAAAAACAAACTAATTGGAATGGCAAATAATTTAGAATCCATTGAATCATTACAGATGGACTTGTACAGCAGACTGGCTTGGGCAGATTTGTTGCTGATTAAATTTAATTTAATAAATATAAAGTATTACATTTAGGAAGCAAATAGATTTGAATACTGATCTGAAGCTTGAAAGTAACCCTTATGAGTTTTTAGGTAATATAGCACGATGTGTAGAGGGCAAGTCAAGGGAGGTTATGCTAATCCTCTTTAATAAAATCCCTGTGTGCGTCCAGGTGTCTGTGTGTGTGTGTCTTCTGGTGAAGTGCGCATGCGCGGGGCACGTGCGATGCGCGATATTACTGTCAGAGAAAGTTAGAGGCGTTTTATGGAAATACAAACCAGTATTACAGCGAGAGGAAATTAAAGGTACACAATACAGTGACGCATATTACAGCCACATACAAGCCAGTATTACTGTCAGAGGAGATTAAAGGCATATTACCGACGCGCACGCCTGTATTACCGCCAGAGAAAATTAAAGGTATATTACGGACGTACAAGCCAGCGGACATACAAGCCAGCCTACGTACAAGACAGTATTACTGTCACAGAAAATTAAAGACACACAATACATGGCGGCAGCTCATGAAGAACGGTCAGCTCAGCAAGTAAACATCAACAAAAGAAAGGCTGAAAGAAAGAAAAATACGACCAACAAAAAGAATGAGGTCAAAGTCCCTTGCCATTTAATATAGACTGTTCCTACTAATGTTTATGCACTATTGTTCTAGCGCCCGTTATTGTAACGGGCTAAATGACTAGTACTTTATAACACACTAGTGAGACCTCAACTGTAGTACTCTATGTATTTCTGCTACAAAAGAGATACAGAAGTGCTAGACAAAGTCCAGATAAGAATGAATAGGCTGATTCTGGGACTGGGAAGTATGAACTGATAAATTCCTTTACTAGTCTTTAATCCATAGGTGCAAATATGAAACATCTACATCTTGTTACACATGTGCACATGGGAGGCAGCTAAAGGGCTCGAAAGATGATAATCCTGTGCCAGACTAGGGGGTTGGCAGTGTGCACTGACCCTTTCTTTCTTTCTCATGCAAACTTCCTGAGATAATAATTAAATAATAAAAACTACAAAAATTATTGTATACTGAAAAATGCTTAGTTACATAGTACTTCTGATACAACAGATTAACTAATGGCACTATAACTGACGCCCATTGTCTTATGAAATTTCCTGGGCAAAGTTGGGTAATACAGCTAGTATTGTATAATTTAACTTTAAAGTAACAATAATTTGACTCACACATATGAGAATACACTATATAAGTATCTAAGCGATCTGCTTCCTCATATAGTGGATCATTAACATTCATATTACCTAAAGTTTATACTTTATGAAAACACAAATCATTTTAATGCAATAATTAAATAAAAACCTGCCACTAACCAAAATTTACACCATAATTTATTTGCTTTTGTATTTAACTTCCAGAGATTTTGGACTATTTTAGCTGATTTATCTTTAACCGAGTGGCCTAAAACACTACTGTTAGCAGTATATACAAGTTTGGGTTAATGTGCCCTTTATTTGAAAAAAAATAACAACACAATCTCAGCAATGCTCTAAGTAGGGAAGGACAATATAGCAGATATTACAAACAGTTAATTGCTGCAACTGAATTATCACATATCTTAGCATTCTAATGTACAGGTGTTGTGAAGTAGCCATTTGACAAGTAAAACACAGACTCATGTTTAAGTGGGCTCATCGCTTCACCCTGATAAGAGTACATCCAGAAGGCTTTGTTGAGAAAACAAACAATATAACTCCTTGAGCTTCATTTACTTATGATATTGTAAATTATATAGAGTGTAGGTGCCACAAAGCAAGGACAGGCATTGCCAGGAGGCCATAATGAAAGAAGCTGGCATATGATTCCACTGGGAGCAGCTCATTCCGCCATGCAACAGCTAGCAGTGTTCCTCAGGGCTGGATCACCTTAGGACACCTACAGAGTGGAATGAGAATTGGAGTCCCGAGAAGCAGCACTGTCAGGGTCTTTGGGAATCGGCAGAATGTGTTGTTGTGGGGGGGACTGCCCAGGGTTGTGTACGACCTGGAAATGCTCCAGAGCACTGAAACAGGTAGCCAGAAGCAGTTTCTAGGTCGACTTTAAAAGAAAGCCCCCGCTACCGCACTTGGACGAGTCAAAGTCGGGAGGCAGAATGAGGCAACACTCAACTTGGAGGATAGAAGGGGGAAGAATTTGTTTTGTATTGTGGTAAATTTATTGTTTCTTATATGGGTGACTGGGGAATATTAACATCTTTTACTTTATCCGAATGTCATGTTAGGCATTACTGTCTTTGTGGTTTCGGGCTCAGAACAGATCATCCACCTAAAGCTAAGCATGTTCAGGCCCAGTCAGTACTTGGATTGGAGACCATCTAGGAGAAGCTTGGGTTGCTGTTGGAAGAGATGGTTGTGAAGCAAGCAGAGGTCATTTATCATGTGGCCCGAGTGTGGATCCCAGTGACAGGGACACCATGTTGCAAAAATGGCACTGTCTTTCAGAAGAGACATTAAATCAAGATCCCTGGGCATCCTTCATAAAGAGTAGGGTGTATCCTGAAGTCCAGACTAAATTGCCCTCCATGACCTGGTCATTCTGGCCTCCTAATCACCCCCTGTTTCTAACTGGCTACCTCTCTCAAAACTTCACCACCTAATAGCTAATGTGTGATGAGCATGCTGGCTCAAAAAGGCTGCAGTCGTATGGATACCTTTTTAATCAAGGTATCATTAAATTGATTTAAAAATACACACAAGACATTACTAATGTTTCTAATGGCTCATTATCCATCCATCCATTTTCCAACCTGCTGAATCCGAACACAGGGTCACGGGGGTCTGCTGGAGCCAATCCCAGCCAACACAGGGCACAAGGCAGGAACCAATCCTGGGCAGGGTGCCAACCCACCGCAGAATGGCTCATTATGTCATAAAATAACTTTTTCAATTTATTATTCACATATGACTACAATTTTCAGCATCCATTTCTCCAGTGTCCCAATGGCAAACTCCTTTACTTATCCTTACTTAGCCTTGTATAAATGCAAACTGGTTAGCAGAGAAACCTTCGTAACACCATTAGTACCACTGAAAGGTGTCTATTACTGTCTTGAGAGAAAAGGGCAAATTGGATCTAACCAAGATAGAAAAAGATGGGGAAGGCCCAGATGGGAAACTGCATAAGCACATCAGGGTGTATAGTTTAAGAAACAAATACCTTACAAGTACTCAGTTGGCTTCTTCTTTAAATATACTCCAAATAATAGTGTCATATACAACAGAGCAGAAATATTCCCGGATTCTGCCTTTAATACTCTTTTCTAGTTATCTTCCATCCAATATCTTTGTTCTTTTCTCATTTTCACCTCTACTTTTTATTTGCCAGTTTTAAACATGGCTTTTTCATTGAAATTCTGCCTCTGATACCAACATTCTGTGTTCATGTTTTTTATGTTGCATTAAAAAGGCATTAATTTCTATCGAAAACATGAAAATTTCTCAGTGAGCCCAAATCTTTAACTTGTTGTGTACATACATACAGTACCAGTCTGCACACAATATTGATTTCAGACATAAAACAATATTGGTTATTATATATAAATTATTAGTCTGCACATGAACTATATTGATTTTATGTTTGTATGCATTCTTTGTCATTTGAATCCAATTGGTTTGTATGTATTCCCTCCATATGCCATTTGTTTTTATATGAATTATTCAAGTTTGACACACAAGATGGAGGCTACACAGCACAGAGTTTTCAACTTCCTTTGGTCTTGTTTATCATGGTAACAATGTTTAGTTTTTTCTCTAAAATGGTTTGTATGTGTAGCATGCCTATCATATTGGACTTCATAAGAGCCATACAGTTTTATATTCAGATACTATTAGTTTTGTAATGGTTGGTTGGGAGCCTTGCCTAGCTGGCACATCAGGAGAGTGGAAGGACGAGGAGAGGAGCATTATCTCCCCCAGAACACGAGAGGGCAGCCGCCCTGGTGGGTGTCGGGGCCACGGGAACAGAGCTTGGCAGCTCAATCCTGTGGGGGCCCGTGACCACCGCCTGGAGATGCCTGGACATTTGCTAAGCCCTGGACTGCAGCACTTCCACCACACCAGGAAGTTCTGCAAGAAGGCCATCCATCAACGAGTACCTGGAGCACATCCAGGTACAATATAAAAGGGGCTGCCTCACTCCATTCGAGGAGCCGGGGTCGGGAGGCAGAGGACAGAGCTTGCGGGAGAGGAGTGGACGTGGCAGGAGAAGAGAAAGAAAAGGTAGAGAAGAAAGTAAAGAAAAGGACTGAGCATTATTGTGGTGATTTGTATACTGTATGCAGAAAAGGAAGAAGAAAAGACAAAATAAAAGTGTGTGCGTTTGGACATGGTGAGTCTGCGTCTCTGTCTGTGGTACGGGCTGGCATTCTTCCACAGTTTGTTTACATGTCACAAACCAATGTACAGGTTTGTTAATTGGTTGTAATGTTTAGCACCATCATAAACAGAACACAGTTTTGAAAGCTTCAAGTGACAGTTATAATAACAATGAGGGCAGGGTAGTGCAGTGGCTATCTCTAATTCTGCACAGCTCCAGTTTGTGCATCAAATCCCAGACTGCTCATGTGAGTGTAGGAGTGTAAATAAGTGTGCCCTACGATGGCTCGGTACTCCATCAGGGAGTTTAGTGTCACCATCCACAACTGATTAGAAGGTGGATAGAAAGTGAATTAAAAATGATGCCTTACACAAGTGACTTTGTGAATCTGGTGGTGTTTATCACAGTTACAGATGTGCTGATCTTCTGATGTTTCAGTGTACATTTTGCACTGATGCATGTTCTTTGAAGGTGGAAAGAAAACTTTGGTGGTTCTAAGGTTTCAAGGTTCATTATCATTATTTATTTATTTTTTGATAACTAATGTTATTTATATTCATTGCTGTTTCCTGCTTTGACCCATTGATGCTGAGAGAGACTTTGGTTCAATTAAGTGGGTTCAATTATAGTTGCATAAGTGGATGACATTATTTGTTAAAAAAAATGAAAATCTGAAATTTATTAATGGTCAGCAAATAATATGACATGATTAATTGTTGTTCAGATGCTTGCATTCTTTTGATAAATCAGCTAAAAAGTGTGTTGGCAGAGCTTTGAATCATTTGAACCATGTGTACATTGTTACTGATCTGAAACCTTAAATGTACCCTTCAGTTCAAGGCATGGGAGCACCCCATGCCCCTGTGTTTGCTTATTCTCTTTAGAATTTCAAATACTTTCTTCATGTTGCCACTTGGTCCTCAGTTTAAATAGGGTGAAAAAGTTAAGTCTGGGCACTGTTTCCTCATAACTCAAACTGTTCAGTCCTGGAATTAGTCCAGTACATGCAGTTGTTTATCTAATGTAATTTGGCCTTTCATTGAATATGGAGACCAAAACAGCACAAATTATTCCCAGTGTGACCTCATAAGTGCATTTAGTAGATTAAGCATGACCTCTCATGACTTTTATACCCAATGTCTTTGCTGCCTTCTATATAGAATACAGCTTGGACAGCTGTAAATCCACTACACCCCCTGCCTTATTTTTGTAAGACACATACAGAAAAGCTAGTAAAAATACAGCTTTAGATAACTTCAGATTACTTTTTTATTTGGTATCAGCTGTTTTTATTTGATTATCTCGTAGATTAATAAATATGAATTGCAGTGTCCCACTAATGCTAGTGTTTTTATTATGATTTTTTATCACCTCTTGTTGTAGATCACCACTTGTGTACATAGAGGTACTTTTTTACCTTGACACTTGCAGGTTCTTCTTAGTGTTTAATACTATTACTGTAGTTTCTGATTTATTTGAAGAATCTTCTATTGCTCTTTATAAACTTAATGTGTTTGTAAAGTGTTTTGTGATAGTGTTCTTTTTAAAATGTGCACATTACATATGTGATTGATTCATAAGATGTACTTTATATATTCCTTGTTTACATATATGTGCAGTATAGGCCCTGCAATTTCTCTGTGACATTTGCACATTCGCCCCATGTGTCTCTGGATATTCTCTCCCATACCCCACAAACATGCAGGTCTGACCAACTAGTAGCCCTAAATTTGTACATAAAAAGCTCTTTTGCTACATTTCAACCCAAATGTGAATTACAGTTGGCATCAGATTACACATTTTACAATACTCAGGAATATCATGTAACTTATCAACTGTAATCTCAACAGATAAGGTCACACAGAAGTTAATTCTATTACTTTCAACAGCCACTGCATCTACACACTGCTCCTTCCTGCACCAAAAAAACACGTAGAGTGTGTTATAGTGGAGACTGTTACCATACACACCCCAAATGTATTGTTAAAAAAATGTACTTTCCCTACTTCTCAACACCTGTCAGTTTCCCCACAATTAACCAACAATATTTGCTCTACTCACACACCCTTGCCACAGTAAATTCTACAAACTGTAAACAAGAAATACATTCAACACAAAAGGTCTGTGAGCTGGTGGTTCTTAAGTGTCATCAAGTGGACCCCCCTCTCAAATATGGCATTTTTAAGGCCAGTGACACCAAACCAAGTCTACCCTCTCTTCCCATCAGCTAATAAACTATGAAAACATGTCAACCAATACAGCTTACCTGGCCATTGCCTCTTCACTCCAGGCAACATTTTTCCAGTGTAGCTACAGTCATCTGTTCGCGTTTTCCACCACATTTGTCAACTTCTGCATGGTCTTCTTATAACCACTTCTGGATAACCTGAGTTCACGTAAGAGCTTGCTTGTTGATCTATCATAGAAACCCCTACTGCTGATCTCAGCAGGTCTGACTAATATTTTCTATCCCAGCTGTATAATGTCTATTGCAAGTTCATTGTAGTGGTTCATTTTACATTTATATTCTGATTTTTATTAAATCTTCATTTGGGACCATTGAAAAGATATGCAGTGCTCTACTGCGACCACAAAAATCATATTCGGTCTTAGAGTAGTAGTTATAATGTCCCTGGGGACAGCTAGTCTATTTACCAGTTTAACCGACAATCTAAAAATCTGTAACACTCAGTTGACCAGAAGTTTATTATTTTGGTTCTTTCTCACACCCGCAAAATAACAACTACTTTTTTACATTCTATTGCCACAGTTTTAACACCAGATTTGCCTCCATGTATACCTGCCTTGGCTTAAACTCACACTACATTCACATAGAATGTGACACAGAGAGGCCACCTCTGCATATAGGGCACATAATGGATCCTCCCTGACTCAACTCTCAAGATTTGGGGTTGAAGGGACGTTGTACACCATCTACTGTATATCAAAAACCTGATCTTACTAGTATTCATCCCACACTGATCTCTGAACCTCTGAAAATGATTTAAGGGTTTATATTGGCATAACATTTTCATCATCTAAGCAATTTGCAGAAGTAATTAAAAAGGCAAATAAAAAGTTAAGTTACATTGTAAAAACTGTTGATTATAAATCAAGGGACGTTATATTTATACTATATTTATTATACTAGTGAGGCCACCCCTGGAGTTCTCTCTGCAGGTGTAGTCACCATGCTAAAAGAAAGGCAGAGCAGCATGAGAAACTGTGCAGAGGAGAGCAGTCAGGTGCCTCCCTGGATTTAAGGACATGTCCTACTGTGACACTCTCAGAGAATTAAACCTGTTTAGTCATGAGCACAGGAGACTGCATGGGGACCTGATCCAAGTGTTTAAAATTCTCAAATGCATTGATAAAGTAGGCCCATCAGAATTCTTTCAACTTAATGGTGAATCACATACTCGAGGATACCAGTGGAGAATAAGGTGAAGAGCAGGACTGAAGCTAGGAAACATTTTTTATGCAAAGAGGTATGGGAATCTGGTGCACACTACAGAGTCATGTAGTATAAGCAGAAACCTTGGCAACCTTTAAGATGTGTCTGGATAAGATACTGGGACAGATTAGCTATTAAACAAATGAGCTTGATGAATTGAATAGTCTCTTCTCGTTTATCAAATTTCAAATGTCCTTATGTTTTCCTGAATGATCCATGTGTAGGAATTTACCTGACCGGATTGATATTTTTTGACTGTTCTTGCAGTCACATCAGGAATCAAAGAGAGGCTAATGCCATGAATGACTAGAAGCTTGAATACTGTGCTGTAGTATTGATCAAACTCTCCAAGTTTTAATAAACACTACCAATAAGATTATTGCAATTTATATGTGGTTCAGAGCAATTCTGAATTCTTTCTTACAAAAAAAAATCAGAATTGCATAAACAAAAACAATGCAAACAATTAAAAAATGTTTAAAACATCTGTCAGACATATGATAACTTAATGACATACTGTAGCTGTAAACAATCAGTCACTGTGGCTTCACTGAAGCATTGCAAAGCCCCTGCAGGTTTCTTTGACATACAAATATTATTAAATGTGTATCCCCAACCCATGACCATGGATTAAGTGGGTTTGATTTGTTTGTTTAAAATAGTGTAACTTTCTTGTTTCTAATAGCTATTGATTTCCTAAATGTGCCTCTCTACCAGTGGTGTGGCCCCTGGTGGGTAGGGGCATAGGCAGTGCTCACTCAAAAGAGACATCTACACACTCAATGGAAATACAATAAAAAGTTTCAGCTTGTTTCTGCATTTAGTTGCCCTCCTCCACATCCAAATAAACACCTCAGGATGACATCCTAGTAATGTCACTGTTGTCTATTGTTATATCATCTTCTTGTTCAAATAAATAATAGCTGGATTCCACATGATGAGTATGTGCCACACAAGCAGCAGTATTTCAAGTCTTGATCCAGAAATATGTGGGAAAAGTCAATGAAAATATAAGGAACAAGCTGGCTTCAGAAAAGGAAGACCCAGGGTCAACCACATCTTCGTCCTCCGGCAAATACTTGAACAATCCCACAAATGGAACAACCCTCTTTATATCATGTTTGTGACTTCAAAATGGCATTTGATAGCCTACACTAGGCTTCCTTCTGGAAGATTCTTCAACACTGAGGCATTTCCCAGAAAATAGTCAGTCTCATACACTCACTATACAAGAATTTCATGTGCAGAGGCACTCATAACACCAGCTGGTAGAAGCATTTAATGTGGAAATCGATGTTAAGCAAGGCTGCATCCTCTCACCTTTATGTTTTCCATAGCTATTGACTATGTTATGTATAGAGAAGAAGATAGGGGATACAATGGACACCACAATGCTAGAAGACTTGAATGATGCATACAACATTGCCCTGCTATCAACCAGGCACCAAGACACTCAGTAGAAGACTGAACATCTGACCAAAACAGTCAGTACCATTGGCCTTAAAGTAAACATGGGGAAAACCCATACAATGAGGAAGAACACTGGTGTGGAAGACCCCATTATACTGAATGGTAGACCACTGGAAAAGGTATAAGAGTTTATGTATCTGGGCAGTAAGGTTAACACGAACCAGACATTAACAACAGAATTAGCAGAGCAAATCAATCCATACAGAAAAACAAATGGTGATCAAACAAACTACGTACTCCCGCTAAGATCAGGATATTTTAAGAGCAATGTCCTCACTATCAATTTTTATGGCTCAGAAAGCTGGAAGACCACCACCTCCATTGAACGGAGAGGTATTCCACACTAAGTGCCTAAACTGAATAATGTGGATATTCTGGCCAAACACCATCTCAAACAAGGACACCATGATCAAGACTGGAATCGGAGCCTTCTCAGAAACTGTACAGCTGCATTGATGGAGACGGCTGGATCAAGTCTGCCAAACGCCATATAACTTCCTATTAAAGGACAATGCTCTGTTGGACACCACAAGGGAACAGAAACTGTGGCAGAACTAAATAAATCTGTTACAGAACAGTGGAAAATGAATTCAGAAGCCGAGACCTGACTCTCCAGACTGCCCACAGCACAGCAGCTAATAAAGAAATTGCACTCCCTTTCCAATACATCAAGCACCAGACAGCATGGACAAGACTGAATAAATGAGAATGAATGACGTCCAAGTTACCAACAGAAAAGTGGCCGTTGTGCACTTGCAGAGTGAGCTACAACAAATGGGAAGGGTGTGTACTTTTCATCCATTTTCACTTCATTGTGGATGTGTCAGTTTGACCTGTGGAGTGAGTAATACTGCTGAGGTGAACTTCACTGGTCTACATTAGATGGGCACTGGAGAATTTTAAATGTTTTCTTGCTTCTATCCTACACCGGCAAGAAACTGAGAAACACTGCTCTGTTATATATCTACTATGCCGTCCTCAGCATCAGTGACACCTTGTTTGAAGCTTGCATGTTAAATGCAACCCATTTTTACAGTTCTGAAGCCAGCCGGCAGAATCGGAAGCAAAACTGATATATAGATTTTTGAAGGGTGCACTCACGACCAAGGAGTCATAACGATTCCGTCTCATAGCATTAATCTAATACAAGAAAAGGGAGAAAGCTTACAAGCACACAAGGAGAACGAGCGCAGACGGACGACATTCGGGCACAGGATTCTGCAGCTGCTAGGCTGTTTAATTGCGCCGCCTAAATGCGATGTAATTGTGTTTTTATGTGAACAATATAAGCCATACATTTCTTATAACGTAAAGAGGAACTGAATACAATTTGATCATTCTCTCATCCTTAATGCTTATTATTATTCAAGCTTAGGTTAGCGAGTCCAATTAACTCCCAGCCGCCCAGTTTTCGCACAAAGTGGCACGACAGACTCTGTGAAGGAAACGCGTGATAGCCATTCATAAAGTAGGCAGAGCTAACCTTCGTGCCACCGTGCCACGTACTAGAGTCGCACTGTCCCACCTTCCACTGCTGTCTTTACCCCGTTATTGAGGGAGGGGACGAGATGCTCTCCCTGTTATTCGTGCGGTTGCTGCTCGGCTTCTCCGAGCCCTCCGCTTGTTCGCTTCGATTGCCTGCCGGCTCAACCTTGTATTACGCACCTGTTTCCCGAGAGCTTGCTTGGTTCCCCGTCGTGCCCCTCCTACCTGCCCGGTTCTTGAGGTGTAGCTGAAGCTGTAGATGTTCTCCGTAGTCCTGCTCACGGCGCCGCTGTAAACACGATTGAATTCGGCCTGCTGAGGCGAGGACGGGAGTTTTCTCTGGCACTGGCATCCAACAAGGAGTGTAGCCAGCAGCATGGCCGCTGCCAAGCTCAGTGGACCCATTTGGACAGCATTCCCCACCGGTCCGGTTCCAATGAATATCCGTAGGCGTTGCATAGTTGTGCCTATGTACTGACTATCCCACCGAGATAAAAAAAATCAGAGTCCGCGATCAAATATTAATGATCTTGATGGCGATGATGAAAACGCTCAGGCTCTAAGATGCAATCGAGAGATAGCGGCGGAGAAAAAAAAACAGCGCTCGTCAGCTCTGGACAGAAGGTGGGGAAGAGAGCAAATTAGATTTATCAGCGAGAGAGATCGGCAAGCTGCGATGTAACATATTGCCGCGAAGTACACGCTGACTTAGAAGATTTGCATTTTTAAAACAGATTTGCAAAGTCTATCTTATTTATGGTTACGCATTTAAGCTTGCGAATACGTCTATTTCGAATACATCGAATGACAAAAGCCGCCCTCTTCTAGGCTATGAAACAATGCGCACAGTTTTACTTTTGCAAATTTAACATACAGATTTTTCATTCCAAAAAAAAACTCAAAGGTTGTCGTTTTATTTTTTATTTATTGTATTACAAGTAGCCCAATATACAGTATATAATTTTTCTCTTTTTGCTCTTTTTTTAATTAGAAACCAATTTTTACTATTCATGTGACAATTAAAAGATTGATTTCCCACGGTCTTTTGACTCAGACTCACAAATTCACATTAGCTGACATTTTTCCTGTCTGAAGAAATCAACAAAATGTTTTATAATCACAAATAGGATAATAGCCGTCACTTCTTCCTTTCGTGTTTTTGTTAATAATAATGCATGAAATGACTATTGCGCCACTGCTGTTTAATTTTTACTCATTTTTGTGTGTTTCCAGAATATCTCAGAAATGGTAAACAAATATTATCATACGACTTTACTTCCCCTCTTTTGCGTTGTGAAAAATTGGTTTCTGACTTCAGCCCATGAGATATGCCCATCAGGGCTCCTGTCGCTCTAAACTGGGTTAGTCAGACTTAGAAAAGGAGAGATGGATTTACTGTCAATCCAGCCTAAAAACATTTTCATGTCATATTACAATCTGATGGAACTAACAATGCAATTAGTTGCCAAGTAAAGTGATCGGCTGTTCTTCATCTGGAACTGCATCATCTTTGGTGCTCTCCAATGCTCATCATGGAGAGAGAAACCATAGGAGCTCTGTGAAAGAATTTTATTTTGACATCTTGATCCCTCAGTCTCCATCATTCAGTCACTGCACAAAGCCATAAAAATAGAACCATAGACTGACCAGGAAATCAGGAGCTCCTTCACAGGTTTTAGCTCTTGCTTCAAGAAGATGTGAGAAATTTGTATGACATATCTTTCCAAGATCATCAGCAATTTAGATATTCATATTTATTTACAACAATAATACAATAGTCTTCAGGTTCTCAGACTGTATTTTTTCCAAAATTCAAAGGAACATTTTAGTGGGGCTGGAGAGAGGAGTAGTCCTGGAAAGAATCCTTACCCCAAATGAAATAGATTACATTTATTTCCATGGTCACAGCTTCCATTCTGTACATAAAGGGTGTGATTGTCAACAGTAGATTCAAAATGCCATACTTTTTCCCCAGGATATCCTAGGATATGCAGTCAAAAGCCAGGTTCAGAGTAGCCTCATGTGTTCCTACAGCCACTCCATGATATCCTCAGTTTATTTAAGTGGAGGGTGAGCAATGGTCAGACCTGTCCTAGCTGAGTTAACTCAGTGGATTACAAGATCCTCATGGCCTCCCGGTACCCTCACTAAACTCTTCCTTTGCCCATGCCTCTGTTTTTGCCCATACTGTAGCTGGAACTTTTTAAACTCACCAGTAACTCCCCATCATATTCAAAGACAAGATCTTTCTGCACAAACGTAATGGTAATGGTGGTCTTGACCAAACTAGCTGTGTCACCTGTTCACCATGTCCTCAGCAGCAAACATAAACCAAGGTGTCAAGTACTGAGATGGTAGGTGTCACTTTAAGAACTGCTGTTGCTGCTGCTGTATGGGTATAAATGGGGAGCCAGTTATAAAATGTGGAAAGAAGGTTCAAAAAAGAGAGCTGACAGTAAACTTCATGTGCATATAGTTTGAGAAGCTACATGTGTGATGCTGAATTAATACAGAATACTTAATTCACTATTAATGCCTCTAACACCAGGTATCAATGATCAGAGTAAGCTCATTTTGTGTTTGTAGGAGTAAATGCTCAAATTGCTTCATGCTTATTCATTCAATATTGCAATTTACCATGACAGAGAAACTCAAGGCTCTCATTAACCTACCACCAAATATATCCTGAATATGCAGGTCCCTCCAGCAGCTAAGGTCATAAAACTGGGAAAATAGATTTTTATTTTTAATAATATTTATTGTTTCTGCATTCTCAAATAATAACATGGCAATAGATATGCAGTAATAAAAGGTTGAAGGAGCACCATCTCCAGCTGAGCCTGGCAATGACAGACTTTTCTTCTTCTTCAATTTAGCACCCCCTCTCTAATAATTCTTTGCATTTATATAGTGCTTTTCTCACTACTCAAAGCGCTCAGCAATTGCAGGTTAAGGGCCTTGCTCAAGGGCCCAACAGAGCAGAGTCCCAATTGGCATTTACAGGATTCGAACTGGCAACCTTCCGATTGCCAGTGCAGATCCCTAGCCTCAGAGCCACCACTGTTTAGTTTGGCTTATTGCTAACACCTGCCAAGTCTGTACCTGCAACCTTGGGGTGGTGTCCTTCAGGCACCATGTTACTACAGTCTCTCAGCCTTGCAGATTACCCTTTTAAAATTTCCACAAGACCAGACCGCTTCTGACAGAGTATGCAGTACAGCTCCTGGTCCAGGCTTTGGTCTTGTCATGTCTGGAATACTGCATCTCTCTACTGGCAGGAGTACCAGAAAGTGTCACCTGCAGATGATTCAAAATGCAGTGGCAAATGTTCACTCAGCCAAGGTGGGCATATGTCAGTTCTCTTTTCAGATCATTATATTGACTGCCTGTAGAAGCATGTTTTAAGTTCAAATCCTTGATGCTTGCCTACAGAGTAGTCAGTGGGTTAGTACCTATGTATATGGAGACACTTATGAGGTCCTATACTCCTCCTCGACTCAAACAGTTCTTCTGCTCATTTTTGATGAAGACACCTATTGTTTTTTTGTTGATCTAATTGTAAGCCTGTTTCAGCGCTAATAGACCTAGCTAAAAAAAAAAAAAAAAACCTGGCGAGTCGAACTACACTTCCCACAATGCAATTTAACGATCGCGTCGGTTGGTATGGGAACAGGACGGAAGTAACCCCTAGATGACTGGCGTGCCGTATGCGGAGGCGGGTAACGGAGGTGCTGAGGCGGCAATGCAAAAGTGACAGGTAGGAGTCCTCAGAACAGCTCGAGAGGTCGTTACTACAGATTTAAATTCACAGCCTCAAAGTCGTGTCTAAAGTTTTACTCTTCTATCTGTCGTTTCATCAGAATCCAGTGTGCAAAATAATTGTCGCGACGCCCCCAAGCTGGCGTTCCGGATTTGCATTTTAGAGACGACTGAAGCTCTTTTTTTGTGTAGTGCAGGTGTTTTTTTTTTAATTAAGGTGAGTACAGAACGTTTTTGTCATTTATTATAATATTAAGGGTCTTGTAATATTTCGTATAGTAGTTGTTAGTTCGGCCTATTTTAGGTTGAGTTAGAATTTCCTGACAACACATTTTACGGGGTGCAGGCAAACAGACCCGTAGCTGTTAACTTGCAATCTAACGTAGCACTGTAATGGATAACTTTTACTGTAGACTAAGAAGCTTTTAGACATGTTTTGAACGTTTCCTTTTTTCTTATTTGTAAAATGCCTCGTTTATTGTTTACTTTTTATTTACACGTGTAAAATTCATAGGGTTGTTTTTGTCGACTAATTTTTATTTTTTTTTTTTTTAGGGCTGCACAAATGTCCTTCATTAAAATAAATCGCTCATATTATCCCCATGGCTTTGGAAAGAAAAATGCGAAAACAAAAAAAAAGGCTGCACCGAAGCAGGAGTGGGTGGTGAGTGTGACTTCTGTATTAGAGTAAACTGGGATGGAAAATTAACGAGTGAAGGAAACTTTTGCTTCAAATACTTTTCATTAATTTCATTGCCGCTTATGATACACACCCTATTCACCAATTTGAAGTTTTTTAAATTAGAGTTGTCAAATTTATTGTAATACAAGTAGCCCAAATTATAGCCTAAATAGTAACACATGCTGTGTATAGTTTAATCTTTCTGCATCAATTTAAGTAAAATGTCATAAATTAATGTATCTGATCAAGCAAAATATTCTGGCAATATTTGTTTTATTACGAGGGATTTTGCGTCATTCTATTCTTTAATTATCACAAACATTATTGCCGAGGTTTACTAAGACAGCTTTTTTTATACTTTATGTATGGTCCATAAACGAGCATTATGATCAGGGGCTAAAGGTTTCCACTGCAGTGAACCTCTGAATTGTTGTTGTGTACTTCTATAACTTAAATCCCTCTTTACTGTAAAATATACATTTTGTTCATTAACATCTATGTTATATACATTATGCATTACCAGTTTCTTAGAAATCCTGTATCATTATTGAAGAAGCACATTAGGTGGCAGAGATTTTTCTGTGCAAAAGACATAAAGGAAAAATGAGTGCCTTGATTTTCATTAAAATTCAAAATGAATAGTAGGAAAAAAGCACAGAAAAAAAAGCTAAAATTCACAACACTGGATACAAAATAATGTCATCATGAAATACTAAAACATAAATACTGGAAACACAAAGTCTGATTTAGAATATTAAAGCTTGCGTTGTCCTGCTATGGACAGTGGGTGTTTAAAAAGTATTCAGTATATGGCAGAATGATAATATGCTCAATTTGGTTTTCATTATTGGCAATTTTTTTGAATTTATACATTTTTTTCATTTTCCTTATCCAATAAGCAGCTCTTAGTGGTCATGACCTATTCTTCTCTACTGTCAACAAATTACCAATGATAACTGCATTTTTAATTATTTTGAAAGTTCTAAAAACACATGGTTTTGACAAAAGTATACACTGCTACAGTCAACAGTTTTTGAATAACCCCAATGCTCCTAACCACCCCCTCCCCTTACTTTTATTGAAATGTAAGCAGTTCAAATTCACTTTTCATTTGTTAATTCCCTTTTTCTCTCCGTTATGATAGCAATATACAGTATTGTCCAAATCATGTTTCAGGTGGTGTAGCAAATTAGTTTGTTCCAGCACTGCTTTTATATAGACACAGGGTTTGTAAGTAGCCGAGAAAAGTTGAACACCTGTAAGAACTGTTTGCATTAGCAGTAAGTTGTTAACCTGTTTCTTGTTCCATGAAAAAGGCCTGTTTTTATAACTTGGCAAGTGAAATTATTTTTCAGTTTTTGATCATTTAAATACTTTCTTTAAACCTTTGAGATAGATAGATACTTTATTAATCCCAATGGGAAATTCACATTCTTCAGCAGCAGCATACTGATACAATAAATAATATTAAATTAAAGAATGATAATAATGCAGGTGAAAAACAGACAATAACTATGTATAATGTTAAATGTTAACATTTACCCCCCCGGATGGAATTAAAGAGTCGCATAGTTTGGGGGAGGAACGATCTCCTCAATCTGTCAGTGGAGCAGGACAGTGACAGCAGTCTGTCGCTGAAGCTGCTCTTCTGTCTGGAGATGATACTATTAAGTGGATGCAGTGGATTCTCCATAATTGATAGGAGCCTGCTGAGCGCCCTTCGCTCTGCCACAGATGTTAAACTGTCCAGCTCCATGCCAGCAATAGAGCCTGCCTTCCTCACCAGTTTGTCCAGGCGTGAGGCGTCTTTCCTCTTAATGCTGCCTCCCCAGCACACCACTGCATAGAAGAGGGCGCTCGCCACAACTGTCTGATAGAACATCTGCAGCATCTTATTGCAGATGTTGAAGGACGCCAGCCTTCTAAGGTAGTATAACCGGCTCTGTCCTTTCTTGCACAGCGCATCAGTATTGGCAGTCCAGTCTAATTTATCATCCAGCTGCACTCCCAGATATTTATGGGTCTGCACCATCTGCACACAGTCACCTTTGATGATCACTGGGTCTATGAGGGGTCTGGGCCTCCTAAAATCCACCACCAGCTCTTTGGTTTTGCTGGTGTTCAGGTGTAGGTGGTTTGAGTCGCACCATTTAACAAAGTCATTGATTAGGTCCCTATACTCCTCCTCCAGCCCATTCCTGATGCAGCCCACGATAGCAGTGTCATCAGCGAACTTTTGCACATGGCAGGACTCCGAGTTGTATTGGAAGTCCGATGTATATAGGCTGAACAGTTATTCACTGGACCTGAACTACTTTAATTTAAAAAAAAAAAAAAAAAAGCTGGAAAAATGAGGCTGTTCTATAACTTTTGGCCAATAGTGTATAATATTACACTGTACATAACTTATTACACTCTTGGTTAATTTCCTTTGCACTGAATGTGTAAGAGATAGATATGAAATAGAACAGGAGGATCAGTCTGAATAATATTTTACGATAGTGTGATAACACATCCCAGTTTGATTTCGATCCATTTTTCTCAGATTTTGATTATCAAACTTGTCATTATTAGTGACGCAGTTTGCTGTTAAATTGAAATTATTTTTGGAAAATATGAGACTTGTTTTACATTTGACCTAATATGATATCTTTGTGTGCAACTGTATATAATTTTAACCTTTATTAAAGTAGGTTAATGATGAATGTACTATTTTAAGTTGTTTCATCTGCATCTTTTTTTCTGATTTCTGACAGAACACTGTGACTGACCTCAGTGTACATCGTGCCACACCAGAGGAGATGGTAAGGCCTTATATAATTAACAGTGCTGCCTCAGCATTTCCTCAATAGCTTGTCTGTAAAATGTATTCTAAATATTGGATTAAGTGTGCTTCATGTTTGAATGTAGTCATTTACCTATACTTACTCTTTGTTGTGAAACACGTACGAGTCATTTTTGTTTATTATTGTTGTGTTTTTATTTTAAAGTGTGAACGTTCAGTTAAATTATTTTAATCATATTTGAAAATTATTTTGATAATTTTATACTGATAGGATTTTTCATGTGTGATTTATGTAGTTAGTGTTGCTGCCTCACATCTCTATTAACCTGGGTTGAAATGCTAGTCTGGTCATTTTAGGTTGTGCATATTCTCCTTATGTTCACTTGGGCTTTCTCTGGCTACTCCAGATTTCCTCCCACAATGCTAAAGCAAGCGTGTCAGTTTCTTGAGCTGTTCTTAGTTGGCCCTGTGTAAGTGTATAATTTTTCTTTACCCTGGACTGGTGTCCTTCCCAATGGATTCCATGTTATGCTGATATCTTCAGAGTAAACTTCTGCACTTTGTAGCCCTATAAGGCTAACTCTGTTGACTGAGGGCCACAGTTGCTGCAGATTTTCATTCCAGCTATTCATCTATAATAATAAAAGGCAAAGCCCTCACTGACTGACTGACTGACTCACTGACTCACTCATCACTAATTCTCCAACTTCCCGTGTAGGTGGAAGGCTGAAATTTGGCAGGCTCATTCCTTACAGCTTACTTACAAAAGTTAGGCAGTTTTCATTTCAAAATTATACGCGTAATGGTCATAACTGGAACCTCTTTTTTGTCCATATACTGTAATGGTAGGCAGCAAGATGGCCGTAGGAGACTGAGTTGCGTGTCGCGTCATCACGCCTCCCACGTAATCACGTGAACTGACTGTGAACTCAGTACGTAGAAAAGAAGGAGGAGCCCCAAAGAGCACAGAAGAAAACATTCATTACACAATTGACAAGGCAGCGAAACAATAAGAAGCGAGTGAGTGACGCATACAAGCATCTTCATAAGACACGAGGTATAAAAAAGCACGGTGTAAACCGTAAGTCTAAATTAACTTTATAGAACCGCTCCCGCTGCCGTTTGCAATACCATATTCGCGAGATACAAGTTTAATGAGAAGACACGAGGTATAAAAAAGCACGGTGTAAACCGTAACCTTAACTTTATAGAAACGCTCCCGCTGCCGTTTGCAATGCCATATTCGCGAGATACAAGTTTAATGAGAAGACACGAGGTATAAACGAGAGTTTGCATCACTTTGTAACAGAGTTAAAATTGCTGTAGCGAGAAACTTTTAACTGCCGGGTCTTAGCTAACATTAAATAAACCCGTGGACATCGCAACATCACACAAGACAGTGGCTCACGTGAAGTGACTGAACGCAGCAGGAGTGATCTCTTCCATGAATCAAACCTGTTCAAAAAACACATTACACAATTGATAAGGTAGGAAAAGAATATGAAACAAGGCACGGTATAAACCGTAACTTTAAGTTTATAGAAACGCTGCCGTTTGCAATACCATATTCGCCCCTGCGAAGCGCGGTGATTTTGCTATATATATTAAACTATTTCAACCATTGTATGATCTGCTTCTCGCAACTGAAAGAGGGCACCGTGGCAGAAGTTAGCCGACTTGCTCACCAACCACAAGCGTTACCTGGTAGGTAACCACCCATACAATCAGATTGTGAATCAGACTACGAATGCAATGTAATTACCCCGATCTATATGCTGTCAAATGAACGAACCTCACGCCGTGGCACAACGTTAGGGGCTTCGCCTCTACGTCCGAGGATCGATTCCCGTAAGGGAGTGCAGTGACTGTGTACTCCTGATGAGCCCACAATTACGGCGAAACACGTGTCGCATACTATGCATCTTCAAAGCACGGTGTAAACAGTAAGTTTAAATTGAGTTTATAGAAACGCTCCCGCTGCCGTTTGCAATACCATATTAGATGACTTTGTAACAGAGTTAAAATTGCTGGAGCGATAAATTTTTAACTGCCGGGTCATGTCGCGTGTTCTTGGGTAGGTACACCAAAAAATGTATACATTTATGCATGTAATGGGCAAACAAAAAATGTACTATACCCGAAAGCACTACAGTAGTACTCAATGTATCTTTACTTCTTAAATGTTAATGTTTTACTGTTTAATAATTTATACGCTTCTTATATGTTATTCAGATTCTTTTATCAAAATACCAGTAACAGCGCACTGCACGATAACGTGGAGTGAATACACTTGACATGACCATTCATAGTATTTATCCTCTTTCTCTGTACGTTTACCATTCGTTTGCTCAGAGGTTGATGAGCTTGCTGCTTAATGAGCAGCTCTTGACCCTAGCGTCCCGCTGCTTCTCTTCTTTCGTCGGCATCTTTACCCGTTAAAACTGATTTTTTTTTAAACTTAGTATGTTTTCTTTAATTTTTCAGTTAAGCTGGCACTTAACTCTTCAATCTGCCTCAAGAATGATTAGCGAAGGTGGTAGACAATGAAAACGTCAGCCGTACGCATCCGCCACGCACGCACTGGTGCGCGCAGCTGTGAGTTGATTCTACAATAAAATAAAATAAAGATAAAAAGAGTAATAACTTGCAGCACCGCTATTCAATTACACTTGCCTAACGCCTCTCCTAAGGGGAAATACTGTGGGATCTGGGCATCCGTCAAAGCAGCAATCACAAGCCCGATTAGAAAGCGGGAAGCTGTGATTTGTCCTCTCCCTCCCATGTAACAATCGCAGCCCGTGTTGCAACGCACTATGTATGTATATGTATATATGTGTATGTGTGTGTATATGTATGTGTATATATATATATATATATATATATGTATTCATATGTGTGGGAAAGCGAATAGTAGACGTGACGTAGTATCTGTGTACCAAATTTCAAGTCAATAGGTGAAACGGTTTGCGAGCTACAGCTCATTTAAAATCCTGGACAGACAAACGAATAGCCACAGTAGTGTTTTATAGAAGAACATTTTACTGTTTAATAATTTATATTTATATGCAATGTGCTTCTTATATATTACTTCATATTCTCAAATGATAATGATGTTAATGTTGTTTATATTGATTTCTATGTTATTGTAAGTGCTCTTTATTTGTGGAAAAATAAATTTGGCAATTAAACTTATTTTATACATACATTTTATTTTTTTCTCTTGCACTCAGTCAGCGAATCCACTGGGTAATCAGCTATATATATATATATATATATATGTATATATATGTATATATATGTATGTGTATATATATATGTGTGTATATATATATATATATATATATATATATATATATATATATATATATATATAGAGATAGATAGATAGATAGATATATGTGTATGTATGTACATATACAAATATGTATATATATGTATTTATGTTTATATATATGTAGATATACAAATATGTATATATGTGTATATATATGTAGATATACAAATATGTATATATATGTATATGTGTCTGCGTGTGTGTGTATATATATATATATATATATATATGTATGTGTATATATATGTTGATATATGTATATATATGTGGATGTGTATATGTATATATTTATGTATATATATGTTTACATAACCTCTTTAACACAGTACTTCTCCGCTGCGAAGCGCGGGTATTTTGCTAGTTTAATTAATAAAAGTTTACTCTGTAAAAGGAAAATACTTCTTCTGCCTTAATTATAATTAACTTGATTTTTATGATCAGAAACTTTGTTTCTTTTTTTCCCCCATAACTAGCAGCCAACAATAATGAAATGCAAAGTAAGATGAAGCCAGATGGTTCAATTCTGCAGTCATAGTCCGTAGATATGTGTATAGCAGGGGAGGTTGTGACCCCTTTGCTTGAGGCCTTAAAAGTGATGCACAGTGATGTTTTCTGGGAGGAGAACTGTGAGTAAGCAGCTTGGTAACAGTGTTGTTTTCTCTATTGTTAGGCAGAGTGATTGGGCAGAGCTACTGTATATATTTAATATAATTGTTAGGCCTATTGTTGAATTGGAAACTTAATTTTTTCCAAAAGAAATGTGGATCCAATAAAAGCCACATCATATTCCATATTAATACATACTCTGACATTCATGTGTGTTTCACCCAGGGGAAAAGTGTTAAATCTTTCCAACTTCCCCCACTTTTTCCAACTTCCCCTTCATTTACTTGTGCGCTAGTCTTTAGACCAATTTGATTTTTTTTTCTTTTCCTTGGCACATGAGAAAACGATCACTAAAATATACACGTGGAGCAGTTTGTTTCAAAATTTGCTTGAGAATGACCTTGTCATTGAATTACAGATAAAATTGTTAATGAGCTGGCACCCTGTCCAGGGATTGTTCCTGCCTAGTGTTCTGTGCTTGCTGGGACTGGCACGACCCTGGATTCATAGATGGATGGATGGAATAATGCTCCTTGAAAGTTTTGAAGAGCTGGTGCTCTAAGCTTACAGCAGGTTTTCCATTTATTTCAGATACTTATTGTGTGGCAGTTTATGTGGAGAAAGAAAACTGAAGGACAGAGATTGAGGGTTGGTACGTTTGACAGAGACAGGGTCACACACGTTACAACAGGCATCTTGTGGGAGGCAGGAACAATCCCTGGACAGGTCGCCAGCTCATTGCTACCACTGTGCCAGCAGGCCCCGTGTGTTTAATACGTTTTAATACGTTTCATCATGAATGTAATGTATTCTGCTTCAAGAAGGATATAGCGATTAATGACTGGGTCAGGAATACATAAAATATAAAGCATTTAACATGCTACTTTAGTTATGATGGAATTTGAGAAGCTGTAGTAAATTAAACATCCATTTTAAGATGAAGTTTATGATGTTCTGCTTTAATGACAAAATAAACAACAAGATTAAAGTGGAAATTTTGAGATTAAAGTCAACATTTCGACTAATCTCAAAATAGGCTTCTTTTACTTCACTGTGTTCATATATTTTTTTCCTTCTTTGTGGCCCTAATATGCTTCTGTATGACACTGTAGATGCTCACCTTTTCACGTCTTGATATCTGACCACTTCTTTTTTTGTTTTTGGCAATGTCGACTTTCTGAACTTGAACTTCTGAGTGCTACTCCACCAATTTCCTTTTGTTGCTCATACTACTGCCTAAGCCACCAAATGGTATGTTTTTCCTTGCGTCCATTTTGCTGATTAGGACCTCCACTTCGCATCTGGTGAAATTATTATTTTTTTTTTTGTTTTTTTTTTTTTTTTACACACTTGATGCAAATTTCTGGGAGGAGTCAGGGTGGGGCTGTAGGCACGTGCATGTGCGTTAAAATTCATGTTGATTGGAATTTATAAATGGGAAGTGCATGGAACTTGGCTTATACATAGTTTTATGCATCTGAATTTTTTTGGGCGTACCCACATTTCTGTTTTTTTCTGTATGCCATATTTTAGTGTGAATTCTACGTACAGCATTTATACATGTGGCCCCATGAATTTATTTTTTTATCTTGCAGTCTTTTATTCACATTGTTGAGAGTAACATGTGTTACGTAGTCAGATTACTTAAAAAATATTGAGTAATGTAATGCAGTACTTATTTTATTGAAATAAAAATACCTGCGCTGCTTAAAAAAACATATTTGTGTTACTCCATTACTTTTTTTAAATGTTAAAAACTATTTTCCATGCCCCCTGACCTTTGCTGCATTTGCTTGAAATAAGATGGGTGAGAAAGATTGCTTGGCAGACATGGCTATTGCAAAAGGTGTATTCATTTTCTTTATATTTAGGACATTTTAAGCAATACTATAGTTTTTACACACAAGTTTTTTTGCTATGTTTTATATCAAAGTGGCAGTATGATAACTGCAAATCATGGTGTACGGTCACGAGGAGCTTTTAAAGGGGTAACATGGTATATAAACTACAGATGTTTTAGTCTGGGGTTTCCAAACACTGCTCCACAAAAAATGGATGGGTCTACTATTTTTATTACGCACTTTGTTTTCAAACTACAAACTTAAATTATATGCAGCTCGCCTATATGTTAAGTTGTTCAGAAATTGTAATACAATGTGCTGCTTAAAAGCATCATCACAAAGGCACAATCATTATGATTGGCTTATTTCATATTGCAGCATTGGGGATCTCATTGGTACCAAGTAAGAGAAAATTGTCGTTTTTATCCGCTCCTCCGTAGCTGGGACCGTAGCTGCTTACTTGCCTGATGGAATGCCAGCTCATACTATGGGTCAGTCATCCCTCAGCAATGTAAAAAATGAACCTTTTTTTTTTTTTTTTTTTTTTTTTTTTTTTTTTTTTTTTTTTTTTTCTTTCAGCATATGAAGATGCTGTTTTTTGCCTGCACACAGCAAAATATTGGCACAAGCCAGGTCTGGGTTTAAGATTTAGTAGCAAATGCTGGCCAGTGAAATGCAGTTTTTCATACCAAACAAAAAAAAGGCAAAAGTAATGCACCCTTAGTAACAAGTTACATTTTATAATAAATAACCATCCATCCATCCATCCTCTTCCGCTTATCTGAGATCGGGTCGCAGGGGCAGCAGCTTGAGCAGAGATGCCCAGACTTCCCTCTCCTCGGCTACTTCTAGCTCTTCCGGGGGAATCCCGAGGCGTTCCCAGGCCAGCCGGGAGACATAGTCCCTCCAGCATGTCCTGGCTCTTCCCCGGGGCCTCCTCCCAGTTAGACGTGCCTGGAACACCTCACCAGAGAGGCGTCCAGGAGGCATCCTGATCACATGCCCAAGCCACCTCATCTGACTCCTCCAGGATGACTGAGCTTCTCACCCTATCTTTAAAGGAAATCCCAGACACGCTGCGGAGGAAACTCATTTCAGCCGCTTGTATTCGCGATCTCGTTCTTTTGGTCACTACCCATAGCTCATGACCATAGGTTTGGGTAGGAACGTAGATTGACTGGTAAATTGAGAGCTTTGCCTTACGGCTCAGCTCCTTTTTCACCACGACAGACCGATGCAGAGCCCACATCACTGTGGACGCCGCACCGATCCGCCAGTCGATCTCATGCTCCATTCTTCCCTCACTCGTGAACAAGACCCCGAGATACTTGAACTACTCCACTTTGGGCAGGATCTTGCCCCCAACCCTGAGAGGGCACTTCACCCTTTTCCGGCTAAGGACAATGGTCTTGGATTTGGAGGTGCTGATTCCCATCCCAGCCGCTTCACACTCCGCTGCGATCCGATCCAGAGAGAGCTGAAGATCACGGTCTGATGAAGCAAACAGGACAACATCATCTGCAAAAAGCAGTGACCCTATCCTGAGTCCACCAAACTGGACCCCCTCAACGCCCTGGCTGTGCCTAGAAATTCTGTCCATAAAAGTTATGAACAGAATCGGTGACAAAGGGCAGCCCTGGCGGAGTCCAACTCTCACTGGAAACGGGTTCGACTTACTGCTGGCAATGCGGACCAAGCTCTGACACAGATTGTACAAGGACCGAACAGCCCTTATCAGGGGGTCCAGTACCCCATACTCCCAGAGCACCCCCCACAGGATTCCCAGAGGGACACGATCGAACGCCTTTTCCAAGTCCACAAAACACATGTAGACTGGTTGGGCAAACTCCCATGCACCCTCCAGGACCCTGCTAAGGGTGTAGAGCTGGTCCACTGTTCCTCGACCAGGACGAAAATCACACTGTTCCTCCTGAATCCGAGGTTCGACTATCTGACGGACCCTCCTCTCCAGGACCCCCCAAATAGACTTTTCAAGGGAGGCTGAGGAGTGTGATCCCTCTGTAGTTGGAACACACCTTCTGGTCCCCCTTCTTAAAGAGGGAGACCACCACCCCGGTCTGCCAATCCAGAGGCACTGTCCCTGATGTCCACGCGATGTTGCAGAGGCGTGTCAACCAAGACCGTCCTAAAACATCCAGAGCCTTGAGGAACTCTGGGCATATCTCGTCCACGCCTGGGGCCCTGCCACCAAGGAGTTTTTTGACCACCTCGGTGACCTCAGTCCCAGAGATGGGGGAGCAGCGCACCATCACCACCATATACAGTGTTGAAACTGCACTGCTTCCCCCTCCTGAGACGCCGAATGGTGGACCAGAATCTCCTTGAAGCCATCTGAAAGTCGTTCTCCATGGTCTCCCCAAACTACTCCCACGCCCGTGTTTTTGCCTCAGCAACCACCGAAGCCGCATTCCACTTGGCCTGCCAGTACCTATTAGCTGCCTCCAGAGTCCCACAGGACAAAAGGGTCCTGTAGGACTCCTTCAGCTTGACGGCATACCTCACCGCTGGTGTCCACCAACAGGTTCAGGGATTACCGCCACCACAGGCACCGACCACCTTACAGCCACAGCTCCGGTCAGCCGCCTCAACAATAGAGGCATGGAACATGGCCCACTCAGACTCAAAAGTTCTGCTGGAGGTGGGAGTTGAAGCTACTTATGACAGGGGACTGTGCCAGACATTCCCAGCAGACCCTCACAACACATTTGGGCCTACCAGGCCTGACTGGCATCCTCCCCCACCATCGAAGCCTACTCACCACCAGGTGGTGATCAGTTGACAGCTCTGCCCCTCTCTTCACCCGAGTGTCCAAGACATGTGGCCGCAAGTCCGACGACACGACCTCAAAGTCTATCATCGAACTGAGGCCTAGGGTTTCCTGGTGCCAAGTGCACATATGAACATCCCTATGCTTGAACATGGTGTTCGTTATGGACAATCCGTGACAAGCACAAAAGTCCAATAACAAAACGCCACTCGGGTTCAGATTGGGGGGGCCATTCCTCCAAATCACGCCCCTCCAGGTCTCACTGTCATTTTCCACGTGAGCATTGAAGTCTCCCAGCAGTACGAGGGAGTCCCCAGAAGGTATGCCCTCTAGCACCTCCTCCAGGGACTCCAAAAGGGTGGGTACTCCAAACTGCTGTTCGGCGCATATGCACAAACAACAGTTAGTACCTGTCCCCCCACCCAAAGGCAGGGGGAGGCTACCCTCTCGTCCATCGGGGTAAACACCAATGAACAGGCTACAAGTCGGGGGGCAATAAGTATGCCCACACCCACTCGGCGCCTCTCACCGGGGGCAACTCCAGAGTGGTAGAGAGTCCAGCCCCTCTCGAGATTGGTTCCAGAGTCCAAACTGTGCGTCGAGGTGAGCCCGACTATATCTAGCCGGAACTTCTCGACCTCGCACACTAGCTCACGCTCCTTCCCCTTCAGAGAGGTGACATTCCACGTCCCAAGAGCCAGCTTCTGTAGCCGAGGATCGGGCCGCCAAGGTCCCCGCCTTCGGCCACCACCCAACTCACACTGCACCCCACCTCCTTGGCCCCTCCCATAGGTGGTGAGCCCATAGGAAGGGGGACCCACGTTGCTTCTTCGGGCTGTGCCCGGCCGAGCCCCATGAATGCTGGCCCGGCCACCAGGCGCTCGCCATTGAGCCCCACCTCCAGACCTGGCTCCAGAGGGGGGCCCCGGTGACCCACATCCGGGCGAGGGAAAACGCCGTCCAAATTTTTTCTTCTTCAACGGAGGTTTTTGTTGAACCGCCCTTTGTCTCATCCCTCACCTAGGACCAGTTTGCCTTGGGTGGCCCTACCAAATAAATAACCATATAACATATTTAATTACTTTTTTGTGAGTAATGAATAAGTTTTTCTTTTTTTTTTTTTTTTTTTTTTTTGTGGAGAAAAAGTTAGTATTTGACAGTTATAGAGTAAGACTGTTTAGGTTATACAGGACCTGCAACATTTTTAAAGGTAAAGGTTTTTCATGGGTGGTTTATTACAGTATATATTTATTGCAGCTGAAGCAAACTATTTTATGATGTAAGTTACAGTACTAGAAAACTACAAAGTATTCAGAATAGTACTTTGCTGGTTTTAATAATTAACTTGTACATGATAGTAGTGTTGGGAGGTATACCGGTTCATACCGAAAACCGTTTTTTATTTTTGTTATGATATGGATTTTTCTTATACCGGTTTAAATAGCCTAAACAACGTTCAGAACGTGGCACAGCGGGAAACTGTTTAAGGAGGGACTTTTTTTCACTGCTACACCGCTAAACACGCATACAACGGAGCACATGTGTTAGTGGAGGTATTGAGTGGTGAAAATTGACAGAGAACATTCTGAAGCTATAGCAGACGATAAAGTTGAACATGATGACACAAAGAACTTTTGCCGAAAAAAGGAGCCGCGTCTGTTGTTTGGAGATTTTGGTTTTAAAAGGTCGGATATGGACCAAACAACTATTTACTGCAAATGCTGTCGCGCTAAAGTTGTCGCCAGAGGCGGTAACACGAGCAATTTGCTGTACCACCTTAGCTGCAAACATGCTTTGGAGTACCATGAATGTATGGAACTAAGATTGGCACCCTCCATGTCCTTAGGTAAAAATGAAAAAGCTAGAGGACACTGTAGGACTGCCTACAACAAAAAAAGCAAGCAGTGGATCGAGATACCCAACGCCATTACAATCCATATAGCTAACGTTTCAGTGGACAGAGATTGTTGACATTAACAGAAAGTGTAGTTGGTTTACAAACATATTTTTACTCTTTAGTCCTTTTCTAAGATCTGTTCAGTGCAATGAAACTTCTGACAAGCACCTGTGGATATTTTACTAAGTCTAAATGCCTCTTTGGATGGTTGAAAATATGTTGTCAAATAGTTTAAGTTGTTTGCAAAATTTGTTCAATAAAATGGTTCTATATTTTGTCTGCAGCTGTCATGTAATGTGATTCCTTCTCTTCATTAGTGCCACCCCCTTGAAAACTATCACTTTATGGGGCCATGCGAACCTGTATTCATTTTTGTGTGCACATTAAAAAAATTTTTGTACAATGTACAATTCTCATGACAGTGGAATAATTATTCTTGGTTATTCTTAGCCAGTCTACTGCAGTAATTGCAGTGGAAAATGTGGTTAACATCCACTCGTGCATGGGGAAAAAAATACCGCTGAATACCGTGAAACTGCTATAATTTTGAAAAATACCATGACATAGAATTTTGGTCATACCGCCCAGTCCTACATGATAGATAACAAGGGAAAAGAATGTAGAAAGTTCTCTTTATTTATTTGAATAGCTGAACTTGCAATGTGAGCACAAGAAGAAAAAATACATTGCTAAATTTTGTCCACTGAAAAAGTTCAGTTTGAGCTGAGCAATGTTTACAGAAGTATTGTATACGGTATTGAAAATTGTAATAAAGTAAAGGAAATAAATTTGCCCATAATTATGTTTAAATAGACGTGATTATTTAACTATGAATTGCAGCAAATTGAGTTCTCTAAAAGACAGAAACTGATCAAGAAATGAATCAAGAATGTTCTGTGTTTTGACATGCTCCAGTTGGGAATAACCAGCATATTAATTCATCATTTAAAAAAGTATATTGAAAGATTTATGCAAGTAAATGGTCAATTGATTTCTAACATTTTTGGGGAAAATTAATAATTCTTTTTGAAATGTAATCATTTGGCAAATGCAATAAAATCAAATTTTATTGGATATGTAAAGAGTTTATATGCTGAAAATAAAATAATATGGTGACACCTTTCCTCTTATTTTCAAACTACTGTATTATGTCTTTATAGCAGTGGCGTCATGAGATACACAAGTCAAAGAACAAGGCAGCAGCCCAGTGGGAGATTCAGGAGAAGACTCTGAAAAGGAAGCAGCGAAGAATAAGAACAACAAGCCCTGACTCATTGGAGAGTGCAAAGCTGTCTATCCTGAGAGAGGTGTGTAAATTTACTTTTATATTATGTTCTGGGAAACTTTTGAAAATCTCTGATTGCACCCTTACCTTTCTACATAGCTTCCAGTTAATCTGCTTCATTATAATGGCCACTAATTCTAATACGGTTTCTGGGCACTAATGATATGTAGAGAAAAGAATAGTTCAGTAGATATATGAAAAAAGATGAAATTTTAGTACACACTGTGGAGAAGGAAATCCTATCATATAAGTCACAGCAAGCTTTATTATTGATTTTTTTCAAATTTAGTCCATTATAGTATGTGATTGCAAGAGTATTTGGTGTGTTTGTGGTTTAGCAAGTTGTTTACATCTTTACTACATAAAATGCTGTCGTCTTTATATGTAAAGTCACTACAGAGTTTTCCATATCCTATAAATTATTTATTTTAACTGTGTTCTGAGTGCCATCACACTTCAGAAATATAAAAGGAGTTTCATTTCAGTCTCTATGCACTCAAGAGATAGGAGAGATTGATCTCTGATGAACTATGTGTGTCTCTTTTGATTTTCCCAAATGAGACAATTAAAATTCATTCTCCGTTTTAATTAGTTTGAAATCAAATTACTTTTTTAACACATTCTGTATTTTCACATACGGAGCCCCATAGGTGACAAGCAGAAAAAAAAATCAGTTTGAATGGATTAATACTTATGAACTCATTCGAACAAATTATATAACTCTTTCGAACTGATTTTTTTTTTCTCACGGACTCTTATTTCAGTAGTACAGGGCCCTGTTCCGTATTAATTAGTTCGAAAAGATTATTATTATTTTTCCCCTTTGCAGTACAGTTAATATTATGGAGCCCTGTACAGTTTTCCTTGTGTACAGTTCAGTGAATTGTAAGGTGTCTGTTAAAATCAATGAACCGGAAGAGGAACTAGTTGGAACACCACTGCAGTCGAAAAGGTTCTTTTGAGGAGTCCTGAAACGAGTTTCAAACACAGAAGTTATGAGAATGGATTTATGGAATTTTCTCAGAGAATGTGATTCTGGAGTCAGTGGTTAATAGAAGAAAAGGTAAGTTTTAAAATCTAGTCAATAATGGTACTGAACAGTGTAAAATCGACAATGTATTGGCTGGCTATACTTTTTGGTTCACTAAACTGCATACCAGGAAAAATAAATAACTACTGAAATAACAGTCAGGGGAAAAAAATCTAAATCCATCAGCATGAATTATGTATTCATTCAAACTGTGTTTTTTTTTTGCCCTGACACCTACTGGATTCATTATTCACATGTTGAAATTGTGCTAGAGATGAGGCTTATTAAAACATGATTCTTCCTCAATTTTAGGGTAGATTCCTTAAGGGAAAAGAAAATGTTTCATTATGTCTATTTATGTCATGGGTACCTGTTGGAATTAAGTTAACTTCAGTGATCATTTTGACATTTTAATTAGGAAAGGATTTACTTTGCTTATGCATATTTTTTTTAAGCATAAATTGCTAGCATCATCAGAAAATTTTCTAGAACACATTCTGCTCAATGGTTAGTTCATACTGCTGCAGGCTTATTAATAGATACAGACTTCGTAAAACCCATCTTTCACCTCATGTGTGTTCATCAAAAGAAAAGAAGTTGTCCCCATATGAGTTTGATTATACAATTCTTAGCAATAATTTTACAGAACCTTTCTCTCTTCTTGAGATAGTTAATGACAGCCTTATATATTAAGGAAAAACAGGTTTAACATTCATTTCCTTGCAACAATTTGCTACCAGCACCCAAAGTCCAAATTTAAAGAACCACAGCAAAAACCTGAACTATGATCAAGAGCTATTTGGCTTCTGTGCTAGTACATGCCAACACAATGCTTTTTGTAAATTGTGTGTATGCTTTCCTTCTTAAAGGTTTGTTAATTTTCAGTGGTTAATATGTGTTCTGATATGTTTATTAATTTTCTTTTAGGTTTTTTCTCAACAGTACCAGATGCATGATGTACTGGAGAAATCCGACCGTGCAATGGCAGTGGTTAAAGACTTGTTTGGAGATGATCCTAAAAGACAAACAGGTATATAAGTTTTAAGAAATGCTTAGTAATGCAGCATTTGAGTTGATAAACTTGCAAATTATATTGATTTTTTTTTTTTTTTACATTTAGTTAGTTTTATTTAAAAAAAAATTGTAAAATGGTAGTAGTTTACAGGGAGAATATTTCAGATAAAAATAAATAAATGAGTAAATAAATAAAATTACTGTGATATGTAAGCATAAATAAATAATTGTATCACTAAATTTCTTTTGTTGCTTATTTAATTATTTATTTAATTCTGTCCATAGTTTTCCTCAGAATGCATCAAGAAATACAGATTGAAATAAAACTAATTTTTGCTCATCAAAGTTGAGAGGGTGGGTTCTAGCACATACTGTGTTTTGATTGGTGAATTGTTTTCTGTAGATTGCTCATGCCTAATTCCCTATGTCAGTACGTGAGAGGGAGGTAAATGGGGTAGCACAAGAATTAATTAGAAAAATGCTTACTACTGTGGATGAAATGGATTCTGCCAAAGTTATCATGTATTTTTACACTACGATATAGTAGTCTATTAATCGACTATCGCAAGGCAAATGAGCCAGTGTAAGATACAGTGAGCTGCACCTATATCAGTTTAGACACTTTGACATGGAAAGCCCAAAGCAGCGCCAGCTAATATTTTCAACTGAATATTTGACCTCCTTTTACGAGTCTAAAGTCAGGTGCATATTTGCAGCTATTTTTTCAAACAACTTTACAGCACTGATCAGTGGCAGACATGATACTTTCTTCTCATGTCAGCTTGGAGTTTTCCACAGATTCTACACTTTTCCTCCCAATCCCAAAAATACGTGTATTAGATTTAATATGTGCATGAGTGTCTTCTGTAATATTTTGGCACCTGTAAAGTTTTTTCAAAAATAAGTTCAAAAAGACACAAAAAAAGGTTTGGGGACCATCCCCGTATATTGCCCTAAGACAATATCAAAATGAAGAAATGATCACAAGTCTTTTTAAATTCAGAACAAATGACAGTTTTACTATTGAAACATGGTTGTTTAAATACAGAAAGGATTATGGGAAAAAGAAATGGTTGACATCAAAACAGGAACCGGAAATAACATCATCAGGAGGAGTCGGAAGTGATGTTATATTGCAGAGTCGGAAGTGAGGTTAGTGGAGATGGCCGGAAGTGACGTAATCGGCGGCCATCTTGAACCCGGAATCGGGGCAATTATTTTTCCTCTGGTTTTCTGTAAAGAGAAGAGATTTAGGTAAGCACCATATGACACCCATATCTCGCGATATTTCACTCACCTTTAGGCTCTTTGACTGCCTCCTAATCGCACGTGTGTGACATATCCTATCTAGAGTTTTTTTCTTTTCTTACACCGTATGTAGCTGGGATAGGCTCATGCACTCCGTCACACTAAACTGAATTAAGACACTAAATTTATGAATGGATATAGTTATCATTACAGTAGCCCACAACAAGAGGATTCTGCATTGGAACTCTGGTCATATGAACATTTGTGTTTTAGTGATAGTAACGAAACCCTGATGTGCCTATGAAAAACCATGAATCCACAGCCCACAACTCATTGTCATATTAACAAAGGATGTTAAAAGATTTTCCAAAATTAAGTATAAAAGGGATCAAAGTATGACTGAAATAATATGATCATTTTATGTATTTCAAATGTTTTCTGACATTTTAAATAAATCAGCTAATTTAAAAATTCAGTTTGAGAATGTAAGTCTTGACTAAAATATTGAATGGACACAATTTTGAAAAGAATGTATGTATTAGAGAGAAATTAGACCATTTTCATGGCTATGAATCACTGATTTAATCGCCATTAAAAACAAGTTCTTCATGAAAAATTCTAGGCATTACCCTTTGTTATTGCATTTTGCGCAGTTCAATAGAATACATTTAAAAGCAAATCTAGGTATGAGAGAAAAAAAAGCTGGATTGAGGTTTTTTTTATGCACATCCTTGTACATTTCACCATGGTTACAGCAAGGTTTCTGAAACAATGCCAGCCTTGTCTGTAAACATTCAGTGCACTATTAAAGTTCTCATTTTACAGGCCTGTCGCCTTATTATCTTTTTGATTTTTGAATATAGATCTCCAAAACTGCACTAAGCAAAAGTAATGCTTTTAACACATTGTACTATACATACTGAAAGAAATATTTATATATTAATCTTTGGTTGGTTTAAGTTAAAAAGTATACCTTTTAACCTCTCTCTTTCAAGATGGACTTAAGAGCAGTGATAAGAAAAGAAGCACATTGTTCTACTTATTTATTGCACATTAAGGAGTACATTATGCCGTATGATGCAAGAGAATTCAGGATTATATTCCGGTTGCCTCCTTCAGAAGTGTGCATACTCATTTACATGTAAATGTTGTAAAATAAACTGTAATGCTAGTACATCTGTACAGAGATGAATAAAACGTTCATAGGATCCTGTGCTACATAGAAAATTAAGTTTAAGTGAAATGACCTTACACTAAAATGGGACCGTTTTTGGAATTCTGTGTGCTTTTTGGTCACCTTGTTATGGGAATTACATAGCAATGATAACACATGTGGAAGAACTTAAAAACTTATTTCATGAGAGTGTGATTGTTACAGTATGTGCTGCATCAGAAAATATGGAATAAGTCGAATGTGTTCAACTAAAGATAATAGAAAAGATAACAGAAAACATGACAGAAATTAAAGTTCAAAGTTTACTGTCCTGTGCACAGTAAGGAATAATGTTTCCCTGTACAATGAAATTCTTTGTTTGCTGTCCACACCAAATGACAAAACCAACGTATAAAGATAAACATAAATAATAAGTAGCAGATAGATAATAAGTAACAGAGGCAGCATAAAGTATAAAAACAGAATTGAAATATAAAGTGTAATGTGCAGGTTGGTGTGTGATGGACAAGTCAAATACAGTTGTGTGAGGTAGATAGAATAAGATGAACCATGGTTATAAACTCCAGTCAGTTATTTAGGAGTCTTAATGGCCTTGGGAAGGAAAGAGTTCTTTAGCCTGGAAGTCCTGCATTTCATACTTCTATACCTCCTGCCTGAGGGCAGAAGTGTGAACAGTTCATGTTGGGGGTGGGTGGGGTCCCTGAGGATCAAGGTGTTTCTAAAGTCAGTTTGATTGCTTTGGTTCAAATGCTATTTCTGTTGTGGTTTAGAATCTTATTAGTAGTTTCACTTTTTTTTTTATCAAATGTATCTATTCTATCCTGCTGTGTAAGTACATTACATGTGTACTATCCAATGTTACTAACTGTAGTTTGCAAAGGTTTAGTTGTCAAATCCTTAAATAGTTGCCAAATTCATAATACAGAAATATAATTGTCTCTAAAAGTATAAAACATTTATTTGAAAATATGAAACCTGATCTTTGATAATAAATGCCTGGCATTTAATTGTAGACGGCACTTGTCTGGAAGGGTTACTCTATGAAATACAGAAGTATTTTGACAACTGTAGCCTGTGCTGAAATTTCATGTTTTCACTTCGTTGACAAACTTAGCAGTGGTTTAATAATTAGTTAATAATGTGACAAAAATAACAAGACTTTCATGTTTACTTCTGTAGAGTTTATATAGTTCCAGTTTGCTTCATATAGTATGAATGTTTTTTTAAAGTTATGATATTGTGATTTTACAACATTCATATCTCCCATATGATTCTTGCCATTGAATTGATTTGGTTAAAGTATTAGCTAATGGTAATATAAAAACACCCCATTAATATTTGCAGCATTCTTAATTGATTGCTATGAAAAGTACTGTACATACGAGTTTTTTAATACAGTACAGTCATTCACTACGATATTTGAAGTAAATGGGGAGGGAACTTTAGTATAAACAAGACAAATAAGTGTTTGTAGGTAAGTTTGTAATTATCACTCACAGATCTAAAGAAGTTAAATGTTTAAGATGTGATGAATAAACATGATTTGATGCATATATTTTAACTACTAGACTATTTGCATTCCCCATCATAGTTTGACCACTGATATCTACAGTTATTGCAGATGATTAAAAACTTGCATTATGTTTTGAACACTTTAGTTTTATCAAATATATTCTTAACTACTTCAATTCATTTTTTTCTTTTCTTCTTTCATAAGGGTTTCCAAATGTTACAATTGCACCCAACTGTGCCATGAACTCTTCTATGCCCCTAGTAATGAGCAAAAGAGATTGTCCAACACAGCTGTCAATTCTCAGCGAGTCTGTAATGGATTCCCAGGTACTTAAATACCATAAAAGTTGAAATGGTCAACAGTTTCCACATACAAAAAACAAATATACCTTACTTTTAGTTTTATTTCTATAGAGGTAAATCACAGAAATGTTTCTCATAATTGCAACCATAATCCAGACATTTTTCAAACAAAACCAAATGAAACGTAAGTAAACCTAATATTTTCAAACCTGCTTAATCTAATTCAGAATTTCCTAGGAAAAATAAATCCAGTGTAGAAAGTAAAGATTTTAGCTATAGGCCTCCCAAACTGAGGCATGATCTATCTCCAGTGTTGGAGATGCCTCTTTAGTCTTAACATTTACATCAAGATTGAATTTTAATATGCTATTCAGTTGTTTTCGCTGATGCCATGACTTTTTTCATATTCCTTTCTAATTTAAATCAGTTATTTTAGTTTGGTAGTGCTTGGTGTACTTTGGTATGAATTTTCTGAAGCCAACAATGAATTGGTAATTTTCTGTAATAATCATCATTAGTCCCAGTGTGACATGATCCATTGTAAAGTGCAAGTAACCTAAAATATCAGAATCACGGACTAATAAAAGCAGGGCTGGAGGTCCTTATTGCAAAAAAATAATTTATCACTAAAAAACTTTGTATATGTTTTATATATGGTGTTTATGAGGTGTTTTAGCATTAAGTTTATGTTCAATTATTTGTTTTGTGCTGTTTTCTTGTTACGTTGTATTTGTAATTAATATAAAACACGTTGAGCTTGTCTGTGAAAATGCACCATATAAAAATAAATTGACATAATTTAAGTTAGGATGTTTTTTCTTATGTTATCTGCAGAGCTTTGCATACTGTATCAACAAGCTACATACATGTTTTTTAATACAGTACAGTCATTCACTATTATATTTGAAGTAAATGGGGAGGGAACTCATCCAACAGACTTACATACATAAACGTGACAATTGCCAGTTTATAATGCTGATTAAATTCTCTTTTTTTAAATTTAGGCTTTAAATGAGTTTGCCAATGATAGTCATGATCAGTGTGATTCTGAATATAGCAAAGATGAAGAAGACAGCGAAAGGCCTGCTGGGAAGTACTTTGAGTCCAACATTGACATGCGGAGGTAATCTGCCTTAAAAATGAATGAGGTTAAATGCTGCACATTTTGTAAATTAATGCTAAATTAGTATCATTTTATGAGAACGTATGTTTTTTTAGATTATCGTAAAGTTCATCATTGTCCTCTTGCAACTGCATGTTACTTTTGTTCAATTTTTAATTATTCCTAAACTACAACCCTTCTGTAAGCAGTGACTTTAAATTTAAAATATGTAGTATTATATAAATTTTATGTTAATAAATACTGCATTTAAATAGTTGCTTCTTTTTCACTTAAATATTTAATAACTGGTATGAGTGAGTGTGGATGTGTGGATGTTTGCCTTGTGTAAGACTGACGCAACTTCCTGCCTAGTGTCCAGTCCTGCTGAGCTAATTTTTTTGTCTCTATGACTCTAAATTGGATAATACAGAATTAAATTCATAATTGATTAATGGATGGGTGGTTATACCTTATAATACTTACATCAGGAATTTAACAAAAAATAATTTTTCTTTATTTATATGTCACTTGTATGTTTTTCCTTTTTTCTTTATCTATTTACAGACACTGTTTTCAGAGGAATGAGCAGTCATTTCTACACAATCCTGGAAATGAATATTCTGGATGCCCCCCCAGTGACTCAGTGGTAGTAAACCCATCTGAAACTCCTCATACGCCTTTGTTGTCCTCTCTGAATACTGAAGAAATGTCAAGTGAGTTAAATTATACAAAAGCTGACATATATTCTTGAAAAGTCTTCTGCACGTACTTATAGTACTGCTTCTCTGTTTATAATGATTCATAGCTTATATGCATTGGTGGCCTTAAAAAAAAAAAAAAAAAAAAAAAAATCATGTTTATGTATTATTGCTTTGAAATAGTAAGAAATCTATCACAGTTCATTATCAGTACACTGAATTCTGGATTATCTGAGGAATGGAAGAGCAAAGGAGATAGTCTAAAACAAACCGAAAATAATGATTTCAACAAAACTATAATACAATATATTGTGACATTCCTGTTTTATTATAAATTCATTTTATCCCAGTGTTTTGTGAAGCCACTGATGAAATTTCTTGACCAGATCTAATTTATTATTTTAGGTGCTCTGAATGCTACTTCAGCTGTGAAGCGAGTTCGATCCAGATGGTTCAACGATGATGAGAAAAGGTCTTTGCCAAATGGCCTTTCATCTACAGCAACTTCTGAAATGTTTAACCAGGTCCTAAATCCAAACCTACAAAACAAGAGGAAAGGTTAGTATACCATGCAGGAAAATGCAAAAAGTTAAAGGGATCCTTGGCACATACGGCCAAATTATATATTTTATTTTTTCCTTTTATTTGCTTTCAAAGAAATATGCATATCAAGTATTTCACATGCTGATTATCTGGATTGTTAAAACTTTATTTCTTTTTAGCCATCTTTCTGCTGTTGATTTCTTTTTTATCTTCCTATGCACGTGTACTTGTAGACTGTTTAGAACAGGTGTGTCCAACCAGTTGATCACGATTGATTAGTTGATCACAAAGTGATTGTGGAAGTATTAATGAATAATTCATTAATAATGAATAATTGCTGACAATTCTCCGCTCACCCCTGTCATATACTAGCCCAGGGGTGGGCAAATTGCGGCCCGCTAAGAGTTTTTTGTGGCCCGCCAAGACAGTCAGAAAAATCCGCCTTGAACCGAGATTTCCTTCCCGTGCGTGACCGAAGATTTGTCTCGTATTTTCCACTAGGACGGCCACGTCAATACGCATGCGCAGTGTAGGAACGATGCGCAGTGCTTTCCCGGTTGATCTGTTTAATTTCAATTTTGTCTTTGCAACAGTAAATATATAAATTTCCAACTTTAGTGAAACCATGAACCCTCCGAAAAAACGTAAAATCGGTGATGAATGTCGTGTGTTTAATGAAGAATGGACAAACAAATATTTCTTTGGTAATACAGGGAATAAAGCAGTGTGTTTATTGTGTCATGAAACGATAGCCGTATTTAAGGAGTACAATCTGAAACGACACCACGAAACAAAACATAGCGAATTTGGCTGCAAACTTTCCAAGGAAGAACGCAAAATAAAAGCTGCGGAGTGTGTGAAAAGGCTGAAGAAGCAACAAGCATTATTTACAAAGCAATCAACACTTCAAAATAGCGCTACAGAAGCAAGTTTAATGGTAGCCTACAACCTTGCTAAACGCAACAAGCCTTTTTCGGATGGCGAGTTTATTAAGCAGTGTATGGTAGAGTGTGCAAGCGTATTGTGTCCTGATGTGAGAAGCAAATTTGAAAGCATTTCATTGTCAAGAAGGACTATAGTGCGGCGCATTGACTCAATTAGTGACGAACTCACAGAACAGCTGAAGACTGCGAGCAAAGATTTTGTTTGGTTTTCTTTGGCACTGGATGAGAGCACAGATAATGAAGACACTGCACAATTACTCATCTTTATCCGTGGAATTAGTGAAAATTTCATCATCACAGAGGAATTACTTGGCCTAGAATCAATGAAAGATAGAACCACTGGTCAGGACTTGCTTGAGTGTGCTGTGAATTGCGTGGAGAAAAGTGGCTTGTCCTGGAACAAAATGGCAAGCATTACAACAGATGGGGCCAGCGCTTTCATTGGAAAAAATGTAGGTATGGTTAAGCTTTTAAAAAACAAGTTACAAGCACAAGACACAGACAGTGATATCTTGTCTTTTCATTGTATTTTGCATCAGGAGAGCCTTTGTAAAGCTGCACTGGACTTAAAGCATGTGGTAGATCCTATTGTTAGTGTGGTGAACACAATCAGAGCAAGGGCACTCCACCATCGACAGTTCAAATCTTTTCTTGAGGATGTGGAGGCAGAGTATGAAGACGTAATTTACCACAACAGGGTGAGGTGGTTGAGCCTGGGCAAAGTGATAAAAAGAGTCTGGGCATTGCAGAATGAAATCCTCTTATTTCTGGACACGAAGAAGATATCTCATGATTTTGTTACAAAAATAGGATGTGAGGAGTGGAGATACGAGATGATGTTTGCAGCTGATGTATTTGAGAAATTGAATGAATTGAATGTGACATTGCAGGGAAAGGGGTTGTTTGCACATGAAATGTGGAAGCATGTAAAATCATTCAAAGCAAAACTAAGTCTATTTGCAAGGCAAGCAGGTGAAGGCAATTTTTGTCATTTCCCTTTATTAGGAAAACAGAAAGTGCCTGAAAGTGTTTCTGCTAAGATTAGGGATCATCTGCAGAGTTTGGAGGATGAGGTCACAAGAAGATTTCAGGACTTTAAGAAAATTGAGCCTAAATTCAATTTGCTCTCTTATCCCTTCACTGCTGATATTGACACAGCACCTGAGGAGCTGCAGCTTGAACTTATTGACATGCAGTCAGATCACACTGTGAAAGAAATGTTTAATGCTGTGACATTAGTTGACTTTTACAAATCTTTGTCTGCTGAAAAATTTCCATGTATGAAGAAATTTGCTGGGAAAATGTTCTCTATATTTGGGTCTACATATATTTGTGAGCAAAGTTTTTCTTGCTTGAAGATTAACAAGAGTAAATATAGATGCTCTTTGACAGACATTAACTTGCAGGCTGTGATGAGAATCTCAACAAGCAATCTCACTCCCACTCCTGATTTCAAAAAAATTGTAGAAAAGTGTGATAGGGTACATTTGTCTCATTACTGATTCTAAAATTAAATGTGCTTGCAGCTATAGATATGAAATTAGCACAATAAATAAATTGAATATAAAACTGCTACTATTTTATTTAATTTATATTTATTGATTTTTATAGTAAAATTTATACCTTTTCTGAAATGCAAAGTTAACTAATGAATGCAATCATTTTAAAAGGTGCGGCCCTCCGCTAACATCCGCTTCCACAAATTGGCCCCCGAGCCAAAACAATTGCCCACCCCTGTACTAGCCAAATACTATAGAACCTGGTGTTCTGTTGTGGACAGGAAGTCAACACCGTAATTGGAACAATCATTCAATCAATTGGTTCTTTTTCAATAAGTAGCAATCACACCAAATCCACAACAAAGCTTTCACATATGTCTCTCTTTTATTAGCTTCTGATGCCAAATAATACTGCCACAAGCCATTTCAAGGATATAGTTCATTGTAAAAATCCCACTCCCACGTATATTTGTTACTAATTATGTTCACCTCTTTTGTAAGTTGCTTTGGATAAAAGCGTCTGCTAAGGGAATAAATGTATATACCGTATTTCTTAATTCTCTGATGAAACCCACAGCGTGCTCAAATCCCCTCGAAATATGCTGTTTGAACCACATGCTTAAAGGCTTTTTCCTTTTAACTGCAAAATCACACGAGAGAATATGTATTAATAAAATCACCTTTAGGCACCCTAGGCATATAAAAAGACAACTTTAATAAAATAATAAGTAAAACAGAAGCAAAGTGTTGAGTAGAAAATAGCTTTTTATATGACTTGCAAGAACTGGTGAACAATATGCTAGCAGCCATGTGGCGAGTTTCCCCGAAGGTGATCCAGCTCGTAAGATCTTCATTGTTGGGGACCCGAGTGGCTGGATCAGGCCAAGGGGTCACCCACGTAACACCTGGCTGCGGCAGATAGAGGGTCATTTACGGAGGGTGGGACTGGACCGCATGTCTGCCTGGGGGTTGCAAACCAGGATCCCGAGTTGTTTCGTCATGTAGTGGTTGCAGCAACGCACTGTACCAGTGCATGCTCCCCAACTTGACTTGATAATGGTTTTGTTGCCCTATGTTAAGGCACTGTTCTTTTCCAGACTTTATCCGCTATCATTGCATCATCCATCAGCAAGCTTTATGCGGTAAGGTTTTGAATATGAAAGATGTGATGGATGTTACAATAAAAAAATACTATAAATTCCATTTGGGCAAGAAGTCTACAGAAGTGGCTATTCCATGCATATATGGAGCAAACAGACACAGAACACACAGACTTGTTACTGCATACTGATGTGCGATGGATGAGCAGAGGTAAATGTCTGGAGAGATTTTGTGAACTACTGCCTGGAGTCAAAAGACTTTCTTCAGCAGTCTAAATAAGCTGAATGTGCAGACCTAGATGATGAAAAGTGGCTGATGGATTTAACTTTTCTCACTGACGCAACTGGTATTCTGAATGAACTTAATTTTGAGTTGCAGGAAAAAAAAAAAAATGTAATTTATATGATCAGCTCTGTGAATGCTTTTAAGTTGCAATGCCATGACCTACGAGACTTTCCAAATATTAAGTCAGAATTTGAGCATCTGGGCATAGCAGCAACTCACCTTGACAGTGACTGTTATGTTGAACAAGTTCAAAGCATCTCATTAGAATCTGGCAGGTATTTCACTGACTTTGCACCACTTGAGGTATTCGCCACATACATGTGTTTCCTCTTTGGTACAAATATTGATGAAAATAACATTGCCTTAAAAATATGATCACTTTTTCTCTGGGACACAACAGATGTAGAAAATGAAATAATTGCCCTTCAGAATGACATTCAGATGAAATCCAGTGCAACCACTGACATGAAGGTGAATTCTGGGGCCTAACTTTAGAGGACAAGTATCTTAACATAAGGAGTTGTGCATTTTGCCTGTCAGTCATTTTTGGATCAACTTACTTATTTAAATTTGTATTCTCCCACATGAAAATAAAGGCCAAATTCAGATCCATAATGACAGATGGCCATTCATAAGCCTGCCTGAGAATTTCAGCCAACTCCTACACCCCTGATTATGGAAAAACTATCAGCCTCTTACCATTGCCAATCATCTGAATAAAAGTAGGAAATGAATCTGTCAATTTTTTGAAATGGAAACTGTGTGTCAACTGAATATCAGTAGCTTTTATGTAACACTGCGTATGATAAGGAGTAAGATTTGGAACTGGTAGATCTTCTAAGGTTGAAGGTGGCAAAGTAGATCTTGAGTGTAAAAACATTGGGCACCCTGGTTTAGAAAAATAACACTTCATTATAGTTTTTTGCCAGTGTTTAGGTTTGCCATGACATAAGATATTTCTAAATTCATTTTAAAACTGTTTTTGCAAATATTTATAACATACATTACACCAGCTTTAATATAACTTTTATTCTGTTAGTTTGAAGTTCATAATTCATTTCTATAATCTGCTTTATTATTCACATAGGGTGAGACAGTGTGTAGTATACTTGTCTCACATCTTTACAGACTTGAATTTTAACTCTAAATCCTTAAAGGTTTACATTTCACCTCAATGCCCCAAAGATATTCATCCAAGATTATGTGAAGGGTAGAATTACTAGCAGTACCTAATCATTCTTGTGAATGTACTCAGCAGGGGACTGGTGTTCCATCTAGTGCTGTTGTTTGCATTGCGCTCATTATTGCCTGAACAGGCCGTGCTTCCTAGACCCTAAAATAAGAAGGGGTGCTCAGAAAGTGGATTTTTAGGTCCTCCTGTGTTTCAAAATGAACTACTTCTTTTTTGGCTACTTACGTTAGAGGTTACCCCAGTGGATGATCTGTTTCCATATCATTCTGTTCTCTGCATGTTGCTCTTTCACACCCACCACCTGCATGTCCTCACTCACCATATCCATAAACCTCATCTTAGGCCTTCCTCTTTTCCTTTTGCCTGGAAGCCCCATCCCTAACATCTGTTTTGGTTTTGGTAGAGTTCTATATTACTGTACTTTCCCCTTTTGTTTTCTTTATTTTGTAGTCTTAATCAGAATGTCTCAAATCCCACAGACTTACCACTGTTTATAAGGTATTGTACTTTATAACTTCTCCTCACCTTCCCATCAACATCTATAACCTCAGGCAATTACAGAGTATTGGGACAAGCAGTAGTTAAATTATAACTTTAAATAATTTATTATTTCTATAATCTATATAATCTATATATGTAATTCATTAAGCAGCCGACCATGGCACGCAAGACACAAAACAGAGCCATGCCCGCCAACTCACAGAGCCCCGCCCACCAACAATTCACTAAGCAGCCGACCATGGCACGCAAGAGCAAGACGCAAGACCGAGCCACGCCTGCCAACTCACAGAGCCCCGCCCACCAACAATTCACTAAGCAGCCGACCATGGCACGCAAGACAGAGACCATTGGATATGCACAACAGAGCCCCGCCCGCCAACTCTAACCCTCCTCCTGCGTCATGGGATACGCACAACAGAGCCCCGCCCGCCAACTCTAACCCTCCTCCTGCGTCCACGAACGCAAGACAGAGCCCCGGCCGCCAACTCTAACCCTCCTCCTGGAACACTACAACAGACTCAACACAGAACAGAAACACGCTGTTGACACTGTTTTACGCGCTGCATACAGCGATTCCCATCCCCGACAACCGTGCTTCTTCTTAGATGGTCCTGCAGGACCAGGGAAAACCTTTGTCTACAAAACCCTGATTCATACCATTAGAGCTAGGGGAGGCATTCCTACAACTGTAGCATCTACAGGAATAGCTGCAACGTTGTTACCGGGTGGACGAACTGCACATTCCGTTTTTAAAATACCGTTGAGGCTGAATACTACTTCCACGTGCAACATAAAACCTACCTCGCCACACGCTCAACATCTTCTGCAGTCCAAATTTATAATATGGGACAAAGCACCAATGACACATGCATATGCATTCCAGGCAGTTGACAGGTTATTGTGTGACCTCACAGGTGACACGCAGCCATTTGGAGGCAAAACAATATTATTGGGTGGAGATTTCCGACAAATTCTCCCCGTCATTATGCGTGGCTCCCGAGCACTTACTGTCGCCAGTTGCATTAACAAGCAGCCTTTGTGGTGTCACATACATGTTTTTACACTGACGACAAATATGAGAGCTCTTCCTGAAGAACAACATTTCGCAAAATGGCTCCTCGATGTTGGAGACGGGACAAACGGAACACTTGTGACATTGCCTTCACATTGTTTTCCTTTTATTTCTGATCCCATTCAACAACTATATGGCGACATCGACTTCTCAATTGTCACTCTGGAACAACTCAGCACGCAAGCTATATTAAGCGTCACCAACGAAGACTCGCTACACCTTAATGAACAAGTGCTGAAACTGATACTTGAGCGTTGACTCCATTGTCACAGACGATCCTGCAGATCAACTTTCATTCCCCGAAGAATTTAATAGTCTTACTCCCACTGGCATGCCTCCGCATAAACTCAAAATTAAAATTGGTTCAGTCATCATGCTTCTCAGAAACCTCCTGCCAGCAAAACGTCTCTGTAATGGCACTACACTTTCTGTTACCAGCATTCACCGCAATGTACTGGAGTGTAAGACTATCGCAGCTGCTACCTCACAAACTGTCCTTATTCCCCAGATATCCCTGACCCCATCAGATTCAAATTTGCCTTTTAATTTTACACGCAGACAATTTCCTGTTAGATTGGCCTTTGCAATGACAATTAATATGGCACAGGGACAAACTTTCAAAAAGATATGCCTGTATCTGCCAAAACCAGTTTTCAGTCACGGACAATTGTATGTTGCTCTCTCCAGAGTTCCATCTTTTAATTCACTCAGTCGTATCCTCAAACCCACCCCATTTGGACAACTGTGTCTTTCAGAAAGTGTTCACCCATCAATAAATAATTATGCGGCATATGCTACTCCGTGAGTTGGCTAGTATACAATAATAACAATGAGAAACGTACATGTTGATATTGGCAACCATAGAACCTGATAAATGCTAGATGTGTAGTTTCAGGCAGCACACAGACTTGTAGTTACTTAAATGTTTCTAGTTAAGTCATCAGTTCTAGTCAGCTTTCTTCACGACTGGCTGCCTGTCTCAATATGGCTGCCAAGTTATGCTTCCTGCTTGTTCTGCAGAGATTCCCCCTTGTCAAACTGGTTTTTGGCACCTCTCCCAACCTTTCCATAAAATTCACATCCTGAGTCAGTCCTAAAGACTCTGGTGGTTAGACATGGAAATATTGCTGTTTTCATAAATGAAGTAAAACATTTCTTCTGAAACACTAATATTACATTTGTTTTATCTGAGTTAGAAATAAAGACATACAAGATATACAGTGGTGTGAAAAACTATTTGCCCCCTTCCTGATTTCTTATTCTTTTGCATGTTTGTCACACAAAATGTTTCTGATCATCAAACACATTTAACCATTAGTCAAATATAACACAAGTAAACACAAAATGCAGTTTTTAAATGATGGTTTTTATTATTTAGGGAGAAAAAAAATCCAAACCTACATGGCCCTGTGTGAAAAAGTAATTGCCCCCTTGTTAAAAAATAACCTAACTGTGGTGTATCACACCTGAGTTCAATTTCCGTAGCCACCCCCAGGCCTGATTACTGCCACACCTGTTTCAATCAAGAAATCACTTAAATAGGAGCTGCCTGACACAGAGAAGTAGACCAAAAGCACCTCAAAAGCTAGACATCATGCCAAGATCCAAAGAAATTCAGGATCAAATGAGAACAGAAGTAATTGAGATCTATCAGTCTGGTAAAGGTTATAAAGCCATTTCTAAAGCTTTGGGACTCCAGCGAACCACAGTGAGAGCCGTTATCCACAAATGGCAAAAACATGGAACAGTGGTGAACCTTCCCAGGAGTGGCCAGCCGACCAAAATTACCCCAAGAGCGCAGAGACGACTCATCCGAGAGGTCACAAAAGACCCCAGGACAACGTCTAAAGAACTGCAGGCCTCACTTGCCTCAATTAAGATTAGTGTTCACGACTCCACCATAAGAAAGAGACTGGGCAAAAACGGCCTGCATGGCAGATTTCCAAGATGCAAACCACTGTTAAGCAAAAAGAACATTGGGGCTCGTCTCAATTTTGCTAAGAAACATCTCAATGATTGCCAAGACTTTTGGGAAAATACCTTGTGGACTGATGAGTCAAAAGTTGAACTTTTTGGAAGGCAAGTGTCCCGTTACATCTGGCGTAAAAGGAACACAGCATTTCAGAAAAAGAACATCATACCAACAGTAAAATATGGTGGTGGTAGTGTGATGGTCTGGGGTTGTTTTGCTGCTTCAGGACCTGGAAGGCTTGCTGTGATAGATGGAACCATGAATTCTACTGTCTACCAAAAAATCCTGAAGGAGAATGTCCGGCCATCTGTTCGTCAACTCAAGCTGAAGCGATCTTGGGTGCTGCAACAGGACAATGACCCCAAACACACCAGCAAATCCACCTCTGAATGGCTGAAGAAAAACAAAATGAAGACTTTGGAGTGGCCTAGTCAAAGTCCTGACCTGAATCCAATTGAGATGCTATGGCATGACCTTAAAAAGGCGGTTCATGCTAGAAAACCCTCAAATAAAGCTGAATTACAACAATTTTGCAAAGATGAGTGGGCCAAAATTCCTCCAGAGCGCTGTAAAAGACTCATTGCAAGTTATCGCAAATGCTTGATTGCAGTTATTGCTGCTAAGGGTGGCCCAACCAGTTATTAGGTTCAGGGGGCAATTACTTTTTCACACAGGGCCATGTAGGTTTGGATTTTTTTTTCTCCCTAAATAATAAAAACCACCATTTACAAACTGCATTTTGTGTTTACTTGTGTTATATTTGACTAATGGTTAAATGTGTTTGATGATCAGAAACATTTTGTGTGACAAACATGCAAAAGAATAAGAAATCAGGAAGGGGGCAAATAGTTTTTCACACCACTGTATATCAAGTTAAATACAAAACGTCATGCCACAATAGCATGCTTCTCCCAATATACCCAGCATCTCCCCTCTGTACTATCCCCAAACCAACACAATCTTGCCTCTCTGGTTTTGTCCCCAATTTGTCCAACCTCAGTTAATGTTGTCCATTCTTATCAAACCCAGTGTAAATCTTAACATCTTTACTACTGCCCCCTCCAGCTCTGTCTGTTGTCTTTTGTCAGTGCCACACTTAACATCCCATATAATATAGCTGGTCTCACTACCGTGTTGTAGACCTTTCTTTTTCACTCTTACTGGTACCTGTCTGTCACAAATCCCTCCTGACACTTTTTTTCCACTGACTCCACCTTGCCTGCACTCTCTTCTTTACCTCTCTTCTACACACCCTGTTACTCTGTACTGTTGATCCCAAGTCTTTACTCATTCACCTTCACCAGCTCTACTCCCTACATCCTCACCATTCCTCTGACCTCCCTCTCATTCACACACATGTATTCGGTCTTGGTCCTATTGGCCTTCATTCCTCTCCTCTCTAGAGCATATCTCCAACTCTCTAGGAAAGGGGTGTCCAAACTTTTTTCACTGGGGGCCACATACAGATAAATATGCGAAAGGCTGGGCCACCCACTTGTGTATTAAGCTAGCAAAATCAATCAAATATAGGTATAATGTCCATTAATGGGTTTTCATTTATTGTATTACGAAGTGCTCTCATAACATGTAATCAAGTAAAAATCAAAAGCACAAGTTTTATCTGACACTTGATGTTTTAAGTTAGCTGACAAATCTTCAATTCGCCGCACAACTGCGTTTCTGGACAAGGGAATGTTGTTGAATTCCTGCATTTTCTCCGGGCACATTATTCCTGCGACTTTAGTGAGGCACTTTTTTATGAAGTCACCATCTGAGAAAGGTTTCCCATGATGGACAGTGAGTTGCACTACCTCGTAACTGGTTAATGTGGCATTTTCTTGTTTCGTTAGCAAAGAAAAAATTCTGTTGTTGAGCTTGCAGACTAGCTGGCATTTGCTTAACTTTCTGTTCTCCCTCGGCACCAGTGTAGGACATGTAGATCGGATGTTTGCTTTCGTAGTGTCGACACACATTATACTCTTTCATCACTGCAATAGTTTCATTGCAAATCAAATTGTCACACTTGCCCTTGACTTCTAGGAAGAAATATTAATTTTCCCACCGTGTCCGTAATTTTCTACACTCACTTGCTATTGGGCGTTTCTTTGGTTCTGCCATTTTTGGTCACCTGTAGCAAAATTGTTCTTTGGTTGCGCTCGTTTGTGAAGACACTGCCTTGATCAAGACAGTAGCTCTGCCTTGTGTTAAACCTAAGAAGTACAATACAGTTAAAAACAAGTTTTGTGTGTGGGCCATATTTCATTATATTTTTAGATTTTGCTGTGAGCCAATTAAAAATGGACCACGGGCTGTAGTTTGGACACCCCTGCTCTAGGGTCTCCTCAACCTGCTTCCTACTTTTGTTACAGATCACAATGTTATCTGCAAATGTCATATTCCACGGAGACTCCTGTTTAATCGCCTCTGTTATTTTCATTTTGTGTCACAATTATTAAATGTAAAATTTTGTGTAAGCTTTTAAAACAGCCTAGGTTAATTGGCAGCTCAGATTTACATTTGCAGTTTAATGATGAAATTATTTCTGGCATTTTACACTAATTAAAATACACCAGTGAATGCATTTTAAAGTGATTTAATTTGACAAAAAAATTGACAAAAAATGGGTTTTCATCTCCCTATAATTCAAACTGTGGTTCTGTTTTGTAAGTACATGGATGAGTAGGTTTTAGACTGACTCCTATAAATGTTTTAGATCCCAACCACTCTTTACAAGCACATATACATTTTATGCATACTGTATACAGTAATTGAATGGGTCTGTAAGAAAGCAGTTTTTTTGAATCTTTATGATGAGGATTGCTTGAAAGAAAAGAAGGGCTATTTATTTTTTTGTTATTGTTTAATAAGGCACAAAAACCCAGCCACAGGGGATGCACAAACCAGTGTGTTTCTTCGTGCCGGTCCCAAGCCCGGATAAATGGGGAGGGTTACGTCAGGTAGGGCATCCGGTGTAAAATTTTGCCAAATCAATGTGTGGACAACAATACAAATTTCCATACCGGATCAGTCGAGCCCCGGGTTAACAACGACCGCCTCCAGTACTGTTAGCCAACAGGATGCTGGCAGAAATTGTGCTACTGTTGGCTGAAGAAGGAGAAAAAGAGGGGGGAGACGTGTCCGGAGGCAGGAGGAGAGGAGGAAAGTAAAGAGAGTGGAACTGAGGGTAGGAACGTTGAACGTTGGCTGTATGACTGGTAAGGGGAGAGAGTTAGCAGATATGATGGAGAGTAGGAAGGTTGATATATTGTGCGTGCAAGAGACTAAATGGAAGGGGAGTAATGCCAGATGAATTGGAGGTGGATTCAAATTATTCTATCATGGTGTGGATGGGAGGAGAAATGGAGTAGAGTTAAAGAAAGAGGTGGCGAAGGCTAAGGAAAAGGCGTATGATGAGTTGTATGAGAGGCTGGACACTAAGGAGGGAGAAAAGGACCTGTACCAATTGGCTAGACAGAGGGACCAAGCTGGGAAAGATGTGCAGCAGGTTAGGGTGATAAAAGATAAAGATGGAAACATACTCACAAGTGAGGAGAGTGTGTAGCGGATTGAAAGAGTACTTTGAGAGGCTGATGAATGAAGAGAATGAGAGAGAGAAGAGGTTGAATGATGTGGAGATAGTGAATTAGGAAGTCCAATGGATTAGCAAGAAGGAAGTAAGGACAGCTATGAAGAGGATGAAAAATGGAAAGACCGTTGGTCGAGATGACATACCTATGGAAGCATGGAGGTGTTTAGGAGAGATGGCAGTGGAGTTTTTAACCAGATTGTTTAATGGAATCTTGGAAAGTGAGAGGATGCCTGAGGAGTGGAGAAGAAGTGTACTGGTGCCGATATTTAAGAATAAGGGGGATGTGCAGGACTGCAGTAACTACAGGGGAATAAAACTGATGAGCCACAGCATGAAATTATGCGAAAGAGTAGTGGAAGCTAGGTTAATAATTGAGGTGATGATTAATGAGCAGCAGTATGGTTTCATGCCAAGAAAGAGCACCACAGATGCGATGTTTGCTCTGAGGATGTTGATGGAGCAGTTTAGAGAAGGCCAGAAGGAGTTGCATTGCATCTTTGTGGACCTGGAGAAAGCATATGACAGGGTGCCTCGAGAGGAGCTGAGGTATTGTATGAGGAAGTCGGGAGTGGCAGAGAAGTACATAAGAGTTGTACAGGATATGTACGAGGGAAGTCTGACAGTGGTGAGGTCTGCGGTGGGAGCGATGGATGAATTCAACATGGAGGTGGGATTACATCAGGGATCAGCTCTGAGCTCTTATTTGCAATGATGATGGACAGGTTGACAGACGAGATTAGACAGGAGTCCCCATGGACTATGATGTTTGCTGATGACATTGTGATCTGCAGTGATAGTAGGGAGCAGGTTAAGGAGACCCTGGAGAGGTGGAGATATGCTCTAGAGAGGAGAGGAATGAAGGTCAGTAGGAACAAGACGGAATACGTGTGTGTAAATGAGAAGGAGGTCAGTGGAATGGTGAGGATGCAGGGAGTAGAGTTGGCGAAGGTGGATGAGTTTAAATACTTGGGATCAACAGTACAGAGTAATGGGGATTGTGGAAGAGAGGTGAAAAAGAGAGTGCAGGCAGGGATGAGTGAGTGGAGAAGAGTGTCATGAGTAATTTGTGACAGACGGATATCAGCAAGAGTGAAAGGGAAGGTCTACAGGACTATAGTGAGACCAGCTATGTTATATAGGTTGGAGACGGTGGCACTAACCAGAAAGCAGGAGACAGAGCTGGAGGTAGCAGAGTTAAAGATGCGAAGATTTGCACTGGGTGTGACAAGGATGGATAGGATTAGAAATGAGTACATTAGAGGGTCAGCTTAAGTTGGACGGTTGGGAGACAAAGTCAGAGAGGTGAGATTGCGTTGGTTTGGACATGTGCAGAGGAGAGATGCTGGGTATATGGGGAGAAGGATGCTAAGGATAGAGCTTCCAGGGAAGAGGAAAAGAGAAAGGCCTAAGCGAAGGTTTATGGATGTGGTGAGAGAGGACATGCAGGTGATGGGACAGAAAGATATGGAAGAAGATGATCCGTTGTGGCAACCACTAACGGCAGCAGTCGAAAGAAGAAGAAGAAGTTTAATAAGGCACAAAGTGTTACTTTTTAAAATAATTGGCTACATACAGTGTAAAGAAAATTTGTAAAAAATTAATACATTTACATACAGAGAAATCATCTGAAAAAATTAAATCGATTTTGTACATTATACAGTTAACACAATCTGAAATCTAATGACTGGTTTGTGAAGTTTATTCATTTATTTTTTAAATTAAAAGTCACGGTAAAAGGAAAAGTACACAGATTGTGGGTATCTAGAGGGAGATTGTGTGTGTGGGTGTACAGTATATATAATATGTTGTTTATATTTGATATTTGTAAGGTCAAAGTTATTTTGCCACTGAACTTTGACATACCTGAACAACATGTGCCATTTACTAGATGAATGATTTAACCTTTTGATAATATGTGAGTGCTGAGTACATTTTATTAGATACCAGTGTTTTTATGTAAATAAATTTCATAATATGAGTGTGTATATATAGTAAATTTACAATGAGTAAATAGCATACAGACGTGTTTTAAAATAGAGCGTAATATTTGTAGCTAGTTAATGTTAAAGTTTGCATCTTTCTTTTCAGGTAAAAAATGCTTATCATCCTTGTATAGTTCAAAGTCTTGTACAGGGAGCCAACATATAGATGGGACCATTATGAATGGAAATGTGTCAAGTCTAGACATGCTTCAGCAGATGATGGGAGAAGTGGACCGAGAATTATGTGACATTGAGCGACGGAATAGCCCAGACATCCCAAGTGATGTGCAGCAGGGGTTAACTGGATTCTCTATGTCATTGGTTTACACACTGCGTAGGCTGGTACATCATCTGAAAGAGGTATGAAATGTATTGTTTGTTAGCTTATTTTATAGCCGCTATTTGATTAAAAGTTGGCCTGGCAGACATGTAAAAAAAGTGTCATAAGATTTTCTTCTACTTTATAACCTGAAAACATATTACAGTGTTTATTGGGGCTCAGAGAAGTTGTTGCATCCAATTATAATTGAATACGAGTTTATTAGTATTTATAGGTTCACCTGCCCAAGGTTTGCATTTCTGGACCAGATTTTGACTTCTTTTCCTGCAGTCTATATGCAATGGTAGACAGTCTGGCAGTTGTTCTGAGTTACTGTCCTTTAAATGTTTGTAAATGTTTTGGTGTTGCAGATACAAAAAAAGCAGAATAATTCAAAGATGACATTACCTAGTACCCAAATACAGTATACATAAAGAACTACTACCAATTATAGGATCATAGAATGTGATTCTAGGGAATTCCTTGGTGCAGATATAGATTAAGCTGTAAACAGATGCTTATTGCTGCAGTCATATCATTCTGAAGCAGAGAGTATAGTAAAGACAACTGCTCTGTGGATAAAATAAATTGGTTGAAGGTAATGGGCAAATGAGAAGCTACATGAGATGGAAAATCTGCTCACACACATAAAATTCATATTTTAGGAAGGACAAGGCATGATGTACATGTGCTTTATTGGTGTATGTTTTATTTTACTCCCTTGTTACTCTCCCGAAATAATTATTCTTATAAATACATGCCTTCAGAACAAAAAATTACCTATGTCACCAAATGAAGGTATGATATGAGGGTAATGCAAAGCCCCCAAGAATGTAATGTCTTTCTGAGTTGTCTTTCTTCACTGACAGCTAAAGCAAGAGGCAAGAGAGCGAGAGACTTTATCTCAAAGGACAGAGGAACAGCGCATGCTGATTGATGCAATGACTGCTGAAATGCTCTCTATCAGGGAAGAAAATGTAGCCATACAGGTAGGTCATCTCAATTTACAGACAAAGGCATTGTGTCTGTTTTGATCTTCAAAGCTCAATCATGATTAAATGTAATATCAAATAGAGAATCTTGTCCCTACTGGTAAATGTATTAAGCCTTCGTTTTTTTGCTAATACTGCAGCATATTTTCTAGGGGGAGATGGAGTATCAGAATCTCACAATAAACAGACAAAATAAACACATTCTTAGTTTTATTCTGTCAAAGAGCATTAATAGCAACATTTTTGTTCAATGGGTTTTCTAAATGGATTTCTGCAATCTGCAAATCCTAAGTATGGTGTCTAACATGAGGGATGAGTTTCTTTAAGCATGAAATTTAATTGGACTGAATGGCAAAATGATAAGTCTAATTCAAATTTATATTCAATATCCCTTCTTCTGTTTACTTGTCTATCATAATTTATGTTTTGTATGAAACATTACAAATTATACACATTTTATTTTGATAGGCAGAACGATTAAGCACTATCTCTGTGCAGGTCATATATTTCGTCAGTTTGTCAAAATAAGCATGTTTTTTTTTTCTTCGAGTACTTGGTGCAGGTTACTGTGATTTGATTTAATGACTCGAATTTTGTCCCATATGATTTGTGGCTTTGTGAGAAGCTGTGCCCTGTACTAAGGTGGTACTTACTTTGCATCTAATGCTTCTAAGAAGGAAATAAAATATCAGTCTGTGCTAGAAATAGATCTTTGCTGTCTTTGTTCTTTGCAGGCCAGGTTTCAGGAGCAGATGTCAAGTATGAGTGAGCAGTTAATCTCTTTGAAAGAAGAATTAAAGAAATTTACAGGCAACAATTCAATGAACTCTTCACATACTGCAGGTAAGTATGAACTTTTAAAATTTTTGTATAGATACTGTATTGTCTGTAACAACATGCATATTATGTGTCATGACTATTGTACAGTGTGACTTTACATTTATTTATATTGTTTGTAATAGTTATAGTATTTTCTAGTCATTTCTATTATAATGAATATAATCAAATGTGCAGTGAGCAAAAAGTCTGCATTGGAGTAATCTGTCCTAATTTGGGGTGTTTATAAGAGATGTAATGATTTTCTTCATGAGGTATAAGTACTGTACATAATAAAAAAGAACAGCTGCAAAAATAATTGAAATATTAAGATGTATGCTTCAGATTAAATGTTTAAAGTCAAATTTTTAAAGTCAAAATGTTATCCGTTGTTTTAAAAAAATATATATTTTCACCGCCAGGTAGAAGTCTTTAGAGGGCTAGATTCCTAGTAAAGGGTCAAAAATCAATAATAACATAATCATTATCACTGACCTTTACATAGTCTAAAATGCTACACCACATAATTTATGTTTGAAATTTGTCATTTTTAACTTTCTGGGCATGGATCTTAGAGGGCTAGAACCACCAGTAAAGAATCAAATATCAAACATTTTATCACTTCTGTGATTAGCGTCATCAAAATAGCACAACATGGCACTCCAAATGCCTGTATTGCCAGTCCTTTTTTTTTTTTTTTAGTATTGTGAAAAGGAGTAACTTTGAACCCTCATATCCCTATAGGTGGTGAACCCCTGGAGTTTCTTGATGTGGCATGCAGAACTTCAAGTTCTTCTGATCATTTTTTTCTGAAAACACCTATTGGTGTAATTTTTTATAATAAGGGTGAAAGTTTTAGAAAAAAGAATGTCAAAGATGTCAGGAATCAAATCTTTGATATGTTCAGTGTAATATAAAGTATACCCCCTGCTTTGGAGTATAGAAAAAACATTTTATAAAGTCTATTGGTAATATCTATTCCCTGTATAACTCATGTTTTGTTTGAAACCAACATTTGTCCCTCAATCTATGTTCATATACATATGAAGATAGAAATTATGTCACTCTGGAATGTGGAATTAGACAGGGCTACCCAGTTGCAATGCCACATACAGTTTGTTAAATCTGTTGTAGGACTTCTATAGGATTTGTAGTTTTAGAATTAATTTGAATAAGAGCATATGTTTGCCTGTGAATAATCTTACATGTCAAGATAAAGGCTAAGTATGATTTTATTCAAGTCAAGTGAAGTGTCTTTATTGTCACACCATCCTTGCACAGTATTGCAGTGTACAGTGGCATGAAATAACATTCCTCAGGTCCTTGGTAAAACATGTAAATAAATACAGGACAAGTGCAAGTCAGATAAAGAACAGAACTATACTATAGACAGATAAACAGTAACTGAATAGATAGTAATAATTTGAAATAGTAATAAATAATATCAGAAACTAATAATAACTAAGCAACAGCAGTAACATGTGTTACAAATGTACTGCATATAAATAAGCTACTAGGAGTAGATTTGAGGGCATGTAGACAGCACAGAGTTCAGAGTCCGGATAGCCAAGTAGTAGTAGATGTTGCAGAACCTGGCAGAACTGGTTTGGATGCTACAGCATCTTCTTCCAAATGAAGTACAACAAAGTAATTGTGGGAGCGGTCCTTCACAATGCTATAGGCTTTGCAGGAAGTGGAGATGCCACTGCACCTTCTTGGCTATGGAGGTGGTGTTAACGAAGTAAGGTCAGCTACCAGGTACACACTAAGGAATTTGGTGCTCTTGACCTATTTCTACTGCGGAGCCTACAATGTGCAGTGGAGTGTGGATAGCATGTGCCTTGTGTTCTCTGGTGACCTAAGAAGGTCTGTGGATTTTCTTGCCATATTCTCACTTAGCTACTTTGATGCTATGAGGTTTGCCCTCACTGTCCTAAAGGCTACCAGATCTAAAGGCAGCATTATGAAATATTTAACAGTACACGTACCTCCAGTTTCACCCACGGTTTCTGATTTGCACATTTTCTTATGGACTTATGGAGACGGTGGGGCAGAGTGGTGGCTTTGAGTCGAAGGATCTGTGCCAGCAATTGGAAGGTTGCCGGTTTGAATCCCCTAAATGCCAGAAGTGATTCTACTCCATTGGGCCCTTGAGCATGGCCCTTAACCTGCAATTTCTCTGTCTTGGTATGATGTCAATCTTCATTCAGCCAAGTAGGCAGGTCCTCCAACTTGCAGGGAAAACTTTGGTGTTGCTGGCAGGATTGGTTCTTCAGCCACTGTAAAAAAAAAAAAAAAAAAAAAAAAAACACCTCACCCTGTTCCTATCTAAATTGGGGTCTTGAGGTGGGTGTGGCAACACACTGTATCAGTGCAACGTCCCAACCTCTCTCTCCTGTCTTTGGGACAGTTGCATCATATATGCCTTTGTTATTGTAGACAGTGACTGAGGATGCATACTAATCTTAAGTTAATTTGATGCCTATAGCTGGCAGGTCTGCTTAAAATATGGCCCACTCTGTGTGATCAAAACAGGCCTTCGGGGTTTAAACAAATCTCTCTGGCCACACCCTGATTTGTAAGAGAACTAGCCTGGATCATTTAAGCAGTGATCTGTATGCAGGCAGTAGCATACCAGAAACATAATTAGAAAAAACAAAATGTGGGTGGGGTTCTGCTTTGTAAGCATCACCAGAGTTTGTAAAGACAAGGTCACATTACATTGTGTTGTTTTATTTTACATATCCTATAAAATGAGAACCACACCAACAGGCAGCATAGTCAAAAGAGCTCATATGAGCTTCATTGTACTTTGTACACATAACCGTAAATATGAACTGATTACACTTTATTGTATTTTTAATAAAAACCTTATATTTTTGAAAGTGTCAAGCCGACCTTTATAAGGAGCTGCAAATAAGTAGCTAACATCAACCTTGAAGATGAGTTACTTTTGCTCAGGATGTGATGATAAAAGAATTGCGGGCAAAGCGCATCGACACTTACTCCTACGAATCAATCGCAAATACTTGTGGAGAACATGCAAAACATACAGTATGCAGACCACAGCACTTTGGGGCAAGAATGACAGCTCTGCACTATTACTGTGCCTACATTAAAAAAAAGTACTGAACTTACTAAACTTTAACCTTATTAAACTTCGGTGAATTGCTGTTGCTAAATTGACCTTACCCTGCGTGTGTGCATGTGTGTGTTTACCCTGTGATGGGTTGACACTCTGTCCAAGGATCGCTCCTATGTTGTGCCTTCCCAGTGATCCAGCCCTTATGGATGGATGCATATAACTGGGACTTGAAATGGGCCGTTGTGATGTGAAATTTTGCTTACAAATTGATAAATATTTTGTATGTCTTTATTTGTAACTTAGACAAAGCAATATGATATTAGTGTTACATTATTGATAATAACAGCAATGGTTTAATGGTTTAAGAACCCCTTCCCCCTTTTAGGAACGAGTCTCTTTGTAATTTTACGACAGGGTTGGGGGAAGTGCCTCAAACAAGTCTGGCTAATATTTCTCTGCAGGACTGTCAATCAACCCCCACAGGAAAGTCAGGCTGCCTAACTTCCAAGCTTTACCTATGGTTTGGAGGACAGGTGTGAAGGTATACTATCCCCCCATTGGTCTGAAGTGTGGCTGTTTGGAACTGGCTTGTATCAGAAGTCTTTAAGTACCATGATGCCCTATTGTCTCTAGGGGTCGGACAGAAAACCTATAAATTTGCTTGCTTTACCTCACTCTCTCTCTCTTACCAAAATGATGAAAGATCATCTCACACCATGAACTAAAAAGTAAAAACACAATGAAGAGCACAGCTCAGCAGCCATACTGAGACAGGCATGCAGGCTGTTCTGAAGAAAGCTGACAACAAATGATGCCTTAACTAGAGACCATTTTAAGCAACTCACAAGTCTGTGTGCCGCCTGAAACTACACATCACCATTTATCAGGTTGTATGGTTGCCAATATTCAGATGTACTTTGCATATTGTTATTATTTATGCATAATATGGGATTAATAAAGTATCTATCTATCTACAGTGCATCCAGAAAGTATTCACAGCGCATCACTTTTTCCACATTTTGTTATGTTACAGCCTTATTCCAAAATGGATTAAATTCAGTTTTTTCCTCAGAATTCTGCACACAACACCCCATAATGACAACATGAAAAAAGTTTACTTGAGGTTTTTGCAAATTTATTAAAAATAAAAAAACTGAGAAATCACATGTACATAAGTATTCACAGCCTTTGCTCAATACTTTGTCAATGCACCTTTGGCAGCAATTACAGCCTCAAGTCTTGTTGAACATGATGCCACAAGCTTGGCACACCTATCCTTGGCCAGTTTCGCCCATTCCTCTTTGCAGCACCTCTCAATCAGGTTGGATGGGAAGCGTCGGTGCACAGCCATTTTAAGATCTCTCCAGAGATGTTCAATCGGATTCAAGTCTGGGCTCTGGCTGGGCCACTCAAGGAAATTCACAGAGTTGTCCTGAAGCCACTTCATTGATATCTTGGCTGTGTGCTTAGGGTCGTTGTGCTGCTGAAAGATGAACCGTCACCCCAGTCTGAGGTCAAGAGCGCTCTGGAGCAGGTTTTCATCCAGGATATCTCTGTACATTGCTGCAGTCATCTTTCCCTTTATCCTGACTAGTCTCCCAGTCCCTGCCACTGAAAAACATCCCCACAGCATGATACTGCCACCACCATGCTTCACTGTAGGGATGGTACCAGGTTTCCTCCAAACGTGACGCCTGGCATTCACACCAAAGAGTTCAGTCTTTGTCTCATCAGACCAGAGAATTTTCTTTCTCATGGTCTGAGAGTCCTTCAGGTGCCTTTTGGCAAACTCCAGGCAGGCTGCCATGTGCCCTTTGCTAAGGAGTGGCTTCCGTCTGGCCACTCTACCATACAGGCCTGATTGGTGGATTGCTGCAGAGATGGTTGTCCTTCTGGAAGGTTCTCCTCTCTCCACAGAGGACCTCTGGAGCTCTGACAGAGTGACCATTGGGCTCTTGGTCACCTCCCTGACTAAGGCCCTTCTCCCCCGATCGCTCAGTTTAGATGGCCGGCCAGCTTTAGGAAGAGTCCTGGTGGTTTCGAACTTCTTCCACTTACGGATGATGGAGGCCACTGTGCTCATTGGGATCTTCAAAGCAGCATAAATTTTTCTGTAACCTTCCCCAGATATGTGCCTCGAGACAATCCTGTCTCAGCGGTCTACAGACAATTCCTTTGACTTCATGCTTGGTTTGTGCTCTGACATGAACTGTCAACTGTGGGACCTTATATAGACAGGTGTGTGCCTTTCCAAATCATGTCCAGTCAACTGAATTTACCACAGGTGGACTCCAATTAAGCTGCAGAAACATCTCAAGGATGATCAGGGGAAACAGGATGCACCTGAGCTCAATTTCGAGCTTCACGGCAAAGGCTGTGAATACTTATGTACATGTGCTTTCTCAATTTTTTTATTTTTAATAAATTTGCAAAAACCTCAAGTAAACTTTTTTCACGTTGTCATTATGGGGTGTTGTGTGTAGAATTCTGAGGAAAAAAATGAATTGAATCCATTTTGGAATAAGGCTGTAACATAACAAAATGTGGAAAAGGTGATGCGCTGTGAATACTTTCTGGATGCACTGTATCTGTTTACAATATTTAAATTGTAATTTAACTCATGCTTGTCTTTTACTACACCTAATTGCCTGGGGTTATAGATGTAGAAGGGAAGGTGGGGAGAAGTTATATGGTACAATACCTTATAAACAGTGGTAAGTCTGTGAGATTTGAGGCATTTTGACAAAGGCTACATATTAATAATACAAAAGGGGGAAGAAGAGTAATATAATACTCTACCAAGACAAAACATGGGCTTTGGTTCCACTTCAAGTGCTGCCTATAACGTGGGTTCAGTTTTTATTGCATGCTATGTGCTCGCTTATTATGCTGTCTCACTTTAGTACACATTCTTTAGTACATGTCTCCATTATCAATCCATGGGCAGTATATAATTGCAAAGTAATGAAAATGAATGAATAGGTGAAATAAGCTTCCATATAGTGAAAGAATATGTGACTTTCTGAGTTATTCTTATCTAGTTGTCTACAGAGCATAGACTGTACTTCACGTCTGATAATCAGCAACCAATAATGTCAGCAGTAGTGCTTGGCGATTACTTTCTGAAATGAATCCACTCTGAATGAAAGATCACTGCAGAGGAGGATGGAGTAAAGCAAACTAAAAGGGCAAAGCCAGTCTTTTTTTATTTTTTTCCCTTCATCAGGCAAGACTCAATACCTCCGACTGACGAAGCAAAAAGAAGATTTTAGAGGTTTTTGCAAATATATTCAAAATCACAAGTGTTTAGGCCACTTAGTTCCAATGCTTTAGTAGTTGTACAGGCTGTTCTCTGTATGCTTTGCTCTGTGATCCTGTTATTACTAATTATCAGCAAGTTCCCAGCAATCTAGTGGTTCATAAATATCTCAAAATATGGTATCACTAGTATAGCCATCCTTAACCTCTATAGTTTTTAATTTATGGAAGTCAGTTGGTTCCTAGACTTTTTAGAAATCTGACACTGTGTTTGCATTATTTGATCAATTGCCTACAATGCAGTCTTCCAGTTGCACTGTAATTTAATTCTTTTGTTAAAAGAAACCTGGCTCAAATTATACTATTTAGTAAATTTTAAGATAAAGGCAGCATTTCTAGACTATACCAACTGTGAAGAATGAATCACTAAAAAATCCAGGGCAATGTTGAGAACAAGAACATTTGTTTAGAATCTTGGATAGTTAATGGAATTCAGTCATTTGCAGGACAGTCTATTCACAAGTTTGTGCAAAGTCAGTGGTATAATTCATTTTAAAATGTATCCTTGCTATCTCTAATAAGATTATCCAAAATTTATCCAGTGCAAACCCAAATTATAAACAATGTTCTACAGCTCCAGCCTCACTTTATCATATGTTTTGGAAATTCTCTGTACCCAGATTTGAAAGAAAAGTTTTGTTTAGTTATCAGATAGTTTTGGATTTATGGTTATTCCAAATCTAAAAGTATTAGTAATATTATAATTGAGACAAGACAATAATGAAAAAACTGTTTTGATATCTTACAAAAAGATTTTAAAAAGATAATTTTCATGCATAGAACAATCCAGAGCTTTTTAACAATTTACCAAGAATTCATTAGTGCATTTCTAAAATTAACAAGCTGGGCCTCTTTTAACATTTTTGTTATCTCAATATATATTTGGGACTATATGATATTCGTCTCTCTGTAGGCATACTATCCAAATTGGGTAGGGGAAGGATGTTGAGATTCACTTAATGTCAAATTTAAATTAATGGGAAGTAGATCCATTTGTGTTCTCAATTGATCTGTCTCTCACTCATTGTAAAGTGATTTAAAAAATCAAACTTAAAAGGAAACATTCTGCATTAGTGGTGGAAGGGGTTCTTTTCAGGGCTGGGATTCTAGTAGAGGAGTACAACTTCTGCTTTTGGCATGTGTTTTCACTCTATCTAAACTATTTTGTTAGAAATACCATCAGTTGCACCTCATCTTCTAGCTTCGTAAATGAGTGCAGTTGTTTGCTGTGGAGATTAGATAAACTTTATTAATCCAATGGTGAAATTCAGATGCATGCAGCAGCAGAAGCATAAAAAAACAAGGATACAGACTCACAGGATATATAATGCGGCCAATCAATTAATCAATCAATAACTCAATGAATACATAACAATAAAGTTAAGGAGTACATTGGATGGAAGCAATTAAATCCCTGGTAACAGTGGGCACTCCTTAGTACACTATGGTGGAATGAGATTGTGGCTACAAGTGCTGTAAGAGAGCGCATTATGGTGGGGATGGATGGGATTTTTAATGATGGCATCCAATTTTTCCATTATCCTCTTTTCCAGTGTGTCTAGGGCTCGCCCTGTGATGGAACAGACTTTCTTGATACATTTGTTAAGACATTGTGTTTCTGTTGACATGAGGTTGCTTCCCCAGTAACACTATACTGGCTACTATGAACTGGTAGAACATTTCCAGCAGCTTGCTGCACTCATCAGAAGACTGGAGTCTAATTAGAAAGTACAGTCTGCTCTGGCCTTCTTGTACAGTGCCACTGTGTTGTCAGACCAGTCCAGTTTATTGTTCATGTGAACAACGAGAAGCTGAGTTTGTCCTTTCCAGACACATGCCAACACCATTCACCTTTTGTATGTTTGTGGCTTCAACTGTGAATCATAAATACCTAGTGAGAATAGTTACTTATGTGATAAAGAACAATATTTATATAAGCATCTACAAAATATAGTAAGGAACTACCCTATTATGCACAAATAAGTGCATTGACTTCTTGTTCTTTTGTGATTTATTGTGTAATTGATTTATTGCGTAATTAATTTATTATTTCTGTCTCTTGTTCATCATTTTGACAATTCAATTAAAAAGTACACAGTAAGCAGGAATAGGGAACCTCTTTAAATCTAATTTTATTTTCAGCATCCTGTAGGGCTTGATTTCTACCTTCATACTCACATTTCCACTGACATCTAGCTAAACTAAACAAAGACAATAATTTGTCATTTTGTTAAGTTGAACTGATATACTTGAATGCATGATTAACAATTATGGTTTATTAATTAATCAATCACTGTTAAGAAAGTTGGAATCATCGGTTCAAAATTATTTTTCAGTATGATGTTCTTGAATTCTACTGGACAAGCACTGCTGTAGTCCTGTATTCAAATGCTAGTTTTGGGCTATTTTTAACTTATGGTTTCTGATGGAAAGGTACACAGTCAGTCTTTCCACATATTTATCTCTGCTGTGTTTTTGCAATGCCACTTTGTGTGCGTGTGTAACATAAGCATAACAGCAGAGTGTCTTTTGGTTTAATATTTTAATGGTTTTTGTTTTAGAGGAGAAACTATTCCCCATACCGAAGACAGATATTCAAGAAAGTCCAGAGCTAGATGTTAACAGTCTGCGAAATGCTACAGACTACCAGTTTCAGCCTGCAGTTCTTTTGTCTCCACCACAGCAGAAGGACAGCCCCAAAATGCACGCAAACCGTGCTGGTAAGAATTCAAGTCTTTCAAGTCCAGCGTAACATAAAAAATACAAAATGGTAATATATCTAATAATGTAATTTGAATATAGTTTGAGAATTTCAGTAACACTATCTGTTTTCACCTGAAGGGATCATTTTCTTCATTCAACCCCAAAGGTGACCAGTTATGTGGGTACATCATGAGAGTTAATTGTTTAGCTACAGTACATCCGGAAAGTATTCACAGAGCACCACTTTTTCCACATTTTGTTATGTTACAGCCTTATTCCAAAATGGATTAAATTCATTTTTTTCCTCAGAATTCTACACACAACACCCCATAATGACAATGTGAAAAAAGTGTACTTGAGATTTTTGCAAATTTATTAAAAATAAAAAAAATTGAGAAAGCACATGTACCGTACATAAGTATTCACAGCCTTTGCCATGAAGCTCAAAATTGAGCTCAGGTGCATCCTGTTTAGCCCTGATCATCCGTGAGATGTTTCTGCAACTTAATTGGAGTCCACCTGTGGTAAATTCAGTTGATTGGGCATGATTTTGAAAGGCACACACCTGTCTATATAAGGTCCCACAGTTGACAGTTCATGTCAGAGCACAAACCAAGCATGAAGTCAAAGGAATTGTCTGTAGACCTCCGAGACAGGAGGGGAAGGTTACAGAAAGATTTCTGCTGCTTTGAAGGTCACAATGAGCACAGTGGCCGCCATCATCCATAAGTGGAAGAAGTTCGAAACCACCAGGACTCTTCCTAGAGTTGACCGGCCATCGAAACTGAGCCATCGGGGGAGAAGGGCCTTAGTCAGGGAGGTGACCAAGAACCCGATGGTCACTCTGTCAGAGCTCCAGAGATCCTCTGTGGAGAGAGGAGAACCTTCCAGAAGGACAACCATCTCTGCAGGAATCCACCAATCAGGCCTGTATGGTAGAGTGGCCAGACGGAAGCCACTCCTTAGTAAAAGGCACATGGCAGCCCGCCTGGAGTTTGCCAAAAGGCACCTGAAGGACTCTCAGACCATGAGAAAGAAAATTCTCTGGTCTGATGAGACAAAGATTGAACTCTTTGGTGTGAATGCCAGGCGTCACGTTTGGAGGAAACCAGGCACCGCTCATCACCAGGCCAATACCATCCCTACAGTGAAGCATGGTGGTGGCAGCATCATGCTGTGGGAATGTTTTTCAGTGGCAGGAACTGGGAGACTAGTCAGGATAAAAGGAAAGAGGACTGCAGCAATGTACAGAGACATCCTGGATGAAATCTGCTCCAGAGCAGTCTTGACCTCAGACTGGGGTGACGGTTCATCTTTCAGCAGGACAACAACCCTAAGCACACAGCCAAGATATCAAAGGAGTGACTTCAGGACAACTCTGTGAATGTCCTTGAGTGGCCCAGCCAGAGCCCAGACTTGAATCTGATTGAACATCTCTGAAGAGATCTTAAAGTGGCTGTGCACTGACGCTTCCCATCCAACCTGATGGAGCTTGAAAGGTGCTGCAAAGAGGAATGGGCGAAACTGGCCAAGGATAGGTGTGCCAAGCTTGTGGCATCATATTCAAAAAGACTTGAGGCTGTAATTGCTGCCAAAGGTGCATCGACAAAGTATTGAGCAAAGGCTGTGAATACTTATTTACATGTGATTTCTCAGTTTTTTTATTTTTAATAAATTTGTAAAAACCTCAAGTAAACTTTTTTTCACATTGTCATTATGGGGTGTTGTGTGTAGAATTCTGATGAAAAAAATGAATTGAATCCATTTTGGAATAAGGCTGTAACATAACAAAATGTGGAAAAAGTGATGCGCTGTGAACAGTTTCCGGATGCACTGTAGCTTCATGTTATTAGGTACAATGTGCAATAAACTGAAAATAATTGGAGTACTAGCAGTAATCACTTGGACATAGACCTGCATTTTATACCTTGATCAGTTCTCTGTTCCAGGCTTTTGTGGTTCTGTGCATGTTTGTAACAGAATTGCAGGCTACAAGATGTTATATATTGTAGAATGCTTAAAGATAACAAGACTCTGATATGATTCTGTGAATACATTTGATCTTCCTATCTTTTTATATTGCAGACTAGGCTAGAAGTTAGTTAATTGAGAGCACCGTTAGAAGCTGTTAGGTGTTGAACTGTAACCCAGCTGTTTTTGTACCTGGAACTTTTCTGAATTTTTGTTATAAATAAATGTGATTATTTTTATGACAAATGTGTTATTTTGCATGTAAATTGTTTAGAATTGCACAGTATTTGAAAAGCTAAATATAATGTTATGGCAGTTTATATGGTTATTACAGTAATTAAGCAGATCCAAATTAACTGCATGCAGTACAGTATCATTCACTTATGTATCATTTAGGCTTTGCATACTATACATGAGTTTTAATCAATTCATCTTGAAGTTAATTGGGTTCAAAGTTTACATGAAGAAATATTTGTATAATCCTACTACTATATTTCTCATTTCAGAAAAGAAAGTATTTGCTGCTGGAAAGCCAAATGGCATTCTGCAGTTACAGACTGAACAAGCTTTGATTCAGGAACAATACTCCAAAGCAGGACAAGACTGGGTAGAGATGCACCCAAAAGAACTACAGATGAGATGCTTCAAACCGTATGAAGACCTGGAAACAGCTAGCAGTGACTCTTCATACAGCTGTCTTCCTCAGAAAGACCATACTCAAAAACTGGGTCATTTGCAAAATGGTGCCATGATGTCTCAAGCTGGTGTACAGAATTTTGAAGCTGTCCCGAACAGTGTTGCCCATGAACATGAGTCATTGTTGAATAATATTGCTGCACTCTCACTGCAGAATTCCACCATCAGAGCTCAGCTGGATCTGTTTCAACCTGTATCTGGTACATTTGAAGCAACAACGCAAACTGGAACTCAGGCTTCAGCAGAACATAGTAGTCAAGCCAAAGATAGAATGTTACAGAAAGAAAAGGTATTTACCTATGGTGGCATATGTCTAAGGAAACATATATATTTAGGGTGCATTGTGAGCTTACAAAAATTCATAGTGGCAAGATAATGTGTGTCCAAGGCTGGATGCTGGTTTTTTAACCTAACTATCCAACTCACCGCAGTTAGGATAAGTGAGCATCTTAATACCCAAATTATTTTAATGTGCAAAAGCTGACTCCCTTTCTTTTGCAGGTTGTGTTGCCTGCTGCTTCTATACTAAGTATGGAGCAACGTATTGCAGAACTGAACCGTAAAAGTAATGAAGCTCGTGCTAAACTGTTGGAGTTAACTGAGCAGAAGAAAAGAATCTCTGCCTGCTCTGTTTCTCCTCCATTGTCGCCAATTCCCCCTACACGCTGGGTCTCTGGTAAGTGGCTTTTAATTTTTTTTTATCAAAGAAAGTTGTGATGGCTCAGATCCACATTTTAGCTACGAAGTATATTTATTGATTGGAAAAAAAATGCTAACTTAATACAAGTGCAAAACAGTTTAGTAATAACAAGTAGTTTGTCCAAAATAGTTGCAGAAAAATATAAGCCTGAAAATCATGGACACTCTGCCAAAATTCTGCTTTCTACAGATAATTACTGATGACTAGCTATCACTAATACATCTTTGATGTTGAGTTTACCAGTATTTATTGTATGATGAAAATGGCACAGCTTTGTTATACTAGTTTTTTTGTACTATTCCACATTATTTATTCATCAGAGTGATACAGCACAATGAGCAGTCCCCTTCAAAATATCCAGACATGCAAGGGTGAATAGACAGGAGGCACTAAGGATAATAAGCCCCATTTATGTGTGTTTGCCTTAGAAATTCAACACGCAAGGTCACTAACATAGAAAAGGGAGATGGGGGGAGAGAGTTGTGGCCTAGTTGCAAACAGTCAATATTCCCTTAGAATGCTAAAGGGAAAGTGACACAGCAGCTACCAAGGAAGTTTGTCAAACATCTACAAGAAGCACCTGGCTACTAGTAGGCAGGTGATCCTAAGGTGTCAGGAATATGGGGGAGTTGTAGTCTGGCACCCTGTTACCAAAAAGGAAGACCACTGCTGATTCCAATTGTATTTTAAGCAAGAAGTGACTAAGGGAGGGGATTGAATGCTTCTTCACCATAGAAGTTCAGTTGAGTCTATAGTTAGGAATTGAAGTTTCAGAGTGAATGCTTACTCCTGAGCCTTATAATATTTGATCAGGGATCCTTTACACCTGAAGGATAACTCTGGCTGAATGTAAAAGGGAGATTGCATGGCTGCATGCTTAATTTTATTTTTCTGTAAAAGTTGGGTATTGGTTGGTTTTTCAGGGTCTCTTGTTTTGGCCTTAAATCAACTCTTGCTTAGCTAAGAATCATCACTATCCCATGCTAGTAGACAAAATTATTGGAATGTTTATTTAAACAAAATTTTGTTATTCTATAACTTTTCCCAGCCACTGACTTTTAATGTGTAACTTTATACATATCTGTCTGCTGCAAATTATTTCGACAATAGTGTCTCTTGTCAAATTTTAACTTGAGAGAGATTGAAAAATACCTATAAAATAAATCATTTTATGTTTATACATTACTTTATTTGGAAGGAACTGGAGAATTTGTGTGTTATGTTGGAACATTATAAATCTGTTCATATTGATCAACACCATTAAAAACAAATTCTTTGAATTGATGTACAAACATAATTAAATGTGAAAAGGCAGGCAGTTTGGCATAGTGGTTAAGGCTTTGGACTTGAAACGCTGAAGTTATGGGTTCAATATTGCTATTGATACTGTGTGACCCTGGACAAGTCACCCGCATGTGCACCAATTGGAAAAACAAAAAGAAATGTAACCAGTTGTATCTCAAATGTTGTAAGTCGCTTTGGATAAAGGCGTCAGCCAAATAGATGAATCTAAATGTAAATGAAAAGATATCCTTGGCGGATTTGGACAAGGTAGATATTTTTTTACCATTGCATAAATATCAAAGGTCTGAATCTCTAATGTGTCTTTTTACTACCATACAATACCATACAATTATTGACATTTGGTGCAACAATTTTTGTTCATTGTGTGCTCCGTGTTAAAACGTTGTCCAGTTATGCTGTATCATTCTGTTTTCTGAAACCATAAACAAATATAATTGACCTTTTAGTTGCAAGTTAACTTTCATTTCTGCATATATTTATTAATTATAAAATTTTATGTTCCTTGGGCAGTCCCTGATATGAGGGGACAAGCTAGTGTTACTGCTAAGCTTTTGAGAGTTTTATAAATGTTGATTATGTCATTATATGTTACAGATTAATTTATAATCTTGTTGAGTTCTATGACTTAAAGCTGTCTTTGTAGCTTCTCCAGTGTTTAAAATAACATTTTACCCATTCTGAATTAAATGAAGGGAAGTCTGAATCACTGTCACTTTCTTTTTACTCAGAGGATGCATTTAAGTCCCTTGATGTGTCAATTCCATTGACTAATTTGGACTCTGCAGCTACACCAATGCCATCTCTAAGCATAACCAGTGACAGAAGGTATGCTTTTCAGAAATGCATTTATTAGCTGTCCTGTGGAAGATGTAGTCATTTAGGAAACTTTTAGTCCACAAGTTAGATAGTAATCCAGATGTGTACATTTGTGTTTTCAAATAGGCTTAAAATATATTGTCACTAAACAGATTTATGTTTTATTTAGAAAATGTTTAAAAAAATATTTTTTCTAGCTGTAGTATTAACTAGTGTTGATTTGGCTAAATTTGCAAAAGTGTTCACTAGTGATCTTCTTCATTGAATATTTTCCTGCAACGTTGCAGTGTGGTAGCATAGGCAAACATTTTTTTCCCAGCGCCTCATGATGTTTTTACGAGTCCAGCATGACATCACAGAGCTGTAGCAACCATGCTTAGAACCCTCATGAATGCCTACTGTAACATAGTTTGCTGTCTGCTTCTGGCATGAGTGATGTCAAGACACAATAAAAAAAAAAAAAAACCTTGCAGTATTTTCATTTGAGGGGTACATTAGGGGTACATAATGAATACTGCCATCAGATATACAACACTTTTTCCTATGCACTGGCAGCACCGCATGGCTAATTTGCATGCAATTTCTAAATGGCTATGGTTGTCTACTGGGCTTTGCAAACCTGGTAGTCCAGGTAAGCTTTCTGATAGCCCAGTTTTATATATGGGGTTTAGGGTTACTTGCAACTTTTTACAGAAGTGCTTGCCAAATATATGATTTTTAATGGATCATGTAATGTTGATGTGTGGTCTTTTTCAAATAACCTCAAAAATATTTTATCAAAAATGAACCAAAATTAATACTGTATTCTCAAATTTTACTTTCAGATCTAATTTAGATACAGCCAATTAATTTCACACTTAAAAACATCATCAGTTTGACCTTTTGGGTTATTCCGAGATGCAATGTGTCCTTTATGGTGCCATACATCTTAAGTTGACCCTAGCCAGTGATTTATGTACAATATACAGCTGCATTAATATTTGCTACACTTAGTTCATTAAGAGGGTCCTCATATTAGTAAAGTTGAGGCTTAGGACTGAAAAAGCATATTCAATTTTTGGGCTAATAAGAAGGACCATTTTCACAACCTCCAGTATGTGTACCTGTTAGGAGTCTAGAGTACATACCAGTTAATGGTGAGCATCTTATTTTTTTTATTATGAGATTCCTTTCTGCGACTGCATGGGCAAGATTTGTTTGCAATGGAGTATAGCCCTCTCATTTTGAAAGGTCCATTTCCTAAGGCAAAACACTTTAAAATTAGCGACAGGAGCACTGTTGGAACATTCAACCCATCACGTGATCAACAAGCTGCTGAATATTTTAAATAATTTTTTGTTGGCAGTAGCAAGCCCTTTCAGTTGAAGTTACCTGCTGCATCAGTGTACATTTTTATTTACAAGTTATATATTTAATTAAATGATTCCACACTACATCAGAATTTGTTAGATACTGCAGGCTGACTAGTATAGAAAATAGTCTAATATGACTGTACTTTCTCACCATCTCAATCTTAAAATTAGTTTTGCTTGAAAACAAAGGACCACTTTTATACTGTATGTAGTTTCTTCATGCTCTCTCCATAGCCCAGTCCTTTTTGACTTGGCTGTGATACTGTCTCCTCTCTGCATTCAGCGCTACTTTGTGGAATACCCTCCATATTTAATCCACTAAAAACATTTTTCCAGTATTTGAAAAGTTATTTTTTATTTATTTTGGTCATAAGGCTGCTTATAATTGTTTCCTTTCTCTTATAACTGGTATTGAAGCAGTAGCAGAACGATTTTCCTTATCCTCTCCTTTTTTTTTTTTCCTTTTTTTTTTTTAATCCATAACAAAATATGTGTTAATTATTACTTTATATCAAGGTAAAAGAAGAGAGGCTATAGTTAACTTTTGTCATTCTTGCTGTCGTGGCCTCAGTTGCTTTACAGCACCCCTGCATTTAATGGCAAAGGGAGTGTGTACAATAAAACAGCACTGAGTCTTCTCCTATAACATCTTATAAGGTTGGAGAGACCATAGAGCAGGCAACCTAAGCCCATCCCCCTTTACAAAATCTCTCCAGATCATCCAGGGTCCTAGGTTCAGAGACTGAGGTAGCCATTGCAGAAGTTTGATTTTTGAATTCCTTTAACCATTTTTGTGTTTATTTTGACATATGCTTTGGATCATTGTAATGCTTTAAGATCCAAAGACGACCTCATTTTGTTTTCGTGATAGAGGCAGCCAGATATAAATTTAAAAACTACTTGTGTTTAACTGTGTCCATGAGGCAATATATGCCAATATTTCTGGGCTTATAACTGAAGCTGGTGAGTTTAAATTGACTGTGTATGAGTGGCAATGTGTGAATAAGTGGGCACTGTTGATGGGCTGGCACACCACTTGCAGGCCTGATTCCTGCAGTGCGCCCACCACTTCCAGAATATGCTCTTGCTCCCCGTGGCCCTTAAATGGATTCCACGAGCTTCAGAATGTTACGTTAAGCCTATTTTAACTCTTCGACACTGAGTGAAATTAACTGGTGAGATTTGGCCTTTTTTATTATTACTAGTGTGAGCGTATGATTTATGTGATGGAATTTCCATGTGGAAATCATATTCTCATTTTGCGTTTCCATGTTCCTAGCTAACAATGTCTGAGAGATCATCCAGAAGTTAAAGATGAGCTCTATGAAGTAACAATAATAGTGGAACTTTATGAGACTTTTATTTTCTTTTATTGTATTTCCATTTTTTACCACTAGTTTTCTGGAGTTTACAGTAGTATTTGCTCTGTTTTTATTTAGAGCTATTTAGAGCATAAACCTTTTATTTAACTGTATGAATACTCCAGTGAGTCTGTTCATAGCTTGCAGTGTCAGTGTCTGATTGCTCTGCTCGTTTGATTCCAAAATCTTAACCATTGCATTTGTCTGATGTCGGCAGATATGCTTTCTGTTTTATCCAAAATGTAAAATCTGCAATTTTTAAGTAAGACATTAAATAATGCCATACTATTTTATTTATTATTCTCTGGCACACTTTGCATTGCTTTAGATGTTGTTCTGTCAAAATCATAATTCATTATGATAACCAAACTATATGTTGCCTTCATGACCTTTAATCTTAACAGGTCTCAAAACCCCAAGTTCAAACCGTTAGAGGGAAGTAGTGTGCTACTAGGTTACCTTTTAAAAATGTTATCTTTATGTCTGAAATGATAAGCTGGTGAGCACTTCTCATCAGGTCTTCTTTTATTTTTTTATAATGCAGCACAAGGCCTGCTAGCAGTCTAACTAAGAGCCACTCTCCAAATTTCTCTGTAGAAGATGGAAGAGCACCACTTGGCACAAAGGTAAGTGCTTCATAAAGGAAGAAGAAAAAATAACTAAAGGAGCAGAAACTAATTGAAATGAAATGCTAAATAGTTTATTATAGGGCACATCAGCAATTGGTGTTCTTGTGCTGATAGATGATATGTATTTGGGCAGTTAACACAGTACTCCTTTGACAGGTTATACCTAATGTTTGTGATGTACTTGTTAGGCTGCAGCTGATTGCTGCATAGTCATGTTTTTGTACCATACACAAGGACATAGCAGTGTTATAGGAAGCGAGAGAAGAGTCAACTGGAAGGAGGACTGAAAATCAGCCTCAAAAATGTGTTCCTTTTTTCTGATGCCAATTTATCCATTACAGGCCCACAAAAATAATTTAAAATTGCGAAAGAAAGCAATAAAAATGCCACAGCAGAGTGGGAATGCGGCTAGATCTGCTAGGATCTAGACTGCATGGATTTCCCTATTTTATCTTATAGGCATGCTTTTTATGTTATAACCCCATTTTCTAAAAGTGTGTAAAATTTAAATAAAAACATAATGTGATGATTTGCAAATCATTTAAACCCATATTTACTTGAAAATAGTACAAAGACACAGATGTGCGATGGCTGTGATCGTCAAGCCATCTGGCAGCACTGCATGCAAAGCAGACACAACACTGTAGTGGGCTAAGAACACTTCTGAAAAATATTTTCTGTGTGAACTATAGCTCATTGCTGCATCCACAAATGTAAGTGAGAGTTCTGCCATTCAAAGTTATAATAGCAACAGTTTGGAAAAATAATAATAAAAATAAAAAATAAAAAAAAACAATGCTTGTAAACTCAATAACCTTCTCCATTGCACACCAAGATAAATTGGCTTCTATCTGTGATCAACTGTAATCATTTTGATTATCATAAAAACAGCTATTCCTGAAGCATTCCAGTGCTTGGTAGTGCAACTGAAAGCAAACAGTTGACTATGGGTGGCAAGACACTTTCAAAAGATCTTAGGGGTAAAGTTATGGACAGGCAATGGATACAAAAAGATTTCAAGAGCTGTATCAATCCCTAGGAGCACAGTAAAGTGTATAATTAAGAAGTTGAAAGTGTTTGGTACTACTAGGACCCTCCCCGAATCGGTCCGTCCTTCCAAACTGGATGGAAGAACAATACTGGTCAGAGATGCTACCAAGAGGCCAATGGCAACTTTGAAGGAGTTATGGGACTTTATGGCAAAGAGTACTCATCGCGTACATGTGACAACAATATCATAAGCACTCTATAAATATGTGGTTTGCTTATTATACAGGAGAGTTGCAAAAAAAAAAAAAAAGCCATTTCTCAAGAAAGGCCACATTAAGTCTTGTTTGAGCTTTGCTAAAACGCACCTTGAAGATTCTGAGGCCAAGTGTAAAAAAAGTGTTTTGCTTTCCTTTATCAATTCACACTATCAGTTTTTTATTTATTAGTTTTCCGAACTGTTGGTGTTATATTTTTGACTTGGATATTATAGGTTGAATCGAGGAAATAAAGCTGAAAAAAGTTATTTTTGTGTGTGTTTTCATTTTAGACTGTACAGCAACAAAATGTGAATATTTTCAAAGGGGGTGATTCTTTTCTATACCCATTGTATACACATGAAACAGCACCACCTTTTCTGGGCCCAAGCTCTTTTAAGATTGACTGAGAAGAAGTGGAAAACTGTCCTGTAGTTTGAGGAAAAAAATGTAAAATTTTTTATGGAAATCATGGTGACTGCGTCCTTCACGCTGAAGAGGAGGGGCACCATATATGATGACAAAGGAGTCCCCCGAACTGTTGAGAGGTTGAAATCCTGTATCGGGCAAAAATGGGACAACATTTCACTTTCAAAACCCTGGCAATTGGTCTCCTCACTTCCCAAACTTATATAGAGTGTTGTTAAAAGATGAGGTGATGCCACACAGTGGTAAACCTGCTCCTATTCCAACTTTTTTTGAAACATGTGGCTGGCATCAAATTCAAAATGAGAAATATGTTTTTCAAAAAACAATATTATTCCTGTTTCAGCATTTGATATTTTGTCTTTGTACTATTTTCAGTTAAATATAAGGTTAAATGATTTGCATTAAATTCTTTTTATTTACATTTTCCACAGCGTACCAACTTTTTTTTGGTAAAAACAGGGTTGTACTTGATAATTATTAATTGGACCTGGGTGCATAACTGGAAGCTTGTTAAAATAAATTTCCCATAGTTCTAATAAATATTTTTCACACAAAGAGAAATTCAGCATTTTTTTTTTTTTTTTTTTTTTAGAGATTACAGTAAGTGAATCAGAGCTAATTAACGTGATGGCAAAGTCAGTGCTTTCTTAAGTACAATTTCGTAATTTTCTATGCTCTTCTGCTTGCAGGTGGAAAAGTTAAAAGGAGGGCCGTGGTTTGCATTATCTGCACACATTGAATAAACTCGACTGGGCTTGGCTCGTGTTCTCCTGGCCTGTTAAAACAACATCCATTTAGAAGGATGTCTATGGACACAGAGGCTCTTCTGGTGGATTTATTAAAAAAAACAGCAGCACATGCATCAAAAAGGGGTAAAAAAAAGAAAGTTTTTCTTGCAAGCTGTTAAATATTTTTAGCTCTCTGGATGGGTATTTTTCTTAATTAAATGTTATCAAAATGTATAAATAAAGATTTTATAAGAAGAAGGCTTAGTACTATTTTTGTGCATTGTGCTTTGATATTAAGATTTGAAATGTTATGCACAGCAACCAATGTCTGATTTGTATTTCATGTAACGTCAGTTGTGCCTTGTAGCTCTCCTTAAGCTTTGGATAAGTGTGTAGGTGAAAAGTGGATGTTGATGATGTTGTGAAAGCACTGTTGTTGCATCTTCCTACCACAGTAACGCCATGGTGACTCAAATATTCAGAAAGGGTAAATTTAGTGTAACAATAGCAAATAGGCAAAAAAATAAAGTACGAAGGCACTATAGGCCTGACCAATACATGCTTTCGGGCGTTGCACAGGCAGCAGCCTTTCACAGCAATTTTGTGTTAACTCAGTTTTTCTTTTTGTTCACTTTGTTTTTAAACTTATTTTACTAGTTACTAGTGTTGATTAACATAAGATTATTTTCTGGTCAGTTGCTTGATTTTAAATATGCCAATGATCTCCTGTAGTCACTGCAAGCCCAAGTGCCGGCTCATCTCAGATGCCTTTTCAATGATGAATCATTCTGGCTCAGGAGTTGTAATATATGGTGACTTTAACCATGTAACTTTGGAAGGAACAATGTGACAAACTTCCATCAGTATGTGTCGTATTTCACTTGAGAAAACAATAAGCTGGACCTGCTCTATTCAGAAGTTGAAGATGCCTTTGTCCTCAATAGTGTTTTGTTTACCCCAGAAAAAAAAAATTAGCTAAAAGCACAAGAAAAAATGTAACAGAAACATGTAAATACCAAAAATCAACGAACACAACAGAAAAGGTATGTCTAGTGACCACTGCTATACTGATGCAGATTTAGTACACATCCTTCACATCTGTGATAAGTTTTGTGACAGTCACCGACAAAGAGCCTGATATCACAATTGGGACAGTGTGTTTCCTTGCACACTTTTCTTATGCTTCCTCCTGTTGTGTGCACATGAGAGTGTACAATGTCAGTGTCTTACCTGCACTTTTGATGCACCCCTTGTGTTGTCAGGCTATCATTTCAAGGCTTCATGACTTCCACGTTTTCCCTGACACAGACATTGACAGCTGCCACATTATGAACACTACTTAAAGGGCACTGTTGTCATTGCACTTAATCACAGCAATTTTGCCTTGTTGTCAATGCAGCTACTGTCACACCACGGTTGAAGCTTCATGTCGGTCATACAGTGCCATATTATGGATCAGTGTCAGTTTTTGATGACCAATTCACATTGTCATCACAATCACTTGATCTGAGCAACAGTTCAGTTTTCATTCACTCTAAAACTGCATTTACAGTTTTTCGTTGGTCATTGTGTTTTTTATTGAAAGTTCCACAACTTTCATGAATACTGAAGAGCTACTATAGAGTCACCATAAAGTGTCAGAATGCATTGAAATATTAATGATTTTTGTAGCATGGTGTTATTTCATGAACTAGATTTTAGCTGCACTCAGGCATTTCAGGTGTCAGTGATATGGAAATCCTTGAGATGAGATCCAATAATTTAAGTTTAGCAATACTATAGGGAACTGTCCGCACTTGCGTCCATAATTTAAAGTTTCTAATGACTGCATATTTGGTGTCTTTGAGTCAGAACAGGCTTCAAGGTCAGGCTGTATGTTGGCTGCCAACTTATTTAGCTTGCATGTGATTTACTGTTGGTGGATCTGGACCACCAGATGGTCAGGAGAGTTATTACAAATGATGTACTGCTCCATATGCACAAATGAGTAAATTACCCTTAACAAATTTCCACCTCTGTCTCCGTGTTCTTGATGAAGTCATTTTAAAATAACAGTCTTGATCCATTGTACTAATTCCCTTCATAGTTTTAAACACTTCAATCATGTCACCTTTTAATCTTTTTTTGCTTATACTAAAAAGGTTCAGCTCTTCTAATCTTTCTTCATAATTCCTCCCCTGTAGCCCTGGAATGAGCCTAGACGCTCTTCTCTGGACCTGTTCTAGCACTGCTATATCCTTTTTGCAGTCTGCAGACCAAAACTGCACACAGTACTCCAGATGAGGCCTCACCATTGCATTATAAATCTTGAGTGTAACCTCCTTGGACTTGCACTCCACACATCGTGCTATGTGACCTAACATTCTGTTAGCCTTCTTAATGGCCTCTGAACACTGTCTGGCAGTTGATAATGTTGAGTTCACTGACTCCTAAAGTCTTTACATAAGGCATACTTTTGATTTTCAGTCCTCCCATTGTGTATTCAAACCTAACATTTTTACTTCCTACATGTAATACTTTACATTTACTGACATTAAACTTCATCTGCCACAAGTCTGACCAAGCCTGTATGCTGTCTGAGTCTCCCTGTAATGATTTAATGGATTCCAAATTATTTGTCAATCCACTTATTTTGGTATCATCTGCAAACTTAACCAGCTTGTTACTTATATTCATATCCAAATCATTTATATATTAAAAATAGAAGCAGCCCTAGCGCTGACTCCTGAGGTACATCACTCTTAACATCGGCCAATTCTGATAAAGTTCTTCGCATCATCACCCTCTGCTCCCTGTGTCAGAGCCAATTCTGTACTCATCTACAAACATCACCCTGAACTCCCACTTCTTTTAGTTTGATGCCCAACTTTTCATGTGGCGCCTTATCTAATGTTTTCTGAAAGTCAAGATAGATAATATCATATGCTCCACTTTAATCGTATCCTTTTGTTGTTTCCTTATAGAATTCAAGCATGTTAGTAAAACATGACCTTCCTCTTCAGAAACCCATGCTGACTGTTCAGAAAAACCCCTGGACTTGCCATGTGCTGGTCATCCTCAATAATTCCTTCCGTTAATTTACTTGTGATGCCGATTACTCTTAATGGCTCATAGTTGCTTGGATCTGCCCAGTCACCCTTTTCATATCATGGGATAATATTTTCTGGTCCTTCAGAATCTCCCCAGTGCACAGTGACTTCCTAAAAATATGCGTCAAGGGTGCATATGTGTACTCACTGACCTCCTTAAAAGCTTATTCAAGTAGTTAAAGTCCCCCATGACTATAACATCCCCCTGTAAATTTGCCTTTTTGATAGTACTAAAAAGATGTGCATTGAAATTACTGTCTGCATTGGGGGGCCTGTAACACACTCCTGAAATGAGATCTTTTCTCCTAATGCTTTGTAGACAAATCCAGACATCCTCACTAAGATGACGCTAATCGTCCAGTTGATGAGGACTTTTCTGTTCTGTCTATCCTTCCTAAAAATGTGTATCCCTCTTATGTTATACTCCTCCCTATCGTTGTTCAATAGCCAGGTTTCTGTTACTGCTATATTAAGTGCTTCAACTCACTTGTTTTATTTTTGATAATTCTAGCATTAAGGCAAGCAAGTTTAAATGTGTTACTTATTTTACTTTTGCATTTAAACATTGGGTTAGAGTTTACATAACTATAACTTTTTGTTTTTGCACTATTGTTTGTTCCTTCATGTATAGCTCTGAACCTGGCTTGTCCTAAACTCCCCTCCAGTTTCCCTAGTTATATTAGACAGAAGAAACAGAATCATTAAAATCCCAAAACCAAACAATCTGCTTTCTTTTTAATAAATTAGTTGAAATGAAATCCAGCAGTCAGATGACTGCCCACCCCGCTCTAGAATATGCCGCTCAAGAGGTTTTGGTGCAGCCTCTACAGTGCACACTGACCCAGTCTAGTCTAGTCAGGTGTAAAGGGGGTGGCAGGCAGGGAACAGCAGCCGTCCGAATAGCCGATGACCTCCGAGTGACCACTAAAGGACAGGCCAGTCTACTCAAGAGGAGCTTTTTTCTGGTTTCTTGCCCTTACGTGCTGCTTTTAATTCTGTAATTAAGACTCTTTTGTTGGAAATGCCAGAGAAGATGACAATGTCTGAGTCTGTATTTGAAGAGTGCCTTTCATACTGCGTGTGTAATGATAGTAATAATAATAATAAAAAAAAAAGGAATTGACCAGCCCAAAATGAAACTGTTTGCTTTTTCTGGAAGTCACACTAATATGGTTTAGAAGTATTGATTCAATATTTCTGAACCTTCAGTCAATTAAAAGGGCAAATGAAAAGTTTGAGTACACTGGGAGAACCACCCTTTCATGGACATTACCCTGAAAGTCTACAATGTGTTGTAGCAAGTTATGGTCACCATGCTGCACAAATGTCATTGCAGTGCTGAGCATGGCGTCTCACTTATTATTAGTTGGACTTTACTGAAAAACTTCCAGCTTGCTCTGCTTGTCTTTTTCCATTAATTGAGTTTTCAACAGTCAGATTTAAAATACTCATTTCAAGAAATGCAATACTTTAATAAAGTTTATTCAAAGGCAGAAGGATTTGAAAATTATATTTGCTTATACACAGTTGTAAAAAAAAAAAACAAAATACAGAACACAAAAGAGATGAGATAAATGCACAGCCCGGAATCTGCTTTTGTAAGCCTTTTTGAGGTTTTCTGGTTTTCCCTGATTTAGTTTTAGTTTACTTTGGTTTAGTTACCTGAGTTACACGATTCCACAAGCTTTTCATGGTGTTAGTCTCATGTCTGATACCCCACATGACCCAACCAGTGACTTCTCTTACTCAGGTCCACAACTATGGCTGACAGAGATTTAAGTCCTGTTTGTTGTGTGAGAGAGAGAGAGAGACAGAGACTCACTGGCTTTCTACTTTGGTAATTTAAACTCAGAATCATGTAAAAGTTACAACTTTACCTGATCCTATTATTACTAATTCATCCTTGTTTCATGGGTAACAACTGAACACAAGAAAGGAATGCTAAGGCAGTTTACTGGTCTGGATTCATCTTGGCAAAGACCGATAGAGCAGTTAACGTCGCTCACACTTTCAATGCAGCGTCTGGTGCTTTAGGCAAAGTTGGATTCCACTTGGCATAGTTAAGGTGTTGAAATGCCCTTCTTGAAGAGAGACCTCACTTCCTTTTTTCAGCCCGGATCTCTGGCATAGTGCTGCAGATTAGAGGTAATTGAGGACTGGACACGGAGAGCAAAGGACAGACAAGATGACTGCTAGTATGTTAAGGGTCTGATGTGTTCTGGTTGACTGGATCACAGTTCAATTCCAGGCCTGGCCAAAGTCCACCTGTGTAAAACTCACACGCCTCAGTATACCCCATCAGAGCTGACAAAGGGTCAGCTTATAGCCATAATGGCCAAACCATCATTGTTTGTGATTTCTCACACTGGTGATGTCTACCATGATGTCAATGTCATGTTGTAAATGCAGCAGTTACCAGATGGGAGAGCAATGAAAGTCTACACGCTCTTTCCTTCTGGCATACGGTACAGGCCCACTGACTCTCTCAGCAGTTGATTTGGGGGCAGTAAATCAGAATTAATATATGTAGTAACATAAAAACACACACACAATATATATATATATATATATATATATATATATATACACACACATCTATATACAGTAACTGTCTAAAAAAACATAAGTCATTTGGATGACTGTTTGCTAATCACACAAAAAGCAGCAGAACAAAATTTTGCATGTGCCTTGCCTTTGGTCCAAACTTAAAAGGCAGGCTAATTGTCGTAGTGGGAAAAGGGATTACAATGGGGGCGGCAGCTCAAAAACCAGTGCCAACAAAGAAGGCAGGATCAGGCAGCAGGAGTGCAACTGGGCATGAGGTGAGGCTGGCATTGGCAAGCATAGGTGCTGCATCACTCAAAGCACGATCTCAAAGACCACAGGTGCATACAGGGTTTTCTTCTCAATTAGTCTTGACAATAGTTTCATTGTCTTGCTGGATTACAGTTTTTGGCTGAGTATGTCTTTTTGTCTCATGATGGGTGGTGTTTACCCACATTGAGTGTGTATATCTATATATTTACACGCACATACATACACTATATGTTTATATATACATAAACACACGTATATAGGTACACACACAGAGATGGGCCTAAGGTTACAAAAGCGTTCTATTACTGCCAACGTTAAACCCGATTTTGTATGTAACGCATAACTTGCAGTGATAATGTCTATCATTGGAAATACAGGTAAAATTCAGGTACAACAAATACCTTTACAACAAAGTTTTCATTCCAACAAAGTATTTTTAAGGTCCCGATAGTTTCTCCATGTGATACGAGTCTATAGAAATCTTGTTACTACGAAGTACATTCAGCAGGTACTTCCATTACAGCGAAGTGCCCAAAAGACCTTGAAATGCCTGAATGAATCATCCACAGAGCAGTTAGTCCTGTGGTCGCAGCTCACTTATGCACAACGATCCGCTAACAGAAACATTGTAAAAAAAAGTTCTTTCTTCGAACTTTCCTCGTTCTGTTTTTTTTTTTTTTTTTTGCTGTTTTCGTTGGTTTTCAGTGATACCTTTTGCTTGTTGCTCATCAACATTTGAAAAACATCCATTGGAATTTATCTCATTGTCACCCTCCTATAGTAACGGCAGACACAAAAAAATAACAGTTCATATTAGAAAAAAAAAACCTTTCGATTGCGGCAAAAAGACGTTGCCAGTGAATTTGGAAATTCGCCATCGACACTGTCAACTTTCTTGAAAGACCCAGCAAAAAAAGAAGAAAAATCTTTGGTTGCAAATGTATGCAAACTGCTGCATTTGAAGACGTCGAAAAAAGCAATTTTTATGTGGTTCAGTGATGCTTGTTCAAGAAACATTCCTATTAGTGTGCCACTCATTCAAGAAAAAGCAAAGTCACTGTTGTGAGGTTTCTAAACTCTCTTTGGACCTCCACCAAGTGGACAACACACCGAAGAGCGATCACCGTGTCTGTGGAAGACAGTTTATCCATTGCTGGAGCAACAGCAGGCTCACAGCTCTGATGCTGCTCGGCCCTGAAGCAAATAGACGGAAAAGATCTCGACGGGTGATGCAAGGAACATTATATATGCAGGGAACAGGATTACTTGGCCACAACCCTGTCTGATTGCTGTGTCTGTGTATAGGACAGTGGCAGATTCTGCTACAATAAATAACTACTGTTCCTGTTTCAAGCTGAATAAAGCTGGTTTTGCTAAAGTACTGAGACTCAGCCTCATGTTTAGGGGTGCAAGACAGGGACTTATAGCACGACCACGATCTTTTAGGATTAGCTGCTGTGGTGCCTCACTGCACCGCTGTGAGCCTGCTGTTGCCCTGCCCAGGCAATGGACAAACAATCTTCCACAGACGCGGCAATCACACTTTGGGACACACTTCAGCATGACATTCCTGTTGGCTGTGGGGGGGATATGGGGGGATCCCAAAAGGGTTCAGAAACCTCACAATATGAAGAAGAAGAAAAAAAAGGATGATTTGGCATCTGATTGATAACTGTGTTGCCCACAACATGCTTCCGCATTTAGACAATGTTCGCATTGAATTCCTTCCACTCAATTGCATGGCAGTGCTTCAGCCATTGGATTTGAGCATCATTCACACCCTGAATGTGTATTATTGCAAGGAAATGCTGAGAAAAATTCTCGTCAGCATAACTTGTAGACAGGAGAAGATTAACGTGAAAGAAGCTATTGAAATGATTGCAAATGCCTGGACACAAGTTAAAGAAAGCACTATAGCAACAAACACAGAATCTCATTACAACAAAATATTTTTTAGGTCCCTTGCAGTTCGTTGTAACGGAATTTTACCTGTATCACCAAAAATGAATAATGCTTTATTACTTTACAGAAAAAATGTCGTAAACTTAATGACAGTGAAGCAATGTTACTGTACTTTTCTGTAAATCACAAAACTTAATTTAAACTGAACCATGGCTCTGTAGAGTACACGGACCTTATACCTAAACATCCTGCTGTTTTTGATAATGACTCCGTACCTCATGCAGTTGGAAAACACGCAGTGACAGCACTGAATCAACCACTGAACTGGTGATTGATTCCATATTTTGTCTTTTTCTGTGCATATTTGTATCTGAGGTACTGCTGTAACAGAGCCCATCATAATTTATAACCCACCAGTATGTATATATAAGTAAATGCTAGTAAATATATGTATTTAGTATAGATATATTTTGCATGATATATACAGTATATGTATACTGTATATACACACATACATACAGTACTGTATATAATTTTCTGTGTGTGTGTGTTTTTATTGAAATTGTATTTTATCAGCTGTTCCCAGGCAAGTAAGGACTTCATCATACTGAGTATTCAACAATAAACTTGAACTTCCAATACAGGTCACAAGAAAGCCTCGGTTCTGCTCAGCTAACTAAACCTTTTCTCAACATTGTCGTCTCTAGCTTGCAGTCTGAATAGAGGAACGGGGGGAAAAATAAATGACGTCTTCACCACTAAAGCAGGATCTGTATCTGCATCTGATGTGTTTTTTTGCAGGGAAGAGCAACTGCAAGTACCCTTGGGAGGATAATGCATATCCCACTCTGAGGAGACTATGGGAGGATGTCAGGTGGGACTCCAGAAATGTGAGAGATGAGAACTCTGAACTGTGCGCTGGGGACTCCAGTGGTTAAGAGCATTTAAGACCAGGAGGCAAAGCATCATGCAGAGTTGTGTTAAGTGACAAAGACTTCATCAAAAGGGGTGAATGAGATATTCAGGCTGCGTAGCTATCATTCTAGCAGTTCAGCTCAAGAAATTGATTGATTTTATTTGAAAACATTTAAATGTTTTTCTCCATCGAGTGTCTGCAGAGGGAAAAATGTTTATAATGACTTTGAATCACAGCTACTTTTCTATATGCAAGTACCAGTACATTCCCATCAGATGCATATTTTCTTCTAAAAATAAATATGTGCATATATAATGACTTTCAAGATAAATTCATCAGATAGTAAACAATAAGACTCCGACATAAATACAAAGTACATGTAAAATGGATTCTTCATTCAAGAGGTTGTCTGTGTTTGCAAGTATTTCAGTTTTAACGTTTTGAGGTTTGCTATACGGGGCCCGAGAAATATTTCAGTTTCACTTCACTAATTTCACTCTTGTTTAAAGTGCCCTGACTTGTTCTGAAACCAGGTAATGATGCGCATACCCATGTCAGGCCCACAATGTGCCAATGAGGCAGCATGGGAAGTACCTCTACCAGAAAGAAATTTCATTATACGATCTGTGTTCTTTTGAACAGCATTGGCATAACAGGAGCAAACTGGAGCAACTTTTCAACAAACAGCCAAAAATGTCAGAGTAGACCCCCACTTCCCACACATATACCCTCACCAGAGCAGGTTCAATTGAATTGCGATGGACCAGAAGCACAAAACAGTGCCTTCTGAAACTGAACTTGAGTGACCACTGAGAAAAGTGTCTGGCTCAACTGAATATTGCAAAAAGTGGCCACGAACCTGCTTGGTATGGCACGATAGACCTTGGTGGCAGTCAAATTAAAACACTGCTAAAATTATGTCAAGTGTTTCAGAGCTGGAATGGTCCGATCTGCTTTCCCAAGAGTTAAGCACCAGCAGCACTCAGGTTTAGAATGATTTGTGGTGACACTATCTTGTGAAAGCAGTCTTCTCCCATAATTCATAGCACCTGTGCATTCTTTTGTGCCATGGCAGCAATGCTGCCATTCTTGTAGATAAACCTGATTTCACAATTGGCATCACTAGACTGAATGAAAAAGCAGCAGCCTGCCTCAGTGACCTGGGCCCCATGACTCTGGCTTAGGGACTGCAGTTGTTCTTTCAGTCCTCCTTGACTTTCGTCTCTCAGCCACACCAGTCCTCCCTTTGCCAACAGCACTCTGCCCCCGAGTGCTTTCAGCTCCACCACTGCTGTCTCTGGCAGTCCACGTATTCGGAACGCTGCCGGCCTCCTGCAGGTGAAGAGTTTGTCATCCTGATAGCCACGACAGTGAAGCTTTACAATAAAGGAGGAGGATTTAGTTGTTGAAAACTCAAAGACTTCTTCAACCCCATTGTCAATGGTTACCGGATTGCGGATGCTGCAGACGCCTTGAAAGGAGTCTGAGCAGTCCTGCAGCCAAACCTCTTCAATAGCGAACTGGAAGATGTGCCGCTCACTGGTTTTCAAATACTCTGCCAGTCTGCACAGCGTGTTCCAGTGCAAATTTATTAGAGTGGGTACAGCCAGGACTGTGGGGCCGAAATCCAGAAGAGAAAGCAGCTGTAGTTTCACACCGGCGTCAAAGCACTGAGAGTCAAATGCTGGCTTGGACAGAAGAACCTGAATTTCTTGCATGAGGTCCGAGAGGTTAGTCGCAGTGATCTGTGCACCAGTTTCCCCTGGACAGACAGAGTACAGCAGGTTGGCAGCTAGAACACAGATGTCTCCATATTGGACAGTCCAGTCTACAGGATTCATCACAAATTTGCCTTTACTAGGTACCATCTTCTCATTGAACACCTTACGGATTTTTCTTGGGGGCAATCCAATAAAGTTGGTCACCCGGTGCAATTGCCGGGGTTTACACCGATGGACCTCCCCCAGCAGCACTCCATCAAACTGCACGCAATCCAGAAGAGGAAAAAGGTCTCGGACAAGCTGGGCTAGAAGTCGGACACGCTGCTGATAGCTCTCGATCGTTTTCTCGTTCCAGGAACATGCCAGCTCCTGAATCAGAGGGTGATCCACCACAATGTTCTCCTTCATGCACTTAAATATTGCCAGGGGATCTGTCCTGTCTACCTGAAAGCAGCACTCTTCGGCCTCCACAAAGCAGTCTAGTAGTATAAAGTGGAAAACTCGCTGCCACTGAGGCTCATTGTTCATTCCTCTTTCTGTATCGGCCATGATCATCTGGAGCAGAAGAAGTAGATGTTTTCCCCTTTCTGATAACATAAGCCCTAAGTAGGAAGAAAAAATACAAAATAAGAGGCACTCGCCAAAAAAAGAGAGTTTTCAAATAAAACAAAAAGCAACTCCATCTCTATACCCATCCTTCAATTGAGCTGGAAAAAGTGCAGCTGAAATACACCTCCACAGATTACTGAATTCAGCTACTGGGAAGTGGATTTCATATTCTCCACAGCCATAAGCCAGAATCAAATTACACAACTTCTAGTCAGAAGGGATGTCAAACTTGACGACTACACTTGTTGATCTCGTGGCCTGCGGATGTCAAATAACAAAACCTGTAGGAATCGCAAGGGAGGGTAAACTACACAACTGCTTTTCGACTTTCCAGCACTGGAACAGATTTCAAATGCATTATGACAGCTAATAACAGGCTGGCCGACTCTGACAGTGTTGTACAAATATTTTCAAGGTACAGCAAATTCAGCTGCTATCTCAGCTTTTTTTTGGTATTTTTCATTCTGTCATGGTGCATAAAACATGAAGAAACAGATTGAGACCGTCTTCTGTTTGCGAGGTCCAAAACCTGTGCTTCCCTCATTTCCTTGACGCTGCATTGCATGCATTGTACTGGTGGCAGAGTGCCCGGTGGTCATCAGCTCTCGCATACACACAGCCCATCCCTGTGATTGTTTGATTTTGTCGGGGTAAGTCGCAGACTGTTTGGACTGATTCTCTGAGTTAGGTTAGTGGAGGATGCTCCCTCGAGAGGGACAACGCACGGGTACACTAGATAAGAGTATTAAAATAAATTTTAAACAATTTTTGACATCAGACAAAGAAATCTCCAATATATAAATTATTAAATTATCTAAGACTGTAAAATTGGTATCATTCAATTATTTAAAAACTGACTGACTATTAAAAAGCCATAAAATTAAACAAATGCAATAGGAGGTCCAATAAGGGTCAAACCCATGCGTCTGATAAAACCATGACTTAAATTAGGTCTAAAACAATCCTTAAACTAAATATTAATAAATATACCATAAAACACAATCCATATACATAACTAAAGCTTCATAACTGGACCGTTCATAGGGTACAAAACCTGCTGCTCACTGTTTAACATCAGAGCTATTATTGTAAAATTTAAAATTAGGGATTAAATATAAAAATTTACCATTAGGCATATAAAATAGGGTTTAAATATACCTTAATAATAGCCCTATCCACTGACTTAACATCAGGGATCATATTCACTAACTTTAAGTTTAGTGTTTGGGCGAGGGGAAGACAGTCTATAAAACTCTAGAAAGTGGCATTATAGGGTTTGACTCAAATAATGGAGCCAAGTCTACCAAATATTCAAAAGCTTGTTGTGCAATCAGCCGGGTAAAATCAGGTTTTTTATTATCCAAGAAACTAGTAGTAAGTAAGACACTAGGTCCAGTAAGTGTTTCCTCAAAAAGATCATCCAATTCCTCCCTGTCTTTCTTAAATTTTAAATCCATCAAAATAGTGGGTAATAAAAACGCTAAGCACTGCTATTCACATTACGGAGTCGATTCTTTTGAGCTACCCCATTCTTTGGTCCATTTGACTCGTTTGATTCATTTTTAGAATTACACGCTGGTGCAGGATTAAAATCTTGAGGATGGGGAATCCTGGGTCCCCCTTTGACTGCATCACAAATACATAATTTAATAATTCATTCAATATTTTTTATACATAACTATACATTTATCATGATGACGATAGTGCTGATGTACTTTCGGTGAAATCTCAGCTAGTTCAGTCACTTCCCTTGTCCATACTGCAGTTATGATTTTTGTTTAGTGGCTAGAATGTCTGAGAAAAAGAAGTTTTAAGTTTCAGCATTCAGACAGCCCTACAGCTGAACATTGTTGTGTACATTTATGTCAAGCTTCCAGTAAGTACAACAAGATACTTAGTTTTCATATATTTCCCTCTGATGCGGAAACCCGACCTAAATGGATCATCACTCTCTGGGGAGAGAGCTTTACGGTTAGTCCACATACCCAAGGTTGTAGCCGGCTTTTTACAAAAGAGGATTTTCCTAAGACCGTTGAAGAAGAGGGTGGTTCCTGCTTTGTTTGTGTCGAACAATTTCTCCATTCCACTTTCAAGACCAGGGGTTTGGGAAGAGGAGAAAGCAACCGATGGAGGATGACACACCGGGCGAGGAGTAGGATGATAAAATTCTCAAAGACCAAGACTACACTTCAGCTCTGTATCCACCAGTTGTCAACCTAGTGCTTGATGAAAACACGTCTTTCAGAGAAGACATCCTCCAGCTGAGGAAATAAATTGAGACTCTTACAATGAATTAGCAGTTTGGCATTCACTGTTTTGCTGGCTTAGGCAGAGACATTTGCTTTTTTACAAGGGAAGATGTCCAGCAGGCTCGTGCTGTTATCTATTGTAACACAGTGGATGGATTCTCTTCTCTTTACATGGCTCTTTGAGGAGGCTCACTATTCTTAAAAGGACTGCTTGCCTTTTGCTGCACTAGTTGGAAAAGGCATGTGCGACTGTGCAGAGTTGCCATTTTTATAGGTGCTCCCGTTATTGATGATGTAATGGCAGCTCCTTCTTTTGGTGACTCATTCTTGGCTGATATAACGTGCCCAGCACCATCACAGTATAAAGCTTACATACATATTCACCTGTCCCTGAATAAAGTTTAACGACTAATTATTGAGATTCTGTTTTTATAAAGAAGTTAATGTAATCACATATTTGTCCCAAGTAAGTTCATAATAGACACGTTTTTAATTGTGGATGTAGCTTGAAACATATAGTTGGAAGCCCTTCTCCTTTTTAGCTCCTGATGTTTGGCACAATGTTTGAATAATGTGACTTACGTTGTTTACTGTAAGTCTGGGCACATCTTGAAGCGATTGGGTGAAAAACGGCATAGCTAGTCCATCTTGATATTAGCGCCAAAGTGCAGCAGCTGACTGATGTGGAATACGGAATAGAGTGTGTATATAGCCTATTCATATGACATTGTATTGTTTCAGTACATAACAACACATTTCAGAAGCGTAATAAAAATAAGATGCTATGTTACCAAATCAAAAGTGAACAAGAATTGGGCGATTTATCTGTGGGTATAGATTCTGTTCACAAACTAAATGAATGAGAAATGTAAAATGGGTTCTGGGACAATGATTCTGTTTCAACTGAAAAGAATCCGATACTGATACTTGCACAGTACAGTCAATGAGCTATAAAAATGTGTGCACTAAACTAAAATTGAAAGCAAATCTTTTTTTTCTGTAGTTATTCCCAATTTTATATGGCGTGGCTATATTTTTGCCTAGACTTCTCCAATAGAGGTTTCATCGCAATTTTTATGGGAGGATGCCTTTACTGATGCCTACCCTACCCATTTATCCAGGTTTGGGACCACAAAACTGAACAATATGAAATATATTACAATTTCAAGAAAATAATTGTTTGAAATTACATAATTTTATATTGTTCAGTTTTGGTGACTAATTTCTTGAATGTACAAAGGGACATAAACTTATTAGTTTTAATATTGTCTATATATTCAATTCCAATAAATTGTACAAAGCAAAGGAATCAATACAGTCTAATATAAATGTGTTGTTTCTGTTTTGTAAATGACAGAATCATCACTTACAGAGTTTTTGTTCACCGATATTAATAATAGTTTGAACTCAAAATAATCCTAAGTGAAGCAAGTCGAGACTCCGGTGTCAAGCGAAATCAAAGACTCTGATGACATCACACAGGACACACGTGCACTTAAGCACTCTAGTTGTGCTCCACTAAATCAGTTTGTGTGAATCATTTGAAAGAGTTGCTCCCAAAAAAAAAAAAAAAAAAACGGTTCATGAGTGAGCAATCACTACCACCAAATCACTAAGATTATGAAGTCTATAACTGAAAATTACCAGAAAATCCATGGAGTCTAACAACGTGTTTCTACAATTGAGCTGCTAGAGTATCACCTGGATGTCCTGTACACATCGCCATACAGTTGAGATGGACAGGTAACGGATGGTCACTTCTTATACTGCTTCTCCTACAGTCAAGCTGACAGAGGAAAAACAGCATCCAGCAAACACCATGTCGGCTCTCCAGCAAAGAACACAGTAAAGAAATGCCACCCAGCCACACCTCCAGCAGCTCAGCGGTAGGGAGAAATTGTCATTAATGGTCCTTGATGTTGTGCAGATTTTAAATAAATAGTTAAGTCCCGAGATCATTCGGATGCTGCATTCACACCTCGGAGTGTGCGGAGGGTTACATCTGCACCAAATCAAACTAGTATAAGAGGAGCCTGCATTGGTTATATTTGAACTTGTATGAAAATAGAAATAAAACAGAATTTGCAGCAAAAAAAAAAAAAAAAAAAAGAATAACTTCAGTTCCCATAAATTGTCATGGCAACATGTAATACTTCATGAAACACCCTGAGGAACGACAATCCCAAAATCTCATACCTTGATTTGGAGACGGAAAATCTGTGGTCATCTAAGGTCCAAGTTAAATAGCCCTTGTACAAATGCTGTTTGGAACCCATAAATAAGTAACGGAAGCAGCTAAGAGATGACCTCATGTTTAACATTCAGCCCAAGCAGAGCTCTTAAGCTCTTGTTTTCTCTTTCAACAGCTCACTTACTTTTTGTATTGCAGGCAGCGACCTTTTGCAAGAGCCGTGTCTGGTCTTGAGTTTTCTCCCAGAAGCAATGTACAATGGCTGCAAGCTGCATCAGGTCTCCGATGCTCTCCAGCTCCAGAATGCACTCTCGGACCACTGCTCTTGACAGGCCCAAAGCCAAGCCCAGCTCACATGCATTCAACTTCGCTTCTGGACCCACCTGCAATTTGAGCTGACTGAGGATGTTGGCAATGAGTTCTAAGGAGAAAGCAACAGTGCAGGGCCGATTACAGAACTGAATTCTCACAACTAAGTGAGCACAGGACTGGTGGCTAAATTTGCTAAGGACACTTCTGAACCACAGGCTCTAATTGGTTCCCCATTGTTGGCAGTAGATTTACTTTATGAAAAGCAAAACACGACCATTACACATTTTGTGCATCTACTTTACTTTACCTGGGGCTTAAGATGCACACTAGACTTTTATGTCCAAGATACCTAGGTGCTGCTGTTAAGTGCATACTTTTAATAATGTGAGACAAAGTGAAAACATGGCAGAGAGCTTCAAGCAAAAAATAACATTGCAGCCCTTTTAATGTGCGAGTGAAGTAAGCATCATCTGTTGGCCAGACTAGTAGCCGAAATCAACAAGTTCACAAACACAGGAAAAACAAAAAAAGTTGTGGTTTAGGTAACATACCACTCTCCCATTGGTCTAATTCAACATTTTCGCCATTCTCTATCCGGAGGGTCAGTCTCTGCACCTCTGCTATAATCAAATAAAGAAAGTGAGACAGAAAACGGACATCAGACAACAAAGAAGGCGTGAAATGAGCCGAGATAGAGTAGAAACACTAATTGGGTGGGGATTTTGGGCCAGTTCATACTCCCCATCTGAAATAACAGCTTACTCCAATTAAATTACAGCACACGGACAGTAACAAGGAGAGAACATTGTGTGTTTTATACTTCAGACTTTGTTTCTAAAACAGAAAACAGAACATATGGATAACAAAACATATTCTCAAACCAGAGCAAAAGCCTGCTTTAATTGGTCCAGATTAGAGATACGCTTGTGGGACAGAAACACCAGGTTAAACTCCTGTGGTTGGTAATACAAGCAGGTTGATGTTGCAACACAGTCATCAGGATGCTGAAAGGTGTCTGGTGGTACAACAGACCAGGGAAGCATTGGATCCTTTAGCTACTGGGCCCTCAACACTAGAATGATCACCCTGTCAATAACAGAGCAACCCAAGATTGTAGGACACTTCACAGAGAGATCATTGTGTGATCAGGAGATGTGTATTTTCAGAGGGCTTCAAAGACACTTTTTAAAGAAACTCAGAAGAGCAGGTTTTAATGACCCACTAACCTTCTAATTTCTCCCTTTGACTTCTCCGATGAATGTTTTTCACACCTATTCTCACCTTTTCTCCTTTCATCATTCCAGGCTCTTTTCAGCTGAACATCTGATGACGGTTATACAGCTGAAATGTGTCATAAACGTTCTTTACTTTTCACCATGGAAATAGGCCTTTTATATGTATAATATTGGTGAAAAGTTTTAGAACAGCACAGTTTTTCTTTAAATTTCATCAGTTGAAATGCAATGAATGAACACAGTCGATTCCAACTCTGCTTTAAGATGGACAGGGGGTTTTTAAGTAATCAACAGAAGTTGAGACACCTGTGCAAATTGTTTCCTTCAACTTGCAAGGCTTAATTTACTTTAATTTCTGCAGAACATCTGTAGGTTGTAAACCTTTCGTTATTCCCTGAAGAATGGCATTTTTTCAGTTTTTCCTAACCTAAACTTTAAATTTATACCTCTGGCACTCTGCTTAACCTTTCACCCGTTTAGGTCATTCATCGCATTTCTACTGATTAAAGTTGAAGAGAGACTGAAAAAACAGATGTTCTAAAACTGGTAGTGTATGTGTGTAAATATTATATACAGTCATATGAAAAAGTTTGGGAACCCCTCTCAGCCTGCATAATAATTGACTCTACTTTCAACATAAAAGAAACATCTGAGCACTGGGGTGTTTTCCGAACACAGATTTTTAGTGAAACAGTATTTAGTTGTATGAAATTAAATCAAATGTGAAAAACTGGCTGTGCAAAAATTTCGGTCTCTTTCTAATTTTGCTGATTTGAATGCATGTAACTGCTCAATACTGATTACTTGCAACACCAAATTGGTTGGATTAGCTTGTTAAGCCTTGAACTTCATAGACAGGTGTGTCCAATCATGAGAAAAGGTATTTAAGGTGGTCAATTGCAAGTTGTGCTTCCCTTTGACTCTCCTTTGAAGAGTGACAGCATGGGATTCTCAAAGCAACTCTCAAAAGATCTGAAAACAAAGATTGTTCAGTATCATGGTTTAGGGGAAGGCTACAAAAAGCTATCTCAGAGGTTTAAACTGTCAGTTTCAACTGTAAGGAATGTAATCAGGAAATGGAAGGCCACAGGCACAGTTGCTGTTAAACCCAGCAGGTCTGGCAGGCCAAGAAAAATACAGGAGCGGCATATGCGCAGGATTGTGAGAATGGTTACAGACAACCCACAGATCACCTCCAAAGACCTGCAAGAACATCTTGCTGCAGATGGTGTATCTGTACATTGTTCTACAATTTAGCACAATTTGCACAAAGAATATCTGTATGGCAGGGTGATGAGAAAGAAGCCCTTTCTGCACTCTCACCACAAACAGTTGCTTGTATGCAAATACTCATTTAGACAAGCCAGATTCATTTTGGAACAAAGTGCTTTGGACTGAGACAAAAATTGAGTTATTTGATCATAACAAAAAGTGCTTTGCATGGCGGAAGAAGAACACCGCATTCCAAGAAAAACACCTGCTACCTACTGTCAAATTTGGTGGAGGTTCCATCATGCTGTGGGGCCCTTGTTAAAGTCGAGGGTCAGATGAATTCAACTCAATATCAACAAATTCTTCAGGATAATGTTCAAGCATCAGTCACAAAGTTGAAGTTACGCAGGGGTTGGATATTCCAACAAGAGAATGACCCAAAACACAGAACGAAATCTACAAAGGCATTCATGCAGAAGGAGAAGTACAATTTTCTAGAATGGCCGTCACAGTCCCCTGACATGAATATCATCGAAAATCTATGGGATGATTTGAAGCAGGCTGTCCATGCTCAAATTTAACTGAACTGGAGAGATTTTGTATGGAAGAATGGTCAAAAAATACCTCCATCCAGAATCCAGACACTCATCAAAGGCCATAGGAGGCGTCTAGAGGCTGTTATATTTGGAAAAGGAGGCTCAACTAAGTATTGATGTAATATCTCTGTTAGGGTGCCCAAATTTAGGCACCTAATTTTGTTATGATGCATATTGCATATTTTCTGTTAATCCAATAAACTTAATGTCACTGCTGAAATATTACTGTTTCCATAAGGCATGTCATATATTAAAAGGAAGTTGGTACTTTGAAAGCTCAGCCAATGATAAACAAAAATCCAAAGAATTAAGAGGGGTTCCAAAACTTTTTCATATGGCTGTATATTTATAATTATATATTATATTATATATATATATATATATATATATATATATATATATATATATATATATATATATACACACACATACATACATACACACACACACACACACAGAGGGTGAATCAAAATTATGTTAACATTTGAATGGCAAAAACAATTTATTCATTAAACATACTTCACATGTGCAAGATGATTTACAGGAATGTCTTAACCTGTTTGCCATCATGTTCAACACACAAAAAACAATGAGCAACAGTACCATTTAAAGCCCTGACACACATTTTGTGGGTAATTGACGATACCACAGTCCATATTCTGTCCCTCAGATCACTAATATCACGAACTTTCCTGCTATACACATGCTCCTTCACCATTCCCCATAACCAGAAATCAAATCAGGGGAGTGTGGAGGCCATGGCAATGGTCCACCACCACCTGTCCATCAACCTGGAAAGGTGTGGTCGAGATAAAAATAATCCATTAGTGTTAACATCGTTTTGGCTCACCCTGTATATAAACTGTACAAATACATACACACATATTATGCAGTATATATGGCTATTTCTAATTATTATTATTAATAACCTGGTGCTTTTGTGCTAAGCATTGTTGACGCATGTAATTTTGCGTTTTATTTTATGAGTGGAAGTAAGCTTTATATGTATGAACAAATCATGATCTAATTTAGGCAATTGTAAAAAATATTAGATATTTGGCAGACACTTTCACCCAAAGTGACTTAAAAGACATTGCAATCGTTTACATCCTTTTTGTTTTTTGTTTGTTAACAGGCCTTTTAAGTGATTTCCATAGGATCATACAATGAATTGGAAAAAGAAAGTGAAGCAGCAGCCTAGTGGTTGATGGCACTCTAAAATTTTTCAAAAATCATTAAAAACAACAGAACTGCATGTTCTGTCAAGCCACATGGTAAGTAGAAACTCCTCGGTTGCAGCAGGCTTACTCAGTTTCATAACTCCCACTTATCCCCATCTGAGCAGGAGCCATGTGCAGCTTTTTATCCAGGCCCTGTCGTATGATGATATGGCAGACGTACCTTCAGTTATTTGTTGCGACTCTTGCACTGCTGTTGGAATTGACATGCCTGGCATTTCCACAGATTGGCTGAAATTAAGGTCGCTGCTGGCTGCAGGTAAAAAAGGAGAAGGAATTACAGAGGGTGACTGATAGGTTGAAAGTCTTGATGCTGTAACTCCTGCACTTTTTCAGCACAGTTTAAACATTTTTGTATTTTGGCAGCCTCTGCTGGCCATTTTCCTGAAAACTGATCTGAAAGCAATTTGCTTATTGGGGCTCAGTTCAACCAATCTTTGACAGCTAATGGTTCGCTGTTAGCTCTTAAAAAAGCATTACCTTTAAGTGTTACTTTTGTATAATTCTACATCTTTCATTTGAATATTTTTTGACCACAGATTCATTGGGGCAAGGTGTCCAAATGTACAGAGTATAGTGAAGTTCATATTGGTGTGTACTAATCAACTGGCAACACTGGCACCAAAATCAAGGAATATACCAACTACTGATGAGAGAAACAGGTAAGTTGCATTTCACAAACATTTTCTCAAAACTGACACCAAAATGAATTTCACAGGCGAATTTGCAATTCCAAAGTAAGAAACTCACCAATAACAGTTTTTCGGAGATTTTAAGTGTTTTATTAATTTAAAGCTAAGAATTATGAATGAAACTACACTTTTACTTAAAATGTCTTCCTTATCAGTGGCATTTCTACATTAACGGCCAGTGGGGCACTGCCCCACCAGATATTGTATAAAATAAGTAATAAGCTTCCTTCAGTAATAACACTCAGCTTTGTCCTTTTTTTTGTTTTCAATTTTCCATCACATGCTCAATGTAATTACTCATTTAGAAAAATATTACAACTTGCAATATGTGAAACTGTCTGGATTAATTGGCCCTGCAGTGTCCTCTGTACCCTTGAGGATGTATGCACATGTCTAACCTGAACTTCAAGTTTAGTGACAGGGTCATCCCCCATATTAAAAAGTGTTTTTTTTTGGTTTTTTTTTCGTTTTTAATCTCCATGCATTAAGATTCATCAGAGAAGCTAACAAAATCCAGCCAGGAAGGAGCCAGGAGCTGAAGGAAATCAAAGCAGAAAAAGCTGAGGCATATGATGGCATAGCCCTTCTCAATATATTTAGAAAACAAGTTATGCTTCTAAAAATGTAGAAAACCAATATATGTATCAGTAGAAAAAAGCAACGCAAGAATTCATGTTTGTGTGTTACCTACATTACTATGTTGCAACAACATATGTGTAGGACAATCATTTCACGTAAGCTGAATGTGGATGTACTGTAAATGCTCAGGCCACGTCTGGACCATTGCATTTAAGCAGGACAGACACTAAACCGGATTTCTTCACCAGTTTCGATTACAGCAATGAGAACTAGTAGTGCAAAAGCAGCATAAGTATTCATGTAATAAATTCTGCAATATGAGGTGCCATTTAAGAAAAAATAAAATTGTGTGATTCAATAGCAGCGCCAGCATCTCAATATTGCTGTACTCAAGTCAAAGGACATCCATCCATCCATCCATTGTCTCCCGCTTATCCGAGGTCGGGTCGCGGGGGCAGCAGCTTGAGCAGAGATGCCCAGACTTCCCTCTCCCCGGCCACTTCTTCTAGCTCTTCCGGGAGAATCCCGAGGCGTTCCCAGGCCAGCCGGGAGACATAGTCCCTCCAGCGTGTCCTGGGTCTTCCCCGGGGCCTCCTCCCGGTTAGACGTGCCCGGAACACCTCACCAGGGAGGCGTCCAGGAGGCATCCTGATCAGATGCCCGAGCCACCTCATCTGACTCCTCTCGATGCGGAGGAGCAGCGGCTCTACTCTGAGCCCCTCCCGGATGACTAAGCTTCTCACCCTATCTTTAAGGGAAAGCCCAGACACCCTGCGGAGGAAACTCATTTCAGCCGCTTGTATTCGCGATCTCGTTCTTTCGGTCACTACCCATAGCTCATGACCATAGGTGAGGGTAGGAACATAGATCGACTGGTAAATTGAGAGCTTCGCCTTGCGGCTCAGCTCCTTTTTCACCACGACAGACCGATGCAACGCCCGCATTACTGCGGATGCCGCACCGATCCGCCTGTCGATCTCACGCTCCATTCTTCCCTCACTCGTGAACAAGACCCCGAGATACTTGAACTCCTCCACTTGGGGCAGGATCTCGCTACCAACCCTGAGAGGGCACTCCACCCTTTTCCGGCTGAGGACCATGGTCTCAGATTTGGAGGTGCTGATTCTCATCCCAGAATCAGCACCTCAAAGTCAAAGGACACTTTTTTCTAAATAGTGCCTAATTCTGCAGTTTCATACTTGCTTTTTCCCCCTAGAGATACTCTTGGAAAAGTGTTTAGTTAACTGGTAATCTGAATTGATATTCACTGAGGCAGTACTCCAAGACAGAACGTCTTTCAGAAAATTGACTGAAAATGGCACTTCAGAAACTGCAGCATAAAAACAAGGAATGAAGCAAACTGTGAGTGGAGACACCCAGGAGCTGTGGCGCAATTACCTTCCCATTCTTGTTTACTGGTGAGGCTGAAGTCGACAGCAGCATTTGATAATTTCCCTCCTACAAAACACAAAGAGAAATGGTATCAGGATGAAGTCCGAACATTGACTTTACACTCATCTCCACTCCCTGCTGTCCTGCTTCATACCGACTTAGCTAGGCACATGGGGAGTTTTAGGACTGGGCACTAGAAATACTTGTATTCATTTTATAGGCCTCTCTCTTTCTCTCAGTTTATCTCCTGCATTTAAACATTTACTTTTTCTTCCAGATTAGTTCTACAATTAACCAGAAAGTGGAACACTTTTATAAACTATTTAAAAAATGGCATTTTTAAAAACTTATTACCCTACTTTGATTCAGCAGCTAACACTCCAGTGCTTTCCAAGGCAAGCCCGAGGTCTTACAAACGTCTGCTCAACACCACAGCATAAAATGCCTATGTGTATCAACATATGAAGTTAGAAATTCAGAACTAGAGTAAAGAAGATAAAAGCCATGCTTACATTCATTAAGAAATTTTTAATAAACGATTGTCTTTAGTTTGTGAGTTATGTATGAACCTTCTGATGTTAGCCTGAATGCACAAGTTATCTTGCATTTCTTCATCAAGCATTTGTACACTTTCTGTTTTAATGATTTTTACAGTACCCTATTTCTGATCTTCACTTAGGCATTACGACGGCTTTAAAGTGACAATTTTAAAGAGCCTTTTCAATCTCTGAAATGCTCATTTGGCTTCCCTCAGCTAACACACAGTTAACTAGCAGGCTGTGTCTTAGGTGGCTTTTGGCCTGATACAAAATGCGTACAACAAATCCCCTTGGGATTAATAAAGTATCTATCTATCTATCTATCTAATGAAAAACAAAAATGTAGCACAGGCGAGCTTCATATCGGATGCTAATGTAAAAGGGGGGTGAATTTAGTTTAGTCCATTGATGATGAGCTCCTGCCTGCAACACTTATTTTCTTTAAATTGCATTTAACATGTTTGAGCCATCAGGAATGTTTTTGTCTGGGTTTTTTGTGTGCAAACTTCACTTTCTCTTGACAAGCAGCCTCACAGTCTGGTATGGTAGATAAACACTGTGTTGGATCAGAAGTCCCTCCAGAGAGTGGTAAAGATGGCAGAGGAAATCATCAGATCCACCCTCCCATCTATACAAGATCTGTACTTGTCCCGCTGTCTTAGGACAGCTACTACAGTAAGATAGTCAGAGTCACCACTCACCCAGCCCATGGACTGTTCAAACTTTTGCCCTCTGGCAAACGCTACCATAGTTTGCAGTGCAAGACTGCCAGACTCAGTTGGAGTTTTTTCCCCACAGGCCATCAGACTACTAAAATCCCACCAAGAACAAACAGCATGATGACCATTTGGGACTGTTAAATTCCTGAACACACACACACACGGACTGTTTGATCACATATATTCAGAATCTCATACCTCCTAAAATGCTGTTATGTCTGTGCATTATTTAAATGTTTATCACTTGAATACAACTATTTAACCAATAGGTGTACTAAATTATACATTTTAGGCCAGGTGAGGGGACGCTGGCGCACGCATGTTGTTGCCGCTCCTCCCTGTAAACAACACTTTTCGCAAAATTCGCCTAATTCTACACTTTCTTACGTTTGTTTTATTTCTTTTATTGTACGTATAGTTCGTGGATACAGCTGACTCGAATTGTATGGATTTGGCTTAATATTTACAGATTTTATGGACTCTACTTTGACTGGGAACAGCTGAGTCTGTGGATCACGGGACGAGAACCTACAAGCATTTCTTTGTGCCTGGCAATCTAGGACCTCGGGATGATCTGGCTCCGTGATTATATTAAATTCGCTTTGCTGATCTGCTCCCGTTTCATCTTACAGTACTCTACGACTGGGAACTGATCTGATGTTCATACTAATCTGGCTTTTGGCTCAGGGCGATCACGCCTGAAATTACCAAGCGTTACTGTTTGTGGCTGTGTATTGGAACCTCCAACTCCTGCTACCTCCTCCTGTTATGCTTTCTGCTGCTTTTCTATCGCCGCTCACCTACTCTACCACACCCGCATTGTCCTACCGGTTCCGCTGTGCTGTGCTGCTTCTCCAATGCTATTCAGATAAGTATTGCCCAGTATCATGCTAAAATACTCTCATGACAAACTCCTTCTTATTAAACAGTTTGTCCAGAGCAAATGGTCTGACTGCAACATCCTAAAGGACGGCGGTATTTTGCAGCGCCCGAAATATATACATCGTGGGTCAGGTCGCCGCCACCGCCGGGCTGCGAATGAAAAGACCACCGGCAGCATTTGCTCAGGAATACGCCGTCCTTCTCATGACCCTGGAAAAAGAATTGTCGGTGTGCCAAATTTGCATTATGTGGAAATAAACCCTGATTGCGGCTCTGTGCAGAAAGAAGCCTCATTATGTAATGTTGCACTGTTTAACTCGAGGTCTCTTAATGGCAAAGCATTGGTGCTGTCAGAACTCATCACTGACACCAAAGTTGATATTCTGTGTTTAACGGAGACTTGGCAAAAACCAAACGAATTTGCGTCTCTCACAGAGGCGACTCCAATTGGTTTCACTTTCCACTCAGAGCCTCGCAGCTCAAGACAAGGCGGGCTGGCAGTAATTATCAGAGCTGACTTAAACATTAAAAGAATTCCAATTGACTGTCCATTGTCTTTTGAGTGCCTGGCTCTTAAACTAATAACGGAATCAGGTCCTGTCTCACTCATTGTTCTTTATCGTCCCCCAAAATACAATGCATCCTTCTTACCCGATCTGATTGAACTTTTGACCCACCTAAGCTCTTACTCTCAGAGAATTATCCTTCTTGGTGATTTCAACATCCATATTGACACCCCCACATCTAAACTGAGAAATGAATTCCTGTCCTTACTGGACTGTTTTGACTTGACACAACATGTTGATTTTCCAACCCATTCTAGCGGTCATATATTGGACCTGATCTGCACTTCTGGACTATCTGTTGCCAACATTTACAGCACTGATTTGGGACTCTCTGACCATAAAGCAGTATTTTTCACTGTCTCATTACCTATTCCACCTCTTACCTGTAAACGACAAATTTCTTATAGAAACCTTAAAAATATCTGTCCCTCTATCCTTTCTGGATCCATTTCTGATCTTTTACTGTCTGCACCTATTCCATCAACACTAGATAGTCTTGTTGACCACTATAACTCAGCCCTTCACTCAGCATTAGATAAAACAGCTCCTTTAAAACATAAGGAGGTTTCCTTTAAACGCTCAGCTCCTTGGTATAACTCAGAATTGCGATCTATGAAAGCAGCTGGCCGACGCCTTGAGAGAATGTCACGTAAGACTGGCCTCACCGTGCACATCCAGGCTTTCTCTGACCACCAAAGAGCTTACAGAGAAGCACTAACTTCTGCCAAGAACACCCATTATGGCAGAATAACAGAAAGAGGCCATGATAACCCAAGGGTTCTGTTCTCTGTAGTTAATAAACTACTCGAACCTGCATCTGGTCCAACTACCTCTTCTACTGAAGTCTGTGAGGAATTCCTCCACTTTTTCCGTAACAAAATTAAAGATCTAAATAATTCAACTAACATAAATACATCATCTGTTTATATCTCTCCCTGTTTTCCCACTCTATCCAGCTCCTTCTCTAAGTTCTCACCAGTCACTTCTGTGTTTGTTAATAACCTGCTTTGTAAGATGAGGCCGACTACTTGTGTACTGGACCCCATCCCCACCACACTACTTAAATCCTGTCTTCATGCCATAATCCCGACTGTTACAACAATAATAAACTCATCCCTTGACACTGGCTCCGTGCTGCTCACTTTTAAAATTGCTTCTGTAACCCCAATGTTAAAAAAGTCTGGCCTTGATGCTAACAATCTTAACAATTTCCGGCCTATTTCCCACTTACCTTTCCTGTCAAAAGTTCTTGAGCGTGTTGTAGCTTCCCAACTCACCAATTACCTAACCTCTAATAATTTGATGGAACCCTTTCAGTCTGGTTTCAGGGCGCGGCACAGCTGTGAAACTGCTCTGCTACGGGTAACCAATGATTTGCTTATGGCAGCAGACTCTGGACAAACCAGCATATTAATTCTGTTAGACCTCAGTGCAGCATTTGACACTGTTAGACATGACATCCTACTGTCCAGAATGGAGAACATGCTGGGTATCTCTGGCACTGCCCTCCAGTGGTTCAAGTCCTATCTGACTGATAGGCAAGAGTTTGTTAGTCTTGGCAACAGCAGATCCAACTCCGTGCCAGTCACACAAGGAGTCCCTCAGGGCTCTGTCCTTGGTCCTCTGCTTTTCTGTATTTATATGCTTCCCCTTGGCCATATCATCCGTAGTTATGGATTGGGTTATCATTTTTATGCAGATGATACCCAGCTCTAGTTCAATGTTAATAGTGGAACTTCATCAGAGCTTTCTCAGCTCACAACCTGCCTTAGTGAAATTAAAACCTGGATGGAGCAGAACCCTTTAAAATTAAATTGCAATAAAACTGAACTCCTGCAAATTGGGACGAAAATGCAACTTAATAAAATGAGCTCCTTCCCAGTCCATCTTGGCAGTGATCTCATCAGACTTGCCTCTACTGTAAAAAATCTTGGTGTCATTTTTGATTCCTCCCTCACTTATTCCGCCCACATAAATCACATTAAGAAACTTTCTTACTTTCACCTCCGTAACATATCCCGCGTTCGCTCCTTCCTCTCCTTCTCTAATGCTGAGAAACTTGTCCATGCTTTTATCACATCCCGCATCGATTATTGTAATTCCCTACTGGCAGGTGCCCCTTCTAATCTTATATCACAGCTCCAGCTTATTCAAAACTCAGCTGCAAGAGTCCTTACTCGAACCAGCAGCAGTGAGCACATCACACCCATCCTGCTGCGTCTTCACTGAATCCCTGTGTCCTACAGAATCGAATATAAAATCCTACTAATAACCTACAAAGCTTTAAATAACCTCGCACCAAACTACATCAGTGACCTCCTCCATCACTATGTGCCTGTCCGCCCACTAAGGTCCTCTGATTCTGGCAATCTTGTTGTGCCCCACACTAATCTACACTCTATGGGTGACAGGGCCTTCAGCTGTATAGCGCCCAGACTCTGGAATGACCTACCGAAATTAATCAGGTCAGCTGACTCCATGAATTCTTTTAAAAAACAACTCAAAACTCATCTGTTCAGGAAGCTTTTAGCTCTACCTGACTTTATTACCTTTCTCTCAGTTTACTTCTCTGTCAAGTTGCTCATGTAACCTGTATGTGTGCGCGAGACCATCAATTATGTTGTCTGTTTTTTTTTCAGAATTTACTGTCTTAATCTTTATTTATTTATTTATCTGGTTTGTACAATGCTATATACTGTATATTCTGCCGTTCTTTATTATATTCTGTAAGTGCCTTGAGCATGGGAAAGGCGCTATATAAATAAAATGTATTATTATTATTATTATTATATGTCGTTTATGCTGCCTATTATGTCTGTCGTTATATAACGTGCACTTGTCTTTATGTTTGCGTTCGTACATTGAGCCTGGAGAAACTCAGTTTTGTTCAGCTGTGCACACCTTGTTGTATGATTTTCGTAACAATAAAGTAAATCTAATCAAGTCACTTTGCGAACACAGACAGTCCGTTTTTGTGAAGAACTGCATTTCCAGGTGTGATATTTGTTTGAAGGCTGCAATTTTTACCCGATTATCTTAAGCAACTGTGCACAAGTCACATGCATGTCATGCTTTGCAGATGCAACAGAGCAAAAAGTAAAGTAACAGTAAATATATATCACATACCAAATAAATGTATATGTAACACCCAAAATATTTAAACTGTGTTCAGATATTTACTTCTTTTCATATGAGTAATCAATCTTAATTTTTGCTAATTTGACATCCATACCAAAGATCTGCTTGTTTTAGCAGTAAAGTTGAAATTGGAATTGAAAACTGAAAACAAATTACGGAACACAACATTCCTATCCATTATGTGTCAGCACCTCAGACTGAAGTTGTACAATCGCTCCCTTTGGCATTTGTTAATTCTATTGCCGTATTATTCACTTACAAATGTTCCCCATCTTTTCAAGCACAGAGCCTGACAGACGACACTTCCTTCTCTGCTGTGTAGCTCCTTAACACCATTCAAATTGCCATTGCACTATACTCCTTGAAACACAACATCAAGAACATGAATGTCCTTACCTTCTAAATCCTCAGCCAGCATTTTGTCAACTTCATGGAGAGCCTGGTAAAAACTCTTGCACGCCTTTTCGCCCTTAGCTAGACATGCAGAAATGATGACCTGAGCCTTCGTAAATAAGGTGCTACTACCCTGCACCTGCTCCAGCTCAAAATGGGATAACGTCTCTTCAGAAAACAGCTTAATGGAGATGGGGTCGACATTGTGGCCAAGTCGCTGGCATATCTCACTTATTTGTGCTCTCAGCTTCTGCTCTGTAGAAAGGTACAAGAAAACCAGCAGAGAGGTGCGGTTTGTTTTATTTCATGACCATGCAGGCGAGGTGGAGCAGACTAAACACTGATATCATCTACAGCTAATAAAATCCTCCTCATCTTATCCCAGAAGCTTCTGTTCACTTTATATAAAGTCTATATAGAAAAGAACATGAGCAACAGCCTCTTAAATATAATGTAGTATTTCTTACCTGTTGGTCCTTGATTGAGATCTGTTGGATAAAGCAGAAAAAAACAAATCACTAAACTGTATACTACTGAAATGGTTGCAAATACTGTATATACAGATGTTAAGAATTTTAGGAGACTTTGGTTTTTAAAATACAAAAAAGCAAAGGTCTCGGATCTGAAAAAATAAAACAGCATTTAAATGGTGTGTGGTTTAATTTAAGCTTACTAAAAAGAAGTAAAGTTTATGTTTTAATATCCAACAAATGCCTCCAGATAGAAGCTTATTGTCTAATTGGCCAACTTTGTAACATTGTGTAGAGCTGCTGTAAATATCCCAAAGACGGAGTTCCTTCATAGTTGTGAAAGGTCAGAGAAGTCCTCCCACAATCCATTGCCAAACCCACTTTACTGTCTGTTTACTAGGAAGTAGGTGGCAGAAGATAAACATATTAGCCTCATGCAAAAAGAAGACATCTTGGATAAGGCAACAGTCCATCTACATGACCCTTTTCATAAACCTACATTTACTTATACAGGGCCACCTATCCACCTATAATCAACATCTTTGAAATGGAAGAGGGATTTCAACCCATTTTCTTGGAGCTCTGAGGCAGCAGTGCTGCCACTATTTGACAATGTATTTGGTATTTTTCAAGTTACATTTATTTCTTCACATCATATACATGCACTTGCCATGTGAAATTGTATGCTAATGTTAAGCATTTTCTATGAATTAAAAAAAATATATATCTTGCCTGCCCTGGTGCTTTAAAACAAAGGCTATGGGGCATGGAGAAAAAGCATAAAAACCAAATACTTCAATGTTTCAATCCAAGATAGTTGCCGAGTATTGATCCATGTCTTGCAATTACTTACACACACACACACACACATTGTAAAATAGTTTATACATGTCATTTATTTATCAAAAAAAAAATAAATAAAATAAAATGGAAAATTTTGTCCATTTTAAAAGAATGTCAGCTGTGCTCAATAGCGCAGCACTTGGTCTTCCATTGCAACAACTTTTCACCGCTGCCATGTTGTTGGTTTTGTTTTGGTTCACTTCGATATTTACATCAGAACTGACACAAGAAAACACAACATGATTCCTTACAATGAGACAAACAGTACCAGAAATATGTGATAAAATGAGTATTTCCAGATCCCTTTTGTTTTCACAAACACGTGCATGTTTGTCTGTACCAAATCTTTTGCTGCTTCACTGGTAAGTTTTTATGCTTTTATTTTCCAGTGGTGCCCCATGGCCTCCATTGTAAAGAGCCAGTACAGGCAAGATATTTTTTGCTATTAATTAAAAATAGCAAATGCATACATACCATGTTTGTGAAAAAGTAATTTCAGCTTATCCTTTAATCGAATCAAAATCATCACATATTGATTACCTTTAAATTCAACTCTACGAGTGTTAATGGAACTCAGCATTATTCATAATTTTAAAGACGGACACACTAATCCCAGGACAAGTAAAAATAAAAATATGAATGAAAGAGCTGACTGCCGATAAGATAACAGATGAGTGGAATTTCTTTAGACAGTAAATATGAGCAGATCTTGCAACATACTCAATACAATTAAGGCATCATTTAAATGCTGATCTTTACCAACACCTCAAAGTCAGCCAACAACAAAAACAGCAGTAAACTTTACAGCGAAGGTAATGTAGCAAATCAATATATTTTTCTTCCTCATTTCTTATAATGCACAAAATAAACATTTTAATTAAATTTTCAAGACTAGGGAGAAAAACAATTTTAACTCAGTTCTGGGTAACAGTTTAGGTGTCCATTAAAGAAATCAATTCATTTTCTAGATACACGGGTGTCAAATTCTGGTCCTGGAGGGCCGCAGTGGCTACAGGTTTTCATTCTAACCATCTTCTTAATTAGTGATCTGTTTATGCTACTAAATTAACTTCTTTAACCTTTGTTTTAATTAACTTGACTCAGGCCCCTTAGTTGTTTCTTTTTCCTTAATTAGCAGCCATACAATAATAAGACACAAAACGAGCCGCCACATGACCAGCTGACCTGTGCCCATCACACTGTATCTGAAAATAAAGAAAGGTTAAGGTCTCAGTAATGTTGATCTCTCAGGCCACCAAAACATTGACGGTGTTCTTAGAAAAAGAAAAAGAAAAAAAAAAATCAGCAGTTTTGGAAATGTCTGCTGTGGCAGAATGAGAGCGGCAACAAGCCATGGAATGAAATAACGGGTTTAATAAACAGCAAGAACTGGCTTCTCATTAAGAAACTGGTTGGAGTTAATTTGATTGGAGTTTGATGCCCTAAATTAGCTGGTTTCACGTGTCATTTCTGTTTGGCTGTCATTTAATGAAGGAAAACAATCAATTCAGAAGACTGAATCCTTACAAATGGGGCTACTAAAATGAAGGGAAAAGAAGTGAATTAGCGGTGAAAACTGGTCACTGATTAGGAAAAGGGTCAGAATGAAAACCTGTAGCCACTGTGGCCATCCAGGCCTGGAGTTTGACACCCCTCTTCTAGACCAATGTGCCATTAACAAAAATAATGATCATTACTGTCATTTGTCATTGTTTTAAATCATGTTCACGTGTTTTACAACATTCAGACAATGAAAAGCTGCTTTTAATGAATATCTAAACTAAAGTGTTCCTTTGATCTGATGAACAAAAAAAAGCAAAGCATCTCTAACACTTTTTTAAAATCCTACACGGCACATTTCTCACAATGCTTATTTGAAGTTTTGCTAATTAAATATTGTTTGTACATGGACCACTTATCCTTTTACTGAATGTTTAATATAATAAATCATTCCTGAACTTTTCTAAAGCATTTTAAACATTACTCTAATGTCGATTGTAAAGCGGGATGATCTTTGATGTCTGTGTCTCTACTCAGGAGTTCACACATGGCGACAACCCCTTTCAGCTACTCGGCTTCTGATGTCTCAAACTCAAAAACTTGGGATTACAGAGCACTGTTCTCAGCCAGTGGAGTCAAGGGAGGTCTTCCCAGACTCCATAATGGCCAATCAGTCCTCCAACTGTGAGTATGTCTCTTATGTAGACCCAGGCTGTTTCTCTTTCTAGGCCCAAATCAAATCTGCATCACAGCACCATTTGTTTTCCTTCTAAAGGGTACCGAATGTGTAATCGAATAAAACATCTACAAGTTGGACCTTCCAGATAAGGTGCATTTATAACTACAATCAAATGAAAATTCCAGACAGTTGGTCTCCATTTAACTAATGATGTAACATCTAAATTGGCTGCACCAGTGATTACTTAAGTGTCTCTTATTAATGAGGTGAACACTTACTGTATGTGATCAGTTATTTAAGCTTTATACAGCATTTGTATTTAATTTATGTCACTCTGTAGAGATCTGTTTTCACTTTGACTTTACAAACTATTTTTCTGCCGATTAATGTCCAAAAAGCCAAATTAAACCCAGTGTGATTATAACTCCCAACTAATCTGGGAAAGACCCTTAATTCCCTCCACAAGAGCTGGTGTAGGTGGCAGAGGAAAAGGGGTGTCTGGGCATTGTCCTTAAACTGCTGTTCCCATAACTCAGGCTGGATAAGCAGTACAAAATGGAAAAATTGAATTATTAGAAAAGAAAGGCAATTAAGTCCAAGCTAAATGAAAATCTGCAGACACCGATTCTCCATTGACTGTAAGAATATTCTGCCTGAAACCACAACTCTCTACCAATGGAAACATTAACACACCAAGACTGACGAGCATAGCTATGCTGATCTGCAACCCGAGACCTCACCTACGTCTGTCGCCAGCCAGTCTTTGAGCCGGGGGTACTGCTTCTTGCACTTCTTCAAACACTCCAAGAAGTCATATACCTTCTCCTCATCCATCTGGTGCTGTACCACCTCCAGCAGCTTCCTGGCTTTGTTTCTGGGGTTCTTCTCAGCCCGGACATCAAAGAAGTTATCCTGGGTTAAGAGATTTGCTGCTATCATGCAGTCTAAGAGGGGCTCGATGTTGTAGAGTGCATCAACTAGCACTTCTCTGGAGTTTTGAATGTGCCGTTTGAGGGGCTCCTGTACTGAATCTGAAAGATGAAGATGAGAAATGGCCTAATACATAGTTAGCAGCCAAAACAGCTTGAGGGAATTTTACAAAGTGAGAAGTGCTATCTTAGCAGGATTAAAACAGACCGTAAAATGAAGAATAGTAACAAACAGTCCTCAAAAATGGAGGAGCTTCTAACTGTAGAGCTGCACATCAAGTCTACACCAGCAGTTTCGTGGCAGAAGTGGAGTCACCACACGTCTATACCACACACTATTGACACTAACCCCTAACCTTAACTGTTTATACTGCACTTGCTGCATGTGGTCTTCTGGACAAAAAACAACCTGAAGACACCATAGCAGCTTAAATTTGTGAACTTGGAAAAGCGTCTGCTAACTCTTAAGAATTCCTCAGTGCATGGGATGTGGACCCACCTTGTGCTTGCTGCCCCACTGGCTTTCATAAGAAGTCACTGGCGATATCATATCTTAGCTGTATCCCTGGCATAAGAGTCCTATTAATCATTGTCTAGAAAAAATACAGTATACTGCTCAAAAAAGTGTAAGGAACACTTTTTAATCAGAGTATAGCATCAAGTCAATGAAACTTCTGGGCTATTGATCTGGTCAGTTAAGTAGCAGAGGGGGTTGTTAATCAGTTTCAGCTGCTTTGGTGTTAATGAAATTAACAACTAGTACACTAGAGGGGCAACAATGAGACGACCCCCAAAACAAGAATGGTTTAACAGGTGGAGGCCACTGACATTTTTCCCTCTTCATCTTTTCTGACTGTTTTCTCTTCACTAGTTTTGCATTTGGCTACAGTCACTGTCACTACTGGTAACATGAGGCGATACCTGGACCCTACAGTGGTTACACGGGTAGTCTAACTTCTCCAGGATGGCACATCAATATGTGGCATTGCCAGAAGGTTTGCTGTGTCTCCCAGCACAGTCTCAAGGACATGGAGATTCCAGGACACAGGCAGTTACTCTAGGAGAGCTGGACAGGGCCCCTTGAAGAAGGTCCTTAACCCATCAGCAGGACCAGTATCTGCTCCTTTGGGCAAGGAGGAACAGGATGAGCACTGCCAGAGCCCTACAAAATGACCTCCAGCAAGCCACTACTGTGAAAGTTTGTGACCAAACAATCAGAAACAGACTTCATGAGGGTGGCCTGAGGGCATGACGTCATCTAGTGGGCTCTGTGCTCACTGCCCAGCACTGTGGAGCTCGATTGGCATTTGCCATAGAATACCAGAATTGGCAGGTCCACCACTGGTACCCTGTGCTTTTTACAGATGAGAGCAGGTTCACCCTGAGCACATGCGACAGATGTGAAATGGTCTGGAGAAGCCGAGGAGAACTTTATGTTGCCCGTAACATCATTCAGCATGACCGGTTTGGTGATGATCTGGGGAAGCATATCCATGGAGGGACGTACAGACCTCTATAGGCTAGACGATGGCACTTTGACTGCCATTAGGTATTGGGATGAAATCCTTCGACCCATTGTCAGACTCTATGCTGGTGCAGGGGTCCTGGGTTCCTCCTGGTGCACGACAATGCCCGGCCTCATGTGGCGAGAGTATGCAGGCAGTTCTTGGAGGATAAAGGAATTGATACCAACTGACTGGCCCCCACGCTCGCCTGACCCAAATCCAATAGACCACCTCTGGGACATTATGTTTATGTCCGACACTGCCAGGTTACACCTCAGACTGTCCAGGAACTCAGTGATGCCCTGGTCCAGATCTGGGAGGAGACCCCCAGGACACCATTCGTCGTCTCATTAGGAGCATGCCCCAACATTATAAGGTATGCATACTAGCACGTGGGGGACATACAAACCACCGAGTACAATTTGGAGTTGCTGCGATGAAATTTTGGCAAAATGGACTAGCCTGCCGCATCATTTTTTCCACTTTTTTTCGGGGTGTCTTTGAATTCAGCCCTCTGTAGGTTGATAATTTTCATTTCCATCAAATGATGTGGCATCCTTTTCATTCCTAACACCATTGCTCAGTCCATATCAGTATAGATATCCATCCATCCATGTTCCAACCCGCTGAATCCGAACACAGGGTCACGGGGGTCTGCTGGAGCCAATCCCAGCCAACATAGGGCACAAGGCAGGAAACAATCCTGGGCAGGGTGCCAACCCACCGCAGGAAACACACAAACACACACACACACCAAGCACACTCTAGGGCCAATTTAGAATCGCCAATCCACCTAACCTACATGTCTTTGGACTGTGGGAGGAAACCGGAGCCCCTGGAGGAAACCCACGCAGACACGGGGAGAACATGCAAACTCCACGCAGGGAGGACCCGGGAATCGAACCCAGGTCCCCAGATCTCCCAACTGCGAGGCAGCAGCGCTACCCACTGCGCCACCGTGCCACCCATCAGTATAGATATCCAGCAGGATTTTTTTTCCCATTGAGATCTGATGTGTTTTCAAAGTGTTCCTTTAAATTTTTTTGAGCAGTTTATATAACTACGTTTACTCATTTATTTAAAAAAAAAAAAAAACAAAAACAAACAAACAACATGCTTACCTTCAGTTCTGCTTCCTGCCGATATGGAGATCATTCTCTCCAGTCTAGAAAGAAAAAAAAACAAAAAACAACAACATACCAGTTCAGCCAATATAATATTTTTCTTTAGTCAGCTAAAAGGTATTACTTGTCAATAATCACCTAATCTGCTTCATGTAACATCTTTCTTAATCTCAAATGCATATGTCGATCTATTTACCTTCATAATTATTGATTTCATTTTAAGAAAAGTACTAGCTGCTGCTATTTAATTCCAATGCTCTCATTAACTAGTCATCCATTAATATTCCTAGGGAACCAACATCTGGTTATAAGTCAGCAACCAAGCCTGAAGAAGACAGTTTCCATCAGGGGCACACACACACAACGTGCCAATGTAGAATTGCTAAACATCATTAGAATGTTTTGGAAGACAGGAGCACCTGGAGAAAGACCCCACCAAATAGAGGGGATTGTGAGAAGCAGTGGCACCCAGTTCAACACTGTGCTGCCCTCTCCATATTCAATGACATTGGTCTTTATATAGTGATAGTACACTGTGCACAATGTTAGCACAGAGTGCTGCAAAGACAGTATTAAAAGGATTGTAGTCAGGCTAGAATTTGAACCCTGGGCTGTGCTGCAGAGAGGCAGCCGTGCTCTATCACTGCACCAGCTTTCTGTCCTCACACCCTCAAAGCAAAAGCTGATGACTGGGTTAATATATTCTCCATAACATTTTGCAGATTTTGTTTTTCCTTCAAGAAAGGCAAAATACGCCCTTATTGGAATCTTCTGACAAAAATGAATGAAAACACGAAACAACAAATGTGTTAAAGTGTGTTGTTCTCTTTGGATCACCATTTAAAACTGTTGGTTCGAGTACTCAGTACATAAAGTGGAGGAGTTTTCATAGCCCGTGATCATATAACGCATTTCATGATTTTTAAACTTCAGTTTTGAAGAATGAAGCCACCCGTTTCTTCTTGAGATCCAGAAACTTAGGAAAACTGATGCCAAAGCCACAAAGCAATTGGGCCATAGTGGAGCGGCATCCTTATCCTATTGATGAATCAACTCGTGGCATCACAACAAATAATGTAAATATTAAAATAAATTTAAAATACACGAGGCTAACCACATTACAAGGAGGAAAAGATTTACAAAATGCATTCACCAGCCTTTAGCTCTGGTTAAAACCTTCTGGATTCCAATCCCGATAACACATTGCGTGACCGTGAGCAGGCCACTTCACCTGCCTGTGCGCCCACTGGAAAACCCAAAGCCGTGAAATCAGACATGTTGTAAATCCCCTCCGATAAAGGCGTCAAAACCACATTTTAAGTAATCATGGCATCTGTTGCAACCACATGTTGTATGCTTTTCTGCAGCTGCTGTTCATAAAGTGTGTAAATTATGTCGAGACAATGGAAGAGTTTTATTGAGGAGGTGTTGAAAAGCGTACGGAATACCAATGGGTGCTCCGGAATTGTCGAATTGCCCTAACACTGCAGTCTGAAGCGGCGCCAGACACACACACACACGCAACAACAACAACAACAACAACAGGACTTACCTGTCTGAATGCGAATGTCACTTCGGTGAGTTGCAATTAAAATGTAAGTCAGAGCAAACCGAGCGGCACTGGAGGACCTCAAATGACGGTGACTGGGGAGGACTTGACAACCCGAGTCCGGGCGCCTTTTCTATTCATTCACCTCCCCGCCCTCCCATTAAAAAAAAGCTGCTCGCCTCTTTAGCGATCCAACTGCTGCCTTCCGTCCATTCTGACTGCTTGACTACTTCTTACGGCCCAACTTCGTCTGTCTAACTTCGCCAGCTCAATGGTCGTTCGTTCCAGTATTTCGAACTGGAGTTTCTCCGTTTTATCGATCGGGAAAACCACCCAGTCCACCCACACCAGTTCACTTCGGCTAAACTGAAAGTCGAAACGCTGATAGTCACGCCTACAAACTTCCTTCCTCTCTGATCCCGGGTCAGGAAACAGCAGCTCGCAGAGGTTCTCGCCTTTATTTCGCTAATAAGGCAAAAAAGGCCGGGCGTGTTAGGAACAAGCGGACCAAAAAAAGATCGAGAGAGGGTGACGTTAATGACCCGGTCACAACGCCCTTGTCGTAGTATGGACACTGTACGTGGAGGAAGGGGAATTGGGCAGACTGATTACAGGGGAGAGAGCAATAACCTGAAAGCCTTAACGGCATGGTCGGTTTCTGTCCTCAGGGCCGTCTTAACGTATGGCTACAATGGGCACTGGCCAGGGACCCCAGGAGCATTGGGGCCAACGATGTTTCTGATGCCAATGTGTGTTTCAGTTTTGCTATCTAAACAGGGGCCCGGGGGCCTATGATGCCGTTAAGACGGCCCTAATTTCGTCCCCTTGCCAGACAGTTTAGGGCAGTTTCAGATTGTTTTAAAACTCCGAAAACCCATACCAAAAAAATTCCATTCGCGGAACACCAATGCAAATGTAAAAAAAAAAAAATTGAAATAATCAGTTATGTGAAAAATATTGTAATCAAGAAAAATGTATAAATAGATGAATTCACAGCATAACGTTCTGCAAAAAGATGTAACGATAAAAAAATGTTACGTGTCAAGCATAATAAAAGTAAAAGGGAAGAATGTACCACCAGTGTGTGACACACATCACCATTATTGGTATAAGGTTTGTTAATGATAGTCTTAAAGTAGGTGTCATATTTAGTCTATTTTGATATTTTGTCTTTCTTGCTCAGCCAGTAGAAATGTACTTTCACATAACCTTGTACACTCCTAATAATCCTGGTTCTTTAATGGCACTTTACTGGGTTGCGTAGACCCATTGTTTGGCAAAGGACCATTTCATTCTGAGGAGGGTTCTTTGCGTGTGTAGTTGGTTTTATGCTTTGAACTATGAAAAACAAAGAACAGAAATATTTTATGTTTAGTTGGCTAACGGGATCAAGACAACCTGAAATAGCCTGTGTTGTTGTATTGAGTCCTTTTAAAATCACGAAAACATTGGTATTTAAAAATATAACTTCAGCTATTTACTCCTATCGGTCATTTTAAAAAAAGTGTCCCTCAGGCCCCTCGTGATATAGCTCCTTAGCTGTGACCTGATGATACTTTTAATAATCTGACGTGCGGACGGCGGGTCGTTCGCTTTCTTTCTCACTTTTAATTTCGGTGCGAGACCTGACCGCTTCGTCACTTTTCCGTGCCACCCACCTTGATCACATCGGATACTCGATTGTTTCATCGAGCACTTGATGAAAAGGCACCTTGGGACAATGGGCGGGCACCCAAAACCCCCTGATGGTCGCCCCACCTCCGAGCTCAGTTTATTTAATGCGCACAACTAGATTCACAGTCAGTGACTGGAGACGTTTAGTGACTGACAGACAGAACTCTGTTTCCTGGTCTACGTGCACTCAGATCAGTGCGGCAAGAGACGTAATCATGCAGTGCGTCAAATTCAGGTTTCTCGTCGATCGCCCCCTTTTTTCCCAGTAGCTAGAGCTAATATTTTATGGAAACGCGTTCCACTGAACACAGCTTAAAAGCACTGCTTTAGGAGATCTCGCCTCAAGCTTCTCCGATCGCTGCTCTGTTCTCTGTGTGCGGCACGAAGCTCACTTGTATACTTGCACTGTGCGGTTGAGTGCGGCGCACTGCAACTATGGCAAGCCTGATGCTGTCAGTGTCTGTATGGGGTTTGTACGTTCTGCCTGTGTCTAGTATGGTCTCTTTTCGTTACATTCAATATGCCGAGGGCTTACAAGGCTAAACTTACTCGAAACGCGTCCCTGCCAAGGCAGATTCCTACCTTCCAGTATGTCCTGTGCTGCATGGGTAGACTACGGACGAGTGCGATATTTGAAATTGGATAATGACGACTCAGTGACTGGATAAATCTCTTATATATATATTTCTCTTCTGATTCGTCCTGCTTCCACTTCAAAACCGGTCCCGCCCACACACAGCCGACTCGGCATTTCTCGATTCCTATTCGTCGTCTTCCATGTCATACACTATACTGGCCTGCTGAGCGTAATACATCCAACAAGTACTCGAGGTGCTGCCACAACGATAAAGTAGCTTTACCACCTTTGCGGGAGCCACCTGTGTCTTTACAAAAGCTTCTTACACAGCAAACATCAGAAGCTAAAAATGATCGTGAACACATTTGAGAATACAACTCTTCTCTAGCGTTTGCTTCCTTGGGTGCATAGATAACTCAACCTCCTGGCCACGGACCATACTGTTTTAAAATACACAGGCAAATTTATCACCAAATCTCTCCACTATACGCTAACACTTCTACCTCTCCAGGATATGGACAGTTGTATATTTTTGACCAGCGCAAGCTACTAAAGTAGGCCTACGCATACAAAATAAAGCAAATTCTGCATGCAGCGAAAATGTACTTCTCCAGCTAGATTCCACGCTCAGAACCAGTAACCCCTTCGCTAAATCATACAAACACATGCATGAAATCGCTCAGTCCAATCCAACAGCATGTGTGCGAATGGTTTTCAAGGAAACCCATAGGTAGGATTTACGACGATACAATGCCCTGACAAGTCACACCGATGTTGCAGCGATTTTCGTCGGAGAAGATGGCGAAACACCTGCCGAAAGGGACATTTGCATCTATCCCATAGGCAACTCCCGTAAACAGATTTCCACGCTCAATATGAATTGCGATCCTATGGTTTACCCACTTTTATTCCCTTACGGAGACATTGGCTGGCACAAAGATTTACAACATGTTCCCGATAAAAAAACCGCCAAGTGAATAAGTCTTACTCAATGCCAATTTTATACGTACAGATTAGCAATGTGGAATACATTTAGTATTTTGCACTCCAGCGGCAAACTATTCCAACAGTACGTTGTAGATGTGTATGTTAAAACAGAGGGCGCGTGTCTCAAGTATCTCAGATTACATCAACAAGATCTGCGCGTGGAACTATTAGACGCACTGCAAGCAAACGCTGAAAATAACAACGTACGTGTAGGCAAAATGATCATATTACCATCCACATTTGCAGGAAGTCCAAGATACATGCAACAAAACTATCAGGATACCATGGCCATAGTACGTACATTCGGAAAGCCGGATTTATTTATCACTTTCACATGTAATCCTGCTTGGTCGGAAATTCTACATGCACACTGCGTCTTTCAAGAAGTATTTATTTCTTCTTGATTTCTGAATTCCGTTCTCACCGTTTTCCGTTCCTATTCTTACACCGCCGTATGCTACAGCGGGCGTCGTCTAGTGGGTAATATTATTCTAAATTTAGGTGAATGAGGGGGACAGGTTGTTGGGTTGAATGGCCTGTTCTCATCACAATTTGTTCGAATGTATAAAAAAGTAATGGATGAATGAATTCATTAGTGAGTAAATTTATGTCTAAATAATTATGCGAACAATGGTATAGTATGAATAAAAATACCAGTCCATTTCTATGCATTCATAAAATACAAGTCCATCGCTGGACATACTCGCAAACACACTCATTCACTTACTATCTCTTCTCCCGTTATGCCTTAAGCTGTGGGGGTACAAATACACTAAATTTAAGGTCGTCGATCACGTTAACCTGCTGCAGTTCATTAGAACGAGAGAGGAAACCCGATGTACGCACACAAACCTGCAGATAAAGCAACTCTACGCTCAGGGCTTACACATTGAAGTACCCCAGAACCGTGAAGCACTTCTGGTATGCAGAATGATTTGATGGAGAACTCTGCCACATTACTATTACAGAAAAGCTGATCAAAATTCAGCTAATGGACATTTTTTTTCATTAAACATATATAATTACATTCATGAAGAGAAGCTAAATTGTGCGTCATGTGTATTTACTCTTAAAAATAAAGGTGCCATAGTGTTTGTTTATCTATATGGGCACCATTATTCTTTCCCAAAACAACAATCCACATGCAGGTTGCAAAATTAACCTTTATTTATTAGATTCAAGGGTCTGTAAATAACAATAAATAGAAAATATTAGATCTGTGAAGTTCCAATGTATTCCTGATTTAAAAAAACAAAACTCTTACTGTATTCAGTAACACAACCTAGAGTTAAGGTTTTCTTAATCTTTTCATAAGCTTCTAGGCTGCCTACTGTACATTAAAGATTTCTAGTTTGCCATGCATTAGGAGGTTTTTCAAAGCCCATAGTACTATATTAATACGCGAAGAACCTTTCCCAGAATTGAATGTTTTTTGCTCAGCAATAATAATAATAATAATAATTCATTACATTTATATAGCAATGGATGTATGAGAACCTTTAAGAACAGGGTACAAAAAAGAAAGGACTATTTTTTTGCCCAGCTGTATTGGCATTATTCAAGTCACTGAGCTCAGTAGCCCTATGGAGGACTATTTCGGTCAAAATTAAATAAATAAATAAATGCGCAAATAAATTAAAGTTCTGTGAAATGTGAGCATAAATAAATAAATGTATCATGAAATGAAGCCATAATAAATAAATTTGCCATGAAATAAGAGCATAAATAAATAAATGTGTCACGAAATATGTTTTTTGTTGCTTATTTATTTATTTCATTTTGTCCGTAACATTCCTCCAAACCATCATGAAATACGACTTGAAATAAAACTGTCACTTTCACTCGTCAAAGTTGAGAGGGTGGGCTCTAACACACCCTCTAGTTATTGATTGGTTAATCGACTTCTGTAGATTGGCTATGCCTAATTCAACATGGCTGTGTGTGAGATGGAAGTAAACGAGATAGCACAAGAATTAATTAGAAAAATGCTTACTACTGCCGATGAAATGGATTCTGCCGAAGATATCACATATTTCAGAGAGAGAATTGTTGCAGAGAAATGGAAGAATGCAAGAAGACTGACGTTCCAGTTTGAATTAAATATCACACATTTTACGTAACCATGTAATTTCACATTTATGATCTTTTCACACTGCTGACATTATTCTGCAAAACCAAAATTATTTCTCTCCTTCCATACTTTACATTATGTTAACTGGGCTACTTATTTGTGGTCTAATAATATTACATACCTGTGAAGGAGATCCTCTTTTCTCCAAGTCCAGAGGCAGCAAGGCTCGCTTTGACAAACACACTTGGTATTTTGGTAGAAGTCTGGTCACTTAGACAACAAAAATTATGTGTGTACATTATGTGATGTACTATGCTTGGAGAAGGCATCCTTCTAGTAGACCTAAATTGCCTCCTTGGGTTGTTTGAGCCCCCATACGGGGCAAATAGCCGTGCTACCTCTGCTGTTAATTAAAAGAAGCAACACATTTAATTTTTGACATGCAGCAATATAGTTTTTAACAAGATAAAATTGAATGTGTTCAATAAATGTGCTCATCACTGTATTTCTTTCACTGCAACACTGAAAGCCCAGTTAAATGTAGAGGAGAATCATCCTTTCTGGAATGTGGGCACCATGTTTTGAGGATTGTTTAGGAAAGCTAGAAGTAGCAACATACTACAAATAACTACAGAAGGGTAAAACTGAATCAGGATACCAGGAAACACTGTATAAAAAATATGCTCACTAAACTGCAAGGAACCACAGGTCTTAGAGAAAGAGAGAGAGAGTATAAATAAATGTTTAAAACCTACTTTAAACAGTAATTATGGGGGGTGGTGAAAAACAAAGAAAGGTGTTGTTTAATTACGAAAAGGGGGGAAAAAACAGGTAAAACAACAACAAAAAAAACCCCAGAAACCAATTGTATGAAGAATACAAACTGAAATGAAAATGAATCAAATTTTTATATATAAAAAGTGGTAGAAAAAGCAGAAAAAGGCAAAGGTAGTAGACTAACAATTACATAGAATAAAAAATTAAAAATACAATTACATGAAAAATATAAACAATGTGATATAAGAAAATAGAACATATTGGTAAACATAGAAAAATAATTAAGAAAAAAGTAAAAAATGAAATACAGTCACATATTGAGAAATCAAGGAAAAATACATGCATAACAACATAGGAAATTAGTAACGGAAAGCTATTTAATAGCATAAAAATTAACTCAAAATTGTTTCCACAGTCTTTCTGCTGTGGGTTACTGAATGTACTAAAACAAACACTTGCAACAATATATGTGTATAACATACCGTTAAGTGAGAAGAAAAACAACTGTTCATATTAAAGTTTATTATCCTAAAAATGCACATAAACCTGTTTTGTTTCCTCCACATCCTTTGCATCAAATTAATTTCTGCATTCTGTCTACCAAAATCACTTGACAGTAGGTGAAAACTGCATTTTAAGATAACCACTGTTCAATTATACTCATTGTAACAAAGTGAATATAAAGAGGGGAGTATGTTTATAAAATGATGGCTCCAACTCAACTATTGTGCGACATTCACAAAATATTTCTGTTAGATTTAATAGCTCTTCAGTATTCAGCAACTGATATTTCGTTTGTGATGTGGCTACCGTCAGGTCTTTCTGTTTACTTGTAGGCAGGTTTGTATTTTGCAGACAAATAACTATTGCAAATTTACAGCGCTATTAGCACAGCCACCTAAAATACAGTAGTATATCTTGAACAGGAGTAGAGTGAGTACTCGACAAAGTGGGGGTAGGTCTTCGGCTATCAAGTGGGGCACTTACAGCTGAAACCTCATGTGCTGATTCCTGAGGGGATGAAGAGGTTAGAGCTTCCTGAATTAAAACTGCCGCTTCACGTAGCAACTCTGGGCAACTTTTTGTAGCAGTCATATTCGCCATGGACACTCACAAGCACAACTTTAAGCATGCGCTTTGGTACCTTGAGAATCATATGGCTCATAGTTCGATTACTCTAGGCTGAAGGTAACACTCAACAAATCAATAACTAGAGGGTGTGTTAGAGCCCACCCTCTCAACTTTGACGAGTGAAAGTGACAGTTTTATTTCAAGTCGTATTTCATGATGGTTTGGAGGAATGTTACGGACAAAATGAAATAAATAAATAAGCAACAAAAAACATATTTCGTTACACATTTATTTATTTATGCTCTCATTTCATGGCACATTTATTTATTAAGGCTTCATTTCATGAAACATTTATTTATTTATGCTCACATTTCACAGAACTTTAATTTATTTGCGCATTTATTTATTTATTTAATTTTGTCCGAAATAGTCCTCCATAGTAGCCATCCCTACTGTTAAAGCTATTGTAGGCTGTACGTTTTGCCCTACGAACTCCAATGACCAGCGTGCTCCACTGCCGAGACGGAAGCGTCTTGCGCCGTTGCCTAGAAACGGGAGTAAACGCAGCGGGACTCAGTGAGACCGTGCAGGAAAAGGACGCTCAAAACTAAAGGTAAATAGATACAAATGTTGAAAATGTTTATAAACAAATCATTTGTGATTAATATAGGATGGACAGAGATATGTCTTCTAAATTTGGAATGACAAACGATAAAAGGGATGTGAGGAAGCTGAAGGTGTCTTCGGTAGCATGATATGATGGTTACTGCAACAGCCAAGTGTGTACTTGGAGTAGCGAATACAGTAAGTCACCAATTGACTGCGACAGGTAGCAGGGGCAATGGAACATGTTATGGGATTCCACTGCCGATTGCCTTTCATTGTTAGAGGTTAAATCTTTGAGAATCGTTGCAAACACGTTGTATTTTCACGTCCTAAAAGAGTAATATTCCAAGTTGATCGAAATTGGAAATGCACAATGCACAAGTTCTTACACTGTAATTTATAAAGGCTTATAATACACAAACATTTGTTTTATAAAAATAAATATTTTTTGTATGATATTTTTAAGAATCGCAGTGTAGAATATGTATTAAAGCACTGCTCAGACCAGAATTTGTGCATCTGTCTTCTCCAGCCTTTTCACCCTATCATGTGTTGCCTGCTCAGGAATGAGTTGCCAGTGGGAGAAGGTGCACTAGTATGTCACAGTCTATGGAGAGGTCCCAACAGGAGCTGAACATGAGAGTAACCCCACCCTGGTGAGCTGAGAGCCGCTGCCAATGCTATCATTGATAGACAGGGGCTGCCCAGGGAGAGCCAGGAGGCAGAGAATGCTTTAGAGGCAGATACCCTGTGTTGCATCTTCTGGTGGGAATAGCAATGATGCACACCCGGTGGTTGAATCATTACTGAATTATTTTTATTAAATCCAATAACATGTTTGTGAACAATGTCTTAATCTATTATAGTGCATGCCACTTTAGAACCTCCTGTCTTTCATATCCAACAAACTACCACCCACCCTTGTATCAAATTAGCATCACAACACCCGCTACTAATATCAACTTGAACTGCAGATGGTTACATGGCTTACTTAAGTCTGTCCAGGTAACTACACCCTGAGAGCACAGATGTGAGGGAGGTACCATGAGGACTGGCATGAAGCAAGAAAAATTAATTCAGCCCGACAAACAAAGCAAAAGTTCCCCTTCCTGGGAAAGGTAGAAGCTGTGACCTGGTGGGCAAACATTGCTCTTTGTGCTCAGGAAGTCACCGTGTGGAAATGCAGACAGCCACCCCAGGGTGGCCTGGTGTTGGACAGTAAGACAGTAAGAATAGAAGGGTATGGGGTCATTCTGAAGAAGGGCGAAAAGGTGAGTGACAATACCTGTAAGACAGTCTGAGTAACCTAAGATACTTGATAGGCTCAGTAGGTTTTCTTTGGTTATTCTTTTTTATTTGATTAAGAAGCACTTTATGTTTGATATTTCATTTGTTAAGCCTTTTCCTCCAAGCTCGGGTGTTGCACAGACATTTTGGTCCATGTTTGCATTCAGCCCATTATGATTATTTTTTAATTTGTTCCTTTAAACTATTTTGGATTGTCCCTAACCAGAGTTCAGTGGCGTCTTTTCATTAAGGGCCACTGCCCCACCTCCATTCCCCAGTAGATGGCACTGTTATGCAAGGAATTAAGAAGCCATATATTTGCTTCAGTAATTCAGTGTATCGTTAAAATGTATATAGCAAACTAAACTTAATCATGATTTTCAATTTTTTCCCAATTTTCCACAATATTCTCAATGAAATATCTGATACAGAAAAATATTTCTTTTTGGAGTATGTGAAATTTTCTTGGTGCCTGAGGCTGCTTTGCCTCTTTGTGGGTTGCTTGGGCAAGCCCTTCAACCCTGAGTCCTTTTACTTGCACATCTTGTTATTTTGGAGTAGTCATTATCATCAACATGAATCGTGTTGATAACATATGTACAACATAATTTAGCACTTTTGTCATTGAACAAAAGCGGAAAATATATACCTTTATGCTTATTAATTTGATGCTGGTGTTGAGATAGCTCTCTTATTGTATGACAAAATAATATGTTGATAGATTATCATTTTGTGCTTTTTATATAATATTATTTTGCTGGGGCGGCACGGTGGTGCAGTGGGTAGCGCTGCTGCCTCGCAGTTAGGAGACCTGGGTTCGCTTCCCGGGTCCTCCCTGCGTGGAGTTTGCATGTTCTCCCCGTGTCTGTGTGGGTTTCCTCCGGGCGCTCCGGTTTCCTCCCACAGTCCAAAGACATGCAGGTTAGGTGGATTGGTGATTCTAAAATTGGCCCTAGTGGGTGCTTGGTGTCTGGGTGTGTTTGTGTGTGTCCTGCGGTGGGTTGGCACCCTGCCCAGGATTGTTTCCTGCCTTGTGCCCTGTGTTGGCTGGGATTGGCTCCAGCAGACCCCCGTGACCCTGTGTTCAGATTCAGTGGGTTGGAAAATGGATGGATGGATGGATTATTTTGCTGTCATGTTATCATAACAGGTACTGGCAGCTTAATACATTGTGAAATGCATTGTCACTCCCTTTCTCCCTCACTTTAAATTTACTGGAGGCCATTGTCTTTCTTGACCAACCATAGCTCCCACCATCCACAGCTGCTTCTCTGTGGCTCCAGTGACCCTTTCTTTGCCCATATAGCCACTCTGCCAGCCCTGCTTTACTACGTCTACTTTGGGCACCAAATTAAACAACTGGTTGGAGTGAAATTAGTTGGCGTTTGGTGCCCTGACTTAGTTGGTCTTCTGTTGGCTCACTCACTTCACATTTCATTTCTGTGTGGTTGCCATTTAAGGAAAGAAATGAAGCAGTTCAGAGAAACAATGAAGAAATTCAGGGGAATAAATCTTAAAAAACAAGTTAATTAAAATTAATTCAAAAGAAGTTAATTAGTAGCAAAAATGGGTCACTAATTAAGAAAAGAGTTAGAATAGTAATAATAATAATAATAATAATTCATTACATATATATAGCACTTTTCTCAGTATGAAAACCTGTAGCCACTGGGGCCCTCCAGGACCAGAGTTGGGGACCCCTGTTCTAGAGACTTGCCTTGGCCATGTGTCCCGGTCAATGGATTGAAGCAGAGGAGTGGGCTTGCTGTTGTTTCAGTGCTTGATGGGTTCCCTGTATTTCATTCACACACACACACACACACAGACCCTTTGCACGGGTTCCTTTTATGGCTAATTTCCTCTCCCAACAAGCAGCAGACATCTTTGCAACATCTCTCCCCAACTCCATGTGGTTAAAAATGCCACAGCCGGAGTTCAATTCACAAGTTGTTTTTTCCTTGCTTCACTCCTTGTTAGGTGTCTTGACGTATCTTATAGAGGCTGGTTCTGCAAACTTGGAGCTCTAATATTTCTTGTTTTTAAATCATTTTATTTGACATTTTGGCTTTCATCTCTGTTTTGGTGGAAGTTTTTCCAATTCAGTTTTAGGTTATTCTCACTTGCAGTGTCGTAGGTGTAATAAAAGCTTTTCTTGAGTTGTGGGATTTTGCCAGTAGCCATACCACATGCATTTCAGAGCAGGCCATCCACCTGAAGCTAAGCATGTTCGGGCCCAGTCAGTACTTGGATGGAGACATTCTAGGAAAAGCTTGGGTTGCTGCTGGAAGAGACAAGCAGGGGTTTTTTTCCTGTGGCCTGAGTCTAGATCCCATAGTGACGGGGACGGTGTGCCGAAAAAAATGCTCTGTCCTTCGGATGAGACGTAAATCTGAGGTCATGACTCACTGTGGTCATAAATGATCTCTGGGCATCCTTCGAAAAGAGTAGTGTGTCTCCCGATGTTCTAGCTAAATTGCCCACCATGGTCTGGTCATTCTGGCCTCCTAATCACCCCCCTTCTCTAACTGGCTATCTCTCTCACTACTTCACCACCTAACAGCTAACGTGTGGTTAGCATACTGGCACACAAATGGTTGCTGTCTAATCATCCAGGTGGATGTTGCACATTGGTGGTGGTTGAAGTGGCTTCCCCCTCTGTCTATGTAAAGTGCATTGAGAGTCTTGAAAACTCTATATAAAAGCAATGTCTTCCTCTAATGCATTTGAACCATTTGTAATTTCAGGTTTGCTTTGTCTTTTAGGGCAGAAATCTTTTGAAGTTTTAGTAATTGAGGTTTTGACATTATCCTTAAAGAAGTCAAATTTTATGCATTACCATTTCTTATAAACTTTCAGGATAGTCCAGCCTCATTTTTGCATTTATTTATGTTTCTGGTTTTTTTTTTCTAAACTGGAACAAAGGGAATTAAGGGTTTCTTTTTAAATGTTACTTAGTATATGTAGTTTCTAGTAATGGGCAAGAAAAACTTTTTATCTCGTGATTTCATGGAGAACAGACATAATAAAGTTTCTGACAGAATAGGATCCAATTGTGACCAATGCTGGATAGCAGCAAACAATTTTAAAAATGTCCACAAAAGAATCTCCTGTTACTGCTGTTACGTAATCCACATCAAGTAAATCTGGTGGTATGCACACAACATGCAAAGCACATGCATTTTTTGCTAAATTATCGTTAAATAAATAACTCCGTAAAATGAAAGTAGTCTACAAACAGGAAACCCCCCTCACACAGGGTTGCACTTTGAATTGAAGACAGGACTCTTGACCAATGAATGAGGGGGAGAGGTGACTCCTCAATTCAAAGGCAACAAAAATGCATGCATTTTGCATGTTGTGAGCATACGACTGGATGACTTGACGTGTAGATTATACAACATGAGTAACTTGAGATTCTTTCACGGACATTTTTGACATAGTTTGCTGTTGCCCAGCGCTGGTCATCATTGGGTACTACAGTAAGTAATACAATAAGAATCAATAATCTGAAATGCCTACAATGCTGGACAAATGGGCTGTGAAGAGCAAATTCCAAGCAGATTCCCAGGTATGGAATTGCTTGCCTCTGTCAAAGAGAGCACTGATTAGTAATGTTGGAACACATCCCTTTGTCATGCAGTATCAACAAAGGAATTGATGGAGAGCCAAGATCAAGATGCTGTTGAAAGTTCTGAACCTGCTTCAGCACCAGCTTCAGGAGAAGAGAATGTTGAGTCTGCAAACATTCAAGAAGAAAATCCAGAAGGTGAGAACTTCTTAGTATTCTATTAGAATGCTTGCTATGTCAAACGTTCATGGAATGAACTGGCAGTGGTGTAGGAATATGTATGATATTTTTAAGAATATGTCTTACTTTGTTTTAATTTCAGCTTTATTCATTGGATACAGTATATAATAATATGTCAGTTCTTAACCAGCTTCTTTGTAACTGTTGAACAAAGAGTTAGTGAAGCTAAATACCTTTTTCATTACTTAATGTGTTTTACAAATAAGAGACAACAGCAGTGAAAGTGTTGGGGTCCCAGGAGGGAGACCCTTTTTTAATTTGATGAAAAAAGATTTGAAATAAAAAGGTAAAACATGGATCATCTGGTCCAAAATATGGTTCCTCTTTGGTTGTTTTCACATGCCTGGTAGATTAGACGGGGATGTTCCCAGTGGTAAACTTTTGTGGTTTTACTGTGTTGAGTTGTAATGGTGATCTCTTGACTCATATCATTATATAAACACTAGTCATTTAGCCCGTTACAATAACGGGCGCTAGAACAGTAGTGCATAAACATTAGTAGGAACAGTCTATATTAAATGGTAAGGGACTTTGACCTCATTCTTTTTGTCAGTCGTATTTTTCTTTCTTTCAGCCTTTCTTTTGTTGATTTTTACTTGCTGAGCTGACCGTTCTTCGTGGGCTGCTGCTGTGTATTGTGTGTCTTTAATTTTCTGTGACAGTAATACTGTCTTGTACGGCTCTATTCAATAAGGGCGCGCACAAAAAGGTGAGCTTCAAAAGGGCGACCAAATAAAGGCGCGTGTAAATAAAGATCTGCACGATTGTTGCTCTTCACATATTCCAGAGCCATTTGAACTAAATTATCTACGAACGCCTTTATTCGCTGTGCCCAATTGAGGTCACCCAATTGAGGCTCACCTTTTTGTGCGCGCCCTTATTGAAGGATGCCTGTGCGCGCCCTTATTGAAGGATACCGTCTTGTACGTCCGCTGGCTTGTACGTCCGTAATATACCTTTAATTTTCTCTGGCAGTAATACAGGCGTGCGCGTTGGTAATATGCCTTTAATCTCCTCTGACAGTAATACTGGCTTGTATGTGGCTGTAATATGTGTCACTGTATTGTGTACCTTTAATTTCCTCTCGCAGTAATACTGGGTTGTATTTCCGTAAAACGCCTCTAACTTTCTCTGACAGTAATATCGCGCATCGCACTGTGCCCCGCGCATGCGTTCTTCACCAAAAGACACCTACACACAGACACCTGGACGCACATAGGGATTTTATATATATATAGATATACAAAAATAACCAGGTCAGCCAGAAATGTTTTTTTTTGTGGTTGTTGGTACTTGCAGAAAAGATGTTTTATTTATTAATTACCTGAAAATCGTTCGCGCTAATGTTTAATTGCTTTTTGTGCATATTGAGCAGTAAATCACTTGTGACTTTGCATTTCTCCTAAAACTCTGATCAGAAATGTTTGTGAATGGAGGAAAGTGGGACAGTGAGACGTCATAAATGTGATTTCTCTACACTTCCATAGCCAGTAAACGCAACCCTATCATAAAAGGCAAGCTAGTTTATTCAGCTTGTTGCTTAACAGACCACAGCCAGTAGTAAAGAGCCCGTAATCTGAAATGTCTGCACTGCTGAAAAAAGGGCAGGTGCTTGGGTATAGAATTACTTGCCTCTTTTCAAGAGAATGTTGATTATCAGTGTTGGAAAACATCTTTTTATCATGCAGTATCAGCGAAAGAAGTGACGAAGAGCCAAGATGAAGATACTGTTGAAAGTTCTGAACCTGCCTCAGCACCAGCTCCAGGAGAAGAGAACATTGAGTCCACAAGTATTCCAGACAAAACTCCCGAAGGTAAGAAAGTCATAATATTCCATAAGGATTCCTGCTTTGTCAAACATACCTGGGATGAACTGGCAGTGGTTTAGAGCAGCATGTTATCATCATCAAGAATGTGTAAAACATTTTTAAGATTATTTCTTATATTTTTGTTTTGCACCCTCCCCCACCATAACCTATTTTCCATGGGGAGGAGCAAAAGCTTTAGATACGTCAAAAATTTCGATCTTGGGTTTTCAACAGATCTCGATGTTTCAGAGTCCCCTGATACCAAAAACATTAATATCTCGATAATGGGTGTGTGTCTGTCTGTGTGTCACAGTTTCTTGAGGACAGTCTAGAGCTAATACAGCCGGATAGAAAAATACCGAATTTGAAACTTAAGTCTTTAATGAGATGACAATGTGCTGAATAGTTTTTGACCCAAATCATGCAAGAGAAAGTGGCACTCTAGAGCTAAGGTTCCCAATGGGGGCGGTACCGCCCACCAGTGGGCGTTGAAGAAATCTAAGGGGGCAATTCTGGTCCAAGACATTTTAAGGGGACGGTGAGGACCAGCCACTGCCCCCTTGGGCAATACTCACAAGAACGTGCTGAAAAGTTTGATTAACACTAAAAATCATTGAATGCATTTTTAAACCATTTATTCTAAATGTCCATTAAGAAAGACCTGTCCATATTAAATAGTAGATATTGGTACATTGTGTTTAAAAGTGTGCACAATTCATGCATTCTCAGATCATGCAAATCCTTACAAGATTAATGCAGGCACAGAGAACCGAATCTATGCATGTTTTGACAGGTTCAATGAACATTACTCTAAATATGTGAGAAGCTTTTTATCAATACCAGATTGTATTGGAATTCCTTCAGAGCAAGTGTAAACCTAAAATTACAGTGCGGTCCCTACAGATCACATTCAAAGGAAAACTTATGTGGACCTACTTATTAAAAACTAGGGGGCTTCACCCCCTGCTCACTTCGCTTGCCAACCCCCCTGCCTGTGCTACACACCAGCAACTTCGCATCTCTGCCACTCGTGCATTTGAATTTCACTTTCACCAAACAACATCGCGGATACGCCTCTTCATTGGGAAGAAACACTACTTTTCTCTCATGGCAACATGAATCAGACGATCTACAAGTCTCCCATCATCTTATTTAGCTGAAAGAGGATTAAGCATGGTCAACAATCTATTAACAAAGAAGAGAAACAGATTGTCAATTGTGGAAAGTGGCGATTTAGGATTGCTGATGACAAAAATGGCACCAAACATTGAAAAATTAGTGTCATCACACCAAGCTCAGCCCTATCACTAATAATATTATATTCATTTTTTAATAATATATTTTGTTTTAATCATACTTTGAGCAATACACCAATATTGTTAATATCTTCTAATAAAATAATTTTAAAAATCTGTCCTTGATTTTCAATATATAGTATAGTATAGTTCACCCAAGGGGGGCGCTATCGAATTACTCTTTGAAATATTGGGCTCTGACCAAATAAAGGTTGGGAATTTATGCTAGAGGAACCCTCAAATACCATAATTCTGCAATTAATTATGAATTCTTCTTGTCAATTGCTATCGTATTCACCTATTTTCCCATTGGGATTAATAAAGTATCTATCCATCTATCTATCTATCTATTTTATGAATAGAAAGATCAGCATCAGAGCAGTAAATAATTACTGAAATATTATAGAATAGTTCAGGTAACTTGGTTCCTAGGGCACACGTCTGAATTTTTTCATTTCATCTTTATTCAGTTCTAGCACAGTGAAGTGCCCGTTGAGTAAAATGGGCACAATGATAAGTCTGTGTGTTTCGATCACATTGTGTATTAGTAACCTCTGTTTACCAGAGATGTTAGCTCTTACATCCCTCAGTCTTTGCACATGTTGTTGCCTTTGTTCATCAGACATGCTGGCCCTTTTGTGGACGCCAGATGACATTATAGCCAGCCACAGATCGATGCCAGACACCATACATTTTGTCATTTTATATACAGTATGCAGTAATATATGTAATTAGAGCCTAGGTTAATTCCGAACCAATTCTCTTGTAATTATCCACCAAAGAATCAAGGGGGATCCATTCCTTCTCCATTATTTAACCTGTGTAACAAACAGAGACTGTAACAGTTTAAAGGTTTGGATCTTAGCAGGGTTACCCAGTTTATTTTGATGAAAAAAGCCAAATAGGCAAAATGAAAATGCAAAGGTATGGATCATCTGTTCTAAAATCTGCCCTTCTTTGTCATTAGGATCCTCATTGGTAGCAGGTCCCATCAGTGAATGGCAACTTCTTGTCTAGGTACTTCCTAAATAATGAATGGACCAGAAGGGAGTCTGGCAGGTCATTACATCGTAGGTCTCACAGGGCAACCTCTTCCACTCTAAGGTGAAGGAGGAGAAGGAAGTTAATGACTGTGCTGCCATCTTATCATTTCCCCCATTTTCTTATCCAAACTGAGCCCTTCGCTTTCATATCTGCCACCACCTGCTTACATCATTTGACTGTTCTGAGAGCAGACCCTCCTTGGAGCTTTTGCTTAAAGTTATATATTTCACAGTCACCATTCAAAGGAGTAAGTCATCTCATTTAATCACTTGACTGACACCAATCCTCCATCAATTAGCAAGACATCATATTTACTACAGAGCTGGTCTGTGGACATATGCCATAGATCTAGCAACAACTTAGAAGACCAGCTAAACTTTTAAAATATAACATTTAGGACAGCAAGACCTGGAAACTGTCTACATGGAGCCTCTGTGTTCTTCTTATGTCAGTGCAGGTTTTTCTTGAGGTATTTCCATTTTCCTCCCAGGTTCCTCAGACTTTAACTTGGCATGAATGAGTGAGTGTGGGTGTGTGTATGAGTGTAACCTGGGGTGTACCGGGGCCATAACCAAGATGGGAACTCTATGACCCTGAATTGGATTTAGCAGGTTGATCATTAGTGGATGAGTAAGTGTACAAAATTGGCTTTATTTGATTTGCTGCTCATGTAAAGAAGGAAATGTTCTTGATGTTGTTAGACATATTTAACTGTAAAGGCAAAAGATGTCAGCAGGAGGGGCACAAGAATAAAAACAAGAGGAAAAGGAAAGCTAGGACTGAAAAGTACAGCAGGCAAAGGACATGGCCTTTAGTCACAGGACATACATGTCTGCATGTCTCTGTCGAACGTCCAGTGCTACTTGTCTTGTTTTAGAGTAGTAATCCGTGCCACACACAGCCCTTCAAATGTGGTCTCACTAGCACAGTGTACAGTTAGAGTGTAACGTTCCTTGATATGTATTCAGCTGTTTTATAATGTGACCTAACATTTTAATATTGTTTTGCTTCTCAGCATTGCAATTGCATGGGTTGCTTGGTGGTTCATCTTTCAGTAGGTAATAATAAAATATTGAGAAAAAAGCCTACTTCAAAATAAAATTGATAGTGTGCCTCTTAGCATTATACACTGTATTTATACATAACAGAAAAGACCTTTAACAGATGTGTTTGACATAAAAGGATATATCACTGTTATTTCTTTGCTGGGTTTCTTGTAAGATTTTATTTTACCAAATAACAATGTACACTGAGAACAATGTTTCTGGTATGAAGTTAAAGATACTGTGGAAGGTGAAGGGGAAACAAAACTTGACGAGACTCTTCCTAGTGCATCAGAAGATGAAGACTTGGCAGCTGTTGGAGAGGAGGAGAAAGTAAGCAGCCCAAAAGTAGAAGTCAAGGAGAGCCCGAGAGGTAAGCAATTCTGAAACTGCAACATTACTTTATTTAACAATTTATGTAACAGAATTCTTTTTGTATGATTAAGTTATAAGTAGTAAATATTAATATATTATTATCCATATGTGTGGTATTTGCTACTAGGTCCATGGGCTTGTGGGTAGGAGTAACTTCTTTGTGGTGTTTACATGTTGCTTGGTTATTAATGATTGCTCCTACTGGCTAGAAGAATGAGATCACACCCTGGGTTATCAGCTTTCATGAATTCTTGTGGTACGACTGCTGTGCAAGAACCTGCTCAAAAGTCACGTGGCCAGAAGACTTTGCAAAATGTATTATTCACACCCAAAATGTACTATGTTCACTTGCAAAATGAACCGTGTATTCAAAATGCAGTACTTACACTTGCAGAATGTATCACTCGCACCCAGAATGCAACTTGTAAAACGTGTCCTGCTCATTCATGACTCCATATTTGTCTGTCACAGCTCCCATGTGAGGGACTGCCTGCTTGTGTCATCACACAATTTAAAACCGTTGTGTAGCTGGGAGCTGTAAATCTAAAAGAATGAACTTGCTCTCTCATGAGTTTAGCCTATCTATGAAATTTGAAGGGAAAAACTTTTAAAACCTAATGATTTACAAGATGGTTAAAGTTATTACTTTCATTTTAGATAATATCGACAATCAGAAATTCTTATGTTAATACATTTAGTGGCTTTGCCCGCATTTCAGGAGCCTTGGAGCAAGAAAGACCGAAGCAGTATTATAACGGAAACAATCAGCAGTTTAGGGTCCTTTGTAGCATCACGTTTAATCGACAACAAAATTTCGCACCACATGGGCACATAAACAAAAGATGGGACAAATAATCTGTTGGAGACTCTACAAGTAATAGCTAGCTTCTCTAAGGTAACATCCTCATTGAGACAATGGACTTTTGGGCATGAATCCTCTTGTATAGGTCCTGGGGCAGAATGGGCATGTCTGGAAGTAACGTCATTGTTCATCACAAAAGTGTTCTGAGGGAAAACAGAGGATTAGTTAAGGACGACGTACAATTAATAGTTACTCTTTGTCTAGTTCCTGTCATCTAAAGGGATGGAAGTGAGGTTTGTGTTGAGGTCTTCAGGTCTCACTGAAAGAGATTTCATTGACACATGCAGAAGAAGAGAACACTTTATGTTTCAGTGTCCAGATTTTTCTTCCTAAGTTTAGTTGCAACTTACAGTGACCAGCAGCAGTGAAGTTACAGTTTTTGAAGTTCCTCATGGTGATCCACTCTTTATAGCTGAGAGTTAAGATTGGTTAATACTTTTTCCCCAGCAAGACAAATGAATTTCTTTTATATATCATCTGTCCTTAAGCAAGGCTGGACTCAATGCGCCGTCCATGCCAAATGATATGCATTTCCCCTTGAAGTATGGTACAGGCATGTTCAAACTTTCATTGAGAGCCACATTCTAGGAAATTGGAGGAATTTCTCTCTGTAACTGAGTGAGCCTTTCCAGTATGCACATCTGGTTCTTCTTCTTTTGGCTGCTTCCATTAGGGGTTGCCACAGCGGATCATCTTGTTCCATATCTTCCTGTCCTCTGCATCTTGTTCTGTTATACCCAACACCTGCATGTCCTCTCTCACCCCATCTTATAAGGCAGTGTCAATAATAAACAAATGAAACTCTTCCAAGAGTATCCCAAACACTCTGGCACCTGGTCTTGGATTGTTTTGTCACCTTGTTCAGCTAGAAGAGTTTTAGTTTAGTGTCATTTGTACTTATAAATTGTAATTCTTACTTGCACATGCATATACTCATCTGTGGAAAAACCAACGTACCAATCGTCATCCAAAAGCCTGGACACATATGCACCAAAGAAAACAATGGCGAATATATGTTCCTTCTTTTCTTTATAATCCAGTATCAGCCTTTAGCACCCTGCTCTTTCTTCATCAACCCAGTTAGAGCTCAGCATCTACTCCCAGTTGTGGGCTCCTTTAGTTTTACTCTGGCTGAGATGGGGATTTGATGTGAAGATTTTACCTCATATCTTCCAAAAAGAGGCCAATGTCATTTTTTCCTAATGAATTTTAAGTAATGAGTGATTCTAAATTTGTGATGTGTTAGTGTGAGAGTTTCTATGCGTGTGCCCTTCATGGTGTCAGCACCTTGGCCAGGCGTACCTGCGACTTTGTTCTCTAGTGACTCTGACCTGTATTGTGTAGGTTTGAGAATATTATGTGATGAAGTGTATAATTATTTTACCAAATAACAATGTACACTGAGAACAATGTTTCTGGTATGAAGTTAAAGATACTGAGGAAGGTGAAGGGGAAACAAAACTTGATGAGACTCTTCCTAGTGCATCAGAAGATGAAGACTTGGCAGCTGTTGGAGAGGAGGAGAAAGTAAGCAGCCCAAAAGTAGAAGTCAAGGAGAGCCCGAGAGGTAAGCAATTCGGACATTGCAACATTACTTTATTTAACAATTTATGTAACAGAATTCTTTTTGTATGTTTAAGTTATAAGTAGTAAATATTAATATATTATTATCCATATGTGTGATATTTGCTACTAGGTCCATGGGCTTGTGGGTAGGAGTATCTTCTTTGTGGTGTTTACATGTTGCTTGGTTATTATTGACTGCTCCTACTGGCTAGAAGAATGAGATCACACCCTGGGTTATCAGCTTTCATGAAGTGTCAATAATAAACAAATGAAACTCTTCCAAGAGTATCCCAAACACTCTGGCACCTGGTCTTGGATTGTTTTGTCACCTTGTTCAGCTAGAAGAGTTTTAGTTTAGTGTCATTTGTACTTATAAATTGTAATTCTTACTTGCACGTGCATATACTCAGCTGTGGAAAAACCAACGTACCAATCGTCATCCAAAAGCCTGGACACATATGCACCAAAGAAAACAATGGTGAATGTATGTTCCTTCTTTTCTTTATAATCCAGTATCAGCCTTTTAGCACCCTGCTCTTTCTTCATCAACCCAGTTAGAGTTCAGCATCTGCTCCCAGTTGTGGGCTCCTTTAGTTTTACTCTGGCTGAGATGGGGATTTGATGTGAAGATTTTACCTCATATCTTCTAAAAAGAGGCCAATGTCATTTTTTCCTAATGAATTTTAAGTAATGAGTGATTCTAAATTTGTGATGTGTTAGTGTGAGAGTTTCTATGCGTGTGCCCTTCATGGTCTCAGCACCTTGGCCAGGTGTACCTGCGACTTTGTTCTCTAGTGACTCTGACCTGTATTGTGTAGGTTTGAGAATATTATGTGATGAAGTGTATAATTATTGTGCACTAATTGCATTGTATATGAATTGTATTGGTTGATCTGTTGTGCTGCTGTGCCACCATCCTGTGCAATCTAATGTAGTTCCTGTTCCATAAACCAATATTATATAATTCACGTCAACAAAAATATGTGTCCACTTACTGTTAATAGTTCACATGTACAGTATACATCAATATAAGAAATCCATAAACCTAAACAGTAAATGCAATATGGATGAATTTTGCTCTAATAGTTTCATAACCAATGTGTGTAGTCCAAATACTCCATTCTGGTAATAATGCACAAGTTCTGTGCTCTGCTGATAAGGCAAGCAAACCTCATTCTGTCCTTTTGCCACTATTGTAGTGAGTTAAACATTGATAAAAATGTTTTGTCATCACGAATTATGTTCATTGCTATCATAGCTCCTTGGCCAGAGTCAATGACTTAATTAATGCCAACATTTACAAGTGAAATTCAAAAGTCAAATTTGCTACAAGCTTCTGACTGAGTAAAAGAGAAGTAGAGAGAGCAACAATTATGAAGCAGCTACTGAGCAATGTCCACATTGAAAAATGGTTGTATTTCGGGACCGAATTCTTAGTTTGTTGGCACAATGCTTTTTTTTGAGTGCATGAACTGGATGATACCTTTTCAGAAGGTTTTTTACACTATTACTGCGAGCAGTTAAAATCCACCTCAATAAAAGGACAAGTGTCTGTGTGTCTATGTGTCTGTCTGGTGGCTATGTCTTTGTTATATTCCATTCAGTATGGGAGTTGCAAAAGCAGTGCTAATGTGAGTGATGCAACATCTGTTGGAATGACAAATGCAATACATTTTATTACTATAAATGTTTTTGATGTGCCATCTGTTGAAATGGTAAATGCAATGTAATCTATTACTTCAAATTTTTGTGATGTGCTATCTATTGGAATGACAAATGCAATGCATTTTATTACTACTTGCATTACAAAATATATTCCAATAGATTTTGCACTGCAAACCTTAATACTGAGCTCTATGTTGATTACTTAGATTTCAGCACATTTAGATGGGTGGCACAGTTAGTAGATTTCATATTTCATTACTACTATCACTCATTTGTCTAATTTATAGATAACTAGAGGCCTTTACCCCCTGCTCGCTTCGCTCGTCAACGCCCGTGCCTGCACTACGTGCTAGCCTCTTTGCGGTTCTGTTGCTTGCGTATGGGAATGCGGTTGTACAATTTAAACAAATTTTTATTTTCATGGGAATTGTTACATATGCATAAAAGAACTACTTTTCATTGCAGTGAGTAATTAACCATATTAAAAAAGAGTAAAACATAATTTTTTGAAAGTAAATTATGTTTCATGTTGCGTTAGAGTTGTTCGTTGCGTAATACAATTTTGTAATGTTTGGCTTTGAAATTAACACGCAAATACTTTTTAAACTTACACTTTTACTGTAAAACTTCAGTAAAAACAATGTTTTGAATTAAATTTTCGTCAATATTGCATTGAATTTTGATTCTGTGTTTGGACTTTCATCATGACAATGCAACGTATAACTGCCCGTGATTGAGTTTCGTATCTTTCTCTCTATTAAATAAAATGACTTTTTCAAATGTTTGTCCCTGTTATTTGTTAATTGTCTTTGCAAAAGCTATTCTAACGGGAAACTGTTAACATTTTAATGCAAATGGCATATCAAGATCTCCTTTGTTGTCTAATGTTATCCCCTGAAGATGTACTACATCACCTTTCTTGGATACATCCTTCTTTCTACAGTAATTCATGCGGTGGAAGACCGGACGGTGTTAACGGTTGTAGATATTCTTCGGGATATTGTAAGCTGATGTTTTCAACTTCTGCACAATCACCACCAACTGTTTCAGCATAGTCCATTGATACACATTTAACCAATTTGCTGTGTAACTGATCGACATTTTTGGCGTAAATTCATTTGAGTTCATCATTTCTCGGTGTTAGGATTGCCCGTATACTCATTTTTTCTGTTGATAACTCTTTGCGATGAAATTCTTCAATAAGATTTGGACATAATACATCTTCTTTAATTGGGAACTTAAAGTGAGAAAAACGTTAAAATTTATAAGAGCTGCGAGAGAAAAAAATGTGTCTGTTAAAAGCATTCACATGAATGAGAGGTGTGATTATCGTGGGCATGGTTGAATATGGTTGAGAGGAGAGCGGGACTTGAAAAAATCTCATGGCCAAGGTCTCAACTCATGGGACTAGAAAAAATCTTCCAAAAGTCTTGTGTCATCACAGGATTTTTTTATTATAATAGAGAGATTTATTTCAATAATCCTTGCACTTCGGCCTTTAATTATGGACAGTGTTTTTAACTGAAATGAGCAGTCTGCCCTTGACTCCTTTTAGTTTCCAGGAAGTCCACCTCTCTCATAGTCTTTGAGGACAGGATAGAAGAAATCAGTTAGATTGGTTTTGCCAGTGAGCTTGAGGATTCAGTTGATCGCAATTAAGGTGCCTTAAAGAGTTTTCAGAACTGGACTGAGGTAATAGTTTTCTGATATCCAGGACCTACAATCTGTATCACTTTTTTCTTCAAGTTATGTTTCTAAATTACATTAAAGAAATTAATGTGTTTCTCTGATTATTTTAAAAGGGAATAATTCCTTTGGGTCACACTGTCTAAGTGTTAATATTAAAATGAGGTCATTTTATGTTTTATGTCACTCACTTTTAATGCATGGGAGTATAGGTGAAGTCTTCAATGAAACTGAAGAGACAGCAGCTGATGGTGATGCAGATCTACAGCAGCCCCACATTGATGGTGAGCCTCAGCCCAGCCCTGAGGCAGGTGGGTTTCATCTTTGTGACCCTCAGTTGCTGTCTGCTGGGTATCTTTACTCTGCTGCACTCTGCTGTGCATGGAACCTTTGATCAGTTGGTGGACTTTGTGACTTCAGTTGTGTGTTGTGTGTTGGATCATTTCATTGCCTCTTGGGACTTTCTGTAGAAGGTGTATGTAACTGTTAAATCTTCTGAGAATATGATGTGACATAGAATAATATAGCTTTTGTTGGAGTAATCAAAGTAGTAACATGTAGGATAAAAAATCTTTCTGTGTCTTGTGGATTTCTGTATGCTAATGAATAATCCATTTTTTACATGGTAAAGAAACAAAAGAATCAAAGGTTAATGCTGAAGAGCCTACTCCTGGTAAAACAGTGGAAGCTGATGTTCTGGCAGAGAATGAGGAGGGCAATGAAGGCAGCATAAATTCAGAAGACAACCAGAGCCAGAGGGGTAAGCCCTGAAGTAACAGTTATGTGTCATTTTGTGTTCTGACTGCCCAGAGTTATCAATCTAATTTATAAAGAAATGCTTCTTATATTTTTAAACATTTCAATTTCCATGGTTTAGGACAATCTGTTGAAGGAAAGGAAGATGCAGTAGCTGAGGATGATGAAGCTTCAGAGAAGCCCCCCAGTAAAAGTACAGAGGACCGGCCTAATTCTGAGTCGGAGACAGGTGTGTTGTGCTTTCATTTCAGCCTATTAGACTGCGTGGAGAGTCCGTCACTGGGCGGAAGTTTCCAGCGTGTGCAATCATCAGCTCCCGCTTTTTGATGTTTTCACCATGCTGTTCTATTTTTCATTTACTGACTCGCCTAGTCTGTCTGGAGTACTTTATAAATGGTGTCTGCTGTGCAGTTGCCAGTTCACTCTAAATGTAAAATCTGCCGAATCACCCTCTTCTGGTTTGTCACGTTGCTGTGCTGTAGCTGAGATCCACTGAACTGCAGTATTTCCTTGATAATTTTATTTGACAGTGTCAGGCCCGGTCTTAGGTATTATAGGGCCCTAAGCGAAAGGGGGGTCCAGGGGCCCCCCTGGAAGCTCTGTGAAATGCGTGAAAATTAGACCAAGGAGTCAATCCGGGGCCCCCCAGACGCCGGGGCCCTAGGCGGTCGCCTACTTCGCCTATGCCTAAGGCCGGGCCTGATTGGGACAAATAATGCTGTACTATATTTAAGTATATATGACAATTGCTCACTCGGACAATTTGTTTTGGGGGCCCCCAAGAAGGCGGGGGCCCTAAGCTATAGCTTGTGTAGCTTATACATAAATTCTGCACTGGACAGTGTTGACTTTAAGATCTGCTCTCTCTAACTGATAATTATTTTCAATGTTCAATATGAAATCTGCTTTTAGTTTGTTTCACTTGGCTGCTCTTACTAACTTGTCTTACATATGAAATGTATTTATTCTGAGCAGAGGAAATGGATTTGTTCATTTACTCTTCAGCAGGAAAGTATAAGTGGGGACTTAATCTGGGTCTTCGAAATTCTCAAAGGCATTGATAAAGTTTACCGAGTTAAATAGTGAATTAAAGACACTGATGGATATTGAAGGAAGACACATCTAAGACTGAAATCAGGAAGCACGTCTTCACACAGAGGGTGTGGAAATTCAAAACAAATGGTCATGTAGTTGAAGCGAACAGTTTTTAAAAGGTATCTGAATAGTGGATTCCAAGAACTTAAATAACCAAACGACATTGACAGACTGAGAGGTCTCCTCTTGTTTGTTAGACTTCTTATGTTTTTATGAACTATGCTTTGGCTATTTTGCCATAATGGTATTTGTGTGAAATATTCACTATTTATTTCCAGGCTGTCTTGAGTTTGAAATCCACCAACATTTACAGTTTATTCAGTCATATGTCTACTCTGAAAACTGTACTGAATCTCTTTTTTTACTTTCTCGTATACGAAGGATAGGGAAAGTATTGTAATTGTCCAAAAATTTGATGTAGAAATTTTGATGAATCTCGACATTTTAGACCTCCCTGAGTCCGAAAATACCATTTTTGGAATTAGGTCTGTGTGTGTGTGTAAACACAATAACCTGAGTACGCTTTCATTTAGGGCAACCAAATTTCGCATATAAGTATTAGGTACAAAATGTAGATTTCTATCAATGTTTGGGCTATTTCTGCTAATCGGAAGTAGTAGTTTACGTTTTATTCATGCAGCTGTAGAGTCAGATTTGTTCACCTTTACTTTTATAATAATTGTTCAATATATTATTAATTTGATTTGATTTGTTGTTGATGGTTCCTTAATGTACATAATATAAAAATATAATCATTGTCTTGTGGTTTACTCCTCAAATGTCTATCCCCATATTCGAGTATATGAGAAAGTCCATTTCCCCTTTATCTGAAATCCATCACAGTCTGGTCATTTCATCCAACCACATACATTGACTCTCAGTTTGTTTTCCCATCTGTCCTGTGAGATTTAAGTAATCTAAGCATTTTAGATTAGATTAAATTAGATTAAGTCCACCTTTTTGTTATTGAACACAGTACATGTACCATGACAATGAAATGCATTTTTGCATCTAACTAGAATAACAGTTAATTGCAAGTAATCTGATAAATATCAATATATGTATATACAGCAATGAGGGTTTTATACAGACAAGAGTAGGTCAAGCGTTTGTACAGAATGATTAGTGAGAGTTTAAATATGAATAGGAATATACAGAGTCTAAGGGTGTACCTGTATGGTTTTAAGACGAGGATGGAAGGATGGAGATGACCTAGCACTCAGATTTTGAGCTTAGTAGGAAGACAGCTCCAGGGTAGAAGCTGTTCTTGAGCCGCTGGTGGTAGCACGTAGGCTCCTGTATTGCCTCCCAGGAAGTGAAAGATTAAACAGACCATAACTGTTGTAGGATGGGGCCCTGATGATGCCACATGTCCATTTGCAGTGGATGCCCTCAGTGGCAGGTAATGAGGCTCCAATGATGTGATAGGCACTTTTCACCAACAGCTACAGACATTTCTGGTCTGAGAGTGTGCAAATGCTATACCATACTGTGATACAGTTTGTCACAATGCTCTTGATGGTGTGGTGTCAGACATTTACTAGAATCTGATAAGACAGATGGACTTTCCTCAACCTCCTCAGGAACTAAATATGCCTTTGTACATTCTTGACTGGGATGTAGGTGTTGAATGGCCATGAAAAATCCACAGAAATGTGGACACCCAAGAATTTAAAGCTGGAGACAGGCTCAACCAAAATCCAGTTCATAAAGATGGGGTGTGCTCAAGGTTTTTTATGTTAAATTAAATCAGCAATTTCTTATAAAAAACAAATCAATAAGTCAGTTAGCAAGTGGTATACTCTGGAAAGCCAAAGAAATATACAATGAAGTCAACAGATTTCTGGGAGTCAATTATAGTTGATCAAAATAATAAATAACATATTACAGCGTAAAATGGCTAACCTATAGTCATTCTTTTTGCCTTTTTCCAGTACAGAGTCACAGGAACCTAAACTTCATCCAACTGTGTAATATTTGTAGTGATATTTTTATTTTTTCCTTATAAGATTCCGCCAAAGCTGAACATAAAGATCAGGCTCAGAAGATGGAAGGAGATAATGAAGAAGACGAGGAAGAGGATGAGGAAACGAAGCAAGCAAAAAAGAAAAAAATTCCTGATGACTTTTACTATGAATATGAAGACCTTTGCTCCAAACCTTTTGTGACACCTGAGTCAGAAATACCCCAGAGCTTGTTGCATCTCACGTATCCTTTCTTCAAAAGCCAATATTTCCTTATTCTAGGAGATTGGAGGACAATGGTTTATACAGAGTAGTCAAAAATTGGTGTACAGTACAGCATTAACACTTTGTTTTTAAAGGATAAGTTTGGTATTTTTCAAGTGGAAGTTATTTCTTCACAAACATGCTATATACAGTATATACATTTGCCACGTGAAGTGGTCTTCTAAAGTTAAAAAATATTTTGCCTGAACTGGCACTTCATATTGCAGTCTATGGGGCTTGGAGGAAAAGCTTACCAAACGCAGTTTTGACAGTTGTTGAGTTTTGATTTGCAGCTTGTAACTACACACACATTGTAAAATAGTTTATACATGTTATTTTTGAACAAAAAATGGCAATATTATGAGATTAATCTATTTTAAAAGAAGACCAGCCATGTTCATGATAGTTTTTCAGCGCAACAACCTTTCACTCTCCCAGGCGTAGTTTCCACCCGGCAGACCAAATGACAGTAAAACTTTTTGTGCAACGTGGTTGGTTTTGTTTTGATTTACTTCCATTTTTGTAAGAGAATTTGCACAAGCAAATAGAAAACCATGAGAAACCTATCCTAGCCATGAGAAAAACAGAACCCAGAATATGCGATAAAATTATTTCCATCACAAACATGTGTCACAGACACAGAAGGTGCAGGTCAATACTCAACAGCTGTATTGGTTAGAAAAGTGGATCTATTTGGTACATTTTTAAGCTTTTCCTCCATGCCCTATACCCTCCATTTTAAAGCACCAGAGTGGGCAAGATTTTTTTGTTTAATTTATAGAAAGCACTTAACTTTAGAACCCAATTTGTTGTGGTAAATGACGGGCTGCATTACCGTCTGGTATGGGAGCTGCTCTGCCAGCAGCCGGAAATCACTACAGGGAGTGGTGAAGGCAGCAGAGCACATCACGGGCAAGAGTCTCCCTGCCATTGAAGACATTTACCTCCATTGGTGCTTGCGTAAGACAAGCAGCATCATAAAGGACCACAGCCATCCAGCACGCCAGCTGTTCTCCTTGTTACCGTCTGGCAGATGATACAGGAGTCTGGCTGCTCGGACTACAAGACTTAAGAACAGCTTTTACCACCAGGCCATTCGACTCCTCAACAGCAACACCTGAACACTTACATACACTTACATTACATCTACATTGCATTACATCTACATTGCACTACTCGCACACAAACTGTACCTGCACACACTCAGAATACTGACTGGAACATACATCTGCACTTTGTGGAATATGCATCTGTACTTATAAAACATTATCTGTGCAATAACTGTCATTTGTACTTGCTGCTCATTCAACTCATATTGCTCTATAACTTCTTTTAAAACATACACATTTTATTTTATATGGCTTGTCTATTTTTAACTTGTAATCTTTTTTTAAGCTTTATTGGATCTAGGCTGAGTGACTTGTTTTTCTCGTCATACACATTTCATTGTATGTTGACCCTGTGTTAACCTATATATGACAAATAAACCTAAACCTAAACCCTAAACCTAAACCCTATATATACCACGTTTGCAAAGAAATAACTTTGACAAGAAAAATACAGAACTTATGCTTTAATTTACTAAAACTGTTGCTATGACAAAAGTTTTATTAAATTAAAGAGCAAATGTTCAAGTTTTTAATAGTTATGTTGCAGTTCTGAAATGTGAGCTCTACACGTGACCTCAGATTCATCAAAGTGATAATTATTTTCTGACACACTTTTGCCAGTACATTTTTTTGTGTTTGGATAGCAACAAAATTTCCTTCTTTTTCTTTTTGCTGATAAATGTTAAAAGTAGACACATTCAGTCTTTTATTTAATACCATTTTCATCACAAAAACATTTGTAGTTAATTTATCATAACGTTAAATTTTATCACATTTTAATTAAGTGTTTTCTTTTCTAATCCTTCTAGTGTAATACCATTTAGATCCACTAGGTGGCAGCAACACAACAAATTTGCTGACAACTGTAAGTTTACAGGCAGCCAATAGTATGTGTGCTAACAAAAATTAAAAATCAGTTAAGGGAGACAGTAGTTAGGTAAATTTATGCTTTTTACTACAAAGTACTGAATACGTGCTAATTATTGCTGGTAATAGTAATTGCTGGCTTAAAATATCTCTTTATGGAAATTTTTAATATTCAGAATGAACCATTAAATTTGCACCTAGAAAAAGAGATATTCAATAGAGCTAGAAAAAAATAAAAGTTTAAAAACCAAGTTTCAATGGAGTGGAGCTTGGTCAAGAGTTTGGTCCAGTGCTGCTAGGACAGATTTTAGCTCTGATGACTCTGAATTGGAGTAAAAAATAAAAAGTGACAATTATATGATACCATTCATATCAATAGAGCAACACAGGAGAGCAGTGGTTAATGCTGGCGTATGAATACAGCATCATGGATTCAAATCCCATGACTATTTGTTAGTCTGCATGCTCTTCCCATGTCTCTATAGGTTTTTTCTCCAGGTATCCTAGTTTACCTCCCTAACCCTAAGCCTAACCCCATCAAAGTACTGTGTTTTAAGTTAATTGAAAAGTCTAATTTATCCCTGTGAGACTGTAGGTATGTGAGTGAGCTCAGCAGTGGACTGGCACCCACGTGTCTTATGTTCAGTCCTACCTTGCCCATGATGCTGTAGGAACAGATTTTGGCCTCCTTTTACTCTGAGCTGGATTAAACAGGTTTGAGAATGTTATATAAGTGTCACAATAAGGAAAATATCATCTGATCACAATAGACGAGGGCTTGAAAACTTTCTTTTTCACAGCTTTTAAAACTTCTTGTGCACTAAATGTAAATTTGTGCATCCATGTAAAAGCCCTTCATTATGAAGCATACCCAGTGCTTTAGATGGCAAAAATATTGGATGAGCTAACCTTTAATATAACAATATCAATATACAAACTAGCAAAATAAGCTTGAATTATAATGAAAGACCACTTTTATCAAAGATCAAAACAATACTAATCTACTAAATCCTGTATAGGGTGCTGAGGCATTCCCTAGACTGGGTAGTACAGTGGTGTGAAAAACTATTTGCCCCCTTCCTGATTTCTTATTCTTTTGCATGTTTGTCACACAAAATGTTTCTGATCATCAAACACTTTTAACCATTAGTCAAATATAACACAAGTAAACACAAAATGCAGTTTGTAAATGGTGGTTTTTATTATTTAGGGAGAAAAAAAAATCCAAACCTACATGGCCCTGTGTGAAAAAGTAATTGCCCCCTGAACCTAATAACTGGTTGGGCCACCCTTAGCAGCAATAACTGCAATCAAGCGTTTGCGATAACTTGCAATGAGTCTTTTACAGCACTCTGGAGGAATTTTGGCCCACTCATCTTTGCAAAATTGTTGTAATTCAGCTTTATTTGAGGGTTTTCTAGCATGAACCGCCTTTTTAAGGTCATGCCATAGCATCTCAATTGGATTCAGGTCAGGACTTTGACTAGGCCACTCCAAAGTCTTCATTTTGTTTTTCTTCAGCCATTCAGAGGTGGATTTGCTGGTGTGTTTTGGGTCATTGTCCTGTTGCAGCACCCAAGATCGCTTCAGCTTGAGTTGACGAACAAATGGCCGGACATTCTCCTTCAGGATTTTTTGGTAGACAGTAGAATTCATGGTTCCATCTATCACAGCAAGCCTTCCAGGTCCTGAAGCAGCAAAACAACCCCAGACCATCACACTACCACCACCATATTTTACTGTTGGTATGATGTTCTTTTTCTGAAATGCTGTGTTCCTTTTACGCCAGATGTAACGGGACATTTGCCTTCCAAAAAGTTCAACTTTTGACTCATCAGTCCACAAGGTATTTTCCCAAAAGTCTTGGCAATCATTGAGATGTTTCTTAGCAAAATTGAGACGAGCCCTAATGTTCTTTTTGCTTAACAGTGGTTTGCGTCTTGGAAATCTGCCATGCAGGCTGTTTTTGCCCAGTCTCTTTCTTATGGTGGAGTCGTGAACACTGACCTTAATTGAGGCAAGTGAGGCCTGCAGTTCTTTAGACGTTGTCCTGGGGTCTTTTGTGACCTCTCGGATGAGTCGTCTCTGCGCTCTTGGGGTAATTTTGGTCGGCCGGCCACTCCTGGGAAGGTTCACCACTGTTCCATGTTTTTGCCATTTGTGGATAATGGCTCTCACTGTGGTTCGCTGGAGTCCCAAAGCTTTAGAAATGGCTTTATAACCTTTACCAGACTGATAGATCTCAATTACTTCTGTTCTCATTTGTTCCTGAATTTCTTTGGATCTTGGCATGATGTCTAGCTTTTGAGGTGCTTTTGGTCTACTTCTCTGTGTCAGGCAGCTCCTATTTAAGTGATTTCTTGATTGAAACAGGTGTGGCAGTAATCAGGCCTGGGGGTGGCTACGGAAATTGAACTCAGGTGTGATACACCACAGTTAGGTTATTTTTTAACAAGGGGGCAATTACTTTTTCACACAGGGCCATGTAGGTTTGGATTTTTTTTCTCCCTAAATAATAAAAACCATCATTTAAAAACTGCATTTTGTGTTTACTTGTGTTATATTTGACTAATGGTTAAATGTGTTTGATGATCAGAAACATTTTGTGTGACAAACATGCAAAAGAATAAGAAATCAGGAAGGGGGCAAATAGTTTTTCACACCACTGTATATCACCCCTCAAATGGGTGTGCCAGCCTCTTTTTAAAAATTCAATTAGAGCACTGGGCACATTGTTGCACACAGCACCTAACTTGTCCACTAGGTTTAACCTCCTTGGCATTAACCCCAAGCATGACTCAGGCTCAAAACTCTATGTAAATGCGGTTAATCCCGAGCCAAACATGTAAGGATCTGCTTTACAGTGTTATGCCTGAATAACTTTCAGGACAGTATTCTTTTGCCATCCACTGGATGAAATAACATAATGCTACAAAAATATCATGATTATATCCATGACACTTTAAGATAACTCATCAATATTCACAAGTAGTGCTAAGCCTTCAACCAAAACATATTGGTGTGTATACGAGAAGCTGTAATGCCAGTTTTAGAACAAACTGAATGTGAACCATTAGTTGAACCATTCAATAGTGATGACAGTGTGAATCGCTTATCAGACTTTGACACGGATAGTGAAACTGATGCATGTGGCACTGTACAACTGAATCACCATGATACGCCTAGTGAATTCGGTCTAGTGAAGGTTCACCGTAGTGCCAAAATGATTTTGATCAAGCAGATTGACAAGAAAGATGTTGGCTCCCTCAGCACTGTTCACAAAGTAGCAGCTGTCCATGTTCATGTCAGCCTTGTGCTGTGGAAACCTACAATAACACAATGGGTAACGTCGATCATGCAGATCAGGCTTGTGCTATTCCTAGAAATACCTTTCCTGCTGTATGTATGTTGGTGTTTCGGTATTTACATGTTTTTTTGTCATTTTTTATTTGTGAAAAAAATGGAACTTTTTGATTCCTGGGGGTAAATATAATACCTGTCACATCCTGTTACCTAGTAGTCAGATAGGTTTCTTTAGCAGTGTATTTGTACTGCATAATATCACTTCAGATGACAAATACAGCTATGAAACTAAAAATCGCCAGCTTCTAGTTAAGAAAGAACATTTTAAAAGTCTGCTGGAGAAATAGTTTATAAAATGGATGGATTGGGATTGAGAAGTCATAATTCTAAAACCAGAAAATATCCAATGTAGAAGTATTATTGAAGGTTATTATTTATGCCACGCATCATAAGTTGCAACTGATTATGAAAGCAAACACCAAATTTTGTGATAGGCTTAGAAAGCTTAAAGAAAACGTAAAGCCTGTGTCCAAAATGGAAGACTTTAAACATTCTTAATAACTGCACTGTAACTGATGCACACATTAAGCGCAGTATCACTCAAGGACAGCAGCAGTCCCACTTTTTGCATAGTTTACACTATAATGGATAGAAAATGGCAGATAAAGTCAGGCAATTTCACCTGCTGACCACTATGTGGTCTCCACTATGTTATAACACACCTTCATTCAATGTGGGGAGAGCAGCTTTTAAACTCAAACACATGTATATTGTAACAGATCTGCGTGAAAAGTTTTACAAAATGAAACGCATGCTGTAGATGAATGCCTAGAAGTAGCAATTGTAGGACTTCTTTTTGGGCAGTAACTTGTTGGGAAAAGTTGTCTGCTTATTAGAAGTTGAACAGTGTGGGCCTGTCTAAACCATTCACACAATGGCTGTTTGATGTCCATATAAGTTTGACTGCTGCTAGTGGTGAATGGAAATCCAAAGTCGAAATGCCAAAACTTGCTCATCTACAATGTCTTTTCACTTACACTGACAATGGACCATCTTTAGTTTTCAATCTAAGTATAATGATGCTTGCTATTTAAACCATGCACATCAGAACACTACCCTTTGGAAGCATGGTGAAAATTATTGAATAAAAAAAAAATGTTATTGGAGATTGGAATCATGACACTCATCTGCCATTCAAGACCGTTACTTGCAACTAACTGTGTGGCAAACTCAAACTCAACAAGCTGCTTCTGAATAATACATCACTAAGTAGAGTTACGGATTACAGTTACAGGTTATATGTCCCTGCTCAACTGCCGTAGAGCTGGACGTCATGGGCTCTCTTTGATGGTGAGAGGGATCTTTGTGTCCCATTGGTCAAATATTGCCTGCCTCAAGCCGGGCAGCCCCCGGCCAGTAAGGTGTTGACCCAACATGGTCTGCCTGCTTCAGTGGGTGACTGGAGCTCAGAGTTTTGTTCAACAAGCAGATTGTTAACCATACACAAGGCAAATATCACTGGAATAAGCTTATGACCCCAGTCTGCCGTATCTGAAGCTGGAACTGTGAACAATGTGCACTGGGTTGTCCGATGGCCTGAAAGAAATTAAAGATGCTTGTAAGACCGCAGTAATTGATCATGAGCATGTTGACAGCAGCACTGCAGGAAACAAGGCTACCAGACAGTGGATCCCTGGAGGAAGAACATTATACCTTCTTTTGGAAGGGTAAGGTGTTGAGGAAACCAGAGAACAAAAAGCTGGTTTTGCTCTCAGAAATAACCTGCATGCTTGAAACTCAAAGAGTTCTCATTCTACGCATCTTCACATCATCAGGCATTGTGAACCTTATGTGCATCTATGCACCAACCCTAAAAGCCACTTTTGAAGTCAAAGACCAGTTCTATGAACACCTAGATACCATTGTTAACAGAATCTCAATGTCAGAGCACATTTACCTGTTGGGAGATTTCAACACTAGGGTGGGTGCAGATCAAGAATCCTGGCCAAGAGTGTTAGGTTATCACAGCATAAGAAAAATGAATGAGAATGGCCAGAGGTTACTTGACTTCTGCTGCCATCACAGTCTGTGTGTCACAAATACTTATTTTCATAACAAAGCATGTCGTAAATCTTCCTGGAGACACCCAAGGTCAAAAGCACTGGCACCGGCTGGACTTGGTGATCACCAGACATGACTTCCTAAACAGCATATGCAATACCAGAGTTTACCATAGTGAAGAATGTGATACTGACCTCTCCCCGATTGTCTCAAAGGTAAAGCTCAAACCAAAGAAACTCCATCTTTCCAAGAAGAAATGTCAACCAAGAATTAACATCAGCAAGATCACCTACACAGAAGAGTTTTCTCATTAGCTGTTACATATGAGACAGTGGAAAGTTAGCATTATTGGCAATAATTACTTTAATAGAGTTTTGAAACGTATCACACAAGAAAAATAATCATTGTCTATGAATTAAGTTAAAAATGTTTCTGTTTTATAAGCAAACTGATGGTCAGCTATGTTCTTAGCATGTTCTTTTACCTAGTACGGTATTATCTAGTGATGCTTGAAAGTTCATACCTGTAGTAAATTTCTTGTAGCAAAAGTAAAAATGAATGTGCATTTTAGGCTCTGAGAAAGCAATGTTTGAATATCCTTGACAATTCTCCACCAAGACATTCATTTGGGTATGACTGCACCAAAAGAGGCAATCTGCAGCTGCTAGATGATTCTACGCTGATGTTTGTGGCTGGAAATGTAGTGGTCATTTTAAACCTGAAGACAAAGGAGCAGAAGTATCTGCGGAGTAGCAGCGGAGGAGGAATCGCTACTGTGGTGGTAAATTAGAGACATAGGTGTTTTTAAACAGTACTTATTTTGGCCAGGCTTGTTGAACATGGGGTCCAGGAGAAAAGAGACATGTCAGTATAAAAGACGTCCACTAAATAAAAGATGTGACCGAGAAGACAAATCCACAGACATGTTGAGCAGACAGATTTACAAACAAGTCAAGTCAAAATTTAATTGTAGAACACATTGAAGGTCACAGAAATTGTTTCCAAAGTTCTATACATGAAAATAGATAAATAAAATCAACAATTGATGAATAAAAAAATAGTAAAAAACAAGTAAATAAAAACAGTAAGCAAATGACAAATAACAATTAGCAGCACATAAAAACACATCATGAGTGACTAAAAGCCAGGGAAAAAAAGCATGTTTTAAGCAAAGATTTAAAATTGACAGGGTTAGAGATACTGTTATCTGAAGCGATAGGCTGTTCCTGAGTCGAGGAGCAGTCGCAGCAAAAGCACAATCACCCCATTTCTTTTTGTTGATCGTGGTGAGGCCAGTAGCAACTGGTTAGACAATCTCAAGGATTGAGAAGGGGCATAAGAAACAAGGAGATTAGATAGATAGGCTGGGGCCAGACCATTTTAACATTTCAAAGTATGCAATAAAAATGTAAAATTGATTCTAAGACTTAACGGGAAGCCAATGAAGTGAAACCAAAATATTAGTGATGTGCTCAGAAGAGTTTTGGACCAACTGCAGACAAGAGAGAAGAGTTTGACTGACACCACTGTACAATGAGTTACAATAGTCAACACAGGATGAAATAAGGGTATAAAGACCATTTTCCAAATCAGCAAAACAAAGAAAAGGCTTGATTTTTGAAATTATTCTTAACTGGTAAAAACAGCAACAGAGTTTACCTGCTGATCTAATTTAAGACTATTGTCGAGGATAATGCCCAGACTTTTTACAGATGTCTTGCAATGTTGCTTTAATCGGTCTAGGTTAGTGACAGGCATATCTGACACACTAAATGGACTAAACAGCACAGTCTCAGTTTTACTATAATTTAAGTCAAGAAAATTTGATGATATCCAGCACTTTATATCATCTAGGCAAGCCAAAAGAGACCCCCAGGAAGTTGTTACTAAGTGGTAGATGAATTTGGGTGTCATCCACAGAAAAGTGGAAAGATACATTGTGCTTATGAAAAACAGAGTGAAGAGGAAGTATGTATAATGGAAACATAATCAGCCCAAGTACAGAACCTTGTGGGATCCCGTATTTAAGTTGAGTATGGGAAGATGACAATTCAACCAAATTAACTGAAAAGACCTTTCACTAAATTATGAACGAAACCAACTTAGAGTAGTACCTCGAATGCAAATAACATGCTCTAGACGATACAATAAAATGTTGTGATCAATGATGTCAAAACCTGCAGTCAAATCTAAAAGTACAACAGGTAACCCAGAATCAGCAGACAATAAAATATTGTTAAGAACTTTTAAAAGAGCCATTTCCGTACTGTTATGTTGTTTAAAAAACAGATTGGAAAATTTCATGTAAATGATTATCCTCTAAAAATGTTTGAAATTGATCGAGTACAATTTTTCCAGGATCTTTGACTTAAAAGGTAACAAAGATATTGGTCTAAAATTTGACAGTACATTTGGATCGAGGTTTGTTTTTTTTTTAAGAAAAGACACACCACAGCATGTTTAAAATAGGCCAGGACTGAACAAGTTTTGATGGAGATATTAATAATTCTTATAATAAAAATCCCAAGAGTTTCAAAGACCTCCTTTAACAATTGTGTAGGAAAATCATCAGAGGGACAGGTTGTGGACTAGAGATGGCTGACCAACTAGGATAAAGCTGGAAGAAAGACATGTACAAGTTAATTTAAAATCACAGAACAGCTAGGGGAGTTAAGTTCATCATAGGAGAGTGGTGTAAAACTAGATCTGATTATATTGACTTTATCCACAAAGAAATTTAAAAACAATGAAATGCAAGGGCTTTCTAGTAATTAGAAATTTTCAGGACAAGGAGGTCCATGCAACCATCAAAAGAGGATCCATATAGAAAGAAAATGTAAACCAAGAAACTCAAAAATATTGAAATTAATACATGAATTAGGTGTAAACACTTTGTTAATTCTCATTCATCAAACTTGTCAAAAAAGGTGAGATCTGCACGTCCCACGTGTACTGCTTTCATCAAATGCGCAAATGAAAGGTTTCTTGTATATATTCATGGTCCTCTAAGTGAAGAAACATTTTTTAGTAACTTCAAGAATAATTTTTCAACAGTGTATCTCTGTGCCTTTGTGCTATTCTTAATAACAAATTTTATAAAGTAACAGCTAGCATCCATCTCACGTGACCCCATCATAATTTTAAACACAACACAATGAATGTGAATACAATACAACATTGTAGCCAGTAGGCCATCCTTTTTACCACATACACATTAAACAGAAGTTAGAAGTCCCACAAAGAAAAGACAGAGAGACCAGTTACAAGGGCATTTTCATTGACATATTAAATTTTCTGAGACAGGATCTTTCTATGGATGCATTTTATAGCTGTCATGAACTAGGAGTTCCAAAGCACATAAATTCCAATAAGTTCCAAAAACACTTCCGAATATGCACACTTCAGGGGGTTGTACCACAAAACCCTGGCTAGTGTATAAGGACAACATATAATCTTTATAAAAATAAAAAGGTTTATTTCCACAAAGGGCGGCATGGTGGTGCAGTGGTAGCACTGCTGCCTCGCAGTAAAGAGACCTGGGTTCGCTTCCCAGGTCCTCCCTGCGTGGAGTTTGCATGTTCTCCCCATGTCTGCGTGGGTTTCCTCCGGGTGCTCCGGTTTCCTCCCAAAGACATGCAGATTAGGCGCATTGACGATCCTAAATTGTCCCTGGTGTGTGTGTGTGTGTGTCCTGCGGTGGGCTGGCACCCTGCCCGGGATTTGTTCCTGCCTTGTGCCCTGTGTTGGCTGGGATTGGCTCCAGCAGACCCCTGTGACCCTGCCTAAAACACAAGGTAATCCAGGCAAACAAGATCCCAATACAGACAATGTCAAAAAAAAAAACAGAAAAAAAGTCCAAGAAATCAAAGAAACATAAGAAAACTCATCAACTACCTAACATTTTGAAATGAGCCACTGGGAACTGTGGGAGACCCTCCAGATTTATTCGGCAGAAGGGCAGTTCCTGGTGATGATTGGTGGGACGACCCACAAAACACAAGGAGTATAACACAAGCAGCTTATAGACAAGATGAAAAATGAAGAATAATTCATATAATAAATGGCACAAAAATGAACAAAAAAGACATGAGCCCCAGCCAATATAGGAATCCTGGCTGAAACATGACGACAGCATGATCCTCCTGCAGATACATTAAACTAAAAAGCCTCCAAACACAGACTAAACAGAGAGATGCCTGCTGCTCTTCCTTTCATCAGCACCTATCTACTTGTTTATCTAAGCAGTACTGTTTGAATGACATGCAGTACACTTTATAAAGTTGAGGAGGAGGATGGCAGACAGAGAGTTCCCATTGATGAGTTTAAAAAGATGAACATGTACCCTTAGAAGACATTAAAAGCGGAATCGGTGGAAGCATCATTTCTTTATAAAGGCATAAATGATTCTTTGCTCTTTTGAGTTTCTCAGATACTTAGTTTTGTTTGTGCAGGTCATTTGTAGTTGTGTTATTTTACACAATGCCATGCCTCAGTAGTGTTCCATGTATGATGACTAAGACATTGATGTGAAAAGGGTCCCGCATTATATGTGTTAACTGCTGAATGTGTTTCCCTCATTTTTTCCAGGTCCATCCTAGTAAAATGTATTTTGCAGTGGCAGAAAAAGGCATTATGCCCAACATCATTGTCTATGAGTACCCATCTCTGCGTCCGTACAGAATCCTGAGAGGTAGGTAACATTGTAGTTGTACTGTTTGGTTTTGCACACTTTCATTTAATTACAGTGCGTCCGGAAAGTATTCACAGCGCATCACTTTTTCCACATTTTGTTATGTTACAGCCTTATTCCAAAATGGATTAAATTAATTTTTTTCCTCAGAATTCTACACACAACACCCCATAATGACAATGTGAAAAAAGTTTACTTGAGGTTTTTGCTAATTTATTAAAAATAAAAAAACTGAGAAATCACATGTACATAAGTATTCACAGCTTTTGCTCAATACTTTGTCGATGCACCTTTGGCAGCAATTACAGCCTCAAGTCTTTTTGAATATGATGCCACAAGCTTGGCACACCTATCCTTGGCCAGTTTCGCCCATTCCTCTTTGCAGCACCTCTCAAGCTCCATCAGGTTGGATGGGAAGCGTCGGTGCACAGCCATTTTAAGATCTCTCCAGAGATGTTCAATCGGATTCAAGTCTGGGCTCTGGCTGGGCCACTCAAGGACATTCACAGAGTTGTTCTGAAGCCACTCTTTTGATATCTTGGCTGTGTGCTTAAGGTCGCTGTCCTGCTGAAAGATGAACCTTCGCCCCAGTCTGAAGTCAAGAGCGCTCTGGAGCAGGTTTTCATCCAGAATGTTTCTGTACATTGCTGCAGTCATCTTTCCCTTTATCCTGATCAGTCTCCCAGTCCCTGCCGCTGAAAAACATCCCCACAGCATGATGCTGCCACCACCATGCTTCACTGTAGGGATGGTATGGTAGGTGCCTGGTTTCCTCCAAACGTGACACCTGGCATTCACACCAAAGAGTTCAATCTTTGTCTCATCAGACCAGAGAATTTTCTTTCTCATGGTCTGAGAGTCCTTCAGGTGCCTTTTGGCAAACTCCAGGCGGGCTGCCATGTGCCTTTTACTAAGGAGTGGCTTCCGTCTGGCCACTCTACCATACAGGCCTGATTGGTGGATTGCTGCAGAGATGGTTGTCCTTCTGGAAGGTTCTCCTCTCTCCACAGAGGACCTCTGGAGCTCTAACAGAGTGACCGTTGGGTTCTTGGTCACCTCCCTGACTAAGGCCCTCCCCCAATCGCTAAGTTTAGATGGCCGGCCAGCTCTAGGAAGAGTCCTGGTGGTTTCGAACTTCTTCCACTTACGGATGATGGAGGCCACTGTGCTCATTGGGACCTTCAAAGCAGCAGAAATTTTTCTGTAACCTTCCCCAGATTTGTGCCTCGAGACAATCCTGTCTCAGAGGTCTACAGATAATTCCTTTGACTTCATGCTTGGTTTGTGCTTTGACATGAACTGTCAATTGTGGGACCTTATATAGACAGGTGTGTGCCTTTCTAAATCATGTCCAGTCAACTGAATTTACCACAGGTGGACTCCAATTAAGCTGCAGAAACATCTCAAGGATGATCAGGGGAAACAGGATGCACCTGAGCTCAATTTTGAGCTTCATGGCAAAGGCTGTGAATACTTATGTACATGTGCTTTCTCAATTTTTTTATTTTTAATAAATTTGCAAAAATCTCAAGTAAATTTTTTTCACATTGTCATTATGGGGGTGTTGTGTGTAGAATTCTGAGGAAAGAAATGAATTTAATCCATTTTGGAATAAGGCTGTAACATAACAAAATGTGGAAAAAGTGATGCGCTGTGAATACTTTCCAGATGCACTGTATCTAGGCAAACACATCCCAAGTTTCCTTTGGCTTTTGCATGCATTCTCAGTTGGTGTATTTGTCATTCTGCTTCCAGTTTATTAAAGAACATGTCAGCATATTTGATCTGATTTGGCCCCTTTTCCTTTTCTATAACATTTGTATAATTCTGAAATAAGTGTTACACCATCTATACAATATATGAAAGAAGTATGGGAGATAACCTCCAAAAAAAATGCAGAGTTCTTCTGACAGGTCTTTATTTTCATCAAGAGTCATATGAATACTCATTCTCTTACTCATTTCAAGTGCTGTCTCCAGACTTGAATGGAATTGGGCAAACCTATAAACCTTTATGGCCACCATGTTATACTGCCAAGGGGATACCCTAAAAAAGGCAGCAGTGTTCCACCCATCTTCGAAGAGTAAGGTTTTCTGTCTTGGGGTAAGATGCCTGTGGTAGACTGCTTCCCTTCGGCCCTCCTCCTTCCCAACACAGCAAAATCTTCAGTGTTAACTTAAAACTTTAAGTGTACCTGAAGGTCCTCTCTTTCCATATATTTACTTTTCCTAATTTGGTGCTAAAACCTTTATCTTTCCGTGGTGCTTGCAAATAATACCTTAGTATTATACTGGTTATCGCTCCATAGATGCCCCATTTGCCTATACTTATATTTCCTACACCTGTTCAGTGCTACCCTGGTGCCATTTACTTCCTTTGCACCCATTTGTCATCCATGTAACTCAGACTACACCTAACCTGACCGTTATATTGCCACAATCATGGTATGTCTTCTTCTGAGTTTATCTAGACTGTGTGAGTGACCTCACCATCGCATGTCTAAGTTGTGTAGTCTGAATAGTGTGATGATTGGTATGATGGCCAAGATGTGTCTTAATAACTGAGCTGTCTGCCATGACAATATGAAAATAATAATGATGACTTTGGTACACCTTTATAGCAGGGCCATCTTAACAGTATTAGGCCCCCAGGCAAAGCAGTGGACTTGGACCCCTACCTACACAACCACTCAGCAAGTCATGACATACATAGATTAGCATGGGGCCCCTATGCTCGTGGGGCTCCTGAGCAACTGCCCAGCGTGCCCATGCGTTAAGATGGCCTTACTTTATAGTATAGCCTAACCATTAAGGTAGTTATTGTGATTTATATTAGTAATCCTTCTTAACCATGATGGCGGGCAAGATGGACATAGTATATTTCAAAAAGGAGATAAGATAAGCATAAAAAAAGTTGAGGCACCACAGGTGTCCTGTTTAATGTCCTGTTACAGTGAAAAAAGGCAAAAAAAAAAAAGCCATTGCATTGACATGTACCACAACTCATTTTGGGACCTGTACTTTTAGAAACCCTGCTTTAGAGAGGTCCTCTTTTTTTGAGTCCTTAATTTGGTCTGACTGTGATCTCCTGTTCAGGTGACCTTAAATAAAGAGGCAGAAGCGGAAGGGTTGTAGCGTTCGTCAGGTTTGGTGAAAATGGCAGGGTTCCTCCGGATTGTGCTCCTGCATTCTAGGGCTAACAGAACCCCATTTATTGTCAGTGTCACATACAAATCCTTCCCTGACTGAAATGCCTCTAGCTCACATGTCTGACAATATGGTGTAGGAATCAATTTGAACTCGCCTTATGTAGTGGCTCTTGGTTTTGGTCAATGAGGAGGATCTTTTTATGAATTTTATTTATTTGTTTATTTTTCACAGAGGGCACAGAAGAGGCTTACAGCTCAGTGGCCTTTAATAACTCAGGCTTCCTTCTGGCTAGTGTGGGAAGTTCTCCAGACTACATGCTAACCATTTGGAACTGGAGCCAGGAGCAGACCCTTCTACGTTCAAAAGCCTTCTCCCAGGATGTGTATAAGGTCACATTCTCCCCAGAAAATGAGGAGCAGCTTACGACATCAGGGACTGGACACATCAAGTGAGTGCAACTACATACAGTATAAAAGAATCAGTGTGATGGGAGCGACACAATGACAGAAAATGCAGGTTTGTTGTTAATGTGTTATGATACCTACTTAGGTCGTATTCCTGCTGCCTGAGAGACGTGACTTGCAGTAATTTTAAGGTCAAAATTTTAAATCTTTTGAAAAGCACTAACAAAGTGGTAACGAAAAAAGAGAAACAACTCACCACCAGTGGATGGATTTTGTTGTAATTTGGCACACTTATTCTACCAGGAAATTTGTCAAGACAGTTCAATATTTGTTGAGATATCTTGAACAAGTCACACTCTACACAGGTTTATAATTTTAAAATCTCCCATTGAAAATCATTAAAGAATTTGCAAACTCATCTGTGTTAAAATTAAGAACCATTCTGTGTGACTTTAACATCAAATTAGTTTACTCTTTCAATTTTACATCTGTTGAGTATTGATCCGCATCGTGTGATCACACACACATTGTAAAATAGCTTATTGGTATTGTTTTTGAAAAAAGATAAAAAAACACCAATATTATGAGATTCAGTTATGTTGAAAGTAAACCAGCTGTGTGCGATACCTCCGTATTTGTAGTCTTCTGCAACTACTTCACTGTCCTGGGGAGTTGTTTCCTCTCGAATGACAAAATCACAATACACTGTTCATGCCATGTGGTTGGTTTTGTTTTGATTTACTGTACTTCTGTATTTATGTGAGAACTCACAGAAACAAAGAGAAAGCTTGAAAGCTTATCCACACCTCGAGAAAAATATTACTAGGAATATGCGATAAAATCATTATTTCCAGATCTCTTTTGTTGTCATGTGTTGGAAACACAGAAGGCAGGTTTTCTTTTATTGAGTGTTAGATTTTTATTTTCCGCCAGTGCTTCATGCCCCATTGCCTCCATTGTAAAGCGCCAGTGAGGGCAAGATATTTTTAAATATTTATAGAAAACACTGAACTTTGATACAAAATGTTGCATAGTTTGTGAAGAAATAAATACTTTGAGTTGAAAAATATCAAACTTATCCTTTAACAATTTTCCGTAATAAAACATGTTTTATGAAATGTTATTAAAGATAAGGTTTTCTGTAGTGCCGTGCCCTTCTTCTTCTTGATTCTTGTCATAATGTAGTGGGGAATCACAACATCTCCAGAGATCTTCCTACTGATGAACCTAGACGATGTTTGTTTCCACATGATGAAGAGGAACAATAACTTGGACATTTCTTGTTTGTTCAAAGTAAAAAAAAATTAGGTTAAACCAACATGATTTTGTTTTATGCTGAATACACCTCACTATATTAACATATATCAATGAATATAATTAAAAAGAGCCTGATCAAGTCTCTTTCAAGTAACTCTTTAAAGTTACTGGCAGTGGAGATTTCTGGTTGAAATGAAAGAAAATTTCATGAGTTTCTTGTTCCCTTGCAGATTTTGGAAGATAGCAACCACCTACACAGGCCTCAAGCTGCAGGGATTGCTGGGGAAATTTGGTAAAACTTCTCTGACAGATATCCAAGGCTATGTGGAGCTGCCGGATGGAAAGGTGTGCCATGCCGCTTAGCGACCATATTATTTTATATGGTGGCATGTTTCATAAAAGGGGAACAGAAATCTTCGGAATGCTGAGTTCTTTATAACAAGTTGGGAAAGGTGGAAGAATCAGTTATCAACACAAACAGACCACATTTGTGATAGTGGAGAAACTTGTGAGTAGGGGTGTGAATCTAGTACATCAACATCTAAATATGATGGCAACTAGAACAAAAATGCTCTTCAAATACTTCTGGGGGTAATCCAATAGGGGTCATTACATGATCCTAACTAAAATAAGAAGTCATATAAATTCACCAGCCAACTGCAGAGAGGTAACCAAAGCACCCTGTGGTCAGATGATTTCATAGGAATGTGTAAAGTGGAATCAGGAGGAATTCAAAAATGTGGTACAGGCACAGGTGAATGTCTGAAATATGAAATACAGCTTTCAAACATTCATAATGAAGGGAATGGAGAGTAACTGAACCAAAAGCAAAACATTGAGCAGAATTCCTAATAAAGAGACTTCACTTTGTCTAGCATAGTGTGAATTAGTTGGTTGAGCTAAAGGACAGTTTTAGTAAACAGAAGGAAAGAAGTCAGCAATCTGTTTAACATTAAGTGCATATCAGCACAGAGTATGTTTTCATTCTTTAGAATCAAGAAGATGTACAGTACAGTGTAAGCCATATTTATATTGTATGTGCTCAGAGTAGAATTACAAAAAGATCAAGCTTCCAAATGTTACAATAGGGGCTATTGGCTGAAGTACTACAAATCCTATCTCTGTCTCTCTCCCAACTCTGCATTTAGCACTCATAGTCAGGGCCGACTTAACGCATGGGCACACTGGGCAGCTGCCCGAGGGCCCCACAAGCATAGGGGCCCCATGCTAATCTACGTATGTTGTGACTTGCTGAGTGGTTGTGTAGGTAGGGGCCCCAGTGCACTGTAATGCTGTTAAGACGGCCCTGCTCATAGTTAGTGTGAAGTTGTAAATGTGTGACCAGCCTACATAAATGAAATGTCAGGCAGACTTCCACTGGCAAACTAGGCATTTCAAAAATTTTGTTCCCTAGTTTTAATGATTTTAGAAAGCATTGATTCGCATCACCTACTCTCCAACCTTAGTGCCCCTCAAGCCAACCAGCAGCAAACATGGCATGTTTAAATTACTTGCCCTTTCATATATTCTCTCGTTTCAGGTTGTGTCGGGATCAGAATGGGGCAATATGCTTCTCTGGGATGGTGGACTGATCAAGGTGGAGATCTGCAGGAAAGGGGGCAAGACCTGCCACAATGGCCCCATTCATCAGTTTATGCTTGAAGAAGGAGAGCTCATTTCTGTTGGGGCTGACGGGGCAGTCAGAGTAAGCTGCAATTGGTCATTCCTGTTGTCTTTATGTTTGTGTTAATTTTTATTTACCTATTTATTTATTTAATTTTTTAAATGAACTTCACCAGATCATATTCAATGCAGCCTACACTGTTTTGAGAAAAAGGTGCTTTACTTTTCATACTAATTAAAGACCTTTAAAAATAAAGACATCCATTTTTATACAAAGTCCAATTTATGCAAATGTGTAAGATATACTGTATATGTACACAGTATTGTAAATATTATGGACCAACAGCTTAGTGACAAGTGAGAAGGAAAATCCAAAAACTCCAAATTCTAGAGAAAAACGTACCCTTGTACAAACTAAATGGGCAATGGTCAAAGCCTTCTGGCAGCCCAGCTACTCCATGTAATTTCTAACTAAGAGACATCTTGACCATCCAGTTAGTGATAGCCAGGAGAATAAGAAGGTGAAGAATGAAAATGCAAGTGAAAGAACAAATACTATTCCTTTCCTCAGGGATTTGTCAGACTTCTCATTGTCATCTAAGATGGGAGTCTTTGATTGCTCCTTTCTTCAAGGACCTCATGCACATTTATTTATTTCTTAGCATGTAGTAGATTTCCATTGTAATGTAACCCCCCACACCAGCTCCACCAATCACTTTGCTATCTCCTTGTGACTCTTGGTCAGGCTGCATGATGTTGAACGTAGAAGGATGTTAACTGTTGCTGATTCTTATACAGTCAGTAGTATCATGTGAAGTTAAGTGCCTAACCCTCAGTCCAGGATGTTGACATCTTGCATTGATCTCCTTGCATTTATTAGATACCAAACTAAACTGTTCTCACACTCATTGGATGTAAGTCAACCAATTTTGTAAGGTTCCTCACACCATAACCCTTTGTTTCCTGTATTTTAGCCTATTCTGCACCCATCTACACACTACACCCTGATGTCCCACTTCTTTAAGTTTGATGCCCAACCACTCATGTGGTACCTTATCAAATCCTTTCTGAATGTCATCCATCAGTGGATAGAGCACCAGTATATCACACAGCGTACATACACTGGGCTCAGCTTAGAGTTGCCAGTTAGCCTGACATGCATATCTTTAGGCACATGCAAATAGAGGACAATTGTGAAAACTCCACATGGACAAAAACCAGGTGTGGCTTTTGAAACTTGGGACACTGTGAAGTGGCAGCACCACTCACTGCACCTTGTTGTGATGTTTTATCATGATGCTGTGTGTACCGGTAGCTGTTAGATATTTCCTCTCTGGGATCCCTTTGTTAGCCTTATTTCAAGAGCCAGTCCAATATTTATATAATTTATATTAGAGGCACATAATGTATATATCATATTATGAAAATGGAAAAATCTGATGTTTGTGTAGCAGCCATCAATGTTTTTAATGCTGTTGTGTCTCTTACTGTGTTTTTTTCCTTTGTTGTTTAATATATATGGCTTTTATAAAGATAAAATTATATATGGTTTCTATTCTGAGAACAGGTTACCTAGGTATCAGTGTGCAGTTAAATCAGAGGTGGGTATGCTTGGCACTGGATTGCTGCAGTCACTTTGGGTTTCACAGTCCAACCAATCCAACAATCAGAAGTTAGATCATCCACATTTCCATGTTATGAATCTACTTAATACAGTTTTAAAGAGAAGAGAGAAACCAACCCTGAATTGGATGCCAATCATCTCAGGGCCTAGTTTGTCACGCTAGGGCAATTTAGAGTTGCTGATCTTTGGGATACTGTAGGAAACCCCCATGTAGACCTGGGTAGAGCAGACAAATGTCAAACAGACAGTGAAAGGGATGGGATTCAGCATCCTGCAGCTGTAATGGAGTTCACTTCCCACCATTCCTCAGTGCCGACCTTGGTTATCTGGACTGAACTTAGATTTTTTAGGTAATTTAAGTTCAGAAAGAAATAAGTTACAAGTGGACATTGGTTGGAGTATTCATTACAGACACTGAATATTGGTGGATCATTAAATGAAAAGCAACAGAAATCTGCAACTACTGTAGACCTCCAGAGCAGCGCAAACCAGGCTAAGGCAAAGTGATATTGGTCAGAATAATCTCAGTGAAGTGTCTCATTATAAGTATCATAACTTAGTTGAAAGGTCTTGTGGATGTCTGGTGCGTACGCAGGGAGCAGTCCAATTCTAATGCTTTTTTGGTGTTCTTTCAGGTATGGGACTTTGAGGCTATTGACATTGCAGATTCAAAAGATGACAGTGGACTCTTTGAAATTGAACCAATGAATGAGTTGGTGGTGGGAAAGAATGTGAGCCTCTACTCCATGGTTAAGACTTCCAACACTGATCAGTTCATGTGTTATGCTCAGGTACATCCATATTTTGGTAAAATGAAAAAGTTTGGAATAAAAAGTTAGAAAATAATGCTAACAGTTGTTTTTCAGTATCAGGTTAATTAGTTGTTACCAATGTTATGGATATCTGAAAAATCACAGGAGTAAGAGAAATTGTTTCCTATGAGCTGACCACCCTTAGACAACCTCCATGAAAACAAATCAGATCCTACATATGCTCTGCATATTGAGTTTCAAATTCTCACATCAAGCAAGCAACAATTATCCTACAATGCAAGTTAAGTATGTGTACAGTAATCCCTCCTCCATCGCGGGGGTTGCGTTCCAGAGCCACCCGCGAAATAAGAAAATCCGCGAAGTAGAAACCATATGTTTATATGGTTATTTTTATATATTTTAAGCCCTTATACACTCTCCCACACTATTATAAACATTTCACGCACAATTATACAGCATAAACCCTTTGTATTCTCTTAGATATTAGGTAAGATTCATTGAAATTATGTATGTAAACACAGTTTACATACAGTAAAACCTAAATATTATTTTAAAGATATCGAGTGTCTCCGATATCACATATGTTACAGCCATTACGACAGACAGGTCACCAGCAATAAATACGTACAATGCAAGAAAAATTGTATACAGTAAAATGTGTGTACAGTGACACTAAACTATGTACATGTAATAAGTACTGTACGTAAATAATTAATTATGGTTACTCACCAACAATGACACGACGACTTGTCCGATAACGATGAGTTTAATTTTACTGCATAACAAAGGATAGCATTACAGCTCTTCTAAAGGAGCCTCTTCAGGCGACTGTTTAGCACCGCCGTTGTTCTTCTTCCATCACTCTTCAATCCAAATCCCTAAAGCAGATTCCATCCATACTACTGCCTTATCATGTCCACTTGCAACTCGTTTTGCGCCCTGGTTAAAGGAAACTGCAGCCGTAGATCTTATATGCTTTTCCTCCTTTTTAAATAAAAAGAATGCTGTAATGGTGTCCTGCAGTGGTGTAGCCGTTTCCTTCCTTCAACAAAAACTTTTACCTTTTCTGCAATCATTTGCATCTTCTGTTGGCGCTTGGGCACGTTAATGCTGAATGAGTGAGATTACACTTCCTGGTTAATGCAGCACTCCGTCAATGAGCCAATCAGCAGCACACAGGAACTTAACCGCGTGCTCTTATTGGGTAGCTTCGCAGCCATCCGCCAATAGCATCCCTTGTTTGAATTCAAATGCGTCCCTTGTTTGAATTCAAATGGGCAAATCAACTGAGGAAACACACGTACTGTAGACCGCAGACATCCGCGAAGCAGTGAAAAATCCGCGATATATATTCACATATGCTTACATTTAAAATCCGCAATGGAGTGAAGCCGCGAAAGACGAAGCGCGATATAGCGAGGGATCACTGTAAAGCATTCTTTTGGGCCAATGCTGAATAAACCATTAATGCAAATAAGTACAGAGAATTCAAGGAGAAAGTTGTAGTCTTATATGTTTATTGTAAGATGGATGTTTGTTAGGTTTGTTTTGTTTTATATGTTTAATGTAACTTTGTATCTGATGTACTTCCCCCATATTGAGATTTTAAACAGCCTATCTTATTGTATCTTATCTTATCTTATCTTATCTTATCTTATCTTATCTTATCTTATCTTATCTTATCTTATCTTGTCAAATGTTTTTATGTTTGTTCAGTGTTTTTATTTATTCCCAGGATACTTATATTTTTTAAAATTCATTACATACCATAACATTGGCACCCAGGTACAGGGACACCATGGATCTGCTGTAGATAAGTCTTCATTATTGGAAAATCTCTCAAGATTCAATGTGTATGTGTATGTCTTTCTTTTTAGGATGCTAATGGAGCAATTTGGAAACTAGATCTTTCATTTTCAAATATGGTAAGTAGTGTATGTTTTAAAAACATAAGTTAAAATTTGAAATTTTAACAAAGGTTTGAATTTGGAGGTTTCTGTTTTAGTTGGAAGCTAGCCACAGGTATTATTAAAAATCTAAATAGTTCAAAATTTTCTAAAGGGGTTAGAAGTAAAATGATATCTGAATAATTTTGTTTATTATTCGTGCATTATTTGACCAGTCTAACCAAGCATACATTTTTGTCATTTCTTGCCTTGGTATCTGTGTCGGCAATTGCCGGTTTGGATCCCCTAAATGCCAGAAGTGACTCTACTCCATTGGGCCCTTGAGCAAGGCCCTTAACCTGCAATCGGTTTGTCCTGGGTAAGATGTTAACCTGCATCCAGGCCTACAAGCAGGTCCTTCAACTTGCAGGGGAAGCTGGGGGGTTGGTGGCAGGACTGGCACTCCAACTACTGTAAATATAACCTCACACTGTTCCATTTTGGTGCTGCGGTGTCACCCGCTGCATTTGGGTTCCAATCCGGGTGATGTGGTGGATGCGGCAACGCACTATCAGCGCATGCTTCCATCCTCCTCTTCCCTTCCTTGCCCTGGTGAAATTCATAATATTAATAAACTGAGTAAGGTAGCCTAAATATTCTCCATCAACTGCCTCCATCTCATGTACTCCTAAGAAACCTGCAAGATATAAATCTTCCGTTATGTGTTGGGTTTACCTCTAAATTCACTTTCTGAAGGACATGTTCCTGCAATCCCAATAGAAGGTACTCATAGTTACCTAATCAAATGTGACTGAAACGTGTAACCTGGATCCACTTGGTCCAGAGAATCAGCATCACTATTCCAAGGTTATACCAGAAGAAAAACCTAATTTCTTCCTTCCCTGGCCACTAGGGGACTAGGTGGTCCACTGTTGCCTTGCTCATTGCATAGTCTGCGTTACTCCTCTTTGACTTGAGGTTCATGTATTGAATGAAGTTTCACCTCCAGTCCACTGGGATAAGTGTAAGAGTGTAAAGACCCCAACACTGATAATTTCTCTTGGTTAGTGCAGATTAACTAAATGGCCGGACTAAAAGCAACCCAAGTACTTGTATACCGAAGAGCCTCGGTCACTGTTGTTATTATGAATCATTTTATTTTTTTTACTTTTGCAAATACCATTATTAATAGAAAATAGGGAGTTACTAATAGTTTGAGCCAACAATTTTTAATTTATATGTCTGTGTTGTTAACTTTTAAAAATAGTAAAACTATGAAATGTGCATATTACATTCAGAACAAAATACTGCACCAAAGCTCCCACATTGCCAGTGTTATTCTTGAAGTTGGGCTTTTATTTGGAGCCTTCAGTGAGTGGGCTTTCAAGTTTGGCCACACCAGAAACATCATACAAAAGACCATGTGGGTGGGTTAGAATTGTATTCTTTGATTTGTCTCTTATGATAAATTGTGAATTGGGGTATTTGGGGTATTTTCTGCTAAAGTACATGCAGACATATGGCTGATGGTAATTTAAATATATGCAGTATTTAGGCGTTCCATCTATTGGAAATAAATAAGTTGGCTACACTGACTAATGAATAGAGCGAATGTTATTTTTTACTAGTTATTGCTGCTGCTTTGCAGTAAGGAGACTGTGGAAGATTGTGGGTTCGCTTCCCGGTTCCTCCCTGTGTGGATAGCACTTTGAGTACTGAGAAAAGCGCTATATAAATGTAATGAATTATTATTATTATTATTAGTTATAGGCATTTTATCTCTCGAAACACATTGCTTCACTTTGTTACTGAAGTGAACTATAACAGATAAGGGTACAACTGGACAGGTTGCAGCGTTTGTTTAAGCCCATCCGGATGTGGTGAGAATTGTTCATGCTGAAGACTAAGAAAGGCTCTGGCCACTTACCAGCCTCAATTAGACAAAGCAAGCTTAAAAATGTTTGAACGGTTAAATGAATTATAGTATTAATTGCATAGTCGAAACAATCATTGATACATGTTTTTGAGTTTAGGTTTTGGTGGCATATTTTTCTGTAATTCTTTTGCTTATTCCAGCATAACTTGATGTAAATCAAATGTATCTGTTTTTAATGTCCATGTCATAGTGTTCTTCAAATGGAAAAAAATATTAATGTGCATAACTTCATCAAGTCTGACATATGCACGCCATTGGAATGATTTAGTGTGCCACCCTGCATGTCATCAAAAGTATAAAATATGTTTTAGTTTACCGATTTACAATTTGTCCTTCATTAGTCAATCCGCCAGAGGACACAAGAACTGTAACTATAGCAAATGTAATATATATTATTGAAAAAAAACACTATTAGAAGAAAAAGTGAATTAGAACAAATGAAATATATACCTTGTTGACTTGTCTGATTTCATTTAATTTATATAAATGTGTTTATGAGCAAACTGTTTCAAACAAAGCCTCTTTATGTATTTCGGTACATTCTATAACCTCTGCCATCTTTTCAGACTCAAGATCCTGAGTGTCTGTTTTCATTCCATGCGGGGAATATCCAAGGAGTTGATGTCTCCCCTTCCACCCACCTGATGGCTACCACTGCTCATGACCGTAAGCAGATTTCTCAAAAATAAGACTTTCAAAAGATTCAGTGAGAAAGCAATAGGTTGTGTGTGCTGCTACACACTGACAGCAACTAACAAATCTCAAGTAGTATACTTAGAAAAGAAAAGTAAAGTAACTGAATTGTTCTCAAATGGTTTACTTAAATTTAACACCTATACATTACTGAGTATTGACTCCCCTTTCAAGGTATTTTACACTATTACACTATTTTTATTGAGAATATTTTTTGCATTTTTCTACCTTTGTCACAATGATGTTAAGTAAGCAGCTTTTCGTTTCAAGGTGGTGGGATTAATCTTATACTTTACAGTTCATTTCCAGTACTCGTGAGACCTAAACAGTAGGACCACTTACATTAATGCAGATATTACTTGCAGTGATTAAACTTGTTCTTTTTTATCACTTTATTCAGATTCTTATAAGAGGATTATCCCCTATCTTTAAGATGTATGCATCTGTCCTCATCAGCAACTCCAATCAAGGAGTTATCAGTGGACATGTAATGTAGGAAATGAATTTATATAGGAGGGTTTGATGAAGAGGGCCTCATAGACCGTGATCGTGGTTTCTTTCTTGAAGGAGTGGTTCCCAAAGACCTGCCAGTACAGTTTCCTGAAGGAGATGGTGACATAGGTTATGTAAAGTTGAATTTTTTGCTTTTTTGCCACACTATGAGGAAATGGTTCTTGTCCCATATTACAATGTTGCGTCCCCCAAGGGTGTGAAGTAATTCAGTATTTTTCTGATCTTATGAGTGATTTCTTGACGCTGCCATATGATGCACACTTGAAAGAACCCTCTGAATCCCATGAATGTTGGTAGGGACCATGCGTGGGACAAAGGCCTTTTTTTTTTGCTCACTGCTAGATTATCTTGGTTTGGTGGTCCACCCATGGCTATATTTTCTGCCTACTATAAACTACCTAAATTCTGCCTTCTAACTTCCTCCTTTGTTATTGCAATATGGAATTGTCATTCTACAAAGATATTTACTTTTTGGACAAGAGAAGTGTAGGACCATTTGCAGCCAACATGCCCTTACAGAACTGACTTCAGGGAGATTTGGGTGAGGGGCATGTATGCAGTAAAGTGACCAAGAAGCTGTGTGTAGGGGCTGTTTTAGGGATTGCTGGTATCAAGGTTGTGGTCCCCCTTGGGGTTTCCAGTCCAATGGGCACCTTGAGGTTGTGTGGCCTTGGAGTTTGCAGGAGGGATTTCCGGGAGATTGGGAAGAAGATGCTAATTTCTGGAGAGACTCCCAGAACTTCTATGAGACGTGGTATTTGACCCACAAAGGTGGTTTTGTCATTTTATAGAAAGTCAGCACACACATTTGTTCTTAATCTTCTTCTAGGCTCTAGATTTGGGACATTGTTATGAAGCCCTAAATGTCTGCTCCATTTGGATGAAACCAGTCAAAATGTTAAAGTGAGATAAGGCCAACTCACTCTGCGATTGTCTAATGTATGATGGATGTGAGGGCCCTCCACTGCTTTTTAATACTGATATCAGTAGATGACAGGTCTTTGAGCTTAGCTGAGCACTCAAAATGAACTTTGATCCTTCTGGGGGTCCCACACTTTTTCTTTATCAGAACAACTCAGCTTATTTCCACCCCAAATTCTTCAGTCTAAGTCATCCCATTATAATGTGCTTGTGTTTCATGGGGATAGCAGTCAGTGGCACCTCTAAGATGGATTGAAATTTGTTTACATTGACAACCAACTGATCGTCTTTGAGATAAAGGTGAAAGGTGATATGCTGCCCTTTGATGCTAATAGGTAGACAAAGACGTTGACCAAGGATTTAATCTTGAGAGCTAATTCACCTCAACAGATTCACCATTAGCAGTATCCTTAGTGTTATGTCTACCCCCAGAAAAACAAGCCAAAAACTCAAAATACAATAGGAAACGTATGTCTAGTGTCCAGTGCTGTACTAATATAGATCTAGTAAATGTCCTTAATATGATATGTTTTGAAACAATCACCAACACACAGCCTGATGTTGCAGTCGGGACAGTAGAAATGTGTTTCTTTGCTCGCTTTTCTTGTAATATTTTTTTTGGTTGTTTAAGCATGAGAAGGTAGAATGTCAGTGCCTGATCCACATAAGCAATGCACCTATTGTGTTGTCATAGCACATGGCTTAGTGACTTCCCCATGTGACAGCTGTTGCATTTTAAACAGGCTTCCGAGGCTAACATGTTTGTTGTGCTTCTAGTTGATTGGAATCATTTTACCTTTTTGCCTCACTGAAGCTTCATTCAACCAAATTCACCAAGACATGGTGGTTCGGTCGTACAGTGTCATATGCAGCGGTTTCACTATCTGTGTCAAAGTCGGATGACCAATTCACATTGCCATTAGGACTGAGTTCATGGTTGAAGATATCATCCATCACAGATGGGTTGGGTGTATTGTCAATGTACAGTAAATGAACATCATCGTCTCCAAACATTTACAGAAATTTCCTCAAAGCACCAAACTGCAGCAGTCACTTTTCTAACATCCTGCTCACTTCACAAGAAAGCTGCCAGGCACTCATATTCACAGCAGGCGCATGATATTCCTGACTTTAACTCGTTTCTCAATAGTGCACTGTAGCTGAAAGACAGTAGACTGATCACTACATCATACGCAAAGTTTGACTGGGAAGAGTGCATTTATGTGCTACTGTGGTGCTCACAGACTCCGACTGCCCACGGTTTCTCTCTCTTTGCTGCACTCTTTTAGGTAGATCACTGTCCTTAAATTGGTTGCTCACTGTCGCTGCACAAATTGGAATTATTTTGAGACTTCAGCTGGTTTGCCTGTTTTAAATGGATCCCTGAAGCTGCTCATTTGCATGATGGAATGACAGCTTATATGGTGTCTGACTGATTCCCCAAGCTAATGCAAATTCTCAGCAACATTAGAATATTTTTCATTCACTATTTGTTTTCCTAGCCTGCTTATCCTGGAAAAGGGTCACAGAGCAGCTGGAGCCTATCTTTGCGGTGATATATATTACATAACCTACGCAGTGAGATTCGGATGCCAAACAAGGGAAGTTGCAGCGTGGTGGTGCTTGTTTGGTCTTGTGGGCAGTGTTAGTGTTATTGGAAATTTTGACTGATGTCTGTAAATGATGGCTTCTACCAATGGGAAGTTGGGGTGCACACTGAACATTTTCTGGAACAGAAAAACACCCAACTGGCAATCACTGTCCCACTGCAGCCTTCTTCCACCATAACACCCATCAATATCTTGTTGTACTTTATAAATTGGTCTTGGTCTGGAATATCTGCCTAAGCCAGTTTAACATATAAGGTGGTGGCTTTATTAGCACTTGTAAGATTATATACCACAGTAGGGTTATAAACCAAAAAGAGGTACTCAAAACTATAAATTAGTGTATTGGTGTGTTACATAACATAACTTTCTCAAACTTGCTTAGCCTTCCTCAGGATCAGTATATAACATGGCCCACTCACCCATACCCACACTAAAATAGGGCCAATTTAGAGTTGCCAGCTAAACTAACATGAAAATCTTTCAGATGTGAGAGAAAAGTGGAATTCCCAGATAATAACCCAAACATACAGGCAAAGAACATGCAATGCAAACAAGAGCAACAACGAACCTCTGCATTTGGGATATTGGATCTGTTTGGCATCACCACTGACCACTGACCATTGTTATCCATTGTTCTGATCATAGAGTACTTTGTCATTAATAAACAAAGAGAAAAATAACATTTTCAGTTTAAACTTCAGGATGGGCCGTGAAGTAATTGGCAGGAAGTGCAAGAATTTTACAGTTCAAAAGTAGAGACATAGTCCCTTGTCCCGAGGACTGTAGTTACTGAGATTATATAAAATCTTACCTTAAAATAGACATTTATGAGTATACTTTCAGAAGTACTCTATATTAGTTTATTATGAGTTTATAAAAAAACAAGAATAATTTAAAATGTTTATAAAATCTTTTAAAACTGTATTAAACTGTCAGGGAGCAAATGTGATGGGCCTCCATATAAACCAGTTTCCTTTTTTTAGTTAGCAAGGATATAAAATATTGTTATCACTGCTGCTTCACAGTTCCTGAGTCCTGGGTTCAAAACCTAGCCCAGTCTCTGTCTGTGAGTAGTTTGCACATTTTCCTGGTATGTGTGTGTTGCCTCCTGTTTTCTTTCCACATCACACAAGTGTTTGGATTAGGTAACTGATGCACCTAAAGTGGTCTTGTGCATGTGTTTGTGTAAGTGAACCTTAAAATGAGCTGGAGCTCAATCAGGGCAGGGTCCAGCATTGTGCCCAGTGCTGCCAGGAAAGGCAGCTCCTCACAACCTTGTGCTTAATAGGAGGGTTAGAAAATGAATGGATTTAAAAAAATAAAAATATTTAGGCTTGGTTTGAAAATAGTCATGTTTCGAAAGTGGGGCCTTTGCAACCCTAAACAGGAATAATTTGGTTTGATAATGTAAAGTTGGATAAATGGCATATCTTAACAACATATCTTTTTGTTGACCTTAGGTTCAGTGAGAATCTATGACTATGTTGATAAAAGGGAAGTAACTCTTACTCGATTCAAGCAAGGTGGAACCTTTCTCACTTGGGCCCCTCGAGTGGTGAGTACCTCTGAAAGCAGCATATGAGTCAGATTCTCCTTTACCGGCTACATTAATTTGAGGATTAAATAAAATGGTCAAGGATTTTTGATTTTTTTTTCTGTATTTTTTAACGAATTTCTCCTTTATGTAGCCATAATAACCAAGTAACAGTACTAGTCACTTGGGGAAGCTCTCTTAGGGAAAGAAAATAAAGTGCCATTTCTTCCAGGCTACTAATAAAACTTGAGACTGCGACATGGAATTCTGTGTTCTAAGAATAACTTGACTCAATCAAGATGATATGAAGCCTAATCATTTACTGTATTTCTAACAATTGTCAACAGTTTAGCACCTTTATTAGTGATCTTAAGAAATAAAGCACTCGACAAAAGGGTTTTACAAGATATTAACCAGAATTCAGTGTTTTTGGGAATCTGCATTATCCCCTCTATCAGTTTGTTTTTTTCTCTGTGTACCTGTTTCCCTCCTAATTTTTAATTTGATCTGTAATTCTAAACTGAACCTGTGGCTGTCTCCTACAATTCAAGGGTAATCGTTTTCATCCTGTCTTGCATACTTTCCCTACACTCAAATAGTGGAAATGTTAAGTTCAGAATATGGAAGAACATATGAATGAAATGCCCATGTAGACACAAGAACAACATGTAGAGTTTACATAAAGAACAGCCCAGTCTAGACATGAGCCACTCCACCACAATGCCTCCCTCAGATTAAGACAGATAATGAAAGATAAAAATGAAAAGACATTTAATTTGTCAGTACTGAAACTCCCACATGCATGGTGATTGTGGTTACAAAATAAAAAGGTTATAAAATTCAGAGGCCCTGCATTAGCATCAAAGTCTGCATCTGATGATGCAGTTTAAACAGTTTTTCAATATAATGGAAATAGTCATTTTCTTTCAGATCAGTATACAAGATAATTTCAAAGTATGTTGTATAGTTCATTCATTTTCTATTTGCTTCTCCGGTATTGATTATCCAGTTTTTTTTACTCCTTCAAAAGATTCTATAACCTCATAGTTGACCGGGTGTAGTGCAGCTGCCACAGAAACCGTTCAAGGCATCCCAAAAAACCTTAACTAGTAGTAGCAGGGGCTGTACTCCCAGGCGATCATGGACTGTTCACCTGCTATCCTTATATTTAAATGTGAACCCAACAAGTCAGTGGAGTCTACTTGTAATAATTCATTGACTGTGTAATAAAACACAAAGAAGTTCATAAAGTGTCTGGGGCACCCGAAGGTAAACCTTATATATTATAAGGAGCGCAAAAGGTGCTAAGGAAAACGTATGTTAACGCAAAGTCGAGACTAGTCCTGTTGTGTTGGTCGAGTCTACCCCAGATTGGCGGTGGTTTCGTATATTGCGGTTTCTGGAAGGAAGACCTGGACACAGATGGGCTGACCCCGGAAGTGACGTCATAGATGGTGGCACGTCAATCTTCCTTTCTGTAGAGGGGAAAGGAGAAGAGATACCATTATTGCTTAGCGCCCTCGGTTGGTCCAGGGTAACATTGTCATCATCTAAACCCATAAGTTGTTCCCTAAGCGCATACGTGTGACAACTTCTACAAAGCTCACAGCCATAGGTGAGTAGAGGGAAGTTCACTGATTGGTAAATCTAGTGCTTCATGCAAGGATTTTGGTCCCATTCTTCTATAGGAGCTTTCCATGGCTGCCTCTGACTCGCTCAGATTGTGTAAGTGAAGCCTGCAAATGGAAATCACTGGAGAAGTCATGTAATGTGACATGGCTTTTAGTTGTGTACCAATTTAGTAAACTAACTGGACCCAACTCAGTTAAATAATGACAGAACATTTCTGCAGATTGTATCACCCCCCCCCTCCCCACCCAATAAATAATATTTTTAAATTTTTCTGTATTCAGAGACAAATTGTTGTCATCTATCCTTTTTATTCATGGACACAATCAGAGAAACATCATTTGGTCTAAAGCAAAAGGCGTAGCTGGGTATCATCTACAGTATGTACAGATGAAAAGGAATGTTACAGTATGTTTTCCCTATGGAAGCATGTAAAGTGAAATATACATTCTAGCAATTCAAAATAGACTTTCTCAGGGATGCTGTGCAATGTGACCCTAAGCCTATGGTGTAATTAAACAGAAGCGTTTTATAGGCAAATAGTAGCAGATGCCACATGCTGCTTTATTTTTAAATTTTCTGTCCTCTGTGTGTTTCTCAGCCTCTGCTTTGTTTCCTACTTTTGCTTTGCATTGCTGTAATAAGTGGAAATAATTTCCTGGCCTCTTATACTATGTACTGTATGTGAGTGGTTGTGAGGAATTGGCATCATCAGTAGTTTTCTTGCTTGGATTCTCACAGACACATAATTTTACATTTGCCTCAACCTGCTTGCTAAAGTTATTTCTTAAAAGGTAGAGCTGACGAGTTTAGATATGTAATTTTTTTATATACTGTAACAAATGATAATTGAGCTTAAGGTTCTTACCCAGCATGATGAGGTCAAGACAATCTCAAATGGCATGATTTCTTACTGCAGGCAGTCTGGATGTTTCTGCCAAAACTGGACAACTCATTCTTTGTGGCTTTCCTCACACGCTAAAATATTTATCATCATAACCATCTATCAGCTCTGGCTTGTTTGATGGAATGCAAACCCTAATTTAGATGAACAATTCTGTCTGTGCCTTAAAGCGCCTTCTTCTTGTATATGACATCAGTTCTTTATGAAGTGGACTTACTGAATACTGTCTTGTGTAACGATCAGTAAATCTTAATTGATTTCTGTCTCAACTTTCACACATAATGTGCATATACATAATAAGGCAATAAAACCATTTAGACAGCACTTGACTCTAGTTAAAATAGAATTCAGTTTAATTTATTTTTAATATTGTTTTATTTACTAACTATAGGCTCAGAGCAGTTAACATATTTTGGATTATAATGTGCTTAAAGTAAATTAATAAACCAAATATCAATTACAGCCCCAACTCAGAAAAAGTTGGGATAGTAGGTGAAACTAAAGTAAAAACAGAAAGTAGTGATTTCAAACTTCACTTTGAATTGTAATCCATCACAAGTAGTATAAAGACGAGATATTTAATGTTTAGTCTGGTTAACTTCATTTTTTATAGAAATAAATATACATCCATTCTTACCATTGAGGGTATGCAACATATTCCAAAAAAAGTTGGCTTGGGATGGGATAATTTAGGTCTATTAATGAGTTAAAAAAAGAAAATAATGATGTGAGCAGAAACAAATGCAGTTCAACAGGCGATTGTTTTAAGAGCATAGAGGGGCCGAAAACCACTAATTTTCCCACTATTACACAAGGAAATAATTCAGAAGTTTAAAAGCAATGTATCTCAAAGACAGATCTGACGGGATATGGGTATGTCACCCTCAACAGGGCATAATATAATGAAAAGATTCAAGGAATCTAAAGAAATTTTGGTGCATAAAGGGCAAGGGTGCAAGGCCGAGTTGACTGCCCGAGATCTCCATTCCCTCTATCAAGAACCATCATTCATCAATAAGTGATGTAATCACATGGGCTCAGTAGTACTTTGACAAACCTTAGTCAAGGTTCACAGTAAGGTATGTAGTTACATACTCAAATGGCAGTTACAACCATAATGTGCTAAAGGGAAGCCGGATATTAACAGTGTCCAGAAGGCATTTGGGATGGACCATCACACAATGGAAATGTGTGTTGTGGTTGGATGAATCAGTATTTCAGGTGTTTTTTGGAATAAATGCATCTCATATTCTCTGGGCCAAAGAAGAAAAGAACAAAGAGTTTCTTTCTGTGAAGAAACCATTAATGCTGAAAAGTACATATGGATTTTGAAGCAACATGTGCTGCCTTCAGGACGATATTTTACATGCATTACAAAGGCATGGCTGCATAGGATGAAGGTGTGGGTGCTCGACTGGACTGCCTGCAGTTGTGACCTGTTCCCAATTGAGAATGTATGGCACATTTTGAGATGCAAAATGTGACAACGAAGATCCTATACTGTTGCACACCTATGGACTTATTTGCAAGACGAATGGGACAAAATTATACCTGAAATACTCAATAAATTGGTGTCTTCCATACCTAAACTTTTATTAAGTGTTGTGAAAAGTGTTGTAAGAAAGGCAATGTTGCCAAGTGATAAATTCTTTACTGTCCAAGCGTTTTTTAGAATATGTTTCAAGTATCAAATGAAAATAATTATTTATTTTTGAAAATAAAATTACAATTAATAATAATAATAATAATAATAATTCATTAGCTGTAACATCAGATAATGGTCTGTTATATGTGTTTACTAATCACTGCTTTCTGTTTTTATTTGCATTTTCCATTCCATCCCAACTTCTTCCAAATTGGAGTTGTATATTCACTGATGTAATCCCTCATTTCATCTTTCATTGAAACTTTTACAGGTCAATAGTCCAAATCTAATATTAATAAAGGATGGATGGATGTTACATACATTAAGTAAAAAATGTGATATTTTTTTCTCTTATGGCCTTTATGTAACATTAGATTTTGGTTGAAGATCTGAAAAACATTTAATGTCAAAAATTGCAATACTAGAGGAAATCAGGAAAAGGCAAATACTTTTATTTACACAATAAGATAAAATTGATCTCAAAAATTAACTTCACATGACCAATTAAAAGTTCATTAAAATTGTAACTGAGGTATGGCCAGTGGACAAAGGAGGAATTGATTCAGAATATTTGTGTTATATGGTTTCGTTAAAAAAATTTTCATATAACAAAATTCATTTTTGTCAATTTTTCTTACTTTTAGTTTCATTTTGAAGTTGATTTATTTTCATTCTTTACTGCTGAGCCATTTTGTTTGCTATGGGCTTTGCAAATTTGTCATGCCAGTTGTTTAAGACTGCTACCGTGTTGCTTTATGGGAATTAACGGAATGATAAAAATCAGCATTGAGTACTTATTAGTTGTCCAAGATTATGGATATTATAAAATCCTCCTTGTGTGCTTTTTTTGTGAGTTAGTGTTCTGGTTCTCCATCTTTCTGCTTTTTGTCTTCTGACTAGTGTAGTGTTTTGGTTTCTATGTCTCAATCTTTTGAATTCCCAGTTTTCACCCTTGGCTCATTTCTTGATAATGTTTTGTCTTCCTGTCCCTAATTGTTACAGTATATCCTCTTGTGTTCCCCTGGTTTGGCAGAATAATTTGAATATAGTGACAGGTATGCATAGTCTATTACATTTCAAGACAAAAAATATATGCAGTCTAATGAAGGTAGAGCATCATGATCCTAGCAATGTCTAACATAGCAAATAATGCACTTACTTTCCGTCCCTTTCTCAGTCCACTCTTACAAACCAGTCACTTAAAAATTCCCAAGCACATTAGTGAAACAAATGAGGACATGCTCTGAATCCATCATGTTTTTCAGGTCAAAACCTCAAACAACCAGCAGCCTCCCTATCCCCGAGTGTAATAAATTTCAAACATAGGCTTCTTTCTTAACTCAATTATTAGTGGCCCCTGCATTCGTCTTAAGCATTTTCTTACTTTAAAGACAGTTGGTGTTAATCAAAAGGTCATTTAATTAGATGGTGTGCTACTCCTATACTTCAACCAGTACATGCTTTACTTTTCTGAAGAAATCAAAAAAATGTTTTGTGAAGTGATGGGAAGTAGAACTCCTCAATCCCTTAACATTTTATCTTCAAGTTTTTCTTTTCAAATATTTTATTCATACAGTTACTTTATGCTGAAAACAGAATAGTGCAAATGGGACCAAGTTAGCTGCTCCACTGCTGGCTATATTGTTATTTCTATATCACTTAGATTTAGTGGTTCATTAAGGAATCTGTTTAACAAGGAAATGGATGACATGAAGCAGAGAAAAGTAGGGGCCATTGTTATTTACAGACAAGTGAAATGAAATTGTTGAACTGCATGAATCCCAATAATTAAAAAACTATAGATGAGCCTGGCTTCAAAATGAGACTTATTCTGAATGAAGGCCAGAATCCATACATAGTTGGACCTCAGAACCAGGGTAAGCACTATGGTGTCAGGGAAAGTGCGCTGTGGTAAGTGTCCGAAATCATAATTAATCATCAGTCATTTGATCTATAAATCACCTTTTATCACAAACTCACAATGCATTTTATTGAAAATAAGAACTACAGTGGACATAGTGTATTAGGCAGCCTTGATGGCCAAGCAACAGGTACAAATACTTTCAGATCCCCCTCCACATGTTTAATATGTGAATACCTCCACATTCTATTCTTCATTGTGGTTGACCTGCTTTTATAACCTATATTTGTCTTGTTCTTTTCCCTGCATAGGTAAACCCCAAAGGAGGCCTGATCACAGTGGGCTTTGATGATGGAGTTGTCAGACTTCTGGAAGTCTACGATCCCAAAGGGCTCACACTTGTCGCTGGGCGGAACAGCTCCAGTGATGCTGAAATTCGCCTCAAGCAGGCATTCAAGCCACACACTGCTGCTGTCACTGCCATGGCATATGAGAAGAATGGGGAATTACTGGCCACAGGGGTAAACTGCTTCATTTCTTCCTTAATTAAAGCCAAAACATGTTAGACTTGAAACGCATCTCCTTAGCTGAACATTATTTAAGCTTAATGTAAAGCTTTACAGAACCACCAGTTTTGCAAAATATTAAAAAGAAGGTCCTCTTGCGATGTCTATAACTATGGCATTCCGTTGTTTTCATTCAAATGTCACCTATAACATCTAGACACATAGCCCAGAAAACTCACAGCAGGATCAGTTGAAAAGAGTGATAGGTCTAGATGTCCACAGGTTAGAGAAAGACATCTTTAGTGATATACAGTAAGTCGGTATACATACAGTATTGTTACCCTTAAAGGGATAACATAAAGTGGGAAGATGATGAAGATGAAGATGGTCTACTGTGTTTGGGGGTCTTTGAGTGATGGACAATGAAGATAGCTGGGTAGGGTCTTGCACCGTCAATAATTTTTATTGCATAGGAAGACATACAGAATGCTGAATCTGCATCAAAATGAATTTTGTTTTCCCAGTTTCAGGAAATATGATAACTTTGACCTCCATTCTTGGGGTGGGTTCAAAAAAAGCTGAAACGTCCATAACTTAAACTTCATTCTGGAATTAGTTTGAGTGAATCGCCTCACACAGTAAGACAGAAAGTTAATTAAAGAAGGGGAGAACTGAACAAACCAACAGATACCTAGGTTGATTGCTAAAGCATCTGACAAGTAGCTTTGGTGACACAAGTACAGGCAGTTGATCTTGGTGGTAAATAAATCAGACCTAAAGCCACAAGGTGACAGCTTCAAATTTTACTTCTGATTCAATTTGTTTTATAATGAAGAACTGCACATCAAACTGTCTGTTCATTTTGTAAACCCTCTCATCCAGGGTAGAGGTATTGGGAGCCGGAGCCTATCCTAGTGTCATCAGATATAAAGCAGCAAGTAATCCTGGATCATAACCAATTTATTGCATGTCGCACTTGTACAGATATGTTAGAATTACTCTGGATTCATGGATGGGTATACTATATATGTGCACTGGTTAGGTTAGGTGTGTAAGTGTAAATATGGCATACTGTATAATGTCTGAGGGAAAGAAGTACCAGCTTGTTAATTATTATAGACTACTAACAGATTCAGCGATCATGCAAACATATGGTGCTTCCCTGTTGGCAATGAAAAGTACAAATTTACTACTCACATAGTGCTACCATTTCTTTTTATTTCTCAATGGAAGATTCATAGTGTTTGCTTGAAAGTTTCATTTTTATTTTTTTAGAGCTTGGACAATACAGTATTTCTGTTCTCTGTGGGTGACAGATATGAGGCCATAGGATTTGTTAAAGTGCCAGGACCAGTGAGGGAACTGGTGTGGTCTCCACCAACTCATGTAAGTTCCATTTATCTCAGACTTTTTATCATTGATGATACTTTTTAACTCTCACCTAGTGAATACGTATGTTCTTCTTTACTCATTTGAAAATGTATTTAATGAAATGGTTTCATGTTGAGAGCCATCAACCATCATGTACAGTAGGTGTCATTTAGAAACCTGGAGGCTAAGGTGCTGCACAGAACATTAAAACGGAGCGGCTGGTGGCCTCAAAAGGTGTGACAAGTTTAAGGAGGTATGGGAGATGAGTTGGATAGGCACATGTCATTCTTTCTGAACCACACAGTGAAATCTTTTATATACGATTATAGGTTTATGTAGGGTCATTATTGTCATTTGTACAGAGTACAAAAAATTCTTGCTTGCATGTGTTGATCAACATGAAACATGTCACTCCTCTTCAGCATCACGATTTGTTAATCGTATAACTATCTAGCCTTGAAATTTCTTTCTTCCTCATCCTAAAAATCTCAGAACAGGTTTGTCATTGCAACATATATTTAGAGCCGACTTTCAGACTTCTTAAGGTAACATGCAAAGTGGTAGCCAAACTGAGGGTCAGTTAAGTACATCCTTTGAGAGGTGACCTGGATAATTTACTTGTTCCAAGTTGCCAGTATAACTGAAAATAGCAGACTAGTTGACAGATGTAAACAGAATGCCCACTCACATTAGTAATTCAAATATTATTTACTAAATGTAAAAAAGTATTTAAACATGTCCTGATCTGATTTTAGCTGATCATTCTTAAATTTAGAAAACAAAATTACATAATATAAATCATTCACTCATTTTGGAATGTGAAGACATGACATAGTACATCTCATTTCAGATATAGATTTGTCATTTCTGTTTGAGCATTGTGTACAAGATGGTAGCTGAAAAATAAAACGAAAATTCCCAAATGGGAGGAATGTGCATGATACCACCGGAGGTTCACAATTAACAATGGCCACCAGGAAAACAAAGTAAACATGTTATAAATCCAGCAAGCCATTTTCATTAAATAGATAAATGAAATAAATCCATTTTCATTAGAAGCCACCAACCAGACCAAAGATTGTGGGGAAACCTCTAAAAGGTGACTGAACAAAAATAAAAAAACTCTGCACAGTAAGACCAGGGTTGTCGTCATCTGTGTACCTTTTGGGGTGCCTGTGCTCCACTCATAGCACACTTCTAATTCAGCTCTCAATGTTGAGGTTATCCCCTGAACTTACTATACGTATATTCTAGAACCACAGGTCACAAGCAGCAAGAAGTATTACTACTGTTCATGAATGCCTTTCTGGTGTAAATCAATGTTTTACTCTAATGACTAAATACATTTTTCAAGGACTATTCAGAGTAGGTTTAGTAACAAAAAGATCCTGCACACCAGGTACAAGTGGGGCAGCTAAATTGTTTTGAGGTGATCGAGTGAAACTGCTTAGCAAGAAAATTAAAGAGGAAAAACAATGGTGTTGAACCTTAAGAAATCAAGATTCACTTCTAGTAGTACTCAGAGGCAGAAACAAGCACCTGCCTACGATAACCAGCTCCTGTGATGACAGAAAAATAATAACACCACACGCAGCAACAAACAGAAGCCCTAAGCTAAAAATACACTCCAAACAAATGCTTTGCTTAAACAGAAATAACAAAAATCTTTCTTCTACAATGGCATAAGATCTTGACAGATTACCTTCTGGTCTAGCAATCTTATTTATTTAAGCAAAGCCAAACCTAAACACACTGATGCATGTGTGCTCCAGAGAACAACATGGATGCATGCATAACAACTGACAGCTTAGAAAGAAGCCCAGAGAAGATGCGTGAAACTGCTGAGCATGTAAGACCATTGCAGCAAAATTAGTTCTTTCAGCTCTCAATAGTAGGATTTTAAACCTGCATTATGCCCAAAAGACGTACCATGAATACCAATTATTCTCATCATTTGCTCCAAACAGATAATTCCACCAGTAATACTTCTTTGTCATTCTGTATACACCATTTTTACATGGACATTGACATATTCCAGGCTTTGCCCTTACTTGCTTCATGAATTTCATTCTTTTTATACTTGCTCCATTTTTAAATTTACTATGCAGCATTCAAGTCAATAATACAGCTAATTGGTTTACCTAGAAGTATGCAAGTAATATAAAATAATTAACTTGTGACTCTTAGATATTATTTGGCTAATTAAAGAAGAAGAGAGGACTGTTCAAAAAGATGAAATCATTACAGTAAAAGAAAATAAGGAGCAAAAGAATTCCAATTTCAATAAATGACTCTTTGAACTGAGATACAAAAAAACAAATCTTTTAGAACAGTCCTCTCTTCTTCTTTAATTAGCCAAATAATATCTAGGAGTACGTCTTTTGGGCATAATGTAGGTTTATACCAAGCACGGATAAATGGGGAGGGTTACGTCAGGAAGGGCATCCGGTGTAAAATTTTGCCAAATCAATATGCGGACAACAATTTATGATGATCTGCTGTGGGAATCCCTAACGGGAGCAGCCAAAAGAAGAAGAAGAAGAAGTTCAAATGACTCTTTGATTATCACCTGACTTTCCACATTCTACAAGCCATCCAACTATCTGTTTATTACCTAACTTACCACACTTTACACAGCATCTATCTATTTATGTTCTGAACCAGCAAATTCTGTAATATCTGAAATCTATCCCAGAAGCTCTGAGCGAAAGACAGAATTGATGCCGGATGAGACCCTGGCCCATCACTGTACACATTCATTCAGCTCTGGGTACACTTTAGGTTATGCTAAGAAACTGGGCTATCTGGAGACCATGCAAATGCAATGTAGATAGTAACAAGGCTGGGATTTGAACCCAGTGCTATCAGTTTTTAAAACTTTGTGCCACTTTCTTGAATTTCCTAAAAGAGAATTTAAACTGGTGCCCCATCTGGATGAATCGATTTTATTGTACAAATACTTTGATTGGATGGAGATATCCTCTTATTGGCCATCTTTATAAACAGCAGTAAACTGTAGTAAAGTTGTAATATGATTTTTTTAAATATATTTACCATCCACCATGCAGTACCCACATATTTTGGAGCATGTGATTTACTATGTGTTCAGCAGATACAGTAAACATTTTATTTGTTTTGATAATAAATATTCACCAATTAAAGTTATAATTATATAAATAATAACAAAAACAATTATCATTATTATTATTTTTATACATTTGGTATTTTTCTCTCCTATATTTATTATTCCTTCTCAGGGAAGCAGCGACTGGTTGGTTCAATCCCATTCACTCACGCACTTATACCGTTGGTTTCACTTAACCTGTCAGTTCTCCAAATGTACTCTAAAAACAATGTGTTGTGTCTCCTTTTAGCGTTTTCTGCTGCATAAATTGAAATGCTCCTCAAAAGAAACAAAGCACAATATTATTAATTCCATTCAAGCTCTGACTTGTTACAATCCTTCATATCTATGATTATGATGCCTTCGGTCAGATGTGAAAAATGGGTTGTTTAATTTGTCAAGTCTGTGGTTTGCCCTTTAGAAACACTGCAGCAAGTTTCTTGTTCAAGCGGATACCCTGCTATCATTCAAGAAACAACAGGATGAGATAATTAGATCAGCTCACTGCTAGCTAGCCAATAAAAAGACGGACTGGATAGTCTCTTCTCGTTTGTTATGCCTCAAGCTTTTATTTTTTATGGATTTCTGTTCATTTTAGAATTCCATTCATTCATAACAGGGTAACTGCTTGTAAAGCTGGAATTAGATTATTATCTTTCCCAAAAAGATTACCTTACTGATTTTAGCCAAGTCTATCATTCATTATAATTGATAGACAGTATGCAGAAAAGTTTTACAGGAATGTTTTACTGCTCATTTCTGAGGAAAACCCACTAAACAGGTACTGTGATTTAACAACTACAGTAAGACGCCGCCATTAAAGCACCAGTTTGAATGCCCATAGGGGTATCTGTGGCCTATTCGTCTGTCACCCTCTAACTTTGGTATTCCTAACAGATATGCTATTCATACAGCAGTCTGAAAATATGTGGTTCATTTAGACTTATAAGTAGGGCTGGGGAAATGAAGAGTAGACTTGAAGAAATAAGAAGATTGGGAACCAGCATGGTGTGTGGAAACAGTCCACCATCTCCTGATGGTCGCAGCAATAGGTGTCTGTGCACCACAATTCCAGGAAGGCAAATGAGGCAAGTGTCTGGGCACCACCTTCTGGCAGTCCCAGCAGGACAGACAGGGCAGCAGGCTGGGCGCCACCCCCTGGTGGTCTCAGCAGGGCAGACAGGACAGTAGGCTCACCCCATAATACAGTATAACTGTGGGGTCAAAGTAAATCATCATTAAAGTGTTGATGACAGAGAGAATCATTTTCATTGCTGCATTCCCATTGGCAGAGGGAGAAATATAAACATCAATAATAATGATGTAACATATCTCCCTGGGCAAATAACATGGATGAATTCTAACAGCCAGAATTTCTATGTTCCAGTATTTTGAATATATTTCAATACTTTACTATTCATTGAAATTTAAAATGAAGGTGTCTTTTTTTGCATAGTTGAATCAACCCCATTTTCACTGAAATATCATTGTCCCTTATAGAAAAAGTACCTGTCTATACCATAGGGGAAGAAAGATTCAAAAAAACAATCTGGATACAAAATATAAGTTGCCCAATCATAAATACAGTACTTACTATGCTAGTGAATATTATATAATAAATGCTCGCATGCATCATATATAGACAAGCAAAAGAACGTTTATGCAAATACATAATTTGAGACCATTACAAGTTATGTAAATCATAAAACAGGTAGCGCAGTGGTAGTGCTGCTGATTTGCAGTAAGGAGATTGTGGGTACGCTTCCCGGGTCCTCCCTGTGTGGAGAACGCTTTGAGTAGTGAGAAAAGCGATATATAAATGTAAAGAATTATTATTAATCAGGAGCTTTGTGTTTACTTATATAAAATTATGACAGAGGGAGAAAATGAGCCATGTTTACTGACTGGCAGGTACAGATGCCAGCAAGGTAGGCAATGCGCTGAATGCAATACATACAATGAAAACGCTGAAATAAGTAGGGGAGATATAAAACAAAAATAGTAGGAAAAAATGGTATTTATATAAAAAAAAAAACACTTTCATTTGCAAATACTTCATATTTGTTTAAAAGAATATACCAGGTTTTCGACTCTATATAGAGAATGTGTATATACATGTATTTATGGTGTTGATCTTCAATCTTCAATGTGTTTTGAGAATATGTCGAGATATATTGAATATCGCATTTTGGGTCAAAGTAATCACAATATCAATTTAAGTCCACATTTCCCAGCCCTAGTTACAAGTATTTCACCCCCTCAGTAGTCACCTTTTGACTGATGCTCCACTGAAAAGATGTAACCATTACAGCAATCATACACCCTCAGACTGAAATGATCCCTATAGAGATATTATTCATACATCACATGATTCATTCATCCGTAAGAAGTTGCTATCTGTGCAATTTTCTGACCTCTGTAACTACAGTCCCTTTATAGAATACACAATTAGTAAAAGAAAATCTAGCAGTCTAGAACTGTTTTTCTCTGTGGAGCTGCCAAGAGTAGTGAAGTTTTTGACTTATTTACTCTTACAGAGTGATCATTAGTTAAAAGGCCTGACATGGGGCAATTTGGGTTCTATTACAGATGAACCAATACTCAGCAGTTCAAGGCCCCATACTTAATGGACCTCTTTTGAGACATCATTATAGAGCACAGTGAGTCTCTGTGACACCTAAATACTGGAAATTACGCAATTTCTAGAGAAAAGTAACTCGGCAGAGTTTCCAACTCAATAATGTATGACTGCTTAGTGCAGCAGTCCTCTAATGTGTGATTCATTTAGTTCTCCTCAGAGACTTTAGCACAGAAATTCATGTTTTTCCTATATTTTCCACTTTCTGAAATGCAATGACCCGTATGATCCATTTATCCTATTACTCCTCTGACTTTCATTTGACCCTGCAACACATTTATAGTATATCCCACTACTCCAATACCATTAGTTCTACCAAGTGGATATTATGAGACTCACTTTCTGTTATACAGATACTGTCAGAATGGCACCATGACTTACTGAGGCACAATTAGTGCTATAGTCTGCCACCTCCCTTTGAAAAATCTTTACTTCCACATACCTACATAATATATTAGTTCAACAGTTTAATGTCCTGTTGTTTATCTGTCCCTAAGAATTAACCAAAAACGAAGCAGTAGGAGGCACAGAGGTTTAGGCATATGTGCAGAGCAACAAACCCTGGGTCCATCACCAGGTGAACACATTTCTAGGGGCCAGTTTAGCAATGCCAGTTCACCTAATCTGTATGTCTTTGTTGGTGTAACTCTATTAAGTCACAAGTAGTATGACATTCAAAGTTTCGTTTGCTCAGGTACAACATCCATCCATCCATCCATTTTCCAACCCGCTGAATCCGAACACAGGGTCACGGGGGTCAGCTGGAGCCAATCCCAGCCAACACAGGGCACAAGGCAGGAACCAATCCTGGGCAGGGTGCCAACCCACCGCAGGACACACACAAACACACCCACACACCAAGCACACACTAGGGCCAATTTAGAATCGCCAATCCACCTAACCTGCATGTCTTTGGACTGTGGGAGGAAACCGGAGCGCCCGGAGGAAACCCACGCAGACACGGGGAGAACATGCAAACTCCACGCAGGGAGGACCCGGGAAGCGAACCCAGGTCCCCAGATCTCCCAACTGCGAGGCAGCAGCGCTACCCACTGCGCCACCGTGCCGCAGGTACAACATTATTATAATAAATTACAGAACCCATAAGGTACAGGCAGCATTACCTACAGTAGGTACAAGTTGTAATCACTCAGCTGTCTCTAAATTATTTTTTATGGGATCTTAGGTTACTGTTGTGTATTTGTTTTGTTTAGGAAAAGAGCACGTTACTTATCCTCTGTGAAAATGGCCATGTTGTGGAGATCCTACCTCCTGACCCAGAGAAACAGGACACAGTCTCTACATTCGAGCTCAAGAACATCTCCATGAAGCATTTTGCCTTCCGCAGTATCAAGTCAAAGATTATGGTATGAACTAAAACCCTAAAAACAGAAAAGTCATGTTTCTTTTGACAGAAAGGGAAACTTTCTTGCTTAATTAATGACGCTAAACTGCAGCCAGAAAGTGCAGTGGCACCCTGATGCCTTTGAGCTCATGAACACTACCTCAGGAAGGACCACTCTAAGTAGTAGTCCACGTAATGCCTTACTTGCAGCACTCCTGCTTTTCACAACTTTCTGCATATTTTGCCTTTTTAGAGAGAGAGAGCTATTATTCAAAGAGAGCAGGCCAGAGAGAAGAGGGAAAAGGAAAAGAAAGAGCGACTGAGGAAGATGGAACAACTGGGCCAGGAAATTACAGAGAAAGACCTGCAGGATGACCCGGAAGTTGAAGAAGAGCCGCTTCCTGATATCTACATCCCTGAGACACCCAGTCGCATCTTGTGTGGTTTCTACTCTGAGCCTGGCCAGTTCTGGCTTTGTTTGGTATGGTGTCTACAAACCACTTGTACAGCTTTTCATCCAAACTCACCCCCACACCAGCCCCCCTTGCGTCTAGCTTCAGAATTCTGAATTTCTTCCTCACCCAGCTCTACTGCCTTGCCGCTTTCCTCACTGATCTCAGATTTTTCATTTTTTCAGGGGGAGTATGACTGTGGATTCTTGTATCACTGCAAGTTTTCTGAGCAACAGGATAATGTGGATCCATCCAAAAGGCAGGATGAACCTTTCACGTACATTGAGCTTGACAATGCCTGTGATGATCCCATCAGGAACTTTCATTTTAGGTATGTGTCTTTTGTTTATTCACAAAAGGCTCTTTCCAAAAGCACACCTTTTTCTGGCTCCATTAGCAGTGGCACAGAAAGAAATGTGTTTTGTATCTTTTGCATATTATCCTGTTATACAGATTTAGGCTGTCTTGATTTAGGCTGAAGCATGTGCCAGCAGGCTGGCAGGCAGGTAACCATCCTAGATGGAATGATGAACACAGTGATACTCTAGCAATTTAGGGACACCAGTCAACCTATCAACTAGTCTTTATATTGTGGAAGGAAATCCTTAGAATTATGAATGAACTGCATAAACAGCTCATAGTTTTCTAGTTAAATACTGAAATACTACTTTCTATAATACTACTTTCACAGATATGACATCAATTGAGGTAACAGAGCAATTCTCACTGTTGTCTCATAACTCTGAAGACCAGAGTTAAAATTCATGCCAACTGGCTGTTTGCATTTTCTTCTCTTGGCATTGTGAATTTGGATCAGAGGCTTCTTTTTAATTCCTACACACCAAAGATGGGCAGGCTGAGTCGATCGGTGACTTAGTATTGAGCCAGTGTGTGAGAATGTCAGTGTGTGAGTAAGTGAGATGGACTGCATTCCCTCAGTATATTACTGAGATTTACTTTCAGCAACCAAATGAAATGTATTAAAGAAGACTGTCGCTGGTCAGGCCTCACATTAGCTTTGAAAATCAGCAGCATTAGTATTAGCAGTAATAGCATTGCCAAATGTGTAGAGTACAGTGGAATTGTTACTGGCATGTCCAACCAACATACAAGCAGATGTGAAAGGCACTATATTGCTAAAAGGAACATCATTCCAATATATCATTCATCTTTTTCAGTATTTTAAAAAATCCTTCTTTGGAGAATTAACTTGGAATTTTTACTATGGGAAAGCTGTATAGTGTTCTACATGTTTGTGTATATAACAAATTAATAAGTTAAGAGATCAGGTGTATACATTCATCATGGCAACGTACATTCTCATGTAGCCTGAAGAGTTTTAAATGCAGTACTTTTTGTGAAACATTCTGTTCTCAACAGCCCTACATAAGTGATCATCTCACAAGCCTGATTATTAACAGCTTAGATTCCGATTGCTATAAATGAACATTCGCCCTCCTGGCAGAGCTTGTTGTCTTTCCCGGTCTGTGCCATACACTGGCATGGAGGGCCATGAAGGTGACCTTCAAGCCATCAAGTAGCTCCAGTAGCACATAATGTCTCTTTGAACCCTATAAACAGTTGTTCTTCTATAAACATCAAAGTTGCCTTGCAATGCCTTGCAATGTGCTGAAAACATTTCCGAGGATGTTGTTTAGGAAGTGGCAGCGATGCACACTTTGTGGAAACTATAGTCTGTTTGTGAAGATTGAAGAATTTCAAGAGGCAGTATGACTATTTTTTATTTTTTTTTGTAGTAATCACTAACGTTTGCTCTGTGGCATTTTAAGGAAGGTTAGGAAAGCCCTGATATACACTGTCTATAGGGCAATCACGAGCTAAGTGAAAGAGGGCACATTTATAAACTCATGTGTACATCTTGTGTTGGAGACACTGGGAAATCCCAAATGTGTGCATGAAAGGAGAATTTATTTTTGTATTGCATGGGTTAGTGGTGCTAGGGTCCATAAAAGCTTTAAAAGTTCAGATTATTAAAGTAATAAACTGCTGTTTATCTCCAACTGTGCCTTTAGATATCCCTGACTCCAGTGCATGTGTTGGAATGCAGCACATTTCCTTTGTTCTGTCCTTTTTAGTTTATGTTTCTCCCTTTTTATCACACTCTAGTGTTCCAAAATGGATTTAATTGTTCCTTGTAAAAATCTCATTGCTCTCTAATTTCAATATGTCTTAACCAAAATTATGTCATTGCAGGTTACTGATTGAAAACTCAAATTTCCTCCAGTAAATTATAATATATAAATATCTCAATGTTAAATTTTCCTTTTCTGTTTCCATCTTGCAGTTCTAACAGACAGCTGCTCTTTTGTGGGATGTACAGTGGCGCAGTGAGGGTGTACACCGTTGAAGCTGGCGATGTCACTCTAAAATCCTTGCTCTGCTACTGGCAACTGAGCCTGCATGACAACCACTATGGTCACATCCAGAGGCTGCGCTGTAGCTTTGATGACCAGTTTGTTGTGACCACTGGAGAGGATGGGAATATTTTCATCTTAAGTCTTTTGCCACAAGAGGACATTGACAGAGCCTTGCAAAAAAGGAAAGCAAAAATTCCTTCACCGAGGGTGAGTAAGTGTAGATTGGAATAATAGTTTCATTTGCAAAACTGTCCTGATGTTAGTTCATTTTCAAGATAATGTTACATGTAAGTAACCCTGTGGTGCTACAGCCAATCCATTAGTTATTCAAAGAGTCTGGCCTGATTGTTGGATGTAGAGAACTGTTAGGATATGGTTTTTGAGATCATTAAAACCTCCTCTAGAAATGCAGACTATCGGTACATGCAATTTAGATATTATGCAGGAAAAGAGTTTTTTACTAAGTATGGCAGATTTTTTGGAATGTAATTTTTCTAGAGCTCCTGGCATCTTCCTCCACACCTTTCATTTATTAAAATGTCTAGTTTGACATGGAAAAACACCATTTATCTTTTCGACACTGGAAATTTCATTTTATAATTTAATGCTTTTGGAGGCTTCAGCTTCAAAAATTAACAATGCTTCAGTTAATAGCATTAAACAGTCAGAAGCTATCATGAAAGAAATAAAGGCCAATTGTGTGGTGGTTGGTGGTTTATTGATGGGTGGGTGTTCTAGGGTTTGAGCCTATGGACTCCTCTAGGGGAGTGGTGTAGACTGGGAGGGGTTGGGAGAGGGTATTTGAACTCTCTAATATTTCTAATTTCTAACATCTTTAAAATTATATTTTTACTAATAGTTCTGTTTTTGTATTTTTTCTCTTACTCATTTATAATTGCATACTGTGCTTTTTCACCTTATTGGTATACATTTTTTTCTTTATTGTTAATTTCAATTTCAATAAATAATTGATCACAAATAAAAATTCTGACTTCGTTAAACTTATTTATATCTGAATTACTTTCCTAACTAAAGTTGGAATGATGGCAGATTATTTTCAAAATAAAAGATCATCTAATATCTCTAAAATATTTTTGGAAATCTGAATTAATCCAACGAATTACCATTACCATAAAACTAATCAATGTTTTTTACTAAGATGCAACACAATTCTTATTTTTGCTTAGAAGAGCCACCCGGCTTTTGCCTGATGAGATATTCTAATCTGTTTCAGAGCGACTTAGAGAAGGACAGGATTGTTGATGATATCGAGGATCCTAATGCTTACAGGTGAGAATAAATGTTGCCTCTTACTAGCGAGAAACAAAAACACAATTCTGCCAGTTCTGAGCTTATATTCTTTCTGTCGCAACTAGCATTGAAAATGCAAAACAGAAGATGGAAATGGACCGGATGATAAAGGAGGCAGAAGAAAAGAAAGCAATTAAAAGGAAACTGCTAGCAAAGCTCCAGAAAGAGTTTAAACAGTTACTCCTGAAGAACAAAGACCTTCCTGAGCACGTGCAGTTTCACAGAGCGGTATGTCAGAAAACAAAATGAAACTGGGTTGAATGTCCTTGTGTTGCTTTAATAATAGAATATTCAGACATTTCTAATAAGTGTCACTTTTGTGCCACATAGTGTCTAGTCTAGAGTCTTTATGTTTCAGTCTCTATTGCGCTCTTAGAAAACATTGTTTTGTATAAGTAGTGCATCAGTGACAGAATGGCACCAAGAAAAATGTCCATGGTGGTGCTTTTATTGCTTTATAGCTGCACTGTACACTTTTACACTCTGGCTGGCGTAAGTAACCTATCGGTGCCAATGCAATGTTTAGCAGGGTGTATAGTGTAATGACACTAGCATTTTGTGGCTCTTAATCGTCTTCTCTGACATTTGGTTGTCTTGTACCTTTGAAATCAATTGATCAACATGACCTGTTTTGGTTATAAGTCTTCCCATAAAGCATCAAAATTGTAATAAACAAGGAGATCTATTAAGGATGTATTGTTTCTATCTTATGAGACACCAGTTGCTTTAGGAAGATGCAATCTCTTCCCGGCTTTGTCCTAGGATTATAACTTGTACCTCTTATCTCACAGAATCTCCTCAGTTTACATAGCTACTTTTGTAAATAATATAAAAGCTGATAACTTTACAAAGCCACTAAATCTTTAAATCAAGTCAAGATTGATAGCTGCTTATGCACAGGCAAATTGCTCAGTCCATGCGGAAGAAGAAACCAGACTGCTGCTCCCTTGGCCCTCAGCGATGAGCAGTATTTTCTGCCAAAGAATACTTTGCAAAATATGTCAACTGTCAGAATCTGTTACTGAAAGAATGAGCCAAAAATGTAATTTCAAGTTCAAGTCTATAGTCGTGTATGTTCAATGCAATGAGATTTTTACTTTCGTGTATCCCACAGACCAGTGACAGTACTATAATATGAACAGCAGACAATGAATACAACACTATAATACCAGGTTTCGGGTTATGGCGACATAAGTTAATGGCAATTTTGCAGATATAAAAAGCACATAAAACCTCCAAATTTTTAAATTTCAATAATTTCCATCTACCTACTGCCATTTTTTAATTAAAAAAAAACAAACTAGTTATGACTCAACATGTGAGGAACAGCACTACACACCACAGACCTTTCACCGTTTTCAGTCATTTTGTGCAGACATGGCACTGAATGTAGCCAGAAAACATGCAGCAAGCTCAGTGAGAGGTAAGAAGCGATCGGTGACTAGCTGTTTAGTTGGAGTACTGAAACCTGAAGTTTGTAGTACCCAGCATCCTAAGTATGTATCCCAGAAGTGCCATCTCAGGGAGTACAGATGCTTGTTCTTATCGATCCCTCAGAAAAGAAAGCACATCTCTGATGAGGAATCCATTGTTAGCTAGTGATCGATTTTAATGTCATCATAATGTTTTTCCCCAGCTCTCTGAGGTACTGCGTCATTATCAAAAACTGTATGCATAAGGTCAACATACTGTATTTTAATTATTTTAGTTTAAATTACTTATGTTTATTTGGATTTTTATTTGTTTCATGATTTAAATTATCGTAATATTGCTTCGCTATTTTTTTGCTAATAAGTTTGAAATGTTTGTTTTGTAAAACAAGTAATAAGGCATCATGTATTTTTAATATTTCCATTAGCAGATATTTTCAGTGCATGTTGCATCTTACATACAAGACTGGGTTACCGACATTGGAGTTGAACACATTTGTAACCTGGTGGCCCCCTGTACGCTAAATATAATATCAGACAGAACACATTAAAAGACACATAAAGAGATGTGTTTGTGGCTGTTGTGTAGTTTGTTTCTAATCTCTTTGATTGAGTGCTAATGGTCCTGCAGCATTTGTCAGAACAGGAAGAAAAATGGCTGTGCAGGATCACTGGGATCTTTAATAATGCTGTTTGCCTTTCTAAGGCAGCATGAGTTATGCATGTCCTGAACAGACGGCTATTGTTCTCCAGAATTATTCTGAGTAGACTTCACCAAGAATGCTCTACCATCTTAAGCTGAATTGATGCTGTACCAGGATGGTATATAACCAGTGAGGATAAAAGTTGTTGTACAAGCTATACATCTTACAAAAGATTACATCTTGCCTGAAGAAGGGGCCTGAGTTGCTTTGAAAGCTTGCATATTGTAATCTTTTTAGTTAGCCATAACTAGCTTGACTTTTCACTACATTCATAATGGCTAACACGGTACAAAACCCTAGTACTACACAATCTATAGAAATTGTTAACCACAAATGGAGATATCCATGCTTTCCTCAGAGGTCTGAGTAAGTAAAGATGTCAGTAAGCCTTCCTGATGATGTGTTGTGCTCTTGCTAGATCACCAGTAATGATGACTCAATGAAATTTGAAATGGTACACACACTCAATTGCGTCCTTTCAGATAGAGATGGAAGTATGGTCTACCTCTCTCAAGAGATGTCAGTGTTAGCAATTCATGTGGAGGAAGCGATGCTAGTATCTGGTACTTAGGAGGTCCAAAATCCACTTGCAAAGGGTTTCATTAAGTGACAAGTCTAGGAACTTGTTGACCAGTCTTGATTGAGTAGCAGTATTCATTGCTGAGCTTTAGTCTATAAATAACAGCATTTGTTATTCAGGTGTGCCAGAATGGTATGACAAGGACAGGCCATCCTCTGTGAGCCAGTTGTGACAATAAGCAAACTGGAAGTGCTTCAATATGTCTGGGATATTACATCTAATGTAACCTAGCACCAGGCAGCATTTTATAAAACTAAGAGTGAATGCCTCTGGTCAATAATTATTAAGATGGTCTACGTTCTTGGGCATAATAATTAGAGCTCATTCTTGTCTTTTTTTGTATGTAGGAACTGATTCAGTGATGCAGAGAGTGATGCCAGCTGATTGATCACTACGGGATTTTAAATCCTGCTCTGACTCTCCATTTGGAGTAAATGCTATAAGAAATGAGAGGGACTTAGTTGTCATAATTATAGCTGGTGTAGAAAGATTTAAATTCAATCAGGAAAGAAAAAGTGAATGCGTTTAGAGGAACTTTACTTATAATCAGTAAGGATATATATGCCCCAGTACAGTGCATTGCAGACAGATTTTAGAAATTTCAGTAATATTTTTGATAAATCAAATGACAACTCTCACATACTCAAATAGATCTATAGTTGATCCGATGAGGAATCTCTAAACAGTTTTCAGTCTCCAGATTTAAAGCAATCCACTGGCTCCTTAGTCCAATATTGTAGTGCTTTTGCTATCAGCTTCTCATGCTTTAATGTGTGTTTGTACGCAAACAGCAGAAATACTAATAAATGATCTGTGTTGTGAATCTGACTCACAAGTATAGCAAAAGGGCGTTGAGGCCTCAAAAAATAACCATAAAGCAGGCCAATTCCTTCACTGGACAGCCCAGAAGAGGCTCACTACAATCCAGCTAGTCCCATATCTACTACCTTGTGGTGTTCCTATTTAGCTGGCCCCAAAATGGAGAAACTGGCTCCTACACTTTAAAATATATCTTAAAGTCCCAAATTACAAAATGGAGGAACCAGGAAAACTAACCAAAATGATAAATCTTAATAGATGAATATATTTATTCACAAAAATAGAAAAGTCACAAAAATGGCTGCCGTGAAAAGTCCCAATACACACTCTAATAGTCAGAATACTCAAGACAGAAGAAAATAAATCCAATAAATCAGAAAATCCAATACTTACAGTAAGTGCACTAAACAGAAATTCAACGAACTACAAAAGATTTGCTCTCACCCTTCAGAAGGTAAAGGCAGAGGGGGGGTCATTATATTTACAAAAGCACCCAAATTGCAAGTCATTTTATAAAAATTGTATTCTAGCTATATTCTGGCTTTCTTATTTAAGTCTCAGTTCTTATCAGATATGATTTTTTCTTTAGAAGTCTTATAAATAGCAAGTAAGATAATTACTATTTTTTATCTTCACTAATAGCAACATTTCTGTATAAATAAAATCCAACATCTGTCTGTCCGCTTTTCACAAAAGAACTACTAAACGGATTTAGATATGATGTTTTTCAATAATTTTCTTTAACATTCCAGATGATTTTACGACTTCTCTCATTGCGCTAAGTATCATTGTTCGCTTGCGGGATCGATTTATTCATGCTAATCCGAGACAGAGGCTGCAGGCTGAGGGTAGGGGGAAGTGTAACGTCAGGAGTGGGGAGCCAGGTGGGGCCCTCCTCACTCATGCGCCAGCTTCCGTTCTAGTCTGTCTTACCTGTCGCCATGTTTTGGAGCGTACTTTGCCTCCGCTTAGCTAGCAATACCTGTTTGTTTATTGATTTTTAAAGTTTGTCCTGTTTCACTGCTACGCGGGCAGAGCCACGGGGGACAGTTAGTCATAAGTAAAAACTTAATTATAAAAAGACAAATTAAGAACATTAGAAATGGTTTTCAATATGTTTGCTTTTGTCCAGTATTTATTACCACTCTATCAGAAACTTTGTTAGGTCCTTTCGCTACGGAAACATGAGATTAAAAATTTTTCATGGCCATCAGTACAAACTACATGAGGAACTAACATATAAAAATAACATTTCTGGGTTGAGCACACCTTTAAAATTGCCATTATTAAATCTATTTATATAATAAGGAAAGAAAACAAGAAACAGAAGAATAAGAACATTAAGGAAACATTGAAAAGAGATCAACTTGAAGTCTTTCTGAAAGTACAAAGCATTTCTCCAGTATACTTTGCAGATTCCAGAACTATCTCTCACTGAACACCTCTGTCCAAAGCACCTTCTCACAAGTTGTTTCAACAAACCAATAAAGAACAAAATACTAGCAAAAACCTGCATTTGATTATAAATCTTTTATTATTATTATTATTATCCTTGTAAAGCTGTAACCTTCTCTGGGTTCCTGACTTCCCTTATAAAGGAGACTTGAGTTGGCGAAGAGTTCTTTGTCACCACCGTCCATGACACAAGACCTCTCGGATTCAACCACTGGTATCCTTCACTACCGTATGCTTTCTAACCACAATGTGCTGATTACTCCTGCTAATTATTTTTAGTGATTTTGGTAATTTTAAACTTTTCATTTTGTTCTGCTGGCACTATATCCACTTCACCCCATATTACAGTTGGTCAGCATGATCGGACTTGTCTTTTTTACCACATCATTACTTATTATGTCTCTCACTTGTGCAACACACTGTCTCTTTATAGTAACACTTTCAGTAACTGCTCTTTGTTTTATATAACCTATTTCATTGGTCTTGACTTCGTCTCCATATTGCTAAGCAGTAGGTGCCACCTTAATCTCAGCTACAGTTTGCAGTTCAGCAGTTTATGCTGATTCCTTATTACTGGAGCTGGCGGAGTTGCCAGCTATTAGCTAAACAAATGGCCTTGGTGGACGGAATGGTCTCCTCTCATCTGTCAAATTTCTTTAGTTCTTGTGTTCAAAATCTGGGCAGTTTTTCACTACGTATCCCCTGCTCAAACATTTAAAGTATTTCAGAATTAATCAGTATGACATATTGTCAACCTTAAACATCAGTGCAACATTTAGTTCTTCATTAGCTTTACTCAGAAGACTTTTCTTCTGAATGAAATGACACGTCTGAGCTCTGGAGCATTGCAGCCCGGTGGAATCCTCCTTATTTTAGAGACTACTTGTCCATATTGGGCACACTCACTCTGTAAGGCATCATTCTACAGAGTAACTTACTTAACTGGAGTTAAAAAATAGCAGGTCAGAAACAGGGACATCTCTGATGACAATTCTTTGTTCCACAATAAAGTTTACTGAATTAGTAGAGTCTAAGATCACAACAATTGCAGTCCTCATCCATGAAGCTGACTAAATGTGCTCACATCCTGCCACCTTTTCCCACTGGCAATACACAATGTTCTACTGAGCAAAAAAACTGAAGTGTGAATTTTTTTTAAGTGACGGCAATGTGCTGTATCAGTGCATGCTCCCAACCATGCACTCTGAGTCAAGTCATAAATTCTCCTTTAAGGCAGGGGTGCTTAAAGTGTTTTGGATGACTTTGCTAAAGTTAAATCTAACAGCGTTCCACTTGAGTCTGACACACAAGTTCCCCTAATCTGTGTTACATTTCCCAGATTTATTTGGCAAAATGCACTTATGTAAAAAATACCAAAACGGCTAGACTAGTGTCTAAAAGTTACAGATTTCAGCCTATGATCCATAAATACCCCTTTCGCCACAGTGATCAATTAGACGTATTATCACCGGCAGAGATTAGAAGGGATACCTGCACAGTGAACAAGATCAGCTAAATCAGAGAAAGCCTGAGACTGAAGAAATGTTGAATGTAAGAGAGTCGTCTACAACAAGCAAACAGGCACAGGGCAGGGAGGCATAGAAATGAAGCAAAAGTTTTTACCGTCCACAAGAAGGTTAGACAGTCTGTTCCATTATGGTAATTTTAGATCCATTCCTCATGTATCTACTGGAAGTATACTGATGTAATAGTACCAATTGTTACAAATAAATGCTTAAGTACGTAATAGACTAACATATCTCCCTTTGCCCTGATGACTGTCAGCTTGTGGACCACTGGAGGTCTGTGGACCACACTTTGTGAACGACTGCTTGAAAGGAAGAGGCATTCCCAGAGGAGGCTATCCTGGCCAACCTCAGGGTACTATGTCCTTATGATTTTGCAAATAACACTGAAACTGTAAAAATGAAATAACAAAAAATAGAGGCATGAGAAAAAGCCTTAAACATAAGGAAGGAGGATTTTATGATGTTATCATTCAAAGACTTTGAAGTGTCCAAAAGTTACCGGTGGTTCAGCATGATCAGTTAATTAATGACAACGTTAATAAGTAACCAAAATCTGAAACATCATATGAATTGTTTATCACAAAGTGATTTAATTTTTTTCTAACTTCAGTGAAATAGAAGATTCTCTTTTCATTGTGTTTTGCTAGTTGGGTGGGAGTTTTTTCAGTTGACCAAGATAAGATGATGTATCAGAAGCTGCATAACAGCAGATTAATCCATAAGCAGTAATGTGTTACCTCAGACAGCACGTTTACAGAGTTGGAAATTATTGGGAACTCAAGACTATGTAATAAATAAGCAAATATTTTATTCTAATGAGGTCTGAGCAGGGGAACTTTTCAAAGCATGTGACCTAGTGAAGAAGCCATGTGATGACTTCAGATCTTGACCAAGGTGCATTCTGGATAGTCTGGATTGACAAAGATGTCTACGATATAAGGTTTTGAGTTACTTAGCAACTTTGTCACACAAACTAAGTGGATGTTGAATTATATGGCATGTTGTGTATGTTGTATTTTATTGAGGGCTGACTGTTTCCTTTTCTTTAAATTTCTTTTTCCATTTTCTTTTCAGATTTCAGTTACTTGATTAGACATTTTCAATATTTCCTGTTTGTTTTAGCCCCCATTGTAATTTCATACATTTAGCTCTTCATCTAGAAATACATTTAAATCGGTTCTTAATCTGCTGAGATTGGTTTAAGCAAGTTTCAGAATGTTGATGGACGGCACTGTCATCCCAGGAGGCTTTGCAGCACTGCACCTAAAATTAAACTATTAATTTTGATTTCTTTCTTGTTGGGTTTCAAACAGTCGTGTTTAATGTTGGTTTATAGCTTTTGGCAATTAGTGTTTTATTGAAGTTTAAAAGGGGGGGTTTGAATTTGCCTACCATCTCTAACTGATTCTGGCTGGTGTATGAGTCCCAGAATTGGGACTAAAGAAAGGGCATAATTTGAATATTGCCATTTGTCATGATTGTATTACAACATTACCAGTACTCAGAAAAGAGTAAAGAAAAAGTGTTTTCTTGATAAATCGAATGTGTCTGTTTATCACATTATATTATGTTATAGAGGAAAAAGTGCACCAAAGAAAACACGTTTTGTGAATGTGTAGTAGGAAAGTGCTTCGACTTTCAGAGACACATACAGCATGTCCCCTGTTTAATCATTGTCTAAAAAATCTGGAGTCCACTCACAATGCAGCTTAGAGTTACCATTTTCTTATACTGTGCAGTTGAATTCCCACAAGCCAAACCATAAGTCTTCTTATAAACTGGAGCACATCATAAATGAGAAGGATGGTCAGATCTGATGCACTTCATATGATTAGCAGACCAATTAGTTCTGTTGCGTTACATCACAAGCCTTCTCGTATGTCTTATCTTAGATTGTGGTGCACCAAGATTTTAAGGGACTGCTGTCAAACTGGACTGAATTGTTTTTTCATATTGATTTCAGGAGTTTGAGCTGGATCCAAGGATTCGAGAAGAGACAGAGAAGTCCACTGCTCAAAGAATCCGCCTAGTGCGTAAAGAACTGGCATGGGAACAGGAGAAACAAAGGATTGGGCTGCAGAAGCTACAAGAAAAGTAACTGATATCATGATTTTAGTGGTCTATAAAATGAGATTGATTTAATAAGAAGAGTTTCTTAATACACCAACATACTGTTAGGAAATACAGCGTAAGACAAGCTGTGTGTTCAAGGAAGGATAATCCGATGTCAGACATTTCAGATCTCTTTAATGCCATTACTGTATGTGCACAGTCAGGTGCTGAGGCTCAGATGTCTTTACTGATAACCAAACCAAAGCTCTGTATTTTATTTACGATTGTAATACATCTGTTTAGTATTTTGCAACTGCTGTGTCATTCTACCATGTGCTGTATTTTCACTATTACTGGTAATAGCAACAAGTGCTTTTCATTATATGGTGAGGAAATGACCATGAGAGATGCTTGTCAAAATCCATCAAATTTCACCCAAAAGAAAAAAATAGCCCAGGATGTATGCATATAGAACGGTACATAGTGACAAAAAACCACCAGAGAATTCTACTTTTTTTTTTCTAACCTTTGTTTTGTGATTTGCATTTTTACTTTTAGGTTTTTAAATAAAGTAAAGTGGAATACTATAGTAGTGACAGCATTTAAGAGCCAACACCAAGTGACTACTTACCGCCTAATGGCGCTCTCAGAAAAATACCATACAATGAAGAACAAAGTCCTACACAAAGGCTTGGATGACTTGGACCGCAGGAAAAGTAAACTTGGAGAGGTAGCCAAGGAGAGCGGAGGTTCAGGTGAGCAAAATGACTTGCCCTTATTGTTGGCTTTGACGCAAGGCTGGCATTGACACTGGATTCATGTTTATGTACGGCTAACAGTTTTTACTTTGGCTCTGGCTTTCTGAATAATGTGATTTTGTTGTTGGTTTTCTTGTAATTAGTTGGCATGCTGGCATTGAAGAATGGAGGCTACAGTACAGTTTGTGTTGGCCAATCCTTTCAGTGTTTCTGACTTCCTTCTATTATTACAGAGGCATTGTTTCCTGATGCACTCGTGATGGCGTGTGTTGCCCATGTCACATTGCACATTGTTAATGGAAAAACAGAGTCTGTTCCATTAGTATCTTGCTCTGAACGAAGCCAACAGAGGTGACCATTTAAGGAGACTATGTGCACTAATCATAAATCTGCTGTGATGAGTCCTATACTATGATTTTTCAGATGCGACAGGTGAGAGGCACCAGGCCAATGAAGACTTGCTTCTGAAACCAGGCTCACATATTTCTGGAGTGCAGTTAGTCGGCCGGCAGGCAGAGAAGCTACAGAAAGCCATTGAAAAAGCAGAGAAAGCCAAGGCTAAAATTGAAAGAAGGAAAAAGGAATGGGAAGCACTGTGAGTACAAAACCATGCCCTTCCATGTGTGTTTCTTTACGGCATCTTTAATCAGAAAATGTCTCTTTGCTGCACCTCAGCTGTAACTCTCTTACCCAGTTCTGTACTCATGTTATTTTTTACCAAGAGTTTGATAACCAGCAAACTACCTAAGTGCCTGTTAAAGTGCATAAGATGTCTGTGGCCATCTGCCGAACCCACCGATTTGAGGAGCTGTGTCATAAAGAATAGTCCAATTTAGAGTACCAAAAACATCAAAGTAGATTCTTAAGCAAAGTATTTTAAACGTTCTTGGACTACAGGGATGCATTCTTGAGACTGCTATTAACTGTTTGCATATTCAGCCTAAACTCCTCATTGAAAGTAGCCTGATTATGAAGTACAGCCCCCAATATGTAGGTGAGATGTCCTCCACTCACTAGTTTAATTTTAGGACACTCTTTTCCCCTGTTATACATTTATAAATGCTTTATATTTCAGTTGCTGTCAACTCAAATTGTGCCTTCCAAAGCATAATTCTAGGGGAAGGCCAATTCTACTGTAAAAACAGTAAAGTCGACTGCTAGATGTTGTTTAATTCCTGCCTAGATTTCTTCATCATCATCATATAAACCATTGATGACACTGACCAGTTCTCAACGAGATCACTTAATGTTGTAACAGTAACAGGAGCTGTTGCAGTGTCCAACTAGAACAGTGATTCCCAAACTCGATCCTGGGGACCCACTGTGGCTGCAGGTTTTTGTTCCAACCAACGTCTGTTTTTCCGTTGGACTCTTAGCCTAATTAAGTTATTATTATTATTTCCCAGTTTCTGTGTTTTGGAGTCAATGTAGAAATTGCGAACTAAGTTTGGTAGATTTTTATTAAAATGTAATAAGCAGTTATATGGCGATATAGTCGTTAACGGTATTTTCAACCTAATTTTCATTCTGCTTTTCCAGGTGTTCTGGTTATTTAATTGACTATTTACTAATTAGTGAGTCTGACACTGAAGTCATTGCTGCTTTCATCATCCTGCTGTGTCTGGTTGTTAGTTGTCACTTATTAGGGTTAAATGAAGGAAGCAAACTACACAGGAAAAGGGGAAAATAATAGGAAAACAACAAAAGAGAGTTAAGCATTTATAACACAGAAAAAACACGGAAATAAATATCTTATAAATGTAAAAACCATACTGTTGTGTTTTTCTGAATGCAGAATAAGAAAAGAGTAAAAAGGACCAGCTAATTAAATGAGATCAGTTGTTATCGATTATTATCACCGATTATGAAGCTGGTTGGAACAAAAACCTGCAGCCACAGTGGGTCCCCAGGACCGAGTTTGGAAACCACTGAACTAGAACATTTGGACTAGACCAGTTGTGCCCAACCAGTCAGTCATGATCGAGTAGTCAAAAATGAAGTGCAATTATTATTATCACTAATACTTCTCCACTCATCCCTGGACTAGGCCATTGTAGGATGACACTGATTCCTACCTAGAATGCAGTGCATCAGTAAACCAAGACATTTCTAAGGGTTGGCTCTGCTTCCGTTTCTTGCTTCACAAGACAAGCAAACCAAGACAACATAGAACATGAAAGAAGCAGAAAGTAATGATTTAAAAACATTTTCTATGGATATAGAGTGCAGAGTACATTTCTTTTAACAGATACTGGGATTTGTAAAATTATTTTATTTTTGCTAAATGTTAATCTTAACGTGACAGAGTTTGACTTACATATGTGTACGTCTTTAGCATTTCTGGAAACACGGCTGAGTTTGCTTACTATTTAATGGATTATTCTTGGTTTAATGTGTGAATTATTGTGTTCATAAGAATTACTTATGGACACTTTGAAATCAATTCAGTTTTTTTGTCCAGTACCTTCTGACTGAAAAAAACCATACTGCTCTTATAACTGTACAGTTGATACATGATGCTCAACTCATCTTGATGTCTAGTTATGCAAGATGTCAAACTTTATGGGGTTCACCCCAATTTTTGGGCCTATAGACCCAAAAAATGCTCATTTGTACCACATTGTGTGCAGGAAGTTACACCCTTATGATAAACAGCAAACCAATGGGTATCTTCAGAGCAGGGCTGCGGTGAAGCTGAAGGGTATCCCAGTAAGCATCAGCCTCAAGGGAGGAACAATCCCTGGACAGAGCACCAGTTCATACAGAAAAAAACAGAAAAAGATAAAAATTTGTGAGTATTCTGCCCACATCTTCCTAGATACGGCAGAAAGTGAAATGATTTGGAAGCCCTGGGAAGCTTCCTGGAGTGCTTCCAGCACTGCTTAATCCATCATCTCTATAAATATAAAATCCAACGTCTGTCTGTCTATCCGTTTTTCACGGGACAACTATTTAATGGATTTAGATTGGGTTTTTTTCTATAATTTGTTCAACATTCCGGTTGATTTTGTGACTTCTCTCATTGTGCTGAGTATCATAGTTTGTTTCTGGTACCGATTTACTGTAATTGTGGAAATCTAAGAGACACATAGCAGGCCTTGGGAAGGGGGACGGGGCCCTCCTCACTCACATGCCAGCCTCGGGGAGAACCTTATCTCAGCTTAGCTAGCAAACAAGAGAATTACTTAACAGGATTTAGATCGGATTTTTTTTCTTTAATTTGCTTGAACGTTACGGTTGAGTTTGTGACTTCTCTCATTGTGCTAAGAATCATAGTTTGCTTGCAGGAGCGATATATTCGCGCTAATCCGAGACAGAGGCTGCAGGCCGAGGGGAGGGGGAAGCTTGACGTCAGGAGTAGGAAGCCGGGCAGGGCCCTCCTCACTGTCCTGTTTCACTACTACGTGGGCAGAGCTGCAGGGGACGGCTACTTTTTAAATATTTTGAAGTTTATTCCCAGGTATGGCATTGGCTTGATTTCATTTATGGAAACCAGTTATCTAGATTCTGAAATATGATATAACATTTTTGGTGTCATCAATTGTCTTTCTCGAGTAGTTATTTTGGTTTATCCCTACATTGTAGACTGGGAAGCAGAACATTTCTTGTTTTTTAGCTAGTGGGAGCATTCACTTTTTTTGCTACATTTCAAGGATTATTATTTTTACTAGCTTTTAGGTATTATTTTTCAACATTCCTAATTTAATCCATTTTTAATACTGAAATGATAAATGTCTTCCTTCAGTCTCATCTACTTGTTTTGCTTTGTAATTTACATTCCCAGCTTTTTTGGTATTTCAAACAGACCTTTCAACCTCGCTAATAGCCCACATTCCTCCGTGCTATGATCTGGCTGATAATAATACATATTTGAACCTACGTACTATTTTGGTAACAGTCCAATTGTGTTCTTTCAAATGGAACATCTATAATAGGTAATGAAACTAAAGTATATGTAAGTCTACTCAAAATCACAGCATTACTCCCAATAGACACCTGGCCACTGTCCCGAAGTTTAGTCTTTTCCTTCTCTTGTAACTTCCTAACATCTATGTTAACATCTGTGTAGTTCCAGTGAATGGCTTGGACACTCATTACTTTTTTCTAAAATGTAATTTCTTTTCTTCATTTTATTTATGATAATCACTAAAACTGCAAAAAAACAGGAAAAACTTTCCCAGTGCTTTATACAAGTTCTCCCTTCATTACCTGAACACCGGTTTGTGTATTTTGCAGTGTCTCTTAGTACTCCTACTGGGCTATACTAAGATTTTCTTTTAGGGATTGACTTCTTCTTCTTCTTCTTTTGGCTGCTCCCGTTAGGGGTTGCCACAGCAGATCATCTTCTTCCATATCTTTCTGTCCTCTGCATCTTGTTCTGTTACACCCACCACCATGTCCTCTCTCACCACATCCATAAACCTCCTCTTAGGCCTTCCTCTTTTCCTTTTACCTGGCAGCTCTATCCTTAACATCCTTCTCCAAATATACTCCGCATCTCTTCTCTGCACATGTCCAAACCAATGCAATTTCGCCTCTCTGACTTTGTCTCCCAACCGTCCAACTTGAACTGACCCTCTAATGTACTCATTTCTAATCCTGTCCATCATCATCACATCCAGTGCAAATCTTAGCATCTTTAACTCCGCCACCTCCAGCTCTGTCTCCTGCTTTCTGGTCACTGCCACCGTCTCCAACCCATATAACATAGCTGGTCTCACTACTGTCCTGTAGACCTTCCCTTTCAGTCTTGCTGACATGCCACAATATTTTAATTTCATATTTAATCCATAATATTTTTGTAGTCTTCCTAGTTTAACTGTATGCTCGTCATCTGTTCTTGTTGGTGTAGTAATTTATCCTTTTTGGTATTGCCAGGTATTTTGTGCTTGACTTTCTGCATTATTTAAAACAACAGCCAGTCTCATGCAGTTGTAACAGGATATCATAGATTGTCATTCGCCATCATGTTATGCTCATACTGTCCCTATTGTATAAGAATATTTACGTGATTACTGTAGCTTTTACAAGCTAATGGGTTTGTAATTAACAGAAACATGAAGAGGTACTTTGCCTTTCAATGTGGTCTCAATTTTAACCAGCTTCAAACCAATTAAGACCTCCACTTTACTATCACATGACACAATTTAGGTAGGCTAAAGTACTTCACATGTAGACACAGCAAAGAGAACCTGCAACTCCACATAGAGAGGAAACAGTGCCATCTTGTCACCCATGCTTTAATATGTGTGTGAGTAACCATGCCATCCATAAGATGGCGTTTATAACTAGCTCATGTTTCTGTGTAGACAAGTTTGGGACTTTGTAAGAAGAATCTTAGCAATAACTTTGGAACTTATTGGCAGATACGCGAGGAAACCAGATGAAAACTACGAGGATCCGGCAGATGTTCATGCATTAAAGGAAGCCTACGACAGCATGGGGGATTTCAAATTGAAGACAGCAAAAGATTTTACGGTCCCAGAGCACCTGCGCATGACACCTGAGAAGAAGAGGCGGCAGCTTGTCATTCTTGAGCAGCAGGTATGTGTAAGCAGCTTACTCTCTGTGGGGGAGTTTCATTTATAAAACTTTGCGTAGATTTGAGGGTCATAATATGCTTACACTAAAAAACAGGACAATGCATGTGACAAAGAAAAAATGTATTGTGAAGGACAGCCGGGTCCCATGCCCGGCAGGGACGCCCCTGCTGCATCTGTTTCGGGGGAGCCACCATGGGCAGCTCAATACCTCCCCCGGGACGCTTGGTGGCAGCCTCCCTGGTGGACGATGATTCCCCAACCTGGCGCAAGGCTCCATGGGAGATGGAGTCCTCCACAGCCTGGTTGGGGGCTTGGATGGCCGCCAGGGGGAGCTGCATGGACTTTCCAGCCCAGCTGGTCAACTCGTCAGCCCCACCCGGAAGGTCAATTAGGACCAGGTAATCAAGTACCTGGAACGCTTCCGGGTGGGGTATAAAAAAGGCCAGCTACCACCACTCGAGAGAGCCAGAGTTGGGAGGAGGAGGAGGAGGAGGAGGAGGACTAAGCCTGAGGAGGAGGAGGAGTGGTGGTGCTGCTGAGGTGGATAGAGAGACAGTAATTGTGAGTGTATTTGGGACTGTGTTGGGCCTGTGGGACATGGGGAAGACATGCCCCACGGCTGAAGAAATAATAAAGCGTGTTTTATTTAAGTATGTGCCTCTGCCTGAGTCTGTGCCGGATCGGGCGCTATATAGCGCCTTTTACAGTATAAAACCCAGTGTAGGCTCTCTTCTATGCAGTTTAGTCTGTCACAATCATCTTGTAAATGTACGCAACCAGTTGCCACCCTGAAACAACCGTATATGGACTATACTAATGAACCTCATGCATATAAAATCACAGTGCTGCAGACCTTCTTTGGCAGGCAGAGCAGCCTCACACAAGATGCACCCAGCCATCATTTGGCATTGAAGCAAATCTTCCCTGTGCTCTATGGTTGAGGAAAGGTTTATGGTGCCAGCATCTGAGAGGATAGCCGCTATCACCTGGCACATATAATGACATGACTGCTGTTATAATGAATAGTATGAGTCATATGAAACACTGAGAGTTTAGCCTGTTACCTTACCATCAAGCCAGTCATTATGTATAGCACCTTCAGCAAATTGTTTGCCAATGCTACTTTGCCTCAAAATAAATGACTCATGGGTTGATACAGGTCACCAAGCCACAAAGCTTGTCAGTATTATCTTGGCATGACAGATGGCCTATGTGCTAATAGAATGTAACACCTTAACAAAAGAGATTTAACAAAGATGTTAACAAAAGAGATTTATCCTCACTAGGTGCCCTTATTGCAATGAGTGCTATCAGTTTCCCTGATTATGTTAAGAAAACCAGACACTGCTGCTTAATCCCTGTTTATGTTGGCATGTACAACCATACCATACAGAAACTGAATGTAGTGCCTCTTCAAATGGTGGCTGAAGCATGGCTGAGATATTCTGACATGTAGGCTAGTGACCTCTGTTAGGTGCCTGTTGCCAGAAACACAACCATTGTTAAACCTGAACAGGTAGATACCGATTTTATCTATCTTTCTAATCCCAGGGACAACTCAGCACATAGTTCAAAAAGAATGTCTCTTGAAACTCTAAATCAGCTCATCAGCCAGTCATCATTATATACAAAAATATCTGACTGGTCTCTAAAAGCTTGTTCCTTTTATACATGACTGTTTAAATAGTTTTGAGTTGTCATTTAGCTGGTTTGGCTGCATTTACCTACTTGACCAAATCTGTTGTCATTTCCCACTTTCTCCAAAATAAGTGTGTATGGATGGGTCAGAGTTACAATAAATATACAGAAATATTCTTTTATAAAGACCAGCATCTGCATGGAATGTGGCTAATGGATATTTCAAGCCTTTTTTTAGTTCATATGCATGTTTTATAAATCTGATACCTGGTACTTGTAATTCACCACCAGGAAGCTGTAACTGCCATTTTGGCTTTTTGAAAATATCACAGTTCTGCCTTTGTGTGGCCTTCCAGTTGTCTAACTGTCTGCCATAAATTTAGCAATAGTCCCCTAGCAAAGCAGCTTGAAGCCCATTTTATACAAGGCATGAAAATAACTAAGTATTGTGCCTGTCTCTTTTCTCTTCAGTTCTGTTTTATGGTCTTCCTTCCACACATTCATAAAACTTTGCAATCCAGAGAGTTCTTTTGATGCCAGTGTTGTATGGGCTTCATGCAAATCCCTCTTAAGCCACTGCCGCCTAGTATGGTTAACAAATCCCAGTGTGCACCTCTCACTCACATTGCTATCAGTAAACAAGTATCAATAGGGCAGGCAAATAGATTATAGGTTGGGGCACCAGAAAGAGATTTGTGTGATCTTGATCTAATTGTTGAAAGAGCATTCAATTCATCCTGTACACTGAGTATTAAAAGCTTCAATAGAAAAGTGGCCACATCCAGTGGATATACTGCTCTTTGGTGGCATGAGCTCACAATTAGCTGCATTTGTCTCTCTATTATAAAAAAAAATCTTGGGAGGGAGACGAGACGTGATCTTCTCGGAAGACACTTTGACATACCGCAAGAGATATTTTAATGTCCTGCGGGACAAAGCAGTGAGACAAAAGGACAGCTGCTGTACAGGCTTTTAAATGATTGACGAGCAGCGCGACAAGCAGAACATGCAGCTCACCAGCAGCAGCAGCAAGCCAGCAGATGATCCGACCACATCTCCTTAGCTTGTGTTCAACCCCCCCTTCACAATGCGAGTGGCAGAGACACGAAGTGGCAAAAGGACAGCTGCTGTACAGGCTTTTAAATGATCGAAACACAGCGCGACAAGCAGAACACGCAGCTTGCCAGCAGCAGCAGCAAGACAGCAGCTGATCCGACCACATCTCTTTAGCGTGCATTCAGCAACCCCCCCCCCACTCACAATGCAGTTAGGTTGACTAGTATTTTTAAATCAACACTGGCGTGAATATCGGTATGTGTGTCAATGTACATATGATAAACTAGCATTCCATCCAGGATAGTGATTTTTTGTGCCCACTACTACCAGGATAGGTTCTAGCACCCCATGACCTTTATTTACAGTATGGACTTATGTTCTTCATGAAAATGTACTAAATTTATAAAAAAAAAGGTTTATTATTTTTGAGACCAACTTTCAAAACATGTTCCTGTTTTTCTTTCCTTAGATGTATGATGCAAAATCAGAGATAAACAGTAAGGTTTTGGCTCTCCGGGACAATAAAATTGCCTGCATAGATCAAATCCGTCGACATGTTGAAGAACTCAAAAATATGCAAGCAAATATGGAGCCCTCAAAGCGTCTTCCTCTACCTAAACTGCCCAGCCTTCTTCCTCAGGAGGTTCCAGAGCGCAAAATGCAGTATACTGAGGAGACACTGATTGCTTACAAGGAGACACTCTCCAAAAAAAAAGGACATTCAACCAATGCAGAGACTTCGGAGCATTTTTCTGGGTTTGGTGGATTTGCTGGTGGGAAAGCAGAACAAACTGAAGGAGTTCCAACACCGGACACAGCTGAAACAGAAGAAGGCTCCCAGTCATCCTCACTCCAGACACCTTCAGAGCCACAGGAGTCTACACTAACTGACTTGGAGATAGAGATTTTACAAGCAGAGGAAATTAAGAATCTTTACATGCAGAAGCATTTGCTAGAAAAGGTGCGTTTAATTTGGGTGGTATAGGGGGCTATGCTTGTGAGGTCTATCAAGCATTTTTTTATTCCACATTACATCCATTATAACTTATTATGAGTTGTGATGAACCTCTTTCTTCACCAATGTTTTCTTCAAGTATTTAGCGGTGGATTGTAATCTGTCCGAAACTCTGCACAAGTCATGCCAGATTTTGTTGTCCCCTTTCATGTATATTGACTGTGTGGTCCATTCTGTATGTGCCTGTGACCTCGTCATGTATATTACTGATGTACTAATTCCATTAATATATGGAAGATACTTAAAATCTACCTGAACCTCCATACTTTTCTTACCCTGTCACTAATAGAGCATTCAGTTACGTGGAACAGTCAGGTGTACCTAATAAATTGGCTACTTAGTATACATTGTGTCAGGTGGTCCAAATGGCATTGAGGTACGAAAAAGAAACAGAAATATGTAAGGCAGGACAATAACACTAACGTGGTTATAAGTCTTAAGAAACGGGCGTGGTCAGTGGGTTGATGAAACCCAATTGTGTTTCACTGAGACAGATGAAGAGGCTTTAGAGTGGTCACCAGAATCATAGACATCTGTTGTGTGTTTGATTCAAAGCCAGGCTTGTTCCTTCATCAGTTATTAGCATAAGAAGTAACACATACAATCTTTGTGGCTATACAGCACTTTAAACAGCAGAATTTTCTTTTAATGTACTCCTTTTTCCAAAGATTGAAGGTAGTGGGGTTTAATAATGGACAGGACCCTTAAGAGGCTGCACTGTATGATGTCTTTTGCCCTTCTGGGGCAACATTTGTTCCATAGGACAGCTTTCATGCTTAACAACTTGCCCTATTCCTACAAGTACAGTACGTGTTTTATGATGCCGGTGATAATAGGATCACTTTTTACATACAGTTAAGTAAAATGAACATCTCTGAGAGCAGTTTGCCACTATACATACAGTGCATCCGGAAAGTATTCACAGAGCATCACTTTTTCCACATTTTGTTATGTTACAGCCTTATTCCAAAATGGATTAAATTCATTTTTTTCCTCAGAATTCTGCACACAACACCCCATAATGACAACGTGAAAAAGTTTGAGGTTTTTGCAAATTTATTAAAAATAAAAAAACTGAGAAATCACATGTAAATAAGTATTCACAGCCTTTGCTCAATACTTTGGCGATGCACCTTTGGCAGCAATTACAGCCTCAAGTCTTTTTGAATATGATGCCTCAAGCTTGGCACACCTATCCTTGGCCAGTTTCGCCCATTCCTCTTTGCAGCACCTCTCATGCTCCATCAGGTTGGATGGGAAGCGTCAGTGCACAGCCATTTTAAGATCTCTCCAGAGATGTTCAATCGGATTCAAGTCTGGGCTCTTGCTGGGCCACTCAAGGACATTCACAGAGTTGTCCTGAAGCCACCTCTTTGATATCTTGGCTGTGTGCTTAGGGTCGTTGTCCTGCTGAAAGATGAACCGTCACTCCAGTCTGATGTCAAGAGCGCTCTGGAACAGGTTTTCATCCAGGATGTCTCTTTCCCTTTATTCTGACTAGTCTCCCAGTCCCTGCCGCTGAAAAACATCCCCACAGCATGATGCTGCCACCACCATGCTTCACCAAACGTGACGCCTGGCATTCACACCAAAGAGTTCAATCTTTGTCTCATCAGACCAGAGAATTTTCTTTCTCATGGTCTGAGAGTCCTTCAGGTGCCTTTTGGCAAACTCCAGGCGGGCTGCCATGTGCCTTTTACTAAGGAGTGGCTTCCGTTTGGCCACTCTACCATACAGGCCTGATTGGTGGATTGCTGCAGAGATGGTTGTCCTTCTGGAAGGTTCTCCTCTCTCCACAGAGGACCTCTGGAGCTCTGACAGAGTGACCATTGGGTTCTTGGTCACCTCCCTGACTAAGGCCCTTCTCCCCCTATCGCTCAGTTTAGATGGCCAGCCAGCTCTAGGAAGAGTCCTGGTGGTTCCGAACTTTTTCCACTTATGGATGATGGAGGCCACTGTGCTCATTGGGACCTTCAAAGCAGCAGAAATTTTTCTGTAACCTTCCCCAGATTTGTGCCTTGAGACAATCCTGTCTCAGAGGTCTATACACAATTACTTTGACTTAATACTTGGTTTGTGCTCTGACATGAACTGTCAACTGTGGGACCTTATATAGACAGGTGTGTGCCTTTCCAAATCATGTCCAGTCAACTGAATTTACCACAGGTGGACTCCAATTAAGCTGCAGAAACATCTCAAGGATGATCAGGGGAAACAGGATGCACCTGAGCCAAATTTTGAGCTTCATGGCAAAGGCTGTGAATACTTATGTACATGTGCTTTCTCAATTGTTTTATTTTTAATAAATTTACAAAAATCTCAAGTAAACTTTTTTCACATTGTCATTATGGGGTGTTGTGTGTAGAATTCTGAGGAAAAAAATGAATTTAATCCTTTTTGGAATAAGGCTGTAACATAACAAAATGTGGAAAAAGTGATGCGCTGTGAATACTTTGCGGATGCACTGTATGACAAAAATGGTTTAAAAAAGAGATATAAGGGTTTTACACAAGATAATACAGTATATTATTCAATCACTATAACAGAAATGTAAAACTAAAGAAAAAATAATGTAGAATAAATGGGGAAAAGTGAAGTATAAAAAAATTGTTATTTACAAAGAATCAAATAAATAATAATAATAACATATATAAAAAAAATAATATAGTTTATAACATCAGCTCCATCTAAGCAAAATGTCACGTTAATCTTCATATCGGCACCCTTGAATGAAGTTTTTAGGAAAACCAGGAGACTTGAACTGCTGACGAGTTTTGGGATTGTTTAAGTAATGTGACCAGATAACTAGAGTTGAGAAGGTGAAAATGAGAGTAAGAAGTCATTGGTATTCTGTGTGTGTGAGCTGGCTGTTGAAGAGTTGGGCACTCAGAGGCCAATAATTTTGTTGTTATTTTATATGGTACTCCATTTGGAATTATTGCATCACTCTAGTATAATGAGCCCTTTTATGTGGTATTCAGTGGAAAATACTTTTGGTTTGGATCAAGCACTGAATCCATTGTAACATTTATACAAGAACATTGCATTGCACTTACGTTATGCATACATTTCCCATAGACTGCTCGTAAAGTTCTCATAGGTTGCCCAAGTTTATTTTCTACTTATTTTATACAATTTAATTAACAATAACCTTATATTTATGGTAATCTCTAGTGCTTTCAGGGGAAAGGCATTCCTTTGCTCTCCCTCACTGCATGTTCCTTAACCCCCTATGGTGCCTTTTATACTGTATAATCCTGCGCCTTTCTTGGCAGGTGGAGGACATTATGATGAAGTTTGATGCAGAATTGCGTCTCCTTAGACATCAAAAGATGCAGCTGGACATTGGTGTGAAGATGGCTGACCTGCGTCATTTGACTCTGTATGAGGAGTTGCTACTGCTCAAGGATTTTGAGAGGAGAGAGAACACTCTCCAGGAAAAAGTCAACAGTCGCATTGAGGAGAGCATGCTGATGACGGTTAGTATGTGCTAGTCGCAGAGCAGCTGCCTTCATTTCAGTAATTCTGGATATGCTGTTCATTCCGTTTTCGTGTCTTCTGTCTCCCTATCCAGAGAAAGCTAGAGGAGTGCAGTGCACTGATGGATGTGAAAAAGCGAGACATTGCTAAATTGCTAGAGCGTGAGAAGATGGTCCATACTTCATTTCAATCACAGCTTGGAGAGAACAACAAATTTGTAAAATTTCTGACCAAGGTGTTTAAGCTGAAGGTGAAGAGAGTGAAAAAAGAGGTGTCTGAAGAAGGTTTGTTTTCTGTAATGAACCAGTGACAAGTGTGTGTCAGATTTGGACCATGTTTATGCTCAAAATGTTTATTTACAATATGAATATATCAGCCACAGCATAATCATATGGTACAACCACTTATGAAAAGTTTGCAATGAAAATTGAGAGTCTAATGGAGCGAGCCCTTCTTATAATTTTATCTTGTTCATATTGTCATCATAGTACACTACATCTACAGCATCCATGTGCCTCTTTTGTTTTGGTACTTTCCTGTTGCAAACAAATTTCCGTCTGGGATAATAAAGTGTACCATACCTAACCTAACCCAACCTCCATTTTATATATACAGTACTGTGCTTGCACACTACTGATATGTTTCATGGTCAGCATAGCCACAAAACAAATATCCTTTAACTAAATTTTGTTCTGTTATGTCTTGCTCTTTTTTCCTCCCTAAAATGAAAGTGTTCTACCCTTTTTATCTTCTCTATTCATTTTGACCTTTCCCTGACATAAAGCAGGCTCAACTTGTTTATGAGAGATGTCAGATTTATGACTCTGGCATCCTAAATTCCCAGCCTGTGCAAGACAAAGATTAATGTCTTATAAAATATACAATGATAATGTTTATAAAATGTAACAGATACAGTCTTTATCTTGAAAATGTCACACCCACACAAATATGTATCCATTCGTCCATTTTCTGTACCAGCATATTCCTAATGCGGTAAGCCAAGGCCTAACAGAGCAGGAACTCAACCTCAGTAGGTTGCCAGAAATATCAGGGCAGTTTAGCATCAACTGTCAGCTCAAGTGCATGTCTTTGCACGGTGGGATGAATCTGAAGTAAAAGTATTAACACTAGAGTCTCCAAACCTGATACAAAATAGCCAAACAGCTTTAATAAATCTATAAACAGTAGGTTTACTTAATAGACACAAATGAGGAATAAATAATCTATCAAATAAACGGACAAGGAAAGCAAAACCCCTGCTACCTGTTTAGGCCTACCTATTATGACGTGTTCTCTCCATAACTTAGTGGGTTGACTCACCCACTTGCCATGCTCCATATATCATTCTGATGCCCTTGTCTCTCACCAGTCTTCATTACCACCGTGCCAATCATGCATTTCTCCCAGATTACTTCTGTAGTCCAAACTCAATGTGGTATTGCAGGAAACTGCCATTTAAACAATAGCTTTGGGTATTTTTTTTTTCATCTACCTACATAATACTAGAGCTACACATTCTAAACTCCCCCTGAGCATGGAGGGCTCTGGCCAGTCAGTTTGCTCTAGCAATAAGCAGCAGGGTTCAAAGTACCTTCCTTCCAGGACTCCCTGTATCTACAAGTGCCTGGTGCTGATGTAGCTTGCCCCCTCTGCAGGCACCCAGTATGCCCCTGTTTGCAGCCTGCACTTTAAGATATAGTACATTTATTTATCAGAGGAATTTTCCTTCCCTGATCAGATCTCTAGCAGATCTCATACAGTCTTCTTCCAGTTAACTCATACTTAAAATATTTGGGCTACTAAGGCTCAGATTGGCTGGCATGGAATTTGACAACATTAGTTTTCACTTTGGTTATGGGAGAGACAAGTGTAGCAAGGCCGAAATGAAGACAGCCTGCTGTGAGAAAAAGACATTGTTGCAGTCAGAGCTCTGACTGGCCATCAGAGAGGAAGTGGAGTTTGTTCTTTTATACTCGGGAGCAGCTGAAAGAAGAAGAAGAAGAAGAAGTCGGAATCCAGTGGCCCAAGTAACGATGCACAACTGAGAAAGGATCTACCTTAGTGAATTTCATGCCAGTGTCAACCTGAGACGTGTAAACAACAACATTACAAGTGATCCATTTTTCCTGTTCTTAACCATTTACCGATATTATTAGTATTAGGGACCTTAAGAACCTGGTTTATATTCAATAAACTTATATATTTATAGTATATGTAGGCATTTAGGCACATTTACATGGCGTTTGTGTGTTTTATTGATCAGTGGTTTAATGTTACTTTGTGCATTATTTTACCTGTTTGTTTTTGTAAATATAATGATCTAAACAAGTAAATGAGAAGTGTGCCACATAAACCTAAATTGAACTGGGAAAACAACATTATTATAATATAAAGATTTCTTTATTTGTATTCATACTTTTCTCTACTCACAACTGTCCCTTAAAATATGTTTTTTTGTTTGTACATGCTCTGTTGAAAAACTAAGATACAATTTTACTTTTCTTCAGATGAGGATGAAGAGAGTGATGATGAGTCACTTGAAGAGTCATCTTGGGGCAGTGAGGAAGACGACTCAGAGTCAGAAACAGGAGCTTTGGATTTGAGTACCTGTCCACCTAGTAAGTGCTATTCAACATCACAAGTAAATATTGGAAAACTAGGCTTTTTAATTGAAACACTACAACCACTAACCACTCCATCTTGTGCACCACTGTGACCAGTCAGAGCCCTTCATATGTTAGCTTTTATTGTGGTGTTACACTTATTAATAAAAAAAATATTATCCCTAGTTCTTAAGCAAATATCCCATGTTTTAAACTCTATAACCTCTGATAATTGTACTTCCTAAAATGTTGATTAGCTGCCCTAAACATTTTTAAATATCAGCCAGAATTCAACTGCTGGTATTGAATTACATTTTTAAAGGTAAGTGGCAGCATCTTACTTCATTTATTATAACTCTGATGTACAGTATTAAAGCAGAAGCATTCACTGTTTGTTTACAACAAAGTCCTCATTCTTCTTGAATATGTAAATATTTTAAATAATTACTTGAGTTACTTGCTGTCCTTCATGAAACTGAAACATATCTATTCTACTGAATGGTAATTGCAATGCAATGGAATACACATTTATTTTTATTATAGAATTATTAACAAACACACACAAAAAATTATTCTTTTCTAAGCTTATATTTGTTTTTTTTGCCAGTTCTGAAAATATCCAAAACATTAGCTGTCCTAGTTAGAATAATAAGAAGCGTACATAGAATATAAATTGAATTAAGGTTTTATTTGAAATTCTTTCATATTCTGTAACTTCTTTATTAACTTTGTAAGTCCAAAAAGCTCTGTTTAGTATAACGTTAAAGTGTTACAAATTTATGGCATTCTGACAACTACATTTCTTAGGCCAAACATTTTCAGAACTCAGCAGTCTGGGAGGAAATTGCAAAAACAAATCCAGAAAGAAAAGAAAACCCCTTAGCACACTCAAAATCAAGCTCAGTTTGCCTGAACTGCAAAGCAGCACCATTAAACACTGTGCCTCTATTCACTAAAGGAACACTCCACCCAAAAATGATCATTTTTAGCTATTACTCACCCTGTGTTGTGTGCAGCAAACAATAGCAAAGCATCCACAAGTAAAATCTCAATGTACTCGTGTCACATGATCCATATGTCAGGTATGCAGTTGTATGCTCTTAACATCCTAAACACGTGTCTTCTTCTTCTTCTTGCTGTTCCCGTTGCCACAGCAGATCATCTTCTTCCATATCTTTCTGTCCTCTGCATCTTGTTCTGTTACACCCATCACCTGCATGTCCTCACTCACCACATCCATAAACCTCCTCTTAGGCCTTCCTCTTTTCCTCTTACCTGGCAGCTCTATCCTCAACATCCTTCTCCAAATATACTCAGCATCTCTCTTCTGCACATGTCCAAACTAACGCAATCTCGCCTCTCTGACTTTGTCTCCCAACCATCCAACTTGTGCTGACCTTCTAATGTACTCATTTCTAATCCTAAACATCCTGAACACATGTATTTTTATGCAAATATTATTAGATAAACCACATCCAGAAAAATCTGTCATTAAGAGCTGGGGAGCATGCTCAGATTACAATGTACTATTGAACTGACCCCTGCTTCTCAAATATAATAGATACAAAAATATGTAAGCCTATGGTATATTCACATAACAATACTTGCAACAATAAAAACAAACACAATATATACATATACTGTATATACATATATGAAGTAGGGCTGCCAAAAGTAAAGCAGTAATGCATGCGATTCATTTCAACGGTATGTTATTTTTCTTTATTCGCTTTAGGCACATGCGTTGTTCAATACTCCTTGCAGTTTAAGCCAGTGGGTTTCAAACTGGGGGCTGCCAGGCTGAGTGTGATGGTAACAGCAGACCTGGTGAGGTTGACATTCTTGACTAAAAACTTACTCCAATTTTAAAGATTGTCTTTAAAATCGCTTAGTTTTTAAATAAACTAAAATAACTGAAATGTTCTTTAATTGTTACATAAAAGTAGTTTTATATATTAATGTAGTTATATACATAAGAGCATTGGTCCTCAATCTGCGAAGTACACAAACAGCTGTCAAGTCGTACACAAAGGAATAAAATTTAAATAAAATTGAGGTAAAATGTGGAAAGTAGAAGAACTGTTGGTTGCACAACACCCTTAATCCATTAACAATGGCTAACAAAGACCACGTTAATGATAATTGCTTTTGATATTAAATCCTCCCACACAACTGAAAGGACAAAATTATTGTTACTTGTAAACTTAGTGTGGGCAGATTTTTATATCACAGAAGTATAATATCCTTAAGAGCAAAACATGCATGATGCCGCTGTTAAAAACTCTGCCAACTACAATCTGTGAATGTACAACTCAACTTATACCCAGTAGTGAAAAAATCCAAAGCATGAACTGCTGCCATTTATTGTAAAAATGGATCACATCGGACTGTAGCCCTCTAAATAGAGCTGAAGATATAAGGCTGAGTCGCATCACTCAGCGGGGTCTGACAGTTCTTATACATTACTTTCGCATGTGTTGTGATTCAAGATTTTAAATGAAAGACAGAAGTCAACACGGTTCAGGCAGCTAAGAAACTGAACAGCAGTTTTACTCTTGGGACTGTCCTGGACATTGCTGAACTACCTTGTTTAAACATGATTAATTAAGACTAATCAAATTACATTTTACAATTGATTGCAAATTAAAGTTTTAATCTTTTTTTTTTTGACAGCCCTAATACTGTATATGTATATATTCCTGTTTATACCTAATATGTCATAGTAGCCGTGAATTAAACACACTATTGAATAGATATGCAGATAACAAAAAAGTGGCCAAAAAACGATAACACACCAATAATATGGCACTGGCACAATTAAACAGCTTCTAGTATTGTTTGATGTCATAAATTCGACCACTGCTATCATTCTTCCAAGACAAAGTCAAGTGAGAAGTCAAGCAAAATGACACCTTTTATTGGCTAACGAAAAAGATTACAATATGCAAGCTTTTGAGGCAACTCGGGCAAGATATCTCAGAAGGGGCCTGAGTTGCCTTGACAGCTTGCATGTTGTAATCTTTCTAGTTAGCCAATAAAAGGTGTCATTTTGCTTGACTTGTCACTACACTCATAATGGCTAACACAGTACAACACCCTAGTACTAAAGACAAAGTCACAATTCAAGCCTTAGTGACATAGGTGAAAATTGTTTTCTGCAGTCTTCATAGAAATGGTGCATAAGAATTGAGGTCTGGGGAATCAGAAGGTCGTGTCAATTTGGATGGCGTTATTGCTGATGTGTAACACACATGTGCTGTATATAAGAACATTGTCATCCTGGAAGACATTCCTCCCAATAGCATGAAAGTAATGCATTGATGGACGGAGAGCAAACAGAATGCTTAAGTAGCGTTATCATCGACCTTGTCTTCTAAAGACATGAGTAATATGTCAAAGCAGACAGGTCTTCAATTCCAACACTTTGAGCACACACCCCTACCATTCACTAGAGGATTTTTGGATATATTTTGGTATATGGATTCTGTAACACAAATAATTTGTGATTTTTTCATGAACGTCTTAATAATGATTGCTGTTTGTTTATTTTTGGTCCCTATAAAAGCTTATTGTATCAGGATGTTTGTTATGTCCGCTCTCCAGTAAAACATTTTTCTCAGCCATTACTACAAATAACACAGTGTAAAGTAACAGATGGAATATTCCTTTAAGGTACCTGAAGTCGCTTTTTCCTTTTTACTACCCTTAAATTAATGACATCAGGCCTGCTCAGCATTTTTATTTATGACTTTGAGCAAGGTACAACATGATTTAATGAATTAATATAAGACCCAGGTGCTTTCAGTGTACAGTATTTTATGTCCCTCAGGTATTTCTGTACCTTTTTGGCTGAGACCTGTAATTCACACAGTAAAATAAAGTGTTAGAAATGTACGCTGAATATATGGTATATGTGGATATACTGTATATACTCCCCTGTGCTGTTCTGTAGTATAATTTCCAAGAGTGGTTTTCATCTCTTATGGACTTTATTCCTGTTCTTCATTTGTTATAGACTGTGATCCAGACATTTTTGAAAATACAATCCAGCTGAGAGAAAAACGAATGGACATTGAGGAAGCTTTGACAGAAGAAAAGAAAATTGCAGATAACTTAAAGAAAGAGAACGACTCTATTGCTAAAAAGGTTTTCTTTTCCCTTGAACTTTCAAAATATCAAAATACCTGTGCAAACAAGTTGACGTAAAATATGACAATTAGTGCTTTCTGTTTTTTAGCTGAAGGTTGTCAATGCCAGCTTGAAAGCTGCAGAAGCTGAACTGGAGCTCTTTCAGCGGGAGAAGCAGCAGAAACTCAATGAGCTGATTGTCGTGGTTCCATTAAGGCTGCATCAAGTGAGTGAAGAATCTATACTGTACATCTTGACAAGCTTTAGCTGTATTTTGTAAGCCATAGTGTCTTTTATGTGTGACTCTGTGGGACAATGGTTTAGCTGCTGCCTCACTGATCCAGCATTCTGGGCTTGAATCCCACATGATTGTCACAAAACATAAACAGTCGACTTTTCTTTTTTCCTCTGTTATTAATCTATCCTTTTTCTACTGTTTCATTTGAAACTGAAGTATATCCTTAGATGTGGTGGGGTTGCAGAACACTTACTACATTATATTTCATCTTGAGTGTTGCATGTGCTTGCTTTTTACTTTCAGGTGCTATCACAGGAAGAACCATATTATAATGCAAGAAAATAATTCAATTGTAATAAGATCCAGGAGTAACCATTTTCACAAAAATGGCAACTAGAAGTTGTGATTAGTAATAAGATAAAACAAACTTGTAGCGGTAAATGAAGGTCCTTTCCGAAGCGTGTCTCTAATGATCACGATTTTTTTGACTGTATATAGACAACATGACATAACATTCTTAAACCCACTGTCACAAAACTCACAATGAGACATAGCAGGGTTTGGGGCAGCCACGTAAAATGAGATACAGCACTGATGTGCACAAAACCGAGTCCAAAACTGAACTGAGGGAATAGAGAAAAGGTGCAGGCTTTTAAAGGGGAAGACAGGAAGTGAGATCATATGGGTCGGGCTCATGAAGGTCTTCAGTCATTGGTTCGAGCCCGGATGTGACATCACAGGGGCCGGAGCCGGCAAGGTCTCCTTCCATAGGCTCGGTCCCGGAAGTGACGTCAAGAGAGCCAGGTGGAATCTCCCGTGCTTGGTCTACAGGAAAGGGAGAAAAAGAGTCAGTGCACTCTGCCACATCCTGGTATGACTCAGAACTGCCCTTACCCAAGCCCTTTAGCTGCCCCCCATGTGCATGTGTGTGACACCACTTAATCCATTTCATGATCATTGGGGGGGACAAAGCCTATCCTGGCAACACTGGGCCCAAGTTCAGAAACAGCCAGGGTTCCATTCTAGAACAGGCCACAATCACACACAAACCCACATTCACACTCATATTGAAGGCAATTTAGAATTGCCATGTAACGTAGTATGCATATGTTTGGAGATGTTCCTGAGGAAAACTCTAACACAGGGTGAACATGCAAACGCCACACAGACAGTGACCAGGCACAAGTCTCATACCTAGAATGGAGGATCCATGAGGTGGCAGCTTTACAGTAGCACCCACCTGTCCATCTCTTATATATATTTCTCTTCTGGTTCGTCCTGCTTCCTCTTCAAAAGTGGTCCCGCCCACACGCAGCCGACATGGCATTTCTCGATTCCTATTCCTGCTCTTCCAAACCCTTCTCCACACTGCCTGAGGCCTCCCATACACCCCCATGCTGCTTTTCTCAATTTCTATTCCTCCATCGGACTACTGCGTTCCCCGCTCCTCTCTCATGACCCCATTGGTGTCACGTCACTGCCCTATATCTAGCCTGACCGCGTGACCTTTCAATTCAGCCATGTGTGCGCCTGGGAGTCTTTTCCGTAGCCTGCTACAGGAAGGTACTCTGTCGACCATTGGCATTGGTTTCACTCCTTGCTATTCGTTTCACTCCTTCCTATTTTCGTAATACTGCGACAGTTGTTTCCTAAGCCTTTGTTATAAAATGAACGACAGTATTCCTAATTTCCACCAAATACTGCCTGTTATCTTCCACGGTTCTCGAGCCCTCACCGCTGCCTCTTCCATCAACAAACAGAGGCTGTGGAACAAAATGAAAGTCCTAAAACTCACAAAAAATATGAGAGCTCTCGAAAGTGAAATTCAATTTGTTCGATGGCTTCTTCAAGTTCAGGAAAGTAAAACTAGAGACACGGCAGAACTACCTTCTCAATGTTTACCACAACAACAAGACCCAGTTGCTCAACTTTACAGTGATATTAATTTCTCGACTGTGACTCCCCAAGAACTTGCTACAAGACCAATACTGAGCGTCACAAACAACGATTCTCTACATATTAACAACAAAGTTCTTGATCTTATACAGGGTGAAAAAGTGACCTTCAAGAGTGTAGATACAGTAGTCAGTGACGATCCTAATGATCAACTAACATACCCACAGGAGTTTTTACACACCCTCACACCAACTGGCATGCCTCCCCATATCCTTCATCTGAAGCTGGGAGCTGTAGTTATGCTCCTCTGAAATATTATGCCATCAAAAGGTCTTTGCAACGGAGCAAGACTCATCGTTACCTGAATACATACAAATATTGTTGAGTGCAGACTGATCGCTATCCAAAATTCTGAAACAATCTTCATTCCCAGAATCTCTCTCCTTCCTTCTGACACCAATCTCCCTTTTAAATTTAAACACGCACAATTCCCACTCAGACTCGCCTTCTCCATGACTATCAACAAGTCCCAAGGACAAACGTTTGCAAAGATTTGCATTAATCTACAACAACCAGTCTTCAGCCACGGTCAGTTGTACATGGCTTTTTCTAGGGTTAGATCTTTCGACTCATTATCTGTCGTCTCCACCAAAACACCTATTCACAACTCCGTCTTTCAAGAAGTATTTATATCTTCTTGATTTCTGAATTCCTTTCTCACCGTTTTCCATTCCTATTCTTACATCGCCGTATGGTACGGCGGGCGTCGGCTAGTAGATAATAAGATTAAAAGACCCAGAATGTCAATATCTATTTGGTCACATCTATAACAGAAGAATTATGAAAAATCTGTAAAATAATAAGTAAAGTCTTGAGTAATGGGCAACTCATCAAAGTGCAAACAAACTATGAAACAATCACTGCTTTTAATTTAATTGAAATATTGAACAACACTGCAAAATGGAATGGGCTATACCATCTTGTAGACTAACTTCTGCCCTATAAATACAAAGTGACGGTCTCAATGTATCCAAGGCTTTCCTGATTAGTTGGCTTGTATCCTTTTTAACGTTTGTCATTTTTTATATTCTCTGCCTCTGATTCTTGCACTTTTTCCACAGATCGAGTTTGTGAATAATGTCAGCCTTCCTAACGACCTCTCCCAGGCTCTCATATTCACCAATCAAGCACTGACACAACTGCAACAGAGAATTCAGGAGCTGCATGTGGAAAAAGTCAATCAGTGGGACCTCTACAAGAAAGCAAGACAGCAACATGTTCAGCTCAACAGGGACAGAAGAGACATGGAGACCAAGATTCAGAGTCAGTTTATAAGAAGCTTTTTAAAAGCACACTCAGGGTTTGAGAATTTGAATTGAGCACTGACTTACATCCTATTCTGGGGAAAGATGCTTGTTCAGCCTGGAATGTTTATAGCTTGGTAAAGTTAAAATAATAACCAATACAGCAGAGACGGTCACTACCAATATAAAGCTAAAATGGTGCAACAGTTCAGTATTTCCTACACCCTGCCCATTACAGTATTACTAGACAGTAAATTGTTCAATTCCCCATGTAATGTAAAATCAGTTACATTGAATTGAGTAAGTTCCGAAAAGGAATGGATTGTCACTGAAATATATATACTAGAAAGTAAAAATACAATATTCCTTATCCAGGAAGGGCCAGTTAACCTGCTCTTACACCTTGCTCACACCAAAAATATTTTCACCTCTTCCTTTATTTCCAATCACAATTCTCACTACAGTGTGCTCTACCACCTATCTCCATGCTGCTGGGGTCAATTCGGAGATCAGAAGTTGCACCAAACACTTGTAGCCCATAGAAATCAGTGCCTCCTAGTGGCTTATTTGTCTGCCCCAACTAATAGTGATGGAAAGGCTCCAGCTTACACCAAAGTTTAGCAGAGCATCTGCGTGAGTCCCTCTGCTCATGATACTGCAGACATCTTTCTTGCTCTGTTTAGAACTGGCCTTAAATTCCACAACAGGGCAACAGCGGAGCTTTAGGCGATCAGTCTCTATTTTGTGTTGAGCCTTGTCGAGTCTTCTCTATGTAGTACAATGAAATTCCTACTTGTACGTCTGCTCAGAACATTTGACAGAAATGCAATACAATAATTAAATAAAAAATGTAAATAGTATGCAATACACATATACAGTAGAATATTGCAATATTTGATGTTATTCATGTCTGTTCAGCAGGTATGTGAGGATACTCCAGAACTGTGGTAGCAGAGATGCCCTAGACAGTCCAACTGTGACGTTTGAATATCAAAGAATCATTGTGTCTGCTCTTTCAGCCTCTTTCTTTTTGTTTTAGTGCTGCAAGAAAAGTCCAAGCAGCTGATGCAGCTGAAATTTGGCAGGGTGGTGGATCTGCAAGCTTTGCAGGTTGTTTCTGTCAACCGGAATGTGGAGGAAATGAAAGAAAAGGCCAGAGTGAATGAAGTCATATTCGCCAGAGAAATGGAAGCCTGGGAGGTAAGTACTGGTATTGTACAAAGTAACAGGATGAGCTTGGGTAGATCTCAGTACGTTCCCTGTGGCAGATACGAGTAAGGAAAGTGTTTGACTTAATGTTATATTCTCATCTTACTCATGGTAACAAAGAAAGAAAAGCACTGGGAAAAACTGTACAAATTCACTTAGAAATTCTTTGATCTGCCGATCACTCACAGTCCAAAATTAGCACACCCTCACTAATTTGACTCACTTTTTGCAGAAAGGATTTTAGTCATGTGAAGTTAAAGTGTTGTGTATGCTCTCAGGTTAAATATACCTATCCTTGGGATGTTTGAGTAATCTTTCAACTAACAAAAACTACATAATAAAGGCCAAGGAATTTACAAAGAAAATCCAAGAAACATTTTTTTGGAAAATTTCAATCAGTGGAGTGTTCAAGAGAATTTGTAAGCCATTGAAATGACCCCAAAAACACAGCAGTGATCATTTTAAAGAAAGGAACAGACGAAACATTTTTTTGCTACAAAGTCAAGTTCTTGATTTTAAGCTCAAAACAAGGGATCATCCTGAAAAAACATCCACATCCCCAAAGCATCATGTTGGCTACATTATGCATTTAGAACATTTTTCTATATCAGGGCCTAAAAGACTTATGAGAATATGCTGGAGGAATATATATTCACTAGTAGTTCCACACAACAGTTCGTAATTATAAATTGTAATGACACATTTAACGACTAACCATTGTACTGTGACAGTTCCTGCAACCAAGGTATCAGTAACTACTCTACCAATCACCTGAAGCCATTTTACTCATTATGCCATGTATTGTCCTTGGAGGGCTCTGTCATTTATTTACATTTTTTCTCATTTTTATTTCCTTAACTTTAAGGTATTTTGACTTAACCGCTTTCGCATCAGTTAAATGAAGGCAGTGGGAAGGCAGCCTACTAAATTCAAACTCACATTGCTTAGATTTACAGTTAACAACTCTCTATTATAATAAAAAATTTTATTCTGCAACGAGACATGATCTTTTGAAGAGAGACACTTTCACGTCCCGCAAGACGAGACTTTGTGCCAAGAGATTTAACCACACCTGGGGCCAGAAATAAAACACAAAGAGTAGAAAGTCGTTAAGAGTTTAAAAACGTTGGCGCGATACACATGCAGAGCAGGTTAGAGATACTGGAAGTACGAAAATTCAAAGTCTCAAAAAAATGATAGTAAAGATCGCATTAGCGGAAACAAATGGAAATTATTACTCTGTGAAATAACGGAACAGCGAAAAGAGACTGAATATATTGTTCGGATTTAAACTTTAAGTCGGAGACTTGTAGATCGTCTAATTCGTGTTGCCATCAGGGAAAAGTATAGTTTCTTCCCAATGAAGAGGCGTATCTGCGAGAGTTAAAAGATTGGTTATTTAAGAGAAAATTTCAAGCCCAGCGAGACAAGACTTTATGCAAAGAGATTTGGAAAAGTCCTGTCCACGTCTAAAACATTTACAACCACGTACACGGTTCAATCATTTCTCATTTGTATGAATGCTATTGTCAGACACAGTTCGTGTAGAGAGAAAGAAACGGGTGTTGTCACAAAGTAATTCCAAAAACGGAATCAAAATTCAATGCGACATTGACGAAAAGGTGAAAGCAAAAATAAATTGAATATATGGACATAGGTGATATGACAGAAGTACGTAGGTATTGTTTGGCTTTAAAATTTAAGGCAGAGACTTGTAGATCATCTAAGTCATGTTGCCATCAGGGAAAAGTAGTGTTTCTTCCCAATGAAGAGGCCTATCCACGAGAATTAAAAGTTTTGTTGTTTGCGAGCGGCAGAGATGCGAAGTTGCTGGCGCATAGCGCAGGCAAGGGGGTTGGCAACCGAAGCCCCCTAGTTATTTATATAATGAGGAATTCCTGTTTATCATATGTCACTGAATCTGCAAGACACACTCATAAACTCAATGTATTTCCAAAATAACCCAGTGGATGGTGCTGTATACATCCTTACTCTGATCTGTACTCACCTGTGCCTCAATCATTGGCACCCACAGTTATCCTATCATTTCTTAATTTGCTGGTTAACTTTGACATAACACTCCAAACACATGTCCAGGTCCAAATAATACTAAAGTGGTATAGTTTTGTCTCATGTGTGTGCAAAAAATTGAAAGGGTAGATTAAATTAAAAAAAACAAAATGATATGTATATTAAATAGCATTTAAACTATCAAATAGCAAGACTGGATCAGATGGTTTGATGAATTCAGGTCCTGAATTGTTAATTGTTTTAAAGTCCTGGGGTCTGGCTTATGGTCAGAGGCTCATCTAATGTTTATGGCAGAGGTTAATTAGGTTTAAACCAAAAAGTAGGTTTTACTTCTAAACTAAAGGTCTCCATTTCCAGAAAAAGATATGGGAAATGAAGATGCAACAGGCTGAGGTGACCCGTGCCAACACTCAAAAACTGGACGAGCTCAACTCCATGCTGATGCAGAAGGCACAGCTTGAGGAGCAGCTGGATGCCAGGCAGAAGTCATTGGTAAGCCTCTCTCTCACTATCGGCTTCTTTGTTTCTCAAACCAAGGAATATTAACCTGTACAGGAATGAAGGAGGCTTTGAAATTTTGTCCACAGGGCAAGCAGTTCCATGGGAAGCCGCAAGCTGAGATAGAGGAGCGGCAAAGATTGATCGAGCTGGTAGAGATGCAGGCCCAAGAGATTGAGATCCTGCAGGACGAGATTGACCTTCTCTCCAGAAAAGGGGGACACATTCTTCCCCCAGCTCAGCCACCCAATGTGTAGGGTGCTAAGGAGGCTAGTGCTGAGAGAATGCTCCAGAACAAAACATGTTTTATTTCTCGGTTTCTCACAGCTCCCATTTCTTTGCCAAATGATTTTAATTTTGAACGTTTTCTGTTTTGCCAAAGAATAACAACATCACCTCAATGGCTGCTGTTTAAATAAATTTTAGCTCTCTCTATATATATATTTGTCTGAGGGAGTTGGGCCCCTTCCAGATTCAGTGGCGTCTGGCTTGCAGAGACAGAGCTTGCCGTTTTAAAGCCTGGTAACCGATCTGTTTAATTTCCTCCTTTATATGGATGGGCTCACTGGCTAGGTCTGCTGCCAGACAGCTTGTTTTTAAAAGGGTTTTTCTATCATTTACATCAGTAGGTGGCACTGTTTCCTCTTGTTATGCCCGAGGAGTGTTAACAGCGTAACTCTATTCCCAAATTCAAAACATAACCTTCTCACTCACCACCACCCCCATCATACCTCACCCCCCAAATACCAAATGGTTTAAACTGGGAAAGAAACAACTTATCTTTGTGCAAAATAAATCTTCTGATAATGAACGACTCCAGCTCTTTCTCTTCTCCGTCTTTTTCAATTTGAGTTCATTGGATCCTTGGTTTTCTTTTACTTGCTTATTTTCCTTTTGGGTGCCAGGGCTCTTTTACCGGTCACTGTACCCTAGTTTGGCTGTTTGTTGCTTTTAATTGCTAATGTGTGTGAAGCCATCACCTCTAGGCTGTGACATTAGTTCACATAACTTCTCCTTCAGGGTCTTAAGGGTCAGAAGTTTTCCCAAAAAGTAATTTTTCACACTAGGCTGCGATTTAATTACTGATTTTAGAGCTGTCTGCCACAATAGCAGGGTGTTAGCAGCACTGACTCAACATTTGCATTTCTTAATTGGCTAATTAAATAAACCCAAGGCTAACTTGTTAAAGAAAAAAAAAAGCAGTATGCGTGAGTGAGCAATTATAGTAGATTACAGCCAGGGACGCTGATGCTTGTCTGCTCCCCCCTCCTATCTTTAACAAAAAAAAAAAACAATTCCTCAGCAGTTAGTATCCCCAAAAATAATTCCCACCAACTACAATGACTCCCCTGGTATACCTCCCCTAGTAATCACTCCAAAGTGATTACTCCATCTACAATTACAATTCCCTGAGGAAATTCTTCCCAAATAATTGCTGACTGCCTCCCTCTTCTGAAGATTGATGACTTACCATGATTTCTAAAAATATTCTCGCTAGAAAATGCCCCCTAGAAATCCATTCTGATTCATTTATTTTGTTTCTGAGACCAGAACGTTTAGGATAATTAGCAGTGGGCACAAAGCAGAAACCAACCTCTGATGGGGTGTTAGCTGAACATTGAACGCTCTCCTTTACTCACACACCCACGGTCTATAATCAACCAAATATAGACATTTTTGGGAGGACAAGAACACTGGGTGAATATGCAGTCTCCAACCCAACTGTTAACAAGCTCAGATTTGAATGTAGGTTTCTGCAGTAATGACAGTAGTGATAATTTCCTATACCAGAGCCAACCATCGTTTTATCCATTGTCAAAGCATATTTTTACCTGCAGTGATTGGGTACCAGTTTTATGCAGTGCACACATACACACACACACAAAGCCAGTTTAGAGAGACCTGTTGACCTAACACTCATGAGCATGGAGATTTCACACAGACAGTGACCAGGCATTAGAGTCAAACTCTAAGGCACTCGGTACCACTGTGTCACCTCTAATGCCACCAAACCCCTCCAAATCAGCCCCAGAAAATGCTCTTTATTATCTATTTTAAAATTGGATGCACATTTCTGAAATGCAATGTATTCCAGAAACTAGTTTTAGTAGAACCCCATTCTCCTCCTCAAGACACCATTCACATAATAGCCTTGGCCCCGATCCTTAGTGCAAAGGTAAATGGAAAACCTGCAGTTGAGAGCCAGAGCACATCTTGAAAATGAGAAGTTTAGCTTCAAAGATCCTAAAAATGTATCCAAAACAAAGACCAAGACCTTTTTACATTAGATTTATGAACCTAATGGATGCTTTTATCTTTTGTTCAAATCGCAAGGACATAGCACAGTTCTTGACCTATTTCTGTGAGATCACAGACAAGTTAAGGGACTTGCTCAAGTTCACAGGGAGTCAATGGTGGTGAGTGAAATAGAATCCCTGTTGTATAATGAACAGATCCTTAGCCACTAAGCCACATGGCTTGTTTTTTCATTCTTAAAGATGTTTTAGAAGAACATGGCCAGTACCCAAACTCGCCATAGGGAAAACATGTTTGTTTGTTTTTTTTGTCTTTTTGCTAATCTTGTATTCCATCCATTCAGGGCTGGATGTCTCAGTTCAACGTCTCACTCACTCGAAACCAAGCCACTACATCATTTGTGCAGTCCGTCCGGGACCTGATCTTGCAGCTCTGCATCCACCCCACTAATCCAACTCTATTGCAAAGCTGCCTCAACCTTTTGCATCTTCTAGAGAAAGCTGTGTTTACACAACGAACCTGTGTGAGTCTGTGTGGTTCATTCAGGACGTGGTGAGCTGTGCACTCACCCATTGACACCCTGTATTACTGTACAGCATGTGGCTGCACCTCCTTGTGTTTTCCTATGGAAGTCCATTTGGGACCTGATTTCACAGTTCAACTCCCTTCTTAATCAATGCTCCAAATACATGTCCGTGCCAATCCACCACACCTCTTTGTGAAAGTGATGTGATTTAGAGGCCAAGGCAACAGATCTTAAAACTCAAAGTCTATCAGTTCAATTCTTGTTTGTAACTCATTGTGCAACCTTGAACAAGGTGTTGTATGTATATCTGCAAAATAGATAATAGTTTTTGAAAATATCAAAAGTTCCTTGAAGTTTTCCAGATGAGTTCATGTCGTAGTCAGGACCTGATCTCCTAGCTGAGTTAGCTATTTGCCCCCCCCGTGCATCCTTACACCGAGCCACCACACCTCCTTGTGTTTTCCAGTGGAGGGAGCACAACCCATTCAGGACAAAATCTCACACTTGTACTTTTCCCTCAGCCCCTGAGCCCCTATGCATTTCTGCACTATGCTGCCACACCTCCTTGTGTTTTCCAGAGGCAGCTGTGTGGTCCATTGGTTAAAAAATTTGAAAAGTGAATGCTCCTAGGTCCGCCACTAACTCCCAATTTCTTAGCCCTCTTGGCCTTTTCAGAGGAAATAAGCCACTGAGACTTAGTATATGCCCAGCTTGACTTTGTAAGTTCAGCTTTTGTACTGTCCTACATCTTTTAAGTATTAAATATGAGACACTACATACGTGCAACTAAGTATACTTTTTCATAGCCGATGGCTGCTGAAAGGCAGGTGCTATCAGCATTCTACGTGGTTATCATTTGCTGAAGATACATTTCGGTGGGGGGGATACAATGCAGTTTGTTGAGAACAATGAGCAGTAAGGATATCAAAGGGAGTAAATATTACACATAATAACTGTGCATGCTTATAAAGAGGCCTGGAATAGCAGAGGTAAATGCGGGGCGAGAGGTTGTCTCAGAGACCATTAATTATACAGCCTGGTCTTTTGTGAGGGCCTGGCCACAGCTGATGAGACTCTGAATGAGGATTTAACCTGATCCAGTGATTCTGAAAGGACCCTAAGCTCACTCAGCAGCCAAAGCAGTAGGGCCTGAATAGGACCGCGCCAGCAGCAGAAAAGAGGATAATAATGGGAACCAGGAACAGGGCTATTGCTCTCTCCATTCTGCCGACATTTCCCATGTGGTCCCCTTTATCTGGCTCATTCAGGAGTCAATAGAGCCTGCCTTTTTTTTTCCTTCTGCTGCTATACCCCTCCTCTCCGGAAAAATTTTGCCTGACAAGAAATGGGCATTAAAGGACTTGGAGGGCAGTCACTCATTGGAGTGTTTGCTTAACTCTCATTTAAATGTGCTTCTACTTAACCATAATGAGAGTTACCACTGCTGGGAGGGGACAGTGCTGTTTAAATTCACACACACAAGCACGTGCACCCACACAAACATGGCAGAACCAGGACAGCTTGTGCTCTTACTGTTGCAAAGACACACATTAGCATGCACACGAGCAAAATGCACTTGATGTATACCGAAAAAGAGACGCATACTTTAAACCCGGGCATGACAAAATCTTGTTCATATTAAGCATGCCTGCTGTAGATCCATGCATTTAAAATCATAAACATCCGCTAGACATTTGCACAGGCACAGTTACCCTGGCAGACATTTATGTAACAGATTTCCCTAATAGTTACACATACAAATAGCATCCATCGATTAACGATTCAGGGTCACTTCCCTGGACCATATCCCACCAACATGGACAGGGTGCCAGTCCATCACAAGGCATACACAGTCACAGATTCAGGGCCAGCTTAAAGTTTCCAAATAACTTAACACTGATGTTGGGAGAATGTGCATACTCGATACAGACAGTGCTGAGGATTTTGGAGTCAGCAGTGGCAAAAACTCTGTGTCATTGTATCACATATACTGTATGAATATACAATGAACATGAATTGTTATATCTGTTGTTGCCATATGCATAGTTCTACAGGTGTTGCACTTGCACACACAATGTCACCACACCAACACTGACACATGAATGCCCACGGTATATAATGCTAGTACAAAACACAGTATCTATCCATCCATCCATTATCCAACCTGCTATATCCTAACCACAGGGTCATGGGGGTCTGCTGGAGCCAATCCCAGCCAACACAAGGCGCAAGGCAGGAAACAAACCCCGGGCAGGGCGCCAGCTCACCACAGAACACGCACACACACACACAATTTAGAATCGCCAATGCACCTAACCTGCATGTCTTTGGACTGTGGGAGGAAACCCACGCAGACATGGGGAGAACATGCAAACTCCACGCAGGGAGGACCTGGGAAGTAAACCCAGGTCTCCTTACTGCGAGGCAGCAGCGCTACCCACTGCACCACCGTGTCGACCCAAAACACAGTAAAGCTCTGCCATTGGAAAACCATTCTCATATGCTATATAGGACATGTTATGTTCTTTCTACTTGCATTGTTTTTCTCTACTTTTGCTTTTAATGGCAAAAACAGAATTATTAATTTTGTATAGCTATAGAAGTGCCAATGTGTTGCTTTAAAGATCTAAATTGTCTCATTAATTAATACCATCTACCACCTTGTAGCCAAAATATCTACAGAGTAAATTACAGAGAACAAAGTTTGGTGTTTTGTTTGGGAGATATCACTTACATTTACATCACAGAGGTAAGATAATGAGGTGTCCTGATTCTCACACTCTCCTCAGCATGGTGGAACGTTAAGGAAGCCCAGATCTTTTTATCCTTTTATTGCACATCAAATGATCCTGTGATCTTAAAATAGCGATGAGTTAGGTGACAGTTTTATAAAAATCTGATCAGAATGACTTTTTTTAAAAGGGAGCAAAAGGGTAATTCGTTGGAAACCCTAGGCCCTAAAATACACACCCACAGTCTGTACTCAGAGTACAACTAGCATTAAGCCACAACCGTTCTGTCTAACGAATGTTGAAGGGGGATCACCTCCTCCAAGCTTGGACCCGCAACATTACGCGTTGATTCAAACCTCCCTGAAATCAAGGTCTAGGTTACGCTGACGCTTTGAAGCATTTCAACCGATCTCTATTTTATTGAGTACTTTACAAAGCAACTAAGTAAATTCCTTTATAGGACCTTCAAAAGGGAGGGTCAAGAGGAAGAATAACCCACAATCAGTTAAGCCGCAACTACTTAAAACTGGCAAGACCTTCTCCACATTGGTTTGCATTTTCCTGTAGCCCCTCCTCCAGTCTCATCACTGCAGCTTGGACACAAAGAGGATCTGAATGGCCTGGCCTCCAACCAGGCAAGCGGCTCCTTCTTAATCAGTAGAGTGCTGTTCTGAGCCTACTGAACAAGCAGCAGGAAGTCAATGATTCTCATAATTTCTGACTGTGGGGGGAGTATTGAAATGCTTTGCGAATTAGTCTTGGGTCATGGTATATGGTGGACTTACCTATCCGCACAAGACAAGCTCTTTAATATAGTTTTGTTTTTTTTTTTTTTTGGCTTAGTGTGACATTTCCGCTTTCCTCATTTTTCCTTAAACAGGCTTTTTTCCAAACTGTGTCATGATGCAGGAAATCAGCCCTGAGTAGTACTCCTGCTCACCATATAGCATGTCTACACTGACTTACATTGAGCAGATTTAGGGTTGTTATGCCAACTAATAATATGTCTGTGGTCACAGGAGGAAACTGAATATGTATGTGAGCACAGGGAGAACGGAAATGACCTCAGCTTGGAACTAAGCCGAACTGACGTGCCACCACATCAGCCCAAATCTGAGAATAACCAAAAAAAAATAATTTTATTTCAGAGAGAAAGTGTGTGTAGAACAACCCTGTGATCTCTGGAGTTCAAAGAGCAACAAATTGACTTTACTTCCCAGTTCAAGTTTGCTCCAACTCTTGGAATCATCTTATAATCAGGGAGGAAATGATAATCTAGGACCACTTTAGAAAAAAATCCTTTTAATCTGCCTCCAACGCCAGCAGCTCAGAGTTTAACAAAGAGACCCAAAGTGCTTGGCGTGGTCCAAAAAATGAAATGAGTCTTGACACTGTTATGCGTACATACACATGATGGCCTGCTGCTTATGGCTTACATTTCAAAATCAAGGCATATTTTGGAGTGAGTGTTTTAACAATGTCTTGCTCCTTCCTTTCTGTGTTTCAGTGCATTACTACATGGTTCTCAGTAGAAAAAGATGGAATATGTATGCTTTGGGCATTTGTACTTGTGATGTGTATAACCTTATATGTGACGTACACAAGCAGGTTAGCTTCATTTTAGATTTACACAAAGAAGTGGACAAAAATTCTTGGTTTTCCCCATGTACTCAGATAAGATAAGACTCTTTGATGATTCCCGGGTTCTTCCTACTCACGAAGGCTTCCTTTATCATCTCAATAGCGTATATGTTTCCCACACCTAGTCACCAGGGTGGTGTATGACACATCTGTGTGAATTTTGTTTCAAAAACAGCCAACTATGTTTGATTAGGATCTGCTGGGACGGTTGATCAGTAAAGGTGTCTTTGTGTTTTGCTGACCCACTATAAATATCTAAGCAGTATTTTCTATATGCCAGCCTTTTTGCTGCATCCTCAATATGCCTGATAATTGTAGCTCTAATTAAAAATAGACTATAGGCGACACCAAAATAGCTCAATCCCTCTTCCTAAGATAACCCCATCTAATTTCTTTGTTTTATTTAAAAATAAATTAGCTATTGTGGCATTGTTGCCTCATCATTAAATTAATTTTAAAAATTATAACCTCTGATTGTCTATACAAAGGAAGGAAACTCAACCTGTAAATGAAATACATTTTTACAAAAATGCATTCATTCATAGTTTGTCTGTTGCAGCAAAACAACAGCAGGCATGTTGAATTTACTAAGGGCTGAGTTACCTTAAGAATTGTGCTGACGTGGTAGCAGCATGGAAAGCAAAATGTTTTCTTATGCACATTTTAACTCATTGCTGATACTTATGGAAATTAATATCAAATTGTTTGAGATCAACAAGGACAACTCACTGCATTATATTGTAACTAGATCAATTAAAATGAAATGGCCTGATATGAACACAATTAAAGTCTAAGTTTTAATTTTCATTTACCTTTTTAATAAAGAAGATCCGCATGATAAAACTTTGTTTACAATAACACCTTAGTCAGTTAGCACCATCACAAGGTTCTTTGCAATGCAATCAAAGAAAATTGCAATCTCAGAAAGTGGAATAAGGATCTTTTCCAATTTCCAGCCTTCCTCACTGGGCTCCCAGGACATTACTTGGGAACTCGGGGTGAAAAGAAACCAGTTTAACCCTGCAAGCCAAAGGAGAAGTCTGTTAATGCAAGTAACTAATTGGACTTCTGTTTGTGAGGATGTCTTTTCCTCACAGTAGGCCCATTCCATCTGAACTTTGATACATAAGGTGGATTACTAAATCATTCAAACTCAAGACAAGCCAAATAAAAACAGATATTGTATATTTCTTTGTATAAAGACAAGCATGAAACCTTGAAATCAATGGGCATGTGAGCTGATTGGCTGTAGTGATTCGTCAATACCACTAAAAAGTCACATCAATCAATAAATCATCCATCTGTTATCAAACCTGACTAATCCAGTACAGGGTCTCAAGTCAGAGCATCTCATAGAAGCATTATGTTCAAAGCAGGAATGGGCATGGCTGCTACTCCACACTCACACTGGTCCAATTTAGAGTAAACAATTAACTCACTACGCCATTGGGATGTAGGAGGAAAAACATGCAGCAAATAGAGTTCCAAGAGAAAAATGCACAAAGACATGGGGAGAATGTTCAAACACCCACACCGATAATTACCAAACCCAGATATGAGCCCAGGATTCTGGAGCTGTCAGAAAGCAATGCTAACCACTGCATAATTATATCAATTAATCAATCAATCACTATTTCACATCATGCAATGTAAGAGATGCATCAGGTAAGATGATTTGCACTTTCTGTATTTTAATGCAATCTTGTTTTTTTTTTTCAATTTTAACGTATTGTTGTTTGATGACGTGTTGCATCTTGGTCAGACATGCAAGTAAGAATTTCATTGTACTATGTATACATGACAATACTTATACTGCTACTGCATTTCATAGTGTGCATGATTAAAAAGTACTTTTTTCAGCAGAAAACCTAATTAGTTTACATTACATTATATAATACAAATAAAAAAAAACAAAATGAGAGTACCTCAGTACATGTTTTTCATAAGAGAACTTAACACAAGAACAGTCGATCTAACAGTCAATTTTATGGCTCGCAGTGTCTACCAGACAAAGCACATAGGCAGCACCACAGAGGTCCCGCCACAAAGGTGAATGACAGGGGATTTGAAACCAGACATAGATGTCAGTTGGTGTCAGCTATCTTTCATATGGTATCCAAACTGTGCAATGACGACAGGGGTGCTAAGAGGTTTGAATCTATAGATTTTAAGATAGCGTAGTGAGCCATTTGAGGGGTGCATGATAAGCAGCCATTAACAAATAGCATTCATTCTTAATTTTATTTTCAATCTTTCCCATATTTTATGTGGTCATTGTTTTATAACATGACTACTGTATCGGGGGACAGAGAGGTTATTCTCAGCCCAAGGAGACAGGGTTCAAATGCCAGCATGCTCCCTATGTACCAAAACTACATCGTATATGGAAGGTTTGTACGTTAATTGTTAATTTGTTCAGGGTCTGAATGATTTCACTGTGTCTGCGTAGGTTTTTCTTTTCCATATTCCAAAGGCATGCACCTTAGATTAATGGTAGCTGGCTCAATTTGAATGATTAAGAGTGGGTTGTGCTTTTTGATGGGTTGGTTTGCAACCTTGTGCTAGATATAGTGATTACAGAAAATGTTCTACTATTGAAAGATGGATGGATGGATTACTGCAATACATAGCCAACAGCTTAAGTTTTAAAACTGTCATTTAGGGCGAGTATTTGTAATTTAAACAGATGTAGCCATTAATGCTGCAAGCTGATCAAGCAACACTGCAAATAACAAGAAATCTCGAGTCTTTGTTCAGACTGACTGTAGTACTAGGGTGTTGTACCGTGTTAGCCATTATGAATGTAGAGAAAAGCCAAGCAAAATGATACCTTTTATTGGCTAACTAAAAAGATTACAATATGCAAGCTTTCGAGGCAACTCAGGCCCCTTCTTCAGGCAGTTGCCTCGAAAGCTTGCATATTGTAATCTTTTTAGTTAGCCAATAAAAGGTATCATTTTGCTTGGCTTTTCTCTACATTCAGACTAACTCTATTTTTGGTTCATGTTGGTGCCATTGCTCAGCATCTTTTCTGAACTAACAGAACTGACTGCCCATTCTAAAGGCTACAACCTGGCAACATGTTAGATAATGCACATTCTGTTGTGATGAGCTCATTTTAAATACAAGTCTGCAATTAAAGGCTTACTCATGTCTATGATATAGGAGTTCATAAAACATTTTTATACGACAGTTACAGTACAGAAGAATATTTTTTATACAGTGAGTCAATGCACTGTAACAGAATGATTTATACAGGTAAGTAATAGCAATAATGTACACTGTAGCCAGTGAAACAGCATAGAAGTCAGCACCATCTGAATGATCTAATTTCACTTCTCATCCTGCCGTGATTTCAAAAGGAACTTGATCTGCTTTCTGTCTGAACCAAATTAAAACAACAGGTTTGGTAAGAGTGCTTCATGACAAACATGACCTATAGACTGATCAAATTCTGCTCCATCAGTCTGATCCAGACCCAGACGACTACCACCGCCTCCAGAGGAATGTTTCATCTGAATCCGCAGTGGGTTCACACTGGAAGGGTTCTACTTGAAGCATCTGGTCCAGATTCAAAGTTCAATCGCAATTACAGCTAGCATCCTTACTGCAAGTCATGGTCCCCCCATCTGACAAACCAGTCAGGGTCATATTTGCAGAAAGCAAAAAATATGATATCAAACATTTGAGCAAGAGATTATATGAGACTAGCCAACCCGCGGCGTAACATACGCCGCATAATTTTGTATTGATGGGTGAACACTTCCTGAAAGACACAGTTGTCCAAATGGGGTTGGTTTTGAAGATACAACTGTAGGTGAATGAAAAGATGTAACTCTGGAGAGGGCAACATACAATACAGCATTTTACACGCTGCATACAGCGATTCATATCGAAGTATAGACACTGCTAAGACCATGGAATACCCCTTGCAAACTGTTTTACACGCTGCATACAGTGATTCACATCCACGACAAACAAATTGTTTTACATGCTGCATACAGCGATTCACATCCGTGACAAATATGATTCTTCTTAGATGGTGCTGGCGCGTCCACCCTCGCTCTCGAAGCATACACACTGCCTGGTCATGTGCCCGCTCGCAAGAGCAACTAACAGAGACCCGCCCACCAACTGTAAGACCATGGGATACCCCTCGCAAACTGTTCTACACACCGCATACAGCGATTCACATCTGCAACAAACAAACTGTTTTACATGCTGCATACAGCGATTCACATCCGCGACATGATTTTTCTTAGATGGTCCTGTCGCGTCCACCCTCGCACTCGAAACATACACACTGCCTGGTCATGTGCCCGGTCACAAGAGCAACTGACAGCGACCCGCCCACCAACTCTAAGACCATGGGATATCCCTCGGAAACTGTTTTACACGCTGCATACAGCGATTCACATCCGCGACAAACAAATTGTTTTACACACTGCATACAGCGATTCACATCCGTGACAAATATGATTCTTCTTAGATGGTGCTGGCGCGTCCACCCTCGTTCTCGAAGCATACACACTGCCTGGTCATGTGCCTGCTCACAAGAGCAACTAACAGAGACCTGCCCACCAACTGTAAGACCATGGGATACCCCTCGCAAACTGTTCTACACACCGCATACAGCGATTCACATCTGCAACAAACAAACTGTTTTACACGCTGCATACAGCGATTCACATCCGCGACATGATTTTTCTTAGATGGTCCTGTCGCGTCCACCCTCGCACTTGAAGCATACACACTGCCTGGTCATGTTCCCGGTTGCAAGAGCAACTGACAGAGACCCGCCCACCAACTCTAAGACCATGGGATATCCCTCAGAAACTGTTTTACACACTGCATACAGGGATTCACATCTGCGACAAACAAACTGTTTTACACGCCGCATACAACGATTCACATCCATGACAAACATGCCTCTTCTTAGATAGTCTTACTGCGTCCACCCTCGTTCTCGAAGCATACACACCGCCTGGTCATGTGCTCGCTCGCAAGAGAAACTCACGGAGACCCGCCCACCAACTCTAAGACCATGGCATGTAAAACAGTTTGCGATGATGGATGTGGTTGTGCGTCATAACTGAAAAGAATACAGTGGAACCTTGGTTCACGAACATAATTCGTTCCAAAACTCTGGTCGTAAACTGATTTGGTCATGAACCGAAGCAATTTCTCCCATAGTATTGTATGTAAATACAATTAATTTAAAATTGTAAAATGTAATGTAAAAACATTGAATAACACTGAGAAAACCTTGAACAAAAGAGAAAACTAACACTGCAATAGTTTGCGCTATAGCGCTACCAACCACTGGCTAAAAACACTTTTTTTTAATGAGTTTTAAGCACAGGGAAAAAAATTAACATTTGAAAAAATCTGTAATTTAATAAACCACCAAGAAAAGTAACATTGCAACAATGCACACTACGAACCAATAGCTGTAAACAGAAGTGAAAACCAAATCAAGCCCAGTGCATTCTTTAACTGCCTTCCTACCTTATGAGTCCAGCCCCCTCTCTCTCGCGCTGCCTGTGTGTGCGCGTCTGTCTCTCTCTGGCGCTGCCTGTGTGTGTGCGTCTGTCTCTCTCTGGCGCTGCCTGTGTGTGTGCGCGTCTCTCTGTCGCGCTGCCTGTGTGTGTGCCTCTGTCTCTCTCTGGCGCTGCCTGTGTGTGTGCGTCGGCTCTCTCTGGCGGTGACTGTGTGTGTGCGTCTGTCTCTCTCTGGCGCTTCCTGTGTGTGTGTGCGGCTCTCTCTCGCGCTGCCTGTGTGTGTGCCTCTGTCTCTCTCTGGTGCTGCCTCTGTGTGTGCACGGCTCTCTCTCTCGCGCTGCCTGTGTGTGTGCCTCTGTCTCTCTCTCGCGCTGCCTGTGTGTGTGCCTCTGTCTCTCTCTGGCGCTGCCTGTTTGTGTGCGCGGCTCTCTCTTTGGCGCTGCCTGTGTGTGTGCCTCTGTCTCTCTCTGGCGCTGCCTGTGTGTGTGTGTGGCTCTCTCTCGCGCTGCCTGTGTGTGTGCCTCTGTCTCTCTCTGGTGCTGCCTGTGTGTGTGCCTCTGTCTCTCTCTCGTGCTGCCTGTATGTGTGCCTCTGTCTCTCTCTGGCGCTGCCTGTTTGTATGCGCGGCTCTCTCTCTTGCGCTGCCTGTGTGTGTGCGCGTCTCTCTCTGGCACTGACTGTGTGTGTGTGCGCGGCTCTCTCTCGGGCTGCCTGTGTGTGTGCCTCTGTCTCTCTCTGGCGCTGCCTGTGTGTGTGCGCGTCTCTCTCTCTCTCGCGCTGCCTGTGTGTGTGCCTCTGTCTCTCTCTGGCACTGACTGTGTGTGTGCGCGGCTCTCTCTCGGGCTGCCTGTGTGTATGCGTCTGTCTCTCTCTGGTGCTGCCTCTGTGTGTGCACGGCTCTCTCTCTCGCTGTGCCTGTGTGTGTGCCTCTGTCTCTCTCTGGAGATGCCTGTGTGTGTGCACGGCTCTCGCGCTGCCTGTGTGTGTGCGTCTGTCTCTCTCTGGTGCTGCCTCTGTGTGTGCACGGCTCTCTTTCTCGCTCTGCCTGTGTGTGTGCCTCTGTCTCTCTCTGGCGCTGCCTGTGTGTGTGTGTGGCTCTCACGCTGCCTGTGTGTGTGCGTCTGTCTCTCTCTGGTGCTGCCTCTGTTTGTGCACGGCTCTCTCTCTCGCGCTGCCTTTGTGTGTGCCTCTGTCTCTCTCTCGCGCTGCCTGTGTGTGTGCCTCTGTCTCTCTCTGGCGCTGCCTGTTTGTGTGCGCGTCTCTCTCTCTCGCGCTGCCTGTGTGTGTGCCTCTGTCTCTCTCTGGCGCTGCCTGTGTGTGTGTGTGGCTCTCACGTTGCCTGTGTGTGTGCGTTTGTCTCTCTCTGGTGCTGCCTCTGTGTGTGCACGGCTCTCTCTCTCGCGCTGCCTATGTGTGTGCCTCTGTCTCTCTCTCGCGCTGCTTGTGTGTGTGCCTCTGTCTCTCTCTGGTGCTGCCTGTTTGTGTGCGTGGCTCTCTCTCTGGCGCTGCCTGTGTGTGTGCCTCTGTCTCTCTCTGGTGCTGCCTGTGTGTGTGTGAGCAGCTCTCTCTCGCGCTGCCTGTGTGTGCGCCTTTGTGTCTCTCTCGCGCTGCCTGTGTGTGTGCCTCTGTCTCTCTCTCGCGCTGCCTGTATGTGTGCCTCTGTCTCTCTCTGGCGCTGCCTGTTTGTATGCGCGGCTCTCTCTCTCGCGCTGCCTGTGTGTGTGCGCGTCTCTCTCTCTCGCGCTGCCTGTGTGTGTGCCTCTGTCTCTCTCTGGCGCTGCCTGTGTGTGCGCGGCTTTCTCTCACGCTGCCTCTGTGTGAACCGAGGTTCCACTGAGGTTGACTAATGAAAAGTCAACGTGGCTCAGAGGTGCATGTGGAGTCTAGCAGAGATGAACGTGAATGACACCCGGTGTTGTGAGTTGCTGCGTCTGAGTTGGTGGGCGTGGCTCTGTGAGTTGTCGTCATATCCAATGGTCTTAGAGTTGGTGGGTGTGGTTGTCTTGCGTGCTTTCCATGAGTGGCTACTTGTCGGCGGCTTAGTGAATTATATATATAGATTTTGACTGTCAGGCTTACTTCAGTTGAGTTCTGCTCCCCTTAACCGACTAGCTCTTCCAGCAGACAGTACGAATGACCCTCATTGTTAGAATGCTGTTGCCACGTCTCTCTGCACCAACATGAGTAGAAGACATTGCTTTCCACATCGTTTCTAACAGTGTCTGATACTTCTTAGCTATTGAACTCTGCCTTCTTGTCACTTGAGACCAATTCATAGTTTAACTCCTGGGATCTGCAGTCCTCCCCATAAATATTTAAATGGAGTGAGGTGAAAAAGTAGGTGATGTTGACTTTGGCAGTCTTAAAGACATGACACAGCCATCAGTGAACATTAGAACACTCTAGACGAGAACAGACCATTCAGCCCAACAAAGCTTGCCAGTCCTATCCACTTATTTCTTCCAAAAAAACATCAAGTTGAGTTTTGAAAGTCCCTAAAGTCTTTCAGTCTACCACACTACTTGGTAGCTTATTCCAAGTGTCTATCGTTCTTTGTGTAAAGAAAAACTTCCTAATGTTTGTGTGAAATTTACCCTTCACAAGTTTCCATCAGTGGATTAAACTCAGATGTTTTTCTTCTCTTTTAATTTTCTGGTCTCAAGTGAACACTGTTTCTGATGTTACCGCCTCCTTTCAGTGGTTATTGCTGCTGCCTCATAGCTCCAGAAAATTCAGTCTACATTTCCCAGTGTTTGTGGGTTTTCTCCGGGCTGTTCCTGAATCCCAAGTATCTGCATGTTTAGGCTGATTGGCAATTCTGAACGTACCTGTAGAACGTTGTATGTGTGCATGAGTATGCTTGGCAGTGGACTGCTACCTCAGCAACTGTGATTCCTGCCTTGGCCTGATTCAGCTCCAGTTCCCAGTGATATTGTTTCAAAATAAGAACTTTAAGTGAAAAAAATATTCTGCTAACTTGATCACACAAGTTGCTGTTATAATGAAATGAGGTATTTATAATAGTGTAAGTGTGAACTGGCACCATATGAAACGTTATCTGATCAGCTCCCCGTGCCACATCTTTAAGCCTGTAACGCTAAGAGTGTGTGTCTTTAGGTGTGTTCAAGCTTTAAGAATTTCGACCGCATCACTCCCTTTACATATTTAGGAATACATTCCATTTAAAATCACAAGCAGCTCAGTATGTAAACACAGGCTCATAAAAGTCTGTTTTATGTTTATTAATAAAAGTTTTATTACTGTCAAAATGTTCCAAAAAGTGAAAATAGCAAAGGCATTTCATGTTATTTTCAAAGAAGAGAGAGACCCTCTAAGATGTGTAGAATTTTGGCATGAAACATTTCAAAGCCTAATCATATAATTGTTTCTATTGTGCTCTTTTATTTCCTTCCAGTTCTTTTTTTTTTTTTAATTGATCAGCCAGAACAGCTGCAGGCTGGAGAATTGCACTGCTGGTGGAGGTGAGGGCACTGGGCTGAGGCGTGCTGTGTCCCAAGATGCCTTGGTACTCTGCTATAGAAGTGACACCAAAGGTCACAGCTCCTGACCTTGGTGGAGGGAGGCTTCTGTTCTGTCAAGTGGACCATTATCCTCACTTACTTACCGCCATTCACTGATAGTTTAATTCCCCTCCGTTCATAAGGGAGTGGGGGAGACAAAGCTATAATTAGGACTTGCCCCACAAATCATTACTAGACTGAAAGCTTGGCGACAACTGTAATTTCAAATGAATTTATCGTGTACCCAAATGCTGGGGGTGTATTATGTAATTTATAATTATTTGCTAAGTCACCATGTCTGTGATCAGCTGATGAACCAACAGCCCTCATGAGCCAATGGGAACCCAAAGAAGGACATAAATATTCAATGAAATCCCCTTTTCCTCACTAAATGGCACACTGTTCATTATGAGATAAGGTTTTTATGCTCACTAAACAAGGTGCTGGAGAGCAGTGATGTGTAGTATAATCATTAGAACATGCAAATAGAATATTCACAGTACTCTCTGTACACTTGACAATAAGGACCTATAAACTGTATTTTTTATATTTTAATACTTTTAATATGTTTTATATCTTACTTCCACATTCTCCTCATAAAAGTGGCTGTTGCCGCCTTCCCATTCAGGATTACCTTTTGCCTTCTTCTTAATGCTGCTAGGATAGACTTTGACTGCCTGTTATACTCTGCTGAAAAAACACAAATAGTCAGATAAATGGATGTATCTTACTTTTCACAGTTAATAAATATTCATATCTCTCACTGTCTGGGTGGAGTCTGCATGTTCTACCCAAGTCTGTCTGATATTCCTCTTGACTGGCGCCACAAAAATGGCTCTGTGTGTGTGTGTGTGTGTGTGTGTCTGACTTTTCTGGGGATGGCACTCTGCGCTGTCAGTACAGGCTGTGGTGTCCTGCATCTATATGATGGAACTGGTCAAGTCACAAAATTAATGCTTGAATGATGGACACACTTGTCAGCCTTTCTTTTGAACTGCATTGGTTTATGAACATAATGAAGTAAAAATATTTTGCTGTTAATATGTTTATTTTGTTTCTTACATAGGGTATACAACTACAAAATCAACTATTAATAATACCTATTTCTGTGTGTGTGATTTATTGCAGTAAAGCTTTGTTTTTACACAGTACCTCTGTGGAGTACACATCATCTTTAAGAGCTGTACAGGTATGTTCAAGTGCAACTGTCAATTTATTTTTAATTCTGACATGTTAACTGAACTCTTCGAGATTTCATAGAGGGTTGGGGACTGAACAGGCAACTTTGTGATTTGCATTTCAATGCTTTACCCACTAGGGCCCATTTTGAACCCCTTTATATGTTACATTAACTATTGAGCCATTGTCTATAAACTGATGCCAGTGCAACAAGCCATGACAGCCAGTCACAGCACTGGGCCTCACTTTTCCAAAATAAGACTCTTTTACAATACTCACATAAATACCAACCATGGCAGGGCCCACAAGTGAATGTTGATTGGTTTGTGATTTGTAGTTTTACTGGTTGCTACATGACTCTTCCTACCTTCTCATTTAGATCACTAGAAACCAGTAATTATGTGTGCATTGAAGAACTCAACCTACAGTGGTTCCCAAGTTCAGTCCTGGGAACCCCCTATGGCTGCAAGTTTTTCTTCCAACCAATTTCTCAATCAGTGCATGATTCTCACTTTTAATTGATCTCATTGTGTAGTGAGCTGTCCTGTTTTGATTTTTCTATTCTAATCTTCCATTTTCATTTAAGGGATAAAACTCTAAAGAAAAGGGCAATCCATATTACTAACTGAGAATTGTAAACCGGATATGGACGCAGGTACATGGCATGCCCATGGACGCAGGAGACATAGTGCACAGGCGCCGACAGCGAGCTAAGTCTGATCCACCGAGAGCAAAGGAGTCACAGCTCAAAAACGAAGGAGCTCAACTAATGTAAATAAGAAATGAGGCAATGCGCCCATAGGTAACGACACAGCCACACAATAAAGAGGATTCAGCCCACTGCTCCAGAGTGAAACGGGAAATACTACGGAGTCCACAAAGGTCCACAATACACAGCATAATCAAACCCGAGATAGTACGGAAAGCGCAGGCGCCTACAACGCGTTTCTGAACCATAGCTCACCACCGCAAGCGAATTCTGATACACCACCAAAACCGAAAGAGCTCAACTAACGGAAATACGAAATAAAGCAATGAGCACAGACGATACGGAACCCTGACCGTCCACACTACACAGCATAGTCAAACCCAACATAGTACGGAAGGTGCGGGCGCCTACAACGCGCGTCTAACACACCACAGGCAGACCCCCGAGATGGTACAGAAGCCCCAGAGATACGGACTCCACAGCATATGTGAATCACATTACAGTAATACAATAATATGAGTACTCACAGACAAAACAAACACAACAGGCTTCGTTGTCCCACCCCACAATCAAACCGGAGAGAGTACGGCGTCCCCAAACGTCCACAAAACACAGCATAGTCAAACCCGAGATAGTATGAAGGGCGCATGCGCCTACAACGACTACCACATGAAACACACACACGGCACTGGAGGTATAATATTAGCTCAACTAACCTACAGATGTCGTAACGGTGAACATGATACATATGTGACAATGACCAGGACAGACAATAATCTCTTTCAAATCTATTTCGGGTTACCCAAGACCAGGGGTTGGCGAGCGAAGTGAGCAGGGGGAGGAGCCCCCCTAGTTTAAGAATAAAAGGTTATAAGCATTTAAAAGCTATGGCAAAAAATAGAAACATTTATGAAATTTCTTAGAAATATTAAAAGGCCAGAGATCAGTTAAAAGTAAGAATGATGCTCTCATTGTGAAATTGTTTGGAGCACAAAGTCGTAGCCATAGGGTCCTAAGAGATATAACTTGAAACCACTGTCACTGTATATACGAATGCTGTATTTATCCATCCATCCATCCATCCATTTTCCAACCCGCTGAATCCGAACACAGGGTCACGGGGGTCTGCTGGAGCCAATCCCAGCCAACACAGGGCACAAGGCAGGAACCAATCCCGGGCAGGGTGCCAACCCACCGCAGATGCTGTATTTAGTTAAAACAAAAACTTAAAATGTTGTGAAATTATATTATCTATCAATTTTCTATGCCATTTATATTTTCAATTTCAATCGGTGGGAGCATTTTCACATTTGGGAAGAATTCCATTCTTTATGCTGTGCTATTTAGGATTTGACATGGCACATGCTTTATAGGCCACAAAGCCATCACTGAAGTACAGGAAAAAACAAAATATTTTTTTAAATGTTTACATGAGATCTCAGGGCAGTTTAGAGATTAACTAACCAAACAAGCATGGGTGGCTGCTATATTTAAATACTTATGTTCTGACATGGGCAACATGATGGTGCAGTGGTTAGTGTCACTGCCTGACAGGTCCCAAAGGCAGGGCTCAAATCCTGGCTTATCTGCAAGTTCTCTCCATGGCAGCCATTACTATGGATTCTCCTCTTGCATTTCAGAGTTTAAATGAATCTGAAATGGACCTAAAATTAGTGACTGTGTTTGTGTGTATGAGCTCAACCAGTGATGGCCTGCCTAGTTCCTAATTCTCTGGATATTTAGAAGAGACAGCAAGAAGGTTCTCAGCTGTCTCTAGCTTTCTGAAAAGAAAGAAAGCATTTAACAGAAGAGAATTATGATATTTTGCACCTACTGTGCAAGAATAGTTTTTGAAGTATTAATAAAAAAAAACAATCTGTTTAACTCTCTGAGATTTTTGTAGGTAATTAAGACAGAGGTTTGGATGTAAGGTAGTTCCACTCAAGTGTGTGGATGTGTTGCATGCTGATTAGCCCATGCATGTACATGTGCCAATAGTGACATGATGAACAAATAAAATATTGTCCTCTTAGTCATGCATCTAGTAACAGATATAGTCACAAAGTCTATATGTGCCTTCTGGATAAAATTCAAATGAATCAATGAAAATTTGCCACAGTCCCAACCAGCAGATAATGCCAGAGACCTTTAATAGTAACCGTTATGTCACTTACAAGTATATTGTCTCACATTGAATTGACCTTTCCTGCTGGCGCTTCACTCAGCCTTTACTTATGTGACTGTAAACTGATCCAGACTAAGTGTATATATGTCTGTGAATGAGTGTGCCCCATGATGCACTTCTGCTATCCCATCAAGGAATGGTTCCTGCCTTGCTTCTGTATCTGTATGGAAACCATAATAAATTAAAACTTGAAGCCAGCCGTGAAAAGTGTCCTGTGACATCACAGGGGCACTCATGCAAACACTCACCCAGTGTCAATGTACAGTCATCAAGTACACAACACACACAGTTTAAGGGATGTGCCAGGAAAACCACTTAGACTTAGGAAGAGCAGACAACCTCCGCAGGAACCATGGCTGGGCATGGAATTTGAACCACGTGACCATGAGACAACAACCATAGTAATGTGCTGCCTGTGGTTACGCCTGCAGGTAAAAAAGATCAGTTTGGTGGGCAACGTCTTACAGTACCTGACCTATGGTGGCACATCATCTCATGCTCTCCATCTCTAGGAAGTTCTTGTGGTCACACCACTCTCATTGCTGTTGCTTGACATTTGCAGTTTTTCTGCACTTAGCTGAATCTATTTAAGCAAAATTATAACAACCTCTCCATATTCACAAAAGGTGATACAAAAGCCCTGTGCCTTGTAGCTTTTGCTTTGCTTCCACAGTGGTTTGTTTTTTTTTTCAACTTTGATTTTTGCCTTTCCTTCTCCAATTCATTCTCTGGCCCCTTGTTACACCTGAACTTGATGATACATCTGTCTTTTCTAATGGTTTCTATTCCTCCACTCTCACTAACTCAAATCCACATTTCAGCAAAGTCCAATGCCTTCTGCTGTCTTATTTTAAATAATTCCTTGTTGTGAGGGCCCAGTCATTTAACAGGAATCTCACAGCGGAGAAGGTTAGAAGGATTCTATTTAAAAGTAGTTGGCACCATCAAAAACCTGCAATTACATGCCAACAGAAATCTTAAATACTTTCCTTGGATTTTTCGCCATTGATGAAAGTTTCATTCGACTATTGCCTTAGACATATAGTGTACACATCACAACTTTGCACACGCAGTTCTGAAGAACAAACGTTGTATGTCAAAAAGATAAATTATGCAGCTTCAACTAATACAGAGAGCAGTGGTGAGCAGGTTGTGATAATGCAGTAATGTAAGACAAGTGTGCTAATCATCCCTCTACCATCACAAATGTGTGGCGCTGTTTCTCTGCTCTTAGCTTACACTGTAGTATTTTTTTGCCAGTTTTTGGTACCCAAGCCACTGAAAGATATTTGTCAAAATGAGAAGTACCTGTGTGCCAAATTACAATTAGGGCCCAAAGTTAAGGCTCTGGACTTCAAACTCTGAGGCTGTGGGTTTAAATCCCACTACTGACACTGTGTGACCCGGAGCAAGTCATGTGACATGAATGTGCTCCAATTGGAATACCTATAAGAAATGTAGCCAATTGTATCACAAATGTAAGTCGCCTTGGATAAAGCCGTCAGCCAAATAAATAATTGCAAATGGAAAAACAAAGCTGTGCATAAGAAACAAATAAGCAGAGATTGTTTCAAGATCAAGATATGCTACAATTGTTTAAGGGATTTTATTTTACTGTTGAAGCACAAAGAGGTTAAGTGGCTTTCTTTATTATCAGCTGGCCTTAGGTTTGGTGATGTGTACAGAACATTGGACTAGTTATCCGCATAAAAAAATAGTTGTCTTTGCTGACAGACCACCGTACTACTTTCTCTTACACTCCTCCGGGTGGGTTTATGAGAAAGGAGCTGATGTGAAACACTTTATTTCAGTAACAGTATTGTCGGACTGCATGTGCTTCATTTGATTTTTAGACAGAATAAGTTTTGGACCCTGAACTAGATAAAGCAGGTTATTATTAGAGGGCATTGTCAGACTGCTAAGTTAAGTTTCAAACTAGCATTTTTAACAAATGGTAACATAACATCAGGTTACAGCATTTAATTCATTTGACTCATTTGACTAAATCTTTATTAGATTATGTTCCATTATGCTTTTCATATGTTTCCAGTAATTCATATTTCTGAAAATTCCAACTTGCATTTCATAAAAATAACAATGAAACTGATACACATAATAATACAATAATGTTATAGAACAAATAGCTGGAACAATTTTGGTATATTCTTACTTTTTTAAATGAGTGTCTACCATAAATACATTACTTACTTTGGCACTTTGGCATGACGCAGGTTGGATCATGCCTTTAATTCTTTAATTTATTTGTGATATTACAAGACACACTTTATTTGATTTTTTTTTTGTGTAAAAGTTCACTTTTTTCAGACTGAAAGCTACGATTATCTATATAAAAATGGATCTTTTTAAGTATTGAAATAAATCACAAATTAGCATGAAAGTAAGTGGCACATTTTCTGTACTTAACACAAGTTATAAGTTGGTTTATCCATAATATCTACAAATAGGTTCGCTTGACAATGGGTGCTTAATGAGGGTGGTACAGTAGTAGTGTTGCTACCTTTTAGCAAAGAGACCAGGTTTAATGTTTCAGATGTTCCCAGCATGGGGTTTGAATGTTCTACCCATGTCTGTGTAGGTTTCCACAAGACATACAGGTTAAATAAATTGGTGGTGTTAAATTGACCCCAGTGGATTGGTGTGTTCAGCCTGAAATAGACTGCATGTTTCCTATATTTGCAACCCTGCCCTGGATAAGTGGGTTCAGAAAATGGATAGATGTTTAAATGCATGTGACTGCAGTATGTTCACACAACTTTAACAATAGTTGACAACATTGTTGTATATAAAAGGATGTGTTTTTAGTCAATTTGTTCTTTCATGAAACCCCCTTGGCCAAGAGTGTAGTTAAATCAGGTGCTCTTTTTTGTCAAGATGCAAATATTAGTTTTTATCATTTGCGAATCAGTCTCTATTCCCAGATAACCAGATTTTAATGTCATTGCTTAGTGTTTTCTTTTCTGAATGGTGTTATGTACATAGGGCAGCATGATGGCACAGTGGGTAGCGCTGCTGCCTTGCAGTTGGGAGACCTGGAGCCCTGGGTTCGCCTCCCAGGTCCTCCCTGCATGGAGTTTGCATGTTCTCCCCATGTCTGCGTGGGTTTCCTCCGGGTACTCCGGTTTCCTCCCAAAGACATACAGGTTAGGTGCATTGGTGATTCTAAATTGTCCCTAGTGTGTGCTTGGTATGTGTGTGTGTGTGTGCCCTGCGGTGGGCTGGCGCCCTGCCTGGGGTTTGTTTCCTGCCTTGCACCCTGTGTTGCCTGGGATTGACTCCAGCAGACCCCCCGTGACCCTGTAGTTAGGATATAGCGGGTTGGATAATGGATGGATGGTTATGTACATATGATTTTTTTCAGACGGTGGACTACCATTAAGTTCATAAGGCACCTTTCATTGATTAATATCTAAGTTGCTCCAAAATCCCACAGAGGAATTTTTCTAAAGTCAGCAAGGTCCATTCTTCAAGCATGTGGCTTGCTCTTTTGTGCTTGTTGCTTTCTGCATGAGGGAATGCTTCCTGTTTTGCATTTTGCTTGAGAATGAGAATGTTGAATACCTGGATTAAGTTCCCAGATAACCTTCTCCATTCAAGTTTAGGGTTTAAACAACTTCTATCATTAAAGATGGACCACTCAGCTTAAATAGCATGGTAATATGCCACTCATCTATTTGTTTTGCTCTATCATAGGTCAAGCAGTGTGAAGTACTAGTTGACATTGGACTGGATGGGAAGATGGACATAAAACTAATTTAACAATTTCTAACTCTGGTACACCATGTGTCAATAGCTTGAGCTTCATTACACAGTGTCTTAACAACATTCAGAAAAATTTAATCCAATTTAATGTATTAAGCATCTGACATTTTTAAACCATGTCACTTGAATGTTGCAGTCATACTGCTATCTCATATTCAAGGCATTATATGGAAGGCTAGCTCAAAGGTGATGCAGTCAAACCATAAACAATGACACCACGTTCCTGAGAAATTATTCTAAACATAAGAGATTAAGGTGTTTTTCAAATGGCAGCCATACAACCTACACTTCAGAACAGGTAATCCACCTGAAGCTAAGCGTGTTTTGGCATGGCCAGTACATGGAAGGGAGACCATCTAAGAAAAGCTTAGGCTAGTGCTAGAAATGGTGTTGGTCAGGCCATCAATGGGTACGTACCCTGTAGTATGTGCGTAGATCCCAGTGCCCAAGTGCAATAATATAGACACTGTGCTGTAAAAACTGGCACCATCCTTTGGATGAGAAGTAAAACCAAGGTCATGACTCTCTATAGTTTTTTAAAAGATCTCTATGTATCTTTTGGTGTTTCTTGATGTCCTGACTACATTTCCCACCATGACCTTGTCCATACTGGTCTGCTAATCATCTCCTGTCTCTAATTGGCTATCTCCCTCACCCCTTTACCACCTAATAGCTAATGTGTGGTGACCATACTGCTGCAAGAATGGCTGCTATTGAATCATGTAGGTGGATTCTGCACATTGGTGGTGGTTTAAGTGGCTCTTCACTATCTACATGAATCACTTTGAATAGCTAGAAAAGTGCTATATAAATGCAGTTTTTAATTGCCAACAGGGTGCTGGCGGGGTGCTGGCGGAACAGGGTGTTAGCCAACAGGGTGCTGGCGGAAATTGGGCTAATGTTGGCCGAAGAAGAAGAAGAAGAAGAAGAGGGGGGAGACATGTCCAGAGGCAGGAGGAGAGGAGGAAGGTAAAGAGAGTGGAACTGAGGGTAGCAACTTTGAATGTTGGCAGTATGACTGTTAAGGGGAGAGAGTTAGCAGATATGATGGAGAGAAGGAAGGCTGATATATTGTGCATGCAAGAGACTAAATGGAAGGGGAGTAATGCCATGTGGATCGGAGGTGGATTCAAATTGTTCTATCATGGTGTGGATGGGAGGAGAAATGGAGTAGGGGTTATTCTGTATGAAAAGTATGTCAAGAGTGTTTTGGAGGTGAAAAGAGTGTCAGACAGAGTAATGATTATGAAGCTGGAAATTGGAGGTGTGATGGTGAATGTTGTTAGTGCATATGCACCGCAATTTGGGTGTGTAATGGGTGAGAAAGAAGATTTCTGGAGTGAGTTGGATGAAGTGATGAACAGTGTACCCAAGGGACAGAAAGTGGTGATTTGAGCAGCTTTCAATAGACATGTTGGTGAAGGGAACAGAGGAGACGAGGAGGTGATGGGTAGGTATGGTGTCAAGGAGAGGAATGAAGAAGGTCAAATGATTGTGGATTTTGCCAAAAGGATGGACATGGCTGTGGTGAATACGTATTTTAAGAAGAGGGAGGAACATAGGGTTACGTACAAGAGTGGAGGAAGATGCACACAGGTAGATTACATCCTATGCAGAAGAGTCAATCTGAAGGAGATTGAAGATGCAAAGTGGTGGCAGGGGAAAAGGTAGTTAAGCAGCATAGGATGGTGGTCTGTAGGATGACATTGGAGATCAAGAAGAGGAAGAGAGTGAGGGCAGAGCCAAGGATCAAATGTTGGAAGTTGAAAAATGAAGACTGCAAGGTTGAATTTAGGGAGAAGGTGAGACAGGCATTGGGTGGTAGCAAAGAGTTACCAGACAGTTGTGAAACTACAGCAGATGTAGTAAGGGTGACAGCATGAAGGGTGCTTGGTGTGACATCTGGAAAGAGGAAGGAGGAAAAGGAAACCTGGTGGTGGAATGGGGAAGTACAGGAGAGTATACAGAGGAAGAGGATGGCAAAGAAGAAGTGGGATAGTCAGAGAGATGCAGAAAGTAGACAAGAGTACAAGGAGATAAGGCGCAAGGTGAAGAGAGAGGTGGTGAAGGCTAAAGAAAAGGAGTATGATGAGTTGTATGAGAGGTTGGACACTAAGGAGGGAGAAAAGGACCTGTACCGATTGGCTAGACAGAGGGACCGAGCTGGGAATGATGTGCAGCAGGTTAGGGTAATAATGGATAAAGATGGAAATGTACTCACAAGCGAGGATTGTGTGTTGAGCAGATGGAAAGAGAACTTTGAGAGGCTGATGAATGAAGAGAACGAGAGAGAGAAGAGGTTGGATGATGTGGAGATAGCGAATCAGGAAGTGCAACAGATTGCAAGGAGGAAGTAAAGACAGCTATGAAGAGGATGAAGAATGGAAAAGCCATTGGTCAGGATGACATACCAGTGGAAGCATGGATGTGTTTAGGAGAGATGGCAGTGGAGTTTTTAACCAGATTGTTTAATGGAATCTTGGAAAGTGAGAGGATGCCTGAGGAGTGGAGAAGTGTACTGGTGCCGATATTTAGGAATAAGGGGGGTGTGCAGAACTGCAGTAACTACAGGGGGATAAAATTGATGAAGTTATGGAAAAGAGTTGTGGAAGCTAGGTTAAGAAGTGAGGTGATGATTAGTGAGCAGCAGTATGGCTTCATGCCAAGAAAGAGCAACACAGATGTGATGTTTGTTCTGAGGGTGTTGATGGAGAAGTATAGAGAAGGCCAGAAGGAGTTGCATTGGTCTTTGTGGACCTGGAGACAGCATATGACAGGGTGCCTCGAGAGGAGCTGTGGTATTGTATGAGGAAGTCAGGAGTGACAGAGAAGTATGTAAGAGTTGTACAGGATATGTACAAGGGAAGTGTGACCGTGGTGAGGTCAGTGGTAGGAGTGACGGATGCATTCAAAGTGGAGGTGGGATTACATCAGGGATCGGCTCTGAGCCCTTTCTTATTTGCAATGATGATGGACAGGTTGACAGACGAGATTAGACAGGAGTCCTCGTGGACTATGATGTTTGCTGATGACATTGTGATCTGTAGCGATAGTAGGAAGCAGGTTGAGGAGACCCTGGAGAGATGGAGATATGCTCTAGAGAGGAGAGGAATGAAGGTCAGTAGGAACAAGACAGAATACATGTGTGTAAATGAGAGGGAGGTCAGTGGAATGGTGAGGATGCAGGGAGTAGAGTTGGTGAAGGTGGATGAGTTTAAATACTTGGGACCAACAGTACAGAGTAATGGGGATTGTAGAAGAGAGGTGAAAAAGAGAGTGCAGGCAGGGTGGAATGGGTGGAGAAGAGTGTCAGGAGTGATTTGTGACAGACGGAGATCAGCAAGAGTGAAAGGGAAGGTCTACAGGACGGTAGTGAGACCAACTATGTTATATAGGTTGGAGACGGTGGCACTGACCAGAAAGCGGGAGACAGAGCTGGAGGTAGCAGAGTTAAAGATTTGCATTGGGTGTGACGAGGATGGATAGGATTAGAAATGAGTACATTAGAGGGTCAGCTCAAATTGGAAGGTTAGGAGACAAAGTCAGAGAGGCGAGATTGTGTTGGTTTGGACATGTGCAGAGGAGAGATGCTGAGTATATTGGGAGAAGGATGCTAAGGATAGAGCTGTCAAACAAGAGAAAAAGAGGAAGGCCTAAGAGAAGGTTTATGGATGTGGTGAGGAAGGACATGCAGGTGATGGGTGTAACAGAACAAGATGCAGAGGACAGAAAGATATGGAAGAAGATGATCCACTGTGGCAACCCCTAATGGGAGCAGCCGATAGAAGAAGAAGAATTACACTGAGATTGCTGAGGTTCATTGCTTCATTGTAAGCTGCCAAGTTGTGACAAATCTCTGAAAGTGTCTGTCCTTTAATAAGGTCTTCCTAATATTATCAGTGCTAGAAGCTATATTTAGTACTAGGTTGTATTATCATACAATATTAGAGCTATATTATATGTAAAAGACACAAGAAGACTATGTCCAAAATTGGAATGACTGGGGATGGCAAGTGGCTGGTTTTTATAGGCGGTGGGAAGGAAGAGGAGGGTCCAATGGGGCACAGGTGGAAGTGAGGTCATTAGGATGATGTGGTCTGGAGACTGTAGTGGAACCTGGTTGGTGTTTAGCTGGTCTTTTCTTCTGGTGATCTGCAGAGGGAGTTAAAACATCAGTGCACCTCATCAACCCCTGAGCCAAGTGTTTTACCCTTAGTTAAGCTCATAGACTGGTTCCAATGCGCATGTGTATGACATGGCCCCGAACCAAGAGGTCGTGAACGTGGGAAAGGGAATCAGCATTATCCTAGAAAGAGCCCCTATGATCAACAACAGTGAACCTACAATCAATAACAGTAAAATGATAAGGCTGGAGGTCCAAAAAACAGCTTGTGACCCATGGGTTTGACTCCTTGTGTAGGGCCATCCAGTGGAGAGCAGCATGGTCTGTGACTAGTGTAAACTCACAGCCCAGCATTACATCTGCATTACAGCTCATTTGATCGGGTGGGCCTTCCTCTCCACTGTCACATACCTGGTCTCCCGATCCAGCAGTTTCTGGCTCAGTAACATGGCAGGGTGTTAAGCACCATCAACACTTTGGTTCAGCATGGCACCCAGTCCTGTGTCTGAAGCATCCTTCTGAAGGATAAAATGTAGAGATAAGTCTGGCGTTCTCAAGGTCATGCTTAAGGTCATGAAAAGCATCATCTGCTTTGTCATTCCATACAACATAATTTGGGGCCCACTTCTTTGTTAAGTCTGTCAAGGGCGTTGCCCACTCTGAGAAGTGAGGTATAAACTGGCAGTAGTCACTCGCTAGGCTCCAGGAAGGCTTGGAAATGCCACTTGGTTTTTTGATGGGTATTTAGTATGGCATCAACTTTACAAAATTGTGGTCTGACCGTGCCCCTAAATATTTGGCCTCAGTCAGCCCAAAGAAGCACTTTTTGGGTTGATCCGTAGGCCAGCTTTCACTAGTGTTTGGAGTACTGCCTTGACATGCTGTAGGTGTTCCTCCAAAGTGCTGGAATAGATGACCTTGTCATCCAGGTAGGCAGAACTATTGGCATTGTGGTGTTGGAGCATTTTATCCACCAGATGCTGGAAGGTCTCAGGGGCCCTGTGCAAATCAAATGGGAGAACATGATGCTTCCAGTGTCTGCTAGGGGTTCTGAATGCGGTCTTTACTTTCACAGATTCCATTAAAGGAATTTGCCAGTACCTTTTCGTCATGTCAAGTATGGTCAAGAATTGCGCCTTGCTGAGGCGTTCAAGGAGATCGTTCACTCGTGGCATCGGGTAGGCATCAAACTGGGAGACTTGATTAAGAATCACCAACGTCTATCTGGTTTAGGGACTAAGACAATAGCACTAGACCAAGGGCTGTGACTTTCTTTGATTACCCCTGAGTCCAGCATATGCTTGATCTCAAGTTCCACTTCTGAGCGTTTTGCCTTGGGGAGTCGGTAGGTGTGCTCCTTGACGATTACCCCAGGTCCCGTCACAATGTTGTGCTTGGGGTCCTTCGATGTGTTTTGTGTGCCACTTCTGGGACAGACAGGATAGCTGTTTCAAGCTGCCATCGCTGAGTGGACCATCAAATTGAGGCCAAAGTTACAGTTGTATTTCTGAGCGAAGAGTGAATGGGGCTGACCGGAGGAGGGATCAGGATCCCTATCCTTCCACGACTTCAGCAAGTTTACATGATATGGTATATTCGTTTGCTCGGGTGACGATTAGGTTGTCTAACAAAATAGTTGACAAGCTCCTTTCTCTCCTTACCTTGATTACATCTTGCCTGAAGAAGGGGCCTGAGTTGCCTCGAAAGCTTGCATATTGTAATCTTTTTAGTTAGCCAATAAAAGGTGTCATTTTGCTTGGCTTTTCTCTCCTTACCTTGATAAGGGACTTGCCAATGTACCAGTAGTTTGGAGTGAGACATGGGAACGAGGACCATGATTCAGTCTCCCAAGCAAAATTTCCAAAGACTCATGCCATGGGATATGTGCTGCTTGAGCCTTTTCCATGTGAGCCTTTAGTATCAGCCAAATTTTTTCCAATCTATCACACAGTTGTGCAGTATATTCCAAGATATTAGTGAATGGGAGAGCCTCCTTCTCCCAGCCTTCTTTTAGGATATCAAATATACCTCGGGGCTGTCGTCCATACAAAAGCTCAAACGGGGAGAAGCCGGTGGAGGCCTGTGGAACTTCCCAGTAGGCAAATAATATGAGGGGGAGTAACTAGTCCCAGTTCCTCCCATCCTTGCTTACCACCTTACGCAGCATCTGTTTGAGAGTTTGATTGAATCTCTCTACCAAGCCGTCAGTCTGGGGATGTTAAACTGAGGTTTTCAGAAGCTTTATCTTGAGTAATCTGGCCACCTCCTTGAGCATTTTGAAAAGTAAAAGACATCCCCTGGTCTGTCAGGATGCTGACTTGCATAAAGACTCCTACTAATTCCAGTTTCTAAATTGGCTGAGCACAGGGGACGAGCCTCTGGGAATCAGGTAGCATAATTAACAATGACCAAAATATATTTGTGTCCTCTCACCCAGAGCTCTAGTGGTTCTAGTTAGGATTCTTCCAGTTGAGCAAGATAAGTCTATGTCCCTGTAGTGTAGTAAAGGCAATTACAGTTTGTTTGTCCTTCTCCACTTTAAGCCCTTCTGGAAGTACCCCAAACACAGCTATTAGGGGATTAGGAGGGATTGTGACACCAAGACTGTCTGAAAGGCATTTAAAGATTTTGGTCCAAAATGATGTTAATTTGGTGCAGGCCCAAAACATAGATAGATAGATAGATAGATAGATAGATAGATAGATAGATAGATAGATAGATAGATAGATAGATAGATAGATAGATAGATAGATAGATAGATAGATAGATAGATAGATAGATACTTTATTAATCCCAAGGGGAAATTCACATACTCCAGCAGCAGTATTATATTATTATTATCTCAATAACATTTTGACAGTGAATTACCAGTGGCTCAATGGCAATTGCAAAAAGCTGTGGTGACAAGGGCCATCCTTGTGTGGTACCATGCTCTAATTTAAATTAGTCTGAATTAATGTTGTTACTACAAACTGAAGCTTCTGGATTGGTATACAATAATTTGATCCATGCACAAATGTTCGGGCCAAACTCAAATTTCTCTAATGTAGTGAAAAGGTAGTTCCATTCAATCATGTCAAATGCTTTTTCTGCATCCAACAATAATAATATCTCCAAGGTGTTTGACTTTGTTGGTGAATATATTACATTGAACAGGTGTCGGAGATTGGAAGCTAAGTGTCGGCCTTTAATAAATCCAGTTTGATCTTGTGATATTACTGAAACCAGCACTTTCTCCATCCTTCTAGCTAGGACTTTGGAGAGTATCTTAACATCGTTATTCAGAAGTGAGATTGGTTTATACGATGCAAATTTTAATAAGTTCTTATTTTATTTAGGAAAGACGGTAATTAATGCTTGGCGAAAAGTTTGAGGTAGAATTTTATTTTATCTAGCTTCTGTAAATTTTGCTAATAGAAGGGAAGCTAGCTGAGTTGAGAATTTCTTATAAAATTCGGCAGGGTAGCCATTAGGGCCTGCTGCTTTCCCACTCTGAAGTGAGTTTATAGCATCTAGTAATTCTGATAATGCCACAGGTTTATCCAATTCCTCTGCACTAAGAGTATCTATTTGTGGTATCTGTACAGTGTCCAGAAATGCATTAGATTGTGTCTTGTCTTCTTTAATCTCAGTATTTTTATGGTCAATGATTTTGTCTCTATTTGTGTTGGTGATTGCTGGGATTGCATTGCGAACCTCTTGCGGATTTGTTGAGCTAAGGTCTTATTAGCTTTCTCTCCATGTTCGTAATAATGATGTCTTGATTTAAGTATGAGTTGTTCAGTTTCTTTAGTTGTTAAGAGGTTGAGCTCTGAATGCAGAGCCTGCCTTTTCCTATGAATCGCCTTACTTGGACACCTGGCATGTTCTTGATCTATTCTAGTAATTTAGTTGATTAGCTCTGATACCTTCTTGGTTTCCATTTTATTTCTGTGGGAAAGATATGAGATAATCTGTCCTCTTGAGAAGGCCTTCAAGGTTTCTCAGAGTGTTCCTGCAGAAACCTCTGAGGATGTATTTGTCTAAAAAAAATTGATTTGCTTGGATATAAATTCTGTATAGTTCTCATCTGCTAATAAAAGTGGATTAAGATGCCATCTGTGAGATGAGTATGTGGGGCATAGTGATTTTAGCTCCAAAATCAAGGGGGCATGATCAGAAATAACCATAGCGTCGTACTTACAAGGATGAATATTAGGCAAGAAGTTGTTAAGAAGTTGTTATCTACAAAGAAATAATCAATTCTTGAGTAGCAATGGTGCACTGGTGAGTAGAAGAAATATGCTCTTGAGTTTGGGTTTAGAAATCTCCAGGGGTCTGATAAGTTGTGGTCAGTTACAAACTGTGTAATTGTCTTTGCAGTGTTAAATGTCATTACCCCTGTGGCAGGAGAACTATCTAGGTCCGGATTTAAAACACAATTAAAGTCTCCAGCCATTATAATTTTATGAGTGTTCCATTGGGAATGGATGCAAATACATTTTGCATGAATTCCATATCATCAACGTTGGGTGCATAAATATTTATTAAAATCACTTTACAGTTAAATAAATTACCTATGACAATCACATATCTCCCTTCCGGATCAGATATTACATCTGATACTACAAAGAAGACTATTCTATGTATAAGCATTCCCACACCTCTAGTTTTCTTTGTAAAGCTGGAATGGAATATTTGCCCAGTCCAGTCTTTGTGCAGCTGAAACTGATACTTGCTTAATAAGTGGGTCTCCTGTAAAAATAATATTTTAGCATTTAGACCTGTTAAATGAGAGAATACTTTCTTTCTCTTCAATTCATGATTCAGGTCTTTAACATTCCAGCTCACAAAGTTAACTGTTTAGTCTTAGATACATTGCTTCTGAACTTTTGTTGTCATTTTTTAGTCTTAACTGAAGCTTTGACCTTAATTTCCAATTTTCCCAGGAGTTATTGCCATGAAGCTTATTGTTACGTTGGCACTTATAATTATAAGAATTAAAAGGATAGAGTAGAGATAGCTTGCTCTCTTTCTCTCCCCTCCCTCCCATTTTGCCTCCCCATGTAAGTCTGGACCCCACTTCCCAAAGTCCCAGTCCTCTGGTATACCTAGAGACAGAGCACGTCCAAAACAAAACAAGCCCCCCAGCAGCAGCATATGAGGAATAAAATTGAGATATCTATTGCCAATACAGTCCAATTATTATAAGCATAAAATATAATCTTCAGCAATCTTGAGAAAAATAGAAACCCTGGGAATGGTGTTAAAAAGTGGCCCAGGATAAGCATAGGAAACCCTAATACAATAATAACAATAACAATAAACCAAGGGTATGATGTTAAACAGTCTCCTTTAGAAGAGTAAAAAAGAAGAAAAAAAAGAAAAAAGAAGTATTAATTTCTTTCACACATACATACATATACACTGTGGAAGTCCATCCCCGGACACAGACAGGCAAACACCAATGGTTCCAAAACACACACGTTTATTTACAGTTCTATTTACACTAAAATCCCACATAGCGCACATTGCCCCAGCACCAACCACCCATAAGTCCGGGTCTTCCAATGCCTTCCTTCACCGCCTCCTCTCCTCTCCTCTCCTCTCCTCCGAGCTCTGTCCTATTCCTCCCAAATCCGGCTGATGACTGGAGGGAGGCAGCCCCTTTTATGTCCACCCGGACGTGCTCCAGGTGCCCCTTGATGAACTTCCTGTGACACTTCCTGGTGTGGCCGAAGTGGCGCATGAGCACCCGGAAGCACTCGGGTGTTCCTGGTAATACTTCCGCCAACACCTCCGAGTGTGGCAGAAGTGCTGACGTCCAGGGCTTCACAGTCTACTGGGCACCCCCTTGCGGTGGTCACGGGCCCCTATAGGGTTGAGCTTCTATGCTCAATTCCTGTGGCCCCCACACAAACCAGGGCGGCTGCCTTCTCGTGGTCTGTGGGAGGCATAGTCCCTCTCCTGGTCCTTCTCGGCGTCCCGGCTGGGCACAGCCCCCAGCCACCAGCCACAACGCATATAATTGTAATTAAAGCTTAAACAAAAAGTGGCAGAGAAAAGGATATATAATTACAGTACCAGTATCCTTGCAAGCGGATCAAACAGTCGGGAAGTTCTTCTTTGCCATGCCATGACAGGATGTGACTCACAATTGTATTTCAAAAAAGTGTCTGGATCAGTTTTCTTAACTCTTTTTCTGCTTCCTTCGTAGTGGTAAAGATGTAATGCTTGTCTTGAATATCCACTTTCAGTTTGGCAGAGTACAAGAGGCTGTATCTGATCTTGGCTTTCTGTAAGCACTGTTTAATGTTGTAAAAAGCTGCATGTTTAGCAGCTGTTGATGGTGAGAAATCTGGGAAAATGTGAATGTGGTTATTTTCAAATATACAGTGGAACCTTGGTTCACGACCATAATTCGTTCATAATTCGTTTTTTTTTTTTTGTTTATTCTGTCCACCCTGACCATCGGACCTTACTCCTTTTCTATGTTAACTAATATTGTCTTATTTTAATTTCTTATTTTGTCTTTTATTTTTGTTTTCTTCATTATGTAAAGCACTTTGAGCTACTTTTTGTATGAAAATGTGCTATATAAATAAATGTTGTTGTTGTTTGTTGTTGTTCCAAAACTCTGGTCGTAAACCATTTGGTCGTGAACCGAAGCAATTTCTCCCATAGGACTGTATGTAAATACAATTAATCCGTTCCAGACCATACGAACTGTATGTAAATATATATATTTTTTTTAAGTTTTTAAGCACAAGTATAGTTAATTAAACCATAGAATGCACAGCATAATAGTAAACTAAATGTAAAAACATTGAATAACACTGAGAAAACCTTGAACAACAGAGGAAACTAACACTGCAATAGTTTGCGCTATAGTGCTACCAACCGCTGGCTAAAAACACTTTTTTTAATGAGTTTTAAGCACAAGGAAAAAAATGAACATTTGAAAAAATCCATAATTTAATAAACCACCAAGAAAAGTAACATTGCAACAATGCACGCTACGAACCGATCGCTGTAAACAGAAGTGAAAACAAAATCAAGCCCAGTGCATTCTTTAACTGCCTTACTACCTTATGCATCCAGCTCTCTCTCTCGTGCTGCCTGTGTGTGTGTGTGTGTGTGTGTGTGTGTGTCTCTCTCTCTCTTGCGTGCCTGTGTGTGTGTGAGTCTCTCTCTCGTGAATGTGAACAACTTATTCAGCAGAAGTGTGTCAAGAAAAACTACTTGGGGATCCATTATATCAGCAGCAAAACACCTGGATAATGTGTCACAGTGATTGGAATTGACACAGTTTTCGTTCTTTTTAGTCATTCTAGTGTATGTTCAGACCATAGTGTGAGTGTGTGTGTGTTTGCGTGTGTGTGTACATTTATTTATTTATTTACTTAATTTATTTAATGAGCTTCTGTGAAAAGCCAAATTTCCCCCAGAGACAAATAAGTTTTATCTGTCATTTTATCTATTTATCATGTGTCTGGTTGTGTTTACTCCCAGTGCTCCTGTTTTCCTGTCACATTCTCAAAGATACGTGGGTTATGTTAAATGGTGGTTATTCATTGCTCATGTGTGAGTGCAGGTGGGCTTTGCTATATACCCGTGTCCTGTCTAGTGCAGTTTCCTGGTTTTTTACCTAGTGCCATCGGGATAGGCCCTGGGGCCCCTTACTCTTTAGCTGGATTAAATTGATTTGTATTTTTTGTATATTATTTTTTTAAATGGCAGCTCAAAAAAGTCACTTAATGCCTGTTCCAAACTGCTTTAAAACTGTTCATATAGTCTCTCTCAAAGACCACTCTATCATACAACTCTAAGCCCTATGTGATTCTTAGCTTTATATTGTGTTATCTCCAGCATGAAACACATGCAAAAACAGGCCCCATTGTGAAATCCAAAGCTACTTTATATTTGCATATTTGCATTTTCATCTTTTATAAAATGGCGTGCTGAAAATTTATACCAGATGATCAGGCAGTTTATGATGACTCTGTACTTTGGTCATATTCCAAATGCATATTTTTATTTTTCTCTTTAGTGTTCTGCATTTTCTAACTGATGAGCTTGAAATTGGAACCAGAAGTGGCAGAACATCTTAATGATTCCATAATTTGAGGGGATTAAGTATGTAAAATGATTTAATATTTATATCTCCAGATCACATTTCTGCTTATATGAATAAATAAGTGAGACGCTAGAACCAGACATCATTATGAGTACTGAATTTCAGCATATGCATTCAATTTATTTCAATTCAGTTTATTTTTATAGAACACTTTTTCAGTATTCTGGCTCAGATATGCACACACTCCATCCATCCATCTGTCTGGTATTTGAAGCTGTTTTTTCCTGGACAAGGTAACATAGAAATATAGCCTGTTAGGCACAAGATGTCTGTCCATCACATAGCACTTACACACATGCCCAGACTCATTCAAACTCGGATGATTTAGAGTCATCATTTAACCTAATATGCACATCTTTAGAATTAAAGAGGGAATCACCTACCTGGAGAACATAGACAATGCAGGCTGCGAATGCAACCAAGATCTTTGAGTTATGAGACAGCTACTACATTATTCCTTGCACTAAATTCCACCATCAGATTTCCAGAAACACATCCTCTGTTACAGTGTCTTGGTGAACTGTGGAACATACATAACGGTGGTTAGAGATGAGCTGGTACATCACTATGCTTCACACCAGCCATGCTATTGATGATGTAGGGATATGCTCACAACCTTCATTGTCTCTTTCAGCAATATATTGACTTGGAAAATGAATGAATTAGATGACAAGACATTCTTCTACCTGTATTGATCATATTTAAAATTTAAAAAAATGAAGGCACAGGGTAAATGTGGCATCCTTAGACATGCTACACACAATGCAAGCATAAAAGTTTTTGTAATGAAGGTCAAAGTATCTGCTTCTAGAACAAGTAATTTTTGCTTTGCTTAGTAAAGGAGCTCTGAGCTGAATGAGAGGCAGTCTTTCATGCTTGGGAAGAGTTAACAGCTTCAAAGGCTCAATGGACCATCCATCCATTTTCTGAACTTGCTTCATCCATTAAAAAGCTTTGGGCACAAGACAGAAACTAATGTTGTACATGATTGCTGTGCAAACCACTCACATGTCCATGCTGTGTCATACAAGGCAAATGAAGGAGTCACCAATTTAGAGTCACAAACTCCACACTGACAGTGACCAATCCAGCAACTGAATTCACATTCAGGTAGTTGTACACAGTAGCATTAACCTGTTGAAAGAGCCTCAATTCAATAAACAATTCTTCTTGTTTTTTTCACTGGCAAATTGAATTTAATCAAATTTATCATATACAATAGCTAGAATAACAACTGCCCCACCAGTCTCTGAAAAAAATATTATTTCTTGGCTATAGCCTCTTTCATAATGGATATAAACATACAATACACTGCTGGCACCTTCTCTTCTGAGACGTCTGGATCAGTCTGATAATCTGGATCCAGAGGAAATAGAAAATAAACTGCAAAATACTTGATAACAAAAGCTGGTTTGGTCTGAGAAACACTTCATTTCAAAGCCAGTGTCTAAACAATAACAACTAGTAAGTCATCTAAAGTATTCTTTGATAGCGCATGCAGATGCAGTTAGAGCAGTTGCATGGGAAAGGACTGTAAAGAAATTAAACAGCAATGCTTTATTTTACATGCACTTTTTTCAGTGCTTTCTCACTCAAAGCATTTTAAGCAATAGACAGCTCCAGACTGGAAAAACAATGGATACCAGAGAAACTTTCCAATAAAAATAGTTAACCTTGGTGGTGTATTGGTTAACAATGCTACTTAATGTATTCAGTTGGATTTGAATCCAGCACTCTGCTGTTGTCCAAATGATTTTGACATGTTTCTGCCATATCTGCATGGGTTTTCCTCTGAGTAATCATCTTTGTCTTCCCCATCCTCAAAGATATGCAGGTTAGATTAATAGGTGATTCCAAATTGACCTGAATGAGTGTATGCATGAGTGAGCCTTGTTCAGGGCTGCTTCCTGCCTTCTGACTCAAGCTGCTGGGGTAAGCTCTATACCACCAGCAACCTTGAATTACATTAACTGGGGTTGAGAATGTTATAATTGTTTAACTTATCTGGGCATGATTATGCTTTTATTAATGAATGCCTTATACATTTTACCAAACAAGTTTAAATTGTCTGCTCTCTTCTGTCAAACTTTTTATCTTGTGCCCCTTCATATATAATAAAAGTAAAAGTCTGAATAAACATAATAACATAATTACTTCATGAGGCAGATATACATAATTAACAAGAATATTTGCATCAGATATTTAAAACATTAATATGTGTGCTTCAATTTAAAAGTTTAAAGTCTTAATATTCTCAATTGTAATAGATATTTGTCATTTGTGACCCTATGATCGAGGTCCATACATGACTAGTAAATAATCAAAATCAAAAATAATATCACAAATTAGACCTTGAAATAGTCTAAAACGATACCTCACATGATTATGTTTGGAATTTGTAATTTTAAACTTCTGGGAGTGGCTATTAGAAGGCTGGGACCACCAGTAAGGAATCATACATCAGAATATCATATGATAATAATAATAATAATACATTTTATTTGAATAGCCTTTCAAAAAACTCAAGGTCACTGTACAATCAGGTTAAAAAATAAACATTCAATGACTAGAAAATTTAAAATCCAAATAAAACATCAGATAAAACACCAATAACAGTTACAGTGAATAAGCAATTTTGAACAGATAAGTTTTAAGATTAGCCTGAAATTGGTGAAGGGTAGTCATATTCCTAAGATAAGCAGGTAATAAGTTCCATAAGGATGGTGCCGATATGCTAAATGCTCGATATCCCATCGTAACAAGACGTGCTGGTGGATTATTTCAGTTGATGGAAGAAGAGGATCTGAGCATACGAGAGGGTTTAATGACTTGTAGGAGCTGTGAGAGATATGTGGGGGCAAGATTATGAATGGCCTTATATGTAAGGACTAAAATTTTGTAGTTGACCCTAAACTTTATTGGCAGCCAATGAAGCTGCTGAATAACGGGTGTAATGTGATCAGAATAGGGTGTTTTAGTAATTATACGAGCAGCCGAATTTTGAACAAGTTGAAGTTTATGTAGTAACTTTTGGGGCAGACCAAAGAGGAGTGAGTTGCAATAGTCCAGGCGGGAGGTGACCAAACTGTTGACTAAAATGGCAGTAGAGTGATTTGACAAAAATGGACGCAAGCGATTAATGTTTCGCAGGTGAAAGTAAGCTGCTCGAGTAATAGAACTGATGTGAGACTGGAAAGACAACGTGCTGTCCAGAATCACACCAAGGCTTTTTATCTGATCTGTACAGGTAACAGATGTGTTGTCTATTAATACTGAGATCTTTGATGCCTTCGCTATTGCAGATTTCGTGCCCATAAGAAGCACCTCAGTTTTATTAGAGTTCAACTGCAAGAAGTTAGAAGATAACCAAGACTTGATCTCAGCAAGGCAATCAGTAAGTGAGGATGGTGGAAGCGATGCAGATGGTGAAGTTGAAATATATAACTGGGTGTCATCTGCGTAACAATGAAAGTTTATCTTCCATTTACGAAAAATGACACCCAAAGGAAGCAGATAAATGATAAACAGCAGGGGGCCAAGGACAGAACCCTGAGGAACCCCAGATACTACAGGAGTGGGAGTGGAGGTACATGTATCCAGCTGAATGAATTGAGTTCTGTCTGTAAGATATGACTTAAACCAAGTTAACGGAATGTGAGAAATACCTATTCATATTCATGATCAGAAACCTCAAAATAGCCTATATGCCCGTTTTTTCAAAGGTTTCTGACAAGGAGTAACTTTGATCCCTTGTGTCCCATTAGCAGGTAAACCCCTGTAGTCAGTTGATGAAGCTTGTACAGCTTCAAGTCCTGCTGAAAACACTGATTGGTTTACTGTTTAACATAAGAGTGTAATCGGCCGCAAAAAACATGGTCCAAAAATGGCCTAGAGGTCTAGAGGACCAAATATAGGGGAAAATATCAAAACGTTTAAAGTCGTGCATAACTAGACATCAAGGTGGGTCAAACAGTATATCATATGAGAGAGTTTTCTCACACCATGAGTAAGGAGGTGCCAGACAAAAAAAATGAATAATTTCAAAGTGTTCATAAGTAATCCTTATGAACGCAAAAAATCTTCACTATAAAACTTCTATACAGAGAGTGGCCCACAAGGCTAAGAGAGGAGAAACTCTTGAAACCAATGTGAACAAACTGAATCCATCAAGGATAAAGATGTAACTAAGAAGGTTACCCTGGAGATAGCTCCTCCCAAGACCACCATAATGAAAAACATGTAAAACTGATAGGTAGCATGCTAGTTGTATTACCCATTCCAAACGATGGAACTCAGGAGTCCCAGAGCTCCTTATTTTTGTATGCAGTGATGCAGGTATCCCAATTACAGCTATAGATGCCAACAGGTTGCAATGTTTGTTGCGGCCCCCAGAATTGTGTAGAGCATGCCTGTTCAGATTGGTAGCACAGAAATAACACCCAGCTATGTTTTAAATGACCACTAGCTTCCAAACCTAATTGAGTCTTGAATCAGAAGATGAGCTGGTATAATGTTTTCACTGGACTGAGAGGAAGCATAAGATAAGGAGAAGATCAATTAATGACAGGAAGTTTGATGTGTATTGTCATTTGGTGGGCAAGTAGTTTAAGCACTTAGCACTTAAGACATCAGTAAAAAAAACTGTTTAGCTGGGTCTAGTGAGGTAGTATAATGTAGTTTCTGCTTTGAAACTAATGCTTGGAATTTCGCTTCCTTTATTTACATTTAATTTAATTTTGATTTAATTTTGATTTAATAACAAGGTACAGTTATTTTTAATATTATATCTCCTTAGTTCCCCAATATAAGTTACTCCTAACTACTACTTCAATATTATCCATCGATTGATCCATTTGCAGAATCCTGTTTTCCTTCTGACAACATTGGATACAAGGAAATAACTCAGTCTTAAATAGTACGTCAGTCAAACACATTAAAGAATCTATCACACACGCACCAGTAAAAAAAAGGGTAACGGTGCATTAGCCATAGCATCTTGTTAGATTTGGATCCAGTCGCCTGTTTCTGATGTCTAGCCTTACTATTGTTTCTTCTGATATAATCTGACAATGTCTGTGCTCTTGCTACATTACTGTTTTTGGGTCTACTCCTATAGCAGCCTTCTCTACTGCAATTTGATCCCACAGGCCGCTTATTCACATTTAATTATTTTTCCCATTTTATTCTTTGTGCTATTACACATCTTTGTTATTGGGTCACTTGGTAATTGGACCTAATTTATATGATTTTTGTTTCTTTACATTGTTTTAATTCAGCATATTACATTCTTTCTGTCTTTATCCAATCTGGTGTATTAAATGGACCAGTTCTGTTGTGTCGCAGTTTTGTCTATATTTTGTTGGATTTCTTGGGGTGGAGATGGGTTGAGTTACAAAGAATATGAAGTAATACATACTTTTACTGAAAAACAGGTTTGATCTTTCAGCACATATTTAAGTCATTCCTCCTTCTGGTGATTTTGGTGTTTAATATGTGCTGTATATTTGAATTTTGCCATTTGTTAGGGATTCAAATGTATATCCTCACTGAAAGTTAAACAGTTTTTTTCAGCCCTTGAAGTCATATAATATTATGAAGGGTACTATAAAAATAGTTACTGTATTAACCTTTATTCTCATAAAATCATTGCTTGTTACAGGATGAATGTGTTATCCACACATTTCATCTGCGCTCTAATACAGTTCTTATTCTATCCATTCTGTTCTTGTTTTCTCTGCCTGTGTCTCCTACTGTTACAGTTCATCTATGAATGAACTCTATTTTTTTTATCTTAGGTTGTGATAGGGATTGTTGGACCATTCTGAAAATAAAGGTAAAATCCAAGGAAGGCCTTGTGCAGAGTTTCCAAGGCACAGCTTCTGTTCCATCCACACAACAAAAGGGAGTTTCCTTTTGTATGTCTCTGCTGTTCATGATTATTCACATTTGGTTGACATTTTGGGGAATGTAAATACAAATTAACAGAACAAAGACAGCATGAAGCAGAAACAAATGGCTTCCTCTCATGTGAAAAGTTCTCAAAAGAGCTTGATTAATTTGGTTGTTTGTTTTCCTCTATAGAATTGTCAGTGAATCCAAAAAGTGAAGGGAAAAAAATTAAGTGTGCTAGAGTGGAATGCTGGGGAAATTCATCATCTCACAAAATCTGGTGAATTTTACCCAAGACTAACTGCATTAGTCAAGAGAAGTTAATCACATAACTAATTAGCAAGTAGAGATATGTGTTAAGAAAGTAAAGTAGTTAAATATTCATTATGCATGCAACTATAGGGTAGATGAGTTTGGTAATCTTTTTCTGGTCATACAGTATATTAGTTCAGCATCATCAAGTGTGTCTCTCTGCCTTGCCAGCTGTAGAGATTTCAGCTGTGGGGCATAAAACTCCAACTTTTTTCAGTTGAATTTAATGATAATTGACTATATAGTCTGTGCTTTTATTGCACAATGATTGTGGGTCCTTACCTATTGCTAAACAGACTCTGAAATACAAACTCTACTAACTAAGAAGAAAATGGAATCAGTGGTACAGCATGTTCTAACAAGACTCAGCATTAACCAGACACTTGAGCCAGGTCCAGTTACTGACCTTACCTATAGAGCAGAACCTATATAATGGAAGGATAACATAACATACCATTCCCAAAACCTGTTTAATCTAGTTCAGGGTCATGGGACTATCCCTACAGAGCTAGATACAAGTCAGAAAATAGCCTTGAATCGGGTGACAGTTTGTTACAGTAGAATTTAGAATTGCCAATTAACCTAATGCACAGATACTTGGGTATTTGCAACAGTCTCATATCAACCTTTACTGGAATTAGAGATTACCAATACTCCAACCTATGGTGCAGTGGCTAGTACTGTATTGTAGTTACCATATCCACTATCTTTTATTGACTGTAAGTTGGAGAATGAGCTTATTCTTAAACAAAATAATGGACTAATGTCCACTGTTAATCAGATGCTGAATCAATTGTCCTATACCTGCCAGATCAAAAGGGGTGGGAATAGGTGTGCTGATGATGTTGTACAGTCTTTTGCAAGGAGGGTGCAACACCCAAAATTTGTGATCAATAATGCTTCAAATATGGTTAGAACTGCATAAAGTGTCAGATAATGTGGCTAAAAAAAGTGGGTTGAGGGGCAGAGAGTAAGCTTTTAGGATAGAATGTTGAAAGAATTTACTGATTGACCTATAGCCAGTAACCAACTAATACCTGTATCAAAGTCTAAAGGTAAAGTGGCCTAATTACAGTATGTACTGGACTTAGAAAAATTTCCTCTAGCTAGAAATATATTTCAGTTTTTTTTTTTAATCAAATAATTTTATCCACCAGCTCCACTTAATCCACTTCACTGTTACACAGGCTGAAGCCTACTTTGGCAGCATCAAATGTAAGCTGGGAACTACTCCTCCATATAAATTATGTTAGTTTTATAAAAAAAAAATCATTAAAAATAAATAAATGAATCAAAATCTCAGCAACATTAATTAAAGAATTTATCCAACTTTAAAGAAGCTAGTCACGGACCTAGCACCAGCTCAATACGTATTTTAGAGAACTAGGCCCTAACACATGCTTGGCTGTTATAACCACTAGAATTAAGGGAGCCTTTTAAAGTAAGACACCAGATTAATTTCAACAGTATTTTTATAATTTTTTAAGTCATGTGGCCACCCAATATGAAAATGAAACTTTTTTTACACTTATTTTTGACAAATTGATATTTCTTTTGTACTGTCTTGTACTGTACTTTTTACTAAATCCTCTCAGAGTTAAGACTGTGTAAAGCATAGACATGTAATTTGATAGGCTATTTTCAATATGTTCACATGATTCACATACATGGTGTGGTCCAGTTAATGTTGATGATAAATAAATATATGTCTTCAAAACATGCCCATTATTAAATAAATCTTTGAATTTCATCACAAATTTACTTTCTATCAATGGTACCACTTTGCATGCCTATCTACCAAATGCGAGAAGCAGATCCCAAGCAAACATTACATCCAGGAATTAATAATAATGACCAGACATTCAGACCTGAGGAATTTCCTAGCTTGACATTTAAGTTCCTACCACTTACTAAATAGATGCTGGAGCCATTATTGCTAAGGACAATGGGTTAGTGTCAAATGCTATCCAGATACAGGATCTGGTGCAGAATACTTAACATACTTATATGGGATACAGAGCTAATTACTAACTAGAATAATGAACCACTGCCTGGTACTAGCCATTACCTGCTGCTATTGTGTAATAAAACTCTATATTTTGGCTAACTGCTAATTTGTCCAATGGAATAGTGCCCATTACTAATTGGATGATGCAATCAGAACCTAACAATAAGTCTATACTTAGACCTTGACAAATGCCTAACCAGGCCTTTTAGCTATTGTCACTTGATATTCGGACAATAGAGAGAGTAATTAATACTAACCACATGCTAAAATTACTGATTGCTAATCAGTAAATCTATAGGCAACTAAGTAGTGCTAAAAATACCTTGAAACTAAAATATAGTTTGAGAATTAATTGACTCACTCCATGGCCAAAATGATTATACACAAAAATTCAATATTTATTTCAGACAGAAATTGCAGGAAAGTCTGGAATTTACTATGATATGATTTTCTGTTATTTCCAGCACTACTCAATGGTTACTCTCCCCAGTTCTTGGACCATGAGGGGAACTGAAATAGCTTGGTTGCAGGGGAGGACTTTCATTCAGCTTTGACTGAGTGCACATAGACAGGCCTATGACCTCTGTCATAAGAAGCTAATGTGGGCTGCAAGCTACTAACCTCTTTTACCCATTAGAAAAAAGCAATAGTGAAGCAATCCGGTGATTCAAAGTCATTAATTATGTGTATTGGTACAATACTACTGAGAGACGAAATGCATCTGCATGTTTCAGCTCTGTTTTGTTTGAGACAAGGGAGCTGTTTTACTGGACAAAGTGAGGCCACTGGGATGGCCCCAAAAATGCAAGACATATTACTTACTCGACCAATAATATGGGCTATGGTTCTGTGTTCTGAAATAGTGGCCTAGCGGACTGATTTATGACTCTGCTCTTCTAAGACCCCACACCCCATGGCTGAGTGTTTTCAGGCCCCACTGGCTGTTCTCAGTTCCCATCCCAGTGCAGGCTGGGTAATAAATGCCTTGTATTTCTTATTCCCTAGGCCCCCTATTGCTGCTGATTAGTTACGGAACAGTCCGGGATTTATTTGTGACAGCTCAGGCAAAGGCACAAAAATGGGCTCTTTTCTGGGGGTTAGCAAGGCCTTTTCAAATGGAGTCCCGCTTTTCTTCTAAAGAAATACCTTTCTCAGCATGCGAACTAAACTCCACCCATCAACCTTCTGCACTGACAAAGGAAAGAAAGAGAAGTGCTTTTTAAATAAGTTTCAGCATAAAGTTCACCTTCAGCTATTTGAACCATGTTGCTTGTTTGTTACGGCTTTCCTGTCTCATTTCTTAATGCTTTGCAAATGGACTGATACTCTGAGCTTAATGACACAAATTAATATCCGTCCTTCATTGCTGTCTTTTTAATGCAGGTAATCTTAAAAAAGGAACGGAAGGACAAAGTTAAGCTGAATATTTCTTTTCAGGCTAATTCTTCTAGACACCATATCCCTAGGTTCCTCAGCATAATAAAAAAGAGTCACTATTCCAGTAAGCACCCTCCAACAGCATCTCCTTCATCCAGTTACATCTTGTGTACTTCTGTTTTTCTATTACTACATAGGTCCATTTATGAAAGAAACCATCTAGACTGTTTTGTTGAGTTATTCAGTCAAGCTGACTGCTTCAACAGGCCATACAAATATCAGATGTCCAATGCACCTGCAATAGGCAGGGTGTGTGGCCAAGTAGCTAAGACATTGGACTGAAAAGCACAAAGCTGCAGGTTCAGTTCCCATGACAGACTCACTGTATGACACTGAGTTATACAAAATACGGTATATTTAAGTAACTGTACTATAGTCCTTTGCTGGTAGAGCACAATGGGATATCGTTCATTATAGAAAATCACTTTATATAATATACATTACATTAAAACAGTTTCTTTGGTGTGATAAATAATAACAGGAATGAAATTTCACTCACAATTCTATAATGAACGTAGGTCTTCAATAGGCATTTATAGTACAGTAAATAGTATTTATTTTATGTCCCAGCTTTTTCCATTACAGGATCAGCCAGCCACTACCTCAACAGCATCTGTTGCAAGGCGGAGATCAATCCAGGATGAGATGATAATCCATTGCAGACTAAGTTGAAGGCAATTAACCTAAAATTCATGTGCTTGGGATGTGAGAGTATGAGCTTCTGGATAAAGACTGATGAGGACACAGGAAGAACGTGCAAACCCCACATAGACAGCGAACTATGAGACTTCAGTGGTAACCCTTATGTCACCATATTGCTGTTATACAATAAATATTTTGTGATTTAATACACACACAGGCACAAGTGACCTCATCTTATCAAGCAGATTAACTACAGATATCTTTTCCATATAAGAAATGCATATGGCAGAGCTCAGCCTGTACACATAGTCTGCTTGTATGAATTGCTCAACCAACATTAGCCAGTTTCATGTTAATGTACTTCAGGACAATAAACAAAACATTGTGTCCTGGTTAAAAAAAAGAAGAGGAATATGTGGTGTTCAGAGATACTCAGTGTTGTTCTCTACCAACTTTTGAAGTTCTTTGGACTTGTGACCACATACACATAAATAACACTTTTAAAACCAGATTCAGTGGGCTTAATTAAAACATTGTGGGCTCTGTTCTCTCTGCAATGAAGTAATGGTTAAAGAGGACCATATATAGTGGTGGATAGAGACTCTGCATGCACTCCCTAGCACCACAGATGCATTCACAGTTTATATAATCCAAATGTCCAGACTCATCGATTCCAAGTAGCAGCTAAACAGATACCCAATCCCATTGTCCCAATGTCAAATTTTCAGTTTTTTTTAAAGGAGTCTGCTGGTTGACTCCATTATCAAAGTACCTGATCTTTTTAAAGTCTGGCCTCTGTTTTGCTAAGCACCCTTACTCAATAGACTAATTGCCTTGACAGAGGCAGCTTCCAAACCTAAACTAGATCAGGTTTTTCGCTTTCCAGACTTGTCTCCCATAAAATATACCTTGCTTTACAAACTAAAGCCTTCCAGTACACAGATACAACATCAAAACAACCTAACAATCTGACTGGATGACTTCACAAACCTCAAGTAATATGTAAAGGGCACATAAAAATACTGCCATTTAGTACAGTATATACACTCCTCTTTACCATTCTTTTGCTTCAGGGAGAACTGAGAATTGAATTGAACTTTAAAAACAGGGACTCCTTACAGAACTAATTTACTTGGATATTTTTAACTCACAACTGCTGATGCTTCACATGTATTCCAAACTTTTCATATCAAGGAAAAACAAATGTGTACCGTATCAAAGAAAAAACATCAATGAGACATTGGTGCTTCAACAAGCACACTAAGCAAAAGGATAAAACAAAAGAGAAGGTCATAAAAACAAGAGTGCAAGGTCATAAATGGAGGCAAGTCAAGATTGCTAGAAATAAAAGCTTAAGTGATTCAGTAACTGAGCAATGATTATGTGTCAGGAGATTGCTTAAATAAAAGAGCTAATAAGCTCAAATCAGCCACGGGTGACTGCCAAATTGGCAGACATTGCCTTACAATGGCAACTGGGAGAAATACAAACAGCATGTAAAAGGTGTAACAATAGCTGTGACAGTGCCTACAATTTAAGGTGTAACCTGACTGTTACATCCACACAACCAGGTCCCATCATCCCAATTTTATACTTACATATACTCATTTTCTCAATTTCAGAGACCCATATGCAAATACCCCTAAACTCAGCTAAATTACTTCAGAAACTTAAATCCTCTGCATAAAAAAAACAAAAACAAAGAGAATATAATGCTTGTTTTTAACGGTACTTTATAATCCATCCATCCATTCTTGAATCAGCTGAATCAAATTCATGGCCAATGAGATTACCACAAAATAAACAATTTATATTTCTATGTGCTGCAGGCAGTGTGGTGTTGACTTTTAACCACAAGTCTGCCAATTTATTTCCCATCTTTGCCTTATTATGTGACCTTCTTTAAATCTTTAACCTAACTGTACACCAACTGTAAAAAAAATATATGTAAACAGCTGTGGATAAAGACATTAGCCAAATATACAATAATAAATTTGCACAGTCAATCACACAAAAATGCAGCAAATGATGAACACTTAGTATGTGTTTTTCAGATGTAAACTAGCTGGGCACCCAGCGCTTTCGTGGTCATTCTAACAATGTAAAGACAGCAATGTCTTCAAAAAGTCAATGGTAGTTTATAAGTGTTGTCTTTAATTCAAAGTGTCAGATTTCTTTTATGAGGAATATTTACTAGACATGCTATCATTCTGCAGAGCGTCCTATTTTTTTCAATGAGTCTTTTTAACAGTGACTTTTTATACTTTCTGGACACGTGTTCTCCAGGGCCAGGGTTGGGTGAAGCCTGCAGTATTCAGTTGTGCTACACTCATTCTGTCATTGATGGAAACATTACTCAATATACCCATTCTCAGATAAAATGTTATTTACATCCTTAATTTAAAACAGCACAGCAAGCAAACTCCTGTGCTTGATTTAAGCCTTAACAAAAGCCTCAGGAGTTCAGTGTTTCCCATCTGAATTAAAAATGTAAGAATAAAGAAGGTAAAAAAAAAAAAGACGATTGCTTTGACCAGAAGAATAACTGCTGTAATTAATGAGTCCTGATTCAATTTTAGAGAGACCTCACACAGTAAGAAGGGATAGGGGAGGAGAAGTTCCATAGGAGGGTCAGTATGTAGCCAAAAAAAATGAACATTTAACTGTAAACACATTAATGGAATATCTGTTTTTCGACTGATTTTTAAGCTGAAGTAACTTTTAAAAGCGTGATTTAATACTGCTGTTGGACTCCTAGGCTTAAGTTCAACTTCAAAATTATTCTCACATGTACAGAGCATGTGAATTTTCTACTTGCATGACTGACCAACATGCAACATGTTTCTTCTCTCCAGTGCAATAATTAGTAAGTATTACTAGTCAGACTTGGCTTGAAACCACTGAATAGGACTATACATTAAGAGATGCTGCAGTAGTATGTTATTGAGCCTTAATCTAGTTTATTTCCAGACTCTGGATGTCCATGGTGTGAAGTTTGCATATTCTCTCCTCTGCCTGTTTTTCAGTATTCTCCTATGACAAAGACATACATGGCAGGTTGATTGGCGACTTTAAATTGGTCTATTAAAAGGGGACTGTAGGGGTGCATGTGACCTAAAATGAAGAGGCAATCCAAACATGATGGGTTCCTACTTTGAGTTTAATACCATCATCATGGGTTCGGGAATCTCACAACCCAATACTGGATTACAGAAATTGCACAAGACCTGAGTAAATGATTTTACTGAGCAAAGGAAGAAGGTCAGTGATTTACCCTGGGGCATAATACAGAACATATGCCATGTTTCATACCATAGGTTTATACATGAAAATGTGAATACAATCTGCTACAGTAATTTGCATCACTGTTTAAAATTTCAATTAATTTTAGGTGCATTGATTGTTTTTATCATCCAATAATATGTGAACATGAAATAAACACTTTTCTGTTGATTTTATTTTGTACAGTAACACCTACTTTATCCTCTTACTAGTAAGAGAGTATTTTGCAACTATAAACAATGTAGTTTCTATTCAGTTATACAAAAATACATTTGAGCTCAGTATCACTTAAGCACTCCTCATTGTTTTTAAATATTTTATGTTACTTCAAAAACATAAGGTGGGCATTACATCTTATTGAAAATACACTGATTATCTATGACCAACGCATTCATTTCAAGTAAATGTGTTTCTAGTATATATTGGACTTGGGCATATAATTTATTTATTATAAGTACTTACTATTTTTACTCAATGGATCTCTGTCAGTGACAAGAAACCTTCATCTTTTATGTCATTTGCATCCTTTTCAACAGTAAAATTCCCCCATCCATTATACCCTATACTGCTTATCTAACAACTGTCACTCATTGTATCTCTTCAAACAGTAAGTAGCTATATTAACTTATGTTTGATGCATTTATTAGAATACCAAGCATCTGTCAGGCTCAATGTATCTATTTTACCAGAAAGAACACATCTCCCGTCATGAATGTTTCTTTTTTTTTCAACAGTAAGTATTCATCATCATCACTTAAACCTGATGTACCTCTTTACAATATTATGCCTGATAGATTTCTTACAACAAGAGTTAACCATGCCCACTGCATCCTTCTCAACAGCATGTACCCACCATCTTATATGCAAAGTTAATTTCTTCTAACAATAAGCACCCATCATCATGCCTTAAACATTTTTTTCTAGGGAACTGCCTAATGCATCTTTTCCAACAGCACTCACTCAGAATCACTTTTGTCTGATGTAGCTTTTATAGCAGTAGGGCAGACAGCATCCATTATGCACAGCTCTTTTGACTAAATGTCTGATATAATGTGTATTTTCTAAAATCAGTGTCGACAATAATTAAGGTTTTTGCTTAATATATTTTTTCCAGCTGTATATACTCAGCATTTCACATGCCTGATCCATATCAACCAAGAGAAGATAAAGTACTCCAACACTCTTCCATATATCTAATGTAAGCAGAATTTATATTCATTTATTTTAACAACCTATTATTGCTTTATTTATGGTTTCTATGGTTGGTCACATTTTACTGTGGTAACGAAGTCATGATAGTTCCTGTGTAAAACCGAAAAACAATGCTATCAATTGACCCTAGTGGCAATTTTATTGAATGCATGTACAATGTTGTACACTAGCATTAAAAAGTTTAGAATCATCTAGAGATTTTCATGTTTATGATAGAACTTGATATTATTTTTAGTAGAGACTACTCTAGTGACCTAATGGTAAACTCTCTTAGCTCATCCTTAATTAATCATGTTTAAATAAATATTAAATGGTTATTATATAAATCTTTGCAATTGTGAAACAAGCACAAATGAAACCTGTTATTCTGTTAAATAAAACAAGTGAATTTACTTTCTGGCAGCAGATTGCCAAGAAACTGAAAAATTCATACAAGGTGTCCACTATTGTCTCAAGAGAACAGGGCAAATTAATTAGATCTAAACAGGATAGAAAAGGAAGCAGAAGGCTCAGGTGTATAACTGCACAAGAGAATCAGTATCAATCAGTAAAATTCATTCATCTAATATTCATGTTTTATGCCCATTTTTACCATTCTTTTCATTGTTACAATGACAATGACATTTTGTGTGTACTATTTAAGGAAGCAGCCAACTGAGAACCTGTAAGGTGTTTGTTTCTCAAACCACAGACTCTGATGTACTCTTGTGCAGTTGTGTGTTTGGGCCTTTCACTTGTTTTTCTTTTATGAACAGCATAATTATTGTACAATGACAAATATGGAGGAGCTTGAGCTGATAATGGTCAAGATAATTTGCATAATACAGATGTATAACATCTCTTTACTCAAATCAAGAAAATAGACTAGTCTGTCTTGCACCTTTACTGTCTTTGGATAAGAATTTTTTTTAAATTTTATTTATAATTTTATTGTAATAATTCATACAAATCAATCCATTTTTTTTACAAATAATAGGATTGAAAAAAAAACTAAGAAAAACAAGTCGATAAGAAATTTACTAGAAACATTTATGATAGTGGGCGGCACGGTGGCGCAGTGGGTAGCGCTGCTGCCTTGCAGTTGGGAGAACTGGGGACCTGGGTTCGCTTCCCGGGTCCTCCCTGTGTGGAGTTTGCATGTTCTCCCCGTGTCTGCGTGGGTTTCCTCCGGGCGCTCCGGTTTCCTCCCACAGTCCAAAGACATGCAGGTTAGGTGGATTGGCGATCCTACATTGGCCCTAGTGTGTGCTTGGTGTGTGGGTATGTTTGTGTGTGTCCTGTGGTGGGTTGGCACCCTGCCCAGGATTGGTTCCTGCCTTGTGCCCTGTGTTGGCTGGGATTGGCTCCAGCAGACCCCCGTGACCCTGTGTTTGGACTCAGCGGGTTGGAAAATGGATGGATGGATTTATGATAGTTTAAGAGTCTTGTCATTATACACAAACTATTTGATAAATAAATAGTTAAATACTTAAGAATAACAGTTTATCATTTGATCTCAAGTGCTCCATCTTAGATGGGAACTCATTGTTACATCATAAAACATAAAAAGATAATGCATAAAGATAAAATGCAGAAAATTTCCCTTATAGCCATCTGGTCATCAGACACCTGTGAGTGAACAGAACACCATGGTCAGACTCCAGGGGTTTGGCCTTACATAGATTTATTTAGAACCACCACAAGTGTTAAAATTTTACATGTTTTCTGTTAGGCTACTGCCTTTAAACCATGTCCAACTCCAGAAAAAAAATGGCTAATTTCCTCATGGTAAGGGGTTAGCACATTCTTTGAGAAAAAGAATGGCAGTTACAGAAATGATCATGAAATTTACCAACAGATCAGTGCAATGAACATCAAGAAGAACCGTGGTGGAGAAGTAGGAACAGATTTATGGAACAACATTTTTCAATACATTGGTCAATCTTCTAGTGAAGAGCCTGGTAGTGACCAAAAGAATAAGACTGTACATACAAATGGCTAAAATGAGGTTCTGGGCTCATTTGATTAAAGGGTGAGTAGTACAGCAATACAGAAGGATCTTGAATTAGGTCCACTGTTTCTTCAGATCAAGAAGAAGCAGCTAAATTGTTTTGGATAAACATTTGGGACATCCCCTGTATTCTCCATACTGAGCTTGTCAAATTACCAATCAAAGAAAGGCCTTTTAGAGGAGACCCAGAAGCATGTCCAGGGAAGGCTAGAGGGATTACACACTTAGCTAGCCTGAGAGTATTTGGGAATTCCCAGCTAGAAAAAATGTCTGACAATAGGAAAGCCTGGTCTTTTTTGGCTCAGCATGTTTTCACATCAACCCTCAACATAAAAAGTAGATTAAAAGATTATAAATAAAATATTGTAATGAACTGAAGGGATGCTAGCAACAGAAGAATGCAATCAGCCACTTTACACCGGACTGGTGGTATTTGGCCCTGAAAAAAGGACCATTGGTTTCTTTCATGGCCATTCCCTCCTCACTGGTCAGGACTTTTGTGTCTCTTTGGCCCTCAAGGTGATTTTGTCCCCATGTCTGTACACAAAAACCACCAGGCTTGCATTACTCTGCTCACCCAAAGTCAGAGGCAGCCCATTTGCTAAACAATCCCTTGACTTCATGAACCAACCCAAGGCGAGGGTTCACATTCTAGACTTGCTGGTGGCCACGTACCTAAGCCAACGGGCTTTAGCATCAGGGAGGCATGTCTAAAGTGCTTCTTTAAGTGTTATGTCTGCATGTCCTCCTTGCGCTGCTAACAGAGCTTCCATTTAAAGCTGGTTCTAAGTATTGCTGCCCCCTCAGACATCTAAGGAGCATGTACCTCCCAGGTCTGGACCCAGGGGAGTTACATTATAGTTGTTAACATGCTTCTACATTTGGAGCATAATCTTCCTTAGTGTCACACTTGAGGTCACCGGGTGGATCTGAACCTGTAGCTTGTGGTATACAGTCCAGCTCTTCATCTACTTCATGCCCATCATCTCAAATTTGATCTCTCCTAATGGACTGTTCCACTATTGTAACTGACATTCCTTTTTACGAGGGTACTCACTTTACATGATGTTGATCTTTGTATGATTTACAGAATGCCAGTAATTAATCTTGCTGTGACTAACAGTGCTCATTAATTATTGATTTCTCTTAAAAGAATGAAGATGCATCACACATATAGTATATGTATATTCTTTCTACTTTATTAATAACTGCTTCCCTACTATTTACAACTGACTTGTGTCTTGTAGTTAAACAACTTTGACAATACTTGCAAACAACTTACAGAACTCATAAGAGTGCAAAAGAGTCCAAAATAGTCATTTCAACCTAGAGCAGCTTTCCATATAAATCCAATGACATGAAGGAATTTTATTTAAAGATTTTTGTATTAATAATTCAAAGTGGTACTAGCAGCTCCTATTATAGACTACAAAAGAGCCTAACTAGCTCCCCACATGTTAGATGAGAAAACGAGAACATTGTAATATTTACCTTCCAAACTCCATAATAGCATTTGGAATACAACTTTACACCCCATGCTGCTTTGTAGTGCACAAAAATTAGTTGTACTTGATGGTTATTTATTTAATACACTCATGTATCAATGCCACACAGTTTATATGTTGTCATTTGGCATGTTAGGCCTACTTCTGCAGAAAAGATAGACAAATCAGGTCATAATGATGAAGCTAATGTTTTACAAACATTTTATGAGCATAGACAACTTTACATAAAGCAAGCAAAAGATTGCCAAGATATTTGCAAACAAGACAAAAAAGCTTGCTGGCTGGCGTTGTTATTATAGGGACGAGAGCCGCTTGCCTCTGAAAGTGCCTGTCAGATGAGGAATGAAAGGGAGGTTGAAGAGTTTTGCTGGGTGCACGCCTATTGAAATGCCCTGGCACTTATAGCCAAAGTAGACAACCTCCTTAATGTACTTGATTTGATGTTCTCAAAGAGCCTTTGAAATGAGTAAATAATGGCCGGCCCAACTAAGTCCGTCACAGTGTATTTTTATAAAGAGCAATGAATAGAGGAACACATCAGGAAAAGCCATGAGAATATTGCTCAGTGTATGAACGTTTTTTCTTACCCCCTCCTAAAGCACATATAATCAATTAATGGCTGTTTCAATTCATAAATCAATTTTATATGGTCATCAGTCAGTCCTGAATGGAAATACCTCTCCCAGTAGGCTATTCTGAATTAATTGCCTCCTGCAGGCAGATCACAAATAGAAGAAAGTTTTCTCACAAAAAAAAAAGTCCTCTCCCAGCATGGGGTGTGTATGCGTCCCAAAGCAGCTCTTCACAACTCCTTGCCATCATATCGTGAAAGAGAAACAGGGCAGAGATTAAAATAAGAAGGAGTCCCGGCTGGATAGACACCTTCACAGGGTATGAAATGGCCTATTGTTCAGCCGGCAAAGACTCAATGTGCAGCAACTGGTCAGCCAAGCCTCCCCCCTCGTCTTCCTAACCCAGCTGCTCAACCCACTACCCCAACCAAGATATCAGGGACAGCAAATCACATGAAGGGTACAGCTTAGCCCCAAATCAGTGTCATGGACACTTGTGAGACCTGGAAATAAGTGCCAGTCGAAAAGAAAGAGAGGGATCATTAATAATAATAATGCTTTGCATTTATATAGCGCTTTTCTCACTACTCAAAGCGCTCAGCAATTGCAGGTTAAGGGCCTTGCTCAAGGGCCCAATAGAGCAGAGTCCCTATTGGCATTTACGGGATTTGAACCAGCAACCTTCCGATTTCCAGTGCAGATCCCTAGCCTCAGAGCCACCACTCCGCTCATTGCAGATAATTATGCACAGCTTGGGATGAGACAGGTGGCAGTGATAGGGGATAGGAGCTATCTGTAACAGCAACAGATATAACATTCTTAAACTCAGTAATAAATCACTCTGAGTAGGTTTTGCCCCTTCCTACTTTAAATATGGAACATTTAATTAAAGAGTTATACTTATGTATTTACCTAATGCATTTCTTATGAGTCTACAACATTCCAAGACAAAACAAGTTGTTTAGGGTCAAACAGTGAATCAGTGGTAAAGATGAAATGAAACATCTTATACATTACATTCTACATCAAATCCCCTAGGTAGGCTGTGATGGCTTTTGACTTACATTAATCAATCAATATGTCATATAGTACCTTTTGTCCTTTTGTAGAAATCTTTAAAGCATACACCTAAGCAATTTACCTAGCAGTACAAAGAGAAATAATGTATTGGATATACATAAGGCACAAACACTTCAATGTTTATGATGTGAGCAGTTTAGGAAATATCAATACATGCCATACCACAGAACGCACATTTTTAACAAATGAGCAGCTTCCCAATCCTCCATCCCTCTCTCAACCATCACTCTCTGTGAGTGCATCAAGCAGTATATTTTCATAGTAACGCACTATTTGAAGCTAATTACAGCAGGCAAAGATACAAGTGAAACAGTTCAGTGCAGAATGATCCACACATGCGACTATGCTTGAATGCTATTTCTAACAGTATATGAAGAATCTTCTCTCTTCCAGTATACAAAATGCTGTTTTGCTCAGTTATGGAAATGGAAAGTGTCCAGGGCTTTTCTCTCAGCTCATTTTGATGTAGACTGAAAAAAGTAAATGAACTATATTTTGAGACTGACGAGATGTAAAGAATGGTTATGTATGTACTGTAGCTACGTTTTACTTTAGGATGGAAAAATATATGGAAAGATTGCAGATAATCCTTAGTGAGTTTGATTTTCCTCCTCATATTCTTATATTTTTGACTAACTTTGGCATACTATCTGTTCAGCTGCTTAATGTAGGTTTACTGTATGCTTTTCTTGTAGAAATAAACTCAGATGTGCTCAACGTAATTTATACCAATACTCTACATGCCTTTGCATCTCCCTGTTCAGATGTTTTTCAGGGAAGGTTTCGATCAGACTTTGTGTACTTTATATATTGTCAAGTAGTTACCATAACACGTTAACATTATACAAAGTTATCGTCTGTTATACCTGCATTTTTATCACTCTTTAATTTACTATTGTTTTTTTATCAGTATGCTGCTGCTGGAGTATGTGAATTTCCCCTTGGGATTAATAAAGTATCTATCTATCTATCTATCTATCTATCTATCTATCTATCTATCTATCTATCTATCTATCTATCTATCTATCTATCTATCTATCTATCTATCTATCTATCTATCTATCTATCTTTATTGAAGAGTCTATTCAGATGTGATCAGATCTGTTTCATTACATTTACACATGTTCTTTGTGTATTTCTGTGAAGTTACTCTTTAGATACTAACATTCAATTGAATTATTACCTGAACTCTGCAAACTTTGTGCATTTATTTTCATTTGTTTATGAGTTTGCTGAAAAGAATGCTTACCTGAGCCTAGCTTGACTTTCTGAATAATCAGTTCAGATATTTTCAATGTAATTAATACAAAAGCACAATATGCTTTTCACGATGCACCTTTTCAGATATTACCAGAGAGTGATAAATGATGATAGTATTCACAGATGTAGTCTACAAAATTATTCTTTAAATTCAGAAAACGTTTTCTGAAGTAAAATGCTAGGCGCAACATGCCTTTTGTTCAGTACTTATTAAGGTGTAACCAGGAATGCTCTGCATTTTTTTTTTTGCCTGAGATTAGAATGATTTTTTCAGCATATGTTCAAATGCCATCAGATGTGTTCAGCAGAATTCATTTCAGGGCTGCAGATGCTGTTCAGTGAAGTTGATGTCTGTAGCAGGCTAACTTTTAAGATGTCAGTATAATTCATAGCTGGGCATATGGGTGTTGAGATGAAAGCAGATGTTCCTTAAATAGTTTCAAAATAATTAAAGTTAAGATGTAATTGGCAGATACATCTTATAATAACAATTGGAACTCTCCACTATATCTCTTTGGTCTGGTGGACAAATGTTTAAAATATGGTATTTAGCACCATAAACTTATCATATGCTTAGCATTTTACCAGAGGTATGTCGTTTATTTACCACAGATAAAATGCTTCTGACAAATGTGTAATTTGATTATAGAAGAGTGTATGCAATCAAATGCTACTTTATTAAGTTACTGGCTCCCATAATGCATGCAACCTAGTGTATACGTAGCATCCAGACATTAATTGGAGAGGTCAGAGAAGACAGACAGATCTAGCAGAAACAATAGTCTGATCACCTGTATTCTTCCTGCCAGCTTACATGCAAAGACTGGAATGTGAGGACCCTGCAATAACAGTGATAAAGTATTGGATTAAAGACACACAGGATAAACTATAAAACTGCTTTGAGTATGTAAACTGTAACATGTTTAGAGACTCCTCATCAGATCTGGATAACTATGTTGTAATGGGATTCAACAAAAAACCTGTGGGCAACTGGGTGAGACAACAAGCAGCTCATTATTCAATTGCCTGCAGCATCACATGATTCATCCATCACTGTTTCTGTACTAAGGAGCACTTTTAAATGAGTGCACAAGACTGGATGGAATTACAGGTCAAAAAACCTGTAGCAACCAATTAGTTGATGTCTTCAGTAACATTTTTAATATGTTACTGAGAGAAACTACTGTTCTTGCCTCTTTAAAAGAACAGCAATTATGTATGTGCCTAAGAAAACAAATGCGGACTATCTGAATGACTACAGACTGGAGGCACTTACTCCAATTCTGATAAAGTGTTTTGAGAGACTGCAGCTAGGACAAATCACCAAAACTGGTCCACAGAGGATTCCATATCTCTTGTACTTTATACCATCATGGCACATCTGGATAATACAAACTGTTATGTCAGAGTCCTGTTTATAGATTATAGTTTAGCATTTACCATCAAAGCTGACACTTTCAATTTAGGTCTTAGTGCAACCCACACTTCCTAACCAAAAGACATCAGTATGTGCAGATTGGCAGCATAACATCCTTCATGCTGACCATCAACACAAGCACACCACAGGGTAGTGTGCTAAGGCCACTTCTCTGCTTCTTGTTAATCTCTGTGTGGCCAGACACAGCTCCAACTCCATCGTTAAATTTGCTGATGATACCACCATCATTAAGCATATTTACACAGTACTGTATATCATATATCATATGCATCATATGCCATGACCATTATCTCACCATTGATGTTAGCAAAATTTAAAGAGCTGGTCATTGACTTTGTATTTGTATTTTTCTTTTGTGTTCTTTGCCATTATTTTGAAGTAATTGGTTGTATCTGTTATATTACCATTATAATATTCTGTTTTTTGAGAATAAAATTAAAATGTATATTAAAAACAAGGAGACAGACCATGTTTCTGTCTACTCAGAGAGAAAACTGTTGACAGGGTGAGCAGCTGTAGTTTTCTTGGACTGATTCTCACTGACAAATTGAATTGGGCAGAATACATTTTCACTTTTGTCAAAAAGGCTCACCAGGACTTCCAGTTTCTCAAATGTTTAGGGGCAGCTCACATTTTTCCTTCAGGTCTCATGAACATCTACAGGTACACAGTGCAGCCCATCCTTACTGGCTGCATTACACACTTGTATGGCACCTGTTTGGCTCAAGATCATAAGTTATTGCATAGGGTGGTCAAAGCTGCACAGAATGTTACCAAAACCAAGTAAAAAGCAAACATTATAATTAAAGACCTCAGCAATCGATCTCATTCCTCCCTTCTGGCAAACTGTACAGAGCCATTGGCATTCACACCAGTAGGTTCAGGGAGAAGTTCTACCCACAGATTGTGAGGTTGCTAAACAGTCAATCATAAGGATTTAAATATTGTAACATAACAAACAGTTTGGACAGATATGTAACACCTGTAAATACATTCTGTATATAATTGTATATACAATATATTTTGCATGATAATGATATCTTTTGTTTATTTATTTTGAATTGTATTTTTTTAACTGCTGTCAGGAGACATGCACACATGAACACATGAAAATAAACTAGACTTGACTTTAAAGGCAACAAAGACTCTTTACTACTGTTGTGTGCAGAAGAACATCTCTGAACTCACAGTGTCTGACCTTGAAATGGCTAGAAAACAGCTGCAGAAGATCCTATAGGATTGCACATCTGTCATCTAAGAAATGGAATTTAAGGGCAGCAGCGGAAATGTCATTACCAAAACTGGATGACTGAAGATTGGAAAAATGTAACCTAATTTGATACATTTCTAATATAACATTTCGGTTGTAAGATCAAAATTTGCAATAAACAACATTAATCCTTGGATCCATTTTACCCTGTTTCAATGGAACAGTCTGGTGGCAGAAATGTAATGATATAAAAATGCTTTCTTGGCACACATTATATCCTGTGATACCAAGTGAGTATCATTTGAATGCCACAGCATATCTAAGCATTGTTGCTGATGACGTTCATACTTGTATGACCACTTCCTACCCTTTTTCATTCAGGACTACCATAATGATGTGTCATGTCACAAAGCACATATCATCTCAAGCTGGTTTACTCCAATGGCCAGCGTAGCCACCAGATATCGATCGACAGATCACGTTTGGAAAAAGGTGGCATGGGAGGTTCACTTCATGAATGGGAGGCCAAATATCTGCTAGCAACATCTGATGCTATAAAATCAGCATGGACTAAAATCCTCAAAGAATGTTTCCAACACCTTGTTTAAGCCATGTCTTGAAGAACTCAGGCTGTTCAGGAGGCACTACTTAGGTGTACCCAATAAATAAGCCACTAGTTAAGGTATTCAGTAACTTCTCAGAACTATGCACTTAAAATTAACATTCCCTTTTTACTATTTAAAATCATCAGTTTAAATTAGTATTGGTTGACCTAATAAGTACAGAACGCAATCGAGTTAAAGAAAAACAAGACAAATCCCAAGTAAAACACAGCAGAATGCCTCACAGCCAGGAACTACACTCATGAATCAGAAGCCTTAAGGAGACATAGGCATTCAGTTCTGCTATGAGTCATGAAAGATCAAACAAAATGGTATAATCATGAGATGAAGTGCAAGGCTGAACTGCCAAAAACAAATATGAAGACAGTATACACGATAAGACAATTTCTGTTTGGGGATTAATAAAGTATATCGAATAAGAAGGAAGAGACAGGAAGAAGCCCTTATAATAAAGTGTCTTTCAGCTTCCTCTATTCTAAGGAAAATAAAATGCCTAGAAGGAAGAACAGGGACAATATTCTGAGATAATCACGATAAATACCGATGGTCAGAAGGTGGATTGAATGACAAAGCCAAAAAGCTAAACAAACCTCAGGGTCAAGAGTCAAAGCAAACATTCTTTCACTGTATGATGAAATGGTGATGGATAGGTTGACAGAGGAGATTAGACAGGAGTCCCCCTGGACTATGATGCTTGTAGATGATATTGTGATCTGTAACGAGAGTAGGGATCAGGTTGAGAAAACCCTGGAGAGGTGGAGATAGGCTTTAGGGAGGAGAGGAATGAAGGTCAGTAGGACCAAGGCAGAATACATGTGCGTGAATGAAAGTGAGATCAGAGGAATGGTGACGATACAGAGAGTAGAGCTGGTGACAGTGGATGAGTTTAAATACTTGGGATAAACAGTACAGAGTAACGGGGAGTATGGAAGAGAGGTGAAGAAGAAAGTGCAGGCAAGGTGGAGTGGGTGGAGAAGAATGTAAAGAGTGATTTGTGTCAAATGGGTACCAGTAAGAGTGAAAGGGAAGGTCTACAAGATGGTAGAGAGCCCTACTGTGTTGTTTGGTTGGAGATGGTGGCATTGAGAAAAAGACAGGATCAGCAGTGGAGCTGGCAGAGTTAACAATGTTAAGATTTGCATTGGCTGTGATGAGGATAGACAGGATAAGAAATGAGTACATTAGAGGGTCAGCTCAGGTTGGACTGTTTGGAGACAAAGCCACAGAGGTGAGATTGTGTTGGTTTAGACACGTGAAGAGGACAGATGTTAGGTATATTGGGAGAAGGATGCTAGGGATGGAGCTGCCAAACAAGAGGAAAAAAGGAAGGCCTAAGAGGAGGTTTATGGATGTGGTCAAAGAAGACATGTAGGTGGTAGGTATGACAGAGCAAGATGCAGAGGACAGGAAGATATGAAATGGATGATCCATTGTGATAAACCCTAATGGGAGCAGTCAAAAGAAGAAGAAGAAAGTATCATCGGGCCCTCTTGAAGTGGTATTACCAGCCCACCACACCACAGCATAGAAAATCGCACTGGCCATTGCAGAGTTGCAGAAGATGTGACAGATGTCACTACCCACATTAAAGGAAAGCAATCTCCTAAGAAAAATGGGCCTTTCTTATATAGTTCATCTGTGTTACGAGACAAGTCTAACCTGTCATTGATGTGGACCCCAGTGTACCTGTAGGAGTGTAAAACCACTACATCCACTCCCTGAATAGCAAGCAGACTCTTTGGTATGGCGAAAGTCAATAACCCATTACTTGTTTTTGCTGATGTTACATTGCACACAATTATTTCTGCACCAAGAAGCAAAGTTCTCCACCTGATTCCTATACATTGGCTCATCCCCCTTATCAATATACCTCATAAGTACAGAGTCATCTGAGAATCTTTGCAAGTTACATGGCCTGGTGTTATATTTATAATCTGAGGTCTTCCAGTGTTGTTCTCATCTCTATCAAAAACACACTTTATACTGTATATACACTTTAGGAAAAGTGTTTTTGCTTGGTGATAACATTTACATGTATACACACCAAACACACTGCTCTGACCATTGGACGGTGACATTTATCCTTAGCAATCACATTGTGGGAATGATGATCTTGACTGTGGGAGGAATTCAACCATTCTGTTCATATGATTGAATTATTGCAATTCCTAAGTGGTTTAGCTATGGGCAACTTACTGTCCATATGATTGTCATCAGAAATTACATCCCCAGCCATATATGGTCCCATAGCTGGGAGTTTCAGCAGATTTACTCAGCAGTCTGATCAACTTTATTTCATTCAGCTTCTGTCTTCAGCAAATGTCTGCTCCTTAGATGCCTTGTAATCAGTCTTCAGAATAAGGCTCTCGAAAGCACCCTTGCACCAGTGGGAAAACAGAGTGACCAGCTGCCTTCCACTACTCATAAATTAAAGCTGAAGTTAGGATTGTGAGCTGAGCAATGAACTCAAAGAGGAACCAATAAATCTCCCTCAAACCTTTACAATGAAATATGTACACCTGTGCCCATGAAGTGGCCAACACATAGAAGAACACGTTTTTTAATTTAGTGGGCAAAAGTGAAGCAAAGTTTTAAAAAGCCATATAAGAGTCCCAAGATCACCAGTCCCAGAAGCCAAAAAAACCCTGCAGATTTATAACCCTTTCAGAAGACATAGGATTTTTTTATGATTTGCTCTTTGCTGCCAAAGTGATAAAACACCATCTGGAAATTGGATTTGCGTTCTAACAATATTCTAAACAGATGCTCTTAAAAACAACCGCAGGCTAATTATGTGCTATCATTTTTTTAATGAATGCACTTTAATAAGACCAAGAACCGATTCAAGCTCTGCATCCTGTTTGTTTAATAAGAAAAAAGAGCAAATTTCTTGGACTGATGGCTCCAAATCTCTTCAAAATTTGTTTCAGAAGCAGAGCCTTAATGAGAGTTGCACACTGACACTAATAATGTGAATTCTGCTTAGCAAGATTGCTTTCTCTCCATTACAACCAGTGTACACCAGTATCGTATCTTCAGTATAATGTGTGTTTGTATGTAATGTAATGTCTAGATGCAGATTATGACAATGTAATATAAGACATTACAGCTCATTCCACACTTAGGTATGCATCAATAAGCGAAACCACTTAATCCAGTTTTGGTGATGTACCTATAATCAGGAATCATCCCTGGATAGGATGCTAGTAGTTTATAAGACACAAAGCTATTTTAAAATCACCAATCATTTCAACCTGGGGCGGCACGGTGGCGCAGTGGGTAGCGCTGCTGCCTTGCAGTTGGGTGACCTGGGGACCCGGGTTCGCTTCCCGGGTCCTCCCTGCGTGGAGTTTGCATGTTCTCCCCGTGTCTGCGTGGGTTTGCTCCGGTTTCCTTCCACAGTCCAAAGACATGCAGGTTAGGTGGATTGGTGATTCTAAATTGGCCCTAGTGTGTGCTTGGTGTGTGGGTGTGTTTGTGTGTGTCCTGCGGTGGGTTGGCACCCTGCCCGGGATTGGTTCCTGCCTTGTGCCCTGTGTTGGCTGGGATTGGCTCCAGCAGACCCCCGTGACCCTGTGTTTGGATTCAGCGGGTTGGAAAATGGATGGATTTCAACCTGCAAGTTTTTGGATATATAGGGAAACTGCAATATCCAAGGAGAAGCCATGCTGGGAGAATGCACAGACATCCCAAAGGATATGACTAGACCAAATACACTTAAATGCCAATGTCAATGCCAATTTATTTATAGAGCAAATGTAAAAGAGAATCAGTAATGCTGTAGCCAAAGAGCTTTATAAAAATATGCAATAAACATAAATACTGTACAACGAATAGAATAAAGTACAACAAAACACAATACAAGCCAGTAGTATATTGAAACAAAACAAATGACAAAGAGGAAGGAACCATCAGTATCACTGAAAGTCACAGAAAGCTAGAGAATAGAAATGCATCTTTAATCTAGTTTTAAACAGTTCAATTGAAGGTAATTGGGTAAAGAACTTCTCAGATGATGTCCAACAGCTGCAAAAGGTCTGTCCCCCTTAGTTTTACACTTAGTACAAGGTACAACAAGAGACTACTGACCAGTAGATCTAAGCTCTCTGGATGGCTGGTGTATAACACACAATTCAGATAAATAGGTGGGAGCACATCCAGAACCGCAAAGTGGCTAGTGCGTAGCACCGGGCAGGGGACTGGCAAGCAAGGCCAAAGTATTACTTTAAAAAGAAGCCGCAAAATTTTAAAACCAATTCTGAAACTAACAGGTAGTCAGTGTAAAGAGGCTAAAATTGGACATACAGCAGCATTCTTGACCACCTGCAACCTGAGTATCAGGGATTTGCTGAATCCCGGAATACAATGAGTTTCAGTAAACAAGCCTAGAAAAGATAAAAGCATGAGTAACTTTCTCAAGATCTCTAGTAGATAAAAAAGGCTTAACCTTGGCTAAAAGATGAAGATGGAACAAACAACTCTTTACCACAGAATGTATATACATTTATATAATTATATATTATATAATAATTTATTTATATACATTTATATAAATAATTTCTATAAACATAAAACTAAGGAGCTGGGAACTTGCAGTGTTAATTACTAAACTGCATTATATGCCATCCTGACATGACATTACTATTGTTTGGGTATTCCACAATTCTTTTTAAATCCTTCTGATTTGGTGACTCTAAATTGAGGTTTAAGGATTTTGTAGCCATTATTTACAAAAGAAAATGCAACTTTTTTTTTCAATTTCATCCACTGAGAAACAAAGAAAAAGCAAGTTAAAAAAATCATCAACATTATAATACGCTCATCAATGAGAACATCAACAAGCTATTGCCAAAGCCACTCCATAGTCAGTTTTACAGACAAACTTCCAATGCCTATATGAAGGAGTAGATAGAGACTTTTCTCAAAGCAGCTCAGGTTCAGGTACTGAACATACTCGGTCTTCAAAGGAATATCCTCAAGATGGACATTTGACAGCAAGTGCAGATTGTGTCAACAACAAGAGGAGCACATCAGTCATATTGTTGTTGGATGCTCATGCTAGCATGAAAGAATATACATACACATCAGCTCAATCAGACAGCTAGCTACCTGCACTGGTCAATACTTCAATGCTTAGCCTGCTACTACTGGTACAATCACCAACCTGAAAAGTAATTGAAACAGAGAACATCACTATCATGCTTGACCTTGCTGTGAACACTGATTGTACTATCAGAGGCAATGGACAGTACATAATACTCCATGATTAGAGCAGGAGATGATAATTACTTATTGACACAGCAGTTCCAGATAATGCAAATGTCTGTCCAAAGCAAGTGGTAAAATTAGACAAAGAAATCAAAATAAAAATTTCTCGCTTGTGGAATACAAAATCTAGTGTGATACCAGTCGTAGTCAGTGCTTTGGCACAATTAAGCAAATACTCCAAAAATACCTGGAAAAACAATAACAGCTCAGATGCATAAGATCACACTCTTTGAAACAGACCACATATTTCACAAACTTCTGATCATCAGACAGTAACAGCTCTTAAAGAATCTGGAGGATTTTTGGTCAAGAAAAAGAAGAAGAAGCTGAGACATTTATTAATAATAATAATAATACATTTTTCATATTGTTATTAAATCAATACTTTGTAAGAGGGCCCTGTGAGAGACTGGCCAGTAATGATTCCTACTTTGCATCTGAATTAGATATCCTGGAATTGACTAAGTAGATTCATAGATTTTATTGAGAGATGGAAAAAGCACAGCCATAGGACATCCACATTGTACATAAAAACATATGAAGTACTGCCACCACGCAGTTCATAGTCCAGCAATTCTTACATTATTTATGTCTAAAGGGACTGGTATTATGGGATAGACGGCACAAATGGTGACGTCACAAACCCTGAATGGGTAGTTAATTAGCATCTTGATGGCCTGTTTGGTGATATAAAGTTCAAAGGGTCACAAGATATTATTTTAAAGTTCATGTGAAAATAATGAGCCTATCGACCTATAAAGTCCAAGTCAGACTGGATAAAGTTAAAAACAAAAGACCTCACTTAATTATGGTGAGGAGCCAATACACAAAATAAAAAAAAATAGTCTGATAAGAAAAGTCATAATGCTTGGGTGTTTTTGACCAAGCTGTTATGGCACTGGGAAGAACCTAATTACCATAAGGAGAAAGCAAATTAAGTAATTAAAAAGTAAAACTCAGATGTAATTATGGCATCACATTGAAATCACTGCAGCAGCTGCCATAAAGCAGAACACAAAATTAACATAAGGCCACGCAGACTTTTTGAGATAAAATATTGAAACTGGCAAAAAGCAAACGCTCTTATAAAATTTAAAAGTATGTTAACTTTATGTACACAGCGTTGCAGGAAACAGATCTTAGAATTTGCCATACATGAGCCCATTATAGAGACTCCATTAAGCAATTAAAAAGGGGTACATTTTATCAGCTGAGCTAAATGTGATCCATTCATTCCAACAAAGGAATGAGACCTAAGCTTGTTTGGTTGCTGCATTCATGATGCAAGGAGCACACCTTTAACCTCTGCCTTTGTCCATACTATTGACTACAAGTTAACTGATGTCACTGCACCATTTGCACAAATTGAACCCTATCTTGGACTGTACATCTCAGGGCTCTAAGGAGGATGCCTTATTCCTGCATTTCTTATGGCTTATTGGCTCATGTATCTATACGATTCACATTCAAGGGATACATTTTGTTGAAATATCCATTTATCACAAATGTGTAGGTACTTATTACTGGATGAATCTTCTTAATTACTGACACAGATACTATGTAAATATGATACCATTATAGATGCCCATCTATTTGGAGTCCTGTATATGGTGTGTTCTAGCCCGTCTTTATGATATTATACATATCAAGCTGGATAACTGAAAAGTGGTCAGTATTGGGGTAATATCCTTACAGTGTAAACTTTTTCTCATGTGAGTTTTAATAAAGGGAATTCTCTGTCTAGGTTTCACATAACTACATAATAGTTTTTCTGTGAGATTTTTATTAGTATTATTAGTGAGTCTCTCAGATGAGAGCTTGTCCTTTAAGTTTATAGCAGTATACACACAGCAGCCTGTCTCTGATGTGAGTATTGCCATATGTAGTAGTAGGTTGTTTCTCAGTTTTAGGTTTATATATTTACTTTTTTTATTTATTGAGCTGATGCTTTTTATACAAAACAGCTTCAAAATCACAGTCTTATAACTTGTTCTGTATTTTTATAATATGAGCACTGGCAAGTTAGATGATTTACTCATGGTAACATCGGTGGTAAGTCAATAGCCAATACTGAACCACCTTCGTTGTGCTTTAAAGCCAACTCTTTACCTATTAGATCAAACAGGTGAGCATGAGTAAACAAAAGCATTCTATCTACTGTATGTAATGTTGACTTGCCTGCCAGGGTTAACATCACTGCAGCCTGCTCAGTAGTTATGCCTGACTACTATACATATAAAAGAGATGGTGCCTATTCTAGCAGCATTAGGCTGAAGGCCTAGAACCTGACTAGAAGGACATAGTCATGCACTCATTTACACTTACTCATACCAGAGCAATTTAAAGTTGCCAATTAACCTAACACAAAAATCTTTAGATGCACGTAAACCAAAGAACTTTGCAAATTTTCTTTTTTTTTTTATAATCGACTCTCGGGCAGGTTAAGCATCTGGCTAATACCACAGAAAGTCTGTAGTACCAATGGCTGGTACTAAACCCACAATTTGTGGATTACTGTCCAAAGTCTTAGTGACAAAATCTGAAATTCTAAGATGTGCATTTCCACATTGTGTTCTGCCTGTAAGGTGAGCATCCCCAAATTATAGGTTCTTTCAGGAGAATGTTCCTGTATTGTGATTATCTAAAAATACAGGCATAATATTGTCTGTCTCTTAACAAAACTATTCTAAAATAACACGTCACTTGGTTTTTGCGCAACCTCGTGTTTTATTCTCTTTAATACTTGTACAACTATCAAGTGTCTCAGATAACTATCATTAAATATTGATATATTTGCCTCTCTGAGAGCAGTACTATGCCATTTACCTTTGAGGCGAACATTTCTAGGAATTAGTGTTGTACTGTTTCTAGGATGAGTATTACCATATGGAAGGTTGCTTTGCTGATGAATATTCCTAAATCTGATGTGCCTCTTGTGTTTCAATCACTATACTCATATAAGAGCGTCACTACAAAGTTTTCTGAGCACAGCATTAAAAACATTGCATATTAGTCAGCTATTTGGTTTAAGTGCTCATGGAAAAGGTCATGCTTCATCATTGTGCATCAATATCTTACAGCATTTTTTGGAGAATTGTATTGTTATAAAATACTATGTTAACTAGATGAGTATCACTACATAACATGAACAGTTATTTGGATTAGTATATCTAATAGTATAAGATCTAGTATATCTGTAGTGACCTGTCTATTATGTTTTCAGTCTTTTTTCTCTCATTCCTGAATGTGTGTGTGTGTGTGTGTGTCTGGTTGGTTTCAGAATACTGCTACCACTACTACTACATAGTATCCCATCTCAAAAAGCTGTATTGCAGCAAACCAAATATTCAATCTCTTTATTTTGTACCTTGTGAATTTTCTTCTCAGATCAGTACTTCCACACAACAGAATTGGTGAGTTGTTTGTACCACATTTTTGCCTCATGTGCACCACTATATACATTTTTGAATTTTCAGAATAGCATCACCACATTCAGGTGCCCCATTCAGATGTGTGTCATTACATATAGAGGTATATATCCTATGTTTGTGTCTGTGCATAGTGTTGTGTTATTCTGTTGTGTATCTATACAAACAATAGATTCTCTTCATGTCTATGTAAGCTGGTGTTAGAATTGTTGAAATGTTTGCTAAGGCGTGGCACATTTGGCAGGCACAGCTTGCTAGCATTTTCTAGCCTTTATTAAAAAGCTGTGAAAGTTTTTTCAGCAGGAAGCTGCAAGCGCTTAATCTGGGTTGTGATGTAAAACCAATTGACTCAACCAGTCCTTTGTGGTCAACATTGTCCATTGTTCTCTCATTTTGTGTTTGGCTTTCTTCACGCTATTCCAATTGAAGAATCAGGAAAAACCACAAAACTCTCTTGGATCTTGTTTTTTTCTTCACAAACCAGGCACCCTTTTTTCTTTTTAATGAAGTCTGGAAAAATGAGAAAAATAACTCCATGAAAGATTGTATTTCATTTTAAACTCATGAGGATTTTAACCGGGAACATATGCTTTTATTGGCAGAAAGCTAAACCTGGCCCGCAAAAATAAGAATCAAATTACGCTGCTCTGCCTTAAAAGAAAAAAGCACTGGACTGCGGTAGGTAGATAGGGGTCACACAAAGCTAACTGGGGGATGGGGGGTGTGCTGGTTGTTTTTAAAAAGAGCCGGGTTCTGGCTATTAAAAAGTTCGCTCCTTTTTCTAATTAGTGTGGCAGGGATTTTTTCTAAGACTCTGTGACCTTTACTTTCTCTCGTTAGCTAAATTGTGAGCATTGTTGTTTGAAGGGAAAGAAGCTGCAGGCTTTGTGAGGGGATTACCTTCTATTGCTTCTATTATACAGTAGGTTCTCTGAGCTGGCACAGAAGCTGGTGGGCAGCACTGCCTGCTACCACCTACCCTGGGAGGCCTTAGTTTACTTAAATTCTTATGAGAATTTTGCTAGAACCATGGGGTACAAGGTGCAGCACACCTGTTTTTGGTTCATAAACTAGTTGTTTCCATATGTACTGCTGATGCTTAAAGAGAGTCTCTCAAAAGCTACTATATGCTTCTAGTGTGTTGTTAGTTTTAATACATTTTACCTGTGTCTATATTAACAGATATGCAAAAACGTAAAAAATGTTTGATGTGTACTGGTCATTCAGGCCCACATAGAATGTTATGGTCTATTCAGCTAAAGGATCTGTCACACTACACAATCTTTCCAGTGATTTTCACAGACTTCATTTACATCATCTTAGAAAGTCGAAGCAGTCACAGAACACTTCTGTGACCACCAGACATGTAGTTAAACACCCCTAGTGTCACAAACAGACCAGTCGGCAAGTCACCCCAATAAAATCAAGCAGGAAGAGAGACTTTTCTGTCTGTAGTCTAATTTTACATACCATAAGAGAATGGAAAAAAACACAAAAGGACAAGATTTTGCCTGAACTCACTATACCTGGAAAGCATTTCTGCAACTCCACTGTAGATAAGCAGCCATATATATTGGCTGTAGAAAAGGAGGGGAGCTTGTGATACTCTGGAAATGTGAACCTGTGCTGAAAAGCCAGTACAGAGTCATATAATATATGTCATCCCCTGCGTTATCTAGTTGTGTAATTTGACATACTCAGATGACAAGATTAGCAACTGCATTTATCAACTCTGATATCCCCTCCATCTAGGAGTTGAGTAACGTAAAATTGGTTTCACATGTCTGAAAGTAATGATCCAAAGTTCCCTATTGGGATTCTTTCAAAAACACAGCTAATTAGCATATTCTGTATACAGTATCTATTGTTCTCTTTCCAAGTAATATTTTCTAGCATTTGTGAAACGTTTTCATACAACTAACTTTCACCAGCATAGATTTCCATATTAAGCTTATTATAAAGTAACAGCTCAACTGGCATCTACCTTCCTGACGAATTGACAAATATGTTTGTTATGTTTCCCACTAAGCTGGATACATTTTGCTCCTCTCCTTATACTGCAGGTATCTAGTGCTGGTACAGTATGTCCTTGTTGTAACATCGAGACCAAACTAAACAGTGTATTCAAATTTAGGCCTGAGATGCTTAAATACAATTTTTCTTGATGATTTCTCCCAACAGGCACAATCTGATTTTTCTTGGGTTTCCATTGTTCTGTTGTTCTTGGAGCTATATCAAAAGTGAGACCAGGTACAGTACACTGTTTCTTACAGTCAAGAGCATTGGTCAGTCCACAAGGACTGCCAACTTTTTATGAGATTTTCTTTCTAGAGCCATACCCAATATTATGGAGGCATACCTAATATTTTTATGATATAATAATATGTTTTTTTAACGAAAATACTTTTTTGCAATCAAATGTTAACAAAGTGATGTACAACTTAAAATAGATAAAATATTCATATATTTTAAACAAGAAAATAAAACACAATTAATTCAAGGTATGATGAAATGAAAAAAAGTTAATATTCTATGGTAAAAGTGGAAAACTTATGAATAGATCTTATATGGTTGGGTAAAGAGTTTCAGAGCTTAGGGCCACAATAGCTGAAATGTTGATTCATCACATATTTTAACTTATTCCTAGGTGTTACTAGCAGGGCGCTATCAAATGATCTAAGTGAAATGGTAACAATGTACTGTACTTGATAATTGAGTTCTTGGAATGAGACAAATATGCAAACATTTAAAAGCAAATAAAATTATTTTAAAAATCAATCCTAAAAGAAAGAGAAACCCAGTGAAGGACTTAAGAAAAACATTAATCTAATTCAACTTCACTTATCTTATATTCACTGAAATTTTACTTCTGTCCAGGGCCATCTGTAGAGATATAACTGGTTCTAATTTATCTAATATATTTCAAGGGTCTGAACTATGTATGATGGGAAAGGATAAATAATCACAAAAGATTTTTCTATAATATTATTGACACTTTAAGAATTTCAGCAATCAAACTGGGTCCATCTTTTCACATTAGGGTTTAAATATTCATCTAACTAGAGATTTGAATATTGCTTCTCTACTTTAAACTTTACCTGTACAATGAGTGCAGTTTTGTTTAGTATTTACTTGATCTCTTCGTGTCAGATCTTCTGTTTGTATCATTCTGCATCTCTGACCATGCTCTAAGAGGACACATTTTTATACTATTAACTGTCAGCTGAGATGGCAAACTAGGTGAACTCTCCTGTAATATATATATATATATTTCAATATACCTTTGTATATTTTCAGCTGCTGATCACCAACTACCTATACATGACAATATACAAAATGCAAATGTCACTGTGTATTTTAATTGGAAAAATGTTCCCATTTCATCAATATAATATTGTGACAGTTTTTCTCAATGCTTTTGACACTTTCTTTTTGAGTGTATTTTTTATACATTCAATGCTGTAGCCTTCACTCTACAGTCTTGGGATGTTCTTTACAGTTTATCTTTCATTTTTTACTTCACCTGCCTACATTTTACATGCATAATGTTCTATTTCATTCATATCATAAGACACCAGCTAATGCTCTAGTCTTTAATCTAAAATCCCATGCTGGGATTAAATCCTTATCGGAGGAAGTCCCATTGACCTGTTAATCTACCTTTCCTTTAAGTTTTGGCTAGACCGAAGCTAGCCACATCTTTAATTATGGATGTAACAAACATTAAAAAGTATTTTACTATATCTTATTATTTAGGCTATAACAGAATTGGGGAACAAATGGCGGGAATGTTGGTAAAAAAATGCTGACCTTAATTAGTGTACACTACAATTACTGGTAAGACAATAACTGCCATGATGTTTGCTGCCAATATACCCACTGCCCCCAACACACCCAACACACACACACCTTTTTCTCTGCACAACTGTGTTTGTCCCTCCAGTCTCCCAGGTGGTCATTCTCCAAAATGAAGACAGAGAATGGCTTTTATTGTCAATGCTTATAGTGGAACTGTAGTTACTTTACCTGACTAATTGTTGTTTTCACAACTAGACTGCTACTCTGTGAACTAAAACCTGATTTCTCCCATCTTCTGGTATTAGTCACTGTGAAAACCTTTCACCTTGTAAGTTCACATTTGAAAGAAGAATAGATTCTGACCTTTTGATAAAACTCCCCAACTTGGAGTAACAGTTATTAAAATAACAAAGAGAGCAAAGCTACCTGTGCCAGATATCAGATTTTAAGAAAAGAGTGTCCCATTCCTGTGTCATCTATAACTAAACCTCAAAGGAACAGTGTCTCCTCATGCAGAAATTCAATCAGCAGAAGACATTTCAGTTTAGTAAACGGGTATTTGGAAGAAGTCTTGCATACATTAAGTCAAGGCAATGGGGCAAAAATGCCATAAACAGCTGTGAATGCCCTGTTTTCTAAAGAGACTTGACTCACCATTAGAAATTAGAAAAATACTGAATGAAAATTCTAACTTGTCTCTTATTGAAATCATGACTGGAGCACAGTGAAGTGTGCTAAAGAGAAGCCTCCTCTCTCGATGCTCCCTCCACTCTCCACCCCACTCCACCCTTAAGCTAAAATGAGCTGATTGGATCTAACATTTAAGAGCCTGTGCCTTTCTGCTGGTTTCTCTGGAACCTCTGCACTTAATTAATTGCTATTCATTTGCTCTGGCCTCATTATTTACAGCTTCTTGTTTTGCCTGCCACCAAATGTTTCTGTCCCATTTGAATTTTATTTCAGTCTCCAGAAGTGGGCCCTTGACTGTGGAGTGCCTGCCTTTAGTCTGCTGGGAAATGTAACATAAACATTTGAAATAAGGGATGGAAATCAAATAAAGCAAAATGATACAAAACTGGCTGGTTATCATTGCCAACATTTATCTAACACAGAAGCCTTATGATTTGGCATTTCAATAATAGCTCAATGAGTGACACCTTTACAGTAAGATTAAGTAAAAGCCTACTGTACTGTTAGCAAAATGGACAGAGTCTCATGTAATATAACCTAATACTACAAACAAATCAAGTGTGTACATTACTGTGGTAGTTAAAATGCTGCACCTATCTAAAGTGAAACATGGGGTTAACTGTTTTCACCTTCATGAGAGGAATGCTAGACAAAGCAATAACATTTAATAGGTGATCCTGCATAAGAGTGCCATCATTGCTTCTGGTGTGGAATTTTGTCACCTGCTGACAAACTGGTGTGATGTTCAGAGAAGGAATTCCTCATTAAAATGAAACAGCTCTTAGAAACTATGTACTTCTTTAAATCAGGAGTGTTTTTCTTAATGTCCAATTTACTCCAATAAATAATGTAAAGTTATATACAGCAACTAAGACTTCACCTTAGGATATACTGTCTAAAAACTAGGTCTTCAGTGGTTCCTTCTCATTACATAGTATGCAAATAATCTCACCCTTTAAATCTTGTACACTAGACTGCATGCTCAACCATCTTTTATGACTGCATGATGATATCACATGACATGATCACATAACTGAATAATAACCCACAACAGTATGATGGCACCCAAGAACTCTGTATACAAAAATGCATTCAAAGTGGTAATGTAATGTTGTCACTAAATGTTAAATTTAAGTAAAATTCAAAACAATAAAATTCTTATAAGAAAATAACAAAAACTGATAACTTATAATTCAGGATAACCCATGATATCCCGCAAAGGATTGTCAGCTCATTTAGAACTGGTTCTAGCTTTGGGTGTAAAGCTGCTAGGATGAGTTCAGCTCTTCAAATAAATAGTGTGCCCAGAAACAAGATTTAAATTTTATTTAAATACGCAGATCTGAACCTAACATGGCCATAGTTAGTAAATGCTTGTAAATATATCATACACGGGATTAATAAAGTATCTATCTATCTATCTATCTATCTATCTATCTATCTATCTATCTATCTATCTATCTATCTATCTATCTATCTATCTATCTATCTATCTATCTATCTATCTATCTATCTATCTATCTATCTATCTACATGCTTAAGATTCAATCCATCTCTGTTAAAAACAACCATCTGTGCCACCTCCTCAGCAATCATCTCTGAATTCCACTGCTGACAGTACATTTTAAAATAGATGACCATTCCTCAGTTCAGCTATGTCTGCCAGTTAAAAATGAGCCTTCTTTTTATCCTTCAGTGATTTAGTTGTCCCTGCTGACAGAGTGTAAGTGGTTTATTAAGATTCAGACTCCTGTCTGAGCTATCTTGAGAAGGTCATCATCAGTGCCAGTCTGTCAGCTTTATCAAATCCATTTCCTGGTGTTCATTTAATATAGCAAAGCTTTTGCCTGGTAAGAATCTAAAAATACTATGTCAGAAATTCTCTAGGAGCTGCACTGAAAATGACCAGAAAAAAAAACAATCAGGCAGCTATTCCAAAATATCTTTGTAGAAAATTTAAAACAGCAGGTAACCGGGATTGCCCGACATTCCTTTGTAGGGAGATTTAGAGTGAAGCCTGCCAGGATAAGTAATGACTTGGGTGTATGACTTATCCATTAGAGCACTGCAATCTTGAGAACTTATTCTCTGATGTATCTGTCCTTTTTGCTTTGATGTTCTCTCTTAATGACTTATAATAGGACACAGTAAAATATGTTCCCAGTATGTGAAAAGATCCTTTTAGGTGATAAAACTGAGTTAGGACTCTTTATTAATCCAGGCATCCTGGCTCATTTGCTAATCAACAAAATAGCTGGGACTGTGTTCCCTCATGTTCCTTGTCTCACTGGATTATTTTTTTCCCTCAGGGATACTTGGAGGAACCTCTCAGGCAGAATTACTTCCCTTTTGACAAAGTCAAGCAAACTGCTTCCCATCCTGGCCTGTTGTCGATTATATCAGCTGCAAGGAGTGTAATTAGAAGGGATGGTCCCATACTTTCTTCTGGGACCTTCCTGAACCATGTTTTACTGTCTATGCATGCCATATCTCTTTCTGGGAGTGTCTAAGCCTACACATGTTTAATTTATTTCTCTCTAGACAGTGTTAAGGCCCTTCAGGTTCAGGGTGTCCTCCCTCCCTAAGCTTGTTTTCATAGTCACTCTTTACCCTTCTAGGTGCCTTTCTGCAATGTAAAGAGGAGATACACATACATAAATACATACATAAACACAATATGGGCAGTATAAGGGCTCAGTATAATCCTATGGGAAAAGTGGAGTTTTTGGAATTAAACATTTATGGTAGAAACGTTTTCCTGTATGCATGCAGACATCTTTAATGTAAACATTAAATTACCTAACGAAGAGCATCTGTCCCTTTTTTATTAATGGCTAGCAAAACATGCAAGTTTTTGTACCTTTCATGTTACAAAAAATCAATTAAACAATGGGATGCTGATGCCTGGTCTGTCTCAGTTGGCACCAGGTCATTGTAATATACTCTGTGAGCATCAACATCATCTTCTGACAAAATACAGCTAACAGATTTAAACACTAAGTAAAGTGAGAGTTTCTACCCACTGGTCATGAAAATATATTGTCTATGAACTGCATAAATTTAAACAGAAAACCTTCAACTTTAAAACTGAAGTGAAAAAGGACAAGCTAAAATAAAATGGAATAAATGCATAGCCAACATACTGCATGACTTGAACTGTACACTGCACATCTGATAGCAGTGCAAACTTTCTAGTGGCCAACAAGCAAAATTTATTTTCTATATAAATACCTGTTTTTTTCCACCACCAAGACTTAACAAAAGCATCATACTGCTGTCTTTGGCTTCCTTGATAGCTTTTTCAAATTTATCTGTGACAATTAAGATGCAGTGTAATGTCTTGTGAATCATGCATTCCTGATTTTTTTCTAATTATTTTGGGTACTTTTAGGAAAGCAAATGGCAATGGACTTCCATCCATCCATCCATTTTCCAACCCGCTGAATCCGAACACAGGGTCACGGGGGTCTGCTGGAGCCAATCCCAGGGCACAAGGCAGGGAACCAATCCTGAGCAGGGTGCCAACCCACCGCAGGACACACACAAACACACCCACACACCAAGCACACACTAGGGACAATTTAGAATCACCAATCCACCTAACCTGCATGTCTTTGGACTGTGGGAGGAAACCCACGCAGACACGGGGAGAACATGCAAACTCCACGCAGGGAGGACCCGGGAAGCGAACCCGGGTCTCCTAACTGCGAGGCAGCAGCGCTACCACTGCGCCACCGTGCCGCCCGGCAATGGACTTTTAATACCTCATTGTTGACATGTTTTGCATCGGAAACCAGAAGTGCAAAAGCATCCATCCATCCATTTTCCAACCCGCTGAATCCGAACACAGGGTCACGGGGGTCTGCTGGAGCCAATCCCAGCCAACACAGAGCACAAGGCAGGAACCAATCCAGGGCAGGGTGCCAACCCACCGCAGTGCAAAAGCATGATAAAAAAAAAAGAGATGCAAAGGCACCAGCCATGAAGAAAGACAAGGAATTTGGAGGAAATATTTAATGCTTCCACTGGGTGCTAGAGGGCAGTCAAACCAACAGGCACCAGGATTACCTGACTGTTCTCGGAGAAAGAGAGATCGGTCGAGGTCCAGGTTAACATTGGCTGCCACCAGTACTATTAGCCAACAGGGTGCTGGCGGAAATTTGGCTACTATTGGCCGAAGAAGGAGAAGGAGGACATGCAGGTGGTGGGTATAACAGAGCAAGATGCAGAGGACAGGAAGATATGGAAAAAGATGATCTGCTGTGGCGACCCCTAACAGGAGGAGCCGAAAGATAAAGAAGAAGAAGCAGTGTGAGAACAGCCCTGTACAATATATGCTTTCAGTAGGACTGAAAGTGTTACGAGACAAGTGAAATTTCAGAAGATTATTATGAGTAAGAAAGAAATCAAGAGATGATCGACAAAAGCAAACATATGGTCTGAAAAAGTAAGGGGTCACAACTGTGAGATCAAAATAAACAGGCAATCAGGAAACAAAAAGGCAAGACGTTACTTAAAGCTGAAGGCTTAACAAAATCAAAAACCAGAAGCACAAACCTACCACCAGAACCTACTATCCTAACTAGACCTAAGAGACATTTTGAATGAAGAGAATCCACTGAGATATAATGCATACTATAACTCCTCCATATTTATAGCTTCACTTGCATGACTTCACCAGTGTGATAATATTGATCATGTGACACTTACAGACAGAATCACATAAATAAAGAAAATCAACACGCTGTTAAAATTAATCAAAATGAAAAATAAAAGTTGGAAATTGAATCCTCATGATTCAAAATCTGAAAACCAAATGTATGAAAGTTTTTAATACTACAGAGGAATGATGGATGAAGATATACCAGAAGATTCTAGACAGTTTTATTCTAGTGTCCTTGTAGTGGATGCAGAAACATCAGTGAGACTCTAGAAGAGATTCCATGTCTTGGCCATGAGAGAGATCCTTTGAAAAACAGTGCAAAACCACTTTGAAGCTAAATAACTCACAATAAAAAGTCTAAAACTGAGTTGGACATTATCTCAATTACAGGATGTTTTATGGTTCTTTGAGGCGGACAAGTCTGTAAGTCACTCCTCCACTTGATAGGCTTCCAGACCCATTCAGGAGGGCCCGGAGACAACAAGGTTTGTTTAGATTGTTCTTATTGTCATGATTTAGGATGTTGGCACAGTACTTAAAAATGTCTTCCTTAATACTTAGAATATATTTTGGCACACAATATTTTTCTGTACACTCCATATTACACAATTATCAGTTATGATTTGTTTAGATTTTTACTATTGCCCTTGAATAAATATATTTGATTTATTATTATTTTCATTAATACTGTGATGCCATCCTTTGTGTGCATGCCACTGGTGTCCTGTTGATGGGTTGCTCTTACATTATGATGACATGATGATGGTGACAGTATATAAACTAGTTCAGCATGGTACGTAGCCATCTAATATTCTTAATATTCTTAGAAGAGTCTAGAAAGTGAGAGATTATTAGTATTTTCTTGAGAAACAAATTATGCACATTTGATTTCTAGCTTAGGTTATTAGTGTTTCTGACTTTATCGTTTAACCCTTGCATGTTAAATAAAGCCTTTCTTTTCTTTTCATCTCCTGGTTCATCCTAATTCTGTATCCTCCTTAATGGGACAGTGCACTTTTTTGTATTCTTACTTTTTCCTTCCTGCTTTGTGTTTTTCATTTTGATATATTTTGGCTTCTTTGGTGTCATTCTGGGTATGAGAGATAGTTACAAGAGCACTTAACCTCCATATTACCAGAAGAATGAATATTGCAGGCCACTTGTGCAAAAGAGAAGGATCAGGAGATGAATGGTGTCTAAATAACAAGCTAAAGTCAATTCTAGAAAGAACTAAGAATCATTCACCCAAATCAAAATATGAGGCAAAAATTATAGTCAAAATAAAGTCTAGCCAGAATGAAACAATGAAAGACACTTTCAGAGACTACTACACACACAATTCATTTTAAGAGTTAATCAACAATCTTGGACAAACTGTTGTCCACAACTCTGACCTTTAAATGTGCCATGCCTATTAGCAATGGAACATTCCTACATGACAATGGTTCTCCAAAATGTTAATACCCACAGAAAAACAAAAAGGTGTCACAGTAAATACAAATGGTAAAACTGCCAAAATTGACTTTGGAAAGAAGGAATATATCATGAAATTAACAATAGAATCTGAATTCCTGGTATTGAAAATCTTGGGAAAGCACACTTTGTGCATTAGAAAAGAATTATTTCAATAATGAAAAAAAGAAAAAAAAACTGTATTTCCAAATATTATAAATTTACTGTATGAATACTTTGATGTTGAAATTTTTTACTTATTAATTTCTGTCAAAGGATGACAAATAATGGTGAATGCATGCTTACTACTAGTTAACCTGATTGTTGAGCCTTTCCTTCCTTTTCTCACAAAAAAACTATGCATTAGTAGCAAGCTTTGCAAAATAATTTTTAAAACGTGCAGATCATTCTCAGTCTTGAATCATTACACTGTTTGACCATGTGTTATGAAATTGATTTCAAGATTATTTTACATGTTTATGAAGTATTAAATGACCTAGCACATGAGTACTTAATTTAATTTTTTCAAAGCTGTCTGTGCCTGTGATTTCTTAAGCCTGCCCACCAGAAGAATCCAAGAAACAGGCTCATATAGGGTGGTAGGCTTCCTACTGTATATGCCCAGATTGTGGTATATGCTCTTCAAGCAAGTTAAGTCAGTCATGGTCTTAAATTACAGACTATCTAAATATGGCTACCTTTACATAGTTGATATATAATTATTGTTTTTATCTTTAATCTTATGTACTGAATTAAGGGACATTTTTTATTGTAAATGTCATTATCATTGTTTAATTCTTTTATTACTTGTTGTTTTAATTGTGTACATTTTAAACTGTACTGGGTGAAAGGTACTTACTGAGGAAAGCAAAAATATTGCTGTTATAAGTGGTCAGTATATGAATATATCAGTATATACTATATAAATGCTGGTATATATCAGTACATACCATATACAAACTATAAGTACACCATATACAAAAGTGGAATTTTGTAATATTATTATTAAATTGATTATCAAAACAAACATTTTTGACATGACAATTTTTGGAATGAATAAAGTAAAATTTTAAAAAATAGAGATTGCCTAGGTATCCACACCTGATCGAACTGTTCATTGTAGAAGTATTCATAGCAAACGTTTCAATATATACAAAAAACAAATAGAAAACTTGAACATTGGAAACTTGGAAAAACAATTTTCACTACTCCAGTACAATTAGCAAGCACGTATGTACAGTAAATACACACCTCTAAAAACAGCATTATGTGAAGAAGAGCTCTGTGTCACAAAAGGTAAATTAACACCTCAAATAGTACTCCTCATTTTCTTTTCTTTCTTTCTTTTTTTCTTTCTTTCTTTCTTTCTTTCTTAATTAGTCTCTCTGTAAGTGTAAAATAAAACACAAAATATAATTTTGTAAAATACAATGCAATATCTATATATACAAAATTGTATTATGTTTAAATTATGTTTGGAAGCTAATAGTAATAAAGTTTATTAAGCTAAAGCCACACAAAACATTTTTAGATTTTTTTTTTGTTATTGTTGAGAAAATTAATGCCTGGATTTATTATTTACTAATATCTTTCTAAATTCTTGGTGATAGTAACTTCGACTGCTTTTTTGTTTTTCTTTCTTTCTTTCTTTCTTTCTTTCTTTCTTTCTTTCTTTCTTTCTTTCTTTCTTTCTTTCTTTCTCCTTACATTTTTTACTTCTGTCTTTCTTTTATCAGAAATGGAGAGTAAGGACAAACTTCATCCTTTTTCCTTTCTTTAATGTAATTCGCACTCCTTGATGCGTAGCTCTACAAGCTTTGATGTGAAGAGCCTTAGAGCCTGAAGAGGTTTCTGGGTGATTGAGTCAGCGGCCTACCCATTCCCCCCCCATCCCCCCCCCCCCCCCCCCCCATCAATTGTTGAGCTATGAATTGGACCTCTCAAGTGCTCACTGAAGTGCAGTTTTTCTTCAGCCCATAACAGATTAATCTAACTAGGCTTGGGGGTGGTTCTTTGCTTTAACCTCCCACATCATAATAACACAGTTTATTTAAAGGGGTTAGCAAGAAGAATAGCAAGACAGCCTCTTGGCAAAGACTGTGGTCTGTATGAGTGCTGAAGGACACTGCTTTAATGAGTCCAACAAACTGCATTGATAAGGCACTTCTGCAAATGTACATGAGACGCAGGAGGCACTGACTCTGAGCTGGATGCCACCTATACCTAACCTGCATATACTGCTGTCACCTTAAATTAAAATTATCATTCTTTACCTATATACTAGCATTAAAAACTGTATTATGATTGACAATACTATTTTAAGTATTTACTTCCTTCTGTGTTCCAGTCGGAAAAAGATTGATTAAAAAACCTGAATTATTCCAGTTGGAAGACTGATTTCTCACAGAAATAGACAGTGTACAGCATCGCTGACCATGTCTCGTAGAGTGACAAGGTCCCTCCGTAGCCAGATGAACTAACACCCCACACCCCCCCCCCCCCCCCCCCCCCAGCCACCACCCACAACTCCAAAGGCTTTCACCCCAAGAGAGAGACAGTAAAATTAGGGTTGATGACAGATTCCTTTAAGATATTAGCATTAGTATATCAGCCTATGTTCTAGATCCTATTGTACTTATTGGCACAGTGTCACAATTCCAACTGACCCGGGGCAGACATTGCGATTGGAGGATTCTCATAAATGTTAAAAGTGTATACACCCTTCCTGTAGTTTAAGGGAAATAAAATTTATCAGACCAATACACTCCTTTCAGGTTTTCACCCAAGCTAATGCCACCTGCATACTTTTACTGCCACCCATTTAAGAAGGACGCTTTTCCAATTCAGTATGATAAGACAACACTTTGTTGTGACTGTCATAGTGTCTTCTTTATGCAATCCAATTCACCATATTTTTATTTAATTTCTACTTTAAAAGTAAGTAATGCAGACACTCTGGAGCAATCCGAGTTGTGCAGTTTTGGTTAATTGACAATGCTAAACTGACCCATTATGAGTGCATGTGGGTGCGTGTCACAGTATGCCTGAGATCAACTAGTTACTCATCCATTGCTGCTACATGCCTTGCACCCAGTGTTACTAGGATGGGCATCAGCCCTCAAGACCATTAATGGGCTAGAATTTAAATGGATGAACGCTCAAACTTCTGTCAGTTACACATAAAGTATATACAGTATGAGTGTGAGGTGGTTAGTGCTGTTGTCATCTTTGGGCAGAGATGCAAGTTACAAGTGGTAATGCATATCGGTACAGACAGAAACTCACAGATGAGCTATTTTAATGTGGTGCAAGAATACAAAAAGATTTTCAACAGCTGAAAAATAAGGCAGGAGTTCAAAGTACAGGAAAGCAAAGACATCAAAAAACAAGAAGCTTTCAAAATGCTAGACAGAAAGCTGACCTGATAAACTACAGGTATATACAGTACTAAAGCAAAAAACATGACACAATAGATGATATTGCTCTCACCCAAGCTCATAAAGGCATTAGTTTACTTAACATTAGACAGATACCCTTTTATATTCCCAACATAACCCACCCCCACACAAGCAACTGATTGATATATATAGGAGAAAAGGAAAACAGAATGTGAAAGATGGGACCAGGGCAAAAACCCTGTTCTAACAGTGAGGAAATGGATATTATAAAATCAAGGTTGGGAAGCATGGGCTGATAGCATGGGAAAACATAAATGTAAGGTCTATGCTTCCTTCACAATTACCGGTACATACAAAATGCCAGTGCACAGCTTGTAATTTTATTGTAAAAATGTTATATTATGATTATATTTGGTTTAAAAGTTTTTTTAAGTTTTTGGTTCTTTCTGGCTTGTGTTGTAATTGCCATTTTTGTTGATTTTTTTAAATTAATTTCTGTAAATGTTTAAATTGAAGTATATGTATTTCCCATTTATGTTTAACCCAACAAATGTATTTATTTATTTTTTTATTAGAAAGTTTCCTTAAGAAGTTTATTCACTTTTTAGCCTTGTTTTAGCACTGTTTTGTTCAACCTTAGATGCCGCCATTTTGTACAGTTTTGTTGCACATGTTGCTATTTGTTGCTAAGGGTGACATGCAGGGTCATACTGCATATTTCATTAGGGGACAACGGTCAACTCCATACACTTCCTGGAAATTGGATAACTTTACTTGCATTGTGCTTTGTTTTTGATCTTTACACCTATTTTGCAGATTTCTGGCTGTTCGTTTTTGACTTCTCTTTTTGGTTTCTGTATTAAGCTTTGCTAAAAGATATGACTAATTTTTCATTAAAATTTTGCTCAGTGACTGATGTTTCATCTTCGAGCCCTTATTTAAAAAGAAATATTTTACCTTTCTCTGAAAGCAGTTACAATAGCTTGTTATGATAAGGTTTCTTCTCTTCTGGTATTTTTACCTACAGTATGTAGAATCAGATTCCATCATTTATTTTTATTGTCTATTTCGTTCATCCGTTTATTTATTTTTCAGGTAATTTCTGTTGTTCTGTGATGCCATTTTGTTTTATGTGGACTGCAACATTTTGTGTTTATGTGTTGACTGTCACTATTTTGTTGCAATGCAGAGGCAACTGGAAGTGCATAGCATTTGATGCCATCGTTGTAACAGCATAAAGGTCAATGTCATGCAATTCCTGATTATGCAAGATTGTGGATACTCCTAAAATTTTCTGCTGTGTTTTTTGAACTTTTTTATGGCTTGCAACCTTCATTACTGGGTTTTGACTATGATTTAGTTTTGTAAATTTGCTCTGATGTTTTGATTTACTGATATCCTGGTATTGATTGATATTTGCTTGTTTATTGCTTTGCACCCTCTGTCACAATAACCTATCATCTATGGGGGAGGAGCAAAAGTTTTAGACTTGTACAAAATTTTGATTTCCGGTTTTCGATAGATCTCTACATTTTAGGGTCCCGTGATACCGAAAACATTGATTTCACGATGATGGGTGCGTGTCTGTTTGTGTGTGTGCATGTGTGTCTGTGTGTCACATTTTTTTGAGGACGGTCTAGAGCTAAAACAGCTGGACAGAAAATTATCAAACTTGAAACTTAAGCCTGTTATGAGATGATGATGTGCTAATTAGTTTTTGAGCCATATCATGCAAGAGAAAGAGGCACACTAGAGGAACCCTCAAATACCGTAATACTGCAATTAATTAAGAATTCTCATCAATTGCTGTCATACTGACCTATTCTATGATCAGAAAGATCAGCATCAGAGCGGTAAATAATTATTGAAATGTTATAGAATAGTTCGGGTAACTTGGTTCCTAGGGCACAAAGCCTACTGACACCCATGTACAATTTTTTTTGATGTTTTCAACTCCTAGTCCTTTATGCACCTGCTCATGTGGTCTGCCTCATTTCCAGTATTAGGTAGAATAATTAAGTTATATAATTAAGATCTTTTGGTTATTAAACATTTTTAGGTCAGTATTGCATTCAAGCAAAGAAATAACACCCTAATTACCCTGGTGTCACTTGCATTATGTTGTTGTTCATTGTTTAATTGGTAGCTTGAGAAAGCTCAGCACCATTGTCAGTTTAACCTTTTAAACAACATCATAATTTTATTTACAGTTAACTCAGTGAATTCAAATTCCATATATTCTGTGGCAAAAATTATATAAATACCTTCCTCTCTGTGTTGGGGTCACATGAATGCACATCCGGGTTGTGGCACAGTGTAGAGTCTTGATAGCATTTCACATACATAATACAGTAAGTGTTTAGCACTTGGAGTCTTCAGTCTAGTTTTTGGTTACTGAAGAGTAAATTCAGCTACTGGTAGAATTAAACTAGAATAGGAAATATAACTTTATGATTCTTGATCCTAAGTTTTTACATTGGTTTCCAGTAAGGTTAAGGGACAATATCAAAATCCTCCCTATGGCATGGACACTTTTAAATGTCTTTGTTCCTATTTACTTAACAGAACATACACATGGAGAGTACAATACAACTGTAATATAACAGTCAGCTAAATATTCTAAGAATAAATTAAACTACTGCAGAAGATAAAGTCTTCAGCTACAGTGCCCCTAACTTGGAGTGATAAGTTTGCTCAAGTAAGAGATGCCCCATCTGGTTCAGAATTTCAACCTAGACTGAAGACTTACAATGTAAGTCTAACATGCCTTGATTAATGATGCTAAATAGGCTGTCAGAAGTCATATAAAAATAAAACATTATTCTGTTCTAAGTGTGTTCCTGAGTTGGAAAAACAATTGTAGCAGAAATACAAAAAAAGAAAAGAGCATGTGGATTTAAATGGCCTATAAATTACCTGCAAAAAAACAAGTACTGTACCTCATTATGGACCTTACAACATCTTGTTTTACCTTCTGACTCTGCATAGCCAGCTTGGGCACTTGTCTATTTTAAATAAAACACCATGTTTTTCAGAGCAGCTTGTCTCAAGGCATAAGGCTTCATAATGGTCATCTGTCACTGGTGTGCAATAATGTTTCACCATGGTGCAGAGCAGTGGCCTAAAAGAAGTGTGTCACTGATGAGATGGCAAACATGTGACATACCCACCAGCTATGGTGGGAGGGTAACCCTACAGCTTAGTTTCACTAGCACACACAATTAGAAATGCAAAGCAGATGTAAAATAGCTCAAAGTACCAGAACAGTCTAAAGCAACCAAGACAGAATTTGGCAAAGAATGAAAATTAAGATGATATTTTATGTTTCTCCAAATATGTTATTGAAGTACAAAAAATGATTATAAAATTTTTTCATTATAACAATGAGAGGACTTTTAGTGCATTGCTGTGCCATGCAGTATCCCTCTGAATGGCAAAACCTTTGACACTGTCTTCTGAACCAGCCAGTATTGTCTTAGCCTGTTGAAATTGGCATGGTAACTGCCCTAAACTATGCTATTGTCTCAAGGACTGAGCTTTAAGTCCAAGGGATTTGTACTATGTCTTGCTCTATGCCAGGGTCCAGAAAGGAAAAACTGAAATGAGGCTTTGCGTCTGTTTGGAATGGTGAATGATAACTTATCCCCTTTATGGTGATATGAGACCAGTTCTAACCAATCAGAGAAAATTAGAGAAAATCCTGTATGTATTGTGTTACTGCCCTAAGAGACACAGTGGTGATTCAGAATTGTTTAAGACTGCAAAACTGTGGCCCTGCCCATGACACGTCATTGTCTTCTTGCTGGAACTGCAACAGTTATCCTAATCCTACATTTAAAACTGCTGTCCTGACTCACTATGCTATCACTTTAATGCATTTCACAGCTCTTCTAGGAGTCTGGAAACAATGTGTTTTGTGTTAAGTTAATGTAATATAATTTTTCTGGAGCCAAAACAAAGGAACGAAGTTCATCCCTCAGCTGAAACCAATTAATATCCGAGCACATTTAATGCATCAGCACAACTTCTGAGCAAGTGTGTGTTTGTTGAAACTGGACAAAAAGTATATCTGGAAATTGGCAAGAAACAAGAGAATACAGTAGGTGGGCACACTGGAGGCAATGCATCCAAGGCAAAATGAGACAGCTAAGCTGCAGCAGAAGCAAAACGAGAGGAAACTTGTTCATAATTGAAGAGATGTACAGTGAAACTAGGGATATTTAGAGGGACATTTGACTCAGGTCCTAATTTTGGACCTCTGATGTAGCTTTAGATGCAGTTTTTTGTTACTTGACATTGTTTGCAAAGGAATCTCACACCTAACAAGCAAAGGAATGGCTTATAGTGTAATAAAAAATGAATCATTGGCATAGTAAACTATGTTCTTTTTTTAAATAAACTACACAAGGCTCACAAAAAAACACAAGTAGTTATTGAAATTCCTCAACTGATCCAAAAGACTAAAAATAACTGCTGATTGAAAACACATGTGCCTGAGATGACAGGTTTGGAAAGGAAAAAAGTCTCTCTGCTCCACGCTCTGATAATGAGGGCCTTCACCCTGATTATTATTGTTGACGGCTCCTAAGATACACACACGTGCATGTCACTGTAGAGCAAAAGCCTTGCTGCTCATACAAACCAGACAGGCATCATCGGGTCACATGCACACACTGCCACAATCCCACACACATTAAGTAGGTTTCACTGGGGACATACTTTTACACTCCCACAAACTCCAAACAGGCAAATTGCATACACATATCCAAATCCACACACAGTATGAGCACTGTGAAGCAAACAGCAAAGATAGCTCCCCTGTTAATTTGTCCTTAACCTGGTGCCTAAACTAGAACTGGCTCATACAAAAAGTCATTGCTTTGGAGAACCCTAATAAGGTAATTATGTTTTCTGAACAGTTATTTCTCCTTCAGTCCCTGGTGGAATATCAGTGGCCACTTTTATTTCCTCCTTCAACACAAGAAAAAATCATTAACCAGTTTATAAATTTCACTTCTGGTGCAAGTGTTTTTACACATTCTGAATTAAATTTTTTTTTAACTTTTTTTCTTCATTATGATGACTTTTGTCATTTTTGCAAGCATCACTATTTTAAAAGATACACATCCAAGTGTCACTGTTGTCACCTGCTCCTAGTCATTAATACTTTTTTAAAATTAATTTTTCCCTCATTGTAAATCCAATTGTTTCATCTAAGATGGTTAAATCATTTAGAACTCTGTTCAGGTGGCAGCCATCATTAAAGATGTCCCAGTAAAATGTGTTTAGCTTATACTCACTGCATAGGGACTTTGAAGTGAGTTTTTCCATAGTTTTTCACTCAAATCAGAACTCCACCCTGAGACAACCAATTTAAACTTTAAAAGTTTAGTTTTATTCAGAGCAGTTTAACTCCACTGTAGATTTTCTTACTGGTTTAATGCATGTGTATTATGTCAATTGTGAAAATTTAATGTCAAACCATTCTCTGACAAAGGAGGTCTGTCACACAAAGATATAAAGTAAAATTCAGTGCCTGAGATTATTGCATAATTTAGGCAGATTTTATAAAATGTAACAATATACATCACAGTGCCTGTGATTTTTGCATATTGTAGTTGGCATGACTTTTACACAGTAATAAATGATCACAAATACAGTTCAGTCTTTCACATTTCTGAGACTGTTCAAAATTCCCATGGTCACAATACTTTACACAATTGCACAGTTTGTACAGCTGTTAAATGATATTAAAACAAAATACAACATGTGTAAGAGAGGTTGTTATTTTTCAGAAGGTGAGTCAGTGTGATAATGAAGTGTGTACAGTGTCATTTGTCCATTTCTGGATGTAAGCAAACTTAATTACATGTTATTATTGCAAGAAAAAAAACAGTTTTGATTACTGGCAAATTACAGCAACCCAAACTGCTCCAGGCTGCTGTGATTTAAATACATAACTAATGCTTTGTTTCACTCATTTGCTGCTAATGTCATCAGCATCATTGGTTATGAGGTCCACAACAAACCAACAAGTCACCATTGAAAAAAGAAAAAGAAATTAAATCTCCTGAAGTGACTATTGTAGAAGGTTGATAAATAACCTGGAAATGATATATGTGTTGGTGATCATATTACTGTAAATTTTGTTTTCTGTTGAGAAGGATCAAGAAGACAGATGTCTGTGTCTGCAGAGGAAGCTGCTAAATGTTGGATAGAGGAAGAGTGGGAAATCAAATAAGACTCATATCATTATGAAACCACTCAGCAAAAAAATGTGTATTTATGACTAAAACTACAGTACATGTAAAGGATTAACAGCCGCCACAGCAACCGTGACCAGGTCGTCTGGTAAGTACATTTTTCAAAATAAAAAAAAAATGCAAGCTCGGCTCCTCTGCTCCTATTTATAAGCTCTAAGGGGCAATAATTTTTCATTTAAAATGTTGTCTTAATTAAAGAAGTAAAGCATCCAAAAATCTTGCAGCCTTTCACTAAGTTGAAGAGCCAGATGGAAAGCTGAGTCCTGGAAATAACACGATCCAGACTGAGAAACATACCCAGATATAAACAGTTCTTGTCTGGGCCGCGATGCAGCCTGGGAGGTCCTTGAATGTCCTGGAAAAGGGAGCATGAGTGTCTCTGGTCAGCTCTTAATTCCAAAAGTTCTCCAAAAATTATTTACAGATCACTTAAAAAGATGCTGAAAAAATACAACCATATAAAATTTATATTCCACCTAAAAAGTTTCAACAAATGAAAAAAAATGCCTCATCAGGTATACTTAAAATGTAAGCATTCCAAAGCCTAGAGGAAACTGGTGCCTTCATCTTGTAAAGGTTCATGGAGCGCTGCTTTGTGTCTGCAATGGATAATGCATAAACAGAACTCTGACCTAGGCAGAATATAATAAAATATCTGCCCGGGAAACTGTTATTACAAAGATATGAGGATGGAGTTTTTAAGAGAATGAGGTGGGTAGTGCTGTATTTGAGGAGTAAAGGCAGACAGACTCAAAAGTCAGTCAAGCAATGACAACCATTTAGTCCATACAGGCCATCTAGTGACCATCTACTGTAGATGCAAAGAACAAAAACAAGAATCAAGCACCTATTTTGCTACAAAGGAAGAAAAAACTGGTAATTTAATGATCAGCCTTGTGGCAGGCTGGACACATGCCAATCAGTGTTTGGAAAATTGATCTGCTTCCAGTCTTGACCCTTGTTTTAATATACAGTATGTATTTTGTTGCATTTCTTGAGTCTACAGTTCTTCTTGTCTGTCCTGGTAATTATCCTTTGTACAGTACCTGGCTTCCTGAATTAATTCCTTGGATTACCAAACCTATAATGTGGTAAACAGAATGGCACCCAGTCTTCCAGGTGAGTTCGCCTCAGTGTAATCTGTAATTCACTGTTACAACAGCTCATTATTTTATTACTTTACTTTAATAGCTTCCCATCTTGGTAACATTAAGAAAAGGACCTCACCCATAGAAGAGCAATAAAAGCCAAGTTCTCTCACCTTTGGTTCATTTGCTACTCCCTTTTGGCCCCAAGTATTCTAGCCTCCTGCCAACATTCAGTGGCCTCAAATTCTTAGAATTTCAGGGTCACTTGCCTAAAACTTAATTCCCTGACATATAGCAATGCCATCCATAATGCCATCAGGAAAAGCTTGTCTGGAACACAAATCAAATATATACATACAGTGAATTCAGAAAGTATTCAGACCCCTTAATTGTCTGCAAACTTTATTGCACACTATAAAGCAAGCACCTGACCATAAGTTATAGTGCCACAGTAAAGATTATATAAATGACAGAATTTTGTTATTAATTTTAATATATTTGCAGATCTTTCAGAAAATAGTATTTAATTTGTCATTATGAGTTAGTGACTGCAGATAAATGGAGAAAATAAAAAGAAAGAGTGCAGAAATAGAAGTGGTCTGAATACTTTCTGAATTCATTGTACATACTGTTGATACATGCAAAGAGCATTATAAAGATAGATAGATAGATAGATACTTTATTAATCCCAGGGGGAAATTCACATACTCCAGCAGCAAAAAATATTAAATTAAAGAGTAATAAAAAATGCAGGTAAAAAACAGACAATAACTTGAATAATGTTCAACGTTTACCCCCTCTGGTGGAATTGAAGAGTCACATAGTTTGGGGGAGGAATGATCTTCTCAGTCTGTCAGTGGAGCAGGACAGTGACAGCAGTCTGTCGCTGAAACTGCTCCTCTGTCTGGAGATGACACTGTTTAATGGATGTAGTGGATTCTCCATAATTGATAGGAGCCTGCTGAGTGCCCGTTGCTCTGCTACGGATGTCAAACCGTCCAGCTCTATGCCAACAATAGAGCCTGCCTTCCTCACCAGTTTGTCCAGGCGTGAGACATCCTTCTTCTTAATGCTGCCTCCCCAGCACACCACTGCGTAGAAGAGGGCACTCGCCACAACCATCTGATAGAACATCTGCAGCATCTTAGTGCAGATGTTGAAGGATGCCAGTCTTCTAAGGAAGTACAGGCGGCTCTGTCCTTTCTTGCACAGAGAATCAGTATTGGCAGTCCAGTCCAATTTATCGTCCAGCTGCACTCCCAGATATTTATAGGTCTGCACCCTCTGCACACAGTCACCTCTGATGATCACGGGGTCCATGAGGGGCCTGGGTCTCCTAAAATCCACCACCAGTTCCTTGGTTTTGCTGGTGTTCAGTTGTAGGTGGTTTAAGTCGCACCATTTAACAAAGTCCTTGATGAGGTTTCTATACTCCTCCTCCTGCCCACTCCTGATGCAGCCCACGATAGCAGTGTCGTCAGCAAACTTTTGCACGTGGCAGGACTCCGAGTTATATTGGAAGTCCGATGTATATAGGCTGAACAGGACCGGAGAAAGTACAGTCCCCTGCGGCGCTCCTGTGTTGCTGACCACAATGTCAGATCTGCAATTCCCGAGACGCACATACTGAGGTCTGTTTGTAAGATAGTCCACGATCCATGCCACCAGGTATGAATCTACTCCCATCTCTGTCAGCTTGTCCCTAAGGAGCAGAGGTTGGATGGTGTTGAAGGCGCTAGAGAAGTCTAGAAACATAATTCTTACAGCGCCACTGCCTCTGTCCAAGTGGGAGAGGGATCGATGTAGCATATAGATGATGGCATCTTCCGCTCCCACCTTCTCCTGGTATGCGAACTGCAGAGGGTCGAGGGCGTGTTGGACCTGTGGCCTCAGGTGGTGAAGCAGCAGCCGCTCCATGGTCTTCATCACATGTGATGTTAGAGCGACAGGCCGGAAGTCATTCAGCTCACCAGGACGTGATACCTTTGGGACTGGGGTGATGCAAGATGTTTTCCAAAGCCTCGGGACTTTCCCCTGTTCCAGGCTCAGGTTGAAGATGCGCTGTAGAGGACCCCCCAGCTCTGATGCACAGACCTTCAGCAGTCGTGGCGATACTCCATCTGGACCTGCTGCTTTGCTGGCACGAAGTTTCCTCAGCTCTCTGCTCACTTGTGCTGCTGTAATTGTGGGTGGGGATGTCTCTCCTATGTTGGTATCAGCAGAAGGATGTGTAGAGAGTGCAGTACTCCGAGGTGAGAGTGGGTTAGGGTGGTCAAACCTGTTAAAGAAGATGTTCATTTGGTTTGCTCTCTTCACGTCTCTCTCGATGGTGGTACCCCGCTTCGAGCTGCAGCCAGTGATGATCTTCATCCCATCCCACACTTCCTTCATGATGTTGTTCTGCAACTTCTGCTCCAGCTTTCTCCTGTACTGCTCCTTCGCCGCCCTGAGCTGGACTCGGAGTTCCTTCTGCACGCGCTTGAGCTCATGCTGATCACCGTCTTTAAAGGCCCTTTTCTTCTGGTTCAAAAGGCCCTTAATGTCGCTTGTAATCCATGGCTTGTTGTTAGCATAGCAGCGTACAGTTCTTACTGGAACTACAGTGTCCATACAGAAGTTGATGTAGTCAGTAGTGCAGTCAACAACCTCCTCAATGTTCTCACTATGTGATCCCTGCAGGATATCCCAGTCTGTAGTTCCAAAACATTGTCTCAGAGCATTCTCAGCCTCCGGGGTCCACTTCCTGAATGATCGTGTGGTTACAGGTAGGACTCTCACTTTTGGTTTGTAGTGAGGCTGAAGCAGAACCAGGTTATGATCTCCTTTCCCAAGCGCAGGCAGCGGGGTGGCACTGTATGCGTCTTTAACGTTTGCATACAGTAAATCAATAGTCTTATTTCCCTGGGTGTTGCAGTCCACATACTGGGAGAATGCAGGTAAATAAAGTCTGTATGGCAGTCATTCACAATTTTTACTGTTTTAATAATAAAACCATTTATTTTTCATTTTCTGTAATATAATACATTTATTTCCAAGTCAGGGTGTCCTGCATTGGTCTTCCTGTCAATAGGCAAGTATACAGTTTAGGCTTAACAAGCACAGTGAATAGGGTATGATAATAAGCGATCCATCTGTTTTCTGAAACCAATATTTAATTCTGAAGACACTACGTTTGAATTCAACTATAGCTCAATAAATCTGTATTTTTCCCGTTGCTGATCTGTTGGAAAAACTGAAGCCCACTGTGGGTAAGGCAGGAGCCAATTCTAAAGCTAATTCAGTCCTTCACAGGATTATGAACTCAAAGGTTCCCAAGAACAAAGTCACTAAGACATCGAAATGTGCTCATAGAGGGAGATATTAACATCAAACCCCAGCTAGTAATAAGGGTAAACACAAGATATTTATAAAATAAAAAGATTTATTTTTCACAAAAATGGTCTGAACAAAAAAGCAAGCTCCATGCAGCATAAAAGACAAAATGGAGTTGCCTAACAACACAAATCAATTCAAGCGATCAAGTCCCAAAACAAAATCAAGAAAGAGAAGCCAAAAACAGAACATAAAGTCAAAAATCAATTAAGTCTACAAATACAATCAAATAGCACAGAAACAAGAATCACTCACCAACTCCCAAGCACATTCAAATGAACCACACTGGGTGATGACCCTGCCTTTATTGAGCTGAGGGCAGTCCCTTGCAGTTAGCCCCACTTCTTGGGGATCCACCTATAAAACACAAGGAATATAAAAGAGACAAACATACATAGACAAAATCAAAAATAAAGAATAAACAGGAATAAACAAGAACAAAATGAATACAAACAAAACAATCAAAAATTAATAAAGACCTAGATCAAGGATTTGAACTGGGGGAACATACTGGCTGAAACACAACACACAGTGCATACTCATATAGACACGCAGCCACACCTTAACATATCAGGCCAGTTTAGAAGCACCAATTAGCCTAATATGCATATCTCTGAGCTGATAATCAGGACACAGAAGATGCATATCAGGTTCGGGGAAGTGGATTTCCATTATCTGATGCAAGACTAGCTGGTAGTGGTCTGTGCCCCTTTTGAAGATAAAGCTTGAAATTTGATAGCACAGTGTGTCAATCTTAAAGAGCACTGTGGATGAGAGTTGCAGTGAAACATATGCCAAGAGACAATGTTTGCTGAAGGCCACAGGAGTCTAAAGGTGACTGACAGACCCACAACCATCTCTAGATTTGACTAAGAAATGACCACTTAAAGGGGTATAAAACACCTCCTCCTGCTGGATTCTTTAAAATAGAGAGTAGGAGCATATGTTTACAATACACAGGAGGGAGATAATTACCTTAGCACAAAAGAAAGAGAGGTGAGATGTTGCAATGTGCATTTGGACAACTCCCTACCCCTAGACAAAGAAAATACATGTGTGGTAGAATTAATTTCCTAAACTTTGGTACTGTGCTTGTGTTACACCCAGTTGCTTATTGCTTCCCAGTGCTTCTGACCCTGTTTCAATATATATGGGTTAGAAGTGAATACATATGAACATTCAGGCTGATAAAATTACAAAACACCAACACAAGCATACTACCCATGTGCAATAGTAAGTAACTACTTTATGGCATTTATACACATGCAAAGTTATCTCTGTGATTTTCCTCAGTTCCTGCTGGTTTTGCTTGACTAGCAAACTGTCATTTGAAACTGGATCAAACACATTTTAAAATGTAAGCGATTAATATCTATTGCTGTCCTTGCATGTGCTTTATTAGCTAACTACACAAAGAATAATAACAGGCGAGTTAACTTTCGTAAAACTATTTTGTTCCTTCAAAAATTGATTATGCCCTTATTTTTCAGCTATTTGTAAACAAGGATTAGGGGTACAAAGGTTCAGATCCTATTCCGTCAATATAAGATGCAAGGCAGGATAGGACATCAGTGCACCAGAGTGCACAATCACGCAGGCATGCATCACACTCACTATAATACCTATGCCAAACTCAGCATCAGTATCAGCAGACTATGCAGGCACAGTCATACAGACAGTGATCAGGTCCTCTTAAGAATTTTAATTTTAATTAGACACCTTTATATATTTATTTAACCACTACTTAAGACAGCACTGTTGTCAGTTTTGTTTGCATTTTATAAATTATATAATTATAAAGTGTTCATTTTTTCCATCATTTTGGGACCTTATCTGTTTCAATATCTGAGTGAAGTATAGTAGCAATATAAATCCTATAGAATTTTTAAGGAGATAAGGTAAGGCAGATATATTGAGTTTTGGGGAAGATTTTCAAAGCTTTTGGCATTTCCCAATAAGCACCTGTAGATAAAGAAACAGCATAAGTTATGACAGAAGATTCTATGTCACTAATGTGTTGCATTTACATTAGCAATCAAAGACAAAAATAATTCTTAACAGTTCAATGTTCAAAGACATTAAAGAAACATTTATAGCATAAGGTATGTCAAAGATATACCTAATGGTTATATTACACTTTGCATCATGGCTTTGCAGTTGGGTGCTAAAGTAAGAATTTTTTTTTGTAAAGGAATGTCCAAAATGTGGTCACAAATGCTTAATGAACGTAAGAAAAAAATGTATGAATTAGTTGAAAAACGAATTAAAAACTTTAATAGTTAAATAACATTTATCCACAAAATAGTCAATGCAATCCTAGAAGAATAGGACAAAAATTAAAATGGTTCACATTTGATGGTACAAAGTGTAACAGTTAAATAAACATAATGAAATGAAATCCTTGTATAAAAACAATTGGTGAGCAATATATTTACAACTGGTTACCCTGACCACCGCCATAGATTTCCATTTAAAATACAAATGTTTACCCCGTAAACAGTTCCATTATTTATACAGAAAGATAAACCTATTTATTAACCTATATTATTAACCTCAGATACTGTATGTTTTCTCCAATGCAAGGTCACGGGGAGTCAAAGTCTATCTTGGCATACCAACTGACAATTAACCTAAATTTCGAAAGGAAAACTAACAAAGACACAGACTTTACATACACACTGATCAAGTGCACAATTCAAACCTAGGACAATGATTCTGTGAGGTATCACTGAGAACCACTCTGTAACCATAATGTAATAGAGCCTTTGAATTTTCTACGGTATTTTAAGTTATGGGAACAATGCAACCCCTTCATACATACATCACAAATACATTTTGAATGTGAAGTTTTCTTCTGAAATTGGACTCTATCCTGAGTTTCCATCTATCTCAATGTGTATGTTGGTTTTATTTATTGCTAAATCTCAAATACATGCTGTCAGGCTAATTGGCAACTTCAAATTGGAACAGTGTGAGTGAGCATCAATATATATAGTGCCTTGATAAGATCTGCAGTGGCTGGCATCCTCTCTTGTATGGCTGCAGTGATAACCTCTAGCTACCCAAGATCCTGCACATGAATAAATTGGTTCAAGAAATTGATGTTTTTCTGGAACTGAGATATAATATGATTAGATACTGTAAGTAGGAATACACAGGAGGCTACTAAGTTTACGCTCAAGGAATGTTTTGTTTAATATAAGCGTTCCTCAATTCAGTAGACACACCTTTGGTTTTAATATTAGTACATGAAAGAAGATTGTTTTCCAAATTAATTTAAGCTATCCAGCCTTCCTTTTGTTTATTCATATTTGCATCTGTAACAGATTTTTTGTCGGTTTTCACAGTGCAGTTATTTAATTGATTTTTTTTTCTTTCTTAAGAGGAGTCTGAGGTTAGGTTCCGTTTTCATGTTGATGAAATCATTTTACTTAAGGCTGGTGTAATATAATATAAATGCAAAGGGGATGAGTTGGTAATATTAAAGTGGCCCAAAGTGAGATAGTGTGGGGAGTATGTGTATAAATATTCCCTGTGATGGGCAAGTGTTCATCTAGAAATATTTCCTGCCTTGTAAGTAGGCTCTGAGTCCTCATGAATCTATACTGGAAAAAAAAGAAGTTCTTAAAATGTATGGATGGATATACAACAGCATACCGCATGTAATCAAATAACAGTTATAGGGCCTATATTTCACTTAATTTGTAGGGTGTCACCCTTCTTCACTAGCTAGTGCTGTTGAAATACAACACCAGGAGACTCTGTTCAGTTCTGGATTGCCTGTTGTCTCTGTGGTAACTGCACTTTCTCCATGTGTCCAAGTTGTTTTTTTTCAGAGTTCTTATTGTTCTCTATTTCTCCCACATAAGAAAGACATGCATGTTAGGTTAACTGTCTGTGAATTGTCTGTTTAGGGTTAGAACAGTAAGATCACTGTTTCCAGGATAGGCAGCCCCTACTCTGACTTAGATTAAATTCCCAAGACATATATGTTATGCAAAGTGATGACAAAAATTTTATTTTATTATTTAATTAAATATAATCTTTATTCATTTTACACTTAATTAGTTATTATTATTCAAGATAATCTCATATACTGTACATTTTAATTTTACTGTAGCACTGCTATTCTAAGAGAGCATCAAGTCAAAGTATTAAATAACAGAATGAATAAAGCTGAAGCTTAGAATGATTTTAAAGTAAGCTAATACTGTACTGCAGGGAAAAACCTGGGGGTTGGTTGCAGAATTGGCACTCCGGTTACCATAAAAAACCTCACACTGTTCCATTCCATCTGAACTTGTGTGGTGCTGAGGTGTCACCCGTTGCATGGCTAGACTCAGGTCCTAATCTGGGATCCAGAGTTTGTTCATCATGTAGTAGATGTGGCAATGCACTGTATCAGCGAATGCTCCTAACATCTAATACTGTATACAGAATTTGAGACCAGCACTACAGCACAGTGCTCAGGACTGTTGCTGCATTGCGGATCCAGCATCCAGAGTTTGAATCTCTGCACAGGCACTGTGTATATGGAGTTTGTTGAGTCTCAGTGTGTTTGCTTTGGTTTTCGGCCCACAACCCAAAGAAATGTATGGTCACAATGGTAAACTTAGTCTATGTGATTGTACCTCCGGCTGCCGTGGTCCAAAGCTGGATTAAGCAATTCAGTAATGGATGGATAAAGAAATGGTTACTGTGAAAAAAGGCAGACTTTCCCTTAATGTTTAAAAATATTGTTCACACCAAATAGTGTAAATAAAATAATTCAGCCAAATTATAGTATGACTCAAAGTGGACCACTAAAGAACTTAAAGGATATTATTTATTAAGGTAAAGTTTTTTTCCACATTTGTACCATGTTGACATTTCTTTAAAGTTAGCCTTGTTATGTAAAGCTGCACTTTGCTAATTATATAATAAAATATGTCTCCCCAAGAGGCTTACAACTGCAGCCAATAGGGCAGCCATCAAAACATGAGAAAAACTCTTTAAATCTTACAAAATAGGTACATCTTGAAGCAGCAAAGTACTTTCTTTTCTAAAACATGCCTTCTGCATTCTGGAGACACAAGAACAGTATGAAATTGGAAATACTTTTGTTAAATCCATCCATCCATCCATCCATCCATCCATCCATCCATCCATCCATCCATCCATCCATCCATCCTCTTCCGCTTATCCAAGATCGGGTTGCGGGGGCAGCAGCTTGAGCAGAGATGCCCAGACTTCCTTCTCCCACTTCTTCTAGCTCTTCCGGGAGAATCCCGAGGTGTTCCCAGGCCAGCCGGGAGACATAGTCACTCCAGCGTGTCCTGGGTCTTCCCCGGGGCCTCCTCCCGGTTAGACGTACCTGGAACACCTCACCAGGGAGGCATCCTGATCAGATGCCTGAGCCACCTCATCTGACTCCTCTCGATGCGGAGGAGCACCGGCTCTACTCTGAGCCCCTCCTGAATGACTGAGCTACAGTCACTGCTCATAGCTCATGACCATAGGTGAGGGTAGGAGCATAGATCGACTGGTAAATTGAGAGTTTTGCCTTACGGCTCAGCTCCTTTTTCACCACGACAGACCAATGCAGAGCCCACATCACTGCGGACGCTGCACCGATCCGCCTGTTGATCTCACGCTCCATTCTTCCCTCACTCGTGAACAAGACCCCGAGATACTTGAACTCCTCCACTTGGGGCAGAATCTCGCTCCCAGCCCTGAGAGGGCACTCCACCCTTTTCCGGCTGAGGACCATGGTCTCGGATTTGGAGGTGCTGATTCCCATCCCAGCCGCTTCACACTCAGCTGCGAACCGATCCAGAGAGAGCTGAAGATCACGGCCTGATGAAGCAAACAGGACAATATCATCTGCAAAAAGCAGTGACCCAGTCCTGAGCCCACCAAACCGGACCCCCTCAACACCCTGGCTTCGCATAGAAATTCTGTCCATAAAAGTTATGAACAGAATCGATGACAAAGGGCAGCCCTGGCGGAGTCCAACTCTCACTGGAAACGGGTTTGACTTACTGCTGGCAATGCGGACCAAGCTCTGACATCGGTTGTACAGGGACTGAACAGCCCTTATCAGGGGGTCCGGTACCCCATACTCTCAGAGTACCCCCCACAGGATTCCCTGAGGGACATGGTTGAATGCCTTTTCCAAGTCCACAAAACACATGTAGACTGGTTGGGCAAACTCCCATGCACCCTGCAGGACCCTGCTAAGGGTGTAGAGCTGGTCCACTGTTCCACGACCAGGACGAAAACCATACTGTTCCTCCTGAATCCGAGGTTCGACTATCTGACGGATCCTCCTCTCTAGGACCCCCGAATAGACTTTTCCAGGGAGGCTGAGGAGTGTGATCCCTCTGTAGTTGGAACACATCCTCCGGTCCCCCTTCTTAAAGAGGGGGACCACTACCCTGGTCTGCCATTCCAGAGGCACTGTCCCTGATGTCCATGTGATGTTGCAGAGGCATGTCAACCAAGTCAGTCCTACAACATCCAGAGCCTTGAGGAACTCCGGGCGTATCTCATCCACCCCCGGGGCCCTGCCACCAAGGAGTTTTTTGACCACCTCGGTAACCTCAGTCCCAGAGATGGGGGAGCCCACCTCCGAGTCCCCAGACTCTGCTTCCTCATTGTAAGGCATGTTAATGGGATTGAGGAGGTCTTCAAAGTACTCCCCCCACCGACCCACAATGTCCCGTGTCGAGGTCAGCAGCGCACCATCCCCACCATATACAGTGTTAAAACTGCACTGCTTCCCCCTCCTGAGACGCCGGATGGTAGACCAGAATCTCCTTGAAGCCACGCCGCCACGACAGGCACCGACCACCTTACGGCCACAGCTCCAGTCAGCCGCCTCAACAATAGAGTCATGGAACATGGCCCATTTGGACTCAATGTCCCCCACCTCCCTCGGAACGTGGTTGAAGTTCTGTTGGAGGTGGGAGTTGAAGCTACTTCTGACAGGGGATTCTGCCAGACGTTCCCAGCAGACCCTCTCAACACGTTTGGGCCTACCAGGCCTGACCGGCATCCTCCCCCACCATCGAAGCCCACTCACCACCAGGTGGTGATCAGTTGACAGCTCCGCCCCTCTCTTCACCCGAGTGTCCAAGATATGTGGCCGCAAGTCCGATGACACGACCACAAAGTCGATCCTCGAACTGAGGCCTAGGGTGTCCTGGTGCTAAGTGCACATATGAACACCCCTATGCTTGAACATGGTGTTCGCTATGGACAATCCGTGACGAGCACAGAAGTCCAATAACAAAACACCACTCGGGTTCAGATCGGGGGGACCATTCCTCCCAATCACGCCCTTCCAGGTCATTGCCCATGTGAGCATTGAAGTCTCCCAGCAGAACGAGGGAGTCCCCAGAAGGTATGCCCTCTAGCACCCCCTCCAGGGACTCCAAAAAGGGTGGGTACTCCAGACTGCTGTTCGGCGCATAAGCACAAACCCGAAGGCAGAGGGAGGCTACCCTCTCGTCTACCGGGGTAAACCCCAATGAACAGGCTCCAAGTCGGGGGGCAATAGGTATACCCACACCTGCTCGGCGCCTCTCACCGGGAGCAACTCCAGAGTGGCAGAGAGTCCAGACCCTCTCAAGGAGATTGGTTCCATAGTCCAAGCTGTGCGTCGAGGTAAGCCCGACTATATCAAGCCAGAACCTCTCGACCTCGCGCACTAGCTCAGGCTCCTTCCACTTCAGAGAGGTGACATTCCACGTCCCAAGAGCCAGCTTCTGTAGCCGAGGATCGGACTGACAAGGTCCCCGCCTTTGGCCACCACCCAACTCACACTGCACCCGACCTCCTTGGCCCCTCCCATAGGTGGTGAGCCCACCTTTTGTTAACTATTATTTATATTATCTTACACTTTTATTAAATATTATTCACAGTATCTTCTCTAATAGAAGGATACTAGATTTATTCACTTATTACAACAAGGTATTTGATAAGGTTAAACCTTTTGTTTTATATTTGGACTGCTGCCTTATTAGTTGTAAGCTGTTCATGCCCTTTTAAAAATAATTAAATACAGATTCACTTAACAAAGAAAGTGCCTGAGGCAAATAGTGGTATGACAAGAGTGAGAAAAAATAAGTATTTTTTACATTTAAAACTATTCTTTAAAAATCTTAACTTAATAATAAATATAGATGAGATGTGCTATGCTCTCTTACTGCTCTGTCCAAATGAAAACATATCCTCCTCTTTTAGGGATAAAAGAGTAAATCTGGCTTTCAGTGTGCTATAAATTAGGAAAAGGTGACGGCATTTCCAGGAGGACTGAGGCAGTTAGTGTTCTGAAAAGACGGGGTTATTACTATTGTCCTGTGGACACAGGGCACAAGAGGTGGCCTATGAAAATCACGTCTACCTGAAACATGCATTACTCTTCATTTATAAGGATTTTTATGATTGCTTTTGGGTTTAGTTGTAACCTTCTGACTGAGATTAAATGGCGGAGAAAGAGATAATGAAGGAACTAGACATTTTCCAGTGAAAGCTGGACTGATACAAATATCTTGCAGGGATATTTTATGTCTGGTACTACAAGTATTCTCTGCCAAATTTCCTAAGTCCACTCTTAACATTGCTGTGATTCAGCAGTCATACATCTGTCTCATACAGATTATAAACATTCATATAACTCCTTCTAGAGTCTGGAGGACTAATTGCTCCTCTACATTTGGATAACTGTCAGAAAAGCAGACAATTATCCTGACATTGTGTTTAAAGAGAAAAGAAAAATAGCCAATGAGTCTGGAAAGAAACAACCAAAGAAAAACACTTTGGTTTAAATAGGAACCATGGCAAAATTTTCAAGATCAAATGCCAGCATAATCAGAGTGGCTTGTTGCCTCAGTGTGTTTGAGATTAATGAGCAAGCCTAAGTCATCTAGTGGTCAGAAACATCTAAAAAATTCAGAGTTACTAGCTCTTGAAATCATAGATATGTCTGGAATATTCAATGACAATAACATTGAAAACACTCCGCTGTCTCTCATGACATTTCTACTGTCTGAGTTAGTCTACTCTTGTTCCATTTGTGTACCTGCCAACGAATACCAATTAAACTAGCCTGATGTAATTTTCAAATCAGTTTAACTGTAACTACTGCATTCAAATACCAGCTGCTGCAATACAGTAAGTCTGTTCTCCTTATCTTTTCAGATTTCCCTAATAACTTACCATTTTATAATCCAGCTGTTGGACTGTTGTCCTCCCTTGTAAGCTATAACTCCTCTAGCATATTCACATATTTTTTTCTAGACCACTAGTTATTCTTCTCAAATAAAAAAAATTATCACAAAAAATAAACAGTGTAAATAGTGCAGTGCAAAGTATAATCCAGGGACAATAAAGACACATCTGGAAACAGCATGAAATTGTGTTTTATGTGTGACAAATTTTAATCAAGCCATAGCAAGACAATGGTGGGTCCACTAAAGACCCTGGCAATGTGTGCTACACAATACTCAGGACCTCAATGATTGTAATAATTCTTGCAAATGAGATGGCTGACACACGACTTGATGCTCACAATTCAGGGCCTGGCTGCTTCCACAGTGCTTTTGCCTTTCTTTAATTAGAAGAATTTTATAGTATAAATGTAGCTAAGGAAAAACACATGAAGTTGCATTACATGTCAAGCAGCAGACACAAAATATCGTAGCAGGAGGGCATTAGTAAAGGATTTTTCCTTTGGCTAAAACATCACAACTTTCAGTTTATTTTAAAAGGCGTTGATTGACTAATAAAGCTATTAAGAGTAGAAGATTAAAATTAAACTATATTAGGGAAAATAAAATCATGGTATAACTTGATTAGAAATATGATAATCTCTTAATAAAATTATATGGCACTGGTTTCAACAAATGTAGCTAGATACTACAGTAGTTTGTGCTGCTACATGATAGATCAGTGTCTCTCACATTTTGATCCTAGACATTGTCTGTATGGAGTTTACACATTCTCTGTTGTTTGAATTGGTTTTATTCCTACATTATTAAATTGTCCTCATGTGGATATGGGTGTGTTCGTGAGTGGCCCTGAAATGGACTGACAATCTATCCAGGACTGGTTATTGCTGGTTCCTAATGCTGCTATGATAGGCTGAGACCCCTTGCAACTCTGAATTAGATACATACGGGGCGGACTGGCCATTAGGGTATTTGGGCAATGCTGGGTGGGCCACGGACTCTGGTCTGGTCATGGGCCAGCCGTTTCATGAAATAAATTTTATGTACTGGTTACTGTTTGACATTAAAATTAATTTTCTAAACTACTAAACATTATCTGTCCGGTACTGCGATTTATATAGTCCTATATAATATACCGTATTACGTCATCAAGTTGTTTTAGTTGTCAGTACACAACGTTGCAGTGAAAAATTTGGTCAAAACTGCCTTTTGGGGATTTCTGTTTCGATACCGCTACATTTCGGTTAGCATATACATTATTGCAGTTTACTTTATCTCATATCCAGTATTTAAATTCTTCGGTACTAATAATTAGTTTAGATTATGTATTATGCATTTTATTGTTCTCTGGTGATGGGGAGAGTGATAATTAGTGGTTTTCAGCTGCGATTATTAGTATGATGAAATAAAGTTATAAAGCACAGGATAGGAATTTTTCATATTAGGAAGGACCATTTATAGTTTATCATTAAGTTAATGGAACATTTTAATCATGTGAGGTTTTCATTATAACCTCGGTTATAATTTATTCCATTGTAAATGAGCAGTTTGATTATCGAGTTGAAAATAATTGTTTCATACCTGCAATCACTTAATATGCTTTAGGCCGCCTAACTGCCTATATGGGTAATTATTTGTCATTGAATTAAAAAAAGTTCTATTAGATAGATAGATAGATAGATAGATAGATAGATAGATAGATAGATAGATAGATAGATAGATAGATAGATAGATAGATAGATAGATAGATAGATAGATAGATAGATAGATAGATAGATAGATAGAGTAGATACTTTATTAATCCCAAGGGGAAATTCACATACTCCAGCAGCAGCATACTGATAAAAAAAAACAAAAACAATATTACTTTTAAGAGTGATAAAAATACAGGTAAAACAGACAATAACTTTGTATAGTATTAATGTTTACCCCACCGGGTGGAATTGAAGAGTTGCATAGTGTGGGGGAGGAACAATCTCCTCAGTTTGTCAGTGGAGCAGGACAGTGACAGCGGTCTGTCGCTGAAGCTGCTCCTCTGTCTGGAGATGATACTGTTCAGTGGATGCAGTGGATTCTCCACGATTTGCAAGAGCCTGCTCAGTGCCCGTCGCTCCACCATGGATCTGAAACTGTCCAGCTCCGTGCCTACAATAGAGCCTGCCTTCCTCACCAGTTTGTCCAGGTGTGAGGCGTCCACAACCGTCTGATAGAATATCTGCAGCATCTTATTGCAGATGTTGAAGGACGCCAGCCTTCTAAGTAAGTATAGTCGCCTCTGTCCTCTCTTGCACAGAGCATCAGTATTGGCAGTATTGGTATTAACACCCACTCATGACCTTTTCCTCGTTTGACCTTATATCATTGTTGTTCATTTCAACCATTCAGCATCTGTTGCCAAATATGGATGAAGCAAAACAGCAAAACAGACGAGGTGGAAAGGTGGGGCTCAGAAAGAACGTGATCGAAAGAAAAAGAAACTGGCAGAAAGTGCTTCAAAGTGCAGAAACCTTGTGGATCTGTTCAAAGGTACTAATACCAGCCCCGGTCAGATGAGCCTAGTGAAGTCAGTGAACAAAGGGATAAAGAAATGTATTTGGTACCTACCGTTCATGAGCAATCACCAGAGCAATCAGAAGATGAGGCATTTGACATGTACTCTAATAATGTGTAAGCCATGTTACATTTTTATTTTTCATTAAATTTTATTTCTAAGCATGTCGTCAAATTTTAAGTTGTGTCTAAACAACAGTGTACAGATTAGGTTTGGCAACAGTTTAGACAGAGTTCATATTATAGGCTCATAGCAAGTAGCAAGCCGCGTACTCATCAGAAATTTTAAGAAAATTACAATGAATAATGGGACGAGTGGGTCGACCTCGTCACCTCAGTTGTTGAAGGATTCATGGGCCAGTTTTGAGACTCAGTCCGCTCCTGGATACATAGGTTTGAAAATGTTATGAGCTTCATTTAGCCCTAGATTCTGGACAAGACTTTACTTTCACAAATACATAGATGTTCTGGAAAACTGACCTTTTATGAATTTCCAATGCTAAAATCTGTAGTAATGAAAACAGAACGTTGGATTGCAGAATTACCAATTATACCTTGCATCTTAACAACCAATTGCTATATGGGCACCTTTCACTTTGCAAAATCACTTGTCGGCATTGGTAAATCATGTATGGTAGATACACTTCAATACACTTAGAAAAGCAATCACATTAAAATTCTTAAAATAGTCCCAGTTTAAAAAATGTCTGAATTACACACATAAATAAAATGTAAAAATTTGCAACTAGAGAAACAGGTTGACAAAAAAAGACCAAATGGAATCATTGCAGTGAGTTTTCAGAATCAATTGAATATTAAACCAGCATACACCACTCAAAGAGAAACTATAACCAAGAACCAAGTCCTCAGAAATATTACAAAAACTTTACTTTCTCCCACAAAATAATATACACAAGGACAAAATCATTGTGAACCACAGATTGGGAATGGTTATTATAAGGACCATATTCAGTGAAACAATTCCACTGTCCAGGAAATACTGAAAAACTGGGAAGTTTAAATCTGTAGGGAATGACGGTGGATCAAAGCCCAGGAAAGAGATCACATCCATCCATCCATTGTCCAACCCGTTGAATCTGAACACAGGGTCACGGGGGTCTGCTGGAGCCAATCCCAGCCAACACAGGGCACAAGGCAGGAACCAATCCCGGGCAGGGTGCCAACCCACCGCAGGAAAGAGATCACAGAGACCTGAAATTCAGAAAAGGGATCACAAATGATAATAAACTAATGAGGAACCACAGATAAACAAGTTTTTTTAACAAATAATATAAGAGCAATTTTTGAGTTTATAGTAGTAGTGTAACATGTTTCACCACATGAATTTACCAAAATATTTGGCATACATTACAAAGATTGCCAAGTCAATTTGAAAAAATGTTAGTTTTAAAGGACCCATGCACTAGAGCAACAATGTCAAAAAAACAAAGAATGCTTTGACAACGTTCTTGAAAGTGATCTATTTCTTTCATCTAAATTTTGTTTAATAATACCTCGTATAATATTAATTAATGATAATAATGATAATAATAATAATCATTATTATTATTAAATTCACAAAAAATAATAATTTGTGAATTTCCCCTTGGGATTAATAAAGTACCTATCTATCTATCTATCTATCTATCTATCTATCTATCTATCTATCTATCTATCTATCTATCTATCTATCTATCTATCTATCTATCTATCTATCTATCTATCTATCTATCTAATAATCCAAGTAAATGTGGTATATCTTTGCTTTTGTTGATTAATCTGTGGAAAGCACCTTCAGTTGCATATAAATGTATGATAAGGTGCTATATAAAATACACATATTATTATTATGAAAAGCTAAAGATATTGGTTAATTTTAGTTGCCATCAGACTCTATTCTGAATAACAACATGAGAATTTAGTGCAGAAATAAGAGTTTTTAGAATTAGGAGACTATCAGAATGGGATCATGTATACAAGCCTACCAAGTCAGAAAATCACAACCTCAATTGCTTTAGTACACAGAGAAAAATATACTGGACCTATAGTACACAGATTTGGGTGCTCAGGAGTCAAATTCAATAAGATTTTTCATATGACTGCCCCTAGCTTCTGAAAGACTGTTGTCTATGGAGAACAGCTACTAGTACTATAAGTTCAAAACAAATAATACTTCTCATTATGCTGAAACTCACTTTTAACAGTTTAATTGTCCAAGGTTGCCTAAAAAGGTGTAGAAACAAAGTTTCTCAGTCTTGCTGATTGCTGTGAATAAACACATCTGACAAATGCAAAATGATATAAAATGAATAATAATAAAAACAATAATGTAGGCTATGTTAATTAAAACACTAGCCTCTTTCAATGAGACAGAGAGTAAAAATGTCATCTTTGCCTGTGTGACCAGACACAGCAAAAACTCCATCATTAAATCTGCTGATGACAACACTATCATGGGCCTGTAGTATCTGTAGTACCTTTGAGTATCTTTAAATTTCTTGGAGTGACTATCACTGTTGAACTGAAGTATTAAGAACACATTTTAGCTCTTGTCAAAAAGACTCACCAGCACCATTACTTCTTCAGATGTCTGAGAGCAGCTCACATTTCTCCCTCTGTTCTCACAGACTTTTACAGGCACAATGTGGAGGCCACTCTCACTGGCTGCATGAAATGCTGATTTGGCACTTGCTCAGCTCAAGACTATGAAGCACTGCAGAGGCTGGTGAAGTTGCACATAATTTTATCAGCACCTAGCTGTCTTCTCTTTAGAACATATACAATACTCTTTGCTTATAAAGTTAAACAGTATTAATTAAAGACCTCAGCCAACCTGCTCAGTTGCTTTGCTCACTTCTCCCTTCTGGCAAATAGTACAGGTCCACTGGCACTCACACCATTAGATTCTGGGACAGTTTCTACTCACAAGTCCTAAGGTTCATGGACAGTCAATCATAGGAATTAAAATATTGCAGTATAATAAACAATCATCTCACAAAGTGTGTATAAATATATGTTACTTCAAGATTCAAGTTTTTTTAATTGAGTCATGTTTATAATAATTAAATAATAATTTTTTGCATTTATATAGCGCTTTTCTCACTACTCAAAACGCTCAGCAATTGCAGGTTAAGGGCCTTGCTTATACAATAAAACATGGAATTTACCTTCTCAGTTACATCCAATAACAGAAAGAAAACAAACAGAGACACTCCAGGTTAAACAGAAATTCTGAAAACAGTTTACATTATTTCAGGAAAACCTACTTTTATCAGTTTGATAGTACATTTTACCTAAAATAAATACATGATACATAAGAAAAAACACTCTATACCTCTGGATTTTTTCAAATTATTACCTATGATATTTCTTTTTAAAAAGACGTATGGCACTTGGGAGAAAGGAGTTTCTGGGTGAAATGTGTGGGTTTTCAAAGAGACTATCCTGACTGTATTGCTGAAGTTAACTTTGTGTTTAATAGGTGTCTGTCATCAATTGATATGATTTCCAGTTTCTTGCAAATACATATTGTATATATCATACAGTGTATAATTGTTTATATGTGTTGCATGCTGAGTATACATGTTTTTTTTGGTATTGTATTTTTGTCAACTGTTCTGATGAGATATCCAAAAATGAATTTCATTGTACTATGTACACATACCAATTAGCTTAACTTAAGAACTGAGTCTAATATTAATATAATGCTTAAATATATGGTTAGTGAACTTGTTTGTCTTCTTCTTACTAGCATAATACATATAAATAATTTTTATCTTTTTTAACTTCATTAATGAAAAACATATTATGAAGACAGTAAAACAAAACCAGATTCTTCATGCCATCTTTAATAACAGAAGGTCAACACCACAGGGTCAAAGCTTCTGTAATTGTATACCCATAACTATTGCAGAAGAATACTATTTGAGTCAGATGGTTATCATTTGCAACCCTGAAGTACCCCAGTATGCAACATAAAGCAAAATAAACTGTAGCTACATTTTTTATTCCTAACTAATTTCCCATGTTCTTCAATACATTTGGTACAAACTCTACAAATGTGGCTTGAGAGGAAAGTACACTTTAATACTAGGTAACAGTAAAACAGCCTCAACTGCACTGGACTACATAGCAGGTTCCCTGTTATTACTGTAAGATGGGTTGGTGTGATTGTTTCCAGTCTTTGCCATCAGATTGGGAAACTATGCAGTCTTGACAATAAATCCTTCCTCCAATTCCTCACCTCTACATTCTATGCTCAGTTGTTTTTGGCAATAATAAGCTATTTGTAACCCCTTGAGTGGTCTAAACTGTAATTTAAAATATAGTATGCATATACTGTACTAAGGTTATTTAAAGTTGTTGTATACTGTAAACCCTCACCTCTTAGTGGTTATATGATTACCAGATATGATTATAGTAGGTGGGGCTGTACTTCTACTCCTGAAACTCTTAACACTTCAAACCTAGACTGTTACATTACTCCAAAAGGCAAGGTGACATTCCTGTACCTATAGTGTTCAGGGGTTTCAGTTTAGAAGTTGTCTTTTGGAGCCATCCACTACATGGGACTTGAATCTTGTGGTAGAAAGCGTTAGAAGACAGTCAGTGACACTGTGAATTTTGCCATTATTGCCCAAACAGAAACCAAACAATACAGAATTATAAAAAATATTTAATTAAGCAAACAAAAGAACAAAGGAATTGTCACAAGTTGAACAAGAACCATCATGGAATAAACAGTGACAAAACACAAGCTTTCATACTAGGCAGGGCCATCGCATATCCCTGTACCTATTTTACAGTTGTGACTTGCCAACAAATTTAAATCCAAAAACACCACTATTAATATTTCTTTAAATCACCTTCTCGTGTCTTTCAGTAAATGTTCTGCTTTTCTACCCCTTTACCAGTTAAAAAATTTCCCCAACTAGCCAAATGACTTTGCTTCCCACCATGGGGTTCCTTTTGTATTGTTATTACATGTGTTGTGTATTTGGATGGCAAGGTGACTTAAGAGATTAAAAGTATGCATAATTTTCCACATTTGGAAATGAAGTTTGCTCCCTTATAATACTATTTCTGTTCATGAAAAACCTTTGCCATTTGGGCAATCCTTCATAAGAGGCAAATATAGTAATTTTAATTGGCTCATGTTAAGACTGAAAACAGTGGAAAAAATTAAATTAAAAAAAAGCAGAAAGCTATTTTTAGATACACTGTGCTTGTTTAAGAAGGTCAACATCAAACAAAATAAGCCAATCTTTTCTGGGGACAATCTGGGAGCAGTAAAGTATGCAGCAGAAAGTATAAACTGAATGCAATTGTTCTTGAAGTGGATTTTTTTAATAAAGTCAAAAGAAGAAAATCCAGTGAAACCAAACTAATGTAATGCTTTGCTTAGTGCAATTTACATTAGTTGAAGAAGGTCAGTTTCAATCATGCAGCTGATGTATTTAATGTAAATCACAAATGAGACAGGAAGTTAATATTTGGGAAATAAAACTGGAAGTACATCATCACTTTATTGGGAATCTTTTTTTTTTTATATATTTTATTTATTAATTTTTATTGTAATCATTCCATACAAATAGATCAATTTATAACCAAACAAAATTGAAGACAAATCAAACCCCACCCATGAGAAGGAGAGCTAAGCCAAAGGAGAATTGCTTAGGGCTTTTTAATAAGGCAACAATAAATAGAAGAAAGGGAGAAATAAATGTATAGGTAAATAAGAGATGGAGAAGGGAATTAAATGCGGTAATAGTTATTTCTCTTATTCTAAAATAATATTGATTAGATCCTGCCAGGTTTTGAAAAAATTTTGTACAGATCCTCTAACTGAGAATTTGATTTTTTCCAATTTCAAATAATATAAAACATCCGTTTTCCACTGACTTATCAGAGGAAGTTAGGATTCTTCCAATTTAACAGAATAAGTCTGCGAGCCAAAAGTGTAGTGAATGCAATCACCGTTAGCTTGTCCTTCTCCACTTCAAGTTCGTCTGGAAGAACACCGAACACAGCTGTTAATGGGTTAGGAGGAATTGTGATACCAAGGCTGTCTGAAAGGCACTTAAAAATTTTGGTCCAAAATGATGTTAGTTTGGGGCAGGTCCAGAACATGTGACCCAGTGAGGCAGGAGCTTGGTTGCAGCGTTCGCAGGTTGGATCTTGCCCTGGAAACATTTTGGACAGTTTTAAGCGAGACAGACGGGCTCGATATATAATTTTTAGTTGAATAATTCTATGCTTTGCGCATATGGAGCTCGATTGAATTCTCTGCTTTGCTACCTTCCACTCCTTTTCTGATATATTGATTAAGAGATCTTCTTCCCAATGTCCTCTTGGATCTTTGAAAGGTAGGGACTCTAATAGGATTTCATATAATGAGGAAATGGTGTTTAATTCCTCGAAATTGAGCAGTATTTTTTCCAGCATTGTGGAGGGTGCGAGGTGGGGGAAATCGGGCAATTTCTGTTTAACAAAATTTCTAATTTGAAGATAGTGAAAGAAATGTGTAGCTGGGAGGTTGAATTTTGAACATAATTGTTCAAAAGATGCAAATATGTTGTCTATATAAAGATCTCTGAGCATTTTAATCCCAAAACTTTTCCAGGTATTAAAAACTGGATATGTTTGCGAGGGTTGAAAGAGGTGGTTCTCTTGCAGAGGTGCCACAGATAAAAGATTTTCCATCTTAAAATGCTTTCTACATTGGTTCCATATTCTGAGTGAGTAAAGCACAATTGGGTTATTAGTATATTTGCGATAACTTGCATTTATTGGAGAGCAGAGCAGGGAGTATAAAGAAGTACTACAGGATTTTACTTCTATTGCGGACCAAGCCTGTGTATGTTCATTTGTTTGTGTCCAGGTTTTTATGGCTTGTATGTTTGCTGCCCAGTAATAAAACTGAAAATTAGATAAAGCCATGCCACCTTCTGCCTGAGGTCTTTGTAGGGTCGCTCTTCGGATACGTGGGTGTTTTGAGTTCCAAATGAATGAGGTTATTGTTGAATCTAACTGTTTAAAAAACGATTTATTGATATATATTGGAATGTTTTGAAATAAAAAAAGAAGTTTAGGAAGGATATTCATCTTAACAATGTTAATTCTTCCGGCTAGAGTGAGATGAAGGGTTGACCATCTATGCAAGTCTTGCTTAATTTTTTCCATACAGATGGCAAAATTTTGTTGATAAAGAGCTTTATGTTTAGGGTATACTTTATTGGGAATCTATTCATTTTGAATGGTCCATTTAAAAAAAAAAAGCATGTTGCATAAGACACGGCAAAGAGAAGAGGGCTTCAAGAAGAAAGCCCATTTGCTATAAGCTCTTTGTGATGGTCCACTCTGTGAAAGGTACTACATAAAACAAAGATCAATTAATTACTTGACTACCTGATTATATAAAGAGTGCATAAAAATAATAAGGCCTGTAGTATAAGGCCTTTATGTCCAAAACAAAATCCTTCAAAACAAGGTTTACATGGTTCTAAAAAGTTTTTTTGTTCAATCAATTATGTGACACTAAACATAGAATCAAATATAAAAGATTCAGTAATTTGGTCTAAAACGTGCATTGAAAAAGTCACCTTGAGGAAAATTAAATCAGAGATTAAAAGTGTTTTATTTTGTACATTAAAGAAATACATTATGTGACAGAAAAAGCAGCTGAATTACGGTCCAGAATTTCATAAAGTGAAGTATACTGTCAAATGCGTTAGTATAGTAGGACTGTTTTGGGTGCAGATTTCAAGGGTGCACCAAGGAAAGATATCTGTTAAGGGCATGCTTAAGCAACTGAAGGATTTTTGTGAGTGTCAAAAAAAAAAGATGAGATGAATAATAAAGAGAAGGAAGAAAGAATGGATACCATATCTGCCAATTGCCACCACATTTATACCAGAAGGTAGTTTGATGTCATCAGCCTCTGTAATTGTGACCACATGTTGGTGACCAAGCTCAAACAGAACACAAAGAAAAGCATGTAATCCAAAATGGTATTGTGGTGAATAAAAACATAAGACAATAAAATAATTTAAAATAATCCAAAATAAATCAATCTTACAAAATAAAAATAGAAATGAATGCTAAGCATTAGAACCACAGAAGGGAAGATAAAAAATCATCAAATAAATTTACAGTAGATGTTAAAAAAAACAAAACAAAAACAAAACATATATTGAAGTGACCTAGACACTTTGTCACTTAAAAATGTCTTTTTTGTGTCCAGCCACGACCTGGAGGAAGAACTATAAACAGGGTCCAGCACCATCATCATCACCTCCTTTTTTGGTTCACTCATTGAAGAGAACTACTTTTCCAACATGGAGCCATTTTTCAATAGACTGTTTAAGAAGCATCTTGCTTATTTCAACATAAACAGTTTTTCCATTCCTTTACCAAAAAATGGCAACAAAAAGGGTCACTGTTTTGCTAATCAAGGAAAAAAGCAGATGAAAAAAATTTAACAGACCAAGAAATAGGAGAGGGAAAAATTTGTAGTCAAAAACAAAGCTAAGATCAAAAACATGGATAGATCAGAAATAAAACTGCAATAATAAGCCTAAAACATAATCAAATACTCTTAATGAAAAAGGCACAAGATAAAAAAATTACCTAGCACTACAAAAATTGTTTTAAATTTAGAATCTAGAATCTTGGACAACTGGGAAGTGCAAAATGCTGTTGTGTTTGCCTTTGACCAAAAGACACAAATTATCATGACTTCTGGTCTTCTTGTGGTAGCAACTAACATAGCAACAGTATACACAGACTGTATTAAATGGCAGCAATACAATAAAAACACAATGGAAGCATTGAGAAATGTAAAAACTTTTGAACTTGTTAAAATTTAAACTGAAAGTAAATGATGTCAAATTTGAATACCCAATGCTTTAAAACCCCTTATAAAAATAAAAATGGTAAATGTCAAAAAATGTGAACCAGTAAAAAATAGCAAAATTAGTCAAATCATAATAGTTAAGGCTTACATTGTTTTTCCTGTTTTTTTTCACTATAGAAATATCCAAACTATCAAATAAAGAATAGCAAAAATGTACTGTGTTTTCAAAACAAGTCAGTATTTTGTGTGGCCTCTGCAAGAATGCAAAGCTGAAGCAATTTACATTTGTACGGTATTGTATACTTTTTCAAATAGTTCTGTGGTAAATTATTTCCAGCTTCTTGCAGTATTTGCCATAAATCTTTTTTAACTTTGCATGTTTGGGAAATAATTGATAATGAAGTAATATATTTCTGCAAAGTCAGCTGTGTGCATTTTTCAGAGGTATAGTAACTTATGAAGTATAGTATTTAGGAATTATTTAAACCAAACTGTATTTAAGTATAAAGGTTCATTTAAGATAAACAGAGTTTTGGTAACAAAATTTAGCTTCACCTGACTAGAGGTATCTAACATTATGTTGCTATCAATTATTTTGAGATAAACCTAGCTAAAGCAACAAGTTAATTTAAATAAAATTAAACTGGATGTGTATCATTTTCCACTACTGAAAACAGAAAGAACACACTGCAAAATACTACTGAAAATGTTTCTGGTGTCTTTTGAAAACAGTGGGATAGTTTAATTGCTGACCTGACAAAAATATCTGATTCAGGATCTAATGCACACTGTTCAAACCCATAGGATATTAAGGAAGCTGACCAATCTGGTTGATTTTGTAAAAAGCTCCTGGCATATACTAAACCATCATGGAATCATCACAGAATGAATATACTGTATTAGGCCAGCCAGGAAATACCTTGTTTTTCTAATATGTCTATTATCTTTCCCCTGATAATATCATAATGATTTTCTAAACTGAGCATGTCTCATGTCCACACTGAGAAAATAAGAAATTTGACTGAAACACCTAACAATCCAACATGTATGTTCTTGTGTTTCAGAAACATGACTAGAAGAAACCCGCACCAGCACTTCCAATTTTTGTTAAAAAAAATTGTTAATGGTCTTGTTTGGGTTATTTACATGTAACCAAGATGGCTCCATTTAAGTACTGTCAACTCATTTGTCAAAGGCTGTTTATGCTCTCTGTTTTTTCTCTACATTCATGGTATTTTAACATGATGTCTATGAGCTGTTGCCATGCTATCCTGGATATTAATGCAAAGATGCAATCTATAGATCTCCAGTGTAATTGAAAAACAGACATCATCTTGAAGGAATTATTTTTCAGTTGAAATTCAATTGCCTGATCGTGATCTGAGTTCACTCTGAAAAAAATAAAAACTGAATAGATAGGATATGACATGCCCACCAGGGTTGAGATGTACTTCACCCTAATCACTCTCCCTGAAGTATGCTCCTACCAAGAGTTTTCCTGGACCAGATTTAATTCCAAATTAGCCAAATAACAACTTCTGCCCCTTCTGAGCATTCCACTGCCACCTTTCCTCCAGCATAAATAAATTGCGATATGAATTATGGCCAGCAAAACTAGATATGTGGCATGATGCGGAAATGCCAAACATAATGTGGCATCTGCAAATAAATTATTTTTCAAACAAAATATTTTACTGAACAGCCCCATTTCTGACATTGTGACCAATAGAGGACTACACTGATTCTAACAAATTTATCTGTCTGAATGAGTGCAAATTTGTATTTATTAAAAATTTCATCTGTGGATCCTCCTATCTCATCAGACTTTTCTTAAAGAATTCTCTCATTCATATTTATTGGGAAATCTCATGAAGAGAAGATCTTCTTGCTTAAGAAGCTATTTTAGCTTCGGAAACGTGACATATAAATGAATGTATTATTATTATTATTATTACAACAGCATTGTCTTAAAATAATGAATGCATGGATGTTGCACCTTCACCCAGTATCTGCATGGTTGTTTGTCCAAATCCTCCAGTTTCCTTTCCCTCATTCCAATGACACGTGCATTTGCTGAACTGATGGCTCTAAACTGGCTTTATTTTATTGTGGTGGGTATATGAGCATGGGCCCTGTGACTGACTGATGCCCCATTCAGTGTTGCATCCTGTCTTACAGGCACATAAATAAAGTAAATGATACATCTGTGAAGTAAAATTCTGAAATAGAACTCTACTAAGTATTGCAGATAAATAAATAAATACTAAATAAAGCAAATCCTATAATGTAACCTCATTCAGAATCCTCAGTAAGAAGCATAATTTATTATGCATTTAGCAGATACCTTTATCTAATGTTACTTGCAGGATCACAATTACATTTTAGTTGATAGTATGATTTTCTTTATATTTGCAGCACTGGCAAGCTAAGTGACTTGCTCAGGGTCATACCATGAGTCAGAAGCAAAGCTTAAGCTGATGTCTACAGGATTTAAAGACTACTATACCACACTGTTTACCTGTAGCACAATGTTCTACATTAACAACTCCTACCCTCCTTATACTGACAACTGCAAACCACATTAACTCTTGCCATACAGTATCAATAAATTAATCTGATAACAATCACAACATAGGTTATCCCTAAAACACATGCTGAATAGTATTGAGATGATCTCATAATTTCTAGGATACTATTTCTCTAACATATTACCAATCAAGTCAAATCAATTCAGGTTCTTAGAATGATGAAGCGCAGGTTTAAAGAGTTGAACAGTATGCACAAAGGGATGCACCAGCCTGTATCTTGTCAAAGTTGACATGCACTAAGGATCACCACTTCTGTTTATTACATGGATAGATATCAATACAAAGAATGCTTAGGAGCCCACCATGGACCCTGAACTGAGCAGATGATGTTGTGACGGTGACCAAACTATGGGTGAACCAACCTGCAGACTTTGACTTCAAATTAAACCTAGATAAGACAGAGTACCTGGAACATGGATCAAAGTATGATGGATGCATTGAAACAGATGGGCAGCCAAATATAAAAATTAAAATGTTCAAGTACTGTATCTAGTTTTCCAACACCATAGATGAAATGGAAACAGTTGACCGGAATACTCAAAAACATATGACAAAAAGATGCCAATGAAGGTAAAATTCAAAGTGTATCAAACTGTGGTCTGACCCATTGCATTATATTACTTGTGCAGGCCTGTGACAAAGAGACATGACCAAATAGCCCATATGATAGAAATGAGGATGCTTAAACAGAGCATGGGAATCTTGAACAAGATCTCAAACAATATAGTACAAGACAAAATAGTATTGAGTGTTTGATCATTAGAAAAGCCATGGAAGCCAGTTTCCCATGGTACAAGCACATATTCAGAAGCATCCCCAGCAGAGTCATAGCAAAAGAAAACACCCTTATAGTCAATGGAACAAGACCAAAAGGGAGGTCAATGATTGGTGCAACCAAGTAAAATAAGATATGAAGAAAGTCAGCCTAAAACCTGAGGACTTAATGAATAAGTGGACAGCATTGAGATGAAAATTAAACCCAACAAAGCAAAAAATGGAGAAAAATGCTAGGAAAAAAAAAGGAGAAATAATGAAGTATACCGATGCCAGCAATGTCAAAAATCGACACATACACAACTATGTGGATTAAACCACTGATATACATGAAGTGAAAGAATCTGAACTTGAATTGTGCAGATTAGTTATTGTTACGATCTTATTAACATCTGTGCTGTTTCGTGAGAAGGAAGTCAAGGCTCATATTCACATTTAACACTAATGTATTTACATAGGACGGTGCAGTGGGCAGTGCTGCTGCCTCGCAGTTGGGAGACCCGGGTTCGCTTCCTGGGTCCTCCCGGCGTGGAGTTTGCATGTTCTCCCCGTGTCTGCGTGGGTTTCCTCCCACAGTCCAAAGACATGCAGGTTAGGTGCATTGCAGATTCTAAATTGTGCTTGGTGTGTGTGTGTGCGTGCCCTGTGGTGGGCTGGCACCCTGCCCAGGGTTTTTTTCCTGCCTTTCTAGGATTGGCTCCAGCAGACCCCTGTGACCCTGTAGTTAGGATATAGCAGGTTGGATAATGGATGGATGGATGGATGTATTTACATAGCATATACTTACCTTTCGTCAAAACATGAATCATAGAATCAAGACAAAATGTAGTAATTTGTCTTATTTGCATTTCAGACTGGATGGGTAGTTATTTCCTCAAGCTAAACAAGAAAAAAAGGGAAATATTATTTGTTGGCAAAAATGAAAAAGTGAGGGTCTTAGAAATAAACTTAAAAGTTATGGCAGAGGTAAAGAATTTAGGTGCTATTATGAACTCTAACCTACACTTCAAATCACACATTAACCATATGTCTAGAACAGCATTTTTTCATGTAAGGAACACTGCACAAGTTAGACCTCTAATAACATTGCAAGATTCTGAGAAATTAATTCATGCTTTTGTTTTAGCCAACTAGATTACTGTAATGCACACCCCAACTGGACTACCTAAGAAAGACATCGATCTGTTGCAATTCAGAATACAGCAGCAAGAAGTTTAACTTGTAAAAGAAAATCTGAGTATATTTCACCACCTCTAGCAGTGTTACATTGGTTTCCTGAATCTTTTACAATTGATTTTAAAATAGTATTAATGTTTTATAAAGCTCTAAATAGTATTTCTCCATCTTATATTTTGGAGTGCCTGTCAATTTATATTCCCAGTTGTAATCTTGGATCAGTAGTTTGCTTATTATTCCAAGAGCTAAGCATAAAAGAAGTGTTGAAGAAGTCTTTTGCTGTCATGCACCAAAAATGTGGAACACTTTACAGATAGAGATACACTAGACTAATACTAAGTAACACTATTAAAAACTCCTAAAAAAACATTATTTGTTTGGCTTTTTCATAGCTATATTTGTTTTCCACTTCTACCAAATTATATATGTGTGGAAAAATCATATACTTCTTGTATTTGCAATAGTTACTATCTTCTCCTTTTCTCTGTTTTCTTTTCTGATTTTCTGATCAAAGTACTGTGCCATATGATGTTGGAATGAATGTGGATGTTCCAACTGTTAACTAGACCCACTGCATGGAACATTCTAGGACAAAGCTTGACAACAATAAAAAAAACAACCTAAGCACATTAGGTAGAATACCCTGTAACAGCATTAAGATATGTAAAAGTGTTAGCATTCGTTCCCCCCAGAAGGTATATACAGTGTATACAATATATAAAAAGGTCAGTGGTCTGCTTTCAGAACTTAAACTTGAATAAAACTAAATCTCACGTATGTCCAAATTGATGAGTAGATCATAATTTAAAATAAGCAAATAAATAAATAACATATAAAGAATATTTAGGAAACTATTGCTCCGTGATTACCGCTGAATCAACAAGCAGTGACCATACTAACAGATGCAGACTCAAATATTGCAGTTTTTGTGACCTCTCTTTTTTATTTTTCTGCATTTTTTTTATAGTATACACCCAATAAAAGCTTGAGTCTTACCACAACTAACAAAGAATTTTCTACCTGAGAGGTAACACTCAAGATTTTACTTTGTTTCCTGTTGTGTCTGATTGACTCATCACTTTTAGCAGTATTTTCCAGAGTTATTTACTGTTTATATTTGTTACTTGTTTATTTTCCTTTCCCCTCATCACTACTGTAATTTTTTTACATACCACAGGATAAATGACTTTCTTTGCAAGCAAATTTTTAGTGAGTTTTGACATTTGAGTGAAGAGACTAATAAACTGTTATCTTTACGAAAATTTGTATACTGGCAAAAACAGTATGCTATTAAATGAGTAAATTATTAAAAATATATTTCAGTCTAGATTAGGGAAAGGATTTAATTCAGACAAAACAAAAGTAAACATCATATGACTTCACTTTATTTCTCAATGCTTCTGTTGTCCATCTTAAGCATAACCATGAGTAATCCAAACCTGTAAGAGCTCCTCGTTACATCCTTCAACAGACTTTCCAAACTGCTTATTCCATTACAGGGTCATACAAAGTTGGTGCATATCTCAACAGAATCAAAAAAACAACTAAACCCAGGCAGATCACCATACTGATGCACACTTTCATACTCACTCCAACAGGGAAACTTTACTATTGAGGAACAAACCTACTGTAATTTGCCTATTTCAAAATCAAGTAAAAAAGTTGAAATCTGTGTTAGAAACTCAAGAGCAAACACAGAGAATATCTCAGCCTCACAGAGACAATAATTGGGCATTACTGGAGTTAAAAGATAACAGCTTTTTACTGTCACACCATGTCAGCTCTTTTCATTATAGTCACAAGCCTTCAGTTCTCATATTATATCTTCTCTCTTACATGATACTGTACTAATGAATTGATTACAATATAAAGTGCTTTATGAAGGTACAACTGCACGCTGATGATTGCTATATTTAAGATAAACTTTAACTGAATTATTGATGGAAGATCTTAATGGTTGTTTCTCTCTGAGATGCTTATGTAATCACTGACCTACACAGAACCTGTTACTCTCAGGGGCTTTTCCTCATATGGCATAAACAATACACATTAGAAGGGAGTGTATAGGTACATATGGCAGGAAAATATTTGTATTTAACATGAAAAAACAATTAACCTCAACCTTCAAAGTATCCACTTACTTTATGTTACTTTTGAACAAATTCTTTTTAGGAAAGTAAAACAACACTACTCCATATTTTTAGCAACCCACGTGCATATATGAATCCACACCTAATGTTTCCATTGATCAAATGTAACTTATCTCCAACAAAATATAGACATACATAATTTGTAGTAGTACATTTTAATTCTCTGGATCATAGTCAACATCCATCCATCCATTTTCCAACCCGCTGAATGTGAACACAGGGGTCTGCTGGAGCCAATCCCAGCCAACACAGGGCAGGAACCAATCCCAGGCAGGGTGCCAACCCACCGCAGGACACACACTAGGGCTAATTTAGAATCGCCAATCCACCTAACCTGCATGTCTTTGGACTGTGGGAGGAAATCCACGCAGACACGGGGAGAACATGCAAACTCCACGCAGGGAGGACCCGGGAAGTGAACCCAGGTCCCCAGGTCTCCCAACTGCAAGGCAGCTGCTCTACCCACTGCGCCACCCACATAGTCAACATGATCTGTCTATATTTGTTCTGCCTCCAAAGTCAAAAGGTGCATAAGAAAGAAAAATACTAAAAGTTGAAGTAATTCTTAAATCTTGGTGCTCACATGACTGATAACTAAATGATCAATTAATGTTTAGCCCCATCCTTCTGCTTCTTAGAAGGCTGTGTTTTACACCTATTCTATTCTTCCACATTCAATTTCCTCACTTATCTACACCTTGCTTACCTCTAAATTTCCCACTGCAAGTCACATTTGAAAGCAATGCATCAGATGGACTGTTTTTCAACTATGCTTCTGTCCTTTCAGTAAAAAAATAAACTTTCATATATTATTCTTTTTTGGAAGATGAACACACGCCGTATATTTTTTAACTCCTTTTATGCTGCCATGGAGATAAACCGTGTTTTGACCAAGTTGTTTAGGTAGTATGGTGTGTCTGCAAGTTGTAGGCTGGGTTAAGAATTGCAGGGTCTTCTGAATATCTCTGTCTAACATTACTAGATTGCAAAAATTCTCCATCTGAGGTTAAAGAGGATTCATACATATAAGAGGGATGCCGCTTCTGACCTCAAAGTTTATTATATACAGTACATACATCTTAGTCTGCTAAAATATAAATTTACAGGAACGCAGTTCTTATCAACTGTATATAGAAAAAAATGGCACAAGTATAGTTTCTACTTGTGAAATCTTCGTAAGAAGCTGATCCAATCTTAGAAGGCAGCCGCAGATTAACTCGTGAAGTATTCTTTAGTAGAAGATGCATGAAGCACAGAGTTGCTCATGGAAGACGGAACATTTACTCTGACCATATTTTATTGGAATAGGAGTTAAGACAAAACGGATTGTGAGTGTAAGGAATTGATCTTATTGGGTACTTAGTTGGGATGGAGTAGTCCGCTCTGATTTCACTGGGGCGCTAACGGAGGGTCAGATTTCACTAAATGGGGAAGGAGGGAGGAGAAGAGTGGAAAGAAGCACATCTCACGAGGAGAAAGGATAGCCTCTAACACTGCAGCTGCAGACGGGACTTTGCGATGAATAGAAGAGGGTCTGGAACGAGTCGTACCAAATAAGGAAATAGGTGGAAGCTGCACTCATGTACTCGAAAAACGCAATTGCTTCGATCGATTTCAGAGATCGTTCTTCCCTGAAACTCTCGTCATTTCATTTTAATTCACCAAGATACCATACTTTTAAAATGTCATATATGTGTGAGCTTTTTATCTGTTAAGCTCTTTCCCAGTTTGGCGACCTCCCCCTGTCTCTGGAGTGGGAGGGTCCAGCAAAACACCAAAAGAAGGAATTGTTTTAGAGTTCAGTCATCCAAAAAAGCCCATTCGGCGTGGAGAGGAGAGCTCGGGGCTTTCAGCTTTCAAATTGTTTTCAACGACGATTTCCAACACTGGACAAAAAAAGAAAAATTACACATACTTTTTGGGATTTACCAGTATAACCGGAACACTAGAACGGACTGGAGATATAAGTTTTGGTAAGTCGCCTTTGCAATCCATTTTTGTTGACTAAAAGCGAGACAGCAAACCCCCCGCTGCCCCAGTGCGGTCTGTTTTATTTGCTGCTTGATGGTGGGAAAGATTCCCCCATATTGTGATGCGTTTTGGCCTGAGTTTATGCACAGATCGGCGCCTTTAACTGTGATTAAAAAAGGTGTCCAAAACATATTGCGGTTCCGGTATGACCAGGTCACGTTATCTAATAAGCGAGCCGTGTGGAGCTGATTCGGTTTTAGATCTACAACATTTAAGATCTAAGAGCCAAGTTAGCAAAAACACTGCATCCACGTTATATGTTCTGTCTTAATTTTCAGATATTTAATAGAATTATTTCTACCAGTATAAGGAAATGCATTTTAGAGAATAAACAAAACGTCCTTCTATCATTCCAAAACACAGTTCGAGACCCGTTTTTGTACTTCACTGTGAAGACGGTGGGATTTAGCTGATCTGATATGGGTCATTTACTCTACTATGATCATTAATGACGCAGTTGTGTACTTCATCTGAAGGTTTTGTTAATATATTGCAGTTGCGTATTCAGCTGCAAAAAAAAAACAAAAAAAAAAAAAACGTTGTGGACTAGGTTTGCCATGAAGTTACTGTTATGACCCCGCTTTGGAAAGTGTAGAATTTAACAGTGTGGTAGTATATGTGTGCATCTTCTGTACTGATTTGTGCCATTGGGCAACAAAACAGTGGATTTTTTCCACGTCTGACTACTTTAGTAAGCTTTGAATGAACGACCATGCATGGAGTCTCATATTTACATTTTTTTCAGTGTCTAGGTCTGTAGAAATCATTTTGCCCCCTTGTAAGATATATATATATATATAAATAATATAATTTTGAATGGACGGGAGGATAAATAATCAAGCAAAGTGTTTAAATTAATGCTGATCACGTTAAGAATGAACTAATGGCCTGATATACAGTATATCATTTATAAAAATTGAAATGTGCATTGCACAAACACTAAAGGTGTTACGGTCATCTCAAATCTCCAGGTTCTTGGGTTCAGATCCAATCCTGAGCTCTAACTATATGAGGTATGCATAGCCTACTGTGTGTGTGTGTGTGTGTGTATATATATATATATATATATATATATATATATATATATATATATATATATATATATATATATATATATTAATTAATCTTTATGTACACCCCTTTGGAGGTGCTTCTTGCGAAGTATTCAGTGCTGTAGGGATACGTTTGGAGCCATACTGGAATTCACAAAATGGGAGGAAAAAACAGGAAATTATGAACATCCCTTTTTATCATGTACAATACTGACCTTACCAGTGTATTTTAAAGAAATTTACTCTTTAATCTTTAAGATTTTATGAACCAGTGATGAAAATATTTGAATTAATCTGTTATGGATCATTTGCTCTCTTATACTTTATTCATTATGGCATGATTTTATACTATGGATGGGAGTGGAGACGGAGTGTAATGCAGTGCAGTGAAAGTTTCCTGTTGATCCCATCTGTGGAGATCTGCACTATAATTTTAGTTTCTCCCACTGCACCAGATTCTATTTGTGTCAGGAAACATAAATATTATTCTAAGCAAATAAGAGACATACATGAAGGATAGACTGGTGTGAAGTTCAGTACCGGTAAGCTATCCACTTAATGTATTCAGTTTATTCTGATTGTTTTTTTTTTTTTTTATAACACACTTGTATGACAAGAGCAATGGTCTTCTGTGTGTGCATATATATATATATATATATATATAATGTGTGTGTGTGGTGGACAGAAAACTGCATTTTTATGGTGGCATACTGATTAGTGGTGCTTCCTATTAGTTTTAGGGATCCAATTTCAATTTCAGGCATAATCATTGTTTGCATGGAGTATATGCTTTCTTTACGAGTCATTGTGATTTTTCTTCCACATTACAAAGATGTGAATTTTAGGTTTTTGGCATCTTTGCCTGACTTAGCCCAGTGTGGGTGTGTGTCAGTATTAACACTTTGAATTACTAGTGCTCCTTTCAGAACAGGTTTCTACCATACACTTGATACCATCAGAATAGACTGTACTGACTCCCCTTTAATTAAAAAAAACAGATTAAAATGGATAGCTGGGGTAAAGGCATATGTTTAGAGATTTAATAGATTAATATATTGTATAAAGATATTACTAGAACATGTATCATATTGTCATAAAACAGCCAAAATGAATTGTTTTTTTTTTTTCTAAAGTTGGTTTTAATCTCGTAGTGTCTGACATTTCATACTGAGACAATCTGCTGAATTTTAGCTTGTATTTCAGAGTTTAGGTGATGCCATTTGTGGTAACATCAATAAAGCAGATTTGTTCAAAACGCTGTGACTGATTGTTACAAAGCCAGATCAAGTCCATTCATGTGCTGTAGGTGAGATTCTGGGGTGAAATATTTGCATGCATTAGGCTTTAGTTTGCACCCCAATTTAGCCACAAGACTTTAATGTCACAAAAGCATTAGAAAAGTAACAATTCAATTGTTTGCAGCCAGGCATGTTTTGAGTACATCTTTTTTTTATTTTTTTTTTTTTTATATAAATATTATCTGAAACTATCTTTACTTGTAGTGAGTTACCAAATAATAATTTAGTATATTGTTGATATACTTCTGGTTCAAACTTCCCTGTGTATTCTAGGTCCACAGACTACCTGTTTGACCAGTCTTCATTTTTCCCCATTGTGATGTAACAACTTTTCTCAAAAGGCCAGGCAAAATAGAAGCGCTGTGTAAAGGCTCAACATTAACCTTAAGATTTTTCTGTAATTTATTGCAATGATTTTTCAGAGCAGTTGAACCTTGCTAGTGTTAGAGATTTAAAATCTAGATACTAGAAGTCCCACTAAGTTTAAGCTAAATTTAAATGCCCTTTGGGGATACTCCAATGGTGAGGGTTATTTTTGTCCATCTGCCCTAGAAGGTTTTTTTTTTTCCTTTAAACCAATTTTTAATTAAAGAGTATTTCAGTTGCTTGGCCCACTACACACTTCATAAATGCACATCTGACCCATGAGGTTTTTTTTTTTTTTTTTTTTTGTGAGGTGGGGATAAGAATTAGTCTTTTATCCATTTACTTCCAACCTACTATCAAAAGGTTTTCATCACAACAGAAAGACCTTTGCTCATGCAGAGTCCAATACAGCTCTTACTTTTAATGTTAATTAAAATCATGATTTTCATAATATAATACACTGAACAGAAAAGATGGTATATTGTATTGTTTTAAAATTCACAGCATTATTGAATTGATTTACAATGAAGGTTTTAATTACAGCAAAGCATTTACTGCTGACTTCATGGCATGTTGTATATTTTGGCAATAAAGACATTTTTATAATAGTACCCTAGCTGAAGTTGTTGCTAGTATTTTCAAACCAATGCCTAAAAGTTTGTTTTTTAAACTACATTTTGTGAAAATGGTTTCAGTAGATGTGCTAAGGATATATGCACAGGCTCCAAAAAGACTGTACTGCTTGGATGTAAGGTAATGTGAGGATGAGAATTGTTCATGTCTGGGTTGTTTTACAGGTTTAATTTCACTAATATTTGGTATATACTATACTTTTTACAATTGATGGTCAGATGCGTCCTACAACCTACATGGGCTTTTTGTCCTTCTGATTATGACACTATACAGCCCAATCATTGGCTTCAGTCAGGAAACTTATAATGATGCAATAATTAAAGTATCCTTTCATTCATCTTGTATTTTGAGATTTTTGAGCAGGAAAAGTGGTCATGTCATTTGGTTCTAAGTGACAGTGATATCTGAAACTGCTTCAGCAGATATTCCAAGCTATTGCAGATGAATTTTGTTTTTTTTCCTTTTCCACAAATAGTTAAATAAAACTCCAAGACCAATCATTTATGAATATACTGACAATAGATATTTGAATAATTATGTTTGTAAAGTAATTCTTGAACGGGCGGCATGGTAGCGCAGCTGCCTCGCAGTTGGGTGATCTGGGGACCTGGGTTCGCTTCCCGGGTCCTCCCTGCGTGGAGTTTGCATGTTCTCCCCGTGTCTGCGTGGGTTTCCTCCGGGCGCTCCGGTTTCCTCCCACAGTCCAAAGACATGTAGGTTAGGTGGATTGGCGATTCTAAATTGGCCCTAGTGTGTGCTTGGTGTGTGGGTGTGTTTGTGTGTGTCCTGCGGTGGGTTGGCACCCTGCCCAGGATTGTTTCCTGCCTTGTGCCCTGTGTTGGCTGGGATTGGCTCCGGCAGACCCCCGTGACCCTGTGTTCGGATTCAACGGGTTGGAAAATGGATGGATGGATGGATTCTTGAACTATAAGAAGAAAGTAATGTAATGAAAGGTTTCTTCTTTTGGCCTCAGTATTTTGTGATGTATATTGTTAGTTGCGTGTGCAACCCAGCCATAGGGGATGCACAAACCAATGTGTTTCTTCATGCCGGTCCCAAGCCCGGATAAATGGGGAGGGTTACATCAGGAAGGGCATCCGGTGTTACATTTTGCCAAATCAATATACGGAGATGATCTGCTGTGGCAACCCCTAACGGGAGCAGCCAAAAGAAGAAGAAGAAGAATTGTTAGTTGTGTGTGCCATGCCTAAGCTTAAGTTTCATAAATTGTAAATACTTAAGATTTTTTTTTTTTTATCAATTAACAATGCAATGAAAAAACACCAATAGTCAATCAACTTTTAGATAGGTATAAAAGCTAAATGCATTGTGGGCTACCCAGCTTCTAGACCAGTTAAATGTCATCGCTTGAGATGTACCAGTTGTAACTAGATGTCTTACTTTATTTAATGGTTTAATTTGTTTTCCAAGTCATTATGTCATTGTTTTCAAATACAGTGTTGCTTATTATTATTTTTGTTATTAATATTTCACTCCGTACTGTTTGGGGCAGTTAGAAGTAATATTAGCAAATTGTGAAAAACATAATGTGAGTGGCAACATGTTGCATGATGGTTGAACAAGCAAGTAAGAATTTAATACTCTGTACATGTGACAGAACCACTAATAAAATGTTTCGCAAATATCTGGCCAGATTGCTATCCATTTTTTAAGCATACGTGCAACTAGACATAAACTTCATAATATTACACCTAGGAAGATTGGTTCCATTTCGGTAAGCAGTGCTCCTGCAATAGTGGTTAACATTTTACATGAGTGACTGTCACTAGTTTGTTTTCTTTAATGGATAATGGTTACATTTACTTCCAAAATTGCTGTATGGTGCATTTGTCACAATGCACACATTACAATACATCACAGCTGTTGCTAAACCACCCTAAAAAGGTAATAATATACAAATGTAGTCCCAGCATTATGAGTTGAATTTGAAAGCTTTAAACCAATCAGTGCTGTCTACCACTGCTACTTCTGTAAAAGCAACATTATGTTGCAGAGCACCCTTGTTTTTCTACTGGTAGATTCTGATGCCAGTCACTGCCATGGAAGTCTTTAAAAAATTGTGATATTGCTATTAGCTGTGCCCCTCAGTCACTCATGTTAAATTGTGCACTGAATGAGTGCTTAAAGTAGTGGTTAGGCACATAAAATTCATAGTTGTTTGGTGTGAATATAATACCAGACATTGGCGTTTAGCTTTAGATTTTAAGATTCGTAAAAATAAATAAATAAAAATAATATATAGCATATACTTTGTTCTGTTGTTCCAATTTATCCCAGGCCTGACTACTGTATATGTGAAGTTTGCATATTCATCCTCTGTTTGCTTGTCTTGTTCTCTGGATACACTTTTTTTTTTTTTTCCCTCCCACATCCCAGAGACTTGTGTTTTTGGTAGGCAATTCTAAATGAATGCATGTGAATGTGCACTGCAGTAAACATTCAAAAAGTTAGGCTCTAGCATTCAAGGTCCTGAATTGGATGAAGCAAATACAAATGATGGATGTATAAATTCTGAGAGTTTACAAAAAGTATTTAAAATAGACACTTAGACTCTGCCCAATCCTTTTTTTTGAAAAGGTATTCATTTGAATAAGCCAATATGAAACTTCCCCAGTTCCAATGGCAATGCAAATGCCTACAAGTATAATTTGTCTTTCTTGAATATGTTTAGGTACTGTATTTCTTCTCACACAGTTTAAAAAAAAAAAACTCTTAGGAAAAATTGCTGAGAACATTATTTTTTTACGAGATGGCATTTGAAATGCACATACACCCAAGGTGGTACTATAAAACTGATAGATCCTTTTTATGTATTTTTGCCATTACCCGCAATAATTAAAGACCTATTTTACCTTCTTGTGCCCCAAAGTCATTTTAGAGGATGGGAGGAAAATGTAATTTACTTCAGGATAATTGTCTGGATTTTTCCATCAATCCATTTTATGAACCTATTTTTTAGTGTTTGTTGGAGGACATGTGGAGTTTATTAAGGGAGCTTTGGGAGCAAGCCAGGCACCAACCTAGGAAGAAATGTGGGACATATGAAGAATCTACACATAAGGCTTCCCACCTAGGAATTGAATCCTAGGTCCAAACACAGTGACATGAATTTCAAAGTGATTATTTTATATATAACTGCAAATCTAACTTTATCGAAATTTCAATTTGTATGTGGAATGAGGGTATGTATGGCACATTTGCTATCATGGCACATCAAAATCAATACGACTTTCGTTTTGCTTAAGTGACTTATCAGACTTTTGACTTTGTTACTTTCACTTGGCAACAGGCTTATGCAAAATGTATATCCACCCTTAGCCACCAAAAACTAAAAATGCAACTAACTTAACACATCTGCATTCATCCCAAATAATGCCCCAACATTCCTGTATTCATTTTGAGACTCGCAGCAATATCTGGCTCAATGAAAAAAAACAACCTTCCACATGGCATCTCTCTCAAGGCATGTTACTCATACCAGGTCCATTTACATATTTTCCAGTCAACCAAACTTGCGCACCTTGGGAAGAAAATCATAGTTAATAGAGAAAAAAAATGAACATGCATTCTCCACATAGACAGTACAAGAACGAGGACTGAGACCCACACTCTTAGTTTTTTGAAATTCCAAAGTGTATAGTAAAAAAGAGGAAAAAATGTGGCATTATTACCAAAGTGTACTTGAATAAGAATTTTGCAGTTTGGTGATTGCTTTTATATTGCTGAACTTATAAAAATAAATGAACACTGTTTGTTTAAATGCTGGACAGTTCGCTCAGTATAAATGGGAAAAATCATGGCTTTCATTGCAGCTATTTTCTTTCCTTGTAAAACTAGCAAATTATTGTGTACTTTGGCAAAAGGTAAACCTTTGTGAGCGGAATGGCATTTTCAATAAATGTGTAGTTTACTGGCAGAAACTGCCATTTGCTTTAGTTGTTCCTGACATGGTCTGAACAGTGCCATGCAGTGCACTCAAACTTGCAGTGCAACTGCCGTGCAGAATAAAAAAAAATTAAAAAATATGGTCATTATTAAATATTTTGACACACAATTTCCTTTTTACTTGTTTATTTTATGCTGAGAGACCGTCTTGTTGTATAAATGCTAAGTGTTGGCGCCAGTGATATTTTATTTTGTGTTATTTATGTCGGCTATGCTATCTACTACTACACACCATATCTTCAACAAAATATAAACTGTATTGTGTGAGGTGAGAAAAGCTTTCCAAATTAATCGCAACTGTGATGTTTTACATGTTAAATATGTTCACAGCTGAAGACATGTTGGAATTGTTACATTTAACAAGTTGCTCCAAGCATGCGTGCATTATAAAAAGTCCAGATCACATTTATGTTTCTATTCGGAATTTTTGTTTTACTTTTTACCTTACCAAGCTCAGGAGTAATAGCGTCTGTTTCCTAAAGTGCCAAGCGTCGGCTTTATTGCCTGTACTATACGTAATTGCCCTTCTGAAGTGATGCGTCTCGAAGCACGTTCTGGACGACGCCTCCGCTATACCGGCACGCACTCAGTCCACAGTTCCCGCCCACAGCACGAATGCGCGCTGTTGCACACATGCACGCGCGATTGTATGCGTGTTTAGTTGAGCGAGCGCTGCATGGCCAGTGAGCGAAGTACTGATAATGAGGTCTCGGTCCAGGTAAACATAATTTGACTCGAAAGAATTATTTGTGCAAAGCTTAAGGCTCGTTGAGAGTGGCCAAAAAAAAAAATGCGCCGTCGGCTCGTTCTCAATGAGCCCTTTGTGAGTGCGCTCCGCAGCTGCTTGGCTTTGTGCAGAGATGTGCTGTCTGAAGGCTTGGAGCTGCAGCCAAGTCGTCTCGGGAGCCTGCCGCGGAGTTTAGTACCGTGAAGGATTGGAAAAGCAGAACGCTCGCGTGCCCACTTTGCAGACATCACCAGGAAAGCGCTTGCTCCCCCCCACCCAATATATTCTGAATGAAAAACTGCTTTGTAAATAACGTGTAGTTAAATAGTTTTACCAACATTTATTTAACTTTGTTGGTCAGTCACAAAATTACTGTGGGTCAAGTACTGGTAGCAAGGCAACAATTTACTTCGGATTAAACGTTAGTTAATCTTTGGCATGCTAACACTCATGCATCCATTTCGCCTCTTTCCTTACACAATTTAGTGTTGTCATCTAGTGATAATGCGGTGACTGTAATGAAGTAAAGTAATATGCAGATTGTTAGATTCTCTCTCTCTCTCTCTCTCTCTTTATGTAATGTATAAAATAGTGATAGACGTAACGGAATGACTAGACCGACCGGGAGGCCGTTTTGGAATGATGCTCAGGATGGATGTGCAATCTGGATGAGATGTTTCCTATTTTCTTCCCCAGTTAGAATAATAATATAATGGGTAGAGATGGCCTGTAAGGAGCAGTTGTTCCCAGAGTATGGTAGGTGACAGTGCTCCTGTGGCATAGCTCCTGTTTTTTTCCCCCACATTATGGTAGGTGACAGTGCTCCTGTGGCATAGCTCCTAGTTTTTGTTTTTTTTTTCTTTGTTCTTTTAAACACCAGTCCGGCTACATGGAAAATGTAGTACTGAAGGGCAGCCCTGTAGCTTGCCGTGATGGGAGTCCCTTGCTTTATGGTGGTTCCACCTGACCAGGAAATGCTTCCTGGTTGCTGAGTTCAGGCACCAGAAGTACTCCCAGTCTACCGTAAAAAGGAGCTGCCTCACCTCACTCTTGCCTGGAAGTAGTAGAAGAAGGAAAGGGAGAAATAATTGTTTTTGAAGAAAGTCTGCAAATGTAATGTTTTGAATAATAGGCCTTTTGAACTAAGTGTTCGTATGGTTGTGTCCGAGATTTTGGGATCATGGACAACCCTGTATGGGGGTGTGTGATTTATATATATATATATATATATATATATATATATATATACACACTAGGGGGCTTTGCTTGCCAACCTCCCTGGCCTGCGCTACGCACCAGCCACTTCACGTCTCTGCTGCTAATGCAAGTGGATGTCATTTTCACCAAACAACAAATTTACTAATTCTTGCAGATACAGTGGTGTGAAAAACTATTTGCCCCCTTCCTGATTTCTTATTCTTTTGCATGTTTGTCACACAAAATGTTTCTGATCATCAAACACATTTAACCATTAGTCAAATATAACACAAGTAAACACAAAATGCAGTTTTTAAATGATGGTTTTTATTATTTAGGGAGAAAAAAAATCCAAACCTACATGGCCCTGTGTGAAAAAGTAATTGCCCCCTTGTTAAAAAAATAACCTAACTGTGGTGTATCACACCTGAGTTCAATTTCCGTAGCCACCCCCAGGCCTGATTACTGCCACACCTGTTTCAATCAAGAAATCACTTAAATAGGAGCTGCCTGACACAGAGAAGTAGACCAAAAGCACCTCAAAAGCTAGACATCATGCCAAGATCCAAAGAAATTCAGGAACAAATGAGAACAGAAGTAATTGAGATCTATCAGTCTGGTAAAGGTTATAAAGCCATTTCTAAAGCTTTGGGACTCCAGCGAACCACAGTGAGAGCCATTATCCACAAATGGCAAAAACATGGAACAGTGGTGAACCTTCCCAGGAGTGGCCGGCCGACCAAAATTACCCCAAGAGCGCAGAGACGACTCATCCGAGAGGTCACAAAAGACCCCAGGACAACGTCTAAAGAACTGCAGGCCTCACTTGCCTCAATTAAGGTCAGCGTTCACGACTCCACCATAAGAAAGAGACTGGGCAAAAACGGCCTGCATGGCAGATTTCCAAGACGCAAACCACTGTTAAGCAAAAAGAACATTAGGGCTCGTCTCAATTTTGCTAAGAAACATCTCAATGATTGCCAAGACTTTTGGGAAAATACCTTGTGGACTGATGAGACAAAAGTTGAACTTTTTGGAAGGCAAATGTCCCGTTACATCTGGCGTAAAAGGAACACAGCATTTCAGAAAAAGAACATCATACCAACAGTAAAATATGGTGGTGGTAGTGTGATGGTCTGGGGTTGTTTTGCTGCTTCAGGACCTGGAAGGCTTGCTGTGATAGGTGGAACCATGAATTCTACTGTCTACCAAAAAATCCTGAAGGAGAATGTCCGGCCATCTGTTCGTCAACTCAAGCTGAAGCGATCTTGGGTGCTGCAACAGGACAATGACCCAAAACACACCAGCAAATCCACCTCTGAATGGCTGAAGAAAAACAAAATGAAGACTTTGGAGTAGCCTAGTCAAAGTCCTGACCTGAATCCAATTGAGATGCTATGGCATGACCTTAAAAAGGCGGTTCATGCTAGAAAACCCTCAAATAAAGCTGAATTACAACAATTTTGCAAAGATGAGTGGGCCAAAATTCCTCCAGAGCGCTGTAATAGACTCATTGCAAGTTATCGCAAACGCTTGATTGCAGTTATTGCTGCTAAGGGTGGCCCAACCAGTTATTAGGTTCAGGGGGCAATTACTTTTTCACACAGGGCCATGTAGGTTTGGATTTTTTTTTCTCCCTAAATAATAAAAACCACCATTTACAAACTGCATTTTGTGTTTACTTGTGTTATATTTGACTAATGGTTAAATGTGTTTGATGATCAGAAACATTTTGTGTGACAAACATGCAAAAGAATAAGAAATCAGGAAGGGGGCAAATAGTTTTTCACACCACTGTACGTCACTTCATTTGAAAGAAACACTGCTTTTTGCTGATGGCAGCACGAATTAGACAGTCTACAAGTCTCCGAGTTAAAGTTCGATCTCTTTTCGTTGTTCCGTTATTTCACCGAGTAATAATTTGTTTGTTTGTACTAATGAGATTTTTACAATCATTTTTTTGAGACTTTCGAATTTTCATACTTGCACATGCAGAGCAGGTTTGAGATAATGAATCACGGCAACGTTTTTGAATTCTTTATAACGTTCTACTTTGTCATCTACTCTTTGTCTTTTATTTCCGGCCCCAGGCATGGTTAAATCTCTTGGCAGAAAGTCTTGTCTCGCGGGACGAGAAAGTATCTCTCTGAAAGTCACATTTCGTCCCAGGCTAAAAAGTCTTGTCTGTTCCCAGGATTTTATCATTATTATTATATGTCAATGTCAGTTTATTTATATAGCACATTTAAAACAACATAGGAATGCTGTGGCCAAAGTGCTTTACAATAAAAGAAGAAAAAAACATACAATTAAATACAATTAACATACATAACATAAATAGAAATAAAATAAATGAACATAAATAAATAATAAATAGAAGTAAGATTATACATACTAGGGGGCTTCGCCCCCTGCTCGCTTCGCTCGCCAACCCCCGTGTTTGGTTTTCCTGATACACTTTTAAGATTTTTTTTTTTCTTTGAATTGTTGCTATTTCATTAGTTTCACTTTTATTTCAGAACGTCTGGTAAAGCAATATATGTAATCTTGCGAGTCCCAATATGCTGAGTCTTTTTAATGAGGTCAGGACAGGTTTCTCTGTTTGGAATTTCAGCACAGACAAGACGATCTACGTCAACAGCAGTTAATAATTTTTTTTACAAAGTAAAAAAGTAAGTAGAGTTCTGCATTGGACTTCTGTCTTTAAAGTTGTGCTATTTTCCTCTCACAGTACCAAAAGTACATGGGGTTACCAAGGTGATACCTCAGCTTTTGTCTAGGTTTTTGTGCAAGGGCTAGACAGAACGTTTTTGACTCCTGGGGTAAATGTAGCTTTTTAAATAAGCAGACAGATAAATATATACACACTAACAAAGTAACCAATAAATGCATGTGCGGTAAACTCCGTTTTTGAAATTCTCAAGATTCTTTATTTGTCACATGCATAGTTATACAGGACAACACGCAGTGAAATGCATCCTGATCTGCTTATCAAAAACTGTGCAAAGTTAGAAGAATATCAGTTAAATTAACAAAAAGTCATAGATTGAAAGATAACAGTATAGTAGAACATAATAAATAAGTAAAATTATGTGAATAAAGTAGAATTAAGTGTTATGGTGCAATAGTGTAGTAATTATTGTGCAAAACCAAAGTTAGACTGGTGCATAGTTAAATGAGGCAGTTTGTTTGCGCTACTGCGATCTTTACTTTCTTTTTTTATATTTTATAATTTTCCTACTTTCATATCCTTTAACTTTCTCTTTTTTTTTAAATTTTTTTTTTTAACCTTTCTAATTTCACTTGTTTCATAGTCTTTAACCTGCTCTGCATGTGTTTAGCGTCAACGTTTGTAAACATCTTTATGAAGTTCTAGTTTGTCATTTTACTCATTGTCTTTTAATTCTGAGCCGTACAATACATAGAACAGAATAAATCCTCAATACAATATAAAAATAAAAATTCTAGAAGTACGGAGTAGAATTTCACATTAGATGATATCACATAATATGATTTGGATTTGTTTTAAGTCCTGGAGACCTCATTCATCAAGCTGCCTCCCCCATTTTGCCATTCAACATCTGAAATCGCGCTAATCCGATGAAAGAACCCCTCATTCCCACGTCCCCATTTATCAGGGATGACTTTACCTTAGGCAGGCAATCTGCAATTTAAAGAGATTATTTTCTTGTGAATTGTTTCATATGCATTATTTTCACATTTACTTTAAAACCTTTTGTAAAAACAATACTTGTTTCTTTATTTCCTGCCCCGCTCGTGTTTACATCTCTTTCTTCCCAGACGTATAATACTGCTCGTGTTGTGAAGGGTGTTGTGGCTGAACGTACGCTAAGGATATGCCTTTGGATCATTTGCTCTCTTTTTGCTGCTTGCTAGCTGCCTCTTCTGCCTGTCGCATGTCGTTGTTTTAAGAGCTCCGAGCACATGATGCTTGCCTGCCAAAAGCAATCCAACAACTGCTAGATTAGAGGTCTGTTGACTTGTTTTAAATGATGGCTCACTGCCTGGTCTCGCATGACTTAGTAAAAGCAAAACCTGTCTTTTATTTCTGGCCCCAGGCGTGTTTGAATCCTTTCTTGCAGGATGTATAACGCTGCTCGCGTTCGTTTGGGGTAGCTGCCGTCGTGCTACCCTTCGATCTTTTTAAAGCCTGTACAGCCTCTGTCCTTTTTGCTACGGCCCTGGGACAATCTCTTAGCACCAAGTCTCATGTTTACAGTCCCCGCGAGACACACCGTGGCAAGTCTCCTTGGTCTCGCGGGTCTTTTAAATGTCTTTCGAGATTATCACGTATCGTAGCCTTGCATTTGCTTTCCATTCCAGGATTTCCTTTTATTTATTTATATATATATATATATATATATATATACAGTCATAGCCGAAATTATCGTCACCCCTGGAATTTTCCCAGAAAATGCACCATTTCTCCCAGAAAAGTATTGAAATTACAAATGTGTTTGTATACAGTAATCCCTCCTCCATCGCGGGGGTTGCGTTCCAGAGCCACCCGCGAAATAAGAAAATCCGCGAAGTAGAAACCATATGTTTATATGGTTATTTTTATATTGTCATGCTTGGGTCACAGATTTGTGCAGAAACACAGGAGGTTGTAGAGAGACAGGAACGTTATTCAAACACTGTAAACAAACATTTGTCTCTTTTTCAAAAGTTTAAACTGTGCTCCATGACAAGACAGAGATGACAGTTCTGTCTCACAATTAAAAGAATGCAAACATATCTTCCTCTTCAAAGGAGTGCGTGTCAGGAGCACAGAATGTCACATAGATAGAGAAAACAATCTCTAGCAAACAAATCAATAGGGCTGTTTGGCTTTTAAGTATGCGAAGCACCGCGGCACAAAGCTGTTGAAGGCGGCAGCTCACACCCCCTCTGTCAGGAACAGGGAGAGAGAGTTAGAGAGAGACAGAGTTTGTTTTTCAGTCAAAAATCAATACGTGCCCTTCGAGCTTTTAAGTATGCGAAGCACAGTGCAGCATGTCATTTCAGGAAGCAGCTGCACCAAAGATAGCAACGTGAAGATAATCTTTCAGCATTTTTAGACGAGCGTCCGTATCGTCTAGGTGTGCGAACAGCCCCCCTGCTCAATCCCCATACGTCAGGATCAGAGAAACTCAGCGCAAGAGAGAGAGAAAAGTAAGCAATCTAGCTTCTCAGCCATCTGCCAATAGCGTCCCTTGTATGAAATCAACTGGGCAAACCAACTGAGGAAGCATGTACCAGAAATTAAAAGACCCATTGTCCGCAGAAATCCGCGACCCAGCAAAAAATCTGCGATATATATTTAAATATGCTTACATATAAAATCCGCGATGGAGTGAAGCCGCGAAAGGCGAAGCGCGATATAGCGAAGGATCACTGTATACATGTTTATTTCCTTTATGTGCATTGGAACAACACAAAAAAACAGAGAAAAAAAGCCAAATCTGCCATCATGTCACACAGAACTCTAAAAATGGGCCGGACAAAATTATTGGCACCCGTTCAAAATTGTGGGTAAATCGTTTTATTTCAAGCATATGATGCTCATTTGAACTCACCTGTGGCAAGAAACAGGTGCTGGCAATATAGCAATCACACCTGAAGCCAGTTAACATGGAGAAAAGTTGACTCAACCTTTCTGTTGTGTGTCTGAGTGTGCCACACTAAGCATGGAGAACAGAAAGAAGAGCAGAGAATTGTCTGAGGACTTGAGAACAAAACTTGTGGAAAAATATCAACAATCTCAAGGCTACAAGTCCATCTCCAGAGATCTTCATGTTCCTTTGTCCACTGTGCGCAACATAATCAAGAATTTCACAACACATGGCACTGTAGCTAATCTCCCTGGACGTGGACGAAAGAGAAAAATTGATAAAAGACTGCAACGGAGGATAGTCCGAATGGTGGATAAACAACCCCAATCAACTTCAAAACATATTCAAGCTGTTCTGCAGACTCAGGGTGCAACAGTGTCAGCTCAAACTATCCGTCGACATCTGAATGAAATGAAACACTATGGCAGGAGAGCCAGGAGGACCCCACTGCTGACACAGAAACATAAAAAAGCCAGACTGGAGTTTTCCAAAATTTACATGAGTAAGCCAAAATCCTTCTGGGCAAACGTCTTGTGGACAGATGAGACCAAGGTAGAGCTTTTTGGTAAAGCTCATCATTCTACTGTTTACAGAAAACGGAATGAGGCCTACGAAGAAAAGAACACAGTACCTACAGTCAAACATGGTGGAGGTTCTAAAATGTTTTGGGGATGTTTTGCTGCCTCTGGCACTGGATGCCTTGACTGTGTGCAAGGCATCATGAAATCTGAAGACTACCAAAAGATATTGGGGCGCAATGTAGGGCCCAGTGTCAGAAAGCTAGGTCTGTGTCAGAGGTCATGGGTGTTCCAGCAGGACAATGACCCCAAACATACCTCTGAAAGCACTCAGAAATGGTTGAAGACAAGGTGCTGGAGAGTTCTGAAGTGGCCAGCAATGAGTCCGGATCTAAATCCGATTGAACACTTATGGAGAGATCTCAAAATTGCTGTTGGGAGAAGGCGCCCTTCAAATCTGAGAAACCTTGAGCAGTTTGCAAAAGAAGAGTGGTCGGAAATTCCAGTTGAGAGGTGTAACAAGCTTGTTGATGGTTATAGGAAGCGCTTGATTTCAGTTATTTTTTCCAAAGGGCGTGCAACTAAATATTAAGTAAAAGGTGCCAATAATTTTGTCCAGCCCAGTTTTTGAGTTTTGTGTGAAGTGATGTCAGATTTGGCTTTTTTTTTCTCTGTTTTTTTTGTGTTGTTCCAATGTACATAAAGGAAATAAACATGTGTATACCAAAACATTTGTAATTGCAACAATTTTCTGCATGATGCATTTTCAAGTAAAATTCCAGGGGTGCCGATAATTTCGGCCATGACTGTGTGTGTGTATATATATATATATATATATATATATATATATATATATATATATATATATATATATATATATATATAATATACTAGACATTAAGCCCGTTACAATAACGCAATAACGGGCACTAGAATAGTAGTGCATAAACATTAGTAGGAACAGTCTATATTAAATGGCAAAGGACCATCTATTTTCTGTTACAGTAATACTGGCTTGTATGTGGCTGTAATATGCGTCACTGTATTGTGTGTCTTTAATTTTCTCTCACAGTAATACGTCTCTCCAGCAAGTATTTTAATCTGTGCTGGCGTGCAGCTGATTATTGTATGTATGGCGTCTCCCCAGCAACGGATTTGATGTGCGCGAAAATAAATCTACTTTTAAGAGTCATCCTATTGTAATATCATGAAAATTCGTATATTTAGGAAAACACTTTACCAGACCAAGTTTGTTAATCACAAATCTGACATCCTCAGAGTGAACACTCGCACAACAACAAACACTAATCCCACCTCTTTGCATCTCAGTACCCGATTGGATTTTTCGTGCGTTATGTTTTAGGTCTTACCTCATTTACCGAAATCCGATTGGATCGGCCGCGCAATATTTTATAGGTCCCGCCCTCTCTGTCTTGTGTGACACGTCAGGTGGCCTTTGAAGCATCGCACCGTGCCCTGCGCATGCGCACTTCGCCAGAAGACACACACACATGGACGCACACAGGGATTTTATTAAAGAGGATATATAATACGTATATGTGTGTGTGTGTGTGTGTGTGTGTGTGTGTGTGTGTATATATATGTATATACATATGTGTGTGTGTGTGTGTATATATATATATGTATATACATATGTGTGTGTGTGTGTATATATATATATGTATATATATATGTGTGTGTGTGTGTATATGTATATGTGTGTGTGTGTATATATATATATATAATATAATGTGTATATGTGAAGTCAAAATTATGTTACCATTTGAGTGGTGAAAACAATTTATTCACAAAGCATACTTCATATGTACAAGATTTACAGGAATGTCTCAACCTGTTCGCCATCATGTACAACACAAAAAAAACAATGAGCAACAGTACCATTTAAAGCCCTGACACACATTTCATGGGTAATAGATGATACCACAGTCCGTATTCTGTCCCTCAGGTCATTGATATCACGAATTTTCCTGCTATATACATGCTCCTTACCCATTCCTCATAACCAGAAATCACAGGGTGTCAAATCAGGGGAGTGTGGAGGCCATGGTTATGGTCCACTACCACCTATCCATCGACCTGGAAAGGTGTGGTCAAGATAAAAATAATCCATTAGTGTTAACATAATTTTGACTCACCCTATATAATAATAATATATGGAAGAGAAGGTCTGTGATACGGTTTGCATATTTGCAACTGGAGATCCACAAAGGGAGAAAAATGAATCATAAAGTAGTTTTTATTCCTGAGCTTTCAATATATATATATATATATATATATATATATATATTCACGACATTCGTAGTCTGAATCACAGTCTGAATGTATGGGTGGTTACCTACCAGGTAACGCTTGTGGTTGGTCAGCAAGTCGGCTAACATCCGCCACGATGCCCTCAGTTGTGAGAAGCAGATCATAGAATGGTTGAAATTGTTTACTGTCAAATAATGCAAAGAGTACGCGACACGTGTTTCACCCTAATTCTGGGCTCATCAGGCGTACACACTCTACTGCACTTCCTCTCGGGAATCGAACCTCGGACGTCAGCGCTAGAGGCGAAGCCCCTAACGTTGCGCCACGCCGTGTGGTTCGTTTATTTGACAGCATGTAGATCGGGGTAATTACATTCACGGCATTCGTAGTCTGAATCACAATCTGATTGTATGGGTGGTTACCTACCAGGTAACGCTTGTGGTTGGTCAGCAAGTCGGCTAACATCCGTCACGATGCCCTCAGTTGTGAGAAGCAGATCATAGAATGGTTGAAATAGTTTACTGTCAAATAATGCAAAGAGTATGCAACACGTGTTTCGCCCTAATTCTAGGCTCATCAGGCGTACACACTCTACTGCACTCCCTCTCGGGAATTGAACCTCGGACGTCAGCGCTAGAGGCGAAGCCACTAACGTTGCGCCACGGCGTGTGGTTCGTTTATTTGACAGAATGTAGATCGGGGTAATTACATTCACGGCATTCGTAGTCTGAATCACAATCTGATATAAATTAATATATTACACATTTTGACTTTTGTTTACCTAATGGTCTGTCACCAGAAGTGCAAAATACAACCAAATGACTCAAGTCGTGTACCATATGATATTTTCGTGTGCCCAGTCTTATACCATATTCTGAATTCGCCCCTTCTCCCCTTAGATGCCAAAATTGGCCTTTACGTCTATGTTTAATGCTATTATTTGATATTTCTGCACCCAGACCTTTTATTACATACTTAGGTTTCCCCTATTTTGTTTGTCACTACTTTGCTCAAGTGAATGTTTTGCACTGTGTTAAAATTCAAAATTTGAAATTTCCCCTGTTACAATAGCAACGCAACACATTTTATTTACCCCTGCCTGCATTAGAGTGAATAGTTAATTGGAGATGTCTGCTAATCCCGGTTAGATAAAGTGACCTGGGTGTGGCCAGTGGAGCAGATGTGTTATAAGATCGTTTTAACATCTTACAGTATGCTGTGAGAACAATTGGTAAGAACCTGCTTTCAATTTGAATGTGTAGGTACAGTATATTTATGAAGTATATTATGCACTAATTCTTCTTACTTAAAAACAATGTTGGGTCTGGACAGTGTAAATATTCAGTTACCTGAGGTGAGGTTATTTACAAATTAAAGATTAAAATGGCCGCTCATTAATTTTCTGTACCCTTTCAGATTTTGAGCTTATTGCAGAAGCATCACATGTTAGGAACCAACCTGATATTGTTTGCCAACCCTTTACCTATTATACACACCGCCCACACTTACTTAGTCATACATGCCAAATTTAAAGTCTTCAACCCAGTCTGTAAATTTTGGCATTGTGAAAGGAAATCCTGTGTTGGCCCAGGGAGAACATGGAGCTCCTACCTCTTGGAGCTGTAAGGGAGTAGTGCCAACCAGTGCTTCACTGCCTGGATTTTCCACTTTGTATATTTAAAATATATATATATATATATATATATATATATATATATATATATCTATCTAATAAGAAACCATGGGCCTGCATTAAATTTAAGGTGGTCCACAAACAGAATGAATGTATAAAAATAATTGTTGCTGCAAAAGAAATAAATGCTTTTATTTCATTCTAATAACATTTTATTTTAGTCATACTAATTTATCAAAACATGATGCCAGACAATACAAAGTATTTTGGTTAAGGAAGCAAAGAAAAATAAATTTAATTAATTTATTTTTTTAAGAATCAGAAAAACAACATTTTGTTGAATGTAGTGAAGGAAACTTTAATTAAACTGTTCAATATTTACAACACTAATTTCATTATTTCTATTTTCGTTAATATAAAATTAAAGCATATTGACAATGTAGTTTTTAATTTTTGTTATTAAATGCCGTTTAAAGTGATATTCCAAAGTGAAAGTCACTTGGAATTAAGACCTGTGCATATTTGTCCCAGGTAGTCCTATAATATTTTTTAAACGAGTCTGGTCATTCTGTGAGTTTTTGTAATATTTAATATTTAAAAAAGTGATTCTTTCACCAACAAAAAAATCTCTCTATTATAATAAAAAAATCCCGGGATGAGAGAAGACTTTTTAGCCTGGGACAAGACATGACTTTTTCAGAGAGATACTTTCATGTTCCGTGAGACGAGACTTTGTCCCAAGAGATTTAACTACACCCGGGGCCGGAAATAATAGATAAGAAGTAGATGACAAAGTAGAAAGACATAAAGAATTCAAAAACGTTGGTGCAATACACATTCAGAGCAGGTTAGAAATAATGATAGTATGAAAATTCTAAAGTCTCAAAAAAAAATTTATAGTTAAGTTCGCATTAGCACAAACAGAAATTATTACTTGGTGAAATAATGGAACAGCAAAAAGAGATCTAATATATTGTTCGGATTTAAACTTTAAGTCGGAGACTTGTAGATCGTCTAATTCGTGTTGCCATCAGGGAAAAGTAGTGTGTCTTCCCAAAGAAGAGGCGTATTCACGAGAATTAAAAGATTTGTTGTTTGGTGAAAGTGAAATCCACATATGCAAGCGGCAGAGACACAAAGTTGTTGACGCATAGCGCAGGCCAGGGGGGTTGGTGAGCGAAGCCCCCTATTGGATATATAGATAGATATGTATGTGTGTATATGTATGTATATATATAATATATGTATGTATGTATGTATGTATGTCTGCGGTGGGTTGGCACCCTGCCCGGGATTGGTTCCTGCCTTGTGCCCTGTGTTGGCTGGGATTGGCTCCAGCAGACCCCCGTGACCCTGTGTTCGGATTCAGCGGGTTGGAAAATGGATGGATGGATGGATGGATGTATGTGTATATATATGTATATATAAACACACAGTGGATCCTCGGTTTGCGAGCATAATTCGTTCCGGAAATGTGCTCGTAGTCCAAAGCACTCATATATCAAAGTGAATTTCTCCATAAGAAATAATGGAAACTCAGATGATTTGTTCCACAACCCAAAACTATTCATATAAAAATGATTAATACAAAATATAAATTAAAAATACATAAAACAAATTAACTTGCACTTTACCTTTGAAAAGAATCATGGCTGCTGTGAGTGAGTTTCTAAACTCTTGTGGGATTGCACCCAACGGGACGACACACGGAAGAGCGTCCCAAAGCAATCGCAGTCTCCCAGTGCTTTAGCAGTTCTCCGTAAAAGCGAATCCGAAAAGATCGCAGACATGCTATAAGCGCCTGCCGTCAATGGGTGATACAAGGAACATTATAAATGTGCATGGCCCTGCCTGATTGCTGTGTCTGTGTATAAATAACCGCGCTGTTGCTGTTTCAAGCTGAATAAAGCTTGTGTTGCTAAAGTACTGAGACTCAGCTTCGTGTTTTAGGGTGCAAGACGGGGACTCGCACGTCACAGCACACACGCGCTTGCGCGCACACACACCCCCACACAAGCGCGCGCGTGCACACACACACACACACACTCACACACATGCGCGCACACACAGTCACAATGCTAATGCTGTAGTAAACACTATACGCTCGTTGACTATATGAGTGAGGCACGCCGACTCAGACGGAGAATAGGAGACGATTGCCCACAATCCCGCAGTGAGAGAGAGAGAAGAACCATCAGCTCAGTTGTGATCACATAACGCTCAGCAGAAAAACTACTCGTACTGCAAGACCTCACTCGTTTATCAAGTGAAAATTATTAAAAATTTTTGCTCGTCTTGCAAAACACTCGTAAACCAAGTTACTCGCAAACCGAGGTTCCACTGTATATATATAATATATATATATAATATATATTATTCACATATAATTGTGAATTTCCCCTTGGGATTAATAAAGTATCTATCTATATATATTATATATAATATATACATATATTTTTATATATATATATAATGTATGTATATTGCTATATCTGTTGTACTTAGTTTCAGAATGAGATATTCTATTTCTATTCATCCATCTATTCATGTTATAACATTGTGTAGCTTATCTTGGCAGCACTGGGCATGAAGAAGGAACCAGCACTGGACCTGGTATAAGTCCACTATAATGCAGAATCATACAGATGACGTTTCTGCAATTGCACAGAACTAGAGGGTTGCTTTTTGAGTCCCCTTGACAATAACTAGTTGGGTAGGCTTAGCATGAAAAATAGCATATGGGGAGTCCTTTATCTACTGATTCATTGGTCATTGCACCTAATTTCATTGTATTTGTTACAATGACAATAAAAATATTGTATTCTATTCTATTGGCACTTCATTTCTATAGCCCAACAATTCTTTGCCATCCATTTTGCCAACCTATTCCTATTTTCTGCTTTGTTGCATTTGTTTCTCTGAGTTATGTTGTTAGTTAATTTAACAGTTGGCTTGAGTGTGGCAAGTTAAAGTCTGATCAAAATCTTATTGATTACATTAACTCCCTAACATTCCAGTTAATAGTGCAGTCCAGCCTTGATTGAAAACAGGTCAGGTTCTGCCAAACTTCAGTGCACATTCAAGGGTGGGAGCTCTGAGCAAAAGGTGCTTTGCTTTCATGTGTCCTTGTACTGGTTAAGCAGTGGTAGATTATTCAGAATTGATATTTCAAGATAAGTGAAAACCTTAGAAAATAATCTTTGTTTTATATTTAGCATACTACTGAGTAATTTGGATAAAAATATAGAGGACAGTTGCAATGCAATGATCAGTCTGATCACAACCTTGTTTAGTTTTGACTTGTGTGTGGAATTATCAGTCTTACAACTTGATGAACCAGGACTATACTTAGTATTCTTTTGCCTTAGTAATGAGGATGTTTCCTGGACAAGCAAGCTAAGTGACAACTTGTTGTCTTACAGATTGCTGAGGGTGAGGTGTAGTGATTGGCTCTGACTTCACAGACAAGAGGACAAAAGAGGATTGGGTGCCCCCAAAAAAAGCTAGAAATGGCCCTCTGTTTTTCTGCATTTTATGGCTTATATTTGACTTTATCATATATTGTAAAGAACACTACAGTGTTAGAACACTAGAGTTCTTTTCCTACCAGGTTCATGACAAGACAATTTGCATAAATTCTGTATTTAGAGATGTTTGCACTAGGGTAGTTGTTTCAGATAATCACAGAAGAATCTGTTTTCTTGTTATCTTTGTAAGTTTTCAAATGGTCAGGCTGTGTTTTGAAATGATTGTTGAGGTCATAGATGCCACAGCTGGTAATCCTGTGTAAGTGCTGCTCGGAATTGCTTGTTGAACTTCAGAAGGTTTCCCTTTCAAAGAGCTTTACTTAAGAAAGTAAAACCCATCTGCATAGAATGATCCATATGGATCAAATATTTCCATATCTGAGAGCCTGCAAACAATGGAAATACTGATAATGAAGTTTTACATTGTGACTCCTAGTGTCAGGTAATATAGTAAGTGAATTTGTTATTACTTAATTTACCAATAAGAAAATCTCCTTGTATAGTTTTTATATGTTTGCTTCATGTTCTACATATTTTACATATATTTTTTTAAATCTTTTTACTTTGGCTTCTCGGCTGGCTGTTGCATCCCAAGTTGCCAGCTTAGCACCAGAAGCTGGCATTCATTGTATATTTCAGTGACTCTTCAGACACGTCTTAACAGTACTTTCCGTCGACTTACCCTCAAGCAACAGTTTTTGATTTTTTTTTTTTTTCTTTTTAAAGTGTGGTTTTAATCGACAATTTTGTAGCACGTCACTGTACAACAATGCAAAACCACAGTATGCCAGGGGCTGTACAGCGCCACTTGTCAAGGTTCAGACTGCGAGTCTGCACACTGCACCTTCCTAATTTAGGACAATTAATTCAAATCTGTAATTCGTTCCAGCCTGTCTGAGAAGCCATTTTCCTGATGTGTTTTGGAAAGAGGGGGCGTTTCCTATTAAGTTCCATTCTCAGTACCCAAGGGCACTCATCTGCAATATAAGCTCTGTGCCCCATGATATTTTATATATAATATAAAACATATACATACATCCTGTATGAATGTGTATGTACATACAGTATAGTATATGTAACGTGTGTATACAATATGTATATACAGTGTATGTTTGTGTATATATGTATATGTGTGTTTTTTTATATATATATATAATATATATATATATATATATATATATATGTATGTATGTATGTATGTATGTATGTATATGTGTGTGTAATATATATAATATGGAATGGAAAATAATATTCACAGCTGGGTTTTTCAGGCCTGGTAACAAGCTACAGCACCAAATCATGTGCTCAACAGCAGCAAATATGTGTCTGAAATGGTTTTCTTCTGCAAAGTCTTTAAAAAAACATATATGTGTGTGTATATACTGTATATGTGTAAATTCCACATGCATTTAATTTGGGTAGCACATTTTTAAAATTACATTGTGTTCATCTTGTGTTGAAGCCTGAAAATATAAAACAAGGAAAAGTGTAGCCCAGTGGATTTCACAGTTATGATTAAAAAATAAAAACTACAGGTATTTCCAATGGAAAATATATACACTGGTAATTTGGAAATAAGAGTGGTACCATTTTCAGACTGACCTGCTTAGAAGGGAGCTCCCAGATAAATTAGCATTCATGTCACATTGACTGAACTGCTAGGTACTTCAACTCAAGCACATATTATTGATGTTTCCAAATAAGCCAGTTCCAAACACAGGAAGAGAGAGATACTTCTGCCCAGTCCAGAAGTGATTGTTTTTGCACAGAACTCTAGATATGTATGTTCCCTGCCTGCTTGGGAGTGTCATTGAGGTCTTAAGGTGTTTTTTGGTATTAGCACGCACAATGTAATTATAGCGGTTTTCATGAGCTGAATGAGAAAATTGACTGGCTTCATCCGCAACCTGAGCCTGCTCTCTGCTGACTGTAATAGTCAGGCTTCTAACTGACTGAATGGCAGGGGGTTTAGAGTTACAGAGTAGTACACAAGCTCCTCCTCTTTCCTACCCCAACATTGCAGTGTCCCCCCCCCTTTCTGGGCTTGAGTAACTGTTAATGTGATGCCTGTTCTGTTTCTTTGTTTCTGTACTACGTTGCTTTTGATAAGGAAATTTTACAATAACTAGATATCCATAAATATCCAACAAAACAAAAAAGGTTTTTCATTTTTAAATGAAGAAGAATGTTTAAGAAAAAAATATGAGAGTATGAGAAATACATTTGGGGTTAAAAAAAAAAAGGAATTTTTTTTTTCTTGTTCTTTTTTTTTTTATTTTATTTTAAAAGAGTATTGCATCCTAGGATCCCCTAATCAAGGACATACCACGATTTCTTGCACCAACACTGTGGTACCCCATCTTGACCATTCAGCCTCTGCATAACCAGGGAAATTTACTGTAATTTATTAATATGATAAAGGAGTTGCATTGCTAACAGCAGCCAGTACATATTAACAATGGTCATATATACAAAAAATAAATACAAAGAACACTCAACTAAAGTAATTAACTACTTCCCTTTTTGCCTTTTGTTCCCTGTGAATCTATTACAAGTGTGCAATCTGAGACAGTCTATGAGACAGTAGTCTAATATATGGACCTCCATGAACAATTTTTGTAGGCTTTAGGAAAGAAGGAAGTCTCAGTGTTCAAGTATCCCACAGCTTTGGTAGCTTGATGCCAGAGTGCAAGCTATGCAAAAACACTTTTCTGCATTTTACATATGCAGAAATGTGAGCACTAGAAGGTACTGAAGCAATCTTTTTTTTTTTTTTTTTTTTTTTTTTTTTTTAAAGTGATGCTAAGTTAGTAGGCAGTCTTTAAGATTGCTATCCATTTAAGTCTGATAATATTCAGTGTACACTTGCCTGGATCATGTTTAATCTTTTCTTTAACTAAGTACATATGTGTTTTGCTTCGTATTGCTTTAAATGTACAATAGTATCAATATGAATCAGATTTTTGTGTAAGCTGAGTTTTTACCTTTGAAATTATTTAATCTTTTAGCGTTGATCAATATCCAACTTGTTTACTTTCAAATTTCCTCTATTAGTGCAGAATTTTGACACTAAACGTTTATAGGTCCTTAACTAAGATCTAATATCAAAAAAGCGCACCTGATCAAACATTTTTTATTTTTATTTATTTTTTTTTTTAACTTGTGTCAATTACTTGATTAACAAAGTTATTTAACAGCCATTGGCACTGGCAATAGAGAAATTAAGACATGGAGGGGAAAATAACTGTTTAACGCTTTGTACAAATATAAATGCCCATGCATCAATGCTTTTGCCCACCCCTTAAACTATAAAGGTTTGGTGCATATTGTTGGTTATGGTCAATTTGACTTAAGAATAGACTTTTGGTATGTTGCCCTATAGACTTCCATTACCTATACCACACACCATAGATAGTGACACTGAAACTTGGCACTTTTATTTTTACTAGCAGTAATTATCACAGGAAGGTGCTTCATATTTAGTAACATAGTTAACAGTAAATGTTTCACTGGTGTCTTTGATTGTCATACTTGCTTATGAAAGGCAGCTGAGGTTGTCTGGCAATCTGAAATGAAACTGTTACTTTTAATAAACCCATTGTTTAATTGCCTTGCTTTTTTAATGTGATTTATATTTAATGATACAGCATTTTTACAAATGTTATCACAGATTTGTTTTGTTGGTGATATTTGGAGTCTGCTGTTTGCTTTAGGCCTTTTCCTCCTTCTAAAATGTGCTGGTATACTGGCAAATTTGTGATAAGGCGCAAATGTCATTCATTCCTGTCTCTACATATCCAAAGTACTCTGCTTTTTTAGCAAATCATTCTCATTCTGAAACTGTATGAAATACATAAAATTCACTAATCTCAACGCAATAAACCTCTGCTGATGTATTGAGTTAAGCCATAATAAATTCACCATGTCTAATTTTTTGTAAATTCAGGAACAAGCAAACAAAGAAAATAAACAGTTTCAGAGTATATACTTTATTGATTGGCTAGTTACAACCCCAGTGTGTTCTACCACCTTCTGTTAAGTTTTCAACAGAATCCATCATTTCTTTCAACCAACTCTCCTATCTATCATCTTAATTGACTTCTCTCAGTTTGGAAGAAAGCCCTCGGGGGTTATTCTCAATTCTCAAATTTCTCACCCCGTCTTAAAGAAGAATCCCTGTGGAGAAACCCAACTTTTAACATTTTCATTTGCAATCTTATTCTTTAAATCACCCATCATGATTAGTCTGTGAGAACTTCGTGACTTTTGAAGTAAACAAAATGTTTGGTACTTGACTTTCTCTAGTACAAAAATTTCACAGTCTTATCCACAAACACACTATCTTTCACAAACCTGGAATGAGAAATGCACTCTCTTCCAGCTCAGAAAAATAAATTGAGTGGTTGATAAGTTAAGAAATAGCTAACATTAATTGCACTTGTGTAAATTGGCCAGGAACATCCTGGGGATTACATTTAGATGTGACTGGGAAGATATTGTCAAAATGATGCTTGGCTTTCTGTTGAAAAAAAAAAAAAAGACTCCTAGGTATAGTACTCAGTTCACAAATATAGGGAAAAAACGGCTTGCAAAACAAACCCCAACATTCTATATTTTTTATTTAATTTTTATAGGATACATCAAGGAGCTTTCATTTGTTTTGTGTCCATACAAAAATCTGTATTGTTGTTTTTGTCTCCTTTTTTCACACCATACAGAAAAGGCTTCAATGCCAAATTTAATGAACATTACCATCTTATAACTACTGATATTTGTGATTACTGCAGTGACTTCCACAACAGAAATTTCCAACACCCCTACAGAGGCCTCCAACAGCCAAAGTGGAGAAGGTTTTGTCTGTAGAGTTCAGACTTTGCACCTCAATATAATTTTTGCAGTCAAGATAAGTTTTTCTCAGCACTTGTTAAAAACTGTGTGATCAACATCACATCCACTGCTTCAGAAATATCATAGATTTTGCCGGTGCATCGTTGAAACCACTGCGGTGGGTTGGCACCCTGCCCGGGATTGTTTCCTGCCTTGTGCCCTGTGTTGGCTGGGATTGGCTCCAGCAGACCCCCGTGACCCTGTGTTCGGATTCAGCGGGTTGGTAAATGGATGGATGGATGGATCGTTGAAACCATTTAAATTTCCAAAACCTTGGCATAAAGAATGGCCTAATGGATAATCTGTTTTAATTTAAAGACACAAGACTGCTAGATCAGCCTTCATCTCTGACTAGCAGTGAATTTCTAAGCAGGTTATTTTTTCCTGGCTGTGCTTACAAGTGTACCATTGTGATCTTGTTCATTTCATAAAGAAATTATGTAAAATATCATTCATTTTTATTATACATTTGTTTGTTTTATGAAACATAATGTGATGTGTACTTTATAGGGTATACTAAACTATAAACTAACCCCCTACAAAATCCCCCCTCCCAAATCTGCTTTGACTTAACAGCTCTCTGTTTGTATTCTCCAGGGTGTTACCTCTATAGTAGTCACAGACCACCTTTATATCATAGGTCCTTGCAGCATTCTTTTTCATGAAGGTCTTCATACAGGGTTTGTTTAGATGCAGATGAAGGTTTCCTGAAGACTATGCTTCTTGCTAGGTCACTCTAGTTAATGTGCTGTCTTGACACAGCTCACTGTCATGTGATTATTGGTCGGATAGCTCCACACTTTAAGAGTTTTAAAGATGTACGTTTAGGTGTGATGGCACAAGCATAAAGTTGATCAGTATGCACTCATAAAGGACACTGGTCTCCTTGTGTTTAAATATGGTGTTCATTACATATGACTGGAACAACAGATCAATAGCAACTTGATTCTTTGGTTTGGATCCAGGAGGATGTACATCCAAATCACATTGTTCCTGTTATGTTCAATCCATACATCAGTTTAGATGTCTTGGAGTAGGACAACTAAATCATTAAGATATTATTATGTGTTAAGTATAGTGCTACATTTTCTAGGAAGGCCAAAGGCTCTGACTGTTATTTATGTAACATACAAACATTAGTCACTGCTTTCCTATATCTTTTCCTGCTTACTGGAACAGGTGGAAACAAGTTGCAGAGCAGGGGAACCATACACATTCACTATATCTGCCTGCAGTCTTTCACTTTAAGGTACAGTGCATCCGGAAAGTATTCACAGCGCATCACTTTTTCCACATTTTGTTATGTTACAGCCTTATTCCAAAATGGATTAAATTAATTTTTTTCTACACACAACACCCCATAATGACAACGTGAAAAAAGTTTACTTGAGGTTTTTGCAAATTTATTAAAAATAAAAAAAAAACTGAGAAATCACATGTACATAAGTATTCACAGCCTTTGCTCAATACTTTGTCGATGCACCTTTGGCAGCAATTACAGCCTCAAGTCTTTTTGAATATGATGCCACAAGCTTGGCACACCTATCCTTGGCCAGTTTCGCCCATTCCTCTTTGCAGCACCCCTCAAGCTCCATCAGGTTGGATGGGAAGCGTCGGTGCCCAGCCATTTTAAGATCTCTCCAGAGATGTTCAATCAGATTCAAGTCTGGGCTCTGGTTGGGCCACTAAAGGACATTCATAGAGTTGTCCTGAAGCCACTCCTTTGATATCTTGTGCTTAGGGTCGTTGTCCTGCTGAAAGATGAACTGTCGCCCCAGTCTGAGGTCAAGAGCGCTCTGGAGCAGGTTTTCACCCAGGATGTCTCTGTACATTGCTGCAGTCATCTTTCCCTTTATCCTGACTAGTCTCCCAGTTCCTGCCGCTGAAAAACATCCCCACGGCATGATGCTGCCACCACCATGCTTCACTGTAGAGATGGTATTGGCCTGGTGATGAGCGATGCCTGGTTTCCTCCAAACGTGACGCCTGGCATTCACACCAAAGAGTTCAATCTGAGAATTTTCTTTCTCGTGGTCTGAGAGTCCTTCAGGTGCCTTTTGGCAAACTCCAGGCGGGCTGCCATGTGCCTTTTAACTAACGAGTGGCTTCTGTCTGGCCACTCTACCATACAGGCCTGATTGGTGGATTGCTGCAGAGATGGTTGTCCTTCTGGAAGGTTCTCCTCTCTCCACAGAGGACCTCTGGAGCTCTGATAGAATGACCATCGGGTTCTTGGTCACCTCCCTGACTAAGGCCCTTCTCCCCCGATCGCTCAGTTTAGATGGCCGGCCAGCTCTAGGAAGAGTCCTTGTGGTTTCAAACTTCTTTCACTTACAGATGATGGAGGCCACTGTGCTCATTGGGACCTTCAAAGCAGCAGAAATTTTTCTGTAACCTTCCCTAGATTTGTGCCTCGAGACAATCCTGTCTTGGAGGTCTACAGACAATTCCTTTGACTTCATGCTTGGTTTGTGCTCTGACATGAACTGTCAACTGTGGGACCTTATATAGACAGGTGTGTGCCTTTCCAAATCATGTCCAATCAAATTAATTTACCACAGGTGGACTCCAGTTAAGCTGCAGAAACATCTCAAGGATGATCAGGGGAAACAGGATGCACCTGAGCTCAATTTTGAGCTTCATGGCAAAGGCTGTGAATACTTATGTACATGTGTGTTCTCAATTTTTTTATTTTTAATAAATTTGCAAAAACCTCAAGTAAACTTTTTTCACGTTGTCATTATGGTGTGTTGTGTGTAGAATTCTGAGGAAAAAATGAATTTAATCCATTTTGGAATAAGGCTGTAACATAACAAAATGTGGAAAAAGTGATGCGCTGTGAATACTTTCCTGATGCACTGTATATACTGAGTAGGGACCACCCCAATGAAGAAGGGTTCATGAAGTGTTATAGTTGGAGATAACTTTTTTTTTTTGTGTTGATACTTTTCCATCTCTCTAACTAGCTGTGGCTTTAGAACATTGATTTGCCATGTTTGTAAAACATAATTTCAAAGCACAGTGCTAAATCTATCAATATAGAGACCGAATGACATTTGTCCTTAGCACCAGCTGCCTTAATGTCCCCCATTTTGTTTTTGTTCATCATTCTGTTCCAGCCCATTTCCTAATTGACATAAAATATTACTGTATAGTGTTATGCTAGGCTATGGCAAACCATATTATAATCCTGGTTCCAGAGATATATCCCAGTGTACATGTTTAAAATATTATTAAACCATGTTTTTGGAAGAATGGATTTACTGTACTTGGTAAGGTTTTTGCTATTAATATCGGATCTTTTGTGCAGGTGTGGAATACACATTTTTTACACTGCGTTCAAGTTGCAGGACTTCTGTTGCTTTTAAAGTGTGTTTTCCTTTTTTTTTGTTTCCTCCATTATAAAACCTTTGCTCTGTCAATGTCTTCTGAGCTATATCTTTCCCACTTGCCAGCTGATTAAGGCCAATGAGGATGTATCAAAACTGAACATATTTGTTTTTACAATGTTATGATTTCCTTTCCATATGCTCAGGTTTAAACTATGACATTAATAAAAGTCCGCTGATAAGCAATTTGTATCTTCATGATATTCCAGTAGATGCAATTATGCAAATCACTGCACTGATACACTTATAGGCACACTCCAAGAAAATTGTTTTTGAACATATTACTTTTCATGTCTTTGAACATTGCTTTCTGATTTACAAAGACATTTTAGAACTTATTTTTACCTATTGTTTAAACTTAATTGATCATTTCTTAAACTGTTTGCTCTTCTGGGTTAAACTTTCTTACAGTTTACTATTAATGTATTTTCTATTGTAAAGTTTTATTAAAATAACATTCTGGAAATATAAAAAAAACATCTGGGATCAATAAGCCAACAGGTCAGCTTTGAAATTATTCAGCCAGTTTCAAGGTCCTATTTGGTTAGTAAATGGCTGAGCTATTAAACAGAAAATCCAAAAATAAAGCCCTTCTTGCAGCTTGATTTTCAGCAGATTATGCATCCTATTTTCTTCCTAACATTTGTGTTGTTTTCAAAACAGTTTGTTTTGAAAATTGGTTTTAATTTTAAAATGTATGCACTTTTCAATATTTGATTTCATGTTCGTCTCTAAGACTGATCTGGCCACAATGAGCCAAATGTCCATGATTTCCTCCTCCTTCATTCTTCATTTTCATTAACTTTGCTGTTAATAATGATGTTTTCTCTAGTTTAAGTGAAAAAATCATAGCAGCAGTTGTGGTAATGAGTGAATGTAGTATGTGTATAATATTACAGTAGTGTCCATCCATCCCTTTACTATACTTTTTCTAGTTCTTGGAGACTTAATGCATGAAGACTGTTTGTAATGGTTCACTGTTAGAACTTATTTACATAAATCTGTTAAATTCTTATTGCAACCAGAGGTGTCATAAGAAGTTTACTCCTGAATGCATAGGTTTTAATGGGATTTCCAGTACAGAGTAGTCTAGGCTTTCACTGGCATTGAAGGATGTTGCAAGAGGATCTGGTACAGAATAATCCAGTCTCAGAACCAGTGTGGCTCAAATTAACTCTTGGTTCCTAGTCATCATTGGAAAAGGGCTGGTATTTTTGGGGTACCCTCTCACTGCCGTAGAGGATTGGCCAGTGATTGTTCTCTTTCCCATGCCTTGACTCATCATTGTACTTTTCTGTCTTTTTCCTTATTTCTTACTGTGGGCCTTTCTAAAATCCTTTTTTTTTTTTTTTTTTTTTTTTTTTTAAGCTGCAGAGGTAATTGTCTCTCCTTGCGGCTCACTGCATTACAATGAATATCGACTCTATTAAGCTGCGTTCTGCCTGTTAGTGTCTCCTCGGGCAACCAGGGCCCCCTATAAGAAGTATGTGGCTGGTTATTGTCGGCCTCTGGGCCTCCTCGAAGGCATGAGCCTTGCAGTGGCAGTTGAACTCCGCCAGCTTTGCACTTGACACTGCCTCTGTTTATCTAAAATGAGCCAGTGTGGAAGTGGGGGGGGGGTTAAGGTTGGGGGTGTTAGTGGTAGTGTTGGGAAAGGGGTTGGACGTTTGGCTCATTTTGGAATCTTGAGATCCATAAATATTCAACAGATAAACCCCCTTTGCTTTCTGAAAGCAGATGGAATTTAAAACAACAAAAAACAATTTACATGGAGAGAGTGATCGTATTTATCCAATTTGCCAGGGTTGTCAAAATGAATTTATAGGAAAGACTTGCTGAACAATGTGCTCTGAGTAACTGCACCAAACAAAGCACATTTCTGCTATCCAAACCCACTTATACATGTTCAGAGGGCTTCCTCTCAAAGACAAGCAACAATTTTTGTTTTCCACTTAAGGACTGGGCGTGTACAGGATGGCATCTTGAAGTAAGTGGGTTTATTTTTATGTCCATTTTGATTACTTTACCTACCTGATGTCTTGGTGGACAGACCTATTTTGAAAATTAATAGGCTTTAATAAAATCCCTATTCCTATTACTAGCAAGAAGATGGTGAGCTCATACGTTATCTCTCTAATCTATACCTTTTAATGCCCTCAAATGTTGGTGGATTAAAAATTGTTACGAAACTCGACCAGTCATGAAAAAGATTTTCAAGTAACACTGAAGTGTGCTGCGTGCATAAGTATTCATGCACCCCAAACATTTTTCACTATAACTGCTTAAGTTTTTTGAGGCTGCTAGCTTTATACAGTGATCTGGAATGATTTTTTCCCGTGTATTTTTGCAGATTTGCTCCACCTCATTGAATTTTTGGTTAAGATGAGATCAGGACTTTGAGTGGGCCAGTTGTAGATCTTCATTGTTTAAATCTTGAGCCACCCCATTGTTATTTTGGACCTGTGTTTAGGATCATCACTGCCGTACTGAAAAGTGAATGTTCTTCCAAGTTTTTTTTTTTTGTTTTTTTTTGCATAACTGCAATATGTTCTGGTTATTTTTTTCTTCAACACCAATGTGAAATATAAAGTGCAATATAAATAAAATTTATTATTATTATTATTATAAGCATGCTCATAATGTAATGCTGCTGTCACTATGTTTCACCTTAGGAATAATGCATCACACAGCTTGGGCAGGGTTAGGTTTGCAGATTATGTAGTCCTTTGAATTTTCACAGAAGAGCTTATTTTTGGTCTGTTCTGTAGACTGTAGCAGATTCACTCATGCTTTCTGACAAACTCTACACAGATCTTATGACTAAATATATAGGGAAAGAATTATGATGGGTATACCATTTTGAAATCATGCTTAATGTGTGGAAAGGCATCAGGCTTTTTTTTTTTTTTTTTTTTTTGTGTTAGGGCCAGAATTAGTTTTTCAGCTACAAATTGAGGCACGGCAGAAGTGTAGTCAGAGGAAAACAATAAAAATAAAATTGTTGGTGTACTATCAGTTTTTTTTTTTTGTTTTTTTTTTTCAAACATGTAATATGTCTTTGCATATTTAGTGGGTCTTCTGTTTCTCTTCAATGTCTCTGAAGGGTGAGTTGTCTTAAGCCTTTTCCTGTAGGATAGGGAGAATGCACAATTCCTCAGCCAAAGGTATAGTGGTGGGGAAATCCATTTTTATTTCTCTTTGTTTCAGTAACTATTGGCAAAACGGGGGAAAAGTTCCCCTTCCTATTTATAAGGTAGTAGTGACAGGATTACTATAACTTGCTTTCAGGAGAATTTGGGTTTCAAAATGTCAGGAATATTTTGTGAGTGCAACGTTCATTGGTTCCTCTTGACTTGGTGGCATTGGCTGTTCTTCTGTCCCTCGGAATTTTCCTGTAGTAAATAAACAATGTTGAATCCTCTTGTACTGAGCAATGAGTGGTTTATTTTCATCAGTTCCTGTTTACTTAAGCATGACTGACTATGATGTTTTGATAAAGAATTTTGTGGTGGGGATAAAGATTTGATTGATCATTACTTAATTTTCTTGTCTTGTTCTCTTTTGAGGGGCAAACCATAGTTTTTGTGCTTGTAGTCTCTTAAAAGAATTGTGTTGGTGAACTGAAGGGTTTTGGGTAGACTAAGAAGGGAATGTATGTACTCTTGAGCTTCTTGCTGCCAAACATTTCACCACATGCTGGGAACGTAAAGTGGCTCTGTGCTTTCTGCTAGGAAAATAGATACCACATATTTGGGTTCTCATTCTTGAAGGATTTCCTCTTTGTGATGAGTGCATTTTTCCCTACCATTAAAGCCAATGAAGGAGCTTCCCTTAAAGCCCTGATGCCATGTTTACATCTTTTTTTTCTAATACATTTACCAGCTTTGCTTTAGAGCACCCTGATAAAGCAACAAGATTTACTTTAATGTAGAAAGTTTGTTATAGCTGGACTGAGACTGGCCTGGTTATACATTTTAAATAGTAGCCTAGTCACTTTTCATGAGGAGTGTACACATTCTCTAAGATATCTGCATGGGCTTTCCTCCCATGTATCGCAGATGTGTTTGTTAGTTTAATATGACATTCTTTTTTTATGCATTTTACTTTGTTATGCTCGGAGATAAATTTATGGAACATGTGAGGCTGGTTCCTGTTTTGCATCCAGCTGCCAGGATAGGCTAAAACCACCTTAATTTTGATTTGGATTAAATAGGGTTGACAATATTATGTTACATAATTTGTGAATAGCTGTAACACAGTACCAAATAGGAAGTCAAGAGGTCCCATTGATGTATGTCCTGATTAACAAAATTGCAGAATGATTGTGTTGTATTTGCATCTTGCTCGAACAGGACTGTCCACGGGGCTTCCATCTCCTAGCTTGTGTATTGACTGGTGTCTTTATCCCACACAAATAATTATGCATACTGTTTTTCCATCATTCACCACTTTATTATTTGATTTGATGGAAAGATGTAATTGTTTTTTTTTTTTTCTTGATCCAGTTGACTAGTGATCCTGGCTGCCTGTAGGTGATAGCTTATGCTTTTAAGTGTGTTTCCTTGATTTTTTTTTATTATTAAAAAACACGTTTTTTATATTTAAATGCATCACTTGGTTTTCTCAGTCCACTTTATCCACCACACGGCTTTATGTAGGTGGAGCCTATCCTGTACCTCTGAGCACAAGGCAGGTGCCAACCTTGGACAGAATGCTAGTTCAGTGCAGAGCAGGCCTCCCATTCAAACACACTCGAGGGACAGTTTATCTTGAATTGATAGAACCCTAGACAAATACGATCACACAACTCCATGTTGAATGGTTTCATATTGGAGTCAATTCAGAATCTAGAAACACTGCAGGGAAACAGTTTTACTTTCACAGAAATTTTGCTCACAACATTTTTATGTACACTTGGGTATTAGAATGTAGCATCCTTTTTATCACTTCTTAGCAGAAGAAGAAAATAGCAAGTTTATTGTCAATACCTTTCAGTAAGATCTGATTGAAAACATGTGCTGTACATCAAGCACGTTTCATGGTGCATTCAGACAGTAAGAGAAATGTACTGATTTCAAAATGCAAATAATGTGCTTTTGTTGTCTTGTAAGAGTTTAACCTGTTTAGAGTCAAAACCATCTAATAGAACAATGTCAACATAATGTCAAATTTAAATGTGAACCTTGCGGTGAACTCTTAATACAGTATTACAGAGTAAAATATTTTGCTTGGTTCTTAGTTTCAGAACTCAACCATAATCTTTCTGTTCAGCATAAATTGCTAAAGAAAAGTTATTTGTTTAAAAAATATTTTATTATGAATATTTGCTTGTAGGTGCCCTTTGTGCTCAGTGCTGCTGGTATAGGCACCAGAAACCCTAAAATTGATTAAGCAGGGTTGAGCATATTATACTATGTTTGTAGGTGGTGTTTTTATTAAATTATTGGACTTGTCTCGGTTTTTTTAATTAAAGAGTGCCCCCCACTTTTCAATATATTTTTTCCTTTGGTGTGTGCAGATAAACATGCATACCACATTGCCTCCACTTTTACACTGCACACCCATTCCATTCTGTTGCCAAAAACTTGTGGATACTCTGATGTCATGTCAGGGCATGGCTCTTCTCCACCGTGTGTAGTGTCATTTCTAAGAGCCATGTCAGAATAGGGGGGAGAGTTGTTTTTTAATTTTTTAATAGTCCTCAAAAATATAGTGACTGAAGTGCAGTGTTGAAGATGTTGATCATACTTTGGCATTCATTGGTAAGTTAAGTGTAATTTCAGATAATGTATGACCATACTAAAAAAGAATGCCTTTAGAGAAAGCATTTCATTAAATTTAGAGGCCATTCTCTTTTTATTGATTAAATGCTTTATACACTTGGAGATGCACAGCATTTATATTATGATTTGGGTTAAGTGTGCATTTTAATGGCGAGATGGATAGATGTATTTTCCATAAACTACAAAATAGTAGTTACAGTATCTGTTATACAACAGCTTCCTTTCTTTCTTTCTGTTCTTTTGTATCATTTACAGATTTTATCTGGTAGAACTATATTGCCCAATGCTTGAAAAACTGTCCCAAGCTGACAGAGTAGCTGATTGTTAAATTAAGTTTATTTATTGATTTATTTTTTTAATTTTATACGTAAACTAAGCAGCTCATAGATTGCCACTTCTCAGCAATGATTTCAGAAATGACAGCTGCACTATAGACTTGGATCCTTGGTAGGGTCACTAAAGTATGATTGTTGATGATTTGTTTCTGCTTGTTATTGTTTAACTGATTTTAAACTGTCAATTGTTTGGCACATGTGTGAAGCACGCAGTAGTACAACACAGTTTGAGTACTCCTCCTGGCCATGACTGATGTCACATCATTTAGTATATTTTTATATCATCTGGGTTGTCTGGCTGTACTCCAGTCTCTTGATGGCTAATATATGATGTCACCAGCAATGAAAAAAACTGGTCCGCTGAACACTTGGGCCTTTAGAGGATACTAGGCATTACTGTGTCCTCCTGTAGAAACAGGTTTGAGTGCAATGAATATTTTGCTTGTTTAAACCCTATACTGTAAAACAATTTTTGTGCAGGAACATAAAGTATTTTCATTCATAGTGTATTTGCTGCATTTAAATAATATGAACAGCATGTATCATATTCCTCAAGTTTGTGCTGAGCAGCTCAGAACAGATTTTGATGATGCAACATGGTGGGTAAATTATTGGATTTGGAAAGCTTTTCAGTGAAGGTTCTGGAGACTATTTAGATGGACATTGGAGTTAAGCCAAGCTTGTGCTGTTTGTGCTTGTTGCTTTTGAGATGTTTGTCGACAGATCTCGTTGAAATAAAAGTCGCCACTATGTGTAGTTAGCAGGGTTCTCTTCTTGGCCTGTGGAATGTGAACAGTATCAGTCATCCAGTGCTTCCTGTGAAGTGGCCCAGCAGTCGTTATTCACTAACCTCATGCTCAACTGGCAGGCTTGTGAAGTTTTCTTTGGATCTCCAAGGAGGAATCGGCCGGGTCACTGTGCTGTCGTGATGGTTTGTTTATTTATTGAGTTATTTGTAAAACAGACTGCTGCTTAATGGCGGTTTTGAGAAAAAACAGAAGTCTTGTGATGCAAGGTTTTCCTAGTGGTTGTTGGGATTTCTATCCTAGCTCAACGTACTTTTTCCCCTCTCTGGTTAGAAGGTACATTTTCAAAGAAAACACATGCTTACATTACATAATGGCAATCTCACCGTTCTTTGGGGTTGAATCAGTACTCGTTCTCTTTCTTTGTACACATGTGAGAAGAAAAATTAAAGGAATTTCATGATAGGTTGAAAACGTGTAATATTCTGAAAACTAGTTGTTCCATTTCATGTTTATAGGGGGTTATAGGTGAATAAGAAACATATGCTGTGCTCGTTTTACAAGTCCTGTCAGGTAAACATATATTTTTGTAATGGATTTCTTGATGTGTTCATACAGTATGTTCATTGGGTGATAAGATTTATATGACAGAGCGGGTTTTAAAAATGGGATTTCTGTGATCAGGATCCATTTGTCTCCATTATGAATAGAGAGTGTAGCTTACCTTTTAATTATATTATCATCGAACATAGCAGCAGTGCCTGCCAATTGGTGACAATAATTTGGTCAAAATAGTCCCCAGTCTTGGGGCGGCACGGTGGCGCAGTGGGTAGCGCTGCTGCCTCGCAGTTGGGAGACCTGGGGACCTGGGTTCGCCTCCCGGGTCCTCCCTGCGTGGAGTTTGCATGTTCTCCCCGTGTCTGCGTGGGTTTCCTCCGGGCGCTCCGGTTTCCTCCCACAGTCCAAAGACATGCAGGTTAGGTGGATTGGCGATTCTAAATTGGCCCTAATGTGTGCTTGGTGTGTGGGTGTGTTTGTGTGTGTCCTGCGGTGGGTTGGCACCCTGCCCAGGATTGGTTCCCTGCCTTGTGCCCTGTGTTGGCTGGGATTGGCTCCAGCAGACCCCCGTGACCCTGTGTTCGGATTCAGCGGGTTGGAAAATGGATGGATGGATGGATAGTCCCCAGTCTTAAAACTTGGGCTTGGATCACCCAATACCATATGTGGTTTACAAAACTACAGTATGCTCAAAAAATGGTGACTGTTTAAAAAAACAAAAAAAACAAAACAAAAACAAAACAAAAGTTGTACCTGAAACTTCTCCATTATAATGGATTGTGTCTTGGCTGTATTTGGTTCTGATAGTTGCATCTTTTGATTGGATGTTGATCTTTTTTGTGAGTCAGGGTTTCATTTGAGTGTCATTAAAAGGAATTTTTAAATGGACAGATTGTTTTGAAGAATCTGAAGCTTGCAGTCTACAGGAGGACCCCATGGTACTTTATAGTGACTGTCTAGCTATCAAAGTTTGAATTTGTCTTTTTGCTGTTTTTTTTTTTTTTTCTGCTCACATTAGGACTGGTCAATTGCTGTGCTGTTCAAACAGGTGTGTAAACATAGGCAACCTAAGGTCAGGGGTCGCAATAACACACTTTTGGGTAATTGGTATTTCATCAGACCATCTTTACCCTTCTCTGAAGCGTGTTTAGTAAGCTGTGTGCATTTCTGTGCATCTAGGTGCTTCTGTCAATAATTTTTCTTGGTATGGCAATTCTGTGGCAGTTCTCATGAGAGTGTGTCAGGTTTAGGGTATATACTTTTCTATTTCGACTTAATGGTAAAGCTTCAACCCTTGAAGCATTATTCTAGTCTTTTTTGAAAGTACATTAAGAAAAAAAACGCATTTTAAATGGCTGTATGTACTTTGTCCTGGGTATCCAGCATCTGTGGAGCATCTACATGCAGTGTTCACTTTTGATGCTCATTAATGTTTTGGGCAGCTTCTGCATATTCACTTTTGTCCTCATTACCTTTGTGGGGTACAGTGCCTTTGGCTGTGTTAGGTTCTCGGCAAACCTCTTGAGGGAAGTGGAGTATCTATGAGCGCAATTATAGAATTTACTTAAACTTCTTGTAATCTGGGCTGTGGAGTTAGTACACAAAGCCTTCAGCTACAACTCCGAATCTGTCTTGTTAATTGCTGGTACCACCTACTTCGACTCCGACTCCTCTGTTTCTGGTACCACTGACTCCAACTACTGTATTTGTAATTAGACTAATATATTTACTTTGTTTATTGAAAGCACACAACATACAAGATACAAGGCACTTCATCACTGCCAGTTCGAATCATCAGGCTAATTTTTAGCATTCTAACCTGTTAAAGTTCAGGTTTGAAGGCTGTAACAATATTGTTGTGGCTTGCAAAATGAGTAACATTAAACATAATAAGTCTAACAAAATTAAGAAAAGAAGCTATATTTTTATCTAGAAGAAAATAATAGTTTATTTGAATTGGCATGTGTGAAAATGGAAATTTTAACACATTATATTAAAATTTTAGATTTAGTTGGAGCTGTTACATTTTTACCGACTCCATTAACCCAATAATTGCTTCTGACTTCAACTCCACAGCCTTGATTGTAATAGGATATTTGGTTAGTAATAGTGCTCACTATGAAAAGCTCTGTGTAAACCAATTAGGTTGGTGTGAATTGCACCTGGACAATGTAGTATGGAAAATTAGCCGAGGTGATGCTACCAGCCTAGAAGAATACTAGATTGTGGTCATTATAGTCCTTAATGAGTTATTTAGATGATCTTGTTTATGTTGGTGTCTGTACTGGCTAAGTTTTTATTTTTGTTTTCTCTGTTATTGTCATGTGTTACCTTTAGTTTATATTAAATTGTATTACATTAAAAATCTTGAAGTGTAAAAACCCCAATAATGTATCAATAGGCACATTCCTAAATAAATGTCAGTATGTATTAATTGCATGGTGTTTATTTTAGTTGTACTAAATTACAATCCATTTATTGTAATGCATGCAGTATAAAAATAATAAAGACATGTCATACTGATTAATCTAATTTAGGGTTATTGGATGGCAGAAGACATCCTGGCAGCTTTAGTTAGTTCATCAAAGGGCACACAAACGTAAGATCCACATACAAACTTGCATAGAGCCAATTTTAGAATCGCCAATCAACCTGCCATGTACGTATTTGGAGATTTGTCAAAAAAACCCAAAGACATGCTGGAAAACTGAAAACTCCACATGGACAGTGAGCAGGTGTGGGATTTAAACTCTCTTCACTGTATCTGTGAGGCAGCAGCAATAATCGCTGGACCACTGTGCCATTCTAAATATAAGTTGAATTAAGTTTGATATTACTTGTATTTTTTTTTATGTTCCTGGGTAAATGATTTCATAATATTTCTCAAGTATCCTGTTGTCTTCGTTGTTGCGTTTTTCATGTATTGAAGTGAAAGTAACACATTTTTGCTTGTTTGCATTATCTCGGATGTCTAAATATGGAAATCTTGTCATATTTTCTTAAAAAAAAATAAAGCTACCCCACTGTGGTTCCCACATCAGTTCTTCTGGCTGCTTTCCTTGTTCAGCATGTTTTTGTACTTTGGCAAGCAGGCGCTGTTCACAATAGTTGCCCTCATTAATTATTTGTGAAGTTGGTGGGGAGAGTAGGAACTCCTGGCAATCTAGGACCAAGGAGACCACCCCCATGTTGATGGGAAGTTGTTAGTTTAACCTGACAGAAAAGAATCTGCAAAACTTGGCAGAAAGTGTAGGCTCCAAAGCTGCATTCTGAATGTGGCCAGGACTGTGGCTACATTGGGATGAGCTTAAAGTTGTACTCCCTTAGCTCTGTTTCCACATCTGCAATATGCATCCAGTCCTCAATAGTGGAAGAATTTGTACATAAAAGTGGCCAGTGCCATTCGGGTTACTCATACCTATATGCTGGTCTGACTTGGATTTCTTAATTGTTTTCTTGTTTTGCTCATTGAAGTCTAAATAAACCGAACAGTTTTGCAAATAATATCTTGAAACTATAAACCATTTGTTTCCATGTTACTGTACACTCCTGACATGTCCTCTGGTATCATTATTTCCTTGAAGCAACCTGCTATGCCTCTGCCACAAACAAAAGGGGCAAATAGAACACACTCTGAACTAGTCTAGTATGTCAGTGCCAACATCAGGAAAACAAAGTGGAAAAAGGGTGGTGGTGGGGGGCGGGTGAAGGGTATCGCAAAGCAGGCAGACATTCTTAGTTTGGTTGTCTGGGCCGGAGGCTGTTCATTATCCACTGAGAGATTCATTGATGGGGGAGAAGCGCACAGTAAATTATGCAAGGAGCCAGGTCAGTCTTTGCTATGCAGGTATCAACACAGAAATGCTTGATGAAGGGCAGGCAGGCAGCCTGGGTTATATAAAGTGCTAATTGTTTAATTTACATATTGCAGCTAGATATTTTTTAACTGTTCAATATGTTACTGCTCATAATAACACAAATGTAAGATTTTTTTTCTGGGGTCTAGATTTTTTGGCTGGCATAGTTGGTAGCCTCATGTATAGCTTGCATTTTCTCTCAGCTCAACATACTTAAGGCTGTGCTGCTTTCTCTTGCCATTACAATGGTTCTTCATGTTTCCAGACCCCATCTGTCTTTACTTTTTGACTGGAATTAGCTTCTCATGTGTCGAGCTGTGGCTCCAGGCTGTCGGCAGGCAGAGGGAGGAATGTGGGGGTCGTGGAGAATCAGCTCTCAATGCGGGTAGTGTTCTCCCTTCAGCATTACCTGAAAGCAATTAAGTAGCACGAAAGTGGTTCGATTCTACCTGTATCACTTACTTTTCCAAATGCTGGGGGCCCCCTAATGCTGCTGATGGTATAATGTTTCCCATTGCAGGTGCAGGCCTGGGAAAACGAGCCTACTTTGATCAAACCCAGATGGATTTCAGTAATGGAGGTCTTGGGGGCTAGAATTAATCCTCTTGAGGAGGCATATTGGTAACAGATTGTCAAGAGTGGGCCATTGCTTAAATAACAGCTGGTCATTAGGTGAAATTCCTTTAGCAACTGTCTTCTGCCAATACCCCCACCTAACTTTTATTTTAATCCATATAATGTCTATTGCAGATTTCAGTTTTTGATAATGCGATCTCCATTTCAAGATACTTTTCATTATAGGCACTGTATAAGTGAGTGCTGCTATATTCCAGGTATAAATCAACATAAATCTCAGTGGGTATTAACAATTTAATATTTTTTTCTTTTTGTAGGTTGTGCAACTGAGAGGCAGTCTGAGTTGATGGTGTGAAGATGGGGGTGCCGAGGAGCTTTTTCCTTTTGGCAGCTGTGGCTGCTCTAGTATCCTCAGCAGGTGAGAGACAGACCTGATATTGCTGTGGTCCAAAAAAATTCTTTTGACCATATCTGATGTTTGGTCCAGACAAGCACACAATATAGTCTGGTCAGATAGAAAAGGGTGCACACATTTTTATAAGCTGTTTTTCTTTAAAGTTACCTTTAAAGAACTTTACGTATTTATTTGCTGTGCTTCTGGATTTTCAAATGTGTCAGCAAGTATTGTTGATCATCAGACTCTGGTTATACTTACAGTGGTGTGAAAAACTATTTGCCCCCTTCCTGATTTCTTATTGTTTTGCATGTTTGTCACACAAAATGTTTCTGATCATCAAACACATTTAACCATTAGTCAAATATAACACAAGTAAACACAAAATGCAGTTTTTAAATGATGGTTTTTATTATTTAGGGAGAAAAAAAATCCAGACCTACATGGCCCAATTAAGGTCAGTGTTCACGACTCCACCATAAGAAAGAGACTGGGCAAAAACGGCCTGCATGGCAGATTTCCAAGACGCAAACCACTGTTAAGCAAAAAGAACATTAGGGCTCGTCTCAATTTTGCTAAGAAACATCTCAATGATTGCCAAGACTTTTGGGGAAATACCTTGTGGACTGATGAGACAAAAGTTGAACTTTTTGGAAGGCAAATGTCCCGTTACATCTGGCGTAAAAGGAACACAGCATTTCAGAAAAAGAACATCATACCAACAGTAAAATATGGTGGTGGTAGTGTGATGGTCTTGGGTTGTTTTGCTGCTTCAGGACCTGGAAGGCTTGCTGTGATAGATGGAACCATGAATTCTACTGTCTACCAAAAAATCCTGAAGGAGAATGTCCGGCCATCTGTTCGTCAACTCAAGCTGAAGCGATGTTGGGTGCTGCAACAGGACAATGACCCAAAACACACCAGCAAATCCACCTCTGAATGGCTGAAGAAAAACAAAATGAAGACTTTGGAGTGGCCTAGTCAAAGTCCTGACCTGAATCCAATTGAGATGCTATGGCATGACCTTAAAAAGGCGGTTCATGCTAGAAAACCCTCAAATAAAGCTGAATTACAACAATTTTGCAAAGATGAGTGGGCCAAAATTCCTCCAGAGCGCTGTAATAGACTCATTGCAAGTTATCGCAAACGCTTGATTGCAGTTATTGCTGCTAAGGGTGGCCCAACCAGTTATTAGGTTCAGGGGGCAATTACTTTTTCACACAGGGCCATGTAGGTTTGGATTTTTTTTTCTCCCTAAATAATAAAAACCACCATTTACAAACTGCATTTTGTGTTTACTTGTGTTATATTTGACTAATGGTTAAATGTGTTTGATGATCAGAAACATTTTGTGTGACAAACATGCAAAAGAATAAGAAATCAGGAAGGGGGCAAATAGTTTTTCACACCACTGTAATTGCATTTATAAAGAATAGTAATGAAGTTCCCATTTTTTTTTTCCCCCAAGTTCTTTGGTGAGATACTGTATATTACTTTGTGATCTTTATACTACTAGTTAACTGGTCATCACTTGTCAGTATTTTCTGTTGATTCTTTCCTCTTGGGGCCTTACATGTTCAAGCCATCCTTTTTTGCTGTACATGTATTTTTTGGAACCTCCTTACACCATCTCAGAGACGCAGGGGCTTGTCCTGACAGCACTGGGTGCAAAACACATTTACTATTTACATCCTGCTGCTACCATTGCTCAAATAAACACCTCCGTCATTTGGGTTGATCAAAGGACTTTGGAACTTGTTTTATACTCCCGAGTATGGATAATTTTTTTTTTTTTTTAATGAGCTCTGACACCTTGTTTCTTTGAAAATCCCCATGTTTCCAGGAGGGTGCCAGAATCTCAATACTAGTAATCATTTCACCTCATCATTTCTGTGGAAATGGAAGCTTCTGATTTCTGTCACTTATATATTACCCAATCCCTATCCTCCACCACCCTCCAGTTTTTCCAGTTAAAACATTAATCATTTAAATATGCAAGGAGCAGTTTACACTGGACATGCAAAGGTTACAATTATATATGATTTATTTTTACTAACTACTTTGCCCTAGGGAGAGTCTCAAGTGGTTATATGTTATTAAGTTGGAATTTTTGTTTCTTAAATTATTGTATTTGTTATTTTTCTAATCATGCTTAAACCCAGGAGAGGCAAAATGGCATAATGGTCAGTACTGCTGCCTTTCTGCTTCAGGAACTGGGTTGAATTTCTATCCTGTTCACTTTGTGTGAACATTCTCCCAATATCCAGATTTTTTTAAAAGGTTTTGTGGTTTTCTACCAAATTTATAAGCTGTGTAACTGGCAACTCCAAATTGGCACATTGAGACCGGGTGTTAGTCTGTACTTCTTCATAGGCTGCAGTGGACTGGTGTCCTAGTTAGGGCTGGCACCCTGATGGAGCGAAGATCAATTGCAGCTCCCATTAACCCTGAAAAGGAGAAAGAAGATTTGGAAATTGATGAATCCCCAGACCCAATCTGCCAAAATTTTATATTTTATAAATTGTATATATCATTTTATATTTTAATATTGGATTTGTCTTAAGTTGGAGCTTACCATACATGTTTTTTTTTTTTTTACCCGCAGATGACATGCCATCATTCACAGTACAGCCTGCCTCTGTGGTTCAGAAGTTAGGCGAGTTGGTCACCCTGACGTGCAGCGTGGAGCCTTCAACAGCTGCTGTGAGCTGGCAATATAATGGACAGCCCTTGCCTGCTAATACATCTGATCTGGGAGTTCTAGTTCAAAGGGATACCTTTATTATTCCTTCTCTCAGTACCCTCAACGTTGGGCGCTATCAGTGCGTGGCACGGACCGCCTCAGGAGCATGTGCGAGCATTCCGGCTTCTGTGACTGTGGCAAGTAAGTTGCTGTTGGAGTTTTGAGACTGTATCTTGCTGTTGATAGTCCCTTAGGAATTGAATGCCACCCTCCTATTGAGGCTAAATGGCTCAGAGATGTTGGGTATATATTTGCTTTACTTAAACTAATAATGCCTGAAGTGAATTGCACCTGGGGGTGTTACTAGTGAGGGGGGCTATTTAGATAGTGAGACAGAAATGAGAATCGCCTGTTGAGATGCTGTGAAAGAGAGTAACTCAATCCCCAGCCAGAGGTCCAGTCGTTTTGGTGCTGACATCTGGAGCATGGCCTGAGGCCCTATTGGATTACAGCACATTCCAGGGAAATGAAATCAAGAGCGCTCACAAGGGCCCTCTTCCTGCTCTTAATAAGCAGCAGTCCTGAGTCCCGAAAGAATACTCCTTTTGCTCTTTGCCCCGCTGCTTTGAATGAAATGTGATGCTCAGCCACCATCTGTGAAGTGACAAACCCCTGCCAGAACCCTAGATTTTGCTGGTATCACAAAGCTGTAGGGCAGTTGTTTTTTTTGAGGTCTTTCTCATGCTAAGGCATCAGGAAAGCTTGCACAGTTTAACAAACAGTCCACTTTCCCCCACAGTACATAGTAATGCAGTTTACTTGGTTCAGAGGAACAAAAATTCTTAAAATTAATTTTGTGAAATTGTATTACCATGAGCAGTTTTTGGGTCTGCTCATATTCATGAAATTTTAACTTTTTAATATAGAGAAAAGCCAAGCAAAATGACACCTTTTATTGGCTAACTAAAAAGATTACAATATGCAAGCTTTCGAGGCAACTCGATTACGTCTTGCCTGAAGAAGGGGCCTGAGTTGCCTCGAAAGCTTGCATATTGTAATCTTTTTAGTTAGCCAATAAAAGGTGTCATTTTGCTTGGCTTTTCTCTACATTCATAATGGCTAACACGGTACAACACCCTAGTACTAACTTTTTAATAGAATTTGTATTCCTGTTCCTAAGCATATTCCTGTCTCTTTCACACCAAGGCAGTTCCCAAATGAATACTATGGCATTGTTCCTTCTTTATTCTCTGCCACTATAATCTGAATTATAATGTGTTAAGCAGAGCAATGGAGATATTTGAAGCAGCATAATATTATGGGTATATTGGTCTATTTCAATTTTAGCATAAATCCCCGCTGGAGTACAACACCTATGCACTTAACGGTAGTTCTATTGAGCTTTTGAAATTTTGAATCAACTTGAATGGATCCTGTTCCCTATTTTGAAAATCTTTGTTGTTGCAAGGTGTTGTATTGCATATCCACTTGTCACTTAAATCCTGTTTTCCATAGAAACAACTAAGTTTTGATCCCTTGTGTCATATTTATCCTGCCCTCAGCTGGCCATACAGCTTTGGACATAATCCATGTGTAGGAAATGTCTGCATGGCGTCACTGGGCTGTCAAGCTTATCAGTCATGTCTGCACATGGTTAGGGCGGCCCCTGGCTCCCTATTAAGTTGTCAGAGTCTCCTGGCTCCCTCCTTGCCTGTACTGTATGAGTGGATTGATGATATTTAGACAGCAGCTTAACGTGTTCCCCTCCTCCTCCTCTCGGTGTCTTCTTGCCAAGACATTCCCAAGCAGCATTAAGGGCTAGGAATCATCAATCATTTTTATGTCTTAGACAGAAAAAAAGAGCTGTAGCCGGGATTTTTGTCTTCAAAAGGGATCCAATCCAGCCGATGGAGTGTTCCTGTGGGAGGAACTGTGCATACATTCCTCTTGGACAGACACTTTGGCAGCCTTCCCGTGGTGCTGCCATGTTGTCTGCAAGATTTACCACTTTAGACTTTAACTCAAAATTATTTTTTTTTCTTTTTTAGTTTATTTTAAAACTATGACAGTCTTATTTAACATTGCATTTTCAGTAAGAGCAGAAGAACTATACTTCACCTAACACTGTAACACAAATGATCCAGGGTCTGAAGTCTGTGCCTTGTGGACAGTAAAGTCTTCTGTTCACTCCCTTGACTCTTAGATTGTTTCTCAAGTTGGATGGCTACTTCTGTGCAACTTGCTTACCAGTGTTGTGTCAAACCCCATTTTTTGTTTGCTGTAGTGTAGTTTATTCTGTGGTTGCCCATCATTTTCAACAACTAAAGGCATTTTCCATAGGGTGCTACGGTTTTGAAGCAGTGCTGGACAACCCTTGGTGTGTGGGTAGTATTGTAATGGGGAGGAAATGTCATCAAAGTGTGTGTCCACCACATTGCCACATTTTGTCTGAATTACCAAAGCTTTTGGATACTTCCATGCCACCTTGTGGTACAGTTTGCCCATGTCTTGGATATCCTTGCCATAATCTTTGTCTACTTGGATAGACAGAGATCTAGTCCTTGAGCACCCTAGGTTTTCTCTACATTCTTACTGGTGCCTCCTAACTCTCATTTTGTGGGCACAAAAGAAACACTAACTAAATGATATTATGAGCCAACAAACTCATCTTTGTCCTAGGGAAAGAAAAACATTGGGAGCCCCAGAAAAATATTTGTGATGTTGTTTTTGGAGAGGGAACAATGCCAGTGTGCAGTCAAATTTCAGTGCTGATGTGCCTGCTCAGGATATTTACTTCACTTGGAAAGGTGGAGTTTTGGGACAAAACTGACTTAGTTTTTTTAAGCATTCATTTCAACTTCTTGGCAGTCTGTGAATGTGTATACTATATATCCTTAATCTGGAGAATCTTTAGCACTTTACCATCTTGACACTGATTTGCCGTTTCTGCGTACATTTTGTTTCTCATGTGACTTGACTCTTTTAGAAGACTATCTTCCATTAATGTGGGTAGTAGCGTCCTTCACATCTTGTACAACTCAGTTATGGTCTGTGTGATTTTCTACGCTGTGGTGTACTGGGCTGGTAACATCACTTCAAGAGAGACCCACCGAATCAACAAGCTAATTTAGCGGGCAGGCTCAATTATGTCACACTCTCTGGAGGTAGTAGCAAAGGAGAGAATTTAAAAAAAAAAAAAAAAAACAAACAAACAAGGGCACTTGTGAACAATGCTGCACATCCTGTCTCTGAAACACTAACACTGAGGACTTTGAGCCAACAAATTATTCAGCAGAAGTGCGTCAGGATACACTGTTGGTACTTAAGATCAATGATTTGATGGTACAAAGGGCTAGAGGTGGGAATTAGAGTAGGATGGAAGAAGTGAGCCTGAAAGAAAGGGAATTTAAGAGATGAAAATGCATTGATGGGCATGTGGGTTAAACAAAATAAGTCAAGTAAAAAATGGGTATATTTGGAAAGCTTAAAGGTGAAAGGTATGCAGTAGAAAATGATAGACGACTTCAGTGGTCTGGACATCTATGGAGGCAAAACAGTGTGCTAAGGAAAGTATTAGAGATGTAGTTTCTTGAAGAAAGAAATGGAGGGAGACCAAAAACAGATGGAATGATGTAGTAGTGAAGGCTATATAGGAGATTGCTAGAAAGTGAATTGGAAATGGGAGAAAAAAAATCTATTTTCACTGTCATGACTAGAGATAACAGGCGAACAGGAAGGAAACAAGAATAGTAAATTAAGTTCAGTCCTTTTCATTTTCTACTAAAAGTGCATATTTTAGAGTGTTTTTTAATGGTGATCATGATGAAAGGTTATATATACTGTATAACAGCAATTATTAGTTTAGAATGAGGCCCTGTGATAGACTGGTGATCTGTCCAGTGCCGGTTCCCATCAAGTGCCCATTGTTTCCATGGAAAAACTCCTCCACCCTAACTCCCCAAATCCTAAATGGGTCTGAGAATTTTTTTTTATGTTTAGAATGGGCAGAAATAGTTTAAAATTACTAGATCAATAATCTGTAACCATTGGGCTTCCCTTCCTGGGAGGAGCTGGTTGCATAAGTATCAAGTCTAAGCATGTCGTACTGGACAATCATAACCGTTAATTAGATGTGAGGAGATGGACTGTGTCAGCCAGGTTCACCTTTAACTCCTTATTTGCTGTAGGTAAACATATATATGAAGCAGATTCAATAAGTAAAAAGAATTTGCCACACCCCCACCCCCCTTTTTTTTTTTTCATTTTTAAAATTTTTTTTTAACCAGTAACTGTGAGCAGATGAACACAACAGTTATCACTTCTCCACAGGTCGATGCACTATTTCTCATCATCAGAGGTGAACCTCTGACTGCGTAGAGCCTCTTTAAGTGGGCCGATTATGTGATGGTAATATGGTGCTAGATCATTACTGAAATGGGAATGTGGAGGACATTCACACAATAGCTGTTGTATTGTCTCAATGCACTGTGCAATATAGAAATTTCAAATTATTAACTGATATCCCAATGTGCAGCAACAGTGGACAACATAATCCTTCAGTCTTCTCTGAGAATGGTAATCGCCATATCGATGTGGGCTTGTGTGCACCATGTTGATGGTCAACCAGATTGCCCTTCGTTGGTTACATTTCTTCACTTTATAAATCTTGGTACCCATTCATAAACGTTTTTGTTGAGTCATGCTGTTTTTACTTCTGTACTGAGCCAACATCCTTTGATGAATTTCCCTCTGCCCAAAGAAATCTCACTACACCACATTGTTCAACTCGAGTGCATTTCCACAGTGGAGCATCTGTGTTCATTTGACCTTGGTTTCAATTAGACTAACACAAAGCACTGGGATTGTATGTATCTGAACTACCCATAAGCCATCGCAAACATGTTCTATTACGTCAGCTCCTGTGCATTTCAGGTGCTGTGTAATTTTTAATTTGCCTTCACTGTACTTTTTGATTTACCTTGCAATATAATTCATTTATATATTATATAAATATTTTAGGTCTTCCTAACATAATCTCACCATATTCTGAGTGATGTCTTCCTGTGTGTCAGCACTGAAGTTTGTTGCATTTTTAAGTTATCATACCCATAGTCAATCCAAATAAAACTTGACACAGTTAGTAGTATTATGAAATGCTAGAGGCCTGTTGGTTTTGACCGAAGATAGTAATTTTGTGTGTTTTGTGCATATTTGTGCCCAGATTACAGTATAAGGGTAAATGCTTTTTCTTTTTAGGAAGATATGATTCTTCCATTTCATAAAACCTAATAAAATACAGATGTGCAGTATTTTACAGCTAAAATAACAGCTTCATGTTGAGTGAAGTCATATTCTGGATATATCAGGTTTTTTTCTAGCCATGAGGTTTGAGTTCAAACAAGAAATGAGAAGCTAAAGTGGAACACCTTATAGTGATGTTTGTAATAATAATATTTGTATTAATATAAATTAACATGTCTTTGAATGTAGGAAAGAATAAATGAGTAAAAACAATATTTTTTGTAAATAAACAATATTATTTATTTCCTGCTAATCAGAAATACCTGGAGTAGCTTAACAATTAGTTTGGGAAATGTGTTTAGTTTGGGTTGCCTCTGAATTATCCAGTAGCCAGATCTCTTGGTTACCGTGAGGTAGCGTTAGTCTCATCTTCAAACAAGCATTTTGGAGACCCTCAGGATACAGACGTAATGCTCACATTCACATTTTCAGAAACACACTCTGCCATTCGTTCACGCCATCCATGCTTAATAGGCAGGCTTCTAGTTAAGCTTGTGGCTCCTTCTCTGATATAACTGGAGTCTACGGCATTATGTTTATGGGGCTACTGTCCTCGGCTGAACTGGGGAAAGTGACTTTGTTTTATTATTTATTTTGGGAGCTCGTAACAGTGGCCCCTTCAATTCCAGTCTGTCTTTGACCTGTTAAGGTGAAGGGGCTTGGTAGGTGTAGTGGTTTAAATTTGTTAAACTAGGCCTATTGTGACCTGAGCTTTGGATATTCTGTAAATAGAACAATCTTCACTCTGTCCATATTATTGTTTGTTGATTGCTTCCACAGAGTTGAGAGATTTTGAGGTAGATGGTCAACATGAGATTGAGGTCGATGAAGGTAACACAGCAGTCATAGAATGTCACCTCCCCGAGAGTCAGCCAAAGGCTCAGGTGCGGTACAGCGTTAAACAAGAGTGGCTAGAAAGCTCTACTGGTGAGTAATATGGCTTTGGCTCTTTAGATAACCTGAGATCTTTCAAGCAGGAATAACATTTACATCTCTTCTCACTCCATGTGTGTCTCGTTTTTTCTCACTGTTGTTTTCAGGGAATTACTTGATCATGCCTTCAGGAAATCTACAGATTGTGAATGCAACACAGGAGGATGAGGGCACTTACAAATGTGCAGCCTATAACCCTGTAACTCAGGAGGTGAAAACATCCATTTCCACTGACCGGCTACGTATCCGACGTAAGAAAATGCCCTGATTCTATAAGTAGTGCACTAGATGTGCCCTGTCAGTAGACTCTCTCTTGCTTTCTTGTGCTTCTCCTCCTCGTTTAGATCAATATCATAATATTACATTTAATCTTGCTGCCTATTGTGTATGTGTTCCCTCCTTTTCCTACACATTTTAATGGCCTATACCCAAAAACATCTTTACAGTTCTTTATTTATAACCCATTGTCTTTGATCTCCAGGCTCTATGGCAGAAGCGGCCAGAATAATCTACCCACCTAGGGCTCAGACTATCATTGTGACAAGAGGACAAAGCCTAGCATTAGAGTGTGTAGCCAGTGGTATACCGCCTCCACAGGTCACTTGGGCTAAGGATGGAGCTACCCTGGGCTTGCAGAACAAGACCCGCTTCCTTCTCAGTAACCTACTAATCGATGCTATCAGTGAATCTGATTCTGGGACCTATAGCTGTCAGGCAGACAATGGCATAGGAGAGCCAGGTGCAGCCTTCATCTACTACAGTGTACAAGTGCTTGGTAAGTTTCATGCTGTTTCTTCATTTATTTATCAAAGAAGCCCCAGGCATGGAAGGCTTTAGTTGCGAACTGTTGATACACTTTATCCTTCTGGGCAGAAAACGAAGTCTATACCAACACAAATCTGTTACAGTATAACCTAATGGCATCTATTATTCCTCTTTGTGCCTTACTCGATTCATTCCAGGACTGACACTTGTTCACCCACGCATCAAGTTTCCTTAGTGCTGTTTGTTGAATTGTGTGGGCATTATTTCCTGTTATGTATGTGTTTACGTGTTGTAGAGTAGGGGATGGTAGTGATGCTAAGTATAAATAGTTTTTGTGTGCACATATACGTGTACACTGATGATGTATTTTATGCCCAAATGTGTGTATAGGTCTGTGCACTGATAAGAAATTAGCATGTGGCTGATTTGCATTCATGAATTACTACCTCTGTATATGTGCATGTTTTAAATTTACATTTAAATTGTGTTTAAAATGTGTACGTTGTGGCTACTCTCTTTGGTACACTGTATTAATATACAAGGAGTCACTGTGTTTCATGTTTTTCACAGAGCCCCCTGAAGTGGTCCTAGAGCTCCAGCAGCAGTTTATACCCTGGGGACAAAGTGCCCTCTTCAACTGTGATGTTCGGGGTAACCCTCAGCCTTCAGTGGTTTGGCTACACAATGCATCTCCCTTGACTGTGTCACAGCGACACCATATAACTAAGCAGACACTGCACATTCTGGATATTGGTCCTCAAGATGATGGCATCTACCAGTGTATGGCAGAGAATGATGTGGGCAGCTCACAGGGGGCTGCTCGACTAATCACTGTGCCATCTGGTTAGTGTTTGTCTCTTTTTCAAAGCTTGTGAGTCTTGGTGGGTCTGGTGTACTTTTGGCGTCTAGCACAAAATACTGTAGTTGCACTGGATCTGTCCTTGAACTGTCGGGTGTACTAGGTTGGACAGTACTGAATTTTTTGTATCATCACCAAGTGTCAGAAGGCATTGTCCCTGGGATAAAGCAAAGTTGCCAATGGTAGCTTGAAATGTAGATGAAAAGATGCCTTCATTTGCACTCATTATATGCTTATACCTGTCAAACAGCAATCACCTTTAATTGTTTTAATCTGAAAACGTACATTATATTCTGTCTGAAAGATCAAAACCCAGCATTCATGCAAACTGTATTAGCAGATGTTAACACTGCCACAAATGTCAAGATTTGCCTCTAGAAGTGAAATAATTGTTTTTGTCAGAATTGCTAAAAGAATCTCAGTTGTAGTATAATGCCTTTATGAATTTTATTGTTGCCAAGAGCATATTTAGTACATTAAACAGTATTCTAGCAGAACCAGCATTCTCTGTAAATGCACTGGCACTGTGAAATGTCAGTGATCTGAGCCAATTCAGACAGATGCCAACACATGCAGATTTTTGTTTTTCTGCTGAAAGCTGTTTTTGTTAGATCTAAAATGATTAAAGCTATCATTGACAATCAACAGATCCTCACGTAATGTGAATATATGGTGCCTTGGTTTGATCAGATGAGTAACTGGTTGCTATAAAAAGAAAATTTGAGTTCAAAGAAGCAAGAAATTACAACACCTACCCACATATTGTACATGTTGTATTTAGGAACTGCTGAACTATTGCTTTATCTATTTGAAAATGTAAAGTTTGTTTGCAAGTATTTTTCAGGCTTTTACAAATTAAGAACAGACTTTCTAGACATTACCCAAGTGTTATCTAGTTGCAAGTAGACTACACAAGAATACATTGTGATTGCTTGCTGATAACAATTTTTTCTTATGAGAGAGAGTTAACATTTTGTCTAAAATAGATGTGGAGCATTTGGGACCAAGCAGCATATTAGCACACTGGTTACCTTTTTGCTTCTTTTTGGTTCCAGTGTCCCAATTTTCAGATCTCATGCCCATTTGTTTTCCAAGTGGAATTTGCATGATCTCCCAATGTCTGAATGGGTTTTCCCTCTTTATTCCTCCATCATTCTTACCCAGTTCCCATAATAATGTATCAAAAGTTAATTGGCTGCAATGTTAGTGTAAGTGGGACCAGTAATGGACTGGTGCCTTGACAAGGGCTATTTTCTGCCTTGTGCAAATGCTTCTAGGATAGGCTCTAGTCCACCATAATTTTAAATTGGATTAGGTGGGTTTAAGAATGTTGTGCTATGTATTAGAGAGAACTGAATGTAAAGATTGTCTGATCACTACACATCTGTAAGATTATTGAATATTGGAAAAAATAAATCTTTTCATTCTGAAGGTAGGATTGCTCTGAAAGAGTTAATCATTTAGATAACTGCTGATTTAGCTTCTGTTGTGTTATAAGAGTGCATACTTGACACTAAAACAGTGATGGTGTTGTGTTTACTGTTTTCTTTATAGAGTTTCCTTTTAAAGGAGCAACTGATTCTCCCACTGACGTTTTTTCTCCAGTGGATGGTTTACGACCTCTTGGCCCTGAAAGGTCACCACTCAGACCCTGGCCCTCAGTACCTAGTGCTCCTGTCAGTTGCTCCAAAGGTACTGGACCAGTGCAGCTAGCGGAGGCCCCCGTTATCCTTAGTTCTCCTCGTACTGCAAAAGCTGACTCTTATGAGCTGATGTGGCGGCCAAGGCATGATGGTGGACCACCAGTGCTTGAATATGTCATCAAACATAAGAAGGTAATGGCTGTCCCTAGGATTTGCACTATATGTTTTTGTTCCAATATTTCAATAAACTGTTTTCCTACAAAAGATGGGTTAAGAATGGGTTTATAGCATTGTGTTTGTTGTTCCTAAGATCATTTTGGTTCCCGTATGCCCCAGAATGGTTTATACTAGAATGGATGCTGTATGCCAACAGTTTTTGGTGATCATATTTATTTGTGGGTTATTGATATGCATAATAATTCTTGGCAGGCTGGAGATCCCTCAGATGACTGGACTGTGGCATCCATACCAGGTCACCTATACCGCCTCACCCTGGTTAAGCTAGAGCCTTCCAGCCTGTATGAAGTAGAGATGGCTGCCAGAAACTGTGCTGGCCTCGGGCAGGCAGCTATGATGACCTTCAGAACAGGAAAAGGTACATATTGTACAGTTGTGGTTTCTGTTTCCTACAGAATGTTGCTAACCTCATCACTTTATATGTGATATTAAGTATCAGTGCTACATGCCTTTGTGTAAATTACTGAAGCTGAGCAGTTCTTGGCATCTTTGATGTCTGACTTGCTATGTGGCATTTTTTTCCTCCTAGGTCGCAGCCAAAACCAGAAGTCTCAAGGGATTGGTGCCAGTGGGCCAGATATCATCCTGAATGATGACGCAGGCAGCAGCAGCCAGACCCATAGCCAACTGGATAATGCCAGACTCTCCCGTAAGTGATTCTCCACTTGGCAACTTTTTGATCTTTCATTGTTTTGGAGATCCCACTAGTATAATTTTTAATTTACTAAGTAAATAAGGTTTAGCCTGCTGGCCTACCTCCTCATGGTTCTGTACTTAACAGGGTTACGGGGGGCGGGGGGGACATTGGTTGTCAGTCAGTGAATGAAAGTTGCTTGCTGGATGCTAGTGCTCTTTTCTACCATTTGAACTGAAACTCAATTGTTAATAAAGTAGCACTTTTGAACATCATGAGGAGTAAGTAAAGTAAACGCCTCAAAGTGTTTGTTCCATCCTGATGTAAAACCGCATATGTTAATCGATGCACTATACTACTTTGCCCATGGTCCTTTTATACAGTGGAAGTATTCTCTGCCATTAGTTCTCCAAACTCCACAGAAAATGGCAAATTTCCATTCCTGAACTTCCCAGTATAGCATAAAGTATTGAAACAGATGGGACCTGTCCACAATTGTAGATAGTCCTCCCTCTGCTTCTCTCACTAATGGCTCTGTTTTTTTCTCTCTGCTGCTTAGGATGACCTAGACAGTAAGTGCTTTGCATGCACCCATCCAATGTTACCTGTTGTGATGTTAATGTTGTGGACTGATTGCTATCCCATTGTGTAAACTCCTCATTCAGTAAACAAAAGGAGGTTAGCTCTGAATACTCAATATCAATACACTTACATATCTGAACTCTGATTTACTTTTCTAGCTCCTGAAGCTCCTGATCGACCAACTATCTCCATGGCATCTGAAACTTCTGTTTATGTAACCTGGATTCCTCGAGGAAATCGTGGATTTCCAATCCAGTCCTTTAGAGTTGAATATAAGAAGCTGAAAAAGGGAGGTGATTGGGTTTTGGCAACCAGCAATATCCCCCCATCCCGACTTTCTGTGGAGATCCCTGGCCTCGAGAAGGGTGAGAAACTAACACGGACTCTAGAATAGCTTGGGGGTCTTGTGTAAATATGGCAATGGAGACCCCTTGGCCGTTATGAGTTCTTATTGCTCTTTGTTTTTTTTTTCACAGGAACCTCCTACAAGTTTAGAGTACGAGCTGTCAATATTTTGGGAGAGAGCCCACCCAGTGCTGCCTCTAAGCCCTACATTGTGTCTGGCTACATTCACCGTGTATATGAGCGTCCAGTTACTGGGCCCTATATCACTTATACAGAAGCAATCAATGAGACCACCATTATGCTGAAATGGATGGTATGTCATGGTTCTAAGAGACTGTTCTGTGGTATTTACCTTCTTTATAATTTGAAACGTGTGCATACTATTTTGTTCTGAGTTAAGTATTCCTGATAATGCAACAGATTTTGGATTTTCATCTTTTGAGGCAGTATGTTCCCTCATTCATGACTAAGCAGTTAGTCTGATATGTTGGAGATGCTTTGATGTTTTTTTTGTTTTTTTTTAACTTGATTTCTGATATCCAGTACTTACTGCAAAGATCTGGAGACATGGTTTTGAGAGAACAAAAGTCTGATGTATATAAACATAGCTTATAAACTTAGTTCCATCTTGCTCATTTTTGAATAGATAATCTGTTTGGCATTTTCTAACGGGTTCCTGTTATGCTGAATGTACATAATTATTTTTTGCTCTTCATTTTAAATATAGTTCCTTTTATTTTCCACTGGTATCATGACATGCACAATTGTTCTTAACTAGCTGTGCTACCCATCTAAGTAATCAACATAGACTTAAGCATTAACATTTGCAGCGTACCATGCAATGAGCATGTCTCTGTTATATGCCATTTGGTATAGGCTTGATAAAAGCAGAGTTAATGTTTGTGATGCACCATCTTTTGAAATGACAAAAGACATAGCAACCTGGCAGACATTTATCCTTTTATTAAGGTGGATTGAATGTATCCCACAAGCTAGTTATGGTAGTATAAAACAAGCAGTAAGCAATGATAAATAAGAATAAATGTAATAATGCATAAGTATAAACACATTTTTTATATGCAAATATAGGACATTGAGGTCCCTGCCAGTATAAAATATGCCTGTTACTGTAGGAATGCACCAATTATTTCTTCTTTGCATGGCCCCTAATGTATTTTTTTTATTTTTTATTTAGAAAATCCTTTTCAGAATTTACTCAAAATTTCCCATTAATCCTATATCCCAGTGTAGACTCTCTTGACCTCAGTGCTATTAAGTAACATATAAGTACTTAGAAAAAGGAATTAAATTGACAAATGTAAAGTTAATTTGGCATATCAGAACATATTTCATTAATATAAAGTAGGAACAGTGAGGCTGCAACTGTTGTTCACGGAGCATTTCACCTAAATTCTCCAGGTAGGATTCGTATTCATTTAGGAATGGCGTAGTCCTGAAGTTTGAGTTGGTAGAGGGGGCACTTGTCCTTTGCCAGTGTATACTAGTGTACAAGTGCCTCCATATTTCTTGTATGCTCCAAGCCATCTGCTCAGGAAGTCTACCTGCACTTTACTAGGTGCAGTGTGCCTTGGTGCCCTAATATTTCATCTTGTCAGGACAAGACAATTTACTTTTATTGATTAGTCTTAAGGATATAATTTCTTTGTTTCCCTGCAGTATGGTCCAGCCAGCAACAACAATACCCCAATCCATGGCTTCTACATCTACTATCGCCCCACTGATAGTGACAATGACAGTGATTACAAGAAAGACGTGGTGGAACGTAAGTTGAATCTCTGTTTTTGCTTTGTGTCTGCCACTGAAAAGCACTTTGAAATCTTGCTATTAACTAACATTTGCGGCAAAGTTACTTTTTTGAAAATTGTGTAAAGATGCAAAACTCTGGTCAGTTATGAGGATAGATTCCAGCTAAAGAGCAGTGCTATTCTGTTACCTCTTGCCTTACCATTCACCTTACAGACCATTCATCAACAACCTCCCACTCCACCTTTCAGGGCAGTTGTTACTGTGGCCTTAACATTCATATCTAGAATTTATGTGTACTTCTTGTTTGAATACTCAAAATGTAATTAAAAATATTAAACCTGACCAACCAGTGCAGTGTTATTGCAGGTGCCACATCACTTTAAGGAACAGCCTATTGGTATTTTTTTTTTGATAACTAGCTTTTACTGTCATTACATAAATAGACATGTCTCTATCCAGTGAGAAAGTAGCACTTTTATTTTCAAATTAAAGTTGCTCTGTGAAGCTCTGGTGTAGCTTGGCCCTACCCTCACTTTCAGCTTTAGCAGCCAGCTAGCACATAGCTCTACAATCTCTACAGCAGCCTCTTGAAGGCTGATTCATACTGTAGATGTATAAGTGTTCAAGCACAGCTGTACAGTATCATAAAACTCACACACACACTTAGTCACCTACACAAGGGTCATTTCAGAATTGGCAGTTAAACTAATATGAACGTTTCTGGAAATATGGGAGGAAAATCTATGCAAACATTGGGGGAATTTGTGAACTCCATACAGGCAATAGTCAGGAATGGGATTTTAGCCTGGGATCCTGGATCCCTGAGGCACAGCTACAAACCACTGCAACACCGTGTTGAAATTCATAATTAAAGCGATTTTTGTCTGCTTTAGCTGTTGTGCACAGCAGGACTACAGGAATTTACTGCAGAAGAAATCTAGACTTGTGATCACTTGTGACTGGTTAAACATATTTCACACAGTTGTTTTTATTGCTTGCAGCTGTGTTCCTCTGGGCACTCTCAAAGACTATAAGCTAAAGTCACTTTATATATATATATATATATATATATATATATATATATATATATATATATATATATATATATATATATATATATATATATATATATATATATATTCAGGCACACTGAGAGATGTTATGTTTCACAAAATAATGAAATGAATATACTAAACACCTAACTGTAATGGTCAGTTCATCATTATTCCAGTTTATTTAGCAGAGGCCTTTATCAATGGTAACTTATATATCAATATGATTCCTTTTGAGTGGTTAGCAAGAAGAAAAAAAAATATAATAAAAGATAAAAAAAAAAAATGTAACATGGACCACAAAAAGCTTCGTATTACAGTTTTGACCCAAAGCTGATGGAAAGTACCAGTGTTGCGAAATGCAGAGTTGGTTGATGTTTGATAACAGGAGTACAGAAACGCATTCAGAAGGACAGTAGAGGCATGGACCAGATGAAAGCAGCTCTTGGGAAGCACAGTGCGTGTTAGCTTTGTGTAGCGCCATCTACAGAATCGCATTTTTCCACACATCACATTCAAGCAATGGCAAGAAAATTATAAGAACTCTGTAATATTTTAATAGCTAAGTCAGCTTTGGCTAGACCAGTCTAACAAATCCAGCTGGGGTTGCACAGATATACCATTAGCAGTAGGGAAAAAATAAATACATGTACTCAATTTGTTTTATTTTCTCCAAAGTGAATTAAAATGGAACTTTGTTCTTAGTCAGTGTCATAGCATATTCAGTATAATTTGCTTGTTTAACATCAGTGCCATGAGCTGATGATATTTAAGAGTTTTTATAAACAACTTCTTGTGCATTCTGGCCCTCAGAAACATGTCTGAATATTTTGTAAGAAATGTGTATTTTAATATGAACTGTTTTAATATCAATTATTTATCCAGATGACAAGCCTATTTTTTATACAAAACTGGCCAAGTTAATACCTTTCATCAGTAGCTCCCTGACACCATTCCATTTGTGCATTTTTGTTTTTATAGGTGACCGATACTGGCACTCCATAACCCGATTACAACCAGAGACTTCATATGACATAAAAATGCAGTGCTTCAATGAAGGGGGCGAGAGCGAATTCAGTAATGTTATGATTTGTGAGACTAAAGGTAAATTTACTGTGATGTAAACATGATAATAATGAGCATATTTTTCTATAAGAGTGTTACCATCTAGTTGATACGCTGTGCTTAATGTAATTGCAAAATACGTAGATATCATTCTATTAAAACGGTTGTGACAAGAATGGGCTATTCAGACCAAAAAGCTCACCAGTCCTATTCACCAAATTTTCTCAAAATAACATCAAGTTGAGATTTTAAGGTTCCTAAAGTTCTGCTGCCCACCCTACTTCTTGGTAGTGCATTACATGTGTCTATAGTTATTTGTGTGAAGAAAATGTTCTAACATTTGTGCAAAATTTCCCCTTAATAAATAACTGTGCACTTTTTCTAGTGCTGTTAAGTCTTTTTTTGTAACCTGGAGACCATAGCTACACATAGTACTCCCAGGTGTGAGGCCTTACTAGTGTGTTTTATAAATTAAGCATAACCTCCCTTGACTTATACTTAACATCCTAACATCCTATTGGATGGAGTCCACTATGATTCCTAGGTCCTTCTCATGTGGTACATACTTTCAGGCTATAAGTAAAGACTGAAGGACTACAAACTTTTCCGTTTAAGCAAATGGGGATTAAGAGTTGACACAATTTTAAGTGTTTAAAATTATGAACAGACTGTACAGTTGATCCCAGCTGTTTCTTTAAAAGAAATTCTTCAACAAGAAGACAGTGACATGGTTAGGTACTTGTTAATGGTAAAATTTGCAGAAATATTAGAACGTTTTTCTGCAAACAAATAACTTGCTGGATGAATGGCTGTTAAAAATAATCCCACTACTACAGTGGAACCTCGGTTCGTGACCATAATTCATTCCAAAACTCTGGTCGTAAACCGATTTGGTCGTGAACCGAAGCAATTTCCTCCATAGGATTGTATGTAAATACAATTAATCCATTCCAGACCATACAAACTGTATGTAAATATATATATTTTTTAAGTTTTTAAGCACAAATATAGTTAAGTAAACCATAGAATGCACAGTGTAATAATAAACTAAATGTAAAAACACTGAATAACACTGAGAAAACCTTGAACAACAGAGAAAACTAACACTGCAATAGTTCGCGCTATAGCACTACCAACCACTGGCTAAAAACACTTTTTTTTAATGAGTTTTAAGCACAGGGAAAAAAGTGAACATTTGAAAAAATCCGTAATTTAATAAACCACCAAGAAAACTAACATTGCAACAATGCACACTACAAACCGATCGCTGTAAACAGAAGTGAAAACAAAATCAAGCCCAGTGCATTCTTTAACTGCCTTCCTACCTTAAGCGTCCAGCCCCCTCTCTCTGGCGCTGCCTGTGTGTGTGTGTGTGTGTGTGTGTGTGTGTGTGTGTGTGTTCTCTCTCGCAGCGTGTCTCTCTCTCGGGCTGCCTCTCTGTGTGTGTGTGTGTGTGTGTGTGTGTGTTCTCTCTCTCACGCTGCACAGGAAATGCACAGGGAGAGACTGAACATGTACAAACCGAAAGGGGAAACTGGCTTGTTCGTATACCGAGTGTGTGGTCGTGAACCAAGGCAAAAGTTTGGCGAACTTTTTGGTCGTAAACCGATTTGTACGTGTACCGAGACGTTCGTGAACCACTGTACATGGTTTCTTCCCTCTGCTATTGCTGCACTTTTAGCTGCCTGCTGATTGTGCTTTTGTCGTATACTGTACTAGACTTTTCCTTATACTTGTCTGTTTCCCTAGGAAACTTTTCTTTCTAACCCCATGCAACTGTCACTGCAATAATTGCTTACATTCCCTGTTTTTCTAAATGTGCTCTTTACCATCACCTTCCTTCTAATGCCACTGGTTGTTGGATGGTGCATGGTGTCCTTGAGTTGGCTAATATTCTTTTACGTCCTTACAGGGAAGCCCTCTCATTTATGTACTATTAACAGGTATAAAGCCAGTTAGTTATTTCCTGTTCTTCTGCTGAACTGCACTATACCTGCAGCCCAATTGGGGACAAAATAAATATGATTCTATATTGGGGAGGGCACTAAAGTTGTGCCTGACCCCTTAGTGTCAACCAAAAATTAAGTTTTACGATAAAGGCTGTGTGTTTATGAATTTTCTTGGATAAGCAACATGCAGCATCCAGCCACCACCAAGGATGGAAATGAACAAAGCTCCAGTCTGAGCCATTAGACCATTAAACTATTAAACTAAAAGCACAGGCGAAATGTAGAACTGGAATATGCAAACAAACTCCTCACTGTACTCTTGATCCTGCCTTTAACGGTTATCATTTGGTATAATACATTCCCCATCATTCCACCTATTTAACTCAACGGAGCAGTCAATCTTGTCAGTTGTCACTGGTTCCTAGCAACTCTGGTTGCGTTTACTCTTTGCCAGTAAGCCTTTACTCATCTAACCTTCTGACTCAAGACCCAAAGGGAGCCTATTGGGAAGCAGGCTTTAAATATCATCATGAGATCCTTTTCCAGCACCTATAGGACCAGCATTCTAGAGTCCTTGGTGTCTGCACTCCTAAGCTTCACATTGCCTTTAAAGGAGCTATTCTCATATTCAACACCCTACCAAGGCAATATAGTCCTCTTTCTCCCCAACAGGGGTGATGTGCTGCCTCTTACTGCCCAGAAGGAATTGTTGCTACTGTCAGTAACCTATGGCCTCACTCTCATTAGTCTCTACTGGAACCCACACATGCCGTTTGCCGGAAAAGTACTTGTCCACAAGCTGTGATATGCATAAGCATAATATATTAGACTACTATACTAAATTCACAAAAATATCTGTGGTTTGTGTTAAACTGATGGTTTTCAGGCTTGTCAGGATTAGTACTTATTGTTGCACCTATATTGTATGTTTGTACTCCTGTTTTATTTTTTTAAGTTACCAAATAAGTGAATAGGACTGGTGAGCTTTGTTGAGCTGAAAGGCCTGTTCTCGTCTGGATTGTTCTATTGTTCAAATAGAACTCACCTTGTTATGGCAATTAAATATTTACCTTCCTACTGCCCTGGCATCCTTTCACAAACGCCTCTAAAGGCCAAACATTGGGAAGGAATAACTAACATGCATTTATTAGTTGTGATATGTTATCTTCCCTGATGACTACAGATTCCACTTCCATTTTGCTGTTGTGAACATTTTGTTTTTGGTGCACTGTCACCCTTGCTTTTCTTACTCAAACCTTGTACTTTCTTTCTTTAGCTCGACGACATCCTCGGCCTCCAGTTGACTCTACACCTCCTCAATCCACTCCTGGCTCAGGGGAGGTGTCAACAATTGCCCGTGCTAGTGATCTGCCCTACCTCATTGTTGGCGTGGTGCTGGGCGCCATTGTTTTTATGATTGTGGCTTTCATTCCCTTCTGTCTATGGCGCTTCTGGGCTAAACAGAGTAAGTAGAAGACCTAGTGGCTCTTGTAAAGTGATTGCTGGAAAGAAAGTACAATAATGGAATTTGAGGGTAGAGAGAGATTAATAAGTGAGAAGTAAATTGGGGTAATTTTCTCTAAGTGAAAGACTTTATGCATGTGTGGTTTATTTATGTTCTTAAAGTGTTTGCAAAACTGATTATGCTCAGGTTCACTAATTTAGAAACTGCTGTTCCTACTGTGATAATCTTCTTTTCTAAAATTCTAATTTTTTTTTGTGTTTCAGAACACACATCAGACTTGGGCTTCACTCCGACAGCCCCTTCGAGGTCCTCTTGTCAGTATACCATGGTTCCACTACGGAGTGTGCCTTTGCCCAATGGCCACTGCCCTGTTGGTGGAACAGTAATCTCGCTGAATGGTGGCTGTCACCCTCACAGTACTGCCGGGAAACCGTTGGAGTATTGTGTGGATCAGTTGTGCCAGGTAAGAAGGCACTTGTGAGCTTTTTATATGAAAGGTATATTTTATGCTTAATGGCAAAGCTGATTTTGTAGGCACTTTTTGTAACTCCAGAAATACAGTAAATAACATATATGAAACAGAATATGTGTCAGTGCAGATGCCAGCTTCAAATCTTAGACTAATATTATTTAAGGCGCACTAAGTGAATATGGATTGATGAGCTGTGTTGGTCTAAATGGCCTCTTCTCATCTAAACTTGTTTTGGGTAACTTTTATGTGTACAGTTGAAGTCTGGTGAATTCTTCAAAACTCAGTTAATAACCCCTCCACAGATTTTATACTTAGACTTGGCATTTCATTTAAGACATTTACTGTGCTCAGGGCAAAAGTAATTTTTCCAACAATGTTCACAGAGAGATTATTTCACTTTTTATTGACTATATCACAATTCCAGTGGGTCACAAGTTTACATACACTTTGTTAACTGTGCCTTTAAACAGTTTGGAAAATTCCAGAAAATGATGTCAAGACTTTATAAAGCGATTTTTAAAGAATTCACCCTAAGTGTATGTAAACGCCTGACTTCAACTGTGTGTAGAATGTACAAGAGTTACCCGCTTGTTACTGTTTTTCTTTTTTTCTTCCTTGATTTTGTTTGATGGGAAATGTCTTTGGATTGTATGTTTCTAGCAGGTCAGCACTTTTTATACTGCCTAAATGTGAATCCACTTATCTTTTCAGAGTTTTTAGGTACCTATTTAACAGAAATGTTTTAGTGCGTGTTTGTCCTGTCACTAACCAGTCCTTATGTTGTTCCATCTCTTCATTTATCAGGGTGATGTGAGCTGCACTTCTCTGCTTTCAGAGACCGTGAACCACTCCAGACATGTTGGGTACGACTCCTCAGAAAGGTACACATTTCATTGCCTTGACTGCAGCCTTGAGGGAGTTCTAATTGTTGTATATTAGTAAGAAACTTTCTCGTTTGCAGAGCAATTCTATTGCAGCCAAAATTTTACAGTTTTGGGCATGGCTGACTTGTGGTTGCCTATCCCTTCAACACATATGGTATTGCGGAATTGCCACTTAAAAATAAATTAAAGTAAGAAAAAATGCAAAAACATGATTAACATTAAATTGCAAAAATATTTTTTAGTTATTGCTGAAATTACCTGTCTGGTTTTCTTATTTTTGATTGTACTACCTCAGAGCCTCGTGTACAAACAGAATTCATGCCGCAACTTGGCATTCTGAGACCTGATTAATTTAATTCAGACTTGCACAAATTCTGGACAGTGCATTAGTGCATCACACAACAACACACCTAAAGTTATTGGGAGCAGTTTAGGAATTGGCATGGTGTACACATGACATATGTATTTGTTTTGGACCACCCCCTCAATGTCAGTAGTAGCTGGAGAGATGATGTTGCATTCTCTTATTTTTCCATGGACATGGGTTTATCATTTTCCAAAAAGTTATAAAAGTGGCAGGAATTTGTTTCTAGCAGATGGTAACACATGAATCAGAATTGATCAAAGGCAGTTTCTGCATATGTTTTTGTTCTAAAATATCTCTCCGATTGAACTGTTTCTCTTAGTTTGTGAGATGCAATTCCATATGCTGACAATGGTATAACTTGCAAGTCATTTCAAAACAGCATTTGCAATGGCTTACAGGAATTTCCACTTGAAGATGTGGACAGTGACTCAATTTAGACTCCAGCCACTTGGGAGTATTTTGCCCATCTACATGAAATGCACTTATGTTGTTTACTTTGGCTTCCTGTTATTTGAAGTACTCTTCTGTTTGGTGCCAAATACACATTGTTATAGCTAAGTGTTATAGGCCTTCATCACAATGGAAATGGCAACCAGAAGTGTTCATTGAAGCAGTGTATCACAACATCTGGTCAGTAGCATATTCTGGAGTTCTCTGTGTCACTTTCAGCTTTTTCTAAATGTGGTCAAGATGATGTGATCGGATTAGTGGAGAAGCAATCTATGTTAGATAAAAAGTATATGCTTTATTTTTTAACAGTTTGACTATAGAAATAAGAGAATCACAAACATTGGATTGCAGGATCTGTGGGGTCATTTGTCTAATATAGGCAAGCCAAAAGGCAGAAAACGTTTGCCAGCATTAGCAATAGGCTACTAATGTGAAACACGTCCATTACCGGAAAACTTAAGTGGGTGATACTCTATACTTGTATGTAGAAGGGGCTTAAATGACAAGCTGCTTCTCTCATCATGTATGTAACAAGTTAAATCTCCATCGCCTTTTTTTAATGCTGTCTCATATGCACATCTTGTTCTCCTAAACTTTGACTCTGAGGTGAGCACTAGCCTGGTCAGAGCCTGTTTCTGATCTGTCTCTCACTTGTTCTAGACTAAATGATGGAGAACAACTGCAGTCTTCAGTCATTTTCAGCCACTGTGTGACATACATATGTCAAAGCGGTTAAGGTGTAGGCCCACACAAACTATATTAAATCAAGGACCTTCATTGCTCTGCACTGACTTTACTCCGATACACTGCTTCATTGAATTCCAGTCTCCTGGAAACAGGAACTGTGATAAAGATCTATTCATCAGGCAACACTAGAAAAGATTACAGTACCAGAGAGATCTACCCAACTACTTACCAAACTACTCGACAACATGTGTTTTCTAGCGCAGAATCTGTTCTGTCCAACCCAACTTACCAGTAAATTGGACAATATCGCATTGTTTGATTCATTTCTGTTTTGTTTACTGTATTTAATGTTTTGTTCTTGTACTTTTTCTTGTTTTGTTTCTTTGTACTTTTTGACCAGGTGATATTGTTTTAACTTTTATGCACCGCTGTATCTACGCATTCTGTCTTTTGATGCTGTATCCTTAAATAATGAAATTAATCTTTTAGGTCGCCAAGTCAGGAGCTTCAGGAAGGCTCATTTCTACCTGACAATTCTACCTATCAGCTTCTTCAAACCCAGGAGAATCTGAGGCAGCCAGAGAGTACGTGTCACTTGACTGGAAGTGGGCAGCTGCAAGGCAGAGCCTGCGTAAACTGTAGGACTGACACAGACAAAGGTAAATTGTTAAGGGTTGGTGAGACAGGGATTGATTCCCAGGCACACTGTCCAAAAGATCTCATTTAACTCTGTAACATACATGTTTCAGCTACCTCAAACGTGTTGTCTACTGTATATTCTAGCAGAATGATGTAATAACATGAAATAAATTACGAGAACATGCCATTCTGCCTCACATGGGTGAGTGAGGACTGTCAAGCTAACTATTGCAAGTATAACCAAATCAAGCTCTTAAGATTTAGAAAGTATTACTGTCTACTTGGTAATTTAGTCCATCTGTCTGTTGTACTCTGTGGGGGGAAAAAAATATATTTTCAAACATTGCTGAAGAACTCATTTGAATATAACAGATGTCACACAAAATTCCGTCAACTTTTTCCTGATGACTAGAGTTTTATCAGTTCTTTCCAATGCATTACATAATCCTCTAAACCCAGACTATCCAAAACTAATCTCTCTGCAGACCACCCCCATTTAAACAGTCCTAGACTACACCTGTATTTTCGAAATACGTCTTTGGTTTATATGTAACCCATCCAGGACTAAACAATTATTCAAAGAGACCCCTCAGTGTCTCTTATAGCCTTTTATTGTACAGCACGATTTGAGCCACATGTTAGTATCTCATTTCATCAGTCTTTCCTGGACTAGCACACGGCACCATCAGCACTCTGAAAAGAGGACCATCTTGTTCATTTGGCCCTCTGCTTAGCACCTACCTTTTGAACTTTTGTCTTCCAGAGCTGTCACCTTGTCCACACTTAGGGGACATGTCATGAACTTGATGAGACTGATTTTTTTAAAACACGTCATGGCAATACTGACATTATAACTGCCTGGAAACCTGTCAGATGATTTGCTCTCTGACACAAGATGATTAGTTGCAACTTGTCTCATTATTTGTATTTCAAGTGATTGTGTAAGAAGAGAGTATGGTTAGAAGGTTTTATCCTAGGTCCAAGTTCTTATAAACTTTTGCATAAGGATTTGTTGAACCTGAAATTACAAAAAATTGGATCCTCCACCATGCCAAAGCACAACTTCACTGTGCACTGTTTGTTAGGGCATTTCTGTCACATTCTAGTGTTTACTTCAGCCACTACTATCCTTTAGATCTTATCTCACTTTCCTAAGCTGAAGAAGTACTTAAAAGAGCCCCATGTCCAAACCGCTGAAAACATCCAAAAAGCCGTAACCAATGTACCTTTCAGACCAAAGTTTCCATGGGTGAAGACCCAGAAAGGCTGTGTGTTGTTTCTGAAGGGTGCTGTGTTGAATGGGACAGGGTCAACATGTTATCATTTTTGCAGTAAAATTCTCTGTAATACCAGTGTTTGTTAATTTCCTGATAGACTTCATTTGTCATTTGTGGACAGTGACAGCTTGATCGACAGGGATTTTATCTGCAATACTTATGTACACCAAGAAAGGAATACACCATAGAAGTACCCCAGTCACTGGTGCAAACCTACATGTATGTTCTCTTTGGTGGTTGATTTAGAAGCGAACTACTAGGCCTCCCATATTCTGTACTACGACCCCAAAGAATTAATGTTGAGCCATACAAGGTGCTCAAAATGGCAAGACACCTGTAACCCTGGGGTTGACGCTCCTAGAAAGTTTCTACTTCCTACCCACAAGTCTCAACAGGAGTCTCCTCTTGTTACATTTAACGGGTGCTAATTTTCTCATTGAGGTGCTGGGATTAGATGTCCTCTCTTGTAGATGTATTCCTCTTAGAAGAAAGCTTCCCTAAATCTAACACATAACTAGGCTGACATTTCAGTGGTCTAATCATCCACATTTTGGTTTGAGGTTACGTCTTTAAATTATTTAAATATATATTAAATGTACTTGTGTTACATTTGCTGGCCCATTTTAAACAGCTGAGTGTGTGGTTAACAACATTAGAACTACGAGACAATCGAGGTGAAGTGGAAGGACAAGCTTGATGGGCTATATGGCCTGTTCTCCACCACACTACTTAGTAAATTATTCCAGGTCTCTATAGCTCTTTGCCTGAATTTAAACTTTCTGCCACTTGTTTGAAATCTGCTCTTTACAACTTGTCAACCATGTTCTGTTTTACGACAACAGCTGGGATCCACTTTACTAATTCCTTTCTTAATTTTAAACCTTTTGATAATGTCGCCTCGTAATCATAACCACATGCCTTTTGATGTTATCCACTGCTACCTTGTTCCAACAATGCCCCGTTTGCTGTGAAGTAGACCATCACAGGCTTCTGTCATTATCCCTGCTCACTTCCCTGCGCGCCTCTCTTTAGAATTCTCTCCCAGCACTTTAAGAGGCCCTGACCTTGTCCAACAATGGTTTGATATGACGCATTTAATTCACTAATATATTTGTCCTCAAATCTTCACATGACAACTTGTAGCAAACACCAGGTCTTCCCTGAGCTCAGATCGACACACAAGGCCATTGAGCCTTGTCCAATTATCTGTTTCACTTGAACATGCCACTACACCATCTACACCTCTACCTGCAAATAAAAACAGAAAAATGACAGATTCATTATTTTAAACTAATTATATTGCACACTACCTGGAACTGATATGAATATGTCAGTAGGTCCAATTTAGCATTGCCAATTCACCTAACTTGGATAAGTAAATGCTGCTGGTATTTTGATGTGCTGCAATAAGTTAATGAAAACAAGACCAGTCCCCCAGAGAGCAAAAAGGTGTCTACAGATACAAAACGGGGAATCAAACCGTCTGGCAAGTGCGCTCCGTGGTGCTCATACATTCCTCACATGGTTAACACTTCCTAAACATGTAATCACAATAAGAGAGGACGTACAAATAAACCGACTAAAGTGAGCAAGGTACATGACCAGCGGAATGCTTTCTAGGCTAGCTTGCTTCTTCCAAGCGTAAATGTCCCCTCTACACTTGACAGATTTCATCTACCCCTGCTCTTTCTTGTGAATTATATTTCCAAACGTCCACTTGGACACTGTGGGATGAGCCCATGCTGGTGTAGTCCTTGTACGTATTTACTGTACGATTAGCTTTGGGGTTTAGTGCTGTTGCAGCGTGCCTCAGAGCTGTGGACTAGCAGCAGATCAAGGCTAAGATGAAGTTCTGTTGCAGTGGGCTTCTTGGAGTCGGTGAAGGAAAACAAACTTGCGATTGTGTTTTGAATAAGTTTGTATGAGGACATACTTTTTCCCCCCAGTGCTCCGCCACTTTTAAATTAAGAGGAATGTGTAGTTAACGGAGAAGAGTGCAAGGCGTTTATTAACTGGCGATCTGACGTCCAGCTGAACAAATGAAGGAGAAACACAAAACAAAACCAATTCTAGCAGGGAATTAGTTAAACTTGGTATAGATCACAGCCCCAGCAATTAGACCTCTTAGAACCCTACAGCGTAGTCCTGCCGTGATCCGGTACGCTACTATCTCCGGTACCCTGCTACTGGCCCTTTGTGCTCAGTGTCTTCAGTCTCGGCATGAATGCACTGAATCATGTAGCACCCTTTGCTGCTGTCGTTTTCTCTTCATCCTTGTCCACTTTTGCATGCCATCACTTCTTTATTGCAATATAATCTGTGAGAAAGCAAACAAGCAATCAACTAATCTGAGATGAACTCTACAATGACGGACTGACCCCACCTTTGTGAGCCCCTTCGCCCAATCCCTGTCACTCACACAATATTGTTCACGGTGTGAGAGTAAAAAAAGAAGACTGTGCTCCATGGCAACCAACTCAAACACTGTAATAAATGTGTGTGGCAACATGGCACACACCCCTCCACCAGTGGTCTTGATAACCAGGCAAACTGATGCTGGCACTGCGTGTGAGCACATCAGCAACACCAGTCACTTGACTGTGCCACACGAGGCCTGTTGCGCGTGTTTTACCTTATAATACCACCTCGGCTGGTAAAGGACACATCTCCACTTTTGAAAGCTTAGGGTTACACTTTCCTAGAGCCTGTCCCAACTAGCATAGGGCACGGGTGCAAGCCAGGAATAAACCCTGGACCTGGCGCTAGTCCATCACAGGGCAAACCCACGCACTCGGGCCAGTGTAGTATCACCAGTCCTGCTAACCTGCATGTCTTTGGACTGTGGGAGGAAACCTACTCAGATGACATGGGGAGAACATGCAACCTCCATGGAGGGAGGACCCGGGATGCCAACCCTGGTCTCCTTACTGAGAGGCACCAGTGCTACAACTGTGCCACCATGTCGGTACATTTGATGGACACTCAACATTTTTAACCTGAGGGGAAGTAGTTTTGACCAGGAAGTTAGTAAGGGATGTTAAAGTAAAGTTCCACTGTGGGTCACTAAGTCATGAGTTGCTTCTCGCATTATTTCTGGAGGACTGATAAATGGGAGGTCAGTCTGTTGAATAAATGGATGTTCATCAGAAGTCCTCTGTTCATGGACTTGCATATTTCATCTAGTCAGGGTGGGCACATTTCAGAGTTGCAGGGTGTCAGTCGACATGTGCTGCCCTTCAGTAAGCCTGGTTTGCTTTTTATCCGAGATGTGGCATCAGTGTTCAGTGCGGTGCTTTGAAGCCCGGGCACCGGATTCTTTGTAAGATAAACTGCAATGTTTTTTCCCCCCTCATGTTTGGCTTCAACCCCCTTCATTCACTTTTGTGTTTTATTCTTCCAGCAGGTTCACTGGGATGGCTGCTGGCGGCTCCAGTGGAGAACATCGAGAGGCCAGAATTGCATTTGCCCGTTAGCAGCACAGTGTCCTGCAGTGCTGGCGACCTGCGGCCCGCTGCTGACGTCTGCAGGGGGCTTCAGAGCCAGGATCTTCCACAGAGTTAGAAACCAGCACCTCCACACAAGAAGACTTATTTATTTTTGTATAAGAAATATATTTATATATTTATGAATGTAAATATTTTATATGTGCTTTGTTGTACTGTATATATATGGGGGGGGGGGGGGGTGCTTTCTGTGAAAAGTGCACAATTGCATACTCTATATAGGAAAATATATTCACATACTTTGGCAGTCTGCCCAGATGTTACCCACTCAAGCTGCATCCATTGCACCCACCCAGACATTATGGACCCACAGGATGGCTCCTGACAAATGTTATTCAAGTGCTTGTGGCTTCATGTCCTCCATGTGACAAGGTGGGTTTGTCACCAGGGCCCATGAATGCCAGCATCCTCCTGCACACGTCTTTTGCCAAAATGCAGGTTTTTGGTGTTTAAAAATGCTTGGTAGAAAATTGACTGAACCCCCAAACCTGACTTCAGGTGTCATTAAACATTTTAAAAAATATCACCATCAGAACACAGGGGTCTTCATTTGCAGTTTTGGCCGCGCCCTGCCCTTCGTTCTCTGCAGCAGAGGCCTGCTCAGTCCTGTGCCACGGATGTGCCGCTCTCTTGTCATCTGTAAATATTGTACATGTAATACTCGTGTTACCCATCTGCCTCTGTATATTTGCATTGTGCATGTTTAATTTTGTATAGAAAAATTAAAAGCTATTCTTGATATAAATGTTTTTTGATTATGTGATTGATAAATTGTGGAGGGGGGATTAACAATTTGTTGGAACACATTTCTTCTTGGCTTCTGTAGAGAAGCTTCCATCATTGAAGAGCACCTGCAGGTGCCTTGTAGCTGTGGAACACCTGGAGTTTCCTTAACCATCCATGACTTGCGCCCATCTTGCCTAAGCAGACATCTGAAAGAAACAGTACGTGGTGGGGACTGCTGTTTTTGGCTTTTTTTTTCAGTTTCTTATTTGGTGCTTCTCAGATTTTCTGGATGAAATGAGTTTCCCTCCCAGTTAAGAGAGAAGATTGGAGCCCCCCACAGTGGGGGATTTTGGAGCCATTAACCACCTAACACTGCGGGACATGCAAAGAATATTTGCAGAAACATATGGACCCCTACCTAAATCCAGTTAGGTGCCCTTTGTCAGCCCTGTGAAGATCGGAGTGTGACCATCCACTGTGCTTGCAAATCTTCAGCTGCATTTTCAGTTTCAACAATGCGTGAGGACGCTTTGGAATTGTCAACTCCTTGTCCAGACTCCATCAGCCTCCTGCAGGCGAGTTCCTCCAGCCGACGGAGGCCATTTGGAACCGTTAACATCTTTAAAGCTCAGTCAGATGAATGCTGCAGACTGACGCCAATCACTTTATGGACAGCAATGTTCCTTTAGTTGACTACCCCATTATTTCCGACCAGCTTCAGGGTTTATTGGACTCTCGGATGGGAATGTGAGGGGGCAAAGGCACAAACCTGGACAAAGAAAAGGCAAGTTCAAGGTTTTGTATTTAATGCTCCATATTTATCCACAAACTGGAGAGGCTTCGGCTTTGTTAGGTTCTGTATTACTGGGGTTTTGTGGTGGAGAACAATAATGGTCTCCTGTGTGAAGCCCCTCTTGGACCATCTGTATGGTTTAGTGCCAAATCAACAAATAACACGACATGGACAGAGCAGGGTTGATGATGTTGATATAGGCTGGGATAATGCAGAAAATGGATGGAGGCCTGGATCTGTTATTTTCATAATTCCAGGCCAACAAGACACACCAGGTTGCTAGCTATGGTGGCCCACAATCCTCAACACAGATCATCCATTACCTTGTCCATGAGATTACCACCCACACATCTTCGGAATCTGCTTACAGCATTTGGGAGCCCTGGAGGGCAGACTGGTATGGCAGAGGGCCCTCATACTCACACTGGGCCAATTTGGAGAACACAACTGTCTTCTGAGATGTGCAAGGAGACTGAATATCACCTGCTGCAAGCCCCAAAATAATAAGTGCAAACCCCTTCATGAGCAGCAAGCAGGATTTGAATCAAGTCCAGGTGCCCATAGCAGCTAAGCTACAGTGCTAACTCCTGCACCACCATGTCACCCATGGGATGACCAGGCCCTCCCTGCAACTGAAGCATTCGTTTGACGTTTACCTAACAAACCGAAGTCTCCTCAATGTTCTCAACAGTTCGGCGTCTCGTGCAAAAGTAGTACTGGCATAAAATCTTCCCCGAGGGTCACAGTATCTGCCATGAAAGCTCTTGGCAAGTCAGGCTTTGAAGGAATCCTCCCATTGTAGAAAGCAAGAAGATTCAACTCCCAGGCAAAGAAGTGTAAACACCTGAAGCCGTTTGGCTCTTCCCATCAGTTGTAAATATCCTCCACATTAACCAAGCACGGCTTGTTTAATGTCAGCCTGGCCGCAGATTCATCAACCCTTTCCCGATTTCTGGAGCCGCCGGGCCACCTCGGTAAGGAGCCGCTACTGTTGTCTCGGCTCTGGTTGGTTTTAATGAACTCGGAGGCCATTCAGGTGTGGAACGTCTGAATAAACTGGCAGCTGGACCGACAGAGTGCCGAGTGAAGTTCGACTCTCCAGCTCATTAAAATGCCGTTCCTTCACAGTCTGGAGGGCGAGACATGCAGGCTCCCAAGAATGTGGCCTCAACTACCAAAAAAAAAAGGACAACACCTCCCTCTGGTGGCCAAAACTACCACAAACACTCGCCGACTGGAGGCAGCAGGCTGATGCAGTAACACAATCGGGTTCAAAAAGCTGGAGAGTTTACTGCCAGGTGAACGGAAGAGAAGAGCCATCTTAATGGAATACAAAAAAGCCAGCTTTTTTTTCTAAATAAAAATCTCTTTAATAATAATATCTGTCTATTTACAATATGTACAAGCAATACAAAGGTATATTAAAATTATGTTACAGGTCTATACAATTCCTTACGAGGTTCTATATTTAAATTTACACCATTTAGATTACAGTGACAGCCCACCTGCCAACCCCCCGCCATTCTCAAGTGACAAAGCAATCGCAATGCCATCATTAAATCCAGAGAGGCAACATCCAAAACTTAAAACAAAGTAGTGTTAAATGTCCCTCAAGCCACACTGTCCTTCCATTCCCAAACGCGACACCCCTGCAGGATCCACTGTGCAGCTCCTGTGCCAGCAATGACATGGCGTACGTGTTAAAATCAATGTCAAATATCATATTGGAGAAGGACAAAGCCGCCAGCCAGTTCTACCCATCCATTCTTCTGAAGTATCTGCTCCAGTCGCACACTGATGTCCACTTAGAGGGAGTCCTTTAGGTGTCGCCAGGGGCTACGAGGGCTCATTCAAAAGCGGACAACACCAACCAGGGAGACTCATCACCTGGCATAAACACTAAGGAAGCAAAGTCTGACTCCGACTCGGACAGATCAGCTCAGGGCTCGAAATGGCAAGAAGTGAACCAAGTTAAGGCAGCCCTCTCCTACACTGGTAACTCGCATTTCACCTCCTTCTTTACCGAACTAGACGGTATATTCTATGTGCGTCAAAAGCAGAAAAAAAGGGCAAATTTCTGCTACATGTGAACTAAACAGGAGCAGTTGGCTTCAGCTTGTGTATCGTGTTCTGCTCTGCCAAAAAGAACAGCAACCCCAAGACATCCTCGTCCACTAACCGCAAGGCACAAACACGTCAAGGAGGCGAGCTAAAGGAAAGAAAAGCTCACAGCGCCACCTGCAGGCAACGGCGCGGATTGCAAAGCACAATGTTAACTACACAGAGGCGGTTGAAGCCCAATTTACAAAAAGCACACTTGGATGAATAATAAAGGCAAGTTGTTTAAAGTACCAATGCCGCCCACAGGGTATACGCTTTCCATAATTCTATCACACTAAACTCATAATAATACAAAACCTCTCAGGGCACAGTGGGCCTATTTACACCACCACTGGGTACCCCCCATTGAGGCCGACTGCAGTTTCAGGTGTTATCCCATTACAAGCAAGAAACCTTAGGATGCTTTTCTTGGGCATTGACTACACAAAATAACCACAAGTAGTAAATGTTCTTTTTACATTTCAAAAACTCCTCTTGTCGTCAACCTTTTCATTTTTTCTTGGCTCCATTTCAGGCTGTGCTCATTTCTTCTTCCTTTTTTTAATGTTCACCTATGCATTGCCTATCAAAAGCACTCACCCCTCGCACAATTTCACATTTCATTGTCATACATCATTGAATCACAAAGCATTTCATTTGGCTTTTAGACACTACTCAACAGAGGAGGACGCTTTAATTTCAAACTGAAAACAAAGTGGTCTAAGCTGATTACAAATATAAAACACCAAATAACTGACTGCATATGTATTTACTCCGTTTAATATGACACTCCTAAATCATCACTGCTGTAGCCAAGTGGTTTTAAAAGTCACATAATTAGTTCAATGGAGACCACAGTCAGCTGACTGTGCACCTTATCTGGAGGGTCCAACTCATGGCACGTCAGTATCGTTGCCTAACATCAAAAGAACACTCCAAGCAACCTGCAAAGTACAAGTTGAGGATGGAAATAAGAATATCCAAGTCACCGAATATTCCTTGGAGTCCAGTTAATCATTAAGAAATGGGAACAAGTATGGCAGAGCTGTAATTCTGCCTACAGCAGGTCATCGACACAAACTGAGTGTGTAAGAAGACAACTAGCAACGAAGGTCACCAATAAACCTGTGATGACACTAATGGAGTTACAAGCTACAGTGCTCGAGACTGTGCATACTGCAACTAAAGGTTACCCGAGTGTTTCGCATGTCACAGCTTTATGAATGATAAAGCCACTGTTACAACACACACACCGTTTGCCAGGAGGTGTACAGGAGACACCGACGTCTGCCAGAAGAAGGAGCATTTTGGCCACCAGACTAAGTGGCCATTATCAAAAACGCATCACCCCCTTCATGAGGCATAGCAGTGCCAGTGCCATGCTGTCAGAATGCTTCTTTGCAGCAGACCCCGGAAGGCTATTAAGTGTAGAGGGTTAGACAAATACAGGAGCATCCTGGAGGAAAACCTGATGAAGTATGAAACCAACCCACGGCTTTTTTTTTTTTTCTAGCAAGCTAACGTCTCCAAGCAGTAAGCCAAAACTAGACAGGAATTGTTTAAAAACAATGTTGATGCCCTGGAGTGGTCGAGTCACCGTCCAGCTCTCAATTCAACTGAGAATTTGTGACCAGACTTGAGAAAGGCTCTTCATTCACAAGCCCCATGCAACGTCACACAGCTTGAGGAATTTAGCAAAGAAGAAAGTGCAAAATGATGACCTGTGCACACAGACTTCAAGCTGGAAATGTGGCCAAAGACGCATCTGCACAACAGATGACTTGAGTCAATAATTATGCCATTACTTTAGATTTTGTATTGGTAATTAATTTAGATTATTTTCCAGATCTGTTGTCACTTTGCCATTAAGGAGTGCTTTTCTGCTGGAGTATGTGAATTTCCCTTGGGATTAATAAAGTATCTATCTATCTATCTATCTGTCAAAATGCCAAATTAAATCCACTGTGATTCAATGCTGCATAATAATAAAAGTGTAAAAACTTCCAAGAGGGTAAGTAGTTTTTATAAGCCCTGGGTACGGTCCAAGTCAGAGCTCTCAGGACCCCATTTTTACACAATGGCTACCACCACACAAAACAAAACAAATTCAACCAACTAAACTGAGACACTTTGAAATCAAGCACTGAGCAATGAAACTGCAGAGTGCAGACACAACTGGCGAAACCTATCAAGTGACTGAAAAATCACCAAGCTTGAGACATTTTCCCAGCCAGGATGGACTCTACGTACATAAGGAACAAACCAAGCAGGTCAGGAAACCCCACGGTTTAGAAAAAGAAAAGTACCACAAATAAAATGGGAACCAAGCTAAGCCTGCTTCTGCCTGGCTCCTGATGGTAGTGCCACAGAGCCATTAGGTTCACCACCATAAAATGATCCCATTTTTGACTATTTATACAAGTTAAGGCTTTGGGAAAAAGGTTTCTGACTCAGAAGTAGAAAGTGCAATTAACAATGGAATAAGAAAACACAAAACAGAAATCAAATTTAAGAGTGCAAAATTACTCAAAAAAAATTTTCCTGTCAACCATCTTCACTAGCTCTGATTAGTATGTAGTTACATTCTGATTTAGTCACTAGATGAAAATCATGATTGCAATATAAAAAGTACTATTTTACTTTAGAGTCCCCCTTTCCTTTTTGCTGATCTCGTTCAGTGTAGAGTCATTTTTATTATCTGTTGCCCATCGTCAATGCCGAGCACTTATATGTAAGTACTGATAATACAAACAGTGACCACTCATAACTCAAGCGGGATTTCTTACGATGAGCACTAAACGTGTCAAGAGATAAAAAGTGTGTGTGTGGGGGGGTACTGTTACAAATGTATTCATTAAAACTGTTAAGTGCAACTAAGAATTCAGGGACAATGACATCAAGGTCTCACTGACTGGAAAAAAAAACCCAAAAATGATAAAAAAAAAAAAAAAACATGAAAGAAGAAATGGAAGTCAAAACATTGAGCTTTCTAAATTTCTTTAAACATCTGGTTTAAAATAATTTGATAGTTTGAATGAAAACTGATACTCAACTAATTAAAAAAAGACATTAAAAAATTTCAATATGCTGAATCGAAAGCATGAACAGAGTGCGCACAGCGTTGTCGCATTTGCTCTGATGTGTTAGTGCCCAGTGATTTCAACCATCTTCCCTTACTGAGGATTAACACTGTGAAAGAAACCATGTCATGAAACACAAACACAGCACTAGCCTTTATAATTTGGAGAAACCTTCAGAAGGGATGGTAATAAGAATAAATCCTTCATTCTCAGAATTCACCATTCTGCTGGGACATGGGGCAGAAAATACTTAGCCTGCACATTAAAATGATACCCACAAGGTTAAATCAGTTAAGGAAGCTCTGCGTTCTTGCTTCTTGGATAATTCTTGTCCAGTAAATGATACTATTGAATTCAATCCAATGTGACCTAAAAAGACTCGAGTATGCATGTATGCCTTCAAATATTACATTTCACCAATAAATAATGCATTCACAATGCAGGATGAATGCAATGACACATTTTCTCAAGATATTTTGGGCTTCCAAAGCACAAAGTGCAACAGAAATTTTTACACAGATCCTGTGATCAGGTCTCGATACCCTCAACTACACTTACCTGTCAACTCCTATAACTGCACAGTAATGACTTGGTAGTTCTTGAACAGTGTAAAAATGACCTGAGCTGTATCTGCCTGAGCCATCTGCACAAAGTTACCTACCAGCGGAGTTCATCAACTCCACTACAAGCAAAATGTCTAACATGAATAATCACCTTAAGAGAAAATGTGTGGAGATTCTTATGGTATTTAGGACTGACGTACCGTAATGTTTTAATAAAAATGTGTGTTTCATTTACCTAATTTAAAAATCCTTCAAATCACATATGAATGGTTCTACAAATATTCTATGCACAGAGATAAATCTGGGGTGAGAAAAAAATAAAAGCATTTCATTAATTATTTTTTCCCCCAGAAGTACGTGTCATACTACTTCTCTAATTTGATTAATTTGGATAATGCTGAAAAATATTCATGTATGAGGGTGTTCAAAAATGTAGTAATGGCTAATTACATCCTAAGGCTCTAGTGCATGAACTAAAGTTCAGATGTACCTAACGTGAAGTCACAACTTCAGACAGAATGGATTAGCTGGCTCAAGTGCAAACACATTATCAGACACCAAAGAAACAGGACATTTACAGTAACAAACAAAAAAAGTGTACCTCAGTAAGAAAGTGAAGAGCTAGAAACAGAACGCTTCTCTATTACCACTGTCTACCTAAAACACTTTTTCAAAAGCAATTTTTTAAAAAATAACTTACTTTGTGTAGGGTAAGTCCATATAACAAAACACAGGCGAAAACAAAATTCTATTTGTTAAGAGTAGTTAAGACACAATTGAAAAAAAAATGTAGCAGCTCCTGTCACACAGCTGAACTCCCATCATGGCCCAAAATATGGCTTATATTGTGTGCAGGTCGATTGGTGGATTGTTTTGTTGTGTCAGAAGATGCAGCATTTGTCAGTGATAATAAAGGTGACATGGGCATTGTAGAGCCATCTGGAGGTAAGGCAGTTGCAATTTCTGGAAAAAGGGAAGTCAAGTTAAAATTAGAGAGATGGGGCGTGATGCCAGAGGCGTTGGCCATTGGCATGGGGGGCATATCAGGCAGTAAAGGAAAACTGGGCTGTGCAAAGCCAACAGGGCGAGGGGGTGACAAAATTGAACTGAAACGGTTATTAAGAGTTCCAGTATTGGCCTTTTCTGTACTAGGACTGGTGAACATTTGGTTGGAGAAGTAAGGAAGTGAGATATCATTGGAAAGACTGGGGTGGGCAGCTGGAGAGTAGGGTGGGTAAAATGATGGGAGAGTGTTCTGGGGTTCCACTGGTATGATAGCTGGGGTTCGAGTAGAGCCTGACTGTGTTACTGGAGGGATAAAAGAGGCATTAGCATTGATTGGGGCATTCATCCCACCTTCAGGAATAAAGGGAAAGCCAAAAGTATGCTGGTCAGTTCCTAAATTGTCTGCTGACACTTGAGAGCTATCCGCCATGAATCGCACAATGCTGCCTCTCCTCTCTGCAGCTGTTTGCTGGCGGCCCAAAATCATACTGCCGCCAGAGGGCAAAGGAAGATGGTTAGAATCAAATGTGTTTCCTTGCCTCTGGTTAGCAGATCTGGTTCTTTCAGTGGGACGTATTTTGGGGCTTTGGTTGTCTTGTGCAGGGTGCCGGGAACGGTGGCCAACAGAAGAATTTAGTGGTCGAGTATCAGAAGGGCCCTGCTCTGAGCCCCCATGGGAGACAGCTGAATGTGACAGAACAGGCCTCACAGTGGTGACATGCATATTACTGCTGACTTGCTGGTTTAGATGTCCTTTGTTTCCTTGGCTATCATTTATTCGCATGGAGCTGGGCTTCTGAGCTGCTACATTAGGACTGGTATTTTTGCCTTGTATTTCCCCAGTTGTTGAAGAGCTAGAAAAAGAAATACTTATGGAGTTGTTCCTGGAACTAACAGCACTTAAAGGCATCTCACAACTTTCTCTGTTCTGACTGTCATTCTCTCTTCTAAGATGGCTTGTTTCCCTTGCTGGTGGACAGGTATACTCCATACTAACGGGTGGGCAGCACTGGGAATTCCTCTGGTGATCAGAAATCCTCTGATTTGCGCTTATCTGTTCTGCAAGGTGAGGGGACAACAGACTCTGCATGAAGCTCTGATGGCACGAATTCTCATTTTCCCTTGCAGGAATGCCACCTCCTGCCTGGAGGCCCTGAGCAGACTGGTAAGGCACTCTTTGCTGCCTTTCTATGGCTGCCACTTGACTTATTCTAAAGCTTTGTGACTGGGCACCTCTGTTGTGTGAAGACACAGTTTTTACTACCATCTCACTATTGCGTGAAGCCTGTACCTCAAAGGTACCCAGCTGATGCTGACTTGTGCCAATGGTCTTAAAAGATGCACATTCATTGACTCGTTGGATGTCAGGTGCTACTGTGTGTTCCACCGATATCCGATTCTGAATATTGTGCACTATGCCTTTATTTCTAGAAGCATCAATATATGATCTCATATCAGACTGCTCCTGGTTTGTACGAGGCCCTTGAATAGACATACCCATTCTCTGATCCGCAGATGAGGTAGATTTACCAATAAGGGCTTCAGCAGAATAACTTGATATCCGGTTACGTTCTTGCCTAGGTGGAGCACAAGAAATTTCAGAAGATCGGGATACAGTACTTGGTTGTGATGTCATCTGTTGATCTACAGTGTGAGAGGTCATGAGTCTCTGCATCTGACTCTGTGCTGGGGCACTGCTACCATCTGGCTGCTGCTGTTGTCGCTGTTGGTGAAGCATGTCCTGCGTGAGATGATTTTGAGGGTGAGCAGAATGATGGCCCCTGCTTGTGGAGGGGTTCTCACAACTCTTTTCCTGAAGAACACTGGTAAAATGCTGTTGTTGTATCTGTTGCTGGAGTTGTGGATGGTGGGAATGTTGTGGTTGCTGTCCCACAGTTTTCTGTTGAAGACTCTGTTCATTCTGACCCGAGTGGTGTTGCTTAGTTTGTAAGGAAAGTGGTGGAACTGCCTGACTTGCCTGAACAAGCCCTCTCTTCTTCTGCATCTGAACCTCCTGTGACATGGTTCTCTGCTGATGAAGACTATGATGCTGCTGCTGCGAGACTGACTGACCATCTGACTGAGCAAGATGCTGTTGTAGCTGGTACATGTGATGCCTTTCCCTGATTTGGCCTTGCATTTGCTGCTGTTCCTGCTGTTGGTATAGATTATTGTTATGTAGATGAAGTGCAGCTTGCACCCCTATATGTGGAGGATGCTGCTGTTGTACATGTTGTCCACCAGTTTGCTGACTCTGCTGTGGGTCCTGAACCGAAGTCTGGGGTACACAGTGGACATCTGACTGCCTCAGCGCAGAATTCATAAAACTGTTTGCAAGGAACAATGAATTGAGTCCATCTGGATGTGCATGGTTATTGTTAACTGAAATTGTAGAACTAGAGGGCTGTTGGTTGACCATCAACTGAGAATGTTCAGGAATATTTTCCACTGCCCTGTCTAATACCAATTTGACCTGGCATGGCTTTTGCCTTTTAGCAGGCAGGAGATCATCCTGCGGGGAACGCTTATTTGCTTCCTTGTGATGTTCACTATTCTGTTTCAGAATTAAATTATGAGCTGCCTGGCCTCGAATGCCAAGGTTCTTATGAGAATATTCAACCACATGTGTTGGTCTGGGACATTGATTTGTAAAAGAACTAGATGATGGCCTTGGTAAATTAACAGGGGGAATGGCTGTCTGACCAGCTGGCTGAACCATGTAAGACTGCGCCAGAGTGCTATGATGTATTAGATTACTAACACTAAGGCTGTCTTCTGAATTTGAAGTATGAGGAGTCAAGTTTGTCCCAGAGGAATTGCTGTTAACAGATTCAATTGACTTGTCATTGGTTAACTGAATTTGAGGAAGATGTCGACCCGTCTGTGCTTCAGGTGGCTTTGGAATATTCTCTTGTATTTCCTGCACTGTCTTAGGTGGTTGGCTGCCATGTCTTAATTTGCTATGCTGGGCTCTAGGGCCCTCTCTGCTCAAAGTCACATTACCTGTATCCTTCCTGTTTGGGTTTTCTTGACAAAAAATTGCAGTGGTAGCAAGAGCCAAGATGTCTGCTTGTTCGGAAAATGGAAAGCTGCTATAAGCATTTGTGGATGAGCCAACACAAGTAACATCTTCTCTGCTGGTACTAGGAAGCATTGATGCCACAGAAAAACTGCGGCTACTTCCAGAACCAGTAGACATGGGGGAGTCTGATTGACGATTTATGAGCAAAGAACTTCCAACAGCTTCATGGTCCAAAGTACATACCTGCTGCTCAGACACATTTTCCTTTGAATGTATCAATAAAATGTCTTGGTTGTGGTCCTGTTTATCAGTTGTAATGTCAGAATTATGTTCTTTGGACAAGGAATAACTTCCATCTGTTTCTGAGCTGAATTGCTGAGCTAATGTTTTGTCTTTCATTTTGAATGAAGTTTCCACATGCTCTGGGGATTGTGAAATCACTTTACTTGGAGCTTCTGTTAAGGCAGAGGACTCAGTTGTGAGCATCTGAGGATCTGGTGCAGGAATAGGAGCTGCTGAGACGTCAGGTCTGCTAACTACAATTGGCCCATTGCTAGGATTACCAACCACATTCGATTCACATGTGACAGCTGGTAATGGAGCATTTATACAAGATACAGAAACTTGAGGAGATAGCTCAGAAATGCTGGTTATCATGCACGACAAAGACTCAGGGGCTGAACTGGCACTAGAATTGGTGGAAACACTTGGTTCCTGGCTTTTCTGACACAAGGCTGCAGGCAAAGCAGATGTAGAAGATTCTTGCTCACACAATGCTGGTGCATAAATATGTGACTGCATTTCTGTGATGGTCTCTGTAGTATGGGAACAAGAAGATGATTTTTGGTTTAAAGAGTTCACATTTTGAGCTGAATGCTCCTCAGTGGTGTCTGGCACAAGATGAGACTGTTCAGAAGAAGTCACAGGCACTGGGGATGATCCTGATGTGAATGTAAAAGTTTGAGAAGGCGGTGTTAAATGATCTGGAGACAAGGAAGTGGACACTTTTATTATCTGCAGCTGTGTCTCCATAGATGGCCGAATTGTTGCGTCTGGCACCGTTGGTGATGAAGATGTCTGCTTGGGAAGGGGATTTTTACAAGAAACCGTTTTCTTTGATGAAGTCTTTTTTATCTTGGGTGAACTGTGTTTCACAGAATTTTTTTTAGCATTACTTTTAGGGCATATGCTTAAAGTTCCTGTGGTATTGCTAACTGAAAGGTTACAACTGGGTGGCATGCCAGTGACAACTAGGCTGCTTGAGGATGAGTTACTGGTTTGGGCAGTGGTGGTATTATGGCTGACCATCTGTAAAATGCTTTGATTTAGATTGGAAATGGCTCCAAAAGTGTTGAGGGCAACATTGGTCTTTGGATCCTCACAAGTTGTAGGCTGAATAAACTGCACATGATTAGATAACCCATGAGAAGGCTTTAGAGGCTGCAAGGCAAACATCTGCCCATTGACTGAAATGGTCTGGTTTTGTGATAATGTTTGTGCTCCAGCAGCTCCAAATGGCCGAGGCAAAATGTACACAAGTTGCTTACCCCCTACAGTCTGGACAGAGGAGGTCTGGGCCAAGCTGCAAGAAGTAACCACTGGGTTAACAAATGGCACAGAAGCAGGCGAGATATTAGAAAGCGGGGTTGAAAGGACTGGGTTAGGATTTGCAGCTTGAATGATTACTATTTGTGGACAGGGAGTTTGATTAGATACAGCTTCCCTGACAATTGCTGGTGCTGAACCACCATTAGCTGGCTGAAGAATGACCACATTTGGATTATTTACAGGTTGGGAGACAGTAGTATTAACAGAGTTAGTCACTTGAACAACTTGCATTCCCTGAACAAGGGACAAGACAGCAGCCTGTGGCTGTGGCAACACTGACTGTACTGGCAGAGGCTGTACCGTTGGTAATGAAGCAGCAGTAGTCTGTATGCTTGTCTGCTGACTTGCAGTAGAGCACTCAGCGGTAGCAACATAATTTCCATTAAGTACTGTCCTGTTGTTTCCTGTTGCTGTGTTGGTAGTTTCATTGCCTGAAGTTGGCAAAATACCAGAAGACATGTGATTCAAGGGCTGTACAGTATTACCTGCTAGATGCAGTGTAGTCCACGTGGTCTGTGTGTTGGCAGAAGAGATCATCCTATTCAAGGCAATCACATTATTGGGATCTTTGTTTACAGCAGAAGGAGAGGAAAAAGATGAAGTAGTACTGAAGTAAGGAAGAGTGCAGGCAGACATGGTGACCTGAGCTGGACTCTCAACTGGAACAGTACAAACAGAAGTTCTCAAGGGCAAAACTTTTAAAATGGGTTGCATTACTTTCTCCTGGGGTGTTGGACAATTTTCCTGAAAAAAAGGGAGGCTTCCTTGCTGAGGTTGAATGGATATAACCTTTAAAGTGCTACCAGATGCCGGAATAGGTGGTTGAGTTTTAGTCTGAGATGGGTTACTACTGTTGGTTGATATGCTGGGCTCACTCTGAACCAAAGTGCCCAAAATAGAATTTTGAACATTTGTGCAAGAAACAGTTACAGGCAATTGTTGAACATTCTGCACAGCTGTGGGAGATAACTGCCCACCAGAAGCTATACTGAAAGTCCTGGTACATGGTACATCCTGTGTATTTGATTTCTGAAGCAAGGTTCCAGTCCAACACACTTTAGGAAGACTTCCTGAAAAAACACTACAAGTGCTTGATGTAGGTGTAGAGGCTTCTGGCTGCTTTGGTACACTGTGGCCAATATTAAATCCAATGTTCTGCACAGGCAGTTCTTGAGCATTTGTGTTGACCCTGCTGCTGTTTGGATAGACAATGATGCTTTCTTGCACTTGGTGTGCAGGGCTTACCATTGCCACTTTGGCACGCTTAATTTTTCTTTTCCAGTGCACAGTGGGGTCATCTAGGAAGTTAATACCATTTGCTTTCAATAATTCAATGTAGTGTGCATTTTCTTTCCGCAATTCCTCCCTCTGCTTTCGGAGTTTTTTGATCTCCTCAGCTATAAAACAGAAATAGTCACTATTAAGTCTGGCTCTACAGAACTTTGTGAACAATGAGTACATATAAAGGTTAACACAGGTGCACTTTTGAGACAGCAGTGCTAACTGTTTATTCTTAACAAAACAAAAACAATAAATGCATTTTGCAGACACTGTAAGATATCATTAAAGACCTACAGATAAATACATTTCTAAAACAATGAAGATAAAATGCAGCTCTTTTTTGGATGCATTACTATTTTTACTTTCACAGTCTTTAATTTGCCAGTATTTAATTTGCTAAATGATTTCAGAATCAATGTGTGTTTATATTAGTTATACACTATTAAAAAGCTTAGAAGTGGGGTCCTCAATCACTGTCTTGGGGGGCTGCAGTGGCTACAGGTTTTCATTCCAGCCAGTTTTCTAATTAGAACTCAGTCCTTGCTGGAAATTAAACTTGGTACTTAACTATATGCCTTGTTAGCTCTTTCATTCAATATAGACAAATTTTAGTTATACAGTAGATCAGAGGTCCTTAGTTACAGTCCTGGAGGTCAACAGTGGCTGCAGGTTTTCACTTCAACCAATTTCTTAATTACAATCAATTTATTTACTACTAAATAACTATCTATCTTGCCTGTTACAATTCAGAGACCTTAAATGTGTATTTTAGTTTTTAGCAGCTGCATTTAAGTTTTAAATTGTTGTCCGTTTTCTTACCCAGATATTAGTTAATAATGAAATGTAGACAACCAATAAACCAGGAGCTGTTCTGGCTAATGTGCTTCCTTTTAAACTCGTACATATACGCCATGAGGTATCCATGTTAAAAAAAAAAAAAATTTAGAAATAAACAAGAGAGGAATTGGAATGACAAGTTTAAATCTGTTCTGGTCCGCAAACACATGAATAATGTTCTCAGAGGGGGAAACTCTCCAGTGCAATTAAAATATCTCTTGGAAGATGTAAAGTACCAACAAGCTAAAGAGTTAAATTCCAGTTTCATTATCAGCAAAGACTTCTAATTAGGAAACTGGCCAGAAGGAAAACCTGCAGCCACTGCAGCCCTCCTGGGGCCTCATGTATAAACGGTGCGTACGCACAGAAATGTTGCGTACGAACGTTTCCATGCTCAAATCGCGATGTATAAAACCTAAACTTGGCGTACGAACGTTTCCATGCTCAAATCGCGATGTATAAAACCTAAACTTGGTGTAAAGCCACGTACATTTCCACAATACCTCATACCCTGGCGTACGCAAGTTCTCCGCTCAGTTTTGCAGACTGCCGGCACCCAGCGTCAAAGCAGTGCTACTGTTCCTGTGTGGTTACCCTTTCTTTCTTAGATCCACATTCCTGACGTGGCTTTATAAATACACTGAAACTAACTGCATATTGTTTATTTGTGTAATGCATCTGATTGTAATTAACCTGTAGCAATATAATGGTCCAGGGAATAGCCATAGTATTCCAAATACCATAACTGCTTTAGCGTTGTTACTCTCACTGCATCTTCTTCTTCTTTCAGCTGCTCCCGTTAAAGGGTTGCCACAGCGGATCATCTTTTTCCATATTACTCTCACTGCACCACTCGGAGTATTTATATCATTGTATCCGAGTGGGAAATCACAGCAGCAGCTGATCGGAAAGAGAATTATCGGTATACAGCATCAAGCAAACGTTGCCTCAGACATGGCAAAACGCTTCAAAGCCTTTGCTGTACGGATCTCGCGGTTCAGAAACAGTTTCATCCCAAGAACTATAAACGCACTCAATCAAGTGCACCTTGTAGAACTGTTTACTTATAAGTACAATTACCTCACTGTAAACTTGCACTACAGTTATAATATTGCACAACCCGCGCCACTTTATAAAGCGCGTATTTACATATGAGGATGATATCTCTCTATTATAAAAAGAAATCCTGTCCTGGAAAGCAAAAAGCAAGTCTACGATACGTGACCTTCTCGCAAGACATTTAAAAGACCCGCGAGACGAAAGAGACCTGCCACGGTGCATCTCACGGGAACATAGAACGAGAGTCTTGCACGCCCTACTTACAAGCAATATCAAAAAAAACAAATCAGTAGTGTAAAGGCAGTCATGCAGCACACACAGATCCAGGGCTCTCAGTGCATATAAAGTGTATAAGGTCAATACGGTAGAAATGAATAGGGTAGAAATGAAATGAATAGGGTAGAAATGAAACGTCGATGACCAAATGAAGAAGAAAGGGCGGAGAAAAGAGACCCAGGACCTTCTCGCAATGACGTAGAACATGAGATTCTTGCAAGACGCACCCTATTTACAAGCTATCAAATAGGACAATAGGCAGCAAAACATTCAGTCTTTGGATTTGATTTGAGCATACACAGATCCAGGGCTCTCAGCACAAATAAAGCGTATAAGGAGAGTACGTTATAAATTAAATGTCAACATCTAAGCAAAGAAGAAAGCAGAACGGAGAATAGAGACTCAAATGCGTTGGAGAGAAAAAAAGAGCAAAAAAGAATAATCGAGGTGCAAATTAAGAAAATAAGGAAAGTAATTATCTGCCCGGAACAAGTGGAATTGAAAAAAAAAGCACGTCCAATCCGGCTCAGAATTAAAAGACAATGAGTAAAAGACAAAGTAGAACTTCACAAAGACGTTTACAAACGATGGCGCTAAACACATGCAGAGCAGGTTAGAGACTATGAAACCAGTGACATTAGAAAGGATCCAAAAAAAAAAAAAATATACACATGGAGAAAGTTAAAGGATATGAAAGTAGGAAAATTAGAAAATATAAAAAAAGAAAGTAAAGATCGCAGTAGCGCAAACAAACAAACTGCCTCTTTCAACTATGCACCAGTCTAACTTTGGTTTTGCACAATAATCACTACACCATTGCACCTTAACACATAATTCTACTTTACTCATATAATTTTACTTATTTATTATGTTCTACTATACTGTTATCTTTCAATCTATGACTTTTTGTTAATCTGATATTCTTCTAACTTTGCACAGTTTTTGATATGCGGATCAGGATGCATTTCACTGCTGGTTGTCCTGTATAACTATGCATGTGACAAATAAAGAATCTTGAGAATTTCAAAAATGTAGTTTACCGCACATGCATTTATTGGTTACTTTGTAATAAAAAATTATTAACTGCTGATGATGTAGATCGTTTTGTCTGTGCTGAGATTCCAAACCTATCTTGACCTCATTAAAAAGATTCAGCATATTGGGACTCGCAAGATTACAAATATTGTTTTTACAAAAGTTCTGAAATAAAAGTGAAACTAATGAAACAGAAACAATTCCAAAATCTTAAAAGTGGGTATGCGGAAAACCAAACACGGGAGTTGGCGAGCGAAGCGAGCAGGGGGCGAAGCCCCCTAGTCATTTTTAAGATGAAATGCAGCAAAATATGTTGATTATATTATACAGATAAAACTTAAACTTCATTTAAATAATCTGTATTGTTAATAATTAAATATGTGAGGACACGGTGCTGCAGCGCTAGCTAGTTCACGGATTGTTCCTGCTTTGCGCTGTATTCTTGCTGGTGCTGACGTGACACTGGAAGGATAGATGGATAGAATAATTAAACATGTACTACAAAGATATTTCAATGTTCCTTAAAAGTTTTGAAGAATCAGCGTTTTAAGCTTACACATGGCTTAACATCTATTACAGAGCTGATTGTGTGGCGATTGGGTATTTGGAGAAAGAAAAGTAAGGACAGGAATTGGGGGTTAGTACGTTTGAAAGAGACAGTACTTCTGTAATAAATTATTTCATCGAAGGTTGCGCATGGCGCATCAAGCCTCTTGCGTGAGACATGAACAATCACTGCGCCACCGTGTTCCCATGTTTAATAACATGCTTTCATTCCTATCATCATGAAAAAAATATCACGTATACAGCTCAGTATTTTAATTATTCTGAGAGCTGTAATATCACGAATGTAATGGATTCTGTGTCCTGTTGGAGAAAGAGAAAGAACGGAAGCACGTAGTGATTCACACACATTGAGCACATAGAAGATCAAATACAAAACAAAGCATTTAACGTGCTACTTTAGTTACAATGGGATTTGAGAAACTAGTAAAATAAACGATTTTAAGATGAAGTTTATTTTGTCATTAAAGTAGAACACTATAAACTACATGATTAAAGTGGAAATTTCGAGATTAAAATTGTCATTTCGTGCTTTTTTCCCCCCACTCTGTGCTTATTTTTTTTCTCTGTACCCTAATAAGCTTTCATATGACACTCGGACGGTGGGCTACAACTCGCCTTTTCACGGCGACTTTGATATCCGACAACTTCTTTTTTATTTCTGGCACTGTGCGACTTTGTGAACTTGAGCTTTCGAGTTTCTCCGACACTATGTTACTCAATCAACTTCCTTTTGTTGATTAAACCACTGTTAAAACCAACAAGTAGTACATTTTTCCTTTGCCTCCACTTGGTATTCGCTGAAATTCTTATATTTTCCTCCGTGCTTTTCCCATTGTCTTTTCACAGAAGGCTGAGCTTAAAGACTATTTATATTGATTTGCATATTCAAAGAGGCGTAATTCTGGGAGGAGTTGGGGTGGGACAGAAGGTGCGTGCACGCTGATCGGGATTTATGTAGCGGAAGAATGTGGAAGTTTGCGTACGCACAGATTCCTACTTTGGATATTTCTGTGCATACACACATTCCTGCTTTTGTGCTTATGCCATGTTATAGTGTGAGTTCTATGCACGGCGTTATACATGAGGCCCCAGGACTGTAACAGAGGACACCGACTTAGAATATGTTAAAGAATTAAAATATTTTAAAAAGGAAATATAAGATGCCCCTTGAAAATATGTACAATGGAAACTGTGGTTCTGACCCTTGTAAAATATGCTAACGTCTCACGTGATTATAAATGAAACATTACGTCCCCTCCAGAATAAAGGTTGTACGTAACTAGTCAAAAAATATGCTCAAGAATAATGGCTTAACCAAATGCTTACTAAGTATCCTATAATCAAAATGCATTTAAAAGCAGGTGAAAATAAAGGTTTTAAACAATGCGTAAATAATGACAACACAAAAAACAAAAAGACAGGCTATGAATATGAATTACAGGAGAAAAAAAACACCTCATCATTGCCACAATCTACAGTTAACACATTACTATAAATATATAAATAAAACTAACAAAAAGTAAATAAAAAGAAATGGATGAATAATATAATTAGCATAAAAATATAATCTTAACTAGCAATGTGCGCTCAACTACGATGCGCGTGTTAAAGTTGTCTGTGAAGGGCTCCCTGTTTAAAAGCGGCTGCCAGTCGTGAACTGGGCCCTTCATCGCACAGCATTATGATTTTTTTATAAGGGAAACAAAATTAGAAAACAAAACCCTTGGACATTGATTCGATAGGAACGGCCTACTCGGAATCACTGTCCGAATAGTAATTATGTGGTGGTGGAGGAGCATTTCTGCTTCTCTCCGTTCACAGTCCGTCTTTCATGATGCTGTCGTTTCCTGTCACGATCTCTTCTCAACCTTTCTCCAATCTCGCAGGTTGCTTTGTGGCAATCCAAAGAGTAAGGAAGAAGCAATGCTTCTTTCTTGAACTCCAAATGCTAACTGATGGAAAATCACAGAAGTGTGCCCGACTTATATACTCTGACTGCCGACTCCAAGAAGTGGGTGAACATTAGATTTGGACGAAGTGCTGCCAACAACGGTTGATAGAAACAGAAAAAACCACAGTCTCGACAACGAAGCAGGTGTCGACGCTAGATCTAAACACAAAGCACGGTGTCGACGCCAGATCTAAACACAAAGAGTGCTATCGACAGTGTTTGTAAATAAAAGTAACAACCAAGGTGTTGTGTATTCAGCCAGTACAAACAGCACGTAGTCTCCTTTAGTTCAATCCTCTTTAATCACCACACTCCAACCTCATCCAACGATCCTCCCCCTCACTTCCTCTCCTCCTCCATCACTACTGCCCTCTACTGAACACAGCAGGAACACCACACAAGGCAGTGAATTCGCGGACAAAGATCAAGATCCAAATGAAGATTATATATAAAGATAGCATTTCTTAAAATGTTTTTAAAGTTTTTGCAATATAACTAGATGCATTATTTATGTAGATAATTTTATGTGAAAAATAATCATTTATTAAAGATCTAACTATGCCAGAATTCAATCAGAAACATGCATCACTGATACAATTCTTTACCACATGAAATTTAAACTTGTAGTTGCGTAAACTGAAATATACAAATTTTAGTTTGAAAGACTGTTTGTACATAAGTAACTAATATTTCATAGTAATATTTTAAAAATATTACTATGTCGAGTGTATAGTCTCCAATCACATTTTATTGTGACTGTGAAGTTTACTTTATTATTCCTTAACATAATTGCTCATAGTTCTTTCTGTGATGTTACTACACTCCTCAGAAGCTTGTTTACATTTCTCGGAGTAATGATACTGACAGGAATTACACAGGTTTGTTCTTGACCAACCCTAGTTCTTACCTTGCTCCTTGTTACCCCCATTAAATAAGAGCTCATCATTTTGTCTCTTTAAGTAAGTTATATAATTAAAAGCTTGGTCCAAAATCATGTTCTTGCTCTAAAAGAGAATAAAAAAAAAATCAAAACCTCATATTGTTTAAAATGTGACATAGGTTAAACAAAAATTGACAGCAGCAGAATATATTATTGTGTTTATTTCATTAAGAAAGGAAAACTTCAACTGCAATAGTGTTGTAACTCATAATTATAATTAATTTAATTCACACTTAAAATCTAATAGAGACAGTTCACTTTAGTGTATATCCTATGCCATTAAGCATTATACCCACTCTTGTAGGGGTGTCAATAATTTAAAGAAAATATGCAATTTAAAACTGATTAATAGAATTCTTTCTCAGTCTTTGAAATAGCACAAATACTCTAAATATTAAACAGGAGCCTTCAATTTTGATATCTTTTGGTGTTTATCTGCAAATGCCTCATGAGGTGGTACATATACACTTATCATTGTCCGTACTATGCTCATCAATTAGGTAAACATTGAATGACACACAAACACCAGTCTCATTCACAGACATAAACCACAAAATACTGTACAATCCCAAGAATTTACTGCAATTTGCTTGCTCATGCCTATTTGTAAGAGAAAATTTGCATTATAAGGACAATTAAAAACCTGATAGTATCCCTGCCCACTGTAAAAGAAAATGTCAGTAAGCAGCAACAGCTGAATGCAACTTTGTATTCAATTCTTAATTTTTGCATGACATACAGTACTTAAACAACAAAGACAATTTTAAAATACACACAGAACTGTAAATGGAATAGTGAAAAAAAAGTGGCGCTAAAGGTAAAGCAGCAAGCTTCCAAACAAATGTAGAAATGCATTGAATTGTTCCAAAAAAGTTGCAGAAACCTCACTTTCTTCAGATGAGTGCTACACACTCTCCATTTTACCACTGTCTAATGCAGTGTAAACATACCACTTTGCTGATGGCAAACAGACTTAGACACTCCTGATGGAACTTGGAATTAAGAATTTCTTGCTTGGCTTTATTGGAGAGAAGCTGATAAATAATAATAATAATACATTTTATTTATATAGTGCCTTCCTCATGCTCAAAGAGCTACAATTTTCTAATATTTTTTAAACAGGTAATTTTTTAAGCATGTAAAATGTTGTATTGCTCATATAAGTACAACCCAAGTGTATTTGGGAAATTTCACTAATAGGACCACAAAATAACAAAAATAATATTAATACCAATTGAAAAATAAGTTTGTAAATTTAAGTAAGACTGAATAAGCTGGTCTGAATAAACATTTTGTTGTAGAACTATATTACCTGCTTTAAAGCTGGGGAGCAAGGAATGAGTTCTCCAATGCGGGTAATTCCTGCATTGATTTTCTTCTTTCGATGTCTCTCAACTGCAATTTACAAAATGCAGATATTAAAGCAAAAGCAATGTGTTTGCTTTTTAAAAAGAAATCTTGTAGGTTACAAGACATTTTAAAAATGGTAACTTCAAAGCTTTGCACTCATAAAAAATTATCTAATCACACAGAGCTAACAGTCCTGAAATATTTCTTTTCAATATATTTAAAATAATGTTGATGTTGAAAGCATGAAGACAGATCAAAATAATATTTCTTAATTTTCAGAAAAGCTACTTGGGGTCATATTTTTTGTATAAATTACATTGATGCTTCTGCCAACTTAGCATGACACAGGAATAGAAAAGAAAAACTGTAGCACTGTCTTGCACACAACTGTAAATACAAAAAGTGTGTCCTCTGCCATGGATGAAAAGACAGACCATTTTTCGTAGTCATGACAATAAAGTGTGACAACCAAGTGACATGACCCCACACATTCTTTTCCTTTTGGCATTGTCAGTAAGTTTTAGAAATAAACCCACATTTTCTAGTGAAATTGCTCTAAAAAAGTGAACACAAATAATACAAAATAACAAAACTGCTAATGCAGTAAAAAGCTTAAACTTAATTTCTGCAAGTTATTATTTACATAAGATGGAATAATAAAACAAACATATAAAGAAAAGAACCATAATAAATGCAACAAAAACCAGGATTTTACTGCTTGGCCCCTGAAAGAAAGTACGTTTCATAGCTTCCATCACCACAAAAGGCTAAAATATAGGTAACTGTAATTTACTTCATAATGATATTATTACATATGGCTATGTAGTGCGATGGGGTACATTTAAAGAGAATATCTAAAATTTCACAATGTGAAATATTGAGTATAGCTTTAATATCTTATGCCTATGCTGTTTGAATGACATTAACAAAACGCAAAATCACTGTTATTTTGGATTAGCAACATACACGCCTCATTACTAAATAACTCACACTATTTCCACTGTCATAAAACACAGTGTAAGAAAAACTAAATGTCCTTTATGTACACAATATAGGACTTTTGTACAGGGAACTCTATGTTTGACCCCTGGTAAGGTGAAGCAAATGGTGAAATAAAAAAAAGTTTCCTGTAGATGGAGGGTTCCTGAGCTTTTGTTGGGCAAAGAATGAAGAAACTTCTGACAGAAAATATTCACAGCAGCGCTCATCAGGCCAGCACTGAAACTCCAAACATTTTCATGTCAGACAGGAAGCACATAAAAAATTCCAAATATCACACTGAGTAGGGGATATGGATTAAGTATCACAGTTTAGGAACTTCAGAGTCAGTGTTTACAAAATAGCAGTTCTTAGACATTGTGAGTTTGTGGCTGGAAATTGAACATACTTGGAAGGAGAAAACAAGAGGGCAGTTTTGACCAAGATAAAATCAACAAAGAAAAAACAGACCAGTAGTCCTCAAACAGTGAACAGGGATACAATGCTATATACCGTAGTCAAGGACATGTGGGGAAATTGCTGTTTTGTATGATAGGGTAACATGATGGTGCAGTGGATAATAAAGATGACCCAAAAGCCCCAAGAGACTAGGTACAAATCCTAGGTCTGATCACTATCTTTGTTTTTCAAATTTTAGAAAAGGATATCAACCCTGCCTTGGATACACAGGTTAGGAAAAATTAATGGGTGTATTTTCTACAGGAACTCTGGTTTTATAGACACATCCCAAGTGACCCATTTAACTAGCATCTCTAAAATGGCTAGGTGTCAGTGTGCTCTGTGATGGATCAGTAACTCATTGATATCAAGAGGGCCTAATCAGTGAAGCAACTGGTTAATAAAAAAGAAAAATACACTACACACATTGCCTGCCACTAACTTTAATACTGTATGTTTGAAATTATTCACATATCTGGGATGGTAATTAAAAGGAGAAAAAATAAACGTGAAACCACTGGAAAAATTAACTATACTGCAGAATCATGATAAACAAAGATCAGTGAAATATGCATTTACCTGCATTGTGTGTTTCTCTGTTTTTTTTCCTGTAAATAAGACAACAGACTTGTTTATACGAAGCATTACTATGTTATACACAGTGGATTCAGAACGTATACAGAGCCATTCTGTTTCTGCAAACATTGCTGTGCTACATTTGCAATTTTTGCTCATCAATCTACATCCAAAATCCCATAATGACAATGTGAAAACTATTTCAGAAAGGTTTGCAAACTTATTTAAAAAAAATCAAAAACTGAAATCTTATTCATATAAGTATGTCATGTCATTTTCCAACCCACTTAGTCCTGAATTAGACCCTTAATTTGGCACTTCGTAGAACCTTCTTTGGCAGCAACTGCATCTTTGAGTTTTCCTGGGCAAGTCTCTACAAGCTTTCCACTTCTGGATTTGGACAGTTTATCCCACTCTTCCTAGCAGATCCAATCAAGCTCAAGTATATTGAATTGGAAGCATCTGCAATCTACTACAGATGTTCAATGGGGTGTGACGATGCGGGTTCGACTCCATGCTCCCATCTGCTGTTCAGGAGCCCTTGAACCCTACACCGTCGGTAACGTTACCGACGAGCTAGACAGCGAAGCAACAACATAGCAAGGGGATGGTACAAAAGTGCTTTTATTTATAATCCAAAAACAAAGTGTCCACAAATAAATATGTGCTTCCCAAAAAGAGTCATTAAATAAATAATCCATAAAACAAATGTGGAGGTTAAAAAATCAATAAAATAGAACAAAAATAATTATCCTTTAAAAGACAATGAGGTTAAAATGTTGGAAGCAATCTCTTCTAAACACAAAGCCTGGTGTGTCCGTCTTACTAGTGTCTCCCCTGCTTCTCCCTATTCACGCTTTGCAGCAGGGGAAGCCACTCTACCTGCAGCTGACCTTCTTTCACTCATTCACACAGGTCTGGAGGCCTCCCGATCCCTGGATTCGGTCGTGCACTCATCCCAGACCCGAGACTTAGCTTCTCTCCAATGGCCAGGACTCCCACGCTGGAGATTATCTGCCCAAGTCTCCCGACTCCCGCTGTCTTCCACGGCGAGTCACCTCCCTCTCTAGTCACTCCCGCTCTTCTCAAAATGCTCAGCGGGAGCGACTACAATCAACTGCCCTAGGTGTAAGATAAACACCTCGCTAGGGCCCACAGTCCAGCTGCACTCGAGCCAGCTCTCACTCGTTCGCTTGATCTCCTTCGCTCTCTCTCACACCAGCTTTCTCCTCACTTCCTTCCAGCAACCTCTGTCTTTTTCTCTTTCCGTTCATCTCCTTTCTGTTCATTTTCTCCCTCTAGCTGACTCGCGCTTCTATATATGTCGAGAGGGCATTGCAGCTGCGGCAAATTAGCAGTCCCAGGAACAATCACGGATGCAGGCAGTCTCTCACCTGTGCACTTAGGTGAGAAATGCCCACATTGCAAATCGCCCTGAGAATTTCTGCAGCCACAACCATCACGCCCCCTCGCTAAGCCGCGAGCGCGGTGATTATGTATTTAAAAACTGGCCTTTGCCGAGAGCTGTGGACCCGCTATACCACATTCCACCCCCCATAAGACTCCAGTTGCATGGGAAGGCTCCATGCCACTGCCAACCCTGTGCAACTGAAGCCCAGGTCCACAGCTTGGCCACTCTACACTAAAACAATAAAAGCACTAAAAATAACCCCACAATAAAACCAACCCAAGCCTCCCTTCATAAAATTAGGACATTAAAATAACTAAAATAAAACAATCAATAAATAAATGTCCATAAAAAGCTCTGTCCTTTAAAAATGTCCTCCTCCGGCTTGGGTCCGTGGGTTCTTGCAAAGCCAAACACCAATCCCGCTTGCTGCTCTGTCTCCTCTTCTGTCCCCACTGCTAGCTCATCCCACTGCTGCCACCAAAATGTGACGATGCGGGTTCGGCTGCTAATTGGCAAGGCCACTCAAGGATAGTCAGACTTGTACTTAAGTCACACCAGCACTGTGTTGGCTGTATGCCTCGTTTTCATGCTGAAAGGTGAACCATCGCTCCAGTCTTAGGATGTGTTCACTCTGGAGCAAGTTTTTTTCAAGGGCCATTTTTGACTGCATTCATCTTCAATTCTGACTATTTCCCCTGCTCCTGTTGCTGAAAAGCACTCTCATAGCACGATGCTACCACCATGATTCACTACAGGGATGCTATTTGGTAGGTGATGAGCTGTGCCCAATTTTTGCCAAACATAGTGCTCGGAGATCTGCCCAAAGAGTTAATTCTTGACCACAAAATCTTTTTTCTCATGTTCTCTGAGCCCAAATGGGCAGTCATGCCTTTAATGCAAAAGTGCCTTTTCTCTAGCTATTCTGCCATAAGCATCAGAGTGATACAGTGAAAAATTATCCTTCTGACAGGATCTCCCATCTCTATGTCTCTCCATAGTTTCATAGATTTTCATAGATTTCATAGCTTTCAAGACCCCCGACATTCAGTGTGAACTGTGGGTTTCTAAAAGATGGAATGATGAGCAAAAATTACAAATGTATCTATTTAAAATTAAATCTACAATGCAATAAAGTGTGCAGAGTGAAGAGAGAGTCTGAAGTCAATACAACAAAAGTTATGTCTATATCTGAGATCAACTATGCATGTTTTCCAGGCAAAAAGAAATAACATTTAAGTTTTTTGTTATTTTAAAGCCTTTGAAAAGCTGAATTTGAAAACATTTATGACTGTTCAGCAGAAAAATTTGTAACAATTTTAATAATATACCATCAGAATATTCTTATTTACCCCCCTAGAGTAGAGCTTCTATTAAACCTACAAAACACCATGCCACACGTACACACACATTCATGCTCATCCTGGTCAACATTTAAATAAGTTCCTTTAAACTGGGAAAGATGCAATAACCCCAAGCTTTATTAATTAAGATTGTTCAGCATTGTACAGAAATATGTCAGTAGTGTTACAAAACGGCATTTGGCACAGAGGTCCTAAAAATTAATCTAACCATAAGCATATGATAGATATTTTATACATTGCAAGGTGAAAAATGATTTTTAATTAACTATGAAATATACCATTTACATGAGGACTGCCTAAGCAGAGGTTAACTGCCAGAAAAGAATAATGGATAGAGAGACAGTAATTAATGTTGAATAGCAATTCAAACAATGATTTTTCTTACTAACTACATAAGCACTGAAAACAACATGACCAGTAACTGCAGCCCAACAAGTTCAGATTAATGTGGTTAGTTTAATAATGAATGCCTTATTCCTAAAAATAAATAAATTTTTGGGCTCAGTAATCCCCAGAATAGATGCAGAGAAAGACAAGAAAGGATAATCAAGCTTTTTTGATCCAGTATATAGCGTCATACCTGTGAGACTTGGATGCTGGCGTATGATTTTCTGTCATCTCAGGCATTCTCACGCCCTAAGTCTGGAAACAAAAAATAAATCAAGAATTTTTCTTTATTAGTTATAAATACTGTATAAGAGGGCATACCAACTTAATTTTTCAATAATTCTCAATACTCATACCCATACTTTTAGCTCAAAAATAATGCAATTTTTACCCAAAACCTAGATTTTCAATCTCTGATAATCATCTATATCAAGGTAAACAAAATGCATTAGATATAATACAACCCACTCCACTTAAGGACTTAAATAGATGACATTTTTCTTCAGTAATCTACAAACCTTTTTGTGCCATGTAATTTTTTACAGTTTACAAAGAAGGAAAAACAGGAATAATCATGTTTTTAAAGTACTCATGGTTTTTATGCCTAAATTATTTAAAAGACAAACAATTTAAGGTAATATGTACAGATAAAAACGGTCTAAGGTGTCATATTCTGGTAGTCTCTTTCAATGAAAAGCTTCAAAAATAAATGAACACATTTTAAGCCAGTCCCAGAACATATTATATGAAAGCACATACCTCAGGAAGATTAAATTATCCTTAAGACCTCTGCACACTCCTTTTGTGCAATAATATAAAAAAAAATACTATACTTCTGCCACACTACTAGATATGTCTGTTCTGCTAAGCAAAAAAGTCAGTTCCTAAAAAAAACTACTACAAGTTTAGTTATAACTCTAAATGAGTTACAAAAGTCAATGGGTACAAATAAATTTTATGCTCATGGATCAACAATATGAAAGAGAGTTTAAAAATAAATGCTGGATTTGAAAATTAACCAAAAATAAAACAAACATTCAAATTATTGGTTGCAAAGTATTTTCAGAACACGACCCACAGAATATCATGATCTGATGAGACATTTTTGCTTGAATGCTAAGCCACAAGTGTGGCATAAATCAAAAATGTCACACCACTGTGATATGGCAGCTCGAAATGAAAGGCCAGTTTTAAAATAATCCATTTGGCCGTGTCAGTCTCCGTATGTGCGATCGTGCAGCCACTGGGAGTTGATGAGGTAATTGGGGCAATTCGCACCTACATGTGAGGGTGTGATCACTCACAATTGCTTAATTGGCTGCTTGTGGTGCATGATTGAGCTGCTGTGCCCATGGAGTCGTATAAGTACAGGCTGGCACAGGAGATCAATAGGAAAAACAGAAAAGAGAGAGAATGAAAGAGAGGCCTAGAGTGACAGCGACATTGGGGAAAAGAGTGTACAAGCCAGCCAGCAAGCTGAAATAGAGGTCAGTGTGGTCAGTGGTCTTGGGGTCAGACCGAAGGATCGGCGCTCGAGGTACGGATCGTGCCCACTGACGATGTGGAAGAGTGGTCCGATCGAGGTGGAGTCCTCCCTAAGGATCTGAGTGATGACTACATATGCGAGAAGAAAGACACGAGGACAACCGACCCCGAGTGGTCTGGCAGACGCTGGCGGAGACAGCCAAGATGGAGGTCGGTAGTGTGAGGACAGAGGCAGCCGAAGTCTCTCCAGCTGTGCAAGCCTTGGGTGAGCTGGAGAGACTGGACTGAGCTGTGTGCTTGGCTGGTGTGCCCCCAATGTCTGTTGCAGGTTTCAAGTCTCATTTTAGCCTGCTTTTAAACTCATGGATTTTTTTACCTGTTTTTATGGATTATTTATAGAAACATTTTTGACAACTGCACCATAGTTGGACACGGTTTGATCCGTTTGGTTTTTGGTTTTTAATAAAAGCACTTTTGCATTTTCCATCATCCCCTTGCTCAGTTTGATTTGTTCCCAACAGACCAGCTCATCCGGTTACATTACTTAACGGTGTTGGGTTCCAGGGATTCCAAATCTGGAAGATGGAGCATGGAAAATGAGCCTCATTGTCACAACCACCCACCATCATATTGAATACCTGTGGTAATATCATGCAATGAGGATGCTTTTTTGGTAGTAGCAGCTATAACCTACAGCAGTCACGACAGATTAAAAAAAAAATAATAATGGTACACAATACAGAAAATACTAAATTAAAACGTGCAAGACTCTGCCAGGAAACAGAAATTAGACAAAAAAAAAAAAAAAAAAAGGTTGCCTTCCAACAGAGCATGTTGACCCAAGGTACACTGTCAGAAATAAAAGTCAGTGGCCTAAATGTCATTGAAGATCTTTCAGTGGAAAAAGTATAGTTTGGGAGTTAACATTCTAACACATACATGGACAAAACTGGAAATACTGCTTTATTTTAAAACTGTTTTCACAGATATACTTTAAGTATCATCAGTTGATTTCCTAGTAAGTACTCATTTAATTTGGCAGTGTACATTAATTTTTTTTCTGCAAAATGCAAAATTACACGTTTACTTATGTCTCAGAGTTATATGATAAAAAGATTGAAAAAATACATATGCAACACATTTCAACTGGTTCTAGACAAGAATAACATACCTGACTGTAAATCCAGGATAACAAAAAGTTTATTCCAAATTGCTCAACTTGTACCAATAGCAGTAACATCTATTGGGGAGATGCTCACTGAATCTCGCAGGTCAGTCAGCATTCTCTTCACAGCATACTCTGAAAACAAAATGTAGCAGAAACCAGTTTTTAAACGATAACACAATTCCAAATTATCCAAGTATCTAATTCTGTTGTTTCTTGAAACAATGCCTCTTACACACTACCACTAATTCTATTTGCTGGAAACAATTTGAAAAATGTTTATACAGACTACTGGAAGTCCTACTTCTTAGCAATGGAAAAAAATAGCATTTAATTTCCACATTATTTTCTGTTTTTATTAACTTCATAAAATGTGAAACTATTTTGATTTACTGTTAATATTTTGCATAATAACTATTACATATAATCAACTTACAATTTCTGCTCCAGTGAGAAGCTGAAGTTGTCCATTTTAAGAAAACAGCTCTCTTTTGCATTAGTTTGTTATATATGGTCAAGTATAAACCTTGAACTTAAGATAAAACACATTTGCTATGCATGTGCCCATAAAGATATATATACTATAAATGGAAGATACAGTAGCCTCATTTGTTCATTAAAAACATTATGGTAATAATTAGATTATGCATGTAATACATCCATAGGGTTATATTAAATAAACTCTTCACTGCTTTTTATGACATATCAGATTCCTAGTGCATTAAATGATAAGTTTGGTATTTTTCAAGTCAAAGTAATTTCTTCACAAACATGATAAAAAAGCACTTGCAACTTGAAATTGTTTTCAATAATTTAAAAAATATCTTGTCCTCACTGGCGTTTTACAATGGAGGCTAATGGGGCATGACCGAAAAACTTAAAAGCTTAAAAACTTACCAAAGACATTTCATCAACCATGCCCAAGACCAACCCCCACCCACACACGGACATGGTTTACCCTCAAAAGACCACATCACAGTAAACTTTTCATTCCATGTGGTTGGTTTTATTTGGATTTTCTTCCGTATTTATGTGAGAACTCACACAAGCAAACAGAAAATGTATCCTTACCACTAGAAAAACAGTACCAGGATTATTAAATGATTATTTCCAGATCCCTATTACTGTCACAAACTTGCACTGGAAACTCTGGAGGCATGTTTTCTTATATAGAAGGTAAGCTTTTAGGCTTTTATTTTCCAATGGTGCCACTTGGTCCTATCATAAAGCACAAGGAAAGACATTTTTTTTTTAATTTATAGAAAATGCTTAACTTTAGAACACAAATTTCACATGCTAAATGCATATATACCATGCTTGTGAAGAAAAAATTAACTAGAAAAATACCAAATTTTTCCTTTAATTAAATAAAAAATATTCCATGTAGTTCTTTATATAATCAAATACTCAAACCTAAAAACCTCAGGCTACTTTACAATACTAGTTTAGACAATCATTTTTGTACATACATTTTATGTGGTAAACGGTGATACAGAAAGATACCTTAGGAAGGAATTTGCATTCTATTCTACACAGCCATATCTGAACGGATCCTAGTTTGTTCTCATATGCCTATAGATATGCCTCTGGTTTCATCAGTGATCCAGTATGACTGAGTGATTTTGTGTATAAATATGCCCTGGAATAGCTGGCTTTCAGAATGGTGTACTTGGGTACAGATGCAAAAGCTTAATTCAATGTTGTTGAAAAAATTGAAAAGAAGAAATAGGAGACAAGAACCCTGTTCCTTTTATAACTTTAAAACCTTTGGTGATGCCCATGGTGACCCTGTCTGGAATTGAACTACCACCACTTGTGCATTTAAGCTTAAAAGTGTTCCGTGTCTAGTCTATATTAGTGGGCAGCATGTCTAACTGGAAGATGATTTCTCTTTTGATGAGGTAGTAGAAGAAGCGGAAAGAAGAGGAAAAAGGAGAGGAGGAAATGGAGTCTCCTCCAAATCCAGTTAAAAGAGCTGTCCACAATAAGTAGGGCAAACTAAGAGAAAGTGAACGAACAAAAAAGAGTAAGACGATGAAAAGTGTGAGTCTGAAGAAAACAGTCCACCAAAGGCTAAAAGTAGAGTAAGAAAACCAGAAAAAAATAAAATCTAATTTTTACAGATACAAAGGCTTACAGTTCAAGCAGTGCATTAAGTATGTGACCAAGTAATTTTGAATTTGAAGTATGTACTTAAAACATTCCTTCAGTCGCTTTTGTTCCCAGTTCATGTTTTCAGCTGATGGGTTTAATGTCTAGCTGGAGAAGAGTTTCTGGGAAATTATTTTCATTATTCATGGAATATTTAAATGCAACTTTCCAGCAGATAACAGAGCTAGTTTTTTTTTCAAATAAATAAAGAGTTGCAGTGGTATTCATGAACGCAGGTTTTCACCAATAGTGATTGCAGTAACTACTGTGTACTACTCCTGTATCTGACCAGTGGGTGTTCTGGTCCAGCTATGTGGAATTGTACTGTTCTGTAATCCTCTGAGTTTTACCCTGCACACTATTTTTGTACCAAGATAAGGAACATGATTTTTGTAAATGTTGCTTGAAGGGTTATTTTACTTCTGCCTTGAAGTTTAAAATGACATTCTCAAATTGTACTGAACAGTTTATTTGTAAATAAATAATATGGATAGACACTGTTTTTGGAGCTTTTGGTGCAAACCATAAGTAAATATAATGAATTATTATTATAAAGTTGGACCTTATTTTGGAATAGGAAAGTAAAACAAAGAATCAAATACTCCATTTGGTGGTTAAAGATTGAAATTCCGAGCCACACAGAAATGAGCTGCTATTTCATCAAATCTATGATTAAATTAACAACATAGAACCAGGCAATAGATTAACTTTTTATTCACCTTTAAAAGTTAATCTAGGAATTATGATCTAACATTTTTACACTACTCAATCAAAGCACCATGCTCAGTTTTGCCCAAGTATGTGTGAGAATGTTAACTCACAGTGGTTTCCCAAAGATGTTCAATAATATTTAGGTCATGTTACTGACTAAGCCACTAAAAGACATTTATTTTCTGGAAGCCCTGTAATGGTTCAAGGAGTATGACATCAAATTCAGATCTCACTCTTAACTGACAATCCATGGCATGAAACAGAGAGGGCTTTCACTATAAGCTACTCAACAGAAACTACTGGACATTCTTGACACCTTGTTGAGTCACTGATTTGATGAATGTGCTCTATTCTGACTGAACTAGCAAGCCTGCGATTCTCGAAAGAATCGCAAATCCAAGAATGGCAATCACTTTCTGTTTGTAGAGTTGTGACATCTTTGCTTCTGGTGTGTCTGAAGCGCGTTGTAGGAGCCTCCGTGTATTGTTTTTATCTATGCGGTCTTGTCTTTGTTGTTCTGTGGCTGTGTCGTTAGGTAGACGTCGTTTACTGTTAGGAATCATAATTTAACTTACTTTTAATACTGAATTACCGTCATGTGATCCAAATATGCCACACTGACTGCTGGCACAGTGGATTAGAGCAAGTTTAGTTTACAGGTTGTGTTGTCTGGGCGCCACCTACTGACTCTGGGAAGCCGCTGGGTTTGACTCTGGGGCGCCGAGTCGCTGTGCGCATGCGCCTCGGTGCGTCCGGCACGCATAAATTAAACTCGTTTAGTAATATAGATGGGCGCCACCTACTGACTCTGGGAAGCCGCTGGGTTTGACTCTGGGGTGCCGAGTCGCTGTGCGCATGCGCCTCGGTGCGTCCGCCACGCATAAATTAAACTGTCGTTTAGTAATATAGATGGGCGCCACCTACTGACTCTGGGAAGCTGCTGGGTTCGACTCTGGGGCGCCGAGTCGCTGTGCGCATGCGCCTCGGTGCGTCCGCCGTGCATAAATTAAACTCTCGTTTAGTAATATTGATACCCATGTGCACAGCCATAATCTTTTCTTTGACAGCACACACCTAAACAGAATACTGTCATCCTTTTCACTTTGACTAGGAGGCTTTGCACCCTGCTTGCTTCGCTCACCCACCCCCTTCCCTCAGCCACTTCGTGTCTCTGCCTCTCCCGTTGTGAAGAGGGGGGCTGAACACACGCTAAGGAGATGCGGTAACTCCTCCGAAACCCTCTTAAACGGTGATACAATGGGAAACAAATACATTTTTTTTTTTTACCTCCTCTATGCTCGATCAGCTGGCTTGCTGCTGCTGCTGCTTGTGCCATGCCGCATGATCCTTTTTTGGTAATAGACAAGTATAGATGCATCTTGGTGACCATTTATCCTTCAAACCCAGTTTTTGTCAGTAAGTAGGTCAGCAGACACTCCATACCACTAATAAAAAAAATATTTTATTGGGGGGGCGGTAATGGGTGTTTTATATTGGTATTTAAGAGTTTTGTGGTTTCACAGATTTTGCAACTCAGCAAATATAATGGTAATCTGTAATGTTATTATAAAAATTCAAAGGTGGATCATTCCAAGTTCCTTTAAAATTACAACAAAAGATGATGCCATATTGGCACAAAACTCTATGAAGTTAGACCTGCCTCATCATAAAACGAATCTGAATAAATGTCGATCAACAGAAAATTAGAATTTTTCTTTTTAAGAAACTAGAAGTTACTAGTTACTTTTACTCTGTTAAATATGCCATCCTCAGTTGATATCTTCCTACCATATTCTGAAAAGAAAAAAGTGATTCATCATGCATTATAGAACAAAAAAGTACTTTTGTTGTATTTTATAGTGCCTTGGCTATAGCGCATATTTCGCCTTTTCTTATCACTCGTGCAAACAAAATGCCATAAAATGCGCAAAACAATGAGCATTGATTGCTATTGCAGGTTTAAAATGTATGATGTACATGAGCAACAGCACTGGTTTTATAATTAAAAAAAAAAAAAAAAAAACTGCTTTGATATATGGTGCAATAGTTCATATTTATTATCTCAAGTACACAGTACATTTACATTCATATATACCCACCAGCAATGTTTGAAGTGGAAACAAATTAGTAGTAGTAATCTGTTTAATCAGTGCCCATTTCCTCCTCTCACTTAAGTTATTACTTATAGACAATAGGGTGGGGGCTCCCCCTTGTAGGTCTGTGCATGTATATATGATATTGAAGGGACTGCTGATTCAAGCGCTGTTGGTACTGGCCCAATTCAAGCACTGCCCGCAAGAACAAACAGCACCACCCCGACCACTACTGTCCTTGGGTGGCACTAGAATCTGACTACATACCATTATGTACGCTTTTTCCATTCAAACTTTGTTTGTGACACACTGATCAGGCTGCCACCCTCAACAAACAGTGTACACTTGCTAAACCACTTGTAGCTAAGCACAGCAATCTCACGTACCTCCTACTGCAAACATGAGTGCCTGACAAGTTTCTTGTGTGCCGCAAAAAAGTTTTTGGACCCAATCAACAATTTTTATTTACATCAACAATATGTCCAGTCAATTGGTGATGGACGGTATAACTAACCATTGGCTCACCCATTTAACATTATTGAAAGAATGATTTTGTTATTACCCATAGATTGGAAGCTTGCAAAACAATCACCCCATCCAAATAAATTACTTATAATATTCGAAAAACATTTTTTCATATTAGACAAAAAAAAAGCTGCATTACTACACCTTTGATAAATAAGATACACCTAATTTGCATACATTGCACCATTGAAGACACAGAAAGTGACAAATTGAGGGTGTTGGGCCAGCAGCTTTTCATTCATTCCATCATTTGCTCTTTTCCTCCAGTGTCAGATCTCAACTTGGTTGCAATGGATTTGAGGAGATTCTTTCGAATACATACAGTTGTCTTCAATACACCAAATATTTTGCCTGCTAAAAATGCAGCTTAGTAAAAACCAGTGCAAAAATCGTACTATACATTTCTCCACAATCTTAAAAAACACACTTTACCTTAGTGATCTAAGGTGATGCTTTGAAAGCCAATGAGACGCATGAGATCTGAACACTGCAATCCGTCCGCTTCTATAATACAGTTCTAGCAAACCACCACAATTTCAATTCCAAAGGTTTACCAGCAGTCAGACAGAGTGATAAATAAGAACACCTCATGCAGAAAACAGCTGTACTAACGGGTACAGACACACAGCTTTGCATGTGCTCTGGCATCACCCTGTGTCTCACTTTAGCAGAGAAAATGCTTGATTCTAGGCAAATTCAGGGCTGTAAAGATGGAGGCAATTATTCGGTTACTGGAGACAGATTCAATAAAAATGCACCAAAAGAGACAAATTTAAATTGAAATATAATATGTTAAAATTTCCAATTGCAGCAGAGATCAGAATCACTTTATTACTAGCGTGTACAACATACCAGAATTGACTTTAGTTCACTGAAAACATGAAATACAAGATATTACCAACACAAAACAGCAAAATTACAGCCCATCATTAACCTTACACTATGCAACCACTACCCAAATACAATTTCTTTAAGAAAACATTTATGAACTTCAATAAGTTAACTCACTAATGAGAAAAACGATACAAAACAATAGATTCAAATAGTACAATTTGAGCAAATATGAAGTATTTATGTATACACAAATAGCACAGTAACCATTTATTTGTTGCAAAAACAAAGGAGTAACTATGTAAGTTTATTTAGGATCTGAATACTTTGAGGAAAGAAGCTGCGGAGATTGCATATTGTATGGGTCTCGATAGACCTGTACCTACTCTGTGATGGCAACTTAATAAACAAATGGGTGGGGTCAGCTGCAAACTTTGTTGCTCTCTTTTTCACTCTGGCATCGAACAGATATTTTAATGCTGGGAGACAACTGCCAATGATTTTCTCAGCTGAATAAATCACCCACTTAGTCTTAAAAAGAGAGGAGGTAGAAGGAAACCAAACGGTAATAGAGATGGTCACAATACTCTCAACAACAGCGGAGTAAAAATGTAACAATATCCACCTTGATATGCTAAGCTTCTTAAGCTGGTGAAGGTAGAACAATCTCTACCTGGCTTTCTTGACGATGGAGGTAACTGTCCAGTTTTAATGTATTAGTAAAAGTAGTCCCCAGGAATTTGAACATCTAAACCACAGGCACAGTCTGGCCATTAATTTGCAAAGTTGGACAAACAGAAACCAATTCTCATTTCCACTGTCTTAATAGCACTGAGCTCCAAGTTGTTATAAGAACACCATTCCACAAGATGGCCCATCTCTCTTCTATAGGAAGAAACGTCATTATTGGAAAAAAAGACTCACTATGGTTGTGTCACTTCCATTTATTAGGATTTTTACAGATTTGTCTATGGATCTACAATCATTTGTATAAAGTAAATACAGGAAGGGTGAAAGAACACGGCCGGGGGGGAGGAGCCTATGCTAACTGACATTGGATTTGAAAGATGGAAGCCCAGTCTTAAATTCTGCTTCCTAACTGTCAAGAAACTCGTAATCCACTGACAAACACCACAGGGTACTCCTAACTGGATTAGTTTACTCTGAAGCTACTCTGGAACAATGGCATTGAAAGCTGAGCAAAAATCCACAAACAAGACCCTCACATACAGTAGGTGTTAGGCAAGTCCAGGTGCTGACGAATTTAGTGGAGATATAAATTAATTGCTCCCTCCACTAAGCAATTTGTCCTATATGCGAACTAAGACTGCATAAGACATTCTAATACTTACATAACCACAGAGGTCAAAGCAACTGGCCTATAGTCATTAAGTTCAGAGATTGTATCCTTCTTGGGAACTGAAATGATAGTGGCTACTTTAAAAGCAGTCCGGAACTTTGCCCAGCTGCAGGGAAGTGTTGAATGTGTCAGTAAAAGGAGGTGGTAACTGATCTGCACAATGTCTAAGGAGTACCAGGTGAGACCGCATCAGGGACAGCCGTTTTCCTAACATTCTGTTTCCCATAAAGTTTTTGTACCTCCTCCGGCTTCACAGAAAGTATAGGGTGGATTGAAGAGAAGTGACTGAGGGGGAAGGGAAACTGAAGAAGGTAAATCAAACTTCAATGAAAGGGGGATGGTGGCACTGAAATAGATGTGAGAGGGAGACTGTTGATATAAAAGACAGTGGATCAGGGTCCAAGCAAGGGCTCATGTCCTTGTCAAATCGGCAATAAAACTCATTTAGCTGTTTGGCCAAAATGGGGGAGGACAAGGCTTGGAAGCACTTCTGCATATAATCTGTAAGCTTTATCAGAGAAAACTCCATACTGCTTGGCTGTTACTGCTAAAGTCTCTCTCTAGTTGATCTTTGTAAGTGGCTTTTGCAGCTCTCAAAGCTTTATTAAACTGCCATCTTGTAGATCGATTTTGTCCCTGTCCTGAGACTTGTATGCCTGGTCCTAAGCAGCTCTGACAACCATCAGCTGCTTGCTGAACCATGGCTCGTCATTATTGTATCTCAATGATCTTCTTAGGGAAACGCACATCTTCACAGAAGGAGATATAAGATGTTACAATGTCAGCATGTTCATCTATGCTGCTACACCAGCCTTACATGGTTTTCTAATCCAAGGAGCTTAAACAGTCCCACAGCCTTCCAACAGCCTCAGGAGTCCACCTGTGGCTAATAATCCTGGTGGGCTTTGACTGTTCCAGTTTCCGTTTACAGCTGGGAATAAGCGACGGTCAGAGTGTTCAGGTTTCTGGGCATTGAGCTGGAGGATGACCTGACATGGAGCGCCAACACCAAGGAGCTGCTGAAGAAGGCGTAGCAGAGACTGTATTTTCTGAGAATCCTCAGAAAGAACCATCTCCCCAAAAATCTGCTCCTTGCCTTTAATCACTGTTCCATTGAGAGTGTGCTTACATGCGGACTGTGTGTGTGGTATGGTAGCTGCACTTCCTCAGAAAGGAAAGTGCTCCACAGGGTCGTCAGGACAGCAGAGAGAACAAATCATTATACTCTCCCCACTCTGGAACAAATCTATACCTCCCGATGCCGCAAAAAAGCAATAGACATTTCACAGGATTCATCACATCCTGGTCATTGCCTCTTCCAGCTTTTGCCATCGGGCAAGAGATACAGAGCAATGAAAACCAGGACAAACCGCCTTAAAAACAGCTTTTATCCAAAAGCAATCATGGCCCTGAACTCAGAATAAAACTGCTCCATATCATTCTCCCAATGTGCAATATAGACCTTAAGTCAACAAGTGCAATTTGTATATATAACAAGTGCAATTTGTATATTTTTTTTAAAGTACTTTTATTACTATTCAGTTTGTTATTATTTTCTCTCTTCTTGTCTTTTTAGTTCTTATGCCTTACACTGTGTCGACTGCACCTTTTTCATTGTTCCTTTGTAAAAGTGACAATGACAATAAAGATCTATCTAATCATGTCGTGGTCAGAACTGGTGAAATGCCCTTTTAACATTGGTGTAAAAGTGATCAAGTGTTTTCCCTCACATGTGGTAGTATCAGGGCAGATCAAATTTCATAGTTCATGTTGCTGTGTTTAAAATGCCCCAAAATAACAGTAACTAGGAAATGTATTTTCCAAACGATGAATGTTATCAGCTAGCAACCGTTCTGCCGATTTAGCATTTACACCAGGAGGAATGCAAATATCAACCAGAAATATTGAATAGAATTCCCATGGTAGGCAGAATGGCATGCAATGAATGACAAGAATATCTAAATTAGCAGAAGAAAAACATTTGCCACAAAGTCCACTGTTACAGTCCGCTTTGAATAACTGATATACTGCCATTTGAACAACGCTGTCCGGTAAATCCGAAATAAGCCACGTTTCAGTAAAACAGAAGGCACAAATATGCGCAAAATCTTTCTTAGTCCTAATCAGTAACGCCACCTCATCCATTTTGTTGACAAGCAAACGAATTTTTGAAAAACAGATTGATGGGAGTGAAGCACAAAAGCCTATGCGTCTCCATCGCGCCAGAGCACCATCCGCTTACCTCTGAACCTCCCAGTACAGCGTGACTGACAGGCAGCATCTCTGCGGGCAGATGGGGAAAACCTCTGAGGTAAATCTTCATCGTAAACAAACATAGAAAATAAATCCGATGGAACTAAGTCTCAAAAGCTCTTCACATAAGCCAATTAAAATATATTATTTTTTTCTTCTACCCTTTTTAATAAAATTATTGCCTTTTTTAAAAATATTACAAAATGTTGAACTTTTTTTAACAAATAAAAAAAAGTCACAACCGCATCGCTACAGCCTTTAAACCCAAACTTTAGCAAGTTAGAGTGCTAAAAAGTAGCCCCATGATTTACATTGGCAGAGTGAAAATGCATTGTGGCTTTATGTTGTGTGCTTTCAGTCATCATAACTAATACACTACTTTTCAAAAAGTTAAGGTCACCCAAATATTTTCATGTTTTTGATTGAAACTTGAACCTTTCTTTATCTGGCATTCCTAAAGTTCAATTCTAGGTTCAGAAATGAACAAAATTTCTCAAGAAATCTATGTCAATTGTTTTATTTTGTTTTGTTTTTTGCAGAATGAAGGTTTTTACAAAAGTGTTTACACAAGTGATAATGATAACAGGTTTCAGCCGTGCTAATGCAGTTAGAAAAGTTTTTCTAATAACCATTTAGCATTAACACATGGCTAATTAAGGCCAAACCAAGGGAGTTTACCATTAACAAATATATAAAATCAAATTTTAAAAAATTAGGACATTGAAGGAACTTTGGGAAACTGTTTAAGGGGGGACCTTTTTCACTGCTGCACCGCTAAACACGCATGCAACGGAGTACATGTGTTAGTGGAGGTATTGAAAATGGTGAAAATGGACAGAGAGCATTCTGAAACTGAAGCTGTAGCAAACGATAAAGTTGAACATGATAACACAGAAGAACTTTTGCCGAAAAAAGGAGCCGTGTCTGTTGTCTGGAGATACTTTGGGTCCTGGGTGTTCCCTGCCTTGAATTTGCATGTGTTTTTGGTGGGTTTACTTGGTGTGCTTCAGTTTTTTTTCAAAGTCATGCAGGATGTGGGGTTTTGTTATGCTATAATGACCCTGCTAGTGTATGTATTGCTCGAATTCACCCTGCGATGTGCTGGCGCCCTGTTCAGGATTTGCTCCTGCCTCACATAAAATGCTTGCTGGGATGGGTGCAACCCCGAATGGATGGCATAATTAAACATGTATAACAAAGATTTTTTTTAAAGTTCTGAACACTCTGTGGTCTAAGTTTATAACTAGTTTTAATTTCACAAAGACATTTATCGTGTGGTGATTGGTTATGTGGAGAAAGAAAAAGGAAGGATAGGAACTGGGGGTTTGGTACATCAGACAGAAACAGCACCCATGCAATAAAGAAAGTCCACTCAGAAGAACATCCATTGAATTCTGTGTTCGTGTCTCCGACCACCAGATCACAAACCCAATATTTACACAATATTTAAGTTAAACCTGTGCGATACCCATTCATACATCCAGTTTTTTGGAGCCTCGTCACACCTGCCATAAAGTTCTCTACACTGAACGTACACCTGGGGACCCCTTACTGCGAGGGAGCAGCACTACCGTGCATGTTTAATACCTGCTTTAATGCATTTCATCATGAAAATTTATCTTAGCATTCTACATTTTCAGAGAGCAGGAATATCATGAAGTGAATGTATTCTGTGCGGCGATAGCTGCCTGCGCCTCCTCTTAGTGCAAGAGGAAGTCAGTTTAAGAAGCGCGTAGCGATTAACAACTGGGTCGGGGAACACTTAACACAAAGCATTTAATGTGCTATATTAACTTATGACGGGGTTTGAGAAAATCTAGTAAATTAAACATTGATTTTAGGATGAAGTTTAGTTTACGACATTCTGCTTTAATGTCAAAATAAACTATGAGAATAAAGTAGAAATCTCGACTTTAATCTCAACATAAGCGTCGAGATTAAAGTGGAAAAGTCGAGAATAAAGCCAACATGTCGACTTTATTCTCGATATATAGTTTTTTTTTTTCCTTCAGTGTCCGTATTTTTTTTTTCTTCACCGTGGCCCTAATATGCTTTCGTAGGGCTATACCACAAATAGAATTATAAATACAAGTTGTAGTTTTATTATTTATGTATATAGCTTAGCTTGAAGCAAGGTCCATGTTAACGCAGTTTGCCTTAATGATGGTTCATTTGGTAAAGATTGCACTTTTTTTATTTTAATTTGTTGAATACTGTGTAATGCACCAGGGCTTGAAGTCTTGGAAGTAATAGTATTATTACTGGAAATTGCACTATTATTTATTGTATTGTTATTATTTATTAGTTTAAATATTATGCAGTTTAATGATGGTAAAGTTGTTTATAAAGTCACTTTAACGTGTCAGTGGACAGAGATTGTTAACATTAACAATGTGTAGTTGGTTTACAAAAAATATTTACTATTTATTCCTTTTCTAATACATGTTCAGTGCAATACAACTTTTGGCAAGCACCTCTGGATATTTTACTAAGTCTAAATGTGTCTTTGGATGGTTGAAAATATGTTGTCAAAATTTTAGTTTAAGTTGTTTACAAATTTTGCTCAATAAAAAGGCTCTATATTTTGACTGCAACCGTCACGCAATGCGATTCCTTCTCTTCAATAGTGCCACCCCCTTGAAAAGTATCACTTTATGGGGCCATGGAAACCTGTATTAATACTTGTGTGCACATTAAAATGTTTTTTTGTACAATGTACAATTCTCATGACAGTGGAATTGGTTATTCTTAGCCAGTAATTGCAGTGGAAAATGTGGTTAACATCCACTCGTGCATGGGAAAAAAATACCGTCCAATACCGTGAAACCAGTAGAATTTTGAAAAATATCGTGATATAGAATTTTGGTCATACCGCTCAGCACTAGTTATTACCATAATAAAATGTATTTCTTCTGTACATAAATAATGCCATACCACAAGCATTAACAGTGCTCAGAGATTCCTACATCAAAAAGATACATCTGTGTTTAAGTCAAGCATTTTCATTCATTTTAGTTTTTATAACATTACAGCTGAAAAAGGAGCTAATATCAAACATTCAACATGGAAGTACTATTGTATTAAAATCAAGCATTCTTGAACTCTACAAACTAGGACTGTCTCACCATTTCTAGTTAACAGAAGATATTCTCCACACAGAAAGATTAGTGTAGTGAAAAAGAAATCAGAAAAGTAAGGAACCTCTGCTAAAAATCACTCATCACTTTCAGCTTCATTGTTCACAAGGGCCTGTGTATACCTTGTTCACTCCCTTCCTCATTGTCCATTGTTCATCTCCTGAAGTGTACATCTGGACTGAACTGCAATGAAAGACGGGATTTTCTTTTACCCCTGTAGCTAATTGACATGGAATATCAGTATTTGAGAACTTATGACGTTTTACTTTCAGGATCAATATTATCACATGTACAGAGTACAATAAAATTCTCACTTGCACGTTATTTATTAACGTTTAATAATTTACTGTGAAAACAGGACATAGAATATTAAACTCACATTGGAATATATTTAAAAAATATTTAAAATATCAAACATTCTAATCTCGATAATTTCTTGACAGCCCTTGGGCTTACAAGGCTTCACACAACACTAAATTTATATGATGTATCAATATGTGTGTTGTGTGGGATAATTGATTAGTTTCAATTTACTGTGGAAATGGCAGAGATACTAGAAATATATGTCAACAGTTTAAAAGGAAACATTTAAGTGCAACTTAATTGAATCAAGGGTTTTTGTTACTAGGCATAATATTTCAACATATTTTTCCTTATATATTCTGTAACACAGCACAATTTTAAATTCAACAGATAAAAATGACAAAAACACTTTGCCCTTAATTGAAGAATGGAATTGCAACACACGTTAAAGCATGTAACAAAAAAAACACAATAATATTGTATTGCGACCCAAGTATTGGCAAGTAATGGCCATCAATATTGGCTGCATAATGGTGTAGCATATCCCAAAAACTCATCATAGCACTATGATCTTAATTTGATTCCCAGCTGGATTACCTTCCTTGTGGAATGTGCTATTTTTTTCTTAAGTGTTTAAGTTGATTTTCTCTCGTATCTAAAAAGAGACATGCTATGATCATAACTGGCAACTGGAAATTCGACCAGTGTAGGTGAGTGGCCATGTAAGCTTTTATTACAGTGGATTAGCATACACTATTATTCCCAACAATCCTTTATTATTAAATAGGGGCTAAAACATGGACAGGTAATTAATAAACGTACAGGCACATCCCTTTGCAATGCTAGAAAACTTAATATATACACTGAACAAGGATGTCTTTACATACAGTACACACAGGGGTAGATCCACCATTGAATGTATCCTAACAAGAAGTATTACTGCCTGGTTTGGAAACAGCAAGCAGCAGGTCTGCAAAGCTCTATAGAGAGTGGTATATCCAGCTGAATATATCACAAAGTGTACTCTCTCTAGCTTCTGGGATGTATGTACCAAGTAATGTCAGACCCGGACAAAGAAAATTATCAGTGATACCAGCCATCCCAACAATGGACTCTTTTCTGTGCTGTGACCCAGGAAACTCTACCAGTGCTTAAAGTCAAGTTCAGAGAAACTGAGGAGATATTTCTTTCTACAGTCCATCAACATCCTAAATGAAGACATTGTCTAGATGTACACCATGCTCCATTTGTAATTCTCCAATTTTAGAAGAATATTAATATCTTGCTGTCATTGTACATATTAAAATATACTGAGATAAATATTTACTATTCATTATCTTTTTATATTCTTCTAATGCAGTCTTGGAGTTCAGCAACTAAGCCTTACATTACATATTGTACTGTGTGTAAATTTATGTGACAAATAAAATATGATTTTGATTTGTTTTGGCAACTTAACACATTATCACTCACAAAAGCACACATTGCATTCCAGGAATACACTGCAACACTCTGTCAGGATAATGTGTGTAAATACCATATTCACAGGAGAATACTGCGTTAAATTGTCACGAATAAGATGAAACCAATTGCCAATAAAATTCCTCAGCACTCAAACAGATACAATCCCACCGGAAAGCGTTTCTGGACAGATAGATATAAACACACAATATCTCACAGATACGAACACACAGTTATATATTACCAAAAAAACAGAGTAAACATTAAACTACAACATGTATCTTGAGTAATGTCACAATGCATAGTTTAGCATCAGAAAAGACACGGATTTTTTCCATATATCAACTGTGACGACATATATTTAGTGAAATGACAGCACAAGAGACAAGAACATAATAAACTATTCAAAATTACTAAGTATATTCAACAATTCACACAAATATGCATCACCAGAGTCTACAATGATATAATTCACAATTGTCCAGAAGTGTAAACAAGAAAATAGCACTTGTACCCAATTAATCGAACACCAAAATTAACACCAGAAAAAAACAGATGCGAAAAAGTCCGGAATCACAGGATTCCAGCTTAACACGGAGCACACAGAAAACACACACACACTTACCTACTCACCCACCCCATATAAAACAACCGGGCACAACATAAAAATAAAATATACGTATGAAAGCGTAATGCCAAACGCAGTCTCGTTTCCCTGCAAACCAGAAGTAGCCACAAAGACAGGCGAACACCGACGAAAAACGAAAACACTTGTAGCTGTCATTACCTAAATGGTAAATAAAATAAGAATATATTCACCTACCCTGTGAAACAGAAAGCCTGGCATCACAGGAGTATGCACCTGTGCCGTTTACGCGACGCGCTAACTCTGAACTCAATAAAAATCAACTCCCAAATAAGAAAAAGCATACGTCTATTGGCTGAAGTCAACATTGCTGACCGAGTGCATTTGCACCTTCACTCGTCTCTGCCAAAAAAAAAACTTTTACTTTTAATAGGCAAGCAACTCTTTACACAACCTACCTTAGCTGACGCCAATGGTAAACGCCAACATCCAATCAGAAAAAAAATTCCGAAAACTACCCAATGGAGTGCTCGAGAAGGTGGGGTTAAAAGTCAATTTGTTATGTTTAAGGCGAACGGCACTCGTTCTGATAACATCGAAATTAACCATTCGCTGAACGGACTTTGTCCTCCTATCCAATCACTAGTGTGCAAAGGCGGGCTTAAAGGGATTTAAGCAAGTTGAGGCGACCTACACAGGAAGTGCTTTTTCCTGCTCGCCTAGTACTTTGTTGTTATTGATGAACCGCTAGACCAATCAATCGAAACCAGCTCATAAACATTTCTTAAAGGAGAAGTTTTATCGACCGACTGCAAAGTAGAATTATTTCGATAAGAATTAGAAAACGGGTAAAGTTACATAGCAATACATACACCTTTGACACCCCTCATTACTGAATTCTATAAATATATATACTGTCTATTTCAGAACTCTGTCATAATTTGTTAAACCTAGTGTTTTATATTGGCCGTTATACTGTAAAGAGTTTAGTGATTTAGCTGACTATGAAGAAAGAAAAAAAACTCACTGGTGAATTTGAGATTTGATAAAATTAATGTTTGGTTTAAGGATACATCGACTGCCATGCACCATACGAAAATATGTTGCATCATGCGCGTGTCCGTTGAATTCCATTAACTTTAAACATTTTTCTTTAAGTCTACAAAAGTTGATAACACAGAAAGATCAGAGGATTGCATTTGGCTTCCAGGAAATTCCATTGTACGCGGACAAAAAGGTAAGACGACCACGACGTGGCACAGTGGACAGTATGAACAACCCTATAGTCAGCAGTGAAGCAAAACTTTAAACTACAATATCAGTATAGATAATAAATACGTATAATGACTGCCAAATTACGTTTTATTATGAATAAATTAAGTATAGATAAAATATATCTGCAGAAATAAACATCTTTGGAAAAATGGGATATTTGCAGGAATAAGCATTTTCATCTAGGGAGATCAGTAAAATTGATAACTCAAACAATTTTTCATTTCAAACAGTTGCATATAAAGTCATTTCAAAATTATATGGAAAGACACAAAGTCAGAAAGCAAACAACTCAGTATACCTGTCTATAGAAGCCATCCAACTTGTTCAACCATTCAGGATTTTTAAATGCATACATAAACCACTTTTCTAAAGTTAAATTCCACTGTTTAAAGTATTGTGTTAACTCTTTGCCATCCACGCTGGAGGCATTTTCTAATGGTATGTAATGTTAATGATATGTTAAGTCTCCATATTGACATTTGATAGCGATTCACTCCTTTTCACTATTGTATTATTTAAGATGTAACGGTATAGGTTTGTATTAACCTGTTCCCCAGATGAAAGGGCAGGTTCAGAAGCTGTCTCCACTATTATGTACATGCAATATACATATACACACACTTTGCATGTTAACTTGCTTTAATCAATTTAACATTGTATCCTCTTCAAAGCAGTAACAGTACAGTTCCAATACCCTCCTCCAAACTTTAGACATTTTGGGAATGCTAATTTATATGGTTGAATAATTTTTCAAAGCTGATCTACAACACAAATTTGAGAAAATGTTAAGCATAGGTTATTAAAATTATGATTAAATTCTAGCATGTTGTCTTACTACCTTTTTCCAAGTAATAATAACCAATAATAAACTGAAAATATTAATGGATAGCAACTACCTCCCAGTTCTAGAGACCTGAATTTATAACAGCTGGACTTCTGTAGGAACTCTGGTTACCTCCTACAGTCTAAAAGTGCCAATTTTAGGGGAAAGTTTACATTTGTTCTCTATCATGGATTGCAGTGGTGCATGTGTCAAATAATGAACAAGTATCTTACTTATCGGTTGGTTCTGCCTTACACCTTAAGCTGCCAAGACATGCCCCTCCCTGTGACACTGGAATTGCAAAACGTGTGTTCAGAAAATAAAGATGTATTTTGTAAGGTAGAAATTTAGATTATTTTCCTACAAGTGTTAAGATGAGTGATCCTAAAGAAGGCACTTGCAGTATATTTCCCCACACGTAGCAAGCAAAGATGTGGAAACAAAGTATACAGACATCTTGGCATTTATAAGTTATGTTAAATCATCAGATCAACAAAAATAATGGGTAAAGGAAACAGTAATAGCATTTAAACATGTATTTACACTGGTTGTTGAATTGTTTTGTTTGACTTGATTGTGCTATTTTCTTTGTTGTAGAAGTTCAACTTGATTATATGGAATATTACTTTCCTCAAGTAAAATTTACTAAATAAACAAACATGAATTTACTATTCCAATTTCTTCCTTGTGAACTAAAATTTTCCTGCTTCCTAGAGTTTAGGTAATCCTAGTCAGTGTTACCAGATAAACTGGCATAAGGACAATATTTCATTAGTTAAGTTATACTGTACATTAAATGTTGGCTGGGTATATTGTGTGAATAGTTCCATCTTGCACTTATGTACTAGTTTGAAAATTACTTTGTAATGTTGAGCACAATGACGTTACTCTGAGTGTGTATCTATTAATTTCAAAATGCTTTAACTCGTCCTTTCTGTGATTCAAAAAAAAAAAAAAAAAAAACCACGAGATAAAGCCATGGCAGGAAGTATCTATGGACAAAAACAGGTCACACTTAATCATATTGGCCAATAAAGAAATGCTAGTTAGATATTAGGTACAATGCTTTGTCCATGCTGAGCAGGAACAAGAATTACTGAAATCCCAGAAAAACCTGGAGCAGTAAGTATAAAGAACACATGAATAGTTTGCTTTGGTCATTCCACATAACAATGGACTCCCAGAGATTTACATTTTGGGAAGGAAAATTTTTGGTTTTGCTTTTGACTTCTTTAATGAAACAAGGTATCTTCTGTTAACTTTTCTTCAACATTAGTACATTTTGCATACCTTCCCAGATTAACATTTTCTTAAAACTTTGGGCAGCAGTTTAGACAAAGTATATACATCTTATTACTCAGTTGTCATACATTGTAAAGGTTAATATTCCATCGGTCTCTTGCCAAAATTTTGAACTCTCTCCATCATGATGCCAAGACAAAATGTTGTGTTTTATGCATGACCTCTCAATCTTGAGAAACAGAAGTTAAAAAAGGGAATATTTCTGCTAAAATATGCAAAATGGCACTGGTGCATTTAATAAGATTTACTTCAAAAATAGACTTAGTGATTTAAAAACATTTGTTTTGAAATAGTTTTACAGCAAAACTCTAATTTTTTAAAATTAGATATTATTTTTGCTATTTATTTTATATACCATTATCATTCATTTTTATCAAGAGCATCAATACAAATGCACTGTATTTGTACTTTTATTTTCATACTTCGCACTTCATCATTGCTTTCTCTACTGTAAAGGCTGGCTAGTATGCGCTAAGCACAAGCTCTTCTGTTCTAAACTTAGAAGAAACGCCTATAACTCATAGCTTTTCAGTTATCAAGATGACAACATTAAAACAGTTCATGGAATAAAATCATCATCATGCCATTAATGCACTTCATATATTTAAACTTCATAAAGGTTTGTTCCCTGGAATACTGTTTAGGACATCAATCATTTAGTGCTATGTTTGATCTGCATCATATAAAAGAAACTGATCACAATTTAAATCAAAATACATCTCAAGTAAGAAACAGGGCTAAACATAAGAAATTCATTAAACTTATCTAAAGTCACTGCAATCCATGTACGAGATATAATGCAAATAGTATTCATTTATTTAGAAGTTAAAAAGTTTTATATTATAGAGCTCCAGAAAAAGATAAAATTCTTTCAAGAAAAAAACAAAAAAAAAAAAAAAAAAACTTCATGCTTTAATTACAATGGGGAAGAGAACATAACACCAAAGATTGCAAAGAGCAATTCCATCTTTAGAAAATTTAAATGGTACAGGAGTTTAACCATAAACTGTGCAACTGCTGGTCCATGAATGAGTCTTCCACATCCAATGATTAGATCACCTCACACACATTATGTGTGTGCTTAGTTTGGTTAGGCTATATAAAAAATCATTCAAAAGAAGACCACAGCAATAGGAGTTACTTAACTTAGCCCTTTTTTGATAGAATTCGTTTAGGGTACTTTGAATGTAAACCAAGTTTTGTACTTATTATCTTTCCAGAATTCTTCCAAACCTTTTGAAATCTGTAACACTTGAACTGAATTGAAAGTTTGCTTTGTTAATGATGTGAGTGGGCTTCCTACAGTAGAAAAATGCTTACTTGCATAACAAATTCACTTACTATCAACACTGCTGTAATGGCTTTTGAATCCATGTAACCTGAAGTTGATCAGTGGACTGGTTAAACTAACATGGCACGCTAAGCAAAAATATATCTCCTTTTAGATATGTCCTAATCTGTGTAAACCCCATTCCTATATGTGGTTGAGTAGTGCTTGGCACTCGGTTGACAACTAAAATATAGCACTGCAATAAAACACTCCTTATAAACCAAAAGATGTTAAGAGAAAACTGCAAGCACCAATAGTTCTATTAAAAAAAAAAAAAAAAAAAAACACCTTGCATTTTCCCCTATAAGGAAAGGTTCCTTAAAGAAAGGGCAGATCCTACTAGTTTTACTTCCATGAGGTCATCATGGACTTTGTGACATAACATTTCAGAGACAAAACATCATTTATTCCTTAGATTTTATCATTGTCTTTCATTAAGTGAGACCTGAACCACTGTATAGGCAGGATAATCAGCTAACAGCCACTTAGCTATACCCACAATCAATTGCTGTTCCTGTAACATTTAAAGTTACTGAAAAAACAGATGTGTAGTGGACAATGTGCATGGGTAGCACTATTACAGAAATGCATTTGTCAAAAAAACATCACAGCTGAAAAACAAAGATATAAATGCTTGCCCTCTAAAACAATAGTTATTTGTCAGATAACTCTTCCATGGGGACATTTGCAGGTAACTTTTTTAAAACACAAGAACTCTAGTGCCACAAAAGGCAAGACCAGATAACAAGTGAAAGCAATGGAAAAAACCACTTGTACACAACTGAGTCAACAATTTGCTTAAAGCAAATCATTGCCAAATTAGTCAGTGCAGTGTTTTTTTTTATTTTTGATTAGAAACATCTCTTTTCAAAAGTATTTTATTGACTGCAATAATGCAGTGCAGAAATTTTTCTTCAAAGTCATTTAAATTGTATGCATGTTGTCATCAATAGTTCTCTGATGGTGGTGAAGCCTTGTTTACCCTTTAAAACCGAATTGATACTCAGATAAAAAATAATTTATGCTTAAATTATGGAAAAAGAATCTGTTGAAATTTTTGCTTGGTAACTTTTTCACCATATTATGCAAATGGTGTATAGGCTAACGTTGGCAATCATTAGGACGATAATTTTGTCAGTCTCTTTTTGGTTGAATAAACTAATGTGAAAAAAATAGCCAGTAAAATTTCAAAGAACTTCACCTGCAAAATAAATGCAACCTTTGAATAATAAGTTTACATTTTTTCTTAAGAAAGTCGTAACCATGGTGCCACTGGATTCTAGCACTGGTCATCTGTTAAAGTCTTGGTGTGGTATGTTTATTCAGCTTTCTGGACAATGGGGCTCTGACCAGGGGAGGAGCTTTTGAGATTTTTCTGAAGCACATGTGCATCCGCTGGTTCTATTCTCTTATAATAATTCTTTTTTGTTTCTATAATTTCAAATCCAAACTTCCTGTAAAAATCGATGGCAGATTCATTGCTGATCTGAACATGCCTAGAAGAAGAAAAAAAAAAAATCAAAAAATGTATTTCAGAATAAAGACTGGTATAAAAGTCATTGTAAAAGAAGACTTTCAGGTGTTAGACAAAAACTAAACCACTGAAATTTACCCAAGTACATCTAAGTAAACCTAGATCAATGTAACTAAATAAAACACCCTTCTTTAATCAATAAATCTGAAAAACATCACCACCAAAGGCAGTGAAAAATACTTTACATCCATCCATCATATCAAAACCCACTTCAGGGTAACAGCAGCCAAAATTTCAGGCAAAAGGCAGGGAACAAAATCCTAGGAAGGACACTAATAAAAGATGTTTTAATATTCTTTTTCCATATACCCAATTCATACAGGCATATGCCTCTACCATACTAATTAATTTCACCTAAGAAAAGTTTTCAAGGAGATACTTACAAATAGATGTTATCAAAGGTACCTTCTTTTTCACATATGTTTAAAACATGGTTCAACATTTTTGTCCCTGTGAAGAAAATAAAACAGTCAATGGAGACATCAACAGTGAGGTCAGCAATTTGTGAGGCAATAGTAACTCATGATAATATCCATTATTGTTATGGGGATATCACTCTTTTTAAGAGAGATAGAATGAAAAAAAAAACAGGTGCTCAGCTACTCAAAGTAAATATTTGTTGCTGCTATCAATGGTTTTAAGTAACACCAATCCTGAACATATGCATATTTTGCCATGCCTAGCTTTCTTCAGCCTCCATTTATAAAACACCTTTAATGTGATAAACATGTTTTTGTTTTAAATCATGGCAGCCAAATTAATGAAATAAAAAAAAAAAAAAAATAAAAAAAATAAAAATGTTGGGGGAGGGGGGGGGGGGGGGGGGGGCGGGGGGTTTGGGTTGTACCATGGGGTACATGGTCAGTTTTTGTTTACTGCAGATCTAAGGACATTTGTCCATGTCAAAGCAAAAAGTTAAATGTTGAATTATTCATACAATATGCAAAGATATACACAGGTTATGAGCTATGACTGCACTTTATATTCAGATTAAATTCAATTTGCTTCCTCAAACTGGTGAATATTTTTCCTAAATGGTCACAGATTCTGTCTAGGAATTTGCTTGAAAATTAAAGGCATCACATATTTTATAGTGCTGTCATTAAAAGGTACAATGTCAAAAAAAGTTATAAAAGAAAACACCTGAAAATATGGTTGGGTGATGGAATTATTACTATTTTAACATTATGTATGCATTAAAGTAATTTGCCAGCCATTCAACTTTTAATAATATGAATGTGAATTGTACATACATACATCAGTACATACCGCGTTTCCCCGAAAATAAGACCTACTCCGAAAATAAGCCCTAACATGATTTTCAGGCTGCTCTGTAATTAATATAAGGCCTACCCCAAAAATAAGCCCTAGTCAAGATCGTCAGCTTAAAAGTAAGGTGCCTAAGGCCAAGTTTATATACTTCATGCGATGTGACCCGTGTGCCTGAAACATCCATTAAATTCCAAGGACACCTTGCGACAATATCTCTGAAAAGGATGTTTAATGATTACATCCATCAGTTCAGGGATGCGCCCATTCCTGCAGCATTGGCGCACGACAGAAACAAAATCTCTGGACGGGGCATCAGCCCATCGCAAAGTGAACACAAGCACACACATACACTGGCGTCAATGTAGCTTCACCAAATCCCCAAACCTTCATGTCTTTGGATGGAAAACTGAGCACACTGTGGAAACCCACCAGGAAAACCATGTAAACTCCAGGCAGGGATCACAAGGGACGCGACTCCCTGCAAGACAGCAGCGCTACCGCTCTGCCACCGTGCCACCCCATATGTGTAACTATTAGCAGTATACATTATTTAAACAAAGTTAACGATTTATCTGTAAAATGTAACACACATAGTTTAATGCATTTCATTATGAAAGTGATAAAGTATAAATCTAAGAATTCCAAATGTGCAGAGAGCTGGAATATTATAAATTTAACGTGTTCTGTGTGGCAATGCTGCTTGCCGCTGCTATCAGGTCAGGAGGAAGACCCAGAAGCGTGTAGCGATTTAACAACTGGGTCGGTTTTAAGATGACGTTTATGACGGTCTACTTTAATGACAAAGTAAACTACGGGATTAAAGAGGACATTTAGAGTTTAAAGCTGTCATTTCCACTTTAAATCACAAAATAAACATTTTCATTATGTCCTTATTTTCTTTTTTTCTGTGGCTCAAATACGCCGCCGTACATTCTGATGATATTGTAAAGGTGCAAAAAAAAAAAAAAGACGGCACAGAAGATGGTATGTGAATCATGTCATTCCTTTGGGGAATATGCGACGCTTGAATATCAAAGCACCATGAATGCATTTGTATGTCAGCATTTTGCTTCACCACATCGAACCATTCTTCAAACATCGAAGCATGCACATCGATCCTGGAGGATCCTAAAAGCGTAGCAAGAAATTCAGGCTGAAATTCAGGGTTTGAATGTGGAGAGTTATGACAATATTCCAGAAGAAGATGACATGACTGTATTTGGATAAATGTATATTGTACTTGAATAAATAAAAGATATCCCCTGAAAATAACCCCAGTCCATCTTTTGGAGCAAAAATGAATATAAGACCCTGTCTTATTTTTGGGGAAACATGGTAATACTTCAAGTGTGTCATAGCAAACTTGCACTTATCAAAGTAGCATGTGCAGTTGGAGGAGAAAATCTAGAGATGGTGTTTTTAGGCTGCTGCTTTCCCTCAAGATGTTGACATCTATTGCTATATGAGAAAACATCATGACTTTTATTTTTCTTTTTTATACTGAACCCAATGGTAAGGACTCCACCCCCATACTCTTTCATTACCTCCTACAAGATTGAGCAGAGTCATAAGAATGTTCCTATCCTCAAAATATGCACAGAAGACATGTAACATCCCAGTCAAAAAAAATAAAAAAAAGCTAGTGCCCAGTTTCTCAGCCAGAATGGAATCCAGACTGCTCCTGCTAGAACTAAACTATGACTAGGTTCTTCGAGTGGATGAGAAGTGTGATCCCTTAGTAAATGATGGGACATGCAGTCTTATCCTGGGGTTAAAAATGAGAATCACCAATAACGGTGAACAAAGAACTCACCTAGGGTTGGTTTACCCCTCCTTTCCTGTTTGTTATTGTCGTTGGAAGGATAACTAGGCAAGTTAACTGGTTTAGACATTGGAGAAACGTATCTTTGCCAGATGATTTTGTACTCTGCCTCATCTGACTGTGAGCCTAAAGTGGTTATAAGGCAAGGGTGACACATCTGGGATAAGAATCTGCACGTCTTAGTTTTGGGTCACTACTCTCCTAGATGTTCGGTGCACATGCCGATACAGCACATTGCTGCACCCACCACATAACAAATCAACTCAGGATCCCAGATTAGGACCAGAGTGCAGCCATGCAACAGGTGACACCTCAGCACCACACTAGTTCAAATGGAATTGAACAGTGTGAGGTTTTTTTATGGTGGCTGGAGTGCCAATTCTGCCACCAAACCCCAGGTTTTCCCTGCAGAAAAAAAAAAAAATAATAATTTGATTGTTCTCTGCAGGCGTGTGCAGCAGCTGCCCAACATGGGGAAATAATTGCTCACAAAAGAAGGCACAGGCATCACTAGACTAACCAACAAATCAGTACAACAACTGTGGTATGGTATATACTCTGGGACACCACTTTCAACTATACCAATCACCTATAAGTAGTGACCCAAACCTGCCAAATTAAAATCATGTGTAGTACCGTGCAGCTAATGCTCTGCAACAAGATTAAGAACTTCACCATTCAGTAGGAGCATGGTCTGAAAAACCAGTAACCTATATCCACAGAAGCCACTTGACAAACCACACCCAATGGAGAAGCCACTTGACAAACCACACCCAATGGAGTTATGTATTAGGTACTGCCTAGGAAGAGACCCAAGAGCAGACCTATGACAAGCTACAGATATTCTCTCCATCTCATTTGCCATTGGAGTACCCTAGAATTCTTCACAATGTGGAGGCTGTTTGTGGCTTTAGAAAAGTTTGGGAGTGGCAGGTTGAAAATGAGCAATGATGACTTTTTTCTGCATACTAACTGAAAAACACTGAAGGTTTGGAAAGCATTTATATTTACTAGAAAAAAATAACACTTTTCAGCCAAAACTGCAATATTATGCCTAAGGATTGAGGAAAGGCAATTACTGAAAAAGACTGATCCTGTATAAGTATGAGTCTCTCCCAGCAATATCAGATACAAGGCAAATTTCAACTAAACTTTATAACTTATGGAACCTCTATAAAAATCAATACCTATTCCAAGTCGACGGTATGGAGCCAGGCACCCTAGGGTCATGATATAAAGCCTCTTCTGATTTTGAGAGTGATCCACTCTACAGCAAACTGCACCCACTGCTATGTCATTGAAGTATGCTGAAATAGAGATATGAATTACAGCATTTTCAAACCAGCCAAAAAGTCTTGTGATACATTGAATAAATCGATTTTTAAAGTAGACAAACCTTTGTCCTTAATAAAAATATCAGCACTTGTAAATCATTATTTCTGTTAAAATAAGACATGCAACAGATTTGAGACAGAAATATCTATCCATTATGAAACAATTAGCATGTTCTTAGGAGTATGTTCATAATTACATTCTGTGGGGGACATCTGCACAAGTCAGATAAATAAGAACTACTACTTTGGGATCAACTTTGATATCTGAATTATTTAATATCTGAAGAGATTGGTTGACCTTTTGGAAATTAGAAGAAAAAAAAAATATTTAGGCTTCTTAAAGCAAATCTCAGGTTACTAGAGTATACACTGGAATTAACCCCACAAGCATATGTGGTCCATATTCAAGAAGTAAAAGAAGCAATGCCATATGAATCTTTATTGCTATTTTAAAAACAATCAAGCCTATAACACAGGGTAAAAAAGGTCAGTATTATGACATACTCAGCTGCAGTTTGTAAGTAAAATTGCTGTCAGTTCCATTAAATTCCATTTGTTTCCTTAGTAACTAAAATATATTCTAAATAAAAACAGTGTTGTTTTAAGCAAAACAAAATCTGCTTTACAATACCCATAATGTATACTACATAAAACAATGATAATCCTACAAATCTACACAAAAGTTACATTTAATATAAAATTATATTACTATATTAAGTAGCTGTCCATCTTACATGAACAGGTATATTTCAGCTTTTGCTTGCTTTAAAAGAGAACGGCTCCCTCCATAAAAGGCAAGTGCTACAAAGTATATCTAAAGGAGCACAACAAGTTATTTGTTTAAAAAGAAAAAAAATTACATATTTTGTGATCAGGGAACTATGACAGAAGAAATGGTAAATTAAATTCTAATTAGACTTTACTAGATAAAATTCAGGCTGGTGCTAAAACAGCAGTACACGTACATTTTAAACCTCATCAATTCATTACATTAAAAGTCCAACTTTTGGTAAATGTTCTCAAAATGACATCCTTACCAAGTTTAGCAAGCTCTCCAACCTCTAGCACATCTTTGTAGAATTTATCATTGTAGCTGACGGGAAAGATGACCTGGTTCAACCGTTTCAGCTGTTTAATGTTGTGTGGTGTCACATCTCCCAGCTCAATCCGGCTACTAGAACAAAAGAAGATTGATCAAAAATAGCTGGCCACTAAAGACTAACTCAAATATAACCACATTTGTGAAACACAGACTTACTGAAAAATTAAAGCAAAAAATAACACTCTAAGATGTCTTTCCACTCAAGGACTTATGCAAATAATGTCATATCCATATTACTAACCGAGAATGCTAAACCGGATGGACGCAGGGACATCCGGCCATGGGCCGTAGCCGCAAAAAGACGTACTGCGCAGGCGCAAAAAAGAGTCCGCGAGAGTCGGCTGAGGAGCCGAGAAAGGCGGACAAAAGAGGGCGACAAAGGCGGATGAGGGGCCGCGAGAGGCGGACAAGACCACAGAAAAAAGGAGTGAGCACATAAAAAAAGGAGTCACAGAAATGAGGCGCAACAAGCACCGAAAAAAGGAAAAGGCACATAAAAAAGTAGTCAAACGCGGGCAAAGCACGAAACACATTGCACACGAAACAAGACCCCCCCAAAAAAAAGAACAGACGAGCGCACAACAGCAAGGCACAACCCCCCCCACCCTACAGGCACGGGACGGGACACACACCAAGAGGGGGATTCAACAAGCCCACGGAAGACAAAAAAAAAAGAACACAAAACCACCCCACAGACCCTACAAGCAAGGGACGGGACACACACAAAGAGGGGGATTCAACAAGACACAGGAACACAAAAAGAAAGAAGACGCTCGCGCAACAACAATCCCCCCCCTCCCCCCCCACACATCCATAAGAAGTGACACCCAAAGCCACATATTCTAAAGTGAACGTCGACACCTTCACACTAGGCAGCATAGGTGTCAGCATAGGTGGATCTCCTTTCAATAAAGCACTATTAACCGTTCAACTGCAGAAAAGGCTACATATTAACAGTGAGTGCGATCCTCCTTATTACTTATCCATATTTCGCATGCTGAGAAAGAAACAAGTCATGAATACACGGTCACGGGTACAAAACGATTCGGAAAGGATAACGGGAACAAACACACGAACACGAAAGAAACAAGAACATAGATGGCGGCGCATAAAACGCGCTTCTGAAACACCGGGAGAAAAAATGTCTCGGATCAAAAAACGCAAAGCACAAGCGACACCGTTACAGAGACGTGCCCAAATGGACAGACACAATGAACGTAGACGCATACAGCGCGCGTGTCAAAGTGCTGCATCGAAACAAGCACGCTTTCAAACCGAAAGAGCTCGCGTCTCAGACATACAAAAAAGGGAGCGAAGAGACAGAATAAATGAACGGAGACGTGTACAACGCGCAAATGAACTGACAGAAAAAAAGAAAGCAAGACTCGAAAAGCAGAAAGCTCAAATGACCGACATACAAAAACGGACAAGGCTCGATACAAACAATGCACGACGTAGACTGAAACGGACTTTGCGCAAAGCGGAGGCGAATAAAATAAAAGAAAAAAATAGCGCGTCACAAATAATGGACATGCAACAAAAAGGCAATCACACGCCAAAAGCAAAACATGCCCGTCGCGGACATCAACGCCAGACACATGTTAAACGCTTACGCCAAATGGCTGAAAACGCCTTCAATAAGGAATCCACTATTGAGGAAAATTCATTGGGATTAATGAATGTCATTTGCAATCATTGTCATTCACTTAACTTCACAGAAGAAACAACTGGCAATACAAATAATGAATTTACACGTTGTTGTCAAAAAGGGCAGATTAGACTGCCTCCTTTACATTCATATCCTGAATATCTACAGAAGCTTCTAACTAACGATGTGCCTGAAAGTAAAAACTTTATGAACTGCATTAGATCCTACAATAGTTCAAGATACACTTAGTACAACACATGCGATGTCCAGATCCCGAATATAACAATTGCTTATTACAACTGAGAGATGGTACACTCACCAATACAGATGTACTTCACCCAGATATTATTACAATTCCTCAACCCTTTATCTGTGACGACTTACTTACGGAGATATTTGGAACAGCGGTCTCATTAGACCAAATACCTCTTTTAACACAACAGACTATATTCTGTCCAAAAAATATTAATGTTCATCACATTAATAACCAGGTCATTTCATTACTTCCTGGAGAGGCACGGCTCTTTCTAAGCTCTGACAAAGTTGACTCTGATGAGGACAATGACCATCTTAATTTCCCCTTACAATATTTGAACACTATTAACCCAGCCGGATTTCCACAACACAATCTTAGCCTTAAAAACGGAACAATAATCATGCTATTAGGAAACCTTAACACTACACAGGGTTTATGCAATGGCACACGGTTAGTAGTCAACACCATGACACACAATGTTATTCAAGCAACAGTTCTTACAGGATCACATGCTAACAATACTGTTCTAATTCCTAGAATTGACCTTACAAGTTCTGACTTACCTTTTACATTGAAACGCCGACACTTCCCCATTAAATCTGCATTTGCCATGACCATCAACAAATCACAAGGACAAACCATGGACAAGGTTGGCATCTACCTCTCTGAACCCGTTTTTGGACATGGACAACTTTATATTGCCTTCTCACGTGTTCGACGTTCATCTGACGTTAGAGTTAAAATTATAAATGATCCATGCCAAGGAAGACTCATTCAAGGACAAGACACCATCTTTACTACTAATGTTGTATACAAAGAAATATTCCAATAAAACATTAATATATGCCAAACACTCTATTTGTTATTTCTATGCGCATCATCCAAAGCTGCACACTATTCTATATCTAATTCATACATCTCACTCTTTGTCATGCCCCAACGCCAGGGATTGGCGAGCGAAGCGAGCAGGGGGCGGAGCCCCCTAGTATCTCTATTATAAAAAAAAATCCTGGAGAGAAACAGTAGGGCATCGAGACATGATCTTCATGTTAAGATCACGGAAGACAGTTAAAAGATCCGCGAGGACCTTAAACATGAGACATTGTGCCAAGAGATTGACCCAGGACCGTCTCGCGATGACGTAGAACTTGAGATTCTTGCAAGACACGCCCTACTTTCAATCAATATCAAATAAGACAATGGGGCAGCAAAACATTCAGTCTTGTGAAGGATTTGAGTACACACAGATCCAGGGTATCGGCGCATATAAAGCATAGAAGTACAATACGTTATAAATGAAACGGTGACGAATAAGCGAAGAAGAATGCAGCGTGGAGAAAAGCGACTCAAAAGCGTTGGAGAGAAAAAAAAGAGCAAAAAAGTAAAAATAATCTAGGTGCAAATTCAGAAAATAAGGAAAGTAATTATCAGCCCGTAACAAATGGAATTGAAAGAAAGCACGTCCAATCGGGCTCAGAATTAAAAGACAGAGTAAAAGACAAAGTAGAACTTCATAAACACGTTCACAAACGTTGGTGCTATACACATGCTGACCAGAAAACTCATAATAACTCACAATCAAGAAAGCAGTGGAATTCGAAAGGCTCAAAAAAAAAAAAGTATGCGCGATACAAATGTGGAGAAAGTTAAAGAATATGAAAGTAGGAAAATTAGAAAGTATAACAAAAAGAAAGTAAAGATCGCAGTAGCGCAAACAAACGGAAATTATTATTCAAAAAAGGGAAAATAATCACCACGGACCAGGTGTCACTGAAAAAAAAGCAGGACAAAGCGAGGTCAGAAATAAAGAGTAGAATAAGTAAAACGTCATAAAAAGGTTACAAAACAAAGAAGCTAAACACATGCAGAGCAGGTTAGAGATAATGAAAACTGGAATTCAAAAGACTCAAAAAAAACATAGGCATGAAACACATGCAGAGCAAGATTCAGAATATGAAAGCAGAAAAAAACGACAGTGTCAAAAAAAGAAAAATTATTACTCTGAGAAATAACTAAAAGGCGAATAGAGATCGAATATATGGACACGGGTGATATGTCAGAAGTATGTAAATATTGTAAGGCTTTGAAGTTTAAGTCAGAGAATTTCAAAAACATGTTTTACCTGACATATATTTATTGGTTACTTTGCAAAAAAAAAAATTATTAACTGCTGATGATGTAGATCGCTTTGTCTGTGCTGAAATTCCAAACAGAGAAACCTATCCTGAATTATGGTACAAAGTCATTAAACACATGTCTCACTGACCTCATTTAAAAGATTCAGCATATTGGGACTCGAAAGATTCCAAATATTGTTTTTACATAAGTTCTAAAATAAAAGTGAAACTGATGAAATAGCAACAATTCAAAGAAAAAAAAAATCTTAAAAGTGTGTATCCGGAAAACCAAACATGGGGGTTGGCGAGCGAAGCGAGCAGGGGGTGAAGCCCCCTAGTTTCATTAAAGTTTTGAGATGTACAATGGAAAGTCAGATGTCAGGGGAAAAAAGCTTGATTTAAATTTGAAAATGCTTTATTAGTAAATTATAGGTTACAGAAAGGTGTTTTATAATATAAACATTGAAGCTGAACACAAAAATGTAAGGTTATGTTTACCATTTATGTAATTTTGATCAAATGTTACTGCATGCTTCTTGGGATTTCTTGTATCATGTCAGAATATCTTAAGACAACTGACAAAATTTTCATGGAGACTGAGTTGAGGAAGAGACAAACATTTGTCTGAGAAAGTGCAGACAAAGTGCAGTCATTTTAACTGGTTGGGTCATGCATTTAGATGAGGGAGTTAAAAGGATGTCAAATGAATCACGTTTTAATACAACATCAAACATAGCCCCAAAAAATGAACAAATGTTTCAATTCACATTTATCCTCGAAATGTAATGAACAAGGATACAGTTGTGCGTCCAACCACTCATCCATTTTATTACTCTATGTTTACTTCAGAGTCACAGGAAATTTATGCCTATCCTTGCTACACTAGGTATGAGGTATATACACACATATATATATATTGTGTGTGTATGTGTGTATATATATATATATATATATATATATATATATATATATATATATATATATTATATATAATGTCAATGTCATATGCAATTTATATAATAAACAAAAACAAAATTGTGGCATTGAGCCCCAAACTGCAACAGGGAAAAAGATATGAAAAACATTAACTGTTTTACACTACTCACAGTGATCACTAGGAATCTGCTTTACCAAAAATATTCAGAGATGCCTCATGTGCCTTCTCTCTACAAATATTTGAAAAGAACTACTTGTACTGCATAAAAACATCACTTAGCAATTAATCATCCTGGGGTCAATTCATGATTATCAGTAAAATTAGTTAATATTTATTTTGCCCAAGTTTATGACTCCATGGAATGTGATCGTCAAATCTAAAATAAAATAGATCCTAAAGGAAAATAAATTGTCTAAATTCTGTTTCTTTTTCTCCGTTTGCTAATTTTCAGGCTCTATTAACTATTATACTTCAATAACATTAAAAACCATTAAACATTCTTCATTTTTAGACTGACAACCTCAGCTTTTACTAATAATAAACATTCAAAGTAAACGAGAAGATTTAATTGATTGATCAACAAAATGTTTTTTTTATTAAAGTATTACACTTCTCAATAATAAAACCTTTCTAAACATATACTGTTAAAACAAACAAAATGCAAACAATAGGATGCAAACAAAAATGGTAATATAAAAATGGAAAATAAAGTAAAATTGCATCTTGGCATCTTCAGAATTTATAAATGAAACAAAGAGTTTACCTTTTACAAACCATATGCATATACTGAAAAACCCAAATGCAAATCTCAATATTTGGTACTTCATACCAAATTATGAAAGATCATTTCAATTTCAAAAATCCACTGAACAGATTAAGATATTTCAATAACTATTTTATGGTCCACAAACACATAGCCCAGCTTCAACATTAAAACCACTGACAGATGAACTGAACAACACTGATTATCTCATAACGGTAACAACCGTAAAGGGGTGGGATAGATTTGTCAGCAAGTCAACAGTCAGCTCTTGAAAGTGTTGTGTTGGAAGCAGGAAAAATGGGTAAGCATAAGGAACTAAGCAACTTTAACAAGGGCCAAATTGTGATGACTAGATGACTGGGTCAGAGTATACCCAAAAGGCAGGTCTTGTTGAGTGTCCCTAGTATGCAGTGGTTAGTACCTATTAAAAGTGGTCCAAGGAAGGACAACCAGTGAACTGGCAACATGGTCATACGTGGCCAAGGTTCACTAATGCGCATGAGAACAAAGACTAGCCCACCTGGTCCAATCCGACAGAAGAGCTACTATAAACACGCAAATAACTAAAAAACCTAATGCTAGCAATGAAAGAATGGCATCAGAACACACAGTGTATCACAGCTTGCGTATGGGGCTAAGTAGCCACAGACCAGTCAGACTGCCCATGCTGACCCCTGTCCACCACTGAAAAAAAAAGTTTAAAACATTTTAAAATTCAACTTGACAATACTAATCATCAATGCCACATAAGATAGTGAAAACATTTTTGAGCTTCATAAAAATTATTACAGCTCTCAAAACACAGCTTGTGTGACACAGTATTATAGAAAAGTATTTGCTTACTTTTTGGTATGAAATGTTTTCAGGTCTTCACCCAAAAATCTAAGATAAAAGGCACTAATGAATGGACTAAATCCAAATGTCTCTAACATGGTTATAGAAAATTTCATGCAGAAACACTAGTAGGTTTGAGCATGAACTGCTTGTTTCAGTTACTGCCACAATATCCCTAATTGGGTTTCAGTCTGAATTTTTTCACTTAGACTTGCTTTTGCATTTAGGACAACTACTTTTCTGTATGACCCAACTATGCTTCAGCTTCAACTTACAAAAGAATTTCCATGTAATCACAATGCCATCATGACTGGCTGCTGGTATAATAATATTCTTACTGTGAAAGGCTTTGTATGCTTTACACCAAGCCATTTTTCTGTCTCATCTATTCAAAAATACTTCTGCCAGAAAGATTGGAGATCATTCAAGCATGTCGCAACAAATGAGGAAAGTAATTGAATATGGTTTTGGTAATTTAAGACATATGTAGTATTACTATATTGAGCAATTAATCACCTGATGTAAACAGCTATAATTACTATTATTGGCCAAAGTGGATAAACAGAATGAATGCATATATGAAAAAGCTCATCTTAAGTAAAGCTTGCAGCATTTTTATTAGGGTGAGATATTGCCTTAAGCCACACAAAATAAATATTTCAGTTTTACTTTCTCAGAATATCAGAGTGGAGCAAGCTATTGTTTTCAAATACAGAAATACTGTGCTTTTTTTTTTTTTTTGTAAAAACAATATTGTATATTTTGACTTTTATTATCTCTTTATGACTAATCTAATGAATTTTACTTGTGGTACAAAATGGGCGGTCCCTTCAACGGAACAACAAATGGAGGAATTGTCTTGGGGCAATTTAAGGTAGCATTTACAGGAAGGATGGATGGATAGATGGATAGATAAACTTTATTAATCCCCAAGGGGAAATTCACATACTCCACCAGCAGCATACTGATACAAAAAAACAAAAAAAAAATATGATTAAATTAAAGAGTAATAAAAATGTAGGTAAAAACAAACAATAACTTTGAATAATGTTAACGTTTACCCCCCCCCCCCCAAAGTTGGTATTGAAGAGTCACATAGTTTGGGGGAGGAACGATCTCCTCAGTCTGTCAGTGGAGTAGGACAGTGACAGCAGTCTGTCGCTGAAGCTGCTCCTCTGTCTGGAAATGACACTGTTTAGTGGATGCATTGGATTCTCCATAATTGATAGGAGCCTGCTGAGTGCCCGTCGCTCTGCCACGGATGTCAAACTGTCCAGCTCCATGCCTACAATAGAGCCTGCCTTCCTCGCCAGTTTGTCCAGGCGTGAGGCGTCCTTCTTTATGCTGCCTCCCCAGCACACCACTGTGTAGAAGAGGGCACTCGCCACAACCGTCTGATAGAACATCTGCAGCATCTTATTGCAGATGTTGAAGGACGCCAGTCTTCTAAGGAAGTATAGCCGGCTCTGTCCTCTCTTGCACAGAGAATCAGTATTGGCAGTCCAGTCCAATTTATCATCCAGCTGCCTATTAATAAGGTAGCATTTATACAGAATATGATGATCATCATGGTCTTACCACATGTGCATACTAGATTTATTCACTGTCATTTTTTGTCCAGTAACTGAAAAAAGCCGTTTAAAATCAAAACTAATAATAAAAATTCAAACACCATCATTGTCACATGAATATGAGATGGCCACGAAAAATCAGGCTATTTAAATTTACACAAATACTTTAAAGCTGATTTTACAACAATACATTTTGAAATCAGGTTGTTCTAAAAAGTAATTTGCCAGTATATGGAGCAGACACCAACAAGGTAGTAACAACTTACTCTAGAGTAATAGTTAAGGACAAATCAAATTTGTTCAAATTGCAAATGTCAGACTTCTGATGCTTTAAATTTCTAAACTTCCCCTTCCTTTATTAGATTTGTCTAAACTTTGCTTTGTTCCAAATCAGGAGATGGTCAGTTACTTTGTTTCAACTTGTAATTAGTTTGCCTGCTTTTCATACATCAAACTTTCACTCAAACAAGCACCTTTTAGCTGTGTACAGAAAACACATTTTCCCCCACAAGAAAATTCATCAGGAAGATTTGATAAGAGCTGCACTTGCAATGATTGTGTGGTTTGCAATTATTATGTGGTTTGTTTACCAAGCAGAGCTCTGTAAGCAGAATGTATTTTCTCTGATAAAGAAGAGAAAATCTAGGTGACTCTATAACAAGATCTGATGAAGGCATACAGTGATTTACATCAAATTCATTTAGACAGTAGATATATCACCAGGTGAATTTGACTTCACTGTATGATGTGTATTTATTCTCTCATAGCCTCTATTTAGGTCATGTCAAATCACACGTTTGCTGTCTTTAGGTCTTTAAATATTTGTTAATAATGTTAACTTGGGAATGTTCAATTCACACTTACTACATAGTATTAAAGTTAAAACACCTACAGTGTTCACATCATGCCAGAAGGGTGATCGTGTTAATAAGACACTCAAACTGTGAATGTTACTCTTGCCATGTAAGATTAGGGAGTTTGTTCGTTGAATGCAAGGGACATTCATTTAACACCAACTTTGTATGTGGTTAGTTTGATCTACTCAATCTTCATGATCAATTGTTATCTGATCCAATTGTGAGAAAGAAAAAATGAAGCTGTGAAGCTATATTTGGTTCTAGGATTGATTTGACTGACTCTTACTTGTACAAGTTGTTTTATGCAAATAACTATGCATACATGGATTTATTTTTGTACAGAGATTTAGGCCTGGTTAAAAATATTGATTTTCTGATTAATCGTTATTTTGTCATTTACACAATTTGATATTGATTCTTAAAATCTCAAGATCGATGTCAATTTCTATCCTGCTCAATTACTATACGTAGATTTTTGCCTATCTTTGTTTTTGGCGCTTGATCCAGCAGATGTCACTAATGCGCTCGTTAAGGCTTTCTATGGAAAAATCAATTTACTACACTGCATAGAGTGAGAAGGGTCTGGCTGCAGGTAGGACAGCATAAAATGGTGTGTCCTCCTCCACTGAAATCAGAGCCTCAGACACTTAAACCAGATGTGTGGACTTCCTACAGATTCAAACTATGTGCCGGTAAAGAACAAGATAAAAGCAAAGCCATTTGTAAGCTGTGCAGCTCAGAAATTAAGTACTGTTGTAACACAACAGATTTGAGAAATCATTTATCCTGATGTCATACATAAATGTAAACTCAGTCAACATCCAAACGAGTAGAGCCTAAATAATCTACACCGGAGACGGCAGGTAGCTCCAACCTTCTGCTTAATTTGCCTCGTGCCCAAAAAATAATTATTGCAGTCTTTATCTGTAAAGATATATGAGAACCTACACCGTTGTTGAAAACAAGGGCTTCTGCCAAATGATGCAGGTTTTCACACTGCTATATCAACCAGAAAGCAAGTGAGTGAAGTTATTATCACTGGGCTTTATGAAGATCTTAAGAAAAGCCTCGCCACATCTCTCAGGTCTGTGGAGAAAGTAGGCCTAACTTGCGACAGGTGAACATCCAGGGAAGCAGATTCCTATTTGATGAATCACATGTCACCACATTAGAAACAACTGGGCACTGGTGGAGGATGTGCTGCAGATACGTGCATTGCACACCAGTCAAACTGCGAGCGACCTTACTGCCTATACAGTATGCAGAGCTCTGAGATGGTTGGCTGTTGTTCCAAAAACCTTTCTAGCATTTCCAATGTGCTGATGCATCACAAGTTTGTGTGTTGGCCAAGTCCAACAAATGTTACTTCTCTTTAAGCACGGGCACACGAGCGGGCCTGCAATACCAAAATAAGCTTGTGCACAAAGCAGCTGGAGTGAAGAATCTTCATAAGTTGTACCACACAGATCATATTAACAGAGTTGTCAGTCACAATGGCTGGATTTGTTTCTTTTTATGTTCTATTCATCCAATACCGCCGTCAACGAGCATTAGCACTAGATCCTCATTTTAAAAACGCTTCCAATTTGTCCGAGGAGGAACTGTGAGGACACATTTTTGAGACTGATTAACGTGACTGGTACACATAAGCAACTGAAGATATATGTAACTTGTACAATTATTGAAGGAAATGAGTCTTCCCACTGTTTCTTTAATTTCAACTAATTCAAGATTATTTTAAATGTCCAACAGGGGGAAAAAATTGTATTCATCTTATTCATAATACCTGAATAGGTTATTAAGCAACATAATTATTTAAGAACCAATATTTGATCATTTTGTAATATTATTATTTGCAAGATGATATGTTTAATAAAGTAGATGCCACTGCATTGTGTTAAAATTTTAAAACATAATATGTGTGGACTCTGATATAGCGATACATATGTTAGTTCAATTATGGTGAACTTTGAATGAGTGCAGTGCGGTGAAAAGTGTATTTTTTTTTCTTTTTAAAGAGAAATGATATTTTGCTACACATCTTTGAAATACTGATGTTAACTGTTCATTACTAATCAAGTATTTCGTCTTAAATGTTATTCCATGCTTACGCATATGTTATAAAGTCACTATGTAGAGACCCTTTAAATAAAGTGTTACTGAAATTTGTCACTTTATATTAATGTTCTATATGCATGGTTAAGCAATCTCTAAAATAGCCACCACATCAAATATAGCTATTCACACTAATTCAGTCAAGATAAAATCGATGTCGAATTGAATCAGAACACTGTGAATCAGAATCAAATCGGGACATCAGTGACAATACCAAAACCTACCAAGATTGCCTAATTACTGGTAGAAATGTTCCCCATAATGCACAGTATTTCTTCTATTTAGATTGGTTCCTTGTTGGATCACACTCATATCTAATGCTAAACCAACCCAGAGTTCGCTCGGTACCGCACTAAGACTACCATTTGTAAAAAGTCTTGATATGGCTGTTTTGGTCCACACGAAACTGCGACTGCCATGATCACTTCTACCTAAACAAATTAGATTGCAGGGGCACGTTTTCCAAATTCTGCCAAAAATGCTTCAAAGGAACTATGTGCGAAAATGCCTTAACCGAACCTTTTTGAAATTATTCTTGTAAATGTTTGATAATTATTTCAGATTTCCAATTAAGCTGCCTTTGTTCACATAAGTAATCAGAATTTCTTTTTGCTCATGCCAGTGCTTTCCTATCCTAGTCATGCAGAACCTCTGTTCCAACCAGTTTCATAATCACCGAGATGTTGAACCTCTAATTGATCCCATTGCTTAAATTGGCTGGTCTTCTGTTCTGTACTATGTTAACTGTACTCTAATTGTGCCAGGGTACATGACTCTGATAAAATGCCGGTTATTTTAGGGTTAGCCTCACCATGACTTGGGGACATAAAGGGTAGGCCCTGAATCATTGTTCAGTCCCCACAGAAAAATTTGGAGACTTGAGTAGCCAAAGCACACAAACACCAAGTAGTCTATGAGCAGGAGCATGCAAGAGGGGAATGGACAGCCAAAAAATGTCAGAAACAGAATCCAAGATTGTGAACAATATATACTGTATACATTTCAAACGTTAAGGACAAATAGTATGATCCTTCAACTGTATATTTTGAAAGGTAATAAAAGAAGAGAGGTAAAAATGTTTTAAAATGTTATCCTAGCACCAAATTATTGTCATAAATTATTTTCATAATATCGGACATTTTCAGCTTTGAATGCAAGAAAACAAAAATAAAATAAATTAAGAAAAACACACTAGCAGGTTTTTCGCTAATTTGCACACTCTAGCCACTTTTGTTTAGCTACGAATAAACTTTACCTGTTGCTCAGCAGAGATATGCCCAGCTCAGTAAATGTTCAAGGTTTGTATTACTTCATTGCCAAACAACTTTTTAAAGCACAAGTGTACAGTTAATAACATTCTGCTCAGGTATGTAGACGTTAGTAAATCCATCAGTGCACCCAAAAATGGTTTTATATTTCAAAAAAATGATTCCTCCTGTGTGAAGTGACAGGCAAATTTTTGTGAACAAATTGCAGACACCTGAGAAATTAACCAAAACATTTTCACGTGTAATTTTCTTTCCAAAAGAAAATGATTTTGTTGTCCAGCAAATTTTGACTTCAAGCTTTTACATTATGACTTTATATATAAAATTTGCAAATATAGCTAGTAGCTCATCACAACTGACATCAAACCACATGAGCATCCGGTGTAGTCACACTTACATTTAACATGCTGTTACTTATGAACGGACTAAAAATCTGTAAGGAATCACCTGTCTTGCACTCTGGAGATCACTGAAAGGTACCTTTAAAAATTGCCCAACACTCTTATCACACCATGCACATTCACAAGTGGCATTATATTTTACCGGTTGAGCAAGATCCTCATCTTCACAAGCTAACACATAAACTAGAATCTATCATGCGGTTACTGTCAATTTCTGAAGAACTGTCACTATTATCACACAATAAATCACTTTTTTCTTCACACAGTTTACGCTCTGTAAACGCTGTTTAAACAGTCATCTTCTGTCACTAACTGCTCTTCAATAGAGACACGTAAACACAGGGATGATAGTGTCAAAAATCGTTTTTTTCAATTTAACATTGATTTTATTAGGTTATATTATCCCAACATCATTAACTGTATATGCCATCCAAGGGAATGAAAATGTACTGCATTTTTTTTTAAAAGGGATATATAAAGAATGATTCCATTGAGTGAGCATGTCACAAGTAACAATGCATCAAAGATACTGCAGAATGGAGTTACACTCTGTTAAATTTGTTTCTATTTGATGGTGATTCTGCACTTAGATTTAAGCACTAGACTATATCATGGACAAGGCTAGCTACTTCGTTTGTGTGCGTGTGTGTATTTAAGGAAGTCAAAGTAGGTGTAGAAAACTAGAACAACACTTAAAACAATAACAAAATACCACCTCCAAAACAAAGTTACTGGAATTTTTAGCCAAAAACAGATTAAATGCATATGGTTAAAACACTAAACTCTTGTCATTATTATTTATATATTGTATACATGTGGGACAATAAGACTGTCTACAGGCTTGGATACAGAAGATGAAGACCACTCATGTTTCAATAACACTCTAAAGACCAGAATGTTACATAACAAGAAACTTTAATCCATAAAAAATATGTCTGAAAGTGAATCTTCAACAGGTGTTTCCAGTTTCATTAAATCAGGAAGAAATTTCACAATTTTTCTGACGTAATTTTATATTCTGAGCTCTAGATCTTCCTCTATTTTTATTTTACATTTTCTTTTTTGAAAAGTGAGGTACTGTTTTCGTACACATAATTATTTCACCTGTATGTTTAACTTAGACAGCTTATCTTCTCTGTCAGCTGCTGTGTTTCAGCTCCTTTAATGGGTCAGCATATATGCATTATATTTGCATGAGAGACTTGAAATGTGCAATTGCTCTTTCTGAAAGGAGCTCTTGACAATTTCTGTAAAATGTGAGAGTTGAGGAAATCAAGAAAGAGCAGAAAAAGAAAAGTCTTTAAACACAGCATCTTACAGAAAATTAAAACAAAGCTAGATTTAATTATTTATTAAATATCTGCAGTGACATGCCTGTATAATCTTGGTAGGGTCAGGACTACTGTGATGTCTAGCATGTTATTTGTTTTAGATTTTACCCAATTTTGACATTCTGAATAAAACAGATTTTTTTCTGCATTTAAACTGAAAAGGAGTAAACAATACTAGCTAGATCCAACAAGTGTATTAAATTTTTGCAGTTCTCATAAGTTGTGTGATAATATAAGTGGCCTTGGCCTGTTCTACTTTTCAGATTAAATAAACTTTATTAATCCCAAGGTGAAATACTTTATAGAAATATATTTTAAAGATTACTGCAAATTACTGATATTTCTCCCACACTAGGCACAGCTAAGAAATGTGCAAAGGAAGTAAAAAAAATCTCAACCTTGAAACTTAAAAAAATGTCTGATGAAAAACAGTAAAAACACATTTGACATTTTCACAGTAAAGCTAACTTCCATGTCTAATGTTTTCATTTTCAAATCATAGGCAAAATCATCAACAAGACATTCATAGTTATTTTGATGAAAAGAAAAATTGGTGCAAAAAGTATTTGAAGTTACAATCTTGCTGAAATAACATCCCCAAAATATGATAACTCATCTATCACTTAAGGATTGGGCCGAATTGAAAATAAAAGGTATCACTATTTTGTAACCCAACATCTCTGCCAAGTTTCTTGAATTAATGAAAATTCAATTTAAGGCTATACTTGTCTAAATTGTGCATAGCTTATATGTTTTTTAAACTGGAGGAAATGCAACGTTTTACTTTTCTCTCCATTTCATTTAAGATGACCAACTCATTTGTTAGCTGGAACTTGTTCGAATTATTTTGTTTATACATTAACCAAAAATACTGATTTTCATGTTATGTTATTTATGATGTGTATTTACCTACATGTTATAAGTTTAAGACTATTATTATTGCACTCTTACTCAACCTGTACAAGAGTTCTGAGATTATTCAGATGGCTATGTAAAATAAAACAAACCAAATTAAATATGTGTATATGCCATAATCATACTAAACTAAATTAAGGGACAGATATCCATATCTAGCTGCAGTATACAAATATTGTGTTTCTGTAAAATACATTAATTCTTCACAAAACAGTTAAGCAAATCTTTAAAACTGAATCTTCAAAAAGGTCTCACTGGCATTGTGGTCTCCAATTTGTGTCAGCATGTGTTACCATGTATGTAACAAGACTGTACCTTAGAGCATCATTTCTTTCTGTCCCATTTTCAAACATGTACTTTTAGTTCTGTCATCAGCTTTATTTTGTACAAAAAGTTATCAAAGTGCAGAAGACCATAAACAAAGTGCAAGCACTTATTAGAAGAACACAGCATAACACATTTGACAAATTAGAGGAACCACTCAGTCAATCAGGGTTGTTTGTTAATCTATTTACTAAGATGTTCCAAAGTCCTACTCAGATACTCCTTAAAGATTGTCAAGGTTTCTACTGTAGGACTTATTAGTCTGTTGCAGATTCCTACAACTCTTTATGTAAAGAGGTTTTTCCTGACTTTGATCTTAAATGTACTTTCCATTACTACACTAGTTTGAAATGATGACTGTTTTGAGCATGACTTGAAAACTTGTAGAGAAATATCAAAAGGTAGAAAAAGAAATTTGTTTCGACCAATATGACACTCTTTTCTTATTTCAAGCAATCATTTCCTGAGTCAAAACATTTCAAAAACAGCAAAACAAACCAATGCCAAGTCAGTGTCTTTCACCTTGTCTTCCAAGTAAAAACATAAATATCCATTGTTAATACTTGACATAAATTTCTAAACAAACATTATTCAGCACTTATGCTCATAAAGGAAAAAAAAGAAAGAAAAAACACTGGAAACCAGACTGTCAGCCTAGTTCTGGTTCCTGGTGTTAATGGAAAATAGACATAACTGACTGTGTTTGAAGGTTCAGGCATTCACCTAAATGCAGATATTATTAGCTTTTCTGAGATGAACCAGCAAACGAAGGCAAGTCAATTGATCAGAAGACACTGGAGCACACATCCATACTCATGCACAGCAAATTTAAGTGACTAATCAATCTATTACATTAGAAGAAAATGAGAGTATATTTGAAGTGAGGCAGTCAAACAGTGGAAAAAAAAAGCATCCTCCCCCCCCCCCCCCAATCCATAACCAATCCAGAGAAAGAACAGTGTAGAATAAGTGCAGAAATTACTTCAACACAGAAAATAATGGTTTTATGGTGTTAAGTTTACTGAGTAACGAGGTGTAGCGAATAGGGTAACTGGAATTGATGATTGGCTTGTCCCTCCTTTCAAATGAAGTAGACAAAAAAATATGAAACTGGCTGACCAACTTTTCGTATCATTGTTACCATGGTAGAGCACATCAGAAAGCTGCCCTTGTTACTTGGTCTTCTGACATGACGTAAAGAACACACTGGTATAACTGTGAAGATGAATGAAGGCGGCAAAAACAAAGCAGCTGGGGCTGCCCTCACATTCACATGACAAACACAGTAAGTAGCTGGTTACTAAAAAAAAAAAACTGCTAAATTTGAATGTTCACATGCAATTAAGTAGTGTGTAGCATACATGTCCTAAAACTGATAGTGTGTTGTTTCAGTGACTGAATTTATATAAACATGTGTACTGCAGAAAATGCATGCTATAACAACAATCCTGGACAGCAGAATGAAATGGTAATAGGGTTCTGGCTACTTTTGTCTTAATAATATGCATCATTAGTGTAGCGACTCAACCCAACACAGAACAGGCAGGTGAGACACACTGGGGGTCGCCGGGCACACTTAAGGAGCTTAAAACAAGGTGCAATGAACAGCATGATTGGATCCAGCAAATGAAAGAAGGAAGACGGCACTATGTGAATTCTCAGGACGACAGAAATCCCCCTTAAAAAGAAGAGCAGCGTCCTCATTGGGCTAACATGGTACCTTCTTAAAGGAACAATAAATGGTCTTTCCAAAGACCATTAAACAGCTGCTTGAGTCTGTGTGTTAGCCCTTCCGTCATCTTATTTTGGTGTGTTGCATTTTATTGTGAATGCTATATGATGTGATGACATAACATTACATTATTTTCTCCAAACTTAAAACTGTCGATTTCTGAAGGGGTCAATTTCAGCACACACTGGTGCAGTTATCACACTAACAATTCTTTTTCTGCAGAGTGTTCACGGATGTATTTTACAAATATTAGATGACTGAACGACTAAAAATAATGCAGAGATGCAAAAATTTAGGAAAATAAAGTACTATAAAACCAGTGACAATTATTCTGTGCTGCCAACAGAAAATACATTTGTAATGTGATTTGATGCATGCAGTTATTTTCAACAGTCTGTAACAGCAATGGACATACAGTTAAGGAAAATAAGTGAGTTTTTTTTTTTTTTTTTTTTTAAAAGCTGGAGAAATCTTTATATATACTTAGTTATAAGTAAGCAACAATAAGCATTATTTTACATCATTTCATCCATGCATGTTGAACTGCCATACAGTATATAGATTGGGAGATGGTTTACTTGTTACAAATAATGATATTTCCTCATTAGACTATCTTTTTAAAATTTTGTCCACCAACATCGATTTCTCTAGAAGGAGGATTTTGAAAATTGAAAGTTGCGCTCTTGAGATTGTTTAATTTCAGTAGTGTGACAAGTCATAAAGCCTTCTTTAATAGGCTAGATTGTAGGTCTTGTTTTGATAACCCGGCTGAAGGCGGTATTCAATCAATGGAAATGTACAACTGTAATTAAAATCAACGAGAAGAGGACACAGATGGAAGTTGAAATATGATAAACTAGACCCCAACATGAGAAAAGCTTTCTTCACACTACCGAAAATAGCATATGAAAGGTCTCTACAAATCTCTGCCTAAGGGAGGGTTCCTTGTCTGGATGACATGTACTCAAAACTTTGTACTGTTGCATCTTTAAATTGTTTCTTATGCTGATGTTGAAATGGTAAGATATTTGTCACTTATCCTTTACTTTTTAAAGACAGTAACCCCACAAGGAGCAAAATGTGCTTTGGCATTTTGAAAATCATGCTAAATAACTCTCCTACAAAGATGACCGTTGTTACCGACAGCTGTAAAGAGGATCTCTCAAGCTTTTGGTCGCTTGGACTTAACTGATGTTACTTCAACTATCTTCTCGGAAGATGCCCAAGATCGTTAGTAAAAATGAAACGCGATGGGATTAGGTACTGAGCCTTGCCATCCCAACCTCCTCCCATTTATCCGCCATTAAACCGCACATGTCACAACTCCCGGTCCTGACAGTAGCTGTTCAAGTAACGGGTTCTGCTACCGAAACTCGTTAAGTCCGCGCTGACGCGGGTTGCGCTCCACGGGCCCATTGCTGCCACACGCTTCGAAATGACGGGCTGGCTTCCCCAGCCCCACTGCCTCGGCCGGCACTCGCTGGCAGCTGAACGACCTGGGCCGAACAGACGACCAGATGAACTGCACTCACCCCTTCATGTTGAGGCAGTTGGAGTCCACGCGGCCTCGCTTCGAGATCTCAACAGTCGTAGCTCTGGTCTTCTCGCGCTACCGCTCCCGCTCCACATGGATCAATCTCCTCACTGCCGCCGCCTCCTCCTCCCGACCGGGCCGCAGGCGTAAACTATGACCCCGCGGTGCCCTGCAGCTCACGACACACAAATCTGAAAGAATATCAATTGACATTTTTTCTTAACAAACGGCCGATGAAGAAAATGCCATGTGTTTGCGACAAATGGAAAAATAAAACAATTTGAATTAATATGTTAACGGAACTACAAAAATATGACCTTTGACATCTTACCTTAAAATACATTACCTAAAACGTTTATATATTGCTTTTGATTAATTAAACATAAATGGAATACAAACAGAGTATTTAACATCTATACCGAAAAAAAGTAATATTGTAATCGACCAATTCTTATCACCACGTGACTGGGCCCATTCCTCTTCCTCTAGCAGTGGTCCCGCGGCCGGATGCTCCATCGAAAGAGAAATGCCGGAATAAATGTAAAGGAACTTTCAAGCCTTTTGATTGTATAAAATTTATAATAAGTACTGTTTATCATACATGTTTCTAAATGGAAATCTGCGTTTTTCCACTTCTTTAATAGACAAAAGTAAACTTTACAGATACGTTTTCCAAGAAAATGGAAATTGAGCAACATCATCGTGTGCGCTGCAATTGACAGGCTCCACGTCCCCCGCTCATTTCCACATTGAAGCCCACACAGTTCTTTATTCGGCTGGCCGCTTTAACTTCAGCCAGTCTTGTAACTGATTGAATGATTTCTACGATGATTTGCCAAGCTAGAGAATCTTTAAATTACTCGGAAACTGTGGCTAGGTTGAAATATCTATATATTGATGATTTCGATTTTCTTGATCAAAAGTGCAATAACATTTTTATAAGGACAAACCGTAGTAATAAAAAGTCCCAGTTTATTAATCAGAAGGTTTATTTTCAGTAAGTATGTTAAACATGAACAAATTTGTATTAGAAAAATGTATTTCATTTACTATGCCTAAAATAATATTGTAACGCCGACGTAGAGTGCCGATATGGATCCTTTGCTACTTACATTGCTCTTTGAGGTGGTTCGCTATCCTTAAAAGGACCGCTAACCTTTGCCACACTATTTGGGATCCTGCTTGTGACATTGCGGGCTTTTGTTTGTATAGATGCACCTGTTGCTGACTTTGTTGCTGCGCGTTTGCATGCTGGAATGCCAGATCATTCTTTGGCCAAGCAATTACATAGCCCTTCCTTCGTGGTCGCTGTTCCCAGCAACCACTTCCAACTCCTTGACACGGCGGGGTGGTCTTCGTTTCTGCTGCTGGCCTGTGATAAAACAATATTATTAGGGGTTTTGACCGCTTTGCTGTTATGCAGTGCACCAGTGGTGTTAAATACTGCATTGCTGTGCTGTGAACAGTCGATTACAATTAAGCAAGCAAACCTTCTCTGGAGCTGCAGAGGTAACGGCCTCTTGGCTGTTTTCCTGAACTGAACTGATACTGCAAACGGTACTCCACTTTCACGTTTATAAAACTTGTGTGCATTCAAACAGGGGCCTGAAATGTGTGTACACATCTTTAAAGTGAAGTTGATTAGCATAGTTCATATATTGTTTCAGGGTGGCAACTGGGTGGGATTCCAGGTATACTCATCTATGTACATTTACAAGTGATTGTGATTTACAGCAGTAAATTGCATAGAAATGTGCCAACACCAAGTTTTACAGATTAATTTTTGTTTGTTTTTGGCATGCACATATTCATGTTTTTTGGCATACATTTATTTTCATGCTCGAATATGAGTGAGACCCTTGGTCCAGATATCAATTTTGCTCCATTGCTACGTAATGCCTCTTTTTTCAACCTCATGTTTACTGGCCCTGCGTCATACGGCTTGCCTGGGGTCAGTGGCAACACAATCTGCCACACTTTTTCCCCATCTCCATGAGCCGCACTCCTAGGCCAGTGGACCTTACCTGATGGAGATGCGTTGGTGGAGCTGCAGAGGTAGCAGTTTCTCAACTGTCTTTCTCCCTGATGCGGCAAACAGCACTCCAGGTTCCAGATCTCAGCCTCAAGACTTCCCAGCAACTCCAAAAAAGAGCTAAGCCATTATCCTCATTCTACTTCTAACATCAATGTAACACAGGTGTGGATCCTTTGTTCTTTATTTGGCTCTTTGAGGTGGCTCACCATCCTTAAAAGGATCACTCACCTTTGCTACACTAGCTGGAATTCTGTTTGCAACATTCCAGGCTTGCCATTTTTATAGACACACCTGCTGCTTGTTTTAAGCTTCTCATTAGCATGACAGAATGCTATGTGTGACCCATCCCTGGATGATGCAACTTGTCAGTGCCATTACAATATATATTCCTCTAAAAAATTTAAGATTAGAGATTGGGATGGTCAATAGTATTTTTAAATTTTGTTTAAAAGAAACTGCAAATTTATTTTTTGTTTATAAATATTGTACATTTTGGATCAATATGTAAAATTGTTTGTTCTTAAGTGTAGATTTATTTGACCAGATTCACTTCTAATCATATTAAAAATGGTTTTATGTATGAAGAAAAAATACACAATTTTTGTGTAGTAATATTATTTTAGGTAACATTTTATCCATAAATATAAGTTGCTTAAAACTCACCTGTCATTTGTGGCTTTCAGGATGGAATTAAACATGTTAGTTAAATCTTTAACTCTTGTAAGTAATAGATATGTCTGCCTTTTTATACACAGTTAAATAATATGTTAACATTTTAATATGACCCTTATACAGTATATTCTGATTATAATGTAAGACTGTTTATTTTACTTTTTTGTTTTTGATGTAATGGTTATATTAATACAGTATAAGCAATCTGTCCATTCTGTAAAGTTTTGCTTGTGTTGATGGAAAAGGATGTGTTTATATACCTGATTGTGTTGTAAATTGTAAATGAATGTTGAATAAAAAAAATAACTTTATGTTCATCTAGCTACCGTTATTGGGCCTGGCAACACTCCAATCCATCTTAACTAAGGTAACTGTCTTTTCTCAAAACTATTAAAATTAGAGTGTCCCAACATCATTTAGCCCTTCACAATGCCCATATCCAAATTCCATTTATTAGTTAAGAAGTATACCAGCTTTGCCAGTTTATTTGAACTAATTACCTGCATTAGACAGGGTAAAACACAACTGCAATTTCACAATGGAGTTTGCGTTTCCTTACAAGTAGGGAGGCCCAGTGTCATTTAACCCTGTATAGTGCTCCTTAAACATCATAGTCTCATTCTTTAGATATAAAAGTGTGCCAGTTTTGCCAGACTGTTTGACCCATGGAACAGAGTTGGGACGGGCAAAATTCCACTATAATTTGTTAGAGGCAGCTTTCTTGCTGTTACAGATGAATAATTAATTGGATTGCACAAGCTGTGTGAGTAAGCTGTCTGGAAGCAAATAAGAAGCTATAAAAGAACAGCCAACCCAATAAGGAGCACACACATACGCATGGGAGGCAGCTAGAAGAACCAAAAGAAGGTAATTCCACGCCAGGCCAGGGGGTGGTGGGGTGCAGTAAACCTTTCTCTTTTATCTCTCACACTTGATTATTTAAGGGTTGAAGGTCCTGGTCGATTGTCAAGGTCTTCCTCAGGTTCTGCTCCTGATCCCACAAGGAAGCAAACATCCTGCTGACTACGCCACTGTGAAATGAATAGACCTTGACACCAAAAGGAGGTTTGGGGCAGCCACCCATATGATTGAATAAGGCTGCAAATACAGAGATTTGGTAACACAGAAGTGTACAGGATGAGTCCAGCAACAGAACTGAGTACAAATGGAGGATGACTGGCTTTTGAAACATGTTGGTAAAAATGACATCATCTGGGGCCTGAACCGGAAATGACGATGTTGGAATCAGGCAGAATTTCCCATGTCTGGTCTGCAGAGATAAAAGAGAAAAGCTTACTGCACCCTAATAATGTGTTGTGGGGTCTGCTGATGCAGCATTTATAGACTTTAAAAAGTCTCTGATGTCAGGAATTATTCTAATTGCACCTGATTTTTCTCCTCCCTTTTGTCTCCAGCAAGATGTATGTGACACCAGCCTGGGGGTGGTTCTAAGCTAGATAGTGGACAGCACTGGAAACCCTGTAATGTATCTAAGCCAGAAACTGCTGTGCCAGGAAAGGAAGTATGCAACCTTGGAAACTGAGGCACTTGCAATAAAATGGGCAATTACTTAACAGAGGTATTACCTCCTGGGAAAGGAATTTACTTTGGTTACTGATTATGCTTTTTAACAGTGACTCATAAGGAGACCAACCCAAAGGTTATGAGGTGGTTCCTGGATGTGTAGCCATACAGATTCAAGGTTCTACATTGTAAGGCTCATCTTCATGCAAATACCGATGCCTTCTCCTGTGTTCATAGACTGTTGGTTAGGTCTGCTTGTCCAAATGGGGAAACACTTAGAGGAGAGCCATGTCAAGCACAAATGAGCAGGAGGCCTCTTTGGGGTACCAGACAGGTAAGCAATACCATCCTGGCATGAGAAGGGGAGCACTTGCTAACACAACATCTCTGTCCTTCTGCATTTCAGAGGAACTGGAGGATGAATGACAGCACTTCTGAGTTTTCTTGACCAAGACCCACCCCTTCTGGGAACCAGCCCTTTAATTTCACCTAGCACCGGAAAGAGGCAGTCAAATCTACAGGCTCAACTGTAGCTGAGACAGACCACACAGAAGCACTACTTTCTGTTAATGTTTAAAGCACTCTCATGTGCTATTTATTTTCTGAATGCTCCATCCTGCTTTGCATTAAATGAGGGCCTGCTGGTTCCCCAACCCTTTTTGTGGTTGATAGATAGATAGATATGCATTAGTTAGTTGGTCAATACTTTATTTATCCCCAATTGGATATAAAGACTTTATGGAAGGCCAAGAAAAGCAGAACTGTTATAACAAATAATTTTAGTTACTGAAATGTGTTTTTATCTTGGCAAATTCCTTCATTTGCTATTCTTGAATTGAAATCCAGCAACACAAACTGTTCAATGAGCTGTAAAGATATTAAAATGGGCTGGCATCCTATCCAGGGTAAGAATCTTGTTGCATCTGGTTTTACCACAATATGCTTCAGGTCCGTGAGTATGAGAAAAGGATATTGCATAAAACCAGATGATTCTTAAAATGTTTGTTTTGATTTGTTGCAGTTTCTTGTATATTTATGGCTAAATCTTATGCATTTTCAGAATAAGTTGTCGATTTGCTTAAGACTTCTGAAAATGAAATACAGTTTCTGTGGTGAGGCACTAGAACTTGCCAAACTCACAAAAGCCTGAGAGGTACACTTTTAACTGACAAGGTCCATGGGGAACCATACATAATAGATCACCTTTGAAAAAAGTCTAATTCAAAGTTTAGGTCACAGCAAGACAAGGGGCACACTTACTTTTCTGTGCATTCCATAATTACTTAAATATCATCAGAAACAAAGGAGAGGATTATTGGCCTGCTGTTGGCCGGAATGCCATACACCATTGTTGCCAGACACTTTGGATAATACTGTGTCCAAATTACAGGCAAGGTTTCAATACTGCAGCAGTACCAATTACCTTCCCAGATGTAGTTGCCCTTGAGCAAACACACTTGTATAGGTCTGACACGTCAGACTAGACAATCCAAGAGATCCTTTCAGATCTGCCACACACACTTTTGCTGAAACTATGAGTAGACACAATCCCCGATTCAGGATTATGAGAGACAGGCCCATGATGCTGGAATTAGATCAGACTTCTAGATGACTGAACCTTCAGCAGGGAAATGACAGGCCACACACAGCTGCTGTGGTCATAGCTGTTCTAAGTAACAGTAGTGTGCAGACAGTACTCTCTCTTCTGACCTTAAAGTAATGGAGCACCTTTGAGATATCCGCGATTCAAGGTCGGCTCTCCCAAATAGGTGAATTAAGCAATTGCCTAGGGTGGCAAAAGTTTGGGGGCAGCATTTTTTAATCATGATTTTGCCCCCCCCCCGGCTCTTTTATTGGACATCTAAATACAACTCCTCCAAAACCTCATGGGGGTGTCCACCCCTCCATGCCCCCCAGCCCCACTCTTTGATCTAACATCCAGGTATGACTTGTGTAGAAACCAGAAGGGGAGCTAAGCCCATGACATCTACTAATATAAATGACACACCTGCCCCCTAGCTCTGCCTTTGATTGAATATACTTAGATCGCTGCAGTGGAAACAGAAAGGAGACCCAACATTCCAAATTTAAAACTGTATATGAGTCTGCTTGGAGCACAGACTGGGAGCCTCCAACAGTCCCCACCTTCTCTTATAATTTTACATGCTGCACATGTATCTATGCCCCTAGGGTTTGGGCATGACTTGTACAGCTTTGCCTAGGGTGCCTTAAAAGCCAGAGCCGGCCCAGCCTAAATCACAATATCCTGGAGACACGATCCTCTTGTTGTCAACAGCCTGCAACTTTTTGGGCCTTTCTACAGAAGTGAAGTAATATCCCTCAAATGCAGAATCAGGTTTGTTGGGTTCAATGTGGTAGAGATGGTGGCTTCAAGAGTTGTCCATAAAAGATATCCGAGACAGCTGCTGTTATTATTTACAGCTGTTACTGTTGCATTAGTTGAACCATTTTATTGACTTACGATTCTCATTTGTTCATTGTTATTATTTTAACAATAAACAGAGTGAACAAAACCCATCAACAGGTAATGTGCTTTTTTCCATCAATATGTTTAGATTGCCTGTCTATGTCAAACAGCCAATAACTGAGGTATTGGCAATTCATGATTCATATGGCTCACAGTGTTCTTCCTCAGGAAACATATGGACAATGCATGTGAACGTTTAAGTCTTTCAAAATTGCACCACAAATTTAACTGTATACCCTAAAGACTTAAAACCTTTTTTTATCAATAGACTTCTAGTCTAGCGAGTTTTAGAAGCCTAGATCGGTGAAGTGTGCAACTAATATGAAGGGGATTCCATTGCCAGTGACCGAATACTCAGCAATATATATTTTAAGATTATTCACTTCAAAATACATTTAGTACCATTATTAGATTAGACAAAAAAACTCTAAAATAATATCGTAAGTTAAAATATAAACTATTTCTATTATTTAAAAGCACACTTCAAAGCCAAGCCATACAATTGAATTGGGCGCATTTAAACGTCCTCCAGTATCCCATCATGCCAAATTAAACGTGCTTTGCCGCTACTGTGATGTACAGTTCTTATGTGACGTAATAAAGGAAATGCAGAAGCTGCGCCCATGTAGTCGCCATTAGGGTTCCATTTTGACAGTTGTTTGTTTAGTATTGACATTACAAGTTTGAGCCAAAATGGCGCTTGTGGCCACCTTTTCGTCCGCGTCTGTAATCAACCCGAAAATTGCTAGTCAGCTGACTGTGTGATCCAGCGGCTGGCGGTGAAGTAGGCAGCAGTCGGACGTCGGCTGGTTTTAACAGGTACGTTGCTGTGGTGTGTATTATGTATTTTGGGTAAGTTAGTGCGACTTCATCGGTGTTGCCTGGGAGGCGAGCCTTCTTTAAGATGCTCTTTAGTCAGCTATACGATGCTTTGGTTTATTATTAAAGGAAACACGGTTATTATTACAGTCTGCAATTTTCGTGGCGATGATGTCAGTGTTGCAATAAATATGCGTATATGTAATATTTCTTTAAGAGCCGAGTAATACTAATGTTGTCATTGCTCGAACGAGTGCGAAGTGCAAGGGTACGTTATGGCATCTTTAATCGTGATAATTAAAGAAGGGCGTTTAAAGCTGAAGCGCTGGGGTGACAAGCAAGGCGAACCCCGCTATAACCGGCAGGTTTGTGTTCCCAATGCGATATGGACTGACAAAGAATTATTAACCCGAATTGCGGTTGATTATATGAAGGATCAATTGACCGTTATTTCAGCCCACAGACAGAGGTTAAGATATGTAGATTGTGAAAGGTGCAGTCGCACTGGAACCTGCCTCGGACATGCATGCATTCGTCGCACAGAGGTCGAAGAGTGAGATTAAGATTTGTAATTTTAATGTCATTCATTTTTAGTGACTGATGTTTTGTTAGTAGTCTCCATTTAATGGTATAGTACAAATACTGACTTTGTCAGTGTTTTCCCGGAAATCTGATCTGGTCAGAATCATCTGTAGGTCATGTGCTCATTGGGAGGTCGGAAATATGATTTGTCGTCGTAAAGGCAATTTATTGCCCAAGATAGACGCGTGATTCTTTTCAGTTTAGCACAGGAATGTAACAATGTGTATTTTCTAATCTATTGTTCATCGTTTAACAGTTAATTTTTTAATCCACTGATAGTCCTCTATGGTTTAAAGCACAGAAAGAAAAACATGATTTTCCATAATCTTATCAGTGTTTTTACTTGTAATATCCTGAAAACCGTACATGTACAGTAGGCTGAAAATAAAAATCAACAACAGACTGGGGATAAACAGTCATTAGAGATACATACTGTGAACCAAGGTCATCCATTACAGTATACATTAAGTAAACAGTATTATGTGCCATACAGAATGCTTGTAGAATAGTTAGATAAAAGTATAAGGGAAAAAGCAAAAGATAAATAAGATGTGCAAAGTTATTAACAATTTTAAAAACAGTATGTCACAATGGATCATTATTTAGCACTGTGAAGGTAAACTTTGTGTATGCTTTATATGTACCTCTATTTTATCTTTGGCCCCCCACACAATGTCTCTGAACTTTGCATACCCTTCCTTTGTAACTGTAAAATTTCTCTAATTACTTTGATTTCTTCTCAGATTATTAATATGGCTATCTTGGTTATTTTATATCTCTAAGTGCTCAGCAGTATTTGGGCAGACCTTCGTAGATGGGTTGGAGCAAATAATGCCTCCAGAATTTTTGCAAAAATAGAATACATTTTTCCATAAAATAGGTAGTTATACTAATGCTGCATGCTGTGCTTGTTATTTCAGCTGTTGCCGGTTGAGTGGTGTTCATGTGTGTATGTACATGCGCCTCAGAGGGGCTCTTTGCTGTTTCTTAGTTTGTTGTATTAAGGCACCACCTAGTTTGCTAGTGCAGTTGGAGTCCCATTGCAGAAAGCACTGATACCTTGTTTGGGTTTTTTTGCAGCATAGGAGGAGGTGAGCGTGTTCAGGAAGTGATTCTCAGTTTAGTTTTTACAATACAGCCTTACACATCAATCTCTTCAACAAGTGTCTGGTGTTTCATTGTACTTGTATATATATGTATGTATGTATATATATGTATTTTGTTGTTGATTTATCCAATGACAGTTTACAAATCATATTCAGAAGACCAGTATTTCCTTATTCTTAAATTGCCTTAAGGTGATTCACTCACATAGTGATCTTTAAGTAAAACTGTTGTGGACTACTTTGTACTTTTTTTTATCTGATATTTTTATGAAAATTGCTTAGTAAATCTCAAGTGCATAAGTCAGTTATTTATGTATTTCTTTGTTGGAGCATCTACAGGTTAGTTGACTTACAGAGAGTTAGAAAGGTGGTAGTGGGGTTTGAATCAGCAGTGTTATAGTTCATGGTCCAAGCCACTGGCTTGTTAGCCACTGGCCCACAAATATGATAAATCTTCAAAAGCAAACCTACACTCCTTTTGACTGTTTATTAACTAGTCACATGAATGCAAGCTAGACATCCTTTTTTGCCAACCTGAAGACAATTTAGTTGGCATGATTTTGAGAATAGAAGAAACTGCTTAATCATGTAGCATGTTTGCCACTTAACCATAATGTGAGCCTTGTTAAGACAAGACAAGGAATGGAACATTAGGCTGTTTAGTTATCATCACTAATTTTAACATTGAGCCATTATATGGACTATTTGGTGAGGACTGTATTTATTTAAAGCTCTGAAAATATACAGAAGATATACTCACAGTTATTAATAATCAGCTGAGAGCACCAAGTTTCCCAGTATTTGACCTGCAAATATAATATTTCCATCCTACTCATAAAATGATACTTACTCTGGAAAAAAAACACATTCATGTTTCTTTGAGCTTGGTTCCTTTCTTAGTCATTATATGATTTATTTTTCCCCCAAAAAAGAGATACATATAAAGAGCAAAGTATTGCAATTATAGAATGGTGGTTGTGTCATAAATTGAGCTAGTAGCATCTGGCTACTTCCTCAAAATTACAGTTTTTTTAGTGTGATGGATTTTGGCTTATCATCGTAGTGTGTCTTCTGATTTCTCTGTTTTAGGGAAAAACTGCCTAGATCTGGATGTATGAGGGCTACAGTGGCTGTAGGCATTCATTTTAGTCACTCCTTCAGACAGAGCCTATTTCCTCTTTACAGCCAGGGGCCTCTTGCTTAATTCACCATTTATTTTTTCTTTTTCTACATTTATCTTGATTGTTAGTGTAAATGTGAAGTTCCCCAAAGATCTGTGTCCTTGTGTTAATAACCTTTGTTAAATACTTACTTCCCCTTTTTTTCCCTTAAGCTTTTTTTAATGGAAAGGGTTACCGTAGGAATAATAATAAATTAGCAATATTTTGGTTCGCTATTTACACTTATGTCTGTCCATCAGATCTGCTATGTTTTAAGAGCCAATATTTTTAGGCATTGAGGGAAAGGTTGGGAGCATGCGCTGATAGCTTGTTGCTGCACCCACCACATTACGAACCACCTGGGTTGAGACCCAAGTGCAGTGGAGCTCCTAACAAAATAACTGGAGAAATTCCAACTCTTTAAAATTCTAAAATCATAATCAGATAGTATTTCATTTTGAATTGGATTAGGAGTATACACAATTTCTTTATGCAGTTTTTGTTGTTTGTACTTTTATATTAATTTTTCAAAAATGCCACAGAACACAGGCTAACATTTTTGTTTCTATCATAAAATGACCCAACAACTATTAAGAATATATGCTACAGAAACTAAAAAAGACTATTGTTTTTGTATTATCCCACTTGGACCTGTGTTTGATTTTTGTCAAGGGTACCTTTTTGTTTAGAATTTGATTTTTTTTTCTTGTTGGTGTAAATATCCTCCCACTTTCAAAGAACATGGTACTTTATTGATTGGGAAATGTAAAATAACATAGCAAATGTTATTGGTAAAATGGGTGTACCCGATAACTGACTCAGTACCACAAAGGGACAAATCCCATTTTTTATGAGGTAGGCTTTGATCCTAGCAACCCTACTCTGGATAAACAACCTCAATAAATGCGTGGCTGGAAAGTAGAAGCCTTTATCATTTACAGATAATTTTATATATCCTACAGAAGGAGCTATCTGTAACTTTTGCAGTTAAAACTGCATCTTTTGACATCTCAAATGTTCAGTGTAGCAGTTCTTAATAGTTTGCCTCCAATATTTAAGGACAATGCATATTGAAACTAAATTTGTTCAAGTTTGTGGTGTGAGGAAGGGAAGTGAATTATAAATGTTGCACATTGGCAACACATAGCAGTAAGCCAGTATTTTTTTTGCTGCAGTTAGGAAATCGAAATGAAGTAGGACAGTTTTACCATAGTGATTTCAGACCCTAACACTTTATTCTGATTACATCTACGTATTTAATTCTGTTTGTTTTTAAAGGTTTTCAAGAGAAGGGGGGCCTTACCAATGTTCAAGGGTACTGGGAGGTCTCCTCACTAAATTAGCATTGATAGTTCAGACTTTCAGACTTTGTCACTCAAAAACAAAGCTATTTTTCACACTTAAGACACTTTTGAGTGTGCTGTCTTTAGTGCAGTTCTCCTTGAAAATATTGTATTAGGAAAGAGAAGGAGGAGGTGGAACAGTTGGTGGAGGACGTGGTTGCAGTATTGCATGATACACAATGCTGAGTGAGATTAGTCATCGGATCAGCCGACTGGTACGATATGTTAAGCTGTGGTATTCTTTTTTCTATCAGTGTTCATCATTCGACAGACTTGGATTTACACCTATATCATTAGGACAGGTATTGTGCAAATTATTCACTCAGATTATTCTTATGAGGTTTTCTTGCATTTTCATCTGCTTGCTTTCATTTTTGACAAGAGCAAGAGAGCTTGAGCATCTTGTTAAACCATCTCTCGGCATGTTTTGAGAGAGACAGCTCTTACGCTGTTGTGGCCTCAAGTTGTCATCAGATTGTCTTTTAAACTGTAAAACAACATTATAACTATCTAGTATCTTTCATTCAAATTTACATTTATGTGGATACTACATATTAGATATGTAATGCTATTTTCTGTGCAGAATTCTTAAGACTTTTTCCCCCGCTGTGGTTTATGGATGGATTGTTCATTTTTGAATGAGGAAGAGTGACTTTTATTAAGTAAGCCAAGAGCTATCAATTCAAGTTTTCAAATAACGTCTTACACAAATTGATTTGCCATGGACCATTTTTAGCATTACAAACAAAATACTGAAATCTTATTACAGATGCAAAACAATTCAGTTTTATGCATAGATCATGAAAGAAAAGAGAGAAAAACAACAAATGTTATCTGAAGGAAATTTGAAAAATTCAAGAGCAGTTCTGTGGGGTTTTCTCTGTAGATATACTTGGCTTATTGCCGTGGATGTGAGAATGAACATTTACTGGTTCACACATATCTGTTGAAATGTACTTTGTAGCTGTGTGCTGAGAGTCTGATTGAAGCATTATTCACATTTGGTAATTTAGTTTTGTGCTCTCAATTATTGACAGTTTTTTCCTTTGCAAATGCAAACAAGTAATAGTAATGTTAAAATGGAGTACTTTATCAGAGGCTAAAGTATTTTAGAGTGTGGAAAGTGTGGGAGCAGCAACCACTGCAAGAGTGCAGTATCTTGTAGTGCTTCAAGTTATTACCTCAGCCGAATTCTGTTCTTTCAACTTCTGTTTGCCTAAATCTATAGAGCCTCAGTTAGGAATTTGCATTGTAATTAATTGTTAGTGACCAAATATAGCTCTGCTTTCAGCTTTCATTTCTTATTAAATGCAGCTGCAGTTACATTTTTAAGAGTTAAAATTATTACTAATGGCACTTGATTTCACCCTCACACAACCATGAGGCAAAACTTCAAGTGTCCTACCATCAGAAAGGCAAACTTGTACGGCTCAATGATCATATTCAAGTTTTAACTATATCTCAGGTTGTCATTTTACATTTTTCTGATGCCCTAATACAAGGTAAATTACAACAAAAAAGATGCTGCATAATTACTTACCTTTTTTTAAACTTGGGAGGTAGAATTGAACTGGCAGCACTTTGTTGTAAAGTTCAAGGCCTTAAGCACTTAAGACCTGCCCAAAGTTCTTTCAATATATCTTTTTATTTAGGATGCATACTTGAACAAATAAAATGCTATTTTTTATCCATGTGTCAGAAAATGATGTAAAGCATGAAAGCTGGGTTTGAATTTTTCATTTTCCCTTCTCATTTACTGTCAGATGTGTTAACCCTTGGGTGTGATGGAACTTTAACAGTACAGTAGTGCTAAATTAAAATCGATCCATAGATTTTTTTTTTTTTTTTTGAAGTACAGTAGCCCAATTCATTTACAAGATTATAGTAGCTAGAGCCTGTTACATCATTATTTAGGTGTATTTATAAGCTTGCATGTCTTAAAATGTGGGAGAAAACTGGCACATGTTGCTACACCGGCCAAAATTTCAAATGTGTTTCATTCAACTTTGAGGTATTGAGAGTATTTTGAAGTCATTAATCATTGGCTTTCATTTACTAAACTGGATAGACAGTTGATCATCTGTGGACAAAGAGTACACATTAAGAGTGTAAATCTCCACCTGAGTGTGGTCATCAATGGAGTCCTTTGGGGATGTGTGTTAGGACTGTTAATTTGTATTAGTGGCTTTAAATTTGATATAGGACAACCAAATGGAATATAGGGAACAAGTTGTGGGAATCCTCTAACCAAAGGAAGGCCTGATAGTTTTCAAAAAATGCTTAAATGACATATTTGGACAAAGTGATTTTTAGATGCTTAAACTAGCTTGATAGACATATGTATATATTAAATTGTATTGTGTGTAATATGTAAGGGATATAATTTATTGCAAGTACAATAATGCTAATTTTTTTTTTAGATTTTTTTGTTGCTTTTTATCTACTATTAAATGAGTAATTTTCTTCCATATTCACATGAGTACTTAATGTGTTGGTTATAAAATAAGCTCTCAAGTTATGGTAGAATACTGATTTATTTTGATGTTATTTTTACAGTAGTACCCACTTTGTGATGGTGTGTGGAGTAGTACCATGCTAACTTTAAATATTAATATTTAGACCAGGGATGATTTTGAATTATAAGTATTCAGTCAGTGGTATCTGTTTTAATTGTATAAACAAAGCTGCAAGATCAGGTACATATATTTTCATATTGCCGTTGCTATAAATGTTCATCCAGACCAGCTGTGCGCAACCTGCGACCGAACGGCCGCATGCGGCCGTGGGCAAGGACTTTGGCGGCCGTGGACGTGTATATTAAAGTGTACGTAATGGCGGCCGTGCAGGTGTAGGGTCTCTGGACTCCAGCGAGTAAGGGGTCTCAACGCCGCGGAATCTTTGTCGGCCGGGTCGGTATGGTGACGCCGAAAGCCGATTTGGACTCTGGGGTCTCTAGACTCCTGCAAGTGTAGAATCTCAAACACCGCAGAACCTTCCTTAGCCGGGTCGGTATGTTGACCAAAATGTTGCCCTTTATATATTCATCGTGGAAATCAGCAGAATACCCACAACTACGAGAACTGGCCAGGAACATTCTCGTTCTTTTCGGAAGCACTTATTTGTGCGAAGCAGCGTTTTCCAGAATGAAATATCTGAAAAACAAGTACCGAACCCGATTGGTAGACAGCAATCTAGAGTCTGGAATACGGCTAATGGTCTCCAGCGAGTCCCCTGACTTTGCAAGTCTGTCTGCAAACATGCAAGAGCAAGGAAGCCATTAATGGCGATGTTTTCCAAACTTCCTGAAACAATTGCTGTAAAGGTTTTTTGTCCTATATGACGTTTCGTAGACATTTTTTTACATATGTAGACCAGTAAATTGAATATTGTCAGATATATCATACTCTGTTTTAATGTGTAATCTGTACATTTTTACATAAATCATAAAACATTATTAAGTTTACTTGGACTTACTGGCGGCCGTTATTAAAGTAAAAAGTCTGTAGTGCGGCCGTTATTAAAGTAAAAAATCTGTAGTGCGGCCGTCAATAGCGGAAAGGTTGCGCATGCCTGATCCAGACTGTGGATTGTGTTTCCTTCTTGCCATCATCATTAATATTGTGTTCTGTTAGTAACAATGACAATAACAGACGTCTTATTTATTGGGATCTTTATGATAAAAAAATGTGAAAGTTGCTCCAAGACATGGCAAAGTATATAGAAGCTGTTTCCCAAAAGCCTGTTTCTGGTATTACATGGCAAATACTGAGCCTTCTCAGCAAATCTGGGAACATCGGGTCTGTGGTACTCCATGTTGGGGTAAATAACATTTTTTATCGGAACTCTGAAATCCTAAAAAGAAGATATATCAATGCTGGCTAAAGCTGTTTAACACTTCACACCTGAATCAAGAATAATTATGTGTGGCCTTGTTCCGACTTTTAGAAGAAGCTCTGAAATCTTTAGCAGAATTTTGACTCTTAATTCCTGGCTGGCATCATGGTGTGAGGTCCAAAATATTGCTTTTGTTTAAAACTGCAATTTGTTTTGGGAAAGACAGATTTTTTGACAAAAACGTAGATTAAAAACAAAAGGGGACAGAGCCTTCTCTGTTATGGCCCCGAACTCTGGAATGTCCTCCCCCTTGATATAAGAACATCTAATTCTGTAACTACACATAAATCTCTATTAAAAACATATTTTAGACAAGCATTTCTTTCTTGTTAGTTTATTTTTATACTAGACGACGCCCGTCGTAGGATACGACGGTGTAAGAATAGGAATGGAAAATGGTGATAAAGGAATACAGAAATCAAGAAGAAATAAATACTTCTTGAAAAACGCAGTGTGCATGTAGAATTTCCGGCCAAGCAGGATTACGTGCGAAAGTGATAAATAAATCCGGCTTTCCGAATTTACGTACTATGGCCATGGCATCCTGATAGTTTTGTTGCATGTATCTTGGACTTCCTGGAAATGTGGACGGTAATATGATCATTTTGCCTACACGTACGTTGTTATTTTCAGCGTTTGCTTGCAGTGCGTCTAATAGTTCCACGCGCAGATCTTGTTGATGTAATCTGAGATACTTGAGACACGCGCCCTCTGTTTTAACATACGCATCTAAGACGTACTGTTGGAATAGTTTGCCGCTGGAGTGCAAAATACTAAATGTATTCCTCATTGCTAATCTGTACGCGTAAAATTGGCATTGAGTAAGCCTTATTCGCTTGGCGGTTCTTTTATCAGGAACATGTTGTAAATCTTTGTGCCAGCCAATGTCTCCGTAAGGGAATAAAAGTGGGTAAACCATAGGATCGCAATTCATATTGAGCGTGGAAATCTGTTTATAGGAGTTGCCTATGGGATAGATGCAAATGTCCCTTTCAGCAGGCGTTTCGCCATGTTCTCTGACGAAAATCGCTGCAACATCGGTGTGACATGTCGGGGCATTGTATCGTCGTAAATCCTGCCTAGGGTTTTCCTTGAAAACCATTCATACAGTTGCTGTTGGATTGGACTGAGTGATTTCATGCATGTGTTTGTATGATTTAGCGAAGCAGTTGATGGTTCTGAGCATGGAATCTAGCTGGAGAAGTACATTTTTGCTGCATGCAGAGTTTGCTTTATTTTGTAAGCGTACTTCAGTAGCTTGCGCTGTGTCAGAAACATACAACTGACCATATCCTGGAGAGGTAGAAGTGTTAGCGTATAGTGGAGAGATTTGGTGATATCTCAGATTTGCCCATGTATTTTAAAACAGTATGGTCCGTGGCCAGGAGGTTGAGTTCTCTGTGCACCCATGGAAGCAAACGCTAGAGAAGAGTTGTATTCTCGAATGTATTCACGATAATTTTTAGCTTCTGATGTTTGCTGTGTAAGAAGCTGTTGTAAAGACACAGGTGGCTCCCACAAAGGTGGTAAAGCTACTTTACCATTGTGGCAGTACCTCGAGTACTTGTTGGATGTATTACACTCAGCAGGCCAGTATAGTGCATGACATGGAAGAGGACGAGTAGGAATCGAGAAATGCTGTGTCGGCTGTGTGTGGGCGGGACCGGTTTTGAAGTGGAAGCAGGACGAACCAGAAGAGAAATATATATGAGATCTTTATATCACCAACTTTATTTATCTGTTTTTAATGATGGCTTGCTAATTTTATTCTCTTTTTGGTTTTTTAGTTTTATATGAAATATTGTAATGGTTTTTTGTTCGGTTGTTAGAAAGCATGTTGTGCATATCACTTGAAAAATACTCTATAAATAAAGTAATAATAATGAAAAATGTTCAAATGAGAACAACTAGCCACACAGTTCACTCGAAGAGGTGATGTTTGATTAATCAAATATCTGCCTAAGGACACTCAGTATGTTGCTGAACTTCCATCTTCTTCCTCCTCCTCTTTGCTGATTTCTTGATTAAAAAACCACATGACGTTCTTGTAAACCTGTCATCCTCCCACTAGTGATCGAGTAGTGTGTTATTTGCATCAGCCGACATATACTGCACCTTGAAATAGTTAAATATTTTGTCTTGTTTATATTTTATGTGGTTTTGGCTACCTTATACTGTTTTAAACCGTAAAAGCAATTTTTTATTGTGTGCCCTGATAAGGGATATGGTTTAGTGTTATCTTTTCCTCATGCTTTCAGCATTTTGATTTACGTCTTGTTTTACTAGTAAGGAAACATCACTCTTGGCTGACAGACAGTGCATGTTCAATAGGAAAGACTAAAACATTTTTGGTGTTCCAGTGTCAATCTGAAAATTCTACTCTGAACAGAAATCTTTTGAAATGGAAAAGGCATTTACAGGTTTATGCATGTTAGTGTGGACTTAGCCTAAGAGTTGTAATCTCTGCCATTTTTCTTGGGTCTTTTTCCAGTTGTCTGTGCCTGTTGCACCTCCTGTGGTAGAGTGCACAAATTTTACACAGACACTGACTGATTCGGGATTAACACAAAGTTTGTTGGATCTGTGTATCAACAATGCTAACCACTGCACCACCACGCAGCCTCTTGTTATATGGATCCATCTGTTCATTTTGAAATCAGTTTTTTTGGGTCATGTGTAACTGGAACACAGCCTGACATAATTGTGCGTCAGGAATAAACCAGCATTGGACAGGGTGCCTGCCTATCATGGTGTCCCTTGAAATTAGAGATTTGCATTCTGACTTGTTTTGATAAGTGAATATCCATAAGGTTTAACAAACAGATATCTGCAAAAATGGAGGGAGGGTTGGGTAAAGAGACTTTGTTGGTATCCGATGCAAACCCCGCACCTCTTCTCCTTGCAGAATAAATACCATACAAAAGGTTATTTTATTCTGCATGCTGGGCTGGGGATAGAACAACACAAAGTTAATAAAAATGCTCTTCACTAATATACACAATTACTGAAATGTACAATGTATGCTGATATTTATTTGTCTTGAAAGATTAGTAGAATTTCTGGCTATATAGATTATCAGGCATCTGTAAATAATGTGTAATTCTCACAGTCCTGTGCTGAAATTTAAACCGTGACAATCAAGCAATGGGCCTTATATGTTTGAATGAGTTTTTGGGAAGAGACATCATTCTCTGGCTCAGCGTAACTCATTAGTTTTACAAACATTTTCTTCCACAAAGTTGAAGGATAGCATGTTCTCTGCCGACATTTTTGTAACCAAAGTAAAATCTCGCATATAATACATGCAATTTTCACTCATTCTAGTTTGCTAAAAATTGGGGAGCGCATTATACACAGTACATAATTTTAAGGTAATAGTTTCTCACATAAATCAACATAAAACGTCTGTTGCCGCATGCAGTGCACTGTTGGTGCATGTTAGCTATCTTTGGCTGCAGCAGGGCGGGGGCATCAAGCGACTGCTGGGCTGTTTTCTGAAAAGCATACAAAGCAATAGTTTCTCAGTTAAATCAACATAAAACATCTGTTGCTGAGTGCAGTGCGCTGTCACCATGTGTTAGCTGCCTTTGGCTACAGTGGCACTGGAAATGACAGTGCGGAGAGGTGAGCAGCTGCTGGGCTGTTTTCTGAAAAGCACTCAAAGCAATGGTTTCACACATAGATCAACATAAAATGTCTTGAAAAGTTAATGGTGTAAATTATATATAATTTTTTTTTTTATCTGAAAATTTGGGGCTAAATCGGCATGCTCGTTATACAGGTGCTGGTCATAAAATTAGAATATCATGACAAAGTTGATTTATTTCAGTAATTCCATTCAAAAAGTGAAACTTGTATATTAGATTCATTCATTACACACAGACTGATGTATTTCAAATGTTTATTTCTTTTAATGTTGATGATTATAACTAACAACTAATGAAAGTCCCAAATTCAGTATCTCGGAAAATTAGAATATCAAATGTTGGCCAACTGAAAGGTATGAACATGAAAAGTATGAGCATGTACAGCACTCAATATTTAGTTGGGGCTCCTTTGGCCTGGATTACTGCAGCAATGCGGCGTGGCATGGAGTCGATCAGTCTGTGGCACTACTCAGGTGTTATGAGAGCCCATGTTGCTCTGATAGTGGCCTTCAGCTCTTCTGAATTGTTGGGTCTGGCGTATTGCATCTTCTTCTTCACAATACCCCATAGATTTTCTAAGGGGTTAAGGTCAGGCAAGTTTGCTGGCCAATCAAGAACAGGGATACCATGGTCCTTAAACCGGGTACTGGTAGCTTTGGCACTGTGTGCAGGTGCCAGGTCCTGTTGGAAAATGAAATCTGGACCTCACGCAACGTGGATTCTGTGCCTCTCCTCTCTTCCTCCAGACTTTGGGACCTTGATTTCCAAAGGAAATGCAAAATTTACTTTCATCAGAGAACATAACTTTGGACCACTCAGCAGCAGTCCAAAGGCGAGACGCTTCTGACGCTGTCTCTTTTTCAAGAGTGGTTTGACACAAGGAATGCGACAGCTGAAACCCATGTCTTGCATACATCTGTGCGTGGTGGTTCTTGAAGCACTGACTCCTGCTGCAGTCCACTCTTTGTGAATCTCCCCCACATTTTTGAATGGGTTTTGTTTCACAATCCTCTCCAGGGTGCGGTTATCCCTATTGCTTGTACACTTTTTTTCTACCACATCTTGTCCTTCCCTTCGCTTCTCTATTAATGTGCTTGGACACAGAGCTCTGTGAACAGCCAGCCTCTTTAGCAATGACCTTTTGTGTCTTGCCCTCCTTGTGCAAGGGTCAATGGTCGTCTTTTGGACAACTGTCAAGTCAGCAGTCTTCCCCATGATTGTGTAGCCTACAGAACTAGACTGAGAGACCATAGAAAGGCTTTTGCAGGTGTTTTGAGTTAATTAGCTGATTAGAGTGTGGCACCAGGAGTCTTCAATATTGAACCTTTTCACAATATTCTAATTTTCCAAGATACTGAATTTGGGACTTTCATTAGTTGTCAGTTATAATCATCAAAATTAAAAGAAATAAACATTTGATTAAACATCAGTCTGTGTGTAATGAATGAATCTAATATACAAGTTTCACTTTTTGAATGGAATTACTGAAATAAATCAACTTTGTCATGATATTCTAATTTGATATGACCAGCACCTGTACATGAGTGCTATATTGTTGCAATAAATTTAATTTTCCAGTTGTGGTAGTCAAAGCAGTTGTTGAAGTTTACTCAAAGTCTTCTGTTGTTGAAGTGAGAGTTTAACAGAATGCTTCAGGCTTGTTGTTGAAAGTTTGGCATTACATATTTTGCACATATATGCTTTCAGTATAAAAATATTGACAGACCTGACTTTTCTATTTTTTTTCCTCTTTGTGTGGCAGTTAGGGATGTCATTAAAAATGATATTTCGGCATTAATTCTGCACTAAACTATTGAAAAGCTATAATTCAGTACTAATTCAGTATTAAACTTTCAAAAATGTAGCAGTACCGGCTTTTTTTTTCCCAGTATTGGGACTACCAAGAAAGCTGGTACTGCACTCATGCATGACTGCAAGTACCCCAGAAGACAGAATACATGAGAAAAACTGAGTAAAAGCAACATATAAAAATTTCTCCTTGTCGTAATGACAAACATATGTCGAAAAGAGAAACAGCAGAGGTCATGTCTGGAAATGCTTTTGTGTTTGCACATACAAATTTCAGCTTGCAATTGCACCAATCTAACATTATTAAAAGAAAACAAAACACAGGATTGAATTATTGCCAGTTTTATATCATTATGAAATTACTTCAGGAACAGATATTTGTGTGCTTTGAGAAAAAAATAACATCACTGATCAAATGAGGTATAATTGTTTAACTTGTATTGTCATGCACTTGTAAGAGTAGTTGAAATGTTAATGAGATTAGTCACTTTTAAATAGTCTCCTACATAGCCCTGATAGGGCTTCACATTCATTCTCTGATTGTAATGGGCATTTTTACAGATATTCATGAGTCCAAGCATCTGTCCATTCAGGATCACGCTGGGGTGAGACTCACATTATGCATACTGGACTATGGGTTGTGGGAGAACTTCCAGTCTTAACAAATCATTGACACAAGATTCAATCAAATTGATCGTTTGGCTTGTCTGCACCGACAGTAACATGATCTGCTTCATGCATTAACATTAAAATAAAATTGATTTTTTGCTTCAGTGCTTTGAAGGACATGTCACAACCTTCTTATTAATATGATCCATTAACAAAGACATGTAATCACCGAAATACACAGCAGAACAAATAAAACCAAATACAAATCTGCAAACCCTAACTTTATATCATTTGTTTGGCTTTTGAAAGCCATCCATCCATCCATTATCCAATCCGCTATATCCTAACTACAGGGTCACGGGGTTCTGCCGGAACCAATCCCAGCCAACACAGGACACAAGGCAGGAAACAAACCCCAGGCAGGGCACCAGCTCACCGCAGTTTTGAAAGCCAACTACCATTAATTATTATAAATCACAAGTGAAAGCACACGTTATATATTTGAATGGTACGTTGAAGAATGTAATGCTATTTCACAGTTACAAATTTATTGAGTACCGGTAATGACATCCCAAGTAATTTTCCCAATTCTGGATTTGTACGCGGACATATGAAATAATGAAATCTGGTCACTCCCACAAGAAGCTTTGAAAACAACAGAACAAATGCTGCATAAAAGGAGTCCTGAAATAAAGAAGTAATTAAAAGTGACAAGTTTTATTTTACACAGTAAGCTTTAAAGTTGGGACAAATGTTAGAGAAGAAAATGGACAGATTTGGCAAATTAAAACACCATGCAAATATTAAAAACCTAACTGATTGGTTCATTGACAAACCAGACTTTAAAAAGAAGTTACAAAAACAGTTTTAAAGACTTGGCTTCATTGGAAATACCTGCAATTATCTTTGAATTCACTAATTTAACAGTAAAGTATTTTAAAGCTGTTGTTACTGTTAGCATTTATGTATTACAGAAAAAAACACAATGCTGTTCTCTTCAATAAATGGAGGTCCTTTAATAAAATGTTATTGAGGGGTATTTCTGTTTTTGCCCTTTGCACTAAGGTATCAAGTTTCATAAATCTTCATGGGTATTGGTATCAAATACGAAAATTCTGGTATCGTGACATCCCTAGTTGCAATAAGCTTATAGAATACCCAAATAATGATTATGGTATTTGAATACTGGCACCACAAAGTGCTTACCTATGTATTTAACTACCTATGCACACCTCTTGTTGTAATGTTTCATTTCAGGTATAATGAATTATCCTACATTATACTGTTAACATTGAAAACAGATTATGGTGGTAAAGTATTGCCAGTCTGTGAAGTGATTATTTCATTGAAATACAAACCATACAATTCTTTTGCAGGTGACACTTAAAGATGGAGTTCTCAAAGCTTCCCAAAATACGTGATGAAGAGCGGGAAACTGCTTTTGGATATGTCCATGGAGTCTCTGGACCTGGTGAGTTTTTGTATCTGCTAAGCTCCATCTGAAATGTTTATTTCAGATGCCTTAAATTATTGCAAATTAAGCTTGATGCAAATAAGAAAAAACGATATCCCAATATTAATGATTGCATCACTTTTGGACATATGTTAGCAGTATCACTGTTATGCTGTATTATACAGTATATTCTAGGGATGTCAATATAATCTGTTTAAACATTTATCTGTTTTGAAGATGAAAATTGTTCAGAGTTTCAGCATGTAGATTACAAATTAACAGCGTGTATGGCCCGTCTCTTCCCTCCCCCTAGCTGAAATGACAAACTAATCAGACAGTCTTTCAAATAATTTATCTACTCAAAATTGTATAAACTACTGTACACATAACAAATAAGATGTTGTGGCATTTAAAAAATGATTGAAATATTAATATCAGTGTGCTTTTTAAACTGGAATTTTGACCTCCCCAAATAAAATTTCACACTCAGCCACCCAACAGAGTCTGAAATACCCCTTTTTGTTAAATTTAAGGGTGGGAATTTCCCTCCCAATTTCAAAGATGAATTTCAAGATCTGTAGATAGGCACTGATCATTCTGTCAAGAACCAGAAAGGTACATATTGGAGCAGAGGACTAGAGGAGGGTGAGGGGTACCAACACTAAAGTAACTTGTGCATTTAAAGTGTTTAAATAATCATGCATGTGAAGTGGCCTAGTTCATCTTTTTACATGCTTTGTGCAAGGTAGACCTCTCCAAAATCTCTCCAAGAGAAAAGCTGTAAAATTTGTCATTAGTAATTGTAATTGATCATCTAGTGATCTGCAATCCTCTCTCACCATGGTTAATATTTATAATAACATGATGGTTTTACCATCAGAGAACCACTGAGCATGGTTTCCACAACAGAGCATCCAAGTGGAAAACATTCCCTAGTACTTAGGTAGAGCTTTATTAGTTCCCAGGGAGAACTTTGTCTTTATGCAGAAGCTCAGATTTTTTTTATAGGAGAATGCATGTCCAGCCCTATGTGAGCTTCAGGCTGAAATAAAGAAGGGTAATTCTGCAAGACTGTGATCTAAAACTCTTACTCCAAATCAGCTTATTAGGGGCAGTTGAGGCATTTGGACATTTTTAATGGCCTTCTAAAAGTCCAGTGAAATTTTGTATTAAGGCCTATAAAGAGCAATTTATGCTGGAAACCCCACAGATGTTACTGAGCTGAAGTAGACTGAAGTCAGTAGTGAGCAAAAAAAGAAAATTCGGCAATGCATTGGGAAAGACTTAATTGCTACTCCAACCAAATAGAGCCATTTATCAAGTTAAAGAGATATCACTTTTCCTTATAGGCAACTGTGTATTGCAGAGCCTTAAATAAATAATGAAAAATTGGGGATTAGTTAATGTCATTTTTCACTCAGTGCTCCTCCTTTCTAATATTGGGTCGTAGAAGTGAGAAAATTTGCTCTGGAACGAACATTCAATAATCTAGAAAATCAGGTTGGAAAACACTATTTATAGTGCTAAGAAAGCTAAACACAATAGTAGAACTAATATAGAGAATATCAACTTTGTTTATTAATATTTCCCTAGGTTTTATTTGTCTTGTTTTTAATGTACTAATGTCCATCCATCCATCCATCCATCCTCTTCTGCTTATCCGAGGTCGGGTTGCGGGGGCAGCAGCTTGAGCAGAGATGCCAAGACTTCCCTCTCCCCGGCCACTTCTTCTAGCTCTTCTGGGAGAATCCCGAGGCGTTCCCAGGCCAGCCTGGAGACACAGTCCCTCCAGCATGTCCTGGGTCTTCCCTGGGGCCTTCTTCCTTTTGGACATGCCCGGAACACTTAACCAGGGAGCCATCCAGGAGGCATCCTGATCAGATGCCCGAGCCACCTCATCTGACTCCTCTCAATGAGGAGGAGCAGCGGCTCTACTCTGAGCCCCTCCCGGATGACTGAGCTTCTCACCCTATCTTTAAGGGAGAGCCCAGACACCCTGCGGAGGAAACTCATTTCAGCTGCTTGTGTTCGCGATCTCGTTCTTTCGGTACTAATGTACTAATGTAATGGTATTTATGTGTATGTATGCCTTGGTGCCCTAATAGCTAAGAACTGGTAATTACTTGTAGATTCTAACAATTCTCTGTGTAAAGTGCTTCCTGGCACAAATTTTCACAGAGGACCTCTAGTAGAGTAGTCATTTTGTAACTGAAATAATACTGCTGGATTTAGTTTGTCACTGCCTTTTATAATTGTGAAGACATTGGTTAAGTTCTAATAAAGTCTTTGTGCAAAACTAAAAAAGTTTAATTCTATTATCCTGTCAGAGTAGGATACACCACTTGTACTATGCTAAATAAGAACAAACACTGGCAGTCTGTCAGAGGTTGCATTTGATTTGATTTAGTTGTGCAAGTTTGATTTAGAGAATCAATCTGCTGTTTGAGAAGGTGGCTTTGTTGAAATTTTACATTCTCTGTAAAGCACTTTGCATTTGGGGGGGGGGGTGAATGGGTAAGTGTAGGAGCCGGTAGTATTAGGTAGTATACTTAGGTAATATTTTTTATTTTCCTAAATGGTTTTTAAACTCAAATTGGTTAAATTTTTAAATGTACTTTTACTCAAATCGTTAGGTGCATCAGCCAATCTCTCATCCACAGACCTCGACCAACAAGAGTTTTTCATGTCTAAATGTAACAGTTACCCTGTCTTGAATGTTTTATGTAATTTGGATTTTTATGCTTCTCAGATTTACATTGTTTAAAAATAGACTTTTAACTCGGTTCAATTCAATGACATTATAATTTTCAGAACAATAATATGTATGCCAGGCTCTTTTATTCTCCTTACAGCTTTTCCCCTTAATCAAGTTTAGTATCTTAACAGTATACAACATCACATGTGATGAAAATCTTATCACCGAATACAGTCTATTCAGGAATGGGATGAAACAGTGCAGGTAGTTTGCACTGTAAAATGAAGAAATGTTCTTTCTTTACATAAGAAAAATAAGGTTTAAAGATAATGAAAAAATTGAATTGGATTTTTTCATCAGAGACCATTCATTTTTAATATTCTAATTGACTTAATTTTAAATGTGATGATACACATTTCCTTTAACCAGAACACATTTATGAAACCTCAGTGTGTTTGTTTTGACATATGCAACACAAGTCTTCCAGTAGCACTTGAATATAAATACAAGAGAAAGCAACTATAACTAAATGGACCTTATAATGCTTAAGGTTTGTAAGATAATTTCACCTGCACTTTTGCTGTGAACAAAAAGAAAGCAATAAGCAAGCTATTTTCCAATATTCCTTTGAGTAAAAATAGTACATTTTATGTAATGTGCTTTGAAATATATTGTTAAAAATTACTAGTGTAGATTGGCAAAATTTGTCATAGCCATTTTTGCAACGGCTACCATCTGTGGGTAAGTTACAGATTTCAACATGTATTCACGAGGATGATTCCCATTATCACCCAGTAGCAGTCCATCAACAAACATGTTGTTTCTTTTGACACTTAGCTGAATTGACTCAGATAAAGACATCATAGGTGCTTCCAGGCTACTTTCCCACAGTTTCCTTAAGAAGCCTTTGCTGTTTGAAAAATCATCTGCATGTTTGATGCAGAGAACCTTTATGGCAGGTGTAATGAGGCTGCAAGAGGTTGGGTGTATGAATAGGTATAAGTTACAGCCCACTGGGTTTGTGAGGTGGTGGTCTGAAACACACACAGGATGCAATATGTGGTGTTCTGGGTGGGCTGTACTATATCCAAATGTATCAATCCCCTTTTCCACTCCTTCCATTTTTTTACTTCTTATTTCTCCTTAAAACACATTAAACATCTCTGTTAAAGTAAAGCTTGCTACAACCTTAGCACATTAGAGGTCAAAACTTTTAAAGCACATAGAAATATCATCATCTTATAAATTTGTAGTTATTAACAATAAAAATTACTCAACCTAACTCAACAAAATGTAACACTATGAATGCCTTAATATATTTCATAATGATAATGATGTAATCTCAAATATAAGTCTTAGTATTCTAAATGTTCAGATAGCTGTCATAATGCAAATTTAATATATTCTATTTGAAGACCACTGTCTGTGGCTATGGTCGGCATAAGAGAAGGCCCATTTATAAAGCATTTAGTGATTAATGAGTCATTTGAGAAACACACAATATAAAGGATTTAACATGCTACTTTAGTTACAATGGGCTTTGAGAATGACTCTTAAATTATCAATCGATCTTAAGATGGAGTTTACAATATTTCTTAGTGTTATGATGCTTTTGGGAAATGCAGTGTGATACTCCAGCTGGATTTGAACCCCACATGCATCTATAAAGAAAAAGTAAAACTCAACATTGTCATTTGAGGGGAATACATTAGCTGATTAATGAGAATATTATGAAAATAGTTTCCTGTTGTACATAGATTTATTGCATGTTGTGTCTTCACTGCTTGTTATGCAGAATGAATGGTGAAAGGGATAGCCCTCTGAGTATATAATGCTAGTCCTTTGGATCACAAGCTCAGGGGGGTTAGTCTTAGTGATAGGAGCTCAGGAGAAGCATAGAGAGAGGGCTCAAATTATTGTGAACTCTGAGGATAATTTGATCTCAGGGAGGGTATGGTACCACAATAGTTAGCACTACTGCCTCACAGCTCGGATCACATTTTTGCTTTACCATCATAATCCACTCAAAACCAGTTCAGCTTCTCCTTCCAAATATTTGCAGGGTTTCATAAAATTCATAAACACTTTCACATTTTTACTGAACTCGAGATGAATTCAGCTGGGTTGACTCATCACTAATAACTACAAGACAATTTTATAACATGTTTTTTTTTCTTTTCTTACAGTTGTCACCGCTTCCAACATGGCTGGTGCTGCCATGTACGAGCTGGTGAGAGTTGGCCACAGTGAACTGGTAGGAGAGATCATCCGTTTGGAGGGAGACATGGCAACAATTCAAGTCTATGAAGAAACGTGTATCTTTTTATTAATAATAATAATATTAATACATTTTATTTATACAAGGCACCTTTCAGAGAACTCAAGGACACCGAACAAACAATAAATAAATAAATAAAAGACACAATTATAAACAACTTAAAACATCAGAAAATCTAAAAATTAAAACCAAACAAAACCACTATAATCAGAAGGAAAAAGAAAAAGCCATTTTAAACAGATGTGTTGTAAGTTTACATTTGAAGGATGAATATGATTTGATACTTCGGAGATCCGCAGTTAATGAATTCCAGAGCTTGGGAGCAGAACGGCTGAATAATATGTCCCTGCAAATTTTATTTTTTTTAATATCTGCTATTCAAGCCTTCATATTGAGAAACATAAATACCTTTAAATTCAACCATTAATTTTAAAAGTACTACTTTTTAGGTCTAGAAATAATACTATATTAAGCATCATTCAAAATAAAATCATGTGTTAGTTTATTTATTTAAGAAATCTCATGAGCTCCTCTATATTTTTTGATGTAGCCACCAAGTGGCAGAATTGAGACAGCAACGGAAGTTAGAAGCAAGGCAATCTTTGCTAAAATGATAATTGTAATAGTGGTAATATTCCGGCTATGAGGAAAAGGCAGCAATTTACCGTGACACTTTGGACTTTTCCTAGTAAGCGTTTAAAGTGTCTTCCATGCTTTCTCCATTATGTCTGTACTTTTTGAAGTACTAAGTAAGGTACAAGTAATTCTGTCTCAATTCCAGAACTATTGACAGCAAACACAGTAATACATTAGCTATTTTGAGATCAAGTACATGATGTACATGTATAGAACTATTTAGTAGCAGTGTTAAATGCTGCAGTGTCTAGGTATAAAGGTAATAATTTTAAAATACTGTTTCTTGGTAAGCTCGAAATCATGTACCATTACTACAGCCCATTAGAAATGCCTAGATTGTGAGTTGAACAGTCATGCCAACAGCAGAATAAGATTGATTGGGGCCAGTTTGGTCAAGTTTGGTGGTCATCCCAAAGTGTAGGTTATCCAAGCGTGACCACTAGACCATATTGTTGATAATAGTTGCACAGAAGCTCTTGCATCACTTGTCCAGTGGTCAGCTGTAGAGTCTGGATAATATTCTTGCTCAGCAGAATAGTATCGTAGGTATCATTGTGTCTTATCACCAGGCTGTTCTGTCATTAAGTTCTGATTTTTATATAAGCTGAACCTCTGTGAATAATAGTATGTTTCTCACAAATGTCTAATTCGTCATGTATATTATGAATACATATTGTTTTCCTGAGTGACATCTAGCTGGTGTTTCAGTTGGAGACCCTGTGCTCCGGACAGGGAAGCCTCTTTCAGTGGAGTTAGGACCTGGCATCATGGGATCTATTTTTGATGGTATTCAGCGTCCCTTAAAGGATATCAATGACCTGACCCAAAGCATTTACATCCCTCGAGGAGTTAACATTGGTGCCCTGAACAGAGATATTAAGTGGGAGTTTTCACCTTCCAAGAACCTCCGGGTAAGCTGCTGCTTGTTCAATTTTACAGTCAATTAGGTTGTAAATTGAATTTACATTTCTCTTTATCCTGCCATCTTCTTCTTCCTAGGTTGGTAGCCATATTACTGGAGGGGACATCTACGGTGTGGTTTTGGAGAATTCCCTCATCAGACATAAACTGATGCTTCCACCTCGCAACCGTGGCACTGTGACTTATGTGGCTCCAGTTGGAAACTATGATGTCTCGGTGAGGATTGATCAGGAACTTTTTTAAAGTATACTGAGCACATTTTGTTATAAACCTAAGCAAATTATATTTTTTTCCAGTTACTTGTGTTGAGGGTGATCTACTGTCTTTGTTGAAGACCAATGTTTATTGACAGCCAACTTGCATCATATTTACTTTATAACTTTTTATTTTTGTTATATCAAAACAATCAACTATACACCTACAATGGATATAAAAAGTCTATACACCCCTGCTAAAAGTGCAGATTTTGTGTAATTAAAAAATTAAACCAAGGTAAATCCTGTCAAGAGCTTATTCCACTTTTATTGCAAAATTGCAGTTTTATACAAAGAAGGTGAAAACAAATAGGAAACTGTTTAGTGAAAAATGAAAAAAAAATCATTCAAAAACCTGGTTGCACACCCTTTAATAATCAAGGATATGATTCATAATTCACAATCAACTAATCATAATATGTCTGGTCTCAAATAGTAGTTAGTATACACCTGACATCAATTAAAGTGGTTCTGATTGAGCTCAGATAAAGTTTGTCTGTTTGTCTGATATCCTCTTGCTTGCAACATATTCCAAAAGCCGTGGTCTGCAAAGAGCTTTTTAAACATGAATGGGATCTCATCATTGAAAAGTATTAGTCAGGACAGGGATACAAAAAATATCAAAAGCATTAAACATCCCATGGAGCACAGTGAAGACAGCCAACAACAAGTGGAGAAAATATGGCTCAACAGGGACTTTATCAAGATCATGATGTTCCCTCCAAGACTGATGAGAAGACAAGGAGAAAACTAGTCAGGTAGGCCGCTAAGAGGCCGACAGCAATATTAAAGGAGCTGCAGGATTTCTTGGCAAGTGCTGGTTGTTCCCTACATGTGACAAGAATTAGTTGTATTCTTCAAATGTCTGAGTTGTGGGATAGGGTAGCAAGACGAAAGCCTTTTCTCACAAAGAATAACATCCATGCCAGACTAAACTTTGCAAAAAGCTATACCCAGTCTCCCACAACCATGTGGAAAAAATGTATTATGGTCTGATGAGACCAAGGTTGAACTATTTGGCCATAGTTCCTAAAGGTATGTTTGGCACAAAAAAATAACAAAGCACATCATCAAAATGGCACCATACCCACAATGAAGCATGGTGGAGGCAGCATCCTGCTTTGCAGTGCTTTTCTTCAGCTGGAACTAGGGCTTTAGTCATGGTGGATGGAATCATGACTAGCTCCAAGTATCAGTCTATTTTGGCACAAAACCTTCAAGTATCAGCTAGAAAGCTGAAGATGAAAAGGAACTTCACATTTCAGTATGACAACAACCCAAAGCCTACATCAAAATCAGACAAAACAATAGTTTTATCAAAGGATGATCAATGTTCTAGAATGGTCCAGCCAGAGCCCAGACCTTAATCCAATTGAAAATCTGTGAGGTGGCCTGAAGAGAGTTGTGCACAAGAGTTCCCCTCGTAATTTGACAGATCTGTACATTTTTTTCACAGAAAAGTAAGCAAAAATTGTCAAGTCCAGATGTGACAAACTGATAGACCCTTACCCACAAAGACTGAGTGCTATAATAAAATCAAAAGGTGCTTCAAATAAGTATAAATATTTAGAGGGTGTGCACTCTGATGCAACCAGGTTTGTATAGATTGCAATTTTGCAATAAAGGTGGAATTATAGTTCTGACAGGATTTATCTTGGTTTCATTTTTTATTACACAAAATCTGCACTTTTGGCAGTGGTGTGCACACTTTTTATATCCACTAAATATGGAGAAAAATAGTCCAATTGCACATAAAGGCAATGAGTGTGTTGCATGCCATCACAAAACCAGGATTATTTGCGTAACCTCGTTGTGGCAGAAGCCCGGTTTGTTTAAAAAAAAAAAAAACAAAAAAACAAAATGACATACATAAGTCCACTTATGAAGCTCTCCTTTGGCAAAATGCTCTGATGTAATAAAAATGTTATTAAAAAAAATATTAAACAGCATCAACAGCCACCATAAATCTGAAAATAATGATGGAGCCTGTGTCTGCCGAGATTGTGCTGCTAGTTTAGAAATGTACTTTGAGCTCATCAACATAAATTTAGCAATTTCTGAAATACTGAGAAAGATTATTTCAAACAGGAGAAGGAATAATGCAAACGCCCGTGCATTTGTGTCAGGAAATTTATCTTTGTGTACGCTTCCACTGTTTTCTACCTGTGGCTGCTGGATGCGTGTACGAAGCAAATGTATGTGCAGGCTAACTGAATGCAACCTGATATTTGCAGACTACGAAATACTTAAGGGTTTACATGACCACATAACTGAGTTACTTGCAGAGAAATCTTCATGTATTAACCTGGCTTCACTAATCAGAATAAGGGTATACATGGGATTTTTGAAAGTGGCTTTCTATAAATAAGGGAGTTGTTAAAACACATGTAAACACACTCTGTGTGTAAGATACTTTAATCACAATAAATACTTAAAACCCTACCCTTACCCAATGCAGCAAGCCATTTGATACAAAAAAGTATGTTATAGTTTCTATGATTAATTATAACATCAGAAGTTAAAGAGAACCATAGGCTGAAGACCAGCAGGCTTACTTTAGAATACCATTAATAACATATTGCCAAATTCTAACGAAATAACACACAAAAAACTTCTTACTTTAGATAATACTAGCTTAGTTATCCAGTGCTTGCAGGGTAAGAAAATGGAAAGGTAGAACAGTAATTAACCAAACTCTGTTACCTTTAAACATGTTGAATTTAACACACTACTATAATTAGCAGTGAAAGGCTTAATTGTGTATGTTGTTATTGGCTTTTCCTTCTGGTGCGAAGAATCACAAATTGCAATAACTAACTCCATTGGCAATGCTTTATAAAGAAAAAGTTAAACATAAAGGGTAGATTGACAGGCAAGAGTGCTAACCCTCAATTAGCCATCATAACTGTGGAGTGATGTTTCTCTGTCACTAGAGTACACTGTAGTCACTTTTCTTGCCACTTGCTCTAATCCTGAGCTGCCACCTCTGCTTCCTTTGCACAGCCAAAAGTTATATGTCAGAAACCTGACTTGTAATGAGAAGTACAGTGATCCCTCGCTATATCGCGCTTCGCCTTTCGCGGCTTCACTCTATCGCAGATTTTATATGTAAGCATATTTAAATATATATCGCGGATTTTTTGCTGGTTCGCAGATTTCTGAGGACAATGGGTCTTTTAATTTCTGGTACATGCTTCCTCAATTGGTTTGCCCAGTTGATTTCATACAAGGGACGCTATTGGCAGATGGCTGAGAAGCTACCCAACTTACTTTCTCTCTCTCTCTCTCTCTTGCACTGACTTTCTCTGATCCTGACGTAGGGGGTGTGAGCAGGGGGGCTGTTCGCACACCTAGACGATACGGACGCTCGTCTAAAAATGCTGAAAGATTATCTTCACGTTGCTACCTTCTGTGTGCAGCTGCTTCGTGAAGCGACATGCTGCACGGTGCTTCGCATACTTAAAAGCTCAAAGGGCACGTATTGATTTTTTACTTTGTTTTTCTCTGTCTCTCTCTCTCTCTTTCTCTCTCTCTCTCTCTCTCTCTCTCTCTCCCTGCTCCTGATGGAGGGGGTGTGAGCTGCCGCCTTCAACAGCTTTGTACCGGCGGTGCTTCGCATACTTAAAAGCCAAACAGCCCTATTGATTTGTTTGCTTTCCTCTCTGTTTCCTTTGAAGAGGAAGATATGTTTGCATTTTTTTAATTGTGAGACAGAACTGTCATCTCTGTCTTGTCATGGAGCACAGTTTAAACTTTTGAAAAAGAGACAAATGTTTGTTTGCAGTGTTTGAATAACGTTCCTGTCTCTCTACAACCTCCTGTGTTTCTGCGCAAATCTGTGACCCAAGCATGACAATATAAAAATAACCATATAAACATATGGTTTCTACTTCGTGGATTTTCTTATTTCGCAGGTGGCTCTGGAGCGCAACCCCCGTGATGGAGGAGGGATTACTGTATGCCAAATTTCAAGTCTGTTGCTTGAAAAGAAAAGCTGTACCTTAGGAACAAACAAATGGACATTTTACTTTATAGAGATAACATATTGTTTTCTTCCAGTTAAGCGAGATCATTTGGCATGCTAACAATGTAGTATGCAGTAGAACATCAAGTGTTTTTTGCTAGATAGTTGAATTCCATCCTTTGTTACTTTGAGCATTGCCATGAGAAGATCAGGAATTTTAGTAAATACAGCACTATCTGATAAATAAGTAAGTATATTCCCCCAAAATAGTATTTAATTACTTTTTTTTTTTTTTGTGTGGACATGCTCCAACAATCTGAGTGGTACCTTTGTGTTTTACTGTATACATTGACAAAGAAAATTTTAGTATATGCCTTTTTATGCTCTCAATTGACCAATCACCTAAGTCATGTTATTACTGTATATTTTTCTCTAATATTTTCAGGATGTAGTGCTGGAGTTGGAATTTGAAGGTGTCAAAGAAAAGTTTACAATGGTTCAGGTGTGGCCTGTTAGACAAGTACGACCTGTCACAGAGAAGCTTCCAGCAAATCACCCCCTACTGACAGGACAGAGAGTACTCGATGCACTCTTCCCGTAAGATGTTTCTTGTGTGTTTTTAAAATTTTGCATGACAACATGTGACAGTATGTGGGCAAGCTGTTAAAAGCTGCTGCAATTGTGTAGCTTTAAGTGAACTCAAGTCATTAAATTAGTAGTTTTTAACAAACTTGAATCTGTTCTATTGGTGAAAAAGTGTGTTCTATGAATTTGCTCTTGCCAAGTCTGTTTTCCGAACAAAGATTTTTAGTGAAGCAGTATTTAGTTGTATGAAATTAAATCAAATGTGAAAAACTGGCTGTGCAACAATGTGGGTCCCCTTGTAATTTTGCTGATTTGAATGCATGTAACTGCTCAATACTGATTACTTGCAACACCAAATTGGTTGGATTAGCTCGTTAAGCCTTGAACTTCATAGACAGGTGTGTCCAATCATGAGAAAAGGTATTTAAGGTGGTGAATTGCAAGTTGTGCTTCCCTTTGACTCTCCTCTGAAGAGTGACAGCATGGGATCCTCAAAGCAACTCTCAAAAGATCTGAAAACAAAGATTGTTCAGTATCATGGTTTAGGGGAAGGCTACAAAAAGCTATCTCAGAGGTTTAAACTGTCAGTTTCAACTATAAGGAATGTAATCAGGAAATGGAAGGCCGCAGGTACAGTTGCTGTTAAACCCAGGTCTGGCAGGCCAAGAAAAATATAAGAGCGGCATATGCACAGGATTGTAAGAATGGTTACAGACAACCCACAGATCACCTCCAAAGACCTGCAAGAACATCTTGTTGCAGATGGTGTATCTGTACTACATCGTTCTACAATTCAGTGCAATTTGCACAAAGAACATCTGTATGGCAAGGTGATGAGAAAGAAACCCTTTCTGCACTCACGCCACAAATAGAGTCTCTTGTTGTATGCAAATGCTCATTTAGACAAGCCAGATTCATTTTAGAACATAGTGCCTTGGACTGAGGAGACAAAAGTTAAGAAAAGAGATATTTGGTCATAACAAAAAGCACTTTGCATGGCGGAAGAAGAACACCGCATTTCAAGAAAAACACCTGCTACCTACTGTCAAATTTGGTGGAGGTTCCATCATGCTGTGGGGCTGTGTGGCTAGTTCAGGGACTGGGGCCCATGTTAAAGTCGAGGATCAGATGAAGTCAACCCAATATCAACAAATTCTTCAGGATAATGTTCAAGCATCCATCACAGAGTTGAAGTTGCGCAGGGGTTGGATATTCCAACAAGACAATGACCCAAAGCACAGTTCGAAATCTACAAAGGCATTCATGCAGAAGGAGAAGTACAATGTTCTGGAATGGCCATCACAGTCTCCTGACTTGAATATCATCGAAAATCTATGGGATGATTTGAAGCAGGCTGTCCATGCTTGTCAGCCATCAAATTTAACTGAACTGGAGAGATTTTGTATGGAAGAATGGTCAAAAATACCTCCATCCAGAATCCAGGCACTCATCAAAGGCTATAGGAGGCGTCTAGAGGCTGTTATATTTGCAAAAGGAGGCTCAACTAAGTATTGATGTCATATCTCTGTTGGGGTGCCCAAATTTATGCACCTGTCTAATTTTGTTATGATACATATTGCATATTTTCTGTTAATCCAATGAACTTAATGTCACTGCTGAAATACTACTGTTTCCATAAGGCATGTCATATATTAAAAGGAAGTTGCTACTTTGAAAGCTCAGCCAATGATACACAAAAATCCAAAGAATTAAGAGGGGTTCCCAAACTTTTTCATATGACTGTTGTTCAAAAAAGGCAATTAATAAAAAAAAATATATTGATTTGCTGTGAAACGGGGTGATATGGATCAAGTGCTCAGTGTAGAAATGGCATTGCATCACCTGGTCGGAACCAGTTGGTTTCTAGTCCATAAGAAGCAGTGGATTTTTGTTTTCCTCTGACTCCTCTGATAAGCAGTTTAAGTGAAGCTTATTTGAAATGAAGACATTATCAAGTGCAAAGTTTTATCCGTTAATGCTCATTTTCATGCAGCAGTGTTTTTAACATCCCCTCAGGTGTGTTCAGGGTGGTACTACTGCAATTCCAGGAGCCTTTGGTTGTGGAAAGACAGTCATCTCCCAATCTTTGTCCAAATACTCCAACAGTGACGTGATTATCTATGTAGGCTGCGGGGAGCGTGGCAATGAGATGTCTGAAGTACTGCGCGACTTCCCTGAGGTAGGAAACAGAACTTATGTTTTTTTTTTTTTTTTTGGTACAGTACATTTTTTTAATTTTCATGCATTTTAAATAGAACGGTGTTTGAAGCATTTAAATTGTAAGATCATTAACTCAATGAAGCCTTAGCAGATCTGTTGCTTTTGTTATAAAGTGTGTCTTTCAGTAATATTTACACAAGCATCTTCTGCAGTGACTTTGACTTGAGTTACAAGTATACTGTCAACTTTAACACAACTGGGGTTCAAAATAGGATGGGATGGGGGGGGGGCTTTCAGCTTCAACATTTCATGGCCAAAATAGGAGTTTCACATTACCTTTGTGTTGCAGTGTTTTTCAATTAGCATTTCATGTAAGTGAGCAACATCTAAAATTTGACTAAAAAGCACATATGGCACACATTTAGAATGTTACAGGAGTGAATGTAATACTGTCTCCAGTTGTGACTAATTTCTCCTCATACGGAAACATAAGCATTAGTAACCACACTTATGAAACTTAAAATTTTGAAATAATAATATTTCATTAACAAGTTTGATTTTACAAACATAGCTTTAAAGTTGCAACAAATTTTATATGATGAAATGATTTCAAAAATCAAATATCTGATGTATGACATTTGAAATTTGGATTAATTTGACTAAATACTACTGTTCCGTGTTATTAACCAACTATATCACCTGCTTAATACACTGATGCACAAGTCCCACCAAAGGCAGCAAATGTCATTAACCTGACAAAGCCTGATTTGACAAGTAGGTTGTTATAAAGGTATCTTTAAAGAGTTTGTGTAAATTAAAATATATATTCAGAATTATTTTGATCTTTATATATAATACACTATCGTGGCTGTTTGAATCACCTGTAGTAGTTCTGGGTGGTATACCGGTTCATACCAAAAACCGTTTTTTATTTTTGTTATGATACAGATTTTTCTTATACCGCAACGCCAGTTTAACTAGCCTAAACAACATTCGGAACGTGGCGCAGTGGGAAACTGTTTAAGGGGGGACCTTTTTCACTGCTGCACCGCTAAACATGAATGCAACGGAGTACATGCGTTAGTGGAGGTACTGAACAGTGAAAATGGATAGAGAACATTCTGAAACTGAAGCTGTAGCAGACGATAAAGTTGAACATGATGAAACAGAAGAACTTTTGCTGAAAAAAGGAGCCGTTTCTGTTGTCTGTAGATACTTTGGCTTTAAAAGGTCGGATGTGGACCATTATGTTCAAATGTGTGAATACTGTTTCTATACTACTGGATAATACTGCAAGCCAAGTTGTACTTGTTTTATTTTTTTTTCAATACTGTGTAATGTACCTGGGTACTGTGTAATAGTGTGACGACATGTTGAATTTATTCTCGACATTTCCACTTTAATCTCAACGCTTATGAGGAGAATAAAGTCGACATGTTGACTTTATTCTTGACATTTCTACTTTATTCTCGCTGTTTATGTTGTGATTAAAGTCGACATATTGACTTTATTCTCGTAATTTGTCATTAAAGTAGAACATTGTAAACTAAACTTCATCTTAAAATGAATATTTAATTTACTAGAGTTTCTCAAACCCCATCATAAGTTATTTAGCACATTAAATGCTTTGTGTTAACTGTTCCCTGAGCCATTTTAATCGCTACGTGCTTCTTAAACTGACTTCCTCTTGCACTAAGAGGAGGCGCAGGCAGCAATCACCACACAGAATACATTACTTTCATGATATTCCTGCTCCCTGAACATTTAGAATCCTAAGATAAAAACTTAATATCATTTTCATGATGAAATGCATTAAAGCATGTATTAATCATGTGGGGGCACGATGGCGTTGAGGGTGCACTGCTGCGTCACCGCTAGGGGGTCCCTGGTGTTTCCTGCCTTGAATTTGCATGTATTTCTGGTGGTTTTACTCAGCGTGCTTCAGTTTTTTTCAAAGTCATGTAGGATGTGGGGTTTTGTAAGGCTATTTTGACCCTGCTAGTGTATGTATTGCTCGTATTTACCCTGTAATGTGCTGGCGCCACGTTCAGGATTTGCTCCTGCCTCGCACACAATGCTTGCTGGGATGGGCGCAACCCTGAATGGATGGCATAATTAAACATGTATAACGAAGATTTTTTTAAAGTTCTGAACACTCTGTGGTCTAAGTTTATAACTAGTTTTAATTTCACAAAGACGTTTATTGTGTGGTGATTGGTTATGTGGAAAAAGAAAAAGGAAAGATAGGAACTGCGGGTTTGGTACGTCGGACAGAGACAGCACGCATGCAATAAAGAAAGCCCGCTCAGAAGAACATCCATTGAATTCTGTGTTCGTGTCTCCGACCACCAGATCACGAACCCACTATTTACACAATATTTAAGTTAAACCTGTGTGATACCCATTCAAACACCCGGTTTTTTGGAGCCTCGTCACACTTGCCATAAAGTTCTCTACACTGAACGTACACCTTGGGAACCCCTTACTGCGAGGAAGCAGCACTACCGTGCATGTTTAATACCTGCTTTAATGCATATCATCATGAAAATTTATCTTGGCATTCTACATTTTCAGAGAGCAGGGATATCATGAAGTGAATGTATTCTGTGCGGCAATTGCTGCCAGCGCCTCCTCTTAGTGCAGAGGAAGTCAGTTTAAAAGAAGCGCGTAGCGATTAATAACTGGGTCGGGAAACACTTAACACAAAGTATTTTAATGTGCTACATTAACTTATGAAAGGTTTGAGAAAATCTAGTAAATTAAACATTGATTTTAGGATGAAGTTTAGTTAGTACGAAATCCTACTTTAATGACAAAATAAACTATGAGAATTAAGTGGAAATGTTGAGTTTAAACTCGACATATAGTTTTTTTTTTTTTTGTTTTGTTTTTTTTTCTTCACTGTGTCCATATATTTTTTTTCTTCACCGTGGCCCTAATATGCTTCCGTAGAGCTATACCACAAATAGCATTATAAATGTAAGTTGCAGTTTTATCATGTATGTATAGCTAAGCTTGAAGCAAGGTCCATATTAATACAGTTTACCTTAATGATGGTTCAGTTGGTAAAGATGTCATCACCAAGTTGCACTTGTTTTATTTTATTTTATTTTAATTCGGTGAATACTGTGTAATGCACCTGGGCTTTGAAGTCTTGGAAGTAATAGTATTATTACTGGAAGTTGCACTATTATTTATTGTATTGTTATTATTTATTAGTTTAAATATTATGCAGTTTAATGATGGTAAAGTTGTTTAAAAAGTCACTTTAATGTGTCAGTGGACAGAGATTATTAACATTAACAAAGTGTAGTTGGTTTACAAAAAATATGTACTATTTATGCCTTTTCTAAGACTTGTTCAGTGCAATAAAACTTTTGACAAGCACCTCTGGCTATTTTACCAAGTCTAAATGCCTCTTTGGAAGATTGAAAATGTGTTGTCAAAATTTTAGTTTTAAGTTGTTTGCAAACTTTGTTCAATAAAAAGGCTCTATATTTTGACTGCATCTGTCATGCAATGTGATTCCTTCTCTTCATTAGTGCCACCCCCTTGAAAACTATCACTTTATGGGGCCATGCAAATCTGTATTAATACTTGTGTGCACATTAAAATGTTTTTTTTTGTACAATGTACAATTCTCATGACAGTGGAATAGGTTATTCTTAGCCAGTAATTGCAGTGGAAAATGTGGTTAACATCCACTCATGCATGGGGAAAAAAATACTGTCCAACACCGTGAAACCGGTATAATTTTGAAAAATACCGTGATACAGAGTTTTGGTCATACCACCCAGCACTAACCTGTAGCTCGCAAACCGTTTGACCTATTGACCTGAAATTTGGTACACTACTACGTGACGTCTACTATCCGCTTTCAGGGTAATGATTGACCTCCGAGGTTATTCCTCTTTTTATTTTATTTTATTGTAGAATCAACTCTCGGCAGGGGCCAGCAGGGCGGACACGCTCATCCCTATCACCTTCGCCGTCACTTCCCCTACCTCTTCATATCTTAAATCATTCTTGAGACAGATTGAAGACTTAAGTGCCAGCTTAAGGGAAAAATTAAAAAAACGTACTAACTAATTGCAACACACTGACTTAACAGTTTTAACGCGAAAAGATGCCAATGAAAGAAGAGAAGAAGTGGGCCGCTAGGGTAGAGAAAAGAAGCGCATTAACCTCTGAGCAAACGAATGCTAAAATACAGAGAAAGAGTATGAAACTATGTATGCTCAAGTCAAGTGTATTTGCGCTGTTAATGGTATTCAATAATTTATGTGGCGATGACGTAATATTGCATGTATTTTATTAGTTATCTGTTTTTCACGTAAAAGACTGAAATTGTAAGTAAATAAATTTAGCACATCTTAATACGTAATTCGCCTGCCTCCTCACTCACTCACTCACGTCCGTCCGAAGCCGAATGCGCAGTCGCCTTCTGCGCAGCTGCCCGAAAAACCTTACGAGACCGAAATCCAACCCCAACATCGTAACAGGCGGCGGATTTAGCCTATGCATTTTGGGATTATTATTCTGAAATCCCAAATCCTTTCGCCCAGGCATGGGATATTAGCCCCGATCACAGCCAACCCTCACACTCAAAATAATACGTAAGAACATATTATTATTAAGTACTTTCAGCGGCAGGAACGACTCCACAGCCATCACGATCATTATACCACCGTCGTCCACAGATGTTGATGTGTGCGAAGTGAGGTACACATTCTAAGCCGCATACAAATCTCCACAGGTGGCGCGGTACGCATTGTCGTGCGCTGCTGCTGAGATCTGAGTAAAATAAAACACTGCTGGCCTATTCGCACCAAACACTGAATGTTCACCACACCATCTGGAGTGATTTTAATGCCCCTTGCATCCTCGCCCTTTCAAAACTGCCTATTTCCGCAGCTTGGTGCCAACGGCCGCAAAAATTCAAAGAGAAAGGCGACTTCGATTAAAGCTCTAGAGGCCTGAAAGGCAATTTCGACTACAGCTCGAGGCCTAATTACGCATTCTGATTCAATTACGCATTCATTCAATACACCTATATCAGCTTTGTGGTGCTTATACGTATTACTATTCCATATTTTACTGGAACATTCATCATTCAATATTATACTATAGGCCTGGAAAATTCATCAACTAACAGTACAAGCCTGTACAGTAATGAGTAAAGTGGACTAAAATCATTACAAAAAAACTTCTTTGTTTCTTCTTCTACTTTTCGTTGATTTGTATTTCTCATTTTTTCCCTTTTACTGCCATAGGCCTACATAATTATAAAATATGGCAATTTTTATGCACATGACACAAAATAAATTAAGCTTAAAGACTACATGTGTTTCCAAATTCAAAGGGCGTTCCCTGTCAAACTATTATTCGCCATGACTATAAACAAGTCACAAGGACAAACATTTGACATGGTAGGAATATTCCTTGCCGAATCCGTTTTCAGCCATGGTGAATTGTATGTGGCTGTTACAAGAGTCAGAAGGGCGAGTGATGTTAAGGTGCAAGTTAAAGATGGGCCACATCAAGGGAAATTACTACCAAACAGTGAGAGTGTCTTCACAAAAAATGTAGTCTACAGAGAGATTTTACAACTTTAGTTGCATATTGACAGGCCTCCAGTATACAAACAAAAAACGTCATAGATAGCATGTATTTTTTAAGTGTACGGTATTTTTCGCCGTGATGAAGTCATACATATCCCAAACCTCTTAGTTAATTATCATTACTTACATCACTTTCTTATTTATTTCTTACTTATCATTTGTTCTTCATACACTGCTGACACAAACTCGTGCCCGTTTCATCTTGCGTTGTCGAAATGGGCTTTTTGTCTAGTGATGATATAAATCAGGTAGCCCCCAAACCAAATAAAATACCCCCATTTGTTGTTACCTTGAGGAAAAATGTCCCTTCCTGTCATAGTCTAAGGATTAGTGATCTAAATTGTCCTCAAAAATTTTTAATCACAACCCTCTATTTATCGGTGTACTTATTTAATCTAGTATTTGGTTACCAGGAGCCAAAGGCTATCCTAATAGCATTTAGGGGAAAGCAGAAGGTAAAACTAGTGCATCATTGGGCTCAATGATGCACATGCTTCCATGCTCACTTATGCTTACCAAGTTAAAGTTGAAAATTAACACACATGTTAATGGTGTCAAATGAAAATTGATGAGAAGACTTTGCAGTTACTGTATGTTTGGATTTTGCACATTACCAATGAATTTTAATGCACAGTGTCATAATCCAGATATTACCTGGTTCAGTTTTCACAGATGAATTTATTGTGTGAAGTGCAGCAGATCAAATGTAGCTAAGTAGTTAACAAAGGTTTCTTTAAGTTGGCCGTTCCCTGTTGAATAATCTTTATCATACTGAAATTCTTGAAGCTGAGATAGAGTTCACTGTTAAATCCCTGCTTTGGTCCTTCATCTAGGATCACTCTCTGTTGTCTTGCTCAAAGCCATGTTTGCTAACTTCTCTTACTGTCAGGGAAGGTAGTGTCTTTTGTTAAACTTTCATATCTTGAATGTAGTCCTCAATATAATTTTTCAAAAAATAAGTTTTTATGTGTTGCTGTGGATTTCCACTTCATTTTTGGCAGAATCTAAAGGATATCATTACTTTCAGTCGGTCACTGATGGTCATGAAATTGTGGTGGCCTAAATATCTTTGTCTTTACTCTTATGCTCAGTTGCATGTTTTTCTTGTTCTAGTTGACAATGGAGGTTGATGGAAAAGTAGAGAGCATTATGAAGAGAACAGCACTAGTGGCCAACACCTCCAACATGCCTGTGGCTGCCCGTGAAGCATCTATCTATACAGGTTAGAGGATTTAGTGAAATGTGAAGGTTTTGCTTTTGCCATCCTTTGCTTCGAAGTGTGTGACTAACATTGACCCAAAGTGTTTCACACATGGCTCACTTAATTAAAGTGTACTCTTGAGATATTTTCAGTCATTATTAGAGGCAATTTTTCATTCCATACAATGTAAAGGGGCAAAAGTTAACAATTTATTTAACATAAAATGATTTAGTCAAGTTAATGTGTAGTGTTAACCAAAACATTTGATATCTGACATCTTTACAGTTTTATATACTCAGAAAAATCAGGCACCTTTTATAGCTTTTTAAGCATAGTATGCTAATAAATATCAGAACATTAATGGTTCAGAGTAAATTTGAATTGGCCCCTTAACCATAACTGCAACTTCTTTTTTTATTTCTGCCCCTTAAGTCTTGAAATATTTCCTTGCTACACAGACACAATGTAGCTATCAACAAAACTACATACATATTGCTTAGTTTAAATTCAGCAGTGGTGTATTTTATTTTATTCCCATTCAGCTTATTTTCTTAAGATTTCTAAAGACACAAGATGAAAGCTATACACCTTATACTTGTTAAAAAAATGTTTGCTTTCATATTGCATGCCTTTCTGTTCGTCTGAAAAAAGGGTTGTCCTTGGCCTTGCACACCGTAAAAACTGCTTTTCATTCATAAAATTACAAATAGACAAAAACAGTTATAGTAAATCTGTATGATCTGTATGAGATTTATAAATTATATTTTACAGGGGACTGTTTCTAAGAATATATTATTTATAATACTGTATGCTTCCACAGGACACCTTAAAATCACCTTTAAACTTAATTGTTAGTATCCAAAGAAATTCATACTGGGATGTGTTATGTATAATATATGTTTTTGGGCCATGTATAATTTCTCATAATGTTTATTTCAAGACTTATTACACTTCAGTAATTAATTTATTCAAAGCTTAGAAACAAGTTTTTATTTTTTTAGTTTTTCCTTCTTCCCATAGGAATACTCCATCCAAAAATATTTTTTTTTATGTAACATATCCCATGCACTTTATAGTGGTGGCCAAGAAAAAAATTTAATCTCATAATTTCTTGCAAAAGGGAGAGAAAACAGTTGATGACATTATAAAATACAACAACAACTAGTGCTGTACGATTGTGCAAAAATGTCCATAGGAAAAAGAAAAGGAGAAAAAAACAAAAAGCTTTACTCATGTTGCATAATCCACATGTCAGTTATACAGTAGTATGTTCAAAATGTACAAAACCCATGCTTTTTGGCTTAAAATATTGTTAAATACTTACTTTCGGAATAGTAAATGCATCCTAAACAGTAATCTAAAGCCTAATAGATTCTCTAGGTTGTGTATATTCCTGACATAGCCAGTGTGTTAAAGATCTTTTTTCTTTAGATCTAGACAGAATGAGTGAATCTTAGAGCACATTTCATGTTTATCTGTCTGTCTGTCATATAGTGCCTTTCATATCTATCTGCCTAACCCATCTATGTCAGTATCTTGGTACATAAATATAGACAGGTATAATATATGCAGGTATACTATATTTATATGGTATTTTACATGCCTGTTGTATGTAAACAGAGAAACAGTAAATTCTGTACTCTAAGAATCTGTAACCAAGAATTGGTTCACCTATTTTTAAATATTTTTTTGTATTATTTTTATTTTTTAATACAAAGGTATCACACTGTCTGAATATTTCCGAGACATGGGCTACAATGTCAGTATGATGGCTGACTCCACTTCACGCTGGGCAGAAGCTCTTCGTGAAATCTCAGGTCGACTGGCTGAGATGCCTGCAGGTGGGCAAGTGAATCATAAAATTGACACCTTTTAATGTTGTAGTATTTAGAGACTAAAATCATTAATTTCTCTAGTGATGATTATTAAGCAGTAGTTCTTGATTTGTTTTTAAGTGTCCCAGTGCAAATGGAAAGCAGTGCACATTGTTACACACATTTTTTTAAAAACATAATAACAGAACACGTGTTGATGTCATCTCTCATATCCACCTGCGATTTCTGTTTTCAGCCAAGATTTTAACCAGAAAATGACTGTTTTGTGAGGCTATTTTGAGAATGACAGTAGGAATGTTGTCTCTGTGTATTAAAGCATAACTAAGTGGACATATTGTGTTAAATTTGTAACATTTACAGGTCTTTATTACAGTAAACATCTAAGTCCAAATATGGATCACAGTCTGACGATAAAATAGTGGAGAATAACAATGTATAGTTGTATCCATTTTGTAGACCTCAGTGTTTGCTGTTTTTAGAATCTCATCTCTTCTGTGAAAGGAGTAACATTTGGTTGCAGTGATGTGAGAGAACAGTTCTGTTGTGTTGCAGTTTTCTTCTGTAAAGTCTCCAGACTGTTGCTGTGTTTAGTCCTGGAACCACTGCAACTTATACCAGTAGAACATACATTATTATAGTTTTGTCCAGAATGCTTGCATATTGTAACATTGTTCTGCTGAATAAGAAAGACAACATAAAATGAAACAGCACTCTAGCAGTACAGTAATAGATCTTTCACAGTACCCCGTGTTATTAATACTGACCTTTCCATACTTTTAAGTCTGTGGTCAGTGCTTGTAGATATGATGTTCAGGCATTATAACAGAGTGAGGTACCGCCCCTTGACATTTCTTAATACTGAGCTGGTATTGGTGTTTGCGTTGTGTGTGTGTGTGTGTGTGTGTATTGATGGTGGCATTGAAATATATTCTTTTGTACATTTTTACTTTGCAGATAGTGGTTATCCTGCCTACTTAGGTGCACGTCTAGCCTCTTTCTATGAGCGTGCAGGCCGAGTGAAATGCCTTGGCAACCCTGAGCGAGAGGGAAGTGTCAGCATTGTTGGAGCGTAAGTAGACTATGTGCCCTGATGGGTGACAACATGGAAGGGAGACAGTGATTTTTATCTGGGAAAAGAATATTTTTAATTTTCTAATTTTATTTCAGTCTTTTGTCCAAAGAAGGTGCTTAAAGATTTTGTGAATCTTCAGCCACATATTTAAATCATTCCTACTGATTTTAGTGACTTTGGAGTTTGAGCCTTCATAATTTATTTTATAATATATAATTTATTTATGTTTAACTGTAGCTGTTTAACATTTATGTTATTTTACTACTCAGTCATTCACAATATCAATCCTACTCGTTGATTAATTTTTACTTACTAATTTTCTGTATAAGAAATTGGAATTTTTATTTCACATATTGATTTTTCATTATTATATAAAAAATGTTGAATATTGATGTCTGTGATTTCTGCATAGTTAATAGCAATTGCTACATTCATGCTCTAAAAAATATACTACTAGCAAAATAATTAGCAGAGGAGAAGACTTTGTGCTGCAGGTTTGACAGGATGAGTGGCAGTAAGAAAACCATTCCTTAAAGGACAAAGTAGGGCCTTGAAATACCAGCTGTGGACTACTGCAAACTGGACAAAGTCTCCTTTTCACAGTAGAAACTGAGACGTGCTTTTTTCAACCACTGTTAAGCTGTTTTTGAGGCTTTTGTGCTATGAGGCACATATTGCGCAAGCTGGTGGTCCTAAGAATCTTGTCTTCTGATTGGGTTGTGACTTTGGGTTTGCCAGATATCTTCCTGTCGGAGTTTCTTCCATTTTCCAATTGCCTTTGGATTGTGTAGGACATCACAATCACTGACACTTTTTTTTTTTTTTACAATTTTTCTAAATGAAAGGTCTACACTTTAAAGGGTAATAATGCTCTGTCCCATTTCATTTGTTAATTGCAGTTTTTTTACCATTGTCACTGGAATATTGTCCAAGTAGTACTTCAGAGGGTGTAATAATGCAGTCTGTTCCAACTCTGCTTTAAGACAGACAGACAGAGGATTTTTAAGTAATCAAAAGAATTTGGGACACCTGTGCAAATTGTTTGCATCAACTTGCAAAGTCTAATTTACTTTAATTGCTACAGAGCATCTGTAGGTTGTAACCTATTAGTTATTAGTTGTTTCCTGAAGAAGGCCCATTTGTGATATTGTGATATTTCCTTTTTTCAGCTTTTGCTAACCTAAACTTTAACTTTAAACCACTAGTAGTTTACAGCTTACCTTTTCAGCATTTTAGATCATTCACAGCATTTCAACTAATTAAATTTGAAAAAAAAAACTGAAACAACTGAGTTGTTCTAAAACGTTTGACTGGTATTGTATGTATCATAGATATCTAATGGAAAATGATGCAAGAAACCAGCACACAAACCTGTAAATACTAACATCTGACAAGTTACACAGCTTATGTAAATATTTTACAAAATTAAACAAAGAAACAATACATTTCTTTAATACTACCTCTTCACAAACGTTAAACATAAGGGTTGTATTAGAGGAATAACTTTCCTGAAATAAAGTCTAGAGTGTAATATAAAATTATATTATAAAACTGACATACAGTAACTGTTGCATATACAGTACATTAAATGCCTTAACTCCAGCTTATTCTCTAAAAAATCATTATGGTTTCAACATGTTGTTGTCATTTATTAACTGAACATAGGCTCATGCAGAATCTGACATGAAAGTTTTTTTCTGGTTCACATAAGGGCAGAAATGAATGCATTTAATGTCCTGGACTCAATTAATACTTTGGTAAAATAGATGAGTGTATATATTTAAACTTTTGTTTCAAAGCCAAAAATGTTATAGACTGAAGTTAAAAATTATTTTACATTAATTATATTCTTGCACAAGATTCAATTTTTTTTACCTGTATTCCAAGCTTAATTTCCTTATTCTAGAAAACTATTTGCAGTAAGTGCTATGTTAGCTCACATACCTGTCAGCTTACTTGAACAGGGAGATTCTAATGGGCAGGGCCCCAAGTTATGATGTCTTACTCGTAATAATGAAGTGATAGAAACAAAATAAATACAGTGCATACCTTGATAGATGTGTAAATGATCTAATCACATTCAGTGTTTGTGAAATGGTCGCCTTCTTCTTGCAAACACAGATGGACACGGTGCTCCATATTAGCAAAGGTATCCGCAAGCATTGTAGGGGTGATGGCAACAATTTCCTGTCTGATGTTTCACTGTAATTGTTCCAGTGTACAAGGTTTGTTTTTGTACACTTTTCCTTTCAGTGCTCCCCAAGGGAAGAAATCCGGTGGTGACAGGTTCCAGGGAACAAGGTGGCCAAGTCCTTTTGAAATGACCCGATTTGCTTTAACAATTATTCAATTTGTGCCATCTTTAAAGTTGATATATGACAGGTTGCCACATCTTGCTAGAAATAACCTTCACTGATCTCACGGTCATCCAGCTATTTCACAAACAAGTCAAAAAGAATGTCATGCCTCACTTGTTCCTACATTTATCCAGGAATACTGTGATCTTTATTTCATTTGAATTGCTTGCTTATTAAGACAGTAATACATCATAACTCAGGGCGCCACCCATTAGAATCACCCTATAGTTTTTATATTTAATTTTCAATTAACTACCCCATTATCTTCATTTTTAATTAGGGTAAAATTGCAAATTTGAGGTACAGAAACATGATCAGTACACAAGTTGTGGATAGTTTGTTTTGGGTTCTGACACTCTGTTTTAAACTCAGCTTTTTAGTGAGATGAATTTTACTGTAGGATATTCCTACACAAATCACAGCCTACTACTATATCACAGATTATTTCAATTGGGCTCCAATTGAGATAAAATGTAAACAGTATAAAATTATGCAACATTGTATTTCAGTGTTTTGAAACATTTTATTTATAAAACCGCATACTACTAAAAAGATTAATTGATTGATAATTGAGGATGACGGCCATTACTTCATACAAATGCACTGTTTAGTAAATTGGTACAACAATAACTATTTTCCTTTGTATGTCAAAAACACTAAATGAATGATAATTGGCAGAAATCTGTATATTCACTCCCCAGTGTTTTGGGAGTGTATTAGAGGCAAAATAAATATAGTTAGAGACTTAGCTAGGTAATTATCTTTTTTAGAATGCTAATTCAATACATGCCCGTTATAAAAGGGATTGAAATGTTGATAAAGTAAAAATACTTGTATTAATTTAACAGGAATATTAGTGTGTAAAGTGCAGTCAGCTCTTATTTTCCTCCAAAGACTCAGACAATATAAAGTGGGCAGGAGACTTTTGTCCTGTTATTGCATTGTGATCCATACTTTCATGTCATCCAACTGCACTGTTTGTTTGATTTAGTAGTCCCAACAGATCAACATTTAAAAAGTTTCATCAGGTTACCAAAGATGCTGCTAAAAATACTGGAGCTAATTTGGATGATTTTGTAAGTGTGACTGAAAGGCATACATTAAAGGATCTGACAGTCATCTCAGTTAACGAGGGATTACATGCAGCACTTTCCTTCAACAAATCAGTGAGAACAGTTACTTTAAACACAGACCCAAACCGCTCCGAAATTCTTATGGCTTTTTAATTAAAATAAAAATATTAGAAACAATTTTTTCTTCCTATGTGTTATGGAAGTATCCAGGTAAAAACCTGCTGTCAGACTTCATAGCCGTTAGCAAAGGATTTGTCTTCATGTGATATAAATATTAAAAACCCTTTGTAACTTTTAATCTGTTCTCTCTGTCGTTTTTTTCTTTTTTGGATGCAGCTGAAAAAGACAAATGTTTTCCTGTGTAAAAATGACTAAATAAAAGTCATAATAAAAATCTGGACATTTGTGCCTGTGTTTTTTATATATGCAGACAATATTATATATAGGTGAGCATGTATTCCAGTTACCGCAACACAGAGAGATGCAAAATGAGGAAATTAAGCATTACATATATATAAGGCTTAACAATATATTGAACTTCTCTATAAACCGTGATAAAGTGCTAATCTTATTTATCAAATTTTCAGCATTTTCTTATTATATTTGACTAACAACCAAAAAATGTGACTTTTAGAAGAAAAAAAGTTTTCAACCCTCTGTTTTGTCCAAACAAAAATGAATCTAAAAACTCAAATTTCATTTTGTCCTGAAAACTGATCACAGAACAGATTTTCAGCAATTCTGTAGCCCCTGTACTGATCAACAGAAGAGCAAGTCAGTAAGTTCAAAAGCCCAGAGTTCGGAATACTTATTAAAGGCAGCTGATATTATGTACTTGTAGTTTGTTTACTTTTGGGCTCAAATAGTATTCATTTCCAGCACAAAATAACTGATGACTAAAGCTGTAAAACTAAAATCTGTGCATTTCCCTTTATATTCTGGTATAGTGTCTCTCCTCCTGGTGGTGACTTCTCTGATCCTGTGACTTCAGCAACTCTTGGTATTGTACAGGTAAGCAGAAAATGTTTGAATAGATATCTATGTCTTTAACATTTATGGAAAAAATAGCTTTATGATTTCCAGATTTGAGCATCCTGGTAGAGAGAGAGAGAGATTGTCAAACCAAAGTAAAAGAGAAGAATATTTAATGGAAGAATCTTTTGTATTCATCATGATCTGTATTGTTGAAGGGAGCTTCTCATCTGAGTATTTGACTATTTGATTCAAGTGCATTTTAAAGAAAACTTTGGCACAGTTTGACAAGTTGTGCAGAAGTCAAAGAGTGGGGATCATCACATATAGGAAATGCTTAATGTTGTTTGGTATATTTTTCTTTAATACATACTGATACTGTTTGTTACTTTTCCTGTAAAAGGGAACAAATAAGTTGACCACCACATCGATACAAGATTGCTGTGAACTTATGTACCCATCATGTTAATGCTGGTGTATTGTCTACTGAATACTAATTAGTCCATTGTATTATAGGTTTTCTGGGGGTTAGATAAGAAACTGGCCCAGAGAAAGCACTTCCCTTCAGTCAACTGGCTGATCAGTTACAGCAAATACACACGTGCCCTTGATGAATACTATGACAAACACTTTCCAGAGTTTGTCCCTCTGCGCACAAAGTCAAAAGAGATCCTCCAGGAGGAAGAGGACCTGGCAGAAATTGTGCAGCTTGTTGGAAAGGTAAGTAAAAAGCAGTATGCAGAGACTCTGTAGATGTTATTTAATGTAATGAAATTTGAAAATGCATCATTTCACGTTTTATTTAATCATTTATTTATTTTGCTTTTCAGGCTTCCCTTGCTGAGACTGATAAAATCACTCTTGAGGTGGCTAAACTAATAAAAGATGACTTCCTGCAACAAAATGGATATACTCCATATGACAGGTACTAAAGTAGAAAATATAGTTTGAGCCTCATAACATTTACGTTCACATACAGTTATCAAACTGAAATGTTCCTTCCCCAGGTTGCTGAAAAATTTGGGCGAATCAATAAGAAATGGCCTTAGGAACTGATTAGTGTTTGTGAATGCTCCTTTGGTGTGCTGTGTAACCTGGTCAAAGTTGCTTTGTCAATCAATGATTTTATTTTTTATTTAAATTGAGACTAGGTTTTCTTCAATTTTGTTGTTCCTTTGTAAAAGTGACAATGACAATAAAGACCTATCTATCTATCTATAATATATTTCTGAGTACATTATAGACAGACAGATAGATCTTTATGGTCATTGTCACATTTACAAAGGAACAACGAAATTGAAGGTGCAGTCTATATTTATATCTATATATATCTATAACGTATAGATGAGTATTATGACATAATAGTAGTTAAAAAAAGTTTTCCTTCTACAGTATATATTGGAAAATATGCACAAGACCCATTTAATTTTAGCTGTAACTGTATACATTTATTTCTTGGCCAGTACTTTAAATCTGTCAATTTCACCAATTTATAGAGTCCAAGACAAACCTGCAAATGCACTTATTTTTCTTGAGTAAATCTCCCAGTTGCATCTACTTTATTTACATCTTTGTCCCCACTAAGGTTCACTGCACATGTTCTTATTTTCCATGAGCTCAAACCACAGACCAGCAAACTTGCATACTGACTAAGGGCTCATTTATACTTCACGCTCAGAACGCGTACACGCCCGTATCATGGCCGCCACACGTTCTGAGCGTTCATTTGATGCGTCCTCTGAGCAGGTCCTCAGAAATTAACGCGTGCGCGAGTTGCAGTACCAGCAAAAAGTCAGGGGGGCGCAGTGTGCTTAAAGTTGGAATGTGATGTCAGAGTCTCTGTTTACTATCTACATGTGACAGAAAGCCGCTTTGCGGATCCTACGAGATCGATGTGCGCGCTTCGATATTTGATAAATGGTTCGATGTGGTGAAGCAAAATACCGACATACAGATGTATTCATGGTGCTTTTATATTCAAGCGTCGCATATTCCTGATCGTAATACACGATACGTTTTAAAATTCTCACATACGAAGTCGCCAGCAATAGATCGCCACACTGAGCACATTAAATGTATGATATTCCAACTCTCTGCACATTTACAATGCTTAGATTTATACTTGATATCACTTTCACGATGAAAAGCATTAAAGTATGTATATTACATTTTACAGATAAATCAGTAATTTTGTTTAAATAATGAATACTGTTAATAATTACATACATGGGGTGACACAGTGGCGGAGCGTTAGCACTTCTGTCTTGCAGGAAATCACGTCGCTGATATTCCCTGCCTGGAGTTTACATGTTTTCCTGCTGGGTTTCCTCAGTGTGCTCCAGTTTCCTTCCAAGGATATGCAGATTTGGGGATTTGGTGCCGCTAAAATGACGCTAGTGTATGTGTGTGCTTGTATTCACCTTGCGATGAGCCGAGGCCTCGTCCAGGGATTGTTTCTCACTTGTGCCCAGTGCTTGCTGGAATGGACACATCCCTGGATTTAATCAATAAACATCTTTTGCAGAGATATTGCGGTAAGGTGTCATCGGAATTTTAGTATATTTAAGTATAACTCCCAGCCTAGGAAGTCAGTCCAGAGAGGTGCCTTGACATTTGTCCTGTTATTATGAGTTAACTTGTTTTTTTTATTTACTCACTCTTTTGTATTTCACTCTAGGTTTTGCCCATTCTACAAGACTGTTGGCATCTTATCAAACATGATTTCTTTCTATGACTTGGCAAGGCATGCAGTTGAGACAACTGCCCAGAGTGATAATAAGATTACTTGGGCTATTATCCGGGAGCACATGGGAGAAATACTGTATCGAATAAGTTCAATGAAATTTAAGGTAACTTTACTAAATTGTGGCCATACTGCTGGGAGACCATGGCTACTAGAAATGGTCAAGTACATAGTAGCTTCTTTCCTACTGTTAAGAGGTACAGTACTTGCAGCAGTGGTGAGATACAACATTGTATATAGATACAATGATCTTTATTTCTTTCTTTCTTTTTCTTTCTTTCTCTCCCTCTTTCTTTCTTTCTCTCTCTCTTTCTCTTTTTCTCTTTTTTTCTCTTTTTCAAGAATCCTGTAGTTTTAAACACGTCAGGAGAAAAATTAGATCTAATATTATTAGTCTTAGAATTTCACCTTGTTAAAAATAAATTCCCAATTCCTGTTTCCATATCTGATTAGGTGATCATTCTGTTTTTTTAATAAAGCATCTTAGTAAGAATTACTTAAAATATTTAAGACTTTGATAAATTGAACCGCTGCATTTCATGTGTAAGAATTTCAGAAGTGTCACAAAAAAATGAAAAAGAAAAATTATAAATTACTAATTGCAAATTATAATTGGTAAAATAGTTATGATTTTCATGTGCAGTACTTTGAAAATATATCTGCTCCTTTCCTAATATTTTCTGTTTTTGTGTATTTTACATAATGAATGGTCTCAGACCTTTATACAAAATGCAGTGTTATAGAAAGAGAACATACAATACTGTTTTTTAAACCATTGGATACAAGAAAAAAAAACCCTATAATCCTCCCCTATAATCCATGTGAAAAAGTAATTGTCTCCATAATTTCAGTATGTGCTTACCAGTGGCAGCATAAATTGCAATTAAACACTTAATGTCAGTCTTTCACATCACTACTGAGGAATTTCCCCCAGTCTTCTTTGTAGGACTGCTTTAATTCAGACACATTGGTAGGTTTGTGAGCATGAACTGCTCATTTTAGCTCCTGCGACAACCTCTCCACAAGGTTCAAGTCAGGACTTGGTCACTCCAAAACTTCAATTTTATTTCTCTTGAGCCATTCAGTTGTATAGTTACTTTTGTATATTAAGTCATTACCCTGCTACATAATCCAGTTGCTCTTCAGCTTCTGGTTACAGACAGATGATAGGACATTCTCATTAAGAATATATTCTGTAATGATGCAAAATTCATAATTCCTTTGATAGTGACATGTTTTACAGCTTCTGAAGCAACAAAGCATCCCAAAACTATTACAAACTACATTTTTTATTGTAGGTATGATGTTCTTACTGTCAAATGTCATATGTTTATACCTGGGATAGCGGGACTTGTGTCTTCGAAAAAATTCTACTTTTCACTTGCCTGTCTTTAGAACATATTTCCAAAAAGTTTGGGTATTATCTAGGTGTTTCTTTGTTAATGAAAGTGGAGCACTGATGTTCCTTTTGGATGGTGAAGGTTTCCATCTTGTTAATCTCCCATGAATTCCATTTTAACTCAGTCTCATTCTTATGATGGAGTCATGAACCCTTACCTGAAGGTAGAGAAGCCTGCAATTCTATGGATGTTCTTCTGAGACATCTTGTGATTTCTTGAATGAGTTGTTGCTGTGTCCTTGAATTAATTTTGACAGGCTGGCTTATCTTGGGAAGATTCTCCACAGTTCCAGATGTTCTCCATTTGGAGATAATATTTAAAATTCTGCAAATTGTTATCCACTGTTCATTTTTCCAAACCAGCCACATGCCTTTTTTGCCAAAACCAACACCCTCACATTTCCCACTGTCACCATACTGATCAGGAGATGTGAATTTACTTCAGAAAGAAAACAAAGATTTCTTATTCTTGAAGGCTGAGAAATATATAAAAACAAAATATTAATTATTTAGAGTGGGAAAAACTTTTTTTTCCATATACATAGGGCTTAACCTCCATTAAGGAATTGCAAATGTTGTTCAACAGGAAAATCTATTAATCAATGTCATTTAAATATGCCATTCATTTATTCCATCCTATACAATTCATTCTCTGTTCACTTAAATCCTTCCTATGTTATTGAAGTGCACAAGTACAAAAACTACTCATTTCAATACTCCCATCATCCTTCTACCCATGGGGCAAACGGGATAAAAGGTAATCAGAAACTTATATAAAATAGTAATTAATATTAAAATTGTGATAAGGACTAATTGGAAATGTTAGTCTTTTGCTGTAAATCATCAGGGTTTTTTAATACTTTTATGTTTATTTGTTTAGCAAACTATATCCATTCTGTGTGTTTATGCATGTATGTGTTTGCGCATGTATATATAATAGTTATTTTCACTCCTAAGTTCTGACTCCAAAGCAGCTCCAGCTGTAGTTCCACAGAGTTTGAAAAGGATGCTGTAGGTGGCAGTGCAGTGTTTAATATCAGCAGTTAGTGTCTAAACAGAAATGGGAGGTATAGCTGCTGAATCTTGATCAATGCCACACCATCCAGTATTATTTTCCTTTTCAGTTTACACCATTATCAGGAAATTGAACCCATAATTCACATCTCTGGAGCTTTCTTCTGTTTTCATCACAAAAAAAAACTTAACCTAGACACCTACACTCCAACAAGAACCCTTTAACAAACAGAGCCAAAAAGAGAGTTGTGCCACAGTTGACAACTAATTATTTTGTCTGTGCGCTTAATCCACTTTTCAGATCTGCCCAGGGTGGCAGAGATGGAAAAAGGTCTACATAAAAATGAAAAACAAACCTGTAAAGATGCAGTTAGGCAATTCCAAAAAAATAGCACAAGAACTGATGATCTTACAATTAGATAGATAGATAGATAGATAGATAGATAGATAGATAGATAGATAGATAGATAGATAGATAGATAGATAGATAGATAGATAGATAGATAGATAGATAGATAGATAGATAGATAGATAGATAGATAGATAGATAGATAGATAGATAGATAGATAGATACTTTATTAATCCCAAGGGGAAATTCACAATGCAGGCCTGCTTTTATAATGAGGGGAAAATAATCACTATCATGCATGTCTACACCCATGCAATAATAAGATTGTCAGCGAAAATTAATAGATTTATCAAGCTTTTGAATTTTTCTTTCTGGTGATTGGATAGTAATAACATATGAACTGGTGCTTACAGTCTTGTGTGGCAAAGCACTTCATGGATCTCCCAATGGAGTACCGACCAGTGTGAATCACTAGCACATGAATGACAAACTCCCCTGTGAAGTGTCAAGCGTTGTGAATCAGCAACACATGAGCTATGAACCAAGGAGATTTGGGAATTGTGGCTGAGCAGAAATTCCAAAGTGCTGCGTGGGAGAGTGAGTGTGCACCTGCACGGCAGTTCAAAAGTGCTGCAAGGCAACCAGAAAAATTGTGCATGGCCATGCACCCACACAGTTTAGAGAGAACATAGTTCTGGTTTAAGAGTCCTGTCTTCAGTTCAAAAGCTTGTTACTATGTAAACATATTTCCTCTGTGTGCACTGAAGACGAAAAATAGTCTTCAACAACTTTATGTTGTTTATATGTAACAAAAACTAAATAAAAATGTACCGTTAATGATGAAAGCTAGACAAATGTTTTTAAATCCTAGTTGACGAAAAATAAACAAAACAAAAATGTTACAAACAGACAACTGGACAATGAGCAATGTGAAACTTTTTGTCAACAAATAACAATCATGAATGCAGTGGTGCAATTAAAAAAAAAAAACTTGTATACACGCTTGTAATTGGATAACACTAGTTTGGGTGCCATCAGGAAATCATCATGTCAGCCAGAATCCTGCTCCATTCCACTCCACTCTGCTAGGTGGACCAACATGATTCTCAGGTGAAAAAGGTTGTCAGACATATTGACTAACTTTAATTACAATGCTGACGAAAATAAAGACCAGTGTAAGCCATGTAGAATGAAGTTCACAGGAAAGAACACCACAAACTTGAGAGGCTTCTATAGGCCTGCCTTCCGGAGACTCATGCCAATGTATGTAACATTATCTAGGTGGTGACTTGTCCGATGCCAATACCGTTACCACAAGCTCTCGTTCACCCTAATACTAATGCGTCAAGTGTGATTGGGGAAAACATGCTTATTAGTAGGGGGAAAAAAGCCAGCACATAAGACGCACATAGTTTTATTCCTTTACAAGTTGCTTAAGAAACAGATTTGTGCAACTTTGAGAGCACAATCAGATGTGCTTAGTCTCAGATGTAAATGGAACTGTTTAGCTAGCAGTGTAGCATTTGTTACAACAGATGAAATGACAGTGTTGCTTTTAATGTAGGGTCTTACACAGTTCCGATAAAGGAACAGAAACTTTGCGTTTGTTCTTTGATAGTCATGAGGACATCTACCCAAGTTCTCCATAGATGCCCATGATATCAAAAAGTTTGTTGTCCTTGTTTTCCATGAAACATGAGATTAATTTTTTTTTCTCAGCCATCATTACAAACTGCATGGAGTAAGTAACATAAAAAAAATTAGAAGTTATGAGTGGAGTATTCCTTTAAACTTTTTTCATTTGCTGGTGGAGCGTTGTTGAATTTCTGAAAAAGATTTACAAGTCACAGAGACAAGACTTCATTCAGATAGGATACATAGTATAAGCAGTTACTAGTATACAGTTTTCATGCTTACATGTAGACATCACGAAAAAGAAAACCTATAGCACAAAGCTGAAACTTCAGACTTGAATTGCACCAGTTAGCTTGTGAATAGGAAGAGACGGTCCTAGTTTTTAGACAGTCGGTGTACTTGATTTTCATCTAACAATACCTATAAATCACTCCATCTTCCCTTTAACATTTTGAAAAACAAAACTAATTCAAACTCTTTTCTATTTTATCCTTGAATGTCCTCAGTTGTGCTGTTACTAGTGATTCACCATCTATGGTAGTGTAGAAGCAATGAATTTTTATGTTAATTATCCATGGGAAGAAGGCATACCTGCATAACAAAATGCATACATTAATAAATTACATTGCTTTTAATTATTAGTATATTATCCTCTGCATTGATGATATTGATGATAGAGTACCTTGCACAAGTATTTAATTTCTTGACCAGTTTTCTAACTTTAATAAATATCAAATTCTGCGCTGAAATGTTGTGCTCTGTGATATTTTTATTTCAGAGCCCTGAAATCTTTTCTAATTATTTATTTAATCTTCTTAAGGTTCACAGGGAAATGTAATCTGTGGCTCAAAGGAAAAACAATGTTTTCTTTTAAAAACATGGTTTTCTCTGACATAGCAGCACAATTACTTATTTTTTTACTAAATATCAATGTGAAAATAAAGGAAATGTTTTTCAGTAAAGTGTATAAATACTGTCACATCTAGTGAAAGCAAGTAGAATTTTTTACAGCTTTTGCAGTAATTACAATAAACTTCAGAAAGAAATAAAAGTAAAAGTACAAGGTAGAAAACATTAGCAAATACAAAGAGCAGTGATTTTCTTCTAAAATGGTTCGGTAAACCAGCTGTTATTAAAAATAATATATTTAGAACCTGTTAAGTAGAAGGCAATAAAAGCACAACCATAGAGCATTATGTTGTGTAGCAATCAATAAAGCCTATCCATTAAAAGAGAGAGCTAGATAAGTTCTAGTTATCATTATTCTTTATTTAATATTATTTTTAATAATAGTTGGTCTCCTGCTCTATTTTTATAGTGTTCATTTCCCAGCAGGACTCCCATAATTATATGAATTGAACGGTTTCTCTAATCAGTATTTTTCTATATTTGCCAATTTAACACACAGTGGTAATGTGCTGCAGTAGTAGAATGAGCATCCTACTATTTATCCTGTGCCTGGAAGCTGCATGTGTGGAGTTTGTACATTCTCAGTCACTATATATGCATGAAGTTTTGTTTTGAATATGTTGTTTTTCATCCTATATCGATGTGCATATGAGGTTTAGTCTACACTGTTTCTGTGTGAGTAAGTATTCTTTGATAGATAGTGTCCTGACCAGGGTTGAGTACTGCTGCCAGGATAGGCTCTAGATCTGTCGTCCTAAATCTGATTAAGCAAGTTAAAGTATATGAACAAATAGGTATGTAAATATGAGAATGTTCTGTGTGTATATTTAAATTTTTTCGAAGTTTCGGCATCAGTGTTCTTTTCAGTTGATGGGAGGCAATGTTTAGAAATGGAAAAAAAAAAGACATGGATTGAAATAGGGGCTCCTATTCTTGAACAGTGCCAGTGGTATATATAAATATATTATGAATCTAAAGTGGATTCAGTTTGTAAATAAATTTCATATTGAAATGATAGGGACCTTGAACTGTTTATACCAAGTGGCTACCTTCACAGCCTGCTTCCTACATATTTTGGAGAACTTTGTCTGAAATTGGAAGTGGGAAGTACTAAGGTTTAAATGCTGAAGCCTGTCACTCTTTTATCACATTCAGAATATGTGCTCTTGGCTTTTCTCAAATCTCACTGCCTCTTATATTAAATATATTAGCATTATTATATTCCCTACTGGCAGGAGCCCCTTTAAAATCGTATATTACAGCTCCAGCTTATTCAAAACTCAGCTGCAAGAGTCCTTACTCGAACCAGCAGCAGCGAGCACATCACACCCATCCTGCTCCGTCTTCACTGGCTCCCTGTGTCTTATAGAATCAAATATAAAATCCTACTAATAACCTACAAAGCCTTAAATAACCTCTTGCCAAACTACATCAGTGACCTTCTCCATCACTATGTGCCTGCCCGCCCGCCCAGGTCCTCTGATTCTGGCAATCTTGTTGTGCCCCACACTAATCTACACTCCATGGGTGACAGGGCCTTCAGCTATATTGCCCCCAGACTCTGGAATGACCTACCAAAATTAATCAGGTCAGCTGACTCCATGAATTCTTTTAAAAAACAACTCAAAACTCATCTGTTCAGGAAGGCTTTTAGCTCTACTTGACTTTATTACCCTTCTCTCAGTTTACCTCTCTGTCAAGATGCTCATGTAACCTGTATGTGTGTGTGCGAGACCATCAGTTATGTTGTCTGTTAGGCTTTTTCTCTGAATTCACTGTCGTAATCTTCTTTATTTATTTATCTGGTTTGTACAAAGCTATATACTGTATACCCTGCTGTTCTTTCTTATATTCTGTAAGTGCCTTGAGCATGGGAAAGGCGCTATATAAATAAAATGTATTATTATTATCATTTAGAGGAGGGTTCTCAAACTCAATTTTATTTCAAAAGGTTCAAAAATATATATATGCCCAATGTGGGCTGGATTATATCAATAAACAACTACCGAAATATTTTCTTTATAAGTGAGACACACAAGCATGTTTCTGCTAATCACATCTAATATTCTTCCTTGCACCATTTTTTAAACTGTCCTCCCTATCTAGTAACTTTCCTTTTTTGGGTATTACAGTGGGTTAGGGAAGTCACCAGTAGCCACAGGGCCGAAATCGTTACTGATAGAAAAAGTTCTGTCAGTGGTTAAGGCGAAGTGAGAGTGGCAGACTGGACACATGTAAAATTTGTAGCTAAAGCAAAACACATCCATCTACGTATGTATTAACATGCAGCATCATCATATGGCACCTGATCACATAAAATGGTGTAAACGTGCTGGAGATGGATCATACAGACAACATTTGGAGTAAGTCATAAAACAGATAGCGTTCACATTTAATAAAAATGGAAATGCAAACATACTTTCTATCCACATCCAACAATCAAGTAAGTGGAAAAGACAAAAAAGTTGTGTAGGGCGGTGGCAGCACTTGGATAAGCTCTGGAAAGATGGCTAGCCTTGACACCTGTGTGCCTTTAAGTGAGGTGAAGTGGGTGAAGTTAAGCTACCAATCCCATTCATAAGACTGTCACAGCTTTAGCATCATACAAAAACACTTTATGGCAGACTGGCATGTCACTTTGTTTTCACTTTTTATTGTTAGATCATTATAAGCTGCCAGTTTCCATTCTAATTCAAGGTTAGTAGCTGCAGCACACGCAGTATTGCACAAATAAATGTGAGTGGACACTGGAGACACATTTTAATGCAGGTATAAATGTAAACTGGCTAAATTATATTTTGGATATAATCTTTATATGAAATACATGTTAAAGGGAGAGGGGTCCCTTTGAAATCCAACAGTCACTGCTGGCCATATATGAAACATTTTAATAATTGATGAAGTGGACCAGGTCTAAGGTCTGGAATCCTGCCTGCCAGCATTGAGATGGACACCCATGTTCTAAAACATGAATTATTTGAATGCGATGTCTAGAATTATCACGTACGTAGATGAGAATGCAGAAAATACTGAAAAAGGGTTGGTGAGATGCATTTTCCAGTCCTGTTGTTTGTAAGTGTTGTCTCTTCTTTTCAGGACCCAGTGAAAGACGGAGAAGCTAAAATTAAAGCTGACTATGCTCAACTACTTGAAGACATGCAGAATGCTTTCCGCAGCCTGGAAGATTAGAAAAGTCCTCCAACATCAGATGCTTCTAGTGTCCCGTTCCCAGCTCTTTCCCAACACACGCAATTGTGCTCAGTTATTGTAGTTGTGTTTTTTCCCCTCTATAGCTCTTAAGCCAGTTCTACATTCCTGTTTTGTGAAAGATTATGTTGTATGTTTTTTCTTTTTTTTATATATATATTTTTGGTCAAGCTTGATGTCTGAACTTGAAATGCTTTTGAAACCCATGCATTGCCAGTTTTCTTTCAACTGATATAGCAGGGCTCATTGAGGTCAAGGGCCATTTTGGCTGCTTTAGTATGGATTGAACCTGTGAAGCCAATTTCTTCACCAAGTAAAATAGTTCTTGGAAACAGGCATTTTCTGACATCAAGCTTGTAACATGCTTTAATTTGTTATCCTCTATCAGTGTACTTTTATTCAGAAGATTTGTCTGAGGTGTGACAATTCATTGTGGAAGCCAAGTCGGGGACCAAGTCAGACACCCAGCAAAGACACACCCAGACTCATCTGCACACACTGCTTTACTGAAATGTCCAGAAAAGCAGACCAGGCTGAATCATGGACCTGCACTCTACCTTCCAGTTTGACATGGTGGTGATTTGACTTTTAGTTTTTTTTTTTTTTTTTTTTTAAATCATCATCTTATTACTCTCAATGCTTTTGATTCTCACACATTGGGATGTATTTATTATTGTTCCTAAAAACAAAACTGAGTTTTGTTTTTCAGACAAGGGATGCAACATTTGTGTATTTATTGCAGGCAGCTCTCGGAAACCTGCGTCTAGTGAGACAATGTTTTTTTTTTCCCATTTAATTGTATTTGATGTGTCTGAATGCATTGCACAGGATGTGCACGTTTTCATGTCCTTTCTGTGGTAAATGTGTACATTTGTTCAAGTTCCAAAGAATAAAGTGTAAAAAAATATGTAAGCTTCTTCTTTGTTTCAAATCTGCATTATTGTTTTATTTTTCCTTCTTCATTAGTTGTAAAGTGTAGATTTTACTTTTGTGAAATGCTTCCATCCTATTTGCTTGCATGTGTGACACTGGAATGTAGCTGCTGATAACCATTGCAGGAATGCTTTTGTGCCTTTCAGGGAGATCCAGATAACACTAAACGAAGACCAAAAGACCAGGTGGCAGGCCATCACAGCACCTGCATCAACACTTTTGCCAATTAGAGAGATGTTGCACCATCTGTGACACAAGGGTAAACATACAGGCAGCAGCCAATCATGGTGTGGCAAAAGATGAAGATGACCCACCTGATTAGTACTTTGGTATGATATAACAAATATTTTTGATATGTAAACTGCCAAAACAGAGGGCTATAGTGGTATGAGGTGCCACCAGATTTGATTTTATTTTAGGATCTGTACAATGACAGGTTAAGCGAATTCTATCAGCCATTGGCATGTCTTTTGTGCAGGTCTGATTAATTTTTGACCATACACTGATGCCATTTCTATGAATTCATATGTACTATCAGCCCTAGTATCTTCCTGCAAGTATGTTGCATCATTAGATCTGTCAGTTATTTATGTGGGACATTTTTTAATGTTTTCTGGTGGCACCTCGTACCATTTTAGCCTCTGCTATTTTTGGGTGTTTTTACATACACTGAAGCAATGAACCAAAAGTCCGTTCTTCTGACAAAACTGCTTTTGTCATATTTTCTTTTTCAATGTTTTTCACCCATTGGAAAAATCTAAATTTGTTGATCAAGAGGAAGAACAATGGATTTCAATAGAAACCGCACATGTACAAAGAATATTAAGTCATTTTATAGATAATTGATATTATGCCTACTTCATACCCTCTCTAAAACATTAAAACCCCAAAGCAGCATTTGAACAGTTGCATGTCCCACAGGACACCTGTTAACACTTCTGTGACTCCATGCCACAGCATATCAACTGACAGCATGGCTTTACCAAATATTAACAACACTTATTCTGGACACAGAAAATGAGTTCGGTAGTGTAAGTGTCAAAATACACTTTTTCAGATATTGGGTCATGTTGAGTTTGTACCCCTAATTATGCTATGAAACACCCATCCTGATATACTAACACCGTTAACTGTGAAAGAGTGCACTAAACTGTGAGTTTTCCTTCAAAGTGGTCTCTTTATGTGTTCCTGCTTTCCATCAGTTTTGTTTCTCCTTGAGAAAGATGTAGAAGGCAGGCTTTCATTTGTAACTTATCCATTTTTCTATCTTTAGTTGACTCCAAGCTGTTTTGAAAGCAGGAACATTTATTATGGACTCATTCACTTCATCAAAGACGGATTTCACTTATTTGTTTATAGAAATGTTTTTGTAGGAATGAGTCAGATCTGAAAATACCAGTGATCATAGAATGTAAAGTAGTGATGAACGAAATGGGGAAGTTTCAATCTGCATATGGTTTCACGAAACTGGCATTAAAATTGCTTTTGAAATTGTGAAATGTGAAACCCACTAAAGAGGTTTTAGGTGTTCAAAAGGTTTTTTTCAGGGGTTGAAAAAACAAGAAATATCGCTTCCCTAAAGCTTCATTCATACTTCTGTGTTTACGCAACTGCGTAAAGCATGTTATTCATACCACACCAGTATAATCAGTTTTAATTATATCTGTTGTTCACATCACCACAGAGGAGTGCAGACCATTTTTAAAAACGTAAGATGCTGCATGTTTTCTACATGAAGACACACTAAATACAAGCCAAACCTCTGCCTGCCACCACCTTATCTTAGTTGGGGAGGACCACACTCCCAGTGTTTGTTTTCCTTTTTTTTTTTTTCTCCATTTTCTTGCTAGTGATGTTTATTTAGTTACAGTGATAAGTGAACCATATGCAGTTCACTAGTTTGGCAAAATCACAAAAATGTTCATGAACTTCACCAAGCTCTGCGAAATGCATTGAAGTCAATGGGGAAGGAGGAACTGGACTAGTTTTGAGTGGACTAGTGCAATGGTCTTTTAAGTGTCCCTGAGGGCTAAGGAAGTGTCTGCCAACTATGCTAGACCAATTATAGTGACCAAATATGTAATCTGAGCTATAAGGCACCAGTGCTAACCACTGTACTACCATGCCAAACAACAAAAGATGAAGACGGAAAACAAATGCCACAAACAAAATACAACAAATGGCCATGGACTGGCAATAAGTAATTAAAATATAGATGATTGCACTCACAGAGTTGCATTCTTGGACACTGGCTTGTTCCATTGTTTTCCAGTGTATGGCTTCAACCCAGTGATGGCCACAACAGCAATGATCTTATAGTAAGCATGTGTCAAAGTTCTGTACATGGCTGCTGAAGCTTTGTAATGTCATGCTGGCCTTGCAAACAATCGTGGGGCACTTGGGGGCAAAAAATGACTGCCAAAGCTGGCTGAATGGCAAACTTCTGAGAAAATATTCAGCCAACGAGGTCATCAGCAAGCAGAGCATATTTGCTGCCAAATACACTTTGGCGAATTACACTGATCACCGCTATTTAAATACTAAATGATAGCCAGACGTTTACAGAAATAATTCAGGTAAACTCTTCCAGACAGATACTGAAGGTCTTTCTTCTTTTGTAAAAGTGAAACCTGATTTATTTATTTTTGTTTTTTGAAAAGCAAATCAATGAGTTTCACTGCAAATCAAGTTTTACACACATCTATTTACTCAAAACTAATATTAACAGGACTTAAAATATGTTTTGTAAATGAATCCCAAAAAATGAGATAAAGTTTTGGGGACCCACCCCGTGTGTTAAAATAGAGCAATCTTAAGAGACTGCTCTTTGGTCAGTTCTGGACAGTTTCAGAGAGTAGATTGAATGGTTTTATAAGGGGGAACAGGAAGAGTGTGTTGAAGGGCAGGAAGTCGTGTGACCCCATCAGAAGGGGCCAAAAGTGAAGTCTAGTGGAAATGAGGTGTTTAGTTGTTTTTTTCGTCTGTATGTGCTCCGCGCCAATCCCTGGAATGGTGTCTCAACACCCTGATTCAAACCCTTTGAGTGCTTCCCAAATACGTGTGTGACAGTTTTTAAAAATAATTTATGTCATGTAGTTAAAAACTCAACGTAAATAGGCTTGTGTTAGGTGAAAGTATTTACAAAAGCGCGACTCCCAACTTAAATAATGTAAACATTGCATTGATGTGCTCTTGCTAATTTGTGCTTAAGGAGAAAAACTGTCTGCGGTGGGCTGGCGCCCTGCCCAGGGTTTGTTTCCTGCCTTGTGCCCTGTGTTGGCTGGGATTGGCTTCAGCAGAACCCCTGACCCTGTAGTTAGGATATAGCAGGTTGGATAATAAATGGATGGATGGTGAACAACTGTTTGTCTTAGAAACATTTAAAACAGCCATTAGGTTGATTTCTGAGTGTAAATATTGAATACACGCATGTTTATGGTATTCATGATGGCTCACAGAGTTGGTGGACTCCTTTTCTATTCGGTTCATTTCCACATAAGCGAAGTGACTTTCTGATGTTCTTGCTTGCATTTCTAGTTGTGACGATAATTTAACTAACCTGTTATGACTTGAAATAGCAAGAAAACTGAGTTTACGCAAATCACTGATGTGAGGGTGCGTTCACCAATAAACTCATGCTTCACTGCCTTGTACTAGGGTTCTGTTTAGCCATCAAATCAGACAAATGATAAAGGAAAGTAAAATAATCCATAACTGAGACTGCACAGAATGTTTCTGTATGATATTTACCCTCTAAAAGTTTCCAGCTATGTCGCCATTTTCTTGTGAAACTAATTTTTAAAATAATAAGTGGCATCAAATGTACTAATTCCCTTTATAACTGAAAACACTTAAGTCATGTCTCCTCTTTAGTCAACTTTTGCTGCAACTCTAAAGGCAGAGCTCTTTTAATCTTTCTACATAACTCTTCCCCTATAGTCCTGGAATGAGCCTAGTTGCTCTTCTCTGGACTTTTTCTAGAACTGCTAGATCATTTTTGTAGCCTGGAGCCCAAAACTGTATGCAGTATTCCAGATAAGTCCTCGCCAGTGTGTTATAAAAACTTGAGTAAAACCTCTTTGGATTTGCAATCTGCACAATGTGTTGTATAACAGTCTGTTAGCCTTAATGGCTTCTGAACACCGTCTGTAGATTGATAAGGACTATGACCAGTCTTCTCATAAGGCAGGGGTAGGCAACGTCGGTCCTGGTGAGCCGCAGTGGCTACAGGTTTTCATTCCAACCCAATTGCTTAATTAGAAACCAATCATTGCCAATCTCAGACCTTATTTAATTTTATGGCTTGTTAGTCTGTGCAATGTAAGGCTCTTATATCGTAGATTTTTTTCCTTTCCAAGGAGATCATCCAAATGATATGAAGCCTAAAACAGATCATTTTCAGTCTGTCACATTTTTCTATTAAGTGTTTTATTAAATCAAACAGTGCATGATGAACATGCACAGATGTAATTGGAAAAAAGCTAGCTGGAGAACTGCTGGCTGCTTTGTCTTTTACATCTTATTGCTAATAAGGAGCAATTAAAACACTGAATGCAGCAGTTTAAGATTGAAATAAGCAATTAAGGTTGGAGAACCTTAACAAGCGAGACCACTACAATGAAGCATCAAAATGTCACTTAAGCAATATGTGCCTCATCAGCAATAATTGAGTTCTCGTTAAGGAACTGGGTTGGAACAAAAACCTGCACATACTGCGGCTCACCAGGACCGACGTTGCCTACCCCTGTCATAAGGGCTACTTTTCAAAGTTCAGAACACCCATTGTGTGTTCAAATCTAACATTTCTACTTCCTACATGTAACACTTTACTTTTACTTGCATTAAATTTTATGTGCCCAAGCTTATCTTCTGTCCTGGGGCCTCATGTATAAACGGTGCGTACGCACAAAAATGTTGCGTACTCCCGTTTCCACACTCAAATTGCGATGTAGAGCCACGCACATTTTCACACTAGCTAACTCCTTGGCGTACGCAAGTTCTCCGCTCGCTTTTGCAAACTGGTGGCACCCAGCATCAAAGCAGTGCTTTTGTTCCAGTGTGGTTTCCCTTTCTTTTTTAGATCCACATCCCTGACGCGGCTTTATCAAATAACACTGAAATTAACCGCATATTGCTTATTAGTTTAAGGCATCTGATTGTAATTAACCTGTAACAATATATTGGTCCACGGAATGACCAAACTATTCTAAATACCATAGCTGTTTTAGCGTTGTTCCTCTCAGTGCACCACTCAGACTATTTATCCCACTGTATCTGAGTGTGGAATTACAGCTCTACAGCAGCTGATCGGAAAGAGAATTATCGGTATACAGCATCAAGCACACACTGCCTCAGCCATGCACACTGCTCTAAAACGGCAAACGCTTCAGAGCCTTTCCTGTACGGACCTCGCAGTTCAGAAACAGTTTCATCCCAAGAACTATAAACGCACCCAATCAGTCCATCAAGTGCTCCTTGTAGAACTGTTTTGTACTTAAAAGTACAATTACCTGACTGTAAACTTGCAATACAGTTCTAATATTGCACAACCTGAGCCACTTTATAAAGCGTGTATTTACATATGATGACAATATCATTTTTAAGATGAAATGCAGCAAAATATGTTTGTTACATTATACAGATAAAATTTTAACATAATTTAAATAATCTATATACTAATAAAAGGCAAAGCCCTCACTCACTGACTCACTCATCACTAATTCTCCAACTTCCTGTGTAGGTAGAATGCTGAAATTTGGCTGGCTCCTTCCTTACAGCTTACTTACAAAAGTTAAGCAGGTTTCATTTTGAAATTCTATGCTTAACCGTTATAACTGAATCCTACTTACGTACATATATACGTCCATAGCCTGCAGCTCGGTCGCCGTGTGAGGCAGGGTTGCGTCCCCGGCCTCCCACGTAGTTGGCTGCCTGCCTATATTGCGTCCCCCATCCCCACGCTTCCCACATAGTTGGCTGCCTGCCTATTTTACACGTTTGGAGAACCGCCAATGCCTCTTAAACATCTTAGATTCACAGGTGACGATTTCAGTAGTGGACACTTTGATGTTTATGAATGTTTCAACTCTCAAAAGCTGGATGCGAAGTTATCAATGAAACCGGTTGTATGCTTACAACGCTTGACAAATGCCGAATGTTACTTCAACACAAGTCCTGCAAATACTAACGTAATTGAAACAAACCATGAAACTCAAACCGATTATGATGGCAGCAATCCAAGCTGTGAGAAAACAGTAAAAAGGAGGCGTGTCAGACGTCGTGGTACATTTTCTGATGCAGCTAGACGGAAACAACTTCATGACGCTGCCGCCAAATACTCGCAGAAAAATCGACAAGTTACTAGACACGCTGTCACTAAATACTCGCAGGCAAATCCACATGTTAATAGAGACGCTGCCGCTAAATATTCGCACGCAAATCCACAAGTTAATAGAGCTTCTGTTTCTAGGTACGATCCCAATAATAAAAAGTGTCTCATAAGAAAACAACAGGTTTGGCTCAAAAAAGCCGATTGTGGATTTGCATACAGCCACCGAAACTTTGGAACGGCACAGACTTCAGGTCACGTGTCTGCAAAAGAACCTAATTGAGGCAACTATTTTTACTGGCAGTGGCTCAGGGGAGAGAGTTTTTATTCCTCGCATCTCCGTTATACCCTCTGATCTCCAAATTCAATTCAAACGCCTCCAATTTCAAGTAAGGCTCTAGTTTGCAATGACAATTAAGTCTCGGGTACAAACCCTACAAAAGGTGGGCATTGATTTGAGGCAAGATTGCTTTTCACATGGCCAACTGTACGTTACATGCTCAAGAGCAAGCTCAGCGCACAGCTTGGTCATATTACAACTGGAGGGCTGAACTGACAACGTGGTATACAAAGAGATCCTTAACAAATAATTATTTGTATGTTTTCCCTCAGTTTAAAAATGTTTACTTTTCTTCTTAATAACAATTTTAAGGCAGTACTTCGCCGCTGCAAAGCGCGGGTATTTTGCTAGTTGTTAATAATTAAACATTTGAGGACATGGTGTCACAGCACTAGCTAGTTCAGGGATTGTTCCTGCCTTGTGCTGTATTCTTGCTGGGGCTGGCGCAACACTGGAAGGATAGATGGATAAAATAATTAAACATGTAATACGAAGATATTTCAATGTTCCTTAAACGTTTTGAAGAATTGGTGTTCTAAGATTATAGATGGCTTAACATCTATTACAGAGCTGATTGTGTGGCGATTGGTTCCTTGGAGAAAGAAAAGGATGGACAGGAATTAGGGGTTAGTATGTTTGAAAGAGACAGAACTGCTGCAATAAAATATTTCATTGAAGGTCGCGCATGGCGCAGCAAGCATCTTGTGGAGGCAGGAACAATCTCTGGACAGGGCGCCAGCTCATCACTATCACTGCGCCACCATGTTCCCATGTTTAATAACATTCTTTAATTCCTATCATCATGAAAATTATATCAAGTATACATCTCAGTATTTTAATTATTCAGAGAGCTGTAATTTCACGAATGTAATGTATTCTGTGTCCTGTCAGAGGAAGAGAAAGCCTGTTTAAAAAGCACGTTGTGACTCACACACATAGAGTACATAGAAGAACAAATACAAAACAAAGCATTTAACGTGCTACTTTAGTTACGATGGTATTTGAGAAACTAGTAAATTAAATGATTTAAAGATGAAGTTTATGATGTTCTGCTTTAATATTTATACCTCACAGGTGGCGCAGTGGTAGTGCTGCTGCTTTGCAGTAAGGAGACTGTGGAAGATTGTGGGTTCGCTTTCCGGTTCCTCCCTGTGTGGATAGTGCTTTGAGTACTGAGAAAAGCGCTATATAAATGTAATGAATTATATTATTATTATTACTTTAATGACAAAATAAACTACATGATTAAAGTGGAAATTTCGAGATTAAAGTTGACATTTTGAGCTTTTTTCCCACCGTGTCCCTATTTTTTTTTCTCTGTACCCTAACAAGCTTTCATATGACACTCAGACAGTGGGCTATGACTCGCCTTTTCATGGCGACTTTAATATCTGACAACTTCTTTTTTATTTCGGGCACTGTGCGACTTTGTGAACTTGAGCTTTCGAGTTTCTCCGACACTCTGTCACTCGATCAACTTCCTTTTGTTGTTTATACCACTGTTTAAACCAACAAATAGTACGTTTTTCCTTGCCTCCACTTGGTATTCGCTGAAATTCTTCTATTTTCCCCCGTGCTTTTGCCATTGCCTTTTCACAGAATGCTGAGCTTAAGGGCTATTTATATTGATTTACATATTCAAAGAGGCATAATTCTGGGAGGAGTTGGGGAGTGGCAGCAGGCGCGTGCACATGCGTTACTTTTCACGCTGACCAGGATTTATGGAGCGGAAGAATGTGGAAGTTGGCGTTCGCACAGATTTATGCATCTGGATTTTTTTGTGTGTACGCACATTTCTGCTTTTGTCCTTACGCCATGTTTTAGTGTGAATTCTACGTATGACGTTATGCATTAGGGCCCTGGTCCCTCTGTAATGATTCAATTGTATTTTAATTTTATGCCTTCCACCTTCTTTAGTATCATCTGCAAACTTAACCAGCTTGTTATTTATATTCCTATCCAAATCATTTATGTATATTAAAAATAGCAGGAACCCACACATTGACCTCTGTGGGACAGCACTCTTAACATCACCCAATTCTGATGGGGTTCTTTGCAGCATCACTCTCTGCCTCATGTGTTTTAACCAATTCTGCACCCATCTACCCACAACACCCTGAACCCCCACCTCTTTTAGTTTAACACCCAACCTCTTATATGGGACCTTATCAAATGCTTTCTGAAAATAAAGATAAATAATGTATATCTCCCTGATTGTATCCTTTTGTTGCTTCTTCATAGAATTCCAGCATGTTAGTAAAACATGACCTTCCCCATCTGAACCCATGTTGACTATTCCCTAAAACTCATTTTCTTACCATGTGATATTCAAATCTTTTCCCTAATAATTCCTAGCATTGATAATACCCATGATGAATAAGTGCAGAATAAGTATAGCAGATTTCAACAAAATCTATCAGAGCTGTTTCATGTGGACTGACTAGTAGACATTACGACAGCACATGCTTTTCACGTTTTATGCAAACGTTTTAAAACTGAAAAGGGGAATATTAGTTTAGTACACAGAAAAATCAGTGAGCAAAAATGACAGTATTAGATTGCAGACCAATTTGTAACACTGTCGAGCGTTAAGAAATGTTCTGTGAATGAACTGTGGCTGTGAGAATTGATGGTTACAAGTTTTGAAAGCTAAGCATACCGTGTTCCCCCAAGCATCCACCTTAATAAAGAAAAAGTGTCTGTGTATCTGTCATTCCAACAAATGGCACATCACAAACAATAACACTGCTTGTATGAATCCTGTACCGAATGGCAGGTAACAGAGATATATGCATTACAGTTTTCATTCCAACAGATGGTGCATCATAAACATTTGTAGTAATGCATTGTATTACTACAAATGTTTGTGATGTGACATTCGCTTGTATGAAAAATACAACATATTTAATTAATATGAGCAGCTGCATTGCAGTAAGAAGACCAGGGTTCACATCCCAACTTATCCCTGCGGGGAGTTTACATGTTCTCCCTGTGTCTGTGTGGGATTCCTCCCACACTCCAAAGACATGCAGGTTAAGTGGATGGGTGATACTACATTTGACCCTAGTGTGTGGTTGGGGTGTGTGTTTGCCCTGCAATAGACTGGCACAATGTCCAAGGTTTGTTCCTGTTTCGTGACCTATGGTTGCTGTGATGGGCCCCAGCACTGCCCACAACCCTTTTCAAGACTAAGCTGATTAAAAAATGATAGACATTTTATTAATGCAGATGTTTTTGATGAACCATCTGTTGGAATGAAAAATGCAAAGCATTTTATTACTACAAATGTTTATAATGTGCTATTTGTTGGAATGAAACATCCATCCATCCATTTTCCAACTTGCTATATCCTAACTACAGGGTCACAGGGGTCTGCTGGAGCTAATCCCAGCCAACGCTGGGCGCAAGGCAGGAAACAAACCCCGGGCAGGGCGCCAGCCCACCGCAGGCAATGCATTTTGCGATTACAAATGTTTGTGATGTGCCATCTGTTGGAATGAATAATGCAATTCATTTTATGATTACAAATTTTTGTGATGCACCATCTGTTGGAGTGGTAAATACAATGTGTTTTATTATTGTATGCATTACAAAGTACATTACAATAGATAGTGCACCACAAATGTCAATGCTGAAGTCTACATTGATTACTTTGAGTTCAACCCATCTTAGACAGGAAGCACAGCTAGTCTCTAAATAGGAAAGGTCTTTAATTCAAATAGAAATTAATGGAAGTGTCTTATAATACACAATAGATAGATACTTTATTAATCCCAAGGGGAAATTCACATACTCCAGCAGCAGCATAGTGATAAAGACAATATTAAATTAAAGAGTGATAACAATGCAGGTATACAGACAGACAATATCTTTGTATAATGTTAACGTTTACCCCCCGGGTGGAATTGAAGAGTCGCATAGTGTGGGGGAGAAACAATCTCCTCCGTCTGTCAGTGGAGCAGGACAGTGACAGCAGTCTGTTGCTGAAGCTGCTCCTCTGTCTGGAGATGATACTGTTTAGTGGATTCTCCATAATTGACAGGAGCCTGCTCAGTGCCCGTCGCTCTGCCACGGATGTCAAACTGTCCAGCTCCATGCCTTCAATAGAGCCTTCCTTCCTCACCAGTTTGTCCAGGCGTGAGGCGTCTCACTTCTTTATGCTGCCTCTCCAGCACACCACTGCGTAGAAGAGGGCGCTCACCACAACTGTCTGGTAGAACATCTGCAGCATCTTACTGCAGATGTTGAAGGACATAAAGTATGTTGTTGAAGAAGCAATGAAGTATCATTACATAATAATAATTAGATTAATCACACAGGGCCTTTACTTGAAGGAACAGTAGTTAGACTGAGTTACAGTGTATTCAGACGTCCTTCATTTTCTGCACACATTATTGTGTTGTAGATTTAATTTTAAAAGGGTAAATTTCCCATTTTTTTCCTATCAATCTACACTCAATAACCTATTATGACAAAGTGAACACATAAATTCAGGAAGGTTTACAATTTTATTTAAACCAAAAACAAATCTCTTAATTCATTTAAGTATTCAGATCCTTTGCTGCGGCACTCCAAATTGTAGTCGGCTGCATCCCGCTTGCTTTAATTATACTTGAGATGTGTCTAGAACTTGATTGGAGCCCACCTGTGGCAAACTGAATTGATTAGATGTCGTTTATAAAAACACACACATCTGTGTATATAAGATCCTATAATTCACACTGCATGACAGGACAAAAAGCATGTTGTGAAGTTCAAGAACTCGCCTTAGACCTCTGTGATAACATTGTGGCGATGCTTGGATCAAGGCCTGGGTATAAACCCCATTTCTAAAGCTTTGAGTGTTCCCAAGGGCACAGTGGCCTCAATAATTATGAAATGGAAAAAGTTTAGAACCATCTGAGATCTTCCTAGCATTGGTTGTCAATGTCTGGCCAAACTAAGTAACTGAGTAAGAAGGACCTTGGTCAGGGAAGGACCTTGGTCAATTTAAAAAGCTTCAGAAGTCCTTCGCTGAGATCAGTGAATCTGTCTATTGACCATCTCAGCAGCACTCCAACAATCAGGTATTTATTATAGAATGTCTAGACATACGCCATCATTGAGTAAAAGGCATACAATGTTATTTAATGGACTCTGAGAGCATGAGAAAATAGGGTTAGGCACTCTGGTCTGATGAGACAAAAATGTAATTGTTTAGGCAGACCTCCAAGCACTGTGTATGGCATAGAACAGGCACTGTTCATTATCTGCCTAATACCACCCTTGCGGTGAAGCATGGTAGCGGTGGCATCTTAATATGGGGTGTTTCTCAGCGGCAGAGACAAAGAGATTGAAGAAAGGATGAATGCAGCCAAATACTGAGAGGTCCTTGAAGAAAACCTGATCCAGAATGAACACAACGTCAAACTGGGACAATAGTTCACCTATCAAAACAAAATAAACCTGAAATTTACAGCAAAGACAATACTGGAGTGGCTTAAGAACAAGTCTATGACAACCCTTCAGTGGCCCAGCCAAAGCCCAGATATAACGCCCATATGACATCTTTGGAGAGTCCTGAAGATGGCAGTTTACAGACACTTCCTATCCAGTATAACAGAGTTGGAGAGAATGGGATAAACTGCCCAAATCTAGGTGGGCAAAGTGTGTAGAGACCTACCCAAGAAGACTCAAAGCTGTAACATCCACAAAGTACTGAACAGAAGGTCTGAATACTTTGATGAATGAGAGATTTCAGTTTTTGATTTTTAATACATTTGCAAAAGCTTCTGAAAATCACTTTGTCACTGAGTGTAGATTGATGAGCAAAAAAGTCAAATTTATTTATTTAAAATTTAATTTACAACACAGTAAATTGTACAGAAAGTGAATAGCTTCTGAACCCATTGTATACAGGATGTGATGGTGAAATGTTTGGTTAACATTGAAGGATATACTTTAAATTGATATTTTAATACTCAGGATTATTTATTGGAAATCAGAGGTGTGCACCTGTTATTTGAGTTAAAATGAATACCTAGAATTAAAAGCACAAACCTCACAATCTCAAGTATCTGCCCACCATCCAGTAACATTGATATCTTGCATTTCTCTCAAGAAGATTCCTGGCTCTGCTTCCCACTGGACATGTTCACTTTTTTTTTTTTTTTTTTTTAATATTCCACTCCCCCCTCATGACACCCCCTGCGGGACCATTGGCTACTTTTCACAAGTGTCTCTCCAGCCCAGTGCCACAGTTCTGTGCACATTCAGTTGTAATCATGAGCCTTTCTTTTCACAGGATCTGTTGCTCGACTTGTATGTGGCTGTCATTTGCAGCTTTTCTGGGTAAGTCTGAGTTCATTTCAGCACTCTTGACGTCTGCATGTACAGCCAAAGAGAAGGACATGAATAGGCTGATCGAGAGAAAGGCACTTTAAGAGATGTAGAGGTGTGAATTAAAATAGAACACAGATGAATGTGATCGTATGGATGTGACTCAGTAACAAAACTAATGTTATTGACCAGTGCTATTTATTCTCTGGCTCCTGCCTGTCATGCTTTGCAATGAAATCAAGCGAGAATGAAATGGATTATTAAGATTTAATTTCACCATGAAGACATCACATTTATTCATGAGGGAGATTTAGGTGAGCTGCTGGTCGATCCAAGCAGCAGAGTGCTCTGTCTGCCTCACAGCTCCAAATACCTCAGTTTGAGTTTTAACCATTTGTGTGGACTCTGCATGTCTCTGTGAGTTGTCTTTGGGTCATTTAGTTTTGGTGTCTCTGAACTGGACCATTATGAATGAGTGTGGCTTGCAATGGACTGGAATTCCACTCACAATTAACTCCTGCAAATTATCGTATGTATGTAACTGAATACATTCTTGTAATAGACTTTGTTTTGAAGGATGGTAGGATAGACAACGGTCTACCTGTTCTGTTTTGTGCCATTCTGATAAGTTGCTTGTATCAAATGATGCCAGTTTCGGAACACTCCATGAAGAGGACTTGGTTAGGTATGGAGAGCAAACACAGAATATTTACTTTTTATTTTTATGACTTACGTGCACTAAACAAAGAAGGCTCAGTACGAGGTTGTATTTTTATACACTGTGATGCGCAGCCAGCTACTTTAAGCTGTTCAGTGTTCTGTTTCAGGGTGCCACCTGGCATAGTGATATTTATAGCCCAGCCTTTCCCTGGCCTGCTTCTGTGTGCCAAGACAGGTCAAGAGCGGAGCCTGGGCACATAGTTGTCTACATCTTTTGTTTCTTTTCTTTCTAAACTATTCACTCTGTCTCCGGGTCTGTGTGATGGTTTTAAATGATATACAGTTAGGTCCATAAATATTTGGACAGAGACAACTGTTTTCTAATTTTGGTTCTGTACATTACCACAATAAATTTTAAATGAAACAACTCAGATTCAGTTGAAGTGCAGACTTTCAGCCTTAATTCAGTGGGGTGAACAAAACGATTTCATAAAAATGTGAGGCAACTAAAGCATTTTTTTTAACACAATCCCTTCATTTCAGGGGCTCAAAAGTAATTGGACAAATTAAATAACTGGAAATAAAATGTTCATTTCTAATACTTGGTTGAAAACCCTTTGCTGGCAATGACAGCCTGAAGTCTTGAACTCATGGACATCACCAGATGCTGGGTTTCCTCCTTTTTAATGCTCTGCCAGGCCTTTACTGCAGTGGCTTTCAGTTGCTGTTTGTTTGTGGGCCTTTCTGTCTGAAGTTTAGTCTTCAACAAGTGAAATGCATACTCAGTTGGGTTAAGATCAGGTGACGGACTTGGTCATTCAAGAATGTTCCACTTCTTTGCTTTAATAAACTCCTGGGTTGCTTTGGCTGTATGTTTTGGGTCATTGTCCATCTGTATCATGAAACGCCGCCCAATCAATTTGACTGCATTTAGCTGGATTTCAGCAGACAGTATGTCTCTGAACACCTCAGAATTCATTCGGCTGCTTCTGTCCTGTGTCACATCATCAATAAACACTAGTGTCCCAGTGCCACTGGCAGCCATGCACGCCCAAGCCATCACACTGCCTCCACCGTGTTTTACAGATGATGTGGTATGCTTTGGATAATGAGCTGTTCCACGCCTTCTCCATACTTTTTTCTTGCCATCATTCTGGTAGAGGTTGATCTTGGTTTCATCTGTCCAAAGAATGTTTTTCCAGAACTGTGCTGGCATTTTTAGATGTTCTTTAGCAAAGTCCAATCTAGCTTTTCTATTCTTGAGGCTTATGAGTGGCTTGCACCTTGCAGTGCACCCTCTGTATTTACTTTCATGCAGTCTTCTCTTTATGGTAGACTTGGATATCGATACGCCTACCCCCTGGAGAGTTTTGTTCACTTGGTTGGCTGTTGTGAAGGGGTTTCTCTTCACCATGGAAATGATTCCGCGATCATCCACCACTGTTGTCTTCCGTGGACGTCCAGGTCTTTTTGCGTTGCTGAGTTCACCAGTGCTTACTTTCTTTCTCAGGATGTACCAAACTGTAGATTTTGCCACTCATAATATTGTAGCAATTTCTCAGATGGGTTTTTTCGCAGCTTAAGGATGGCTTCTTTCACCTGCATGGAGAGCTCCTTTGACCGTATGTTGTCTGTTCACAGCAAAATCTTCCACATGCAAGCACCACACCTCAAATCAACTCCAGGCCTTTTATCTGCTTAATTGATAATGACATAACGACGGACTTGCCCACACCTGCCCATGAAATAGCCTTTGAGTCAATTGTCCAATTACTTTTGAGCCCCTGAAATGAAGGGATTGTGTTAAAAAAATGCTTTAGTTGCCTCACATTTTTATGCAATCGTTTTGTTCACCCCACTGAATTAAAGCTGAAAGTCTGCACTTCAACTGCATCTAAGTTGTTTCATTTAAAATTCATTGTGGTAATGTACAGAACCAAAATTAGAAAAAAGTTGTCTCTGTCCAAATATTTATGGACCTAACTGTAAACCTGCTGAGATGAGGAGATTCATCAGCTTAGTTCGACAAGAAGCTTGGACACTTTGGTAAGCAGAGGTGTAAAATAATGAAGCACAAGTACTCCGTTACTTCACTTACAGTAAGTACATTAATCAGCTGTTTGTACTTTACTCAAGTAAATTTATGGCTACTTTTACTTTCTTTACTTGTTACACAGACCAAACTATTATACATTTATAAAAGAAACCAATCAAATGTGTCGTCAGCTTTGAAAATGGCACCTAAAAAATCTCTGCTTTCAAGAATTTGCCTTCAAATTTAAAGAAGCATGTTGAAGTAAGCATTTTTTTTCCTCTTCTTAAGTCAGTGGTCCTCAAATTGTGGGGTGGGCCCCCCAAGGGGGGCGCGAAGTAACAAAAAGGGGGGCACGAAGATGTGAAAAAAAGAAAACGAGAATTGAAAATATGAAAAACACATCTATTGAAACCAAAACAAATTAACTTAAACTACATTCTGATACTAGAAAAATAAATATAGAGTTAGATAAATGTCAATAAAAGTTAAGTAGGTATAATAAAATATGCATCTATGATATATCATTAATTTAAAAAGAACAAATTGGTATTAGTGGGCTCCTTTCAAAAAAATGTTAGGGGGGTGCGATTAAAAGTGTTATGAAAACTCGGGTCGTAAATACTTAAAGGTTGAGAAACGCTGTCTTAAGTAATCTTGCATTGAGCTCCTGAAGTCCTAAAAAGTGGTGTCTTGTGCAAATAAGATTTTATGGGTATAACTAATATCTTGAGACCACAAGTTATATAGTGTCCGAACAATATCAGTATGTTGTATGCACAAGATATTGTAGCAGATCCTTACAAGCCCAATTACCAAAATGCTAGAGTAAGCCCAGCCATAAAAGTCGCTGGTTAACTGGAGAAGTCAAACTCTGGGTTCAAGCAAGATGTCATGACCCGTGAGGGGTCTTCCTGTCCATTTTTATGTGAAGTAATAAAAGGGGTGTCAGCTTTCCTTCAAGTGGAGGTAAGTATTTTTGTAGCTACGTTATAGAATTTAAGCTCAGGGAAAGCTAACAGAGCACTGCCCTGCCGATCAAAATCTAGCAAAGCAGTGGTTCCCAAACTCAGTCCTGGGGACCCACTGTGGCTGCAGGTTTTTATCCCAACAGGATTCACAATCGGTGATAATAATCGATAACAACTGATCTCATTTAATTAGCTGGTGTTTTTTACTCTTATTCTGCATTCAGAAAAACACAACTCTAACTCTGCCTAACTCTCATTTGTTGTTTTCCTATTATTTTCCCCTTTTCCTGTGTAGTTTGCTCCCTTCATTTAACTCTAATAAGTTACAATTAACAACCAGCACAGCAGACACCCGGGATGATGAAAGCAGCAATGACTTCATATCAGACTCACTAATTAGTAAATAATCAATTAAATAACGAGAACACCTGGAAAAGCAGAATGAAAATTTGGTTGAAAATACTGTTAACGACTTTAAAAAAAAAAAAAAAACTACATATTCGCCATATAACTGCTTATTACATTTTAATAAAAATCTACCAAACTTAGTTTGTAATTTTTACATTGACTCCAAAACACAGAAACTGGGAAATAATGACTCACTTAGTTAGGCTAAGAGTCCAATGAAAAACGGAAGTTGGTTGGAACAAAAACCTGCAGCCACAGTGGGTCCCCAGGATCGAGTTTGGAAACCCCTGTACTAGAGCCAAAGATGTAGTTGGCTTATTAAGTGAATATTCTAGTTTTGTATCCAAGGGTGAACTTTGAGTATATTTTGTCATGGCTAAATATTGGATAATCATGCCTATCTGTTATTATGCCTTTAACTGAATTACAAAGTGTGTGACTTTAATTTTATGTGAGCTTTCCTTTTTATTAGTCCTTTACATGATTCAAGAGGAAACATATAAATTTAACAGAACTTACCCATGTTCAGAGCATTCTTCACTAGAACATTGACTCTCAGATTTGTAACTGCCATTTTGTTTTGTTGTGTCGAAGTTTACTTATTGTACTGTAATATTAATACAAGTTTGTTTAATGCTTATACTGTATGTGTGGGAAACTGGTATTATGCTGAATTTAAATTGTCTATAGGTGTGCATTAAAAAAATGAACATGAATTATGAGACAGCCAACTGGTATACATTTAGGTATCCTGAAAGGTTAATAATACTGTATGCTTTGAGTTTAATTGTGGTTACCGTATATACTCGCAGATAAGTCAGGACTTGATTTTACTGTATAATTTCTGGTCCAAGAGATTACGATATGCTAACGCCCACCTGATACAGTAACCACGGAGTACACTGCCTATTTTTTTCTATGTGGGTGCGGCAATGTGCTGTATTAGTGCATGCTCCTAACCTCTCTCTCTCTATTGTGCCTACGTGACCGCACAGTAATATCCAAACTATTCCGAAGCAACATTTGCACTGATTTGTGTTTTTTGTGTCTCACACCCTCATACACCTTTATCATAAGAGCATCCCTTATCTGCGATCGAGCGTTCGATCAGAAGAAAATATGAAGCTGGTTTTAAATTAAATGTCATTGAAATAGCGAAAGAAATTGGTAACTGCGCTGTTGCAACCAAATTCAATGCGTCTGAAAAACTGGTGTGAGATTAGAGGAGACAAGGAGATGTAAAAAAAAATGTATCGCATTTTTGAATGGGCGTATAAATTGGGGTCTGATTTTATGATCGATTTTTCGTGTTTCAAGACCCGACTTATACATGAGTATATACGGTAATTGTATAGCTTATACTGTATGAGTGCTCAAGTGGGTACTTTTAAAGATAAAATTTGGGACCAAATTTAGCAAAGGAAACCATGGAATTCTTACAAGAGCTCTTGTTAAAGATGAACAATTCTGAAATTTATGTATTACTATTTAATGTAATAATTGCTATTCTAAAACCCGTCTTGACTTCAGTGAAGTATAATAAACCCAATCTGCATTGATTTTCAGTCAGTTTTTTATATTGTGTATCTATTCAAATGATATAATTGTGAGGTGTTCACTTAATTTTTTTATTGTTTGCATCTTATTTTATTTTATTATTTTTCTATCTGGAGTAGGTGTGCCTCATCTACTGCTTCCGGGTATTTCAATAGGGGAGGCACAGTGCAAGTCATATCGACACTCACCAGTACCACACTTCAGGTCATCTCCGTGGCATTGACTGCAGTTATGTACTGAACAAAGGCAGGACTGCATTTGTGTGATTCATTATTCGGTAGTGCATTTCTCTAGCAAAAATATTGTTTGAGTGTTGCCTGAAAATAAAATGTATTCTGTTCTCTAGACAAAACTTTTAACCTTCTCATTAGTTCTTTTGGAAGCTGATACTTTTTTTTTTTTTTTTTTTACTTTTACTCAAGTATTTTTTAACTGAAGTACTTCTTCAGTGAAAATTTAAATTCAACAAAAAATCTTTACTTAATTATCATTTCTGAGTACATTTTACAACCCTGTTAATAAGGCTAGTGCTTGTCATTCAGGTCTTTAGGTTAGCATGGCCATGATATGTCAAAGGCATCCAGCTCCAGCATATGGTGATGGCATCAGCCTCAGTGGTGTCCAGTCCAATGTAATTACAAAGTAAGTCTTAGTAATAAAGAAAGCCTGTTATGACAAGTTAGATAATGGCAGTTGGCCTCTGTTTCATATTACAATAAAATCAGTGTCTGTGTTGTCCAGAGTCAAAGTTATAAACCAGGTACTCCGGTTTCCTCCCACAGTCCAAAGACATGCAGGTTAGGTGGATTGGCGATTCCAAATTGTTTCTAGTGTGTGCTTGGTGTGTGTGTGTGTGTGTCCTGCGGTGAGTTGGTGCCCTGCCCAGGATTGGTTCCTGCCTTGCGCCCTGTGTTGGCTGGGATTGGCTCCAGCAGACCCCCGTGACCCTGTGTTTGGATTCAGCGGGTTGGAAAATGGATGGATGGATGGATGGATAACTATGAGGTCTATTGCAGTGGTTCTGTTTTAATATCCATATCTGTTTAATATCCTCCATCCCTCCAGGAGGCACTCTCTTGGAGAAAGTTTAGCCATAGGCACATTCCTCCATGGTGTGCTAAGAAGCGCCTCTGGGGATCTTTTCTGCCCACAGCTATCGGGCAAATCAATGTTTCCTCCCGACACCCCAAAGTAAATGCTGAAGCTCTTTAAGTTCATTTTGCAATTTTCTGCATATTATTGGTTGATTGATTAGATTGATTGTATTATTTGTGCCATGAGTCTGTATCTTTTGTTTTTTTATGTTTCTGCTAATGTATGCATCTAAAGTTTCCCTTAGGAATATTAAAATGTATCTAATATAATGTTACAGCAAGGACAGACTCTGTAATGTCCAGCTAGATGTGAAAATTATGATCCTCTCAAATCTGTTAAAGGATAAATTTGATATTTTTCAAGTCAAAGTTGTTTCTTCACAATCACTAATTATTTTGCCACATGAAATTGCATTCTGAAATGAAGCATATTTTATAAATTGTAAAAAAAAAAAATAACTAGCCTGCTCTTGTAGTTTATGATGCATTTTATAATGGAGCTAATAGGTTGTGAAGTTGCACATGAAAAAAAGCCTTAAAATGTAGCTGAATACATCCATTTTTCAAGCCAAAAATGTTTTCAAGTATTTATTTGCATATTGAGATTGCATACACATTGCAAAACAGCATATCCATATCATTTAAAAAAGGAGAAAAAGTTAAAATTAAAACACTCTTGTGTGAGTCCAACATTTTACAAGGAGATTGGTTGTGTGCTTCACTTCATTGCTCATCTTTCTCCATAGCAACATTTCAACCTCGCGTTGTGGATTCACCTCGGAAAGTCAATGCCAAGCACCATTATTGACATTATTGAATGTTTAAGCCCAGATGTGAATTGCTGTCCCTATTCTGTAGGCGAATAAATAATAATAACTGAAAAAGTCACACATATAATCACTCACATTCTTTATTTCATTATTGTGCAAAGATATTATCTATTGTCACTGGTATTTTTAATGCATGTGTATGCTTCACTGGTCTATCCAGAGAAAGACTGAGCACATGTGTAGCATGCAGTCAAGTGTCAAGAATTGAACAGATTTCAGTTTTTATCATGTTGAAGTTCAGTTATGTAAAGTACAGATGTTTTAGCATATAAAGAGTGGTGGCGCAAAGCTGTCACTCCTGTCTCACAGTGCCAGGGTCTGCATGAGTTTTACACGTTCTCCCGGTATATATACAGTTTGGTTGATATCAGTGAGTGTCAGTGAGTTTACTCACTCAAAAACGTTGTCCACAGTTATTATCATTTCCACAGCAAGAGCGATTCAGCATACCCTATAAAGTTCATAAATGAACAAGTAGGCACCATTTGGGGAAAAAATAATCATATGATTTAAGTGCACATCTGTCTATTGTTACGAGCCATGGCTGAACTTGACCGCCGAAGAAACAGAATTGTGGAAGCGAAAGTAGGAGAATAAGCAGAATGTAGCTTGCCGATTTTTTTTATGGGGGGTGTTTTGACATAACTTCACCCACAACAGCCACTGTGAATGGACGAGAGAACATGAAACGTATTATTATCTCGCCAAAATAGCACCAGGATTCTCTGCTAAACTGTATTATTTCTAGTTTCCTTTTGTTGCTCCCACTAATATCACAGTTCAATCAGTATGAGTGTCATCCAGTCTTTTGTAGCCACCAGCTTATTCTCAGTGATGTCCAGGCTGCTCTGAGAATTGCATTCATCTCAATTTGGGTTTGTCTACTGTCAGTTGCAGTGATTTTCACCAGATGTAACATTTAAGTGTTGTTGTCCTACCTTAAGTAAGAATGAGGTCTCTCTCAGAATGTGTCCTGTCTGATGAGACAATGAGGTTACTCTCAAGTGCACTCTTGTCCAATGTAACAATCAGACTCTTTCAATTGGTGTCCAGCTTAATGTAAAATTATGTCAGAGATGCCAAACATTGTGGGACAAGGAGATAATTCTCGGAGATCTTTGGCTGGAGGTGATGAGGTGCCCAGTCTTTGCCCTGTGTTGTCTAAACCCAGTTTGATGAGACAATGAAGTCGGCTCCAATTTTGTTCTGTTTCATGTGACAGTTAAGTTAGCCTTACAGGATTTCTAGGCAGATGTTTTATTTAGCATGATACGACTATGAGGTCAACCTCAGTTAAAATCTCTATTCCAAAGGGACAATGCGATCTAAATAGCATACAAGGTGTTGCAGCATTGATTGCAGGGTTATTGGTGTTCAGTCATATGTTACAATGAGGTCAGTCATAGTGGCAGCCAGCCTGCTGAGACACTGAGGTCAGTATCATACACAATTTATTTCTGGCATGACAATGTGGTCATTCTTAGCATTGTTCGACTTGCATCAATAAGGTCAGTCTCAGGGGCTGCCTGCTTTATATTACAATGTGATCAGTGTTGTCCAGGATGATATGACAATGTGGTCAGTTTCTATAGTGTCCATATGGACAAGACAATGAGGTCAGTTTTAGTAGCATCCAGCTGATAGTATAATAGGGTCAGCCTCAGCTTTGTCCAGCCAGATATAGGAATTAGATGAACTACTGTACTGCTCACTCTGTGATCTTCAGATCAGTCTCCATGGTGTTCATTTTGGTGTTCATTTGGCTAAGACAAGGAGGTCAGTGTCAGTAAAGTTCAGCTGGATATTACAATAAGGCAAGTCTCCGTATGGCCAGATGGATATGAGGATGAGGACAGTCAAAGTGAAGTCCAGTCTGAAATGACAATTAAGTCAATTTCCATGGTGGGCATCTGATTAAGACGATGAAGTCAGTGTAAGTGGTGTCCAATTGAATATGGCAATAAGAATGATCTCCGTGGTGGCCATCTGAATAAGAAAATGAAGCTGGATATTAGAATGAGTACAGTCACAAGTAGAGTCCAGTCTAAAAATGAGATCAATCTCCATGGTGTCCATCTGGGTAAGACAATTAAGTCAGTGTCATTGATGTCCAGCTGTATATTACAATTGGTAAATCTCAGTGTGTCCAGCTGGATATGAGGATTACGACAGTTATAGTGGTCTCCAGTCTGATGTGGCATTGAGGTTGATCTCCATGGTAGTACTCCAGGTAAGACAAATGAAGTCAGTGTCAGTCATGCACAGCTGGATATGACAATGAGGACAGTCACAGCAGTGTCCAGTCTGATGTGACAATGGTCAGTTTCCATGGTGACAATCTAGATTAGACATCAAAGTCAGTGTCAGTAGTGTCCAGCTGAGCATTCCATAGAGGTCAGGCACAGTGCTCTCTGCTCAATATGACAAGGAGGACAGACCCAGCAGTGTACAGGCTTATCTGACAATGAGGTTAACTTCAATGGTGCACATCTGGATATGACAATGCAGTCAGGCACAGCAGTGTCCAGGGAGATGTGATAATGCGGCCAGTCTCACTGAAGTCAGTTGTCTTCTAACCATTATCTAGTGTAACAAAAGGCGCTATATAGGCGCCTGACCCGACACAGATGGACACGGAGGCACGTATAAAATAAATAAACTTTTATTCTTCTTCAGCTGGAAGGCACGTCTTCCCCGTGTCCTCCAGCCACAACACAGTCCCAAAACACCAACATGCCACATACTTTCTTCTCCTGCACCACCACTCCTCCCAGGCAACCTTGTCCTCCTCCACCCGACTCTGGCCCCTAGAGTGGTGGCTGCTGGCTCCTTTTATAGTTCACCCGGAAGTGCTCCAGATGCTTGATTGCCGAGTTCCGGCTGCACTTCCGGGTGTGGTGAAAACACTGCCCGCAAGGGCTCAGGAGTTCCAGCTGCAGCCCCCTTTGGTGGCACCTGCGGAGCCCAATAGGGCTGCACAAAACTCCAACCCCCATGAAGCCCTGGGGGAGTCCAAGGCACCACTGCAACCCAGGGAGGCTGCCATCTAGCATCCAGGGGGAGATGTTGTGTTCCCCATGCTTGCTCCCCTGGTACATATGTTGCAGAGGCATCCCGGCCGGGCATGGGCCCTGGCCATCCGTCACACTAGTTATGCCCTCCATGGCAGGTTCATAGGCGGGTCTTCAATTCAAAAGCACAGAATTGTGGCAATGTGTTTTCCTGTTTATGTCATATGCTGCTTATTCTGGAAGAAGGAGGAGCAGGTTGGGAGCATACGTTGATTACAGCGCGTTGCCACACCCACCACACGACGAACCACCTGGATTGAGATCCTAGTGCTGCCGTGCAACGGGTGGCACCTTAGCACCACACTGAACAGTGTGCAGTTTTTTGGCTGGAGTGCCAATCCTGCCACAATCCCCCGAGTTTTTCCTGCAAGTTGGAGGACCTGCTTGCTGGGCTGGATGTAGATTAGTAACTGTTAATTATAATTAAGCAAAAAAAAAAAACGCATGCATTTTGTACGTTTTTAGCATACGACTGGACAACAGAGACGTGGGTTATGTGACACGAGTAACTTGAGAATTTTTTTCTGTTTTCCATGGGCATTTTTCCCATTGCCTGTCAATGTATATCACAGGTTGCCAATAGGATCCATTGTATCCTAAACTTTTTTTTTCCTCATTCTGTGTAAACGTGAGATTAAAACATTTTTCTCTGTCATTTCCACAAAGTATAATGGGTGAGTAACATATAAAAATGTCATTTTTGGGTGGAGTATGCCTTTAGATAGTCGTGTTTTCCTGTCTTTTAATGGCAAAAGTATTATTTCATGTGGGAAGCTTTAGAAAAAATCACTGCGTGAAGCAATGTGTTTTTGATTCAATTACAAGAGAAGAGCAGACCAGTGACATTGTTTCACATAGCAATTTTTTCAAAACTCCCACATAAAAGTGTAATTTTAACTATTAAAAAATAGAAAAATTTGACAATATCCATGTAATTGATTTCCCAGTTTGGAAATTAAACCACCAAATCCATGATTTATGGTCCAAAACCTTAGACTCTAGAATACACTTCTTATCAAACAAACTGTTGTTGGGTTGGTTTTTCTTAAGTAAATTTCTATATTTTACACCATAACAGGATGCTTTCAGGTTTTGTATACGTATTCAGTAATAAGACGGACACTGCCATATTACACGCTTTGCATAGGGTCACAAAGAAACACATCACTGAGTTTTTTTTTGGATTGAAAACATACAGGGAAAGAGACTTGAACACGTTCAATGCAATATATTTTAGCAACTTGAAGCCAAATTTGTTTGCTTGCTTTGGTGACTCAGAGCCACCTTACTGTAGTTTATGTTCATGCTTTCAGAGAAACATTATGAGAGTGAGGCTTCTACACTATTTTATTTATGGTGCAGGGCAAAGCTGCTGTAATTGGATCTGCTCAGCTTCTGCCAAAAGTAGGCTTAACACCATTCTGAAAAGTGGGCTGCACGTTGTGGTAATGACAGAACAATGAAACACGCACTGCGGGTCACAGGAGAAGATGTTTGGTGGTGGGATATAAACACCAATGGAAACACAGATGGTCTGCTAACAGCTATGTTAAAGGTGCCATGATGTTAAAATTAGGTCAGCTGCGTCTGTTTAGTTGTTAACTCTGCAGACACTATTCACGAGGGCTTTCAAAGTGACAGACATTTCCATAAATTGTGGTCACATACTTCAAATTATCACATAACAGCCTTTACCGTTAACACTAAATTAGGTCACTTCAAAGGTCTATAAGTAAGCCAGCTGGCGCTCACAAATCCAAAATATCTATTTGATACAAGAACCAATTAAAGTAGCAAAAATACTCCAGAAGAGGAATCAGGGCTATAAAGTGTATCCATTGTCATTTACAATAATACATTGCTGGTGGCATGGTGGTGCAGTGGTAGTGCTGCTGCTTCACAGTAAGGAGACCAGGGTTCAGGTCCTCCCTGTTTTTGGAGTTTGAATGTTCTCCCCGTGTCTGTGAAGCTTTCTTCCTACTGTCCAAAGACATGCAGGTTATGTCAGATGTAGGCAATGTCAGTCCTGGAGGGCTGCAGTGGCTGCAGGTTTTTGTTCCAACCCTTAATGAGAGGTCAGTTATTGCTGATGAAGCCCTTATTGCTCAAGTGACATTTTGATGCTTCATTTTAGTGGTCTCGCTTGTATGGTTCCCCACTCTTAATTGCTTATTTCAGTCTTAAACAGCTGCATTTACTGTTTTTAATGGCTCCTTATTAGCAATAAAATGCAAATAACGAAGGAGCCAGCAGTTCTTCATCTAACCTGTTTCCATTTACCCCTGTGTGTATTCATCATGCACTTGTGTTAATAAAACACTTAAGAGAATAATGTGACAGGCTGATCCATTTTAGGCTTCAGATCATTTAAATGATATCCTTGGAAATGAAAAAGTCTACGATATATGAACCAAACATTGCAGATTAATAAGCCACAAAATTAAGTAAGGTCTGAGATTGGCATGGATTGGTTTTTAATTAAGCAGTTGGGATGGAATGAAAACCTGTAGCCACTGCGGCCATCCTGGACTAACGTCACCCACCCCTTGTTAGCACTGGCAGTGCTAACTTGGTCCTAGTGTGTGTGTGGTTGGTGTGTGTGTTTGCTCTGCAATGGAATGGTGCCCTGTCCTGGGTTAGCTTCTGCCTTGTGACCTATGCTAGCTGGGATGGGCTGCAGCCCCCAATGGAACACTGGTCTGGATTAAACGGGTTGAAAAATGTCACGACAGTGAAGAAGGAAGGCAACATAGAGCAGTGGACTTTAAGGCTGCTGCTTTAATATGTGCCTTTATCTAATAGTGTGCACCAAGTTCTCCAAATTAGCAATAAACTACTTGTGAAAGAAATATGCTGTATGTAAGCAGTTACCATGCATCCTGACCTTGCAGGATAATAATAATAATAATAATAATAATAATAAATTTTATTTATATTGCACTTTATATTTTAGCAATCCCAAAGTGCTACAGAGTAAAAATAGAATAATAAAATAAAAAAAGAACAGAAGAGTCTATAAAATACTTTAACAAAATGACTTTCTAAAAAGATGAGTTTTTAGGTTTCGCTTAAAGGCCTCAGTCGACTGTGGGGCTCTCAGGTAATCAGGGAGGGCATTCCACAGCCTCGGCGCCACCGATGAAAACACCCTGTCACCCATGCTGCTGAGCTTAGTTCTGGGGACTTGAAGAGTGTTAGTGAGTACAGAGCGGAGGGAACGTAAGGAGTTATGGGGGGTAAGGAGTTCCTGTAGATAAAGAGGGGCATGTCCATAAATGCACTGATGGGTAAGAAGGGAGACCTTGTACTCTATTCTGAATGAAACAGGGAGCCAGTGAAGGGTTTTCAGGATTGGGGTGATGTGATTATACTTTCGCACCCTCATCAGGATCCTGGCAGCACTGTTCTGAATATACTGGAGTCTCTGGATACTCTTGCCAGGAATCCCAATGAGGAGTGCATTACAGTAATCCAGCCTGGAAGAGACAAAGGCATGGACGAGCTTCTCTGCATCTGCCAGGGTGAGTAATGGGCGGAGTTTGGCGATGTTCTTGAGATGGTAAAAAGATGACTTACAGAGATATTTGATGTGGGTGTCAAAAGTAAGTTGGGAGTCCATTCTAACACCCAAATTAGTAACAGATGTGGAAAGAGGAATATTTTGGCCAGAGAAAGTAATACTGGTGATGGTAGAAGAGCGAAGATGATGTGATGTACCAACTAAGATGGCTTCTGTTTTGGATCTGTTCAACTGAAGAAAATTGAGCCTCATCCAAGCCTCTATCTCCTCCAGGCAGGTAGACAATGTAGATGTTGGCAGAGGAGCAGTAGAGGAGGTGGGAGTAGTCCTGAGGTAAAGCTGAGTGTCATCGGCATAGCAATGGAACGATAAACCATGTCTGCCAATGACAGTTCCAAGGGGGAGCATGTAGATAGTAAAAAGGATAGGGCCCAGCACAGAGCCCTGTGGAACACCACAGGCGACGTTGTGGGTGTGGGACTTTGCGCTGCCAAGGGCGACATGCTCAGTTCTGCATGTCAGGTATGATGTAAACCAATTTAGAACAATTCCTGAGAGTCCAATAGTGTATTGCAGGCGGTGAAGAAGGATGTTATGGTCTATTGTGTCAAAAGCAGCTGTCAGGTCAAGGAGAATAAGTAGTGAAGGTGAACCAGTATCTGCCATCATCAGAAGATCATTGGTGACCCTGACCAGGGCTGTTTCAGTGCTATGGCCAGGGCGAAAACCAGACTGAAACTTTTCAAACAGATTGTTCAGTTTGAGATGATCGTGAAGTTGTGCTGCAACTATTTTTTCCAGAACTTTGGAGAGAAATGGAAGATTGGAGATGGGCCTATAATTGGAGAGAACTTCAGGATCCAAGGTGGATTTTTTCAGTAGAGGTCTGATGACAGCAGTTTTTAGTGCAGAAGGAATATGGCCAGCCAGGAGGGACTGATTTATTATCCTGGTGATAAGTGGAGAGATGGCAGAAATGTTGGCCCTCAGCAAGGGTGAGGGGAAAGGGTCCAGGGAACTAGCAGACGGTTTCATTTTCCTGATGACATCCTCCACCTCTTCCCGTGTGGCAACAGAGAAAGAGCAAAGAGGATGGACGGTCTCAGACAATGAGTCAACAGTTGGGAAGGGCAAGATATCCTTGGTAGAGAGGTGTAAACGGATATTATCAACTTTTTGTTTAAAAAAGTTGATATACATGTTGCATCTGTCATCAGTGGTCTCAGAATGGGCAGGTAAAGGAGGTTTGACAAGATGATTTATGGTTGAAAAAAGTTTTTTAGGGTTGCTGGAGCCATTTCTGATGATGGTGGAATAAAACTTGGACCGTGCAACCTTCAGAGCTTCTGCATACGCTCTCATGTGTTCTCTGTAAGCCTGTTTATGGACAGTCAGCCCAGAGGCCTTGACCCGCCGCTCAAGGACACGCCCAGCCGCCTTCATTTTTCGCAGCTCGCAGGTATACCAAGGTGCTGAGCACGAGAATGAGACGGACCTAGATGTTAAAGGGGCGTGGAAGTCCAGGAGACTGCTCAGGGACTGGTTGTAAAAATCCACAAGGTCAGCAACAGAGAGAGAGCTGATAAAGTCAGAGGAGAGAAATGTAAGGTCCAAGGCCAAGGCATCCACATTGATATTCTTCAGATTTCTGAAGTAGATCTGTCGTTTTGGTTTGATACGGGAGGAGAAAAAGGGCAGCTCCAATGACACAACTTTGTGGTCTGAAATACCAAGATCAAATACCTGTAGATTCCTGATTGGGGCACAGTTTGAAATGACCAAGTCAAGAGTGTGACCCCTAGAATGTGTGGGAACATCAACATGTTGTTGAGATAACCTGTGGGATTGTCAACATGAATATTTATATCTCCTAAGATTATGATGTTGGCAGAAGTAGCACAGAGTGTTGTGAGAAGATCAGTAATTTCCGGAATAAAGGCAGAATTGGGTTTTGGAGGTCGATAGATAAGGAGAACAGTCAGGGGAAACGGGGGCTTACATTTAAATGCAAGGCACTCACAGGAAGATATTGCAGGTATCGAGATAGGGGACAACCCCAGGTCCTGACGGTGGATAACAGCTATTCCACCACCACGCCCAGTGCTGCGAGCTGCCTCCAAGTAACTGTAGCCAAGTGGACAGGCTTCATTTAAGGCAGAGTAAACCTCTTACTGGTGCCAGGTTTCTGTCAGACACATGAAGTCAAGTCCTTTTTCCCTGATGTGTTCTTCAATCAGTATGGATTTATTGCTGATAGATTGAGAGTTAAATAGTTCAAATTTAACCAATGACTGTGAAGTAAATCTCTGTACAGGACGCAGAACATTAAAATCCACTTTACGCAGCTTAGAATTCATTCCACAAAATAAATCCAGCCGGGGATGTGAAAAACGAACCGGCTGGGACGACGTTAACAAAGACGCACCAGCCGTGGCGGCTGACATTGTCGTGATGCGGCGTAGGTTGTTAAAGTTCACTCCCCGGCGGCGGTGACGGAGCGAGGCAGGGAAGTGTACCGGAGCATCCGAGGGCAAGAGGCATTTCGGGAGCATTGACTCATGTTGGGAGCCAGGAGAGTTGTTCCTAGAGAGGATCCGGGAGGCTCGGAGCCGAGCCCTGGTGCCTCCACGCTTCCCACGGCGGCGGCGTTTCCATCGGCGACCGGCCAAGCCGTGGACAGTGACGAGGAAGGCCGGGACTTCCTCAAACAGTCGGCCAAAGGTTTGACTGAACTCCGGAGTCAAATGTCGAGAAACCCCCGCACTCGTTCGAAGAGCCAAAAGGGTGAAGCGATCATAACGAATGATCGAGTCAGGAAGAGCATCACAGGAGTAAGTAAGCCGAGAAAAAAGCAGGAGTAACAAGAAACACAAAAGCCAGAGTGGCTGACGGCGTGCCTCAACAGTCGGCGCCATCTTTTTTAGATCTCACCTTGAGGATACCCGCTGGCAGAATGTACTGAAACAAGAACAGCTCAGTATTTACATGTAAAGAATGTTTTCCATACATTTACTTTATTCAACTATGGCATTTCTAAATGTAATAGTAAAGTAATATCTCTATAGTAATATCTCTTTTATGCTTCAGCCTTAATGCCAAAACCGTGAAGAGATTTGTGTCAATTTATGAACGAAGTTCATAAATTTGCAAAAGAACCCACAAATCGATCTTCACTTTGTCCGTTTGTGGTTCAGATGTAGTGGTGGTCTATTTTTCAACAAATAACGCAAACATGTTTAGATAGGGGTGGCACAGTGGGTAGCGCTGCTGCCTCATAGTTAGGAGACCCAGGTTCGCTTCCCGGGTCCTCCCTGAGTGGAATTTGCATGTTCTCCCTGTGTCTGCGTGGGTTTCCTCCCAAAGACATGCAGGTTAGGTGTATTGGCGATTCTAAATTGGCCCTAGTGTGTGGAGGTGTGTGTCTGTGTGCCCTGTGGTGGGCTGGCGCCCTGCCCAGGGTTTCTTTCCTGCCTTGCGCCCTGTGTTGGCTGGGATTGGCTCCAGCAGACCCCCATGACCCTGTAGTTAGGATATAGTGGGTTGGATAATGGATGGATGGATGTTTAGATAGATAGATAGATAGATAGAACTTTATTCTATTGGTTTATTCAAATTGTTTTTTTACATCCATCCATCCATCCATTATGCAACCCTCTATATCCTAACTACAGGGTCACAGGGGTCTGCTGGAGCCAATCCCATCCAACACAGGGCGCAAGGCAGGAACAAACCCTGGGCATGGCGGCAGCCCACCGCAGGGCACACACACACACCCACACATACTAGGGACAATTTAGGATCGCCAATGCACCGAAGCTCTTTAAATAAATTAACAGATAGATAGGTAGATAGATGTAAACATGCGTGTCGGTGGATGTCTTCACAGCCTCTCTCGAGTTACATAATAACCCACCCAGATGAGAGAAGATGCTATTACTAACACTGTCATCTTCTTCTTTCCCCACCATCTTAAGCAGCCACCCAGTGAGGGCAACTGACCCTGCCACCTTCTGGCTCAGCCTCCATAAAAACCTGAACCTCCAAGAAGGAGGGGTCATTACTGGCAAAGGCAACCCACCAGAAAGAGCTCCGCTACCACAGTGACCTTGGCTAGTCAATCTGATAAGTGGACACTCACATAATGGGAAGAATACACATGAAAGAGCATTGCCTTTTTGTTTTTTTATTTTTATGTCCTTGAACAATAATTTGGAAAGCCCGGTTGGCTCCACAAATGATATTACTGCGTGGAGCACTTGATGATGATGACCCCAACACACTATGGTCTGAACAAACACCAAAATGACTAACAAGGAAGAAAATTAAAAAGAAAGAGAGCTTCTGACTCGGCAGTCACAGTCACAGTGATGCATTATGCAGGCGTATTTGCTGTTGGTATAAAGGAGCCCCAGTAGCGTTTCTTGACACACTTCTGATGAATAATTCATTGGCTGAAAGTCCTCAGTGTTAGTGTGTCTAAGAGAGGATGTGCAGCATTGTTCATAATGGCACTCAGTTTTGTTTTAATCCTCTCCTTCGCTGCTACCTCCAAGGGGTTTATAACTGAGCCTGTCCTTTTAAGTAGCTTGTTGACTTGCTAAGCCTCTTTTGGAGTGATGTTACCAGCTCAGCACATCACAGCGTAGAAATCTGTAGAACGAGTTTGCTGCAATTACCAGAAGAATACAGTTTAGACATAAGAGATCTGGTCTCTTGGCTGGTTAGACAGATTGGTCCTTAACTAGTTGTAAGTTGCTCTGCATCTTGAGTTTGATAGTGGCATTGATTTTCTTCACAGTTTGCCTTCACTTGCTTACTCCCCACAGTTTCTTTGTGAGGAGTTTGAAGCTGCAGTGTGACTGATGCTGCTGTGTAATAATGGAAGGTGAGTTTAATAGTTTTCCTATTGAATTTAGATGGAGAAACTTTTTACAGATAAAGATATATCCTTCACACAGGTTATTAACACTAGTCATAGAAGCACCAGTACCCATAAATACATTCAACGGCTTTACCCTAAGCACAATGTTACAAACAATACAGTCTCAGAATCACAAAAATAAACAGTGTACTTTGTTTGATTTCTGTTGGCTCATGTGATGAAGACAATGATTTGTCCTAATTCCTCCAGGGTCTGCAAAGCATTTCTCTGGCACAGGTGGATTGACAAATTTGTCGGGTCTGTGTTCAGATGTTTTTCACCCTCTTGCCTTTAGCCTCATCTAGTGTTTGAGGTTTTACATGTAATGTAATGTCATTTGTTAACATAAAATGACGTCTTCTTGGGCATTAGTGATCAGTTGAATCCTTTTTCAAGTATGATGGACATGTTTGCTCTTTTAGGTATGGTCTCTGTCCCTTAGCAAGGCTGGACTCAATGCTGCACCCACATCCAACTCTGTTATGGATGGTCTTTGGCGCATACAGTGTGGCATTAGTTTAGCCTTTCTATTAGGGCATTTTAGTGAACACACTCCTAAGCAATAGGGGTCCTGCTATAGAGCAGAAGGTAAGGCCCGGCAGATAGCGATCAGACATTGGCTTAACTAGTGCTGACACGGGGTTATAAAGGAAGAAAGAATAAATATTTAATTTGACAGCAAGTGAGTATATAAGTGAATGAAAGTATTTGACATTTCCAAAAGTTTTTAGATTGCTTAAGTTGACACTGCAGATTCTGAATGGTGGGTACCATGCATATTTGAAACTACAGGTTTCTGGAAAGTAAACAAGCTTACCCATCATGGTATACTGTGTGTCTGTTTGTGTAATTTCTATTATACAGCTTGGGTTTTCCATTCTTCTATTTTGTGTTGAGTCAGGGATATAAAGACTCAACCCACCTTTTCTCCCTTTAATATGCCTAACGGCAAGGCCGTTTCTGACCATAGGCTGTCTAGGCAAGGACCTATAGTGGTTAGGGCATATTACTGCAGCCCTCTATAGAGATTCCTATTTTTATTTTGTTTAGAAAAATTTGTCTGAACCAGACCAGAGCACAAAGAAATGTTTATGTTGTGCATCTCAGCAGAGCCTGTACTGTCTGCACTATCCACAGAACAACCTGTGTGCTGTTGCATACACTAGTGCAGGCAGCGTACCAGGCATCTTGTGTGACATGCGGCCTCCATGCTACCTGTGCGCGTGACCATGAGGCAGAGCTGTTTCAACTTTAGCAGTTAGACGTTACCAGGACCAGGAGTCAGGACTCACCCACACCGGTCTCCCCATGTGACGCACAGCCTACCAGACAGACACACAGCTGGGTCCCAGTCTCCTCCTTCTCCTCTTCAAGCAGCCTCCTCCTGTTATCCCCACTGCCCACTTGACTTGTTCTTTAGGTTGGGTGGTACTCAGATGAGAGAGTGAGTCTGAAGAGAGGAGGTCTTGGAGGCAGGAGCACTGGCACTGCAGCAGGAGGACTGTGGCCACTGCATCACCAGAGATTTTTAACAAGTACATACACTCCAGGAGGACATTACACAGGGACACATTTAGTACTACATAAGTACAGTGCCAGTTGTCTCACCTCAAAGGCCCTGGTGGTGATGCTACAATAACCTGTCAGACCTTGATAGGAAAGCACTGGCACAAGAAATGGAACTTTTCCCTGATTTACCTAACGCTAACATGACAACACTGGAACTGTTATCCTTCTTGCATGAAACTAATTTAAAAGAAATACATCCAAATATGTGGATAGCTCTCAGAACTGCAGCCACTACTCCCATAACTGTAGCTTCTGCAGAGAGAAACTTCTCAAAACTGAAGCTCATAAAAAATGACTTGAGGTCGAGAATATCACAAGACTGTCTTAGTGGCCTTGCAATGAAGAGCATTAACAGAGATGTGTCTAGGAATATAGCATATGATAATGTTATAAATGATTTGGTGCAAAAAATTTTAAAAAGACTTTTATTTGCCATGATAAGCCCCTCCATTTACCAACAACGAGTTCTTAATATTATTAATTTCTTGTACTTCCTTTTTCTACATAAAGTTTTGTAGAGTCTGTTAAATAAGTTGTTTACATGCAAAGTGATTCTGTTTTGTTATTTTGTTGTTCTATATAAGTTTTGTATGTTTGGTACTTGGTATTTTATTGTTTTATTATTGTATTTATATTTATTTATTTTTAATTAAATAAGTGATTAGCATATTGTGTGTGTGTGTGTCTGTGTATGGTGGGGTGAAAGGGTACAGAGAGACAGATTTTCTTGCCTGGGGCACCAAATAGGTCAGAAACGGCTCTGCCTGACGGAAAATAAAAATACAAATATCAAAGCAAGGCTCCTACTTACACATGCATTTCTGAAGACACTCATCTGCCTTAAAATATTTCTAAGAAAAGAGGAAGAAACACATGGGCATATACAGGCGATATACAATATGTGGTATGTAGTGGCGGCTGGGTAAATACATGCCACTCACTTGCAAAATAACACTTACACAGAAATGCAAAATGTACTTTGAAAACACACCCTGGCTTTAAACAGTATGTCTGAATATCTGTATGCCTTAAACAAAAGAATAGCTTACATTCCAGTTAGGCAAACTTAAATAGAAAAGTATGCAGAGGTGAGCAGAGCCCATTGTGGAGACTGGCTCGGTCACAGACAGGCAGACACGCTCATGTCACCCAACACACGTTTATTTATACTACTATTTACAAAGTCCAAGTGCCACAAACCCCAATCTTTCCCAAAGTCCAGGCCAACCACTCTGCCTCTTTGGACCGCCTCCTTCTCTCTTCCTAGCACCTTGTCCTGCTTCCACCCGACTCCAGCCTTGAATGAAGGGAGGCGGCCCCTTTTATCCGTACCCGGATGTGCTCCAGGTGTGCACCGGCAATCCCGCAGACACACCCCAGTGTGGCAGAAATGCCGGCTGTCCTCCCGGAAGCACTCCGGGTGTTCCCTCTCTTCTTCCCCCCAGCACTTCCTGGTGTGGTGGAAGTACTGGGGTCCAGGGTCCTTCAGACAGGGGGACGCCCCCTGGCGGTGACCACGGGCCCCTATAGGGTTGGGCTTCCAAGCCCTGTACCCGTGGCCCCCAATACAACCAGGGCGGACATCCCCTCGCGGTCTGGAGGAGGAATGAGCCCTCCTCCTGTCTTCCTGGGCGTCCCAGCCGGGCATGAGCCCCGTCCGGGTGCCACACCATCCTAACTCATGAAGGCCAGAAGGAAGTGAGCTGACAGTCATGTGCCCGGCATATGAGTCTTTAAAAACATTCAACTTTACATTAAGCTCATTGAAAATGCAACCACTTACAATCATGCAAATACAGAAAAAGAATTTGGGGGAAGTACTACACATGTAACAGAAAAGCTTTTGAACCCTGTCACATTTGCACTGATTGTATTCTCTTTTTATTATCTCTTATTCATCTGTTCCTGAGGAAGTACATATTATACAATTAACTGACCCAGTGTACTCCTTACAAATAGAGAAAAACAGAAAATTAAAATATATGCATCAATATGATTGATCAAGTGAGGGAAACAAAGAGTACGTACCTTTAAAGAGGTAGCATGGCACCAGTTTTGCCAGGTTTACTGCCCAATTGGTATTTTTTGGGCTGCATCAGGAGTGGGCTGGAGGAGGAGTATAGGAACCTCATCAAGGACTTTGTTAAATGGTGCGACTCAAACCACTTACACCTGAACACCAGCAAAACCAAGGAGCTGGTGGTGGATTTTAGGAGGCCCAGGCCCCTCATGGACCCCGTGGCCATCAGAGGTGACTGTGTGCAGAGGGTGCAGACCTATAAATACCTGGGAGTGCAGCTGGATGATAAATTAGACTGGACTGCCAATACTGATGCTCTGTGTAAGAAAGGACAGAGCCGACTATACTTCCTTAGAAGGCTGGTGTCCTTCAACATCTGCAATAAGATGCTGCAGATGTTCTATCAGATGGTTGTGGCGAGCGCCCTCTTCTATGCAGTGGTGTGCTGGGGAGGCAGCATTAAGAAGAAGGACGCCTCACGCCTGGACAAACTGGTGAGGAAAGCAGGCTCTATTGTAGGCATAGAGCTGGACAGTTTGACATCTGTGGCGGGGCGATGGGCGCTAAGCAGGCTCCTATCAATTATGGAGAATCCACTGCATCCACTAAACAGTGTCATCTCCAGACAGAGGACTGCTGTCACTGTCCTGCTCCACTGACAGACTGAGGAGATCGTTCCTCCCCCAAACCATGCGACTCTTCAGTTCCACCCGGGGGGGTAAACGTTAACATTATATAAAGTTATTGTCTGTTTTTACCTGGATTTTTATTACTCTTTAATTTAATATTGTTTTTTGTATCAGTATGCTGCTGCTGAAGTATGTGAATTTCCCCTTGGGATTAATAAAGTATCTATCTATCTATCTATCTATCTATCTATCTATCTATCTATCTATCTATCTATCTATCTATCTATCTATCTATCTATCTATTTTTGATTAGTGTCCGTGACAGAAAATGGGCTTTTGCTGGTTGCGTTTATTTTTCTGGAATACCTTTCTAATACAATGCAGTATTCTGGTGTATTTTTCAACAGCCTCCTCTGTATTATTATCATTATTATGATGTTTTCCTCCATCCAACACCCCTGCCCCTACTATTCACACTACTATCTATATTTTATCATTGTAAAATCTCTGCACAGTGGTATATACCCATTATATCACTCTCGTATATCTCTGAGCGTGACACCCCCAGGCGTCGATGGTATGTTCCGAATCCTCTTGCTCTTGACTCCTCCCCCTCATTTTATCTGGTATTTTTTGGGGGCAAATTCACAATTCTTAACCTATCCTTGGGCTATAAATTTTTTAAGGACCCGACTACAATGCATGACACCTTTAGTAAGGGCAAACAGATTAGCACTTCATGTAAGTCAAAATGAGGAAGATGCAGAAAATAAATGATCAGACAGTGACCTAGGAAAATAAGATACTGTAGTCAGACCAGACGGGGACCAGTACAGTCACCTGTGCTAATTCAATTTCCTTTTGGTCCTGTATCTTAAAATCTATGCAGCTGTTCATGAAGGCCAGAGAGAGGGTGGGCACCAGCCTCAAACGAGTAAAGTTAGCTAGTTCAAAGGTTAAACTTGCTGCGCTCTGGTTTGAGTCACTTTAAAAGTTATGTGAATTATATGAGCCATCCTACCAAAATATTTACACAACTGTTAAAAAAAAATTTAAAGAGTAATACACAATGGGGTGTCTGTTGCCATTGTGATAACTGAAAGGGGTGAAGACCAGTGGGGTACTGTATGTGGAAGTCCAAAATGAAATAAATGTGCTATCCACCATAATAAAAGGACGGTCTTTGTATCTGTTTGGTTGCTATGTCTCTGTCATTCCAGCAGATGGAACATCACAAACATTTTTAGTTTAATAAAATGCATTCCCATTGTCATTTCCATAGATGGTGCATCACAAACATTTATAGTAATGCATTTTATTAACAGAAATGTTTGTGATGTGCCAGTCTAACAATACGAGTTTGCTCCATCGTCCCTGGCAGTTTGAACCCAGATCTGTTGATCACATGAACAAGGATGAGCAGAGCAAATGAGAACAGCAACACTCATCAGGGGTTGGTGTAAAACTGCTTTTATTAAAACAGTGTTTCAAATTAAAGTGTAGTGCAGCATTTCTCAACCTTTACTGTAAGTATTTGCGACCCGAGTTTTCATAACAGTTTTAATCGCGCCCCCCTAACGTTTTTTTGAAAGGAGCCCACTAATACCAATTTGTTCTTTTTTAATTAATGATATATCATAGATGCATATTTTATTATACCTACTTAACTTTTATCGACATTTATCTAACTATTTATTTTTCTAGTATCAGAATGTAGTTTAAGTTAATTTGTTTTGGTTTCAATAGCTGTATTTTTCATATTTTCGATTCTTGTTTTCTTTTTTTCACATATTCGCACCCCCCTTCTTGTTACTTTGCGCCCCCTTAGGGGGGCCCGCCCCACAGTTTGAGAACCACTGGCGTAGTGCTCCAAGTAGTCAATGAATAAATAATCCTCACTAAAAACAGGTGAATCAGTGGAGGCTAAACAGTTGAAGAAATAAATTCATAAATACACCAAAGGCAGATCTTCTGTTCTAATAAAACATGAGCTCCACTGCTTCTTTCTAAAATCTGGCATCTCCTCTGCTTATACCATCAAGAAATGCCCGCCAAGAGGTGCAGTGAACCATTAAACCTGGCTTGGGTCCCCATTGCCAGTCCTGCAGTGTCCCACAAACATGTCCCACAGCTAGTTCTTTGGCATCTTCAGGAAACACCTCATACCGGGCCACTCCTACTCTCCAGCGTTGCTCAATAGATGCACCTTCTTCATCCCCACTGAGCGCTGGCCATGTGCTCCTCACTCTGGGGCTCACTCCTGAACACCTGTCCCTATTTCTAACAGCATGAGCTCTCCTGATCCTGCCTCTCACTCTCTCTTTCTTTCTTTAACTTCTGTTCTCTTTTGTCATTTCTTTCTCCTTCTCTTTCTTTCTTGAACTTTCTGTCTCTTGCCCAGGCTCCCCTTTAAGCTCTGGCAGGACGTAGGTGCCGCAATGACAGACTCCCAGGCGTGAATGAAGCAGTCGACTGACCCATTTGTGTCTGCATGTGAATGCATGATCAGAAAAGCACCTGAATCAACCTCAGAGCGGTATGTGCATATTTTCAAGCGTTCCTGCACCTATCAGGAGCCTGCACACTTTGAATTATTTATCTATTATAATAAAAAAATCCTGGGACAAGACATGACTTTTTCAGAGAGATACTTTTACATCCCGCGAGATGAGACTTTGTGCCAAGAGATTTAATCATGACCGGGGCCGGAAATAAAAGACAAAGAGTAGATGACAAAGTAGAACGTCGTAAAGAGGTTCAAAAACGTTGGCGCGATATACATGCAGAGCAGATTAGAGATAATGAAAGTACTAAAATTCGAAAGTCTCAAAAAAATGATAGTAAAGATCGCATTAGCGCAAAGAAATGGAAATTATTACTTGATGAAATAACGGAACAGCGAAAAGAGATCGAATATATTGTTCAGATTTAAACTTTAAGACTTGTAGATCGTCTAATTCGTGTTGACATCAGAGAAAAGCAGTGTTTCTTCCCAATGAAGAGGCCTATCCACGAGAATTAAAAAATGTGTTGTTTGGTGAAAGTGAAATCCACATACACGAGCGGCAGAGACGTGACATGGCTGGTGCATAGCGCAAGCCCTTTGGCCAGTGAAGCCCCCTAGTTTAATCTAAAATCATCGAGTGTCACAGACCTCACCCATCACAGCCATCTGTTGGAAGGACAAATGCAATGCATTGCTGTATATTACTATATGCATTACAAAATACATTCCAATAGATGGCACACTGCAAAAACTAACATTGAAGTCTACCTCAATTACTTAGATTTCAACTTGTCTTAGACAGGTAGCACAGCTAGTTGAAAAAAAGAAAAGAGCATGGAAATGTAAAGATGACCCAATGCAAAAATGTGTTGAAGTATTAAACCAAAAGCTTTAAGTACTGTGTGTTATAAAGGAGGAAGTATTTGTGGATGTTGTTGGTCTGTGTATAAGTCTGAATACCATATGCCCGTGTCTCTGTCCTGTTCATTTCATGTTGAGAGATATGTACTGCTGCATCTTCAGTGGCTGTGAGAAGGACTCAAGGTCAAATATCGGGGCCACCATGAGGAAGATGTCAAAATCATGGATCTTGTTGTGTGTGTCACGGCATAAGCTGTTAACTAAGACCAAGATGAAGCTTTAAAGGCCAGGGGTATGTGAGTTCTTGCATGATGCACAGACATCCGTTACAGTTTTATAAAATATTGTGTAGATTTAAGTACACAGGTTCTCATCTCAATTTCTGGTTGCTTCATTTTAGAGATGGAAAGCTTACAGAATTTTTGACAAAATATAATCCATTTTACAGGGGACTTCATAGGAAAGTTTCAAATGGCTCATTAACAAAACTGCAAGTAGAAAAACCGCTATCATAATTATGGGTAAAAAAATCTTACTACACTGAAAAAATATATTTAAGCTATATGATTTGTAAGAATGTCTGATAATACTAAAAATGTCTGCAGTACTCTGGCACCAACTATCCACGGCTGATTCCTGCCTTGTACCTGAGACCTTCCAGTTCCTGTAGTGCAGAAAGCAGTTTTGATTATAAATGAATGGATGGATCGTGAAGAAAGGGGTATGTGTCGTGAACAGTATAGCAGTGAATGTTTATCAAGACTTCAAGCGAAATGAACTCTGTAATTAGTCATAGGATGCATGTGTTACGAAAAATGGCAATACAAAGTATTAGGGCATCATTAAAGTGACTAACCCAGAATTTAAGCTGGAAGCTGGCACCGCCAAAAGATTTTGTTCTGACTTTGAGTGTGATCTGCCCTTGAATTAGCTATTATTGATGTTACTAAACTAGGTGTTCTTCTCTCCTGCAGCTTTACAAATCTACTGCAGTCATGCTGTGGACAGGGCCACTCCGTCCAGACTTTTAATCGCCAGGCTGGATGCAGCAAATGGGACAGCACGCCTGAACTCCATGCCACACAACAGCACTCTGAAACCTCAGGCTGCCAAACTGGAAACTGTCGTCATAGTGCAACAATCTCCACCAAAAGAGAAGGCGGTGGAAGGGGAGACTGTCCTGTTTCTATGTCTCTTTAACCACAGTGGGCAAAATAATGTCTCTGTATCATGGTACAACCAGAAAGGGCAGGAGAAAGTGATGGTCCTGGTGGAGAATGAAACTAAACAAGAGGACTACTTGGGTCGAGCTTTCCTGAGAGCAGACTGGCACCTAGGGAATGCCTCCATGACCCTTCTCAATGTCACCACATCTGACTTTGGCATTTATATCTGCTCTCTGAAGCTCCCAGATGGCAGTACAGTAGAGGGAGATGGTACAAAGCTGAGTGTGCGTCGCTCATTAGGTAAGTTGCATGGGTTGCTGTAATAAAACTGAGGACAGGACTTGTGGAATGCCAAGCACTGTAATTAGAACATTAGAATATTCTAGACGAGAACAGGCCATTCAGCCCAGCAAAGCTCGCCAGTCCTGTCCACTTATTTCTTCCAAAAAAACATCAAATCGAGTTTTGAAAGTCCCCAATGTCTTACTGTCTACCACACTACTTGGTAGCTTATACCAAGTGTCTATTGTTCTTTGTGTAAAGAAAAACTTCCTAATGTTAGTGTGAAATTTGCCCTTAACAATTTTCCAACTGTGTCCCCATGTTCTTGATGAACTCATTTTAAAATAACAGTCTCGATCCACTGGACTAATTCCCTTCATAATTTTAAACACTTCAATCATGTCACTTCTTAATCTTCTTTTGCTTAAACTGTAAATGCTCAGCTCTTTTAATCTTTCCTCATAATTCAACCCCTGTAGCACTGGAATCAGCCTAGTCGCTCTTCTCTGGACCTTTGCTAGCACTGCTATGTCCTTTTTGTAGCACACAGTACTCTAGATGAGGCCTCACCAGTTCGTTATAAAGCTTGAGCACAACCTCCTTGTACTCCACACATCGTGCTATATAACCTAACATTCTGTTTGCCTTCTTAATGGCTTCTGAACACTGTTGGGAAGTCGATAGCTTAGAGTCCACTATGACTCCTAAATCCTTCTCTGTACTCTCGATTTTCCGATTGCCCATTGTGTGCTCAAACCTAACATTTTTACTTCCTTCACTGTAATGATGGTGGTATCGATACAATGCTTAGTGAGGGCGATGATGCACTTCCAAGTCCATGTGATTTCACAAGGGTTCATAGAGACAGAGAGCATTGTAACTGTTGTGAAACTGTGGAGTCCCAAAAGCACAAAAGCTCCAAAGGACCTTCAAAAGTAGCCCTATGGGGGAAATACGGTTAAACCCTGGCAAGAAAGGGCTTTGAAAAATCTTTATAAAAATAAAAAAGGCTTGTCTTCAAAAAGGCTGTGCAAGTGCAGAAGCTCCAAAGAGCATGAAGGAATTGCCTGAAAGGCAAGGTAATACTCAACAATCGAGTCCCAATACAGAATCCAGTTGAAAAGTCAAAAAGAGAGCAAACATTCAAAAAATTCAATAAATGCAGTCCCAAAATGAAATCCAAAGGAGTAGGCAATAACAGAGCATAGGGTTGAAAATCTGGGAAGCAAAAAAGACAAAAGCAAAGGCACAAATAATCACAATACTCTACTCTCCCTAGCGTGTTCAGAACGAACCGGCAGGAACTATGGAAGGTCCACTCGTAAATAGGGTGGAGGGCTGTTCCTGGCGGTACCCTTTGGGGGGGAGGATCACCCACAAAATACAAGGGATATAACCTAGGACATTATTACTTACAAAGAAACACAAAGAAAAATGTACATAATAAATAAAAGAAACATTAATACAAATAAATGACATCAAATTCGACACAATAGACCCGAGACATGACTTTGAACCCCAGGCAGGGGGAAAATGCTGGCTGAAACATGACAGTAACAGGCAAATGACTCCTCTGCTTTCTGCCTCGACAATGTGAGCAGAATTGGCTCATCCGTCACTGGCGTGGATGTAATACGATCAACTGGTGCCGTCCAGTGACGTTTTCTGTCTTGAGCCTTGTCCTGATGGAATAGCTCCAGCTCCCTGCAACACTGAATTGGATTAAGCAGGTTTGAGAATGTCTGTGAGTATATTTGCACTAGGATATGTCATGAGACAAGGTGTTGCTGGCACATACCTCATGATTGCCACTCAAACCACATATTTCTCCATTTCCAGGATCCCACCTTATGTTTAAAAATAATTTCTAAATTATTTCAAAACCAAACCCCATTGGCATTTTGATTGGTTCAGAATTTTCATCACAGGCTTTGCTTATGTATTACCAGTAACAGCACACTACACAATAACGTGCAGTGAATACACTTGACTTGAGCATTCCTAGTTTTCATCCTCTTTCTCTGTATGTTTAGTATTCATTTGCTCAGAGGTTGATGTGCTTGCTGATTCCTGAGCAGCTCTTCTTCTCTCCACCCTAGCGGCCCGCTTCTTCTCTTCTTTCATCTGCATCTTTTCACGTTAAAACTTATTAAGTCAGTGTATGTGTTGCAATTACTTAATTTGTTTTCTTTAATTTTTCACTTAAGCTGGCACTTAAGTCTTCAATCTGCCTCAAGAATGATTTAAGATATGAAGAGTTAGGGGAAGTGATGGTGAAGGTGGTAGGGATGAGAACGGTGCCTGTACACATGTGCTGCACGGCCGCCCTGCTGGCCGCTGCCAAGAGTTGATTCTACAATAAAACAAAAATAAAAAGAGGAATAACCTTGGAGGTCAATCATCACCCCGAAAGCGGATAGTAGATGTCACATAGTATACTGTATGTGTACCAAATTTCAGGTCAATGGGTCAAACGGTTTGTGAGCTACAGGTGATTTAAAATCCCGGACAGACAAACGAACAACCACAGTAGCGTATTATATATAAAGATGGGTTGCAACCTGCCAGATTTTGGCATTTGACTTCTTCCTTAACACGCCGGCCCACTTGTCTCTTATTGTGGTCTATCCTGAAACACATTTAACTATTAAAAAGGAAAGTTATGAGGGAGAAGCTCATGACAATGATATTCCTTTGATTTCAGGACTCTTTGGAATGGAGGAATCAATCGGGACAATCATAGGAGTGGTGGCAGCAGCCATTGGGGTCACTATTGGACTGGTGACCATCATTGTACCTCAGTGCCGAGAGAAGCTACCCTGTTTGAGAAAGTGAGACCTAAACATCGGTTTGGCCACATCCTAGGATACTCCAAGCAGATCTAGGAATATTGGATATTGAAAGAAGTGGGCCATACTGGCTTTAAACTGTGACACAGGTCCATTTCTACACAGAGGACAACATCAGAAGAAGAATCTGCTTTATACAATGTTGGGACTCATTTTAGGCTTCTTTATGTCATTCTCCAATACAGGATATCAAAATATGTCGTATTACATTTGAGTGTAATGAGCATTTCCCAGCACAGCAAGATGTGAACCCCTCGATTAGATTATAGGAATGACTGCATCTTGATTCAGATCACAATAATATTTAGCTCCCATGAGGGGTCACTAATGTCTGCACTCTTTGCATTAAACCATAATCATTTCTTCTAATGCTGACTGTAGGCACAGGGAGGTCAGCCCTTACCCCTCCACGGTGTATTAGGTTCTAATAGTGTCTACATCTTCTTACATCAGTTACTAGATGACGATAAAATCTGCATGCCCAAATCAAAAGACATTAGAATAATCTAGAAGAGAACAGGCCATTCAGCCCAGCAAAGCTTGCAGTCCTATCAAGTCTAACTTTGAAGGTACCTAAAGTCCTACTATCTATCACACCACTTGGTAGCTTTTTCCATATGTCAAAGGTCTCTGTGTGAAGAGAAACTCCCTATTGTTTCAGAGAAGTTTACCCCTAAGTTTCCAATTATGTTCTTGATTAAGTAATTTTAAAGAAACAGCCATGGTCTGCTGGACTCCCTTCATAGTTTTAAATACTTCAATCATGTCTCCTCTTAATTTGCCTTTGCTTAAACGGAAAAGGCTCAGCTCTTTAAATCTTTTCTCATAACTCATCCCTTGTAGCCCTGGAGGACGCTGATATCTGCATCACATTAATAGAATCATATCCTGATCATTTCAAACTAATTAGACCTGCTTAATTAGAACAAGGCAAGGTCGATTCCACTATTTTAGAAAATATCAATATCTGCATCCCCTACATAAAAGTCTTGCAAAGCCTGCTTCCTTGTATTAGACTTTAGTAATATCTGTACATACTAAATCAGAGCAAAATCAAAGTCTACATGTCCAATACTGTGCTCCTGAAACACAGCAGAGAAAGGCATTCCCACCTCAGTTAGATTTTAGTTAAATCGTTCTCCCCTATATCACAACACAATGGTATTATCGTGAAATTTGTGAGACTCACCAGGAATGTTCACTGGGTTCATCTACTCTCCCCCTTGAAGATTAACACACTTACACAGATATATACACACACATACACACAATGACCCTATCCAGACAAATTCTCGAGTGGTGCCAACTGCCAGTCACTCCGCAATATTCTGCGTTAAATTCTCTAGACAGGGATTCACTATCACCAGCTCTAACAAACTGCAGGGGTCGTCACGGCACACAAAAAAATATAACTGTTTTGGCTATATGTTAATTAGTAGCTAAACTATGTCTTGCTTTTACTCCAGTTGTTCTAATTATTGAGATGCAACCTCAGTAGTCTTGATAAGTCCTGTGAATAGGACAGCAGCTATCCAACTCACACTTGGTACCCATTTATTGTTTCAATCACTATACTATATAAAATATAACAGCAACATGGTATTTATTAATGTATACCAATATCAAATAGAAGAAAATATCACAGAAAAGTCTGGAAATAAAGTCTTAGAAAAGCTTACTGAAAATCAGAAGTGTCAAGGACTTAATATCTTCTCGGTTTAGTGACCGGTGTTGTTCATAGCTACGTTTTCTGACGTCCAAATCAGATGATCTCACGTCTCTTGATCTCTGACACTGACTTTCTGTGTCCTGTTGTTGTTTTTCTTCCTCTTCTTTTCTCTTTCTTGTTCCATCAGACAAGCCATGATGATGTACAAATGTACATGCGACATATCACACATGTGATTGGTTATATGACGAATGACTGATCAAAGTGTTTGATAGTAAACTAATTCAGTTATTCCTAGTCCTTTGCCTTCCATCTATTTGCAGGTTATAAAGTCATTAAAACGGTGCAGTGGGTAGCGCTGCTGCCTCGCAGTAAGGAGATCTGGGTTCACTTCCCGGGTCCTCCCTGCATGGAGTTTGCATGTTCTCCTGGTGTCTGCGTGGGTTTCCTCCCACAATCCAAAGACATGCAGGATAGGTGGATTGGCGATTCGAAATTGGCCCTAGTGTGTGCCTACGGTGGGTTGGCACCCTGCCCGGGTTTGGTTCCTTTCTTGTGCCCTGTGTTGGCTGGGATTGGCTCCAGCAGACCCCCGTGACCCTGTGTTCGGATTCAGCGGGTTGGAAAATGGATGGATGGATGGAAATTCATTAACACAGCTTCTATATTCTTAGGTAAAAAAGTGATTGAAAAAGAAACTTATTGGAAAAAATGTATAAAATACTAGTACAATACAAAAGGATGCTTGCAATGCCTGTAGGTCATCCTGGTTCATTTGAGCAAAATAATTAAAATGGAATACAAACAGTTGACAGTTTAAAAAGTAAAGATTCTCCATGCCAGAATACACATTAAAATTTGTATGTCCTTCATTATACCAATGTCTGCATCCACAGACAGATTCCAAACACTGCACAGTCTCCGCTTATAAGATTATAGTAATTACTGAATCTACTAAATCAGGACCACAGCACGACTGGTACCACCCTGGCATAGCAATGCTATGACGATAGCAATGCTAACTTAATAAAACTTAATAAACTTAATAAAATATAATGATCAACGTCTGGCTCCTATATTATTATCTATAAATTAGAGCACAGCGATATTTGTCTTTCTATTAAACTGTAGTAATGTCCACAATTACAGCACAGACATGTCATCGTCCCCTGAATACGACAACAGCAAAGTCTGCATATCCTGAATCAGTTTGGCAGCCTGACTACTATGTGATCTCCACAAGATCCTCCAGAAGCCTCTTCACTCTGTACTAACCTCAAAAACTATTTGTACCCATGCGTCAGGCAAGAAAAATATTCATACCATTAGTATGACACTCTACCAATAATCTCCACCATCAGTGAGCAGCACATCTGCAAAAACAGTAACACCAAGTGACTTCCGACCTAATGAGAAGGGCAGCGTAACAACTTGTGCATTCTGTTTGCTGACTATGTTGTGAGCGAGACTGACAAGAATCCCTACATGGTAGAAATGGGTCGTGGAGTTCTCTAGTTCATCACACTTGTTTCCCTGAACATGAAGTTTCAGTTAGAATTTGTCCTGCTAGGATATTAAAGTTAGTGAGGCAAATCAGGTATCTCTACACCAAACTTGCAAAAGTAAGCAATTTTAATCGAAGGTCTGCTAATGTGCAATCACAGAAAAAAAATCTTTTGACAATTTTCTTTGGCTGAAGAGAATGTAGCTTTGACTTAAACAGCTATTAGAAACATATTCTGTGAAAAAATAAAAATATAAAAAAAAAACACCCAACTGACATTAAACTGAGAAACCTAGATTAATAAGAAGAGCTTACTCTGTGAAGTCCTCCATTACAAAGGTGATAGAAGATCCTGTAGCAAGGGAAAAGTAAAAATAAATGAATTAAAAAGTCAACCAGCTACAGAGAATTGCTTACCGGTATTTCTTTTTTCTGCTGTTTTACTTTCTTTATGTTACTATAGTTGGACTCAGAAGTAATTTGCAGCCAGCATAAAGTGGGCACCTTTACATACCACTCTGTCTACCTTCCAACTTTGTTAAAGCTGGCTCAGTTTAGTGTACAAAATAAGAGTTTTTAATTAGAAAAGAGAATGAATAGAAGAATAAAGTGACTAACAAAAGACTTTACACAATCAGTACGTCCACATTTGTAGTCTATTGCTAGCCATTTTTTATTGTGTGCCCACGCCAAATGTTTCCCTTTTACCTCTGTTTCCCATGATCTAGCTAGAGGATAGATAGATAGATAGATAGATAGATAGATAGATAGATAGATAGATAGATAGATAGATAGATAGATAGATAGATAGATAGATAGATAGATAGATAGATAGATAGATAGATAGATAGATAGATAGATAGATAGATAGATAGAAAAAGCTCTAGCAAGTGCATCTGTCCTATAACTCCCTTTCTCATTCTTGATTCAGTGAGCAATAATAGAGCCAACCATTTATTCATCCCACTCTTTCTTTCTGAGGAAGGTCTAAAATGACCTCAAAGTTAGAAAAAGACCCTGTGAAGTTATTAGCCCAGTACCCTCTGGTGGCCACTAGTGCCAATCTTCTGCTTTGCCCTCATCTTAAAACGCCAGGTCTCAATGACTGATCCTGAGCCTTCCTTGTTTAAAGCAGACTCTTTAATGCTATCCGGTGGTCAGGAAGAATAGATATCCACTGCATTTAATTTAGCCTGGTACTCCTGCAGAGTTCTTTTCTGGGACATCATCAATATGTTGTATGGTCAAAATACCCTTTTAGTTCCCTTGTGCTGCCATTGCCACCAAATTAAAGTTATCAAGTGACCTACACATGTCTTTGGTATATGATAGGAAAGACCACACCAGCAAGAAATAATGCACATCCTTTAGATTTATCAAGAGCAATTTTATGAAACAATTATTATCCATTTCTGGAATGACTATGACTATCTTCTTAATTATAGTGGTCTTGGCTTAAGGTTTTGTAGGTTGAAGAGTTTTCCATCAAACTGGTAACTGATCTTGATGCTGCAAATACAGTGTTCATAGAGGACGCAGAATAATTCGGTAAATGGCATAAAGGGTCCTACTTGTTTGACTGTTGTTTGGATGGTGAAATGAATCTTTTCCTGCTCATGGAAGGCCCAGGTACAGTCATCCAGTAATGCATCATGATAAAGATTATGAAGAATACGACGGAACATCTGAGTCTTGATAGGATCTCCCAACAGGCTCCTGAATGATGTAGTCGAAGGCCTTTTTCAGGTCAGTGAAAGTCTTGCAAAGTTCTTGTTGACTCTGCTGGCATTTCTCTTGGATTTTCCAGGCTACAAACATCATATCAGTCATTTCATTTGGTTGTTGTGAACACACTGAGACTTAGGAAGGATTGTCCACATCAAGTGGGACCATATAATTAACGAGCACATGAGTTTTGAGTTTTTCAAGCGATGCCTCCACAATTTCCTTACTATTTTTGTCCCCCTTCTTGAACATGGTGAAACCTTTGTCATTTCGAAGGTCCCATTAAATATGTGTGTGCGTGTATTCAAACTTTTCTAGTGGTCTTTGAAACTTGCAAGTCCCTCACCACAAGTTCTGTAAGGGGGAGTGAACCACACTAAAGGCCTTATTGTACTTCATGTGTTTGGAGCAAGAAGGCTCTCTTCTTGGGTTAAGGAGTTACTCAGAGATGTGTTTTCTTGGTGCTGAGGAACCTCTCCAAAGGTGTCATCTGTCACTTTGGATTCAAGATACTGATGTTGTTTGAATTAATGCTTCCAGGGTTGCATGATGACAGCACCAACTTTCAGGAAGATTCCTGGAGAAGACTGGGATCATAAGATTTGGGTCACTATAAATTCTTTAGTATTTGAAAGAAACTTTGTGTCCCTAATCCTACAATTTGTTCTTAATTCTGCGGTTCTTTATTTGGATTGGGAAGGCAAGGGCATCAGAGATCTGTAACCAAAGGAAAATGAATAAATGTTCTGTATCTTCGTAGAGGCCAGCTGAGCATAAAACACTCCTGAGTCAGAATACATGACAATTAACATGAACTTGGACTTCTAACGGCCTACATGCCTCTCTTTCTGCCCACAGTTATTTTTCCTAGTTTGTGCTCAGCAGACTCACACCGCACCCCCCCCCCCCCCCCCCCCCACACTTTACTTTGTTTCTGTACAATTTGCTTATGAGTTTGCATGTTTTCTTAAAAAAGTATTGTGAAGATGATCTTTTGCAGCAAACATATGCAGCAGATGAAATACCATAGAGCACACACTGGATTCTTGGGAAGGAAAAAAGAAAAGGTATCCGTTGTGTACTCAACAAGTTAAAATGGGAAATATAGACTTAAGTCAACTGGCAAATTAAAAAAAAAAAACAACTTGTGATAGGCACCAAGGTGGATTCAGCTTTACAAATAAGAAGATGTAAGAATTTAAGGTAGGAGTCGCGCATGTAAATTTGAGGAGGGGTGCTTCAGCACAATCTCAATGCCATTATTGAAGTATGCACACAATTGGGATGTAAGTAGTGCAGAATTAGCTGGAAAATACATGAGTAGAACACAAAATGAGAAAAGGTATCGAGGATGAGACCACTCACTTGTCTTATGTTGTATCCTGTATTTAAATGATCATCTCCTTTTCTCATCTGATTGCTCCCTACATATACAGTAGCATACCTTCTGTTGCACAGCACTTCCACGAAAGTATCAGGAGACCCAAAGCACCACTAACTGGAATGCTAGAAGTGGTGAAGATGTTAAGTGCCCCATAAACACCCATTAACTCCATGTTTTCTGTTCTGAACCTCTGTAATCACACAAGACAGCAGGTCCTCAGGGACCATAGCTTTTGACAGTGTCCAGTATGGGCAGGCTGACAGCAGGCTAAGTCATGGTACAAATTCCATCCCTACCTTTGGCCTACAGAACTCATAGCTCTTACCCAACTTGATATTGTCAACATATACTGTATTATCAAAAGACCCATAACTGTGTAACACTGTTAATGTCATGACTTTCAGCTTCAGTCTCCAGCACAGCCACAGATGACTGTGAGTTGTGTCAAGGTGCCCACAGTGATCTCCTGCAAATAGTTCCTAATTGTAAGAGTTTGTGAGCAGTTTGTCATCCTGTAGCCTCTATCTTCTGAATTTATATGAGGGCTCTCCAGATTACAGTCATGCCTCAATTTACAGCCGACTGAGTTGTGGAGATTTGTACTTATAGCCGAGGGCCACAGGGAAATAATAGGGTAATAAAGCTGTAGAAATTGTGAAAATCTGCCTCAGTAATACATCTTTCATTATTAATATTATTATTTCACAGGATCTCATATGTTTTTTGACTCTTGGAGTGCCCTTTAAGGTTTGTTTTGATCGGTGCTGCTCCACAAGGCTACCATATATATTCGCGGATAAGTTCTCCCGCAGATAAGTTATTTTACAGCATAATTTCTGGTATTTTATAATATTGGTTGTATAAGTCGAATGTGGAAAACTCACGCTGCTGGTACAAGGGATTATGATATTCTAACGCCCATCTGATAGAGTAAACATGGAGCACACTGCCTTTTTCTCAATGTGGATGATGCAATGTGCTGTATCAGCGTGTGTTCCTAACCTCTCTCTCTCTCTCTCTTGCTCACTCTCTTGCTTGCGGTCTCGCTCTCCATTGTGCCTACGTGATCACATGGTAATACTCGAACTATTCCAAAGCGACATTTGCACTATTTTGTGTTTTTTTGTATCTCACACCCTCACACCCTACGCCTTTATCGTAACTGCATCCCTTATCTACGATGGAGCGTTCCATCAGAAGAATATATGAAGCTAATTTTAAATTAAAAGTCGTTGAAGTGGCGAAAGAAATTGGTAACTATGCTGCTGCAACAAAATTTGATGCGTCTGAGAAACTGATGCGAGGTTCGAGGAGGCAAGAAGATGTAAAAAAAAAAAATTAAATGTCGCATTTTTGAACGGCCGTATAAGTCGGGGTCTGATTTTATGGGTTTCAAGACCCGACTTCTACGTGAGCATATATGGTAATTCTTCTTTATTCATCCCCACACTGCCATCCTTACACCAGGGTTTCTCAGCCTTTATGGTTCCACGCCCCAGTTTTGTCTTTTAACATTCATTCACCCCATAGCAGAAATTGTAAGCCATCCCCTTGGTGAAACAAGTGTAATTGGGGATCCCACTTGGTGAAATGAGCTCACTTAGAAATGGAGAAACATAACACGCAGTACTGCCAATAACTGGCAACCCACTCAGAAACCAACGATGGCAACCTGAGACCCACTGGCTGCTTGATCCAGTTGTTAAAAAAACTGCCTTACAATGATCTGCTGTGCAGCCACTGAGATGCAAAGTTTGGTTTGTGCTACTCTGTACTGGCAGTTAAAGTATGTGTGCCACACCAGACCAACAAAGCCTTAGTTGCAATGACCTGTACTCTTTGTGACCAACAAACAGCCAAATGGTCAGTTCCAAATGGAGCAGTAAGTTAGTTCATGACTGTATATGCATTTTGTTAAACTTGCACATGGGTGGTGTTCTTAAGTGGACAGGAGGCCAGCCCTACAATGGCGGTTGGACCAAGGAGCAATACCCTGCTAGGAGGCCAGTGTAATGGAAAGAAAGTAGAAGACAGCTTGACAGGATTGTATACTCCCATGACATGCTAGGTGGCAGCCTCCCTTGGTGAAGATACCAGTTAGATACCCGCAAGGCACGCTGGGAACTGTAGTCCCATAGTACACCATTATCGGGTTCCATGGGGGCAGCCAGGGGACCTGAAGGGATTACAGTAAGAATCCCTGCTTTTTGGGACTTCTGATTGACCCGGATGTACTCACAGGTGTAGCATAAAAGAAACCGCTCGACGAGTTGGAGTTGGGTGGAAGGAGGACAACGCTCACCTGGAGGAGTGGAATGAGAGAGAATAAGTGCAAGAGAGGAACTGCATTGCACTGTATGAGTTTTTCAGAACCGTTGTGTAAGGTATTTTGTATAATAAAACGTTTATTTGAACTTGGGACTTGTGTCTATAAGGTTGTGACTAAGGTTTGGATTGCTGCAATGCCTCCTTGTGGTCACAACATACACGCAGGTAGGAAGGCTTGTATACACTTCACATATTATGACTGCCAGAGTATCAAATATTATGGCAAGTGTATCAAAATAATCTGAATTTCTCTGAGGACACATACTTGAGAGATAATGCAAAAACATATTACACTAGTTGGAAATAAAAGTAAATGCATTGATAACTGAATTTTGAATATTTGTGTCATTTATTAAGAGAAATTTCTTACACTAGTTGGAATTGCGCAAGGAAGTGAAAGCACACAATGGTGAGGAGGAAGTTGCACGTCCTCTAATGTATGTAAATACACTGTAACAATGGTTTGTGCTTTAACAAATATCAGCTATTTGAAAGCTGCACGTCACGGAGCCCAGTTTACAGGAATTCAACATAGCTGGTGGAAGTAGTAATTACAGTAGCTGTTTAGTGATGACATTCTATACTCTTGATGTACTATAGTAATCTTCTCCACCATGTCATTTCACACTCACTGTTGAATTAAATGCAGTGGATAAGCGCCGTTGCCTGACATCATTTTGCTACCACTAGTGCAATGTATGCTGACATACAAAACCAAAAATTAAATGTTTAGAATTATGTAGAGGCTTAATTGCTGAGCTGAATCTGCACAGTAAAGCGCTCTGCAGCATTCCATGCCTCAAAGCTTTTTTTATTGGAGATATTTTACATTTAAATTGAAATCAGTGAATGTTTAGGTGCTTACGGCCACACCAGTGTGAATGCGCCCGATCTCGTCTGATCTCGGAAGCTAAATATGCTCGGGCTCGGCCAGTACTTGCTCTGCGGTGGGCTGGCACCCTGCCTGAGGTTTGTTTCCTGCCTTGTGCCCTGTGTTGGCTGGGATTGGCTCCAGCAGACCTCCGTGACCCTGTAGTTAGGATATAGCGGGGTTGGATAATGGATAGATGGATGAACGTTTAGGTTTAGAAGGCAATGTACTTGAAGAAGATGTTCACTATTTTAGAATTAAATTGACCTGATGCTAGAATATATGATTTCTGTCACAATAAAGCACAAAAAGAAGGGCAGGCCTCAAAAAACATACAAGAGGCCATACCTGCCCCCTTTACAGGTCTTAGCCCTCTGGAAAGGCAGTATACCTCCAAACTGAAATGGAAAATGGAGCCAAGGCTTTGAAATGTCAAAAATTCAGAATATCCTGAAAGGATTAGAGGGAAAAAATAGGTTTTGCATAAAAGACAAAAGTAACGGCAAATAAATAATCATAAGCCAGAATCGGTACTTTTAAACAATCTAAAGAGAGAAAAAGGTCATAAAAACAGGTGAGTAACAGGAGCTTAGCCTTAAATAACAGCTGGGGCAGTACCATGCTGCATAATCAGGTGGCCTTGCCTCCCTTGGCTCAACATAAAGGAAACAGGGCAGATAAACAAAAAAAAAATTATACAAAAAAGAAAAAAAACAAACAGCATAACATCAAATAAATAAAACACAGATTTAATATATAAGATTTAAAATGAAAAACAGAGTTAATAGCACAATACACAAATGAATATTTAAAAAGTAACAAAAAGATCAAATGAACAAGAGTTAAGCTTGAGCCCATAACACTACATGGCTTCAATGTGTTCATGCATATAAAAAGAAGAATATATAACGTGAAGAAAGGATGGTGATCCCGCATGTATAAAAAACTAAACACCGTCAAAATGAAATGACTAAAGGCCAGCTTCCCTGTAGAGGCTGAGTGGTTTTGTGTGGGTTTTTCTCTGGGTGTCCCTGTTTTCCCTTCTTTTTGCACTGGTGTGCCAGTAAGATGAATTCAGAACTCTTAACTGGTTTAGTGTGAATAATTGTGTGTATGTGTGTGAGTTTACCTTCCGATGGAATCAATCTCAGTCCAGTGTTAGTTCCCACCTTGTGTCCAGTGCTACTGTGATAATCATCACCTACCTAAAAAACATCAAATCTGGAAGAGAGGTCAGTACCAGGCCAGATGAATATATCACATCAGATGCATAATTTGTGACATATGCACAAATTGCACTTTTTAATGAATAACTAAAGAAACAGTTAAAGTATTTTAATCAGCCCTTGAAATACATGGGAGGAAACTGGCAGCACAAGAGTTAATATATCTGGTCTACAACCCCTGCAAACAAGACAGGGAAACCCCTAGCACAGTGGCACTCTATTTAAGACGCAGAGAATCTCTTAACTACTTTTAATATGGCAGCCAGGATCTTTGTGCAGTCAATCCTGTGCAAGAGCCTTTGGCTTAAGAAAAGCTAGAATAGACTTAAAAATAAAAACGACAGCACACAATAACCAATGACTTTGGTAAGCAGATGTAAACTTGTGTTAAGATTTCAGTCACTTTTATTTTTAAATATATCTGTACTGTTATATTTTAATATGTTTACTGACAGTGTGTTCAATGCATTTCAGTTAAATTAATTCAAATTCATTGTCCCAGGTAGGAAATGTGGTTTATCAACAAGTTTTTTGCAGAAAAAAACAAAACAAAAGCAAAGCAGGCAAAAACATAAACACAACTTAGAGCAAATAAATAACATACAGCAGTGAACATAATGCTTATGAATGACATGATATCAAATCAAATGTATAGCATATAAAAAATTAAACCAACACTAAGACACAGCCAATGATTGACAGGAATAATTACTATTCAGCCCCCAGGTTAAACCTGCTGATGTTTATTAAAGAAAATTTATTTAGAAGAAGAATAGCAGCTAGGATGAAGGAGTACTTGAACCAGCTGAACCTGAAGCTATGACCGGTAGACATGATGGCAAACACAGGGATTGTGAATGCAGTGGGCAAGGTGCGTCTGAGAGAATACACTCTGCTTTCTGCAGTGCTTGCTTATTCAATATGTCTGTTAGATTTCACTGTCAGACACTTGTGATTTTACTGCTTCCATTCTTCCTGTTTGTGTCACTAATACGTAGATTTTCAAAGCAAGCCATATATTTTAGACTTCAATATAAAAAGACAGCTGTTGTCCCTATTTGCAAACTGCTTTTTCAGTCAGTTTTGAGTCCATGAATGCCCCAAGACATTTACAGCTTTCACTCATCTCCACTGCCTGGTCTTTCTTTGATGGTCGCTTCTTCTGGGTGAGTGGAGTTTCTTCTGAAATCATTTTATCAGTACTTTACTTTTTAAAACCTTAATCTGTACAAAAAAGACTCATTGCATCAGTTAACCAAACACTGGACCACAACTCATCTCACTCTAATATATTAACTTTGAATCGTTTTGCTAAGAGTAGTAGATTGTATACTCATGACATGTTATTATTTACCCATTTAGACAAATAAGTATTTTTTGTTACTTCACATTAGTGCAAACCTAGCATTCAAAACTTGAAAATGGTTTAGTAATTTATTCACAACTCTGCCACTGCTGCTTTGATCGACGTGTTGTATCCAACAGCTTTAATTTAATTATTTAAGTCATTTGCGATCTTAAAGTGTTTTAGCGATATTTCTATTTTGTCTGACTGAAAGAGTTCGAAATAATATTGTGAAGGGCACTTTTAGAATCGGGTCCTCCCTGCGTGGAGTTTGCATATTCTCCCTGTGACTGTGTGGGTTTCCTCCGGGTGCTCCAGTTTCCTCCCACAGTCCAAAGACATGCAGGTTAGGTGCATTGGTGATTCTAAATTGTCCCTTGTGTGTGCTTGGTGTGTGTGTGTATGCTCTGCGGTGGGTTGGCGCCCTGCCCGGGATTTGTTCTTGTCTTATGCCCTGTGCTGGCTGGGATTGGCTCCAGCAGACCCCCACGACCCTGTGTTAGGATATAGCAAGTTGGATAATGACTGATTGACTTTTAGAATCAACGTTGTGACATTTTTTATTCTGATATTAGGCATAATTCAAAATAATTTCCATAATACATTACGTCATTTATTTACTGTTTACTGTACTTTATATCTTCTGTTTACATCTGCAATGTATTATAAGCCTTGCCATTGCATACAGGGGCCGCGTTTTTGAGTAGGCCACTCAAAAAGGTTTAATTAAAAAAAAATAAGACTATGGAGTTGAAGATTGCAGTACTCAAAAATAGGGGATGCAAGAAACGTACTGCCATTCTGGACCTTCTTATACATACAGGGGTTTGAACTTCATCTCCTGGGCTGGCTGGCTGGTCCACTTGCCTGCCAGTGTGGTGCCTCTTACAGTATCTTCCAAACTTCTACCTCTCACTTCTTCTCCCACCACTGAATGTGCCCTTGCGTCTCTCTTCACTCCTTTCTCCAAACCAACATGGCCAATGACCACAAACTTTCAAGGGAAGTCCAGGTATCACTTTCAGGGTGAGGAGTGTCATTTTGTGAGAACTTACCTTTGCAGTTCAGGTCATCATCTGCAACATCCATTGATCCACCCATCCATTTTTTTAAACTGCTTATCCAAGGCAATGTTGCTGGAAAGCTGGAGGTTACCCCAGCAAGTATTGGATGCAAGGCATTTTCTGCAAGAGTGAACAACAGTATCGAGAGTTAAATTATTCTGGTTACCTGGATATCAAGTTCTCGTTTAAAAAAAAATGGTTCACCACTTTTCTAAGCAATTTCCTCAGTTCTGGCTTATCCACTGAGTATTTAAGGTGTTAGTGGATCAATCAAAATCCAAGATTGAGCTTGTAAATGATCAATCACATAATGGATGAAAACCATTCCTGATAAAACACCCAGGGAAGCCCCACGATGATTCTATTGTAGGCTGGGAATAGATGGGGTCTTAATCTTCCTCTGTCGTTTAATGAAGGCCGTTCTTTCTTCACATAAATTGCTCCTTATATTCACAGAGATCGTGAACCCCAATCTTCTCTGAAGGCCACACCCAGGACTTGTATATTCTAGCTGGAATTTCAGAGCCACCTGATGGCTTAGAAGACTCCTGGTATTATGCCACACTCTACTGTCTTCCATTCAAATGTATGCCTCGGGGGCAATAAAAGTTACATTGGGGCACTCTAGTGGTGCAGTGACACTAAGCCAAGTCACTACTGCCAGCACACAATTCACTAGGGCTGGCGTGATACCTTGATACAATACTTAGAAAGAAAAGTATCGATATGTATTCAATACCATTTTCAATACCACAGATGGGGCAGGGACCCTCACAAAACTGAAAATCTAAATTCTTAATAATAAAATATATATATATATATATATCTATTATATATGAAAATCTTGGATCGAGACGTGATTTTCTCTGAGACATTTTAATGTCCTGCGAGACAAGGAGGACAGCTGCTGTACAGGCTTGTAAAACTTTCACATTATTAAAAGTTATTGTCTGTTTTTACCTGCATTTTTATTACTCTTTAATTTAATAATATTTTTTGTATCAGTATGCTGCTGCTGGAGGATGTGAATTTGGATTAATAAAGTATCCATCTATCTATCTATAAAATTCTGCTCCATTGCCTAACATAATGGGTAGGGAAAGTATCCGAGTCAATGTTTAAGAAAGTCAGGGACCAAGCATAGAAAGTGGATGAGTCTATTTCTTTTAGTGGTTTGTCTTTTAAATGTCTTTGTGTAGAGTTCTTGGATGTCAAGAAGCAAATCATTGTTACTATTGCTATTTAACTATGCTTTCATCGTATTTGCATATTTCTTTTTTTATTAGAGAACTTATTGTATTGCTAACAGAACACAGCATGAGCACCAGTCCAGTTGAAGAAAAAATTGAACACTTTCTAAAAATGGCATTTTTCGACACCAATTAATAAAGTTGACTGCCAGCTATCAAAGGAGGAACACTTAGCTAAAATGAAAATTAGCACTTATAGAGTGCAGACTCCAGGAGCAAACAGCAGAGGAAGAGCTTTACTGACAGAAATTAGAAATGATGTGCAAAGGTGAATGAGCACAAAGGCATAACAGCCAAAGGCGCCTTAACGTGCCAGCGCTGAATCAGAATGGGGCACTGAATTCTTTCATGTGAAGGCTGCAGTTTTCATTGAGTGAGAGGAGATGGTGCTGCTGGTTTGTGTGTGACGTGTGCCAGTCTGTGGCTCTGAACGAAAGCACATCTGATATGAATAGATAGGACTGATACCACGGACAAAGGGGTAAATCTATATTTTGGACAACACTACCATTCCCCAAGGCACCTTCCTGCTCTGCACAATGGGAAACGTTGTTCAGTTGTGTTCCTACTGGGCCCTTCATCACACCTTATTTTGAAAAGCCATTATTTGCATTTGGAGGTGCTAAACCAATACGTAGAGTTTGTTTTAAAGTGTTATTTAAGCAATCAACTTATGTATTTATTGTACATTTACAATATTTATAATATTAAATATTAAATCATCAATAAACTATTTACCCTAAAACACTGACTTAACTGCATCTGACAGCCTTGCATGATGGTAGGTAGTTGTGAAAATGAAGTCTCAAATGCCTAATGACCCTTCAATGAATATAGGCATTCATAAAAAAAATGGCAGATTATTATTAGAGTCCATAATTTAAGCCTTTTCAGGCACCTTATTCCTCTGCATGCTTTGTCATTCTTCCTCACTTCCTTGAACCAATGCTGCTGTCCACTATGTACTGTATTTGTCGTTATATTTCTGAAATAATGCCCTCTGTCGTCTTTGCCATTTCCAGGATACACCTTCCAGAACAACAGGGGTGAAATTAATCACTTGTAAACTGTTTTTAGTCTGTGCAGTTCCATGATTGTACTGAGGAAATAAAAAGTGGGTTAAAAATACTTTTTAGTGATAAAAATTATCTTTCCATTTTTCTGAATCTTGTATATCAAATTTCACTGAGAACACACATTCAAGAAGGCATTTACATGTAATTTGCAAAGTACAGAAATGAATGTTAAGGCAATATCGTCTTAAGCAGGTCAAATAAAATGGTCTGGACCAATATAGGAAGCAAATGGCAGGATCTGAACCGGTGATCCTTGGGCTTCACGTAATTCTAACTCTTCAACTTGTAGATCCCTACTGTTATATCTCAGCCAGTGTTCCTCTCCTGGCTGGGGTTCAAAGTCTTATTTTATGTCCTTTTCATTCTTTGTTGAGCCATTTATTTATGTTAATGTTACTTTCGTTAATTATCTGCTGCATTTTCTTTGCCTGTGTTATGTTCCATGTGTTTTGTGGGTGGTCCCCCAAGAGGTGGGGACACCTGCCAGTCACCGCTAGGGACTATCCTAAGCCCTATAAATCCAGAGGGTCTCCCGCAGCTCCAGGCAGTTCATTTCAAATGTACTTGGAAGTTTTGGTGAGCTTTTGAATTTCCTCTTTGCGTATTGTGTATTTTTGAATTGTTGGCTCTGACTTTTGACCACTCTTTGAATTCTTGGTTTGTGACTTTGTTTTCATTGGCTGTTTGTTTTAGGTATCTCCATTTTGTGTTTGTTGGCTTTTTTGTGAAGAATAAGTCTTAGATAGATAGAGGCACACTTTCAAAAGCACACTTGATTTAATTTTTGTTTCTTCACTTGTGGGCTGTGATATTGACGCCATATAACGCCTGACCCGACACAGATTGGACACGGGAGGCACGTGTAAAATAAAACAAATACTTTTATTTTCTTCGTCTGTGGGCTACGCCTTCCTCGTACCCACAGACGCGACACAGTCCCAAGCACAAGCACACCACTAATACACACTCCTCTTGGCACCACCACTCCTTCCCAGCAACCTTGTCCTCCACCACCCGACTCTGGCCGCTGAGTGGTGGCCACTGGCTCCCTTTTATCAGGCACTCGGAAGCACTTCCGGGTAAGGCGAAACCAGTGCCCAAAAGGGGCCAGCCGCTCCTGTTGCAGCACCCCTTGGCGGCGCCCGCGGAACCCCACAGAGCTGCACAGAACTCCAACCCCCATGAAGCCCTGGGGGAGTCTGAGGCACCACGGCAACACAGGGATGCTGCCATCTAGCATCCAGCAGGAGATACTGGGCTTCCCACCCTTGTCCCCCTGGCAGATGTGGTGAAGGAGCGTCCCGGCCAGGCATGGGCCCCAGCCATCCTTCACAGGGCACATCTTCCCCGTTCCCACAAGTACACAACACAGTCTCCCTACAAACACAACTCAATCCTTTTCTTTTTCTCCACAATTCCTCCTCAGCAGCAGCAGTTGCAGCATCCCCTGGCTGCGCAATGGATCCTAACAGGGCAGCACCAAACTCCAACTCCCATGAAGCCCTGCGGGAGTCCTAGGCACCGCTGCAACCCAGGGAGGCTGCCATCTAGCATTCCAGGGGAGGTACTGTCCTGACCAGGCTTGCTCCCCAGGTCCTCCCAGAGAAGAGGCGTCCCCGGGCAGGCAAGGACCCCAGCCATCCATGACAATATATACACACAAACTATGGTCTGAACACAGACCAGGATGACTAAAAAGAAATAAAATGTAAAAAGAAAGAAAACCCCTGACTTGGCTGTTGCAGTCACAGTGAGGCATTATACAGGAATATTGCTGTTAGTATACAGGAGCCCCAGCAGCATTATTTCCTGACACACTTCTGCTGAATAATTCGTTGCCTGAAAGTCTTCATTGTTAGTGTGTCAGAGAGAGGATGTGCAGAATTGTTCATAATGGCACTCAGTTTTGTTTTAATTTTCTCTTTTGCTACTGCCTTCAGGGCCCAGAGTGTGTTCTATAACTGCATTTGCCCTTTCAATTAGCTGGTTGATTCAGTGGGCCTCTCTTGAAGTGATGTTATCAGCCCAGCACACCACATTGTAGAGAATTGCACTGGCCATCACAGAGTTATTTTATAAATATTCTATGGGGCCCCTTCTGTGTCAGCCAGGGTTTTTAACAGGGTTTCCCCCTCTAGTGTGCATTTTTGAAACTGCTTTAGGGACTTGTATATGTTGGGAGTCCTAGTTAGTAACACCTACAGACTTCATCTAGTGTAAAACCTGATTTGAATCTTATACCACTAACCTCTTGTGAGATGTACAAATTACCAGTATTTAATTCACCTGTCAAACTGAGGTTAATACCCACACAGGTTAAAAAATGTAAAAAAAAAAAAAAGACTGGGGCACCTATAGGTGTATAGCCAAAGTAGTTACAGAAGAGGATGTTATTTTGGCATCCAACAGCAGGGGTCTGCTGAACAGTTAACTACTTCCAATAGAATAACTGGCCCATCACAGAACGTGCAAATATGATTCTGCGGGGTCTGCCACTGTATATAGACTATCATTGTGGATCTACACTTGTCTGAATTACTGGGAAATCAGCTGCAGTTGCATCACAACCTAAGATGAGGGCTTATTTAAAGCAGGACTGTAACAAAAATAAAATATTAATAATTTAATTAGACTGAAAAAGCAGCCCTGTTATTACATGAAACTGGAGGACATTCATCACCTGGGCAACACTGATCCATGGAACAATGTTTGGTGAAACTTTCAAACACAAGAGTAATTGTTACAGCTTACAGCTCCTCCCGGAGCAGCTTTAAGAAGAGTAGCAGATGTCTCTTTTTGGTTTTTGTTTGTTTGTTTTTTAGGGGTGTATCAGAAGGATCATCAGATAAAGCAGGAGTTGGTGAGAATTTTGAACACGAAAGTAACTGTTGCAGCCTACATCTCCTTCTGGACCAGCTTTTAGAAGAGCAGTAGGCACAGAGATCTTTTTTAGCCTTTAAGGAGTGTATCTGAAGGATCATCAGACAAAGTAAAGGTTTGTAAAGTCCAAGACCTGAGATTGAGAACTAAACATTTTGTGTCAATAACCTTGAACCTGTTAACTTGGAACTAATTTGATCTGCTAACATGCTAAAGTCTCTCACGAAGCCTATCCATTATTTACACAAAGTTCAGACACATTTAAGATGTTATATAGGATGGCCACTGGATTAATTATGCAAATATTAATTTATAAAGTTTGTAATTGCATTCACCTGAACTTGTTTCAGCATTCTGGGTTTGAACTCGGTGAAGACAGCCATACAAAAATAAACTGAACTGAACTGAATTGAATGTCACCCGTCACACAGCACATAAACCAGCTGTCTAAACAGACGCATTGTAACCGTGACCAATAATAATAATTCTTTACATTTATAGAGCGCTTTTCTCATTATCTAAAGCGCTCTCCACACAGGGAGGACCCAGGAAGCGAACCCACAATCTCCTTACTGCAAAGCAACAGCACTACCACGGCGCCACCTGTGACCAAGAAGAAAACACCAAAATAAAAAGCAAATACACAAAAAGTTGGCAAATGTGATATCACCAATGAAAATTTTAATAAAAACTAGGGAGCTTTGCCCCCCTGCTTGCCAACCCCCTGGCCAGCGCTACGCGCTAGCCTCTTTGCAGTTCTGCCGCTCTCGTATGGGGATGTGGATGTACAAGTTAAACAGATTTTAATTTTCATGTGAAGTGTTACATTTGCACCACGCGACATATAACTGCCAGTGATTGCATTTCATTTCTTTATCTCTATTAAATAAAATGACTTTTTCAAATGTTTAGCTCTGAGATTTGTTAATTGTCTTTGCAAAAGCTATTCTAACCTGAAACTGTAAACGTTTTAATACGAATGGCAGATCAAGATCTCCTTTGGTGTCTAATGTTATCCATGGGAGATATACTACATTACCTTTCTTGGATACATCCTTCTTTCTACAGTAATTCGTGTGGTGGAAGACCGGACAATGTTAACGGTTGTAGATACTCTTCGTGAAATTGTAAGTCGATGTTTTCATCTTCCGCACCAACTGTTTTCAGCATAGTCTATTGATATGCATTTAACCATTTTGGTGTGCTACCGGTCAACATTTCTGCCGTAAATTTGTTTGACTTCATCATTTCTTGATGCTAGGATTGCCCGTGTACTCATTTTTTCTGTTGATAACCCCTTGTGATGAAATTCTTCAATAAGATTTGGACATAATATGTCTTCTTTAATTGGAAACTTAAAGTGAGGAAAACGTTATAATTCATAAGAGCTGAGAGCGCAGGAAGTGTGTCTGACAAAAGCATTCACAAGACTGACAGGTGAGAGTGCCATGGTCTTGTTTGAAAATAGTTGGTAGGAGGGCGTGACTTTTAAAAACGTCATGGCAATATTCTCGTCTCGCGGGACTTGAAAACATCTTTTCCAAAAAGTCTTGTCCCGTCTCCTAAAACGTCTCGTCGCATAGAAAGATTTTTTTGTATACTGTAATAGAGAGACATAAACAAAACAAGGAACTATTACAACCAGTGTCAAGAAAGAAAGCCTTAAATTCATAATATTCCACATGGTCCAATATGTCTTTTCATATAAGTGATTTTCTTTCATTTTAATGTTAATTTACTTTATGTATTGAGATGATGCCTGAACAGATCTGTATAGCATTATAAAAAAAAAACCTGACGTATTGAATTTCCTCCAACCAACCATTATTACAACATCAAAGCAGTTACCTTAATGTTCGACATCTTTGAAGCGTCATATCTCTGTAATGAAAAGAACAATGTCATTTAAGCCAGTTGTGAAGTAAAATCACATTTTGCCACAAATATTCAAATACTGCTTTACGTTATAATTTGTGATGCTACTACATTTTAAATTATTATTATACAGTAGAATGGCAACTTGCAGATAATTCATGTAATACAGCAGGAAATATCTGCAAATTATTTGGTGGTTAATTTGAAAGGCACTGCTTAATACTGCATATGGAAGTTCACGTTTTTTCTTTTTTCTATAAGAACACAAAGGAAATTAGCAAAAATTTAAAAGGCAAATTTCTCAGATGGTGTATTTGAGTTTCAACATTGTTGAAGGTAGGAAGGTTGAAGACATTTTTTAAACAGAACCTCATTTCTGAAAGCTCTTTATCTAATTGATACTGGAACGCAGTTCATCGCAGGGTCCACACATCCTCACTGAAGCAGAACCACCTTAAACTACTTGTACTTACCAACGGGTATTTGGAAATGGGTGAGTTAAACTCACGACAGGCATGAAGGGAACATGCAAACAACTTCTTCCAAAATGACTCATTTTTCGGTGTTAGTAAGAGGCAGAAATTTTTTAAATTCATCTTTGTTTTACTGCACCAAGAAAAAAACGGATGCACCGCCCCCGTGCAAAATTCTGAAAACAAAACATTTTAATGTGCCTGAGTCACTTTTTCCGCCGCCATAATCCATAGAGGGTTTAGGCAAAAAATTTGAAATGCAAATATTACAGGTTCAGCGAACCAAGCCTCAGTGCACTTCGCGCAGGCGCCGTTAGACTATTACCAAAACTTGTAGAATTCGCGGAAATTTGTTCTATTACCAAAAGTCTCAGAGTATTCGCGCAGCACAAATGATCGCATGGTTAATTATCGCGCATAGCATTCTAACCCACTCGATCTAATTCACGTGTGTGTGTGTGCGTGTGTGTGTGTGTGTGTGTGTGTGTGTTTGAAACCTATACTGTACTACAGATGGCTACCAGCTACATCAAGAGGCTTTTCCCCCACAGTTAAAGGTAAACACCGCTTGCTCTTGCGAGACACGTAATAAATCTGTTACCGTAGCGTTACGGTGACGTCATCACCGCCCCTAAGTAAAGCGGCTGTACTTCTGGAGCTACACGAATATTGGTTCAACTCAGTAGGAGATGCTAATTTTTCCGCGTTTTAAGTTACGTTATCTTTGAATGTCCAATTAAGGCTTGTGTAATTTTTATTATTAAACATGTTTTAGCATCTGCGATGGGTTGGCACCCTGCCCGGGATTGGCTCCTGCCTTGTGCCCTGTGTTGGCTGGGATTGGTTCCAGCAGACCCCCATGACCCTGTGTTCGGATTCAGCGGGTTGGAAAATGGATGGATGGATATTTTAGCATTGCGGGAAAAGCATGGAGAGCATTCACATTAAAGAAATATCACCAATATAAAGTTAGCTTGATTACCTTGGTTGAATACCCGTCGGTAATTACTAGAACATATCCATCTGTTTTAGCTAAACCTACACAAATAAAACGCAACGAGCTTTTAATGTGGTTTATGGGGAGGGTTTTTCTTAAAAATTCTGATTTTAATTTTATCCTTTATTCGTATCTCGTTCACAGAACATCTTAACTGTCCTAACGGCCCTAACTGTAGTTAATCGCACTAACGGGGATGCCCTCGATTGCCACTAACAGGTCTCTCCATTTCGCGCCGTCTTCCTAATGATAGTTTTTGTTTGCACTTCGTAAACCCCATCATTAGGGTCTCAGGTTATGCTCCTACTACGCCTTTAATTAAATTTCACCGCTTTGTACGGTGTGTAACTCTATCTACCCTCGGCGGATCCCGTTTCGTTACCTGCTGCCAGCACTCCAGAGGTAGTCCCACCAGGATGAGCCGCGGCACTTGAGGGTGGATCGTACCTTTGCCTCTGAGGGAGGATCTTTTCCTTGTTCTTAGGCAGACAACAGTCGCGGTGTATTCCTCCGGAGTCGCTCCTTGTTAATGGGTATACGCTAGGGTTGTCGGTGCCAAGCAGTGAACAGATGAGGGTGGAGAGGTGGGGGTGACACTTTTACCTATAAACTCCGAAGGTCGCCAGAACATCAGAAGACGACTTCGTTAAAATCCACAGCTGCTTGGAGCGCCAGGCATCCCGCACTGTGGTGACTGGTTTGGGGTCCCAACAGGTTAGTGTCTGTTTAACTTTGTCAAGTAAATTCAGGATACAGACAAGGCAGAAATGGGGTCACCGCGGGGCGAGTGCAAGAAGACAAAAGGCCATTGTGCATGCAAATAGAACATGCAAGACGGTCTCAATCACGTGAGAATAGATAGGAATTATGCTGTGTACGTTGAAGCTGTGACATGCTTCTTCAGATTTATTTTTATCTACATATTTAAAAGTTCTATACAACCGGGACACTGCCTGTCACGCCGCAGGCGAAAAGACCCATCGTTGCGGGAAAAATAAAGGCGCTTCTTAACTTCGCCTTGATGCAGGTGCCCGGCTGTTGCCAAAAAAGGCCTTTTCAGACGATAAACATTCACTTCTGTTTATTAAAAACTTTTTTTTTTTTTAAATAAAACACCCACCATTAGGAACACCAGACCAAAGCAATTTACGTGAAGTGAGGACTGTTTACCATATACTAGGAAGGCAAGTCGAGCTCTTTCTGTTCCAGCTCATAATTCCCAGTAGAGTCCCGTTATAACCTGCTGCGAAACGAGGAGGGAAAAATCTCCAGGTAGCGCATCGCTTATAGACAAGTCAATGCACACGATCCTCGGAATAGTAATGAAGTTGTAGACACGTACAAATAAACGCTAGACATTTTATTTGTCCTAGCAGTATTTCATACACAAAATGTTACGTTCCACGTGCTTATTAATAATACATTTAAATCAATTCCATAAAGATTCTTAATAACAAAACTGCATACAGAAAAAAAATCACATACAAGCGGGGCGCAGCAAGGAGTAGATTTTAGGGTAGACGTTTGTAAAAATGGGTGTTCTCATTTTTAGTATAGGATATACAAGGGTACCTTTCCAAAACATACACAAATTCATACTGTAGTACATTGACATAACTAAATTATTAGGACCGTACAAAAGTTGAGTAAAAATTATCAAGACAATCAAAAGTTGTTGTGCCAAGGCGGACACACACACACAAAATCAGTCACTACCTGTCCTGTAGATTGAACTGGTCTATGATTTCGTCTCGATTTTGATTTTCAGCAAGATTGTGTTCAGATGATAAGACAGTCAAGTTGCTGAGATGAACTGATGACACCGAAGATCTCAAACGCCTCTTGATCCTATGGATGATAAAAACTCCCTCAACACTGCAAGTTGCACTTGGAAGTGTGGCCACTACTCGCAACAAAGTATTAACATTAAAATTAGGGAGAGCACCTCCAAAAAGAGATGACAATTTTTGCTGTCTTGTTTCCACTCTTCTGTTAATTTGTTGGACAAACACTGTGTATTCTGCATCCTGGATATTTATTCCATATAGGCCTTTTGAAAAACCTTGATAATTCCGTTTGTTTTGCCCCATGTTAGAAATAATCCCCCAAAATAAAAAAACTTAATGCTCGTTGAAAATACTCAATTAAGCAACTTAAGATTCTGTTTACTGTCTAATGACTACTACCAATCTGGTTACACATACACCTTAACACATTTTGGTGTCTGTCAAAATTGACATTTACAAATAAAATTATGCATAAAAGTCCTCTTAATTGCACTTATTATATGTACCAGTTGAGATGGACTATTTTGTTTTTTTCACAAGTTACACTTTTGGTAATTTATCATCCACCTCTACATTTATTTTGAGGGCAACTTGCTAAAATTTCAAAATCCATCAAAGTGCAGTTCAGTGCATTGTAGCCATTTGTGAAGCTTTTCTACAAAGCTATATAATAAATAGTAGGCTAAAGCAAATACCAAAATAAATATACATAAATGTGTCTTGAATATCTCTAGCAAGTAAATTTAATAGGGCAACACTTTATAATGGGGGCCACCTATACTGACCTATTTTGTTACTGGTGTGCTATGTTAAAATGGACACTTTTTTGTTCTAGTCCTACCATACACCAAAGGTTATTATCTGTTACATTTAGATCAGTTCCATTAGACCTTTACAAATGATCCAAAGGTCAAAGCTGTGAACACTGCATTAACGGTGTGGACTTTAAATCACCCAGTACACATGACACTATAAAATAGGTGGCATCTTTAGTGCGTCTATAAATGCTACACTGGAATGTGACAAGTATACCAAGTTTGAATTATGTTATAATACGTGACTAATAGTTGCACTACAGCAAGCCCTTTTAGCCATTCTAAAGTGACCTAACACTCTGAAACCCATGTCATCCAACTCAGGGTCACAGGTGGCTGAATCTATCCCAGCAGCACTGAATGCAAGGCAGGAACGGGCCATGGACAATACAAAAGTCACTAGCAGGGCCCACTTATGCACACAACAGGGCTAATTTGGAACTGGCAAATATGCTAACTTACAGAATAATTGAAATATTTAAAAGAAAACCCACGTAAACATGGAAAGAACATGCAAACTCCACATAGGCTCCTTTATACCAATAGCAATATGTCTTATATATGTCACATAATGACTCACTGTGACTGTGACTACAAAGTCAGAACTTTTCTCTCTTTTTAATTTTCTTGCTTTATAGTCATCCTGGTGTGTGTTCAGACCAAAGTGTGTGTGTGTATATAGATTTTGTTTTCTATCTATGTATGTATTTATTTATTTAAAGGGCTTCCGTAAAAAAATAAATAAATTCCCCTGGGGACAAAGTAGTACTAGGGTGTTGTACCGTGTTATCCACTATGAATGTGGTGATGCCTGAAGAAGGGGGCTGATTGCCTCAAAAAGTTAGCCAATAAAAGGTGTAATATAAAATAAAATAAAAGTTAGCCAATAAAAGGTGTCATTTTGCTTGACTTCTCACTACCCTGGGGACAAATAAAGTTCTATCTATCTATCTATCTATCTATCTATCTATCTATCTATCTATCTATCTATCTATCTATCTATCTATCTATCTATCTATCTATCTATCTATCTATCTATCTATCTATCTACAATGAGGGGAGAGTGTTGCTTATTCTAAAGTGTTGCCAATATTCATTTATCATAGCTCAAACCACTGTGCTGTAACTAAATTAATTTAGCCTTATCAAACCATCCTATCCTTAAAAATGTATTAACAAATAATTAAAAGAAAATTAAAGTTGGAGTTGGAGTTGGACTAGGATTGTTGGATGAAGTGTCAATTCATTTTAATTGTGACCATTGTCACTATAACGATGACAACTTAAGAGTGTAAAATACAACAGTAAAATTTCCTTATTTCCTATGTCGCATTTATTATTATTTTAGTAATTAGTAATTTTTAGTTTTATTTTAGTTTTACCCACTGATGATGATGATGATAATAATAATAATAATAATAATTGTTTGCACATCTTAACATTTCTAGCATTCTGAAATCGATATGTATGGATTTTGCACTTTCCACCTACATCACCAGTCATTCTGGTGATGGTTGTGATAGGTGGTCCCAAATAAGCCCAAATGAGTATGTGTTTGAGTGGGCTCTGAGGTGGGCTTGGAACCCTGTCCATGTTTGTTTCCTGCTTTCTGCCCAGTGGTTCTAAGGAAGGCTCTGGCCAACTGTGAACTTAAATTAGATTTAGCAGGTTTGAGAGTGTTTTTATTAATTAATGTATTATTATTATTATTATTATTATCATCACTATCATCAGTGGGCACTAATGCCAGCCCATCTTTCTAGTGTTTTGGTTCAGAATTCTGGTTAACTCATTGGCTTGATGGAGTTTGCATGTTCTTCTTGTTGGTATGTAGATTTGTCTTGTCGTATTCCAGTTTTCCTCCCTCATCTCAAAGACACGCATATTAACTATTGACCGTGCTTTAGTGGGTCCTTAGAACCAGTGAAGTCCTGTCCCAGGGCTGTTTTGTGGTTGGCACCCATTGCTGCTGTCCTAGGCTCCAGCTCCCCACATCTCTGAAGTGTCTATGAGAAGATTAGGCTTTCCATCCAAACTTGAAAGATGTGTGCACTGGGTTAACTGGAGACTTTAAACGACCTCATATGAGAGGTTTAGTTTTGTGCAGGAATGTTTCCCTAAACATTGATCGATGTTACTCCATCCTGAATTGAAAAAATAATTCAATAAAATGACAACATTTTACAAAGTATAAAACATACTAGCTGTATCTAAGATGGGTCGAATTCTAAGTATTCAAGGTGGACCTGATGTTTTTTATTTGATACATGGGCTGTCCATTAGGTCTGGTGTAATAATTTCTACCTGATCCCTTTCCCTCGTGATGACCTTTCCCTCTTAGGGTATAGCTGCCTATTTTGGTCATACATTGCTCGTTGAACTGACCGCTCTAATAGTCAAAGTGTTTTTCTGGGAAAATGTAGGGGTGGTCGTTAACGTATTGGCCTGGTTTAGTGACCATAGCCTAGCCATGTCAGGGCTTTGGTTTCCCAGCATGTGTCGATTCATCATTTTCACTCATCCATTGCTTATCACGTAAAGTCATTAGAATTACAGTTATAAACGTGTTCAGGTGGCCTGGTACAAGAAATTTCACTACCATGCTACTGTTTCATCTGATAACAGAACAGGCCGATAAGATCAGTTTTCTTATTTGGGCTTTTTATGATCATTTTGGATTTTTGACCCTTCTTCTACATGTTTTGCTTATTTAGAAATTAGAATTTGACTTTTACATCTTCAAATATGATTGGCTGTGTATAAATAAATCAAACATTTTCTAGGGGTGTGGGGCATAGAAAAGGTTGGGGACCACTGTATTGCAATAACAGAAGAAAAACTTTAAAAACTACAAAGTTAAAATGGAAACAAGAGTAATAATGTCTCTGCAGGGTCCTCTATCCATGTAATCCTTTAATTATATGTAACCATCTGCAGGATACTGGTGTCAAAGGCCATTCAATGGCTCAGGTTCACAAACAGGGAGTGACTGCAAATGGTGTGGTGGACCAGCGGCAGAATGAAGAAGAGCAGCCATTTGAGGTGAGTATTATCTCCTTTGCAAAGAGTTTATTTTGCAGTTATCTAGTCATCTAGTGCTTCCTATTTGTATTCAGAAACCTAATCTACAACAAGACTAGAATAGAGTGCAGAGTTATTTAGAAAGGCTAGGCCAAAAAATCATCTATAAGTGTGAAAGTTTGCCAAATACAGTTATGTTTCATTCCTTATTTTGGTCAGTCATTTTTAATTCGCAGAAAATGTTAGAAACTATTCTCAGATTGAGAAGTTATATTATAAATGGGATTTTCATCAGAATGGATGAAGTCGAGACCCAGCAAAGAGGAAAGCACATCATTGTTTGCTGCTGCCAATGTGCGCATGCTTAGAGGAAAACTTGAACAGAAGAATCAGCCTCAGCAGAAACAGTGAAAACCTGATCATAAAATAAAAGATACACGTAATTAGACCTCCAAATTCAGCCTGAACTTGATGGTCTGGTGCAGCAGTCTGACCACAGCAGTGCTGTTTATCTCTGTCACAGTGTAAGTACCACCTGCTGGTGGTCCATGAGTGTGAGTTTAAGTAGCCTTCGGAAGGTTTAAAAAAGTATGGTATGTCATTCCACCTTTAAAAAACGTGTGTTAAGGGAGGAGAATGTGGTTTCCTCTATTTAAAACAGAGAACCATGCAGCTCAGGATTTCCTTCTAGATGGGCAAGACTGAAGAAGCTCATCAGATATGGGGTCTCCAGAAGTACATTGTTTTCCTTTTGTATTTCATTATACAGTAGTTAACATATTTTATTCAGTTTCTTTTTGCACATGTTTGGCTTTTTGGTCTTTACAATGCTCCATGAAAAGCATCATTTGAAAAAGGCTCAGTTATGCAGTTACTCTATTTGAAAGTTTGTCTGCCAGACGCTTTAAGATTATCAATAAAAATGTTGTTTTATTCTCAAACTTGCTTAATCCAAGTCATGGTCACAGTACGTAGAGCCCGGGCACAAAGTAGCCCTGGACAGTGTGCTCCTCAATCACAAACCAAATAACCATCTGCTCTGATTGCATTCACCACCACCTCCACTGAGGGGCGCTATGTTCAAGTTGTGACTGGTGGAGTTTGATTTCACCAACAAAGTATTACGGCAGACCACATTACCTATGATGTGAGTTTCGTAAGATGCACAACATCATGTAACGCCTACAACATCAGTCATGAAGTGCCCATTGCGTGTCAATAGAGTCTAGGTACAGACCTCCAGAGTTTCGCTCACTTGAGGTGTTTGTCAATGTTACGTGGTATGCTGCGATACACCATGGTTAAGATTAAAGTTGCCAGAGGGTTATCTGACCCAAATAATGATGACTGTTGAGTAAATCAACTGACATAAATGTGTTGTTGAGGGTGACATCACAGGGCATTTCATAACTAACGTTGTGTGCGTTCTGTGATGTTGTGGGTGATATGTGTCTGATGCCATAGGTATTGTGGGCTGGAGTTAGACCCATCTTGATTTCACTTGGCACATCTTACTACAAAAATTTGTTAGGTACATACTACAAAAATAGATCTTTTACCCATTTTATTTTCTATTATGTAAGAAGACCTTTGGGTCTTGTAGGACACTTGTAGAACATCAGTAGATAGGTGATTCATCTCTGAAATGTGACCTACTAACACAACTTCACTTTGGTTGGTCTCAGGTGGCTTAACTGAGACACATTCCTCTTGACATTACATATTGAGTATAAGACCTGTGACTTTTTCATATTAACAAGTAAATTTACCGTCACGTCAATATGCCACATTACACGGAGATGAATAACTGATGTCATGAAGATCAAAATAAGCCTTTGTTAAGGTCTTGTTACATAAGAGGAAATGAGTAATAGATGCATTTTTGCAGTACCTAAACTAAAGTGTTACCAGGTTTTTTTTTTTTTATAAAACATCTTCAGTATGCACGACGGGCTGCTGGGATTACTGGAATAACTTGCTATATCCTTACAACCAACGTACACTGAACTGAAAAGCCTTAACTGATGCTATACTAGATGCTGCTTGCTACGTTTAAGTTGTTTTTTAAGGAGGACAGAAAGTACAAATGTTAACAGCTCTTCCACAATATAACTGTTTTAATGCAATGTATGTTAGTAGCATACAAGACTTTTCTAACATAACATGACACTCTCAAGCCCTCCTTGTTAATTTAAGGGTCACAGCAATCCAAAGTCTGCCCATTCACACACACTCCCACTGTCACACTCCTACAATGCCAATTTAGAATCACCGGTTAACCAACCTAGTATCAAAGGATTAAAAATAATGCTCTGTATCTATCATGGTAAATTGGGTGCCCAAACCCACAAAGTGAAGTGGGGTGAAGAGAGATGATAGCTATATGGCTCCTATATACTATAGGATCTGAGAAAGGGTTACAAATGACCTGTGTTCATGGTTGTTTCCTGCCTTGCTTTCAATGTTGCTGGAAAATGCTGTAGCCCACCATTACCCTAAAATGAACATGTGGGTATCAATGAATGAATGAATTTATAAATAAGAAAATTTTAATCTTATATGTATTCATAATCTACTATGTAATTAAATCCTAGGATCTGTATGTGTGTCCAGTCCCTTGGAACAATCTGTTTGGTCAGTTTGGCTTTGGTGATGTGATCGAAAAAGAGAAATGCGAGTGTAAGACACATGAGGAGGAGAAAAGACATAGGAGGCATGCTGAGAGAGTCACCTTGAAAGACAGGAGATATAAAACTGGAGAGGAGGAGGAGAGAAAGGCGCCTCAAAAATAATGACAGTCTGAGAAGCAGATTTTATGGGTACACTCGAGAGAGTTGAGTTGGAGTGCCAGTGAAGAGAGGTTTAGAAACGCGCGGATACAGAGGAAAGGTGCTGAAGGTACATCTAGGGAATGAGATAGCAAATATTTTAAAATTATTCTATTACCTGTCTTCAACAGGTAGCATGCTAGTAGGATATAAATGAAGGATAAACCAGTGAATATGTAATCCAAACTATTTAAAAAAATGTACATACTGTTCTCGCAGCTTACGACAGTACTTGGTAGCAGCAGTTATTGTAATGGTATTGTCACACGTACATTATATGTACAGTAATAACATTGTATTAAGTCTGAAAGGCAACTGATATTAGTCTTATATGAGCGTGGAAGTGTGAGTAGGTGTGCCCTGAAATGGGCTGGCATCCTAACCAGCACATAATACAATTTTCAAAAAAGAGTAACTCAATGTTATGAAAAATCTGAACACACTAATATAGCATGTAGTTAAAATAATTAGAGACCTCATCATTATGAAGAAAATGAAATGCATAGGTACTATAATTAGAATCCTGGGTTCAAATGTGCATACTGCAGGAGTTTGCCTGCTGTTCTTATGTCTCCATAGTTGTTTTACTGATTTAGGATTAAAATAATTGGCCAGTGCTAATGAGTTGTGTATGAGTAATGGTGGGTGTCTGTGTAAATGTAGTTGTAGCACATCCAGGATTTATACCTTCACTCCTCCCTGCACTGCTGAGACTGACTTTGGTTCTTGCATCCCTGAAGTCAGTCATGCAAGTTGGAAGGTCTGATGGATGATGTATTTTTGATTGACACTGAAAAGCACAGGAACATTAGATGAAATATTGCCTTTCACGTTATTTTCAAATGTGCCAGCTGACATTTATTTTGAAAGGTGCTCATTATAAACAGTGCAACACAAAATAAAGAAAGTTAAAATTAATATAGGAGATCCATATACAGCATGCAGGATGGTATGGTGGTGCAGTGGTGAGTGCTGGGCTCAAAACTTGTCCTGTGCACTCTTAAAAATCAAGGTGCCAGATTGGTACTTGAGAGTGATGCCTTAGGGGAACTAATTTTGGTTCCCAAAAGACCCATCCACATGAAGGTTCCAGAATGATTTCTTTATTTATTTAGACTAGGGGGCTTTGCCCCCTGATCACTTCACTTGCCCACAAAGCCCGCCCCCCCCCGCCTGCACTATGCAGCAACCACTTCGCATCTCTTCTGCTCATGTTGTGAAGAGGGGGGCTGAACACACCCCAAGGAGACGTGATCGCTCTTCCGACACCCCATCTTAAACAGTGATACAATGGGAAACACATACAGTTTTTTTTTTTTTACCTCCTCTTTGTTCAATCAACTACTGGCTTGCTAATGCTGCTATGCTGTGTCATCTGCATTTTGCGCGGCACACTTTGTCATATCACCTATGTCCATATATTCAATCTCTTTTCGCTTTTACCTTTTCATCAATATCACATTGAATTTTGATTCCATGTTTGGAATTACATCATGACAATGCAACGTGTAACTGCCCGTGAGTGAATATCGTTTCTTTCTCTCTACAAGAAATGTGTCTGACATAACCACGCAGGACTTTTCCAAATCTCTTTGCATAAGCTCTTGTCGTCTCGTAGGATGTGAAAGTGTCTCTGAGACAATCTCATCTCATTCCAAGATTTTTTTTATAATAGAGATAAGTAACAGGCTCCATAAAGAAAATAACAATGAGTACATGGTAACATATTTGTGAAATAGATAGACAGATAGATAGATAGATAGATAGATAGATAGATAGATAGATAGATAGATAGATAGATAGATAGATAGATAGATAGATAGATAGATAGATAGATAGATAGATAGATAGATAGATAGATACTACCATTGGTTCTTGAGAGTGATGCCTTAGGGAAACTAATTTTGGTTCCCAAAAGACCCATCCACATGAAGGTTCCAGAAAGATCTCTTTATTTATTTAGATAAGTAACAGGCTCCATAAAGAAAATAACCATGAATAGATGGTAACATATTTGTGAAATACCAATGGGTCATGATTTTAAAAGGACTCTTACTGCCTACAATAACACAGGCCAACTCCATGTTTTCTTAAACCTGCTAGGTATCTTAGCATACATTAAAGACTTCATATGCAGATAACCTTTCCTACAATGAAACAGTGCTTTGTCAGCCAATGATTCTATTGTGTAGGACCACAATAACATGATTCTTGCTTGGTGCTTAATACAGATGGGATAGGTTCCATTGGAACAAGCACGCTCAGAATATTAATTAACGAATGGCTGAAATGTTAAAAGGACATTAAATATCAAGAATCAAGCAGAGTCTGCAACAACTGTAATTTGCTAAAATTACACTTTATCATGCATTCTTGAAAAAGTCTGTTCTCTGAATTGTTGTCCGACCATTACTCTAAAGGTGTTTGATCTTGCTTATAGCTAGGGATTAGAGAAACTGAGAAGCAACGTCTTGTGTAGGTAAACATATTAATGAAAATGGTGCTGGCTGGTAATCCTTATTATATTCCTCTCGTTTCCATTTATTCCTGCTTATGAAAGGCACAGATCCATATATTTACAAATTGAGAGACTGCAATTCCAATTTAATTTAAATGGGAGGATGTCCAAGTGATAACTGAAAGTAATCCCACTCATCCCCAGCTCAACTAGAAAGAAAGAGATTCCAATGTCACAGATTTGCTATCACGGGATGCTGAAGTAACTGCACCTCACTTAAAAATAGAAATGGTCAGTTGGTCTGGTGAAGCAATGGAACAATGTGCTCTCTGAAATATTTTCCGATTAAGCTGATGAAATCAGACATTAAAAAAATTACTTTTAAGTTTTGCTTCACTGGGTTCTGTTAATTACCCAGTAGAGTGGAATTGTTGCCAGACAAAATAAGATAATTTCTGAGATGCCAGTTTGAGGCCAGCCACTCTAGGCTCCATTACAATGCGGACTGCACATTCAATTTTGATTACACATGCAGCCCAAAACATAAATGAACATCATATATCAACTCTAAAACTGATTTCAGTTATATTACATAGCAATAGGCAACCTTTCATAGTTAGCACCTTCGCAAAGATTTTAACAGACCAGTTCAAGATTAAACTGTCATATTTAAATAGCATTAAACCCAAAGAGGACACTAAAGGCATACCCATGAGTGCCTTGTGTTAAAAGGATATTTTTAGCTACAGTATATAATAAAGAATTGAGCCTGGATTTGAATTCAAAAGCCAGGGGATTTTTTACTGATAATGAGATAGGCAGTTAGTGCTGCAAACATGATGGGTGCTTACACCTAGATGTCAATTGTTATTTGCCTCGATTTTTTAAATGTTCATAGCCCATGCAGCAAGCCAGCAGCTGATCCCAGCTGAGGTACTGCGAGAGTGTGTTTCTTTTCCATTGAAAAACTGTTTAAGAGGAGGTTTCTGAAGGGCTGGCGCCCTGAAGTGGCAGCAGTCACAGTCTGTTATTTGAAAGAAAGCATTGTAGATAACTTCGCAGTCTAACAGAGTTAGGAGCTCTCATGTGAGATGTGTCTTTGACGAAGATCTGGTCGTGAATGGCGACCTCAGTGCTGATATTTATGTGGGAGTGGAAGCGGAAGAGGTGGAGCAGTAATCGTCTTTGGCAGAAGTGATGTCATCAGTCCTCTGGCTGGTTCTCCTCCATTCCATTGCAAATGGAAACTTGGTTAGTCACGGTAATAAATTTAGACAGATACATAACAAACACTGTGCAGCCTACCAATATACTTAACTCTCTAAACAAATGGAAATTTTTATGTGAACCAACTTTGAATTATCTGAGCTAATATTGTTACCTGAGTTTCTGAGTAGTAACGCTTCACTAACTGACTTCCCCTCTCAGCTTGATCAGCAAGATGGCCTCTATTGGGGTTAATGGTGTTTCACCAAGAATCATACATTCAGCAATCTATCAAACAAATATATATATATATATATATATATATATATATATATATATATATATATATATATATATATATATTATAGCATTAAGTACAGTTTCAAATCTTGAAGTACTGTCTGATTTAATAACTAAGAGTCTGAGTTCACTCATTTTAACTTGCACCTGCCACAGTTGTGTACTGGACCCTGGCACACTATGACTTCTCTATTGTCTTTTTCTTTCTAAAAATGATATTTGCCACTTACACCATTAAACTGTGTTGACATGTTACTTCTAAAGAAAAGAGGTTAATGGTCACAACAACACAGAAACTCACATAGAGCTTTAAAGATATAATACCACAGGTTTCTATAACTCTTTTTAGAAGATCCTGTTACTTCTGTAATTCAACATCCTCTTAACTTTCCTGAATCACAAAAAGTGAACTAATTTAAATTCATTATTAGCATGTTTTTTGCAGTGAGTTATCTTTGTTTTATACGGAACAACAGGAACATTTCAGCATGGCAGCTTGTTTCTGAGTGGGACAGTAGGAGAAGAATGTGGTTTGTGGAATGTGCACTCCACGTAACCTATAGGGCAAAATATTCTGTACTCCTGGGGGTAACCAAAAGGCAGACCACGAGGGCAACAGTTGTAAAATCAACCAGAAGATAAGAGAGGAGAACATCTGAAACATACAGAGGTCAATAAGTCATAAAAGGATAAAAAATACACCGCGATACCAAAACCAGTAGGCATACCAAACTTCGTTATTAAAAAAAAACATGCAACTCCCTATTAAGATGTTTGAAATAACTACACTTGAATTTCCATTACCCATTAAACAACAGTAATGTGATGAGGTCATGCTGTGAATGCATTTCTAGGATTCTTGAAACTCTGAATGAGGCACTGCCTCCAAAACTAGGCCTCAATGCTCCAGTGAGGCGTAGAAGCCTAAATCAGCCAGGCCCCAAACTAGAGAGTAGACTTCACGGCCTGAATGGGCCAAATGATGCCTAAAGTAAGAAAAGAAAAAGAAAACACTAAAACTTCAAAAACAGAGAGGGGATCTGTAAAAATCCCTGGACCAAGAAATGAAAAAATTGTGCTTTAATATGTGAAGATGTATTTATTAAGCAAGATTTAAAAATAATAATAAACAACTCCAGTCTGAACCAGCATTTGTATTTTCAAACCAGAGCAATAAAAAAAAAAAACAGAAAATCAAAAAAGAGGAAACAAAGTCCAAAATTCAAGAAAGAGACGAACAACAGAGGTTTTGTACAAGTGACACAATGCTAGCACTATGTCTAAGATATGAGATACTGTATGTAGTCCTCAGGATTGTCCCACAGCTGCAGACAAGGGACATCACAATAAAATAACTAACAGAAGCATCATAAAATATTAAACATTTAGTAATGAAGATAATAAAAGTATGGCATAATACAGAAAGGATGAAAACAAAATCATTCAATCAGAAAAATTGCAAAACAATATATTAAAAAAGGAATAAATAGAAATGGCACCATACAGTCTGGCAACAATGAGGGAGCAACCAGCCATATTTGTTAATAACAATATGGTCACATTAATGTCAAAACTCTCAAAATGGCAGCAGACATGACACAAAGAAAAAGCAAAAGATGGTGACAAGATGTCGAAATGTTTTAGGTAGATGTTTTGGTCTTTCTTCTCACCACTGACCCTTGCTTGTTTTTGTATTCTAAAAGATTTTCCCTTCTGCGTGTTAACATCTGAGTCACCCCAACAAAAATCCTAACAACTACACCAATATTTGCAGATCAAAATTGATTGAAAAAATGTAACATTAAAGCACTGGTAGAGCAAAATTCGTTGGCACCCCCAATAATGAAGATGTGGACCCCTCCCTGAAAACAAATCACAATAGAACTTCGATTTAAAGTTCCTATATTAAGCATTTTCATATATTTAACATTTTTTTGACGCTGTCATCTCTCTCTATATACTGTGTATATATATATATATATATATATATATATATATATATCTATATATATATATATATATATATATATATATATATTCACGGCATTCGTAGTCTGTGTCACAATCTGATTGTATGGGTGGTTACCTACCAGGTAACGCTTGTGGTTGGCCAGCCATCTGCTAACATCCGCCACGGTGCCCTCAGTTTGTGAGGAGCAGATCATAGAATGGTTGAAATAGTTTACTGTCATATAAATGCAAAGAGTACACGACACGTGTTTCGCCCTCATTCTGGGCTCATCAGGTGTACACACTCCACTGCACTCCCTCTCGTATATATATATATATATATATATATTTTAAATCCAACATCTGTCTGTGTGTCTGTATGTCTGTCCACTTTTCAGAAGAGAACTACTTAACAGATTTAGATCAGGTTTTTTTCTATAATTTGCTTGAATATTGCTGTTGATTTTGTCACTTTCATCACACTAAGTATCATAGTTCGCTTGTGGTACCGATTTATTTGCACGAATCTGAGAGAGACACAGCGGGCCGAGGGGAGCTGGGCCTCAGGAAGTATCTTACATCTGCTTAGCTGGCGAATGAGAGGACTACTTAATGGATTTAGATCGGGCTTTTTTCTAGAATTTGCTTGAACATTCAGGTTGATTTTGCTGGGGCACGGCTAGTTGGAAATAAAACAGCCATTATCTGAAGAAGCACAAGACGTTTAAGGCTGTGTCCACAATGCTGCTAAATCCTATATCCTGATTTTTTCCTTAAACTGATTTTTCTTTTTGAGTGGTCAAATTAATTTTGCTCATCTGAACCTGATTTGAGTACAGATGTCTATCCTGAATCTGCCTCACATACACAAAATGAATAAGTCGATTTTGTCAGAGATATGCTGGTTGCCACACTACTTTATGTTGTTTCAGTGCAGAACATCTGTGAATTCATATGCTTGTGATGGCAAGGAAGAGAAACAGGAAACAAAAGATCAGAGCTGTTGGTTTGTGTGCACATTTACTTACTGCTGATGTTCTATACATAGAAACAAGCGGCCCAAAGGACTGGTGAGAGTGTGAAGGGACAGGTTTAGGTGCAAAAAATTTGTTACATGAGTAGTGCAAATGCTTTCTGAAAAGTTTTCATTCTGTATCTTTTTTGCTAAGCACACTTCTCCAAAATCATCAGATCTATATTACATATGAGTGAACGACTGGGAATGGAGCCACAATGTTGTCGTCTTTTCGTTTCAAATATCAAAAGCAATTGGTTGTACACAGTGGTTTAACAATGGCGCAGTTGCTATCAACAACACAGCGGTGTTCATGAAAAGCAGTAGCAATCTGAAATGACAAAAATGACAAAAATATTTACTCAAATTAAAAATACCAAATCAGGGCTCTTCAAACTCGATCATAGCTATCAATGTTAAAAAATAGCAGTAAAAATATTGAAAACACCCTTTATCACAGTAAATCCAGACCTATACTAATGGGATTCCAAGAAATCTTCACTACTTTCCACATTTTGTTTTGTTGTCAGCCCTAGTCAGTAACTATTCAAACAAATGTTTTTTGATCATAAAATGTGATCTGATCTCCTTGTATAGACAAACACAATACACTTAAGCTAATAACACGCAAACAATGAATCTTTTATGTCTTTATTAAACATACCCATCAAACATTCATACAAGTCTTCAGTGTTCTACTGTGCTTCTCTCAGAATACAGGCCACAGTCAAAATTTGTCACATCATAAAATTTGCCAAGATGTAAAGATATATGGGAAAATGCAAAACCAGAAAATCTGGAGTGTGCATCTATCACTTTCTGAAGTGTGACCTCTTAAGCTGTAATATTGATTACATTAAACCTTCACCCAAATCATGAAATTGTTAATTGAAAATGAAAAATCCTGACTAATGAAAAGGTAGAAGTCGTATTATAATGACACCCACCTATTGAAAAGGCATGAGAAGGGACATGTTTGACCTGTTTATAGCATTTTAAGACAGCAACTGTGAACACTTGTACTGTATATCTATGTATGTGTGTGTGTGTGTGTGATACTATATATATACAGTATCTCACAAAGTGAGCACACCCCTCACATTTTTGTAAATATTTTATTATATCTTTTCATGGGACAACACTGAAGATATGACCCTTTGATACAATGTAAAGTAGTCAGTGTACAGCTTGCATAACAGTGTAAATTTGCTGTCCCCTCAAAATAACTCAACTCACAGCCATTAATGTCTAAACTGCTGGCAACAAAAGTGAGTACACCCCTAAGTGAAAAATGTCCAAATTGTGCCCAAAGTGTCAATATTTTGTGTGGCCACCATTATTTTCCTTATCTCTCTTGGGCATGGAGTTCACTAGAGCTTCATAGGTTGCCACTGGAGTCTTCTTCCACTCCTCCATGACGACATCACAAAGCTGGTGGATGTTACAGACCTTGCGCTCCTCCACTTTCCATTTGAGGATGCCCCACAGATGCTCAATAGGGTTTAGGTCTGGAGACATGCTTGGCCAGTGCAGCACCTTTACCCTCAATTTCTTTAGCAAGGCAGTGGTCGTCTTGGAGGAGTGTTTGGGGTCGTTATCATGTTGGAATACTGCCCTGCGGCCCAGGTACCGAAGGGATGTCACAGTACATGTTGGCATTCATGGTTCCCTCAATGAACTGTAGCTCCCCAGTGCCAGCAGCACTCATGCAGCCCCAAACCGTGACACTCCCACCACCATGCTTGACTGTAGGCAAGACACACTTGTCTTTGTACTCCTCACCTGATTCCCGCCACACACACTTGACACCATCTGAACCAAATAAGTTTATCTTGGTCTCATCAGACCACAGGACATGGTTCCAGTAATCTATGTCCTTAGTCTACTTGTCTTCAGCAAACTGTTTGTGCGCTTTCTTGTGCATCATCTTTAGAAGAGGCTTCCTTCTGGGACGACAGCCATGCAGACCAATTTGATGCAGTGTGCGGCATATGGTCTGAGCATTGACAGGCTGACCCCCCACCCCTTCAAACTCTGCAGCAATGGCTGGCAGCACTCATACGTCTATTTGCAAAAGACAACTGCTGGATATGACGCTGAGCATGTGCATTCAACTTATTTCGTCGACCATGGCGAGGCCTGTTCTGAGTGGAACCTGTTCTGTTAAACCGCTGTATGGTCTTGGCCACTGTGCTGCAGCTCAGTTTCAGGGTGTTGGCAAACTTCTTATAGCCCAGGCCATCTTTATGTAGGGCAACAATTCTATTTTTTTCAGATCCTCAGAGAGTTCTTTGCCATGAGGTGCCATGTTAAACTTCCAGTGACCAGTATGAGAGAGTGTGAGAGCGATAACACCCACGAGTCACATAACTCCGGGGAGGGAAAATGGCTAATTGGGCACAATTTGGACATTTTTCACTTAGGGTTGTACTCACTTTTATTGCCAGTGGTTTAGACATTAATGGCTGTGAGTTGAGTTATATTGAGAGGACAGCAAATTTACACTGTTATATAAGCTGTACACTGACTACTTTACATTGTATCAAAGTGTCATATCTTCAGTGTTGTCCCATGAAAAGATATAATAAAATATTTACAAAATTTTGAGGGGTGTACTCACTTTTGTGAGATACTGTACATATGTGTATGCCTGTGTATATACAGTGGCAAAAAATATATGTGAACTCCTTGGAATTACCTGGTTTTCTGCATTAACTGGTCATAAAATGTGATCTGATCTTTATCTAAGTCATGAGTACAGACAAACACAATATGCTTAAGCTAATAGATAGATAGATAGATAGATAGATAGATAGATAGATAGATAGATAGATAGATAGATAGATAGATAGATAGATAGATAGATAGATAGATAGATACTTTATTAATCCCAATGGGAAATTCACATTAATAATACAGAATTATAATCTTTCATGTCTTTATTGAACATACCCATCAAACATTCACTGTACACTATGGAAAAGAGTAAGTGAACCCTTGGTTTAAATAACTAATCAAATCTCCTTTGGCAGCAATAACCTCAAACAAGCAGTAACAGCAGTCGTGATCAGACCTACAATATGTACATGAGGAATTCTGGATCATTCTTCCTTATGCCGGGCATACAGTGCAATTTTTAAAAATCATTGGCAAGTGATTGCTCAAAATGCACCATAGAGGCACTATATAAATAAAATGTATTTTTATTATTACCAGTAACAGCGCACTGCACGATAACATGCAGTGAATACACTTGACTTCAGCATTCACAGTTTTCATCCTTTTTCTCTGTACGTTTAGCATTCATTTGCTCGGAGGTTGATGCGCTTCCTGCTTCCTGAGCAGCTCTTCTTTTTTCCACCCTAGCAGCCCGCTTCTTCTCTTTTTTCTACAGCATCTTCTCACATTAAAACTGATTAAGTCAGTTTTTGTGTTGCAATTACTTAGTACATTTTCCTTAATGTTTCACTTAAGCTGACACTTAAGTCTTCAATCTGCCTCAATAATGATTTAAGATATGAGGAGGTAGGGGAAGTGACGGCGAAGGTGGTAGGAATGAGAATGGTGCCCATACACATGTGCCGCCCTGCTGCCCACTGCCAAGAGTTGATTCTACAAGAAAATAAAATAAAAATAAAAAGAGTAATAAAAATCGTCACCCTGAATGCGGACAGTTGAGGTCACGTAGTATATGTATACCAAATTTCAGGTTAATAGGTCAAACGGTTTGTGAGCAACAGGTGATTTTAAATCCTGGACAGACAAACGGACAGCCACGGTAGCATATCCATATTACTAACCGAGAATGGTAAACCGGATGGACGCAGGGACATCCGGCCATGGGCCGTAGCCGCAAAAGACGTACTGCGCAAGCGCCCCCACAAAACCCCCCTTCCAAGCAACGGAAACCGGATGCAAAGCAACGTAAAATAAGAAATGAGGCGCCCATAGCACACAGAAAAAAGGAGTCAGACGCGAAACGGAACACACACAAAGAAGAGAATTGAGACCCACGACACACAAATGAGGCAACGCCCCCTAGCACAAAAAAAAAAAAAAGAAGTCAGACGCGAGCGCCACACAAACCCATTGGACACAAAACGGGACAGACTACGGAGATAGCACACGAAACATACACAAAAAGCAGGATTCGGACCCACGACCACACTAACATAAATAAGAAATGAGACACAAAGCACCATTACTAAACGAACCGTCCGTATTAAATATACGTCATCTGAACACATTCAAATTATGCAGCATAGGTCGATCTCATTACACTGATGCACTATTAACCATTCAACCACAGAAAAGGCTCCATATTAACAGTGACTGCGATCCTCCTTATTACTTATCCATATTTAGACACCTGCTAAACGATTGCGCCAGTTAGCTGACAACGCGTTCAATAATGAGTCCACTATTCATGAAAATTCATTGGGATTAATAAATGTCATTTGCAATCATTGTCATTCACTTAACTTCCCTGAAGAAACAACTGGCAATACAAGTAATGAATTTACACGTTGTTGTCAAAAGGGTCAAATTTGACTGCCTCCTTTACATTCATATCCTGCATATCTACAGAAGCTTCTAACTAACGAAGTACCTGAAAGTGGAAACTTTATGAACTGCATTAGATCCTACAATAGTTCATTTGCTTTTGCATCTAATGGCATCCAGTCACTTACTCAACACCATTCATAAACTTCTACAAACGTTGATAAATAATAATATTCCCTTTGGAAGAAAGGTACTTTTATTAGGAGGAGATTTTATACAGTGCTTAGCTATTGTTCCACATGCCATGCGCTCGGCTATTCTTCAGTCCACCTTAAAATACGTAGACAATTGGCATTGCTTTCAAAAGAGTTACGGAGATATTTGGAACAACAATCTCATTACACCAAATACCCCTTTTAACACAACGAACTATATTATGTCCAAAAAATATTAATGTTGATCACATTAATAACCAGGTCATTTCATTACTTCCTGGAGTGGCACAGCTCTTTCTAAGCTCTGACAAAGTTGACTCTGATGACGACTATGACCATCTTAATTTCCCCTTAGAATATTTGAACACTATTAACCCAGCCGGATTACCACAACACAATCTTAGCCTTAAAAATGGAACAATAATCATGCTATTAAGAAACCTTAACACTAAACAGGGTTTATGCAATGGTACACGTTTGGTCGTCTACACCATGCCACACAATGTTATTAAAGCAAAACTTCTTACAGAATCACATGCTAACAATACTGTTCTAATTCCTACAATTACCTTACAACTTCTGACCTGGAATTACCTTTTACACTTAAACGGCGACAGTTCCCCATTAGACCTGCCTTGACCATAACCATCAACAAATCACAAGGACAAACCATGGACAAAGTTGACATCTACCTCTCTGAGCCCGTTTTTGGACATGGACAACTTTATTTGCTTTCTATATGCGTCATCTACACCTTCACACTATGCTATATCTCATTCATACATCACGCTCTTTGTAAATTCACAACACCAGGGGTTGGCGAGCGAAGCGAGCAGGGGGCGGAGCCCCCTAGTTCTATATAAAGATTACAGAGTTGCCAGTAGAGTTGGCCATGTCTCAGCTTCTTACATCACTAGGGGGCTCCGCCCCCTGCTCGCTTCGCTCGCCAACCCCTGGTGTTGTGAATTTACAAAGAGCGTGATGTATGAATGAGTTATAGCATAGTGTGAAGGTGTAGATGACGCATATAGGAAGCAAATAAAGTTGTCCATGTCCAAAAACGGGCTCAGAGAGGTAGATGTCAACTTTGTCCATGGTTTGTCCTTGTGATTTGTTGATGGTTATGGTCAAGGCAGGTCTAATGGGGAACTGTCGCCGTTTAAGTGTAAAAGGTAATTCCAGGTCAGAAGTTGTAAGGTAATTGTAGGAATTAGAACAGTATTGTTAGCATGTGATTCTGTAAGAAGTTTTGCTTTAATAACATTGTGTGGCATGGTGTAGACGACCAAACGTGTACCATTGCATAAACCCTGTTTAGTGTTAAGGTTTCTTAATAGCATGATTATTGTTCCATTTTTAAGGCTAAGATTGTGTTGTGGTAATCCGGCTGGGTTAATAGTGTTCAAATATTCTAAGGGGAAATTAAGATGGTCATAGTCGTCATCAGAGTCAACTTTGTCAGAGCTTAGAAAGAGCTGTGCCACTCCAGGAAGTAATGAAATGACCTGGTTATTAATGTGATCAACATTAATATTTTTTGGACATAATATAGTTCGTTGTGTTAAAAGGGGTATTTGGTGTAATGAGATCGTTGTTCCAAATATCTCCGTAACTCTTTTGAAAGCAATGCTAATTGTCTGCGTATTTTAAGGTGGACTGAAGACTAGCCGAGCGCATGGCATGTGGAACAATAGCTAAGCACTGTGTAAAATCTCCTCCTAATAAAAGTACCTTTCTTCCAAAGGGAATATTATTATTTATCAACGTTTGTAGAAGTTTATGATTGGTGTTGAGTAAGTGACTGGATGCCATTAGATGCAAAAGCAAATGAACTATTGTAGGATCTAATGCAGTTCATAAAGTTTTCACTTTCAGGTACTTCGTTAGTTAGAAGCTTCTGTAGATATGCAGGATATGAATGTAAAGGAGGCAGTCAAATTTGACCCTTTTGACAATAACGTGTAAATTCATTACTTGTATTGCCAGTTGTTTCTTTAGGGAAGTTCAGTGAATGATAATGATTGCAAATGACATTCATTAATCCCAATGAATTTTCATGAATAGTGGACTCATTATTGAACGCGTTGTGAGCTAACTGGCGCAATCGTTTAGCAGGTGTCTGTCGTTGATGTCCTTGACGTGTATGTTTTGTCTGTGCCGTTTGAGAGGCGCGTCGTTGTATGTGCAGGATTGGGGACGTGCTATTCTGGAGCTGTAATCGATTTGCCTGTGCTGTGTGAGAAGCCCGTTGCAGTTTACGGCGTTAATTGTTTGTATTGAGCCTTGCTCGTTTTTGTATGTCGTAGTCGTCCGACATGTATTTTTTTTTTCATGCGGGTTCGTGTGTTTGGTCCCGTCACTCGAGCCGTATCGTTTTGTACCCGTGAGCGTGAATTCATGACTTGTTTGTTCTTCAGCGTTAGAAATATGGATAAGTAATAAGGAGGATCGTACTCACTGTTAATATGGAGCCTTTTCTGTGGTTGAACGGTTAATAGTGCATCAGTGTAATGAGATCGACCTATGCTGCATAATATGAATGTGTTCAGATGATGTATATTTAATACGGACGGTTCGTTCAGTAATGGGGCTTTGTGTCTCATTTCTTATTTATGTTAGTGTGGTCGTGGGTCCGAGCTGTGCCACTCCAGGAAGTAATGAAATGACCTGGTTATTAATGTGATCAACATTAATATTTTCTGGACAGACTATAGTTCGTTGTGTTAAAAGGGGTATTTGGTGTAATGAGATTGTTGTTCCAAATATCTCCGTAACTCTTTTGAAAGCAATGCCAATTGTCTACGTATTTTAAGGTGGACTGAAGAATAGCCGAGCGCATGACATGTGAAACAATAGCTAAGCACTGTGTAAAATCTCCTCCTAATAAAAGTACCTTTCATCCAAAGGGAATATTATTAATCATCCACGTTTGTAGAAGTTTATCAATGGTGTTGAGTAAGTGAGTGGATGCCATTAGATGCAAAAGCAAATGAACTATTGTAGGATGTAATGCAGTTCATAAAGTTTTCACTTTCGGGTACTTCGTCAGTTAGAAGCTTCTGTAGATATGCAGGATATGAATGTAAAGGAGGCAGTCAAATTTGACCCTTTTGACAACAACGTGTAAATTCATTACTTGTATTGCCAGTTGTTTCTTCAGGGAAGTTAAGTGAATGACAATGATTGCAAATGACATTTATTAATCCCAATGAATTTTCATGAATAGTGGACTCATTATTGAACGCGTTGTCAGCTAACTGGCGCAATCGTTTAGCAGGTGTCTAAATATGGATAAGTAATAAGGAGGATCGCAGTCACTGTTAATATGGAGCCTTTTCTGTTGTTGAATGGTTAATAGTGCATCAGTGTAATGAGATCGACCTATGCTGCATAATTTGAATATGTTCAGATGACGTATATTTAATATGGACGGTTCGTTTAGTAATGGTGCTTTGTGTCTCATTTCTTATTTATGTTAGTGTGGTCGTGGGTCCGAATCCTGCTTTTTGTGTATGTTTCGTGTGCTATCTCCGTAGTCTGTCCCGTTTTGTGTCCAATGGGTTTGTGTGGCGCTCGCGTCTGACTTCTTTTTTTTTTTTTGTGCTGGGGGCGTTGCCTCATTTGTGTGTCGTGGGTCTCAATTCTCTTCTTTGTGTGTGTTCCGTTTCGCGTCTGACTCCTTTTTTCTGTGTGCTATGGGCGCCTCATTTCTTATTTTACGTTGCTTTGCATCCGGTTTCCGTTGCTTGGAAGGGGGGTTTTGTGGGGGCGCTTGCGCAGTACGTCTTTTGCGGCTACGGCCCATGGCCGGATGTCCCTGCGTCCATCCGGTTTACCATTCTCGGTTAGTAATATGGATTGCTGGTCTTACCACTGTCTTTAAAGCCTTATCTTTAACCTTCACCACAATACTCCTGATACCTTCTTCCAAGTACTCCTTTCACGCTATACTCTATGGGTTTTCTTTGCATCTACCACTGATCCTAGATATTTAAATGTATCCACTCTTTTCAATAGCTCTCCTTGCAGAAATACCGTTTATTGTTATTTCTACATGGATCTGGGACTCTCAGGTTGCTCTTTGCATCTTTATTAATAAGCTCATGGTCATCTACAACGGAAAGAGGTGAGCAAGGTGGGAAAGGAGAAAATGTCTCTTCTGTCGAGTTCACTAAAATTCTTGATTTGTATGATGTACAGTAATTTCCGGTGATGATACTCGGTGGTAGTATTTCACTAGTTCCATTTTCTTCTGACGGTTTAAGCATAGATGTTATCTTAGGTATAATTTGGCAAAAGCTTGTTGTGCCAATCAAGTGCTTGCTTTGAACAGCAATTAATTGCTTTCTTTTTCTTATGATGATGTAGCTCTTCGTTGCCTACATGCTAGCTTTTGCAGATCTCAGCTATTACCGCGCCCACCTGTCAACCCATCTGTTACCTGTAAAATCACGTGGTATGATGAGGCATAGCAGCTTTTAACGGTTTTGTTTAACCTAAAGAATGAACAAATATTTTTTCTTTTTTCAAAAATTAAATATATTTTTCTGGCTGACTTTGCGGAAGTCTGAAGAGGGGAGCCCTTTGGATCTAGAGGTCCCCTTGCCTCGTGAGGGCTGTGGGGCATCCACTGTGGCACTGCATTAAAGTGGTACTGTGACATTAAAACTTTAAGAGAAGGTACTCTCATTTAATGAATCAGTAATGTCATTTAAATATTCAGAACAAAACTAATGTAAATGTCTTTAGGCAAATAAGTGAAGTACTTCCTGAGAATGAACTAACACATCTTCCTCAAACTATCATGAATCATTTTTCCAAATCAAAAAAAAGTGCCATTCATGTCAGAGAGCCTGTAGATGAAGGCTAGAGGAATATAAATATTATACATCAAATGCACATGGTGTTACTGTCAAATTGAGAAAGAAACATTTTTAGTCTGTCTACATTTTTTCTTTCAAATCAAAGCTTCTGCAACTACATAGTAAATGAACACCATGATTTTTAATATATCAATTTTATAGGAGGCTTAATCCTCAATTACAGTTTGTCTGTTAAAGAAATGTGCCATTATCATTTATTCCAGGCTGCTCATACAGTATGTGTTGCTTATGAGGCACCTGCTTTTCAATGTCTATGAAAGTACAGAAATGAACTGCAGGAGCTGGAGCCCCACACTTTTGTCAAGAATGACATGCTCACCTAAACTTCTGCTTATTATCTGTTGGCTGTAAGGACTGTATCATTATCTTAATTGCATACATTAGTGCTTCTCAGAACCGCAAACAATTCTTTTGAAACCAGATAGTCTTCTGCAGGAGACAAAAGCTGTCTTCACTTCATGTATACAAAACTTATCACTGAAAACTGATCTCTGAGTTCTAGCAGCAATGCACTTGTTTAATTGAATTGTGTAAAAGGTTCATTTCAGTCCTAAATGCATGGTCACTTGCCTAAGAACTTCAACTTTATAGCTTCTTCTTTACCTGAAAATCCTGTGATATCACACTAAAATCTCAACAGTCCCCTTTAAATGAAACCTTCTGGTGTACTCAGGAACAGCTTCAAACCCAAAGCATAACTAAACAAATCAAAATCTTAAAAAAGTGATTATTAGAAGACAAAATATGGAATACAAGAAAGTGTGTAATGAAAGGACCTAAGCACAGGGTGAACACAAATGAAAAGAACAGTGCATTAACCTTTTCCTACTTTCCAGACCTCTTGTTAAACATCCTGGCCTTTTCTCCCTACTCCTCATTCTTGCAGGTTTGGGTGCAACTGCTGTGGAGACCTTCTGTGACAAAACCCTGAAGGTTGCTGAGTGTTGTGTTGGTGTCACCGATGTTCCCAGAAGGAGATTTTTCATCTCGCAGGGTACCCTGGATATTATCAAGAGGAGTCGCAGCACACTGCTCAATGGCAACTCTGGTCTGTACCTGGAACTAAAAAGGACGGTTGCAAGGGCTCTGAGGGCAGATAAAGAGGAATCTGTGAGCAAGTGACACACTATCTGTGATCTAGTGACCCATGTCCTGCCTACAGAGGAATCGAAGCATTACACACATCCAAATCTGTTCCTCGCAGAGTTGCAGTCAGGGCGGCTGATGGAACGATCCTTACGATTGACACTGCAGTTGTGACCCGCTGGGCTAGCTACTATGAGCAGTTGTTGAAAGCTGATCCTCCGGCAAGGATGTTGGATATCTCTGGGTCCACGGTTCTTGAGGCTGATCCTCCAATTAGCTGTGAACCACCCAATCTCACTAAGATTGCACAGGTGGTGAACCAACTGAGGGGAGGAAAGGCTGCAGGTGTCCAGGGTGAACTTCTCCAGGCTGGTGGTAAGGCTGCCCTCCTGGCATTGCAAGCAATCTTTGCTTCCAATTGGGAGACTGGCATCATCCCAACTGACTGGAAAACGGGACTTGTCGTCCTCTTCTGGAAAGGGAAGGGTGATCGCCTGGATTGCGGCAACTACAGGAGGATAACACTGCTCTCTGTGCCGGGTAAGGTCCATGCTAGGGTCGTCCTCAATAGGATTCGTGATCACTTGTTCACCTACCAGCGACCGGAATAGTCTGGTTTTATGCCTAAGAAGTCTACCATTGACCGCATCCTGGCACTGAGGGTTCTCATGGAGCGCAAACGCGAATATCAGCAGAGTTTCTTTGCAGCCTTTGTCAATTTTTGTAAAGTGTTCGACTCAGTTGATTCAGCTGCCCTGTGGGACATCCTGAGGGTTCGCGGGATCACCTCAAGGTTGCTGGATATTATTGCCGGCCTGTACACTGGTACTGTGAGTGCAGTGCAGAGTGGAGGTAGAACCTCTGTGTTTTTCCCATTTGATTCTGGGGTTCGTCAGGGGTGTGTTCTTGCACCTACTCTGTTTAATACTTGTATGGACTGGGTGTTGGGCAAGGTCATGGGGTCCAGCGGCTGTGGGGCATCTATTGATGAAGAAAGATTCATGGATCTTGACTTTGCTGACGATGCTGTGATCTTTGCGGAGTCAATGGATGCTCTTATCGGGGCGCTCGAGAGACTGAGTGAGGAGTCTGAGTGTCTTGGCTTGCAAGTGTCCTGGATAAAAACCAAGATGCAGGCCTTTAATGACCTCTTGGGCATAGCCATCAGCAGTGTGACTGTTTGTGGAGAGAGTGTCGACCTTGTTGAGAGGTTTACTTACCTTGGCAGTGACATTCATGTCTCTGGTGACTCTTCCTATGAAGTCAATAGACTGATTGGGAGAGCATGGGGGTTATGAGATCGCTGGAAAGGGGTGTGTGGCGCTCCCAATATCTATGCAAAAGGACGAAGGTTCAAGTCTTTAGAGTCCTGGTGCTTCCAGTCTTGGTATATGGTTTCAATACATGGACGCTATCCAGTGACCAGAGATGAAGACTGGACTCCTTTGGTACTGTGTCTCTCCGGGAAATCCTCGGGTACTGTTGGTTTGACTTTGTGTCGAATGAGCGGTTGCTCATGGAGTCCTGAATGAGGCACATTACCTACATTGTGAGCGAGCGTCAGTTACGGCACTACGGCCAGGTGTTCACAGTTGCTGTCTTAAAATGCTATAAACAGGTCAAGTGATGTGTCATGCCTTTTCAGTAGGTAGGTTGTCATTATGATATGAATTCCACGTTTTCATTGGTCAGGATTTTTCAACTTTAAGAATGTCATGATTGGGGTTAAGGTTTAATGAAATCTATATTACAACTTAAAAGGTCATACTTCAGAAAGTGACAGATGCACACTCCAGAATTTCTGGTTTTACATTTTCCCATTTATCTTTACATCTTGGCAAATTTTATGATATGACAATGATTTTCACTGTGGCCTGTATTCTGTGAGAAGCACAGTAAAACACTGAAGGAATACTAGAAAGAGCTAAACATCATTCTTCTTATTGAAAATAGATACAAGACTTGTAATGGGTGACATAGTGGACAGGACAGACAGCTAGTTAAATAAAGGTTGCACAGGACAAGAGCAGAGACCAAAAAGGTCTGATAAACAGAAAGAGATTAAGTGCTGGCTGTCCAGGCAGAAGGAAAGACGCCAAGGAAATGGTATATGTGCAGCATGCCCAGGGAAGTTATTAGTCAGAGGAACTAACTTGATAGATAGAGAAGTGAATCCTGGGTGAGTACAGTTTTGTTTTTTTCTTAATTTTACTAGAAGGCAGGAGTCCCATTCATTACTTGATTGTCCTCTAAGAAAACTAATGAGGCTAAGGAGAGAACTCTAAACGTGATAATATCTCTCAGCTTCTGGAGAAGCCTTATTCCCAGATGGAAATAAACCCCTCAGAAAGGGATACTGCTTAAGAGACCTGATCATTTAAGAGTTGCAGAAGACTCAGTGGTGTAATGGATTCAGGAGCCACAAGACTGCACTATGGCTTGGTGGCCCTGGGACTTTACAGAGCCACCCTTGACAGTAGAAGTGAACTTAGGAGAGAGTTTTAAGGTAGAGTTTTGTTATTTGGTACACTTTATTAATCCTTGAAGGGAAATTGTCTTGTTGTATGACTTTTAGAAGTTCAGCCATTGTACAGTGACGCTGGAGTAATTTTAAGGTTAAAGGCCTTGCTCAAAGGTGAAAAAGAGTAGGATTACTTCTGGCAGTAATAGTATTTGAACTGGCAAACTTCCAGATACCATTGCAGATCCTTAGCTTCAGAGCCACCACTCCATTTAGTGACAGACTAGGTCAAGAACTTGGTAGGGGGTAGGAAGACCAGAAGAGGCCTGATCATAGAAGGAAAGAGAAAGGGAGAGATGGCAGGATAGTTTGGGAGTACTTCATGATACATTTAACTAGCCACATGGGTGAGTCACCATTACCATCATGAACCAGTTTGGGGCCAGCCTGGTCAGAAGCCTGTGTCGGAAGACCCACAGAGGTTACAGGATTTGCTTTATGTTATTTACTTTGTCATTGGTGTTATTTCCTTCTTTGATTATTATTTGCTGTGGTTAATTTATCTAATAAAGACATCATTTTTTCTCCACAGTGGTCTTCTGGCTTTGTGAATACTAAAATCCTTTCTCATCCTGTTCACAGTCTCATAATTTCACAAATGCATTGTAACTTAAGCACTCTTGTAGTAACATGTAGGGTGGAATAGTTAATAGATTTTATCATCATTCATGGGCCAACACTATGCCATTTTTGCTCAAGCGTTATACATTTGAGATGTCAGAGAGCCAAAACTCTCACTCAGTGTAATAATAATAACCTGATTATTCAAAGAAACCTGGGTTCTAAAATGTTGTGTAAGCCCTTATTTTGGTTAGCGTAATCACATTATTGGTATTGAGAATCCTAGTTAAAAGATGTAGATTTCTCCATGAGTAACCTGATAATGCCGGCCATGTCAACCCTTAACCAGGTTTCACTAAAGTTTCACTAAAGTTCATATACAGGTTTAGGATTTAATTATAAATTCTGACCAGTCAAATGTGCAGCTTTTCACACACAAGAAGAAAATGTATTTCAAAAGTAACACATTGTTTGTAATGCATTGCATATTTAGTTAATTTTTTTGCAAGTAATGAGTGATGACACCAAGTTACTTTTAAAAGTAAAGATCTCTGCATTGCTCAGGATACACAGGCTCCATGCTTGTTTTCATAATTAAAGCTGCTGAAGATGACGTTAACTATTTTTTCACTGTTTATGACATTGGAACTATAAATAAAACGTACTTACACATGTAAATGGAGGTTTCTGTCTTAAATGGGTTACTCACCTTATCCTGGCTTTGTGTGTCCATGTAAACACTCTGACAGTAGGAGGTAGTGGCCTCTGCAAATGTAGGTTTGATCTACAATGCACTAATTAAACTACATATCTATATTTTTTGGCTTGTTTGAAACTGAAATTCACAGATTGACCAAAACATTAGATAGAGATGTATCCCCTTTTAAACACAAACCCACGCAATGTGATGGACTTTTTTTAGGTTCATCCAAGGCTAATATCAATTTTTCTTTGATAAGATCTTAGAGACTGTATACTGTAAATCTTTAGTGATCTTAACAGAACATGACAGAGAATGTGAAGACACAGATAAAAACGGTACATTAGCGATGATAAAAAATAAACTGTGATTCAATTTCAGGGAGAAAAGGGAAGTATAAATTACCCAATCCCATTGTCCCCTTCCCTTATAAATTTTCTCACTTTCGCCTTCCCCTGATACGATAATGAAACATTACGTGAATTGTTATCCTCTCTTCTAAACCAGAAAGAGGAAATTGCATTCTGTTTGTAGTACTAACAGATGGGATGTGGTGAATTAGTCATAAAATACACCCCTTTACATTAACCCTTTACATGCTGCACAAGAAGTTAAGGTGAGGAGCTTAATTATTACTAATAATTACTTCAAGGGGATGGAGGGCTATAGTCGATGATGCTTTTAGTTGCAATTTTGCGCTTCCTCAGTGACCTGCGAATGTCTGTAATTGAGCTGCTTTTTTAATTTGGTGTATTGATGCTTTCTGGTGAACCAGGTGTATTTAGAAAGAATAGGTTTCACAATTATGACTTTGAGCTTTAATAATAATAATAATAATAATAATAATAATAATAATGCATTTTATTTATAGGGCACTTTACATTAGCAGTAAATCTCAAAGTGCAACATAAAAAGTTTAAACAAAGGCAAAGCAAGATAAAAACACAATAATAGATAGAGATAAAACGACAATAATTATATCATTCTTGTTAATAAGCTTTTCTAAATAGAAAAGTCTTTAGCTGTTTTTTAAAACAGCCCACAATCTGCTTTGTTCTTAGGCTCTCTGGTAGGGCATTCCAGAACTGCTCAAAGGCTCGGTCTCCCATTGTATGAAGTTTGGACAAAGGGGGGCGAAGGCGGTAGGTATTTGTAAAACAGAGGTTTCTTGTAGTGGATTGTAGTATAAGGAGTTCCTTAAGATATTGTGGAGCATTTCCATGGATACACTGGTGAGTGAACAAACAGAGTTTGTATTCGATACGGAGATGGATAGGGAGCCAATGAAGTGACCGAAGGATTTGTGAAATGTGTTCATATTTCCACACCCTCATCAGGATTCTTGCAGCACTATTTTGAATTTGTTGGAGCTTTTGAAGGCTCTTGTTGGGTATCCCGATGAGGAGTGCTTTACAATAGTCCAGTCTGGATGAGACAAAGGCATGAACCAGTTTTTCAGCATCACAGAGGGAGAGGTAGGGATGGAGTTTGGCTATGTTTCGGAGATGAAGGAATGCAATTTTACAAAGGTGATGGACATATGTATCAAATGACAGATGGGAGTCTCACTTGACACCCAGATTTGTAACAGAAGGGGAGAGGGTAATGGTGCGGTCAGAAAAGGAAATACAATTTACAGAGGAACGAAGTTGATGGGGGGTGCCAATTAAAAGAGCTTCAGTTTTGGTGCTGTTCAGCTTGAGGAAGTTCTTGAACATCCAGGCCTCAATCTTATCCAAGCAAGAGGAAAGAGTTGATGGAGGTGTAAGAGAAGTCAAATCCAGTCTCACATAGAGCTGCGTATCATCGACATAGCAATGGAATGAAACTCCATGCTTGTGGATGATGTGACCCAGGGGTAGCATATAGATTTTAAAAAGGGTCGGCCCAAGGACTGATCCTTGTGGGACCCTACATGTGACAGTGTGGGTAAGAGATTTAGCATCCCCCAAGGTCACATACTCAGCCCTATCTGTAAGATAGGACTCGAACCACTCCAAAGCAATGCCAGAAAGTCCAATTATATAGTGAAGATGATGAAGGAGAATATTATGATCTACCGTATCAAATGCAGCTGTGAGGTCCAGGAGGATAAAGAGTGATGGAGAGCCCTGATCAGCAGCCATCAGGAGGTCATTGGTGACTCTGACCAGGGCTGTCTCTGTACTGTGAGAAGTTCGGAAACCAGATTGAAATTTTTCTAACAGATTGAATTTTTTGAGGTGATCCTGAAGCTGAATCAAAACAACCTTTTCCAAAACCTTAGAAAAAATGGAAGGTTGGAGATTGGACAATAGTTTGCTATCACTTCAGTATCCAAAGAGGATTTTTTTAAATGAGGTCTAATTTTTGCAGTTTTCAAAGCCAGTGGGACTGAGCCGCTCTGGAGAGAGTGATTAATGATATCAGCAATAAGAGGGCTTATATCTGATACATTAGCTTTCACCAGAGGAGTAGGAAAAGGGTCCAATGAACACGTTGAAGGTCTCATCCTCTGTATGATGCCCTCAACTTCTTTAACTGTGGTACGGAGGAACTGGGAAAGGCAGATCATTGGCTTTGATGTAGAAACATCCAGCGATGGAGGACTGGAGGCAGACAATGAGGAGCGAATGATGTCCACTTTAGAGGTGAAATATTCAATAAAATTATTGCACTGCTCCTCTGTGAAATTATTACAGGTGTAGGTGTGAGGATTGAGTAAATGATTTATCACGGAAAAAAGTTGTTTGGAATTTCCAGGACTGTTGTTGATTAAATTTGAATAGTACTGAGATCTGGCAGTGGTCAGTGCCCTGGAGTAGTTTTTTTGGTGTTCCCATAAGCTAATTTATGGACCGTTAAACTGGTTGCAACAACACGCCACTCGAGGGCTCGCCCAGCTGTTTTCATCTGTCGAAGCTCACTTGTAAACCATGGGGCAGATTTTATAAAACAGACCACTCATGATTTAACTGGAGCACAGGTCTCAAGGATGTTCCAGAGCCCATTGTTGTAATAATCGACTAATTCACTGACAGAAGAAAGGTGGGGAGCAATGGAGAAGTTTTTAATGTCAGCATTTAAATCAGTCAAATTAATTTTTTTCAGGTTCCTGAAGCGGATACAGTGCTGTGGTTTAGAGTATAGTGAATTTGTGGGTAAATCCATAGAGACAATTTTGTGATCGGAAACACCCAGATCAAGTACTTGGAGGTCAGAGATGAGGACTGAGTCAGTAAGGACTAAATTGAGGGTATGGCCCTTGTTATGAGTGGGGACTTCGACAAGTTGCCTCAGATTTAGGCAGTCCAGGAGCTCTAAGAGTTGGGCAGGAGAATAATTAGAGGGAGTGTCCACATGAATGTTCAGATCTCCAAGAATCAGTACATTTGATGATGTTGTACAGAAAGGTGAGAGCAGCTCAGTAATTTCTGTAATGAAATCAGGGTGTTGTTTTGGTGGTCGGTAAATAAGAAGTATTGTTATAAAAAGTGGATGCTTGCAATTAATTTCCAGGCATTCAAAAGTTGCGAATTTAAGAAGGGGGAGAAGTGATAATTGAAAGCCTATCCGATGGATTACAGCCAGACCACAGCCACGTCCAGAGCTGCAGGCCTTTTCGAGGTAGGTGTACCCAGGAGGCTTTCAAAGGATTTGAACCTGTTTGAGAGGGATGTCTGTCTGTATGTTGTAAGTCTGTGAACTGAGAAAATGAATCACTTTGAGTGAATGAAACTTGGCACAGTGGTTATCATTATAAAATTCTAGATGCCTATTGATCTGAGCAAATTCTTTCCAGTAGATTTTATTTTTCTGAAGTAATGATTTTGCATTTTTTGCATATTTATGCACCAAATGCAACACAACTGGGGAAAAGGAATATACATTTTATCAACAAGGTTTGATTCTACCATTTCATTTCACATAATAAAATATTGGCCTGCAATATTTTACTGCTAAAATTGCATTAAAGCATTAGATCTTTAAGTAGGGAACATCAGCTCCTATTTTTAACACCAATGTGCATGACCACCCAGCTTCAGAACGTTGTATTTTAATCCCAGCCTGATCACATTCTGTGTGGATTTAGTCCCATCTCCCTGAAAATCTTTTTATTTTCTTTTTTTCTCAGGGAGCTCAGGTTTTACTCCCCATACACTAAACACTTGGGTTAAGTTAAGCCGTTGTCACTTTGTATGATGTTTCGTCATGGGCCATGTTAGATTTGCTGATCACACTCACTGATCTTGCCACTGCACTATGTTAAATTACAAGGCACGTTTACTGACCAAGCACCGATCTTCCAGCACAGTCATGCTTTCCCCTTTTACTGACAATGAATATCGTGTTGCCTGATGGAGCGTTGACTTACGAAGAGTTAACAGCTGCGGGGTGTTCAGCAGCAATCTCTGCTCTTTCATTCATTTTTTCCATTCTGTTATGGTATGTAAAATATGAGACCTCTGACAGACGAGCTTCTCTTGTATTCGTGAGGCTCAAAACACATGTGTTCCTTATTCCTTATTGTTAATTGTATTCATTGTATCTCTGGACGAGCATTCATTAGTTGCACCCCTTCAACCAACTAGTCGGTCACAGGCAAGTTGGTCTCAGTCATTAGGTATGTGACATTAGACGATTGGCTTGACAGGAGTGCACTGGCAGCTGCATCTGACTGTCTAAGATGATGAAAATGAAGGCTATGACTTAAAAAGTCGTCTAATGAGACATAGCCAGTAATTGATCACAGTATGGGTGACTGAGAGTGTGACTGCATATTATGATGGAATATCACCCCATCTGTAACTTGCGTCCGTCTCCCTTCCTGTGCAGCCGGGATAGCCTCTGTCACTGATAACTTGGAGTAAGTCTATTAGAAAACAGATGAATGTAGAATACAGGTGTCCATAAAGTCTGTATGCAATTTAAAATAGTTGTTACTTTGTAAGTATATGTGATAGAAAGAATCTGTAAAAAGGATTAGAAAGCTTGATGTATCTATTTTTCTTGTCTTTAGAAGTTTTATTTTTGCGTCTGTTGAACATGAAAGAGATTCTCCAAAAGTTAATGTGTGGTGTGCTTTGGGAAAAATCAAGTCATAGGGCCATTCTTTTTTGAAGGGTGTGTTGTTAATGGTGATAGCTATTTAGAAATGCTGCAAAATAACATTATTCCTCAACTTGAACAATTAGGACTGATAGAGAATACAGTGTTTCAACAAGATGGTGCTCCATGTCACTTTGCTTTGCATGTTAGACAATTTCTACATGAGAAATTCCCTAACAGATGGATTGGAAGAGGTGGACCATTTTCTTGGCCTCCACGTTCACCAGATTTGACTCCATTGGATTTCTTTTTATGGGGACATGTGAAAACTAATGTTTATTCAACCAAACCTCGATCTTTAGAAGACTTGCAAGCTAGGATAACTGATGTAATTGCTGGTATTACTAAAAATGAGCTTGAAAAGTTTTTTGGAGAACTACAGAATCGTATTACCCTTTGTATTAGTAATGATGGTGTACATGTTGAAAATTAACAAGAACAATAAAAAATGTAAGTGTTCTTCTTTCTAATCCTTTTTACAGATTCTTTCTATCACATATACTTACAAAGTTACAACTATTTTAAATTGCACACGGACTTTATGACCACCCTGTATAATTAGCCAGGACACCTATGGATCGTCATGAATTAACTGCTGTTTATGTGCTTTGTAGCAACTAAAGCTTGCAGGCATTGCAAGGTTCCTAACAGCATTAAGATTTAGTGATTAGTTGATCCCCAACCACCATGGGATTTCTTTCATTACTCATTTTCTCCCCTTGACATATATATACTGTAAATGTTGGGTGATTTGATGTCTTAAATTAGCCCAGTATGAGTGGAAGTGTGTAACTGTGCCTGTGAAGGACTGCCATTGCACCCCATGTGGTTTCTTCTTTGCACCCAGGGCTACTGGGTTGGGCTGAAACTCCCAGCAAGTGCTTTACAAGATAGCAAAGAAAAAAATGCAAGAAAAGAAAAGCAAATTAAAAATAGATAAGAAAAGGAGTTAATGAATGGAATAAATAAAACAGAGAATAAGAATAAATAAATACGCACTTACATAACACAGATCTACAACTAGTAGACAAAGTAGAGTTCTCATTTCCGGATTCGTTTTCAAGTCTCTCGCGAAAAGTCTGATGCTAACTGGGCAAGAAAACATATAAAAGAAGAGATCAATAATAATTGCAGATTCATGAAGAATATGATATTTCTATGTTTACCTGTGTTATTAGAAGTAGGATTAAAATACTGCCATGAAAAGCCAAATTAAAAAGGAGTGTGTTTAGAAGTTTTCTAAAATGCTTCAGGCTATTTGCCTGGCATACCTCTATTGGTAAAGTATTCTAGATTTTTGGTGTAAAACAACAAAAGGCTGCATTACCACTGTATGCTGGGAATGTAAGGAGACAGGCACTCCAAAATATAGGAAGAAGCAAAAATATTTAGAGCTTTATATACGATTAGTAACATTTTAAAAACAATTCTAAAGGACAAAGGTAACCAGTGCAATGAAGCTAAAACTGATTAGATGTGCTCAGATTTTCTTTTTCTGGTTATGAATCTTGCTGCTGCACTCTGCACTATCCATCCATCCATTTTCCAACCTGCTGAATCCGAACACAGGGTCACGGGGGTCTGCTGGAGCCAGTCCCAGCCAACACAGGGCACAAGGCAGGAACCAATCCTGGGCAGGGTGCCAACCCACCGCAGGCACTCTGCACTAATTGCAGCCAATTTTTCTCTTTCTTATGTAGTTCAGTTATGAGTGCACCACAGTAATCTAGTTGACTAAAAACAATTCATTTCTCAGCATCTTGCCGTGTTATAAGTGTCTAACCTTTGTAGTGTTCCTTAAATTAAATATTGTGCTTCTAGGAATCTGGCTAATGACTACACCTAAATTCTTTACTTCCACCTTGACCTTTAATGCCAATCAAGTTTATTTCTAAGGCCCTTACTATTTCCATTTTGCTAACAACTAATATTACTGTTATTTCTTTGTTAAGCTTGAGGAAAATACTACTCATCTATTAAGACATACAAGATAAACATTGGATCAGAGGGCTGAGAGCATCAGGGTCATCAGGTGCTAGAGATAAGTAAAACTCAGAGCAGCATGGTGGTACAGCAGGCCATTACTGTGTTACACCACATATATCTTCAGTTCATTTGCAACTGGTATGCCTTCTGTGTCGAGTTTTTATATCTTTCCCAAGTTTTTATGAGTTTCCTCCAACTGCTACAAGTTTCTGTCATAGTCCAAAGTCATGTATTTACAGTATGTTGATTGTTGACTTTGGCAGCAATTGGGAAATAAAGTGTGTCAAATAGCACGGTGGCGCAGTGGGTAGCGCTGCTGCCTCGCAGTTGGGCGACCTGGGGACCTGGGTTCGATTCCCGGGTCCTCCCTGCGTGGAGTTTGCATGTTCTCCCCGTGTCTGCGTGGGTTTCCTCCGGGCGCTCCGGTTTCCTCCCACAATCCAAAGACATGCAGGTTAGGTGGATTGGCGATTCTAAATTGGCCCTAGTGTGTGCTTGGTGTGTGGGTGTGTTTGTGTGTGTCCTGCGGTGGGTTGGCACCCTGCCTGGGATTGGTTCCCTGCCTTGTGCCCTGTGTTTGCTGGGATTGGCTCCAGCAGACCCCCGTGACCCTGTTTGGATTCAGCGGGTTGGAAAATGGATGGATGGAAGTGTGTCAAATAACAGTGTTATTATTGCAGTATGTGAGATCTCTGCTTCATCTTCCAGCTGGGATGTCAGAACTATGAAGAGATCTGTACAATTTATGAATGAAGTTTATAATTTGGCAAAAGTCCACATATTTCAACTTTCAATATCTCCATTTGTGTTTCAGATGTGGTGATGGCCCAAACAAGCTTGCTGCCTTAAACCAAATAATAACATTTATTCAGAAGATAAGGATAATAGAAAATGGATGTATGCAAGCATGTACAGACAAAATACAATAACAAACAACACAAAATATAAATCTACATTAGCTTAGTTCGATCTTTTTCACACCTATAGAAAAAGGCACATAACTTAGGAATTCAATTTCCTTAATTCTTATCTAAATCACTCAGGAAACATAATTTCATTCTGGGCCTATCATAAAATGCACTAGTTAGAATTAGGTTAGATCAGGGGTCTCAAACTCCGGTCCCGGATGGCCGCAGTGGCTGCAGGTTTTCATTCTGCTGTCCAGAATGGAGAACATGCTGGGTATCTCTGGCACTGCCCTCCAGTGGTTCAAGTCCTATCTGACTGATAGGCAAGAGTTTGTTAGTCTTGGCAACAGCAGATCCAACTCCGTGCCAGTCACACAAGGAGTCCCTCAGGGCTCTGTCCTTGGTCCTCTGCTTTTCTGTATTTATATGCTTCCCCTTGGCCATATTATCCGTAGTTATGGATTAGTTATCATTTTTATGCAGATGATACCCAGCTCTACTTCAATGTTAAAAGTGGAACTTCATCAGAGCTTTCTCAGCTCACAACCTGCCTTAGTGAAATTAAAACCTGGATGGAGCTAAGAACTCTTTAAAATTAAATTGCAATAAAACTGAACTCCTGCAAATTGGGACTAAAATGCAACTTAATAAAATGAGCTCCTTCCCAGTCCATCTTGGCAGTGATCTCATCAGACCTGCCTCTACTGTAAAAAATCTTGGTGTCATTTTTGATTCCTCCCTCACTTATTCCACCCACATAAATCACATTAAGAAACTTTCTTACTTTCACCTCCGTAACATATCCCGTGTTCGCTCCTTCCTCTCCTTCTCTAATGCTGAGAAACTTGTCCATGCTTTTATCACATCCCGCATCGATTATTGTAATTCCCTACTGGCAGGTGCCCCTTCTAATCTTATATCACAGCTCCAGCTTATTCAAAACTCAGCTGCAAGAGTCCTTACTCGAACCAGCAGCAGCGAGCACATCACACCCATCCTGCTCCGTCTTCACTGAATCCCTGTGTCCTACAGAATCGAATATAAAATCCTACTAATAACCTACAAAGCTTTAAATAACCTCGCACCAAACTACATCAGTGACCTCCTCCATCACTATGTGCCTGCCCGCCCACTAAGGTCCTCTGATTCTGGTAATCTTGTTGTGCCCCTCACTAATCTACACTCTATGGGTGACAGGGCCTTCAGCTGTATAGCGCCCAGACTCTGGAATGACCTACCAAAATTAATCAGGTCAGCTGACTCCATGAATTCTTTTAAAAAACAACTCAAAACTCATCTGTTCAGGAAGGCTTTTAGCTCTACTTGACTTTATTACCTTTCTCTCAGTTTACTTCTCTGTCAAGATGCCAATGTAACCTGTATGTGTGCGCGAGACCATCAATTATGTTGTCTGTTTTTTTCAGAATTTACTGTCTTAATCTTCTTTATTTATTTATCTGGTTTGTACAATGCTATATACTGTATATTCTGCCGTTCTTTATTATATTCTGTAAGTGCCTTGAGCATGGGAAAGGCGCTATATAAATAAAATGTATTATTATTATTATTATTCTAACCGTTTTCTTAATTAATGACCTGTTTTTGCTGCTATTTAACTTCTTTTGAATTAATTTTAATTGACTTGTTTTTTATGATTTGTTCCCTGGAATTTCTTCACCATTCCTCTCAATTGGTTCATTTCTTTCCTTAAGTGAAACCCAGACAGAAATGAATTGTGAAGTGAGTGAGCCAACAGCAGACCAACTAAGTCAGGGCCTCAAACTCCAACCAATTTTACTCCAAGCAGTTTCTTAATTAGGCACCGAGTCTTTTCATTAATTAAACTCGTTCTTTAATTCCATGGCTTGTTGCTGCTCTCATTGTGCAATAACAGACATTTCTGAAATTGTTGATTTTCTCTTTTCTAAGAGCACCGTTAAAATGTTTTGTGGATCTGAGCAGATCAGCATTCCTGAGACCTTCACCTTTCTTTATTTTCAGATATTGTATGATGGTCACAGTTTGCTGGTCCTGTTTTGGCTCCTTTTGTATCTCATTATTGTATGACTGCTAATTTTAAGGAAAAAGAAACAATTCAGGTGTTTGAGTCTTCAAGAGCAAATCAAATAAAATTAATTCAAAAGAAGTTAATTAGCAGCAAAAACAGATCATTAATTAAGAAAAGGGTTAGAATGAAAACCTGCAACTACTGCGGCCCTCCAGGACCAGAGTTTGAGACCACCGGGTTAGATGTATAAACTCTTAGCTAGTTATAATGATTCTAGCGCCCACCCTGTGAATGCGATGTTGATTTTTTCACGCCTAGTCTGCTCTAGTTTATCCCCAACACTCAGATTCTGTGTGTGTGTGTGTGTTTGAGAGACACTGCTCTGATCTTTCCTATTATATTTAGGAAGAGAAATGTATAACAGATATAAACTTATCCTTCACACAGGTTACTACTTTTCAGTTGCAGTAACACCAATAACCATAATACATTAGCTGACTTTATCCTAACTACTAACTGTTCATTCATTTATTCATTTTCCACTGCTTATCCAAAGTGGGGTCACGTGGGCAACAGTCTTAGCAGTGGGCCCCAAGCGTCCTTTTCTCCATCCACACTTGCCAACTCATACTGTGGGATCCCATGTTGTTCCCAGGCCATCTGGGAGATATAATCCTCTCAGCGAGCCCTGGGTCTTCACAGGTGTCTCCTCTCAGCTGGTCATACATATAAAACCTCCACAGAAAGGTGTCTGGAGGCACCCACTTATGGTTTGGTGCTTGTAGGCAATGCTTTGTCCCAATTCCTTCTCTGGCACAACTGGAAGGATGTCCAACTCACTTTTTCTTTCTTTGTTCAGAGGCTCCTCTCCTTCTTCACTGTAGTTGCATCTTGTGGTTGTGGACTGTCCTGCAGTTTGACTTTAAGGTTTCACACACAGTTGTACCCTTTTGCCATCATAAACATTATTTGGTGATCAGTCAACTCCTGTCTTCAGCAAGATGAATGTATTGCTTTATGTGTAGCACCACTTGCTTGTGCACCTTGCTTGACTTTAACAAGATTTGTACTTTCCGTGGAACCCCCATCCATCTCCATTATGGATGGTTCTCCATTATTAATGCCCAGCACTAGGTTACCCTTCATAGTAAAAGGGATCACCCCAGCCTTTTTTATGGCCACATTTTAGTTAACAAGGGGTCCTGTTATGGAGCAGACGTCACGGTCAGGCTGAGAACACTGAAATCGTATAAAAAAACACAGATCTTGTGCTTGCAGTGTGTTATAAAGGAAATCGTGGACATTTTGCCAACCTTTTGGTTGACAATTGGTGCAAATTTTTGCCCATTGAAGTTGAGAGTTGTTGAGTTATTTATCTTTGTTCACTGACCCAGTTCTTACTGTAAATGGTGCATCATGGAGACATCTTTGGATGTCATTTGCCTGTGATTTTTAAGTCTTATCAGATAAGACACAGAAACTACATTCCAAAGAGCCAAAATGGCCCTGTAAGGAAAATTAACACTTTATAGTTGAAGTTAAGAGAGTTTGGCAGCTGCTTCTTAAGCAAAGCAAACTGGGTAATGCCAGTCTGTCCTACATTATTGTAGCCTCTGAACTGAGCATGTGGTACCCTTTTGGAGGACAAAAGTCAGCTTCTCCACTAAAAGCTAAATATATTATTTGGATTGAGAAAATTTTACATTAGCAAGTCTACAATGTAGCTACCTGTATGCATGGAGGCTGTGCTGCAGGCTATGCCTTTCGAAACAAGTTTATATTTCTGTGTTGTACCATGCCACAGGCACATGCCTGAACTCTAGTAGTCGGTGTTTGTAGAATGTAAGAAAATGAACAATCCATTAAAGTGCAGACAGTTTTTGCCCTCCAGGATCACTGCTCTTCTTGCTACACATTTCTGTATTTGTCCCTCAAATTTTTCCACCTTTACAATCTTAAAGACAGACAAAAATGCGTTCCAGGAAATGTATAGTCACCAAACTGGCCAAAATCGAGTTGTAGGAGTTTGTGTAGGGGTTTTGAGGAGGTGTGCGTCAGGTTATGTCGTAGGTATGCCATAGGCTAAGTGTGTGACAACATACCTACAGTGTAGGCTTGACACAGAAGTATAAATCAGCCTTAATAAATGGTGGAACTCTGATGGGGAGCATCAAGACTGAAACCATTGTTTTTTTTTTTGGCTTAGTCACCCCTTCATCCTAAGCATCAAACTACATCTAAAATGCAGGAAACTGAGCTTGAGCATCAGCTGTGGGATTCAATGTGCTCAATGCCCAGGGCTTAGTTAAGGGGCACATTAATGGGTGTGTGATGCAACATTAATTGTAAGTGTCATAAGTCCCTCCTTTTCCATGTTACATCTGCAATCTTTGTGTTGAATATTTTGAAAACAGGCTATATTCAGTTCTGTTTACATGTCTTAATGACTGTACTATTATCCAATGTTATATGTATGTTTTTGTGTAGTTTATTTTTTTTACATGGAAGTTTCAAGCTTTCATATTAGCTTACATTTTAAATGTGTTGCATTTTGATTTCTGTGTTTATTTTTTATTATTTCTGCAAAGCCATTTTGGTTGCACATTGGTATGTTCTCCTTATCACAAGATTTGGATCTGTGAAGTCACTGTCCAGTATCTCTTGGTGGATATTCCTTACAACAAATCCAAGTAGGCCCTGTCATTAAGCTCTCTAACTTTGACATCTGTTTTGTTCTCTTGTACTTCTTTCTTGATTTTGCCCCTTTGGTTTTATTCAGTTTGATTTTTTGACTTCTCTGTTTTGACCTCTAACTCGGTCCTGGCCTGTTCTCTCAGCTCACTGATCTTCTCCCATTTCTACTTTTTTGTTTCTAGATACATCTCGGGCACCTTAGAAATATCTTTAACAATGCCTAACTACACTCTTTATTTTTTTCCCCAGAATCTGCTTAATCAGAATTTTAGGGAGCCATGTGGGGACTAAACCCAATTCTAGAAGTTCTGGGCACAAAGCAGGAACTAATCCCATAAGCAATGTAATTAATCACCGGACATACTCACTCAAATATTCACATCATACCCATCTGTCTATACATTTCTCACTCTGCTTATCCTGTTCAGGGTCATGGGAGGTTGGTGTCTATCCTGGCAGCCTTTGATGCAAGATGGGAACGAATGCTGGACAGGATGTTCATTCAACACAAGCTAAAGTTCTTCACACACCCACTCTTACTTGTATTGGTCCAGTTTGGAGTTATTAGTCAAACTGTCCTGCATATTTTCTAAAATCTATTTTGAACACTGAGACTAGGCCATAATTTGAATTCAGGATTCAGAAGCTTACAGATGGCAGCTGGAAAAACTGAGCCACTGACCCATTCTGGAATACATTCAGATCATTTTATTGCATTTTTTAAACATACCAGCACATTTGCAAGCAAGCAGTCTCTGTTTTCTGTATGTATTGCTGTGTTTATTCCTTGTAAAGCTGATTTGTACAGCATTGTTTTTGAAAGGAGCTATATATTAAATTAACTTGAACTGTTTGTTTGACGGAGTTTGATTGATTCTGCCATTTTTTCCATGATTAGCATTCAAGTTAGTGATTATGGTGCGTAACAGGCCGTATCTTTTTTGCACTTTGTCACTCATCTCAGGGTTGAGCAACATTAACATGGCAGTCTCTGCACAAATCCTTTCTGACCCTGTTTATGATTTATGGGTAAACTCTCACTCTGTTGGCTGGACCTCTGAGTGGATGGCAGAGTCAGCGTGAAACTCCATAGGTGTGTACCTTTGACTGCTTTTCAAGTGCATGTGTGTACTTTGGTTTCTGATAACTATAGGAAAGAGGAATCAGCCTGAGGCAAAAAGGTGTGATTTAAGCTGAGAGTTGCAGGTTTTAAGCTGCCACACAAGGAGACATTTGGGTTTTGCTTCTCAGCTCCTTCTGCTGAAACTGGCTATAAGAGCCAGCATTGTGAAGATAAAATATTCTCCCTTGTGCTTCTCCTTCAGAAGCCTAACCCCAGGTCAGTGATGACAAACAGGGTCTTTGTTGCCTAAATCCAGGGATGTTAGCTTGTCCCATTTTCCATTCTTCCAAGTATTCCCAGTTATACGCAGTCCATAATTATAGATGTACAGTTGTGCTTGAAAGTTTGTGAATCCTTTAGAATTTTCTATATTTCTGCCTAAATATGACCTAAAACATCATCAGATTTTCACTCAAGTCCTAAAAGTTGATAAAGAGAAACCAGTTAAACAAATGAGACAAAAATATTATACTTGGTGATTTATTTATTAAGGAAAATGATCGAATATCGACTACCTTCTGTTTCACTTGGATTACAAGTGACATCAAGGGCCTTTTGAACCAGAAGAAAAGGGCTTTTAAAGGCGGTGATCAGCATGAGCTCAAGCGCGTGCAGAAGGAACTTCGAGTCCAGCTCAGGGCGGCGAAGGAGCAGTACTGGAGAAAGCTGGAGCAGAAGTTGCAGAATAACAGCATGAAGGAAGTGTGGGATGGGATGAAGATCATCACTGGCTGCAGCTCGAAGCGGTGTACCACCATCTAGAGAGACGTGAAGAGAGCAAACCAAATGAACAACTTCTTTAACAGGTTTGACCACCCTAACCCACTCTCACTTTCACCTCGGAGTACTGCTCCCTCCATCCTTCTGCTGACACCAGCATAGGAGTGACATCCCCACCCATAATTACAACAGCCCAGGTAAGCAGAGAGCTGAGGAGGACTTCGTGCCAGCAAAGCAGCGGGTCCAGATGGAGTATCGCCATGACTGCTGAAGGTCTGTGCATCGGAGCTGGGGGGGTCCTCTACAGCGCATCTTCAACCTGAGCCTGGAACAGGGGAGAGTCCCGAGGCTTTGGAAAACACCCCAGTGCCAAAGGTATCACGTCCTAGTGAGCTGAATGAATTCCGGCCTGTTGCACTGACATCACATGTTGTGAAGACCATGGAGAGGCCCGTGCTTCACCACTTGAGGCCACAGGTTCAACACGCCCTCGACTCTCTGCAGTTTGCATATCAGGAGAAGGTGGGAGCAGAGGATGCCATCATCTATATGCTACATCGATCCCTCTCCCACTTGGACAGAGGCAGTGGTGCTGTAAGAATTATGTTTCTAGACTTCTCTAGCGCCTTCAACACAATCCAACCTCTGCTCCTTAGGGACAAGCTGACAGAGATGGGATTAGATTCATACCTGGTGGCATGGATCGTGAACTATCTTAAAGATAGACCTCAGTATGTGCGTCTTGGGAACTGCACATCTGACATTGTGGTCAGCAACACAGAAGCGCCACAAGGGACTGTACTTTCTCCGGTCCTGTTCAGCCTATATACATCGGACTTCCAATACAACTCGGAGTCCTGCCACGTGCAAAAGTTCGCTGATGACACTGCTATCGTGGGCTGCATCAGGAGTGGGCAGGAGGAGGAGTATAGGGACCTAATCAATGACTTTGTTAAATGGTGTGACTCAAACCACCTACACCTGAACACCAGCAAAACCAATGAGCTGGTGGTGGATTTTAGGAGGCCCAGACCCCTCATGGACCCCCGTGATCATCAGAGGTGACTGTGTGCAGATGGTGCAGACTTATAAATACCTGGGAGTGCAGCTTTATGATAAATTAGACTGGACTGCCAATACTGATGCTCTGTGTAAGAAAGGACAGAGCCGGTTATACTTCCTTAGAAGGCTGGCGTCCTTCAACATCTGCAATAAGATGCTGCAGATGTTCTATCAGACGGTTGTGGTGAGCGCCCTCTTCTACGCAGTGGAGTGCTGGGGAGGCAGCATTAAGAAAAAAGACGCCTCACGCCTCGACAAACTGGTGAAGAAGGCAGGCTCTATTGTTGGCATGGAGCTGGAGAGCTTGACATCTGTGGCAGAGCGACGGGCGCTCAGCAGGCTCCTATTAATTATGAAAAATCCACTGCATCCACTAAACAGTGTCATCTCCAGACAGAGGAGCAGCTTCAGAGACAGACTGCTGTCACTGTCCTGCTCCACTGACAGACTGAGAAGATCGTTCCTCCCCCAAACTATGTGACTCTTCAATTCCACCCGGGGGTGTAAACATTAACATTATACAAAGTTATTGTCTGTTTTTACCTGCATTATTATCAATCTTTAATTTAATATTGTTTTTTGTATCGGTAAGGTGCTGCTGGAGTATGTGAATTTCCCCTTGGGATTAATAAAGTATCTATCTATCTATCTTCCCCATTATCTAAGAATATCTCCTTGGCCTCTAAGAATCCTAACCATCATATAGCATATGCTGATATATATGTTTAATTTCCTGCTGCTATTGAGCTAATATATAGTACATCACTTAAGGTGAGCATTTTGGTTTTTGTTAATGAGGGGCGATGAAGATGGTATAAAAGATAGGGCAAGAATCCAGATAGAGTTCTCCTTAGGTTAGGCATCGACTTGAGTGTTTAATTACAATGACACAAAGTCCAGCACAGTGAGAGTGGCAGAGAAGCAATTGCTTCTTATTTTTAACTTAAATAGTCTGTGTCTTAACTAGATTATACATTTTCTCAGTTCTCATGTTTAATGACTCCAACAGCCACTTGTACTGTTTGTTGCTGCTGGTGCTGTAAGAAAATCTTCCTATAATGCCCTAAATGGTTAGGTTGTTAAACTTTAAACATTTTATGACGGTGTACAAATTACTGTGTTTACTTTATGACTGTGTTTGACACATTTGTATGTTATATTTTACAGGTTTCCATTGGCACCTACAAACAGAGAAATGATGAGTTTAAAAAACTCTTTCGGCTCATTCCAGAGTGTGAGAAGCTAATTGTTGGTAAGCAGCCTCACCCAATGCATGTCATCTCACCACAGGGATGACATGACTTCCTCTTTGTTCCCTTAGTCACTCTAAATAAATTCTCCACAACAGCCTGTAGACATATTATATCCAATGGATCCTGGGTGTCCTCCTCCCAGCCGTTGACATGTGAATCTAAATGGCAGTCATTGTGGACTAGTGTTTGGCTTATTATTACACATTGTTGTTTTCTAAAGTTACATTAACACAAGCTCAGCAGCAGGAAGAACTGTGGGCCATATTCATTGCCACCAGGCACAGTGATGTGTGACCAGAGGTGGTCTAATGTGTGTTGGTGAAGATGTTACAGGGATGTGTTAATGTGCCTTCCAGCTTTAGCCTTTGTGTTAATCTCTACTCTTAAAATTACATCTGAGACTGAGGTGAAACTGAAACCTACTTTGTTATTTGCTACTCTTGTCTTCTCCGATGTGATTTATGGTTGTCAGCCCTTGAAAGGGGTGACCTCTTTTCTCTAAATTCTGAGCTATACTGGTGTGTGTGTGCATGAGCACAGAATTGTGAAGTGTAATATGAGAGTGTGTGTGTGTACATATTATTTACTCTTTGCTCGTGCATGTCAGTCTGCGGCTGAATACAGTATATTATACAGGACATGCACATGTGTGCAGTTACCTTGAGTATGTGCACAACTCTGTTCATCTATCCTTGTGTTTACTTAGGTTCAGCTGTAGTTGAGTGTAAGTATATGTGTATATGCATTCATTTATTTGTTTTCCTACCACATCATCAAAGTTTTTTCATAGGTGATTACAAATTGGCCCCACTTGAGTGAGAGCATGGATTTGACCACAAGTGGGTCCTGTGATGGACTGGCGTCTTTTCCAGGGTCATGTTGAACCAGGGTTGAATTAAGCCATTTTAAGAATGACTCATTCATGTATGTTTATGCACAGTATATGTGGGTGTTTCAATATACATATTGTGGAAAGCCAGCCCCCGGACACAGACAGACAGACACCAGAATGTCCAAAACACACACGTTTTATTTTTAAAGAGCGCCACAATACCTTCTTCACCAACTGTCTCTTTTCTTTCTCTGCCACCTCTATTCCCCTCCTCACAGGCTCCGTCTCCTTCTTCCCAACTCCGGCTTGTCTACTGGAGGGAGGTGACCCCTTTTATAATTACCTGGAAGGGCTCCAGGTGCACTGTCCAACAACACTTCCTTGTGTGGCAGAAGTGTCAGATGAGCACCTGGAAGCACTCCAGGTGCCCCTGTGATTTCTTCCAGCAGCACTTCCTGGTGTGGCGGAAGTGCTGCCATCCAGGGTTCCAGAAATGTTCAGGTGCCCCCTGGCGGGGGCCACATTCTCCCACAGGGATGAGCTTACCAGCTCTGTTCTGGTGGCCCCCAAGCAGACCAGGGCAGCTGCCCTCTCATGGCCCAGGGGAGGTATTGTTCCTCTCGTGGACCGTCAAGGCGTCCCGGCTGGGTAGGGTCCCCAGCCGTCTGCCACACTGCCCCATCACCAGCTGAAGCCTGTAGGGCAAAATGGCCCGTCCCGCGAGGGCTAGTTTTCTCCCACAGCGGGGTGCCGACATACTTTGATCCAGGGTCTGGTCCTATAAAACAACAAGAATAGGGTGTGGAGACGTCGTCCCGACGCCACCTACTGGTGTCTTCTGTCATGCTGTATGGACAACATCTCCACAGATGACCAGCCCCATGAAACTTTTAACATCAATGTCCTCTCTGATTTTCCGGTACCCTCCGGACCCGTGTCTCCCCAGCGCCAGGTTTGGGGCTTCTCTCCATCCCCGTGGAGAGCGCTCTTTCACTGTGCGTGAGCTCTCGGGCTCACGTTTTCTTCTGTTGGGAGACCCTCCCTTCTTTCTCCGGGGTCTCCCTTTAGTTTGGGGTGCTGCAACAGCCTGGATCCCCTTATAGGACAAAGAGGGCCCCCGTGCTGTTTGCACTCCTCTCGATCAGGTTACGAGTTCTGCGTCTTCTTGTGTCGGCCCTGGTCTGTGTACCGACACATACAAACCGGCATCTCCCCCCTGCCTCAGCTCCCATTGCATGCTCGGTATTTGTCCCCCAATCTACTGTAGGATGCCCTGCTACTTGAGTCCGGTCACCCATGTCTTGGCTCTCTTCGCTAGGGCTTCCTCTTTCCTTTACGGTACCGGTAGTACTTACCTGTACCGCATTGACGCTTTGGCTGGAGAATCCCACGTTGTACTCCCCCCCCCCCCCCAACTCCTTTATGGCCGTCAGGGGAGCCTCCACTTTCTTCTCCAACCCGTTGATCACCTCTCGCATCAACCACAGGACCTTAAAGAGCAACTGTACGAGCTGAAGGGCTTCCTCCAACTCCCGTACAGCCGCCAACAAAACCAAAATTTCAGCCGGCCGTGGACTTACGGTTTCTTGATCTTCCCGACTGGCTCTGAGCCACGGAACTCTTGCGCATGCTCAGTTGGGTCATCGTCTATCTCAGTATTGATGTTCGTTGGTCCCACCCTCGACCAATCATAGGCAAGAAAACAACACACCTCGTCCAATCCTTTGCCTGTCTCTGGGAAGGACTTCCGGTCCTCCAGCGCTCCCTCCACCCTATAAGTGGACTCGATCAGGGAAGACTCTTCCGGGTGCTTTCCGCCCTGCGACATGGTCTATGGTCTGTAGCGACTCCTCCTCTTCTTCCGCTGTCATCTCGCCATCACTCCATGGGTCAGCGTGCTTTGGCCACAGATGCGGAAACGGGCAGTCCACATTTAAAAAGCAAGACCAGGGGACAGCAGGGTAAGCCCCGCCAGGTGTGTATCGCCATTGTGCGTGAGACTTACCTCCCGGATCCTGTCTTCCTGAGCATGCTTCGGCCGGATGGCCTCTTCCACTCCTCCGCCAACCTGTGCGTCTGCAAAGACAATGCTTGATGCAGGCGCCGCTACCTTCAGGGTACGTCTGCCCTTCTTCTTCCCCATTGTACGGAACGACTTTTATGCGTGGACCTTGGCGAGCGTCGTAGATCCAGCTGCTGGCCTAGGTATACGTGTTGTGGCGTGTGTGCGCCTTCGTCTGCTGTGCGGACTGCATCCACAAAATTATTTTTGACGAGGGGTCCCCACCTTTTAGCAGGTGGAAAGTCCCATCTGGGATGCCATTGTGGAAAGCCAGCCCCCGGACACAGACAGACAGACACCAGAATGTCCAAAACACACACATTTTATTTTTAAAGAGCACCACAATGCCTTCTTCACCAACTGTCTCCTTTCTTTCTCTCACCCCCTGGCGGTGGGCACGTCCTCCCACAGGGATGAGCATCTCAGCTCTGTTCCAGTGGCCCCCAAGCAGACCAGGGCAGCTGCCTTCTCGTGGCCCAGGAGAGGTATTGTCCCTCTCGTGGACTGTCGAGGCATCCCGGCTGGGTAGGGTCCCCAGCCGTCTGCCACAATATATAAGTCAACTCAGCGTAACATATATTGCTGGGAGGCCGTCATAAAGGAAGGACCGGGGGAGCAGATGTGCACAGGGCACTGCCTCCCTTGGAGCGCTAGATGCTAGCTCCTTGGAGGTTGGAGTTTGGCACAGCCCTGTTGGGTTTTGTGGGAGCTACCAGGGGGAGCTGCAGAGGCCTAATTTGAGCTTACACCACCCCTGGGAGTGCCTCTAGATAATGCTGACGGGCCACCAAAAGTACTCTCAGTTGCAGCATAAAACAGACCAACTTACTTCATTCTAAGAGCCAGAGTTGGGAGGGAGAGGACGATGCTTGCCAGAGAAGGAGTGAAGGTGGAAGAAGACAGAGAAAGGAAGAGAAGAAAAGTGCTGAATGTTTTATTATTGTGCTTTTATTGTGACTGTGCTTTTTGCTGTGGGAAACTCTTGCTTGAGGAGTTTCCCAAATAAAAAGCCTTTATGTGTGCTGGACTTGTACCTTGCATCAGGTTGTTCCAGGTTTGGGGAGCTGGTGCACCCCCTGGTGGCCACTATATATATATTTTTTATTAGGTACACTGGTTGAGCTGATTGTTATTGGAAATATCAGCCAATCACATGGTAGCAACTCAATACATTTAGGCACGTAGACATTGTCAAGACAACCTGCTTAAGTTCAAACCAAGCATCAGAATGGGAAGAAAGGTGATTTAAGTGACTTTGAACATGGCATGGTTGTTGATGCCAGTTGGGCTGGTCTGAGTATTTCAGAAACTGCTAATCTACTGGGATTTTCACACACACACACATGCACACAATCCTTTGGCATTCAGAACATAATTAATTCAAATGAACATGGGATTCTACATGATGCTACATACATTCTAGAAATGACTGCAACTTCCATGACTACATTGTCTCTCTATAAAGAGCCCTTTTCACCTTATTTTAAACATTCTAATAAGGCTGAGATCCGGACATTATGCAAACCACTGAAGCTAATGTATGCCAAGAAAATATTTCCCACACTATCAAACTGCCACATCCAGCCTGTACTGCTGACACCAGACATGGTGACTCAGTAGACTCATGTAGCTTGTACCAAATTTTGATACTTTCATCATTATGGTACAAAGGGAACCTGGTCCAACCAAGCAACTTTCTCCATGCTATAATGTTTCATTTTTGATGCTATCAGCCCATTGTAGATGCTCTTTCTTGTTTTTTGGTAACAGCACCATCACCTGACATGGTCTTTGCTATTGTAACCCAAAGTTTGATAATATTCCGAACAACAAAGTTGAATTTGGATATTATTTGCCTGTCTGCTTCTACAAATCTTGCTATTCTCCTTTAACCCCTCTGATTCATAAGCCGTTTTTCTACCACAGAATCCCTGTCACTGGTAGTTTATGTTCTTCACGCCATTCTTGGTAAACTTTAAAATTGTTTTATGTGAAAAGCTCATAACAAAGCAATTTGGAAGATGCTAGAACTATCATACTACATTCAAAGTCAATACGGTCACTCATTTTGTTCATTCCTACACTCACCTTGACACTATCTAATGCTAGAAATGCTGGTCTGCCTGATTTATACCTCACATCAACATCAAGTAACATGTTGTTTTTTATTATTCATCCATCGCATAATGAAGAGGACCACTCAAGTCAATTGACATGGACAGTCACTTATGTAAAAGTGAGGAAGAACTGAACTTCATCAACCTCACTCCTTAACCAGTAGCAAGATACAGTCAAAAATAGCTGGAGATGGAATCAAATGCAGTGGATTATTATGACATTCTTGGTGCCTCGTCATGCTCTAAGCACTTCACAGTTCCTTGTTGAGTGTAATTTCCTGCCTGTTGAACCAACTTAAGGTTTTTTCCATGCTACCTGCCAAGTGCAGACTTTATATGCTTAGGTTGTCAATCCCACGATTCACCAAGTGTAGGTGACCCGTCAGTTCCCATCACCTGGTTTAGCCTGTGCATCAAAGTGTGGTTTACTGAGGTGTGGCCACTGTCACATGCTCACAGCAATTTGTAGCCATGGGTGAGAGCTGGGCACCAAATTCAAACAAATTATAGAGGAGCTACTTCCAACAGAGCATGGATGTGTCTGTCCTACCAGAGGTACTATACCACCCTGACATCCCATACACCCCCACAAATGACATATGACATGTTGAAATGTGCAATTTCTGTTAAAGTTTTGAGTGTACCTAATAAAGTAGCAAAGTATGTATAAGTGTTTGTTGGCAGTATGATGGTAAAGAGTTCTGTCTCTTATATCGTAGGCCTGATCACTGCTTGCATGAAATTTGTTCATTCTCATTATATCTGCATGAATTTTCCTCTATAAATTCGAGTTTTGCCCATACATGAAACAGACCTGTGGGTTGTATTAATCAGTAAACTAGGGGGCTTCTCCTCCTGCTCGCTTTGCTCGCCAATCCCTTACCCCCCCACCTGTGCTTTGTACTGTTGTGAAGAGGGGGGCTGAATGCACCCCAAGGAGACGCGTCTGCTCCTCCAAAACCACGTTTAAACGGTGATACAATGGGATATAAATACATTTTTTTAAACTCCTCTTTGCTCGATCAGCTGTTGGCTTGCTGCTGCTATTTTGCAGTGTGATCTGAACTTCGCTCGTATACCAAACCCCCCCACACTCGCCACTGTGAAGAGTGTGGCTGAATACACTCCATGGTGACAAGGTCGCTCCTCTGAAACCCCTCTTAAACGGTGATACATTGGGAAACAGGTCAAAAAAGTTTTTTTTACCTCCACTTTGCTCAGTCAGCTACTGGCTTGCTGCTGCTTTCATTCCGCGTGATCGGCACTTCAGGCAGTGCTTCGAATGTGTAAAAGACTGTACAGCACCTGTCCTTTTGTCCTCAAACACTATGCAATCTCTTTTCGCTTTTCCGCTATTTCACCGAGTAATATTTTTCATTTGTTTGTGCTAATGTGATCTTTTCACTCATTTTTTGAGACTTTCGAATTTTCCTACTTCCATTATCTCTAACCTGCTTAGCATGTGTACTTGCTTACAACGGTTGTAAGTATGACGTAACGTGCCTGTCTCGTGGGATGTGAAAATGTCTCTCTTCAAAAGATCTCTCTTCAAAAGTGTCTCTCTGTCTCTCTTCAAAAGATCACGTCTTGTCGCCGGAAAAAAGTCTATTAAAAAGATTTTTTTATATAATATAGAAATGTAAATTAGGTGAGTCCCCAACTTGCATCCAGGCAGCATCTCCCATCCGTGGCCCTTAACTGAAAATTGGGTTAGAAAATGAATAAATTAATGCATATACAGTATGTATGCATAAAAGTGAGTGTCCAGTAAGTATACTACAAATGTGAGGTTGGACATAAGTAATTGTGTGTGAGATTTTACATAATGTATGTGTATTTTTCTCTGTGTGTGTAAATTTGAAGAAGTGCGTACACAGTATTTATTGTATGTGTATGAATGTATTTGCATAGGTATAGTTATGTATATGTGTGTGGTTGTGTGTACGCTTGCAATAAAGTTCATTCATAAAGTTTTTAATGTCTGCTATTTTACTGATCAGGATAGTAAAAGGCATCAAAATGTTCTATGTATGCAATATGAATATATGGCCTTTTTCAGTATGCATTGGTAGATTTTGCATGTATACTAGTAGAGACCACTAGCGCTTACTTTCTTGTCTCTGTGGCTACTCTTTCTATACAGTATGCAACTAAACCTACTGTATGACAGTAGCACTGGTCTGGCTGCGACATGTAATGCCCACGAGGTACCACCTGTTGACTCTAGGTGGATGTTTTATTTTTGTAGACTATGCCTGCGCTCTCCAGAGAGACATCTTGATGCAGGGACGGCTCTACCTCTCCGAGAACTGGCTATGTTTCCACAGCAACTTCCTTCTGTGGGAGACAACGGTAAGAAGATGAGCGCACAAGGAACATTAGCTAAGTACACACTTTGACATTCTGCCAAGTGTGCTTGTTGGTACATATACTGTATGTGCCATTATTTACATATATACTTACCTCACTGACACTAAGTGGATGAAGCTGGTGGTTCCTCATAAACATGATAGGAGGCTAAGAAATCTGAGACAGTCAGTAGGAGAACGCTAAAGTTCGTTAATAATACGCTATAATAATGAATCAGCATGAAGCCATGAAGCAAAAATCAGGCCCTTTAGACTACTATACATTTTCAGAGGGTTCACAAAGTTTCGTTCATGCTCACCTTGACCTAGCTACTGCACATATAAGGGTCTACCCATAAAATTACTATACCTGAGCCCCATAAATACAGACTTGCCCACCAACGAAATAGACCAATCCCAGCAAGAATGACCTTTATCTGCATAAGACACGTAAGTCGGGTCTTTCAGATTATTGATATGGACATCAGCCTAAAGTGTGACTGAACATTGTACGTTTAAAGCATATGAATGTGTGTGCCTCTGTTCTGCCTAAGTGTTTTTGTAAAATGTTGAAGGAGCCACATTCCAGCGTATGCACAACAGTGTTCCTGAGGTTATTGCCTTGGAAATTCTGATCTCCAGTGAGGTAACACCAAGGTCTAGTGATCTGGCCAATAATAACTACTTATTATGTGTGCTCCACTGTCAATAATGTCACAGACAAGGCCGGACATTTTGTACATTGCAGTTTCAGACAGATTTGTTTAGACAATGCTGAGCAAAAGGAGTAAACAAAGCCAAATACTTGAGCTATCCTACGGCCTGACTGATCAGGTGGATGCATGGAATGACTGACCTACTTCGGCACTTGAGCATCTCCACCATCCTTTTTTTTATTTGAATAAGTAATTCCCTTCATTTAACCATTTACATTTGCTGCTTACGGCCTCTCAGAAGGCTAAAAGCTTATTCGTCCACCTGTTTTCCGAGTATACTTTTTTCAGTATAGATTTACAAGATGCTGGAGAGCATTTAGGAACATTCAAATGCAAGGAAGGAAGAATGTATGGATGGAGCAACAGAAAATAACAGGATATACTAAACTAAACTCGCTCTCATTTGTCCACTTTATAGTTACCTTTTAAATATAAAGATTTGGAAGGAACCTGTAATATCCAGAGATAGGAGGACAAACTTTAAACCAGGGATGTCAAACACAATTTAATTGTGGGACAAAAATAACACTTTATATACCCAACCTGGGCTTGGATATATCAGAAAAATAACTACTGCAGCACTGTCTTTACAAAAAAAGACAAACAGGTACCTCTCTGCTTAACACAATGATATGGAAGGGTTAGGCGGACAGTTGGCCGAGGTCTCCGGGACTGTAATTTTGTTTTTGACTTTCTCTTTTACAATTTTAATCTCCTTCATGTCAATTGACTATAGTTCATCAATAAATTAATGGACAGATTATTATTGGTTTCCATTTATATTTAATCAGTTTTTACCATGTTCTATGTGTTTTAAAAAAATCCGTATTTCTGTGTAACAGTTCTGTATTTAGTTATTAGTATAATCTGTTCTTGTATTTTGAATGAGAATTGTTCACAACGCTGTGTGCCTGCACTCAGTGAATGGCGCTATACATAATAATAAGTTGCATTGTGGTTGTATTGTTGTTTATTCTGCCTAAAGTCTCTTTTGAAACTGTCTTCCTTCTTCCTCAGCTTTTCTTTCCTTGAACACACTGCAATGGATTATGGAAACTAAAAACAGCCACAGGACCGATGTCAGTATTAACTAAGAAAATAACGTCAGTTCATAAACTTGACGGAGAGCGCCAATCAGGATATATGCAAGCATTTGTAGCTAAAGCAATGTAAATCAGTTTAAACTCGAAATTAAGATGTGTGACTATCAGAGGGCACTTGACCACAATGAACAAACTGTGTAAACGTGATAGTGGTAGAATACCCACAGCTGGTCAGAAACAGACAGCAGTCACATTTAACATGAGAGGAAATGCAACTGTGTTTCTATCCACATACAACAATCAAGTTAGTGGAGAAGGCAAAAAGAATTGTGAAGAGCTGTGGTAGCAGGCAGGTAAAGCTGAAGAATGGTGGCTAGACACCCGTACAGCTTTAAAAAGGGACTGGGACTGGCAATGCATGTGGAAATCTGAGCAACAGTTTCATTCATTAGACTGTCATGCTGAAACACAGTTATGGAAGTGTGGCATGTCTCCCTTGTTTCACTTTTTTTATGGGTGATTGCAAGCAGTGGCGGCATTAGCTATGGCCAGACTGCAATAACCACTGATTTTGATTCTGCCAGCTCAATATTAGATCAGTGGCATAAGCTGTCTGCTCTTTTCTGGTGAATTACTGAATATGAAAACAGCCTTATTGTTACAAGCCACTATTTTTTCAAAGTGCCAACATGAAAGAATGTCTTGCTATTAAAAGGTAGAACACCATGACTGTTCCTCATTCTGACATGAATTGAACGCGTAACTTTGTAGTTGCAGGTCCAATTCCTCGAGTCCTACACTATATTGCAGCTGCAGCTATGTCACACTGCTGACAGGTAGAAATTGAAATAGAAGACATAGTCTTTCAGGAGCCAATGGTGTGAGATGTCCATACTGCGAATGACAGTTTTTCCTATCCCTTGCCAGAGAAGCTTCCTGACATACCTAAATCTTTTTTTCTTAGCTCTGTTCCTTGTAGAAGTGTTCCTCCCTATCTTTCTGAAATGTAACCAGAAAATCATGTTTTTCATGAATATAGGTCCTGTAAGACAATGTTGGTTTCATTTCATACTTCCAGGGATTTCCAGTCTTGCTTGGATTTTTTTGTTCTCTCCATCAGACATCCAAATATGCAGTGCCCGTGAAAACCAGAAAATTAAATGGTGACACCCACACAATTACAGAAAATGTTGATGCTCATGGAGAAATAACCTTACAAAAAGACACCATTTGGCCATCATATCAGTAAAATTATAAACAAACAATAAATTAAGATGAAAAAAATATTTATTTATGCATTTCCGACACACTGCTCAGCAATGCCAAATGAATGGCTATCACCTACAGTTGTATGAGACTGATTGCTCAAGTATGTAATCAGATTTCTGACAGTGATGATGTCACGCTACTCATTTTTGTGCTTTTAAAGCACTCTTAACATATGCTTTGTTTTTGGACCACAATTTTTGCCTAGCCCTCTGCTTTTGTTCCATGCTACAAATTTCTCCAATTTTCCTATATTCCCATTATAAAAATACAAGTGTCTGTGTATATATGTGTACAGTTGATATGTCATTCCAACTGATGGCACATCACAAATATTTAGATAGACAGATTTTATAGTGGATTGGCTCCAGCAGACCCCCGTGACCCTGCATTCAGATTCAGCGGGTTGGAAAATGGATGAATGGATTTTGTAGTAATAAAATGCATTTAGTTTGTTATTCCAACAGATGGCGCATCACAAACATTAAAACAGCTTTTAAATCTGATACCAAAAGGCATAAGACAGATACATATGCATTGCATTTATTATTCCAACAGATGGCGCCTCTCAAACATGTGTAGTAATGCATTTTATTACTACAAATGTTTTTTGATGTGCCATCTGTTGGAATAACAAATGAAATGCATTTTATTGCTACATGCATTACCAAATATCTTCCGATGGATGGTGCACTGCAAACGTTAAAGCGGAGGTCTATCTTGATTACCCTGCATCGAATCTGTGATGTGATGTTTTATTTGCATCCTTCAGTTATCAATATCACATTCTCCAACCTGCCTTTAAGTAATGAAACCAATGAACTGCATCTTCTTGCATTATATTATTTAAACCTATAGACTCATCCAAAGGGAAAGACTGGAAAATCCAGACTGTGAAAATCTGGTATGGAATGTCCACTAAGGGTTACACAGCAGCAGGGTTGCAAGCCCTAAAGCTATCCTGCTACAGCCTCCTCTGGATTTTCTGCAAACAGAAATACTCACAGGCTGTTATAATTTCTTCAGTAACATCTTCGCTGCATATTTTACATGTACAAAGACATTCCTGGTCTCCTGTAAGAATCTCAGTTAAAGTTTTAGGAAACTGTGCCTGGTGATCTGTAAAGTCCTCCATGCTCCCCACTGTGTAGTGTCCCATATAGTCGCAATTTTGGAAGATATACATGGCTTCATTCAAGGCAGTGTCTCCTTTGTTATCTGGTGACCCTTGTAACAGTCTGTTCTACTGTGAGGCCTCCAATCTCTTTGTACAATGTCCCATACAGTTTATGTGTTAAAATGTCAAGTGTACAATCTTTGACTACCTCCCACTAACAGTTTTCAATCTCAACCGAATATCAGGGAACATAATTCCCTGTCCTGACACACTCCTTACAGAATTTTTGGCAAGTGACTTAAGATGTCCCTTCTCTTGCCAAATGTTTTGCATTTTTCAGTGGACTGTCCTTTCCCAGAAATACTCATTGTAGTTCCATGTTGTTACATGATATGCTCACTTCTGAATTCTGTCTAGGTTTATCTGCATTGATCTAGTTGCCACCAAACAGTTGATGACATCTTTACCAATGTAAAGCCATCCATTTACTTTCTAATGAATCTTGGTGAGGGCTGAAATACAGGACTTTACTTTTGAAATACCCTTAAATAGTTTCTCCATGAAATTACTGTATATAAATTGTACTTTATTTTTATGTTGCTGCATTTTTAAAGAGGATGGTGCCATCCTGAACTCTGCTTGGCAGATGATGCCCAGACTAGGAGTACTTGTCAGATGAGCTAGGCCTTCCTCATGGCAGCCTTTCAATTGAAAAAAAGTGTGACAATTTCTCACTAAGCCTTGAGTTATGTTTATGCTGAGACTTCTGTTTTCTATCACCTTTCAGCTCACGGTTGCTCTTAGTGATGTCATTTCTATGACGCGGGAGAAGACTGCAAGGCTCATTCCCAATGCCATTCAGATTGTAACAAGCAATGAAAAGGTGGGTGTCATTGAGTACAGATAATCACTCATTCAGAATCCTTGATAATTACTCCTGGCTGTGCATAATTCTATGTGTTATATGACCAATAACATTTAAAATTTGTTTCTATTAAACATTTTATATCATGCCATGTACTACTAAATTATCAGCAAATTGATTATCTTAAAGTAACTGGAAAAGAAATTTAAATTATGCACTTCTTGGAGGACCCCTTTCTAGATCATAATGAATCAACTGAGGGTGGGTGACTTTTAAAAAGAGTTACCAAGAAAGGTGAGTTTTGGACAGGCTACAATAGATCACTGAGTCTTATGTCAGGTGAGTGTCTGGATTCTCCTCGAATCCAAAGGTATTTAGCTGTGGCACACTAAAAGTATGACAATCTAGAGAATCCAGATGGCTCTGTGGTTTTAGATGGATCAACTGGAAAATTTTACTGTACTCTATATGCATTACAGTAGAACTACTACTACTACTATATTCAGTAATTGCATTCTGAAAGGCTGCATTAAAATCCAAAACCTTTTTGTTATGGTTCTCATGGCCTTGTATGGCTACTTATTTTGTTTCTACACAATTCTGTAGATGGAGATCATATCCTGCCTAGATTAAAGTCATTACCTGTCTCCCTGGCTTTCATTACACAACAGCATGTAAGCTGCACATAGGAACTGACTAGGCCTCAGATTTGAACCTAAACTCCTGGAGTTATGAAGTATTACCTCCAAATACTGTGCCACTGTACTGCATCCATTCCATAATAACAACAACAATAATAAAAATAATAGTAATAATGATAATAATAGGGCACCAAACAGTACACTATCAGGTCAGGTCAGGTCAGGTTGGGGAGCATGCACTGGTACAGCATGTTACCGCACCCACCACATGACGAAAGAGTTCGGGATCCTGGTTGGCAGACATGCAGTCTAGTGTCCCCCAAACCCCCCCATCTTTCTGCTGCAGCCAGTTGTTACGTGGGTGTCCCCTTGGCCTGATCCAGTCACTCATGTCCTTAACAATGAGGATCCTGTCTGCCAGATCACCCTTGGGGAATTGCGCCACACGGCCATAGTGCCGTAACTGACACTCCCTCATGAGTCAGGTACTGTGCCACATTTGGAGCTTCATTAGCAACCGCTCATTCAACACAAAGTCAAACCAATGGTACCCAAGTATTTTCCGGAGAGACACAGTACCAAAGGAGTCCAGTCTTCGTCTCAGGTTACTGGATAGCGTCCATGTCTCGCAACCATGCAGCAAGACGGGAAGCAACAGGGCTCTAAAGACTTGGACCTTCATCCTTTTGCATAGATATCGGGAGCACCACACACCCCTTTCCAGTGACCTCATACCCAACCCCCCATGCTCTCCCAATCTGTCTACTGACTTTATAGGAAGAGTAACCAGAGACATGAATGTCACTGCCGAGGTAAGTAAACTTCTTGACAAGGTCGACACTCTCTCCGCAAACAGAGACACTGCTAAAGGCTATGACTAAGAAGTAATGAAAGACCTGGCTCTTATCAATGCAATTTATTTTGGTATGGCCCAAAATCACATAAGGAGTTCCACAGTGAGTTTTAACAGGCCCTCAGCCTTGACTCTTTAAGAAGACAAGGAAAAACTCAAAAAAAAACCCTTGTAATGAAAACAATGGAAGAAACCTTAGAGAGATCCCTTTCCAGGTAGGCTGGGCGTGCTGTGGGTGTCACAAAAAAAGGGGGTAAATACAATACAATGCACAGAACAGAACACAAGTAATACTTAATACAATACAATAGTGCAACAGAAATATTACAATTACAGAGCAGAATTTAACAGTAGATGGTATCACATAATAGGATTTGTCATCAAGCTGCCTTCCCTCATTTGGCCATTCCGCAGCTGAGTCAGTACCCCTCTACCCGATGATTCCTGTGATCCTCCATCAGGGATGACTTGGCAGGTGGGCCGTGGCACCAAGTGCCACATTTGAGTACCGAGAAGAGAATCAGAAAAGTTGTGGGTTAGTAACAAATTATAACTATCATATTACTTACGTTTTATTGTTAATGACTAACAACAGAGATGCAGTATGTACAGTTAATCAGCATCTTTAGTCAGGATATGCTATACTGTATCTCTCTTAACATATCTATGCTGAATCAGTTTTAAAAATTGTAATAATGAATTTCCTAGTATGAATTTATGCAGATGTTCTTACAAATATCTTAAATTTATTTGTTACTCTGTCTTGCTAACATTTTTAAAAATTGACCAACTTGACTGTAATGGGCTTGCCTTGTATTAAGGTTGCTAGGGTAGATTGTGACTCCATTTAACTCTCAAATGGAAAATTTGGATTATGAAAGTAAATAGATGGATGGACAATTGATGTGGCTGCCAATAGGTTGCATCTTAATGTAGCCATGGCAACAGTGTATCAAGCTTTTGTGAGGCTTTCAGTGGCATTTAGCCCAATGCCTGTAGAGTAACTTCAGGCTGCAGCACTCACACTGGTTTGTTCAGAAATAAATGCCAATAATATTTGCGCTAATTGAATTGATTTCCTTGTTGTCTCAGTGGAACTCCTCAAAGGCAGGTGGTTCAAAGCTTTAAAGTGAAATGTCCAGATTGTGTATGACTTTGCTCTGGGGTGGACTAATGTTTCATTTAGGACTATCATTTTTCTTGGACCCCATGCTGTTTGGATAGACTCTGGCCCCCTGCAACTATGAGCTAAATAAAATGGGTTTTAAAGTGTATGAATGAATGAATGAATGAATGAATGAATGAATGGATGGAAGGATGGATGGATGGATGAAGGAAAGAATGATAAATCCTTTAACATAAAATAGTTGATATTATCTCACTCGTATCCTATAAATTGTTCGTATATACTATAAGTTACACTCTTTTTAGCTGCATTTATGTATTTTTGTGTTCTTCCTTCATTTGTTTATAGCTCTCGCCTGGTGCATCATCTTTGTCATTTACTTCTAATGTATACTTCCCAGGATGAGCAAAATAAAAATGCTTGTCTACAATATGTGCACTGTAGGCTATTTCACAATGATAACCTGACTTGGGAATGCTTTTCATTGTAGTATTTCTTCACATCCTTTGCTGCAAGAGAAAGGAGCTATCTGAACATCTTCAGGATGTGGCAGAACACACTACTAGATAAGGTGAGTACGATGCAAATAGCAGACCAGAATGGTCCATTTGTGATATGTTGATCTTTCACAACCCTCACAACAACCATGGGTGGCAGTGGACTGTTTGCTGGCATAATGGGCAGTGGATGATAAATTGGTGAGCAAAAGGTACATCATAAATGTGCGAGGAAAACCTCTCCAGAAGCCAGTCGCCAGTACTTGCCAGCTACTGCATCATGTAAAATCTTTGCCTTAGACATGGATTCACACAGTTTAGATTGACAGAAGTGTAATTAGGGTCTGGCATATTATTCTTGAGTCCCTCTTCCTTTGTGGATAGGATATCTCAATGGGAAGTACTTAAGATAGACCAAAGATTTTACATTAGGAGGTGATGCATTAAGGACTGGCAGTTAGTTGTCAGCACCATTAGGCAGATGTTTAAGGTGACCTGACCAGGAGATACATAAAAGGTAGGAACTTGGCACAATAAGATTTTTCCCATGTCTCTATGGGTTCTTTCAGGTTCTCATATTTTTCCCGCATTTCAAACATCTAATTATTGGTTCTAAATTAGCCAAGTGTTGCTGTGTGGGTGTGTTTGCGACCAGTAAAAAAGTGATGCTCCGTCCAAGGCTTTCTCCTCTTTTGTGCTCTGTGCGGACAACATTTGCTCCAGCTCTAAATTTTCTTACAGTCTGATTTAAAAAGTGAAATAATGGATGGATATATTGTCCAGAATATTGATTTTCATTTACAGTTAATTGGATCTGAGAACACTGCCATTTATGCATTATTTTTTTCTCACTATTTTATACTTTTTTCTTAATGGTTACTTGATACGCTCTGCATTAAATCTGGGTCATGTTTTGATGTCACTAAAATAGGAGTTCACCGTTTAAATGATGGTCATTGCACACTTCATTTGTCCAGTGAAAGAAACCTTTGTGAGGGGGCATCCATCCATATTCTAACCCTTTTCATTTAATTTGAGGCTTGGGAACGTGAAGCCTACTCTGCCTGCATTAGGTGTGAGACAGGGACTAGTTTTGGGTGGGGCATCATTCCATCACACAGCACACTTAAACTTGCACAGACAGCCTAACTCACATTGAAACATGGATGGGAAATTCAAAGTTTCAACAGAAAGTCCCCCCCCGGAGATGGGGAGAAAATGTATGACTGATACCAACAGTGACCAGGCTAACCATTGTACTGAATCTTTGTGCCATCCATTTTATGTTAATGGGAGCTGGACTTGAGTTACATTTTGGATTAATACTGAATTGGATAATTAAATAAAGTTGCAATGGTTTGTGTGAAAGTTGGTATAAACTTACAGGAACTAAAGCTGGTTCATGGCACAATGTGTACAGTACAAGTCCGAAGAGGTTATGGTCAAGATTTATAAAGTTTTGGTGAGACCTCATCTAGACTACTGTGCACAGTGTTTGTCTCCAGGCTATAAAAAGGACATAGCAGTGCTAGAAGTCCAGGGAAGAGCGACTAGACTGATTCCAGGGCTACAGGGGATGAATTATAAGGAATGACTAAAAGAGCTGAGGCTTTTCAGTTTAATCAAAAGAAGATTAAAAGGTGACATGACTGAAGTGTTTAACATTTCATGGGAATTAGTACTGTGAATCGAGACTGTTATTTTAAAATGAGTTCATCAAAAACATAGTAGGAGAGTTGTTAAGGGTAAATTTCCCACAAATATTAGGAAGTATTTCTTTACACAGAGACACTTGGAATAAGCTATCAAGTAGTATTGTAGATAGTAGGACTTTAAGAACTTTCAAACCTAGACTTGATGTTATTTTAGAAAAAGTGGAAAGGACTGGCGAGCTTTGTTGGGCTGAATGGCCGGTTCTTGTCTAGATTATTCTAATGTTTTAATATCCTAATGGCAACACCAAGAAAAGTTTAATAGAACTAGTCATAGACAATACTGAGTCAAACATTGTGTAGATTTTGTACCCCATCATAACTTTCCCATAAATTTAATTAGCTTTTTTTAAGCTATGAAAACAATGTCCATCCACTTAACCTATTTAATCAAATTTCCCTTCAGCAGTGGGCACATGAAAGCCAACAACTCATTAAAAATCTTGGCTGTAGGATAAAGATAGTAATTGAATTCTATAGCTACTTTATGCATGTTCTTCAAGGAGGCAATAGGGTTTTAATATTTCCTGTGGTTATAGTCGAGATTAATCCAAGGAGAGATGCTGTACAACACCATCCCTTTTTTAACAAATATGTAGCAATGCAACTGCCTATTACCATTCTTTTGGAAAGAATGCATGCCCTTTGCGAACATGTTCACCTCATTACAATGTATCTTTCTATCTGCCATCTATTTTCTGACCTGCTTACCCAGGTTAGGGTCACAGGGACTGGTACATGTTCCAACTCCAATCCAGGGCTCACTCATGCACACACCTATACTTTAGAACACTCTAGACGAGAACAGGCCATTCAGCCCAACAAAGCTTGCCAGTCCTATCCACTTATTTCTTCCAAAAAAACATCAAGTCGAGTTTTGAAAGTCCCCAACGTCTTACTGTCTACCACACTACTTGGTAGCTTATTCCAAGTGTCTATCGTTCTTTGTGTAAAGAAAAACTTTCTAACGTTTGTGCAAAATTTACCCTTAACAAGTTTCCAACTGTGTTCTTGATGAACTCATTTTAAAATAACAGTCTCGATCCACTGTACTGATTCCCTTCATAATTTTAAACAATTCAATCATGTCATCTCTTAATCTTCTTTTGTTTAAACTGTATAGGCTCAGCTCTTTTAATCTTTCTTCATAATTCAACCCCTGTAGCCCTGGAATCAGCCTAGTTGCTCTTCTCTGGACCTTTTCTAACACTGCTATGTCCTTTTTGTAGCCTGGAGACTAAACCTGCACACAGTACTCAAGATGAGGCCTCACCAGTGCATTATAAATGTTGAGCAGAGCCTCCTTGGACTTGCACTCCATACATCGCGTTATATAACCTCTATATAACATTCTGTTAGCCTTCTTAATGGCTTCTGAACACTGTAGGGAAGATGATAGCTTACAGTCCACTATGACTCCTAAATCCTTCTCATAAGGTGTACTCTCGATTTTCCGATTGCCCATTGTGTATTCAAACATAACATTTTTACTTCCTATGTGTAACACTTTACATTTACTGACATTAAATTTCATCTGCCACAAATCAGCTCAAGCCTGTGTGCTATCCAAGTCCTTCTGTAATGAGATAACGGATTCCAAATTATCTTCTAATCCACCTATCTTGGTATCATCTGCAAACTTAACCAGGTTGTTACTTATATTCCTATCTAAATCATTTATATATATTAAAAATAGCAGCGGCCCTAGCACTGACCCCTGTGGAACACCACTCTTAACATCGGCCAATTCTGAAGAGGTTCCTCGCACCATCACCCTCTGCTTCCTGTGTCTGAGCCAATTCTGCACCCATCTAAAAACATCACCCTGAACTCCCACTTCTTTTAATTTAATGCCCAACCTCTCATGTAGCACCTTATCAAATGCTTTCTGAAAGTCAAGATAAATAATATCATATGCGCCACTTTGATCGTATCCTTTTGTTGCCTCCTCATAGAATTCCAGCAAGTTAGTAAAACACGACCTCCCTCTTCTGAACCCATGCTGACTGTTCAGAATAACTCATGTCCTTGCCAGGTGTTGCTCAATCTTATCCTTAATAATTCCTTCCATTAATTTTCCTGTGATGCATGTTAAGCTTACTGGCCTATAAATACTTGGATCTGCCCTGTCACGCTTTTTATATAATGGGATGATATTTGCCATTTTCCAGTCCTTCGGAATCTCTCCAGTGCGCAGTGACTTCCTAAAAATATGTGTCAAGGGTTTATATATGTACTCGCTAGGCTCCATAAGAACTCGAGGGTAATTATTATCTGGTCCTGGTGATTTGTTTGATTTCAGCTTATTTAATCTGAGCAGCACTTCTCCCTCTACAATTTCCAAATCCCTCAGTACCTCCTTAGTAGTCCCTGTTACCTCTGGGAGGTTGTCCGCTTGCTCACTTGTGAACACCTCAGAAAAATGTAAGTTTAGGGCATCCGGTATTTCACTGTCTGTATCTTTTAATTCCCCTTTATATTTCTGATGCACTTGACCTCCTCCTTGACTGTTCTTTTACTACTAAAATACTGAAAGAATCTCTTAGGGTCTTCTTTCACCTTATCTGCTATATTCCTCTCCAACTGTCTTTTATCCTCCCTGATATCCTTCTTAATGGTTGCCCTTATGTTCTCATACGCTCTACGATTCACTTTGCAGTCATTAGTCTTATGCCTTATAAAGCAGAGTTTTTCCTTTGCAACTTCTTTTTTAAATTTTTATTAATCCACTGTGGAGTTTTTTTTTTTTTTAATTTCCTATTAATTCCAAATTTAGGTATGTATCTGTCCTGCATTACATGTAAAACATTTTTAAATTTGTTCCACTGCTCCTCGACTGTCTCCACACTTAAAAGCTTATCCCAGTGTATCCTACTTAGACATTGTCGCATCTGATCAAAATTAGCAATACCAAAGTTCAACTTAATAATTTTAGTCTTTGCATCTGCACTCTTACAAAATACTGAGAATTGTATTACATTATGGTCACTTGACCCTAGTGGTTCAATCACTTCTACACCCTCAATTCTATCCTGATTATTACAAAATACTAAATCCAGACAGGCTTCACCCCGTGTTGGTGCTTTAACATGCTGTGTTAAAAAACAGTCATTGATTACTTCTAAAAACTCCTGCTCTTGTGCTCCTCCATCTGCAATGTTCTCCCAGTTAATATTTGCATAATTAATGTCCCCCATGACTATAATAACTCCCTTTAAACTTGCCTTTTTGATATTACTAAAAAGATGTGTGTTGAAATTACCGTCTGAATTGAGTGGTCTATAACACACTCCTAAAATAAGACCCTATTTCCCTAATATTTTCCAGGTGAAGCCACATGTCCTCACTAAGACACTTCCATTATTTACTCCCAGTTTCATTTGAGTTACATTTTAAACAAGTTTAATTAAGTGCCACATCAGATATGAAGTCACTCCACCTTCTTAATTATCATCTTGGCACACCCAACTGTAGAATGACTCTAGAAGCTCAGGGATGTGCCTTCACTCCCCTGTTACTCCCATATTCCTCCCAATATGTCTAAAGACATATCTTTGGACTTGCCAATCCAATGAAATTTCAGCAGAAATGTTTTGTTCTGTGTGGTGACTGCTTGTAATTGGATAAAGTCATGGCGAGGAGCAGAAGAGCAAGATTTGATGGGGACTGTCTGGCATCATCAGTGCTTTCTTAATAATCAAAGTGCATCAACAGCAGCACACAATTGAAGCTCCTCTCCTTTCATAAGTGTGTTGAATCAAATCAAAGCTGACTCAATTATGCTTACGAGGCTCCAAGAGTTTTGAGCTTACTTGGTTGACAGCAGTTTACAATTATTACTGAAGATGAAGCCACTGAGTCCAGTACATTACTTTTATACATACTCAAAGACTGAACTTTACCTAATCCCATATGCTGCATCCATTGGGAAGTAAACTAAAACCATGTATAATCAATTAAAACTTCATATTGCAGAGGAAAAAGACGATTCCCTTTAAAGTCTTTATGTAGGTCCAACTTCTCAGACATAATGAAAGTATAATCACTCCCACCCATGTACAGCACCATTGACCAGAAATCATGTCACCACTCAACTGAGTGTAAACGTCAATGCATTTGAATGAGTTGTGACAATTCGCTCCGTATTTTGTAAACCTGCAACACTGGATTTGCTACTTGCAGTTAAGAGTCTGCATAGAATGAGAAAAAAAGAAAGTTGAAAAGCTAGTTTGACCAATTGAGAAGGTGACATTTAGTGTGTGCTTCAGCCTTTCCGTAAGAATGAAAGATATCAGTTTACTCTTTAAATAAACTGCCCTGTGTGATTTATTTTGGCATCAATAGTTCTAGCTTTGTTTTGCAGTATATAGTATGTTTTTAAAATTCTGTGTTGGCCTGTGAGATGGAGAATGGACTATATAACTATTATAGCCCTTGGTTAGCAGCTCAACACAACAGATGCATGCAATTGCTCGAGAAGTGTCATAATGACGCCATCCACTGTTGGTATCCCTTGTTTAGCCTTTTAAGTGTAGCAGGTAGTGGAAAACTGTTCATCACAGTGGTAAAGCCTACTAGTACATGATACTGTATATAACACATACACACACACACACACACACACACATATCTGTAAATAGTGTAGAATCACTACTACACTCAAAGCAGCAATCATCTCTCCAGACTCATAATTGTGGGAGGGCCTCAATGACAATGACCACCAAATGAGATTGCTAGATTTTTCATAAATTATTTTTGTAATGGAAAGAAAATACTGTTTTCCATTTTAAAAATATACTAGGGGGCTGTGCCCCCTACTCGCCTCGCTCGCTCACCCCACAACCCCAACCCTCGGGGGCGCGCTTCACACTAGCCACTTTGAGTCTCTGCTGCTCGCGTTGTAAAGGGTGGGGCTGAACACATGCTAAGGATGGATCTGCTGCTAGCTGCTACTGAGCTGCGTGATCTACATGTTGCGCTGCACGTCAATCATTTAAAAAAACCTGTACAGCAGCTGTACTTTTGTCTCACTTCCTTGTCTCGTGGGATGTTAAAATGTCTCCAAAAAATCGTTTGTAAGTAGGGCATGATGTGCAAGAAGTCTCGTGGGACTTCAAAGTGTCTCTCCGAGATGATCACATCTCGACCCAAGATTTTTTTATATAATATATATATATATATATATATATATGATGTCTGCTGAGTACGTCATTAATATTCTCTAGCATTTGATTAATATAATATTTGATTAATATGCCCTTATACTGTGACAGTTTCCACTGTGGTGCTTAAAATCGTTGTGTTTTTAGCTGGTTGCATTTTTGTTATGAACTATGTCTTCAATCAAGAGCTTGATAAACATCACTGCAATTCATTTAATTTACATTGAATTGACATCCACAGTTTGGTCATGAACTAGGTGTCCCAAGCACTAATGAGTTCCAAAGCACTTCCAATAATGCAAATTAGAGGGGAATATCACCATCAAACCCCAAGTAGTAAGAAGGGCAAGGAGCAAATCTTTATAAAAGAAAAGATTTATTCTTCACAAAAAAGTATAAAAATTACAATGAAGCTTCATGGTACACAAAGGCAAAATTGAATTGCCTATAACACAAAGGCAATCCAAATCAAACAACTCCCAATGCAGCTTCCAAAAGCAATGTCAAAAAACAGAACAGAAAGTTGAAAAATCAGAAATCCAAAAACTCTCAAAAAAATCCAAATAAACACAAGTACACTCTCCAACTCCCAAATGTATTCACAGTGAGCCACCAGGAACAGCGGAAGACCCTCTAGAATTATAGGGCAGATTCTGGCGTTGACTTGCAGATTACCCTGCCTCTTTGGAAACCACCTACCAAACACATACCATGTTTCCCCGAAAATAAGAGCTACTCTGAAAATAAGCCATAGCATGATTTTCAGGTTGCTCTGTAATAGAAGCCCTACCCCAAAAATAAGCCCTAGTCAAGATCGTCAGCTGAAAAGTAAGGTGCCTTATGTCAGTTTATACTTCACGTGATGCGACACGTGTGCTAGAAATATCCATTAAATTCTGAGGACATCTTGCCACAATATCTCTGAAAAGGATGTTTAATGATTACATCAATCAATTCAGGGATGCGCCCATTCCGGAAGCATCGGCGCAAGACAGAAACAAAATCCCTGGACGGGGCATCAGCTCATCGCAAGGTGAACACAAGCACACACATATACTAACGTCATTGAAGCGTCACCAAATCTCCAAATCTTTATGTCTTTGGATGGAAAACTGAGCACACTGTGGAAACCCACCAGGAAAACATGCAAACTCCAGGCAGGGATCACAAGGGACACGACTCCCTGCAGGACAGCAGCGCTACCACTCTGCCACCGTGCCACCCCATATGTGTAACTATTAACAATATTCATTATTTAAACAAACTTAACGATTTATCTGTAAAATGTAATATACATATTTTAATGCATTTCATCATGAAAGTGATGAAGTATAAATCTAAGAATTCTAAATGTGCAGAGAGCTGGAGTATTATAAATTTAATGTGTTCTGTGTGGCGATCTATTGCTGCTTGCCGCTGCTGTCAGGTCAGGAGGAAAAACTAGAAGCGAGTAGCGATTAACATATGGGTTGGTTGAAATTTCTACTTTAATCACAAATTAGACATTTTCATTATGTCCTTATTTTTTTTCCTGTGTGGCTCAAATACGCCGCCATACATTCTGATGCTATTGTGAAGGTGCCAAAAAAAAAAAAAAAGACGGCACAGAAGATGGTATGTGAGACTTTTAAAATATAATGTGTCATTACTTTAGGGAATATGTAATGTTTGAATATCAAAGCAACATGAATACATTTGTATGTCCGGATTTTGCTTCACCACATCGAACCATTTATCAAACATTGAAGCACACACATTGATCCTGGAGGGTCCTAAACGTGGCTGGAGTAGCAAGAAATTCAGGGTTTGAATGTGGAGAGTTATGACAATATTCCAGAAGAAGATGACATGACTGTATTTGGATAAATGTACATTGTTGTACATGAATAAATATATGATAACCCCTGAAAATAAGCCCTAGTGCATCTTTTGGAGCAAAAATTTATATAAGACCTGGTCTTATTTTCGGGGAAACACAGTAGATAACAAAGGCAGCTTTTATACATAGACAAAACCATACATAAAGAATGATGCATATAAACGACATACTGTAAATTAAAGAATCGAAAATGAACGAAAGAGACATAAAACATGAATTTGAAACCCAGCCGGGGAGAATAAAATAAAAATAAACCATGGAATCAAGACTGGCTTTACTTTATTGTCTAAATGCCCATCTTAAGATCTGTTTTGGATAATGGGTCTAAATCCCTTCATCTATTTTTGAAACCAATTGGTCCAGTTCAGGCTGAGCGGGGCCTAATTTGGCAACATCAGACAAAAGGCAGGAACAAGCTCTAGATGCAGTGCCAGTCCATCACTGGGCACACTCACACTCACATCCATAGTGAAGCCAACTTAAAGGCATTAGTTAACTTGATCTATACATCTTTGGAATATGAAAAGAAATGTTGATTATCTGGAGAGAAACTGTGCAGACACATGGAAAATGTGACAACAGACAGTACCCAGAAGGGTATTTGAACTGAGATCTTTGTAAAGCAGAAACAATAACTACTGAGCAGCTCTGAAGGTCAGTGGCAGAGGATCTCCAGAGTATGACACATTGGTATGGGGCACAGTGTACATCCTGCCTTCACCCTGTTTTTGAGTCAGGACCCACTCTGACCCATTGTGTTTCATCGAAGGTGTGGAGGTCACTAAGCACCTCAACTCTAATTTCTTTCTAGCCCTAAAGCGATTTTCAGTTAGTGATGTGTACTAGGGCTCCTAGGACTCTCACAGATGGGTTTAAAACAGGCTACATCCATCCAGTAATGTGAAAGTAAATTATAAGTGGCATATATAGGAAAACATACTCCTGTGGGAAATCAATACTGAAGAAAACAGTACAAATCTATTTTTTTTCAGGAGTCACATTCCAAACTGAAATAAAGAATTAAATATTTGCTTCTTCTGCGGTGGGCTGGCACCCTGCCTGGGGTTTGTTTCCTACCTTACGCCCTGTGCTGGCTGGGATTGGCTCCAGCAGACCATCGTGACCCTGTAGTTAGGATATAGCGGGTTGGATAATGGATGGATGGTATATTTTTCTCTTTTTTTGAGCTATCAAAGTGCACATATTATGTGTGCATTTTTTAGATTGAAGGAAACTTTTCACGTCTTACCTAGCCATTCCCATCCCTTTAAGGCCTCATGCCTTAGCAGACAGCATGATACTTTTGTATTCTAAATGCACTTTAAATGTCAACCCCCTGTAACTGAGGAATGTAAGAAGCCATAAGGAAACCAAGGAGAGCGTCTTTGTGACTTGTACTCGTATATACCAGGCTTGAAAGCAAATTGTGAATGTGAAAGAAAGAGCTGTAAACAGCATTGCTTAATTAGGTTCAAAGTGATATACTGCTCAATATTGATAAAAGACTAAGCTTTCTATGGTGATTAGTGGAACCCATTAGAAATAAATAGACCAGGGACTACTGACTTGTTCCTACTAGTCTCTACATAAAGATAAATTTAACAAGTTATCTTCCGCTTTTCAGTATCTATATTCAATGAACAGTGGGGCATTTTCACTGTAGTGCCTTTTATAATGCAGCTTTTAACCAGTATAAGCCAGAATCACAGCAAATTTCAGCAGTACTGTGCACACATTTCAGTCATAATAATTAAGCCACACTCTTAAAATAATAGTTCTTAAATGGCACTTTACTGGGTTGTGTGGTTCCTCCTAGGAACATTACTTGACAAAGAAACCATTTCATTCTGGGCAGAGGCAGTTGTCTATGAAACATGAACTTTTTAAAATCCCAAAGAACCAAAATATGTGAACAGAATAAGAAATCTTTAAGGTACGGTAGGATACTAAACGTTTAAGAAAACTTGAACTTAGTCTTTGTCATTGTATGCAAAAAGAGTCCTTTTAAAATCAGGAACCCATTTGTATTTCACAAATATTTTATCATCTGTTTATAGTGATCTATGGAGTCTGTTATGGCCCCACATAAATAAAGGTTCTTTATGGAACCTTCACATGAATGGCTCTAATGGCATTGCTCTGAAAAACCACTCTGGTACGTTTATTTGTAAAAGTGCACAGGGCATTTTTAAAAATCATTTTGTAAATAAGATGCTGTAGACAAAATATTCACCAGTTCATGCCAGAGTCAGTGCCAGTTTCAACAGCATTGTGCATAAAGCAGAAGCATTTCTGGACTCTATCATGCACACTTAACATGCCGGGCTCAGCCCTAGGTGAAACCATAATAGTTTTGCCTCATTCACCGAGTAAATGCTTACAATCCTTGTTCAATCAGATTCAGAAGCCAATCAGAATCAAATCAATGCTAGTGGAGACAAAACTATCACCTGGGTCTGCTAAGCAAACAGACACACAATCCCAGAGGGACCTGAATAGCAGTTGTATCCTAAAAAAAAAAAGCTGTATAGGCAGAGGATCAATTCCCGGTCAATTGTCTCCCGACAGTGAGAGATCCAGGCTGATCACCAGTTTATTGAACAAAGCCTGGTTGTTAAGAAAAGTCCAACACAACAAAAGTTATTGCCTAGAAAATCTAGCTTAGTGTCCTTTAAATGAAACAGCATACACAATAAATAAATGTAACTTGTTTTCTTAACTCAATTTTTAGCACAGTCTTGCAAGGCACTAGATCCAGTATGGTGCTAGAGCCAGGGTATCTCCATTGATGGCATGCCAACTTTGGAATTGCCAGTCGACTACAGCATATTTTCATGTGTTGCAAAATAGGAGTGCGGAGACTAAATTCAGCCAAACACCATACATAGGGCACCCCAGTCAGGAAACAAATCTTACCACACTAAAGTTACTATTAAATGTATTACTGTACGGATTCATATTTACAATAGAGCATTACAAAAATTTGCATAAAAAGGGTATAGCAATGCCTTTGGGAGAAGCTCTAGTTCCTTCAATCCTGACTTAGATACTATTGATACAGATTACAGATGGACTGAGGATAAGACAAGTATCCCATTATGCTTTACAGATTTGGGCAAACACCATAATTGGTTGCCATGTATGCCCAAGACTGATCAGAAAAACAAGGTAAAAATTAGGCGACCTACAATAGGTGTTACTCGTGTTAATATGTATTAACCACTGGCTGGAATCATATATAAATTTATACCGTTGTTAACGTATGAGTCTAACGCACAATGAGAAAGAGAGAACGTGTCGCTCAGTCGTTAAAAAGTCTCAAGAGAAGTTACCGATTACTCGGCTCAGTGCGATGCGCACACTTTCACCGTGTCCAGTGGCCGACGTGAACAACGACGCATTCATTTAGCTCCACCTGTTCGAGTGGCATTGAAAACAAGGAAACGGCCAGAAGGTGCGCAGCACTCCACTGTCACGATCGCAATGGCAAAGGTCGCAATTTGCTGATGAAAAGATACGAGTGTAATTTCCTGGCATAAATGGATACTTTACCTAGAGGTTAATTGAAGGTAAGGATATCTCCGCACCTTTCGGCTTACTTCGAGCAACTTTTAAATAAGTGCAGCGATAGGAAACGCACTTGGCTCTTTAAACCACGGCTCGGTTAGACTCGTCCTCCAGTTTAGACTCGAGTGGACTCGGTTTGGCTTGGCTTCGGCCGTCTGCTCCACGGTAAATAAAGTCCACGACGAGCTGACAAAAACGACCTCCCTGTCTTTTTAAGAGTTGCCTGGGCGGGGCGCAGGGAGACAAGGGTCAGGTGTCTCGTTGCGAAACAGGTTTGGAGAGTCGCGTTTGTGTTGCAGGACGGTGTTATTCAGAAGGTGAGTGTTACAACCTAAGGTAGACTTCTTCGTCGTTGTTATGGTTTAATGTTCGACCTCGAGTGTGAGAGGCTTGGAGAGAATATGTTATAGCTTGGTGGGGCGGGAATGGTCAATCAACACTGTTCAGCGAATAACTGGGGTGCCAGTTCTTCTGTGTAGTGGGGTGAAGTATAGGTAAGTGAATGAACTGATTGTTGCTTTTATCTTGTCACGATAGAGTGGTGGAAAATCAATGAAGTGTTCTGCAAATCTTTCTCTCATTAAATGGCATAGTATTATGGGACAATTTGCTGAAGTTGCCATCCCGTCCAGTGCGTTATGCAGCCGGGTGCAAGTGAGCTTCTTCGAAGTCGGTTGGTGTTGCTTCCTTTTCACCCTACAGTTCTTAAGTTTAGAAACATAAGTCTAATTGCATTTCTGTTCTTTCAAGTAATTCGGTGCACTGGGCTGTGAGTGGGCTTCACTGTATCCGAGCGGCATCAGTTGGTATTGTCTTGTATATTCCCTGCGTTAGTATAGTCGGGTTAATGATGTAAATCATTGTTGGAATTTTAGGGGGCACAGTCGATACCTTCTACTTTCAGAGACAGAAATGTCAAAAGTTCTATTTTGATGAGTAAATTGTAGTTACAGGGTAGCATAGTAATTAAACGGAAATCACTGCCTCCTCACAAATTCAGTTTAAGTCCCGTGTTCTGGTGGTGCGCCTGTAGAGTTTGCAGGATACCTTCATGTTCATTTCCACATTGGCCCTGCAGTGTGTGGACTGGTGTCCTGTCCAGGGCTGTTTTCTGCTTTGTGCCAAGTGGTGCTGAATAGGGTAATTGAATGAAATAGCTTTTAGAGTGTAATGTTATTTTAAAATGTAATTACAGATATCAGTAATTTGAATGTTTAACAGTCCTCGGCAATGGTTTCTGTTTATGTGGAGGTTGCACATTCCCCCTTTGTGTCTATGGGTTTTTCTCCCATATCCCAAAGATAAACATTTTAAATTAATTGACAACTTTGAACTGACCCAGAATGAATGAGTTTGTTCCATGAAGGACTGGTGCCCCATGTATTATTGGTTTCCAGTTTCTGCCCAGGGCTGTTGCGATAGGTGCCATGCTCCCTTGCACTGTGGATTCTCTAATTGATGCATGCGTGATTGCCACTTTGCTTGTGCTTGTATAAGCTAATTTAAAAATTTTATACCATTCATAAAACTTTCCAGTCTTTTTCTACAGAACAAGTTTTGGCTATATGTTGTATTAAAAAAAACTATTGGGATTATAGGTAAAAATAAAATGTGGTGTTAATATCAGCCCCAACTCCTGCAACCCCAAACATGATGAGCGGAATGGATGGACAGAATAGGAATTTAATGGAATGGTGTGAACCTTTATCTCTCATTGAAGTACCTCAGTGTAAATGGAAGTGAGTAAGTTGGTGAAGTGGACTGTTGATCAAATTCTCTTCCAATGTCTTATACAACTGGGAATTAGGTATTCTGCACTTGAATTGCATCTCGTGGCTCCCTGCTGTTTTACTGGATTTAATAATCCAGTCTACTGCTGTCACTCCCCAGTCAAGTAAATGGGTGAGCTAGAAAGTTAATGTAATGTGCACCTGTCTTTCTCCTACTGTGAATGATCTACTGGTGAATGGCTTTTGTGTACTGGGATGTGAATTAGTTTCACTGCTGCTGAACTCCCTGCTGTACTGTGAAGCAAGTGAAATGGCATCTGTTTTTATTGTCGATAGGCTTTTCAGTCTAGTGGCTAAGACACTGGACTTTTGTTACTGCTTGGTTCAATCTCTGCCTTTGACTTGCTGTGTGAAATCAGGCAGGTTACTTTACTTGCCAGTGTTGCAGCTGTAGAAAGAAAAAAAAAATGAACAGCTGTATAGTTCATTCTGCCCTTGTTATGCACACATTGGGATGACATTTGCTTTAGAAAGGTGATACATAAAATAGAGCCTGGTGTGTTTTTGTTTTTTTTTTTTGTTTTTTTTTTTTGAGTTAATAAACCTGGTTTAGTGTGGTTTCTCTCAAAAAAAAAAAACGTCATCTGCTATACCTGATTTTCTACTTCTACTCTTATTGAGATAGATTAGTACAAAGCAAATGAAGCAATATACTGCCTATGCTAATTTAAGGAAGATGAAATGTAAATATAATTTCCTTATACGGTATATAGCGTCACATCAGAGAAATGAGACTGGGAGTAAATGTTCAAATTTAAATTAGTACAAAAAGAAATTAATGCATGTCAAAAGGTTTGCTTTAAATTGTCAAAAGTGGGAATGCAGGGAAGCCTAAACTAAGCTTGAAAACGTTAGTTGATAATAGAGGCGAGGAAAACAAAGACCATTTGACACATTTCCAACACATAATTACATTTTGGTGGGGGCCAAGGATTCCTGGAATTGTCAAGTCAGAAATTATGACTTAAACCAGCTGTCTGCTTAGCCCTTCCCTGGGTTGCCTAAGAGATGTCATGGTACACTCTTGTACATAATTGCAGTCAACTCATACGATACTCTGAACACTGTATCTGTCACACCATTGATGCCTTTGGTCCTCCACTACGCTGGTGTCTTGTTCCATTGGAGAGTCATGATAATTTGCTTGAAGCAGAAGTTTTGCCAGATGCATGCCAAAAAAAAGTCCATGAGAAAGGGTTTATATAGTTTTCTCAGGAAGATCATCACAGTTTTTGTTGGTTATTTATCTTTTTTATTTATGTGCTTTGATGAGCCGTGTCAGTCTGTCCATTATGGGTTGCTGCTGTAGAACATCCTGAGGCTGATTTAAGTGCCATAACTGATGGGGCATTCCTTGATCTGGGTTAGCATACTAGGAAGTGAAAACCTGGTTTATTGCTCTCACACTCTATGAATCAAATTTGACAACTAAATAGTGAATATGTTGGTGTTATGAAAATGATTATAACTGCAACACTGTTTCCCCTTATTTCTATTTGTAGCAGCTCACTAAGCAAGAGTTTTGGCAGACAGTGCAGCAGAATTATGGGAGTGATTTGGATTTGAACATAGAAGACATGGAGCCTGTCCAAATGCCCACAGATTCAATCATACGTTCTGGGTAAAGCATATGTTTTTTTTTTCTGTTGCACAAAAACATTTATACATGTAAATGCAGTAGTTTGAAAAGGAAAATAGATTTTCTTTCATATTAATAATGGAAAGTTAATTGGAAAATTAATATGTTTATCATTGTTTATATAAACTCTCTTTCTTGGACAAAGTGATATTCTTCCAGTCTCCATCTACTTAAATTGTGCTCATGTTATCACTGAAATCAGTGAGTCACTTTTGAACATTGCCTTTTATATTTGATAAAGAGGAAGTGTTAACTTACACTCTTAATTTTCATGAAAGTAAATTTAAATGGTATATACAACACATTTCTAGAGTTCATTCTATTCATAGCCATAATGCTGCTGGCCAGTAATAGGGTAGACTGTAAACAGACACATTCTAGCATTATTGTAATAGCCAGCTGTAGCAGTAGTGGACTTTTTTACTACATTGTGCTCATTTGAAAGTTGTTCTGTATGATCTGCAGTCTCACTTCTGATGTATGATTAGTTTACCCAACCAGACAGCATATAATTTTTTTCAAATATGTGTAAAGTGAGTGCAATTGTTAAGAAGGAGAGTTTCCAGATGTTTAAAGTCTGACTTTTTCCAACTGGCCTGTGGAGTTTTTCAACCATGCAAGCGTTGGTACCAGTCCAGTCCTGCTTTAAAGATAATGCTACAAATGTTGGACAGCTTAACAAAAAATAAAATCGCAATTGTACTTGAGAAGTACTTGCAGTCAGATAGGACCACCAGCCTAACTCCTGCTTGTGTTTCTAGCCCTGAAACTCCAAGATGTTGTCTGTCTTCACACTGTAAACATTGCCCTTTAACCTGTGAAGTACCAGTATTTGTATGTGTGCTAAGTGGTATATGGCACACATACAATATGTATACATCCCTCTGAATAAAAGATCAATTCTTCTTTCAGCCTTTATGTTTGATCTCAGTTACCTTATTTACCCTGTCTGTTTTCAGACTGTAACAATTTGTGTTTGCATAAATTGCACTGGAAAAATTCTTAAAGGTTCTGTATAAAGTATAACTGATTGGTTCAAAGGGCTGTGGCTTCCTAACACAGTTCAAAAATACACTCCTGGATTGATTTTTTTTTTTCTTTTTTTCTTTTTCTCCATTCAATATACAGTGATCCCTCGCTATATCGCGCTTCACCTTTCGCGGCTTCACTCTATCGCGGATTTTATATGTAAGCATATTTAAATATATATTGCGGATTTTTTGCTGGTTCGCGGATTTCTGCGGACAATGGGTCTTTTAATTTCTGGTACATGCTTCCTCAGTTGGTTTGCCCAGTTGATTTCATACAAGGGACGCTATTGGCAGATGGCTGAGAAGCTACCCAACTTACTTTTCTCTGTGTCTCTTGCGCTGACTTTCTCTGATCCTGACGTAGGAGGTGTGAGCAGGGGGGCTGTTCGCACACCTAGACGATACGGACGCTCGTCTAAAAATGCTGAAAGATTATCTTCACGTTGCTACCTTCTGTGTGCAGCTGCTTAGTGAAGCGACATGCTGCACGGTGCTTCACATACTTAAAAGCTCAAAGGGCACTTATTGATTTTTCACTCTTTGTTTTTATCTCTCTCTCTCTCTCTCTCTCTCTCTCTCTCTCTCTCTCTCTCTCTCTCTCTCTCTCTCTCTCCCTGCTCCTGAGGGAGGGGGTGTGAGCTGCCGCCTTCAACAGCTTTGTGCCGCGGTGCTTCGCATACTTAAGCCAAACAGCCCTATTGATTTGTTTGCTTTGCTCTCTGTTTCTGACAGCCTGTGCTCCTGACACGCACTCCTTTGAAGAGGAAGATATGTTTGCATTCTTTTAATTGTGAGACAGAACTGTCATCTCTGTCTTGTCATGGAGCACAGTTTAAACTTTTGAAAAAGAGACAAATGTTTGTTTGCAGTGTTTGAATAACGTTCCTGTCTCTCTACAACCTCCTGTGTTTCTGCGCAAATCTGTGACCCAAGCATGACAATATAAAAATAACCATATAAACATATGGTTTCTACTTCGCGGATTTTCTTATTTCGCGGGTGGCTCTGGAACGCAACCCCCGCGATGGAGGAGGGATTACTGTACGTACCTAAATTTTCTGTTTAAGAATCTGAGGCTGCAGTATACCCAGAGAGCTTCAAGTACAAGAAAGTCATGAATAGGGAATTAGTCCAAGGCAGGTCACATACACACATAGACTAACAAAACATCCAATTAACCAAACATTCACATCTTGGGATAGGGGAGGCAATCCATATTACCAGGAGAAACACCCATGCAAATATTTGGAAAATATGCAAAATCTATACTGACAGTGACCAGGCCTAGTATTTGAACCTAACCTTATGCAGCTGTGAGGCAGCATCTCAAACCACTGAACTGCCATATCACTACTAGATCGAATGCTAATGGTAATACAAGATGATGTGGGAGTGTGTCGGAATGTATAACTCCCAGAATAAAGTGCATGCTGAAAATAATGAATGCCTCTTTCAGTCAAATCCAGGTTAGATTAGCTTAATACTTTACCCTTTGTGTGGTCATAATTGTGATGCATACTTATAGAATGATTGATGTTTCATTGGGGTATTTCTCTTTTGTGCCCATATTTTTTCTGTAAAGTTATTCATGTAATGCTAGGTGACTTCAGAGTACAAACATCTTTTAAAAAAAGGATAATGTACTTTATTTATCACATATTATGAAAATATGTTTTTTTAACATATATACTGTAGTTTGATTACCCTGCGGTGGGCTGGCGCCCTGCCGGGGTTTGTTTCCTGCCTTGTGCCCCGTGTAGGCTGGGATTGGCTCCAGCAGACCCCTTGTGACCCTGTAGATGGGATATAGCGGGTTGGATAATGGATGGATGGATAGTTTGATTATAAATAGTATTGAACAAAATCAACTGACAAAATATTGTGAATTGTGGGATTTGAAGATTAGTGTTTATCTAAGCTTTGATTTCATATGTTTTTTTTGGTATGAGATTTACCCAATCAAACTGTGTACCACAGACATTGCCATCGCAATAAAGCCCACAGGTAGAGCACCGGGCTACTGCAAGCTGCTGGAACAGTTTTTGTGCCATTTGACATTGATTCTGTAAGTGTGTGTACTTATATTAGAAAGAATGGGTATAAAATTTTATCAGTTGGTGTTTTCATGATAACTGTTGCAAGTCCTTTTTTATTTTATTTTATTAGTTCTGACAGATGTATTACCTTATTAATGTGGAAGAAATGAGTATAAGTCTCCTTTTAGCAACTGAATAAGAAATGTACTTCATTGATTCACGTGTACAAATGAATAGCAGTAGCACATCACTAGTATTAAAAGTTCTGCTGAGGCAGTCTCCACATATACGTTTTCTATCAGAACAAGGCATATACTGTACAGATTAGGTATTCCCCAATTTATAACCAGTCAAAAGGCTTTATAATTACACAAATTTGAATGACAATTTCTCCTAACCAGAGTAATACAAATTTTTAAAATGTCTTTTGTTTTAGGAGAACTAAACATCATTATCAGTATACAAAAGGTAGATGATCTCCAATAAAAGTTACATTTGCTGTCTTTGCCTTATCTTGTAGAAGCCTTATAAATGTTTAGCTTTCTGAAACACATTACATGCCGCATAAAGGTCACAGCAGTGATGTATGCAGTATTATGCACCTCCGAATAATGTTGTAAGGAGCACAAAATGAAGTTGTGTTAAACAGAATATGAAGAACATTGGAATAAAGACCAATTTTTACCTTGGTAAAGGAGATGTCCCTTTCTGTTGAGGGAGCAGTGTTATTTTCAGTCTTAACAATGAAACCATAATTCCAGCAAAAGTTTGTTTAGTGTTTTCAATAAGTGCTGAGCATGATTAGGTAAAATTAATGCTACAGGAAGTTTATTAATTTACTTTGAAGATGGAAAATGCAAATACATTTTTTTTTCAAAATGATTACAGAACAAGGATGAAACCCTTTTAAAAAGGCAGTGTGCATCTGACTCCGTTCTCTTCTTTTATGGTTTAGGTGTGTAGGAGAACTTGGCAGCAGTGAAGTACCGAAAAGGATGGAGAGAAGGTTCAGTTTAAAGACTCCAGTGGTGGAAACGCCCACTTCAGAGAGCCCTTCAATTGGTGATGGAGAGTTATCTCTGCCCTCATCGCCAGTTGTGATCAATGGAAACTCATTAACAGTGGTAACACGTTTTCTTATGTTTTAGTTTTTATTTACTAATTTGTTTATCTTATGAACTTATTAAATGTGTTTTACCTTAAAGAGCATCTCCAAGCAGTATATGTTGCACTGCAGACTCAGTACAATCATTGTGTATATATGTAGATGTCAAAGTCTAGAGAAAAAAAGGGTATGAGTTATTAAGCACCTTACCTTAAATTGAGCACTACTATATTAATCCTAAGAGACATCGATAAAAAAAAAACTACATATCAAATCAGTTGTTAAAAACCTAAAACAGTTTTACTAATAGCAGCCATTCCTACTAATAATATTATTTATGTATTAGAGTGATGTCAATAACTTTTCAAATGTTTACAGGATGTTGGATGAATGGTTCAGGTCTGAAGTACTGGCATTGTCAGAACCAGTTCGGCTTTTGCCATAAAATGAATAGAATGGATAGATGAGATGATCCCTGTCCACTTATTAGTCTACAGAGAACATTTGGTACTTCACTAATTCTGTTATAAAGGAATCCATCTAAAACTAACTACTTCTAATCAAATTCACATGGTGTAACCAAAAGACAGAATGAATGCTTCTAATTATTACGTTGTGTGGCAATGCATATTGTCCTACAATGTCTTATACTGTATGCAGGCAGTGCCTCTATACTTTTCTGCCTAGCAAAAACTAGAAAAGAAAAAAATAAAGACTTAAATTAATTTTGTTTGTCAAAGGTACATGTTGAATATTCCTAATCCGAAATGCATGGGACCATAATTATTTCAGATTTTGGAATATTTACATATACATAATGAAATATTTTGTGGACACCCTTGATCAAGTAGAGAAGTGCAGCCAAACCAGGTAAATGATGACTTGTGTGTGTAATAATTCTTATCACTGAGCCATTATTATACTGTGCTTTGACATGACAAGCACATTAAACCTCAAATGTTATGAATGTGATCTACAGACTGTATTTTACTTCCACTTTAAGAGGAACAATTGTGTGTATTTGTGCTGAAGAACTTTTCTTGGTTTCTCATCAATTTATATAGGCCACCTGTTTTAATTTCTCAAAGAACTGGCAGACACTGGTCAGGAGAATCTCATTAAAGCTTCAAGCCCATCATGCATGCTTTGCTGTGTGCCATTAACTGACTGATGAGGTGCCACATTCATTTTTCTTATGGTATAGGTGTACATATATAACTCATGACATGTTTTACCAACATAAAAAGGCAATTTGCAGTAGTGTCTGTTTTTTTCTAACATAATTGGAGAAAATATACTGTACTTGTGTTGCAGTAAGGGCATCTAGGGACAATCAAGCTGTTTTTGTTAGCTGTAAGTAGTGACATTCTATTAATACACAGGGCAGTTGTTCCCATTTTGCTCCCAAATCCTCCACCCAACATATTGCAGCAGCCACACATCATCTATCCAGCGTCACTACAACACACAACATATAATGCATGGTTAGTAAGGACTTGTGTGATTTTTTTTTTTTTTTCTTCCAAGAAATATGATTTAGTGAGGAATGAAAAGTCAAGTTCTATTTTCTACTGAACAAGATACCACTGCTTAAAAATTCACTCTCCAAAAAATTAAGGGAAAACTAAATCACATATCCGATCTTGATGAACAAAATATTCAAATGGAAGGTATTTATTGTGTAATTTGTTGATAATAAAATGATGCAACAATGGTCAATGGAATCCAAAAATCACCTACCTATTGAGGGCTGGATTTAACATTGCATCAAAAAACAGTCAAAAATTGAAATCATAGACTGATCCAACTTGCATGAGTTTCATCACAGCAACTCATAATGTGACCCAGTAATGTGTATGGCCTCCATGTCCCTGTCTGGGCATAATCCTGATGAGGTAGCATGCTGTTGTCCTGGGGTATCTCCTCACAGACCTGGATCATGTCATCAGTGAGCTCCTGCACAGTCTGTGGCTCTACTTGGCAGCATCGGGTGCACTGATACATAATGTCCTAGTTGGTCTCAATTGAATTTAGGTCTGCCTTTGTCATTCAGGAACTGCCTACGCACTCTGGCCACATGAGGCTGGGCATTGTCCTGCGCCAGGAAGAACCCCGGGCCCACATTGCTCCAGCATAAGTTCTGAAAATATTCCTGAGGATTTCATTCCAGCACCTAACAGCAGTCAGGGTACCAGTACCTAGCATGTGAAGGTTTGTGTGACGCTCCAAGATAGACCTCCCCAGATCATCACTGACCCAACACCAAACTGGTCATGCTTGATGATGTTGCAGGCTGCATAATGTTCAGCATGGTGACTCCATGTGCTCAGTGAGAACCTGTTCTCATCCATGAAGAGAACAGGGCACCAATGGTGGAGCTGTCAAGTGTGTATTCTCGGGTGAATGCCAATTGAGCTGCTCGGTGATGGGCTGTGAGCACAGTTCCCATTAGAGGACATCAGGCTCTCATGCCGCCCTCATGGAGTCTGTTTTTAATAGTTTGGTCAGAAACATGCATACCAGTAGCCAGCTGGAGGTCATTTTGTAGGGCTCTGGCAGTGTTTCTCCTGTTCCTCCTCGCACAAAGGAGAAGATGCAGGTCCTGTTGCTGGGTTGATGCCTTTCAATGGCACTGTCCAGCTCTCCTTGTGTAATGGCCTGTCTCCTGCTGTCTCCTTAATTCTCATCAGACTGTGCTGGGAAACACAGTAAACCTCCTTGCGATGGCACATATGGATCCTGGAGGAACTGGACTACCAGTGCAACCTCAATCAATTGTAGGTACTGCCTCATGCCACCATTGGTGACAAGGACACTAGTAAAATGCAAACCTACAGAAGAATCAGTCAGAAAGGACAAGGAGAGAGCACTAGTCTGACTACCACCTGCAAAACCATTCCCTTTTTGGAGGTTGTCTTGCTGTTGTCTCACCAGGGCACCTGTCACAGTCACTTTCATTTGCAGCAGAGCATGTGAAGTTGATTCATAGTAGTTTATGCTTCCTAACTGGACGAATTGATATCCCTGAAGTTTAACTGACTTTGATGGTTAAGTGTTCTCTTAATTTTTTTGAGCAGTATACTTATGTATGTATGTACTGTATGTGTATGTATATATATATATATATATATATATAATGTTATTTATTTGCCATTTTCCATTTTAGAACATGTAACCTGCTAGTAAAAATTGGCTAAATTGGCTCTGTGCAAATTCAGTAATTGATCTTTTGTATGTCCTACAAATTAACTATTTGCTAACCTGATTTTTCAATGCAACAGACAATCTAAATCACTTTCTAGTACAAGTTAAAAGAATACATCAAATATGGAAGTCCGCAGCTTCAGGCAATTCAAATGAATAGTGTGCAGAAGTCAGCAAGAAATATTGTTTTGCTAATAACATAATCTGAAAAAGCTTTATATACAATTTGCACTTTATTTTTATCTGACAATGCTGTATGGAGTATTAATAGGAAGACTTCTCTGCCTGGCATCTAGTGTACCCAGCATGATCTGTCTTTAGAGCTCCATTTTCTGACATTCACACCTTGGCAGTGTAGCTCACCTGTAATTGAAGATCCTTTTTAACTAAGAATTAATGTACCTACTTAGTGATACCCATCCAGGTTTCTGTTGCTTTCTGTAGTTGCACTTGTAAAATAGTTAGAAGGCGTTAAGGATTAGATCTGTGGCCAACCCAGGTTTAACCAGACCAGTTACAGGTATTTAGATAATCATCATTCTAGTGATAAGGGCATTTTTTATCTACTGACTTGTGATCATAAAGTGGAGAGTAGGAGATGGAAAGGGCAAAGAACCAGAATGAGGCTTAAAGTAATGTGCAAAGGTTTTAGAACGGGCTTGTCTCCATATACCGTAGCAAAGCATGTTTGATAATTTCCATATGTATTGCATCTGAGCATGGGTACTGTGGCGTTTTGTGTATTGCAGAGAACTAGCATAAACAAATTATTCGAGATGCTGTTTTAATGCTGGATGGATTCCATTTGATACAATCAGGCAGAGTGGGGGGAAAAAGCAGAAGTGGGGACTAGACATCTATGTGAGTGAGCAATGATCAAAAAGCGAGCACATTACTATTAATTTTGAAATGCTGACCATTAGAATTCATCAGCGTTACTTTCTTGGGGGACAAATCATATCAAAGTGATTATTGTTAATATTCCTCCCACTGAAAATATGGGGGGAATATTAAAAAAAATGACTCTGTCTGTTACCAACACTCTAATGATGAATCATTCCATCTGTAGAATGGTGGTGACGTGAACCAGGGGAGCTTTGGAAGGAACAATCACAAACCCCCATCAGCATGTGTTATGTTCCATTTTTGGACTCAACATGCTGGGCCTGCTTTATTTAAATGTTAAATGCCTTTTAATTGTAAATATATGGCACAGCTAGGATGATCTGACCACATCTTAGTCTCACCTACAAGATTGTTATTAGACAGCAAAAACTTTCTTATTATCAAAACTAGAAGTTTGGGGAGTTTTTTTGTTATATTTATTTTCTTGAGCTACTGTAAAGTCTAAATTTCCCCTTGAGGACAAATAAAGCATTGTCTGTCCATCCATCCAATCATCCATCCACTGAGTGTTTTGTTTTTTTGAGGTCCTGTGCCACCGGTCAGTGCACTCTATGAGAGTTTCTGAGTAAACTAATTGCACAGATACAGTAGCTGACTGGCAAATGCAGTGCATTTCTTGCAGTATTTTCCACTGCTGAAAAAAACTCCTAGGATGTCGGTGTAAATAGTTTTTTGTCTTAATGTCCTTGTGTTATCAGATGTAATTGTTACCTTGTACATAATCTTTGCATTAACCTGTAACCACTGGGTAGATGAAGCTTCTTGGGCTCATCTCCAGATTTCTTGGTGTAGCACTTTATTGCTAGTTAATAGAAATTTACTGATGGGATTATTACTGTACACTCCAGCAGTCCAATGTGAACTGCTTAGTGTAGCTTTTTTTATCTACTGTATTTTTGAAAGGCCTGCTTTTCAGCACAACTCCCCAAAATGTTGAGCAGAATTAATTTTTTTTAGGAGAACCGCAGGAGCCCTTTGCCTTTATCAGGGAGGAGCTCTCCTGAAAGGATGAACAAGACACCTGTATTTCCACTAGATATGAATGGAAATGAAGACGTGCATTCTGAAAAAAGTGGGTCTGATATTGGGGAAGAAGGTGAGCAGAACCATTTTACCATGACCATTTATTTTATTTCTTATTCATTCCATAAAATGATTGCATTAATGGAGTTAAGCAACTTCTTTTTTTTTAGCGATTCCTCTGTAGCTGCTTATAGTTCCGAACTTGATGAGGCCACTTTAGGAGGATGTTAATATAACCCAATATTCTTTTCTGGATTTAAGGTTTGCTTCAGTGATCCTTTACTCAAGCAGTATTTTTAATGTCTAATTTTACAGTGATGTAATTTTATTCTATAACTTTCGTGAAAGATGTGAAGGCTGGCTCCAGTTATCCTCAACATAGTATGGACTTTTTTATGATATAGTAGCAACAGGCTTCTAGTGTTTTTTTTATTTTTTTTTTTTTTATTTTTTATTTTTAAAGTACACTTGAATTCTGTATAATTTTCCAAAGTATTAAATGCCTTACCTGCTCCTACTTAATGCATTATTATTCACTATAAAACTAATCATGTACCTCAGAAGTCCTCCTAGCAGTAACAGGAACAAGGCAGTTGTTCCAATACACCAGGCCACTTAAGCAATGACAGTGAAGTTCATTACTTGTCATTGAACTATTAAAGAAAAATGAATTAGTGAAATCCCAGTCTAATATACTGGGGAAAATGCAGCCTTCACAAAGAATTTAGCCCAACTAGGAATTAATCTTCCACCATTTGCATCTGTTGCAGTGCTGTGCTTGTTGAAAGATTGTTTGAATTTGAGGGGTGGTCAGGACACCGTATATAGTACAATGGTGTGTTCAGACTATAACTATGAATCTTATTCTCCAAAATAGTTAATGAAAAATCACATATTGAAATATGCTGTTTCAACTGATAGTAGAAATGAAAATCCATTTCTAAGATAATTTTAGTTTCCCATCCTGGATAAAAACCTTTGTACTGTTTTTCATTTACCATAATTGCCTTAAATAAGGAACCATTTTCTCTGTAAAATGAATAAAAACAGCAGTGACAAAACTAACCACCTTGGTTGAAGAATTTCGAAACTACTGTGCATTGTGAAGTCTTGCATAAATGATGAAATAGGACAACTTCTTCTTTTTCTTTTTTTTGACAATTGTTTTTCTTAGTGTAAGATATTCCTTTCTAATTTTAAATTTAATAGACTTAATGCTTTGATTATAACTGATTTGTGGTGTCATGTTGGTGTAGTGGTTAGGGCTGCTGCTTCATACATTCAAATCCAAGTCAGCATTCTGGACTCGTATTGTGTACCATTATAAATTTGGCTTGTACTCCACTGTGCCTATGTTGTTTTTTTTTGTGTACTCCAATTTTATGCCCACATTCGTAAAGATGTGCAGGTTAGGGCTAACAGACAACAACAAATCCGTGCCATTGAGTGTGTATGTATTTGTATGAGTGTGCCTCATATTGGATCTATTGCTGCAAAGGTAGGCTCCAGCTCCTGTCATCCTGAAGAGAATTAAGTGGATTTGAGAATGTATGTAGGACATGCTAATATTTGGGTTACACTTTTATAATAACTCAATAATTTTAAAACAGCCATATATATAAACCTTTTACAGTTTACAATTGACAGTTACAGAGTGCTAAATGCACCAATGCTTTATAAGAATATATTCTTATTATCGTCTGGCTCCTAGAGATGTGTATCTTTTAATAAACCTAATTTTGCTTTAACCAGATTTTTACAAATTTTAACAAGGATATTTCCAAATTGCATTACATTTTTCATGGGCATACTTGCCAATTAAAAACAAAATGTTATTGTGTTCCCAGCATTTTGCATTCTGGTGTATACATGCATGAAGAGCTGTGCTAATCAGCTACATTGGGGTACTAGGCTCCAGTTATTTTAAAGTGATCTCCGGATTGTGCTTGTTATCTTAGATATGCTAACTTATTTACCACCATTTTGAAGTAAATGTCAAGGATGATCGGCATTTAAATTCTGTTCTATTTGGTAATCGTTTTGAAAATGTTTATCCACACCAATTGCAGTTTTGTGCAAATATTTAAGTTCCTTTTGTCAATTGATATGTTTTGTTGTTTTTTTTTAATTTAACCAAATCACTTAGTAACAGACTTGGTAAAAAAAAACAAAAAAAAAAACGTGGCTTATTTCTACAAATTGTAATGCACAATTACTGTTTTATTTCATGAATTTAACAGATTGGAAAACATAAAATGAGGCACATTGACTTATTAGGTCTTAATTACATTGTACATTAGATTAGATAAACTTCATTAATCCCATGGTGAAATTCACATGCATAAAGTAGCAGAAACATAAAAACAAGAATATGTATTCACCGGACAAATAATACAGCCAATCTATCAATCGATAAGTAAGAAAGAATAAATAAATATATAAATAATTGTATATTGTGTATATATTTCAAAATGGCATTTGAAAATGAACTTAACAAGTGGCCTGGGAGGAAGCATTGAATTGCCTGATAGCAGTGGGCAGAAAAGAGCCCCAGAGGCACTTCTTAGCACACTGTGGTAGAATGAGCCTGTGGCTAAAAGTGCTCCAAAGGAGTGCCTTCTGGAAGGGATGAAGAGGATTTTTCATGATGGCATCCAATTTTGCCTCCATTCTCTTGTCTAGATCGCCTGGTGATGGAGCAGACTTTCGTGATACGTTTGTTCAAGAATGGTTTCTTTTCACTTCAGGTTACTTCCCCAGGAGACAGCAGCGTAGAACACCACATGGGCTACTATGGAGTGATAGACAGTTTCCAGCAGTTTGCTACACACATCAAAAGACCTTAGTCTCCTTGTCAAGTATAGTCTTCTTGTACAGAGCAACTTGTGTTGTCAGACCAGTCTAGTTTGTTGTTTGTAGCTTTGCATCACTTCCATTTCCTCCACCCGTGTTTGGTGACTTGTCTCCGCCTAAAGTCCACCACCTGCTCTTTTGTCTGACTGATGTTTAGTTGCCAGTTGTCCTTGTACCACAAGGCGAAGTCCTCCAAAAACTTGTCTTCATTATTAATGCAGCCTATGATGGATGAGTCCTCTGATAATTTCTGTAGATTGTAGAGCGTGAACAGGAAGGGAGACAGGACAGTTGCCCGAGGCGCTCCATTACTTCACACCCACATTTCTGACACACAGTCCGTCAGCCTCACAAAGTGCTTTCTGTTGATCAGGTAGTCCGTGATCCAGGAGATTGTGGGAGCATCAAGATTCAAAATCTTGATCTTTTTCCCCCAGTCGTGAGCTTTTTCCACAGTTGATAAGGCAGAATGGTGTTAAAAGCACTGGAAAAGTCAAAGAACATTGTCCTGACTGTGGTGCTGGCTTGTGGGAGAGTAGGCTCTGTGGAGCAGGTAAATGAGAGCATCATCCACACCTATGTGTTTGATGGGCAAACTGCAGAGGATCCAGATGTTCTGAAACCAAGGGTCATAGCTGTTTTAGGACCAGCCTGTCAAAGGCCTTCATGATGTATGAAGTAAGAGCAACTAGTCTGAAGTCCTTGGGTTCAGATGAAGACAACTCCAGAGCTTAATTGTTTCAGATTTTTTTTTTTATATATTGATTTTATTGTAATCATTCCATACAAATAGATAAATTTTTACAAAAAATATGATTTGAAAACAAATCAACCCCCACCCCTGAGAAAGAGAGCATGGCCAACAGACTAAAACTTAGAGCTAGTAAAAATAAATAGATTGATGAGTTTAATAAGCAGATAAAGATAATTGGAGAAGAAAATGGGAAGAGAATCTGCTTCCTTGGTGCTTTAAGAGCTTAATCTAAAATGTTATTGATTAGATCCAGCCAGGTTTTGAAAAAACTCTGCACAGATCCTCTAAGTGAGAATTTGATTTTTTCCAATTTCAAATAGTATTAAACATCAGTTACCCATTGACTTAAAAGAGGAGAGTTAGGATTCTTCCAGTTGAGTAAGATAAGTCTATGTGCCAATAGTATAGTAAAGGCAATCAGTTTGTTTGTCCTTCTCCACTTTAAGCCCATCTGGAAGAACACCAAACACAGCTGTTAGTGGATTAGGAAGGATTGTGACACCAAGGCCGTCTAAAAGGCATTTAAAGATTTTGGTCCAGAATGATGTTAATTTGGTACAGGCCCAAAACATGTGACCCAGTGAGGCTGGAACCTGATTGCAGCGTTTGCAGGTTGGATGTTGCCCTGGAAACATTTTGAACAATTTTAAACGAGACAGATGCGCTCGATTTATATAATTTTGAGTTGAATAATTGTATGCTAATTATTTCAGAACTTTAACTACCTGCCTATTCAACCCACTCCGGGTGTTGTGCTTACGCTCAACCACAGGCTTCTCTAAGCAGCTGACTGAGGTTGTCAAAATAAAGATAACTGAACTTTACAAAGCAGGGGAAGGCTAGGAAAGGTATTTAAATGCTTTCTGTAATGAAAATATAATTGAGAAATAGAGTTTAAGGAGAATTGCAGAATTCATGACAAAATCTGGAAAACCAAGAAAAATCTCTAATAGAATTATTTGTAGACTAGTCAGTTATGCAAAGCAAAACAGTTGTATTCATTTCAGAGAACGCACATCATGGTTCACAGTAATGCACCAGTTCACTATGAAAGTATTGAGTGCACAAATATGATAATCATGGAAGAGTATTTGGAAGGAGACATTAATTATGATTTCATTACAAAAGTCAGTCTGAAGTATGCAAAACAATACTTTGATAAGCCAAAGGTGTTTGGGAACCATATGTTGTTGTCTGCTGAAGCAAAAATTAAACATTTTTATTGCAGTCAATAGTCAACAAAGACATTGCTGAGAAAAAAGAAGTATTTGAAGAGAATAGCATGTGTTAGGCTTTAGTGTAGTGTGGCAGCCATTGGCACAGGAAATTTTGCAGGTACAGGGAGGAATTATTAATTAATTTATTTTTTTGACCTGTATGTGACAGTTGGGGGTGTGTGTGTGTGTGAGCGTGCACATATATACCAAAAAGTGTTTATAATATAAAAATATAATTTTTTTTTTTTTTGCATGAGCAGTAGAGCGACTCTCTGCAGAAACGATACAAGGACGACTATATATCAACCGGGTATTCCACATCAGTGCCTCCAAGATGTTTGAGTTGCTGTTCACAGACTCGGAATTTATACAGCAGTTCATGGACGCAAGGCGGATTTTCGGTAAGGAAGACCAGTGGGTTTTCTTATGACTTTGCCTGTTTCTCGGAGTACACAATCAACAGAGTGCTTTTTCTTTTTCTATATTTGACAGCTTTATTCATTTCTGGATTCTGCTTTTTATTACCTAATGTTGTTCATTTTCTTTTGGTGCCACTTCTTGAAAGTAATATGCTAAAGGGGATCTTTTCTGAAAATTATACAAATATATTTTAAAAACCTCTATTAATATAGAAACCTGGTAAATATATAGTATGTATGGACAAATGGAAACATCTAAACTTTCACTAATTCATATTTGTTGGTCTATATACTTAGGCAGTTTTTGATTAAAATTTGATTAAGAGGACCTGGAAATGTTATTGGTGACATACTTTGGCTCAGCTTTTGAGGCCAAATAAAAATATCCCTTTGCACTACAGAATATTTCTAATTTGGTAGGCAATTGAGAGACCACAAAACTAGATCTGACAGCTGTTCAGGCATCAAATGGCTGAGGTGAGGTAGCTTCAATTTGAATAAGAAACATATTTGAAACACTGGACAGTTCTGAGTGGATTTCAAGATACAAAGGAAAAGTGAAGAGATACAGAATTCTATAATATGCCTGGGTTATGACTATGATTAAAATAATTATTAAAAAAAAAAAAAAGGTAAATATAAGTGAAATCTTTTGGCAACTACAGTGGAACCTCGGTTCACGAACATCTCGGTACACGTACAAATCGGTTTACGACCAAAAAGTTCGCCAAACTTTTGCCTCGGTTCACGACCACACACTTGGTATACGAACAAGCCAGTTTCCCTTTCGGTTTGTACATGTTCAGTCTCTCCCTGTGCATTTCCTGTGCAGCGAGCAAGAGAGAGAGCGATCGACACATACACACTTACAAACAGAGGCAGCGCGAGAGAGGGAGCCACGCACACACAGAGGCAGCGGGAGAGAGAGAGAGCGCCGCGCACACACAGAGGCAGCGCGGGAGAGAGAGAGCGCCACACACACACACACACAGGCAGCACCAGAGAGAGACAGACGCGCACACACACACGCACACACACAGGCAGCGCGAGAGAGAGGTCTGGACTCTTAAGGTAGAGAAGGCAGTTAAAGAATGCACTGGGCTTGATTTTGTTTTCACTTCTCGTTACAGCGATCGGTTCATAGCGTGCATTGTTGCAATGTTATTTTTCTTGGTGGTTTATTAAATTATGGATTTTTTCAAATGTTCATTTTTTTCCCTGTGCTTAAAACTAATTTAAAAAAAAAAAAAAAAAGTGTTTTTAGCCAGCGGTTGGTAGTGCTATATCTGTTGTTCAAGGTTTTCTCAGTGTTATTCAATGTTTTTACATTTAGTTTACTATTAAGCTGTGCATTCTATGGTTTAATTAACTATATTTGTGCTTAAAAACTTAAAAAAAAAAAATATATATATTTACATACAGTTCGTATGGTCTGGAACGGATTAATTGTATTTACATACAATCCTATGGGGGAAATTGCTTCGGTTCACGACCAAATCGGTTTACGACCAGAGTTTTGGAACGAATTATGGTCGTGAACCGAGGTTCCACTGTACAATGAACAATCTAAAAGTAAATAACAATTGGGGAGAAATTTTGACATTTTTTGCAAGTTTATAGAGAACTGTTTAGTAATCTTCCAAGTATTTAAGAATTCCATGCGTCATAGCATTTAGTAAAATCTGTTTTAAATTTCATGCCTTGTATGAGTTTATAAAATTCCTGCTTATGAATACATATCCTTTCACTTTAAGAGCACAATTTTATGTGCTTTTGTAGCCATGAAATGTTTGGTAGAACTCCATGATTAACATGGGAATGTTCTATTTAAGATGTTGTTTTCACTGGCTGGTTTGCCATGTTTAACAGTTCCAAGTCACTACAAAAAGACTTCCTAAATTCCTTTAAACATTTAGGTAATGGTGTGCGTAGTGTGCACTATTTCTTTTCATTCTTCATCTTGCCTGTTTTGTGAGTTCATTGTTAACTACCTAAAATAGCCTGCATTTCCAGTTGCTCAAACAGTGAATATAAAATCCCAGAGGTATCGATGAGAACGTTTGTTTTTCCTAATACTTTGAGTGGAGTAATTTGAGATGACATTGCATTTAACCACCTTACAGGTTTTGTATCTACTCCGTGGATGAAAGAGGCATCTGGGGGCTGGCGGAGAAAACTAAATTATACAATAACAATTAACAATCCACTCATCGGCAAGTTCACCACAGCAACAGAGACACAGGTATGGGTCAAATGGCTAGAATTAGTCCTCAACATTCTGATTCATTCTGCATATTATGTTACTGGAATGATCCATCACTCTGCAAAGCTTCACGACACATGACTGGCTTTCATGTTAAGAAGGTTAATGAGTTTAAATTTTTAGTCCGTACTGCCCAGGGACCTCTATAGAAACACCACCTGCCCAACAAAATATACAAAACACAGGTATTTTGTAGTAAATGGTACTCTGTGGGTGCTATAGTGAGAAAAATTTTAAAACAGTCAAAAGCTTGACTACCCCACTAGGAACTTAATACATTTTTGTTGAGAAATCTCTAATAGGTGAGGTACCTTCACTGTTTACTTGTTTTCTAATATGCAAATGCACTTTCCACTTTAAGAATAAGTTGGATATTTTTCAAGTCAAACGTTATTTCATCACAATCATGGTGTATATTAATTGGCTTCATAAAATTGTGTTATAAAATGAAGTGCTTTTTTTTATAAAGTATAAAAATACATGGTATGTTCTTGCTGCTTACAGTTGGGCCAAAGGGTGCTTGGGTCCATTGATGAATCTGAAATAACTTGATACAATTTGAAGCAACAACTTCATTTTTATCATGGTTGTGAAGAAATAACTTTGACTTGAAAAATCTTAAAACTTATCCTTTAAGTGCTATTCTTCCATCCAAGTTCTTGTTGCCTGAGCTTCCTCCTGTGTGTTTTTGCCATTATTTCTTAGTCCAGTGGTCTCTCACAAAGTGTTGTTGTCACCAGGCAACACTGCATTCTGGCTTCTCTGGGATTTTTCATAGCTGTTCCCCAAGTGTGGCATTGGCTCATTGTATGAAGCTTGGTATCCAGCAACAATCTGATATCTCAAGTTTAGAAGGAGAAACGTCCAAGTTTCACTGCTAAATTACTCCACTACCCCAAAGACGTCACTTAAAATACCTGTGCTTTAAATTAATGTATAGATGTAAATATGCTGTATTGTTTAATTGAATCCTTCAGTTGTGTTCAACTGTATTGGTAGCTTGTTTGATTCAGGGCTCACTGTTAGTGCATTGTGAAAGCTCACTAAAAAAGCCATCTGCATATAGTAATCTGTATTATCATAGAAAATATCCTGCACTGAATCTGAGGGATTTTTCACATTGAAAGTTATCATATGAAATTATTTCTTATGTATTTAGGCTGTTATAGAAAGGTAAATAATGTTGTTCAGGTAGGACATGGCATTATAGAGATTAAAAGAAGAAACTGCTGACTTGCTGTGATTTATTTTGTCTTTGCCTTGTAACATGTATGGGAATTTATGTCATATCTAAACATAAGTGAAGGTAGAAATAATTGAAGTGGAATTTTTATTATTCTTTAACTCTATCTGCAGGAGTTCATGGCTTGAATATTTCTCACACAGAAGACAGGATGGTCACATTTGACTTGACTGATAAGCTTCAATGCCTTGAAAACCTCAGTTATGAATTTGTAAAACTGATGATAAAATGTAATGAGTTATATCAGTAGGAAAGTGGATGTATTTTTGACATTCCAAAGGACTTTAAATTAAACAATAACTTTTCCAAAATCCTGTATTTCCTAATATTACTGTCTCCACTGCCCAGATATATGCAAGATTGTTTGTGTGGTATTTTTGGTAGTGCTCTGGAAAAGGGATTCTGTATAAAATACCGATTTGATAGTCAATGCCTTCTTTAGTTGTATATTCTTATGGAATTTTACATATTCACATTTACATTTTGTAAAGAATTTGGCTGTGTGCTATATAATGTGTTTCTAATGTTGCTTCACAGGATGATACCTGTCTACAATAAAATAATTTTATTTGGGCAAGAATTTTGTGGAATGTTTTTGCTGGAAAGAAAAAAAATTCTTCTTTAAATATATATTGTAATTTTTCAGAATTTCATTTTTGTTTCTAGGTCATGCATAAAGAAAGCAAAGATGGACTGTTTTACCTTATTGATGCAGAAGTGATCACACATGATGTGCCTTACCATGATTACTTCTATACTGTCAACAGGTTCTGTATTGCTCGTATATCAAAGCACAAGTGTAGATTAAGGTATGTACACAAACTTTGTTTGTTCAGTGTGATATATAGAACTCTATCTAGTCTGCATTTCTGAAAACGTTTGTAAAGTAAGCTTGGCTACACCTGTTCAGAATGTTATGAAAAAGTGGTCTAGCTTTTGCACCATTTACACTGAGCAGAATCTTTTTAAAATATTTGGAGACAATGGTCTGCTTCCCTTTAGCGCATTTACCTAGCTGTAATATTTAGCCATGCTCACAGTACATTAAATGAATAGTTCATTGAACAAAGGGATTGAAATGGTAGCACCGTGGTATATAGTTCAGTTGTACCCACTTGTCTATGATGTTTTGCTGAATTTTAAAGAGTGTTAAAAAAATACATATTTAAAGTCAAAGTGAAATCATGTGGTGAATTTATGGTTACTTGAAGATGAAGTTTGTAGTATTGAATTTAGGATTCAGTCAAAGGTATAAATTACTTTCTACTTGACAGTGAGAATAGTTGAAATTTATTAGACATTGAATTACTGCCATCTTGTGGATAGTAATGAGTCTTTCAGTCTCTTGATGTTTAGATTTAAGTAGAGACTCACTAGTCTAATTCAACAGTGCCAAAGAGGGGAAGTATAATTGTAGATATTTTAGCCTTTTGTTTTCTTCAGTTTTTTCAATATTAAAATTTTTGAGCAGTTAGGGTTATAATTTATGATCTTTATCCATTTATAATTTTGATATATCCTCTCATGCAATTGATTTTAGGATTTCAACGGATGTCAAGTACAACAAACAGCCCTGGGGTCTGATTAAAGCAGCCATTGAAAAGAACTCGTGGAGTGGCCTAGAAAACTATTTCAAGCAATTAGGTAAGTGGATTTCACTTCCAAGATGCAAATGTAAGCGGTAGTACCTTAACAGACAACTGAATTACTTAATGTGGATCTTGGCTAATTATCGCATAATATACAGAAAATGGGTAAATGGGAAAATGCCATAAGGAAATACTGTAAAACTCATTAGCAAGCACACAAGATCAAAAATGGATAGAAGTGGGTTGGGTATAACAAGTGTCAATGGAATCATAAATTGCTCACTAATTATGCTGTCTTTAGGACATTGAATGCTGGACCATTTTTTGCCAGGATGCTACAGTTATAGGTCTTTTCATATATGATAAATAATGAACTCCTAAAACTAATAAAAAATGTATTAGAAAGCAATGGTTTTATCAACAGTATCTGTGTCAAAATGTAAAAAAACAAAAAGTTAATTACTTTATTTTCACCAGTAACATGACAAAGTCTGCATTTGAATGAGAAAATTGAGCATGGACCACGCAGAGGGCAGGCTTAGAAGCACATGCATATAATACATTTATTTGGTATTTGCTGTATGTTTGCACTGGTGGCAAAATGTCCGCATACTGCTGCCCTGACAGTTGTGACGAGTCAGATGCCTTGTAACGAAGAAACTCCTTTGGGGCAGCAATCCAGATCAGTGCATGATCAAACATGAGCTACATCATCCAATTGATTGTCACTATCTCGATGATTGAAATTATCATCAAAATATTCATTTTGAAAAAAAATCTAGTTGTTTCAAAACATTAGCAACTTTATATCTTTTTTGCTACAACATAACTAGTCTCTATTCATAGCACTATTTTCCACAAGCTGTTTCAGCAATTTAAAAAAAAAAAAAAAAAATGTATGGCTACTACTAGATGGCAGCACTATAGCAGGTTACTGAGACACAGTAGAAAAGCTTGCCAGCAAGCTGGCTGTGTCTATCGTGGCTGTATACTGAGATACAATTTCTCTCGTATGTCACGTTTTGACAGGCTCAGTGAAATATGACTTAACTCATACCTCACGTTCAAAATGTTAAAAGAAGCAGCTCAAATCATAATGTTCATTAAATCCATCTGTTGAAACCTAATGTACATCCAGTTTACCTCTCTCCTTAGTAAGAAGTTGTTCTGGCATTTGCACCAAAGTGTAGTTTGATTTCAACATCAGAATACCGTAACCACTTCTCTGTGCATTTTTTCATCAAAATGTCTTGTCATCAGATGCTTTTCAGAATGTGTGTGAATATAATTATAGTTTTTTGTTTTGTTGCAAAATCATAATGTGTCAAAACCTTGAGTTTTTTTCCATAAAGAATATGGGCAAAGATAAAATGGTATTTATTATTCTTTTTGTATCACAATTTGATAGATGAAAAGGTAATAACAATAACTTTTAACATCTAATCTTTCAACCTTAGAAATGGTAGTACTATTCTATTATCGTGACGCAAATCGGTGAGGCCACCGCCCCCACTGTCTTCCACTGCGAGTCACGTATGCACATCACACCATGTTAACAGTTAACGCGAAAAGATTAGTGGCAAGGATTTATCTCTTTGATAGTGCAGTGTACCCCGGAACAATGAAAATTTGGGAACTACCAACCAGTGAGGAGACCTCTGTGTGCTTTCTTCAGGACACAGGTATTCTTCCTATAGAAAGGCAGTGTCCCTGAAACCACCCTATGAAATTATATTTCTCCAACCGGGTAAAGTGGAGGTGCTCCAGGAAAACTTGTCGCACAAGTGTCACCATCTGACAAGGGAACTGGCTGGAGAATTGCCAGTTACCATTAAGAACTGTGGTTCAGTTCATTTATTTGTGGTGTGAGGAGCTAACGTCAGTAAAATGGTGCGAAAACCAATTAGACATGGAGATAGGAACAAGTATATGCAAGAAGTTTGCGTGTGGGACGTCAGTCGTCATGAGAAAACACAAAGTAGAGGCAAGGGACTATGCGTCGAAATTTTGTCCGACACACTGGGTGAGGAGGAAGGCCCCACCGATTTGTGTCACGATAATACAATTTGCGTCATGATAATAGAAAAGTACTGAAATGTTAATACAACAGCTGTAGCTTAAACATGCAGAATGTCATCTTGTCAGCCCAGTCCCATTAATTTTTATTGTGAGAAAAGTAAATATTGGTTTTACTTGTGAACATAATTAAATATATGGCATTTGATAAAAATGCTTCTCTTAATCCAATTAGCCAAATTAGAATAAGTAAGAATACATACCAACTTATCAGCACTTTTTTTCTCATTTAGCACTGTTTACAAAGAGATTCATTACTATCTTGTTTAGTGCACTTCTGTTGATAGCCCCCTTCTAACTGTATATAGAAGATACTTGGATTCCTATTGGATTTAGCACATAGATTCATATAGTGCCTGAAGGACCTAAGAATGTTATGGGAAAAAAGACACAAGTTTATTCTTCCTTTAAAATTTTGAATAATTCAATCAAGGTTTTAAAAGAATTGTAAAGCTATGTAGGTACAAATGATGGAACATCCTCCCATGTTCAGAAATATTATTAGACTCTCACCCGATTCGATTGTTGAAACTTTGGTGGTGACCAAGTTGTCCTTGCTTGTGGTTTAGAACAATATGTGTCACACGTAGTTGTGCCTCCTAAAAAAGAAAATGAGACAGAAGCAGCAACCTGTCCGTCAGACGAAGGGGATCTCGAAATAAGTGAGCACATATAATACTAGCATGAATGTCTAGGTGCATGTGAAGTTTGATTTTAACCATTTATAAACTTAGCCAGAAGTATAATTTCTTTCATCCCTGGAGATTCTGTTTTTGTTTTTGGTCATTGAGTTCCTTACTCTAAGGTTGTTATTTGAGTTTTATGTTCTGTGAGAATATGGCGAAACACCAGTTCTGTTCGTCATTGTTTTGCCTGACAAAATGCTGCATTTTTAATGTTGGACGTTTCATTAGTAAAGTAAGTAACATTAGATGAAGTGAGCACTTATTTAAGGTTGCACAAAATCTGAAACCAAAGTGCATGTTATCAATAAACGAGGTAGGACCCTTCTGAATGCAAGGCCCTCTGGGTATATATATATATATATATATATATATCATTTTTTTTTTTTTTTTTTAAATAACTTATCAGGACTTAACAGGTGCATTGAATCTCACTCACTGTTTGCAATGTAAAACCATTTGCTAGTAAATTTATTAGTAGTGAGTGATATTTCCGTGCTGTGTGCGTATCTGTACCCAGTGGTTCATTTATCCTGTCTTCTGAGTAGCTAAAAGTATCCGTACTCTTCAAAGGCATATTGCCATGAAGATGGAAGCAGTTGTGATTTGAAAGAAGAACTGGTGAAAGTTAAAACAAGTAGTTGAGTATCCTTATAAGTAACAGATCAATAATGAAAATGACTAACAAAAGAAAAACATTTCCATCTACAGATAAGGAGTGTAATTACACAGTTACAAATAATCTGAATTGTACAGATTTCCACACCCAGAGAATGTTTTCTAGTGAGCAGTCCCCAAAAAAGGTTTAATCAAGTAGACAGCAATCCACAATTTCACAATCATGATGTGCTGCACTTCAGAATATTCAGGTTTAAAACACAGTTGATCTTTGAAAAATGTTTTTCTCATTGTTGTTTACATATTGATCTGTTACTTATGCTGTATATAAATTTGAACTCCTTGTGTTTGTGTTCGTCTGAGAGATTTAAACATTATAACCTACATTAGCTGTAGTAAATATTCTTAGATGATTATTTTTATGTCCCATAACAACAAATCTTTTAGATACATTTAAACAATGTTAGGAACAGGATCAGAGTTTCAAATAATGATTGGAACTTAACCTTGAGGTGCACTTGTCAATCTGTGCCAGATATTACCGTGTATACTCGCGTATAAGTCGGGTCTTGAAACCCAAAAAATCAATCATAAAATCAAACCCCGACTTATATGCCAGTTCAAAAATATGACACTTTTTTTTTTTTTTTATATAAACATCTTGGTTCCTCCAATCTCGTACCAGTTTCTTAGACACATCGAATTTTGTTGCAGCAGCACAGTTACTAATTTTTTGCCACTTCAATGACTTTTAGTTTAAAACCAGCTTCATATTTTCTTTTGATCGACAGCTCCATCTTAGATAAGGGACGATCTTATGATAAAGGTGTATGAGGGTGTAAGATACACAAAACAGTGCAAATGTTGCTTTGGAATAGTTCAGGTATTACCGTGTGGTCACGTAGGCAAATACATAGAAAAAAAGGCAGTGTGCTCCATGGTTACTCTCTCAGGTGGAGGTTAGCATATCATAATCTCTTGGATCAATAGCGAGAGTATTCTGCTTTCGACTTATACAACTGACATTATAAAATATTGGAAATTATATTGTACAATCAAGCCCCGACTTATCTACGGGAGAACTTAAACGTGAGTATATATGCTAATTATTTTAGGTCAAAGTTAAGCATATCAAGCATTTGGAAGGTGAAAGATCAAGCTTAAAATTATTGTCATATGCAGACAATATAATGAGATTCTTGATTGTGTGTGTCTCTCTCTCTCTCTGACTCCTACAGATTATTGAAAGTAGTATAAAACAAAAATTTTACATTATAACTTTTGAAACTTGCTAATCAGGAAAGTACTACAAAGTTCTTTCTAAGGTTCTGGGACTCCACTGCACTATGGTGAGAGAAATCTTAATTTCTAAATGGAGAATATTTGAAACCATAGCAAATATTTCTAGAGGAGGGCAGCTGGCCAAAATTACCCCAAAGGCACAGCGACAGCGCATTCAAGTCACTGAGGCTACCAGTAGACCACACAAAGAACTGCAAGCCTCTCTAGCTTCAGTTAAGACCAGTTTCCATGATGCCACAATAAGAAAGAGACTGAGGAATGGGATTCATGGGAGTTTTTCAAGTTGGAAATCCCTGCTATTCAAGAGTAATATCAATGCTTGTCTTACATTTGCAAAGAAAGACCTGGATGATCCCTAAGCTTTTTAGAGTAATGTTTTGTGAACAGACGAGTCAAAAGTAGAACTCTTTGAGCAACACAGGTCCCACTATATATTGTGTAAATCAAATGCAATGGTGAAAGCAGCATACCTGCAGTCAAACATAGGAGTTGTACCATAATCATGTGGGGATGCTTTGATGCCTCAGGATCCGAAAGACTTCCCAGTACTGAAGGAACCATTAAGGGACATTGCTCCCAAATTTCAAGCAGGAAGGAAAATGGTAATTTAGACCAAGAGAAAGTTATATTTTTAGTGTCAGAAAAATATGCAGATACTTTGTGCAGTGATATTTAGAAAAGCTTGAGTTTCAACACTAAACAAATTATTGAAAAGAAATGAGTGAAAAGGTTTGAAGCTTTGCATTTTTGGTTTAAAGAGAAAAAGACAGATTTGGGTCAGTTAATTTTGTAATCAGAGACAACTCTCAGAAGACCTGAACCAATTGAAAATATTTGGAAGCTCCATGAGTGCATTTTAAAAAAAAAATCTGAAGCATAGTCTGAAAGAACATGTAACAATTATGAACTAAAACTTAAGCAATAAGTCCAGAATTTCTAATAGCCACTGTCAGTGCACTGTTTGATTGAAAGTTAAACTGCTGGGGGTGGAAGAGGATGTCTGGAAAGCACAGTCCTAGCCTTGTATCTCTTTAAACTGGGAAGAGGTTACAACACATGATTTTTCATTATGTTTTAATAGTACAGTGATTGGTTTTAACTTAAAACTGGAGATTAGGTGCTGGCTGTAGATTGATTATTAAACGTGTTGGTTAGATGCTGGGATAGATATCTCAAAATGTGAAATGGAAGTCAAGCGGTATTCTATCAAGCTCCAGGATTCTCCCTTCTTAATTATTACAGGGAGACTATAAGCAGGAGAAATCAAAAACACTACATTAAATGACTATAAAGAGAAATGCATTGTGGTAGAAAATTACAATACTTGGCATATTAAACAAAGCCATATATATTTGAGATAAAAATATAAGTAATAATAAGCCATTTATACAAATAAATAGCATGAAAGGGCAAAGATAAAATGTTTATGGGATAAAAATAACTTGTAGAATAATAGCAAAAAATAGTGTCCACACAATAAATAAACAACTAAGTGAGACTATTTAAAATAAAGTTTAGAAAATAAGCTCTAAAAAATATATAAGCTAATAAATGAAAAAATTCATAAACTGTAAAATTATAATGAGGGGGGGGGGGGGCCCTCCCATTTAGCTGTACACTCAATTTTCAATACATAATTTTCTACCATGTTTTGCTCTCATGTTGTTCTTCCACTTGACACTGTCAGCCGGTACATATTTTTTTAGTTGTTCTTTTTTGAGCTCCAACAACTGCTTTGTCATTCACATATTTTCTTGACATTACATACAAAATAAAAAACACATTAAGTATATGGTTCAAAATTTAATTGCCTTTGTACATTTTTCTTTGTTTTTTATCATGCCCTGAGGAAGAGGTTCACCCCCTTGAAATTTATGGGTCGTTAATTAATTTGGACATTTTGGATTATGTGTTTTGATTTTTCAAACACTTTATATTACAGTCGTGGCCAAATGTTTTGAGAATGACACAAGTATTGGTTTTCACAAAGTTTGCTGTGAAAGAAAGGCCCACACTGCAAATATTATAAACTTAATATAATTGTCAAAAAGCCTTTGAACCTTATGAAATGCTTGTAATTATACTTCGTATACCATAGAAACATCTGATAAAAAGATCTAAAAACACTGAAGCAGCAAACTTTGTGAAAACTAATACTTGTCATTCTCAAAACTTTTGGCCACGACTGTACTTGTCTCAGGACTTGTGCTTTGAATTTTCCTTCCTTTTTGGTGACAACTGTAGTCTGGCAACTTTAGATTTAAACAAAGTATTTTTACTTTTAGTAAAAGGAAAAACAGATGAGCTGGCATGCAGGAGCAGGGAATTAAATTGGCTCATTCCATTAGCAAATAACTCGTTTAATTGGTTTCTATATTGAATTTGACTACAGGAAAGAAAATCTTACAGATAAAGGCAGAAATGTTTTTTGTTTGAGCCAGCCACATCAGGTAAAAAAGTAATTCTGTTTTCTGCCATCCTAGCTCTCAATGCATTTGTTTTGAGATAGTGAGACTGCAAGCCTAGGGTGCAATGATGAAAAAGTTAGATCTTGTTTACATGTCAAATAGTGAGAATTACAATGTGTGAAATGCTTAAAAGGTGTTCTTGCCCATATTTCTCACTGACATTTTGAAGAGTCCAGGTTGCTTGCTGAAGAGTCGGGTGTAAGCCAGGTGCCCAATGATGCCAGTAAACCAGGATCATTGCGAAGAAGACGAAGGACATGCAGCCGATCCCTAACTGAGCATCTCTCTAGACAGTCAGACAAAGCTCTGTTGGCTGGAGATATGAATGCTGACAGTGGGACAGAATATTCACGTAAGTACTATGGTATGTGCATTTAAACGAATGGCTATGTTTATTTTAGTAGTATGCGGTTTGTAGCAGGTAATGTGTATGTTTTTGCTTTGTTTATTCTAAAGCTAAATATTAACACTACTTTGAATGTTCAGTCTTTTCTCAGATATTTTTATTGGTTAATATCTCCTAATAATGCTTGCATACTGAATTCTCGAAGGTACATTGCAGCATTTTTAGCCTGTGTTTTACTTCACAGGGGGTCATGGACAGTTCCAGAAGTCACACAATTGGAACCTGACTTGGATTGTCCTAATAATGAGCTTTTTGTAAGTTTGTTTTCATTATTTGAATTAAAAAAAATCTTTATTATAGTTCTGCAATGGATTAGTGTCATTAAAGTTTTTGCTGGGCAGCACGGTGGCGCAGTGGCAGCACTGCTGCCTCGCAGTTAGGAGACCCGGGTTCGCTTCTCGGGTCCTCCCTGCGTGGAGTTTGCATGTTCTCCCCGTGTCTGCGTGGGTTTCCTCCGGGCGCTCCGGTTTCCTCCCACCTACGTGACCCTGTGTTCGGATTCAGCGGGTTGGATAATGGATGGATGGATGAAGTTTTTGCTTGTGTGTTATGCAAAGTGCTGGCCTCTGTGATCCTGAAATAAATGAAAGGGCACTTCATAATACAGGGTGCCCATAATGAATGTAGTAGCTTCAACACATATTGAAGGTTTTGCTAAATGGTGATGACACATTTTTGCTTTGCAATAGGAAGCACATAAATTTAATTATGACAAAAAAAAATAATGTCCCTCCACCATCTCCATTTTTAAAAAATGAATGGCATCGGAGGCAATAGCAAAGATTTGTAAGGCATGAGACAATCTGTTATAGTCATATATAAGTGCCATTTTTGGGACTAGATTATGAAATGAATGCATCTGGGAGAGAAAACCGGATAAAAGTCTTAGATAAATTGTGTTTAGTTAAAGAAGGTTATTAATCAATTATTCATTATTTTATATAGCACCATTTACAGTGGTGATAATGTAAACCCAATTTACATAGTATAGTGCTGTCCATGCATTTCTTACAGCTGGGGTTTAGTTTGAACATTAAGGCTTGTGGTTCTAGATACACTAGCTTAGCTAGTCCGGTTCAACAAGCATTATAAAATTTTTTCATTAGGATATGGCTTTGTTTTTATTTTTATGGTGAATCCTATTGGTTTATGGTGGCTTTATTATTCCTTTTTTTCTGTAATATGTAAACTTTATCTTTAAGATTTTTTACAGTGCAATCTTGAAAAAGTAATTGGAAAGTTGATTTGAATCAATATCTGGCAATTAAAATTTGAAATTGAATTTCCTTGTGCCCCATATGAGGCAGTACTGCTACTGCAGACTTTAAGGTATGAAAATTAGCTTTAGTGGCATTATTAAAATACAATCAAAACACAGTTTGACAGAACTTGCTCTGCCAAATCTGTAGAATATGTTAAAGTATGGGTTTTTGACAAGAAACACTTGCTTATAAACTGTTTCTTATACCGCCTTTTCATCATTCATTTTCCTGCTGTCTTGTTATAGCAGAAAGTAAAATTGCTTGCCTGGTAGTTTCTGAAAAACCTATAGCACTTGTGTTCTGTTGCGACTTACATAGCTAGTACAAACATCAATGATATTAGTCCTTCAATTGTTTGGTTGCATCTTTGATATTTCAAAGTATTCACAATGTTGAACTGACTGGCATGATGAGTATAGACTGTATATACAGTATGCATACTTTGCTGCATTGGATGTATTTTAGTAAGGGTTGTTTTTGGTAATGTGTAAATATGAATAATTGTACTTATGCTACAGCTTATTTTATGACCTGTGTACAAACACTGTAGAAAAAGAGAACATAGATACACTCCTGTTCTGCTGGAAACTTTATATACATTAGCGAGAAACTACATATTGGCAGAAGTAGCTAAAATGAGCTTTTCCAAGAAAGGTAACTAGCTGTCAATTTGATTGTTGTAAAACCTGTTTTAAAAGTATTCATTTGATAAGCTGAATTTTATAACAAACAGGTGTTAAAGTAGCATAAAAATGCTTCAACAACTCCAGTTGTAGTAGCATTAGACTTGCAGGACCAAGCTTAATACTGCAGACAAGACTGACACTGGTTCTGTGCATAAGCAAGCAAGGTGAAACCTGTAGAATGCAGGCAGGAGTGGAATTTAAAAATTCCAGATTGCTTAAAGGCTTAACACATTAAAATACATTTTGGTATCTTTAGAATGTGTTTGTAGCACTGTGGCTCTAAACCGATTTTTAGGTGCTTATATACAGTACATAAAATAGGAGAATATAACACATGGGGAATTTAAATAACCATTTCTGTTAGCCTTCTCTGATTTTAGTCAGTCATGCTTTATTTAAACCTCTTACAGTGAACACTGATTTAACAGTTTAGAGATCAGCTTCACATCCATGATTGTACCCGTTTGTATACTGAAGAGAGAGATTTTTATTGTTTTGCAGCTGAAGTAGAAATTTTAGATTTTAATGTTCAGGATTGGACATTGTATATTGGAATATAACTTTATAGATTTATGGGGCTACAGTGAAGTTTATATTTAAGTGTACAAAAGGAAAAAAAAATGCCAGATATAACGCCTTAGAGTGGGTTCTTCAAGGAATAATGAATGTTCTTCTGGAGTAGTTCTGCAATTCAGTTATATGTTTGCCTTTTCAGTGTGATACAGGCACACACTTATTGTCTATCTATTATGGTAAGTAATGTTAGGATATTCTGAATTGTTTTTGTAGAATGTGGTTCCTGTAAATCATTCTGGAATAGGCAATCGGCCAACATAATCTGGCTATTTGAGTGACTGCATGTTTACGATAGCTGATGGCTTTCAGAAACCTAGAAATAGTATTTTGCACCAGATTGAGTCTTTTTAAGGTGTTTTCAATTATAGCAGTTGTTTCACACTCTGTAGCGATTCTCCCCAGCAGTCTGGTTTGTGTAGGTAAATGTGAACATACCAGTGGCAGTATGTTGCAGATCAAAACAACCAGACCAAGACCCTTTAGAATGGTGGTGCAGTAACAAGTGAACCTTGGAGTAGTCCTGCTACACCATTGCTGCCAGTAATTCATCAATTTCAGAATAAACATAAATACACACACACATACATACAAATGTCACATGAAACAACGTGCTCAAGTACCAATAATCATAACAAACCTAGTACCCGATTCAGAGCCTTTCTATTTATCTAATTATTAGATAGAAGTTGACAAAGCTTAAAGCTTACTTGTGATTTGATCAGTTGACCCAGGTACAGAGGTTTAGAGAAATGAATAGCAGTGCCCTCTGTGACCAAAGAACACCCATAATCGTGCACTGCAAAGGATGATGCAGACACTGGAGGCGCATTAACTTTGATACTATGTGGTAAGCATTAATGAAACATTCCAAATGAACAAATTAATAAATATTTGCAGTCCTAAAGACCATAGACATGCAAATTAAAATAAACTAAATAGAGGTTATGTTTGTATAGTAGGCAGTTAGAGAGTAAGTACCAACATCATACAGTGAAATAAAACTGATGCTTTCACTGGCTAAATGAAATTGAAGCAAATCACTGTATGCTGTCAGCAGCACTTGCCATCTTCTGTAGAGTCACCTAGATGAATCACTTGCTTTCTCTAGCTTGCAAAGTAGTACATAATTTTCATGTCCTCTTCTAGTTACTAGATGATTGGTATAATTCTGTTCACAGAGCTGTGTTTGGCATATATGCGGCAGTGCACAAACACGGCTGTCATTGACCCTTCATGATGATATTTCCTGAGAAAAAAAATTCTGCCCAATGAAAGAAGTCAACAACATGCCCACAGGGTGTCTATTGTTGCGTTATACAGTGATCCCTCGCTATATCGCGCTTCACCTTTCGCGGCTTCACTCCATCACGGATTTTATATGTAAGCATATTTAAATATATATCGCGGATTTTTTGCTGGTTCGCGGATTTCTGCGGACAATGGGTCTTTTAATTTCTGGTACATGCTTCCTCAGTTGGTTTGCCCAGTTGATTTCATACAAGGGACGCTATTGGCAGATGGCTGAGAAGCTAGATTGCTTACTTTTCTCTCTGTCTTGTGCTGACTTTCTCTGATCCTGATGTAGGGGGATTGAGCAGGGGGGGCTGTTCGCACACCTAGACGATACGGAACGCTCGTCTAAAAATGCTGAAAGATTATCTTCACGTTGCTATCTTTTGTGCAGCTGCTTCCTGAAAGGACATGCTGCACGGTGCTTCGCATACTTAAAAGCTCGAAGGGCACGTATTGATTTTTGATTGAAAAACAAACTGTCTCTGTCTCTGTCTCTGTCTCTGTCTCTGTCTCTCTCTCTCTCTCTCTCTCTCTCTCTCTCTCTCTCTCTCTCTCTCTCTCTCTCTCTGTCTGTCTCTCTCTCTCTCTGTCTCTCTCTCTCCCTCCCTCCCTCCCTGCTCCTGATGGAGGGGGTGTGAGCTGCCGCCTTCATCAGCTTTGTGCCGCGGTGCTTCGCATACTTAAAAGCCAAACAGCCCTATTGATTTGTTTGCTAGAGATTGTTTTCTCTATCTATGTGACATTCTGTGCTCCTGACACGCACTCCTTTGAAGAGGAAGATATGTTTGCATTCTTTTAATTGTGAGACAGAACTGTCATCTCTGTCTTGTCATGGAGCACAGTTTAAACTTTTGAAAAAGAGACAAATGTTTGTTTGCAGTGTTTGAATAACGTTCCTGTCTCTCTACAACCTCCTGTGTTTCTGCGCAAATCTGTGACCTAAGCATGACAATATAAAAATAACCATATAAACATATGGTTTCTACTTCGCGGATTTTCTTATTTCGCGGGTGGCTCTGGAACGCAACCCCCGCGATGAAGGAGGGATTACTGTAGTTCACTTGAAAGTTTATTATGTGAAACATGACCAAACTAACTGGAGATTGGAACAAAGTAACTGATCATCTCTTGATTCAGAACAAAGCAAATGGACTGTGAGTGTGAAAATGCCTTCATTCCAACTTTTAGGAAAACCATTGAGTAAGAGACAAGCAGCAATGCAATATAGAGTTTGTCAATATATGGCTAAATATTGGCATATTTAATGCCCAAACAGAAATTTTTACTTTTGTACACTGATTAAATTTATTAAATATTTGCCACAGCCTGTTTTAATCACACATGGATTGTGGGATAAATTTCATCCCTTTATTTACATTGCTTTATAGTTTATGCTATATGAGATGTAACCCTGGATGATATTGATGCATTTATATTGTAACATTTTATATTCAGAGGAGAAAAAAAATAAACGTATTTTAGAAAGTTGCATAGTGGTAAAAATAAAGAAATTTAGCACTTTAGAATGTCTTGATTAAGATAGAAACTTCAAGAGCTCTGACACTTAGAGGCATATCAGAAAATGAACAGATTATGCTCAAAACTCTACATAACGTAACAATTATCAGAGAACTATAAGGATAATTGTTAATCTTTCCTGTTTTGGCTAAACACAGATTGAATTGCCTGCATCTATTGCTACAGCTTTACGCTTCAAAGATGAAAAGAAAACAAAGATTTCATTTAGGTGCTGAGAGAGTTTTTGGTTGGGTTGACTTGTGTTATACCAGGGGAAAATTGTTTGCAGAGGAAAAGTACAAATATAAGATTGTCACACAAATATGAAATGTATGCCAAGAGAACTAATTGCAACTATTGCTATAATCATTATACAACTGTTTCTTCAGTAAGAATTTTGAACTCCAGCCATATGGAGTGATAACCCAGAATTCACTAGGATCCCAAGCAGTACTAGAGTTTTAAAAACTTCATAGCAGTTGTTTTGATTCTATTAATTTTGAACCTTAAAAATCTAAATCTACTGCCTTATAGAAAAAAAACAAAACAAAAAACTTAAGAAGGAATTTCTACTATTTGACAGAACAGAATCTGCATTCTTTCTTACTTTTTATAATATTTTAAATAGACTGCTTTCAGTACAGGACTATATGATGTATTTTCCCTTTCCTCACATTTTTGCTTACACAAGGATAATAAGTCTATTTATAGAATGCTTTCCCCAATGGATGTCAGTTGTATTCTTATTTAAGATTTTTTTTTTTTTTAATTTGTAGTCTAATAATCCTGACGGTGCTGAATGTGAGTCTGTTCCTTAAACTCTGGGCCATAGAAGATGTTGCACAGCGTCTTCATAGCACCAACAGGTACAGAGGCTCAGAGGGATCAAATCTGAAGTAAGTCTAGTAGAAGAACCTAGTATATTGTTGAATGATTTTAGTTTATGCAAAGGCATAATTGTGTTAATAAGCCAAACAGTTTCTAATTGTCCCATACTCTGCACACTTTCCAAAAAAGCTAGAGGTTGTCATCTCCGTTCAGGATAGGGCATTGGCTTCATCTTATTATGTAGCAAACGTTTCATCCGTGCATAACCTAGACTAGGATGAAAGTCTGAAAATAAGCAGATCCAGTGACCAGCCCGCTTATAATACAAAATTTGTGCTCTTCAATAGCTTATGTTGTTCTGTGTCAACTCCAAATCTGTTTATAGCCTTTTGAAAGAACTGTATTATGTAGCTGAAGTATTCAAAAGAGTTTTCGAATGTTATTTGAAGGGAATAGTTAGCCAAAAAAATTCTGTCCTATTAAATGTGGTGTCTTTTGTCTCATTGAAACATTAGTTAGCTGAGTAAGACACCAGACAGTTAAAACTAGCAATTATATTGTCTAAAGTTTCTTTTCAATTAGGTCATTATGCATTAAACGTACTACTTCATGTAGACAAGATAACAAAGCTATACTCAGTAGAGCCTGAAGGTCAATATGTGTTTAGAAAGGTGGGAAACAATAGCCTTTGTAGTAGGGAGTGATGCAGCAGCTGCTGAGAATTAATTTTGGGCAGCCTTATCTACTCATGAAATTAACTAAATGTTTAAGTAGGTGAATTATTGGTGGCAAATTAGCTTTTTTCTTTAAACATGAATCACCTGGGTATCTTTATATTATGAATCAAATGAAGATTCCTTAACCCTACACCCAGTGTTACTTGGTGAGACTTTTCATTTAACAATTGCATTATAGTGGACGCACTGTATCTATAGTGCTCACTATTCTGAATGTCTGAAAATTAACTCTGTATTTAAATATTCCTCATAACATTCTCATTTCTGTAACTTGTTTCAGTTCAGTTTTAGATTTAAAACATTAAATACCTGTACTTAATTTGTTTATTCTACATTTTGACACAAAATTGTATATTTTTTAAATTTTGAAAGAAAATGAAATGTAATTAATAAGCTTCAATTAAACTACAGGGTTATTTTGTGTAACATTTATGTTCAAAACAAGAAAATATGAATAATGTTTTAAATAATCATCTGACTGACTGACTAACTGATTGACTGGCTGGGTGAAGGTGTTCTAGATAATGTCCAGTTTTGAATATTTATGATGGAAATAATAACCCCTAACTGCCTGTTTGCAGCCTAACACCAGAAATCCCATCAAAACAATTGCCGCTTCAGAGGAGCAAAGAAGAAATCAGTAAATTAAAGGGAGCACTTCAAGAATCTATCCAGCTACTTGAGCAGGTAAGGCGGAGATGGTTTCTGTGCTTTCACCACACTGCTATCAAGTGTCAATGTTGCTATATTTAGACCAGACAGAATGGAGTACAGTATTTGTAAATGCTTTAACAATTGTCTCCCCTGTGTCCATTCAAGTAAGACCAGACAGTGCAACATAAATTGTGAATGTTCAACTATCAAATCATATAAAACATATTTTATATGGGTAATCTTATAGTATACATTTTTTTTCTTTTGTCCTCCTATGTTTGGTCAACACCTTTTATTCAAGACAGTTTTATTAAGTTTAGAACATAGTTTTAATTGGAGCACAGGCAGGTTCTGTGACTTGCTCATTTTCACAAAGTGAGCTATAGGCAAGTTTTAAACCAGCTACTTTGAGTTTTAAAGGCCAGTGGCTCTAAATGGAATATGTTACTATGTAAAGAAAAAAAACATTGTCATTGGTAGTATATAACACGAATTATTTGTGTGCTCCTTGACTCCAGAATTTTGTGATTAACAGTTTTGTTTTTTTTTTTTGGTTTTCCAGTTAAGAGGATCGTTGGTACATCTCCAGAGGAATTTTGAGTCACGTAATGAAACATCAAATAGCCCTTGAATGATTTTGGCTGTTTGTGGTTCAAAATTAGTTTAAACTGTTTTGGGTGCTTGCCTTCCCAACGTGGAATCTCATGCTTTAAATTTGGCTTAGAAATGTCAGCAGGTCGGAAGCCATACTAGAAGCCACCAAAAAGAAACAAAAGTCACTGCAGGAAGTTTACAAAGTGACCACACTTGAGTATATTTAGTTTTGGATGAAAAATATTTTTTGGACTGTTTTTCCTTCAGATACCACTAAGAGTTTATTTGCTGCTAAAAAAAAAATGTGTAGCTTCTTATGAACATCTTTGTTTTTATTTACTCTAGGCATTTGAGAATGGGCAAAAAATACACTAAAATTAAGTGAAAACGACCGTTAAATACATGACTATATACTTTATTTTAAGATTGCCATTTTAGTTGAAATAAATGTAATAATAGTCCATTGGTTATAAATATGCATATTTTAATTTCTTATTTTTTTTCTAACAAAAACACATATAGCAGTAAATTTGTTCAGGCTTTGTAGGAGTAAAGGGTCTTTGAGTGTTTACATTCAGGAGTAATGTTTTACATTAAATAGTGGAGTTACCTCCTGTGATACCAAAATCTTACAGGCATTCTGAATAATATAAAACTGGAGGGTTTATTTTTTTATGCAACTACATTTTATGGCAGGGATTCTTGTATAAAGAGAAGATGTCAGTCCTTTTTTAACTGAGTGAGGAGTAATGTAAAAGTGATACTGTGACAGGATTGAAGAAGCACTTGAATACCCAATCTGTAGCACTTATTATCCATTTAAAGTACTGTTTTTTTTTTTCTTTGTGTAGTCTGAACTGTGACAGCTTGTAAAAAGGTATTATTTCATATTTGGATATGATGTACCTGAAAGTGACTTACAGAGTACTGCTTTAAATTATTCTTAAACAGGGCAATCCATCCTGTCAGTTGCAAAAGATGTCAATGCACCAGCAGCATCCTGAAGTTCCTTCCAGTATTGAGTCAATTGTCTGACTTTAAAAATGTACCCTTTATTGGGGGAGGGTGGGGTTGGTGGTTGGGCTGGTGGAGGGGAAGCAAATGTCACTTTATAAAGGGTGCACTGTGGATGGTCCTAAATCCTGTATTGCCTGTCAGCAACTAATTTCTGCCAGTTATGATGGCCATGTGTTTACAGGGATTTTGTCCAGGTTTTGCTCCATAGTTTTTTGCACATTGAAGCATAAAATGTAATTTAAAAGAGATTTCTGTAGCATAAAGAATACTGAAACATCTTTGTTTGAAAAAATATATCTGTCTTGCACACTTAGCTGCTATTTATGATTAAAACAAGCAGGGCAAATGAATGTGCTCTTCGAATAGGTTTATTTGTCTCTACTGTTAATGTTGCCCCAACATTTTTGTTCTGTAGTTCATGTGTGTAACATGCTGTTGTCAATGTAAAATAAATAATTATTCAATTCTTATTGTCAATTGCACCTTTTCATGTTGATGTTTGTAACAACTATATTATACACAAAATAAATTACTTATGTGGGCACACATAAGAAGGTCATAGTGGTTTTGCACATTAGGCACCAACTAACTTCAATTCAAGTTCCTTGCCTGTAAATCAATGCTTCTTGTCTATGTTAGTCTAATAGCTTTGAACATTTTAATTTGCCATCCATCCATCCATTTTCCAACCCGCTGAATCCGAACACAGGGTCACGGGGGTCTGCTGGAGCCAATCCCAGCCAACACAGGGCACAAGGCAGGAAACAATCCTGGGCAGGGTGCCAACCCACCACATTAATTTGCCATTGTAAACTTTATGTGGTATAACTAGAGGTGAGGTGGGTACAGGTGCTTTGAATGTTTTATTTCTTTCTTTGCTGAAAATCCCAGTCCAGTAGGACACCTAATGTATCACACACTTTTCTGTAGTAACCTGCCAGCTACTGGAAATGATCTGAGTCTCAGGAACATCTGAGACATAGATGTGTAATGATCTGAGCGAAGCTTATCTGGCACTGCTGATTCTTTTGTGCAGGCTGTTATCTAACCACACACTCTCCACTCCAGGGAATTTTTCTTTAAGAGGATAACAGAAAAGTTGTTTGAGTTGATTTATGCACAGATAAATTACTGAATATCTTTGACATTTTTGTTTTGCAGACTCATGTACTTTAAAAAATACAGTTTGGTACAGAAAGATCAATGCAAAGAAACTCCAGGCAATTAAAAAGAGTGGCTGTACTGTATTTATTTAATTCTAAAAGCAAATATGCAACTTAATTCATCATAGAGAAAGAATAAGTCCTCTTCCCCAGAATGTAGTTAACTCTTGAATCCACTTTTTATGTACAGAATCGCCATAAGCAACAAGCTGAATGAAAAAGGAATCCATTGAAGATTTTCAATAATTTTGAATAAAAATAGGCAGTTGGGATTCTTTGGGCCTGAGGAAAGTAACCATAGGACAATGTTTATGGCAGCTTAAAATATGGGTTAGCGAGGAAGTTATTTGGAGTGGAATGAAATTCTGCTGACTATATTCCTAGAGCATTTCACTTTTAAGTTCTGAAGCACATTGTAACTGGTCATGCAGATTGCACTTTTCACTGACCTTTGTAAACATGTATACTCTTCAACTTCCTTGCACTCTCTGCACAGTTAAATTTACTTTATCATTCTCAAGGTCTGTTTCACAACCACTCTTAACAGGTTATGCTATGTTTTTTAAGCATAAGCACCAAGGAACCTACCATTGCTCTTTGCTAAAGTATGCTTATTCCATCAGATCACTGTGAATGTGAATTCACTGTCTCACTGTATTGTGTTGGTTAGTCCATAAATACATGCAGCTTCAAGGTATAAAGTTTGCATCAAACACCTGTACCATACAGTGGAAAACACTATTTCTTTATGAGAAACTGAATGGAACTCCGTATAGGGCTTAGGTGTATTGGAAAAAAAAAGAATTTTGTTTACATTAGAATTGGCTATTTCAGGTATTCCTGAAACTTTGGCCACCATCCAACCAAGCTTTGATTTTTCTCTGTAATAAAATGTAAGTTGTGCCATATTATAGATAAATATTCGGATGAAAATGAAAACAAATAGAGGTTTTGCAAGAGAAGAGTGTGGACTGGGATTGTGGTAATATGGAATGGCCTGATGAAAGAAGTGATCAAGGGGTAATTTCTATTGAGAAGATCAAGAGGAAATACAATTATGACAATTTTAGGTGATTAGAAAGGAAGGACATAGCAGTAGATGAAAGAAGAAAAGTGGAGGGTAGAATTGTAACTCAGACATGTACAAAAAATACTTTGTGATGATGAATAAGATGTGAATTCTGTTAGAAGTTACACTACCAAATTAATTGAAATTAACCACAATTTGTTGCCCAGTGATGGATTGGTGTCCTCTCCAGGGTTGTTTGCCACTGGGTGCCCAGTCCATACTGAGCTGGATTTAGTGGGTGTGAAAATATTGCATATGTAGTTTCGGTAACTGACAACTTGGTACTTAACCATCTTACTGCATTCTGTGCCACCTCTTTAGAAGGTCTATAAACCGAAGTGAAATGTCATTTCTTCAATGATAAAATGCAGCTGAAAAATGTTAGAAGGTACATGTTTGAATAAGGAATTATACATTCAGGGTAATTGCAAGCAATAATTGCATTGAACATGTCACTTTTGCATTACCAGTTTGGAACTTTGTCCATGCTAATTATATGCCTGCATTTATAGCATCTACACAAATCTTATTCATGCTAATATGTGTACTTTTTGCTGGATACACACTAAGAAATCTTGTTCATGTTAATTCGGAAAGTGGGAAGATCCTTTCAGCATGGCCATCTGTTACAATCTGCAGGGAATGCAGAAGCACTTTTGCTCAGTTCCGGAGCTGTAACTGAAGAAACGTGTGGATCTTGTGACAAGCATGCACTGGCAATAACACGCACTTCCCAATGGAAGCTGCAGGAGGCTTTAATTAGAAGTGAAGAACTCATTCAAGCTAATCCAGCCTCCTGTTCATTGAGAGCTTTTTACCAAGAGGACGACAGGTGTACAGAGCTGTCTTTTCAGACTTACGTGATCGCAGCAGAGACCACGGGAAAAAGTGGTTTGAGTGTTCATCACTAAGCTGCTAAGATCTAGAGTGTTTGCCAATGCAAGTTGGTTGAAACTTTCCGAGATAAGGATTCCTTTGGCAACGTGGGTAAATCTGTTGAGAATGCAAAACATTCTGTTTGTTGTAATCCTAGATGTAGGCTAACATGAATCTGATAAAATGTGCTGGTCTGATTTGACATAAAGCAACAGGTCATTTGTCACAAATGCTAATGTAACCCTAAGAAGATCGTACCCAAAAAACGTAATTTAATCCGTGGCAAAGTGGCAGTGAGCCTACAGTTTATTCTAGTAATCCCTTTGTCAGGCTCCAGGTGTGTCCGCCTTACCTTCCTCCTAAATTTGTGGGCTCGGTTACATCCAGAGGGAGGCAATCGACTAGTTAACGATACCGTGTCTTTGTTTCTCTTACTTTTGACATGTAAAGAGGTGAGCGCGCTGTGCTGCAGATGCTGAAGGGTTAGTTCGCTTTGACGTCACAGGGCGTGGCCGTGACGCCGTTTCTTCCTTTGCACTCCACGAGAAAGACACTGTAAGGTCATGCTTTAACTGTACAGTTTCAAGTTCGGCGGATGAGGGTCCATTTCAGCAGGTGAGTCCAAAAGATGAATCTGTCAAGAATAATTTGGCAATTGCAAATGACTAAAGTGTACAGCGGGAAGGGGTTGAAGGAAATACTTAATAGAAAGTAAAGACACGGAAGAAGAAAGTACGCTGTGGGATCTGCACCGCCCCTCTCTCCTAGCAACTGAAGCTGGGTGGCTGTGCGCTCACGGCGACCACACTCTCGTCCATCCGTAACTTGGGTATTTCTCCGCGGCGTCTGCCGCCGAACTTTCCACAGTCCTGTGGCGGTCCTCGCGTCTTGTGGCTGTAGATAGGGAGGGCGAATGAACATGTGTTGCAAACAGTATTTTCGGAGTTCGAGTTATTGCAAATAATGCCGGTGTCGCGTGCAAAAGTAAAATAAAAGCGTTTGGAGCTTCTTGAGTCGACGCCGACACTTCATGGAGTTTTCAGCTGCAGTATGTGTCATGCAGCACTGTCTCTTCGCGGTACAATTCTGTGCTGCTTGACTTGAATTGGCGCGCCTATTTTGTTTTTAGGCGACTTCTTGATGTGACACCGACAGTGCTGTCACGCGAGGTAGCTCGTCACCCTCGCCCAACTCGACATGTTTAAGTCTAAACTCGAGCCGGCATTGTTCTAATAATGGTGATGTTACCGTGGTAGAAGTCGGTCTATTGACGAATGACCTGCTGCCTGTGTCTTGGACGACAGAGCTACTGCACACTGTAAGTCGGATTTCGTATTTCTCCATTTATCAGCATGTACTGCCATTTGATATGCAAGTGACAAAATTAAGCAATCATTATGTGAATGGGGGGGCGGTGCATGTATAAACATCTCTTTTCTAAACAGCTCATACAATATTTTTGTTAAACCCCTTGAATTAAAGCTTGAAGTCTATACTTTTCACATCTTGACTGCATTGTTTCAAATCCATTGTGATGGTTAGCAGGGTCAAAATTACGAAAATTGTGTCAAAAAAGGCCAAGCTTAAGGCTCTATTGCTGTAACAACCACAAAACATCTGTTTTATCTAAAATTGCAGATGTCTAAGATTGTAGATAACCGTCCCAGTTTTGGCTATCCAACTGAAATCATGACTTAAAAGAACTCAGGAACAACATAAATGAATCAGTCTCTGTTGTCTTTACTAAAGTAATTTTATTAACTCCCAGAAAGGTACTGATAAAGTCAGGTGAAAACCGCTAATCACTAATAAAGACTTGAGTGTTGACTGAAGGCATCCCAGAAAAGTGCCTGGATGACCCTCAAGACTAGTGAAAAAAATGTTATATGGACAGATAACATTTTGGCTTGCGTGGATTCTAATGTATCTGCAGAAAAGCCAATGCAGTATTCTTCAGTAATTTCTTCATGCCAGTGGTCAAACACTGTAGTGGCAATATTGAGGTTTGCAAATGCTTTTCTGCATCAGGACATAGAAAGTTTATCCTCAGTGAAGCAACTGCGAATTCTGTATCGTAGTATTTTTTTATGCTTCAAGGCAGGGTTGTGTAGTGGAACAAGGTATCTATCTATCTATCTATCTATCTATCTATCTATCTATCTATCTATCTATCTATCTATCATCTTAAGCACACAAGTTAAGTATACGTTACAGTGGTGTAGTAAAAAAAGGAATTTAGAATTGTTTACGGTCTACACTAAAATCTCTTTGAGATTCAGGGACAGGACCACAAAAGAGCAATTCTTTGTCATTTGACTAAAATAAATCTGAGGTGAAATTATTATGGAAAGAGGAGTAGGCCAATACCACCAGAGAGTTGTGAAATTCCGATTAATAAGTAACAAAGACACCTACTGTATATGTAGTTCTGAGTACTAAGACTGACTTAATTATTGAGGCCACGGAGACAATTATTTTTTTATGTAAATCTCATATGTTTGGGCCTGCGGTATATGTTAAAATTTATATTGATTAAGGTTTTCTCTAATCCAGCCTTGTACTTGCTAATTAATGATACTGTACTGACATTTTGCTTTTCGTTTAAATAGTTGTATTTTAATTATATTTGTTATTTTCATGTTTACATTGTTTTTCATTTTGCATCTAATTATATTCTATTTGTCTGTATTCTTCATTTCTTTTTTTCCTCCAGTAAGTGTTGATTAAGTTCCTTGTTTAAAACATCATGATAACAATGTTTGAGAATAGTGAGGTTTATATTATTCACTTTGGTTGGACACTCAAAATCACTGGTGCATTTATTATTTTCTATTTTTCTTTGCTCCTTAATGTCTGTCTTTTGGAACATGAAAAGGCCATTTGTTTTGCCAATATATTGCACCTCTGGAGCAAAATGCATTGTTGTTAATGTGATGTCAATTTTTTAATCAATTTATCCGGTAGTGGGATGGTGGCACAGAGGTTAGCTCCGTTACCTCATATTCACAGTGCTATGTATTTTAATCCTTTGTCCAGTCATTATTCATGTAAAGTTTGCTTGGCTTTTTGCTCTATGTACTCCAGTCTTCCTCATTTTTGGTACAAGTGTATAGAGAAAAAGTCCAGGAGGTTACCCCATTCTGACTTTCAAAGTTGCCTCTGTCATTTATGAAAGCCTTATGTGGAGTAGTGTGCTGTATGAGAGTGAGATGTGGCTAATTAAGGCAGAATATGAGGCAAAGCTGGAAAGAACAGAGTTAAGAACAATCAGTGGAATACGTGGAGTATCTCAGAGTAAGAGTTATTACAGAAATGGGGGGTTTTGTGCTGTAGAGAAACAGAGTAAAGTAGTTTGTACATCTGGAATAAAAGGGTGAGGATGATTGGGTGAACCAAATTAGAAGTGTAAGGGTTTAGACACAGAGGAAGTCCAGAGAAATATGATTGGAGGTGTCCCTGGTTGAAATAAAATGAATGGTTCTCACCACGAAGGATTCCCAGGACCATGATTGGAGGCGATTGGCTAACTGGGGTCAACGCAGAAAACAGTGGTTAAATGGATGATGATGACTCCAATGCCACAGATATTTATGCTTTTTAGGTTAGTGGGTCGTCCTCAATTGGACTTAATGTTGGTGTATTGGTTTTCCAACCAAGGTTATTTCCTGCGTTGCATATTCATACTTAAGTTGGATTAAGCAGCTTCAAAAATGGATGGATGGATGAATGGGCCATTAAATTGTGTGTTTTAACATGTGGGTTGCAGAGATGTGTCACTGTCACCATATATACTCACATATAAGTCAGGTCTTGAAACCCGAAAATTCGATTATAAAATCAGACCCCAACTTATACACCCATTCAAAAATGCAACACTTTATTTATTTTTTTGCATCTTCCTGCTTCCTCCAATCTTGCACCAGTTTCTCAGACACATCAAATTTTGCAGCAGCAGCACAGTTACCAATTTCTTTTGCCACTTGAACGACTTAATTTAAAACCAGCTTTATATTTTCTTCTGATCGAACGCTCCATCATAGATAAGGGATGCTGTTATGATAAAGGTGTATGAAGATGTGAGATACACAAAACAGTGCAAATGTCGCTTCGGAATAGTTTGGGTATTACCGTGACTAGGCAAATACATAGAAAAAAAAGGCAGTGTGCTCCATGGTTACTCTTTCAGGTGGGCATATAGTAATCTCTTGGACCAGTAGCTTGAGTTTTACACATTCGACTTATACGAGTGACATTATAAAATACCAGAAATTATACGGTAATATTAAGCCCCAACTTATTCACGGGAGAACTTAAACGCTAGTATACATCTTCTCTCTCTCTCTCTGTCTCTCTCTGTGTGTGTGTGTGTGTGTGTATATATATATATAAATATATAATATATAAAAAATCCAAGGCCTAAAAGTACAACGATTTTATGTCATGTTTTTTGTCACGCTTTAAATTGGGCTTATTTTAAAACCTACATATATATGTTTGGTATCATTCTTTTCCCATTGTATCACTGTGTAAGAGGTACTTTCGGAGGAGCAACAACGTCTCCTTGGGGTGCTTTCAGCCCTCGTTTTCACAACGCAACCAGCAGACATGCAAAGTGGCTTGCGCGTAGCACAGGCCGGGAGGGTTGGAGAGCGAAGTGAGCAGGGGTGCAACTCCCTAGTGGTAAGTGTAAAGTGCCTTTGATCAAAATTTGCAGTGTAACTGCTGGACACAACATAAATACATTCCAATTTTATGAAGCAAAGTTCTAGCCTCTTGAAATGTATAACAGTACATGTACTGAAAATAACCACTATGATTTTTAAAACACTTTACTCACTGATAGAATCTATGCAATGTGATCTAATGCTTCAGTAATTAAACTACTTTCTTAAAAGTGCTTGCCTCAGCATTACGTACGGTGTTGTTGTGACAGGAGCTGTAACAGCTGAATAATTGATCCCCTCAAATCTATACTTAGCATAGCACTGGCCATTTCATTATACATCAACTCAAGAATGATCTCCAAATTATTAATTTTAGTGTTCCTCAGAATAGTCTTCAAAGAAATGTGTTAATCAGAAAAACATCAACATATTTACATCAGACAAGCCCATTTGCACATTTGCTGAAATTCTTCTGTATCTTTTCTTAATGCGGCAGTATTAGAAGCAATCCATCGTCAACTATTGCATTGAAATGTTTATATGTGGGATGTCATTTCATTAGAAGCTTTTATTACACACCAAAGCACAGCCTGTAAATATTCCTGTGCCAGAGTATTCACTTGAACAATACCTACTTTTTTGATTGTTTAGAAATAAATGTAACAATCACACTTACAGATACAGTGCACCAACATGGTTGTGATCAATAAATTAAACCACCTAATTTAAATTCTGATGTTCAGCCAACTTTACTTTAAAGTTATTGGAGGTTTGTGTTTGATTTCTTCTATTGTAAAATGAAATTGCACCCAATAAAAGTGCGTCTCATACAGCATATTAAGAACTTGCATAACCCAGTCTAATGTCATGGGGGGCTGAACCCTATCCTGTCAATATCAAGTGCAAAGCAAGATGGCGTGCCAGGCTCAACACACCCAAACTCACTCATATAAGGCTAATTTACAGTTTCTAGTAAAGCTAACCTTCAGGAGTTTGTGATATATAAGGAAACCAAAACATTTTGAGAGAGAAATCTATGCAGACATGGGGAAACCGTGCAGATTCCGAGCAGGCAGTGATTAGGCTGTGATTTTGAGGTACTGTATTTGTATGAGAGCTGTGAGATAGCAGTGCAAATTCTAGTGCTACTGTGGTGGTGACTTATTTATGCCTGAAAAGTGAAAATTCATTGCAATTTAAAGTGGAAGTTTCCCTCTTTCTTTTTCAGTAGAGAATAAAAAAATCTTTGTTTATTTTTACATTTCTCATGTTCATTTATTTCAGCATTTAAGTGTTAAACCGAATGAACCTGGTATTTTAAATACCCTGTCACTAGTGGTATATGTATCCACTCTTGTATACCGTATTTCCTAATTGCCTGCAGACTATAATTGTAACAGTTACATCTGGACAGTAGAATTGACTAAGAATTTAAAATTGAAGTCATCCTCTATAGCAGGGGTACTCAATCACGGTCCTGAAGGTCCGCAGTGGCTGCAGGTTTTTGCTCCAACCCAATTGCTTAATAAGAAGCACTTACTGCTCAAGTAACACTTCTGCTTCACTTTAGTTGTCTCGTTCGTTAAGATTTTGAACCCTTATTGCTTATTTTAGTCTTAAACAGCTGTAGTCTTGGTTTTTAATTGCTCCTTATTAGCAGTAACATGCAAATGACAAAAGAGACCAGCATTTCTCCATTTAGCTTGTTACCATTTACACCTCTGTATTTATCGTGCACTAATTGGTTTAATTAAATATTTGGAAGGAAATTGAAGAGAAAAAAGTGAAGGACTAAGAATCACTCATCCATTTTAGCGTTCAGATCATTCGGATGATATCCATAGAAAGAGGAAGAAAATCCAGGATATAAGAATGACCTGATATAGCAGAGTAAAAGCACTAACGAGCCATGAAATTAAATTATTGGCAAGAATTGCTTTCTAATTAAGTAACCAGGTTAGAACAAAAACCTGCAGCCACTGCGGACCTCCAGGACCGTGATTGAGTACCCCTGCTCTATAGATATGTGTGTTGGATCTAATTGGTTCAAATGAATTTAAACCTTTCAAAATGTTTTATTTTTCTTATTGTTGTAAAGCAACTTAGTTTTAAATCACCATTTTTACAATATCTAGACTGTAGTAAAGGTGTAAGACAATTTAACTACTAAAATTTAAGACAATTTAACCTTTAAAATTTTTTAATTTCTTGGTAATCCTATTTCAACGGAAGCGTACTAGGGCCACAGTGAAAAAAAAATACGCACACAGTGAAGGAAAAAAAAAACTAAATGTCAAGATTAAAGTCGACACGTTGACTTTATTCTCGACATTACCACTTTGTTCTCGCCATTTACATCGAGATTAAAGTCGATATTTCCACTTTAAAGTCGACATGTTAACTTTATTCTCGTAGTTTGTCATTAAAGTAGAACATTATACACTAAACTTCATCTTAAAATGAATATTTAATTTAGTAGATCTTCCCAAACCCCGTCATAAATTATGTAGCGCATGAAATGCTTTGTGTTAAGCATTCCCCGAGCCATATTAATTACTACGTGCTTCTTAAACTTATTTCCTCTGCACAAAGAAGAGGCGCAAGCAGCGATCACCACACCGAATACTTTAATTTTATGATATCCCTGCTCCCTGAACAGTTACAATGCTAAGATAAATACTTGATATCATTTTCAGGATGAAATGCATTAAAGCATGTACTAATCATGTGGGGGCACGGTGGCGTAGAGGTTGCACTGCTGCCTGGCAGCAAGGAGTTTCCGGGTGTACCCTGCCTTGAGTTTGCATGTTTTCCTGCCAGGTTTAATCAGCGTGCTTCAGTTTCCTTTCAAAGTCATGTAAGCAGTGGGGTTTTGTTATGCTATATTGACCCTAGGGTATGTGTGTGCTTGTATTCACCATGCAATGAGCTGGCATCCCGTTCAGGATTTATTCCTGCCTGGCACACGATGCTTGCTGGGATGGGCGTAACCCTGAATGGATGGCATATTTAAAAATGTATAACGAAGATTTTTTAAAGTTCTGAACACTCCGTGGTCTAAGTTTATAACTAGTTTTAATTTCACAAAGACGTTTATCGTGTGGTGATTGGTTATGTGGAGAATGAAAAAGGAACGATAGGAATGGTGGTGGGGGGGGTTGGGGGGGGGGGGGGTTGGTACATCAGATAGAGATAGCACGCATGCAATAAACAAAGTCCGTACAGAAGAACATCCATTGAATTCTGTGTTCGTGACTTCGACCACCAGATCACAAACCTAACATTTACACAATGTTTCAGTTAAACCTGTGTAATACCCATTCATGCATCCAGTTTTTTGGAGCCTCGTCACACCTGCCATAAACTTCTCTACACTGAACCTACACCAGAGTGCATGTTTAATACCTGCTTTAATGCATTTCATCATGAAAAGGATATCAAGTATTTATGTAGTTCAGAGTTTAATTTACGACATTCTACTTTAATGACAAAATAAACTACGAGAATAAAGTGGAGATAACGATTTTAATCTCGACATAAATGGTGAGAATAAAGTCAACATGTCGACTTTAATCTCGACATTTAGTTTTTTTTTTTTCTTCGCTGTGTCCGGATTTTTCATTTCATTTCAGTATGTTATTTTTATTACAATAATGTGTGGCCTGCAGGGGGCACTCCAGCTCCCCAAACTCAACACTAACACTGCGTCAAGTTTTGCATTGCACAAATGTTTTGTTTACGTGCATACAGCACAGTACAATAAAAGCATTCAGCACTGTGTTCTTTCTCTTCCTTTTCTCTCTCTCTCACTGCCTCCACTCCTCCTTCTCCTCCTCCTGCAAGCGTTGTTTTCTCCCTCCCAACTGTGGCTCCAGGAGCAGTGGCCACTGGATCCTTTTATGTAATACCTGGGAGTACTTCCGGTGTCCCGTAGGCTTGGTCTGGAAGCACTCCTGTGAAAGGTGGGAGCCCAATGAAGCAGAGCTCTGCAGTCCCTGCAGAACCCCCAGGCAGCACCCCCAGAACTCCAAATCCAGGCAGCTCTGTGGGGATCCGGGCAGCTGTAGCAACCTGGGGGGACTGCCATCTAGCGATCCAGGGGAGATAATGCCCTGAACACGCTTTCTCCTCTGATACTTCCATTAAGAAGGGCCGGGCAAGGGCACTGACTGTCCTCCACAAATATTAAAATAAAGATAAGTATTCTGAGTGTATTTCGTGCACTGACACATACAGTGGACTTTTTCTTGCCTTAATCCTGAAAGAAATGCCCTTTATGTGTTAATTGTGTTTTAAACTAAATAACCTATTACCAAAGTATTTCAATGTTAGAGGGAGACATAGTGTGGTTAGGCCTTCCCTAGTGAGTTTATTTTAAGCTTAATGTTTCCAGTGTGAATTTTCTTGTGACTTAATAGTCCTCAAGGTCCAAGTACGTTGCAAGTTTTGCTTTTGTTTGGTTTTTTTTTGCAGCCCTTGTCAATAAACAGTGAGTTAATTTACATCTGTTTGTACTTGTTTCTACATTCATCTGGAGGATTCAGTGTGAAAATTAGAAAAGATGGGTAATAATGTCATGATGTGTAGTTCACAGGTTTGCTCACACTTTCTGACTTACTTGTTGATAAGATGCTGTTATTAATGTTAATATTATTTTTAAATGAGTGTGTTCCTTTTTTAAGATGAGAATTTTTTTTTTAAAACACCAGTCATAGGTATCAAGTTATCAACTCTGTATTATATGTAGCTGTGTAAGTTCTTCTGAATTATATGTAACTATTTGCATAAAAATCTTAAGAGTTTCTCTCTATTATAAAAGAAAATCCTGCGACGAGACATAATCTTGAAGAGAGACAGAGACACTTTCACTTCCCGCAACATGGTCAAGGCATATCATACTGACATCCATTGGAAGCATGTTCCCGTGAGGCGGTGACTTGTCAAGCAAGATCATGGTCATGTAACCTCTCAGTTGTTGCCCCACCCTACTTACAACCACTTACCCTACTTACAACCATTTTCAAACAAGATCATGGTCATCTAAAAAGCAAAGAAGTAAGAGTCGCTCTAAAACAAGTGATAAGTTGAAGATGACCACGACTAAGCAAAGAAGAAAGAGCAGCACATCGAAAAAAGACCCAAAAGTGCTGGAAACACAGTAGAACTTCATACAGACGTTATAAAAACTGTGGCGCCATACACATGCAGAGCAGGTTACAGATTATGAAAGCAGTGGAATTTGAAAGGCTCAAAAAAAAAAAAATGACGCCATATACACACACAGAGCAAGTTCAAAAATATGACAGTACTAAAATTCGAAAGTGTCAAGAAACAGACAGTACAGATCGCATTTGCGCTAACAAACGGGTATTATTACTCTGTGAAATAACGGAACAGCAAACATTGATCGAATACATGGACATAGGTGATATGTCGGAAGTACGTAGATATTGTAAGGCTTTAAAGTTTAAGTCGGAGACTTGCAGATCGGTGAATTAATGTTGCCATTGGGAAAAGCACTGCTACTTCCCAATGAAGAGGCATTTCCGCGAGAATTAAAAGATTTGTTGTTTGGTGACGGGAAATCCAGAAACACTACAGGCAAAATATACGCGTCTACAATACTCGTTTTGCGTTCGCATCATTCAATGCACAAAACGTTGATTTATACAGTAATGGACCATATGCTATGAGAATCTGTGGTTCCGCATCAATTCCAGCTTCGATAAGTTTAATTTCGAAAAAACCACAATTTGGTCAGGTGTATATTTATGATCACGGAGAAGCGCTGCAACATAGAATCGAAAGAGTTAAACGATCCGACGTACTAGAAATTACACAGCCGATAATGGATACAAATCCATCTGTCTAAAACTATTGCACTTTACACAACATTTATCTAGGGAACACGGACAAAGAAATTGTCTTGGATATCTATCTGAATCCAAAAGATCACAGTTGCCTTTATAATAAACCAACATGTGACGAATTGTCAGCAACAATAATTTCGAAAGATGGAGATATCAAATACAGAGTAGATATTCGTGTATATCTAAAGGCAAAGCACGATTCATTATTTCTGTCAAATACATCACCACATTCAGATCCTTTACTCCTTCCTTTGCTTTTCTCAGATGGTGAAACAGGATGGTCGTACAATAATAAACAAACACATTCAGAAAAACGTATAACACCCACACAATATTTCGGGTCCAAGTTAGCGATATGTTCCCATGTATTTAACCCACTTCTATCATCTCAACGTCTATTGCAACATTACATCATTAATGCGTATCTAAAAGTCGAAGCTAATCGTTTCCTCTTTATTAAATCGAATAAAGCTAAACTTTAGAACAGAACATTTGCATTAAAAATTCGTAGGTTCTTCCAGCATTCGTAAAAGAGCAATGAAGATGCTCGTTTCAAGTCACACTGCACTCATCTCTTTAAAATGTCTAGGAACACTCAGCTTCTGTAATCGGCTTCACAGTTAAAACTCCACTCTTAATTAAGAGGAGACACATTTGTCAACACCAGGAATGTATTTGTTTACTTCTGGCTTTAAGCTCTTTTGAGGAATCTCAACCATTACCTCTTAAACTGGGCCGCATATGACTGCACTCCATAACCACACAAGCCTTGCATGCTGCTGGTGCAACAAAATAGCCATACACGAATATTAAGGTTCCCTTTAATGAATGCATGATTTGCATCAAAACGAAACCAAACCAATCATCCCAGGTGTTTCGTAGGTTCTTCCAGCATCCGTAAAAGAGCAATGGAGATGCGCGTTTCAAGTCACACAGCACTAATCTCTTTAAAATGTGTAGGAACACTCCACTTCTGTAATTGGCTTCACAGTTAAAAACTCCACTCTTAATTAAGAGGAGACACGTTGGTCAACACCAGGAATGTGTTCGTTTACTTCTTGCTTTAAGCTCTTTTGAGGAAACGACCATTAACTCATTGATCACGTTCAAAATTCAAATATCAATAGTTCAGACAAATTCAAAATAGGTAAAGCAGTAATATTACCTTCATCATATCAAGGTAGTCCAAGAGCATTGCAACAGTTGTATCATGATGCAATGGCAATATCCCAAACTATCGGTCACCCAGAGTTATTTATTACAATGACATCCAATCCACAATGGCCAGAAATTCGCAGCTTCTTGAAAACAATGCCACCGGCTACATCAGCTCTGGATATTCCCACTTTCGTAAGTACAGTAATCCCTCACTATATCGCGCTTCGCCTTTCGCGGCTTCACTCCATCGCGGATTTTATATGTAAGCATATTTATATATATATCGCAGATTTTTTGCTGGTTCGCGGATTTCTGCGGACAATGGATCTTTTAATTTCTGGTACATGCTTCCTCAGTTGGTTTGCCCAGTTGATTTCATACAAGGGACGCTATTGGCAGATGGCTGAGAAGCTATCCAACTTACTTTTCTCCGTCTCCTGCGCTGACTTTCTCTGATCCTGACGTAGGGGGATTGAGCAGGGGGGCTGTTCGCAAACCTAGACGATACGGACGCTTGTCTAAAAATGCTGAAAGATTATCTTCACGTTGCTACCTTCTGTGCAAGCTGCTTCCTGAAGCGACATGCTACACAGTGCTTCGCATACTTAAAAGCTCGAAGGGCACGTATTGATTTGTGCTTGTTTGTTTTTCTCTGGCTCTCTATCTCTCTCTCTCTCTGCTCCTGACGGAGGGGGTGTGAGCTGCCGCCTTCAACAGCTTTGTGCCGCGGTGCTTCGCATACTTAAAAGCTAAACAGCCCTATTGATTTGTTTGCTTTTTTTCTCTATCTCTCTGACATCTGCTCCTGACTTGAAGAGGAAGATATGTTTGCATTCTTTTAATTGTGAGACGGAACTGTCATCTCTGTCTTGTCGTGGAGCACAGTTTAAACTTTTGAAAAAGAGACAAATGTTTCTTTGCAGTGTTTGAATAACGTTCCTGTCTCTCTACAACCTCCTGTGTTTCTGCGCAAATCTGTGACCCAAGCATGACAATATAAAAATAACCATATAAACATATAGTTTCTACTTCGCGGATTTTCTTATTTCGCGGGTGGCTCTGGAACGCAACCCCCGCGATGGAGGAGGGATTACTGTACATTGTTTTATCAGAAAGTCTTATTTTTATTGAATGAACTCGAAACGGTATTCGGGCAAATCAGAGGATACATTTACACCATTGAATTTCAAAAACAGGTTTTGCCTCACATACATTTATTGGTTACTTTGCAAAATAAATTATTAATTGCTGATGATGTGGATCGGTTTGTCTCTGCTGAGATTCCAAACAGACAAACCTGTCCTGAATTATGGTACAAAGTCATTAAGCACTTGTCTCACGGACCACATTTAAAAGATCCAGTATGGTGTAAGTCAAAAGAACAAAAGTGTTTAAAGAAATTTGTACGGAAGTTTTAAAATAAAAAGAGAACATAATGCATGTGTGACAATTCCCACTAAAACAAAATAAATAAATTGTATTTCCACTGGACCAACTCGGGGTTTGGCAAGCGAAGCGAGCAGGGGGCAGAGCCCCCTAGTGTTTCTATAAATTGATATTGTTGTACGGAATTCTAGTTTAATGAATGGCAAATTACTTTTAATTTACCAGCTTAGTGGACAAAAGCAAATTGAAACATTTAACTTAAAATATGCAAGCAAGTTTGACTTAATTTAAAGATGTGTAGGGAAAGACTACAGTGGTAATATTTAACACAAGGAAAATACATGATAGGAAATCACATTGTGAGTAAACATTTAGGAAAAGGTAAGACTTTTAATCGAACTGGTAATCCAGAGTCCTTAAAAGAAAACCTATACAGACATGGTGAGAACATGCAGACTCCCCACAGACAGTATCTAGGCTAGGATTTAAAACCAAGATTCTGTAGCTGTCAAGCTGTAGCAGTAGTTGCTGTATCCCCATGCTGACTTTTGTTCATTTACAATTTTTACCTGTAACTATTAGCCAAAGTTTATTTTCTATAGGAAGCTGCTTTATAAACCATGGAATAGTGCATTTCAGGTCAACAAGATACATTAACTTGTACAATGGTTTACTTAGTTGATTGAATATATAATAGTCATCTATACATCTTTATTAATAAATGAGTAAAACACAGGTTTTTTGTTTTATCACAAGTTTTCACCCATTGCTGAGATTGTGTATTTCCATAGTTATGCAACAGGGAGCTGGGTCAAATCTCTGAAGCACTGTAATCTGAGGCCAAGTATCCTTTATACAGTATGTTAAAACATTGGGAAATTTGTAGTATGTATCACCTGACAGTATAAATGCCTCTTTATTCTGTGTCTATCTCTTTTTAATGGAGAAAAAAGCTGAAGATATATGACTTGGCAAGAGTCTGTAATAATGATAGCATTAAACTAAGTACGTGAATACATGATATCCAATGTCAATATTTAAGACTTCCTGAAAGGAGGGTGCCTGCTGCATCAAGGAGTTCATCAAATTTATCATTCCTTCTTTCATCTTTTTTTCTTTTGCTAAGAAGAAGTTGAACATTGTGCTGTGAAAGCCTTCTTAACATGCATCTGTTAGGGCTTTCCAGAAAATCCCTACTTTTGGCCATATCTTTTGCCTCTGCTTCTTTTTCAAGTTCTATTTCAAAAGTTAATATAAAAATAACATTAAAAAATACAAAAAATCAATATGTACACAGAAATGTATGTACGTGTATATACACAGTACATATATACATTTATATGTATATGTTGTAGTGCCCCTGGGTCCAGACCTGAGAGGGGCACAATCCACAGCTGTCTGAGACCTTTCAGAGATGACAGGACTGCCTGGAGAAGACGGCATAAAAGCTGTTCTGTGGGTGGCACTTGGTGTATGAAGACACAGCACTTGGAGAGCACGTAGGACATGAACAAAGAATCAAAGCAGTTGGGAGCTAATTGAGCTACAGAAACACCTGAGTGGTATGGTGGAAGTCACCGCTGAAGAAGCCAAAGGTCCTTTTTAGGACCACTTGGCAGCAGTTGGTATAAAGTGGCTAATTCCATTCCTCAGTCTCTCGCACACTATGCATATCTATAAAACTTTTAAATATGTGTTAGTATTTTGATGTGCTTAATAATACTTAAATAAAAAGTATTTGGCAATGGAAAAGAAAAACAAATTGCAAAGTAATCATGAACAAATAACAACAAAATATTAATCAATACAGTCTTACATAAAAATAGATTTAGGTAGTAGAGTCCTTTACATATAGTATTCTAAGTCTTTAAAGATGATTATGATGATAAGTATTATGATGCCTGGAGGACAGAAAAAAATCAAGAAAAAAACCTCTAGTTAAACTGGAGAAAATAAAAACAAAATCTGAAGTTCCAAAGGCAAAAGACTGCCCAGTCCCCCACTGGGAAACAGGATTCAATCCAAGATATCAAAGGGCAGCCAGACTCTCCTTGCATATTACCTGCCAATTAATTTAATAGATAGATAGGTACTTTATTAATCCCAAGGGGAAATTCACATACTCCAGCAGCAGCATATTGATAAAAAAACAATATTAAATTAAAGAGTGATAAAAATGCAGGTATAACAGACAATAACTTTGTATAATGTTAATGTTTACCCCCCCGAGTGGAATTGAAGAGTTGCATAGTGTGGGGGAGGAACGATCTCCTCAGTCTGTCAGTGGAGCAGGACAGTGACAGCAGTCTGTCACTGAAGCTGCTCCTGTGTCTGGAGATGATACTGTTCAGTGGATGCAGTGGATTCTCCATGATTGACAGGAGCCTGCTCAGCGCCTGTCGCTCTGCCACGGATGTCAACCTGTCCAGCTCCTTGATAATAAAAAAAATAAGCAAATATTATTCAAACAATTTATACATTTCTAAGCCTTGTACATTTATATTTGCATTGATTCTACTGTATATAAAGTAATAGCTTTTTTACTTAACTTCCAGAGGATGCATTCTGCTGCCATTGTATGTTAAAATGTTAAAGTTTTGGAATATCAGTGCTCATCATTTACACAAGAGCTGTTGTTGTTACCATACTAGATTAATTTTAAAAGATATGACAGAAACTGGTCACTGTTTAATGTAGGCAATGGAGAAAGAAGCAGTTTAGAATAGGGCAGGTTTAAAAATTAATGTAAATAATAGCCAGCTGTAAAATGTCTGGTCAGCATGAAATAAATGTGGAATAGTATCAGTAATAACTTCAACAACAACAATAATATAGTTTGTACTAATGCTAGAAGTGTTCTAAATAAAACAAATCAATTCGGGCTATATATAGTAGTACATAAATAGGATGCTGTACCAGTATCCGAAGCCTGACTTAGTCCTAGGGATTGGGGTGAGTGTAATATAAATTGATACGTTATTTATAAATAAGAAAAATTGTAGACACAAATCTGCTTCAAAAGAGTTATGTACCACATCTTTTTGAGAGTATCTGGGTTTTAGTAGAAAGGTACAAGAACAGAGACATTAAACTCAGAGTATGTTATAGACTTCCTAAATACAGATAATGTTGTCACTGTACAGCATTAATGCTGTAATAACATATAAAAGAGTCATGTTTAGATGGAGATATTGTAATAATTGCCATTTAATTGTTTAAATACATAAAAAGTGTGAACATCCATTAGATAGTTGAAAAAAGGAAAAGGAGTTCATAGATGTAATCAATGATTGTTATAACACAGTAAGTCAAAACAGCAATTAAAAAAATCTAATAGAAAAAGAAAAAAATTAATATGTTGTAATAATAAGGACAGAATACAGAGAAAAGCTCTATAACATGTATAAGCCAAATAAATTAAGCTCTAACTGTAGGGATTATATGAGCACTAGCCATGTGCGCCCAACTACGTTGCACATGTTAAAGTTGTCTGTGAAGGGCTCCCTGTTTAAACGCGGCTGCCAGTCATGAACTGGGCCCTTCGTCGCACAGCATTATGATTTTTTATAAGGGAAACAAAATTAAAAAAACAAAACCCTTGGACATTGATTCGATAGGAACGGCCTACTCGGAATCACTGTCCGAATAGTAATTATGTGGGGGTGGAGGAGCATTTCTGCTTCTCTCCGTTCACAGTCCGTCTCATTTTCATGACGCTGTCGTTTCCTCTCATGATCTCTTCTCAACCTTTCTCCAATCTTGCAGGTTGCTTTGTGGCAATCCAAAGAGTAAGGAAGAACCAATGCTTCTTTCTTGAACTCCAAACGCCGACTGATGGAAAATCACAGAAGTGTGCCCGACTTATATACTCTGACTGCCGACTCCTAGAAGTGGGTGAACATTCGATTTGGACGAAGTGCTGCCAACGGCAGTCGATAGAAACACAAAAAGCCACAGTCTCGACAACGAAGCAGGTGTCGACGCCAGATCTAAACACAAAGCACGGTGTCGACGCCAGATCTAAACACAAAGAGTGCTATCAACAGTGTTTGTAAACAAAAGTAACAACCAAGGTGTTGTGTATTCAGCCAGTACAAACAGCACGTAGTCTCCTTTAGTTCAATCCTCTTTAATCACCACACTCCAACCTCATCCAACGATCCTCCCCCTCACTTCCTCTCCTCCTTCATCACTACTGCCCTCTACTGAACACAGCAGGAACACCACACAAGGCAGTGAATTCGTGGACAAACAAAGATCAAGATCCAAATGAAGATTATATATAAAGATGGGAGGAGTGGTTAAAATGTAAATTAGAAACTGTGAAAAGCAGTTAAAGAAGAACATTGCGAAAAGTGCAAAATCTACAATAAGATACTTTTTTTTCATTATTTTACCATTCAGAATTTGTTCAAGTAAGCATTAGTGTGTGTTATGATCAGTAAATGGGAAAATGTGCCAAAAATGGGAAGGATAAATGCTTTAAATTGATATTTTGATTTTTGTCAGATGAGTCAAGCCTTCTAGTACAGGAAATATTAATGAAGTTCAAAATCATTTGGAGATTACAGAGCGGGAATTATTACAAGGATTAAAAAGGCTGAAATTAAGTAAATCACAAAGACCAGATAACCTATAACCAAGTAGGCTAGTCATAGCATATATAACCTTTAATGTATATTTACTAAATTTTTTCCCACTAAGGAAAAGATGAAGATAAGAAGCTAGCAAATGTCATCTCATTACTGTATATAAAAAGTTGATCAGGCTGATCCTTGTTAATGTAGGCCAGTTTGCATAGTGTGCATCACTGGTATGTTAATGGAAGCAATTATTAAAGATAAATTTGAGTGAGGCATGAAGTACCCAAACACATACTGTGGGATTTGACAAGAAAGGTTGAGTTTCACTAATATGCTGGAATTTTAGGAGAAAGCAAAAAATGTATTTTAATAAGAGTGGTGCATACAATATTATCTACCTTGAATTTAAAAGAAATGCTTTTGATAAGTTACTACATAGAAGGCTAGTGGACAAAATAAAAGTTCTTCAATAATTCAAGGTGAAATGTGTGGATGGATGAGGAATTGGCTTCAGAACAGAAAGCAAATAGGTATGGCAAGCAGATATTTTTCCAAGTTAGGTGATGTATAAGGTTAAGTCTGCAGATCATACTAAACTAGGTGGATTGGTAGATACCCTGTAGTCGGCTGAATCCTTGCAGATGGACCCGACAATTTATACACAGACACAATGAATCAAATGGCTACAGCCTAGGTTGGCCAAAGACTCTCTAATGTATTTCATATTTTGATAAGTGATATTGCTTGCAAGACACAAGCAATTGTGCTTACAATTTTATGAATTTAAAAAATATCTCATGGCTAAAAACAAGTCATTTGATTTTTCTGTGGTTCTTTAGGTGCCAGATGAAAAGTTGAAATTTGGCATTCTTTCAGTGGGTGAAAGTATGGCGTCAACAGGAGATTTTTGTTTTCGTTTTTTTTTTTTTTTTTTTCAGGCATTGGAAATCCTTTCATCAAAAATGCCTTCCTTATCAATAAGGGATTGCATCTACAAGAAGAAGAGGTAATTATTTGTTTGACATGGGACTTTAGGGAGGAGTACAAGTACGTCTGTATGGAGAAAAACTGATGGCATGCAAGCAAAAACAAATCTGTTTAAATGAAAATTTACTCGTAATAAAAAAAATCCCGTTATAAAATGCTTACATCTAAATGCAAGGAGAGTTAGAAGCAATAAAACAGTGAATATAAGAAACATTATGAAAATTATAAAAGTATAATGTCTGTGAATATGCATCATTCCGGCCAGCTGTGAACATTAATAATACATTACTATGGATTGTGAGTCCAGTTTCTTTATTTGTATACATGCTCAGCTTACATACATGTCCATTTATTTTCTAACCCACTCTGATACCACAACTCGAAGCCCTTATTTGGAGAGAAAAATGCGGATAATCTTTGAAAGGGATGAAAGACCAATGATGGATTAACATCCATCCATCCATCCATTTTCCAACCCGCTGAATCCAAACACAGGGTCACGGGGGTCTGCTGGAGCCAATCCCAGCCAACACAGGGCACAAGGCAAGAACCACTCCCGGGCAGGGTGCCAACCCACCGCAGGACACACACAAACACACCCACACACCAAGCACACACTAGGGCCAATTTAGAATCGCCAATCCACCTAACCTGCATGTCTTTGGACTGTGGGAGGAAACCCATGCAGACACGGGGAGAACATGCAAACTCCACGCAGGGAGGACCCGGGAAGCGAACCCAGGTCCCCAGATCTCCCAACTGCGAGGCAGCAGCGCTACCCACTGCGCCACCGTGCCGCCCATGGATTAACATGTTGATAATAATAGTAATTCCCTAACCATGTATTTTCTCCTCTTCCTTTTTTGTTTTGTTTTAATTGCATTAATTGAGATGTTTTATAGTTGATTTCTCGCCCATTTGCCCATTCCTGAGTGTTCTACCTTCCACAAGTGCCATGTGGACAATCTAAACCAAGATGGTGAATTCATTACTTTAAGCAGTGATTGCAAACATTTTTTTATCTTTTTCTGCACTATTAATTAAGTTGGTGTAAATTGCTGTTTTGTTTAATCACAAACACTGAGTGATAAACTTAATTTTTTTGACTTAATTGGCAGGTAATATGCAAGGAGAGTCTGGCTGCCCTTTGATATCTTGGATTGAATCCTATGTTTCCCAGTGGGGGACTGGGCAGTCTTTTGCCTTTGGAACTCCAGATTTTGTTTTTATTTTCTCCAGTTTAACTAGAGGTTTTTTCTTGATTTTTTTCTGTCCTCCTCCTCAATGGTGTAAGGTTGCTTTGGCAGGTGTTGCTTGTTTCCTTGTTGATTACTAAACATGATGATGTGCATTCAGTCATCCATTTTCTAAATCAGTTTTCTCATAACACTGGGTTGTTGTGTTCTTCTTTTTGAAGTTTCCATTATTCTATGCTCAGAAGCATACTTCCTTCTCTTCATATGGGAGGCTTCTAAGGATGGTGCCTCCCCATGTAAGAACTCTCCATGGAAAGAATACCAGTCCATCACAAGGCATGCTAAATCAGACTGGGTCATTTTGAAATCTTAATTCAAAGCAGAAACATCTTTGGGATCTAAGGAAACTGGAAGACCAGGAGATCAGCCATGGAGATGGAAGGGAAATGTGCAAGTTAAGACAGTGAGCAGCTCAGTATTTGTAGTGCTAATTACTGAACCATTCTGCTGCTCACTTTCAAACATTTACCAACTATAATCTCTTTTGCTTGAGGTTCAGTATTCGTGCAAGTGTCAACACAAAAATAACATGTTCTGTATTTCACAAGTGTGTAGCTGTATTTGGTGCCTGGTGTCCATTGTGACCCAGTACAAAATGGTGTATTCCTGAACTCACATTTTCACAAATTTACAGGTGCAATGATGAAGACTCACAAGAAAAGAGATGCAGCACTGCTTAGTGAAGAAGACACGTTGTGTTGCTGTGAGTATGTTGATCAGCATGGCCAGAAGAACCATGTGATGGCATGCTGCTGTGATTGTGAGGAGCTTGACCAGGTCTGTGACAGGTGAGTACATGCTTCATATTAAACCAAATTAGAGTGGTCACCAGGCTATTAAATGGATAGCTTTACAATATCGGGTGCTCTTCAATTCTTTGGAAACAGTATTTTTAGTACAGGGTCATAGTGCATGATTGAAAATTGAGCTAATGACAACAATTTCATAAGCAGCTACACTTACTTATCCTTCTTGCTTTCATGTTGAGTACATTAAAAACAGGGTAAGCTGATGAAGAAAATATTCTTGGTCTGAAAGATGGTATTAATTATTATGAGTGAGAGCATAAGTTAACTAAGAGTGTAGTATGGGTCAAAAAATTTACCCAGCCAGGTTTTGTGCCTCGTCTTTTCCAAATTGCAACTATTTCCTAATTATATGGGGTGATTTTTACAAAGTTTGTTCATAATCTATTCTGCTGCCGCAGTGTTTATTGCTACTAATACTCTTATTTGAATTCAGTTACCCTATTGTTATTTTATATGGTAAATTTAGCCACAAATAAAATTTGAAGTTTCTCTGCATGACTACCTAGTTTGTAGTAGAAATGGCAAGCACTTAAACTGACTTACATAAATTTGTGATTTTATCAGTTACATAATTTATGCTAATAATTGATTATGTAGAGAGAAACGGAAGAAATCACGTAATGTTGGAATTGTTTATAGTCTCCACTCTCCACCAGTTGTTATGTAGTTAGGGCATGAATTTATGGATATAATGCAAAACCATTATCTCTGTATAGTGAAATCAACTTGAGTGACTTTGCTCAAAATTAATAGGTGTATATGTATATACATATACTGTATCCCAAGATACCAGAAGGGCAATCAGTTATCCATCCCTCACCTACAGAGAGCAATCCACTCTTCTGCAAGAATGAACAAGGACCTCAGACTTGCAAAATACTCAAGTTTTTGTTGAAGGTCACAGTCAAATGAGGCAAAGGGAACTACAGTACATCACCTGCATAAAGCAACAATGCTACTCCTAGCCTTCCTAACTGGACACCTCCACATCCTTGGTTATGCCTTGTTGTCCTGTCCATGAAATCCACAAACAGGAGCAATGACATGACGCAACTTTTCTGGTGTCCGACACCCACATTGAATGAATTATATTTAATGCCTAATATTCAGGCACAGCTCTCACTGCATTCATATAAGGAACAAATAGCATGAAAAAGTGGCCCCCACTACCCCATATTCCTGCCACACTTCCCACAACACATGCCAAGGGAGGAGAGACATATTCCTTTTTACTTACTAACATATACTGCATTTTCCAAATGCTGACTTTAGATCTGTAGCGGTAACAGCAGAGAGGATTTTAGTGGCTTGCATTCTGCCATTTCAAGACGGTTCTGTGCATTCCATGGAATGCAATATATGTAAATATAAATAAAACACTTGATATTGCATAGCTGTTAAGAGATGTCCAGGATCATTTCTTTTTTCTAGAGAAAATGAGGAACAATGAATTAAAAATTATTGCTAAAGCATTCTTTCTCTCCGGTCCTATTTGAAGAATTAACCTATTTAAAATGACTCTTGACAGCTCACTGCTTCTGATTAGTCTGGGATTGTTACACATAAATAATGACCATAAGCTCAATTCTTTTATTTCTGTTCACTTTGCAGGTGGCTTAAATGTGAGGCCCTGCCTCCCAATTCCCTAAACCGTGTTTTTGAAACACTGGCAGACAGATGCCGTGTACCATGGATTTCGGGAGCCCAAAGAGTGGATCTGACCGTGTTGCCTCCCCTGTTACTGCTCCCTGTATCACTGCACATTGCAGCCCTACATTTCCTGCTGGCTCTCATAATCCTAACAACACTTCCAATATGTATACTGTGGTACTATTACGTTACACATCGTCAAAAGGGCCACACTCTGTTCTTCTTGAGCCTCGTCCTTTTTTCTCTAGGATACATGTACTACCTCTTTGTTACTGAGGTTGTTCCAAGGGGTGATGTCCATCTGATGCAATTAGCAGCAGTGACTACTGGATTAATCTTGACATTGTTAGCTCTTGCATGGACTAAAAGGGATCCTGGTTACCTCCGAACTATTATGCATGCTAATGTTCACAGCACAGTAAGATACTATCAAAAGCAGTCAGAGAGAGTTGGCAACACCGCTCCTAATGGCATTCATCATGACTTTCAGTTGTTCAGTGAGTCACAGACACCACAGAACAATGGCAATAATGACAAGAAGAGTTGGTGTACAGCATGTAAAATGTCACGGCCTCCTAGGGCAGGGCACTGTCGGATTTGTGCTTCCTGTGTACAGCGGCTGGACCACCATTGTGTCTGGTAAGTGAAAACATTTTCTATATGTTTGATTTATAAGTTCCCCTTACTTTCACACTGTACTTTTGGTTTCTGCTGTCTTAGAAAGCTAATTACTTGGGAATAGGGTGAGTACTGTCCAGTTACTGAGCTAATTTCAAAAAGCCTTAAGGTTCCATGCAGTCATCATTAACTTTTCAGTTTTTTGTCACTGAAGTTAAACAGCAAAATGGATTATTGCGGACCGAGTGAGCAAATAGCGTGGAGTTTGGGTGGGATAGAATGTAGCAGTTATTGAGTGGCAAGAGTTTCACAGTGCCGTAGTTTACTGGCATTACTGGCTGGGATAGTATATACATTATGTCCATTATGGGCACTTCACAGAATTCTTCCTTCTTAATTAGATTAGCATGGTAGAGTGTAATGACTACATTATCTGCAATCACTAGCCCAGGGAGAAAACAATTTCTTCTTTTTAACCATCATTTGATCAGATGGAACACATCCTTATTTTAGTCTTATGGGCATTTCTTCTCACAACTAATAATAGCAGCCCACATTTCAACTCAGCATCCTACATTATTTTTCATTATCTCATATGCAGATATACAACTGAGGTCTTTCTTCTGTTTGATTGACATTGTAGATGGGGTACGTAAATTTTTGTCAAGTGGATTATGTTATACCCACCCCTTCCTTTTTTAGTGTCCGTTCCTGAGGTCAGGTGGTCTCCATGCTTTCCTGCTTATAACTAATTCAACAGAAGTTTTTTATGGGACAAATCAACCCCTTTTCTTTGCTACTGAGTGGGGATGGGTGAGAATTCTTCATTCTTTATTTTTATAGTTCTCATTTTTGAGGATACCCTTAGACAGTTTGGGGTAAAAGAAAATGATGAGTAACGTCATGCCCTATACTCTTCATTTCACATTAACTGTCATTTAGTTATGTATTTTCTGTTTGCAGGATTAACAACTGTGTTGGACAAGCAAACCATTGTGCCTTCCTGCTTACTTTGTTTTTCTTCCTCATGACCTCAGTGTATGGAATCATTTTGACACTTGGCTCCATCTGCAGGGGACAGTCTGTGTTGTTTGCCCTGTTCTACTGTCCCGGAGTATATGACCAATACAGGTAACTAAGCACAAACCAATTAAATGAAATAATAAAGCTTTCTTAAAAAGACCAAGTGTGGAGTGCTGAATGTGTGGCCGGGACTATTACAACAAATAGAAACTGGCCTCAGATGTGATCAAACACTAGGTCTGAATGTTGGCGTCAGCAATTTCCAGCATTTGCATGATTCTAAAGAAGAACAGAAGCTATTTACTATTGAGGTCCTGATATGATTTTATTCATAAAGCAGAGGTGTTTTAACATTAGGCAACTTCATGATAACAAGGTGGGCTTCTAGTAAATGTTTTCCTTTTCTGTTAATCACTTGGCACTTCAGAAATAATAAGAAAGAACAGTCTTGATCTGGTAGTGCAAACGTTGAAAAATCTTAAGAGGTCAGAAGATAACCCCATGGAGTCCAAGGACAGAAACTTAGTTAAGGGCATTAGGAAGTTGTAAACAGAGTCTGTAGGTAAATAAATAGACTACTGAATCAAGATACTGACAAAGAAAGAGTGGATTGTAAACTACAAAGACAAAGTTAGACAGTAGTCTAAGTTTAAAATTTAAGGGTGAGCAAGAAAATTAACTATGTGGACTAGAACATGGGAAATCTTTATGTATTTAGTCTTTAGTAGTAATTAAACATCACACACAAGTCCAGTATTAAGGCAAAATGCTTTCCCTAATCCACTTAATCCATTTTAGGGTTGCAGCAGGGGCTGGAGTCAATCCCAGCAGCTTCAAGCACAAGGCAGGAACTATGCCTGAATGAGACAGCAGTTTATTGCAGGGCTGACGTACACACATATTCATTCACACAGTCTTTAGTTTCACCTTTTCTTTCCTGTGACATTTGTTTCATTCCTCAAGTCTTCCTTTTCCTGCACCTTTCTGCTGTTCCTCTTACTCCTTTCCAGTAGACTGTTCTCTATAGGCACTGCTATTATCAAATTAGCCTAAGCCTCTTGATGGAAATCTTAACACTCAATTTTTTGAAATCTTTCTTTCTTTTTAAGTTGTATTACTGAATTCTTTGCTACACTGGTCAGTGTTGTGCTTTGCTTCTGTATATGGTAGTCCTTTTTGTGATTTTTTTCACACCCATAAGAAAAGTGCTTTTATTATTATAATATTTGTTATGGTTTTATGTTGGTTAGAACAACTTTGTATTGGTTTCATTTTAATAATAACAAATTTTATTTATATAGCACCTCTCCCATGTTTTTTCACAAATAAATACAAGTCTTTGAGATGCAGACGAAAATAAAGTGTACCAAGGAAAAATGTTAGCGGCAACACTCAAAACTTCACCAGAGTGCTGTGAGGTTGGGGGTTTGAAAGCCTCTAAACTTTTTGTGATTTTTGCCATTCTTTACTTTGATGTTTGCATTGCCCGTGTTACTTGATCAATCTGTACACCAAATTTTATTATGAGTGACAATATTCTGTTCTGCAAACCGTGCTCTTTTGTGAGCAACTGAACAACAGGGATGATGATGATGATGCAAGAGTTACAAAGCAGAAGGATCTAACTCATGGATAGAACTTTTGTTAGTCTACTTTATGATGTAACTTTTAAAGATAATTTGATACATTAGAGCCCACCTAAGTTTGCTAAAAGGGAAGAACAATTATGTATGAGATGCCATTTTGTACATAAGTCATTCTTACCTGTATACTGAAATGTTTACACTATGCCGAGATGTGTATACAACTGTAGTGGTACACATATTATATACTGAAATGCTTGCGTTGTAGTGATATTTTTACATTATACACTGAAACACTTATACTGAAATGCATGCACTGCATAGTGAACCATGTACACTGCATTCTAAAACCCTTAAGCAGTTCATGTGACAAACTAAATAAGACTGCTTTAATATATATCATTATGTCCCAAACATTATGCTGCCCCGAAAGGTTTGGGGGGGGGGGGGGATCGTATCGTGTATAAAAAAAAATGTCATTTGTACATGGTGTGACTGACATGTATGAAAATACCTTGAAATTAAAGTCAGTCAGTCAGTCATTTTCCAACCCGCTATATTCTAACACAGGGTCACGGGTCTGCTGCAGCCAATCCCAGCCAGCACAAGGCGCAAGGCAGGAACAAATCCCTGGGCAGGGCACCAGCCCATCGCAGGGCACACCCACACACCAAGCACGCACTAGGGACAATTTAGGACTACCAATGCACCTAACCTGCATGTCTTTGGACTGTGGGAGGAAGCCGGAGCACCCGGAGGAAACCCATGCAGACACGGGGAGAACATGCAAACTCCACGCAGGGAGGACCCGGGAAGCGAACCCAGGTCTCCTAACTGTGAGGCAGCAGCGCTACCACTGCACCACCATGCCGCCCTTAAATTACAATAATTGTATTTATTTTTAATTTATGTAGCACCTTGTGCACTTCAATCAAGTTTGAATTGTTTGATTTGTAATTTTAAACTGTGGAGTAGAGGGATAAATAAAGGAAAAATGTGTCTTTTTCTCTAAACATTATGGAGGGCACCATGTATATGCTAAAAAGTAGATATGAATAACATATTTGCAGATTCAAAATGGATTTATTCTTTCAGAGTGAGATGAGGGTGGTGGGGGAGTTCTCCATAAAGATTAAAGCGTCACAAAAGCAACTACACATAATTGATGATCTAGGGGAGCTCTCATGAAGCGTATAGTGCTCTGGGGAAATCCCATGGACCATTGAACACTGCTAAGCAATATAGCACAGTCGATGAGCTTTGTCCACAGTAAAGTGACAGGGTAACACCTATGTTAAAAAATGCTGTGTAGCACTGTTAAAGTTGCAGATGACTTGTATGTTAATGGAATGTCACCGCTTCTGGTTAGCAAAAGCAGCTTCCTTTTCACCAGGTGCCCTTATTGCAATATGAGTGCAGTAAATTGCTCTGATGAAGTTAGCAAAACTGGACACTGCTGTGAATTGCTTTATGTTAGCAAAAGGGAACTAAAATACAGTCTATATGTCGTATTCATCACGTTTGAGGTTTAATACGTTGGTTATGTCAACGCACATTATAATAATGGCTAGTTGATATAATAGAATTATACTCACAAGTCATCTTTTAGCTGGTTTTCCTGCATTTCCGTATGTGACCAAGGGTGCCCCCAAGATATCTCATTATGTATATGCAAATGCTCCCAAATCCGAAAATATTTAAAATCCAAAATACTTCTTTTACCAGGCATTTCAGATTAGGGATACGCAGCCTCTATTATATGAACCTGACCTCTTAATGAATATATAAAACAAATATCGTAAAAAAGACATCCAACATACAGTATGAATGGGGCTTGAGCACCTAGATTATTTGACTGTGATATTCAACAAATGACCAGATAATCTTGTGTGCAAAAGTCAAAAACTTTTACACAGTGGCCTTCTATAGCCAATTATTAGACTGCATTTTGCTGGAAGATTTTTTTTTCCTCATTCCTCTTTAGAAAAATATATATCAGCTCTGTGGGGTTCCAAGGTTGTATTGCATAAACAGTCCCCTTCAACTCCTGCTCCAGCATTTCAATAGAAATTAGGTCAGGACTATGGTTTGCCCATCCCAGAATATGACGCTCTTCTTCCTACTTTAGTGGACGTATTTGAACATAACAGATCATTGTCTTGCTCAAACATCCATTTTGTCCCCAGCTTAAGTTTTCTCTGAAGTATTCTTTGACAGTTCCCAGAATTCATTATTTCCTCATGATGATTGTTTTCAATTATTTGACTTGGTTCATTGTGTGTTTAGCTTTGAAATAAAAGGAATTTAAAAACAGAAGCTCCACCTATACTGCTAAAAATAATAAATTTTCAGACATCTGACACATAATACAATATTGCATGTGTTTGTATGCATTTTTTGGGGAACATGACAAATTAAAAATAAAACCACAGTGCAGAACTTGTGAAACTGGTAAAGAGCTTCTGACTTTAAATTTGCAGTGTAGGCTATCAATCTGTACATAGTCAAATTTATGAGCTATTTAGCCCAGATCCATAATGGAATTGGTCTCTTATCATTGATATATGGAGGTAGACTTGTGACTTCTATGCTTGGCCATTTCACTGGTCATGTGTTCAACCACAGAAAGACCTGATCTCAATTTTTTTTTTCTTTCAGCTCCGCACTCTGCTTCACTTGTACCTGGTACTCCACCATTGTGACGGCAGGAATGCTGCACTTGTTGGTCATACAGCTTATTAATGTGAGCTATAACGTGACAGAACGGGAAGCTCGCATTGCACTTAGGCAGAAAACTGCTCGCAAATACCTATGGGGACTGATCATCGACACAGGCCTTTATAACCTGGGCTTTAGCCACAACTGGCGTGAGTTTCTGACCATGAGTGCCTCTGCTTTTCCATCTAAACTAAGGCTGGAAGATGTTGTGTAAATGACAATGAGACTTTTCTGGGGTGCTTTGGTTTAAAGTTGTCTCAACTCGTATAACACTACAATGTAAAGCTACTGTAGATGTTTACTTCTGGTAGGAGCTCTGCCTGACTTGTGTAGCCACAGAGGTACAGTGTTTGTTAGGGAGAAAAAAAAACATGTAAGTAAAGGTACAGAGTGCACTATTGAATGTTTAGAGGACAGAAGTTCAGTATTATGAAAATTGTATCTGCCTGGCTCTACAGAGAAATCGAACCAAGAGGTTATGGCTTTATAGCAACGTGAAAGCATTAAACAAGGAATTAGGTAGTACTGCCTCTTTTCATTGCTAGACTTATTAAAATATCACAGAATTCCCAGCTGCAAATGACTTCTGAAACATCAGCTTACCTTTCATTTTGAAGTACTTGTAGTGAAAAGTGACTGTGTTATTTTAAAGATAAACAGCAACATTTATTTATTAGGCTAGAAACCCAATGGACCAATGAAACACTAGCTGAAGAAACAGCAGAGGCCTTGTTTCTGAGTGGCGCTAGAACTAAGTGGAAACTACATATTTTGAATGTATTACATTTGAAATGCAATATTTCCTAGATATGGAATGTATCTTTATTGTCAATGCAATATCACCGTATCAGTGAAAACAAAGAGCAATACTTGTGCTATTCATTTGTGTTTTGTGCAGCAGGCAGGCAGACCATTTACACAGGCTTTTATGTAACTGCAGCACATGCAGGGACAAAGCATTGATTGCACAAGTCACCCAGATCTTTATAGAAGCCACCTGTCGAACACTGAAGCTTCAGGTTTGTTAAAACGTTCTGCAGCTTATCAAACAGTTTTTAAACTGGCTCACCTTTTGGTCTTTCTCAAGTTATGCCAGTTTTTTAGTTAATATGTTGTTTAATTATTTTTCCACGTTTGTTTTTTTTAATCTCAGAGATTTATCTTCTTAACCCAAAGAGCCCAATGGCATTTTAATGTGTTCTATTACCGTACAGTGTGTCAACATTTTACAATTCTGGACCCTGAGTGTCTGCTGGTTTTAATTGATAATTACTAAATAATAAACCAATTTCATATTAACAATTTAGTAAAAAAAAAAAAATGCTTGGACCAATGACCAGCATTCATCTGTGCACCTCAGCAGAATGTGTTGCCATATGGAAGAAAAAAGTAAACGTTCAGAGACTGTCCACGTGCCACTGTGTTAAAAGGAGACAGCGGGATTGGGGAAGTCAACAGGCATTTTGCTTACTCACTTGTAGCATTACACAGTCAGTTTGGCCCCCATACTTGAGCACAGATGTATCTGCTTTTGGACAGTCAGCAAATTTCATTCCATTTTAACAAAAGAACAGACAATTTTATATTCAAACAATTCAGATGGTGACTGCTGAGCATTTGTACTGGAACATAATTATACAATAAACTGTGACATATGCCAATTGTTTTAAATCAGGATGATATTTGAATTTCACACTCATTTGTAACTTAAACTAGCAGACACAGTCAATTGCTAGAACCAGAACTGTAAAATATTCATATTTGTAAGATTTCATAATATTGCAGGACAATCATGACCATTGCAGGTTTTCTGAGATATTCCTTGTCCCTGAAATACATAGAAACCCTTGTCATTTGAAAATGGGAATGTAAAGCACTTCTAAAATGAATGACTCAATGTAGTATGTAAATCAGCTACTGTTTAGCACAGTTTTGAAAGCTCAAGCTGGTGGCAGAGGTTGATTACTTTGTCATCAGACAGCCTCTCCTCTTCCAGCATCTGTTCAATGCCAGTCAAGAGAACTGTACTCTAAGTCTATTTTAACTTGTCACACTGCATAAATTAAGCCAATTTCTGCTTTCAAAAATTAATGGAAGTAGAAACCACGACCGCTTTAGGGATCTAAATAAAAGCAGAGGAATTCCCAAACCATAAAGTGGACAGATTAAAAACTCTAAATGTCCCGACCCAAGAGAGTCTCACTTTCAGACGAATCCCCTTAAAGTGGCAGCAGGAGGAGGGCTTACAATAAACCTTTAAAGAGCTGCATCTTGCTACCGTACACTGGCTTGGCTGTTATTAAGACTTGTATTTGATCAGCGAGGTTCACAGTAGATTTATCTCTTTCCAGTTTTATGCTCAGTTGCAGGCTTTCTGATTTTGTGAATAAAGATCAGTGACTAAGATGCTGGACATGAAACTAAATGATAAGTGATTTATTGAACAATCGCCTCAAAATAGTGCCTCTCCACTCCATATTTAACCCAACACTGAACTAAACTGCCCGAGGTTCAGATACAAGATAAATAAGTGCATATTGTTTGGGCTGTTAATCATGAAAAGCACTGCATACACAGACTGACTGAAGGGGCTATATTCGCAGAAGGTCTGTGTTTAATTCTAAAAAGAAACTTAGCGGGACTTGATTGTATGTATATTTCTTGTTTAATTTTTGTGAAATCTTTTCTCAGGTGCTATTTGTTTGAATTTGTACAGCATAATAAAATGTAAACTTTCTAGGTATTGTTTTTGGACCTTTTTTTAGTAAAGAGTTGAGAATAATAAAAATCAGATTTGAATGATATAAATGTAAAATTGTGTGATAATGTAATATTCAACCTTTATAAATTAGTATGGTTGCTGATTAGTGATTTAAAAAAAACAAAACATGGAAGACATCTCATAGCCACATACCCTGTGCAGGTCAGAGGCAAATCTAGAGAAAGACAAAGCGAGTCTGTGATCTCTTAGTGTCGCTGAAGATGGCCGTGAGTGAATTTTGCTTAAGTCTAAGTGGGAACAATCAGACGGCTCACTGAGTGCCAATTTGTAAACCAATCCAATGCTTCATGAAGGGTGTACTCCGAGTAGCAAAGAGCAGATGTGCTCATGTAAACCTGGTTAAGCTTCTGATTACGATGAACAGGCCACAGATCCAAAGTCTCCTAAAATGACCTCTGTTAAACATACAAATGGGTGTCGCATGTGCAGAGAGCACATGTTAAAAATAAAACATTTTTTCAATTGCAACAGCGTGTTTAAGTAAAATGAGATTACACACTGGCATTTGAAGATAGAAATGGACTAGTGGTAAAAGTGAATGTGTTGTTGCAGGGGCTATGTGTACCCTCTGTTGTTTAGTTTTGACAATAGTCTTGGAGTCAATGTACGGTATGAATTGGCAGCTATATTTGCGAGAATGAGTTGCAAAATATGCATTTGAAGTAAACAATATGTCACGCCCCTTCAAAAGGAGTTGATAATAAAGAGCCACAGGAGTTGCAGATTTCAGTACTCAAAACACCCGAATCAGTAGATGTGCCTAACAATACGAGTTGAACCATGAACACTGCTGCACAACATCCACTTTCTGACTGCACATCTATGAAATACTGTAACTAAAGGAAGTTAACGTTACTGTGCAAATGCAAACATGCCGTGTCCTGCCAGAATATAGCTGCAGCATTTAAAACCTATAGTATATCCACAGACCACAATGCTTATCTACACTCTACTTGCTGTTGTTATTCCATGTAATGATGCAGTAGTCAAAATGACAGAAAGAGATCATAGTAGACCGAAGCACATTTCAAACGTTTGAGCCAGGTAGGTGCAGTGGTCTACATCTGTGTGTGTGCGTCTGTCTCCACACTCATTACAATGCACAAATTAACCATGAAGCTTCAGGTACCTTGTACTACGGGGCTCCTGAATTTTAGCATTCTATTTTCTCTTAGTATCAAGTGGTTTGTTCAGTTTTTTTTTTTTGCTTTCTCCCTGAAACCCCAGCAGTTCTAAGTACACAGACTGGAGAGACTGCAGGCGGATGTTCTAGGAAGAAGACCTGTGTATGGTGTCCTTGCAGCAGCCAACTTCACTCCTGTCCACTACAGACTTTTTAACAAGTTGTTCCCAGGTTCTGCGGTGGGTTGGCGCCCTGCCCAGGATTGGTTCCCTGCCTTGTGCCCTGTGTTGGCTGGGATTGGCTCCAGCAGACCCCCGTGACCCTGTGTTCGGATTCGGCGGGTTGGGAAATGGATGGATGGATGTTCCCAGGTTATTTAAGAATCATGTCTGCCCAGTGAGATAAGTGATTTCCTATGGTAAAAACATAACACATATGAGTTTAAAACAAAAAAAACAAACTAGATTTTGATTAATTTAGTATCATTTAAGGGGAAAGCACTAGACTGAAACTGAACAGAATGCAGGAATGTTTTCCTTGGTTTCTATTAAAGAACATCTTGGAGCAATCAGAAGAATGGCAGGACAACAATTCTGTGATATGTATGAGCCAGATATTATTATTTCTTGTTTTGCTGATGCCTTTATCCAAGGCGACTTACACCATTTGAGATACATTTACTTTTTTACATTTCTTTTCTTGTTGCAGTTGGAGCACAGGCAGGTGAAATAACATACTTATGGTCACACAGTGTCAGTTGTAGGATTTGAATCCACCATCTCTGGGTTTAAGTCCAAAGCTTTAGTCACTGTAGCTGCCTGCAGTTAAGGCAAATGTTCAATTACCATGTCAGACACAGTTCATTAATATGGTATTTGATTTTCATGAAAAGAAACACGTTCTGGCTCATATTGTAAGGCTTGCTGGACACAGACCTTTCATGAGCCAAAATCCGGAAGAATCTCTGCCACCTTCTTACGAAGTTTTTCCATTCTTTCTTCCTTTTGTCTTTCTTCTTTCAAGAATTTAGGAAACCTTCGCCAGGCTCGGAAGGGAGTAAGTATTTGCCTCCTGAAAGATTGCAAGCAGATCATAGTTAGACATTCTCGTTTAAAAACAACAAAACAGATCTCAAGGCAGTCAGCATTACAGTAGATGAAATAATGTAATGAAAAACGCTTAATCCAGTTTAGTGACGGGGGCAAGGCAGCAATACACCTATATATGTTAAAATCTGTGGGGAGAAAAAACATAATTACACGAGAATAAGAACATAAGAAATTTGGCAAACAAGAGAAGACCATGCATTCCATCAAGCTCAGTTGTTCAGTTAATAGCAAAACTGTCTCAGTCTCTAATCCAGAGCTTTCTTAAAGGTTGTCAGAGTTTCTTCTTCAGCTACATGTCTTGATAGTTTTTTTCTAGATTTCCACAAATGGTGAGTAAAGAAGAGCTTCCTTGCTTTGGAACTAAATGCACTTACCCTTTTATTAATTTGGATAAAGTGCAAGTGTCAATTTGTGTGTCTGTCTGATTGCTATGACTCTGTTATTCCAACAGATGGCACATCACAAACATTTTAGTAATAAAATGCATTGCATCTGTCACTCCAATAGATGACGCATAACAAACATTAACACTTCTTTTGCAAATGTTAACACTGGGGTCTGCGTTGTTTACTTAGATATCAACCCATCTTAGACTGGTAGCACATCTAGGTTCCAAATAACATGCCAATGCCACACCTTTAAGAATCAAATGTGGGCTTTGAACCCCGGAAAGGATTGACTGCACAGCAGTGCTAACGGATTAAATCATAATTGGAAATGATAGTGTTGAGGGAGAAGAAAAGACTTTGGGGTCTAATTGAGTGAAAAGAAATACAGCATATTATCTCGGTAAGATAAATGAACTCCTTTGTAAATTAAGACAGATAAATGAAAAAAGGTGTGCTGTTTTATATAATTTCTTTATAGACAGATTACTGGGTTAAAATGGCAAAAGGCCATCTCTATACTCCAAATGAGTGAATTCACCTGAGACAAAAATAAAATTTTTATTGCAATTTATATAAACTTTCCCCAGTTTAACACCAAGAAATGGCTCAGTAAAACAGTCTTATTAATAATTCATTTTACATCTCAATATTCTACAGACAGTTTATTTTTAGGCCTGTTTATCACGGATTGTATTTTTTGCTCAGCTTATTTTCATTTCAGTTTATTTCATAACATGTAACATGATACACCGATTAGTCTACACATTTATTTTTATACAGTTCACTTTTCAGTGGTGTTTTATTATTAGGGTTACACTGAATTTGCTAATTGAATTACAACATTAACAGCACACTCAAGAGTTCTTGTTCACAACTTCACATAAGGTGCTGCTGCATCACACCATATTACAATATTAACGACACAGTCATATGATGAATGCCCGCTTTAAATATCCATTATTAATCCTTCACATATGCTGGGTAAAAATGACATTCTTAACTACATTTCACTCATTTCTTCTGCAATTAAAATGCCTACAGACTGCAAGCAGCTTTTAGTTCTCAAATAAAATGGGGAACCCAAGCAGACTTTGGGTGAGACTTCCTTGAGATGCACAATTCTGTACCTCCTTGATGTCAAATGACTGTGATGGTTCACTGTAATGGTATTTCTGTTTTTATATTGTGGTCTATAACCAATGATAGGTCATTCCAAAGATGATTTTCTTTGGTGACACTCAAGGAGGACAAAGTAGGCCCTATCCCATTCTTCTAACCTTTCAAGTGGCACACAAGGTGTTCTCTGCTAAAATAACAGTTTGACGAAAATGGAGAAAGCCAGGTTCCTCTCCCTCACCCTTATTCAAGACGGACATGAGCCAGAGTGGCTGAACTGTTCTACTGTTGCCCAACGTTATCGGCTTGCTTTCTGAACTTCTGATAACCAGAGGTGTTAATCAAAGATATTCATCTTAAACTTGTAACTTCTACCTAAATTCTTGCTTGGTAGATTATGTAAAATACCTCTTGGTAATCAGCGGGGTCCTGTTATTGTGCCATTTTTAGCTGAATGCTGAAATCTTTCTGTGGTACCCTGGACTATACATTTAACCATATAGAATGCCAGTAAATATTTATTCGGCAAACAAAAAGCTACACACGAAACATACACCTCCATGATAGATAGATAGATAGATAGATACTTTATTAATCCCAATGGGAAATTCACAACATATGCACTTATTAAACCTATGTATTAATCGCACATGGTTGTACTTGTATTTTGTATTATTTAGTGGTTTTGTAGCATAGAAAAATCTAAATGTGAAAAGTTCTAATCATTCCCGTCCCGTTCTTTGTTTACACAACTCGGGAGATGTGTTGCATGACTGTGATTGTCACTGTCCTTTCATCACAGGTTGTCACAATACTAATTTGGAGACATTACCCTGCTTATGTACCCTCAGTTGGATATTTTAGTGTTATTAGTTTCTATGGATGGGTGGAATAAAACTAAAAATGTAAAACTGTTAAGGGCATTTTGGTACCGGAAGTAAATGACAGCTTTCCACTCATACCACTTTACCTGATACTTGGTGGATTAGCTGGAGAAAAATGTGCTTAGACGTGCTGGAAACTTCATGAAAGCTCCCTCGTTGCTACAGTGTGCTTTGAGGTGATCAACTTCATGGGGGGTGGTGTTTGGGGAATCGCACCTCCATTGCATCAAAGTGATCGAGACTTAACATGGAAGACTCAACTGTGCTTCAGGGAGGACAACCTGCCACCGCCCTATTACTCTGACGCACACTTTATGCTATCAAGAGGGAATCAGTAAGCAGAGCAGTGTGGAACATCAGGGAGGCTAGAGTAAGATGATGGGGTGTTAAGAAGTTAACTGTTATTTGCTTCCGAACCATTTTGTTACAGGTACAGAGGTCTACAAGCTGGTATCGATACCAAAGTCAGAATTTTAATACCTTTCCAACACTATTAGTTTCCAGGCAAGCAGGCCAAGTACTAGGTATCATTTCAGTTTTTTAACTCCATTTGTGTCCTTGACTTTCGATTCGTTAGTTTACCCTCATGTCCTGTTTGCCTGGTCTCTCTGATCTGGTTTTGAACTCTTTCTGTCCCTCACAATGTTTAGCTGCATATTTCTATCTCCTGGAGATTATTATTCTCACAATAATACTTGGAGACAAACATCTCATTACAGTTTACAATTCACTCAACTAGCGGGGCTGATGCTCTTGAGTATTTTTCCCTAGGTTGTGTGTGTGTGTTTTTGGTTTTTTTTTGGATATTTTGGTTAATGTATATTCTGTTGGGTTTATTATTGTGTATTGTTGTACAGTACAGGTACTTCCCAGGTTATGAACACCCGACCTACGAACGAGGCCGCAGCTGTGACGCATGCGCCTCATTAACTGCCACTCCATCATCTTTGGCCGGAAGACGCTGTAAGTAGTGGCTGGAAGGGTGCGATTTCGCTGCTCGCGCAGTGTAGTGTCCCTCAGGCGGCAAGCGAGCAGTGACCCGTGGTCCATAGTCACTGGGGCCACAGCTATCGCTCATGTGCAGGACAGAGGCTTAATGGGGCAGTTCGCTGTCCGCCCACTACGCCGCCGTAGCTACTGCTCCTGACTGGACGCAGGCTGGATGGAGCGGTGTAGGGCGTTTCACTGCTCGCCCACTACACACGGCTCCTCCCGAATCGTTTTCGGTGGGCGGCTGGTGATGCTGCAAGTGGTGACCCGGTTGTGGCTGAGTGGGGCGGCAGGGGGTAGCATTGTAGTGTGCTTCGGGTGGCTGCCTGTTGAATGGGGGTGGTGGTTGCCGATTCACTCCACGCCTTTGGTCGCACAGTGTTCGTTCTCGGGTGGGCGGACGCACACTGCAGGCTGCATACTGTAGTGGAGGTGACTGTTTGGTGAACCGCCCCTCTCTACTCCCATTCATTCTCAATAGCAAGCCTGCTTGTACTATTACGTACATAGCAGGAAGTTGTCTCTTGTCAGTACACCAGACGTGCTGACGAGGGGTGCCTGCCTGCTGTGATAGCTGTACAGTGCTGTGCAGAAGAGCTCATCTTAACCTTTTGTCTTCACCCTTCAAGAATGTCTCTGAAACACAAATCTGATGCAAGTGCTAGTGATACAGTAAAGAAAAGAAAAACCATCACCATTGAAAATAAAGTAGAAATAATAAAAAGGTCAGAGAGAGGTAAAACTCCATCATTCATTGGCAGAGCACTTGGTTACAGTCGGTCAACAATAGCATTTATTAAAATAATGTACCTGTTCCGACTTGCATACAAATTCAACTTAAGTACAAACCTACAGTCCCTATATTGTACAAAACCCGGGTACTGCCTGTATATTTAAAAGATCTGCCTCTTCATCTGTATAGTGGTAGGAAACCCGGGGGGGGGGGGGGGGGGGTGGGGGTTTGGGGTGGGTGTCTGACGCACTGGTGCTGGGTCCTTTCTCTGCCTTTATATTGAGGTCTCAGCAGTGAATAATCACTGGGAGTTATTTAGAGGTTACTGTGAGTATTGTTTACTTTTGAGCGTTTTGGTTTATTTGAGTATTACTTCTGCTCTTAGATTGTGTATTCAGACTTGTTCATCTCTGGTTGCCTTTTAGGCAAATACTTTTTTTTTTTGCTCTTTTTGTACTTTTATTCTGTTTTGCTATATTCTATTTTTTCTCAATTCATAAAGATTGTCTGTATAAGCCAGAGGTTTGTGGTTATTCTCTCTCTTGTAAGGCATTTTGATATATTTTGGAACTTTCAAAGCCAGCTACCCACTTTGGGGCCTGCTTAGGCCAGAGCTTGCTGTTAGTAGTTGGGGGTTAGCTGCCTAGGGTGTAGCCTTATCTGGGCCAGGATGGTGAATATCCTGGAGTGCTTCAGGGCTCTTTTTGGAGGCTTCAACTCCTACTTACAACACAGAGAAACCTTTAGCTGAAATTTCTTTGAGTCATTTTGCATTTTTTTGCTTGGCTTTGTTTCAATAAATGCAAACTGTACGTCGTTTCAGAGAATAAATGGCAAAGGCACCGATTTAAAAGGTAAACATGAATTCTGAATAAAATGAAACCCCCTAACAGTGATATTTTGAATTCATATCTGTGCCTAAAACATGGTGTACAGACAAAAACACAAATGTGTGTATGCACAAAAAAATCCAGATGCAAAAATCTGTCTGTACGTCAAGTTCCACACACTTTCCACTTTACAATTCCCAATGAATGTGAAATTTAATACATGTACACATGCCTACAGCCGCACCCCAACTCCTCCCATAATTTCACATATTTTAATATGCAGATCAATGTAAATATCACTTTCTGTTCAGTGTTTGGTTAAAAAAACAATGGAAAAGGCATGTGAAAAAAAGAAGAATTTCAGCTAATGTGAAGCGGAGGCAAGGAAAAACGTACTATTTGTTGGCTTACATAGTGGTATAAGAAACAAAAGAGTGGCAGGCACTCGAAAGTTCAAGTTTAGAAAGTCACACAGTGCCCGAAAGAAAAAAAGAGGTGATCAGATTTCACAGCCAACGTGAAAAGGCGAGTCAAAGCCCACTGTCTGTTTATTCAGTTTCAGACAATACAGTAATCCCTCGCTATATCGCGCTTCGACTTTCGCGGCTTCACTCTATCGCGGATTTTTTATGTAAGCATATCTAAATATATAATGCGGATTTTTCGCTGCTTTGCGGGTTTCTACGGACAATGGGTCTTTTTACTTCTGGTACATGCTTCCTCAGTTGGTTTTCATAGTTGATTTCATACAAGGGACGCTATAGGCAGATGGCTGAGAATCTACCCAATCAGAGCATGCAGTTAAGTCCTGTGTGCTGATTGGCTCAGCGACGGAGAGCCGAATTCGATTCCGCTGCATTAACCAGGAAGTCTCGTCTCGCTCATTCAGCGTGCTCCTGCTACTGCTCCAGGGGCCGTGCCCAAGCGCCAATGGAAGATGCTAACGATTGCCGAAAAGGTAAAAGTTTTGGATATGTTGAAGGAAGGGAACAACTACACCACTGCAGGACGTCATTACGGCATCAATGAGTCCACAATTCTTTTTATTTAAAAAGGAGGAAAAGAATATAAGATCTACAGCCGCAGTGTCCTTTAACCAGGGCTCAAAATGAGTTGTAAGTGGATGTAATAAGGCGGTAGTCCGGATGGATTCTGCTTTAGGGATTTGGATTGAAGACTGTTTTAAGAAGAACAACGGCTGTGCTACACAATCTCCTGAAAAGGCTCCTTTAGAAGAGCTGTAACACTCTCCTTTGTTGTGCAGTAAAATTAAACTCATCGTTATTGGACAAGTCATCGTGTCATTGTTGGTGAGTAACCATAATTAATTTTCTATGTACAGTACTTATTACATGTACATAGTTTAGTGTCACTGTACACACATTTTACTGTATACAATTTTTCTTGCATTGTACGTATTTATTGCTGGTGGCCTGTCTGTCGTATTGGCTGTAACATATGTGATATCGGAGACGCTCGATATCTTTAAAATAATATTTAGGTTTTACTGTATATAAACAGTGTGTTTACATACATAATTTCAACGAATCTTACCTAATATCTAAGAGAATACAAAGGGTTTATGCTGTGTAAGTGTACGGGAAATGTTTATAATAGCGTGGGAGAGTTTATAAGGGCTTAAAACATATAAAAATAACCATATGAACATAGGGTTTTTACTTCGCGGATTTTCACCTTTCGCGGGGGGTTCTGGAACGTAACCCCAGCAATCGAGGAGGGATTACTGTATTACAAAAACTGATCCCCGTGCTATGGTCAGGCAGTGATGATGCTGCTGTGACAAATTCATCTTTGGACGCTGGCTACGCACATACCTCTGCTTCAGAAACCGCTGGGAGGCCATCTGCCTGTGTGCTGACGGACGCTGTTCAGGAGTCACTAAATGCAATAGTGGATGCTGTAAGAGATGTGGTAATGAACTAAGGAATATAAAGGCTGTACTATGTGATACTGACCACAAATATAATTAATTGGTTTAAAAATAAATGATGCATCTTGATTACCTGTTCTTACATTCTGCTAATTACATTCAAACAAAGTTGTAACACTGTCGACTTCGCTGGTCATTTGGTGGGTCAGGGTCAGGTTCATCACAGCGCATCTCTTCAGGTACCGGCTTGCACACTGCGACACACTTTCTGTGCACTACAGAGCAGCACATTAATAGAGTGGAAATTATTTCTATTTACATAAGTAAATTCATTCTCTGAAGTTACCTTTATAGTGTAGTGATGGCACCGAGCGCCACAACAGATCGGTTCTCTGCTCTTTACTTTGAGGTGACTTTCTATCCTTAAAAGGACTGCTTGCCTTTTGCTGCACTAGCTGGAAATAGCATCTGCGACTGTGCTGAGCTGCCGTCTTTATAGGTTTTCCAGCTGTTTATGATGTAATGTCAGCTCATTCTTTTGGTGATTCATCCGTGGCTGCTGTAACTTGCCCAGCATCATTGCAATAGCAATGTTTGTGCAGTTGACCCCTCCGATTACATTTGGAAAACCGGACGTTGCTGCGAATTGCGCTCTTATGTTTTTCCAGTTCAACCACGGTGTAACAAAATCTTAATTTATCTGGATGACAAGTGGATAATACCATCCTATACAGCTGGCATGGTGTGACTCAGTGATGTTTGTGAAATACTCGATCGGTCAGCAAGTTCACGTTGAAAAGCTCCTGTGGTTAAAAACCAGAGAGTGGACAGAACTTGCAAAGGAGCAGGTAAAGCACAATTCCTCAAAGTCCGCCTTTGTAAAGCCAGCACCAGTTCAGCACACAGTGCCAAGAGGATAGCTCTTGGAAATCGAAATCGACTTAGGAGCCAGTCATCATCATCATCATCTATAAATATGCACTCTCTAATTCTTCCATTGGCGATTTTTATCTAAACCCTAAAACAGCTATGGTAGTTGGAACAGTTTGGCTATTCCATGCACCAATATATTGTTACAGAGTGATTACAATCAAGTGAATTAAATTTATAAACAATATGCAATTAATTTTGGTGTATTTGATAAATCCTGCATCATCGATGCAAATATGAAAAAGAAAGGTAAATGACACAGAAAAAGTAGGACTGCTTTGACACTGGGTGCTGCCATTTTGCAAAACTGAGCAGAAACGCGTGTACGCAAGGGGGGATGCCCTGCCGTGAAAATGTGCAGTTTTTATACATCTCAAATTGTGTGAGGAAATAGGCATATGCAACACTTATGCATATGCACCATTTATAAATAAAGCCCCTTGTCTTTACCTAAAGTTCTGGGCAAACTTGAGTCTTGCCCTGGTGTTCTTCCTGGACAACAAAGAGTTCCTCATGGCTCACCTCACATGCAAATCTAATTTCTGCATCCTCTTTCAAATGGTAGACTCATGGATTTTGACACGCCTACCTGCAGGTTCCCTGATGAAATTCTGGGGTTTCTGGAGAACTCTTTTAGCATCTTGTGTTTTGCTGTAGGACTGAACTTGCTGAGGTGGCCTGGCCTGGTACTTGTTTAAAATCTTCTCCACTTGTAGATGATCTTCCAGACAGTGATTTCAATTGTTAGGAAATATTTTTTTAATCTCAGGTTCAGAGGCATTCTCATAGATATATATATCCTTTATGAAGACCTCAGACAGCTGTTTTGATCTAAACATGGCGATAACAGGCACTTCACCAATAAAGAGTAAACCAAACTTAGTGTGAGGTTTAAATAAGACCGGTTCCTCCAAGATCCTCTCTAATGATGTTCTAATCATTTGCATCTGATCTGGTACACATGATGCTAATTTTATGAATTCAAGGTTGTAGTAAATGTAGGAGTGGACTTACTTTTTCCACATTTCTGGTTAAGCAGATAATAAAATGGACTACAAAATGTAAATATGCTGTATTGTTTCTTATAACATCTTTATTTATAGATACTGTTTAAATGAAGATCAAATTTCAAGTCCACATATGTAAAATTTGAAAAACCTTTCATGAGGTATACTAACTTTTTCACATGACTGTGCTAAGGGGTTTCACACCCTGCTCGCTTCACTCGCCAATCCCCCGGCCTGCGCTACACACCAGCCACTTCATGTCTCTACTGCTCGCATATGTGGATTTCACTTTCACCAAATAACAAATCTTTTAATTCTCTTCTTCATTGGGAAGAAGCACTACTTTTCCCTGATGGCAACACGAATTAGACGATCTACAAGTCTCCGACTTAAAGTTTAAATCCGAACAATATCTACATACTTGTCATATCACCTATGTCCATATATTCGATCTCTTTTCGCTGTTCCATTATTTCACCGAGTAATAATTTCCATTTGTTAGCGCTAATGCAATCTTTACTATCAGTTTTTTGAGACTTTCGAATTTTAGTATTTTCATTACGCCTAATCTGCTCTGCATGTATATCGTGCCAACGTTTTTGAACCTCTTTACGACGTTCTACTTTGTCATCTACTCTTTGTCTTTTATTTTCGGCCCCGGGCGTGGTTAAATTTCTTGTCTCAAAGTCTCATATCGCGGGACTTGAAATTATCTCTCTGAAAAAGTCTTGTCTTGTCCCAGGATTTTTTTATATAATAGAGAGATATATAGTTGCATGTTAAGTATATTTTTATCAGTTTTTTGTAGTGTATTTTTATCAACTTTTTGACACAAATAAGAATTTTATTGTACAATGTATGTATTACAATAAACTTGACAAGACTTGGATCTATACCATCTGGAATACCCCAGACTGCTTATGGGGTGGAAATCACTTGCTCTAAGACCCATTATTAGAATCTTAAGCTGTGTCAGAGACCAGACCTTATCTGCTAGAAGAAACCATCCTTTAAGAAAGGAATCTCAGCACCTAGACTCTTGCACGTAACTGTTCAGAGCTCCGCACAACAGCAGGGGGCCAGGAATAGAGCCCAGCCTGATGTTACCACTGCTTGCAGCTCTAGGGCTGAAGTCACCCATGTGGGATGGAAAAATTCTTCTACTTCTCAAAGAGATGGCAGTGACTTATGAGTGCATAATTGTAACACAAAGGTCGCTGGTTTGCAGCTAGCAAATGACAATACCAAAGGGGACATGGACACTGCCAGAAACCGTTATGGTTTTACAAAGAAGTTGCAGAAGACACAGTAATAAGCCTAATAACCAAATTAAGCTGAGGAAGACATTGCTACACCAAGGACAAAGCACCACACGGCAAAGACAACAAGCACATGCTACATTACAAGGAAATGCCTTTTATCTGTGCCAGGATAAATGAGAACTCTTTAAGTAGATAGTAAACACCTCCTTTACATGTTTGATTGCTGCTCAATAGTAAACTTGTGATTAACTGTGTCAGGTAAGCTTTTAGCTTTTACAAGCTTTTAACTATTGTCTAAAAAACAAAAGAGCCTCAAGTCACAGCCTAACAATTTAGCTTTGTCTTACCCATGGCTGTGCATTTGAGGGCAAGCTAATTGAGACAACAATTTTTCGAAGAGAAAAAAAGTTTTAGAAGAGAAACGTTAAAAGATAAAGCTTACAAAATCAAGAAATTACAGAAAATGTCTACACAAACTAACTGCAGTCTCATCTGTGTTATGTGTTTGTCTGGGCTGTCTTGCATCATGTTTCATGTCATTATAAGCAATCATCATGTTATTTAGTCCCTGTGTATATCAATAATTATATTATTCCTCTTAAAATGAGTTTGCTTCAGTTAGACTTAAATCAAGTTAACAGCTGGGAACCCATTTCTACAGAGAAAGGTAAGAAAAAATAAAGTAGGAAAATTGTAAGTAATTACTGGCATTACCAAAAGCAAAACTTGAAAATTAATTAATTGTATCATAAAAATCAATTATTACATTCTCCCTTCCATTTCCAAAAACATATTTTGTAACGCAGTTTAAAGGAATTGTCAACATACATTTGACATTTTAGGCACATCCCTTGCAACTATAAATGTCCTTTAACATGCTGTCTGGAAACAAGAAGCATGACTGCCATTTGACCTGGCAGAGCAAGTGCTCTGATACAGCTGTCAGTACAAATGGTGTTCACATGGAAAGACCATCTGTCCATTTTCTGAATACACTTTGCTCACTCACAGAGATGTGGACAGCTGGAGCTGATCCTGGCAGTAGGGATCAACCCTGGAAAGGGTACCAAGGCCAAGGATTACTGATATTCATTACATGTCCCACAATCAAGATATACTAATCCTATAATACTGAAAGTGTGATTGCTATTGTACAACATACATGAAAAGTGACCTTGAAAACCTTTGGATTGAAGTGCAGTGGAGGCTAAATGATGATACAAGTTTCAATTGCTTCCTTCTGAAGTGTCAATACATGAAAACTCTTATTTTTACCCTTCCTAGTCAATATGCACCGATAATGTTTTTCTCACAGCCAATACCTAGTTAGCCAATGTCAACAGAAAAAACTGTATTTTTCCTTTTCAAATCAATAGATAGTTGTGTAGAAAATTCTAAACAGATTTGATATAACTGACATTCTTACTGCTCATACAGTATCGTTAGGCAATACTAACCTACTAAAGAAAACGATAACATAGCTCTTTCTCTCCATATGTATGATTACATATGATTACATCTTGCCTGAAGAAGGGGCCTGAGTTGCCTCGAAAGCTTGCATATTGTAATCTTTCTAGTTAGCCAATAAAAGGTGTCATTTTGCTTGGCTTTTCTCTACATCCATATGTATATATATTTATAAAAAATCCATCCGTCTGTGCAGGAGTGATATATTCGTGCTAATCTGAGACAGAGGCTGTGGGCTGAGGCGAGGGGGAAGCATGACATCAGGGGTGGGGAGCCAGGCAGGACCCTCCTCACTGTCCTGTTTCACTACTATGTGGGCGGAGCCGCGGGGGACAGCTAGTACAGGGTGAGTTAAAATTATGTTAACACTAATGGTACTGCTATGTATATACTTATATACAATTTTTGTGGACAATGTATATGCCACATATGGTACGTGTGTTGAACATAATGGCGAACAGGTTGAGACATTCCTGTAAATCATCTTGCACATATGAAGTATGTTTTGTGAATAAATTGTTTCCGCCATTCAAATGTTAACATAATTCTGAATCACCTTGTACAAGATAAAACTGAAATGAATTGATAATAATGGCATTATTTTCCTCATTTTTCACAAAAAATATGAACATTATCTATACAGTAATCCCTCACCTATCGCGGGGGTTACGTTCCAGAGCCCCCCCGCGATAGGTGAAAATCCGCGAAGTAGCGACCTATATTTATTTTATTATTTAAACATATTTTAAGGCTTTATAAACCCTTCCCACACTGTTATAAACCTTTCTCATTCTCTTGTTAACCTTTCCCACACTCTTATAAACACTTCCTATGCTCTTAAACACTTTCTACATTCTTAAACACCTCAGACCAACACTGCACGCAGCGATCAGACGTCAATGTGTCTGCACTCGCTTTGTGAAGGGGGGCAGCTGAACTCACGCTGAGCAGAAATGGACTTTGTGCTGCTTCTGCCAAAATGCCTGGTTGCCGCTCTGCGCATTCGGAAGGAGGAGGAGTGTGTGTGTGTGGTTTTGTGAGGGCTGAACGCACGTTCGCTCAAAGCCCCCCTTCCCGGAGGCGCAGTTCGCATTGTCAAGGGGGTGGGGAGCTGAATGAAAGCTAAGGAGAAGTGGACTTTGTGCTGCTTGTCGCTCTGCCTGTCAATAATTTAAAATCCTGTACATCACCAATTTTCCTGTCTCACTGTCTTGTCTTGCGTGAAGTTAAAATGTTTTATAATAGTGAGATGTTACTCATATCCTTAGCCCGACATCCACATATCATATGTGTTAACAAAGTGTGTTTTATAAGTTTACATGTGTTTAAAGCATGTGGGATGGGTATTTTAAGGCTTAAACTATAAAAATGTTTATTTATATGGTCTTTCTATATCGCGGATTTTCTCCTGTTGCTGATGGGTCTGGAACATAACTTCCGCGATAGGCGGGCAATCACTTGTATTTAAAAACCCGCGAAGTCGTGAATCCGCGAAAAGTGAACCGCGAAGTAGCGAGGGATTACTGTATATGTAATTCACTAAGTCCATGGCAAGCAAGACGCACGCAAGACAGAGCCCCGCCCACCAACTCTAAGACCATGGGATACGACGACAACTCACAGAGCCACGGCCACCAACTTGCAACAACTCGCCAATCACCGTGTCAGTCGGGGTCGTCTCTGCTACGGTCCACACCAACTCTAAGATCATGGGATCCTTAAAACAATCCTTTAAAACTGAGGTTAAAACACAATGCAGGAAGCAGTCTTTAAAAACCAATAAGCCCAGTGCCTCTTTTTCATTAGCGTCTCACCTGCTTCACCGATGCGGGCCCTGCAACAGGCGAGACGCCCCCTCTCAGCAGCTGACCTTCTCTGTGCATGACTCCACTACTGTCAGTCGCCTGACCGATCCTTGGCTCCGGTCGGCTCCCCCTGACAGTGGCTTGGGATTCCCCAACGAACAAGGCTCTCACGTTGGGGACACCAAGTCCCGACTCCCGCTGCCTTCAGTGGAGAGTCTCCCACCTTCTAGACACTCCCGCTCTCCAAAGTAACCTCAGCGGAAGCGACCACAACTACTGCTCCCCTGGGTGTCGGCCAAACACCCAGGCTGTCTGCTCAGCTGCCACGAGCCTGCTCTCGCTCGCTCCAACGTACCAGCTTTCTCTCTCCTCACTCGCTCACACACTGCACAGGTGAGAAACGTCCGCAGCATGACCACCCGGAAACCGTTTCAGCCACACTACCACGCCCCTCGCTACGCTGTGAGCGCGGTGATTATTTATTTAAAAATGGCCTTTTGAAGGGGAGCTGTGGACCCGCTATACCACAGGAACACCTGTGACATTGCCTTCACATTGTTTTCCTTTTATTTCTGATCCCGTCGAGCACATCAGATACCCAGGCAAACAACACTGAATAATCAATGGCTGCAACTACTTTGCCTGCCCCCAACTCCTCACCGGAGTCGCTTTCGTCTGTGTTCAGCAGTGTTTCCCAAACTCGGTCCTGGTGAACCCCTGTGGCTGCAGGGTTTTGTTCCAACCGGATTCCTAATCATTGACAACACCTGATAGCACTGATCTCATTTAATTAGCTGGGTTTTTTTTCTTTTATTTGACATTCAGAAAAGCACAGCAGCATGGTTTTTACATTTATAAGAAATGATGCAGACTGGCGATCTGGCGGCGTTATTCCCATGACCCGCCGGGCAGCCAACTGGGTAACCAACGTCTTTGGGTTCCGGGGGAAGTATGGTTGCAAAGCTGAAACTAAAAGGAATTGACGGAAGGGCACCACCAGGGGGGTATTTTCCATACGTATGCCTGATCTTGGATGAGTTAATGCCGGTGAAATTCATCCGAGATAAATCGGTTTTTCAAATGCAGCCGCGTAGCAGATTAGTCTAGCTGGATGTAATAATCCGAGATAAATGTGCTCGCCCGCGCTGAGTGAAAAGCCCATATATATTGAGTCTAGAAAACATGATCAGCAAGTCTTTGATAGGCTGCAACAAAATGATGAAAGAACAGGTGCATTTTTTTCACACAAGCTGTGTATGTGTGTGCGTGTGTGTGTGGGTGGGTGTTAGTTAGTTAGTTAATTAGTTACTCGAAGGATTTCAAGATTTAATATGCACAAGGGGTAACACTGCAAAAGCAGCCCAAACCAGAAAAGACGGCTGGAAAAAAGTGGCCGACAAATTAAAAGCGTGTGCATTGTACTTACTGAAAGCAGCGTTTCATTTCCTATGTGTCACATTAATTATTATTTAATATGTCATAATTCCAGATCAAACGTGAGCACAAGGAGAACACGGGAACAGGTTAAAGTGAAGTACAAGAATATACTTCAAACTGGTAAATATTGGTATATAACTGTTTATATATGATTCTTTATGTCAACAATTCTTTAAAGAACATTAATTTTAAATCTAATAAGAAGGCAGACAAGCAAAAAACAGGTGGAGGTCCACGCGGTCCAGACCTTACCCCTGCAGAAGAGTTGGCTCTCCAGCAAAATGCCCATCACCGTTTCTGAGGGCATTCCAGGGGGAAGCTCCTCCTCAGAAGCAGTGGCAGCATGCAGTGGTCACTTCATTTCAGGTAAAGGATGGTCATTGCATATATTTGTACTCGATGTGTGCCATAGGTATGTTCCATATAGCCCTCTTTTTTGTTGGGTCAGTTGCAGGGACTGTCATATCCCTAGAACCTTTGTCTGACCAACGAGATATTGACAAAGGTCAAATATTTGATGAAGACACTGTGTCTGATTATTCATAAGGTGGAGAGGTTTATTTTCCAAATCAAACTCTACTCTGATCAGTCCCATGTGCCCCAATCCCATTTGGAAATCCTGGGTAATGAGAATGTTAGGCTGATTGTTATATTCTTTATGGAACTGTGGGTGTTTTTGCCTGTGTGTTGCCTACCTGCAATGGCATGAAACACCTCTTTTATTGTCTGCACACGCAGGTGTCCAGGAAACACTATGAAAACCCGAAGGAAATTTTTCAGAGCCAAACAGACTTTACGAATTGCCTGGCAAACTGCATTTTTAGATAGATTTTCCGCATCGCCTACAGTATATAAAAAAAAGTGCAGCTTGCAAAAAACCTCAAAGCAACGCCTACTGTCTGTGTGGTTGTGAGAGCCCGACTTCGCCGAGTTTGACTTCGAATATAAGGTCCTAATAAATTTTTGAGGTACAATATTCCCCCTCGGCTAAAGCGGTATCTTTCAAAAAGAATTTCCTCCGGGAGCAATAAAGGATCTTGCCGATTGCGCAAAACCCATATGAAAGTCTCTTCTTATAGTTTGCGTACTGATATCAATTGGTCGCTCATTCATGTATGGCGAAGTCATTACTGAATGAATTCCACGCACGGACACTGATTAAGTGTGTGAGCTAATCCTTGTTTACATAGAACAAACCCATCGAGCAGGTTTGAGGAACACATCCAGCAAGAGTTTAAAAAAAAACCGACAGATCCAGGATCACACCAAATAGTCAACAATTACATCAGGCTAAACGAGTAATCCACGTACGAAAAACACCCCCCAGGTGTGGAGCCTTTGGCTTAATTTGACTCAACACAGGAAACCTCACCTGGCCCGAACGTGGCTCAGAGGTGCATGTGGACTGTACACAGACGAAAGCAATTCAGGTGAGGAGTTTGGGGCGGGCACATGAGCAGGCAGTGCGTACTGAACGATGACTAAGAAATCAGCAGACTAAAATGGCGGCGGCGGCGGGGGGGGGGGCTTAGTGTGGAATGGGCGTCAGACGATCGAACTTGCCTATCTAGAGGATGTAAATGTGGTGAACCTGTGGAAGGATCGTTACCGGTTGTGCCGAACCGTTGTTGGACGGTTAGGACCCGAAACCTCTCGGGCCCGCTTCCCAGCCCTCTCTCCGGAGAGGTAGAGGGGGCGGAAAGGGCGTCCTCACTGGGCGTCCTTCCCCTCACATCCCGTTCCACCCTCCGCGCGCGACCACTGTCCAGCCCCGTCCGTCGCTCTGGGAGGTGGGGGTGCGGCGGCGGTCCTCCAGTTTTCAGTCACGGACAATTGTATGTTGCTCTCTCCAGAGTTCCATCTTTTCATTCACTTACAGTCGCATCCTCAAAGCCACCCCATTTGGACAACTGTGTCTTTCAGGAAGTGTTCACCCATCGATACATAATTATGCGGCATATGCTACGCTGCGGGTTGGCTAGTCCAAGGTATAAATTACAAAACAACATACATTTAAACTCTCACACTCATAACTTGTTTAAAAAAACCTGAACATTGAAAACAGATACAAATGCCAGTTACAATACAAAATTAATGTAAGTTGAACTTTTGTGAGCATCCATCTCGCCTGCCCTGAATTGTAAGGAAGTGTCAAACGCAATGTGTCTGCTTTCAGGCTAATGCCACTTTTTGTTTTGTCTTTTTATTTTATGAAAAAACCTGATAATTGAAAGCAAAATACTGATGTAGTATAAATACATGTACTGTATATAAATCATTCTAATTACACTATATGTATGCATCCAAATCACAATATATATCAAAGTAAATCAGGGCTCATTTCATGATATTAATGTTATCATGATGTTTCACTTGGTGCTAACTCACAGCATGTACTTGTTACTTAGCAATGCTGTATATCCAATTTTTTAGTTGTTCAATTTGACACACTATTTTACTATTATTCCAACTCTATTTCTAATATAAATACCATGTTTCTTTTAATATCTTTGCACTTAATTCTAAACAAATGAATCAACTATGTATTTTTTGCTACTCCTTACATTTTGTTTCCTGCTTATTCTCTCTAAGAGGTGTCTGTCATTTAAAGGATCATTAAAGGATTTTAAGATCAGCAATAAGAAGTTATTTTGGTGCTAGTAACAGACCAGTGAAAACAGTTTATGGAAGGGTCCAAAAATAAAATGTATTTTAGTCCAACCTGTATATGTGCCATGTAAAATGATTGATTGCAGTTAAATGTTCATTATATATGATCAAATCCCCTTAAATCGGGTTTAGTGTTGGTAGAGGCATAGTCTCTGAGGTACAAGACCGAAACAAACCCTAGACAGGACGCTAGTCCATCAAAGGGCACATTCACACAAACAAAAAATCATAGGAGGGCCAGTTTAGAGTGAATGAATAATTTAAGTGGGCACAGTATTTGGACAGAAACCCACACAGACACAGGGAAAAGTAACAGGACTAAGCGTCAAAGCTCAGGACTCTGGAGCTATGAGGGTACAGTGCTAACCACTGCCCTACGGTTAAACTGTAACATTCTTAACTCCACTTAATTAACTTTAGGGTGGTATGGTGTAGTGCTGAAGCCTATGCCAGCAACATCAGGGAAACAAAAGGAACCTACACTATAAGACATTTCAGTCCCTTGTAGGGCCATCTTACACACACATCCACACTTATAATCAGCTAATTTAGAACTAATCTAACACACGTCTTTGGCACATAACAAGCAGACTGAATAATCCAGAGGAAGCCGATATAGATAATTACCAGGTTCTGGATTGAAACCTGGAAAACTGAATTCCAGACACAGTAGCACTGACCACTGTACCACCATGCTGCTCCCTGTTAAAGCTACATATTGTAAAATATACCACTATGAATGTATTCATTCATGAAAGGCTGCCACAGAAGAAGAAAATCGATAAAGGTGTACAGGCAAAGAGGCATTAGTGATATCAACCATTTCTATCCCTTAATAATAGTATTTCTTTCTGTAACAAATGTTCGTAACACTGTTGACATTCCAACTTCTGTAATACTCTAAACTGTTTCTAACACACAATAAATAAAAACAAGAGAAAGAGCAACAGTAACATTTCTTCTTCAAAAATATTTTGTGTATGAAATGAGGAAATAAAAAAAAACACACACACACAAACCATTTAATTAGTTTCACTCCTTCATTATCAATGCCTGCTTTGACTAAATTAATGATGTATGATCACCATGGCACTTTAACTACCACATTCACTGCATGGATATTGATAACAAGTCTTTTCATGTTGGCTTTTTTAAATAGAGAAAGGCTTCTGGCATCTGCTTGCTTTTGCTCTCATTATTTCTTCTGCTCTTCACTCTCTTCAAATAAAAACAAACCTTAAAATACTTTTCCAGGCTTCCATGGCACCAGCATGCTGCCACTGGGGCACTCCAGCTTGTGTTACGCCTGTTTTTGTATTTTCTTTTCTGCTAAATACATTTTTGCTGTAGCTTTTATGTTCTACTATGGCTTTTTAATGTGGATAAGTCATTTTCATTTTGTATTTACAATTTGTTTGCGGACATGTTATTTTATTGTTTATACTGCAAATTCCCATGATTTCATTTTGTTTTCTTGTGACAGACAGCATTTTGTGACATGGTTGCTTGGGGGCATGACCCCAGAAGTTGCTTCACGAGATGTCATCAGAGCAACCATATATAAATAGGAGCAGCATATACAGTAAGTCATTATCCCAGATTATGAGTGTTCTTAAAACTTTTCTTGCAAGTTCTTAGTTTGATTTCCTGACAACAAACAAACATATTGACTACTGAAATTTGCTTCAGCTATTGGTTTACATGAAAGAGTGGCTTGATTATTTTGTTTTTGACCCTGTTCTAGTTTATTATGTTTCATCTCCTGATCCATTTTGCTCTTCAACAGTCTGCCTTAAAAACATCTGCTTGAGGCAGCATACTGTATACAGGACCAGGGCCACCACACAGACAGTTTTTAAAATGAAAACAGTGTGGCAGATGGCCGGGGGTACTGGCCAGCCGGGATGCCTGGAGGCTCCGGGAGAGGAGCAATACTTTCCCCAGGCCACCAGAGGGTAGCCGCCCTGGTCTGCATGGGGGCCACGGAAGCAAAGCTTGGAAGCTCAACCCGTTTGAGACCGGGTGTGCTCCAGTGTGCTCCCCAGCACACTGGGGAGTGCTGCTGGAAGTTCATCATCGAGCACCTGGAGCACATCCGGGGAAGATATAAAAGAGGCTGCCTCACTCCATTTCTGGAGCCGGAGTCGGGTGGAAGAGGACAGAGCTTGCCTGGGAGGAGTTGGAGGTAGGTATTGAGAGAAGAAAGGAGTCGAAAGAACTATTTAATGGTGATTGGTGCACTCTGTTTTAGTGTAGTGTAAATAAACGTGTGTGTTTTAAGACGTTCCGTGTCTGCCTGTGCGTGTCGGGTTCGAGCTTTCCACAACAGATTGAAACTCCTTTTTAAAGCACATGCTTTAGAAGTCCTCAATAGCCTTAATGCTCAAGACTGTAATACAATTCAGAAGTTTCAGAACATCCAACGAGAAATTACATTTGTTAAAATCAAGCATAGAAAGTATTAGTTCTGACAAAATGGTCCAAACCAGAAGTGCTAACTCTTGCAGTATTGTGGACAAAATTAATATTTATTATTGCCCAAATCATGTAAATTTAAAAAAAAATCACTTTTATCAACATATTTTCTTCAGGAGAGATCTAATCCTAGTAAACATATATCCAACACGTCCTTATTTCATATTTGTTATGTATTTTACTGTGTATATTTCTCCTGTATATTTATGTCACTGAATATTGTCCTATACTCCATAGCAACAGATACATTTTAGGATGCATGCAAGAAATATTCATTCAGCATGTCTCAAGTCTGCCATCTCATGCAGAAGGTCTGGTTGCCTTTTTGTGTCAAAGTAGTGTAGAAATTCAGCAACAAGACATTCAAGTCCTATTTCCATGGGATAGGTGTGCCCCAGGTAGTTAAAATTTGCAGTGTGAATATGCATGCTCATATATTACACAGGAATAGGATTTCATGGTTTTTAAGGAACTAATTTTAGTGTTTAATGTCAAGTGTATGTTGACATTCATTTTAGGTGATGAATTCAAACTTGATTAACCAATTCTTAGAATGTGAAGTTTTTTTTAATATATATATATATATATATATATATATATATATATATATATATATATATATATATATATATATATATTAAACTCAAACTGATCTGAAAATTATGCCATATTCACATGGAGATGGCCAGCGCTAGCCATTTATGATTATTCAAAAGATATTAATCTCTGTATTATGTGATTTTTTTTACATGCTCCAAGTAGCATACGTACCTTTGACAATATTGTTCTGCAGCTTGTTGCTTTTGCCACATGGCAGTTGACTCGTCCTTCGTGAACTCAACCCAAATTTTCAAAGTTTTCTTTTTTAAAGACCGATTGCAGTATCTGGTAGCTTTCTCTTCCAGTATCCACAAGTATGTCTTATACTAAAAAAATAAAATATGACATCATATTTATTTATTAATGCAAGGCCCATAAATAAGAATTGCAAGCACTGCTGACATTAAGAAAGTCATATATACATTACAGACTTCACAAAGGCTAAGGGCTCAAGGAGCAGAAATGGGAAGATGAATGCAGTTTTTTTCCCCCATATGGTTTGATTTGTTCCACCTAGAGATGCACATAATGAAAACCTATAGAAATTTGATGGAATATCGGTCATTAATTACCCTTTTCCAATTAGTAAGACTTCTCTGCAGCAGCAGATGCTCATAAAAATCATTTGCTCGAGCAACCTTCTCAGCTATTATGTTGTTCACTGCCTGCTTCCAGTACTGAAAATATTTTTGAAGGACTACTGAAGTGTAGTGATTCTTTGCTACCTGCAATAGACAGAAACAAATACAATAGATTAGTAGTGATAAAGACAAACTGGAATGGAGGTGAAAATATGTCACTATGCTAAGCTCAGTTCTTGAAACAAAATGAATTTTTCCAGGAATTATAAATTATTTACAGTTTGAATAATGAGTATGTATTCATATAAAACACTCACCTTCATAAAAGACATTACAAACCAAAAAGAATTCAATGCACAGACATACGGTATCAGTTAGAAAGACTGTAGTAGTAATGACCATCATCACCCATTTTTCAATCTGCTTATTCATTTCAAGGTGGCAGGGAGCCGGCGACTTTCTTTGCATAACTGGGTGCAAGGCAGGAACCACCCATACTTATATGCAGAAAATTTATAGTCACACGTTACCTAAATTACATTTATTTTGTATGTGAGAGGAAAACACAGAATCTGACACAGAAGAACATGCAACTTCCACACAAACAGTGCATGAGCCAAGATTCAAGTTCAAGACTTTGAAGCTGTGAAACAACAGTAATAATTATATAATACAAAGTAATTCAAATCCTGGAAGTGTGTGAATGTGAGCCTGTTCATACTACAGTTTCAAAACAGATGTATAATGCATTCTCCAACATGGATTTGGCAAAATGCATTTTTTTAGTGTAATGTGAAAAAATGTACACAATCTATGGTAACAAACTCATGTAGATCACTGGTACCCTTCAAAAAGGTTTGAGCAGCTTATATGTACTTTTATGAGGCAACCTGTCAACAGGTAGTGCTGTAGTAGTTTCATCACACACCAAGGCACTCTCTTTTTAAAAGAAGCACCAGAAGTATTAAAATGTACTGTATTTCTATTAATTTACAGGTGTACATGCCAGTAACTGTCAGCAAAGTCTTTTAAGAAGAACATGCTATCATAATTCATTACTCTTCTACTCTACCCAAATTAAATAAGCCATGACACAAATACCTGAAACTAGCCAAAAAGACATCAAAGTTCTCCCATTTTTGCTTGTAAAGAACAAAACTGGAGCATATTCTTCTTCATAATTCAAGGCCTGACTCAGCCAGTTTTTTATAAATATATATTTTGGAAATTAACAGTGAAAGAATTATAAAATAAGACCTATGATCTTACCACTTCTAGTATAAAAATAGATAAAATATGATGAAAAGCTTTTGTGAATAAAGCCGTGTGCACTGAAATTCAGAATCTTTTTCTCTAGACCATCAGATCGGTCTGTTTTTCCCCAGATAAACCGAAACTGACACTCTCTTGAACAGTAGAATTACACAAATGAAAAGTATTGTACAACCCTCACCTCTTCATTTTCCTTAGAGAGTTCCAGGAGTCTTTTCCATGGCTTCAAACCTTTGTTTTTTAGAAGACAGTGGTGATAATACTCATCTGCTTTCTTTTGCAATACTTGCTGCATCTCCAGCCTCTTTTGTTTTTCCTGTTCTTTCTATATATATATAGGAGAAAACAGAACTCAATTATTTTGAAAGAATCATTTTAATATAATAAATATTAACCTTAATATTTACCAAAACCTGAAGGAAGAAGAGAATGTGATGTGTTATGTATATCAGCAACAAAAGAAGAAAACACTTTGGTAATGAAAAGTGTGGTGTGTTGTTTTTGCTTCTCATATTCTTGGCTCTTAGGTTCAAAAAGAGTCCAGCTCCTTTTGTAAAGGCCATACTCTGCTGTTTGTATCATCATTTCATGGACTCAAAGAAAACACCTCAGGATCAAGAAGGGTATGGAATTACATTTTCTACTTAAGGCTTTTGCATTCATCAAAATATCTCTTGATTAAATATACTCTTCCAAAACATTTTATGGTCATTTTACAAGATACATAGTAAGTGGACTACATGACTGTTACAAAGGTGTAGATCAAAGACCACTTTTCCATGTCAAAGTAACAGAAATGTCTCAAGTTGTCTGCAGTTTGTAAGTTTCAACAAGGACACTGCATCATTTTTGGAAGATGAAAACATTTTGTTAAATTATAGTAAACGAAGGTCAAAATAAAAAACTAATATATATCTTATATATAAACGTCTACGTGTGGAAGTGTGTGTGTGTCTGTCCAGCCCGGAAGTGAGTGGTGGTGTAGGGTTAAAGGTTCCGCCTCTGAGGAAACAGACAACTCGCTTAGCCACTAATAACACAAGCGAGGCGAGCATGTCAGCAAAACGAAACCTCAGAATAAAGACAAGATAAAGTCGCGTAGCCACTATCACCACCAAACTGGTATCCCTTTTTACTTTTCCTCCTGCTGCAAATACAGCAGTGAGGCGAGCATGTCTGCAAAATGAAAACTAAGAAGACAGACAAAGTCGCTTAGCCACTAACATCACCAAACAGGTATCCCTTTTACTTTTCCTTCCGCCACTAATGCAGAAGCGATGTGAGAACGTCGGCAAATTGAATCCTCCTAGGAGAGAGATTCCCAGAGTAGTTCCTTTCAATTAACTGACATCTCTACATTTCAGTTTATTTTCTGACGATTTCAGTAGTTTTTAGGACGCCAGGCTTTTTACAGCAAGGGCTTACATGGATAGTATATTATATATATATCTTTGGAAGATTTTTTTTTTATTTCTATTATCAGAAATACAACCCCTAGATCAAATATTTTGTGTCTATTTTTGCTTATATGTACTTTTTAGAGTAGACTTTGAAAAGAACAGACATCCAACTAACATTATACTGTATCTTGGTTACACCAATAGAAACAGTTATTGTTTAAACAAAGCAAATCCTTACATTTACTTATCAGCATTTAAATAACACATGCTTCTTTCAAACATAGTGATTAAAGTGCTGTATACTTTATTAAAAACGATCACACAGCTAGATCCTCCCATGATCAAATACCTGCCTCATCATAATCCATTTCATACCTGTTTCTTTAGTCTTTTTTCTTCACGTCTCCTTTCTAACTGGGCTTCCTTTTCTGTTTCCTCCTTCTGCCGTCTTTCTTCCTCTGCTGCCTGCAACTGGGCCTTAAAGAAAGAAAGTAAAGCAGTAACTAGTTAACTTCAATTAACTTGATCTACATGAGTAAATGTGAAAAAGATTAAATGATGCTGTAGATATAAAGTCAGCCATCATATAGTACAGCAGGGTGGTTCAGAGTGTGACTGTTGGCTTAACCATTCCACTAATAAGAAACAACTGAAAATCACAAAAATGCCAGTTCAGTTGCTACCTCTGATTCACTGTGTGACTGCGAGTCTGTCAATTAAATCTGCTTGGGCTCCAGCTGTAAAAATAAATACTTGAAAACAGCTGTACTGATTATCTGAAACGTATAAAGACCCTTACTATGGTCTTAACTATAAAAAGGTAGTATAGTAAATAGTTTAACAGTATAGTTTGTTTATTTACAACATAATGACTTTATTAAGAATGCTTCAAGCCACTGTTTGAGACAGTGTGAAAGAAATGTCAAGCTTAGGGTATAGTAAAAATAATTCTGAAAACAAACAATGTAGACTTTCATAACTTAACTTCTACCTAAAGCTGCCTTGCTATGTGTCTTGTAATTATATCTCTCACCAACTTTTCGTCTTCTTTTCTTCTCTTCAGCTCCTCTATTTCTCTTTTTCTTACGGCACGCTGTTTTGCTCTTTCTTCCATAGCTGCAACCAGAAGTTTGAAAATTCATTAGGGTTATTGAAATGTATAATATGACTAGTAAAGTGGTTGAAAGTACCTTTAACCACAGGATGAGTTGGTGCCAAATACTGGTTTGCCACTTTCAATTGTGGTGAACCATTCTTAGCTTCTGTGAGGAGCCCATGGTTTGAAGCAGGAGAGCTGGAAATGCAAGTAATGTTGTTTAAAACCGTCTATGAGAAATACAGAATACAATCTAAGGGTTGATGTGTTACTAACATGAAATTGCAATTATTAATGGATAAAAATGCCAAATAAATGTCTATCACAAACTAAAACAGTGTGCACTACAAATGTCCAAATATAACTGCTTTATCAAAGATCCTGATCTTTGGGTTTGATTCCCAGCCCCATTTCATAACGATTCTTTTTCATATACGTTTTTCCTGAGGGTTTCCTTCCTTAACTCAAAGATGTGCAGGTTACATTAACAGGCAAAACTAAACAAACTTAGTGTTAAAATATGTACGGTTACGCAAAACTACCCAGAATCGGTCAATAGCACGGGTGTAGGGTGAAGTTATTAATTATGCTGCCACATATCGTATGGCTACAGTCTTGTTCATCTGCCTTCCAAGTGGCACTGTGCTGAATTGATCGAGATGTGTATTTCTGACATTTATTCTATAATTGCGCAATTTTTTTTCTCCAAGCCAAAAAAAGCATGTCAAGTCATATCATGACAAAGATGATCTCGTTTTTCTGCATTAATGGACTTGTTAATATCAAGTTTCCCTATGAACTGACTGTTAATCAGCGACATCACACCGAACTGCTAAAGTGTCGGCGGGAACGTTTCAAGAAAAAAAGCACCCCGAGTAGTGACGCACACAAAGTTGCATTTTTCACTGTGACAGCTCATCTGCACACGTCACCTTGTCAGTCAAGTAGTTTTTGACCAAAAACAATGTGGTTGTTGCTTTCCACACCCTGAATCCACCAGGATCTTGCTCTCTGTGACTTCTTTTTGTTGCTACAATTACAATTGTGACTGAAGGGAAGACAATTTGCTACTGTGTTAGAAATATAAGAAAAAAATCGTAGGAGACACTGGACATGGTAACAAATGATGAGTACAAGAAATGTGTTTTAGGAATTCCGGAAGCATGGGGACAAGTGTATTGTATCTCAAGGGGAGTATTTTTTTTTTTTTTTTTTTTTATAATACTGTGAATTTTTGGGTCCCCCTTGTATGTGTGTGTTGTTTTTCACCTTGCACCAAGTGCTGCCAGGAGAGATTATGTCTCTCTGTAACTGTGCAGTGGAAAAGTAGGTTCAGAAAATAAACTGATGGTCTCATGGCCATGCAAGTGCGATATCCAAGAAAGTGTCTCTGCATAAGTCAAACACAATATTGAGTGTACATCTATGTACAATTTTACTGCTTGTTGGAGAGTTAATAAGGTCTAACAATTTACTTAATATCATATCACATGACTGTAAAACTGTATTAGTGGAAATGAAGTATGAAATGTAGGTGAAGTTCTACTGAGTTTAGGGCAAAATGGGCAAAAGGGCAGAAAACCAAACAGTTCTCACAGGATATGTGGATGTTACCATGTCTGCAAATTTTCCTGGTATTTTATGCAAAATTTCAATTTTTATCTTCTTAAACATTAATGTATTAGACTAAATCTACAACATTCTCAAAGTAATTCTTGTAGATTAACTACCTATTGGATAAACCTTTAGGGCTTTGGTTTAAACTTAACTAAACTGGTCTTACAAGTTACTTTTGACAATGAAGATTGTACTACTGTCCTCCAACTTTCTTCACTTCAAAGTTGCTGGATATCAGAACTGAGCAGAACTTGTAAATAGTATAATGCCATTAGTTAATTATATAATGGAAATTAGTAATGTATGACCAAAATATTCAGATTTTTGCCATCCGCATCAATTTACCTGGTTTCATCCAAGATTTTTTCATTGCTATTCTGGATATTGCTGTGAGGAACATATTTGCTGGCAGGGATTTTTGCCATCCTTGGCGTCACTAGAGCATTTGTCACAGCAGTGGCCCGCTCTGCTTCCTGCCTAAGCATAATCAAGCGTTGGTTTTCCTGCAGCTCCAAGATCATCTCTTTCTGTTCATGGAGTTGTCGCTTCTGCTCTTCGATCATTTGTCTTTGAAAGGCATGTCTGTTCTCAAAGTTGCTGCCATTTACCTCGACCCGTTTTTTCCCACTGCGAACCGTTGTTTCAGCCGTTTGCTGTGCCTCAGTCTGATGCAGATCAGCCGCAGTAAGGCCTGCATGCCGTTTGGTGACCTGCCACGCTTGTTGAGGCTTGTTTGGAAGGGTGCCATGTCTGTTGTGTAACAAAGGTTTTGCAGGAACAGGCAGAGGCTCCTCTTTTGTTATATTTGGGGTCTGCTGTTCATTCTGAGGAAGAAGCACAACACAGTTATTTCTTTCTTGTAACAAAAGCAGCCTTTCTCTACATACAGTGAGGAACATAAGTATTTGAACACCCTACGATTTTGCAAGTTCTCCCACTTAGAAATCATGGAGGGATCTGAAATTCACATTGTAGGTGCATTCCCACTGTGAGAGACAGAATGTAAAAAAAAAAAATTCAGGAAATCACATTGTATGATTTGTACAGAGTTTATTTGTATTGCACTGCTGCACATAAGTATTTGAACACCTGAGAAAATCAGTGTTAATATTTGGTACAGAAGCCTTTGTTTGCAATTTCAGAGGTGAAACGTTTCCCGTAGTTCTTGACCAGGTTTGCACACACTGCAACAGGGATTTTGGCCCACTCCTCCACACAGATCTCCTCTAGATCTGTCAGGTTCCGGGGCTGGCGCTGAGCAACACGGAGTTTCAGCTCTCTCCAAAGATTTTCGATTGGATTTAGGTCTGGAGTCTGGCTAGGCCACTCCAGAACCTTGCTATGCTTCTTACAGAGCCACTCCTTGGTTATCCTGGCTGTATGCTTCGGGTCATTGTCATGTTGCAAGACCCAGCCACGACCCATCTTCAGTGCTCTGACTGAGGGAAGGAGGTTGTTGCTCAAAATCTCACAATACATGGCCCCATTCATCCTCTCCTTAATACAGTGCAGTCATCCTGTCCCCTTCGCAGAAAAGCAACCCCAAAGTATGATGTTTTCACCCCCATGCTTCACAGTAGGGATGGTGTTCGTGGGATGCAACTCCTCCTTCTTTTTCCTCCAAACACGGCGAGTGAAGTTTAGACCAAAAAGTTCTATTTTGGTCTCATCTGACCACATGACTTTCTCCCATGCCTCCTCTGGATCATCCAGATGGTCATTGGCAAACTTCAGACGGGCCTGGACATGTGATGACTTGAGCAGGGGAACCTTCCGTGCAATGCGTGATTTGAAACTATGACGGCATAGTGTTCTACCGACAGTGACCTTTGAAACTGTGGTCCCAGCTCTCTTCATGTCATTGACCAGCTCCTCCAGTGTAGTTCTGGGCTGGTTCCTCACCTTTCTTATCATCTGTGATACCCCACAAGGTGAGATCTTGCATGGAGCCCCAGTCCGAGGGAGACTGACAGTCGTCTTTAGCCTCTTCCATTTTCTGACAATTGCTCCAACAGTTAATCTATTTTCACCAAGCTGCTTGGCAATTGCCCCGTAGCCCTTTCCAGCCTTGTGGAGTTCCACAATTTTGTCTCTGGTGTCTTTTGACAGCTCTGTGGTCTTGCCCATGGTATTAGTTGGAGTCTGACTGACTGTGGGGTGGACAGGTGTCTTTAAAGAGCTCAGACAGGTGCTACTAATTAAGATTACTAAGTGGAGTAGAGGTGAACTTCTTAAAGGCAGAGTAACAGGTCTTTGAGAGCCAGAATTCTTGCTGATTGCCAGGTGTTCAAATACTTATGTGCAGCAGTGCAATACAAATAAATTCTGTACAAATCATACAATGTGATTTCCTGAATTTTTTTTTTTTTTTACATTCTGTCTCTCACAGTGGGAATGCACCTACAATGTGAATTTCAGACCCCTCCATGATTTCTAAGTGGGAGAACTTGCAAAATCGCAGGGTGTTCAAATACTTATGTTCCTCACTGTAACTTCAACAAACTAATTATTCTGTATTTTTTCCTTTTTTTGATTGGAAGAATAACATCTAATTTGATTTTGTTTTTTTTTATTAATATGAAAATTTTGTTGCCAAGTAAAGTGAATTATCATAAGCTCACCAGCATCAGAAATAATTAGAAGTGAGCCAAGATGTGGTCTTCATTATTCAAAACCACCTTTTCAAAGTTGTTGTATGCACAACATTTTCTTAAAAGGTTTAATTGCTGTAGGCAAAAAGGTTACATAATCAACCACTTACACGACTATGTGTGCATCGAATTTTCTAACTCAACAACTTCAAATGAATGAGGTTTTTAACGTCAACAATTACACGTACGACACTGATACTGAGGTCTGAGCAAAAAGATCGCAAAAATAACAACAGATGTGAGGACATTAATTTTAGTGGTTGAAATATTTTACCTAATCCTTCTATTTTCAATCCTTGTCCGCACGTGCCAAGGTAGAGAAAATGTCTCCTGGGGACACGGACAAAGTCACGGCTTACTGTCAAGTATTAGATTATTACACAAAAGTTAATTCCAAACATGGCAGTAAGAATGACTACTAGACATAGGAATTCTAATCATAATACTCTGTTGTTTGAATGAGTCATCAGGCTTCCAGTCGATCTGATGCTAAAAATCCTACTTGTGAAAGCCCCACGTTTACCTTAATTTGTTAATACTCCTATCCAATACAGTATGATCACAAGATGCAGGTCCTCTGAATCTCACAGGTGAAACCCATTATTATAACACAGCACCACATGTTTTCATTAAAGTTGCTGATCATATTACTTTTAAAGTCTTGGGTAAATTGCCATTGGCTGTTTACAAGTCTTTTCTGTTTTGATCAGATTATCTGTTCCTGCTGACCTTGCAGCAGGATCTTAGGATCGGTTTGGTATTAAAAAATGATCGCTCCTATGTGAGAACTTTCAATTGTTTCACCACAATAATACAGGTTCCTCTGTGTCACAGTGTACTGTGGAGTACAGCTGGGTCTACATGGCTTTTCCTCCAGTACTTTGGTTTTCCTCTCACATCCCAAAGATGTGCAGGTTAATTTTTTTGGCAATTTAAAATTAATTCAAATTGAAAGTGTGAGTGCAGTTATCTATGTGAGGTGGCCCTGCAATAGACTTGCATTCTGTCCAGAACTAGCTGTTGCCTTGCCTCGAGTGCTACTAGGAAAGCCTCCTTGACTCAGAATTAGGTTTGACAATGCTATGTTAACATTGCGTCACAATACTTACAGATTGAAGTGTTAGTTGCTCTATTTCATCAGTAATAGTTTCTACGTGAAACTTTCTTGAAGATGCAGCTTCAAGGAAAGCTGCCATTTTTATTTTAGTTTCTTCTTTCCTCTTCCGCATTTCTCTTTTTTCCTGCTCAGCTTTGCACCAGATCTGCCAGTCATTTAAACATTGTCTCAGGATGCGTTGACGATCATTTTCTACTGCCATCTGCAGTTTTCTAAAAAAACATTCACAACAATGACATCCAATAATGTATTTTCTGGACAGATAAATGTTACAACAAATGCATAATAGTGATCCCTCACCTATTATCATCACGCAGCTGAACTTCAGTCTGCTGGGATTCCTTTTCTACTTTCCTAGTCCATACGTATGCCCTCCATGCCCGAAATGTACGTAGCTGCCTTCTCCAGTCACATAGTGCTCCTGCTTTTCCCATCTTCATTCGTTGCTGTAGAACGAGCTTATACCATGCAGAAAAATGCCTCTGCAAACACTGAATAGGAAATTACAGTCAAGCACTGCCTTAATATTTAAGCTTTAACAGAAGAGATCTAACTTTGGAATCTTTCTCACTCTCAGATTTCGAACTTCAATTTTCATTTCCACCTCCCGCTGTTTTGCAGCATTCACTTGAAGGTATCGGACGCTATCACTGGACAAGGCCTGAGAAACCAGAGTAGTCCTTTCCTGGGCAGCTTTTTCCATGGCAGTCTTTCCCAAGTGACTTCTTTCTCGTTCTCTATAAGTAAAGTAGGCAGTTCAGCTCACTAGTCAAACAAGCAGGCCAAAATAAAGGAAACAATGAAAGTAATTGAGCATAAAAAGCAGTAGTTCAAGTAGAAATCTGAATTATCTTCGTGAGAATACCAAGAGCAGAAAACATAAAAAAAAAAAAAAAAAAAAGTTAGATTTTCAGAACATTGGTCACCAGAAAAATCAGAAGTAGCATATATGTAAATGACTCAAAAAGTACATTTGACACAACTGCTATTCAAAAAGTATTTTCCTAAGATTTTGGATACCATAATCCGTAACAATGTCATAGTGAGGAATCATATTGAACATAATTAAAATTTTAATATCAAGACATAGGATTTACTTTGGTGCCTGGATTATCTAGTATAGAATATCATTTGTGCCAAAATTAAATGCAATCCAACATGTTAACTACACTACTATGGAGTGCATATGCACAGGACAGATTTAATTTTGGAATGATATGATTAAAACATATTAACCAAATGATCATTGCTTTTCACTTTGGCGCAGAAATTTCATGTCAGTTTGAAATGCAATACTTATTCAATGTTGCAAATAGTTATACTCTCTATTAAGGCTATACAGTAGACTGTAATACTCATTTCTTACAGGCTGAAACAGCCTGGATCTTTAAGTGCAATACATTTTCACCCCAAGGCATTAATGAGACCAATGAATTAACCTGCAACCTATAAATTAAGACTAGGGGGTTATGCCCCCGGCTCGCTTCGCTTGCCAACCACCGTACTTGCACAACGTGCTAACCTCTTTGCGGTTCTACCACTCGTGTATGGGGATGCAGATGTACAATTTACTATTTTACATTACAGAGAGTAATTAATCATATTAAAAAATAGTAAAACAATTATTTGAAAGTAAATTATGTTTCATGTTGCGTTAAGAGTTATTCGTTGTATAATACAATCTTGTTCTGTTTGGCTTCGAAATTAACACGCAAAAACTTTTTAAACTTACACTTTTACTGTAAAACTTAAGTAAAACAATTTTTTGAATTAAATTTTCATCAATATTGTTTTGAATTGTGATTCTGTGTTTGGACTTTCATCGGACAACGCAACTTATAACTGCCCATGATTGCATTTCGTCTCTTTCTCTGTATTAAATAAAACGACTTTTTAAATGTTTGGCTCTGAGATTTGTTAACTGTCTTTACAAAAACTATTCTAACGGGAAACTGTTAATATTTTAATACAAGTGGCATATGAAGATCTCCTTTGTTGTCTAATGTTATCCCCTGAAGATGTTCTACATTACCTTTCTTGGATACATCCTTCTTTCTACAGTAATCTGTGTGGTGGAAGACCAGACAGTGTTAACGGTTGTAGATATTCTTCGGGATATTGTAAGTTGATGTTTTGATCTTCCGCATGATCACCACCAACTGTTTCAGCATAGTCTCTTGATACATATTTAACCAATTTGCACTGTAACCGATCGACATTTCTGGCATTAATTTGTTTGACTTCATCATTTCTCGGTGCTAGGATTGCCCATATACTCATTTTTACTGTTGATAACCCTTCATGATGAAATTCTTTAATAAGATTTGGACATAATACTTAAAATAAGGAAAACATTAAAATTTATAAGAGCTGAGAGAGCAAGAACTGTGTCTGTCAAAAGCATTTACATTAATGAGAGGCAAGAGTACTGTGTGCGTGGTTTTCTGTGGTTAAGAGGAGGACGTGAGCTGAAAACATCTCATGGCCAAATTCTTGACTCGTGGGACTTGAAAAAATCATCCAAAAAGTCTCGTCTCGTCGCAGGATTTTTTTATATAATAGAGAGAAAAGCAACTGAAGGTCAGTGTAATAGCAGAGGTGGGCAAAAGCAGGTTTGTAGTTGTGAGTATGCGAGGCCGGCAATTTGAGCACTTATGAGATTGTACCCAAGTGCATTGTGTACCATTGTGCCATTATTTTGCGTTAATAAATCTATTTTAATAATCATAACCTGCATGTCTTTTTCCAAACAAACAACTATAAACATAATTTTACCCACCCCTGGTGTATACTGATTTATATTATTCTGAGCACATCTTGGCTGATATTTGGCTAGTCTTATATCTTGAGAATGTGCTACTTAAGGAAATTCTTTTTCTCTGTTTTACTTTTTTGACTATTATGTACTATTGATCCTAAATTGATAAATTATTTATAGGTGTTTATGTGGTCTATTGGAATATGGTTACCAGTGATCCATATTCTGTTTTATTCCCTGCAAAAAATATGAATAATTAGCATTAAGAAAAACAAAAAAAAAAATGTGTAACTATTATTTTACATTATATTATCACTATTTAGTTCAGAACATTTTCCTTTTTTTTTTAACTTATGGCTGATTAATGATTTGTAGAACCACACTGCTTGGCACTGAAAAAAGGACAGTTAGCTCCATAACACACAGGCCTTTCTACTTTGTGGTTGGCTTCTCAAATAGCTCCAAAAGGTTTGAAATCCCTGAGGCACTTTTGAATGGCTATCACCTACTCGCTCAAGATCAACCACTATACACTATAACGAGATGGACTTCTATTCACTTCAATTCTTCCTAGAAATTAAAACAAAGACCATGAAATTATTTGTAAATTAAGTTCACTGAACTACAGGACTGCCTGTTTAATTGTTGGTCTATATAATTGTAAAAATAATTGCTGCACTATTCAGCATTTTTGTGTTTTGCTTTAATATTAATGTTAAGCTCATCATCTCTCTTTGGTACCAGATTTCAAATGATGATAGTGTGAAAAATACAAACTTACTACTCAGGATACTTAAAGTACTTTTTCCATAACATAACATACTCAAACCGGGTCACAGAAGAAGGGTGTCTATTGCAAAGGAAAACATCCCTGGATATGCACGTTCATGCACATCGCCCCGCCACCCCCCACCCAAACAGGACTAATTGGGAATTTCCTATTAATGTAACAGCCCCATTTGTGGTGATGTGAGTAGAAAACTAGAATATCCAGAGGAAAATCCATACAGACAGCAGGAAAGTGTACGTAAATTTCATAAGGACAGCAATTAGATTCAAATCCTGGACCCGTGGGACAGCAGCATTAGCCACTGTAACCCCTTGCCCTTAGATTTACACATTTTTTAATTTTGTTCATCTTAGTAACCTCTAAAATAAATGATATAGAAGTCCACTCACTCTTACATTCTCAAAAGGAGTAGTGCATTACTATCCTAAATTTAGCTCTATTGACATTAACTGAAAACACACCCACTTTTCTTTATTAATAATGCATTAATATGATTTAAAAGCACACTGTACTTAATCTGTCTAAGCTCTGACCCATCTTAAGCATCAAACTCCTTTGGAAACGTGTGTTTGCTTAGTCCCAAACCTATTTCCTGCTGGGTGTTTGTTTTTTATATGCTGTCATACACCAGACTCTGATGCTGTGATCACCCTTTGGAAGTTATGCAGGATAGAAGCTCCTCATTCAATGAACAATTTAATGTGCCTCACCTTGTTTCATTACCACCTCATTTCTTAATTTATTTTACCTCTCTCTGCTCGAGAATTGCTTAGGAAAATGTTTTAACCGAATCAGGAAAATATGTAATTTATCTGCTGGATGTGAATATAGCTATTCTAGTAAGAACATTGGCTTTTCTCCAATGCAGGTCACTTTTTCTCACCATGCTGGTCTTAATAGACAACCTCTTCTCTTTTGTGACTTTTTATTTTTGGAGGGCAGAAAGAAAAATTATGGATATACACAATATTAAAAATAAAGACTGTGATACTAATATATGGCAGTAGTACTGTAGTACTCCTCTAAAATCCAATAAAGATAAACAAAACTGGTAAACATTAGCTAAAACGGCTCACAATACATGAAGGACCTATAGTTACATTTGCTGCTTGTAAGAGTTGTACTAAGAACAAGTTAGAAAGTGTATGCATCGATTAAACATTCAGGTTTATTCTGGGGCTTAGTTAACTGATTAGAGCATTTAAAAATTTTAGTTACTTCATTAATGAATCAGTTATCACATTTTTGCTTTGCGCCTTCCCCCAACATAACCTATCGTCTATGGGGGAGGAATGAAAGCTTAGATTCGTCAAAACTTTTGATCTTTGGTTTGCGACGGATCTCGATGTTTCAGCGTCCCCTGACACCAAAAACATCAATATCTTGATGATGGGTATGTGTCTGTCTGTTTGTGTGTATGTATGTGTGTCACAGTTTTTTGAAGATGGTGTAGAACTAAAACAGCTGGATGAAAAAATACCAAACTTAGGCCTGTTATGAGATGACAATGTGCCGATGTTTTTGAGCCAAATCGTGCAAGTGAAAGATGCACTCTAGAGGAACTCTCATATACCGTAATTCTGCAATTAATTATGAATTCTTATCAATTGCTATCGTAATGACCAATTTTATGATCAGAAAGATCAGTATCTGAGCAGTAAATAATTATTGAAATGTTATAAAATAATTTGGGTAATTTGGTTCCTAGGGCACAAAGCCTACTGACACTCACGTCTGAATCTTTGTTTGCTGAATACTTTTGTAACAATAAGTCATATTCAAAAACAACAGCAATAATAGAATGCTATTACATGCATTAATAAACTACATTAAATTCATGCTGTATAACAGCATTATCATGTAATTAAAAAACGTATCCCAAATAGGCTTGAGGTTGCTCAAAAGCTTTCATACACAGCAGATTCCAATTTAGTTGATGTAAAAATGGCTCTGATTGAGGTTCTGTTATTAGTTGTTGATTGTGGAAGGTAACTAATCATAGTTCACATTTCTTAAACATGCCATTTTTAAGAAAAGTACCTTAGTAATGATTTAAAATCTCTATTCTACTTCAGACCATGACAGACAGGAAGTGTGCAGCTTTACTAATACATTATAAAAGTCAAATCCCATTATGGCAAATACTGAAGTAATGAAATTTTCAGAATAACAAATACTTTTTGTTGGTCCAGATAAATGTTCATACATCATCATGTTTAAAGATTTTGTTTTCACGAAATATGTTTTTTTTGACCAAAAATGGCCACCAAAGATAATGTGATGCAAAAAATACTTAATGCAGCAGAGACAGTCTGTTGTGAAATGTATGGTCACGGCAAGAGTGTAGGTATGATATCATACAGGTATAGCCGAATTCTGAGTCTGTGCTCCACTGAGTGTCTGTGTGGGTTGTTGTATCACGTGCAGATACTGTACTGATCGATTTTCATGGCGCTTCTCAGAGTTTTCTTTGCAAGGAACAAAAAAGTGAGAAACAGAAAATACAACTATTTTACTACTTTATAGGGAAGGTAGGTATAGTCTCAAGAATTCATTGAGAGCCATTACTTCAGCATTCAATTACACGAGATAGCCCATGTTGCTGTTATCTATCTTACTGTTTTATCTCCCATCTTAGATTAGAAGAACACCAGCAGCTCAAATTCACCGTTGTGGCAGACCAGGAAAATGTGAGGAAGGAAGAGCAGGTCAAAGCCCGATGTTAAATGTTCTGAACATCATGCGACAAGCACATTACGTGGTAAGCCTGATCCTGCAGAGAACAATTAATTACCTGGCCCTGGGTTTACGGTTTACCAGATGCAGCAGAGGAGCTATGGAGCCGTCATTGCGCCACTGCCTTTAGAGGTGGCGAATCACCAACGACCCTAGTCACAATAGTCTACGTATTTTCCCCACATTCGTTATAACGAAATTTCCATTATAACAAAATATTTTTACAGTCCCACCTGTAGTGGGAGAGAAATCTGTAGTGTTACAGAAATACTGAATCTTTATAATTGCAGGTAATGCAACACTGAGGATGATCTAAGTGCAACGTAAATACTGAGAACATGTTTGTTTACTCAATGCTTACAGAGGACCGCTTACATAATTCCTTTCCTTTAACATTGATTTCTACTTAAGTGAGTATTTTTTTTAACTTTTACAATTCACTTACCTCAAAGCAGGATGAAAAGTGATCTGGTGTGGAAGCAGCTTCGCATTCTGTAGGTCAGGTAGAAGCAGGTGCCAGATGTTAGCATAACAAAACCTACCCTTGCATTCTGCCAGAGTTGAGGAAGAGTATTTAACTTTTATGGTGATGAATAAATAAAACAATATTTTTACTACCCAATTGAATGCTTACTCATTTAACATCATATTTTTCGTATATGGTAGCATTCAGAAATTCAACGTCGCCTACATCTAACCCTACCCCATCCAGTACCCCTCAGTAATGGGTACTTGGTCAACAGTGGTGGTAGGATGAGTAAAAGAGGAAAATATACAAAATATACAATTTGGAGTGACCCATTTCAAAGGAAAATTTGAAACAGTAAGCTAATCCATAATTGGAGTCACATAATGTGTTTCCGATTTAAGATAGAAGAGTTTGGAAATTCACCAATGTTTTTCAGTGGGAGATATCAAAATGTGTACAGCATTCTCTATTCAATATACCTCAATGAAAATTAAACTGTCCTGACAAATTTCCCTAAAGAATAAGTGTACCAATTTTCAACAAAATCACTTCACTGGGGGCTGAGTAGTTTCATTTGGACACACCACAATGCACAATGACAATGCAGTGGGTGCTTTTCACACCTAAAAAGACATTCAGCTTAGGTCAAATTCTTAGTCTGGGGGGTGGGGGAAATCAGAAATGCAAGCATGTGTTGCTCTTTGCAACTCAATAACACTTTGAAAGTACATACTGTTGTTTGGCCTTCTCCATAATCCTCCTCTGTTCAGCCATCTCTTTACGAAGCCGTACCACTTCTCTCTGGATGTCTTCCTCCTGTTTGCGTGCTGCCAGCTGCCTCAGGCGCTCTTCCTCCTGCAACAAACGCTGAGCCTCGGCATGTGCTTCTTTTTTCATGAGTTTCTCTCGACGTTGCTGCTCAAGCTCAGCCTGTCGTCTTTGTCGACTTTCCTTCACCTACATAAGATTTAAAAAATAAAAAGGACTGATTCTAACACAATCAAATTTGAATAGCTACCAAAAAAACTAATATTTGCAACATTTCATTTAAAACAATATGTCAGCATAACATGTTTAATGTTTGGAACATTGTCTGAAAGTATTGTGCTGCTAGATATCATGATCTTGGTATTACTAAACACATAAACTAAGAAGAAAATGCGACTAATGTAGAGCCTTGGAGGGTAAATTTGATAATAAAAGAATCCACAAAATGAAGAAGCCTGATCTGGGCCTCAGAACTTTGTAGTAAAGATTGTTTTAACACCAGCAGGAAGGAGTGAATGACTAGATATGTTGAGTAAAATACTGCTGTTTTTAGTTAGGTCTTTTATTTAAATTAGTAACACAACCTGCATAATTTACAGGAATAAAAATATGTTTTAATCTGTCTGGTTAAAAGTGCAATCCAGAATAAACTCAGCATCAAAGCTTGATTTTTGACTGTATTGCACTTGATAAGGTCTGATTTTTATTTAACCTGCTGATGCCTCAGTTCCATTATCAAGCGGGGATCTTTCTTTGGCTTTTCTTCCTTATCCATTCGATGGTCTTCCAAGATACCAGAAGTTGCCACTTCCTTTGCCATTAACTCCTGTAAGAAACTGTGTACTGTAGCAGTATCTGCCTCATGTTCTAAGTGGCTGTACAGATCTAGGTTAAACAGAAATAAATGCATAAATATTACTGGTAGAAAAGTAGTCATCTGTCAACTTTGCACTCATAAAGATGGAGGAAGACTGATCTCATTACACAGACGCTACAGTTATACAGTAGGTCAAGGCAAGTTGCTTGTATGTTACATAACCATATATGAACAAACCGATAACAAGAATGTGAACTTCACTCTTACTCCAAACGCTTAGCTGCTGAACAGTATAACATACGGAGAAGAAGAAGCCATATAAAACTATTAGGAAAAGAGATCTTGGCCTAAAATAGAGATTATGAATAATAATGTTATCTTTTAGGTGGACCTTTATAGTAAACAAAGATATGTAATTATTATTTTATTAAAAGTGTATTTCTTTTCTATTGTGAAGAGCTAATATACATTACAAAAAATACTTTGTCCATACCATCAAATTTATTGTACTGTTGTAAGGGAGAGACTTTCTCTGTGAGAAGCTGGCTTTCGGTCTCTAAACTGTGATCTTTAGAGCTTATGGCCAAATTGTCATCATCAACTTCAAGATCCAGCCTAAGTTTAGAGGTCATCCAGTTATCCAGCAGATCTCGTGCTGTCAAGGAATAAGATGAAGATGTCTGTAAATTAGGTTTCATGTTTACCAACCTTTTCTATTTATGTGACAGAATAGATACCTTCAAAGTAAGCATCATCATGATCATGCAGCTGATCGGTGCTCTCCAGAGCCATTTGATGACTTCGTAACTTTGCAGAGGTAGAGGGCTTTCTGACTGAAAATACTTCAGACACAGCAAATTCAGAAGCTCGCTCCACCTTCTATAAAGTGAAAAATAAATGTATGAATACATATATACAGAGCAAGGTACAGCTGTTACCTCCTTGAAAAAAACTCTAATTCGTTACTGTAAAACACTTTCCAAATAATACAATTAACTTTGTTCCTGATCTTCATAATGCTGCATTACTTAAGCCAGTGATTGAGAAAACTTACAGCAGCTGATAAAAAGTATACCTCTGCATGTCTGTGTGGGTTTTTTGTTAGGCTAATTGGCCCTCCATGATAAAGAATGGGTGTATGTGCAAGTGTCCAATTACAATGGAGTGGCACCCAGTCCAGGGTTGTTTCCTGTCTTATTTCTGATATATTCAGGTCAGGCTTCAACCTCCATGACCATGAATTGCACTTAAACTGGTTTGCTGACAGAAAGACGGGTTGATATTCTCCTATGACTCTTTTAAGAAGGTCTTATGCTAGGTAAACAGGCCTAACAGAGATTATTACTGGTCATTGAAATTCCAAGTCAGCATGTTGTACTTATGCAAATACTAGGTAAACTGTAGTGACCGTGCTTCACCTGTCACTGAGCATTCTTAGACATGCGGCCATTTTGCAGTGTTTATTCTCTTCTTCTTCTGTAGCACATGTCCCACCAGGTTTGAAATGTCCGGTAAGTAACACAGCATAACATATAACATAACATCCTTAATTCAGAAAATCTATTAGTTTATTAGGTAAACTTCAAATAGCAAGATTTTAGTAACCTAATTAAACTAAGATGAAGAGGTTGCCCATGTTTTACAATACTCAAATAACAACTTGCAGTACCTGTATCCAGTTCTCAACATCATCATTGGTTAAATGGGGCTGTGAAGAAAAAAAAAACACATACTCATACCATAGGAAAATAAAACAATATTATGAAGAGAACAGAATAGAATATTTAATATGTCGTCCTGCTATTCAATAATATTCTTTAGTACTGTTGCTCTGAGATATTTGTTATTTGGCTTCATGGTTATATTGAGTCCAACAACATAAACATCAGACCCAGGTCTTAATGGTGCTTAGTGTCTGGTAGTACTGATGCTTAGCTTACACACTGACTTTTACAATGTGACCCTGAGAATGTCATTGAACTTGCCTGTGCTCCAAATGTAAAATAAAAATTACACTATATCTTTGTACTTGTAAAAAATAATAAAATAACTTGTAAAAAAAAAAAAAGACAAGTACATAAACAAAGTTATATATATATATATATATATATATATATATATATATATTTGTTTTCTTCTTTTGCCTATTATACAGCATTGCCCTGCTGTTACTTTGTTAGTAACAGATTAAAACATAAGTCAGCTGCTACTTTAGTAGCCTGCCCATTACTATTTTTATTTATTTGAGCAATTTAAAACTGCAAATATTTGAATAGAATTTAGACATTTGTAAAACGTGCACTAATTTCTTGGAGTAGAATTAGAGGGACTACACGCATCTCCCCTCTTTTCACTGATTATATGACCACACAGCCTATATTGCCTGATGCTGCTATGGTTAGTAGTTCACAAGTTTCTCTTGTATGTAATGAAAAAAACAAATTAAAGAAAAATTTACGGAATAAAAATGTATTCTTAGATATGATTTTCATAAACCAATGTCAAGAACAAATCAGATATTACACTATCATACAAGGCAAATTTTGTTAGAATGACAATATCATAGACCTTCAAACATGTCTGAATCTGATGCTTTTTCTTATGTTTTTAATTGAACCATACTAAAAATGTAATAGTTCAGTTGCTTCTTAATTTACCTACATGCATCCTGCTGTACATTTTGGACCTACACTATATAGCCAAAGATTTATGGACATCCATCCCATTGCAAAAGCCATGCAACTATACTCTTCTGGGTTTTCCTCAAGATATTGGAGCAGCCAAATGAGTGTTTGTGAGGTCAGGTACTAATGTTGAATGACAAAACCCGGCTTGCAATTGGTGTTGCAGTTCATCCAAAAGGTGAAAGGTGTTCCTCCACACCAAACTTGTCAACCATGTCTTTATGGACTTGGCTTTGTGCACAGACGCACATGCTGTAACTGAGGATGACATTCTCCAAGCTGTTGCCACAAAGATGGAAACACACAATTGTCTAAAATGTCTTTCTATGCTGTGTGGCATTAACACTACCTTCACTTAAAACCAAAGGGCTTAGCCCAAACCCTAAAAAACAGCCCCAGACTACTATCCACCAAATTTTACAGTAGGAGCTAAAAAGTCCAGAAGGTAGTGTTTCTCTTGGTATAGGCCAAACCCAGATTCGTCTGCCAAATAGCTGGATGGTGAACTGTGAATCATCACTCCAGCAACAGGTTTCCACTGCTCCAGGGTCCAATGGTGGCATGCTTGACAACACTCCAGCCGGTGTTGTGCATAATGATCTTAGACTTGTGTGCAGCTGCTCAGGCACCAAAACCTGTTTCATGAAGCCCCTGACACACAGTTCTTGTGCTGATGTTGCTTCCAGAGGCAGTTTGGAACTCTGCTGCGAGTGATGCAACACTGGGTAGGCGACTTTTTACATGGTATCCTCTTCAGCGCTTCGTGGTCTCACTCTGTGAGTTTGCTTGGTCTACCATTTTGTGGCTGAGTTGCTGTTGTTCCTAGATACTTCTACTTCACAATAATGGCACTTACAGTTGAGTGGTGCAGGTCTAACAGAGCAGAAATTTCACATACGGACTTGTGGCCATGATGGCAACCCATGACAGTGCCATGTTTAAAGTCACTGAGCAGTTCAGTATGGCTCATTCTACTGCCAATGTTTGGAGACACTGGAGAATGCATGGCTCTGTACTTGATTTTATGCATCTGTTAACATCGGGAGGGCTGAAACACCTGAACTCAATAATTTGGAGAGATGCCCACATACTTTTATCTGTATAGTGCATATTATAGTATAAATAGTGACATGCAACTCATTTCTCTGATTTCAGAATTTCTTCTGGCAAACCCTCACACCTATCTTGTCCACATTCACTACCAATGTCCATTTACAATTAAATGGAGAGGCGACACAGTGGGTAGAGCTGCCACCTCATGTATCCGGTTTCCTGGGTTTGAACCCTACACCCTGTGTTTCCATGTGGAATCTGCACATGCTCACTATGCCTGCACGGGTTTTCTTCCAGGTATTTTGGTTTTCTTCACAAACTCCCCAGAAATGTGCAGGTTAGGTTAATTGGCGATTGTAAAATGGCTCTGTCTGAGTTGGGGCATTTGCATGAGTGGACTCTGCGATTAAACAATGGCCCGTCCTGGGCTGTTTTGTGCCTTGATCCAGTGCTGCTAGAAAAGGCTCTTGCCTCCAGCAACCCTGGATTGGATTAATTAGATTAGGAAATGACATGAGGTAAGACACATTAAAGATTAGTTGCTAAATTTATTTAAGGTTAATGTTAATGCTATGTGGAACCAAGGTGTTGCTGTGTTTAGCACTGTCTCCCAGCTCCAGGCACCAAGGTTCGGTTCTCAGCTCAGTAACTGTCTTTGTGGGGTGTACATGTCTTCAATGTAACTATTTTTCAGATACTTGGAAAATGAATGCTATAATAAATGGGAAATCGAATTATGTCCAGTATGAGTGAATGTGAGTGTATATATGTGTCTGTCCTAAGATAGAGTTCTATTATAAATTTAGGACTAGCTCCTCTCTTCAATGAAATGCTGCTTAAATAAGATGTTGCTGTCCTGTATCCTGTTACAGCAGAAGCAGAGCCAGCGGGAAGGGCGCTGTGGAGACTCTGCTTAAAAAAAAAAAAAGAGTCCCACAAACGTGACCAAAACTGATCTTGCCTGCAACAGGAACACACAAATTGGAGACAACAAACAGTTACCTATCCCTCCCACTAATAAGCTTTGTCACAGTGTTGCAGATAATGCTGTAACAGGGTATAATTTCTAAGGTGGATGGAATCCTTCAAAAGAATAAACAGACTGGATGGTGACAGATTTCTGTTTAAAAGAGATGTGCTCTCTGCAGCTGCCAGCACATGGCAGGTCCAAATCAAAACATTAACGATCTTGTTTCCTCTCAGATCTTGAATGCTCAACTTTATAAACACTAATTTCCTACACAATAAAACTTAACATGGTAACAAGCTTTCCAAGTCTGAATCTAGATTTTTTTCAATCTTTTTTACTCCTCTAATTTAACCATTAAGTGACAACATAACTTTACAGTGGGGGGGGAGGGGGGGGGGGGTTCTAATCCCACTTCTGCCACGAAATATAACAGGGTATCTATTCTAAGGTGGATGGAATCCTGTTTAAGAATTAAAAACACCGCATGGCGGTAGATTTCTGTTCCAAAACAGTTGTATTCTTTGCAGCTTCTAGCGCACAGGGTCAAACTGAAACAATGATAATCTTGCTTCCTCTCACATAACCTCACAGATCTTTTATGCTTATAAACACTATTTTCTAGCACATTACAGCTTAACTGGGTAATGAGCATTGCAAGTCTGAATTTAGATATTTTTTCATTCCATTATAATGAACATTTTCTCCTCTAATTTAACCCATAAGTGCCTACATAACTTTACAATGTGATTAAAAAATAACAGCCAAACGGTTAACGTTAATGTGGTTCAGGCAGTGCTTGAAATAACACTACTACTACTGAAAGTTTCTTATAAAGTTACGTACAACAAACTGATGGGTGCTTAGGCTTGGGAAGTAGTCGTTTGTGTGTTTTACTAACATGTTGTCTATCTACATATATCTCTAAAAAATCCTGGAAATAATTTACACGAGCTCGGATATTCAATGTATGTAGAACAAAAGTCTTTCCAAAAACTCAGTAATACGAAGCTGTAGTTTTATTCCACGTACACATGCATAGCATTTATACATGTACATTCGTTCGGATTTCCTTCAACGGACCACTGCGTCCCGTTTACTGTTTCGTTAGCAGTTAATGAAAATGGACAGAGGAACGCCGTGTCTGGGTGGGTGTTCTCCGGTTTCCGCCCACAGTCCAAAGACACGCTGGTTATGTAAACTGGAGATACTAAACTGGATCTAGTGTGTGGTTGGGATGGGTGTGCGTGTGTATTTGGACTGGCGCCTTCTCCAGGGGCTGTTTCATGCCTTGCGCCCTATGCGATATGGAATAAGCTCCAGCAGTCCCCCGCGACCCTGTTCAGGACGAAGCGGGTTTGAAAATAACTGCCTGGCTGACTGAACGCAAAATGCACCCTACTAACACATGAGGAAACTATAGTTTCTCGACATCGCTGCTGTAAGAATACAGTTCCGAATTTGTCAACTCCTAAGTCTGGTAGCGCGCATTATTTACGTAATAGACATCCAACGACCCGTGAAGTTAAAATCACCTCATCTGAAAGTAAAAAGCACCACAACCGACGCCGCCCCCTCCCCGACACAATGTCACACATAAGCTTCGTACCTTTGTTTTGCCAAAAGTGCTCGGCGTCCGCCTCTTCCAGCGGTAAAGCTCTCCACCAGCTAAGGAGGGCGACCTACCTACGTTGTCCACAAACATTATTTCCTGTTAGGACTTGTGTCAGTAGAAAGAAACAATTATTTCCATGAACCTGATTACATTTTAAATAAACCTTTGAGACAGGTAAAGTAACGACAACGAGAAGGGAAACTCTGTTAACAGTCGTTGTTTCACACCGAGAGGGATGCTGGGTTTCGTAGTTCTTATAAATAAAAACAATAACATTTCCGCGCCGCATTAACAGCTGTACTAAACTCCAATTCCCAGGCGCCAATTGAACCGGGTTACGTTGCTATAGTGACCGCTAGCGTCTTTCATGTTCGCTTTCCCAACCCGCAGCGAGGACCATCTCCGCTTTCTGCCAGAAAATCACTATCGAGTGAGTCTTCAAAAGTAGAACAACAAGATTTGTTGATTGATTCTAAAACATCCGTGTTGTGTAAAACACAATTAGGCAAACAACGGATACTTGGGGTAAAATAAATCAACAGAAATCGAAGAAATCAAACCAGGAAATGTTAAAAAAAATTCGGGCGCAGGAACTAACCCAGGATTGGATAGGAAGGCACTAGCACCACTGTATCGCCCAACACTAAATTAGTAAAATGTAAATTAACAAGTTTACAAAGGAACATTTCAATAGAGTTGTTTCACAATACATGAGTGTAATGATCTCCAAATGCCGTGAAGACACACTGAACGAGCATATGAAACGAAATTTTAAGTTACATGGTAATTGTTTCATAATGACTATAATTAAGAAGTTTCCCCTGCAGGTCTCCATTCATTTTGGAGAATGTTTGAAAAGACTCTGTTGATGATATTTCAAACAATGAAACTCTCCCAAGACATAATATTTTTCAGATCCAAAATTATAAAAACGAGTAATAAGCTGTAGGTGTGCTAAAGAAACCTCTATTAGCCCCCCAACAATTCTGATACAGAAGGCTGAAAATGATTTGTCATCCACATCTGTGCTGTTTTTTTTTTCTCTGTTGGTCCCATTGTTCCACTCGCAACCTATTTTAGATGGTTTGATGACAATTTTGTAAAGTTATACAAAAGGTCCAAAAGATCATCAAATATTATAAAAACAGCTTGGTCTCTTTACTTGAACAAAACATCACCAGTACACCGTCAACCTAAATAAACATGTCTACATTAAATATTAAGTAAACCGGTAATGGCGGACTGCACAATACACAGTGCAGTGCAGTGATTACACTTGACTTGAGCATTCCTAGTTTCCATCCTCTTTCACTGTATGTTTAGCATTCGTTTGCTCAGAGGTTGATGTGCTTTTCTGCTTCATGAGCAGCTCTTCTTTTATCCACCCTAGCGGCCCGCTTCTTCTCTTCTTCCATCGGCATCTTTTCCTGTTAAAACTGATTAAGTCAGTGTTTGTGTTGCAATTACTTAGTATGTTTTTCTTAATTTTTCACTTAATAAAAATAAAAAGAGTAATAAAAAGCCAGTAGAGGGCACGTAGTATATGTGTACCAAATTTCAGGTCAATAGGTCAAACGGTTTGCAAACTACAGGTGATTTAAAATTCTGGACAGACAAACGGACAGCCACAGTAGCGTATTATAGAAGACGATAGATTAAAAGCCAAAGAGTCTGAGGAGCCTACACTGTGAGGGCCCTTGTAAAGAATTAGGTCACCAGTGCTGGTTTGTGGGAAGGAAACATTACTGTGATTTTCTACAGAACTTAATAAAATGAGATTGCCCTACTTATTTGTTTCTGTTCTATTCAACCAATTACCCTTCCTGCTCCCTTAAATAGATGATTTTAGAAAAACAAAAACCAATAAGATTGCCAAGCCTGTAGAATAATTAAGCATGTTTAAACATATGCCAGATAGCACTAAAAGGATCACTTAAAATCAAATGATAACACAAGATGTTTACACATTTTTGAACACCAGTGAAGAACACAGCTGACAATATGATTCCTGGATTTTGTGGTGTGAAAAAGTGTATTATTTTTATCTGCTCTGTGCAGTTCAGGGTTGGAGCCTCTCTACGTGGGACTGACCCTAATGGGGTGCCAGTGTAATTCAGTCCATCTTCAGACACACACAAACACACAATCACTCACTAAGGGCCAATTTAGACTTGTGAATCAGTCTAACATTGCTCCAGAGGACGCTCTCGACTTTTCCAAGTGGAGACATGTGCCACAGGACAGCCGCTAAAAAGAAGAAGCATCAGTCTAACATACACGTATTTAGGATGTGGAAGTAAAACCAGAGTAGTAGGAGAGAAACCCATTCAGATCCTGACCCAATAAGTATCGGCAGACTTCACACACATAGTGATCATGTCAAGATCTGAATCTTGCCTCTTGGAGCAATAAGACAGCACTGCTAACCAATATTCCACTGAGAAATACTAAATTAAAACACAGATTAGATGACAACTTGTTCAACTTTTTAAAAAATATCATGTCTCATTTTACAAAATGTTGTGGCTCTGTTGTAAAACAGAAGTATTATGATAAATGTACATTTAGCAAGGTGGATTTTCTTTAATTTCATTATGTATTTTCCACCCACGTCTCCAGACATGTATGTTTTCCTGTAAGAGTGTGATTGTGTGTATGAGTGTAACCAGTGATGAACTGACCCCCTTTTCAAAACTGGTTCTTACTCTATGCCACCTATTAGATTAAATTAGATTACAAAAACTTTATTAATCCAAAAGGGAAATTCAGATGCATACAGCAGCAGATACATAAAAAAACACAAATATGGACTCACAGGACAAACAATTCAATCTATAGATAGATAGATAGATAGATAGATAGATAGATAGATAGATAGATAGATAGATAGATAGATAGATAGATAGATAGATAGATAGATAGATAGAAGCAATTTGTCTGGGATTTTGGGAGGAGGCATTGAATTGCCTGATAGCCGCAGGCAGAAGTGATCCCCAGAGGGACTTCTTAGCGCACCATGGAGGAATGGGTCTTTAGCTAAAACTTCTCCAAGTGTGCACCTCCTGGAGGGGCTTTTTCTTGATGGCATCCAATTTTGCTGAATAGTTTCCAGTGTGTCAAGGATTAGCAAAGTGATGGAGCAGAATTTCCTTAAACGTCTGTTCAGACATGTGCATATTCTGAACTCAAGCTGCTTCTCCAGGAGGCCATGCGTAGAACAACATGCTGGCTACTATGGACTGATAAAATATATCCAGCAGTTTGCTGCACGAATCGAGAGACCTCAGTTTCCCAAAGAAGTACGGTTGGTTCTGACCCTTCTTGTGCAGCCTACGTCCAGTCCAGCTTGGTGTTTATACTTTTAGCTGTTTTTAGTTTTAGTTTTGCACCACTTTCACATGGTGACTGGTCTCAGAGGCATGCTGGTAGCCCACCACCAACTCTTTTGTCTTGCTAATGTTGAACTGCAGGTGTTTCTCCCTGCACCACATGGAAAAGTCCTCCACAAACTTCCTGTACTCTGACTCATCTCCATTATTGTATTGTATTGTACTGTATTGTATTGTATTAATGTAGCCTATTATGGAGGAGTCTTCCCGGTTCCTCCCTGTGTGGTAGCGCTTTGAGTACTGAGAAAAGCGCTATATAAATGTAATGAATTATTATTATTATATAAGAAATCCTGTAGATGGCATCTGCTAATATTGTACTGTAAGTCTGTTGTGTAGAGGGGAGACAGGACAGTTCCCTGGGGTGCGCCTGTATTACACCCCACCATTTCTGACACACATTCCTCCAGCCTTACAAACTGTTGTCTGTTGGTCAGATAGTTCATGATATAGAGTGTGGGGTCATCAAGATGTATTGAAAAAAAAGTAATTTTATAGTAATTTGTAATACTGAACTGGACATATAACAAATCAGTGAAATAAAATAAACAGATGTAACAAATTTAATTTAGTATGGTGTCATCAAGTGGTCGAAGTACAAACATGTTACCAGCAACGATTACCCGCGATACCGTCGGAAGTAAAGCTGAAAGAATAGACTGAAACCCTTGCCACGTGACTAGGGATCACGGCATTAGTTGAAGCTTCATCGTATGTTGATGACGTTTCACTTAGTGAGTGGCTGTTGCATGTAGCAGGAATTCTACTTTAACCAGACCGGTGGAATAGAATGATATTTGACATACTTGTTTGTCAAATGCAGTTGTAACCAAGGATTTTTTTAATATTTATTCCGAAATTGCGCTTCTTCAAAACTCATACGACTAGGTAAGCATATTGTTGGTCTGTGTTCATGGAGTAAAAATGACACGTGCACCGTGGCTTAGTTGCGGTTCGTATGTGTACATTGCTGCATGTACCAATAACGTTATTTTTACTTATTAGCTGTTTCTTGTGTTTACTTTTATCATAACTTATTATAAAATTGCAACGTGTGACTCAAGTTATTCACACAAAATGAGTTTAGTGTCCTAAATGCTGTGGTTTGAAAATCTTTGTGCTAAGAGCATGAGCACGAGTACAACTGGAACGATGGGAGTAAATGATCGTTTATGCCTCCTCACAGTTTCAGTAATATAAATTTCTATTTTCACTGCATCGACGAGTGAGCGTTATATAAATCCGGAAAAATAAGAGTCTGATAATAATATCAGAAATAAGACGATACGAGAAACAAAGTAGCTCAACGTTGTGGAATCCGCTTCACAGAATGATGGATATCAGAACATTACAATATTAGGAAAAACTGTGACAAGAACAGGACATTCAGCCCAACAACATCCCCCATCATGTGCAACTAGATTGTTCAAAATAGCATCAAGTTGAGGTTTAAAGTCCTGATGTCCATCACAGTAGTTGATGATTTATTCCATGCGTCTATGCTTCTTTGGGTGATATTCTTGATTGTGCGTTAATTCTCAGTTTCTATTATGAATAACTTGCATGTAATGTTTATTGATGGCTGTGTGTAGGTCTGAACTTGGGCTGCTTCATTCTATTGTATTTGACCCAGTGGGACTCCGCAATAATATTTTTCAAGCCTTGAAGCATTAGTAATTGACTACAGATATGATTTTGGAATTGAGGCATAGAGCAAAAAGTATACAGTAATTAGGTGTGCGACAAACTCAGTGGCCTACTATATGTAATGGGTAACAATTTAGAGAAGATTGCATTTTGGTCTCTGCTAACAAGAACTTATTGAAAGTGTGCATTCATCCCCACCGTGTCTGTATAGAATATGAAAAACATTAATTTCCTGTGTGTCAACTAGCTCATTTTTTCCTTCTACTTATAAAATCTAGAATTTCATAACCTCTTCTGCATTTCCTGATTTTTGTACTCTTCTTTTTCTCAAGAAAGGCTTGTAAGAGTCAGGCTTCTTAAGGAAAGTGAATTTCTCGGGTCTGTTAACAGATTTAGACAGTCACATGTTGGCTAACAAAATGGAAGCACTGAAGAAAGTTGTCCTTTATTTACAAAACATTTGAAGATCATTGCATCTCTTACTCTGCGTAAGAAACCTTGTGGATTTCCAATATTTTTTAAATGCTCTATGCATATTTTTGACATTAGCAGTCAGTTATGTCAAGTGAAAGGATCTTTGTCAAACTAAAATTGAGTCAATCTTCTCTAAGATCACATATAATGCAAAATCTCTATACTTAAAATGTTACCCTTAGAATATAATAAAGCAAAAAAAAAAAAACAACCTCCATGAACAGAAAGCAAGACTATTCATTTTCAAGGTAAATGTGATTTCAATTGACTGTCAAACAGGTTATTTTTTTAAATTTCTCTTTCAGCCCTTTGTTTATTCTAAATTTTGTTTTGTCCAGGTGGAAGCCTGTTCAGAGAATTGGCAGCATACATGAAGCTGGACATTTCCAAAGTTGTGAATGGCTGCCGGCTAGGTAGCATACGACATTTGGGCAAAAATGCAGACCAAGTCCTGGATGTTCCAGGATGTATTCTGTACACACGCTGTGGAGCAGCACCACATCTCACCCAAGAAACTCTTGAGACCATTGAAAAGATGCCAGCAGTGACTCAAGTAACACTAAGTACATTGTGAGGAAACAGCTGTTTTTTTTTTTTCTTCAAATTAAATCATGTACTTTCTAAAAAATAAATATATTAAATATGATATTGACTAATTGTAAAAATATTTTACTTGAAATTCACTGCTTTCAAAATGAATATTGCTCTTTCTTTAATATTTATAATCTTATCATCCACATAATGGTCCCTAATAAATTTAAAACCTGTGGAATTTTTGTTCAAGATTAATAGGTGTGAAAGAAATAGCTTTGTAATGAAAATTTTTTATCATACTGTGTTTTAAATAACAATATTTGTGCAGTATAGACTGAGTTTGCATGGCTCGCTCTACTTGTTGCTACTTTAGGTGAGGTGTGGGGATGTTAAGGTACTGTTTAGGGTGTGTTATAATACTGTTTAGTCATAACTTAGGGAAATGTGTGAGGATTTCAGATTGATTCCATTCATGAAAATATTGTTTAATTAAACAAGGGTTAAAAAAAATCTGTTTCAAACGTATTCTCAATTCATTATTCTGTCCTTTTTGCTTTAAAAGGGCAGAGCATCAAGAGGTGTTGGAAGATTATAAAGCAGGCGCTGCAAGTTTTCTAGGTGTGTTTCTGGATTTTATGAGATTTTAATATTTTAAGTAACGGTTCAAGCTACCATTGACTGTGATGTTTGACATGTTAACCAAAGTCGACTTTGTGTTTATTGGGGTTTAGTAGATTTTGTAATATCAGTAAGGTCAGTTAACTTTTATTGTCAGTCAGAGCAAGCAAGTTTACACCAATGTTGACATAACGTTTGCAAAAATATTCCCAATTCATGTTTGTATGTATTGTTAAGAATACATATATAATGAAGGGGAAAAAAATAGTCGTATTGTCTCTAAGGCCACTTAACAATGCATACACTGGATATATTCATATTCCTCAGTATGTGACTTTCAAGACAATACATAGTTTTTTTCCTTTATTTTATTGTTATGAGAATTATGTATTGCAACCTTCTTAAAATGGAGGGACACATTATTGCCAGTCCTCTGGAGTCCTGGCTTTGTGTCTCTGGGAGTCTAGAAGGCAAGGAGGCTCCCTTGCATTTCATTCGGTTTTCCAAAATTTCACATTTCAGATGTGAGGTTGCACATTCATTATACACCTTGTAATATCTTCTGAAAGTACATGGTCTGCTATACACCGCATAATTGTATTAACCTTACTTAATCTGTTTAGGTTATGGTCTGGATTTCATAAAGTTCATTTTGTGTAATGCAAGGATTTACTTTGATGTTTGCTTAATAGCTTATTGTTTAAAATTAATCAAAGTTTTGATGCAAATGATACAGCTTAATATTGTTGTAGGTTTTGTTTTCTTTATAAGTTTTTTAACTGTTTTTTCCTGTAAACCTCAGGAGTACCCAACTCTGTGCTGTACTGCTCACTCCATGACCCTGCCTCTCCTTTTCCTACTGGTTTTATGACAAATAAGGTAGGCTTGACATCTCAGCCCTCAGTTCAAAGCCCTGTGTACTAGATGTGTTTTATTATTGTGATGAGTGGGGGGGGGGGGGGGGGGATCTTTAGTTAATTCATTGATTAATTCACCCTGCATCAATGCTTAAATGAAATAATTTAATGTACATGTATTAAAGTAGCAGCCATTACAGGAAATAAAGTATATATGAAAATGTCTCTATTTTTACCAATTAAAATTGATTTGAACATCAGTGAAGCCAATATTAAATGTCTACATCTGCCAGGTACCATATTCTGTACCAATGGATAGTTTCTGCTTTACAGTGGGTTGATTAGTTAACCACTTTGGCCCTTCTTTTGAAGAAAAAAACACATATCTAAAAGTATTTTTAAATTCTTTAATATTAATATATAGATTGTTTTCTTTAGTTGTTATTATTGATGGTATCATTTATTACATTACTATAGTGGCTTGTGTTTATTTCAGATATTTTGAAGTACCACACATAGTAAACATGTAAATTAGAAGCCAAAAAATGTACGTTGTCGTGAATAACTTTAATAAGGAAGTAATCCATAGATGAATTGGAAGAGTCTTCTACAGGCTACCATATTCTTATATTTCAAATGGTAGCTTGATATTTCATCTAATAAGGCACATGCAACAAAAAATATCTGATGATTATGGGAGGTTTCAGCTGTAAACACTGACTAGGAATCTCCTCGGCAATGTAGGAGTGTGACCTGAAGTTATGCTCATGGCAAATCACTAGTCACTACGTCTGTCTCAAGTTTAACACTTGATGATGCTTTTTTTAGCTCTTTCCTTTTTTAACAATAAAGTTCAAGTTCAAGCACTTTTTTGTCATTGTGCAACACAACGAAATTACTTTTTTTGACAGCCCCAAGGTGCATTTAAAGAAAAGTCAAATAATTCCAAAAATGTCGTATACAGTGTTAAATGATCAAGCAACGAGAGCAAATTATTATTGCTCAAAGTATAACCGCATAAATTGTTATTGCACCTGTTAATGAATAGTACATTACATATTCTATATTGTATTACATTAGTATATTGCACATTACCAATATAGCGTATTGCACATGTTCAATTAAAAATGATCTCAGACTGAGGAGATTCAGAGTTCAGAAAGTTTATGGCAGATGGGGAAAAAGCTATTTTTCAGTCTTTGTGCATACACGGATTGACCTAAAGCATCTTCCTGACAGGAGGAGCTGAAACAAAGAATTTCCAGGATGAGTTTTGTCCTTGAGAATGTTTTTGGCCCTTCTCACACAGCGAGTCTTATACAAGAGTCCCAATAATGGCCTCTGCTGTTTTTACAACCCGCTGCAGGGCTTCTTTAGCAGCCTTTTTGCAGCTGTTGTACCAGGCCATCATGCAGTTAGTTAAGATGCTCTCTATAGTGCATCTATAGAAAGTAACCAGCAGCTTCTGGGGAAGTCAGCTCTTCTTAGCTTCCTGAGAAAGTAGAGGCGTTGTTGTGCTTTGCCTATTATAGCCAAGTTGTTGTCAGCCCAGGACAGGTCCTCTGAGATGGTGACTCCTAGAAACTTAAAGCTGGAAACTCTCTCCACAGCATCTGCTTTGATTGTTATCGGACTGTGATTGGTCTTTTTAGTGGTCCTAAAGTCCAGAATAACTTCTTTGGTCTTTTTGGTATTTAAGACCAGGTTGTTGGTGTTGTACCATGCTGTCAGATTCTGAACCTCTTCCCTATATGCAGCTTCATTGTTGTCTGTTAGAAGCCCAATGACAGTCGTATCATCCGCAAATTTAACAATAATGTTTGATTGGTGGATGGGTTTACAGTCATGGGTAAAGAGTGCATAGAGAAGGGGACTTAGTACACATCCTTGCGGCACATCAGTACTCCGGGTAAGGGTGGAGGATGTGTTTGCCCATCCTGACAGACTGGGGGCGGTTGGTGAGAAAATCCAGTAACCAGTTGCATATGGACGGAGCAAGTCCTAGTGCATAGAGTTTTTGGATCAGATGGTTAGGTATGATTGTATTAAATGCAGAGTTGTAGTCAATGAAGAGCATCCTAACATAGGTGTTGGGCTTTTCCAGGTGCGAGAGAGCAGCATGTAGACCCACACAGATGGCGTCCTCAGTTGATCTGTTTGACCGATAGGCAAACTAATGTTGGCTTAGATCAGCTGGGATGGAGGCTTTGATGAAGTATGCAAGTGAAAAGGTTGATGCTTTGTACAACAGAGATCGCAATATGATCAAACTTAAATCAGTATTTGAAAAAACAAAAAAGCACATCAAAATGAAGACCTGCAATGTGTGAAGAGCAGAGTTTTTGTGACTGAGGAAATATGTTGAAAGATGTAGAGAATGGGAAAATATGAAACATTTTTACCATAAATTATAAATTGTCACTTTAGAAAATTTTTAATGCTTTTACAAAATAAATATATTCTAAAACCAAAATAAAAACAGTAGCAATAGCCTTAAAGGTCAAATTAAAACGTAAAAACATTTAATATAAATATGCACTATCGGTCAAAAGTTTTAGAACACCTCACAGCACAACAGCTTCAAGCACAGCTTAACAACAATTGAAAAAAGCAAGTCTCAGTTTCTACTGTGAAGAGGAGACCTTGTGCTACAGGTTTGACAGGGCGAATGGCAGGATGAAAGCCATTCCTTATAGGACAAAATAGGGCCTTGAAATAACATCTGTGGACTGCTGCAGACTGGAAGAAAGTCTTATGGATCAATGAATCATAATGCGTACGCCTTTTGAGTTGGTGAAAGGATGGTTCTTCAGTTTGTGACACCAGCTGTCAGACATGGAGAGGCAAGTGTGATGGTCTAGGGCAGGCATGTCAAACACGCGGCCCGCAACAGAAATCTGTGCGGCACACATGACAAATCCTAGTTAGCACTGAACTTGTACAAAATGATTACTATCGTTTGTGATTGAATCATTCTGCATCTTCGGTGTTACTTATTGACTTTTCTTACTTCTGCCTTCTGACAAAAGCGCATTTTCCCATGGCATTACGGTACCGGAAATGTCATCTGCTAGTATAGCTACGAGCCTTGACCAAAGTTAATGAGCCGCAGCATCACAACTGAAGTGCTAGGCTGCAGCAGGGGTGGCCTTAGGCATGTGCAAACTGTGCACCTGCACAGTACCGCCAAATCCCAGGGACCGCCACGCCAATATATATTGAATATAAAACAGAAAGAGAAAATAACGACACAGCTGACGGCAATGTGGCTGAAAAACATTGTGTTTCTTGTTAATTAGTACGCTGTATTTACAAATGTCGCTAGAGTCTGAGCAGTAAGCTATATGTAGTATTATAACGTTCTGCCGTAATGAGAATATCATGGGCCGCCACTTGGTTTTCAAGTTACGGACACGCTTATATAGAAGCATGTCATGAGCACGAGGCAGCTATGCAGTGTCCGCAATGGATGTGGCCATCCGCCGTGCATAAGATACCGTATTGATATTGCCAGGCGAAGGGGCCACCGATTCTTTCTCTGCCCAGGGCCGCCATGAGCCTAGAGCTGCCCCTGCTAAGGCTACACTACTGACTGGGCTGCTGAGACTGGCCACTGGGCAGAACTGACCATCACGAGTAGTAATAGCCCGCATATTTTCACATTTGTTTGCTCTAGTTTCATGTAAATTTGTGCTAGTATTGTAACGAACAGTTAGTGCAGACTACAGCTGAAGATCTGAAGTGGACGTGAGAAGTTGGTGAGTTGTTTATTAACATATTTTTGTGATTTTGAGTTTGTAAAATTATTGTAGGTCAGGTGGCTTTTTGCATATCGGCTTATTTTACAATATAAACTTTGAAGTAAACTTAGTAAAGTAAAATTTGATTTTTGGAGGATTTGTTTTCCAACTTGAATTTCTGAGCAATGAACTCAGTGAGCATTTTCGTGATGTCAGTTCACACAAACATGCAGGGCATTGCGCTGTTCTCTTACAACGTTGAGAATGCGCCTGAGAATATCCAAATGGAATTGATTGAAGTGCAGTCAGATTCTATTCTGAAGGCAAAATACAACGAAGTTGGTGTGCCAGGCTTGTATGCTTACCTGCCACCCTCGTATGTGCAGATCCGTAAGTTGGCATTGAGAGTACTGTCAATGTTCGGAAGCACTTACCTTTGTGAGCAATTGTTTTCGTTAATGAAAGCTACCAAAACCCCACATCGCTCAAGACTTACCGTCGAGCACCTTTCATCCCTCATAAAAGTTGCTGCTGCACAAGATTTCAAGCCTGATATTCACGAGCTGGTTACTAACAAGAGATGCCAAGTGTCGGGACAAAAGAAATAAATCTCACACTGTAAGGCTCCTATATAAGCAATGAGTATACTATAATGAATAGAATATAATAAGGACCTAGCTAAGAGGCTAAGACTCTTTAATTCTACACTGTTGTATGGAGACTGTATGGAAATAAATTGCTTTTCTTTAAACTTTAAACTTTAAGTGTTACATTTTTTAAAGTTTTCAGTATTGGAAAGAAAGCTACCGTAACTTTGTATAATAGTATAATAGTATTTGTTACAGTGCGGCCCACTGACGCACATATGGCAGTCGAAGCGACCCACCAATGGTAGTGAGTTTGACATGCCTGGTCTAGGGTTCTTTTGTTGGAGGCAGAGTTAGTGACTTGCACTGAGTAACTAATTCTAAATCAAAAGTGTTACTACAGGTTGGCAGTTATCAACAAAGGTGGCTACTTTGATGAATCAAAGATTTTAATACAATTTTGTACACTTAATGATTCCTTGACTTATTTTTTATTTGCCATTGTTTATTTGTTCTATGCCTTGATTTCATGAAACTTTAGGATATTAAACTGTATGCATTTCCATAAAAAACTGAGGTGTTCTAAAACATTTGACCAGTAGTGTATATTAAAAAAAAAAAAAAATCACTCTATAGAAAATATAAGTCCAAAATAAAATTGGGACCAGGAGGAATACTAAATTCTGCAGCTAGGGATACAAAGGCACCAAAAAGGTTAAGAAAGACCAGCTAAGTAACTGCAATGTAAGCTTCAAACATACAGTTAGGTCCATAAATATTTGGACAGAGACAACTTTTTTCTAATTTTGGTTGTGTACATTACCACAATGAATTTTAAATGAAACAACTCAGATGCAGTTGAAGTACAGACTTTCAGCTTTAATTCAGTGGGGTGAACAAAACGACTGCATAAAAATGTGAGGCAACTATAGCATTTTTTTAACACAATCCCTTCATTTCAGAGGCTCAAAAGTAATTGGACAAATTAAATAACTGGAAATAAAATGTTCAACCAATACTTGGTTGAAAACCCTTTGCTGGCAATGACAGCCTGAAGTCTTGAACTCATGGACATCACCAGATGCTGGGTTTTCACCTTTTTAATATTCTTCCAGGCCTTTACTGCAGCGGCTTTCAGTTGTTTGTTTCTGGGCCTTTCTGTCCGAAGTTTAGTCTTCAACAAGTGAAATGCCTGCTCAATTGAGTTAAGATCAGGTGACTGACTTCGCCATTCAAGAATGTTCCACTTCTTTGCTTTAATAAACTCCTGGGTTGCTTTGGCTGTATGTTTTGGGTCATTGTCCATATGTATCATGAAACGCCACCCAATCAATTTGACTGCATTTAGCTGGATTTGAGCAGATAGTATGTCTCTGAACACCTCAGAATTCATTCGGCTGCTTCTGTCCTGTGTCACATCATCAATAAACACTAGTGTCCCAGGGCCACTGGCAGCCATGCATGCCCAAGCCATCACACTGCCTCCACCGTGTTTTACAGATGATGTGGTATGCTTTGGATAATGAGCTGTTCCACACCTTCTCCATACTTTTTTCTTACCATCATTCTGGTAGAGGTTGATCTTGGTTTCATCTGTCCAAAGAATGTTTTTCCAGGACTGTGCTGGCTTTTTTAGATGTTCTTTAGCAAAGTCCAATCTAGCCTTTCTATTCTTGAGGCTTATGAGTGGCTTGCACCTTGAAGTGAACCCTGTGTATTTACTTTCATGCAGTCTTCTCTTTATGGTAGATGTGGATATCGATATGCCTACCCCCTGGAGAGTGTTGTTCACTTGCTTGGCTGTTGTGAAGGGATTTCTCTTCACCATGGAAATGATTCTGCAATCTTCCACCACTGTTGTCTTCCATGGACGTCCAGGTCTTTTTGCGTTGCTGAGTTCACCAGTGCTTGCTTTCTTTCTCAGGATGTACCAAACTGTAGATTTTGCCACTTGTAATATTGAGGATGTACCAAACTGTAGATTTTGCCACTTGTAATATTGTAGCAATTTCTCAGATGGGTTTTTTTTCTGTTTTCACAGCTTAAGGATGGCTTCTTTCACCTGCATGGAGAGCTCCTTTGACTGCATGTTGTCTGTTCACAGCAAAATCTTCCACATGCAAGCACCACACCTCAAATCAACTCCAGGCCTTTTATCTGCTTAATTGATAATGACATAACGACAGACTTGCCCACACCTGCCCATGAAATAAACTTTGAGTCAATTGTCCAATTAATTTTGAGCCCCTAAAATGAAGGGATTGTGTTAAAAAAATGCTTTAGTTGCCTCACATTTGTATGCAGTCGTTTTGTTCACCCCACTGAATTAAAGCTGACAGTCTGCACTTCAACTGCATCTGAGTTGTTTCATCTAAAATTCATTGTGGTAATGTACAGAACCGAAATTAGAAAAAGTTGTCTCTGTCCAAATATTTATGGACCTAACTGTAAATAAAATGAATCTTTGAAAAGGAGCAGGGAATAGTAAGTAAGCTAAATAAATATTTAACACAAGAAATAAAATTTATGGAATGTTAGTAATAAAGATTTTAAAATAGTCATATTTCAGGCACTATTTGACACATAATGAAATCCATGGATCTGATGGAATTTTACCAATAGCATGCAAAGTAATGAAAGATGTTATTTACAGTATGAAACTTGGGTAAGCGAATTCCAGTGATCACTTCAGGTTAGAGAAGTAGCTGTATCTAGTTAATTAGAAGCCGGCCAAAATGAGCCTCATTAATTACTGAGGAATAACTATCATGTGCAGAATTATTATGTAGTCTCAAAGTCCAGTACTGTTTATTTGAAAATAATATTTTAAGCAACAATCAGAATTTACTTGCAAGATTTACTAATCTAGTCAATTAGCATTTTTTGAACAGGCAACTGAAGCAGTAGAGAACCACAAAGCATGCAATAGAATGTACTTGTACTTAAAATTAATAATTCGGTATAATTTTGCAACAAAGGTTGAAGTTACATTTCACCCTTGTGAAATGCATTGTGATGCAAGTTCTCAAATTATTTCACTAAAGACATTAAGTCCAAAATGTTTTTCTTTCTTTAGATTATAATCTTTTGTTTTTCTTTAAAATGCCTATGTTATAATTTGCCCTTACAGACTGTCTCAGTGTGGGGTAGTGGAGGTCGAATTGAGATGACTCCCTCAAAATTCATGGCACTCCAGGCAGCAGTGAAGCCAGACTGGTTCCAGAGTATGGCTGATGGAGATACATCAGGGCAGCACACCTCCTGGAAACGAGTCAGAAAGTCTGTGGATCGCACCTTAGTTTTCTTAGATGAGTGTCTGAAATTGCAGAAGGAATCACCGGTAAGTACACTCAGACTTACAATGTTCAGTAATACAAAAATGCATATGTTTAGACACACTTTGTGGCAAACATTTTTAAAGTTTAGGCATTTGTGCATTTTACGCACTTTAATTCTAAAGTTACCAAGGCCCAATAAAGATTTCTTTTTTCATAACTGACTGTTAAAAAAAGTTACAGGTACATGGTAAGCTTATTTCAGAACAGCATTAATTCATTCTTGCCAAGTACTGAGGAAGCTGTAGACTGATCCTTTTTAAAGAAAAATGTTTTTTCTAGTTTCACATAAGACATTGGAGTAATTGTAACTCCAACATTATTTGACAGATAAGCAAGTATTTTTCTCTAGAATGGTCTGAATTTGGGGTATCCCCAAAGCATATGACCCAGTGAGGCTGGTGCATGTTGGCATGATTCACAATTTAGATCCTGTCCCTGGGTTGAGTTAGATGTTTAGAAATCATAGCTGTAATAGCTGAATTATACCATGCTTTGGGCAGAAGTATCTTGTGAATGACTGACTGAATTCAAGTTTATTAATAATAATAATAATAATAATAATACATTTTATTTATATAGCGCCTTTCCCATGCTCAAGGCACTTACAGAATATTAAGTTTAAAGAGTCTAGAAATACTGCCAGCCTTCTTCATTACTGTAAAATTTTGTTTCAAGCATAGATAATCAAGGAAGATTGGGAAAGTCTGTCAGGTTCTTTAAGACATTTTCTGATTTGTGCATAGAAAAACTAGTGTCATACTAGAGAATTACTTTTGATGCAGAGTAATTTTTTAAGATGCACCCATATTGTCAAAATAGAGATACCTACAGGTCCGAGTACCTTATGACTTCCATGAATTAAATACTGCCTAATTTTAAAAAGATGATTGTGCGTTGGTCCAGTCAGGAATACCTTCTGTGTCTCAGATTGTTTCCTGTATTGATATCCTTTTTTGAGTAAATATGCACCAACAGATTACTAGTACATAATAAACAGTAAGGCCTGGAGTACAGAGCAGTGAACAGAAAAAGGAGTATGTATTCTAAATAACATTAGAATTGTATCTATATATTTATTTAAAAAAAAAAAAAGAAATTGCTTATATAAATATTGAAAATCTGAGAAAGAAAACTTTAGAATGATATTCATTTTAAAAGTAGTCTAATTGCCAGAGTGAGGTAAAGAGATTACCAATTAGTGACATTTTTGTTTGATCTAGTTTAGTTTGACTTGCAAGGCAATTTGCTGGGAAGAGTGTGTTTTTATTCAAGTCAATTTTAAATTCAGAAATCCTGTGAAATTCATCAAATAAATTTAATTAGATTTTCAGTGTGAGTATGGGTCCATGATGTAGTAATAGTAGTATTGTTGTCACTTTTACAGAATACAGAAAAATTCTTACTTACCAGTCTGACCAATATGCTGCCAATATGTTCTCTTGTGAAATAATCAGAATTATTATTGTGTATAAGGACAGATGCTTGTGGGTTTGAATATTGTAATTTGATCCAAGCACAATTGTTACACTATAGAGAATACAATGTTCAGCACTGAAAAGCTTTTTCTGCATGCAAGGATAAAAGGATCTCTGGAAATTCAGATACTGTACGAGAATGCAATAAACTAAACCAATATTGAATGTTTGATAATAGATTTCAGTCTTTAATAAATCTGTTTTGATCTTGTTATATTTTAGAAAGGAGTACTTTCTGTATTCTTTTAGATGCAACTTTTCATCCAGAACTAATTTGTTCAGTAGTAAAATTGAGCATCTGCACCAAAACACCCATTGGAGTGGTAATATTTAAACATAGGTAGCATTAACAAAGCTAATTTAATAGGCATCATTTTATAAAACTCTTTTGGATAGCCATCTGGAGCTGAGGTGTTCCCAGCTTGGTAGAGCATTAATTGCATCTTTAATTTAAGAGATCCTTCCATCCTGCTTTCCAAAGTGAGACTAAGATACCCCTCAGTCTTTCCTCCCCACCCTAATACTGTCTTTTATAAAAGTTAGCTTTAAAGCTGACTAAACAAGGGTTTCATAGGAAAAGTGAAATATTTAAAGTGATAAAATAGGATTTCAAAAACTTTATGAATGCTGACTGTCAAGATTATTTGTACATATTTGAAGAAGGGGGTTTAATGTTCTTTTGTATATTAAGTTTCATTAAAATGACAGTGTGTCAAATACAAAACACAAGTCAAGAAAAAGCATAAATTGCATCACACACAAGTGCTTTTACTCCACGCTGTCTAATTCAGAAACCATCATCACTCAGCACAGCCCCTGTATTTATTATTTTTCATGTAGGTAAAGCCAATATAGAAAAAAATAACACAATAATGCAAAGACCAAACATCATGCAGAGATGCTCGATTCTGAGTAGTTTTTTTGGCAGAAGATCATTAGATTTAGTTGAAACTTTATAATCTTTGCAATAAACAATGTCTGGTAAAAAGACAGTAAAATAACACGGGCAAGGCTGTATTTTATTATATAAACACTGGTATAAGATTTGCCACTGTACATTTTTAAAAGAGACATGTTTTTTTGTCCAAAACACTGCATTTCTTTATTAAAGTGAGATTTGAGCTTAAAGATGACATATTTCTTTGATATTTTAAGTAAAATTACATTTTTATTTCCATTATCCACAGGTACATAATACCAAAAAAATGAAAAGGGCCTGAAGTAAAAGTATTCAGTTCTTAGTAACTCACTCTCTGTTAAATATCACAGCCTGCATACACTTTTTGTCGCCAGCTAAGACTCTTTCAATTCTTCCTTGGGGAATTTTTGCCCATTCGTCCTACAAAAGGCTTTCAATTCTGCAAGATTCTTGGGCCGTCTTGCATGCACTGCTCTTCTGAGATCTAGCCACAGATTTTCAATGATGTTTAGGTTGGGGGGACTGCTAGGGCCATGCAGAACCGACAGCTTGCACATCATAAGGTATTCCATGGTAGATTTTGAGGTGTATTTTGGATCATTTTCTTGTTGGTGTGATGTTTGCTTCCAGAATTTGCGGGTATTTATTTGAATCCATTCTTACCTCTACCAATGACACATATCCTGTGCCATTGGCTGCAGCCCAAGAGCAAAGCATGATCAATCCACCCCCATGCTTTATAGTTGGAGAGGTGTTATTTCCTGGAATTTGGCATCCTTTTTTCGCCAAACATACCTTTGCACATCATTCTGTTTTGTCTTTATCAGTCCACAGGACATGTTTCCAAAATGCATCAGGATCATTTAGATGTTCATTTGTAAATTTCAGGGGCTGAATATTGTGGCTAGGATGCAGGAAAGGTTTTCTTTTGCAGACTCTACCATGAAAGTCATATTTGCTTAGTTATTGCTACACAGTAGAACAGTGCACCACCACTCCAGAGTGTTGTAAATCTTCCTGAAGGTCTTTTGCAGTCCAACGGTGGTTTTATTTGCCTTTCTAGCAATCCAAGGAGCAGTTCTTTCAGAAAGTTTTCTTGGTCTTCCAGACCTCAACTTGACCTCCACCATTCCCGTTAACTGTCATTTCTTAATAACATTACAAATGGAGGAAACAGCTACCTGAAAATGCTTTGCTGTCTTCTTGTAGCCTTCTCCTGCTTTGTGAACATCAATTATTTTATTTTTCAGAGTGCTAGGCAGCTGCTTAGAGGAGCACATGGCTGCTGAAAAGTTTTGAGAAGTCAGAGAATTTATACAGCTTTGCAGTCTGCATCACCTTAGCTTTCTTAATGATGACTGTGAACATGCCATAGTCCTAACAAGCTATTTAAGATCTGAGATTTAAATAAAGTTATGTGAGACCTCAAATATCTTGGTGTGCCCAAACTTTTGCATGGTGTTCATTTCCTTTTTTTTCAGACAAAGAAATGTGTAATCTTTAACTTTATACCTTTTGTTGATCAGTTCATTTTCTGCTCTCATAACTGTTCACAATAATAGACATTTTAAGAAAGGGTGCCCAAACTTTTGCATGCCACTATAAATTGCCCTTGGCATCTGCTGTGGTACTGCAGCTGCTTAAGACATGCATTTGGGAAATGAAGAACTTGCTGTTGTCACAAAAATGAGACATAATCAGATAAAGGTTTGGGGCAGCCACCCGTATAATTTGTTCTCCTGGCTGCAAAATTGCGCTCTTTTAAATACAGCACTGATGTGCTCACAACAGAGTCCAAAACAAGACTGAGGAAATAGGGAAAAGGGGCAGGCTTTTAAAGGGGGAGACAGGAAGTGAGGTCATAAGGATCGGGCCCATGGTCTTCAGCCATTGGTTCGAGCCTGGACGTGACATCACAGGGGCCGGAGCCGGTAAGGTCTCCTTCCATTGGCTCGGTTCCGGAAGTGACGTCAACAGAGCCAGATGGAATCTCCCGGGAATGGTCTACAGGAAAGGGAGAAAAAGAGTCAGTGCACTCTGCCACATCCCGGCATGCCTCAGAACTTCCTTCAGTCAAGCCCTTTAGCTGCCTCCCATGCGCACGTGTGTGACACTGTATAAGAGCTAAAGACTTACTCAGAATACACCCAGTATACCTATCAAATACTGGGTAGGGCCCCTTTTTTCCCAGAGCGGACTTAATACTTTGAAGCATAGATGTAACAAGGTGTTTAATTCCTTCTGCATTTCCTCATTTTTGATCAAACATTTGTAGTAAGGGCCTCCATTTTCAGCTTATCCTTATGGTGTTCTTTTGAATGCATATAACAATAAATGGGACCTTGTCAGTGTCACATTCCTGGAACCAACTTAAGAGGACGTGGTTCATTTTAACTTCTGGAAGTATCTATTTAAAACATGGTAGACTGTGAACAGCAGATGGTCAGTAAAAACATTTACTTACATGTTGGCATCAAATGAAGCTCAACTGGTATTTAGTTGTATAACATTTGTAATGAAAACATTCTCCATGCCATTACACTACCACCCCAACTTGTACCGTTGAAGCTAGGTAGTGTACAGTAGATACATGGAGTCATGCTTTTTATACTTAATATCTCACCATGCTATCACAAGTCACAACAGAAACTGAGATTATCAGACAAGGTGACATTTTTCCAAACTTCAATTATCAGCGCCCCCAGATATGTTACCTCATTTCTAAGTGATCATGTTTCACCAAGGGGGCGGTTTGCAATATATTTTTCAGGTTTCAGAGAAGACTTTACTGGAACATTATAAAGTAGTAGTGGTATTGTTGCTCAGGGCTATCCTATTGCAAAAGTATTCTGAACAGCAATGCACAGACTATAAAAATGTTGGATGCCCTGGGTTTTAAAGAAGGTATTGACATGTCCAGTTATATTTTTTAAGGTGTACATTTATCCTAACATTTGAATGATAAACAATAACTTGATGTAGAGATTTGTCCAACAAAGCATGTAAATTTGAGTTTTTGATAACCCTGCTTGCTGACCAGTTGAAGGGTAATTCTTAATTAGGCACCCGAGTGTGGGATGCTAGCAAGATGTCACTTTATCTTAACATTGCTTTTATTAGATGAGGGAAATCACCTTAATTACCAGATGGCCGAAATTATCGGCACCCCTGGAATTTTCCCAGAAATGCACCATTTCTCCCAGAAAATTATTGCAATTACAAATGTTGTTGTATATACATGTTTATTTCCTTTATGTGCATTGGAACAACACAAAAAAACAGAGAAAAAAGCCAAATCTGACATGTCACAGACAACTCCAAAAATGGGCCGGACAAAATTATTGGAACCCTTTCAAAATTGTGGTTAAATCGTTTTACTTCAAGCATATGATGCTCGTTTGAACTCACCTATGGCAAGAAACAGGTGCTGGCAAAATAGCAATCACACCTGAAGCCAGTTAAAATGGAGAAAAGTTGACTCAAGCTTTCTGTTGTGTGTCTGAGTGTGCCACACTAAGCATAGAGAACAGAAAGAAGAGCAGATAATTGTCTGAGGACTTGAGAACACAAATTGTGGAAAAATATCAACAATCTCAAGGCTACAAGTCCATCTCCAGAGATCTTCATGTTCCTTTGTCCACTGTGCACAACATAATCAAGAAGTTCACAACACATAACACTGTAGCTAATCTCCCTGGACGTGGACGGAAGAGAAAAATTGATAAAAGACTGCAACGAAGGATAGTCCGAATGGTGGATAAACAGCCCCAATCAACTTCAAAACATATTCAAGCTGTTCTGCAGACTCAGGGTGCAACAGTGTCAGCTCAAACTATCTGTCGACATCTGAACAAAGTGAAACGCTATGGCAGGAGAGCCAGGAGGACCCCACTGCTGACACAGAAACATAAAAAAGCCAGACTGGAGTTTGCCAAAATGTACTTGAGGAAGCCAAAATCCTTCTGGATGAACGTCTTGTGGACAGATGAGACCAAGGTAGAACTTTTTGGTAAAGCTCATCATTCTACTGTTTACAGAAAACGGAATAAGGCCTACGAAGAAAAGAACACAGTACCTACAGTCAAATATTAAGTAGAGGGTGCCAATAATTTTGTCCAGCCCGGTTTTTGAGTATTGTGTGAAATGATGTCAGATTTGGCTTTTTTTCTGTTTTTTTTTGTGTTGTTGCAATGCACATAAAGGAAATAAACATGTATACCAAAACATTTGTAATTGCAACTTTTAATTTTTCTGGGAGAAATGGTGCATTTTCAAGGAAAATTCCAGGGGTGCCGATAATTTCGGCCATGACTGTATGTAGCTTACAAAATGCATTTTTATAAAATTTACTTTCCCTATGAAGGGAGACTTGTGTGAAACAGATTTCACGTTGCTGCTTTACAGGTCGTCGGATAAAATGAATATCTGATTTTATGTGCAAAGTCAAGATGTCAATGTCAATTTTGTCCTGCACCATGCATGGTTTCTACAAATAAGTGGTGTTAAATTTGATAAAGAAGAAGAAATTCTGTTAACTTATTATTGATCATGGCTGCTTAATGGAGCAGCATTTACATTTTGTTTAATTTGTATTGCCAACTGCTAAAAGGCTGTACATAATCATGATATTGACTTATCTTTTGAATCTCTTATTGCCACCTAACTTTAATAAATCACTTGAAGATGTGCAGTCGGCAGTAAAACATTTTTGCTTTAACGCATACTGGATAATAGGGGCAGAGATTGAACTTTTTCATTTACAACTAAAATAATTTGAATTTATTATTGTATAGCTTTCTTCTCAGTAAAGAGACTTGGATCACTACAGTCATTTATTTTTATGTCCACAGTCACTTTGTCTTTCAGCAGATGCTTATCTTACCTACCCTTCTGTCCATTCATTTATCTACATTCTGTCTGTGTGATATTTTTCTTCTCAAGTACTTTGTTTTTCCTCCCACTTCCCCAAAATATATGTGTTATCTTAATTACCAACTCCACATTGGCCAGGAAAAGTGAATGTGGGTGTGTGCACAAGTATACCCCTCAATAAACTGGTGCCTCATCCGGGGTTGGTTATCGCCTTGATTATAACTTGATTCAGGTAGTATGCAATATACTGTATGTGTTGTGTATAGAAACTGCTTTCCATGTAACAAATCAAACATACTATTTGTTTTTCCCCACTAAAACATTATGAAAAAAATAACTTTTGGAAAATGATTGAATTAAAATTACTGATAGTTCCTTTATTTTGCCTGAAAACAGTCTATTTTTTTCCTTTTCCTTTTATTAGGTACCTTTTAGAAGTAAATTACTGTATTTACATGTTATACTGCCTTTATAGTTTTTCTTTTTCATCCTAATGAATGCTTGGAAAGCCAAGAATTAAGACTAATTTATAAAGCCATGATGACATTATTTTTAAAATTCTAATTAAAAAACTCTAGTTCTTTATACAGTGTAGAATATTGCATAGCAGATAGTTGAAACATCCACTTATTCAGACTCCCTCCTTATTTACTACAGGACACTGAACCAGACTTATTATGAGTTTGATTCCGTTTATAGTCACCATTTGGGGCACTTGGGGTGTGTGACCAGGTTGTTTTTTTTTATCTGCTGTGTAACTGTTCCGTTTTTTTAAAATTTATTTAAATTAGAAGTAAACAACATTCCATTTAATCAAGTCAAACATAACAAACCAAAATTCATCCCCCACCCAGAAGAAAGAGGAGAGCCAACAACCAAAGCAAATCTTAAAAAGCAGCATGGAAAACAGTATCCTTTTCCCCAATATATTTATTTTTTTATTCTTAAATAAACCATATTTAAAAAAAAAAAAAAAAGTTTTGAACAGATCTAAGTGAGAATTTGAATTTTTTCCAATTTCAAATAATATAGAACATCAGCTACCCACTGACTTAAAAGTGGTGGGGTGGTATTCTTCCAGCTGAGCAAGAGAAGTCTACATGCTAGTAGTCAGGTAAAGGGAATTACAGTTTTGTTTGTTCTTCTCCACTTTAAGCCCATCTGGGAGCACACCAAACACAGCTGGTAATGTATTAGGAATGATTGTGACACCAAGGCTGTCTGATGGGCATTCAGAGATTTTTGTGCAGAATGATGTTAATTTGGTGCATGCTGCCCACAACATTTGGCCCAGTGAGACTGGTGATAGATTGCAACATTCACAGGTTGAATCTTGCCCAAGATACAATTTGGATAATTTTAAATGAGATAAATGTGCTCTATAAAACATTTTAAGTTGAATGATTAAGTGCTTCATGTATATGGAGCTAAAGTTTATTCTGTGCATGGCTGCCTTCCACGCATTTTCTAAAATATTAAGTGAAAGATCCTTTCCCCATTGTACCCTGGGATCATTGAAAGGAAGAGGCTTTATAATGTTTTTATAAATTGTAAAGATGCTATCTGAGTCTTCAATACTGATCAATATTTCTTCTGGAATAGAAATAGGTGGGAGGTGATGAAAATTGGGCAGGTTCTATTTAGCAAAGTTTGTAATTTGAAATTAGTGCAAAAATTGTGTTGATGAGAAGTTAAATTTGAAGCTTAATTGTTCATATGATGCAAAGATGTTATTATGTACAAATCTCTAAGCATTTTAATCCTGGACATTTTCCAAACAAAATACTGCATATGTTTGAGAGAATGGAAAAACGTGGTTGCCATGTAGAGGTGCAACAGATAAGAGCTTCTCTGTCTTAAAGTGCTTCCTACATTGGTTCTATATTCTGAGTGAATGAAGGGCAATTGGATTATTAGTGTATTGACAATAATTTGTATTTACTTGGGCACAGACCAGGAAATTTAAAGAAGTTCTGCAAAAATTTAATTCTGTTGCAGACCAATCTTGTGTATATTCATTGCTTTGTGTCAATGTGCAGATCTTTATGGCCTATAGATAGATACTTTATTAATCCCCAAGAGGAAATTCACAATATATATGCTGCACTGTAATAGTATTGAAAGTTAGGTAGTGCCATGCCCCCTTCTGCTTTAAGTCATTGTAGAGTTGCCCTTTGGAAGCCTGGATATTTCGAATTCTAAATAAAATAATAAAATGCAGACAACAACTTTGTTTTTGAAAAGAGTGTTATATTTACTTGAGATATCTACACCTAGATATTTAAACTGATCTGTTAACATAAATGGGAAGGTGTCCCGTCTAATAATGTATGCTAGAGAGTTCATTGGAAAAAGCACACTTTTATTTTTTAAGTTTGTTGTCTCCAACTTTTATAAACATTGCTAATAATAGTGGAGCTAACTTATTTTAATTTTATTTTTTATAAAATTCCACTGGGTAGCCATCAGGGCCTGCTGCTTTCCCACTTGAACTGGATTTATGGCATCTGGTAATACTGAGAGTGTGAGAGGTTTATCTAGTTCCACTGCACTAAGACAACCCAGCTGTGGTATCTGTAATGAATAAAAAAAATCATCAGTTTGTGTCTTATCTTCTTTAAAATGAGTAGACTATAAGGAATTGTAGTACTTTCTAAATGTGTGTTATATTTTTATGGTCATTGATTTTATCTCTCTGTGTTGGTAATAACTGTTGTTGCTTTGCAGACTTCCTGTTTGTGGATTTGTTAGGCTAAGATCTTATTTGCCTTTGCGTATTCAAGATCTGTTCTGGTAATTTCGCTGTTGAACTTGGACGCCTTCTTGGTTTCCAATTTATTTGTGTGAGAAAGATATGTAATGATCTGACCTCATAAAATGCCTTCAGAGTTTCCCAGTGTATTCCTGCAGAGACCACTGAGGATGCATTTGTCTCAAGAAAATAATCAGTTTGCTTGGATATGAGTTTTGTACAGTTTACATCAGCTAATGATGGGGGTTCAGATGCCAACTACAAGTTGATTGTGTTAGGCATAGTGATTTAAGCTCCATGATCGGAGATAACAATAGTATTCTATTTTCAAGATTTGATAATGGGCAAAATAATCAGTTCTTGAGTAACAGTGATGTACTGATGAGAAGAAGGAATATGCTCTTATGTTTGGATTTAAAAACCTCCAATGGTCTGATGAAGTTATTATTTATTACAAACTGTGAAATTATTTTGCAGTATTAGATGTTATTGCCACTGTAGCTCAAGACCTATCCAAGTCTAGATTTAAAACAAATTTTAAGTCACTGTTCACATTAGGAATACATGCAAATTCTTATTGGTTGAAATCTCTCTCATCCACTCTTCACAGTCTAGCAGAACTCTAGGACCTTCTTGTTTCCTTTTTTGAGCATGTCCTGGGTCTCCAGTTTCCTGTTCCTATTGAGGGAGGTGTACTGGTCCTTGCACTTCCAGTTCTTAAAGATAATTCAATTATGCTTTCAAGTACACTATTCATCACATCCCTCAAGTGTGTTCAGTATGATTAAGCAATATGTAGATTGTGACAATATTTAATTAAAATGCTTATTTCAATTAGTTGAAAATATTTTTGGAGAGGTGGTGTGGTTATCTTGGTTCTTTCTGTATATAAACAAAAGGGGACAGTTTATTGTCCATTTTTTGTTTCCTGATCCCTTTCTAGGTGTTATTCCCACTATTTATATGTAATAAACGTCCATCCTTGTAATGCCTGATTAAATCTTGCTTGCAATATTTAAAATAACTGCTGTGGTGAAAACTTGTACCATTTTTCTTCTCTTTTTTTTTCTTTTCTTTTCTTTTCTTGGTGGGCACTCCCATATAGAACCTTAAAAACTCCCAGGTATTTGGAGTGGTAGAAGGGGCTGATGTTCTGGAGGAGAGAGTGCGATCAGCACAGGAAACAGCCAAGCGCCCAGTTGCAGGCTTTGTTCTTGATGGCTTTCAAAACCATACCATGTCCAAAGAGCTCCAGTCAAAACTGATTTCAGCAATTATGGCAGAACTACCAGATGACAAACCCAGGTAAAAGTCTCTTTGATTTGTATTTAATATATTGAGAACAGTAAATGTCTCTTTTTTAGATTTCTACTTCTATCACATTTTTTTGGTTTTGAGTCATGCTATTTTTAACTTCACTATGCCAATATCTAAACAGTCATGGATTTTGAAAGATGAGCTTATGATTTATAAATGAAATGTCTGCAGGGAGCATAAACATCTGACTTAATCCTGAAATTGTAGATGCAGTACAGTCAATACAGATTTAAATGGTGATGATAAGAGAAATTTAAAAAAAAATTGGAAATCCTAATACATAAGTATAGTGGAAATGTCATGCCTCATAAAATATCAAATTTATCCTTACTAAAGCCATAGTCATATTCTGAGAGAAAATACACAGTCATTCTTATGTATTTATTCTTGCTTAATGTACCATTTTGCTTCTGTGCAATATGTCTGGCAGTGCTGTAACTAATGAAAGTTAAATTGTATCATACTGTACCTAAATCACAATGTTTAACATTTAATTAAAACTAGTGGTGTTACCTGGCTTCACCCAGGAAGTTTCATAAGACAATGGAGCGTAAGTTATTGTGCCGTCAGTTAATTGGATGTATCAGAAGTACAGTGTGACTAAGTGCTTTTGTTTTTAGTGTGTTCCCCCATAGTGTTAATATTTCAAATACTCTATTGACACAGTGTGACCATTAGCACATCACTTCACCTACCTATGCTCCAATAGGAAAACCAAAAGAAATGTAACCAGTTGTATCTCAGATGTTATAATTTGCTTTTGATAAAGGCATCTGTCCAATAATAATAAAAACAAAAAAATTAATTATTAGGTCACTGGAGTTGCTAACCCTGGAACATGCTATACACTGTTGTACATGAGTATAATATTCCTGCATTAGGCAGCAGTGCTACCACTCCGCCACCGTGTCACCCCCATGTGTGTAATTATGAACAGTATTCATTATTTAAACGAAATTAACGATTTGTTTATAAAATGTAACATATATACTTTAATGCATTTCATCATGAAGGTGATATCAAGTATAAATGTAAGGATTCTAAATGTGCAGAGAGTTGGAATATCATACATTTAAAGTGTTCTGTATGGTGATCTATTGCTGTTTGCCGCTGCTGTCAGGTCAGGAGGAAGCCCCAGAAAAAAAAGACTGCACAGAAGATGGCATGTGAGACTTTTAAAATGTATTGTGTCATTACGATCAGGAATATGCGACGCTTGAATATAAAAGCACCACAAATGCATTTGTATGTCGACATTTTGCTTCACCACATCGAACCATTCATCAAACATCGAAGCAGGCACATTGATCCCGTAGGATCCTCAAAGCAGCTTTCTGTTACATGTTGATAGTAAACAGAGACTCTGACGTCGCATTCCAACTTTTAGCACACTGCGCCCCTCGACTTTTTGCTGGTACTGCAACTCGCACAGGCGTCTTGTTAATTTCTGAGGACCAGCTCAGAGGACACGTCAAATGAATGCTGGGAACATGTGGCAGCCATGATGCATGCGTGTACGCGTTCTGATCATGAAGTATAAACGAGCCCTTAAGACAACACTAAAAAACAGAACTTACTAAATATTTTGCTTTGCATTTTCCTGAAGATTTACCGATCTTTCTTTTTTATTCACAACACAATCATGTCTTTTTCCTCACCTGAATGCTGTCTTCACTTTAGTATTCTTTCCCCCCCCTTTGGCTAATGGTGGTGTTCACATGTTTCGTCAGTCACTTCTGCTGTGTCCTTCATTTGCATAAAGCACATTCTCAGTGCAGTGAAGCACACTGTAGTTAGCATTGTTTTAATGAATATGCACGTTGGGGTCATTGTGAATTCCTCCTTCGCCCATTGTGTATGAGAGGACCTGGCCATGGACTGGTAGCCTGTCCAGAGCTGCTTGGAATGGATTCAATGGATTTGAGTATATAGTGTCATTTTGCTTCATTTTTTACACATGGAAAATTTTCTTAAACATAATATTTAAAACTGTTTAATTTCAAGTGTGTGTTTGGTGTTATGGCAAAGTAAATTTGCTTCTTATTATGTGAAGTTTCTCAGTACTTTTAATTTATAATGCACCAGTGCATGACTGTCATTTGTTTACTCAACTGTTTTATTTATATTTTCAAAATCCTTACAGCTCTTCACTCATCTCATTGTCCCTTCTACCAGGCATCATGATCTTTCTGAATGAAACACTTAAGACTTCCAACATAAATATCAATGTGATTCAGAACAATGCTAATTTTAATCACTACAGGTCTGCTTTGGTAGACACCTATCATTTAGGCTGGTGACATGCGCCAAACTGTTCCAGCAGATTTGTCAATGCATTACTGTAGTATATTTTGTTATAGATTTGAAAATGTGAACCTGTTTCACTGCAGTGACATCATTGCTTCTGTAGATAATAGGAGTTATTGGTGCCATAGGTAAAAGTGCTGTTCCTCACTGGTGTTACCTGATAGATCACTGGTATATCAACAACACTGAAGAGCTGTAAACATATGAAACAGAATTTAACACTTGAGGATTTTAGGTGAGCTTTGAAAGATGGCAAAGAGAAAACAGGTTTTGGTTACATTTGACCAGATTGAAGAGATATTTAGACAAGGCGTGTCCAGATAAACTAATGCATGGCCCTCCAGCAACTATCCACTGTCACTTGCTTCGTTCTTTTAGTTAAGCTACTTATAGATAGAGAGAAATCAATAGACAGATTTTTATTTTTCAGCCATAATATAAAAATGCAATGAACTTACTATTTACTTAGCCTACAGGAAAATAATCACTGTGTAATAAACATAAAAATTGAGAATGTCCTATTAGTTATTCACTTAAAACATTGTCTTGCACTGATTATGACTTTCATAACACAGTATAAGGATAGTTCTCTTTCAGAAATTGGCCATAGAAACCATGGTACTTGAAGCTAAAGATATGCGCTTGTTGCATGTTTGACATTCTTATTGATTGTTACACAGGCCATCAGTGTCCTCTGTGTACAGGTGTACTAATTAATTCAATGCTTTATTTATGTAACAATTATATTTTTTATAACCTACTTTTCTTCAGTCTAGCATGTTTCTCTCATCCAGTCCTCTAATTTATTGACATCTGACCAGACACCTTCAGACTTATGTATGTTCAGTGACTTGCACTGCAGATTTGTATATTTGTTCCCAGGAGGTTAGATAAACTGGCATTTCACAACATTCTAAAGAAAAAAAAGTTTTTTTTTTCTTTTTTAAAATTTTGCAGATTACTCAGCTGGCATTTCTTTTATAGTTATCTCAAAACATTTTTGTGTGTGTGAGGCCAACCCTGTTGGGGCCCGTGGCCACTGCCAGGGGGCACATGGACATTTTCAGGGCCCTATTTGGCTGCACTTCCGCCACACCCAGAAATGCAGCTTGAAGAAGCTCGTTGGGCACATGGAGTCCTTCCGGGTGCCCTCTAAAAAGGGGCCAGTCCAAAGCCTGAGGAGGAGTGGAGGGAGAAGGACTGGCGGCAAGAAGGGACTGTATTGGGCTGTGAGCCTTGTATCTTGGCGTGTGGTCATTTGTGCACTGTACTGTGGGGAGCAGGGTGAAATGCTCCCCAATTGTAAATAAACGCATGTAGTGCGGCAAACCGTCTTCTGCCTCTGTCTGGGTTGGTTTTAATAATGGCAGGCGCCCCTTAAATACGTATTGTGGCCCATCCCGGCACAGCAGCACCAATCCACACACACATTGCTTCCATGCTCATGACCTGTGGCCTTACAGCAAGCCAAGGGGACTGGCGTCTGTTGCTCCGGGGGAGAAACTGTCCTCAAAATATTCTCTCCCCTGGTCCTTCCACACCTGCGGTGGGTTGGCACCCTGCCCAGGATTGGTTCCTGCCTTGTGCCCTGTGTTGGCTGGGATTGGCTCCAGCAGACCCCCCGTGACCCTGTGTTTGGATTCAGCGGGTTAGAAAATGGATGGATGGATCGTCCTTCCACACTCGTGCATCTTGGCTGGGTAAAACACACCCATATCACCCATCAGCCCATAAATGGTGTTGTGTTAAGATGCTATTGAGAAGGATTTATACCCATTGTAATATTAAGGAAACGAAAAAGAACGAAAGAAGTTACCTTTTCCACCTGTTCACATCAAATGGCTATCCCATGATGTTTATCAAACAATGCTTTCATAGGCGATGTAACAGACCTCAGCAAATAACCAACTCCCACCAGATCTCACTTCATACTTACCACACCTTTACCTGACACAGTGCACATCCTCTCCAAATCTAAGAGAAGTGTTTTTCAATATTTGTGGCCTTGGGGGCCCAATTTTAACATTTTAAGTTCTTTGACAACCTACATTTGAGAAACTGATTACACTCATTTTTATTTTAGTACATATCCTTGTTTTTGAAGAAACCAACATGCTGTCCACCTGCATATTGCCATTAAGTTCACAATACCATCAGCATTATGATTAGCATTAAGCACTTTCTGAAGTAAAAAAAACAAATAGGTAGCAGTCATGATACATTTTATTAACTAGTTTATTATCGTTTAAGGCTCATTCAGGGAATTGGCAGACCAGATGACGTGCTGGACTGTGTGGAAGCAGGAGTGGACCTTTTTGAAAGCTTCTTTCCGTATCAGGTGACGGAACGTGGATGTGCCCTGTCCTTTAACTACAGCTATCAGATTGACCCAGAGACAGAAGGTAGCCATTTAAAAAAAAGGTGTTCATTAGTATTATTTGCTAAAATTAATCGACAAAAGTATTTTTCCAAAATTCTTTTGACAGATATCACAGGAGGTTTGCATAAATTTATGGATGATTCCACAAGTAGATTGTTTGTATTATTGTCAATGAGATGAAAACTTGTACATCAGAAGATGTAGTTTTATTAAATTGATGAGAATGATTTTTATCTCAACTTAGAGGATTTGTTTTTTATTCATGTTTTTGAATTTATTTCATTGTGATATGGTGAAAATAACCTGCCTCATGTCCTATTTGTTTATTATCTATGCAGATCTATTTCATTCTAAAAACAATACAAGGAAAAAAAATACAAATTTTTGCCATTACATTTGTGTAATAGGTAATTCCACTTCAATTTAAGAAATGGCCTTTTGATCAACATTTTTAAATTTTGACTTGCCATATGAATTACACTTAACCTCCAGGGCTCTGGAAGTTATCAGTATAAATAATAATTTAGAGCATTTTCTTATTGAGCTGTAACTATTTTTCCTATAAAACCGACATGGCTCAGCTATAGATCTTTGGAAATCTTAGTGTTGAAGTTCATCTTGCAAACTTCATTTGTTACTCCTTTTGGCTATTAAAAAACAATGAAAGGCTTTGTTTTATTGCAGTGGGATCCTACAGTGACTCTGTTCTCACTTTCAGACTCTTTATTATGTAGACCTGAACAGAGTGTCCCAAATATAGCCTCTGTAGGTTTACTGTTACCAGCCTCATCACTGTCCGGGTTGACTCCTACTGTAGCTAAATACTTTCCCCTTTATGTTATACTTATAACTCGGGCAACAACCCAGAGACTAAGTGATGGTTCCTAAATATACCCAAAAAGAAGTAAATGAGTGTACCAGCATAATACCAGTACACCTGAATATGTAGAGGTTCATCTTGTTAGGAGTTAAATATTCAATATGCTTAGACAACCATGTGGCTCTTTGTCTTAGCTGGCTGGTGTCTGGTTTGGTATGGGCTCTGGATGGATGGAATGGCAGAGACACTTTCATGGGCTGCTTTGTTAGCCTGAATTTATGTGGGTCTTTTGCTTCCTTGGTGTACCTCTTGGACCAGTGGGAATTGTAGTTTAGTTACCCCTCACCAAGCTTTTTCATTTTAGAATCATACATACATTTGCTTGTACTTTAATATGAGATTTAAAACAAAAATTCGGACATGAGCGTCAATAGGCTGTTCGCCCTAGAAACCAAGTTACCTGAACTATTCTGTATCATTTCAGTAATTATTTACTGCTCTGATGCTGATCTTTCTGATCATTAAATAGATAATTACGATAGCAATTGACGAATAGCAAGAAGAATTCATAATTAATTTCAGAATTACGGTATTTGAGGGGTCCTTTAAAGTGTGTCTTTCTCTTGACGATTTGGCTCAAAAACTAATCAGCACATCATCCTCTCATAACAGACTTAAGTTTTGAGTTATTTTTCCTTCCAGCCATTTTAGCTCTAGACCATCCTTAAGAAACTGTGATACTCAGTCACACAGCCAGACATACGCCCATCATCGAGATATTGATATTTTCAGTATTAAAATGTTGAGATCTATGGAAAACTGGAAATTGAAATTTTGATGAATCTAAAGCTTTCACTCCTCCCCCACAGACATTAGGTTATGGTGGGGTAGGGTGCAAAGCAAAAAAGGTAAAGACAACTGAATTTTACAGTTAAAGATAAATACATAGGGGGTATCTCCAGTTGTTTAAAAGCGATGATGTCATAGATTTGGCCTAATTCAATTGGCCACAGTTCTTCTCAAAGGCCTTCTTTCATTTCATAAGCATATTCTGATATCTACAACTACAGAAACTGAATTTAAATAAGTTAATCTGGTGTTGTGACCATTGGGTCTTAAGGTTTCTAATGATTCAGACATTTCTTTATGGTCAGGAGTAACAGCATAATAAAGAAATAGTATATCAGAGTTTTCAGCATAATAAAGAAATAGTATATTAAAAGAAAACTCTACCAAAGAATTAAATGTTTGAATCGAAGACCGTTCTGTGCCCTCATTCATCGTTAAAGTGTTCATCTTCAATTTTAAAGCTTGATCCAATTTAAAAAGAGCCTCACATTCATGCACTACTCATTTTCCAGAAATATTTATTTAACAATATTTTAACAAAAAATGCATGTGTTTTGGATGTTCTCAGCAAACAATGGGATAACTTGCGTGTGGATTTTTTTTTTTTATTGATGTTTTAATATTGTTTGCTGCTATTCTGTTTGCCCCCATTGAAGGCCATTGTAGCAGAAACTGTTCTCCAAGAAAACATGAGATTTAAAGTTTCTCTTAGTCATTATTATACACAACATAACATTTAAAAATTGTATCATTTTTGTGTGGAGCTTTCATTTAAGTAGTACAGCAGGATATTAGGAAGCAAAAAGAAATTGAACTGGTTCGGTAACAATTTATGGTGACTTCCAAACCTTTATTTTTGAGCAAATCAGAAATAAACATAAATGCAATATGAACTGCTAATCAGAGATGACTATTGGGGTGTTCTAGACTAGTGTTTCTTAAATATGGGTTGCATGACATTTCCAATTGTGTCATGATGAGTTGTGAATGATAAAGGGTCGCAAATGGTTTGCAGAAAGCCTTGTGTGATGGTTCACTGCTTACATGGCTATAACAAATCCCCAGATGCCGGCCAGCATGCTGTTCATTACAGTACCTTACTTTCCAATTAATAAAATATATTATTTGAATATTGTAAATAATGCTGCAAAAGTATACTTTTCTGTCAATCTTTGTATTAATATCATCTTGCATTATTCATATGTTCCAGGGTTAAATTTATTATGTTTCATGTACATTTGGTAAGGTTATTTTCCCCGAAAGAATGTAATTACTTTATGTGCAGAAAATTGGGAATTTAACATGATTGTCTTGTAATATATCAACAAAGATTACATTGTTGGAGCAGTGTTATCAGCCTCTAGGTCTAAGATGCTTATTGGCTCTCATTTGTTTACTCTATTTATTTAGTGCTGATAAAAAACAATATTGTAAATGATGAAGTTGCTGGAGAAAGCTGTACTGAGGTGTTAGAAGGGCAGATGACGTCTTTTGAAATGGATCTGAAAGATAAAAGGTAAGTACTGTGAAAAATACATCTCATCCTACAAGATGCTTGAAAGATGATGACAGGGACTGGAGGATTGAAATATCATTCATTCACTATCACTCACCTTCCATCTGCTTTTTTTATGGTGAGGGTTGCAGTGTATTCATCTCAAGATGAATAGAACTGGCCACATTATACCAACAGTCTCCAGCTCCACCTGGGAAATACCTAGTTGTTTTCAGATCAGCTGAGGGAGAATCCTCGGGTAATGGGAATGGAATGTACAAGTCTTGGTTTTATGTTTTTAGCCATTACTGTATGTAGTGTTCAATACTTTGTGTAATAAAGTGCATGCTGTAAGCCATAATTCAGATGCCCTTCATAGACATTGACTATTAGGCTGTACCAAATCTTAGATGCTTGTTTTGGTTTCACAGGTACTGTGATGATTTCAGTCCCCTGCTACATGACTGCTCCTGCTACTGTTGCAGAAACCACACCCGTGCTTACATTCATCACCTTCTGATAACCAATGAACTTCTCTCTGGGGTTCTTCTCATGATTCATAATTTTCACCACTACTTTGGATTCTTTCGCTCTTTGCGCCAGGCATTGCAAGATGGACACCTGGATAAACTGAAGCAACACCTTGTTGGACAGAGGTGCCTGGATCCCCAGAAAACATGAATAGAGTGCTGGTCTATAAAGACGTAACAGATTTTTAACCAGACCTAGTTTTCCAGTTTCACACTTGATGATGCAGTGTCTTTCTGTATAGAATGGGCTTTTCCAATACTAGCATTGTTATTTTCAAATTAGAGGTAACGTAAGAGTTTATGTAAGTTAAAAAATATTTTTAACCATTTTATTCATCTTGGTTTTGTTGGTTAAACCCACCATTTCTATTTCTGATCACTAAATCTTTTTCTTTCTTTTGATGTTATATGCCAAACTGTGTGGGAAATGCTAATGTTTGTGTTTTTTTATACTTTACTTGAAGGTATTCCATGCAGTTTAATTAAAAACTTATCCAGGGAGGCATCCTTTTTATTATCGAAAAAGACTTTCAAATCTAGATATGCCTGTTTCATAGCAACGTTGGATATAATGGTTTGGAATTCTACTGCTCTGCACCAGAAATGTTTCACAAATGTGTTACTCCTTTTACAGACTGTTATTGAGTGTTTAATGTACATTTGGGTTTGTTTTCTTCAGCTGTTCAATTGTTTTTTTTTTTTGTTATATTTTAACATTGCATTTCCTTATCAACTCCCATCAACAGATGATCTCTCTAACTTTTTAATGACACAAAAAGGAAGTGGGAAAAGATGTTTTTGTACAAAAAGAGGTTTTGTACATCTCTTGACAACATGGCCAAACTGGCTAAATGCGTCATTTACATGGAAACAGACAAATTTGAAAGCTATCTTATGCAACACAGTTTTTTAAATAATTATTTACATATTATATATGTGTTTACTGTATATTAAACTTAGCATCTTTTATATTTGACCAACACAGTGATTTGCCTGCTGCTTTGACATTTCAAAATCCACTCTTTTGTATGCATTAGAAAAATGTAGCCATGGCCATTAGTGCTAACTTCTCTGTCCCATCTCTTCCGTGGTCAGTCAGTAGGATGATGACAGAAGGCAGCAAAAGCAGTCCCAGGCAAAACTGTCTTTATCTTATTAGGACCTACTGCTTGATAGATGGCTTATTATAGAATTATAAGAGTTTAATCTTACTTGTCGAATATTTGACAGCTTTCATACTTGCTGTCCCTGAAGGCCTCTAGTTCAGTGGTAGGATTAAATCAGAAAAAGGCCATGAGTTGCAAACTGTTGCAGTGCAAGGGACTGTTAGATTTATGACACTATGTATGTAAAGCTGGCCAGTATCACCGATCAGTTTAATTTTGAATTTTAATTTTCCTTGTGCAGTTAAGGACTACTAAGGTGTTACTGGTCATTTTAGAGAAAATATCATTTTATGCAATGGTGTTTGTAAAATGACAAATCTGGCTGGTAGTTTTTAGATAATCATTTTTCATTTGGTCTTCTCCAGGCATTTTCAGACTAGATGACTTTTGAGATTCCAGAATGACAGACTCACCATTTCACTGTTTTTTAAAACATGATCATGAGAAGGAGCCCTGCACTTTTCAAGGATCCAAATAATTCATGGGTTCATAATTCCAGATAGCTGTTCTGACTAGGGATGTTAAAGTCCAAGAAATTTTGCTAAATGTTTTTTTTTTATAAAGAAATCAGAAATGGATATATATTTATAGGGAAATGAAAACTTAGTGCCAATTTACCGCAGCTGAAAGTGTTTTTGCTGAGCTCTGGAAGATCTGTGGACTACACCATGACTGTAAAATGTCTGCTGTTTTATGCTTATGTAGGTGGCTGGTGCTGAAATGTTGGGAGTGGGGTTTCAGATGAGCAGCTGTGGTAATGTGCCTTACTGGCATTACCTAGAATTAAAATTTGTCAAGTGTCCTCTGCAGTGTTGAGAGGCATTTGTTTGTAATAAAAAGTTAAAGTTTAGAGAAAGGAAACTTGCCTTTTCCTTTTGTATAGAATGCAGATGGACGTCTTCTCTGACCTTATTAGCGCCTTTTGGAGAGTGTCGCGGTAGGTCTCGTGTAGTATGGAGAGACAGCCATGCCATTAACCGGCCGGGATGGCATTAACGGTTTTCCACTCTCGCGTGTGCCTCCTGCGACCACATAACTCTAAAAGTGTAAAAGAAAGGGTGAAACATCATAATATTAGTTTACCGCGGTTTAGAAAAGGGATCCCATGTGTGTAGTTGTCTGGGCAGTAGCTCAGGGGAAGGACGTGAAAAGTTAAGAGTGCTTACTGTAACTTAAGGCAGGAGCGCAGTTGCGTCTCAAAAGCCAGCACAGCTATGCGCGCGCGCGCCGACTGCTCGATTTAATATAGCATTTTTGCAGGGCAAGAGACGCCACTTCTTGCCGACGAGTTCTCGTCGTCGCGTGGTTGTAGAGGGATGACAATGGACAGTTTTTAATTGGTCGGTACAAGGGCGCCGAATATAAAAGGAACGCATTGCCCCAGAGCATGGTGCTTTTCTGATTAGACCCTCTAGGAGAAAGGTACTCGGTAGGACAGTTCGGATTAACCAAACATTACGGCTTGTGCATTGTTATTGTAAATATTTGTTTTTGTAAAAATATCTCTGGAACACTTTTTGGTGGAGGTATTTATTTGGGTTATGGGTTTTGGTGCACTGTTTATTTTTGTATATAGTCACTATTTTTGAACATCATTTATTTACTGTTTTTGTGTGTCTTTTGCAGTATTGAACTGTGTTTTAATATATAAATTCCGCAGGACATTATTTTTGTTAAGTGCACCTGTAAATAAAACTTCACTTTATTTTTTTAAAACCCAACCCTTTTTGTGTCCGTGTCTCCCTGTCTTCCATTATCATCCTGGTCACGCTCGGTCCCATTTACTAGACATCCAGAGTGTAGGCTGGTGTTTTTGAATCCCACTACTCGGGGTGTCACAGCAGCGTGCTTTATCCTGTTTGCTACTAGAATGCCTTTCTGTTTCCCTCTCTTTGTGGTACATCCATCCATCCATCCATTTCCCAACCCGCTGAATCCGAACACAGGGTCACGGGGGGTCTGCTGGAGCCAATCCCAGCTAACACAGGGCACAAGGCAGGGACCAATCCCGGGCAGGGCGCCAACCCACCGCAGGACACACACAAACACACCCACACACCAAGCACACACTAGGGCCAATTTAGAATCGCCAATCCACCTAACCTGCATGTCTTTGGAATGTGGGAGGAAACCGGAGCGCCCGGAGGAAACCCACGCAGACACGGGGAGAACATGCAAACTCCACGCAGGTAGGACCCGGGAATCGAACCCAGGTCCCCAGATCTCCCAACTGTGAGGCAGCAGCGCTACCCACTGCGCCACCGTGCCGCCCTCTTTGTGGTACAGCAGATGCAAAATGGGTTATAGAACAGCTGATTCTACCTGTTTCCTTTTTTTTTTTTATACTGCATAAAGTCAAAGACTAATTTGAACAGCAGACAGGGTGAAATTTGTTCAACTAGATAAGAGAGTACAACTTTTATTTGTTGCCTCATATATGAGCCCACCTGCCTTACAACAAACACCACGAAGTAACTGACCTGTATAAGGAAGGACTACACTTCCAAAAGCTGATCATTCCTTTTCTGAAGAATTTCTTCATACTCTGAAATGGTGGGGTGTAAAATGGCAGTGACTGCAATCACATTAAGTCACCACAAAATGAAACTGTAAATTCGTATTAATCTATAAAATAAAACTAAAGTGCTAAACGACAAAAAACACTGAAGGGATTATAGTAAAAGTTCTGAATTGTGCCACTGTGGTCTCTAAGTTTTATTCCATAGTACATTATTTTAATCAAAACCGATAACCAAGGCCATGAATTGATAACCTGAAAACATCTAAATAATGCAACCAGCTGATAGGGAGTAAACATTACTGCCATATAATCAATCTGACAGGGAGATGGGAGAGACAAATGGAGTCAACTTAGACTCCATCTCAGGCTATTAAAGGAGAATAGGAGTACCCTGTGGTCTGACAGGCAGTTTATGGTCAACAGTTACAGTGTTCAATTTCCATTTAACATATGCCACCAAAAGATTGTAGCCCATATTTGGCAAATGTATGGTCTTGTTTTGAAACCTGAGAAAAGTATAAAGCTCTGGCAGCTACACAGAGCATTTGGCATCAATCCTGCCCATACCTAGGGGACCATACCTCCCACACTCTCAAAGTGGTCATAGTGGACTGCAGGAACCCAATGCCTGCATGCTTTAGCCGGGAGCTCTCCTTGGAAAATTTCATTATGAGTGTCCAGCCAATATTAAAAGCTATTTTAATAGCAATATTAGAAGCTAAGTGTATCCTTTCTTTAGTATTATTTTATCTTTCTTTATCTTAGAATCACCACTGTACCACTAGGGAATGATAAATATTTTATAATATATAGACATGTGGTTTAGTAAATGCATCAATCTCTGACAAATTCCCAGGGAGCAACACCTTCCTGCTGGATGCAGGGATCCTGGAACCTTACATTTGGAAAGCCATGACCCTTGTCACAGCTCCAGTCAGAACAGACAGAGAAACTGTAAAAGCTCAAACCCATTGGTTTTAAATGTAACATTTTTCAAATCTTTAGTTTTTATAAAAGAAAATTTAATGTTCAACAACATAATGCTTTGTGTACCTGTAAGCAGTTAAAGCAGCCCAGCTGCAGGTAATACCACCAATGCTTATAGTGGTTAAAGCAGCAAGAGCTGATTGACATTGACAACTGTTATATATGATGATAATCACTGCTTATTCAACTCTAAACCTGAAAAAGTTCTGACACTTCTCATTGTGTGCAAACTACACCTACCAGTCTTACTAAAGCAGGCTTTCACTCCACTTTGTTTGCTTGTTGCTTGACTGTAACTTCACTGTTCCTTCCATTCCTGTGGTATAATTGCAAGTGTTGCTTAAAGTATTTAGAAATTCTCAATGTATGCATCATTTAAGCATGCAAAATGAAGAGGGCTGCGGAGGAAGTTCCAAACCCCATTTTACCTGGGACAGTCAGTGGTCACTTCTTGTAACAATTTGATTAATTTCTCTAAATTTGGTTTATAGAATCAACCTGCACTTTGTCAAGCATGTCATGTTGAAATCTTATTTTCTCCGTAAAGTACACTGTGATTGGGTAGGAGGTGTGGGGTTTAAGAACTGATTTTTTTTTATTTACTAAATGATTTTCAGCCCCAAATCATCTAAACGTTTAAACAGTTTTTTATTCAAATCTCTAATTCCAGCCTGTATGATGGAGTGGTGTCACATCCATGTCTGGTTCTTAAACTTGGGGGCAGGCTCGGGAGAGGAGACATGAAGAACCCCTAATTAGTCCATACTTGAAAGTTCTTGTGATAGAAGTAGTCTGGCAAAGATCACAACCAAAGAATGGTGTAAGGAAAACACATTTAATTCTTGTGCTTGTCCTCTGTAAATAAGGAAAGAGTAACCATTCAGGTATGAATTCATCTTAGATGTTTCCAGTATATCCTGGGAAGCCCTATGATAGCAGAAGAAAGATCCTCCTTTTCCAGATTGTCATGACCAGTGTACAGTACGTGAGAACTTTCAAAGAGCAATGCGAGTTATTTTTGGGACCAGGGCCATGCACACTTTTATATTCTCAACATTTCAGTGTTTGTAACATTCAGATTGCTTTTTTTTTTTTTTTTTTTTTTTGTGAATGAATGAATGCTTATCAGGCAAAAGTTAAACTATAAACAGAATAATGCAATGCAGATTTAAGATTTTTCTTAAGAAATTAATGTTACATGACTGCAAGACTCCTGTTGGAAAATAAGGAGACCTTCTTGCGCAAGGAAGAATAGGGTAGCTGGCCTCGGGAGTGTAAAACTATGGTGAACAGATGCTCTCTAGGCCTTGGAGAACTTAACAGATACCTTTTTGACCTGAAAAATGTATGGCTTCAGGTGTTACTGTTTGTAAAAAGTAGGTAACCAGATATCCCTAGTGCCAACCTGTTAGGAGTTTCCAGTGTGAAACTAGGAGTATGGCATTGAGGCTAAAGCTTTGGCTGGTGTTTTGCAAAACTCAGGAGAGACAGACCTAAAAGGATGGACCTTAGGGAGTACAGCAGAATGGCAATAGAAAGAAAAGAGGATAAGAGCATGACACATACTGAAAGTCCAGAAATAGTAAAGTGGAGAACAAAGCCACAACATAATGTAGAAAAAATGGGTTCCAGAACCAATGAATGACACTTACTGCAAATAGAGGGAAGCCCATGAAGAAACTATAATTCATCCATCCATCTTCCAACCCGCTGAATCCGAACACAGGGTCACGGGGGGTCTGCTGGAGCCAATCCCAGCCATCACAGGGCACAAGGCAGGAACCAATCCCGGGCAGGGTGCCAACCCACCGCAGAACTATAATTCAGTTTGTTAATAATTAATAGTATCCCAACAAAGCTCACCAGTCCTATGCACTTAATACTTCCAAAATAACATCGTCTAGTTTTGAAGGTCCCTAAATTCCCACTGTCTAGCACATTACTTGGTCTTATTCCATATGTCTATGGTTCTCGATTGAAAGAAAAACTTCCTAAAGTTTCTGAGAAATTTACCCCATGTTTTTGACTAGTTCATTTTAAAATAACGGTCTCAATTCACTGGACTAATTCCCTTCATAATTTTAAACACTTCAGTCATGTCTCCTCTTAATCTTCTTTTGCTTAAACTAAAAAAGCTCAGCTCTTCTAATCTTTCCTCATAATTCATCCCCTGTAGTGCTGGAATCAGCCTAGCTGCTCATCTCTGGACTTTTTCCAATATCGGACATATGATCTTTTATCCCAGTCAAGATGGTCAGGAGACAGAATTGTGCATGCTGCCTTGTACACATTAAAGTATAAACACAGAGGGAGTTTTTTTAGCTATTCTGATCACTTTCTCAACTGGCATTATGTTTGCTGTATTTTCTAGAACACTTTTCCTGGGTGTCCTTGCATTGCACACATCTTGATTTGTGTTTATAGGGTGCCTAATTTAATTTATTTCCTTTTTTTTAGAAATGTAGTGGTGTATATTCGAGTTAGTGCAGGTATGTGCTTATGCTGACTGTATGTGGTCAGGTGAAGCAGAATGTTGTCAGGTCCATATGTGGTCATCTCAACACCCTTCTTTAAATGAGTGATGGAGCTTTCTGTTTTCTTGATTTGTCCCTGTGTCTGTTAAAATGTTTTGTGAATCAATGACACACTTTGAGGGTATTAATAGTTTTATTTTTCCTTGCCTGGTGTTCATGATACTAGATATTTCTGAAGGTCTGGTTTTGAACTGTAGCATGGTAGTTCCATCAAAAAACATCTGGTATTCAGAGATAATGCAGTGTACTGTATAATTGTGGATCCTGCAATGTCCCTGTCTTGCAAATTATCCATCCATCCATTATCTAACCCGCTGAATCCGAACACAGGGTCACAGGGGTCTACTGGAGCCAATCCCAGCCAACACAGGGCAGGAACCAATCCCGGGCAGAATGCCATCCCACCGCAGGTCTTGCAAATTATGGAGCTAGGAAAGATCCTGGTCCCCAGGACCCTGAAATGTATTGAATGGATCCGAGAACATCATGTCATGCTGTATCTAATGCTTGGGCTTTAGATCAAAGCAGCCGTCTCCACTACTGAGATTGTTCAATTTCAGAAGTGTCTAGACTTCAAGTTAGTCAGAACAACATTCTTATAGTTGTGAAAAAGTAAGTACACCCTATGAAACATTTTTTCTTTTTTTAATGTATGTGGAGATATCAAAATCTTAATTTAAATAGTATCTATGGATAGTGGTGATGCAATTGGGGGAAAAAAAAAGAAAATTTGACTTTGCAATATTTTTTCAGTATAAAACAAACAGATATACCATTTCTGTCTGTGGAAAAAGTTAAGTACACCCCTGACTGTAATAGCTGGTATTTCCTTCTTTGGTAGGAACAACCTCAAGAATACAGTGTCCATTTTAGGACATCCTCCTCCCTCCGAAAAAACTCCATCCTTCCTACTACCTTCGACAAAATATTCCTCCTCCCTGCGAGGAATCCCCAGTCACCCCTCCTCCCTCCTCTCTCCTCCCTCCTCCATCCGCTCTCAGTTCTCCGCTGTCCGTTTTCCGCCATCCACCCTCCTATCTCCGTCATCCGCCTTCAGCTCTCCATCAAACCCCACACTCCCCCCGCCCCCTCATCGACATTTTCGTTAATGAAGTGACGTAATACTTCAGCTCCACCTTCTTCACAAGTTCATTAACCATGCCGCCCGCATACAAACTTAAAAGGTTTAAATAAAACAGAAATATATACCTTTATTTTTAACTTCCTTAACTTGTGGAGGGTGTATCCTGTAGCAAAGCCCTAACTTTTTTCACGAAAGCCCCTTTCAGTCAATAAGCCTTAAAAACAAGTGTAAAGATATTGACAACAAGCAACGCAAACCCACCAAGACATGGAATCGTTTAAATCAAGGCGCTGTGCTACCTTATTCCAGATCGGTCCTAAGGCGTTCGTATTTTTCAAAGCAGTTCTGGTTTCCATCTGCATCTGTAGCTGAGTTGAAAAACACCATCCCATACTATTAGTTAACGATTAACACATTTCTATATGTATTGTAAGCATACAATACAACTGATAATATGTTGCGCTTATTTATCTGGTGTACCGACATTTTTGCGTGGTTTGTGCCCTTCAGAATGAAAAAAGTTTGCATTTACCTTTTTAATAAAAGGCGAGCTTTTAAGCCTGAAAAATCACACCGTAAATGCACACGTTTAATTGCACATGTGTTAATATGTATGCTTAAACAATATTAAAAGACACTCAACAATTAACGTCATTTACTTTCGTTCCCACGTTTGAGTCGTGCTGTAAATTCTTACTGTGAAATATAATTGACAAATAATTTGGTTAATGAACTTGTGAAGAAGGTGGAGCTGAAGTATGACGGAGATAGGAGGGTGGATGGCGGAAAACGGACATCGGAGAACTGAGAGCGGATGGAGGAGGGAGGAGGGGTGACTGGGGATTCCTCGCAGGGAGGAGGAATATTTTATCGAAGGTAGTAGGAAGGATGGAGTTTTTTCGGAGGGAGGAGGATGTCCTAAAATGGACACTGTACTAGTAGGCATTTCCTAGAACTGTCTACCAGTCTCTGACCTTGACTGCAAGAACGTTTTTGTCACTTCTACATACAGAACACTTTCAGCTATGTGTTGTTTGAGGGTTACCTTGCTTGTTCAGTCCATTTCAAATCCCTCCACAGCATCACAATTGGATTATGATCCAGGAGTTGGCCTGGTCATTCCAGAATGTTCCCCTTCTTTCTTTTTAGCTATGCTTTGGTGGATTTACTAATATTTTAGGATGATTGTCATGCTGCAAGGTCTACTTTTGGTTGAGCTAAAATATTTTGATAGGTGGTCTTATGTTTATATGTTATACTGAAGCACCTTCTGGTACAAGAAGGAATTCATAATGGATTCTATGATGGTGAGCTGCCCAGGTCCATTTCCACCACCATACTTTACAGTTGGCATCAGGTTCTTCTGATCAAATGCTGTGTTTGGCTTTTGCCAAACATGTCTTCTGGTACTGTAGCCAAATAACTCTTTGCTTCATCTGTCCGGAACACATTGTTTCAGAGTGGCCTCGTCTTTGCCTAGGTGTTTATGGGTAAACTTCAGTCTTGCCCTGATGTTCTTTCTGAACAACCAAGGTTTCCTCCTGGAACACGTTACAGGTGGTATAAGCTAACTGTAGGTCATGTGATGAAATTGTGGGGTTCTTAGAGATTTCTTTGACCATCTTGTGTTGTGCTCTCAAGCTGAACTTGCTGGTTGGCCTGACTTGGACATGTTGGTAGTTGTTCGAAATCTTCTGCACTTGTATATGATCTTGTTGTCAGTGGAAATCCCTTTCCTGACTCCTAGGCATCTGTGATCTTCTTTCTGTAGGCAGTCATGGAGCTCCTTTGATCTAGACATGGTGATATCACACACTTTAGAACAAACAGCAAACCAAATTAAATTGCTGAGGTTTAAATAAGGCTGTTTCATCCAAGATCTTCTGTAATGATGTATTCTGATCTGGTGCACCTGATTCTAATTTTAGATATTTGAGGTACTGATAAATGTAGGGGTGTACATAATTTTTCCATATGTGAAATTTGCTTTATGTGTATTTAAATGGACTACAAAATGCAAATGTGGCATGATGTTTGTAATGTTATATCATCATTATCTATAGCTACTGTTTAAATGAATATCAAATCTTGATATGTCCATATATGTTAGAAAAGAAACATTTCATGAGGAGCAATTGTGTGATAGGAATCACCACACTCCATATTATATAAAGGTTGTGTTGAAGCTAAATGGAGAACATACTTGTTCTGCTTGGTGCAGTAATACCAGATCATACCAGCACTACAAGACAAATATGATTTTTATCCAAAACCTGAATTATTTGCTTCGTCAGCCTGACCTTGAGATGGCCAAGACAGCAGAGGGTGAAAAGTGCAGAACAGCATTTCAGGATGAAGTATAATGGAATTAATATTTGACATTGTGTAAAATTAAATAAACAAGAACAATGAAGCTGAACACACTTGAAATGTACAGCGTGACATATTGACAAGGTATTTGGCCTGGGAGTCTTAAAAAAGGCTACAGGATACAAGGATTAAAATGGATCCAGGATTTCTGAAAATATAATCTTTGAAGAGTAGTCCTTACTGATGCAGTTATATAAATCCTCCCACTTTCTATTTAAAGATATTTTTATAGAATGGTACCTCCTGACTGAGAGGCCTTTGGCACTGTTGTCAGAACTCATTTTTCAGTTCATCTGCTTCCTGTCAGATCTGACAACAAGCATGATAAACTCTTCTCCTTCTCCCTTACAGCTCAGTGTCCAAAAGGAAAAAGAGTCAGTGGCCCTATGCCTTCAGGGTTAGTGCGCTAAAGTGATGGCACCTGTGTGTAATGAATTCCAAAAACCCTGGGGTCAATGAGATGTGTCTCATCCTGGCTTAGATGATACCTATATATCCTACTTGTCAGTGGGTGATAAACGAGACCTGTGGAACTTTCAGGAAGAACTTGCAGAATTCCATCTGTTGTCTTAAGTTGCTTATCTATCACAAGTTTGAGAAGATGATCAAGTATAAGAGGTAAGGTAGGAAAGTCTGAAGAGGACCAGAACATGTGCATTGGCAATGGGCCACTGAAGAGCTGCAGATTACTCACAAATTGGTAAATTGTTAGGAACATTACTTCTGGGTGTGGCCTCTTTTTGCTCTCAAAACAGCCTTAGTTCTTTGTGGCATTTATTCCATGAAATGTTGAAAATGTTTCTTTAAGATTCTGGTCCATTGCTTTCTGACTTGGTGCATTAAAGTGCTGAAAGTAGCCATTAGAAGATTGGTTATTTGTGACCATACTCAAATAGGCTGTGGCATTCAAGCAATTATTAGCTGGTAATAACAGGCCAAAAGTGAGCCAAGAATGCACTACCAGGTACGATTATGGGACACCAGAAGTACTCCCGGATTTCATATAAAAGAAGCCTCCTGCCTCAACTCCAGTGTTGGGAGGCAGAGGGCAATACTTGCTGTGAGGAGTGGAGGTGCTGAAGAGAGGAAGAGAAAAAGACAGTTACAGAGTGCTTGCTGTACTGAATTGTACTTGTGTTGTGGAAAATGATTCCCTGAAAGAATTTCCCATGAATAAAATCCTGTTGTTTTTTGGCGATTTGTGACCAAGCCTGTGTGTTTCAGGTGTTTGGGGACCACAAAATATAGACAGATAGATAAAACAACTGAATGTAATATTTATAATAGAATTTGTACCCTGATGATGACCACTCACCCCCTAACCAGCTCAATTCTGAGTATTAGTAAGCAGCAGACATCTAGGATGTAAAGGACTGAACATTCCTTCAGACCTCGATAGTTTTCATGGATGTTTTGTTAATACAAGATGCAGATAACTCCATATGTAATGAACTGTGAAATGTACTACCCAGTGTGATTAAGTGAGGTCCACAACTGATCGGCACCTCTTTAAATAAATAATCTCCACACTTGCAGCTTTAAAGAAAGGGTGCATGGTAGCATGACACAGGCGGTCCCACACTTAAATGCACCAGTGCAGAATCGCCCGTGGCCATAATTGATGCCGGGAGCTGCTAATCGCCACACCTGTGCCACGTCCCCATTTTAAAAGGGATAAGTGGGAGTGCTAGGGGGAATGAGAAAAGAAAGTAATAGAAAGAACGGAGGGTAGTGGAGAGAAGAAGAGGGCAGGAGATGGAAGGAGATGGTGTGGAAGTGAGTGAGTGAGTGAGCTGAGCACAGCAGGTTCATATGAGCAAAGGCAGGCAGCTGGGAGGAGAGCCCTGGAAGAGTGTTTGACCGACACTTGGGGTGGATGTATTGGGTAGCTCCATTTCAGAGGAGCAGGAGTGACCTGGATTATTGATGGCTCTCCGTGGAAGGCAGCAGAGATCGAGGAGGCTTTGGAATGAGAGCCCCATTGTGTGCATATTGGGGACCCAAGTCTCTGTCCAGTGAGGGAGCCTGTACGTAGCCAGGGAGACAGAAAGCTACTGGACCGGTTGAAGGTCAGCTGTACCTGCCAATAGGGCGACTCTCTTGTTGCAAGGCCTGTATGGGATAAACAGGGGAGCCACAGGTTAAAAGGGAGAAGGCACCGGGTTGTTTTTTTTAAAGGGTAAATTCTAGCCAGTATTTTAACCTCGTTTTACAGGATTTATTTATTAAGGATTTTAACCTCCACTTGTCACTTGTTTTTAAGGATTATTTATTTATGAACTTTTTTTTTGTATACTGTTCTTTATTGGGGAACATCTGTTTTGATTTTTTTGTTAATAAAAGCGCAGGACACTTTTACATCATCTCCTTGCTACAAGTGTGATTTGTCCTCATCTGTCCAGATCATCCGGTTACGTTATTGATGGTGTTGAGTTCAAGAGGCACCCAAAACTGGAAGAGGGAGCATGGAGCAGGACCCACGCCATCACACCCAGTTATCATTAATGACATTGTCAAGGGATTTCCAACGTAGAGCAAGGTGAGGTTTAGTGGTAGGAGTGCCTAAACAGATAAGGTGCTGCTGGTAAGGGGTGAGATGCAGGGAGGACAGGTCTGAAAGGATTAGAGTTTCAGGCAATAGTGAAATATCAACAGATAGAAAAGAAGACAAAGAATGTGATTTAAAAAAGTTCAGATGGAAAAAACAGGAGGACAAAACCAAAACCTGTGGAGAACAGTGCATGGGACACCCAAGTGACAATGGGAATCGGGTTCAAGACCCATCAGGTAGCGCTTATTCGGAGCAGAGTAAAGTCTACGAACAAACTTTAATTGGGTTTGTTTATTATTAGGTTTTTGGGAACAGCATTTTACATTATGAAATATGGTCACCTAGGCAGGAGAAGTAGAGGGAAGAGAGAGGTCTCTGAGGCAAACCGAAATTAAAGGGCAGAGGTATATAAGCTGAGTTACGTAATACAATATAGAGGCTGGATACTGGATATTTAGAGGAGAGAGAGTGAGATATGGAGTCAAGAGGAAGAGCGGAATAAAGAGAGAAACCACATGTTCTTAGCAATGGACGAATCTGTAAATAAAATTAAAAAGATCAGGAAGGAAGAGAAAAACAAGACTGGAACGACAGGAGCCCAGCATCATTAAATTGGTCACCAAGTTTGCTAATTCCTGCAGCGTGCTGATCAGGGTAAACCCATGGGTGGCCACTGATGTGAAGGGCATTGCTATGAAAAAGAGGGGTCCGTTTGTGTCATTTCACTGCTGCACTGATATGTCTCCACACAATGATTTTAGAGACAACAGTTTTAACAACAGAACTAACGTTTTATTTGCTTTTTCACATTGCCTAGACAATTTAAAGGCCTTGTATGGTCTGTTATAATGATTTAATGAGTGATGGTCAATGTGTGCACCACATGTAGTCTGTACCTGTCTAATGTTTGTCTATTTAAATGATATCTTCCTGCTCTGTTTAAGAAATTGCTGAAGATAGGTGGGCTCATCTGTCCAGCTCAGTACGGTGGTACTGTAACTGTCACAGACAACAATGGAATTTCTAAGGTAAGCAGTTATTTTTAGTGGTGTTAAAACCTGAGGTAATGGACTGAAATGGAACAACAACTGATGTTGTTACAAGAGAACTAGCATCATCTTTCTCTCCAGCAAACATTCTGTCAATTTTTCTCAATGAGCGAAGGTCAATTGTATTACAGATCAACAAGCTTTCAAAATTTCCTGAACACATATGGCATAAAATAACAACCAGCTTTGAATGACTTAACAAAAAATGTATAAAAGTGGCAAATGTATATAAGTGGCAGACAAAACAAATTGGAAATAGTGCACTTCCAAGGAACACCATACCAATACAGACATGGCTTTTTGTTGACCAGTAGTGATGGGCGAACATTGCTGAATTTGCTTTGCCTCAAGGTTACATAGCTCTGTGTGTGCTGTAATGGACTGTTGCCTTCCCATATTGTTAGTTCGAGCATTGCACCCGGTGCTGCTGGGATAGGTCCTGGCTCCTCAGACCATGCACTAGATATGTAAGTTAAAAAATTGGTCAATGAATGGATGGCTCTGTAATTTATTAGTTTATTTGTAACAGGTGTTAATCATAACTTCAAATGTTTGTGTATTTCCTTGAGCGGTTAAATTCGAATGTATTAAAGAATAAATGGAAAAGCAACAAAACGACTGACCAGTGGCATAGGTGACAGCATTAGACCCTAAAGTCTTGTTGACACTTTTATTATAAGTCATTGCTCCCAAATAATAATAATCCGCATTGTTGCTGAACTAAATGGGCTTGCTAGATCCTAATGCACAGTGCAATTTCCTGATAATAAGAATTTTAGTGGCAGTGTGTTATTATAATTATTGTTGTAGAAATCACTTTCTGATTTTACATTCTTGTCCCTTGCCTGATGTAAAGGTTTGGCTTATCTAACACACACACACACACAAGCACTATGGAGCATTTCAGGTTACGCTGCCTTTGACAGGCTAGTTATGCTCTTCCTTGGAGTGATTGTCACTGACATATTAGTGTCAACAAAAGTCATGCTGGATGGGATTTGGAGCAACACTTTTCTTCTGTTAGCTTTTCCTTGTTTTTCATAGGGTGTCACTTGTGTCAACACAATTTAAATGGAGGGGACACTCAGACTTACTTGCCTCTCATCAACCTATCAAACATCCATCCATCCATCCATCCATCATCCAACCTGCTATATCCGAACTACAGGGTCACGGGGGTCTGCTGGAGCCAATCCCAGCCAACACAGGACGCAAGGCAGGAAACAAACCCCGGGCAGGGTGCCAGCCCACCGCAGCCTATGAAACATGTAAAAGATATTTGGCCCCTTGAACTTTATGACATTTCTCAGTGCTGCAATTTTGGATGCTAAATGAACTTAATTGAACATTTTTGCTTTAGTGTTTAGCAGCCACAGCTTCAGCAGACTGGTTTTGAATCCTGGCCCAGTTTGTGTGTGTGTGAATTTTATCTGTGTTCCCAGTGTTTTTTAAGGGTTTCCATCAGGGTGCTTTAGTGTTCCTCACAGAACCCTAAAAATAAATTAGCGTGCATGTGTGCTCTATAAATAAATGACACTTAGTTTCAAGTTTGTCCCTGCCATGCACACAATTATGCTGGAATACTTTCAGCCCTCCCATGATCCAGGGCTCGATTACCCCTTAAAACTTTTTTGAGTCAGATTTGGTCTGCTTTTGTGCCTGAAATCAGTAAAAGCATCTTAAATTTAATTTTTTATGACTTTTCCTACATTTCCCTAAATAATGAACAGTTTAAAAAAATAATGTATTTATGACCCTCCATTGACTTTAGTGGATTTTCCACTGCATTTATGGTTGTTTGTTTATTCATTGCCCACAAAAACATCCAAAATATCTTCTTTTTATCTAAGAATTGTAAAGGCTTTTAGTAAAGCACCCTGACTTTACAAAAAAACATTTTATATGTCACATTTTTAACACAGCAAAGTCTATCTATCTATCTATCTATCTATCTATCTATCTATCTTTTGTTCAGGCAATATATCAAGCTCTTCCATTCCAAGAAATATTTACCGGGTGTTAAATCTTCATACTGCAACCTCTTGGTGACAGTAAGGGGGTAAGAAAGTAGACTTTCCAGTTCTTTTACTTGTGCTCACTGGTTTTCAGTTAATAAAACATTTTCATTGTCCAGTTCTTCAAGAAAGTCTTTTAGTTCAAGCAAACGCTTTACCATCAAATAAGTGCTTCCCCAGCATGTTGTTTGATCCAAAATGGCTCCTTTTCCTGCGCGTCTTTTCAAAATGGCATCTGTTTTAGGGGCCCCAGCTGCAACAGTTACTTGCCTCAATTTGCCAATTAGAGTAGCTACATGACGATCTTTCAATCAATCTCTTATTGCAAGTTGCAGAGTATGAACAGCACAATGCATATGTTGAATAGTAGTAAGCTTAGATGCTTCTTCAGCAATGTTATCCAAAATGTCACAATTCTCTTCGGTTATACTTTCTCCAATACTTGCAGAACTGTCTTCCTCTAATATCTGTTTGTCACTTTCTTCATCTACTTTATTCATTTTCTCAATTGTGCTTAACATATTAAAACCATTAGATAGATAGATACTTTATTAATCCCAAGGGGAAATTCACAATTGACATTATCTGTCACAATACTTAGAATCTGTTCCTTTTTAATTTCAAAATCTTCTAGAACAGGTGGTGTGCAAAGTTATGCTAAAGTTCAGCCCTGGGTAGAAGCATATGCGGAGAGTGCAGACAGAACCACTGAATACACACCAACACCTACATCATTACACTTGTTTACACTCAAATGAACTTGTTAAACACATTATATCTGAAATAAAATGAAAACATTTTTTGTAATGTATCATAATCCAGATTACAATATGTGAATGTCAGGTTGTATAATAGCTCATCTGATAATCTTACTCTCTAAAAGACCATTACAAACAATGTAAAGGTAAAAGTCAGATCTGTGGTAATCACAGCAAAAGCCGATCACCACTTATGATTAACCTCCTGGCTTTTCCTTTGCTTCGACCTGCTGCTTACCCAAAATGCTCTGAAAGTAGCTCCCTTTACTTAATTATCTAACTCTCCTCATGTCAATCTCTTTATTGAGGAAGGTGTGGCCCTTCTCACTATTGCAGAACTCAACTGCACATCCTCTTTCCACCCTATGGCATCTACATGCAGCAAATCCCTCTCTGTGTCAGTATGTGCCAGTTCAGTCAACTGACTTTGGGAGTTAGTATTTCACATTTAACCTTTGATTCAGTCTTGGTCCTGTAGAGACTTGCCTTGGTTCACTGCTTTTGCCTTCTTGATTCTTTGATTCGTATTAAAATGTGATACCGGAAGGAAGGAAGCCTTTATTGTCATTGTACTATTTCAATGAAATTATAAAAGGTACATCTCTAAATGGTGCAAATACAACAAATAATGACAAACAAATAATTTAAAAAGCAAACATCTTATGACAAATAAATACATACATAAATCAATAAGGGATGGAAATTATTATCCGCTAATGTTGTAGCAGAACTCCATTTCCTAGCAGCCCAAGGGGGATTACTTGCATAGGTTGACTGAAACGAAAGTAGGGGCCTGCTGTGGACAAAAGAGGGCAGTGGGAATGTTGAAAATGGGGGGCCTGACCGAGCAACAAGAGATCGATGTTTTTGTGTATCCTGTCCAACGTGTCATCTTAAAAGTTAATTGTGTCCTGGATCGTTTCCAATTAGGATGAATGGACTGTCTCGTGCCTGCCTGTTGTGGATTTACTGTCGTGCATCTTCTGGTAGGATTGTTTCATTCATTTTCTACGGAAACTGTTCTCGGGATTGTTATCTTCACACCAAACTATTTCATCTACTTTTGCTGTATTGGACTGTATAAGGACATTGTCGTGAGGGTTTATTGTTGTGGTTCATTGTTATGTTACAACTATAACCCCGTTGGGGAAAGGGGATGTTTGTCTGATTGTTGTTTTGTATTGGGTTTTCATTTAATATATTATACACTTATTGGTTGGTTTCGTGTCTCTGCTTGTGAGTGTGTGCAGGTCAGGCTAAGGCTGGGTGCGACCCTGGAATCTCCACCAAAAAAATAAATAAATCACCTTCTCATTGACAGTGTGAATCTTAGTGGCACCAGACCGCTACAAAGTAATCATCATACATACAGGGGAGAAACAAAAAAATTCTAACAGTTCTATGAGGTTTTAGAATTTAAAAGTCTGATGGCCCAAGGAAAAAAAAAACAATCTGCAAATCTTTTTGTTCTACTTTTAACGCACTTGTACCGCGTGCTGGATGGCAGCAGTATGAACAGTGAATGGCCAGGATGGGAAGGGTCTTCCAGGGAGGGCTGAGAGCAGCCAATGATTTTTCTCACGTGGATATTACCCTCTGCAGAATTTTCATGTCTACTGCTGTACAAACAGCATACCATGTTGAAATTCAGTATGCTAAAACACTCTTGATGGTTGAGCAGTAGAAAGTCAGCAGCAGCTTCACCTTCATTTCCACTTTCCGGAGAAGTCTCAGGAAATGTATTCACTGCTGGAACTTTTTGACCATTACCAGAGTGTTTGCTGTCCAGGACAGGTCCTCAGAAATGTAAGTTCCCAGGAATTTAAAGAAGGTGACCCTCTCCACCAGGTCCCAGTTAATGTACAAAAAGGCTGGCTCTGTTCTGTGCCTCCTCAAGTCAATGACCATCTCTTTAGTTTTGAGGGTGCTGAGTGAGAGATTGTTCCTGGAGCACCACACTGACAACTTCTACACCTCGTCCCTGTATGTTGACTCATTAACACCGGTTATAAGACTTATCACTGTGGAGAATTCAGCGAAACTTGATGATAATGTTGCTGGAGTAATAAGATGTACAGTCGTAAGCGTACAGGGCATAGTGAAGTGGGCTCAGTACACAGCCCTGAGGGGAGCCAGTTCTAAACGTGAGGGTGAAGGAGCTGTGGGGGCCAATTATAATACTTCATGGGAGCTAGTGATGAAATCCTTTATCCAAGCACAGAAAGAGGGGGAAAGTTCCGGTTATGCAGCTTATCGGTTAGTATGCAGTAGGCAATATTTTAAAATGTTCTGAAATAGCAAATGCTACGAATACACATTGGGAGTGGCACAGTTTTTAGTGCTGTGTCCTTACAGCTTCACAACACTTGGATTGATTCCAGGGCCCTGTTGCCTTCTATGTGGAGTTGGCATGCTTTTTCCCCCATGTCTGCTCAGGTGTTTCTCCACTTTCCAAAGACATACAGGTTAGCTTTTCTGGTGACTCTTAACGTGGTGTGAGTGGGCCGATGACATCCAGCTCTGGTTCTACCTTGCACCAATTGCTGGCCCTCTGTGATCCTGTAAGCATAATTATGGTATTGCAATTTGAACAAACTGCTCACTGACTCAACACCTGGCTCACTCTGTTCCCTTTTTTCATTTGTGATTGGCTAGAGGCGGCCTGCTTATTTTGTCTCCAACCTGTCATGCAGATGCCGTGCGCTCCCCTCAGTCAACCGCTTCACTAATCCCTGAGCTTTATTTATCAAGAGGACACATCTGCTGTCTAGCCAGAAGGCTCACCGTTTTCTTTTTCCTCACCTCTTCACCTCACACACAGATTTAGCAAGCATGCCAATCAGCCCCAGCAGCAAAAAGAGGAAAAACGGAGCCCAAATAGGCTTGTGGTGGCTGAAAATAGCATTTGTTGTATAATAGTTAGTGTTTGATTGTGGTGGTGGTGGTGGTGGGGGGGTATGGCTATTTGTAGCTCATATTTCTTAAGCATAAAAAATTTGAAACAAGTACCCGATGGAGAGGTAAAATCAATGTTGAAGTCACAAGCTAATATTGCTGGCTCCAACATTATTGACCTTGATGGTTCACAGGTCATTGTAGAACTTGGCTGATATCTTATAGTTTCAGAGAAATACTGAATTCTTATAATCAGCAGCTAATGTGGCCATGAGGTTTGTAGCATAACATAAGTACAGAGGATGTGTATATTCACTGTATGCATAATGTTCCACGGGGTAACATATAGAAGTCATTCTATCCTCTTTTATTTATATCTCGGGGTTAGATTGATAGATAGATACTTTATTAATCCCAAGGGGAAGTTCACATACTCCAGCAGCAGCATACTGATACAAAAAACAATATTAAATTAAAGATTGATAATAATGCAGGTAAAAACAGACAATAACTATGTATAATGTTAATATTAATGTTTTCTTTGCTTGCAATTTTTTACTTTGATGGCTTAACTTACCTAATGTAATAAGGAAAATTATCTAGCATATAGAATGATGATATTGTTTTATTATTATTAAAACAATATAAACGTTTAAACAAATGTCCAACTATCTAATTGTAAGGTGCAATTGAGTTGGATGAATCACTTTCTCGCTAACCTGAAATTTCTTTGACATAAAAACAGCACCATCTGGGTTAGTTTTATGAGTGTGTTTGAAACCATTTGAAATTAGAGAAAACGCTGAGAAGAACAAAATTGAACTGGAGGAGTGATGTTGTATCATTGGTGAGCCAGGGCATCAAAGCACAATAAGAAGAAGCCTGCTCTCTCCCTCTCCCTCTCTCTCTCTGCCATTTTCCGTCCTGAGAATACCAACTCCCTTTTGGTAGCCATATTTAGAGAGGCTTGCTGCTTGATCCCATGCAGATGGTGAGCTAGCTAATCAGAGAATCGAGTGCAAGTATAAGTTCATGTGCTGCCTGAAACTGCACATTTAGTTTAATCCGGTTGTATGGTTTGCTTTTAGTTTATGGCACTATCAAACATATTTGAAGATTAAAACATGCTATATCTATAATAAATGAAAAAATGTGTAACTTTTCTCCAGCCTGTTTGGGTACTCTGTCTGATTAATGGGTGTTTTGTCTTGGTAGAGTAAAATTTCACTCTACTTTTGTATTATTAATATGTAGCCTTTGTCAGAATGCCTCAAATCTCCCAGGCTTACCACCATTTCTAAGGTATTGTACCATATAACTTCTCCCCACTTTCCCTTCTTCATTTACAACCTCAGGCAATTAGGTGTAGTAAAAGACAAGCAGGAGTTAAGTTACACTTTAATGTATCCTCTTTAATAAAATCCCTGTGTGCGTCCAGGTGTCCGTGTGTGTCTGCCTTTTGGTGAAGTGCGCATGCGCGGGGCACGGTGCGATGCGCGATATTACTGTCAGAGAAAGTTAGAGGCGTTTTACGGAAATACAAACCAGTATTACTGCGAGAGGAAATTAAAGGTACACAATACAGTGACGCATATTACAGCCACATACAAGCCAGTATTACTGTCAGAGAAAAGTAAAGGCATATTACTGACGCACACGCTGTATTACCGCCAGAGAAAATTAAAGGTATATTACGGACATACAAGCCAGCGGACATACAAGACAGTATTACTGTCACAGAAAATTAAAGACACACAATACATGGCGGCAGCCCACGAAGAACGGTCAGCTCAGCAAGTAAACATCAACAAAAGAAAGGCTGAAAGACAAAGAAAAATACGACCAACAAAAAGAATGAGGTCAAGGTCCCTTGTCATTTAATATAGACTGTTCCTACTAATGTTTATGCACTACTGTTCTAGCTCCTGTTATTGTAACGAGCTTAATGACTAGTTATTGATAATATTCATAAATAATAACAATATGCAAAGTACATTTGAATATTGGCAACCATACAACCTGATAAATGGTGATGTGTAGTTTCAGGCGACACACAGACTTGTTAGTTACTTAAAATGTCTCTAGTTAAGGCATCACTTGTGGTCAGCTTTCTTCAGATCAGGCCGCATGCCTGTCTCAATATGGCTGCCGAGCTGTGCTCTTCATTGTGTTGTCCTTTTCAGTTCATGGTGTGAGATGGTCTTTCATCAGTTTGGTAAGAGAGAGTGAGGGTGAGGTAAAGCAAGCAAATTTATAGGTTTTCTGTCCAACCCCTAGAACCAATAGGTTGGTCACTAATTAAGAAAATGGTAAGAATCATATTTGAAGCCACTTCGAATGGCCCTCGAGGCCTGGAGTTCGCCACCCCTGCAATAGGGTGTCATGGTGCTTAAAGGCTTTTGATACAAGCCTATTAATACAAAATATTTATCAACTTATATGCAAAACTCCGCATCACAGCAATGGGGTTACAAAATGAAGCGGAAGGGTCGTTCTACAGTACCTGACTGTGTGGTAAGAGTATGGGATTTGCAGCATCTTTTTGTGGTCTACATAATAAAGAGTATAAAGGAGAAAAAGGGTCACCATAGAACCGTAACATGACAAAACACCTGGTGCTAAGTTAACTGGTGACACTTAATTTGCCTGCTAAGTGCCTGTTTTGTGTGAAGAACTGGTCTCCCATCCAGAAAGAGTTCCTGACTTGTTCCCAATGATGCCTGGATAGGCTCAAATCCTCATTTTGACTGTGATTGAATTATCAAGTTAAAAAAATGCAGCTTCAATGACTCCACCTTAAATATGAGTTACCTTTTTGTTGTGTCATTTTTTTCTCTGTGCAGTTGGATAGGTGGCTGATGTTCTGATGCTATTAGTGCTAAAACCATTCTGCTCACATCATCACATTCAGAGAGATAACACACTGTTCTTTCACAATTATAGATTTCATCAAGCCTAGACCCATCCATTGTTAACCTTCATGTTCATCTCAAAGTCACAGGGAAGTGTTGCCATCTCAGAACACCATGCAGGGCACATCTACTTCCGGGCAAATTCAGAATCTTCAATTACCATGCACATCTTCAGGATTTCTGAGGGGTACTCTGAGAAAACTGATAAAGACATGAGGAGCACATGTAAACTCCACATAGTCAGCGATCCTCAGACTCAGGCCAAGTATCTGAAAGCAGTTCACTGAGCCACCTGGTACCCATTTAACAAAGTGACAAGAAAACATTTTGAGGGCAATCAACTGCATTGCACATTGGGGACAAAGTGCAGAAGAATGAAACTCCTTTACACAACTGCTTCTTCTAATGTGTCTCAAGGCTGACTAGTTTGATTTCCTACCTTAAACAATGAATATGAAAAGTAATTAGGACTTCTTAAATTAGAATCAAACTTTCATAGAATGCAGCCTTTTGGAAATATGCACTAGATATGAAATTTCACTTCACACACTCATAATTTATCATAGTCACTTCACTCCCACAGACCAGCATTGCTCACTTTCAGAATGATGTTGGCGCCACTAATAAAAAATCCATCATCGTGGGCATATGCAACAGAGTGACAGCAGGTCTTGTCTGCTGATGCAATTAATTTCAGTTGACTGGGGACCACAGGTATGGCTGCCACACATATTTAATGTTAATTGCTAAACTTGAATCCTGTTTTCAGATAAGCTTCTAAATAAGAGGGCACATTTTTACAGTATCGTATGAAACAAAAGTTGGGAGTTAGAGTTTACTAACCAAACACTACTCAGCAAGTAAAGAGGAGCAGAGGTTCTGAATACAGTAACTGACAATCTAGTCAGTAGACAGGACGGGCAGCAGGGTCTTTCCAATGTGGTGCCCCTTTAACAGAGGTGATATGCTGAATGTCACCCTCATAGCTGGCTTGATGTGGCACAGGCATAGGAGCCACACACTTGACAACCACATAAATCACCTGTGCCAAAGGTTTCAACAAAGGTTTCAAAATGTTTTTAAAGTTAAAAAATAAGGAAGAAAATGTGCTCATGGCGTAACATTCAGATGTATTCATAGACTTGGTTAGCTTGTTTGAAAGCTGGAGCAATTTTACATTTTCTAGTTGCTTCATCAAAGAGTTTGCTATCACAATTTTGTTTATTTCATATTTTTGAAGCAGTGAGTCATATTAAAAAAAAAACAGCGATAATAGAATATAATTACATGTTATATTAGAGTACGTAAAATATTGTATGTTTGTAACTTCATTCGTGGGGTCCACTGGCTGTGGGGCATCTGTTGGTGAAAAAAGATTCACTGATCTTGACTTTGCTGACGATACTGTGATCTTTGTGGAGTCAATGGAGGCTCTGATCGGGGCGAGCAAGTGTCCTGGTTAAAAACCAACATCCAAACCTTTAATGACCTCTTGGGCACAGCCATCAGCAGTGTGTCTGTCTGCGAAGAGAAAGTCAACCGTATTGAGAGGTTTATTTACCTTCGCAGTGACCTTCATGTCTATGATGACGCTTCCTATGAAGTCAGTGGACTGATTGAGAAAGCTTGAGGTGTCATGAGGTCACTGGAAAGAGGTGTGTGGCGCTCCAGATATCTCTGCAAATGGACAAAGGTCCAAGTCTTTAGAGTCCTGGTGTTTTGATATATGGCTACGAAACATGACCTAGTGACCTAGACGAAGACTGGACTCCTTCAGTACTGTGTCTCTTTTGGAGAATCCTTGGGTACCGCTGGTTTGACTTTGTGTCGAACAAGCAGTTGCTAACAGAGTCCCGAATGAGGCACGTTACCTGTACTGTGAGGGAATGTCAGATACAGCACTACGGCCACTTGGTGTGATTTCCCCGAGAATGATCAGGCTCACGGAGGACTCAAGCAACTGGACCAGGTCAAGGGGTCTGCCCACACCCATAACACCTACCTGCGGCAGATACAATCGATGGTCATTTCCGGAGGTGGGACTGGACCACGTGTCTACCTGTAGGGTTGCCAACCGAGAGCAAAGGTGTTTTTGTTGTGTGGTGGGTGAAGCAACGTGCTGTACCTGTGCATGCTCCCCAACATGACCTGACCTGATCTGACCTTCATTTGTGTTATGTTTACCCCCCGGAGAAGTAAGCCGAAAGCACTGAATTTTTTTCAACCACAAAAAAATGTTATTATGTGTAAAATAAACATATAAATTCCAAAACATCAACATAATCACAGTAGGAAAGGCATGTCTAGTGTCTACTCCTATACTGATGGAGATTTAGTATACATGCTTCATGTCATATGATTTGAAACAACACACACAGGCACTGCTTGAGCAAATTTCGAAAGACTTATTTAGTAATATTTTTTCTGTTGCTTGCGCATGCCATGGTGGAATGTCGTTGCCTGACCTGCACAATCAACACTACCCATGTGTTATTGTAACCTAACAGCACAAGATAGTTATTTTCACCTAATGCTGCAATATGGCGATTATTTTGCCTTTTTCCCAAACAGCTACTGCACCATGCTTGCAGCTTGAGGTGTTCACACAACTGGTGTCTTCATGCATATCACAGTGATTTGGTGGTATAATGTCGTATGCATTATTTTTCTTTTGAAGTAAAATGTCAAGAAGTTATGGAATATAGAAATTGTCCATCGTTAAACAGTAACCTTAGTCAATCAAAGGGTTTTCCTGTGACAACACAGATGATGTAGCAACACTGTATTGACTCGACTTGCCACCCTACTTAGTCCCTCTACTGATGTAAAGTAGTGAGTTTCAGATGTAACCAGAGCCCTCTTCATACAACATATAGAACTTGATACTGAATTGTGCCAATTTGGATGTTATGTACTAAATCTACAAAAGCCTTCCCATGAAAAATGATACTCACTCAAAACATTGCTGAAAAACAGGTGACTGCAATGTAGGACAAAGTTGGCTTTGCCCATTCTGCTAGGCTTTAGTGGACACCAGGCCTGTAAGGTAGCAGATTTCTCAGACATCCAGTTGAGCCTTCCCTGACTTACATTATAAACTAAGTGATTGAACCCCAGTATGTACTAGGAACTGACTGTACTTCATCTGATTACAAAGGTGTAAATCTGAGTTGTACTGGCATCTTTCCAGGTGCCTCTCTGCAAACTTATTGAGATAGAAGGTGCAAAATGGATTCGAGGCAGAACAAAGAGCTGTAAATCAATGAATGATATCTCTGATGAACAAATAATGCACCTATGGGAAATTGATATTTTTGCTGGAAGTGACTAATTCAATCAGGAGAGGCTCCACCTTCCTACATAACCAGGTTGCAGTCATCTCATTTGGAAAATTCTCAGGTAATTCTGAGAGAACTCTGGGAGTTCACCATGCACACTCTGCCCCAGGGGAAAACTGTGCTCTCACTGTACCCTAGGGTCATTCCTGAGCACATTCTCCAAAATGGACTCTCTCAGAAACCTGCTCTGTGAAACTTAAAAGCTGATGAGCAACTTTAAGGACTAGAAAGCTGAGATCCAGTCTGCCAATCCAAAGCTGTGTGCCAGTAATCTAGAAAAGGCTGAGAAGTAGCCATTACTTCAGAATGGAAACGTCAGCATCTACACTTTTGAGGCAGAAACACTAATGCTTTTCCCTATGAAGTTGCAGAAGACACAGCAGAAAAGAAGCCGAGACAGCAGCATCACATAACACCACTAACAAGAGAAAGAGAAAAAATGCACTCTAATGCAAGAAGAATCCGCCACTTGGACCAAGAGTAACAAGCGGCGCACAACATCAGACATCATCTTTAAAGACTTGGCTGCCATGCCACCATCTGCTGCTTTGTTTGGTTTGTGCAGCTAAAGAGCAACGATCCCTTGGCCCCTTAGTCTTACTTATTCAGTTTTGAACCTAATGTTGCCAGCTTTAGCCATATTGCTTGATTTGATTTGTGTGCTTGAGAGATGAGTGGATGTAATAGGTTGTACATGTAAATCCATCCATTCATCCATTTTCCAACCCGCTGAATCTGAACACAGGGTTACAGGGGTCTGCTGGATCCAATCCCAGCCAACACAGGGCACAAGGCAGGAACCAATACCGGGCAGGGCGCCAACCCACCATCGTGTGGCGGAAGTGCTGCCCTTTGCACCGGAAGCACTCCAGGCGTCCCTGGCAGGTTCCTCCGCCATCTTGCCAAGTGTGGCGGAAGTAACTATTTCCAAGTCCTACAAGGCTTGAAGCGCCCCCTGGTGGTGGCCATGGGTCCCAACAGGCCAGAAGCTCTTTATTCTTCTCCCGTGGTCCTCTCCTGCTCCAGGGTGGTTGCCCCCTCGTGGCCCGGAAGCTATTCCTGCCACCTTCCGGTCCTTTTTGGCATCCCGGCCAGGTAATAACCCCAGCAATCTGCCACACTGGATACTTTTACACCCCAAAACAATAATACTCGGCCATAAACCCCACCTACAATCTGACCCTACCCTATCCTGTCCTGCTTCAATGGTTTGGTGTCAAACAAGGTAAAATTGAAACAGTAAGCAAACTTGTAGTTGAAGTTGCATGGGATGTTTCCCTAAAGATTGATGAGTTTGCAAATTCACCCCGACTTCTCAATGACAGATTTGAAACTTCAAAAATGTGTACAGTATGCTGTAGTCGAGATATCTGAACAAGTTTGAACTCTCCCAAATTTCCATGAAGAATAAGAGCACTAAATTTCAACAAAATCACTCCACTAAGAGCCAAGTTATTTAATGTGCTTTTCACTTTATATGCAAATGCTAATAAGAAAATGATTGTTTTGACACCTCAGTATAAAACCAATTGCAGCCAAAAAATAAAAGGTAAAAAAAAAAAACTTCAAGGTCAAGATCATTTTTATTAGCTCCCACAAACTTATGTACAACTAAAATTGCGGGGGGAAAAATAATCAGACAACTTATTGAAAAGTTATTTGACTTATAACCAAAAGTTATCTGAAAGTGCCAGACATGCTGTCGCCATCAGAATGGCGCTGCACCACTGGTGGCAACAAAAGCAGAATTCTTCATCTGGCATTTCATCCTAGGAGCCAAGCTAGAAAAGCTATAAATGCATTAATAATGAATACATCATTATCCATTTATAACTTACACAACAAGAAAACAAAAAAAATAGCCATGACGCTGTTTAGAATTTACTTCTAATGGATGGATGAGTAAATGATGTTATACTGTACATGCAATAATATGAAATCATTCATCAATAAATAATATTATTTTTCGAAATCTGAAACGACAGCTCGCATTTCTCCAGCTCTGACTTACTCCTCTGTGCCAGTGACCTGTGTTTAGATGGACGCACTGATTAATTTATTTCCCATTCTTTATGCACCTATTATTTCCTCCTGTAATCGACTCCACTTTTCTTTTCCAGAGCTGTGATCACCAGATAGCCTTCGCCGCCCTTTGCTTCACTCTGTCCAGGTGAAATATTATTCTGACTGGAAAACTCAAGTCCAGGAGCCAGACTGGGAAGCTGATACAGACAAGGAGAGATTTATTTATGTGGAAAATGTCTGAAACAGAGACTGATTTATTGTGGTGGTTTAGGTGGAGGTTTCAGCAGTGTGCCAGTTTGATGAGGGCCTTGGTGACAGTGAAAGCATCAGGGCCACTGCTTCAGCTGGCAGGGATGAAGCTCAGATTCATTCATTATTGTCCCTTGGAGTACCTCACCTTCCATGTGGCTGCCATAAGGTTTAGGAAGAAGGGAACTAGAAAGCTTTAGGTTAATGTCTGTTTTTACCAGTGTCTTAACCTCAAAAACAAATATTTGCAGCTTTCCTTATATAGTTGTAGGCCATTATGACCACTATGTCCACTAAATAAGTCAGATTAATGAAAAATGAAACTCAATTCTAGTCCTTTTCCCCCTTGCCAGTCTCTTAAATGTGAAAGCTCCTAGTCACAAGTTAGCCTTAAGCTGTAACTGAGGCTTTGAGGAAAGGCCTAAAAGGACTCATTCCCATCATCATAGAAAAATAAGTTGCCAAGCTTGCAATTTTTGGCGTTTTGACAAGACTTACCAGTCCTGATTGTCTCTGAAAAATTCTGCCAAGCTGCTTTGATAATGGATAGTCTTGATGAGAGGAGGCCATTGAGCTCATCATTTCTTATTCGCTTAATATAGTATGTCTGGCCTGTGTGCATGTTTTAGTTGTTGAAATCAACTTTTTTGTGATCAATTTTTTATTCGAATTCAGAAAATATGACAATGACAAATTATCCATAGATAAATTTGAAAGAATACCCCCCCCCCCAACCCAAACCTCAACACCGAAGACACACAGGACCTAAGATAAAGAGGGCTGGGTAAAATCTGAATGTTTAACACTTGGGGGTCACTGGGAGGAAGCGCCACCCAGTTCAGTACTTTAAAAGTACTTTGATCCGTTTTTGTTTGTTTGCATACACTGTCCTTATAATATAAGAAAACAAATTCTTTTGTTACTTACCAGTTTGTTCCTCTGCTTCACAAGTGGACCGGCCATGGGTTATAGGGCTTGGAGCAGACAGGGTGGCTCTTCTTTCCATGCGAAGGTCCCTCGGGTTGGGGCCTTCGTGTCTTCTGCCAGTCGTGCCTCGGTGTTTGGAGGCTGTGGGACTGCGGAGTAAAAGACAGGCATGTGGTGGATGGCGGTCACTAGCATAAGAGAAGGACGTGGTGCAAAGTGTTGGGCAATGTAGGCGCCTGCAGCGCAGTTGGCACAGATAATGTTTAGGCTAGGCGAGTGACTAGAGAGCGCGAAGGGTGTTAGATCCGAGTCACGTGATGGTTGACCCAGGTTAAAGGTCAGTCTTTGCGCCAGAAACAGGGCAGTTCAGTTCAGACCAGGAGAAGGTAAATACATGAGCTGCAGGATGAGGTATCGGCAGGGAATAGACAGGAACTCTGATTTGCCAGGACAAGTCAGCTTAAACCCCGAGTTTTTGGATAGGGTGAGAAGGCAGGCTACGATTGTTTTTTTTATTGAGGAGCTTATTAAAATTGGGGTGGTCCTTATTTTTTATTTTATATATTTCTATTTTTGGAACATTATTTTTTGGTGCGTGCTCTTTGTTTTATAATTTCTTTATAGGCTTTTTTCTTCTTCTTCAATAAATACACCTTTTCAGTTGTTACATCAGCTGTGTCTGCCTCCCTTATTGTCCCACTGACTCTCGGTCCTGATAATTCATGTCCCCCAAGTTTTCCTAGCTCCGTACACTCCTTGTCGCTCTCTCAGGTCTTTGAGCAGTAATCTCCTTAATGTCCCACACACCAAACTCTCCACCCTGGGAGACAGATCCTTCAGTGTTATGGCTTCTCAACTCTGGAACTCTCTTCCTTAGTCTTTCTGAGATTGCTCCTCTTTCTCCACCTTTAAATCTCAACTGAAAAATTTCCTCTTCCGCAAACTTTTGTTTTTTTTTACTCTGTGTGTAAAGCGACCTTGGGTTTGTGAAAGGCACTCTATAAATGCAACTTTTTATTATTTTATTAAGTTCCTGCTAAAGTCTATGATGGGGACTCTTTGGCATGACAGTCACTGACAGGTGCTGGAGGCCCACACGCCATGGCAGAAGAAAGGAAACTACTAGAATTATACTAAATTACCTCAAGGGTTTGCTGTCAACCATGACTTGATCAGGAAGATGTTGTTTTCCCTTTCACTAACAGTATGTGCAGGTACTCCACTGATCCGTGTGACTGACAGCTCTAATAGAACAAGATTGTAAAAAGAAGAATTTCAGACAGAGAATGAGACACGTTCAGGATTCTTCCTTTGGGAAGCTATTAGACCTTTGGCATCTATTGTGGCAAGTGAAATAATGTGTTAGGGATTATATTAATGAAAAGTGAAAGGACTACATTAGATGTCGATACAACAGTGAATGATTTTGAAAATGCATAAAAACAAAAAAGAACACCCAGCTCCTGATGCTCACCTGTAATTATACAGTAAAGTGGACAGGCAACCAGCCAAAGTGCCCCACAAAAGAGAGCAAGAAGCAGAAGAAAGACAGAAGTGATCATTCAGAGTGGAAAGGAGAAACCATTTCACCAACCAGCATTTTAAAAAGGCAATTTTAGCCACTGGTCACATGTGTAACCAAGGATGTACAGAATTTAAGAAGGACAGGACTATAAAATGTAGACTGAATGAATAGCAAGACCAGAAATATTCCAGTGGCGGCTAGAATCAATTTACAGTAGCTGCAAATTGTAGTCATTATAAGAAGCCTCCACTGGGTATCAGAAAGGAAAAGCTAAGAAAGAAAAGAAAGATCAGGCATGAGGAGGAGGAGAACTACAAGAGACAATGGAATGGGGATGTATGTGGCTACATAGTGCCGAAGGAGGACAGTCACCTAGCATGCGGAGGAGATAAAAGGATGGATATGTCAACATAAGTCTGGTTCTAAGCTCAGGGGATGGCATCACAAGTGCGATATAGATATAATCTGTGAACACATTTACTGTAAATTCTGTGTGGTGATAATTAGGAGTCTTGGACCAGTCTTCAATATTTTGAAGGTTGGTACTCCAGCACAGCACTGGAGTTTGGAGAAAAGTCTGTTATTAAGTTAGATAGGATAGGAAGAGTTTTACAGGAAGGACTTTACAGAGGATGTAGTAGAAATTAGGCACAGGTTTAGACATGAGAGTGAGAGCTGGAACAAATGAGTACAAAGGACAAAGTAGAAGAGGGATGAGAAGGAAGAGAGACGGACTCCATAAGCTCTCAACTCAGACTTCAGCTGAAGGAACAACAAAATAGGAGTGGTATGATCTCTGATTTTCATAAATTATATAAGTATAATTCAGACAATCCATGTATGGGCTGGGCTTTGACACACAAGAATTCTGAATATGTGGTCAGAAATGGTTTATTTGGCATATTTAGGAAGTTCATATTTTGGTTATGGGGCGGCACGGTGGCGCAGTGGTAGCGCTGCTGCCTCGCAGTTAGGAGACCCGGGTTCACTTCCTGGGTCCACCCTGTGTGGAGTTTGCATGTTCTCCCCGTGTCTGCGTGGGTTTCCTCCGGGCGCTCCGGTTTCCTCCCACAGTCCAAAGACATGCAGGTTAGGTGGATTGGCGATTCTAAATTGGCCCTAGTGTGTGCTTGGTGTGTGGGTGTGTTTGTGTGTGTCCTGCGGTGGGTTGGCACCCTGCCCGGGATTGGTTCCCTGCCTTGTGCCCTGTGTTGGCTGGGATTGGCTCCCGCAGACCCCCGTGACCCTGTGTTCGGATTCAGCGGGTTGGAAAATGGATGGATGGATATATTGGTTATGTTTTACCATGTAATCATTTTGTCTTCCTAATGAGTACCACTATTTTAGAGCTTTTGTATTTGCTGTCTCCCTGGTAATACTTCACAGAATGGTAAATGGCATGTGTGGGTGAGGTCATCAGAGCGACGGCTTAAAGATAAACATTGTTTCCTTGTGCTACAAATAACTTTATTTTTGCCCTTTTCAGTTATTGAATCTTTCCTCTTGTTTTTTGACTTCCATTTCTGTTTCTCATTTTGGTCTTGATGCTCAATTGTCTTATTTCCCATTTTTGGTCTTTGCTCATTTTCTGACTACATTTCTCCTGGTCATTTTTCATTTTTTCTTTTACTCTCACCTATCAGTACAAGGAAGGTGGAAGGGACATGATGGCTGCACTGGAGTTAAAGAGGAATGTCTCAAGGCCTGGCTCATTAAAATTGTCTCCAAGTGTAGTGAGACTAAAGGAGAAGGAGGAGATGGGACAGCTTCCAGTATTCAGGGCAAGATTACAAAAAAGTTAGGTGAATATGCCATATTTACACTGGGCCCACCAGTTTTATTAACCCATATCCAAATCTGAAGAGCCTATCAAAGAAGAAAGAGACTTTAATGTAGTAAAGAGAAAAGAGAAACAGGCAGGGCATTTATTGGATGAGAGTGATTTGGGAGTTGCAGTGGTTGCTGTTTCTATAGGAAACCAGGGAGATGCTGCAACAGAATGATTGCCCTGTGTGTGTAAACACATGATGGTATAAATCATAGTTATGGAGGGAGACACCATCTATCTGTCAAGGATGAGAGTAGAATGTTTGATAAATGGTCCCTCATGATTGAAATTAGGGAGTTAACAGTGGCCCAGTATTCACACAGAAGAAGAAGGGAAGGCATTAAGCTAATTAAATTAATTCTGGAAAACAAGCTCATCTTTAAAATTGCCAGATTTATCAAGAACAACAAGGGAGGGAAGATCAAGTCTGTGGTACCCTTCAGAATAAGGTGAAAACTGGCACCTGTATACTCCTGGGTTGTATCATAGATGTCCAACACCAAGTATCTGAAAAACCTTACAGAAATGATGAAAGAGGGAAATGAAAGAGAAATCGCAAGTGAGATTCAATGGGGGAAAAAAACAGGTTAACAGTAGACAAGCTACGAAGTTTAGAACAGTGAAACTGTAAGAGTAAAAGATCTGATGGCTGCCTCCGTCTATAACCACTGAGAATATTAGAGTCTTTGATGATTGTAAAGTAGGATATATTAAACATTCCTGTATTCACCTGGTGGCATTGCTATCACTGCCACCTCAAGAGACTACCAGAAGAGCTGTTTGTCTGAAAATGAAAAGGGTGAAAGGGCAAATATCCGGAGTAAGGATAAAAATTACAAGCTCATCTGGAGATGAAAGAGTCAAAGACTCAGAGCGAGGATAAAGGTAAGGTGGAAAGGATCCAGACTTAGCTTGACTTCATATAATGAGAAATGTTCTACTGCTTTCATATACTGTAAGTTGTTTTAACTGTTATATCTCATTGCCTTACAGCAAGTTCAGGTACTGCAGAGAACCTGCTTATACCTCTTATTTCAGATGGTATTTTAATTCTGGACGGGTTTCATCAAACTGATTGGGAAAAATAGTTGGGGGACTGGAGATATTTTTGTGAATTTGCAATGTAAAAAAGGGAGCACCCTACAATTCAAACTAAAATGTGTGATCAAGACATTGAAATGCGGACTCAGTTTGTTCATGTCACTGCCCAGGAAAGCAAGTTATATCATCCTGACTGACTCAGCAACAGAAATAATTCACTCTGTACCAATATCTTAATGATGAATTGTTCTGAATGTTGGTGACTTCAAACAAGGAATCAAGTGTCAATTTGGCATGTTCCATTTGTGGACACTACAAGCTGAACCTGAACCTATGGTACCATCTGAGCAGATCTGACCTCATCTTTCTGCCACCTACAAGTGTTATTAACAGCAGCAGGTCTCTGTTTTCTGAGCCAGATGTTTTTATGCGTGTTTCTGGTGGTTGTTGTTTGTTTTGATTTATTTATTTTTTGGGAGCTACTGTAAAATTTATAATTTCCCCTTTTGGACAAATGAAGTATAATCTAGAATTAATCTTGTAGCCAGACAGAACTTCATAGGAGCTAAACAGTTTGAGCACATGGGAAAAATCAACAGGAGAATTACTGGGAAAAATTGGCATATCAGCAAACTAGGAGACTTTTTGAAGGGTGTGATTTAGACTGAGTTGTGGAGTACAAGTGCAAGAAGATCTAATGAGAGTAAAGACAACAGGGGCAAGAGAGGTTAGCTCTGCCTGACATAATGAAATACATGGGGGTGGGAGGATGGGGTATTTGACATTAGTTATAAAAACTGAACCATGTTAATAAAGATAGGACCAAAGCCCAGTTTAGTCAAAACCTTCCACAGAAATGACGATTCATCCAGTTAAATGCGTTCTTAAAAACTAAGGGAAAATCAACCTGTGCATCCTGTTATGACCACAAGTGAAACATTACAACAAGTGACAGACTTTTTTACTTGTATTTTAAGGGAATTAAGACTGGGAGATTAGGGATTTCTTTGGGTGAAATTCAAAAGAATAGTCAGTGGCCAGGCAAAATCAGAGCACAAAAAAAGGCACCAAAACACCAATCATCTTAGTTCAAAATGGAAAGCAAAAAGTCAAAAGATCAAGTGAAAAATTTAAAATGATGGCCTAATAATCGCAATAAGTCCACAAAGCTAGTATAGTGACTGCTGCATGCCATTTGATGACATCTTATACTTTGCCCACATGTCTTGGGGCTCCGGCTCAAGTGTCTTGTAGCACCATCTGAAATCCTTTCCCTGTTCCAACTTAGTCTTCAGCACAGCTAAAGAAACTTGGTTCTGTTTCATGAAGTCTTAGCTCCTGAAAATTTATCACCAACTTCCATTGTTCTTTTTCTTTGTCCTCTGAGGCTTTGTGCTACATGAGACTATAAAATGTTATCAATAACCATAAATATTTGAATTCAATCATGTCCTTGGAGACACTGAAAAAATGATGTTTGTATTGGTCCTTATTGCATAACATAGATCATCCTCACCTCTCCTAGAAAATTAATGTCTTTATTGCTTACAAGACCCTGAAGGACATTTCAAAGTAATATAAGCATTATTGTAAAGGATGATCAGGAAAATAGAGAAGATCAGAGTAGATTTTACCGTCCAAGAAAGTTAAAATTACTATGAACTGGGTGGATAACTGGGTCTTTTGCCTTGTAATGAATTGGCAACCTGTCCAGGTAGGTCTTGCTGTGCCTTCGGTGCTGCTAGAGAATACTTAGACTGTTTGTTTTGTGTTGTATTTTTAAATTTCTCCAGGCTCTTATCATTAGCGTTGTCTTAAATCTGCAAGTACTGTAATGGGCCTTTCCTAAATTACTTTCAGTTGTCTATGATCGATATGGTGCTGCAGTTATTAGGATGGCCATTACATGAGAGGACTTCATAAAACTTTTCCACGCCACTGCACTTTGATGTTACATAAGATAGCTTAAACTTCTGTGATTTTAACCCATCTCTAGTGCTTAATTTATTTACAAGTATGTAGGGGTATTTTCAGTCTGTGCTTTTGCTGTTTTAGAGATTTTTTGCATTAGTATGCTAATGGTTTCAATTTATAGCTTGTCATTTGGAATTATGCATTTTTGATTTGTTTCTTGGAGCAGGTCATTTTTTTTCCCATTTTTTTCTGAGATTTTCTTATTATTTTTTTCATTCAACTTAATTAGATTATTTTGTTCAAGTCAATTAATATTTTGTTATCCTTTTTTCCAATATTCTTTCTTATTTTTGTATTGAAGTGATCAATCTTTTATTGAAACAAATGCTACACTGTTTAATTACTTGAATTACTTGAATTTTTTTGATTTTGGAAAGATTTAAAAGTTTTAGCCTTCCTTTTTATGAGTAAAACCATAACACAGTCCAACACAACTCCAAGTTGGATAAGTAAATTTGGGACTGTTATTATTAAGATATCAGCAATGCTTTAGATGTTAAGCATTTGAAGGATCTGTAGAGATCTTTGCAGTCAGTCTGTCAGGTTTTCATAAACGTGTTGCATGCTTTCAGTTAAACCTGATGGGTCTGATTACATATGAAGCACTCAGCATGCATAATTTCTGTCAAGAATGTGTCCAAGGTTTAACTGTACCCTGTGTGTGGGCCACAGGACCATGATGCAGTAGGCTAAAGTACCTGTTCTTTTACTTACAGTATGTGCATGCATAGTTTGATCAATCTTCTGTTCTGATCTACTATGTGTGCCTTGCCTAAAACTGCAATCATTACTATCCTTTTAAAATGTGTTTAAATTTAATAAATTTAGTAGTTAAATTTAAATGTGTTAAATCTACTGTACAATAAAATGCTAAGGTGAATGCATGTGTGTGTCTGGTCCCTAAAAGCAATCTGATTGGTCATTTTGATTTTGGTGTGATCGGTCAGTTTGGCTTTGGTGATGCATCTGAAAGTGGAAGTGCAAGTGTGAGACATACGAAGAGGAGGAGTGAAGGTGTAGGAGGCACACTGAGAGTCGCCTTCAGAGACTGAAAGTATAAGAGTGAACAGAAAGACAGCAAAGCACTTCAAAATGACAGAGTCTGAGAAGCAGGGTTTATGTGAATGTGCTCGAGAGAAGGAGTGCCGGTCAAGAGAAGTTGAGACACATGAGGATACCGAGGAAAGATGGTGTAGCTTCAGGTAGGGCAAGAGATACCACATATTTTAAAATGCATTCTATTACCAGTCTTTGACAGGTAACATTGCTAGTATAAAATATAATGTGATTGATTTTGACTTTGGGTTTTTACAAGTTAAGTGACTTATCGAGAAAATTTTGAGTGAGTGACCTTGCTACTTGTGGCTTGATGGCATCACCAGGTGAGGGGCAGAACTGCAATAAATGAAATCTAAGCAAAGGAAAAGTTTTTGTATCAAGTCATCGAATCTCATTTTCCTTATTGTAAGATTCATTGACTTACCAAAAAAATACGTGTTTAAGATTATTTAGCTTATTTTAAAAAGTCTTGTCAAGTAAATCTTGTTTACCCCAATGGCAGATTTTTTGCTAAATAAAAAGCAAAGCAATTCCTGTCTCAAGTTTTATTTTTTCTTCTAGTCCTTGCATATGCACTTTCTGCAGGGTGTAAAATTCAAAGTGTAGGACTCGGTCCAACAAGAGAAGCTTTCTTCCTGGGAACTCATTTGACTTCTAGAAACTTCCATACTTTTTTTTAACTTGCACTGCATTTTTATTGCTCTTTAATTAATATTGTTTTTATCAGTATGCTGCTGCTGGAGTATTCCCCTTGGGATTAATAAAGTATCTATCTATCTATCTATCTATCTATCTATCTATCTATCTATCTATCTATCTATCTATCTATCTATCTATCTATCTATCTATCTATCTATCTATCTATCTATCTATCTATCTACTTCAGCCTCATTTTGGCTGTCAAGCATTATTATTTTGCAAACATTTCAACCTTGTCTTTTTATGGCAAGTGCATACATCTGACTTTTATGACTTAAAAGAAACAGAAGACTCTCATGGTAATAGATCATAAAGAATTACACAGTCACTAAGTCTCTGCAGCCTGACTCTGACTAATTAGAAACTACATAAAAGCTTAGTGCTGAGCATTTTCACATACAGTTTTGGCCAAGTGGTTTACTTTGTTAAATTTGTCCTCCAGTTATTGATCATCACATTACACTTTTACAATAATCTGGAATGTTGCAACTTGATATTCTAAATTCTTATGGCTTATGGTAACTCTATCTATTTTCACTTTTTTTTTTCCCAGTAACATTTGTTTAGAAGCTACTATGGGAATGTGCCAGTTCTGAGTTGTTTAAAAATGTTTTTTAAGCCTTAGTGGATTCACCAGCCAAAGCTTGTACTGTCTGTTTTTTTTCAGATCTTCAGAATCGTTAAACATTTGCCATTTTAAGGAGACCCCAACTGCCACCTTACACTATGCCAACAACTATCTGATATATAGAATGTGATAAAAAGCCGTAATCATCAATAGCATGTTAAGCATACTACTTTACTACCAAGGGAGGCCTAGAGGTGCCCCTGCTCTTTATAACAAAACAGAGGTGTTAGTGGTCTCAAACCCAGTAACAGCAATGCTGGAGGATAGCAGTTGAGTAGTTTAGCAGCACCAATATATAAATGTAACCAGATGTTTAATATATACCATTTTGTCTCAAATGTACAGCTGCTGGTTTGCGTTACCTGACCTTCAAACACTTCCGGTCATCCGAGTCCAGCAAGTCCAGCAAGTTACACAAACAAAATGACGACACCCATAATAAACTGAAATGCAGTCATAGGAAATTTTTGTAACCTCTTTAAATACAAAATAAGATTTCATTCAATTCCACATCACAACATAGAAAAGAAAATTGAGAAGAACGAATGAAAAAATTTAGAACAAAACTAAATCATATCAATGCCTGGGCTTTATTATATTTGAGTTTAGTTTCTTATTAGTTTTACTCTGAAGTTGGGACAGCCAGTGGCAGCTCTGGACTCGAGATTCTAGTAACACACAGCAGCTCCACGTCTTATATGTTAGAGCTCAGTGCACCAATGACATAACTTTGTCATCGTAGCACATTTTAGGCTTGGCATTCAAGTCAACAGTCCTTCAAGTGCTAGCACCTCTGGTCTTAAAATCTTAGCCACCACTGTACTGTATCTGATGAGTTATAGCACTTGCACCAGTGTTTGGTGGCATAGTTTTGTCAATCAATTATTCACGTTATGCCCTGGTGCCCATGCAGTCAAGGCTTAGTGTGCTACTACCACTGGTTATCCTTGGCACCACTGCATCTGATGAGGTACAGCAAAACTGTCTCTATGTGATTACTTACAGCTTTGATTCTCTTGGTCTTGCCATTATTATCCACTGTCACTAATATTTACACTTAGTAATAGGACTGTCACTTGTACTTTGTTTATTATCATACCTAAGCCAAATCTGCCAAATCTGGGCCTGAAAAGATACCCCATGTCACAGTATACCGTATGTATTTCTTATCGAACTAATAGCTGTTGGTATGAGTTCCCTGAAATGTCTGACTGTGGACACACCACCAATCAAAGGCAGAATGACTTTGTTTGATAAATAGAAACCATTAAATCAATAAAATAAAATAAAAATTAATAAAAGTAATTCCTTAAGAATTAAGTGATGAATATGGGATTATGAGTCAGAATAGCCCCACCCATACAATAGTAGTCACCTTCATAATCGTATAACCAATAAGTGCATGATTTATCATAATACTAACCCCAGTGGACATCTATAATGCTGGGGAAGTACAGCTGTATGTCACAAAGTTCAATTTGTTGCTCTATAACTACTAAGTCCAGGGTTTTCTGTGCTACAAGATGCTTTGAAATACCAGTTTAAGTCACAGTGTACATTAAAAGTTCAGGTAAATTCCAAGCTCAAAGCTACAAGTGTTCTAAGATGCCTAGCACTGCTACAAGACACCATGTGCAGATGTTTTAGAACTATACGCTCAGAAAGCAGAGTTACACCAGGGTTACAATATGCCCAAAAGGTGACTTTGCTTTAAATTACCAAGTGAAGATCTAAGTGTTGCAAACTACAAGGCTAAACAGTACCGGTAGTGTAGCACCCAAATCTAGAAGTGGCTATAATACAGTAGAAGAGGGTCCTAAAAATGTCACCAGGCTGGCAGATCCCCGGCTTAGAAACTGCAAGACCTTATGTTGACAGTGGCATTAGCCACCAAGTCCCATGGCTTTGGTGATATAATTAAACAGTTACAGGTGCTAGTAATAAAAATGTTGCCAGACTTAGAATATGCAAGGACTTATGGTGACAGTGGCATTAGCCACCAAGTACAGTGGTTTTGGTAATATACTTAAACAATTATAGGTGCTAGTACTAAAAATGTTGCCTGGATTATAGGAACTAAGGATTTCATAAGGCTCCAATGGTATCAGCCACCAGGTCCAGGTGGGTGAGCAGCACTAGAGGAGACGTATTTATAAATAATTTCAGACAACAGGACACAGGATGGCAGCATGGTGGCACACTGGTAGCACTGCTGCCTCGCAGTAAGGAGACCTGAGTTCGCTTTCCGGGTCCTCCCTGCGTGGAGTTTGCATGTTCTCCCCGTGTCTGCGTGGGTTTCCTCCAGGTGCTCTGGTTTCCTCCCACAGTCCAAAGACATGCAGGTTAGGTGCATTGACGATCCTAAATTATGCTTTGTGTGCGTGTGTGTGCCCTGTGGTGGGCTGGCACCCTGCCTTGCACCCTGTGTTGGCTGGGATTGGCTCCAGCAGACCCCTATGACCCTGTGTTAGGATATAGCAGGTTGGATAATGGATGGATGAAGGACACAGGATACATCTTGCTGGGCACATCTGCTTTTATTACTTTCTGTTAGAATACGTACTGTAAGTGTGTAGGTCTGCCACAGCAATGTGATACCTCTTCTTCTTTCCTAGTACTCTATTCAAGTCTCTTGCTATTGGTCATGTTGAAACTGACATTGAACCCAACCTGTTTGGTCTCCAAGTTCCCCACATTAGTTAATGGCCACCTTCCCACCTCCATTTTACAGCTACCTCTCAAACACTCAGTTAAAGTTACTGTATATCATGCAGATCACATTCCTCTCCAACTTCCAAAACATATAAAACATTAAAAAAAAAGTGCATTGGTATTTCTGTCTTCTAGGTTTAGAAGTAAAAGGAAGATAATGATAAGACAACTCCATTCTTCAATGTCCCACAGGCCTGTCTTCAATGGCCCAAGGGCTCAGGAGTCCACCAAAAGTATCAAAAGACGCCCAGGACCTTGGCCATGTGGATCAAATTGAAAGCCAACGCTCAATTTGTCTGAAATATACTGGCATAGATGTAGGGCTTAATATTGCCCTGACAAAGTGTGCTGTCATGATGTAACCAGTCAGGCCTGGCGTTCGAAAGAGTGCTGCGGGGCTTGTCATTCACTCTGTTTGTTGCTGTGGTTGGCTGACACTTATTACAGTTATACTTCATCCCAGTTTCTCATTCAAAATGCTAGGGGAGCACAAGGGAATCTACAAAAAAAGGGAATAGAAACTCTGGCTTGGAGTGGCTCCAGCAGACCCACGTGACCCTGTAGTTAGGATATAGCGGGTTGGATAAAGGATGGATGGATAGATACCTGAAAGCCAACCTTGCTCTTTTCCTGGAAGGATCTTGAAGTGTGAGCCTAAGGACATGCCTCAACAGCAGAAGGGCTGCCAAATGTGATATAGGTGGGGACATAAGAAACCATCCTTTCTGGTCCATCCCCAGAGGACTATCAAAGAAGACACCATTTGTGGGTGATCACTTCACTTGTCTTCATCTATAAGAGACTACTCTCAGCTCCTTTGTTAGGGTTATTTTTGGAAGCTTGCATATTGTTAAGAGAATGTTTGAGACAGTTGATAGATACCAATAAAATGTGATCAGCATTTTGAGAATGAAAGCTCGGGTCCATCTCTTTGTTAATAAAGCACCTCCTGTTGAAATGCATTGCTGGGAAGAGGAGCAGGAGATTGCAGAGCTCCATTTGGTTGTCATAGGTGAGCTCTTGTAATAACGAGATATTTTGAGAGGCTTTTGAGCTTTTAGGAGCCTCATACAGTACTTACTATTTTTATATTTTTTGCCAGTTTATTACAATCTTTGCAGTAAAAAAAGGTTTGTTGGTGGAAAAGGCCAGCTTCCTTCTTGGTTTTAGGGTTTCTTTTCCCCTTTTTGTCTGTCAAATGTTACAAATTTTGCCCATCTCATTTATTTCTGTCTTTTTGTGTATCCCCCCCCCCCAAAAAAAAAATGTCTGACAGCAGTCTGCCCCACTCTTTATCCATTTTTCATATTTAATCTTTCCTGCTAAATTATCCTGACAAATACATTTTGTACTGATTTAGCACTTCTTTTTACTTTCCTCCTATTTCATATATGGATATTGAACCATACCACACCATTTTTTAAACCCTCTTAATCCTGTACAGTGTCTTGGAGGGATGGAGTGCAACAAACCCCTGGTCTGGGCACCAAGCCATCACAGGATGAACACACACACACTCACCCACTAGGCCCAATCCAACTACCCTGCTTGTCTTTGGACTGTTGCTGGAATCCCACACAGGTATGTGGAGAACATGGAAACTCCACACAGGGAGGATCCGGGAAGCAAACCTTGTAGCTGCGAGGAAGCATCCCTACCACTGCACCACCATGCCGCCCATATGGATATCATTTTCATGAAATTCATTGGCTTCTGGTTTTCAATTAATAAACATGTTTATATACCCCTGAACATGTTTTGCACATTTTCAGATGTGCATTTGTGTGTCACTTGTAAAAAGTTTGCAGACACTGCAAGATGAGAATGAATCGATCAATTATGAAATTTCACTCTGGTGAATTCCAGCTTCGGTATTCTGCTTTTAACATTTCAAGTTCAAAGCCTTTAAAGTTGACAGCAATAACAGCTAAACCATTCATTGTTCATAAATTTGCAAAACTGGCCAAACCTTGAGTTTTGAGGTTTACAGGTTCAGAATTTTGAAATACAGCAGTGGGTTTACATCTTGCATGTATTTTGGTAAATTCACACAGTATGCTGTACTCACATTGCAAATATGGATAAAGTCATGTGGTGGGCACCTCAGATTTTGTATATTTGTAATTATTGTATTGTGCACTGAGCTAAATTAATAAGAATTCATTGAAATCAAATTGACAAGGAGAACTCAAAATGGGGCTTGTGAGATGGGCTGAGGATATGGTAGTTCCCACTTGGTTGAGACATAACTTAACATTGAAATTAGGTTTGTATCCTATGAATGCCAGGAACAAGTAGTGGGGACCTACAGGAAATTGACAAAGAGTACCTGGCCATTTACAAGACATACTGTAGGCTGGGATGAGCGTCCACCTGAACAGCCACTGGGCTTTGAAGTTGTCCCTTTATACCTGCAGCATTCCAAGTTACGGATTTGAAAGGCTCTTCAAGAGCAACAAAAATATGTGCATAAGGAAGCATCAACACACCGAGTACAAAGAAAAGACCAACTTTTGGAGAGGGCTGATAGAGGAGATGGTGTGAATATACAGAAGCTGCTCACACTACAACTTAAGAGCATTTGCGACTAGTAATTATTCATTTTTTTTGTAATTCCAATTCATAGGAAAAGCCCTTATAGTTGGTGGCTGGTATCATTTTGTTCAGAGCAGTGCCAATGGCTGGAGATATCAAAAGTCATTTCAGGTGGTTTTTGACAACTCTTAGATCCCGTTCTCTTCAAGTGTTTTTTGTCTCCATTAAAAACTATGGCCATGAGCTGGGGACACTTTTTCGCATTATTTTGGGCATTTTGATTGCCAGTCAAGACACCTCAGAGCAGAACAAGCAGAATTTTAATCTAGCATCCTACAAAAAAACTCTGTGGTTTGCATCTTAGTTCCAAGATTTCATTCAAGCGTATCGTTGAGTAAACTATTCTCTTCAAAAACCTCAAATCTTGCTGCCTGTTATAGTCCTAAAAATCAATAAGGCTTACAATTGGAGGTATTTACTAGCAGCTGAGGATCTTGACAAAAGCTCTTCTGAACTCAACGTTGAAGATTGTGTAGATGACTGGATTTAGTGCACTGTTCACATAACCCAGCCAGGTGGTGGCGCTATACACTCCAGGTGGCACATAGCAGGGTGTGCAGTGTGTGTTGAGAACGTGAGTCACAAAGAAGGGCAGCCAGCAGATCAGGAAGACACCTGTAAGGTAAAACAAAATATCAGCAGAATAGTGGTACAAAAAAAATTAATAAAGTGAAGGAGAGGGCCTTACCAAGGACAATGGCCAGCATCTGTGTGGCCTTCTTCTCACGGATGTGCAAGCTTCTGCGCTTCACGCTAGGCCGCAGACTGATCTGAGTCTTCCCATCAGGCAGGTTTAGCACTTCTGATGCTCTCTTGGCCAGCTGTCCCACTGACTCTTTCACTGGCTCAGCACCCTCATCCTGAACCTCAGACTTGGCAAAGGAAGCTTGACTGATGATACAGCAGTTGGGAAGCTCCAAAGGGGTGAGAAAGGTGTTGTCTGGAGGACCAGTGGTCTGCTTCCTCAGCCTGAGAGAAGTAGCAATGGAGCAACGCTGGTCCAGCACTTCTACTTTCTCCTGTTAATCACAAAATGCATTTTACTGCCTTCAGTTTAAATGTGCTGCCATTATAACTATATCTCTTTTGCACCTTTTCGTTTCACGGCCTACTCATTTCTGTAAGATTACCTTCCTTAAAATAATGGAATTAATTTGAGCTTTTGAAGTGACATTATGAGGGGTAGTGTGAGGTGCGAAATTTATATTTAACTAGGGGGCTCTGCCCCCTGCTTGCTTCTCTAGCCAACCTCCATGTGGGCACTATGCGCAATTCATTTTACGGATCTGCTGCTTGTGACGAATCCTGCTGCGCTTTTGGATAAACACGAATATCAACTCTGTCTTTGATATCTCTGTCTTTCAAAACTATTATCGCTGACAATTTGTCACATGTTGATTTATAATATATGCAAGCGTGCTCTTTCAGATTCATATAGAAGTCCAAGAAAACTTCTTTGTCTGTGTTTTTCAGATTCTATGTTGCATTGCTTCTCCGTGATCATAAATATAAAACTGACTGAATTGTGATTTCTTTGAAATTAAACTTGTAGTAACTCTGTCATATCACCATGTTCATATTCAATCTCTTTTGGCTGTTCTGTTATTTCACTGAGTAATAATTTCCATTTGTTAGCACTATTGCGATTTTTACTAACAGTTTTTTGAGACTTGTGAATTTTAGTACTTTCATAATCTCTAACCTGCTTTGCATATGCATGGCATCAATGTTTTTGAACCTCTTTATGACGTTCTACTTTGTCTTCTACTCTTTGCTTTTTCGTCTTCTACTGTTTTTCTTTTATTTCTACCCCTGCTTGGACCTGTTAGGTTTCCAATTCATCTCTTGGCACAAAGTTTTGTCTCGCGGGACGTGAAATTATCTCTCTGAATTATCTCTCATCTCATCTCTCTGAAAAAGTCCCAAGATTTTTATATAAAATAGAGAGTGTCACAGGTGGCTGGGGGACAGACACCTGGAAGGACCGGGAGGTGGTGTTTACGTACTCCGGGCCATGAAAGGGCAACCGCCCTGAATCTGGAGAGGACCACAGGAGAGGAGCAAGGAGGCTCAAGCCCGTTGGGGCCCGTGGCCACCGCCAGGGGGCACCCCGAGCCTCATGGACCCCTGGAAACATTCACTTCCGCCACACCCAGGAAGATGGAAGAAGAGCCTTCCAGGAACACCTGGAGTGCTTCTGGGTGTAAGAGCAGCACTTCCGTCACACCAGGAAGTGCTGCCAGAAGAGCATCATCAAGCACCTGGAGCATGTCCGGGTGAACATAAAAGGGGCCGCCTTCCTACAGTCTGGGAGCTACAGTCGGGAGTGGGAGCAGGATGAAGCTCCTGTGGAGAGAGGAAAAGGTGGCCCATGGACAGTGTGAGAAAGGCCTGTAGCAGGGGTGATTGGTGCTGGGAGCACTGAGTGCTGTGTGGGACTGTGTTAAATAAACGTGTGCTTTTTATAAAGATGTGGTCTCAGTCTGGTGGTGTCCGGGCATATCTCACAAGAGATATTATAGAATAACATATACTGTATTGCTATACAAACAGTAACATATAGATTACTATATATACCATCTTTATACAGTATATATATATATATATATAGAGAGAGAGAGATAGAGAGAGAGAGAGAGAGAAAGAGAGAGAGTGAGTGAGTGAGAAAGTCACACATGTGCACACATACTCTTCACATATATATATATAAACACACACTCCTGTAAAGTCAGTTACCCCAGAATCCTTTGTTGTTACTTCTAACCCTGTATTCTCTATCTAGCATCTACCCTTTTCATCAAGAATAAAGAGTAGAAATGAGCTATAAACTACAGTTGATCCCGGACATGTCTGGTATTGAGTGACTATGAAATAGCTGTCTGTCAATTCTGTATAATGATTAGATCATTAAAAAGTATAATAATTGGTTACAGCACATGCCATTTACTTTGCATATTCAATGCATACAGTACCATTACTATAAAAAAGGCACCATGGTTCCACAGGGAATTTTTTTCTGCTTATAAAGTTCTCTGTTTATTCTGCCAAGGGGAGGGTGAAGCTTACTTCTTTTTTGGACTAAAGACTGTAAAATGTCAGTCTTTGCCACTAATCAGAAATGTCCCCAGTAGGCCATGTTTAATATGATGTAATCCACTTCAGTTTTGTGGGTTCAGATCCTATGCCAAAAATTTTGACTGCATGCAATAGCCACCCTGATAGGAGATGTCAGTCTAGTACAGAATATACTCACCAGGCTCGATTTAGAATTTACAAATAACCTAACACAGCATGCTTGGGATGACCCAAAATAAGAAAAAGCCCACATAGAGCTGGTGAGAACACATGAACACTACATAGTGACAAGTCTGTGAAATCCACAATTCTGCATTAGCAAGTCACCAAATTATTGTTAGATGAAAAGATGGAAATAAGTAAACTTTATATAGCACATTTGTGACCAATGACAAACCATAGACAGCAAAAGCAAACAGAACATAAAAACTCACACACCTGCTTGAATGCCAGATATGCAGTTTAAAATAATATGAATCATGTACCGTAAATACATTAATCAGCCCTGATGTCTATAAATATTGCACAATCAGTACATTATGTTTGGTTATATTTTACACATTATATACAAATTGTGATGGATGTATCATATGGGTGAGCGTTCTGGCCGGGATGGGGCAAGGTTCCTTACCTTGACAGGAGGCCAGCCCTTCAAAGACACAAGAAAGAGGATGGAGATCATCCTGTCTAAGCCAGGAGACATATCAGTACAGCAGTGAGTACACTGGCATCCTGGCAGGGTTGGACTGAGGAACAATACCCGGATCGGGAGGTCAGTGTGGAAGAAGGACAAGAGGAGACAACCTGGCAGGTCCACAAGCTCTCCCAACATGCTAGATGGCAGCCTCCCTGGGTGACGCTACCTGTGCCAGCACCCGCAAGGCACACTGAGAACTGCAGTTCTATAGGGCAGCCTTGTCAGATTTCGTGGGTACAACCATGGGGTGCTGCAGGGTCTATCATTCCTACTTTGTGGGACTTTGTTAACCCGGTAATACTTCCATTGAGCTATGCTGTAGCACCGGATCCAACATAAGAGAAGCCACTCGAACTCAACCAGGTGAGTTGGAGTCTGGTGGAAGAGGGCAAAGTTTGCCTGGAGGAGTGGAAGGAGAGATAAAAAGATAAGGTAAAGAATTGCATTGTATTTGTGATTTTCAAAGCCTTTTGTAAGATATTGGTAAAAACAAACCTTCTTTATTGTGCAGTGACTTGTGTCGTGGCGGTTGTGTCTGGGATTTGGGTTGCTGAAACACCCCCTACTGGTGTCAACATTTATTTTTGAACTCCTTGTCCCAGTAGCATCAAATACAAAACACGAATGAAGTGTGGATGAGGTGCCTGTCTGTCTCTGGATGTCCTCACACATAAACTCTCACAAAAGTCCTTTACAAAAGAATTTTCGTTCAAATATTTTCAGACATATTTAATCCAGTTCTGTATTGGCGATAGACCAGAGCCTATCCTAAAAATAAAAAAGTTTTTCCAATCTTCCTAAAATTATGTCATGTCATTTCCTAACCTACTTAATCCAGATGAGGGTTGCAGTGGGGTCTACTTCAGCTAGCATAGGGTGAAAGGCAGGAACAAACCCTGGACAGGGCAAACACATACACACTCACACACACAGTAGGGCCAGTTTTGTGTCATCAATTTCCTTAACCTGCACATCTTGGGACAGTGGGAGGAAAGTGGCACACTTGGACGAAACCCGGACAGACACGGTAAAAACATACAAACTCAGAAAGGGAGGACATGGGATGTAAACCCTGGTCTCCTTACTGCAAAGCAGCAATGCTACCACTGCGCCTCCCCAACCTAAAATTTTCCTCAGTTTAATCAAACAGTCCCATTCATGTTCGCCTCTATGTTGGTGCCTTATGGATGCTCAGCTTTAAGCACTTGTGTCTCCCAGTTTCAGCTGCATGGTTTCTAATCCCAGTCTGTGCAGTTTAAATGTGCTCCATATAATGTGTGTTTTTTACCCCTGAGCACACTTACTTACAAACTCTATTTAAATCTGCCAAGTAACTTAAACCGTAGTCTATAAGATGTGCGAGAAAACCTGCATGGACACAGAGAGAATTAACAAACTCGACACGAAACTCTTCTGAACCCTGAAATCTGGAGGTATGACAAAGAAAAGATAACTGATAACCAAATGTGCAAAGTGTCTGTGTTATGTAAACTATTAAAACAAGTTTAAAAATGTAAAAGCCTTACAAATGTATACATACTGTACATACAATTCAGATAATCAACACACTTTAATAAAATCCATCCTCGCCTTTGTAGCTGCAGGCGACTGAAACTGTTCTTTATCAACAGTCGTGTTTTAATGGTTAACTAAAAGATGCTGTGGAGCAACGTTTCAAGTAAAATCAGATTATCTCTGAATAACTCAGAGGCATTTGTATATACTTGTACACACAAATGTAAGAATTGATTTTTAGACTGAATTATGCAAATTAGAATGTGAAACCAGGCACCTCTGCATAAGTTCTTAATATTTCTAAAGTTCAATTGCAGTTAATTGCCGGTAGCAATTTTGTGTATTTCTTTGGTATGACCAAACCATAATTTCTCCTGAACGAGAGGCTCACTGCCAATGAAGACAAATGTTGGATAAAACACATAACCGGATATTAAACTGTCAGCCTAAGTCAGTTAAGCAGAAGGACTGCATTTCCCAGACAAAAATATTAAAATTTTACTCAGTTAAGAACAGGTCTGCAACATAAGCAAGGGGGCATGTGGGGCATAAACCTCACACAACTGTTACAGAAAGAAATTATTCAAAAATACAAATCTGATCATTCTACATTCAGATTATGGCAGCACCGAGTCTTAAAATGTAAAAGAGAGTGTTATGCTGAGCCAAGGTAGGGCAAATGAAAGAGGGAAAGGGTTCAGGATATGGAGGAGCCACTAGTGCAGTCAGAAAATGAGTGAGGTCAAAACACAAGTATCAAGAGAAAGCCATGCAAGAAAGCCCGAGCATAAAGTTAAGATGAAATAAAAAGTAAGCTAACATAAGAGATTGGAAAATGAGACGTGGCCATTCAATCCATGAGGTTCATTTGTTTAGCTGATGGCTAAGCTGTCACAATATCTCATGCAGATTCTCTGTAAACGTTGTGAAGGTTTCTGCTTCAACTACATGTCTTGGTAATTTGTTCCAGATTCCAACAAATCTTTTAAAAAAACTGATTTCTTGCTTCAGTTCTAAATTTACGTCTTCTTAATTTCCACTGGTGTCCTTGAGTATTTGACTCTCTCTTAAGTTTTGAGAATTCTGTGGAATCTACTTTATTAATGCCTTTGAGGATTTTGAAGACCTGGATTAAGTCCCCATGCAGTCTCCTTTGCTTGAAATTAAATAAGTCTAATTCACTGAGTCTGTCAGAGTAGGACTTGTCTTTAAGTCTTAGATTGCACCTGGTTGCTCTTGTCGGCACAGCTTCAAGTGCTGCTATGTCTTTCATGTACCGTGGTGACGGGAACTGCACACAACACTCCAGTTGTGGTCTCACTATTGCATTATTTGGTCTGAGAATAATAATGTTCTTTGGTTCATATTAAACAGTTTTTATCGGCTCTTTCTATTATATAATCTCTGAAGATTACATCCCTTGATTTATTTTCAACAGGTTTTATGATATAACCTAGTATTTTTATGTGTCTTTTAATAGCTTATGTAGCATTACGCTTAGATGATGAAAATGTGTCAACATAAATGCTTTTCAGTGAATGCTTCCTGTAGGACAATGTCTTCCATGTTGCATTTTCCAAATGTTAGCTCAGTTCTGAAGCTTTTCCAAGTCTGTCTGAATTGTTTTTGCTGTCTCCTAAGAGTCTGTTTTTCCTTCAATTTTGGTATCATCTGCAAATTTCACAAGTTTCCCAATCATACTGAAATCTATGTCATTAATGTAGATCAGAAAAAGTAACAGTCGCAGGACCGACCCCTGTAGGACATTGTAATCAAATAAAAAGTGAGAGGAGATCATAAAAAGAAGAAATATACACATACACACATATATATATATATATATATATATATATATATATATATATATATATATATATATATATATATATATATATATAGTTACAGATGGCGGCCAGCACCACTACCCAGCTGGGATGCCTCCGAGATGGAAGAAAAGTTGGAGAGGACTTCTGGGGAACGATCTCTTCCCTGAACTGTTATTTGGCAGCACCCCCCTGGATTGCAACGCCATCTCAGATTCCTGCAGGGCTGTGCACAGCCCTCTTGGGATCCGTGGATGCTGCAAGGGGGAGCAGTAGGAAGTGGAGGAGCTGCAGAGCCCCAGTTTGCGCCTCAGTCGCACCTGGAAGCAATTCCAGACCTCCTTAATGAACCACTTGGAATGCTCCTGGGTGTGGCTTAAAAAGGAGCCAGCTGCCTTCCAAGAGGAGCCAGAGTTGCAGGATAACACTGATGAGGCTCGCCTGGGGAGGAGAAAAGGCTCTGAAGAAAATGGGCAGAGTTTCACTGTATTAGTGACTTGTTGGTACCAGTCCTTGGAGGCGGCTTTGGGTCTAGCTGCCTTTCTATAAATAAAGGCTCTTGTTGGACTGAGCTGGTGTTCTTGCCTATTTGTGTCGGATTGGGGTGGCAGTTGCGTCCTGGGTCTTCACAATATTTATATTAATATTATCGCAGGAGGCTGGGGGACAGACATGGCCGGGATGCCTGGGAGGACCGGGAGGTGGCGTATTCATCCTCCAGGCCACAAGGGGGCAACCACCCTGGATCGAGAGAGGACCACGGGAGAGGAACAAGGAGGCTCAACCCATTGGGGCCTGTGGCTGCCGCCTGGGGGCACCCCAAGCCTCAGGGGGCCCGGGAAACGTGTACTTCTGCCACACCCGGGAAAATGGAGGATGATCCTGTCAGGGACACCCAGAGTGCTTCCGGGTGCAAGAGCAGCACTTCTGCCACACCAGGAAGTGCTGCCGGAAGAACATCAAGCACCTGGAGCACATCTGGGTGAGAATAAAAGGGGCCACCTCCCTCCAATCAGGGAGCTGAAGTCGGGAGTGGGAGCAGGACGAAGCTCCCGTGGAGAGAGGAAAGGCGGCCCACAGACAGTGAGAGAGAAGCCCGAAGGAGAGATGATTGGTGCGAGGAGCACAGTGTGTTGTGCGGGACTGTGTATTGTGAAAAGAAAGGTGAATAAATGTGTGTGCTTTTATAAAGATGCAGTGTCTGTCTGATGGTGTCTGGGCATGTCTCACAATGGCGCCCAAACAGGGACCTTCTCCCTGTTCCAAGGCAGGGGACCCTAATTATAAATATTTTGTGAGTTGCCCGGCACCCCAGGTCTGTCCCCCAGCCTCCTGTGACAATACAGTATATAATATATAAAGACAGAGGAAGAGAAGAAAAGAGTCATGAACATTGATCGTGTGCATGCACATAGGCTTCATGATTATTTTACGACTACTGATTCATCAAGAGACCATGGAGAATAAAAATGGACTTACACTGTTTACAATAACAGCAAACGACTTTCATTCCTGTTCCCAGGGCAGATGAAGTGTGAGGACCAGAAATGTCACCTCCACTTCTTCCAGACTCCTCCACTTCTGCTCCTGATACGGTAAAAGATGATGGTGGCAGGGAGTTGTCAGCATTAGAGCAACACTTTTCTGTACCACTCAAGGCATTATGCTTTATTTTTTCTAACATTCAACTATTAAATGGAGCTTTCCCAATTAAGACACCAGCTCTTTTACTTGTTCATAGGCTTATATTTTACTATACAGTATATAAATGGCAGAAGTCAGTTCAGATGGGAAGCCATTGTGACCAGGAGGCATGTGGCAATTAAGCAGGATGGTCCTTTCATTAGAGAGCCTGGGGAGAGCTGGGGTGTCTAGGAAATACTTAATATTAAAAAGAGAGGGATTGGCATTTTAACAAACAGATTAGATTTATTAGTAAGGAGGTCAAACTAAAAAGAAACTAAAACAAAGCAGGGGATGTTTAAACCACACTATATAGAAAAATAAACAATAACTAAAGCACATAATAATTGTAAGATGCATAATATTAAATGAAACACAGGCATTAAACTTTATTAAATTTTAATGCATATTTCTTTTCGTTGTGAATGTTTGAATATACTGGTGAAGCAGCGACTTCCTCCTAAACATTTTTGGCTGTCCTTTTTTCTTTGTTCAAACATTGGATGTGCTGTACATGGTGCAGTAGGAGTGAGCTCCCTGTTGGAGATCCCAGAATTCTTTGGCTTATCTTGATCCTCTTTTTTTTTACTGGCACACAAGGCTGCAAGAATTCTCTCGCATGCCATTTTAGGAATAATGGATCAAAATATTTATCTGCTTTTACAAGTTTGGGTAGTTGATTTATTGAATTGATATTTTGTGACCTTACTAATATTTTTGTGGCAAGGTTTAGCAAGAAAATATGCAGAATTTGCAGATTTAAATATTCAATAATAAAGCCAAAACTGTCAACCAGGGAATGGTAAAATGAAACAATGAAAATTACAACAGGACGCTCCCATCTGCAAACCTCCAATTAAAGTTTCATTGCTGTATTTAATTTATTGTGTATTTTGCACTTATTGTGCATTTGATTATTATTATTGTTATTTTTCTGCTGATTTATTTTTTAATAATATATGTTGTGATTTAAATATCTTCGGCTTTGATTTAGTTTCTGCTTGGGTCATGTATTGATTTTTTACTTTATTATTAAGGAGGCCTGACTTATTTTTGAGAGCTGAAATAAGAGTGAATGAGTTAAGTCTCGTATGTTAAAGAGCAAGCAGTTTGGGGTTAGGGTTACTTTACCTACATAAAGTTCAAGTACAGCACACTGGAAAAAAAAGAGTTGAATTAAATCAATAACTCACAGCCAAGGTTCATCACATAAGCAAGTGAGTTTTTTTAGAGACAAAATTCATGATTTTAGTTTAGAGATTTATCGTTACCTTGACAGACCCAAACTGCCAGCAAAACTGACTGCAAAACATTAATTGCTTTTTTGATAGCTGGATGGAAGAAAGCAGGATCAGCTCAAGAGCCATGCTGATGGAAATAAATTCTTCTAATCTAGACAACAATTGATCTTGAAATTAGTTATTTTGTAGTACGTAGGTGTTAAACCTCAGTTGACCTGCTTGAATTAGTGGGGAAGGAAAACAGGGCTGCTAAAGGATGCATTTACGATCAGATAGAGAAGTGGACATGAGTGACTCACTCAAGACAGAAAAAGAAAACATATAGAGTATTATATAATATATCCTTTTGGGATTGGTAATGGATAAATAAGAATTTTATTTAGCCAAAGGGTGTTAAGGAAAATGTTAAATTAAAATTAGAGTAAACATATGGAATTTGAGTATGGTAAAGAGGAGGAATGAGATATTTCTCTAGCAGAGGATTCAAAAGGATTTTTACACCAACACAAAAAATTACCTCAAGATATTTAAAAATTAGATTATGGTTGGCCAACTGTAGGAAAAATAAAGACTTACAGTATAAGGTGTCAGGGAACAGGAAGAGAATGTCACTTTTTCCCCTTATATATCTCCACTAGACATCCCCCGCGGCTTTGCCTGTGTATTAGTGAAACAGCACACTGAGGAGGGTCCCACCCAGCTCTCTACTCCTGACGTCACTCTTCCCCCTCCCCTCGGCCCACAGCCCATGTCTCGGATTAGCGTGAATATATCACTACAGTAAGCGAACTATGATTCTTAGCGCAATGAGAGAAGTCGCAAAATCAACCGGAATGTTCAAGCAAGTTATAGAAAAAAAGAGATCTAAATCCATTAATTAGTTCTCTTGTTCGCTAACTAAGCAGAATTAAGGTTATGCCCTGAGGCAGACACGTGAGAGAGGAGGGCCCTGCCCCCGTCCCACAGCCTGATGAGTCTCTCTCGGATTTGCGCTAATAAATCGGTAGCGCAAGGAAACTATGATACTTAGCGCAATGAGAAAGTCGCAAAATCAACGGAATGTTCAAGCAAATAATAGAAAAAAAACAGATCTAAATCCGTTAAGAAGTTCTCTCGTGAAAAGCGGACAGACATACAAACAGGTATAAAAAAATATAAGAAATTTCATGCTTGGACCACGAAATTTTTAAAACCGTTTCTTAGCAAGCACCTATGGGTTAAGGGTAACCTACATTCCAAATTTCAAGTCCCAAGTCCTCATGGTTAGGGAGATTTCGTGATGAGTGAGTCAGTGGTATTTGGCTTTTATATATACAGTATAGATTAGCAAATCACACTTTTCCACCCACTTCTAATCCTAAAATGAAGGTGAGGACTATAGGCTTCTCTTTTTCATTCATTGGCGCAGGAGCTTGGAAACTGCTCATGGCACCCTGAAAATGATGAGGCAAGCCACTGAAACCTCCCAGCCACACAGTCACATCAAAGATGGTACCATAGAGGCAAAGAAGAATCCTAGTTTTAATTTTAGCAGTGCTGAGTAGAACTGAGACAGAACAAAGACATTCAGGTCAAATTACAGAGGAACAGTGGAGACAAAGTTGACAATGGAATACATGGACAGGGCAACTGCAAAGGTAAGCAATGGGGAATCTGGAAAGAACCATTGCAAAACAAAAAATTAAAAAACAAACTGAAAATGTGGCTGCAAATATAAAATCATTGTAGAAGACAGGCAAATGGATCAGTGTAGCTGCCGACAACAATGAAGGACTGAAGGAGCACAGAAAACAAACAAAGCAAAGTATAACATCAGGGACTAAAAGTCAATACAAGGCTTATGGGAAGTGACTGAGAAGCTGAAGTGGAATGTGAGCACCTCATTTATATTTTGACTCAGCACATTGTAATTTCTTGGAAACTAGGTGACACAGTATCCCATATGGACAAGAGTGGCAAAAGATCAGAATTTTGCACATCATTGAAGAAGGACACATCGGAAATGACTTCTCTAATGATATCTGGATTGGGAAGGGAGATTTTCTTCACTGGGCTGGCCACTTTTGAAAGGGATCTTCTTGCTGAGCATAAGACAGTAATATGTAAAAGAGTTTAAAGACAATTGAGTAGGTTGCCAGGGGGAAATGATTGACAAAATGTGTAAAACTATCCACCTCAGCACTTGTCCACTCACCTTCAAATGTCCTGGGATCTGCCTGTGTTACGGCCTGAGTAGATTTTGCACATTCTCTCCATTTTTTCCTTCCATATCCCAGTTTCCGGCCACTTACTAGGACTTACCCTCACCTTATATGAGCAAATATGAGTGTGTGGCATGTGAGTACTCTACACCCAGTACTAGTTTGGTTTCTCATTTTTTGAAGATGCAGTTGCGATGCTCATATTCACCTCTTAGAAATCTTTAGCAATCACCCAGGTCTGTAATATTGCCTTACCACTTCTGTGGTTACACAAGCTGGCTGGATCCTTCCACAACTTTTTCGGAGGGAGACTCTCTTCCTCCTTTTTCTCAGGAACACATAGATGCGAAGGTATACCAGGAGGGTGATGACAAATGGGAGGTAGAAAGAGACAACTGAGGAGTAGATGACAAACTGTGGGTTGGAAATGGAACAGATCCTGGGGTCCTCTGCAAAACATTGCGAATATTTAATTTACAAGAGCATCATGTTGAAATTTATTAAATCCTACTGTATTTTTTACTCACTAGATCATATCTGGTGAAGTCATCAAACCTGTCAGCTGAATGCCAGATTAATGCTGATACAAGAATTGTTAATCTTGAAACCTTTTAATGTCATACACAATTAACTTCTCATTGAGACACATGTCACCTTATTGTATGTAAAAGCCACTTGAAATCCCACCATTATGTCAAGCACACTGGTCATTTAGACTTATTACATCACACTGGATTCTTAATTATTATAATTTACCACAAGGTAAGGCCAAAATCACAGATCGAAACCAAGAAACCACCAATAAAAGTTTTAATTTTTTGAAAAAGACAAAATTAAAAAACAAATTAGTAATAATCAATGGAAAACCTCAATTAAACTAATAAACATGAACAATTAAAATTGCAAGGTACACGCAAAAGTACTGGCAAAACCAAAGAAAAGCAGAAGAACTGAAAGGAAGTGCAAATTAAGAATACAAAATAATACAAAGAAAAATGTAAACCACAAGATAATAAACCTAAAGATAATGGGAATAAAAGAGTCAAAATCAGGGAAAACATATCTGAAATATTTTAGAAAAGCACAAATTTCAAAAAGCAAAACTTTAGGCCTAACAGTGTTTTAGTCCTCTAAGTGTTCTAACACTGAGAAATGATGTAGACAGAATATTAGAAAGTGAATCAGGAGGTCAAACAAAATGCTAAACAATGGAAGGGTCAAAGCTGGAAAAAACAAAAAACAACAACAACAACAAAAGAAACTATCTGATGTAAAGCCAAAGAGGAGAACCTAAAATCAAAATGCAAAGAAAAGAGCTAAAATATGTTTGCTTGAAAGTAAACAGAGCCTTTACAAGGTTTCCACAAATATGGATAATGAATCCCTCAGAACGTTGACTTATATACTGTGAAGTCAAGTGATGCTCCTGCTGGTGCATAGTATAGTAATAGCATAGTAATGACCGGCCAAGTGGTGGCACCCACAAGAAAAGCAAAATGACATAATGGGAGATTCAAAATGCAATGTGAAGCAAAATTAACAAGTCTAAAACAAAAAAAAAATACCTAAAAGTAAAGAGCAGAAGAATAATATGTAATTGAAAGTAAAAAGTGCAAGCACAGAGAAAAAATGAGGAAACTCAGGAAAAAATTATTAAACTCAAGGTCAAAACCAGAAATGCCAATCATATAGTAGAATATTTCAGAATAGTTAAAGGTCTACTGTCTTATATGGGCCTCTCAAGTAACTCATACAAGATCTAATGTCTGCAGCATGTAAGAAACTGAAACTGCTATTTTGAAACCTGAAGGACCTAAAGGATTAGTGTGTGTGAGAGAGAAAGTGAGGCATTGTTCATAATGACACTCAGTTTTTCTGCAGGAGGCCCAGAGTACGTCCTATAACTGAGCTTCCTCTTTTAATTAACCTGCTGATTCGGCGGACCTCTCTTGAAGTGATTTTACCAGTCCAGCACACCACAGCGTGGAAAATCCCACTGACCATTACAGAGTTGTAGATGATGTGAAGGATGTCACTTTCCAGATTAAAAGAATGTAGTCTCTTAAGGAAAATGAGCCTGCCTTGTCCTTTCTTATATAGTTCCTCTGTGTTATGAGACCAGTCCAACCTGCCATTGATGTGGACCCCCGAGTACTTGTAGGAGTGGACCACCTATTCTTCATTCTTCCACTCCTTGAACAGTGACCGGATATAGAGACTCTTTAGTGCAGCGAAAGTCAAAAAACAGTTTCTTGGTTCTGCTAATGTTAAGATTCAGATACTTCTCTTTGCACCAAAAAAAGGTGTTTCATACTCCCCTTGTCAACACACCCCATTAATGCAAATTCCCATCTGAGAATTCAGCAAATGACATGACTTGGTGTTTTATTTATAGTTGGAGCTATACAGAGTGAAGAGAAAAGGAGACAGGACTGTTCCTTGTAGTGCTCCAGGGTTTCTGACATCCTTTCTCAGAAACACAATCCTTGAGTCTCACAAACTATGGTCTGCCCGACAGATCATGTTATGTGATATCATCTACTGTTAAATTCTGCTCTGTACTTGTAATATTTTTATTTTACTATTATAATGTATTGAGGGTTACGTGTGTTCTGTTCTGTGTTGTGTACTGTATTGTATTGACCCCCTTCTTTTTGACACTCACTGCACGCCCAACCTACTTGGAAAGGGGTCTCTCTTTGAACTGCCTTTCTCAAGGCTACTTCCATTTTTTCTCTACAAGGAGTTTTTCCTTGTCTTCTTAGAGAGTCAAGGCTGGGGGCACTGGGGCAGGGGTTGTTAAAGCCCATTGTGACACTTCTTGTGTTTGGGCTATACAAAAGTAAATAGTATTGTATTGTATAGTCCATTATCCAGAACACCATAGGCTCATCCACCTGCATAACTCCTATTAACAAGGATGGCTGGATGGTAATAAAGGCACTTGAGAAATTGAAAACATAATCCTCACAGTACTGCCAGCTTTGTCCAGGTGAGAATAAGCCTTGTGGAACAGTTAGATAATTGCATCTTTCACTCCAGTCCTTGTCCAAGAGGCAAACTGCAGTGGGTTAAGGTGATCTACAATAAGAGGATTACTATAGTTCATGGCTGGCCTCTTAAAGGTCTTCATGAAGTAAGACGAAAGTACCACTGGTCTGTATGAAGAGGCACCTTCCTTCTTTGGAACTGGAACAATTCTGAATGTTTTCTACAGCAGTGGCACTTCCTGCAGCCTTAATGACTGACTCAGCAGGTGACAGAGGATACCACAAAGTTTGTCAGCAAAGACCTTAAAAACTTGAGGACTTAGTCAATATGTTCCTGTGGGTTTTCTTGTACATAACCTCCTCAGTTGCCTCCTCACTTGATCATCAGTTATGGATATTCTATGCTGATGATGAGAGGTCGATTCATCACTGGCCTTTCCAGTTGACATGGTTAGAATTGCTGATGTAGTAGGGATGGGGTGGAGGAACTGGCCATTGGAAGATGGTGGCATTGGAAGTGAAAATCTATTAAAAATTGGTTCAGGACGTTAGCTTTGTCCACATTCCCTTCTAACACCTCAGCCATGGATTTCTTGAGCATAGCTAAACAAGTGGTGTGGAATTGGAGTAAGGACTACATTTTTTCTTTTCTTTTAAATTAAATGAAGTTTGCATTTTTAATATATCAAGTGTGATGGAAAGTGGCAATGGGTTGCGTGTTGGTTAGAAATGCAAGTAAGAATTTCACTTTACTCTGTACACATGATACTACCATTACCATATATCATAGGAAGTAAAGTCAATGTATGGCAGAGACTATAAAGGTCATTGCATCACGTTATACATTAATAATGAAAAAGAAATTAAGACATTTTATAACTCAGATAGATTAAAAGTCATGAGCAATCGGTACATCTCATGGGAAGGCCCTGATAATGATACAGTCCACATCTTGAATGAAGTAATCCTTTAGTTTGGAATCTCATGGCTTTTTCACTTGAACTTCATCAATACTAATATCGTCTGGTAGAGCCAGCAGCAGTCATCCAGCTTTGCTAGCCATTGACCCTAATTCAATATGCCGTACATGGATACAATCTTGAACTGACAGAACTGGCCCCGCGTGACATTTTTATTGTGGCTATAGTACATTAGAGAAAACATCCTGGGATGCATGGTGGTTTATTTCGTATTCTGAATAAATACCACAAACTGATTCTTTAATGAAAAATGCTAACAATTTACCTATACCAAACTGAGAGTGACAGTAGAAGTATGGAATGGCCCCTTTAACACTAAAGTTACCTGTAGTATTTAAGCCAAACAGAAGAGGAGAGGACACTGCGAATGCCAATATCCAGACAAAAGTGATCATCAAAGAAACCCTCCTGCGAGAGCTCTGGGTACTGTTGTAGAGCACAGGCATCACTACGGCAGTATATCTGTGAGAAAAAGGGAAAGCAAGAGGGGAAAAGAGAGACAGAGGGAAAGCTGGAGACAAAATGCATTTTGAAGAGTAAATACTTCATAACATTAAGCAGTTGACTAATTCTGTTACATGGAGGTTTCACACAAGCCAATACTACGGCAACGTTAGGCCTTGCTAATAAGCCCTGACACATATGTAACATAAAAAAATTAGGAATATATAGTGAATGGAAAGAAATGAAAGTGATGTCCTCATATTGTCCAGTCTGATATCACATGTGTAAATAATTTAACCTTTGCAAATGTCTCCTATGATGATAAAATAAAAGCAGCAGAGCAAGAAAGGTTTTAGTTTTAGGCAAAACCACTCTAGTAGGTAGCAATCATGACAATGTGAAGTGAAAGAAGTCCTTTAATACAGCAAGTTTTAATGAAACGGCAATTGCATATTTATTTCAGGCATTGTGGCTCTTGATAGCATCATATTCAGTTCAATTTAAATCATCTTTACTGTTATTCGTAAGCATTTACTTTGTTAGTTACAAAAGGGAATGTCTTTTTAATGAAATGCATTGCTTTGCTTCAACTGAAGTTTGCAGAGCATACAAACTAAACCTGTGAGTTGAATGTCTGGAGAGAGCCATATTACCCCTACGTCAGTCTATCCCTTCTCATATTACACCTGTCTCTGTTTTGTCTTTGGGAGGCATGACTAAATTGTATGGGACAACAATGCCACTAACAAACTTGTGGTGACAAGTGAGTAGAGTAAAAATGTGCACTGCTAGTAACGCCCCCAGATAAAAATTCCTTTATTATTTATACAGTATACATATAAGTATAATTTCAGTGTCAACTATCATATGAAAGACTACTAAGAATTGTGATTTTACTACTAAAAGGGTTTTATTTTCTAAAAAAAAGATATGTGTTATCAAAATAATATAAATGACATATGGGGAAGGCAGCAAACCAACACTGGCAAAACAAAATATATAATACGGGGAGAAACACTATAAACAAAGGAGGAGAAAACATAAACTTTTGTAAATACAAGGGTAACCACACTGTGCACTTTAAAACACTGCATAATTTTGTTCTTTATTTCACCTTATACAATTTCTTGTATTAGGAATTTGTTAGTTTTCGCATACCCCTTGGGGTCAGAGCACAGGGTCAGCCATTGTACAGTACCCCTGGAGCAATTGCAGGTTAAGGGTCTTGCTCAAGGGCCCAGCAGAGTAGGATCTCTTTTGGCAATGATGAGGATTCAAACCAGCAACCTTCTGGATACCAGCGCAGATTCTTAGCCTCAGAGCCACCACTCCACCCTCCATAAGAACAGCACCTGTACATATTTCAGTATTACAGTGTTGTAGTCAGTACTTAAGCTGGACATATCTTGATTTGAACACCTCTAGCTCTGGAGAGGAAATATTCCCAGGCTCTTCAAAAGCAGTGGCCATGCCATCACAAGACACAAAATGTAAATATCATTTTAGAACTGTCTGAACTAAAGTCCTGCACTTTTGAGAAGGAAAGGGAAATATAACTTCATATATTTGTTGCTGTGCATATTTTCCCTGAAAGCATTTCTCATCATATGCTTTTGTCATCATGCATTTGTCTTTGCTGCTATTGGTTCACTCATTAAAGCTTCATGGCTGGAAGGAATCAAAGCATTTTGCAGAGAAGGGGCAATTGTGTGTTGCTGTGCTACATGTGGTTAGACCAGTATAACTGAGAATGCAAGGATTCATAGATTTCAGAAATTCAGTCAGTAACAGAAATAAATATGGCAAGATTGATTTCCATGAGAAATGAACTAAATCTGATAGAAGCTAACAGGACATTTCATTTCAAGGATAGATTGAAAGAGATATTGTCATTTGACCAAGCTGCTGGTGTTTGTGAACATTATTCATAACATTTCAAAAACATTTCAAGACTATATGTAAATGATATAATTGTCATTATATTGTAGGTTACAGAATTGTATTTGCATAGGTTGCCTATTTTTATTTGTTATATTGTACTGTCCTTTAAATCCCAATATATTTGATCTGTTTTTTAATAGTTGAACACTTGGTCTCTTGTTTCTTTTCTTTTTGCTGGATTTGTGCTTTTAGGACTTGTTTGCTTTAGGATTGCCTTTCAAGCAACTTCTTTTCTGCCTTTGTGTACCATGGAGTTTTGTTTGTCTGGAAGAGCATTTTTGTTGAAAATAAATCTTTTATTTTTAAAGATCCAGTGTTTGCCCTTTTGTTACTACTTAGGGTTGACAGTTATGCTCCTCTAGTGGGAATTTCAAGTTATTTTTGGGATTTTGTTGTGCATAGCTCTGTTAGATTAGTTGGCAACTCTAAACTGTTCCTTGGCTAGTTGTCTCCCATCCAGAGTCAGTTTCTGTACCCAATGCTTCTGGGAGGGACTCTGGCCTGTATCTGATGCTACAGTTTGATTAATAGAAAAAGAACATAAAACCTTCTAAATAATTTTATTAAAGCATATTAGCATGGACCATAATGCAGATTAATTGAAAATGTCCACACAGCCTTTGTGTTTTATTAGATTGGTGTAATTTTTGAATTTGTACAAAAGCCTTAAGCATTTGACATTTCAAGGGTGTGTCCCTGTTCTTTATTTTAGTTGGTTTATTTTGTTTTGAATATTTTGTAATGTTGCTCAATATAATTTTTGTTTTTTTTTACTTTGGTTTCATTTAGTGTTTTTAATCATTTGTAATTGTTTTTTTTTGTTTGTGATAATAACATTAGCTTTTTTAATAGTCTGTATGTTGAGCCCAAGGGAGTGTAGATCTCCTAAAGCTACAGTTGTGCAGCTTCCAGCACAGTCACCAGCTTGGAGATACTCTACTTGTGATCTAAAATGTTTGTTGACAGTGGCTATCACTTAGGACTCATGGGTTTAGTGGTCTGGTATTGAGATCTGCACCTAATTGCTGATATGTTGAGTTTGCACATCTATCTTGTGACTATGTGGATTTTTCAGAATTTCCTCCCATATCCCAAAGACATATGTTATGTTAATTCAAGATTTTGAATTATCCCATGTGTGTGTGCATGAATGGGTACTGTATACACGGGTGTCTTCTCTAGACTTAGCTCCTGTCATGTGCTCAGGACTGCTAAAATACGTTCCAGCCCCAGACAAGCCTGAACTGGCCATACAAATGATCAGGGGACTACGCTGAGAGGCTGACAAATTACTACAACCTTTCATATATTATTCCGAAGACAAGAAGTTATCTTTTGGTCTGTGACATGAAAGGTTGTAAATGCTGATTACAAGGTTCCATTATTAGTAACTTATTGTACCTGAAGCTTTTTGAAGAAGCAGAAGAGTGTGCACATTGGATAAACAGAACACACCTCTGGTCCAAAAACTCTGAGATGTGGGAGAACTCCTCCATAATGAAAACTCAGACTCATTCCAAAGCATAGGTGGAGTTTGTCATTCCCAGAACATGCTTAGTACATCTATTGCATAATCCTACTGGGTACAGTTGCCAACTCCCCACCAAATGTTATTCAGTTGGCTGTTCACCTTACTCCAGTATCCAAAAGATCCAAAATGGCATATGCCACGACTACAGAATCAGACAGTGAACTTTTCGCCATAACGTCCTCTGTTGCACTTATATATGTCCTTCTGTTTGAACATGGTATTTGATGTGGACAACTTATAACAGCTATGAAAAGTCAATAGAATTTCACCAATCAATGTAGAAAAGGTAGACTATTCCTCTCAATCACCACCCCCCAGGCATCATAGTTATTCTAAACTTCAATGTACTAGTAGCACTAAAAAATTAATAGGTGATTCTCTCTATATATCATACATATCTCTCTATATCTTTCTATTATATCAAAAAATCCTGGGACAAGACAAGACTTTATCAGAGAGATAATTTGAAGTCCCGCGTGATGAGACTTTGTGCCAAGAGATTTAACCACACCCATGGTCCACTCACCTCTAATTCATGTGAATTGTCAGACACAGTTCCTGTGCTCTCAGCTCTTTTAAATTTTTATGTTTTCCTCATTTTAATACAAGACATACAATCTATTTGTTTCCTTCAATGTAGTCCTTTTCTGGACAATAATTTTATACATTCTAGATGAAATATCTAAGTGAAGAAGAAAGGGCAGTGCATCGAAAAGAGGCCCAAAAGCGTTGGAGAGAAAAGAATTAAAAAAAGATCAATAATAATCAAGTGCAAATTCGTAAAATAAGGAAAGTTATAATCAGCCCAGACTTAGTGGAATTGAAAACCTAACAGGTCCAAGCGGGGGCGGAAATAAAAGACAAAGAGTAGAAGACAAAGTAGAATGTCGTAAAGAGGTTAAAAAATGTTGGCGAGATACATATGCAGAGCAGGTTAGAGATTATGAAAGTACTAAAATTCGAAAGCCTCAAAAACCTGATAGCAAAGATTGCATTAGCGCTAACAAATGGAAATTCTTACTCGGTGAAATAACAGAACAGCAAAAAGAGATTGAATATATGGACATAGGTGATATGACAGACTGCGGTGGGTTGGCACCCTGCCCGGGATTGGTTCCTGCCTTGTGCCCTGTGTTGGCTGGGATTGGTTCCAGAAGACCCCCATGACCCTGTGTTCGGATTCAGCGGGTTGGAAAATGGATGGATGGATGATATGACAGAAGTATGTAGACTTAAACTTTAAAGTTTAAGTCAGAGACTTGTAGATCATCTAATTCGTGTTGCCATCAGTGAAAATTAGTATTTCTTTCCAAAGAGGAGGAGAATCCACGAGAAATAAAAGATTTGTTATTTGGTGAAAGTGAAATCCACAAACACTACAGGCAAAATATCCGAATCTACAATAATCTGTTCATGTTCGCATCATTCAATGCTCAAAACGTAGATTTACATGATTCAGGAACATACACTATGAGAATCTGTGGTCCCGCAACAATTAAAGATACTACAATTTTAACTTCAAAGAAATCACAATTCGGTCAGGTTTAAAATTATGATCACGGAGAAGCAATGCAACATAGAATCGAAAGTGTTAAATGATTGGACGTATTAGAAATTCTACAGCCAATAATGGATACAAATCCATACGTCCAAAATTATTGCACTTTACATGAAATTTATCTGAAAAACAAGGACAAAGAAGTTTTCTTGGATTTCTATATGAATCCAAAAGATCACACTTGCATACAGTATATAATAAACCAATATGTGACGCATTGTCAGCGATAATAGTTTCGAAAGTCGGAGATATCAAAGACAGAGTTGATATTTGTGTTTATCCAAAAGCACAGTACGATTCGTCGCAAGCGGCAGATCCGGGAAATGACTAGCGAAGCGAGCAGGGGGTAGAGCCCCCTAGTATCTCTATATATATTTGAAAAAAAAAATCAGTTATCTTGTTTGTGTTTCATTTTGTGTTGTTTGGCTTATGAACTTGTTCTTGGGATGCAGTCTCATGAATTATGATATGACATCACAGTGGCTATTTCCATTCTCTGAAAGGTAGCCTGAACACTGTCCTGAGATCTTCAGCACTTTACAGTCTTTGCTTGTAGTTTAGCACATTCTTTTCCTATGTTTTCTCAGGGCATATTTCATTTTTTGTGCTTTATTTTCATCTCTGAGGTGTTTTTTGTTTGCTCTTTTGTAATCAGTTAAGTTATACAGCACTACTTTGAAAGATGTGAGTAAAGCAAACCCTTGCTGGATCATCCACAAGGCCTTTGATATTAGCTCCTTTTTTCAATGGATATGACAGTGTTTTTGCACTGCTTGCTGTTTTCATTGTTATGTCTTTCTATCTCTATAAAAACCCAGGCAACTCAATATCAAATTTGAAGCCTTCTGGAATTTCCGTTTTCTTTTCATGACACTCTTACGCCCATATTTCACCTTCTCTAAGAAAGTTAACTACCTTAAATGCTTATTAGGCCCAACAACAGTTAATATATTGCTTTCTACAATTTGGCATCACATTGATGCAACACGTTTGTCTACTGGCTTGAGGATCGCTAGCATGACACCCTACCTTCCAGTAACCATACACATGTCTGTGGACACTGTCATCTAAGGTAGGACAAAAATCAATCCAGATCAAGAAATGTCATTCTAGAATCACTGGTCTCCATTAATTAGTGAATCCAAATAGTACTAACTCTAGTTCATCATCATGTCTATCACCTGATTGACATTGCAGATGACCCCAACATTTTCCTGTTCAATGGTGAGCCCACATAGTGCCAATTGTTCAATGGTGATAGCCCGTCATTTTCACTTAGACCAATTACCAACAGTAACCTTGCTGTAAGAGGGGGATTGCAAGCACCTTCACTACATCAAGGCCCTCATTCTGCAAGTAAGTTTTTGGTATTTGGATAAGTGGGCTACGTTCAAAAACTTTCAGTCACTGAAGAAATTAGATGAGGGAGCTGTGATAATAATGATAGTAATCAATGGCCTGGAAACTTAATAATTTACTCTCTCCTCCTGATGCTAGTGACAAAGTCTTGAGTGATTTAACATGGTGCAGATGCACGGGAGGAGGACAACAACACAAGATCAGGGATCCAGACATGATAACTGAAGTCACCCCCTCCCTGAACCACTCTTCTGGTTTGCTACCAGTGTGAGGACAGGCCACAGGTAATAAAGTTATCATAATCATAAATAATATAACCTGGAAGGAGAGGTGGTGCAATGATTAGTATGACTGCCCTCCATGAGATTGGGTTCTCTTCTTGTTGGTGCAAATTGTCTCCAGATACACTAGTTTTCTACCACATCTCAAAGGCATAAAGATTAGGCTGATTTGTGGTGCTAAATTACCAATGATGAGTGTGTGCATGAGTGTTTTCTGTCCAAAGTGGAATATGTATATGTGGGTCCATGATCAGCAAACTACTTGTTAATTATATGATATTATCAGAGGACAATACAAGAAGTAAAGTGTTCATAAATGGTGAAATATATGATTATTGTGTTATAGTGCTGCCTATAGCAGCACAGAATATGCATGCTGTAAATCAAGCAGAGATCAGTTTCTCTCCACATAGCCTCATCATCTGACTGTCTCAAACTGAGAAAAGTACAAAGCAATCGCTCAGTCTCACAAACTGATGATGTACTATTGGTCTGGCTCCCATTCCAGTGATTCATCACTTGTAAACTAATTACAGGGAATTCTTTTTCATCCACTGACACATTCAGACAGAATTTATGCATTTTTAGAGCAGAATGGTCGATACCTGTAAACACCATGGCCCTGAAATGAAAATCTAAACCTGGAAACAGAGTCTCAGAGAAGCAGGCAAACAAGACTGATCTATGTGTTCAAGAAAGTAAACATCTGATTAACCACACAGACACTGACAGTGGTTCATAAGACAGTGAAAAGTGTGTTTCCCATCAGTCAATACCACCTAGACCTTTGCTTACCAATCTTCTTCCCCTCAATAAACGGATCCTATCTTTAATGCTTAATAAAGTGCTGTCTACCTTTCTGCACCAAACTGACCTAATCACATTATTTTCTGCTTGTAGTGCTCCAACTGTGTTAGGTATAAGGACAGCTAAACATGTTCACCTAAGCAGGAGCATAGGCAGCACAACCTGTTAGAAAGCTGCATGCAAAAATAACTAGAAAGCACAAAAATATCCAAAACCAAAGAAGGAGCTACAGTTTTTCAGAGGCATACTGCACAATGATTAGGTGTCAAGCTCCTTTTATTTCTTTTTCACCTTCTGCTATGTGATGGCTATGTGGTTCATCTAATAGTAATTCAGGTAAACAGCAAAGCTGAGGCTATGCAGTGTTTGTGTGTATATATACAGTATATAAATATATATATATATATATATAGTGTTGTCTACATTATTGGCATCCTTGTATTTTAAGTATGTTATATAAAATGTCTTGCGAAACACAGTTGGCCCTTGCAATTCACGGGTTACGATTCACAGATTTGCCTATTCATGGATTTGGCTTCAGTGCTTAAATGGAAATGATTTTGTTAATTTTGCAATTAGTAAACATAAAAAATATCATTCCCACAATGCTGTTCTTTCAAATTGAAGGCAGGACTCTCGACCAATGAATAAGGGGGTGAGGCATATCAAACACATAGCATTGTGGGAATGATCATTCATGGTTACTGTGAATGCTGCCCTTTTGGGAAGTAACTGTTAATGGCATTTTGGCAAACAATGCACATATTTTGCACATTTTGACCACACAAATGGTTATTGGACATGTGGATTATACAACAAAAGATATGTTAGAATTTTTTTTGTTTTTTCTATCGATGTTTATCACATTGTCACCACTGTACTTTCTCAACAAAAACATGACATTGAAATTTTTTTCTTGGCCACCACTACAACATCATGAGGTATGTAACATTTAAAAAAAAAAAAATATTGTTTTTGGGCGGTGTATTCATTTAATGAGAAAGAAGATCATGAAATTTGTGAAGCGATTGCTGCAAATACACCAGTCAGTGCAAAGACTCTGTATGTTACTGGTGCAGTATAGTACAGTATACATTACAGTATCATTTTACTTTTTTGGTGTTTTATATACAGTATATAACTATACTGTATTGTCTAGAAGGTTTGGTGGGAGGATCCAAAATATATTTGTGGATTTTTGCAGCTACAGAGTTCCAAAACCCATGCAAATAGCCAAGGGATAACTGTAATTGGAAACCAACTTTATATCATCATAATATTTTAATAGCATTTTCAAAGATATACAACAAAATAAACATGTCAGTTTAGAGGTAGTAATTTCTGAGAAAAAACAAACAAAATATGCCCTAGACATGATTATTGGCAACCTTATAAGCAATTCAAATCAGTCCGGACAAAAGAGCTACATTCCCACTGCAGTAAAACCAGACTCAATAGTGATCAATTGTTAGTACTCACATGACTTGAATCAACCAATGAATGATGGGGTTAATATTTAAAAAGGCCACATTCACTCTCTGTTACTTGTTCACAATGGTGAAGACAAGAGAGGTGTCTGAGAATGTCAGAAAAGCCACCAAACATCTGAATGCAAAAAAGTGCAAAGCATCTGCGAAAACCCTGTGTCTACAGTTCACAATTTTAAAAAGAAGTTTTATGCTCATGAAACTGTCAGGAACCTCTTAGGATGTGGTGGGAAGAGGAAAAATAATCCAATATGTCTTTGAAGTTAGTGCCAACTGTTGATAAAGCCCCAAGTACAACATCCAAAGAGCTCAACACTGACCTGGAGTGATTTGGAAGTGGTGGTTTCAACCCACACCATACCTTGTGCTCTATACCAAGGAGTTAATGGGTGATGGCCAAGTATGGCCCCATTGCTCAAAGACATTTATAAAAAAAAGCACACCTAATCTTTACCTAAACCCAGCCTTGAGAAATCACAATCGTTCTGGGAAAATGTTCCGTGGAAAGATTAAACCAAAATTGAGCTTTTTGGAAATGCAGAGCAGCGATACATTTATAGATAAAAAATGTAGCTTATAAGAAAAGAATACCTTTCCTACAGTTAAACATAGTGGAAATTCCATAATGTTGTGGGCTCCTTTGCTGCCTCAGGAGTTGGAGGTGTAAGCAATCATGAAGTCAGATGATTACTAAGGTATTTTGGTAATGTGCTACCTGGTGTCAAAAAGCTATGTCTGGCTCATAAGGTCATGGATTCTTCAGCAGGGTTGCGTATCAGAAGCACAAAAGAATGGTTAAAGAAACTGGTCAGCAATGAGTCCTGATCTCAATCAAATTGAGGGCCTTTGAAAAGAACTGAAATCTGTCATTGGTAAAAAGAATCTTCAAAACATTCATGAGCTACAAGAAATCACAAATATTGCACAAATAAGTATTATGTTGTACTGTATTTGACACTGTATTATCAGACTAATCATTGTTTAAACAGTCTAATATCTTGTGTAACAAATCCTTTATGAAATATGTCAGTTGTGCACTGTATACTTCAGTACTGTTTGTCGAAGAGCAGAATGTCAAGCAGTCCATTGTGGTGGTGGTGGTGGGGGTGAATGTTTTCTCTAGTAATGTTAGTGTCCATGTTCTCATTGTGTTTGCTCTAGAGTTCCTGTATGGAAGTGAGATACAGTATGTCCCAATTTCTAAACATATTCTGGCTACTGGATCTACTATTCTAACTCCATCATTTAGTAACATTAACAGGTATTTTAGTTCTCCCACATTCAGCTGGGCTCACAGACAACGTCCACCATCTAAAGGAGAGACAGCAGTCAGAACCAAAGAGAAATACTAAATATTTTATAAAGTCAACATGGGCAACCTTCAATATGATGTGAGAAAATGTCATTGTGGAATGGCATGGCCTAATTATGGGAAAACATTATCATCTGGGGAGTCCAGAAACCATCAGATGAAGAAATGGGGAATGGCAGCAGGAACTTGGTGTTTAAACACCCTAGCATGGGTGAAGAAAGGGATGTCCTTTCTTTTGAAACTTCCTTGGTTGTTAAAGGAAGCACTTCTAAACACAAAAAAGGGGGCATCTGAAAAAAAAACTGAGTCCTGTAGTTAAAGTGGAGACTTTGATATCTTTTAAAAAGTATCTAGATGAGATGTGGGGACAATTTATGCATCAACTAACTGGATAAGCTGGATGGACTGAATGGTCTTCTCTTAGTTGTAAAATTTCTTATTTAAGGGAACCATCTTAAAATAAGAACATTGGGCAAAGAGCACTGAGTTAGTGGCATGTCAGCTTGATACTGCTTACTGTTAATTATCTACTGATTAAAACAGAAATATTAAAATATTCAGAGCCTTCATTTATTCTCCTCTGTATATCACTCCAATACAAGGTCACAAGGAGCTACAGTGTATCTTGCCAGCATTAGGGAAAAAGCTGGAATTGAACCTGGATCATCCATCGTGAGACACACTTATGCCCTCGCTCACATATGGCAGGTTTAGCTTTAACAAATGTGTCTGTTTTGGGATTTGAGAGGAAAGCTGAAATGAACAGAGACAAACATTCAGGCTCCTAAAAGCAGTAACCAGGCTACTGTGAAAGAAAAATTAACTGCTTGCAAGCTACTAAGGGTTAAAGGCTGACAAAGCTGTTTTGCTATAATGGCAGGTTATTCGTACAGGCATCTGTCATAAGACAGGGTGCAGTAAGCTGACCTAGGACAATTTCCTCTTTAGGAACGCATCTCTTAGACACAGGAAAGATGATCTTTCCTTCTTTAGGGTCCATCTGACACGTACACAAAACAGAAGCAGATGGCCCATTTGCGTAATAAAATGAAATGCTTAGGTAAACGATACTATGCTTTTTGATAAGTAAGGGGAAGGGGGAGGGAGGACAGTATAAAATAAAGGCCAACCGAAAAAGGGAACTTTGCTCTTCTGCCTTGCAACGCATGAATCCGTGTACTCATCTGTGACTGAATAAAAGCTGATTAATTGAACTATTCCTGACTTCCTCGGAGGTTTCTTCCACACTACGATCTGAACCCAGGATTGTGGGGTGCTGTATCACACTGTCTCTCTCTTGGACAGGAGCTATAGAAAAATAATGAAAGCACAAAGGGAGAAAATCTAACGTGTAAGAAAAAAAAGCAGCCACTGGTGGAGACTTTCCAAACTAGACATTTTGGAATTCACTGTTTGACTGCTGCAAGTTTTTCTTTGACATGCAAAATAGTATTGCAATTACTTGCATTGTATTGGTATTGCTTTGTAATTAATTGTTGTGTATTGGTATAACTGTTAATATAGCATTTTTACTTAGTATTTGTACAAGTACTAAATATTAATACTTAGTATTGCTTTTGTATTAATATTAGTATTATATTAGTCGCATTGCATAGTATTAGTGTAACTGCTGTATTATTACCAATGTATTAATATTAGTATTATGATTAGTATTGCATTTGTTTCATTGCATTAGTATTAGTATTCTATAAGCATTGTATTGAATGAGTATTAAAGCTCAGTGTCCATTAAACCTCCTATTTTCTCCTTCATCAGTACCAACTAGACCAGCATGTGATGGCTGCCCTGTCAGTTTTAACTAAACCAGCAGCTTGCCGTCTGTCACTTCGCTTTATGTCCCTCTTTTCTTATGTCTCACCTGTCAATGCTGATCGCACAGAGGTTCAGAATGCTGGCTGTGCACATCATCACGTCGAGTGTTACAAACAAGTCACAATATACTCGACTGAACATCCAGACTCCACCAGACACCTGGAAAAGGCACAAAGTGTAAAGCTGAGGCTTCATTCTTTTATTTTTGTATGGCAAAGTCTCATAATATTACAAAGATATCATCAGAACAAAGATCAAGCTTTTATAAGATCTCCTAATGTAGACAGAAGATGGCAGAAAGACAGAACTCAGTACAGGCAACGACAAATGGAGATCTGCAACAGAAAGGAAGGCCATGACTTCTGTTTATTAAAGGGAGAAAATGAAAAAGACCAGAGTGTAGCATCCCCTCCCAGTCACTGATTCTTTGGGTGAATTAACCTCACTCCATTCTCAGGGAATGCTGCCTGAAACACTGGATGAGATGCTGGAAAATCAGAAGGTAGGCGATTCAAATTCTGGTGTGATTGTTGATGACTGAGGCATGTTAGAGTCCAGAACAGAACTGTCCTAATGAATCCTTTCTCAGTCTCAGCCTCACAATGTAATGGTCATTTAACAAAAGTGTTACAAACCAAAATATTAATCATCTACATTTTGTGACAGTATAAATGAAATGCACAACAGTATCAGTATGTATTCTGTAACACTGAAGACTAAATGCAGCAAAATACTTTTGTGTAAAACAAATATAGTAAATAACAAAACTTATGTTACTGCACCATTTTCTACAGAATCCACCTTAGACTCATTAATAAGCGGTCACCAAATTCACTTAATGTTCAAGCTCCCAATTGATGGCGTGGCCTCTAGTGGGCACCACTGATTCACAAACTCCAGACACAATTGTACAGACAAGACCCAGGTTCACAATCAATGTTTATTTAACAAAGTACCTTACCAATGTTTCCATTTGTTCTCTTTCTACCATTTATTCCTCCACTCATCACAGACAAGTGTTGCCCTTCTCTGCTCCTGACCTCGACTCCCTAGGCCAAGTGGCGGAATCCCTTATAACACTTGGCCCAGAAGTACATCTAGAGCTTAAGCACTTCTGGGTCAGGCAGGACCCCAACCGTCCTTGTGCTATCAGTTTCTGACAACTCTCCCTAGCAGCCCCTATAGAACTTGGCAGGGCAGGCTCCTGGGACCACAATTTCCATGCTGCCCTGTGGGTGTCCATCCCAGGGCTGGCAAGATGGGTTGGTGCCATCCAGTGTACAGTGGGGGACACTCTACCCACAGCAGGCAGTCACCCACTGTCCTAACCTTCCAGGTACCCAAACCTAACTAGAGTGTTCCTCTGTGATTTCTGGGACTCCCACCCTGGTGTAGCTTCTGCTGCAGCATTTTGCTCTGTCCATGTCCTGGCATGGAAAGGGAATATCACTGTTACTCCACTTACCTTCCTTTCCCATGGCCTCCTGGCAAGGCAAAGGAGCAAGATCGATCATGGCAGGGATGCCGGTTGGTCCCTCACATTGAATAAGATTGAAAGACTTTCTTGGTACAGCACTGAGCATCGATCATTTTTAATCAGTTTTAGTTTACCTAAGCAATACTCTCCCCAGGCTACAGTGACTGGTAATGTGCAAAAATACACAGCACAATGCACACATCTGGGTAAATGTGATGAAGCTTTGTCCGGTGTATAGCAGTTCATCTTTTAAAGTGCCACCCTAGATCATCTCCATCTGACACTCAAAGACTGTCATTAAATCATTGGATATTGTTACAGATGGTGCCAATTCAAAAAACAATGAATTTGTGTGACAGAATATCCTGGGTCCCACACCAGTCCAGAATTTGGGAAAAATGTTGTCATTTTCTCCCCCATTGGCACCCCTGGTTGTTGACACACATGTCCTTGAAGTAAATGGGTTGAGGTCAGTCCTGAGCTTAGACTCCATACCAGTTTATTTCTCCTTTGCACATAGTATCCACCAGATAAGAAATTAAGCCCCTAGTAACACTAGTGAGAGAAAGATATATATTTAAAGTGCAAATTTCTAGACAAAAGCTATATAAAATCATGTATTACTGTACATACAAATGTATAAAAAACCCAACTGGCACAGAAAGGTTAATCTTACTGCAATTTTTTTAAATAACCATGTTGCCCAGTCTAATTATTTCAAATGGTTCTTATAGCTGAAGCTCCTAAACAACACAATTACAAGACTTCACTACCTGAATGTGAGCATTAAATGGTTCTAAAATCCAACTGGCTGAATTACTCAGTCATTCAATGTTTGAATTGTCTATTTCAATATATGGCCTTATAGACAACATACAGTGCAAGGAGAGAACCAGCACAGTTCATTTAGGGCACACTTACTGATGCTCAGCCAACAGCAACTTATCATTGAACCTTACTTGCATGCCTTTGGGAGGAAACCTGGGAGAACACAAGAACACAAACAGAACATGCACAGAATGCCACCAAAACAGAATTCAGACTAAGTATTCTGGAGCTGTGAGACACCAACGCTAACCATCGTACCACTATCCAAATAACTGATGCTAAAGTGGCACTATTATTATTGCTAGGACATCATTTCACATTGGCTGAATGGTATTGGTGTTACACTGCATAATTGCATGGATACCGCACAATAAATATTTGTGTCTTGAATATTGATTTGTTCACAACATAAATTAAATGGGATGTTTGAGCTGTGCCATGAATAGCGACATTCATCATGTCTTGAAAATGTGCTGCCAGACTCCCCAGGGTAACACTCAACAACTGTCTTTCGCTGATATAGTGCTTACATTCTCATTAGTAATGGTTAAGGTGCGTAAACATGAAAGTATCAAGTCAGAATAGGACTGCTTTTATTACACATTGTTGTCTTATGAATGACAGACTAATTTACGTGTGTTTCTCTCCTTTGGTTCTGTGGGGACCTTGTGGCTGCTGCTTTGTTTTTTTATCCGTTGTTAATCATTTTTTTCAGACACAGATACCCACATTCACCTCAGAATTTACCTTAATGAGAAACATTTTATAAAATATTTAATAGCCTTTGAGCCATTTCAAGGGCAAAGGGTACAAGGGGTGCACATGTTGGCATGCCTCAGACGATGAAGAGTTGTTTTCTGAATCCATCCATTCCACTCATCTGTACACAATTTATCAGACCTGCTTAATAAAGATCAGGGTCATAGGCGCCATACAGTTTGGGGTTCTTCCATCAAATATTAAATTCATTATCTTTCACCATGATTAATGTGATGCAGTAGACACAGTAGGCTATGAGAAGATACAGCAAGCAAGATATGATATGCTGACAAAGTTGGAAACAAACACCCTCCTCCATTATTCAGAACTTACATTAAGTGGCCATCTTGTTAGGCACACCAATCTTAAACTTAACAGAACTTCCTTTTGCATTCAGAACAACTTGGATTCTTCAGCGCATGGATTCAGCAGGTGCTGCAAATATTCCTTACGGATATGCATCATGCAGTTGAATAGATTTTTTGACCTCACATTCATGTTGCAAACCAGCTCTTTCATGTCATCCCAAAGGCGCTCTTTTGAACTTTGGTCTAGGAATTGTGTTGATCATTGTAGTAAGTAAACATGTTTGAGATGATATGTATGGTGTGACATGGCTATCTATCCTGCTTAAAGTATCCATTTGAAAAAGGGCAGATTGTGGCAATAAAGGGATGCACATAGTCAACAACAATGCTAAGGCACATTGTGGCATGCAAATAACACTCAGCCGGTACTAAGAAACCTAACCTCAGCCAAAAACATTCCCCATATAATTACAGTAATAATACCACCAGTCTGTAGCACTGATACTGTACAACACAAGACAGTTCCATTCAGTGATGCAGTATATGCAAAATTTGGAATCATCTGCACGTCATAGCAGGAATTGACATTTGCAAGGCCAGGCCACATTTCTCAATCTTTAGTAACCCTTTTTAGGTGATCTTGTGCCCATTGTAGTCTCATGTTCTTGATGTTAGTTGACAGGAGTGGACACTGCCATGGATATCTGCTCTGTAGCTAATCTACTTGTAGGTCGATTCATTGTGTGCTCTGAAATGTGGTTCTGCACTTCCATTTTGCAAAGAGCTGGTATTAGAATATTTGTGAGACTTGTCTTTGCTCAAACCATTAGAACATTAAAACATCAGAACAATCTAGACAAGAAAAGGCCATTCAGCCCAGCAAAGTTCGCCAGTCCTATCCACTTAATTCTTCTAAAATAATATTAAGTCTAGTTCTGAAAGTCCCTGAAGTCTTACTGTCTACCACACTACTTGGTAGTTTATTCCATGTGTCTATGGCTCTCTGTGTAAAGAAATATGTCTTATTGTTTGTGTGAAATTTACCCTTAACAAGTTTCCAAATGTGTCCCCATGTTCTTGATGATCTCATTTTAAAATAACAGTCTCAATCCACTCTACTAATTCCCTTCATAATTTTAAACACTTCAATCATGTCACCTCTTAATCTTCCTTTGTTTAATCTTTCATCATAATTCATTCTCTGTAGTCCTGGAATGAGTGTAGTTGCTCATCTCTTTTTGTACCCTGCAGACCAAAACTGCACACAGCACTTCAGATGAAGCCTCACCAGTGCGTTATAAAGCTTGAACATAACCTTCTTGGACTCCACACATCGTGCTATGTGACGTAACATTCTCTTAGCCTTTGTGGAGACTGGCTCGGACACAGACAGGCAGACACGTTCATGTCACCCAACACACGTTTATTATACATTATATTTACAAGTCAGTAGTGCACAAACCCAGTGCCAAAGCACCAATCACCCTTTCACAAGTCCTGGCCACAACACAATGCCTTTTCTCTTCCTGGTCCGCCTCCACTCCTCTCCAACACGCTTCGTCTTCTTCCTCCCGACTCTCGCCCTGACTGGAGGGAGGCGGCCCCTTTTATGTACCCCGGATGGGCTCCAGGTGCATCGTTAGGGCCTCCGTAGCCACACCTCTGTGTGGCGGAAGCTCCCAAGGTGAAGCCGGAAGTCCACCGGGTGCCCTCAAGTCTCTTCCCCCAGTACTCCCCGGTGTGGCGGAAGTACTGAGGGCCAACACTCCCAAGGCATTGGGGCGCCCCCTGGCGGTGACCACGGGCCCCTACAGGGCTGAGCTTCCAAGCTCCGTACCCGTGGTCCCCAAAGCCACCAGGGAGGACGCCCCCTCGTGTCCTGGAGGAGGCACAAGCCCTCCTCCACTCCTCCTAGGCGTCCCGGCCGGGCATGGATGCCCGCCAGGCACCACACCTTCTTAATGGCCTCTGAACACTGTCTGGCAGTTGATAGTGTCAAGTCCACTATAACTCCTTCACATAAGGTGTACTTTCGTTTTTCAGACCTCCCATTGTATATTCAAACATAACATTTTTACTTCTTACATGTAATACTTTACATTTACTTACATAAAATTTAATTTGCAAAACTCTGCCCAAGCCTGTGTGCTGTCCAGGTCCCTCTGTAATAATTTAATAGATTCCAGATTATTTACCAGTCTACCTAGCTTAATGTCATCTGCAAATTTAACCAGCTTGTTACTTATATTCCTATTTAAATAATTTATATATATATATATAAAATGTAACAGTGGTCGTAGCACTGACCCCTGTGGAACACCACTCCTAACATTGGCCAATTCTGATGAGGTTCCTCACACCACCACCCTCTGCTGAATCGAATTCCAACTTTTGGTAAAACATGACCTCCCTCTTCTGAACCCATGCTGACTGTTCAGTAAATCTCCCGTTCTTGCCATGTGCTGCTCAATCTTATCATCTTTAATAAAACCCCTGTGTGCGTCCATGTGTCCATGTGTGTGTCGTCTGGTGAAGTGTGCATTCACGGGGCACGGTGAGATGCTTCAAAGGCCGCCTGACGTGTCACACAAGACAGAGAGGGCGGGACCTATAAAATATCACGCGGCTGATCCAATCGGATTTCGGTAAATGAGGTAAGACCTAAAACATAACGCACGAAAAATCCAATCGGGTACTGAGATGCGGAGACCAGCTTCCTCAAAGAGGTTGGATTAGTGTTTGTTGTGCAAGTGTTCACTCTGAGGATGTCAGATTTGCTATTAACAAACTTGGCCCGGTAAAGTGTAAACTGTCAGTCGTTGAAGGGGTTTTCCTAAATATACGAATTTTCATGATATTACAATCGGATGACTTTTAAAAGTAGATTTATTTTCGCGCACATAAAATCCGTTGCTGGGGAGACGCCACACATACAATAATCAGCTGCACGCCAGCACAGATTAAAATACTTGATGGGGAACTACACAGTACTTGCTGGCGAGACGTATTACTGCGAGAGAAAATTAAAGGCACACATATTACAGCCACATACAAGCCAGGATTACTGTAACAGAAAACAGACGGTCCCTTGCCGTTTAATATAGACTGATCCTACTAATGTTTATGCACTACTGTTCTGGCGCCCATTATTGTAACGGGCTTAATGTCTAGTCATTAATAATTCCTTCCATTAATTTTTCTGTCATGCGCATTAAGCTAACTGGCTTATAGATGCTTGGATGAGCCTGATCACCTTTTATATATAGTGGGATAATATTTGCCATTTTCCATTCCTTCAGAATTTCTCCAGTGCACAGCGACTTTCTAAACATATACATCAAGAGTTTATATGTGTACTCACTAAATATTCAAAGGTAAACATTATCTCATCCTTGGGATTTGTTTAATTTCAGCCTATTTAATCTGAGGATTAAATACTTCTGAGTATTTCTCCCTCTACAATTTTCAAATCACTCAGTACCTCCTTAGTAGTCACTTTTACCGCTGGAAGGTTGTCCAGTCTATCACTTGTGAAGACCTCAAAAAAATGCAAGTTTAGAGCACCTGGTATTTCAATGTCTGCATTTTTTAATTCCCCTTTAATATTCCTGATTCACTTCACCTTCTCCTTGACTGTTCTTTTACTACTAAAATACTGAAAGAATCTCTTAGGATCGTCTTTCGCCTTATCTGCTATGTTCCTCTCTAACTGCCTTTTAGCCACCCTGATATCCTTCTTAATTGTGGCTCTCATGTTCTTATATGCCCTGCGATTCACTTTGGAGTTATTAGTCTTATAAACCTTAGAGACCTTTTTTCTCCTTTGCAGCTTCTTTTTCAACTCTTTATTAACCCATAGAGGGTTTTTCAAAAATTTCCTACTAATTCTAAATTTAGGTATCTACCTGTCCTGCATTATATTAAAACGTTTTTAAACCTGGTCCACTGCTCCTCAACTGTCTGTATTCTGACAGGTGTGAAAAAGCCAGAGACAGAATGAGAAAATGGAGTGGGAAGTTAACAAACCTAGAGAATACAAAGTACAGGGACTGAACAGCCCTTATCAGGGGGGCCGGTACCCCATACTCTCGGAGTACTCCCCACAGGATTCCCCGAGGGACACGGTTGAATGCCTTTTCCAAGTCCACAAAACACATGTAGACTGGTTGGGCAAACTCCCATGCACCCTCCAGGACCCTGCTAAGGGTGCAGAGCTGGTCCACTGTTCCGCGACCAGGACGAAAACCACACTGTTCCTCCTGAATCCAAGGCTCGACTATCCGACGGACCCTCCTCTCCAGGACCCCTGAATAGACTTTTCCAGGGAGGCTGAGGAGTGTGATCCCTCTGTAGTTGGAACACACCCTCCGATCCCCCTTCTTAAAGAGGGGGACCACCACCCCGGTCTGCCAATCCAGAGGCACTGTCCCTGATGTCCATGCGATGTTGCAGAGGCGTGTCAGCCAAGACAGTCCTACAACATCCAGAGCCTTGAGGAACTCCGGGCGTATCTCATCCACCCCCGGGGCCCTGCCACCAAGGAGTTTTTTGACCACCTCGGTGACATCAGTCCCAGAGATGGGGGAGCCCACCTCTGAGTCCCCTGTACGATCGGTGCCAGAGCTTGGTCCGCATTGCCAGCAGTAAGTCGAACCCGTTTCCAGTGAGAGTTGGACTCCGCCAGGGCTGCCCTTTGTCACCGATTCTGTTCATAACTTTTATGGACAGAATTTCTAGGCGCAGCCAGGGCGTTGAGGGGGTCCGGTTTGGTGGGCTCAGGATTGAGTCACTGCTTTTTGCAGATGATGTTGTCCTGTTTGCTTCATCAGGCCGTGATCTTCAGCTCTCTCTGGATCGGTTCGCAGCCGAGTGTGAAGCGGCTGGGATGAGATTCAGCACCTCCAAATCCGAGACCATGGTCCTCAGCCGGAAAAGGGTGGAGTGCCCTCTCAGGGTTGGTAGCGAGATCCTGCCCCAAGTGGAGGAGTTCAAGTATCTCGGGGTCTTGTTCACGAGTGAGGGAAGAATGGAGCGTGAGATCGACAGGCGGATCGGTGCGGCATCCGCAGTAATGCGGGCGCTGCATCGGTCTGTCGTGGTGAAAAAGGAGCTGAGCCGCAAGGCGAAGCTCTCAATTTACCAGTCGATCTATGTTCCTACCCTCACCTATGGTCATGAGCTATGGGTAGTGACCGAAAGAACGAGATCGCGAATACAAGCGGCTGAAATGAGTTTCCTCCGCAGGGTGTTGGGCTTTCCCTTAAAGATAGGGTGAGAAGCTCAGTCATCCGGGAGAGGCTCAGAGTTGAGCCGCTGCTCCTCCGCATCGAGAGGAGTCAGATGAGGTGGCTCGGGCATCTGATCAGGATGCCTCCTGGACGCCTCCCTGGTGAGGTGTTCCGGGCACATCCAACCGGGAGGAGGCCACGGGGAAGACCCAGGACACGCTGGAGGGACTGTGTCTCTCGACTGGCCTGGGAATGCCTTGGGATTCTCCCGGAAGAGCTAGAAGAAGTGGCCGGGGAGAGGGAAGTCTGGGCATCTCTGCTCAAGCTGCTGCCCCCGCGACCCGACCTCGGATAAGTGGGAGACAATGGATGGATGGATGGATGGAGAATACAAAGTTAACGTAGCCCAAAGTGCAAAATTTGAAGAAACATTTCACTTTATTAAATGCTAATGGCAACACATGTTACTTACAAAGCGAAAATGCTTTGTTTGAATACAGCCTCTTGGCGAAGGAGGAAGTGTACAACCTTGATACTGTTGTGACAGTGGCATCATTCATTGTCACAAAACCCTGGCATGCCAAGACATGATCAATATTTAGCTACTTTAAAATGGTTCAAAAACTGACTCTAGTTGAAGGATCAGATACTAAACTTAACAATTCCCAACAGGAAAAAAGAAATAAAATAAAGTACAGAGGAAAATTACAAAGTATTCATGACAGTTTGACTATTCTCCACTGATCTCTCTAATTAAGAAGGTGTTTTCACCGCCAGAACTTCCATTCATCTGATATTTTCTATTTATTGTAAACTGCGGAGAATGCAGTGTGTGAAAATTCCAGGAGAGACGCTGCAACTGCCATTGTCTGGCACAAACAGTTTAATCATGGTCAAAGTCACTTGCATTATGTGTCTCATCCATTGCAATGTTTGGTTGAACAGCAGCTAAACATCTTGGCCATGTCTGAAAATATCGACTTTATAACCTGCTGTCCTAACAAGCCAATCATGTTGCCATAAAGTTGATATTTTCAGACATGGGCGATAAAAAAATTACACATATAATGTTGTCTTTATATAAATGTATGATTATTTTTTATATTTGAGCCTAACACATTATCTTTTAATGGAGACATGATGGACACTCATCTTTACCCATTTCTATACCAAACTTATCAAGATGCTATCTTTTGCAGCTTCATCATAATGTTTGGCCGGATGATACAGGAACTGAAGTACTGGTCTCACAGGCTACTTGGCATGAGTTTTCTGAAGGCAATGGTACCATCACATTAGCACAGAGCAGTCTTAAAATCCCAAAATATAATTCCAAGAAAGAGAGAGAACCATACTGGTGAAATGGTTTTATTTGGAGAAAACATAGAAGTCAGAATCCACTAAGGGTTATGTAACAACTCAGTTTCTGAGGAAACCATTCCTACAAATGGATTGAGGAGGAGTGTCCAATCATGCTGCATCTGGCCTTTGTTGACATGGGTTGCTTTGAGGATTAAACTGCCACAATGGGAGCCAAATTCTAAGATGAAGTCCCAGGTGGATTCACAGCATTTGCACATCTTGGTGTTGATTGCAAATATTCAGATGAGCACTCTACGATATCAAGTGGAGCAGAGTTCTATGTGATCAGCAACTGAATATTGGTCAGTTAATTCTCAGGGACGTTAAGAACCCTTGCCAGGGCTTAGTATCATCTTTTGGGTATTTGACGGTATTTAAACCAAAGTTGCATGTACTCCAATATACAAGTTTGTGAATATTTTGAAAACCTTTCTCACAAGTGCTTAGTTGGAATTTTTAGCAACAAACTTTACCTTATTGTTTTTGACTGTGACTTTTGTATTGGCCTTGACAAAATATCAGCTTGATGACTGATTAACATTTCATTTCTTGGTCTTCTCTATTTATTATCTTCCTGCTCAATTTCCTTGTAGTGGCAGAAAAGAATGTGTTTGACCTAAGATGTGACTGAATATTTAAAGCCAGTTTGTGCCAGAGGCACAGTTGGGTCTGGAGATAGGAGAAGAGTTTGATGCAGATGCTCATCCTGTAGCTAGATGAGACCAGGGTTGAAAGAAAATGAGAAAGAGATAGATGGAAAGTGAGAACTGGAGTGTAAAGTGCTACTTCAGTGAGCTAGTCCAGGGGTAGGCAACGTCGGTCCTGGAGTGCCACAGTATGTGCAGGTTTTTGTTCCAACCCAGTTCCTTAACGAGAACTCAATTATTGCTGATGAAGCACATATTGCTTAAGTGACATTTTAATGCTTCATTTTAGTGGTCTCGCTTGTTGGTTCTCCAACCTTAATTGCTTATTTCAATCTTAAACTGCTGCATTCAGTGTTTTAATTGCTCCTTATTAGCAATAAGATGTAAAACAGGGGTAGGCAATGTCGGTCCTGGTGAGCCGCAGTGGCTACAGGTTTTCATTCAACCCAATTGCTTAATTAGAAACCAATCATTGCCAATCTCAGATCTTATTTAATTTTATGGCTTGTTAGTCTGTGCAATGTAAGGCTTTTATATCGTAGATTTTTTTCCTTTCCAAGGATATCATCCAAATGATTTGAAGCCTAAAACAGATCATTTTCAGTCTGTCACATTTTTCTATTAAGTGTTTTATTAAATCAAACCGTGCATGATGAACACACACAGATGTAATTGGAAAAAAGCTAGCTGGAGAACTGCTGGCTGCTTTGTCTTTTACATCTTATTGCTAATAAGGAGCAATTAAAACACTGAATGCAGCAGTTTAAGATTGAAATAAGCAATTAAGGTTGGAGAACCTTAACAAGCGAGACCACTAAAATGAAGCATTAAAATGTCACTTAAGCAATATGTGCTTCATCAGCAATAATTGAGTTCTCGTTAAGGAACTGGGTTGGAACAAAAACCTGCACATACTGTGGCACTCCAGGACCGACGTTGCCTACCCCTGAGCTAGTTGACAAGTTCCACTTTATAAATGCAGCCATGACTCTGACCCAGATTGTTAGGACTTGGTGGAGAAAAAGACATACAGACAAAATAATGGGATCTGGAGTTGAGAATGAAAAAACATGGCTTTAATGCAAAAAAGGATTAAAGGCAAACTACACTGGCAATTAATGGCATGTCAGAAGCAAGAAACAAAGCCAAGAATGCGTTAAAATGGAAAACCAGAGAAATTGTATCTTTTGTGGAAACCAAAATTGTAGTCAATAAATTAGTCTTAATTTCAAACCTGAAACACTTAGAAATTTATTTGGTAAAAGTCAATATTTGGACAATGATCGCCTCTTGCTGCCAGTTTATGAATGGCAATCAACACGTCTCATGAGGACATGCCTCAAGCAACCACACCATGTTCCGTTACAATAGGAAAGACTAACTGATGGCTGATGATTCATAACAAAATAAAACACATACAAATCTACATATTAAGTAATGCAGAAAACTGCCTAAAATAACATTGAGGAAAATATGTACTTATATCAAAAATTATATAAAAGAGTTCAGTTATAGCAATCATCAGGGAGGTTGAACATCAAACGACTTGTCAAAACAAATACCAAAAAGTCAAAAACACACAAGAAAGTCCTAAAGCCATCTGCAAAAACGTTCTACTCTCACTAACACATCAACAGTGTTTAGTTTGGAATCCAGAAACTTGGATCCTACCAAAAGCGTTCCACCATCATAAATACTGTTGGCATGAAGACATCATGTGTCATGATTTTGGACGTAACGATGCGACTATATATATATAAATATATAGGAATCTCATCAAGGACTTTGTTAAATGCTGCGACTCAAACCATCTACACCTGAACACCAGCAAAACCAAGGAGCTGGTGGTGGATTTTAGGAGGCCCAGGCCCCTCCTGGACCCCGTGATCATCAGAGGTGACTGTGTGCAGAGGGTGCAGACCTATAAATACCTGGGAGTGCTGCTGGATGATAAATTGGACTGGACTGCCAATATTGATGCTCTGTGTAAGAAAGGACAGAGCCGGTTATACTACCTTAGAAGGCTGGCGTCCTTCAACATCTGCAATAAGATGCTGCAGATGTTCTATCAGACGGTTGTGGCGAGCGCCCTCTTCTAAGCAGTGGTGTGCTGGGGAGGCAGCATAAAGAAGAGGGACGCCTCACACCTGGATCTATCTATCTATCTATCTATCTATCTATCTATCTATCTATCTATCTATCTATCTATCTATCTATCTATCTATCTATCTATCTATCTATCTATCTATCTATCTATCTATCTATCTATCTATCTATCTATCTAATGAGAAGAAATGATCAACAAAATGGTGATGTAGTGATGTCAACAAAACACTAAAATATTATAACAAGGAGAAAATTAAAATACTTTATGAATGCAACATACAAAAATGGGTCCTGCCTATTGTAAAACCCTAAAATCACAACACAGAGATTTTCTTTTTACTTTGTTTTTGTATTTATCACTCTTAAATGGGGCGGCACGGTGGCGCAGAGGTAGCGCTGCTGCCTCACAGTAAGGAGACCCGGGTTCTCTTCCTGGGTCCTCCCTGCGTGGAGTTTGCATGTTCTCCAAACTGCAAATCTGTGTGGGTTTACTCCGGGTACTCCAGTTTCCTCCCACAGTCCAAAGGTGCATTGGTGATCCTAAATTGTCCCTAGTGCGTGTGCCCTGCAGTGGGCTGGCGCCCTGCCCAGGGTTTGTTTCCTGCCTTGCGCCCTGTGTTGGCTGGGATTGGCTCCAGCAGACCCCCATGACCCTGTAGTTAGGTTGGATAATGACTGACTTAAGTCTTAAGTGTTTATTGTGTTAATAAAGGTATTATTATTGTTTAAATATATACAACACACACAGAAGACTACAGTTAACAGAATTAGGACATGTAAGAGTGAGTGTGGATGTATTGGTCTAGGTTGGGTTCTTGCCTAGTTTTTAATGCTGTGGATCCCCAAGAGTCAGAATCTGAGAAATTTGTGTTATGTTATCAAAAGTATTGGCATTCTCACCTAATACTGAACATGACCACAATGCATCCCAAAAGTTATAAAGAACACACCTTTCGCTCTGTGATGCTTTCATTTATGTGGGTAGATCACCATTAGGTCATAGGTTTGGGTACAACATATGGAGTACATTGCACAGATCTGTTTCAGTGTTTTTGTTTTTTTTAAACTACAGACCCTCTCAATATTGAACTCATATTTGGCCTTGTCCATTTAGGTGTCTTCCTCCTGTAATTTAGTCAACATGCTCTACCCAGGTGGGTTGGCACCCTGCCCGGGAATGGTTCCTGCCTTGTGCCCTGTGTTGGCTGGGATTGGCTCCAGCAGACCCCCGTGACCCTGTGTTCGGATTCGGCAGGTTGGATAATGGATGGATGGATGCTCTACCCACCACACACACCAAAGAAGAGATTCAATATGGAAGTACTGTAATTGGATAAACAGCGTACAGTACATCACAATGTTCTTTGTTACTGTTTTTCGATGTCATTTCCACTACCTACACTCTTGAAGCACTCCTACGCTCTGAAATCTAAGAACGCACTTCATACAGTCTTAACCTTGATCCATCTCATTATCATTTCTTTGGACTGTTCAAGGATGTTCTAAGAGCTTGTTGTTTCCGAGTGACCATGAATTGAAGGAAGCGGTGTGCTAGCTGAAAACATTTTTTCTTCAACTAGACAAAAGGTTGTGTGACATTGTATTTTGTTACTTCTCTCTTCTGTTAGCTTGCTTTCTGTATAATTTATTCAAAGTTCTACCTTTTACCACACATTTGAATAGATACTTGTGTGAAAATGTGAAAAAAAGTAACATTATATGGTTTTGTACATTTCTGATAGAATTACAGTATATATTTGCAAATCTGTGTATGTGATCTGAGCCTGTCTTCAGTGAGGGTTGCTATATGCTAATAAAGTTAACTGAATTGGCGTGATGTAGTGGCTAGCACTGCTATCTCACAGATCCAGGTTCAGATCTAAGCATATGTGGGGTCTGTATATTCTCTACATGGACCATCCTACCATATCCCAAAGATGTTAGTTTAATTGGTGCCTCTACAATGGGAGTCATGATGTGTGGGTGTGTGTGTGTGTGTGCGTGCCCCAGTACCCAGTCCAGAGATGGTTCCTGTCTTACACCCAATACTAAGTTCTGTTCACTGTGTTATAGAAAAACGTATTTTTAGGTACATTGTTGCTTGGTTGCTTGATTCCTGGTAAGTGTCTTGGAGCAGCAGCACTGCATGCCACTGAGAGTTGCAAGAGGACAGAGAGTGAAGAATAAGGATGGCTTAGCTTGGGGGACCACTAGCTGAGGTTTGTGCTGAACACCTGGGGTTTTGTGTACAAAACCTTGCTGGGATGCCATACTAAACTTTTGCTTATGCTAGAAAGGCAGCAAAAGCACAAAAAAATTGAATTTATTAAAAAATGTACATACACCAGGTCCCACAGCAAGTTCCTTGATCAGTCTTAAATCAACTATGCACTTGTGCACACGCTTTTAGTAACTCCTCCTCACCTCCTGCCAGTAATGTCCTTTTCAAATATTCATGATCTAATCACCATATAAATTTGGCCGTGTTCCTGAGTGACAATTGGAGAACACAGAGAATGGAACTTCAGTGAATGTGAACTTGAGGTATGACTGACATTTGGCAAAGTTTAAGTAGTGACCAGGGGGGCATGCAAACCCCTCTCTCCAATGGATGTACTACGTTAGTAAAATGAGTCTCAAACAAAGAGATTTTTTCCTTAAATTTAAAGACCAAAGTTAAGGTAAATGTTAATCAATGAATTAGGTGCACAGTGAGGCTGCGATAACACTGCTGTCTCAAAGTAAGTCTGTGGGTCACATCCCAGGTGCTCCCACGTTTGTATATGGGCCTGTGAAGGTTTGCTCCAATTTTTTGCCTCAGTCCAAAGACATGTTGGTTAGGCGAACTGATGGAGCTAAATTGTCCTGTGTGTGTGTGTGTTTCCTCCTGTAATGTGTTTTGGCCTGAGCCCATTGCTTGCTGGGATAGGCTCCAGCTGCCCCCTACCCTGAATAAGCTGGTTTAGAGGATGGATGGATCATCTGGATAATCTTTCCTGGCCAAAGAAACTCGCACTTGCATGTTGTCAATCCTTAAAACAGAGAAATACTCTACGGTTTCAATTACAGGGTAGTTCACTATCTCCAATTTAGGTTATTTATTTCGACTTAAATATGTTGCTTACGGTATTTTCTTCTTTCACACATCCAAAAGATGCTCCTGTCAGCAGATTGTTAGTATTCAGCACGAACGATTAAATGTCATGCACAATCCTGTGACAAAATATTTAAAAAAAACAAAAAAGTGACCGTCACTTCGATGAAGCAAGCAAATAGCAGAAAACGCTCCAACTTTCAAATCACACCCAAATATTATGTTATGCATAATTTTTTTATTGTGCTCCGGTTTCCTCCCACAGTCCAAAGACATGCAGGTTAGGTGCATTGGCGCTTCTAAATTGTCCCTCGTGTGTGCTTGGTGTGTGTGTGTGTGTGTGTGTGTGTGTGTGTCCTGCGGTGGGCGGGTGCCCTGCCCAGAGTCTGTTTCCTGCCCTGTGCCCTGTGTTGGCTGGGATTGACTCCAGCAGACCCCCATGACCCTGTAGTTAGGATATAGCAGGTTGGATAATGGATGGATGGATAATTTTTTTAATGTCATACATTAAAAAACTGATTAATTTGCCACCATTAAAATATGCAGACAAACAACTTAAAAACGCAATGTTTCCTGTCATTTGAATAAAGGTGATGGCATTTATATCCTTTTGCGTCATGATGTTTTATAATCCGATTTAGATGTCCTAGAGCCATTGTCTTGTAGCTGCGATTACAGAGACCATCGCACAGAAATCACATGGGGCCTGTTCCATTACAGATGTAGAACATGGATGGCTGGACGGAAATCAGAATGTGACGGGCACATCATTGAAATATGCAATGAAACGAGATTTTCTGTTCATGTCACTGTGCTGTCACCTAACTTGGTAAAATGCCAACACTAAAAAAGGCCCCGTATGAGTTACAGATGTTTGAAACTTGAAATTTTTGAGCCTAGTTTTTGTTTTATAAATCCTGATGTTTGCCTAAGAACCTATGTTTCAGCGCATAAGCCAAGTTTACATGGGTGACAGAGGTCCAGAAGTATTCATGAACATTCTATGGTTAGTGGAAATGTTGAAGTGGCATGGGGGCTAACCGTGATGCAAGTAGAGGTGGGATTGGGCACCGACTGGAGGGGAAGCAGGTGGACAGGAGAAGAGGATTCTGAAGCAAAGGGCATCGTCACCAAGAAATGGTGTAGGAGATATAAACCACTGGAGTGAATGTAAAAGACTTCTAAAGCGGCGAGCTGGAGTTTGATGGTCGCCTGATGGAAAGACAATCTGTCTCCAAAGTGACGGAAACCGACAGTAAGGACTGATTTTGATTTTATGACTTTTCTTTGAATGTTCTGCTTTACACAGAAAGGTGAACATTTTTTTTAAATTACACTCATTCATCTTTGTTAGCATTTTTGAACAGTTAAATCTGATAATGACACATGCACTTCTGGAATCTTATTATGATTACACAAGTCCTTGGTTCTGTTTCTTGATAATAATAATAATTCATTACATTTGTATAGCGCTTTTCTCAGTACACAAAGCGCTATCCACACAGGGAGGATCCGGGAAGAGAACCCACAATCTTCCACAGTCTCCTTACTGTCCATGCCTATAGACAGCAACTGCAAAGCAATCTGAAAATGATAAATTCCAGAGAGCTGCTGCAGTAATTTCAATAACTACTGTATTTTACAAATACCACGATGATTTTGGAGTGATGGAAACATAACTTCATAAAACAACAATAAAATTGTGGTGACCAAGCATGAAAATGAGGTCTAGTGCTCAATGTGTACTTTATACCATTGTTGAGGTCAGTAGGGCACAGTTGTGCACTGCAAGATTTTTTTCCCCCAGGCAGCAGTCCAATATATATATCAATGTGCTATCCAGGGGTTGGTTGGGACCGCTACCCGAACAAGAGGCCAATATGCTATCCAGGAACTGGCTGAGACCACTGGCAGACTGTATAATGCACTAGTGAGGCTGCATCTGGAGTACTGTGTGCACTTCTGGTCACCACACACAGACAGAGGAAAGCAACCAAGTGCATCTCAGGACTAAAGGACATATCCTACTGTGACAGGCTCAGGGAGTTATACTGGTTTGTGTCTGTCATGCCTTTGTCCCACAGCCATCTTTCTTCATTCAGGACATCAATAATCATAACAGGATGGATGAGTGCGAGTGAGGCAGACAAGCGAGACTTTGCAATTAGAAGACTGGAACTTTATTTAAAAGAGGAGAATAAATTGTGGCAAAAGTGTTAAACAGTGCCATCAAACAAATAAGTCGGTAAATAATTCCAAAAGATTAATCTATAGTATTGTGTCTTAAAACCAATCAGTGTTTTTGGAGTGTCCAATAAATAAATAATTTTAATAAGTAGTTAGAGAGGCAAATATCCTTCACTTTCTTTTATTTTCTCTTCCACTCTGTGACCACTTTTTCCACAAAGTAGACCCCCACCCATAACTCCCAGGGTGCCTTGCCCTTCCTTGGATGCTGCTGCGTCTAAACTTACCTACTCCAGTATATTTCTGTGGCCTCTCATACTATCGTCTGCTCCAATGCACAGAGGATGAGAGTGTAGTCTCCACACAAACCCATCACACAGCCCTCAGTACTGCTCTGCTCAGCCAATGCTGCCCAACTCATGTTCCTTTCATATACCTCTCCCACTAGCATTTACTCTTCTTCAAAAATGAACAAAAGCTTCTTGATTCCCACACTGACCCATTCCCTTTTATTTTGCTCCATTCCCAGCCTATTAATTACCACGCCCTAGCTTAATCTGTAATTATCTGTTGTGGGAATATGGGTCCCTGTCGACCCCTGAACCCGCAGACAACACGCCCAAACACCAGGTAAAAGTCCCAATATTAAATTTATTATAATAATAATGTGCACAAAGCACCTCCACTCCCACAATACTCAATAATAAATCAATACAATCAATTATAAACACAATCCTCCACTCCCAGCAGCTCTGTCGCACTCCCTCCCAACTCTGGCTCCGTCTGCTGGGGTTTCCCACAGTCCTTTTATATTCCTTGACCCAGAAGTGCTTCTGTCCCTCAGTCCATATGATTTCATAGCACTTCCGTGTCAGATGGAAAACTCTCCTTTTTCCTCAGCCTGGAAGTACTTCCTTTCTTCCGTCCCCGTGACTAGGGAGTACTTCTGGGCTGTAATAGAAATCACAGTGCCTCCTTGCAGCATCCCCTGGCGGCCCCCACGGTATCCTGCAGGGCTGTGCAGTAAAACTCCATTGTCCACGATGCCCTGATGGAATTCGGGGAACCTCCATGTTGCAGGGAGGACTCCATCTAGCGGCATGGGGGTATTGGCCAGGATAAACTGCTGGCCATATATCACTCTGTTTAAACCTACGCACTCATTCATGTGCAGACTTCACACAGGCATCTGGAAGATTGAGCCGACAATCACTAAAACCATTAAGTTAAACCACCACTCTGTCCATCTTTCCACAGTCTCAAGCACAGAAAACTGTGTGGGAAGCTAATCCATGTCCTCAAAATTTTCCAAGGCATTGATAAAGCAGACCCAGCTGAATTCTTTCAATTTAAGAGTGAATTGCTTTCTCAAGGACACCAGTGGAAGTTAAGGGGAAGTGCCTTTAGGACTGAAACCAGGAAGCATTTCTTTACTCAGAGTTGTGGGAATCTGGAACAAACTACCAAGTCATGTAGTTGGAGCAGAAACGTGACAACCTTTAAGAAGTATCAGGATGTGATATTAGGACATCTTAGCTATTAGCTAAACAAATGAGCCTGATGGACTTAATGGTCTCCTCTTGTTGGTCAAATTTCTTATGTTCTGAGTGAAGTAAAGGCAAATGACTCGCCTGGCAAGGAAATGGAGAAAGAAAAGTGAAAACCACCAGTGTCATTGAGACAGGAGAGAAGAAGGAGAAGGCACAGGCACTGAATATTATGCATTGTGAAGACAGGCCCTGAAGTGTCAATTTATTGTTTTCCGTTTCTGTAATGCTGTACCTGGAATCCTATAAATAAATCCCCTGTGATTGAACTGTGTGGTGTGTTGGTCATTTTAAGATATGGGTTGATTTGAGAGCTCCCACTATTGGTCACACGACACTAATTTTGTATTTAGTGTATTGCATGGTAGTCATTATCTGTTATTTGTAAAATTGTACTGCCAGTAGTCTGAAGAAGACATGCAAGTAAGACGCTTATCAATTTTACTCACATGAGAAGAAACCTCTCTATTCCACTTAGTTGATAAATCTGCCTGTGTTCACACTCCTATAGTAAAAAATAATTACACTATATTTCTTCAAATAACACGGTACTATATAAAAACATGTTCTCTTTTTTTTGTTAATTTTTATGCCAAGGCAGGGCTGAGGTGCATTGGTTAGGTCTTGCTGCCTCATAGCTCTCAGTCGGTGTATAGTTGGTACACTCTTTATGTGTCCTAATTAATTTCTTTCAACATACCAAAGAAATGCAGACTAATGATTTTAAATTGACATGTTGTGGCTATGTTGATGAGTGTCCCCTCCAAGGAACTGGTGCCCAATTCAAGACCTGTTTCTGCCTTACTCCTTCTTTCACAACCTTGTCCTAAAGTGGGTCTCAAAATTAATGAATGCATTATGCCTTTTGATTTGACATAAAGTTTTTATGCATTCCCCAGCACATACTTTACTTATATCTTTACCCACAATCAATAGCTTGATTTTTTTTACTGAAATATAACTCCTAGGTTATTTAATGAGGACCACCAAATCTGATTGTAGCAATTAATCTATGGTGTTAATCCTTGCCTGCAGGACTGCACAGTTCAGAAGAACACAACCCATGGCCACCCCTCAATATGGTCACAATGCTAGCACAGACAGCAGTCTGACACCTAGCAGTGTAGCGTGACACTAATTGAAAATCAACCGTGATCAACTGTCAAACACAGTCATCAATCAAGACATAACTACTCATTTGCAGAAAGCTCCACAACAGTTGCATAAAAACACAGTTGGACATGAGGAGGTGTGAAACATGTCATGAATGGGTATAAAGTACATTTCAGCATGATTTTTTTTTTTGCCACACACTTTATTTATGTACAGCTGTATAAATATACATACACTATTTATTCCAGCTAACCACATATAGCTCTTAAAATACATCTATAAAGCCATGCCTAACAGTACAGTATGAAACATTCCAATATTGGTATCTGGCCAGATCTTATTGAAGGAGAAGATCTGATTATGGTCGAGAACAGAGAGACGATATAACACAAAGGAATAAACCATTTGTCCCTTGACCTAGACAATACACAAAGCTTTATTGTTCTTGTCCTAAAAAGAAAGAAAGCTTCCCTGCTCCTTAACCCTGTTGCCCTTACACAATAATTTACCTTCAGTAAATTGCCATGGACTCACACCACAAAGCATCTCAGTCTGAAGATTTGCTCTGTGGTCACCTACCACTAGCTGGCCACAAACCTGCACCATCTGGTTCAGAAGCAATCTCGTTTCATTGTGACCTAAATGGAGAGCTCTTTTAGTCAGCCTCATATCGGCCATTTCTGAACATTGCTGGAATGCTTCCAGGTTACATCAGCTGATCTCTCTCTGTGTCAGCCCCCACTTTTTCTGCACAGCATCACCACTACACTCCACCCATGCACAATGCAAATCCCATCCTTGTCGTCAAGTGAATGTCCATGGACTCACACCACAAAACATCTCAGTTTGAAGATTTGAACTGTGACCAGCTGCTGGTGGCCAGCTGTGAATCCACACCATCTGTCTCAGAAATGATCTTCTTGCTGTGTGACCTAAATGGAGAGCTCTTTTAGACAGCCATGCAGAGACCATTTCCATGTTAAATAGAGGAAGGTAAATTGCAAAGGACTCACATCACAAAGCTTCTTAGTTTGAAGATTTGCATTGTTGTGAACTGGTGGACAGTCACAAGCCTGTAACATTTGGCTCAGAAGCAGTCTCCTTGCAGCATGAGCTAATGGGAGAACTCCATTAGTAAGTCACACAGAGACTGTCTCTGAACACTGTAAGCGGAGCTCTTCTTTGTGATGTCAGCTTGTCTCTCTCTGCGTCATCCCCCAACTTTTCTGCAAAGCATCACCACTGCACTCCACCTGTCCACAGTGCAAATCCCATACTTGTCAACGAGTGAATTTCCATTGACTCACACCACAAAGCATCTCAGTCTGAAGATTTGCTCTGTAGTTAACTGCTCTGTGTCCAGCCATAAACCTGAACCATCCGGCTCAGGAAAGATTTTCTTTGCAGCATCACCTAAATGAAGAGCTTTTTTAGTCAGTCATTTCTGAACGCTTCGAACAGAATACTCCCAGGTAATATCAGATCATTACTAGAACACTCCAAACGTCCACAGTGCAAGTCCCATCGTTGTTGTCAAGTAAATTTCCTCCGACTCATACCACAAAGCATTTGCACTGTGGAGTCTAGTGGTGACACTGCACAGAAAAGATGGGGGCTGACACAGAGAGAAAACAGTTCTCATCACCAGGAAGCACCTCACTCATAATGTTCAGAGATGGTCTCTGCCTGACTGACTAATGGAGTTCTGCTATTAGCTCACGCTGCAAGGATACTGCTTCTGAACTAGACGTTGCAGGCTTATCACTGACCAACAGCAGTTCACTACACTGCAAATCTTCAAATTAAGATGTTTTGAGATGTGAGTCCATTGCAATTTTACTTCCCCTACTCAGCATAGTGTGTCCAGCTTTCTTGACTCCTGTTATTCTTTGCCAAATCCATCACCTCTTTTGGCACTCCTGTGCAGATGACTACACAGGATCTTCACCTAAAACAAACATTTTAAGTATTCCTTAGGGATCTCTGCAGGTATGGTATACACCAAGACATCAGCTGTAGGATGGACCTTCTGCTGCTCTGCATCTGTTCTTGAGTGCTGGAATGCTGTTAGTCCTAACTATAAGTTACATCCTGCTGGATCTCAACTTAAGCTGTTTTTCATGTTTCCTGCATAAGGCCAAGTATGTAGAAATCCAATACCTATGAGTTAGACCCCCTCACATGCCTACCAATGCTCAACTCATTTTATATGCTCGTGTGCAAATCCATTTCTAAAATATCAGTATATGTTATATAAAAGGAGATTTTTAAAGAACTTCAAAGTATACAAATTTACACCATTTTCTGTAAAACAAAATTACAGATGTAAACTCATCAAAGTTGTGGTACAATCTTTATATAATAAAACTTTATATTAAATTAAAATAACTGTGCAAAGATACACAGATGTCTTGCACTGCAATGTTTCATTACTCAAGCTTGAAACTATCTTCATATTCATGAAAAAGTCAACAAAAAAGCAATATTTTAATAACAGGTAGTGCTGGTATTTTTTAAGCAGATGAGAGCAGCAGTATTTTACAGGTTACTGCAGTCCCAGATAATAATAAAAAAAACACACTCACCTAGTTTTGATGTAAGAAAGAGAATTTCTGCAGAGAAAATACTTTTTAAAGCATATTTAATGGAAAAAAAGGTTTGAATTACACCTCAAAGCAGCACACATTTACATAACAATTTGCTTAGTATAAAGGGGTAAAAAGAAATTAATTCCCCTTGATCCTTCATCCAGGACATTTAATTGAGAAGACGCTCCTTACCTCAAGGTAGACCACCCATGGCATGACAAGAGATGCTACCAGTAGATCAGCTATGGCTAGGCTCACTACCAGGTAGTTAGTTGTGGTCTGCAGACTTTTCTCCCGCAGCACAGCCAAGCAAACAAGCATATTCCCAAAAACAATGGCAAAGATGAGCACAGAATAGAAGATTGCATAGTAGTTATGAGAGTGATGAGCTTCCTGTTCCTTTGAGGAATTACCCCCCCTTCAAAACACCAGTGGTTACATTTGAAGAGCTGGCAACGCTGTCAGCAATGACAATAGGTAACTCTGAAAACATTAGGGACCTGCAACCAAGAAGAAAAAAAAAATCACCGATAGAGATTATCCAAGGAGACAGAAAAAAGAACTGAAGGTAAAGAAAGAAACTGCCATAAAAAGAGTGGGCCGAAGACAGTTGAACAAGAGGACTGTGACCAAGGTCAGTGGTGAGTATGAGGGTATAAATAAGAGAATCTTGCATAAGGTATGAACAACAGATTCATGAGTAAGTTTACTAGTGAAGAGGATTATTGAACAGAAGCAGATGTTGCCACTCTCCAGTGCCATGTTTAATGAGCATTACTACAGAAACTGCATTTGTTGAGTTTCCAAGTAGTTCAAAATTCAGTCCAAGTGTCTTTATTGTAAAGATTTCAGTGAAATTCAAAGCAAACAGTTGACACAAAAAATAAGGAAAAAGATTGATAATACACACAAAAGTGGGAAAAATGGAAACTTTTTGTCTATGGTAAGTATCTAGGTTACATTTCTTAATGTTTCTATCTGTTATCTTATTCAATGCACATAAATACATAACATACATAACGGTCAAAAAACTATATGCCCTTAATGCCCATCTGACTAACAGTTCATGTTTCACTTTAGCCGTCCAACTTAAATCAATAGCTTTACTATTGCCATACAGAACTGGCATTAAGAACATTCCATTAAATTTAACTTACAGGGGGGTGGAGCACAATCTTCCATTACTTATGTTAAAACTACATTATATTCAAGTTCAAAACTAAGCACATTAAGGTAAATTTACCCTTAACATTAACTTAAATGATTTAAGTCTACCTTACATCTACCTTATCTTGAAACTTTTGTCTTCTTTAAATAACTTACCTTAACTCAAAATGTCTATCTCCATCTAAACCTATGGTGAGTAAGGTCAAAAGTGACTATGGAGGTATATACAAAAGGATCTTGAGTAAGGTCAGTGGTGGATGAGAGGATCATAATTAAGGCAAGTGATTAGTATGAAGGCATTAACATGGGGATCATGAGTAAGTTCGGCAGTGAGGATTAGGTTCTGAACAAGAGCAATGTTAGTTAGTAGAAAAGGATGAACAATGGTAGCCTGCACTGGGATAGTGATATTACCAATGAATATAAAAAGAATATGATTACTTGAAAGGTATGTACAAGAACATCGCTAACAGATATGGTGGATACTACTTACTGTCGTAACATTTGATTAATTACTCACTCATAAACTGGGTGAAACTAGAAAATAGTGGAAGAACAGAACATACATTTATATTACTAATGTAATAAGCATCCAAAGAAATGGGGAAGCCTAAATGTGTGTCATACTCAATAATACAAGTCCTAGGAGGTTATGATTACAAGTCCACGGAGGTTATGCTCAACCATTATAATGCACTGGTGAGGCCTCATCTTGAGTACTGTGTGCAGTTTTGGTCTCCAGGCTACAAAAAGGACATAGCAGCACTAGAAAAGGTCCAGAGAAGAGCGACTAGGCTGATTTCAGGGCTACAGGGGTTGAATTATGAGGAAAGATGAAGAGAGCTGAGCCTATACAGTTTAAACAAAAGAAGATTAAGAGGAGACATGATTGAAGTGTTTAAAATTATAAAGGGAATTAGTACAGTGGATCGAGACTGTTATTTTAAAATGAGTTCATCAAGAAGACGGGGACACAGTTGGAAACTTGTTAAGGGAATAAGCTACCAAGTAATGTTGTAGACAGTAAGACTTTGGGGACTTTCAAAACTCGACTTGATGTTTTTTTTGGAAGAAGTAAGTAGATAGGACTGGCGAGCTTTGTTGGGTTGAATGGCCTGTTCTCATCTAGAGTGTTCTAATGTTCTAATAATGAAGACAATTTAGAAGAAACTACTAACCCTGATTTGACAAACAGTTGAAAGATTGAAAATACAAATTACAAAAGCAGGTTGAAAGATTAATTGAGTCAAAAAACAAGCTTGGTACATTTTCATGACCAAACAGCATCCATCCATCTATTTTCCAACCCGCTGAATCCGAACACAGGGTCACGGGGGTCTGCTGGAGCCAATCCCAGCCAACACAGGGCAGGAACCAATCCCGGACAGGGTGCCAACCCACCGCAGGACACACACAAACACACACTAGGGCCAATTTAGAATTGCCAATCCACCTAACCTGCATGTCTTTGGACTGTGGGAGCAAACCCACGCAGACACGGGGGGAGAACATGCAAACTCCACACAGGGAGGACCCGGGATGCGAACCCAGGTCCCCAGGTCTCCCAACTGTGAGGCAGCAGCGCTACCCACTGCGCCACAGTGCTGCTCCCTTTGATATGACACCCCTAAATCATCACTGGTGCAGCCATTTGGTTTTAGACATCACAAAATTAGTTCAGTAATTATCACCTGTCTGGGGTTTCAATTGATTGTGGTATAAATGCACCTTATCTGGGGAGTCCAGCTTATGGTGAATTTGTACTGCAGCCTTACCTACATAATGAAGACAGAAAGAACAGAGACTGAAAAGCACAAGTCAGTGGATTGTGAGAAGAAGATATCCTTTGGAGTCCAGTTAAATCAGTCATTAAAAATGGAACGGTATGACACAGCTGTAAATCTGCAAGGACTAGGCCGTCCACACAAAACTAAGTGATTCTACATGAAGAAGACTAGAGAGAGGGCCACCAAGAGACCTATGAGGACTCTGAAGGAGTTAGAAGATACAATGAATATGATCTGAGAAGCTGTGAAGACAACAACTGCTGTCTGGGTGTCTTCACCAGTTCCAGCTGGGAGAATGGCAAAGAGAAAGCAACTGTTAGGAAAAATGCACAGTGAGTTTCCCAGGAGGCACTTGGAAGACACTGAAATCAGCTGGAAGAAGGTTTTATGGTCTGACAAGAGCAAAATTGAGCTCCTTTGGCCATTTACATGGCGGTGGCAGCATCATTCTGTGGGGAAGCTTCTCTGCTGCAGGCCCTGTAGTCTTGTGAGGGTAAATGAATTTAGAAAAATACATAGAAATCCTGGAGGAAAACCTCGTGCAGACTGCAAGAAATCTTGGGAGAAGATTTGTTTCCAGCAAGACAATGACCCTAATGCATAAAACCACAGCTACAGTCAGAGTTTAGATCTTTATCCAAGTGAGAATACAGTATATGCCCCCTTCTAATCATGCTCCCCATCACACACTAACATTTCTAATAAGAGAAGCTTACCAGCATTGTTTCATTATAAAAAATGACATTGTACAGAATCTAGCAATTACTAAAGCCACAACTTTGAAAAATAATGAGTGTGCTTAAAGCATAAGATAACAGGTTTGAAGAACAGGCATTAACAGACAGTAAACACAAGTTGACAGATGATATCTGTCTTTACCGAGATGACGCAATTGTAAGAGCATTTAATATGATCATTCTTAATTTGGTACCTCATGCAAGACTAATCATCAAATTATAAGCATATAGTGTTTTTGAGAAATTGTACGCAGAAATCTTATAAGAAAATGTAAACATTTGCATACAGTAAGTATACTAATAGATATGTAAGCTGAAAGGAGGTGATGTCATCTCTCTCTGCTCAGGAATTTTCTTTGTGGGGTTACAATGCTTAGTGTTGCCCAATGGCTGTGAACCAGAGGCCTTCTGATTACAAAGACACTGTCTCATCTCAAGGAACTAAGTGAGTGAAAGAGCTGTGGGTGAAACAGCTTCTAAACTGCAGCAGTGTGCTGCCATGTGTACAGCATCAGGCCGGCTATGCCGTGGCCCCCAGCTCTTGGGTACACCCAGACAGTAACAACAGTTATTATTCTAAACTCAGTTCAGATGGAGCCTGGTTAAGAGCAACTTTTCAGAAATGTTGCGGAATACTTTTTTTTTTTTCAATGTACAGATACAAGTAAAAATTCCACTGTACTTTGTGCACATGCCAATTTTACTTATACTGCATGGAGCAAATTTTCTCCATGTGTTGTATGCAGACACAGGGAAACTCAGAAATCCTGATAACATTATATTGGACATGTTGGATAATGATAAGCTAAGCTGTCATGAAACATTTTGTTATGTTCTTATAAGAAGAACCCAGATGCTAATAAGTATGAGGATCATAGGAAGGAAAAGTCAGTGAAAAGCTGGTATTATACAGGATCATGCATTAAAGGACATCCAACTGGATAGTAGGTTGGAACAATGCTTATTACAAAAATGATGCCTTAGGAGTATGAATCATGACTCAAAAAATCAAATCGAGACCTTGAACAGAGGCTGCTGGCTATTAATCTAGCAGAGATGAGCACTCAGACTACTTTTTTTCTGTTAAGTAGTTAACAGGTATGGTGCCTTGCATTTTTAAATTGTTTTGAGGAGGTCAATAATTCAAGGGGAACTGAAGGTCCAGGCAGCACACTGGTAAATGACATTTGTTTTTACTTTCAACCCCTACTGCATACAGCATTTCTTGGATTGTGTGACAATGTTTTCTGATTATCTTGAAATATGATGCAATTTCATGTTAAATAACGCAGTCAGTGAGAATGTTCATTGTTTTACTTGAACGTTACAGCACTTAATGTATAGGAACTTACACTGGCGAGGGACAATTATGCTGGTGACAGAAGCGATTGCAGGGTGTGGTGGGAGGCTGGGGGCTGTGCTCAGGTGGGACGCCTAGAAGTACTGGGAGAGGGACTATGCCTCCTCCGGACCACGAGAGGGTAACCGCCCTGGTTTATATGGGGGCCACGGGAACAGAGCATGGAAGCTCAACCCTATATGGGCCCATGGCCACTGCCAGGGGGCGCCCGGACGCCTGTGATGCCCTGGACGCCAGCACTTCCACCACACCCGGAGGTGCTGGTGGAAGGAATACCAGGGACACCCGGAGTGCTTCTGGGTACTCATGCGTCACTTCCGCCACACCAGAAAGTGCCGCAGGAAGCTTGTCAGGAGGCACCTGGAGCACGTCCGGGTGGACTTAAAAGGGGCCGCATCCCTTCATTCGTCAGCTGGAGTCTGGTGGAAGAAGAAGAAGCTCGGAGAAGAGGAGTGGAGGTGGTAAAGACAGGACATTGAAGAGGCCTGAACTGAGGGTCTTGGTGCAGGGGCACTGGGTTGTGTGCTTTGGGACTGTGTTCATATTGGAAATATGAACAATAAACGTGTGTGGTGTTGTAACCCATCAGTGTCTGCCTGTCTGTGTCGAGGCTGGTCTCCACAAGGGTAACATGCACAGTTGATACAACTAAGAGATTTCACTGAATGGTGTTTGCCCATTGGCAACAAAACTGATGCATCTAATTTTTATTGCTTCTGTTTTCAGTTATAGGTACGAATGAAGGAGGTGTCTCGCGTGCATGTCGGAGAATCTCCTTACTAGCTCTGTCAAGGTATGTAATAACCTGTTGGGACAAATGGGAGGCCTCTATCGCTAACAGTGTCTTCTTCTTCTCTTCCCACAGCACTGAGAAACTGTTCTTTCCAGTTTCTTGACCCAAGCTACACAGAAGGAGGTGTGATTTTGGCAAGAGCAACCCACCGAATGGAGGTCCTGAGGAAACTGACCCTTAATCTAGCCCAACCTTTACTTTGTTGTTTGTAGCAAGAGTTATAACACCTCTTTTATTTTTAAACTTTCTGTTAATTAAGTGGGACAACCAGTTTGGTATCTTCAGTGGCCTGTTAATCCTGCGCCCAGGCACAGGGGGTATACTGTAAAGCAATGAAAGAAAATTGGGCCCATCAATTATAAACTGGACATTGACTAAACATATTAATGTAGTAAAGCATATTGGACAGACTGAGTGAAAGAGGTTCTTCCTTTTTTCTTCCTCTGTGCTTATTGTGCAACTGGAAAATACAAACCTTTAAATATCCTCAAATCTCTAGTGACCTGTCCTCATATTTATTATCTGATCAGACATTTAAAAAATCCACAAGTCCCTGATGATTCTCTATTGTAGGACTTTATATGCACTACCTGCCTTAAAATACAATGCCATGCAGAAATCTTGGATATTTCAAAAAAATGATTTTGAAGAAGTTATCTGGGCAGTGGGTTTTTATTGTCTTTTGAGAACACCACATAACATTATAATAAATCGTGTTAACAAACGTTATTGTGATAAACAGTAACATCAATTTCTTACATTTTCCAAACACTTGTGACGGCTAGAATGCCACAGGTTTGTCATCCTAACCTTTCTTTGAGAAATTCCAGGCACTGTGTGTATTACATTCTACCAACAGCATACCTGATTAAAATGAATGAGGTAAAAATTAGCTGGTGGTGCAGTTTAACAAATAAATGTATGGTAACCACAAATACTGGGGTGACTCTAGGAGAGATCTGGAAATGGCTGAGCTAAGACACATAAAATCTTAGTGTGCTGTGAACAAAGCTACCGTGACTAAGCAATAACTGAGTAATCTGATGGTTTCTGACGTGAATGACACATTTCTGTAGCCATCCTGTCAGTGTTTAGTCTCACGGGGCCAGATATGCACATATTAAATATTTGGAGAGGACAGGGAATGAATTTGTCTTAAATGTGGGTGGCAATGTTTATGAGTGTGACATTGCTAAACCGTTCCAGTGCTTCATGAATGTGGAGCTCAAACTATAAGTATAGCAGTTTAAACAGCCAAGAACAATGGTGCTCATGTCAACATCGTCTGATTGATACCAACCCTCTGTTTATGATGGATAAACTATCAATGACTGAAAGTCACCCCAAAACACTGCTGTTAAACATATAAATGTGTGTTGTGTGTAGGGGGACATGTTAAATCTATCTATTATGATATAAAAATCATGGGACGAGATGAGACTTTTAGTCTGGGATGAGACGTGACTTTTTTAGAGAGATATCTTTACGTCCCGCTAGACAAGACTTTGTGCCAAGACATTTAACTAAGCCCGGGGCCAGTAATTAAAGACAAGGAGTAGATAACAAAGTAGAACGTCATAAAGAATTCAAAAACGTTGGCGCGATATACATGCATAGCAGGTAAGAGATAATGGAAATACGAAAATTTGAAAGAGTCAAAAAAATGATAGTAAAGATTTAAACTTTAAGTCGGAGACTTGTAGATCGTCTAATTCATGTTGCCATCTGGGAAAAGTAGTGTTTCTTCCCAATGAAGAGGCGCATTAAAAGATTTAAAAGATTTGTTGTTTGGTGAAAATGAAATCCACTTACGCGAGTGGCAGAGACGTAGCGCAGGCTGGGGGGGTTGGCGAGCAAAGCAAGCAGGGGCTAAGCCCCCTAGTATATGTTAAAAATAAACACAAACTGTTGCAAAGGAAAACCATTCTGTACAACTATTGACATCACAAGACTGGACTTTGTTTGTGACACACTGCTGCATTGTCACCAGTCCCTGTCACTCACAGTTTTGGCAATACAGTTGTTGTTAATGAAACGTTCAAAGAATTGGCAGCTACGTTGGCAAATAAATGAACTCTAAAATGCATATTCAAGTTGAACACTGTGATTTCGCAATTACAAGGTGTAAACAACTCCTGTTAACCAAGGTCTTTTTGCTTTTGATAATGAAGAGCCACAGAACGTGCAGATTTTGGCAGTCAATATACCTGAAACACTATATGCGCGTAATCTCTCTGCTATTAGAGGAACCACTGACTGTAATTCCAAATGAATAACAAAAATAAGTTAAAAAGAAGATGAAGATTTTTGCAACCAATAATTCCCAAAATAATAAATGTACCTAACAAGTAGAAAACTGAGTATCTAAATAAATAACTAAAATACCAAATATGCCATAACAGAACATAAATAGACCACAATACTCAATTGAATATTATTCTTAACACATCCATTTTGAAATGTCACCATCATCATCTAACACAATACATTTTGCTAGTCATCAAGATGTCACTTCACTTTTGTTTTCAATTGCAGTGCATGGACTGGATGAAATGTGGACCAGGTTTTCAGAAAGAACCCCTGTGGTGTAGCTGTTTTAGTGGCAGATTTGAAAAATAGGAATGTATTTGCTTTATAACTGCTGTCATTTTCGTTGTTTAAATGGTGATATGATTGGAGCATTAGGAGTTTATAGCCTGAGATATTTTTTAACAAATGCTGCCCTGGTACTGATTTTCCTGGGTTTTGAAATGTAAGTCCTTTAACTGGTTGTATAGCATCGACAGGTTTTTGGAATCTAAATTTGCCTCTAGCATACATTTCTATTGCCTGCTGTAAATAATGAAGTTTGTAACAGTATGTTAAAAATATGAAATGTAAAAAAGTACGCCCTTCACTAAAGGTTCAATGCTCTGGTTGCCTAAGTGTTCACACCCTATACATTGCTTTGTGGGCTTATATCTGAGTTCAGGTTTAACCTATCACAATCCATACCATGTACATTATTTAACTTCATTGACATCAACCGAAATGGTTCTTATTAGTCTTAAATATGCTCAGGTGTTCCTTTGGGATTTTCCCTAAATGCTTCTTGGTTGCAGAATGCCGAAATATCAGTAGTCAACAGGGAGCTGATGGTAGATCTATAGGTTCTAACAGGTTACAAGCAAGATAAAAAAAGAGATTAAAAACTAATTTCATTATATATATCATTGAAGACAGTGAAGACCATCGTTAACAAACAGGAATCCTCCAAGACATTGCACAGATCAGGATGTCCCTCCAAGATGCATAACCATGCAAGACGAAAGTTCATCAGGAGGGCTATCAAGAAATCAACATCATCTTAAAGAAGCTGCAGGAATTTATTGCTGACCGCTCTCTGTGTTCTGTGCCCATTTTTGTGGAGTAATGTGACAAGACCAAAGCTATTTTTACAAAAAGGAATATCCAACACTGTATAAATTTTTTAAGAAGACACATTCAATTTCACAAAACCAAGTGGGAAAATATTTACTTTTCTGATGAGATTAAGGTAATTCATTCCAAAATATATTTTTCACACAAAACTTACAAAACTCATCACGCAAAGTACACAGTGCCTCTCGTCAAGCATGGTGATGACTGCATCTTCTATGGTCCTGCTCCTCTTGTGTTGGGGTAGGGGTCACTAGAGGGAGAATGAGCTGCTGTGGGACATAACTTGCTGTTCTTAAAGAGGGATTTCCTCTTTCAACATGACACACATATTTTTAAAGGAGATAAGAGTCTTGGAATGACCCAGGCAGAGCTGGGCCTCAATCCTGAAGAAATTCAATAGGCCCACATAATGAGGAGTGGGTGACAGAGATCTGCTTGCAATGTGGTTGAGCTTAAGCTATTCTGTAAAACTGAGTGTGACAAAATAACAGAATCATTGACTGGTAGAGATAGATCCAAAAAACATACTGTTGGAACCAAAGCAAAAGGGGCTTCCGGAAAATTTTAGCTAAATGGATGAACACTTATGCAGTGATGATATTAATACTGGTTCCTTAGCTGGAATTATCTTGTACTTGTAGTCTTATCAGTTACTGTACCCTTAATAACCTACCACTATGGTCAACTGTGCACATGGTGGTACATCATGAGAGGCTCAAAGCCAATCTCTTAACCAATATCAAGCTATACTGTATATATAAAAAGCTCAGCGTTGTATCTGTCACATGATTACTCAAAGTTTTGATGGGATGCTGACAAGATTTTTAAAGGGCAAACCAGGAGAGAGAGAGAGAGAGAGAGAGAGAGAGAGAGAGAGAGAGAGAGAGAGAGATTGAAAGTGCTGAAACAGCAAAGCCAAAGAACAAAATTAAAATCACGGTTAGAATGACAATTTTCTATTTGGGGTTCAAATGTCTCCTTTTTGTCTATTTTGTTTATATTTTATGTTAACAGCATTGATTATTTGGTTTCTGTTGTGTTCCTTGTGCTTTATTGTTTATTTTTGTGCTTTATTGTTTATTTATTTATTTTAATGTGAATTTCCCCTTGGGATTAATAAAGTATCTATCTATCTATCTATCTATCTATCTATCTATCTATCTATCTATCTATCTATCTATCTATCTATCTATCTATCTATCTATCTATCTATCTATCTATCTATCTATCTATCTATCTATCTATCTATCTATCTATCTATCTATCTATCTATAGGTGGTTCCCCAAGAGGCAGGGCCACCTACACATCACTGTCAAAGGACTGCCCTCCACCCAATAAAGGCATTGATTCATTGTGAAAGTGCTCATGATGTTGGTGAGCTCTCTTTCCATTATTCTGTGCTTTTTATGGTTTACTGGATTTTTACCTTAGTGTTCTGGTTTTTGACCATTCTTTGAATTTGTATTGGAATTGTGTTTGCTGTGTAGATTTCCTATTTGAAAAGCATTGCCTTTTGTGCCTTTGCCTCGTGTTCCTTTGCACTTATTTTTGTTCAATAGAGCTTCTTACAAAAATTAACCACTTTTTTTTTTTTATAAAATCCTTAATTGTCCTCTGTAGAAACTAGCCAGGGTTTGACTGCATTTCCCTCTCTAGTTGTTATGAACTTGAGAGTTCCCATAGCACACAATCTTGAAATTACTCAAAATGCCTACTAGGGAGGAATACTAACATCAAACCCGGGCTAGTAATGAGAGCAAACACAGGATCTTTATAAATAATAATATTTATCATTCAAAAATACTCGTGAACAAAAAGTAAGCTCTGTTGAGCACAAACATCAAAAACGAGTTGCCAACAAAGGTAATCCAAGGCAAACAAATCCCAATATGAAATCCATAAGGCAAAGTCACAAAAACAGAGTACAGGTAAATCACAGTAGAAACACTCACTAACTCCCAAGCGCATTTGAATAAACTGTAAGGGATTGTGGGTTGCCTCCACCTTTATAGGGCTAAGGGAAGTCCCATGTGGTGATTGGCAGGTATCCCTGCCTCTGGTGGAATCACCCACAAAACACAAGAAATATAACACAGGCATCGCAAATAAAGGAAGTTAAAAAAGTATCATTAACATAAATAAATGACTCAAAAATGAGCAAAAAAGACATAAAAAAATTTAAATCCCAGCCATAGGTGGGACCCTGGCTAAAATATAACACTAGTGGGCACTTTTGGGATATTTTGGAACTTGTGTGCATGGGAACTCTTCATGAAAGATAAAATGAAAGTCAGGAGCCCAAGAGATCAATTCGGAAAGCAAGAAATATTCACAAAAGATTTAGCAAAAGGTTATTTTTTATCTGCAGCTCGGGTAAAGGCATGGGGAAGTGAACAGCTATTGAAATCTGCCACTGGAATTACCAGTGGGTAACAAACCTGGAGGCCACATTCCCCCCAACAATAGAAAAGGTTGCCCTGGCAACTGAAACAAGCTGCAGTGCACTTGAGGCATACAAGATGCCAGAAGAAATAAAATAAAAAAATATAATACTCATGAACCTCTGCTGCTACAACCTTAATCATGGTCTTAATCAAAAGTTTATGATGTGATACATAAAGCAAAAATTGCAGGTAGTGACAGCTTACGCAAAGTTATTGCCACTGGCATCTTTCTCAAAGCAAACTGCTCAAGAGGGAAGCATGACAGAAAGAAAAAGAGCAGTGGCAACATCTGCTGAGTGTGAAACACAATGCTGAACTTGCCTATAGAAAAAAGAAGAAGAACAGCAGTGCCATCTTCCGAGTGTCAAGTATAAGAAACAGAATACAGAGAGACAAATGCCTGCGCAGACTAGATCTGTGCCTCTTGTCTCACACCGAAGTGATCGATAGAATTACAAAATACAGTACCACACACTGTCATGGAGCAAAAAAAAAATTCAGCAGTGACATCTTCTGAGCATCAAGCCAAATACAAGGGGCAAAGAGGTAAGTGTCAGTATACTTAAGCAGCTGGTGTCACACATAGTGTGCATGGGAGGCAGCTAAAGAGTCTAAATGAGAGTAATTCCACACCAGACCAGGGGGTGGCGGAGTGTACTGACCTTTTTTCTCACTTTCCTGCAGACGGCCCTAGTGACGTTACTTCCGGTGAAGAACCCATGACTGAAGAGACTTCCTGTCCTGTCTGGGTCTGAACCTATGGAAGAGGACCCTTCCACTTCCGCCCTCGATGACGTCACTTCCTTTTCTGGCCTTTAAAGCTGCCATATTTGACTAACCTCGTCTGTTCTGTTTTGGACTCTGTTCTGAGCACATCAGTGCTATCAATTAAACCATTTGCAGCCAAGAGACATTATATGGGTGGCTGCCCCAAACCTTTTTATGACTCTTGTGTCTGCTTTTTGTGATACTGGCTAATACTATGGTTCATCAATATGCCTGACATACTCCACGATTTAGCCTGCAAGAACAACAACGACATAGAAATGTATGCCGACAAATAAAGAGATCAAATACTCACAACATTAGCCCATATGCAAACACGACTTTTACATCCTTCCATCAATATTTGGTTGAAGAGCACTACTTAGGACAGTCACACTGGCAATAAGCTCACTGTGGGGTGGTGTTTCTTCATAGTGAAAACAAAAGAATGTGTAGTCAAAACGGAAATGTATGGCTTGATCTACTTGTATATGAACCATTTATTTGAGTGCCATATGCTTGTGTTGCTCCTATCTTCTTATGTAATACGCTAGCATGGCTGTCTGTTTGTCTGTCCAGGATTTTAAATCACCTGAAGCTCACAAACCATTTGAACTATTGACCTGAAATTTGGAACACATATACTACATGGCGTCTACTATCCGCTTTCAGGGTGATGATTGACCTCCAAGGTCAAAGGTCAACCCAGGAAGGTCAAAGGTCAAAAATCAAATAACCTGTAGCCTGAAATTTGGTACACATATACTATGCTGAAACTCTGCACTACAGCTTTATATTAAAAGTGAAAAGTTTTGGAATTATTACTCGCTTTATTTTTATTTTATTTTATTGTAGAATCAAATCTTGGCAGCAGGCAGCAGGGCGGAGTATGGTCAGCTCAAGTGTATTCACTGCATGTTATTGTGCAGTACGCCGTTACTGGTTACATATATAATACTCAATGCATATATGTGTATTGTGATGAAGATTTGGATTTTAATGTATATTATTTGCATTCCTTTTGTCAAAAGTTTCCATATAAATTATTAAATTGTAATAGGCGTTAAAGATTTTAATTAAATTGTTGATTCGAACAGAAGAAGGGTGAGTGCCGCCCTGCTTACTCCACTCAGCTTGTATCTGTTTCTTGCACTTCACTGTAAACTGAACATACGTGTAAGCTGATCGCATCCTCCCTGTGTCTCTGGACATTTCCAAATTGAAATAAAATCGAAATCCTTTTGCCTTGAGAGAACATCAGCAGTATGTTAAAGGAAGATATCCTGTGTATGTTTGAAAAATATTATACAAATTATAGACAAAACATACTTGCAGTAAGGAGACCTGGGTTCATTTCCCGGGTCCTCCCTGCATGGAGTTTGCATGTTCTCCCCGTGTCTGCGTGGGTTTCCTCCCACAGTCCAAAGACATGCAGGTTAGGTGCATTGGCAATCCTAAATTGTCCCTAGTGTGTGCTTGGTGTGTGTGTGTGTGCCCGGGATTTGTTCTTGCCTTGCACCCTGTGCTGGCTGGGATTGGCTCCAGCAGACCCCCATGACCCGGTGTTAGGATATAGTGGGTTGGATAATGACTGACTCACTGACTGACATACTTGGAAAACTAAGAGAGGCCGAAGCCTATCCTGACAGCATTGGGTGCCAGGCAGGGATCAGCCCTGAACTGACCACCATCTTATCACAGATTTTCTGAATATGTTGAATAAAACAATAGATGTGGTAGCTACTATGAGAAATGATCACAATGGCTATAATTAAAAGGTGGATTTAAACATTAAATCTTGGCAGGGATAAATTCCAGAAATTAAACCACTAAAGAAGCAATAGGTTGTTTGTGCCACCCTACTGAAAAAGAAATCAAATGATTCCTTCCAGAATATAAATATAATATTGAATTTAGCATTGCAGCAAATCTCTGTATGTAATGAACAATGCAAGCAGGTAAAAGTTTTATTGCCACGTTGGATGAATGAAATAATTGAATTAGATCAGCACCTCTTGTGAATTGTGCTGCCCCATCAATCACAGTTTCATCTAAACAGCTGCTTTTGAGATTAACAACATCCTAAAGGAGCACAAACAAAAAATGCCATATTTTAACAAGACACAGCAAGGAATGGAGACTATTTAACAAATGAGATGGATAGCAGAAGAGATTTACATAATTTGTCTACTTGAAGTACGGCATTTTTTGTTATGTGCCAAATCAAATTGAATTATTTTAATCTGTAAACCAAGCCATTTTGCTTCTGCTGTACAGAAAGTCTAGGTACCATTCTTGTTTTTGTTCCATTATCCAGTCCTGTAGGAAAATATGTTAACAATAGGAAAGTGATCAGGATTTCCCATTGTTTTGCATGAAAATGAGAAGTCCTACAGTAATGCTGTCAGGTTTTGGCTCGAGCCATGAGAACCCTGAAGTAGATATGAGTGCAGAAAAGGAACAGTGGATAGGTGTGGGTCCAGATTATTTGGACTTCATGGCACTTGTGGACTGAAACCCTGCAATGCTGCTCCTTGCAGAAGAACACACTGAGCCAAGCGTTTTGACCTACCAGCAGGTAATGGCCTGAGATCTTAATATTCAGCAGACCTCCATGAATAATGAAAAACCCAAAGCAATTACGGTGGCAGACATCCTCCTCAAATCCCCAGAAATAAACACCTGCCGCAATCAGATGAACAATTTGCAAGCCTCTCAAGCTCAAAAACATTTTTCCAGGAATTTTTAACCTCCTGCTACTGTGTGGCGCACACACACTTAACCCGATGTATGACAGCTGACATTACAGCAGGTTGGCAGGTGTCAGGCAGTGTCAGGGTCTCCAGCAGTTAAAAATCCACCTGATGCCGCATGAGTGTTCACTGCCGACTTGACAGCAAATGTGAAACTACACAGGGTGGTGATGAAAATCACAGGCCAGCTAAATGGTGAATAGGGGGCACATGCCAGGTTAAAAGAAAGCACAGGCCAGTGCCAGCTTTACAAGGACCATGGAGCCATCGACTACATAATCCACATTTATACGCTAGTACCTAATGACTCACGATGCATTGTAACCTTTAACCGATTATTTGTGTTGTAAATTCTTAAAAATAAAGGTGCATGACTGGTACTTCAGAATGATTGCACAGGGAAGGTTCCATTTAGAATGGTAACAGTCTCCATACGATAACAATGAATAAGATAATAGTAGATTTATAAAACACTAACGTGCTTTAGGGTTTAAGAAGACTCTTGCTGTATACAATCACATAAGATAAGGTCAGGTTGTCTTAATCTGTTACTCTCCTGCTATTAGTGGCAGAACAACATTTTTGGAGCCCTGGAGTTTAAACCATTATGGACCAGCAATAAGGTCTGTTGTCTTCTTCAGTGGAGTTTTTCCATGACAGATCCCCACAATTTTTTTTTAAAATGTAACCACTACCTCACAGATTTTGGTTAATATTGCTGTACTGAATTTTGCCTTATTATTATTGAAATTATTACTTAAAAGTAAAAAGAAAACCTTCTACAGTAGACACCCCAAATGTTTAAGCAATGTGGACTACAGGCGCTTCTGGGGCCCCACTGGGATTAGGGGCTTTGAAACTTAAGCTTCATTAGTTTCATAGTAGATCTGCCCCTGTCTGCTATAGACAGCTTAGTTATACATTAAAGAGTGCTTGTTTTTCCACATATTAGGAACCTTTTCAGATCCTAAAGACCCAATTTCATGGCTCTTCAGGGCCATCTTAACAGCATCATAGTCCCCTGGGTAAAGTAATGCACTGGGGCCCCTATTTTGATAGCAAAACAGAAACATACATAGGCATCAGAAACATCGTGGGCCGCTATGACCCCGGCCAGTGCTCATTGTGCCCATACGTTAAGACGGCCCTGGTTTCATGGTTCTTGTCTAGCAATGGATTTAGAAGTACCTACACAACACAGTTAAATGAGATTTTAGAACCTTTTTTAAAGGGTGTAGATAGCTTTCTCATGCTACTATACATGAAAAGTGTCCAAATAAAGATAGTCTGACTTGCTGGGGCGGTATGATGGTGCAGTGGTTAGCTCTGCTGCCTCATGGCTAAATCAGGGACCTGTTCTCACACACTGCATGGGGTTGGCACTTTCAATCCACAAAAGGTTGGCTGCTACCTTAACCCACAGAATCCAGGGCTTGGCTGTAGTGTAGTGGATAGGGTGAATTTGAAGATAAATCGATGGAATGGTTCAGGAAATACAGTACTGTAGTGTGGCTAGCACTGATGTCTCAAACCTCTATGAATATCTCTCGGGCAGTGACCGTCTAGAATCTGAACATATGCATTTATTTGTTGATTATGATGTTGATTATTATTTTTGAATTGTAGGCTCCAAAGCTGGATTGTCGGTTTGTGCTTGAGTATGATCTTCCCAGGGTTTGTCTCAGTCTTGCGCCCGAAATTAGATGCTCTGATTGAGGAAGCTTTATCTGGGTTTAGAGTGTTGGAATGCGAGAGGGTAGCTTTATAATTATCCCCCCCACCCCTCCCCCCCCCCCCCCCCCCCCCCCCCCCCCCAGTTTTGAAGATAAACATTCATATACTCTGATCTCAGGGTCCAGGCAGCACGGGGTGCAAAGCTGGAAACAACACTAGACAGGTTTCATTCTCTCAAGGGATTTCAGAATCGCCGATTAACGCAACAGGCACAGCTCTGGCGTCCTAAACCAAACCGCATCCCGCACTTCATTAGTGAGAAAACACTGCTGGTCACTGCGCCGCCGTATTTTAAAGCTGTAGTTTACTGAATCTTTCGAAACAGCGGGATCGAGAACAGAAGGGTGGCTTCTGTAATTGGCTCTGTGACTGACTTAATCACCCAGCAACTAAATTCCATCTAACGGGACACCACAAATGTCAATAAGCTCACGACGCACGACGTAGGCGCAGTTAGGCAGTCCAATAAACGCCGCCTACACATTAATACTGCACAATTGTAATGAACACATCGCATGATCTAAAGTAAAATAACTTCATCTTGAACTAACACCGTCACAACGAATACATTTTAACAGGATTAACGCCAAGATTGCAGAAAAAGTTGTGACTCTCGAGATGAGGCGAACCCTCGCACCAGATTGAACTACATGCTGCCGGTGAGACCTTACGATTACCCTTCAGGAACTCCGGACCGCGATCCTTCTGTGTATTCCTACGGTCCAACGTGCTGATTGAAGATATCTGACCCACCAGCCAATATTAACACTAAAAAAGCAAAGCAACAAATTGCCATAAAAGATAATCATTAAAACGTGCTACGTATAGAGAAACATAGTACAAAAAACACGAATCCACTCTCATATTAATGAAAAGAAACCAAATCAAGTTAATCACATCTGCGTAACGGACTGATCAGTGAATCACAGAGGTATTTCGCGGTTCGCGTTCCTTCTGTTGTCTTTATGTTTATTGTTTTGTAAGAGGTACAGTATATAGCGGCGGTGATCGCATCACGGCTTCCCCTTACCTCGTCTTCAGTCCAGTGTTACATCTCGGGACTCAGCGCATTGAACATTTGCTCCATGGAACTGTCAGTCTTACGAGTTCGTGGTTGGATTTCAGAGCTTAGAGAGGCTCGGCGGCGAAGTGAGGCGAGCGGTGTGCTTTCTGTGGGCATTGACCGTACTGCGCCGCGGGTCTCACTCCTCGCGGCTCCGGTCACTGGGCAAAGTGAAGTCGATCAAATTAAAAGCTTCAGTTTAGTAGTTGAAGTAAATGACTCCGCAGACCCCTCGTAGATCAACTGGCATTCACTCCTCTAATTGCTGCTTCGCTGTACACATTCTGATTTTGAACACTCGGAGTCTGATCAGTAAACGCAGCTTTATGTGCGCTGAAGACCTCTGCTCAGCCTACACACATCAGTCCAGTCTGCCCAGATGGCGCTCAGCACAGCTGTCTTTACCTCAGTAGTTCTACTCATTCTACTCAGCATACTTAGTTTTAGGACACTCTGTAAAGAAGTCACTCTACACAAATATACTAAGTCTCAGTAACGTTTCTCATTATATTCAATGTAACCCGGGTTACTGCAGTCAGTCTATGGTCCCCTATTGCAGCCATTGTCATTACTCCACGTATCCACCCCTCATTACTGAAATGATTTAATCCATTTACAGGGTTGCAGGTTTATCTTAATAATAATAATAATAATAATAATTTATTTATATAGCACCTTTCTATAATTCATGCAGCTCTAGGCACATGGAATGAACTATTACTAAATTCATTCTGACAAAACGGCTAAACACTTTAAATTAGTAATTAATCTCGCACACAGTACATGTTTTAGGAATACAGGAGAAAAAATGAATTCATCCTGAGGAAAAATCTTGTACACACAGGCAGCACCGCCTCAAGTTTTTTTGCTGCCCTAGGCAAAAGTGAAAATATCAGGGTCAAACCAAATAAGAGTCCTTTGTAGTGGAGCGTCGTCCCCATTGGAGAACTAGACAAATGGTACACGGATTTCAGAATAAAGGGGAGGGCCCCCCTTGAAGATCCAGGTGACTTGTACATGGGTGTCTGATCGAAGACCCAAAGAAGAGCTGTATATACATTTAAGTTCAAAAATAGGGAGAATTTGTATTGTCGAAACAGGGCGGCTTGGTGTGTGTATGTGTCCTGCCCGGGGATTTGTTTTGCCTTGCGCCCTGTGTTGGCTGGGATTGGCTCCAGCAGACCCTTGTGACCCTGTGCTAGGATATAGCAGGTTGGATGATAAATGGATGTATTGTCTAAAACCAGGGGCTGGGTGCCAAAGACTTGTTCACTCAAAGTCATCCCATCAAAACGTCAACAGCCACATCTATTATAGCTGACAAAATCCCACCTACCACAAACTTTGCTTCTTTAGGCGATCACTATAGTTTGCCTACTTGAAAAAGCCAGCCTTGCACACAGGGAGAACAGTCAAATTTGACGTAAACAGTGAAAAGGCTGGGATTCAAGCCCATTCGTGTGAGGCTGTGATTCTTCAAATCTCTGCCAAGCCTACACAGCTTAGAAAAATGGCTCATTTTTAACAACAATACTCAACAGTCACTTTGCCAGCATTTGCTATTCTGGCCATTCTACAAGATGCTTTTGCACCACACAAATATGCTCACTGCAGAAAACTCTGCTCTGCTCATTTACTCTGTTAATGCTGTGGACTTCTGCTACAGGTTCTGGCCATTCAGCAAACCTCTGGGGTCTTTTCAGTTGATGAGACAGTAAAAGGGAAATAGGCATTCATGTTTACTCTACTCAGATGAATACATCAGTCTTTATCCTACAAGGATCTGCTCACTTTGCTGTCCCTGATCACTCGATTACATCACTGCACTTGCTCTGAACACATCTTTCCATTCAAATGAATTCTTATGACTTCTGCTGTATTCTCTGGTCATTCTATGTACAAGAAAGCTTATCCAGAAAACATGTCTTCTTGTTGTACATATACAGTTAGGTCCGTAAATATTTGGACAGAGACAACTTTTTTCTAATTTTGGTTCTGTACATTACCACAATGAATTTTAAATGAAACAACTCAGATGCAGTTGAAGTGCAGACTTCCAGCTTTAATTCAGTGGGGTGAACAAAACGATTGCATAAAAATGTGAGGCAACTAAATCATTTTTTAACACAATCCCTTCATTTCAGGGGCTCAAAAGTAATTGGACAATTGACTCAAAGGCTATTTCATGGGCAGGTGTGGGCAAGTCCGTCGTTATGTCATTATCAATTAAGCAGATAAAAGGCCTGGAGTTGATCTGAGGTGTGGTGCTTGTATGTGGAAGATTTTGCTGTGAACAGACAACATGCGGTCAAAGGAGCTCTCCATACAGGTGAAAGAAGCCATCCTTAAGCTGCGAAAACAGAAAAAACCCATCCGAGAAATTGCTACAATATTACGAGTGGCAAAATCTACAGTTTGGTTCATCCTGAGAAAGAAAGCAAGCACTGGTGAACTTAGCAACACAAAAAGACCTGAACATCCATGGAAGACAACAGTGGTGGATGATCGCAGAATCATTTCCATGGTGAAGAGAAACCCCTTCACAACAGCCAACCAAGTGAACAACACTCTCCAGGGGGTAAGCGTATCGATATCCAAGTCTACCATAAAGAGAAGACTGCATGAAAGTAAATACAGAGGGTGCACTGCAAGGTGCAAGCCACTCATCAGCCTCAAGAATAGAAAGGCTAGATTGGACTTTGCTAAAGAACATCTAAAAATGCCAGCACAGTTCTGGAAAAACATTCTTTGGACAGATGAAACCAAGATACAACCTCTACCACAATGATGTCAAGAAAAAAGTATGGAGAAGGTGTGGAACAGCTCATTATCCAAAGCATACCACATCATCTGTAAAACATGGTGGAGGCAGTGTGATGGCTTGGGCGTGCATGGCCGCCAGTGGCACTGGGACACTAGTGTTTATTGATGATGTGACACAGGACAGAAGCAGCCAAATGAATTCTGAGGTGTTCAGAGACATACTGTCTGCTCAAATCCAGCTAAATGCAGTCAAATTCATTGGGCGGCGTTTCATGATACAGATGGACAATGACCCAAAACATACAGCCAAAGCAACCCAGGAGTTTATTAAAGCAAAGAAGTGGAAAATTCTTGAATGGCCAAGTCAGTTACCTGATCTTAACCCAATTGAGCATGCATTTCACTTGTTGAAGACTAAACCTTAAACAGAAAGGCCCACAAACAAACAGCAACTGAAAGCCGCTGCAGTAAAGGCCTGGCAGAGCATTAAAAAGGAGGAAACCCAACATCTGGTGATGTCCATGAGTTCAAGACTTCAGGCTGTCATTGCCAGCAAAGGGTTTTCAACCAAGTATTAGAAATGAACATTTTATTTCCAGTTATTTAATTTGTCCAATTACTTTTGAGCCCCTGAAATGAAGGGATTGTGTTAAAAAATGCTTTAGTTGCCTCACATGTTTATGCAATCGTTTTGTTCACCCCACTGAATTAAAGCTGAAAGTCTGCACTTCAACTGAATCTGAGTTGTTTCATTTAAAATTCATTGTGGTAATGTACACAACCAAAATTAGAAAAAAGTTGTCTCTGTCCAAATATTTATGGACCTAACTGTATAAGGTATGTTATTAAACTAATGAGATTTATATTAAAAAGAATTACATTATAAAAAAATATTATGTATTGTTGCACCAAGGGCATTCTTGGAAGCTTACCTTCTGTAAGGTCTGTCATCTTTGGTTGCTTTCTATCAGGGTCTTTCATTCCAGTCAATTTCATGAATTTCAGAATAGAACCCATAAATATGAACTTTGCAGTTCATCTTACAAAATTCTGCTAATCCACATTATTCCACTGACCAGCTTTGCTCATTCCCCATCATATTATTTGGTCCTAAATGCTCTTTTCATTTACCACGCTTTATATTAACTTCACCTGTTTGTTGTCTGGTACAAATCTTGTTAGCGATATTTAACCCACTTCTTATTGTCCAAATGACTTGAAGTTTTGCACACTTACTCACTTTCGATAACAATACACGAATCAATAATCAGTTTCACTAATTGATCAATTAATCCATGTTAATTAAGAAATGAAATTTTCATATGAAGAATAGTTGAAGATTTCACCAATAGATGGCACTAGTAACGGATAGAACTAAAACAAACCCAAGACTAAAAAGTTGAAAATAATATATATGTAAAAAAATACTTTTGAAAAACCATGCTTTTGTTAAGTTAAAAAGTGTGCTAAAAAGTGCAAAATAAGTCTCTCATACATCACTCGTAAAATAAAAGGTGGGCGCTTTTCATCAATCAACATTCAAAAAACACTTCTTAAAATCTTAGCAAAAGCGCCCACCTTTTATTTTACGAGTGATGTATGAGAGACTTATTTTTCACTTTTTAGTACACTTTTTAACTTAATATAAGCGTGGTTTTTATAAAGTATTTTTTATATATATACAGTATTTCAGTCCTTTAACATCACAGTAGACAGATTCAGCACTCTGGACAGCTCATCTCATTCTAAATCTTCTCATTCTGCTCAGTTCCGTTCTTTTCTATCCAAGGACTGTGGTGTTCTAAACTGTATGGATAGTATAAGAAATAGGAGTTTTTTTAACTGATTGTCATTATGTGGCTTTTTCACTGCATTTAAAACTTTATTTTAAGTAAGTGATACATTCTGTCACTTAAAAAACAATATCTCATAAAAGCATCATCATTGACATGTACAAAAATGAATTGTAGATTCTAATAATACAGTTTATGTTACTTTTACAAGATCCATTGGCCATCCCATCCATATAACACTTTTGACGTTGTTACAATAAGCCCCACTCAATGCTGTTAGTCTCCATGACATTCCAGGCAACTTGTTTATATCTCCTGTCCAGCAAAATATCAGTACTGAGAGTTATCATTACGATGGTTGTACATTTGGCCTATGCCATTATCAAAGGCAATGTTCACATCCATATTACTAACCGAGAATGCTAAACCGGATGGACGCAGGGACATCCGGCCATGGGCCGTAGCCGCAAAAAGACGTACTGCGCAGGCGCCCCAAGAAATGAGGCGCCGCGAGAGGCGGCCGCGACCACAGAAAAAAGGAGTGAGCACAGAAAAAAGGAGTCAAAGAAATGAGGCCCCGCGACCACAGAAAAAAGGAGTCAGCACAGAAAAAAGGAGTCAAACGCAGGCGCCGCACAGTGCCGCACGAAACCCATTGCACACGAAACTAGCACACAAAAAAAAAGAAGCCGCTCGCGCCCACCTGCAAGCCCCCCCCCCCCCTACAGGCACCGGACGGTACACACACAAAGAGGACGATTCAACAAGCCCCTGGCACACAAAAAAAAAGAACCCAAAACCACCCCACCCACCCTACAAGCAACAGACGGGACACACACAAAGAGGAGGATTCAACAAGCCCCTAGCACAATAAAAAAAAGAAGCCGTGACCGCCACGCCAGGCCCATTAGAGACGAGACATGGCACACGAAACGTACACAACAACGACGAATCAGACCCACAAACACGCTAACATCAATAAGAAGTGACACCCAAAGCCCCATTTCTAAAGGAACCGTCCATATTAAACATACGTCATCTCAACACCTTCATACTAGGCAGTATAGGTGGATCTCCTTACAATAAAGCACTATTAACCGTTCAACTGCAGAAAAGGCTCCATATTAACAGTGAGTGAGATCCTCCTTATTACTTATCCATATTTCGCATGCTGAGGAACAAACAAGTCATGAATACATGCTCACGGTTACAAAACGATTCAGCTCGGATAACGGGACCAAACACACGAACCCGCATGAAACAACAAAATACACGGCGGCGCATCTGCATTACATCCTACAATAGTTCATTTGATTTTGCATCTACCGGAGTAAATATCAGGTCACCAAAAGGCAATGACCCATACTGCTTTCGCGTATATGGACAAATATTACATCGCATTGGAACAGTGCACCCTGAAACAAATCAAGAACGCAAATATGCACAAATCACGTCGGCACCTACAAAGTGCTTCTGAAACCGCGGAAGAAAAAATGTCTCGGCTCCAAAAACACATGTCACTCCTTATTCCAAATACCGGTCCCAATCACAGAAACATCGGTATCCACTATGACAATACACAGTAACAATACACGTGACATCCGTCTTGCCACACTATTAATTATAGATGAATGTACAATGGCATCCAGTCACTTACTCAACACCATTGATAAACTTCTACAAATGTTGATGAATAATAATATTCCCTTTGCGGGAAAGGTACTTTTATTAGGAGGAGATTTTAGACAGTGCTTAACTATTACTCCACTTACAATGCGCTCAGCTATTGTTCAGTCCACCTTAAAATACGCGGACAATTGGCATTGCGTTGATGAATAATAATATTCCCTTTGGAGTAAAGGTACTTTTATTAGGAGTAGATTTTAGACAGTGCTTACCTATTGCTCCACATACCATGCGCTCAGCTATTATTCAGTCCACCTTAAAATACGCGACGACGTCATATAAACAACACGAGACCGAATTCCAATACATATACAGGCGCGAGACCTGATTGGTGATAATACGAAGAAACGAACAGTCCGCATATTAACAGTGAGTTCGATCCTACTTATTACTTATCCATATTCCTAACGATAAAGATCAAACAAGTCATCAATTCACGATCACGGATACAAAACTAGACGGCTCGAGTAACGGGACCACAAACGCGAACCCGCATCAAACAAAAAAATTCACCTCGGCGCGCTTCTAAAACCGCGGAACAAAAAATGTTACGCGAACAATTGGCTTTGCTTTCTAAAGATACACTTGGTACAAAACATGCGATTTCCAGATCACGAATATAACAATTGGTTATTACAACTAGAACATTGTACAATCACCAATGCAGATGGACTTCACACAGATATTATTACAATTCCTCAACCCTTCATCTGCGACGACTTACTTATGGAGATATTTGGAACAGCGGTCTCATTAGACCAAATGCCCCTTTTAACACAACGCACTATATTATGTCCAAAAAATATTACTGTTGATCACATTAATAACCAGGTCATTGCATTACTTCCTGGAGAGGCACGACTCTTTCTAAGCTCTGACAAAGTTGGCTCTGATGACGACAATGACCATCTTAATTTCCCCTTAGAATATTTGAACACTATTAACCCAGCCGGATTACCACAACACAATCTTAGCCTTAAAAACGGAACAATAATCATGCTATTAAGAAACCTTAACACTAAACAGGGTTTATGCAATGGCATACGTTTAGTCGTCAACACCATGACACACAATGTTATTCAAGCAACAGTTCTTACAGGATCACATGCTAACAATACTGTTCTCATTCCTAGAATTGACCTTACGAGTTCTGACCTAGAATTACCTTTTACATTGAAACTCTGACAGTTCCCCATTAAACCTGCATTTGCCATGACCATCAACAAATCACAAGGACAAACCATTGACAAGGTTGGCATCTACCTCTCTGAGCCCGTTTTTGGACATGGACAACTTTATGTTGCCTTCTCACGTGTTCGACGTTCATCTGACATTAAAGTTAAAGTTATAAATGCTCCATGCCAAGGAAGACTCATTCAAGGACAGGACACCATCTTTACTACTAATGTTGTGTACAAAGAAATATTCCAATAAACCATTACTCTGTGCCAAACACTGTATTTTTTACTTTCTATATGCATCATCCACACCTGCACACTATTCTATATCTAATTCATACATCTCACTCTTTGTCATGCCCCAACGCCAGGGGTTGGCGAGCGAAGCGAGCAGGGGGCGGAGCCCCCTAGTTTAGAATAAAGTGTAACTGGATTCACTGCTGTTTTTTACAGTTGAAGAACGGGCACATGAAGCAATCAGTTTAGGGTCACAAAATGAATCAGAGGTGTGAAACAAACCAGCTGAGTTAGGGTCTCAAGGTCAGAGCCTTAGCCAGCAGGCCATGAAGCCTACCTGTGGTGCTCACTTTATGCAGTCCTGTCTGGCATGAGGTTAAACAAAGGAAATGCTTTAAATTGACTGATTTTTAATGTTTTATCAGTGTTACTCATGCTGTTGTTTGCAAATTACATTTAATTTTGTGCTAATAACAAATTATCAACAGTATTTTACTGTAACAGCACCGGGATAAGTCACCTAAGTATGAGCTGGCAATACATGACCAGTGGCAGGGGCACCTATATAAATATCAAGACTGCAGAGTTGTATGCTTTTCCAACTAGTGCAGCAAATGGCAAGCAGTCTTTTTAATGATAATGAGCCACCTCCAACAGCCATGTTAAAGAGCAGAGAAAGCTTCCATTGTGGTGTACGGTGCCGATGCTATATTACTTTCAAGAGTTTTGCATTCTTTATTACTTTACTACTCATATTTTCTATATGTAAGATTCCTGTAGCTTCCCATAGTTTAGGGCATCACCATATCTAAATCAGGCCCTTCTTTGAGAACCACTGTTATAGAAGAACCATGTTGAATCTTTTAATCAAACTTCTGTAAGCAGTCACTAAGAAAGCTAAAATACTGAAAAATAACGCACAACAATCATGGATGTCAATGAGCCTGCTGTGCTGGCTTATAAAGCATCATCAGTGTGATGTCTGGAACATGCACCTAATATCAAGGATCTTATTGTGAATAACCAAAATGGTATCACATTAAAGCAAACACATATTAATGATACTCATTAACATAGGTTTAGAGACAATAACTTATAAAAATAGTCATATGGAGGATTGTCCGGAGATGTCTAAAACCTTCCAAAATGTTAAATAATCCTGAAAAAAAAATTAATACAGAGCAGAAAAAAACATATTTTTGTCTGAATCATAACAGGACTTCTGAGCCTCTTAAACAAACTGCTATGACAAAGGCCAGGTGTTTCACCCTGCTGTGTTTGTTATTCTACACAGAGCAGACAGCCATGCTTGAGGGTGGGATAAATGTTCAGTGACAGGAGCACCTCTGTAATGGTGTGCTGCTGCTTCACATAAGGCAGTCACGGCATCGTTATAAGAGTTAATTCTGAGTTTGCAGCCATTACTATGCTTTATGTTATGCTGCTAGGTTATGACAAATATATTCTGTGATCTTTCAGATGAGGAAGACAGAAGTTTCAAGGTAATGTAGTTACAGTATGCTCACTAATTGTGGTGCTGGATAACTTTGTGGCAACACATAACTTCTAGACACATATAAGCCTACTGTGTTTATCATGGTACCAGGTTTCAAGGTTTCTTTTTTGAGTCATGTTTACACAAAAAAACAAGAAATTTGCTTTGAAGTATTTGAAATTTTCCATATTATATGTTAATCAGAAAATGCAAGTGTTAATGCCACTGTACTACTGTATGTGCACATAATAATAATGATGGTATAAACCATAAACACATGGGTTACACTTTCCATAATTACACAGTTGGCTTCATTTTCCATAGTGAATCCCATTTTAAAGCCATTAATTTGATCAACTCGCTTGAAAGGCTTATAAACATTGGTATTACTTATGGAATACAGGTTGGGTACACACAGTAGAACACGGAAGAGACATGTCTGTCTTCAAAATTAACTCACCAGCCTCAGGGCCACACTGCCTGCAAGTTTATATCACACCATATAAATTGAATGGCTGTAATAAAATATTTTGCTCATATTCAGTCTATCTGCAGTACATGTCAGTTGTTCTCCTTCTTCCATCCATCCATCCATCCATCCATCCATCCATCCATCCATTATCAAATACTTTCCATACATTCCAGGGCTACAGCTTATCCCCTTTAACCTATTTAGAGCTTATGTTAACAATAAATAATAAACTAAAGCAGTTGCTTACAGGTAGTTAGCTCTTTTCAGGTGATGAGGCAGACAGTATGAGAGCAATGCCCATTTTTGTTATGGTGTAGGGAACAATGTTTTACAAGTAGCAGTGTACTTTGTAGGAATAAATTAATTTTGTAGGAGTAATTTTTGAATTTAATATGAATATCTGAGTTTCTTTTATTATATTATATTATATTATATTATATTATATTATATTATATTATATTATATTATATTATACTATACTAGCCATCCCCCGTGGCTTCGCCCACCTATTAGTGAAACAGTGAAATTAGTGAGGAGGGCCCCGCCTAGCTCTCTACACCTGACGTCACTGTTCCGCCTCCCTTCGGCCCGCAGCCTCTGTCTCAGATTAGCGTGAATATATTGCTCCTGCAAGCGAACTATGATTCTTAGTGCAATGAGAGAAGTCACAAAATCAATTGGAATGTTCAAGCAAATTATAGAAAAAAAAAGATCTAAATCCGTTAAGTAGTTCTCTCAATCGCTAACTAAGTGGAGTTAAGGTTACACCCCAAGGCAGACACATGAGTGAGGCGGTCCCCGCCCTCCTCCCCGCAGCCCGATGAATCTCTCTCGGATTAGCGCTAATAAATCGGTACTGCAAGCGAACTATGATACTTAGCGCGATGAGAAAGTCGCAAAATCAACGGAATGTTCAAGCAAATTATAGAAAAAAACCTGATCTAAATCTGTTAAGTAGTTCTCTCCTGAAAAGTGGACAGACATACAAATGGGTCTAAAAAACTATAAGAAATTTCGGGCTTGGAATACGAAATTTTTAAAACTGTTTCTTAGCGAGCACCTATGGGCCAAGGGTAACCTACATTCCAAATTTCAAGTCTCAAATCCTCATGGTTTGGGAGATTTCGTGATGAGTGAGTCAGTGGTATTTGGCTTTTATATATTATATTATATTATATTATATTATATTATATTATATTATATTATATTATATTATATTATATTATATTATATTATATTATACTAGCCATGTAAGCCCATGCTGTAAAAAGCCCGGGGTCCTAGAAACTATTGAAATCATCAGAAAATAAACTGAAATGTAGAGATGTCAGGTAATGAAAAGGAACTACTCTGGGAATCTCTCTCCTAGTAGGATTCGTTTTGCTGACATGCTCACCTCACTTGTGCATTCGCAGCAGGAGAAAAGTAAAAGGGATATCGTGTTGCCGATGTTATCGGCTAAGTGACATTGTCTTTTTTCTGAGGTTTCGTTTTGCTGACGTGCTGGCCCTGCTTGTATTATTAGCGGCTAAGTGAGTTTTCTGTTTCCTTGGAGACGGAGCCCTTACCCCAACTCCACCTCTCACTTCCGGGTCAGACAGACACACACACTTCCACGCGTAGACATGCAGGAATATGTGGCAAATTTAACTTTGGCACAGTTATAATAAAAAACAACCAAAGGATCGATTGCTTTTCACTTTGGCCAATGTTTTTTGGGTCTGTTGATGCCCCTTGCCCCACCTTTTGATGCTGATTGGTCATTGGATTACTTTCAGTTTTAGTATGATTAATGTGTGGTCTTGAATCAAAATGCAATACACTTAGAGAGGCTGCTAAGCCAAATGCAGTATGCTTGCTTTTCTTTTAGTTATGACACGTGATCAATGGACAGGAATTAAAATGTAACACACTTTTGTATTGTGTTTTATACTGAAATGGAAATTGTCATTTGGCTGGGATTCAAATTAATTTTAATGTCAATTTTGTTCATTGTTGATACTTTGATTTACATTATTTATGGGCATTATTCTTTATTGTTGGTTTTGGCTATGTATGCTGTCTTTCTTATGTTCCATGTGTTTTGTTGGTGGTCCACCAAGAAGTGGGGTCACCTTCCCTCCACCCTATAAAATCAGAGGGTCTCCCACAGTTCCTGGTGGTTCATTTCAAATGTGCCAGGGAGTCCGTGAACATACTTGTGCTTATTGTGATTTTTTGGATATCTGATTTTTTGACTTTTTGCTCTATTTTGTGAAATTGATTTTGTAATTTGTATTGGGACTTGTTTGATTTGCATTGCCTCCATGTTAAAGGCAATTCTATTTGGCCTTTATGCTCCTCGGAGCTTCATTGTGATTGGTATCCTTTATGTGAAGATTAAATCTTTTATTTTGTAATTAGCTGTACTACCTATCTAAGATGGGCTGAAATCTAAGTAATCAACATAGAATTCAGTGATAACATTTGTAGTGCACCATGCATATGTCTCTATTAAATGCCATTTGGTATGGGATTTGTTAAAGCAGTGTTAATGCTTGGGATGTGCCTTCTACTGTAATGACACAGAAATAGCAACAGGACAGACACCCAGACACTTATCCTTTTTTAAGGTGGAAGATTCACTGCTTGCTCTTATTACTAGTTGAGGTTTGACAGCGATATGCCTCTCCTGTTTGCTATTCTCCTAGTAGAAACATCCTTAATGTGAGTAAAAAGATATGGATTTAATGATTATGCTTGTTGTAACCCAGCCTTAACTGCAAATCCATCTCTTATTCATACTGTCATGCATGGGTACTTAAGGATCACCTTCAGGGCTCAGACCAAGTTGGTAATACCATTCAGAGACACAAGGGGGTGCTGTCACTAACCAGTCTGTCTCTTCCTCCCACAGTTCCAAGAAGATGCCCAGTGAGGGCATATGATGCATGCAAAGAAGGCCTTCTGGTTCCAGCTTTAAAAAAAATCAATCAACCATAGAAGGAAGCATCATTCCCTGGACCCAGACATACGAGGATCGAGGTCCCAATTATTGACCTGCTCTTTGAAGGAGGAGTATTGTAAAACTTACCTTAAGAGGCATTAAAAACAAAGCTAGAAATGACATTTTCTGTTCATGTTTTATGTAGTGCCATTGTATTTATTTGAGTTCACAAATTAAATGAGGTTGCCTGTTCGCTCCCCAGCTATTCCCTGGGTCATTGTCAAGTTACCTGGGAAATTACACTACACTACTTCTCACTTATGTGTAGGCACCCTCATACATATCCTTAATAAGCCTGATAAAATTCTCTGGTTCTCCCCTTCCCTCTCTTAGATCTCCATATGTCTTTGTGAGGATCTCTATCATATGCATTCTCTAAATCTATAAATACCACATGCAGTCCTTTCTGTTTCACTCCATATTTTTCCATAATCTCTCTCAAGGTAAAAATTGCATGCATTGTACCTTTTCCTCACATAAATCTCAACTATTCTTCCCCTATTGTCATTTTTCTTCTCAGACTTTTATTTCTAATCCTTTCCCATATTTTCATTGAATGTGACATCAACTTTAAAATCCTATAATTTCAAAAATTCTTGATGTCTCCCTTCTCCCTGTTCATAGGCACACCCACACTATTTCTCCACTGACCTGGCATTTTCTCACCACAATCGATCTCTGATGTCAGCTCCCATAACAGATCTATTCCTTCCTCCCCCAGACTCGTCCATGCTTCAGTCAGTATCCCATCTAATCTATTTGCCTTCCCGTTCTTCATTCTTTCCAATGACAGTTTGACTTCTTCCCTCATTGTCTGTGTTGTTACACTTTCATTTGGCAGTCCATCTTCGAATATTACCTTTGGATTTTCTGCATTTAACAGTTTCTCAAAGTATGCCTTCCATTCTTCCTCAGTTTTATCCACATTACTCAGCACTTTTATCCTTTATCTGTTTGATTTGAGAGAATCTTTTGTTGCATTGTTTGAAGCCTTTGCTATTTTTTCTCTCCTTCTGGAGTTTCCAGTTTCTTATACAGTATATAAAACCTCCAATGTCGTGGGTTTGCTTCTGCCACTGCTCTCTTTGCAATTTTATTCATCCTCTTATATTCCTCCCTTTTTTTTTCCATTCCTGCTCCTGTACAAGTGCTGCTTATATTAAAAGAGGAAATGCATATTGTGCCTTTCAAAAAATGAGCAACATCCCAAGGCATTTAAGAGGACATTCATTTCCATAATTCCACAGACAGAGTGTGGACAGATTGAATGACTCACTTGGGGGTCTAAGATGGCATCCTTGCAGTTTGCAGCCCAGTGCCTTACCTAATGAGATGCACTGCTTAATAAAAGGGGAGCTAGTGAGGTGTTACTTGGAGCCGAGCTCTTTTATGTTATTTGTGTGTTATTTTTTAATGAATGTGAATGCCACAGAAGGTAGAAACTGCCAGAGAAGCAAGTCTGAATGCATTCCTAAATCACATGGAGAACAGGAGAGATTGGGCGAGGGCTCTCAAACTACAAATCAAATCACATTGTTGTAGCTGCTCAGTGAAGTGGAAATGAGGCGTTTTGGCAAAAGTTAGCAGGTTTAACTTGATTAGAAGAAGACACTGTTGAAAAAAAAAATTAAAAATTAAATGCACACTGCATTCTGAATAACACTACGGCTTCAGAGACTTGGGTTCAAATCCCGGCCCAGTTAGTGCCAGCGTGGAGTCTGCACATTCTCACCTTCACCTTAGTTAAAGGAAAGTGCTAATGATTTATTATTATTCATCCAGGACGGTGCAGTGGGTGGTGCTACCACTTCATGGGTCCAACATCTTGGATTTGAATCACATATTTGATTGTTAACTGTGTGAAGTTTGCATGTCCTCTCCCTGTTTGGATTTTCCCCTACAAAGAAGAGCAAACACCACAAATCTATGACAGGACAAGGATTCAAGCTAAGCCCTTTGTGCCACACTCAGTCCAGTTTCCATCATTCAGATTAGTAACAGTGCAAAAATTTAGAAAATAAGTAGATAACAGGCAGAGTGGTGGATCTGAGGCTAAGGATCTGTGCTGGTATCCAGAAGGTTGCCGGTTCGAATCCCCGTCACTGCCAAAAGAGATCCTACTCTGCTGGGCCTTTGAGCAAGACCCTTAACCTGTAATTGTTCCAGGGGCGCTGTACAATGGCTGACCCTGCGCTCTGACCCCAAGGGGTATGTGAAAACTAACGAATTCCTAATACAAGAAATTGTATAAGGCGAAATAAAGAACAAAAAAAGATAGATAGAGCTTTATTTGGCCCCAGGAGGGATGTGGCTTTTTACAGAAGCTCTTTAAATAAATAACTACATAAATAGGTAGCTGCATAACTAAATAATAAATGAATATACACACCAACTTGGTCTGAACACTCAACAGAATGAGTATAATGCAAGAAAATTTAAAAAGGACGAAAAACTTGGCAGTCTCAGTCCCAGTGAGGCATTCTGTAGATGCATTGCTGTTGGTATAAAGGAGCCCCAGTCGTGTTTCTTGACACACTTCTGCTGAATAATTTGTTGGCTGAAAGTCCTCAGTGTGAGTGTGTTAGAGAGAGGATGGGCATCACTGTTCATAATGACCCTCATTATGTATTTTCTCTAAGTATATTCAAACAGAATTTGTAGTTTTTGGTGCTTCTTTCATTTTAATCATATAGAGCACTCATGATAGTCATTCAGTGGCACAGTGAATTCTACAGTTGCCATTAAACTTTGGAGACTTTTGTTCAATTCCTTCCTCAATGAATAACTCAGTGGAGTTTGTATGTTCCCTCCATGACAGTGCATGTGTGTGTTTAAGGTTCAGAAATATTCCATATCTGCATTAACAATTCAGCCTTATAGTTTCTTTAACTGAAATTGCATTGCTAGTCATCCATGCATCTAAACATTTTCTGAACACAGAGTTTTAATTAGAGACCTGAAAACTTCAAAATTTCATATCTTACAAGCTTTGCCTTAACAAAACAGAATTCATTTATAACTGTCGATATAAAAAATAACCAAACTGCTTTGTTCACTTGGTGAAGCCATTTTCACTACATTGTCCAGTCTACTGGAGCCTACTGGTTACAATGTCGGTTGTCCAAAGCACAAGGGTGAGGGTTCACGTCCCACTGCTGCCTAGAAAAGGACGGGCTCAAAGTATGCAGAGCTGGTGGGTGATTGTCGCAGACAGAGGTGGAGGTCAAGGTGCATGGCCATCAAAGTGGGATGCAGAGGCTTCACAGCTCAGTCGTTCAGCAAGGCATATTCAGCCTGGGGCATTATGGGGCCAAGCAGGATGCATTCACTCCTCTTCTTAACATTTTTGCAATATTATGATACTTCAACTGTCTCTACTTTGTTTTGTTCCAAGTAACTTTGGATAGATAATTTGAGGGGGTATAATGTTTGAAAGACTCGAAACACCCGGTGAGATGAACAGCAAGTACTCTAATATTATTCTCAGTTTTACTCATATTTTTATGTATATTATCATCAATTCAAACTCATTTCAACCTTTCTATCCTAGAAATTATGTTTTTGGCATTGGCCTAAAACAACAGGCAGAAGGTCCATTTTGTCTTCAGGAAAGAACAATTCTACATTACACACCATTCATCAGAGTTGGATATATGATAGAAAATTTAAGGCCATCTACTTTAAAATGTACTTCTGAGGGATTGTATTTGTCCAGGTGACCACATTTTGAGAAATATTCACATGCAATACATGGATGCCTAAGTACATTTTCAGTCAGTCAGTCCCACTTAGTCTTGAACAGGGTCACAGTGGTCTGCTGCAGTCTATCTCAGCTAGCTTACAGAGCAAGGCAGGAACAAACCCTGGACAGGGCACCAGTCCATCACAGGGTGAACACAAACACATCCACACACACACCCCCAACAACACAATAGAGCTAATTTAGTGTTGTATATTCAAACAGAATTTGTAGTTTTTGTTGCTTTTTTCATTGTAATCATATGCCGCACTCATGTTAGTCATTCAGTGGCATGGTAAACATCACTGAGGATGGGTCCAGGTTTATGAATCATAGGATGATTTCACGTATTAAAAAGCATAGCTATAATAATTTAGCTTTTTTATGGTAGTTTATATTTCTATATCATTTCTCATCTTATTTAAAACTTCAGTTTAATTAAAGTTAATTTTCAAAATGTACTTTTAGTTTAGCCTTTATTTTACAATTCAGATATTTCTGTTCTCACAACTGAGCGGACGTGGCAGATGTTTGCCAACTAGCCGACCAACCACAAGCGTTACCTGGTAAATAACCATCTAAATAATCATATTGTGATTCAGTCCTATATACGAGGGGGCGCTCAGTAATTTATCTATCTCAGTAGGAAAGAAATGAGTTTTCAAACATCTCTGTTTTATTTTTCAATATAGTCTTCTGATAGATCCACACACTTCATCCACATTTCCTGCAAACATTTTAACCTCTTTGAAAAAAAAAATCTTCTGTTTGACCTTCAAGCCAGGATGTCACAGCTGTTTTGATGTCCTTCAATCACTTGAAACCCTCTGTTCACGGAGGATTTCTTCAAAACTTCGAACAGGAAATAATCTGAAGGAGCCAGGACTGTAGGGTGGATGGTTCAACAGCTGGAACCCACCATTCTCGGATGGCAGCCTGTGATTGACGTGACTTGTGAACTGACTCATTGTCGTGAAGAAGCCTTACTTGATTGCACGAGGACTCTCCTGACATCCTGACATTGGAATGTTAGACTCGCACTGAGCCACAACTGTGCATGAGTAACCTTGAGACATGTCAGAACATCCCAAGACTTGTTTTCAACATGCGTGCTACTTCCTTTCATACTCAGGTAGGTAAATTATTGATCATAGCCTTTTATATCTGTGTATATATTATGGAGTTTAGACTTGTTTCAAGTTCAAGTTCAAGTTCAGTAGGCTTTATTGTCACTTCAACCATATACAGTCAGTACACAGTGAAACGAAACAGCGTTCCTCCAGGACCAAGGTGCTACATGCAACATAAATTTACAACATAAATTAACAGAAAAACTAAACTAGCTAACTAAGAGGCCTAGTTAGCTGGCTAGCAGAGACAAGACAGATTGACCTAACATAAAGTACCCTAACATGAATTACAACATAAATCAACAAAAACTAACTAACTATCTAAGGAAGACTTTTTTAACCAGACAGCAGACAACAAAGTGCACGTGCAATGTGCAAACAAAGCAACAAGTGACAGTGCGACAAAAACACAAATGTAACATAATAATAAGGTGTTGTGGTGATGAGTTGAGGTAGTGGAGAAACAGTAAAACATTCCTTAGTGTAGCAGCCAAAAAATTAGGAGGTAAAGAATTTAGTGCCAAAAAGTAGTCCAGTAATGCGCTTGTGTTGATTAGTCAGTCCAATCTCAATGTTTTTGAGGTAGTTGAGTTACGCTACGTTGATAATGTTTGTGCGTGTGTGTGTGTTTATCAGTCCAGTCCCTTTTTGTTGAGGAGACGAATGGCTTGTGGAAAAAAAGCTGTTGCACAGTCTGGATGTGTGTGCCCGAATGCTTCGGTACCTTTTTCCAGATGGCAGGAGGGTGATAGTGTGTGTGAGAGGGTTGTGTCCGATCAGCCACAATGCTGGTGGCTTTGCGGATGCAGCGTGTGGTGTAGATGTCTTCAATAGAGGGGAGAGAGACCCCGATGACCTTCTCTGCTGTCCTCACTATCCGCTGTAGTGTCTTGCGGTGTCCGATATGGCACAATTCCCAAACCAGACAGTGATGCAGCCGCTCAGGATGCTCTCGATAGTTCCTCTATAGAAGGTGGTCAGGATCGGTGGTGGGAGCTGGGCCTTTCTCAGTCTTCTCAGAAAGAAGAGACGCTGTTGGGCTTTCTTGTGTAGGGAGCTGGTGTTGAGGGACCAGCTGAGGGTCCTTCTCCAGGTGGACGCCAGGAATTTGGTGCTGTCGACGATCTCCACAGAGGAGCCGTTGATGCTCAGCGGAGAATGGTCGCCTCGTGTCCTCCTAAAGTCAACAACCATCTCCTTTGTCTTGTCAACATTCAGAGACAGGTTGTTGTCTTTACACCAGTCCGTTAGCCCCTGCACTTCCTCTCTGTACGCTGACTCATCGTTCTTGCTAATGAGACCCACCACGGTCATGTCATCAGCGAACTTAATGATGTGATTTGAACTGTGTGTTGCTACACAGTCGTGAGTCAGCAGTGTGAACAGCAGGGGACTGAGCACACAGCCTTGTGGGGCACCAGTGCTCAGTGTGGTGGTGCTGGAGGTGCAGTTCCCGATCCGTACTGACTGAGGCCTTCCGGTCAGAAAGTCCAGGATCCAGTTGCAGAGGGAGGTGTTCAGGCCCAACAGGCTCAGCTTCCCGATCAGTTGTTGGGGGATGATCGTGTTGAATGCTGAGCTGAAATCTATGTACAGCATTTGAACGTATGTGTCCTTCTTGTCCAAGTGTGTGAGGGCAAGATGGAGTGCAGTGGAGATGGCGTCGTCCATTGAGCGGTTAGGACGGTACGCAAATTGCAGTGGGTCCAGTGAGGGGGGCAGCAGGGGTCTTGATGTGTCTCATGACGAGCCGCTCGAAGCACTTCATGATGGTGGGTGTAAGTGCAACAGGACGGTAGTCCATTGAGACAGGACACAGAAGACTTCTTGGGCGCGGGTACGATGGTGGTGGCCTTGAAGCATGTGGGAACGACGGCGCTGCTCAGAGAGATGTTGAAGATGTCGGTAAGAACATCTGCCAGCTGTTCTGCACATTCTCTGAGCACTCTGCCTGGGATGTTGTCTGGTCCAGCAGCTTTACGTGGGTTGACTCTGCGTAGAGTTTTCCTCACAATCCGCTGTAGTGAGACACAGCACCTGGTCGTTCAGAGGAGGGTGGTCTTCCTCGCCGCCACGTCGTTCTGCCTGTCGAACCGAGCGTAGAAGTTGTTCAGCGCATCTGGGAGGGAGCCGTCACCGTCACAGGCAGGTGATGTCGTCCTGTAGTGTGTGATGGCTTGTAAGCCCTGCCACATGCGCCGTGTGTCGCCGCTGTCTATGAAGTGATTGTGGATTCTCTGGGCGTGTGCGCGCTTTCGCCTCTCTGATGGCCCGAGAAGAGTTTGGCCCTTGCTGTTCTAAGGGCCACCTTGTCTCCCGCTTTGAAGGCAGAGTCTCGAGTCCTCAGAAGTGCACGCACTTCCGCAGTAATCCACGGTTTCTGGTTGGGTCGTGAGATGATGTTCTTGGAGACAGTGATGTCATCGGTGCACTTACTGATGTAGCTGGTCACTGATGAAGTGTACTCCTCCAAGTCAGTGAAGTCGCCATAAGTTGCAGCCTCCCCTAAACATGTTCCAGTCAGTGCTGTCACAATCACACAGAAATGTAGACTTTAACAGCTTTAGAACTATGTTTGTTTAATGTTAATAAAAATCCAGACGTACGTTCTATTAACACAGGCAACAAAAAAAGAATATTTTTTAAAGATTCTTTTGATCATCTGTGCTGAACAAACTGCATTTTTATATGCAAATGATCTATCCAAAGTTACTTGGAACAAAACAAAATAGAGACAGTTGAAGTAGCATAATATTGCAAAAATGTTACGAAAGAGGAATGAATACATCTTTCACCATTACACAGCTTACTTTTCTACATACTCACCATAACATTTACTTACGCAGCACGTGGCATTTTAACTTTGAGACTGAGAGAAGCAACCCATTTTCCGACCCATGGCATACCCTTAGAGACACACCAGTTTTAATGACCACATTCATTTCGAGATCTTTGCATTTATTGTGTTTGACTGAGTTTGTACCCCGAGCTGCTGCCCTTTGTAAACAGATATTAATGTTTGCTGCCATACTTTATGTCGACTTTCACTTGCATGTGCTCTGATTCTTACCTCTCCTTTGAACTTTTCTTTTTCTTTGTCCAGAAATAAGTCACAGGCGCATCTGTAAAAACTCTGTAGGTGAATTGTAAGGTTTATGGGGTCTTTACCTTTACGACATCCTCTATTCCAAGACAATGCACTTGCAGTTGCCACTTTACTTTTATTTTACCCATACAGGGCTTTGTCAAATGTTAAGAACAAAGAGAGTATGATCATTCAACTATCTGTTTTGAGAGAGAGAAAATATATAAAGTGGCATGGTATTGCAGTGGGTAGGAATAAATTAATTTTGTAGGAGTAATTTTTTAATTTAATATGAATAGCAGCCACTGCTACCTCGCAGTTAGGAAACCTGGGTTCGCTTCCTGGGTCCTCCCTGCGTGGAGCTTTCATGTTCTCCCCGTGTCTGCGTGGGTTTCCTCCAGGTACTCCACGTTCCTCTCACAGTCCAAAGACATGCAGGTTAGGTGCATTGCCGATTCTAAATTGTCCCTAGTGTGTGTGTTTGTGTGTGTGTGTGCCCTGTGGTGGGCTGGCACCCTGCCCAGGGTTTGTTTCCTGCCTTGCGCCTTGTGTTGGCTGGGATTGGCTCCAGCAGACCCTTGTGACCCTGTAGTTAGGATATAGTGGGTTGGATAATGGATGGATGGATGAAAATTTAAAGAGAGAAGGATTTTTAAAAAATATTGTGACAAAGAATTATTTTTACAATATAAGGCATTTTCAGCAGTGCTCTTGAATCTGAGAAAAAGAAAAATAAACACACATGAGAAAAAAACAAAAAACAAAAACATATTAGGAAGTTTATTTTATTCACCATTACGCAGCTTCCAATAAACTTTCCTCTTAGTTCAGTGGAGATACGGCCAACTCAGTAAGTGCTCTAGTTTTGTATCCATTGCCAAACGATCATTTTAAAGCGGAAATGATTAGTCAACAATAATATTCAGTTCTACTGACCTAGTGAATCTCTCTATGCGTGAGTAGATAAAGATTTATTTCAAAAAGGATTTCTCCTGTGCGATATGGCAGTTAAACTGCTGCCAACAAAGTACAGACACTGGAGAAATAAATGGAAATGTCTTTTCAGTCCATCCCGTACTGCGAGTACATTGAAATACTGGCACATTTATCAGTTACAGCGTAACTCCCTCGCTTTGCTGCGCATCTATGGATTTTGCGGTCTATGATTCGCGGTCACACGTGTTGGATTCAGCAACAGCTCAATCGATTTACCGACACACAGGAAAACATAACTTTTTTTCCTAAACGGCACCTCATAGGTTTGTACACCCCTGTAGAAGTAATGCATTCCGTCGCTAGCCGCTGTTCACGAGATGACTGTGTGTGTGCAGTGAACGAGAAAGATAACCCTCCTACAACCCCAATCTTAACTGTAGTGTAACGGGGCCCTAGTGTTAATCATAGTCTAACGCAATGAGTGTTACGTGACTGACGTTGAGGGTGTTTCGTGATGTTGGGACATCACATGACTGACCTCAGAGGTACTGCGGTCTGCAATTACACTCTGTTGCAGCGAACGGCGGACGAGTTAACTCAGGGAGAACGGGCAAAGAGCTTAAAGAATACTCAGTCAGCAAGTCTAGAGGCTTTATTATTACATTACATTAGAGGCTATATTATTAAATCCAGAAGTAGATCCTGTGTTTATTAACGTCTAGTTGAGTACGTAAAAGACAAGGTGGCGGGATGGCAATCAGGGGGGGTGTAGTTAACTGGGGGTTTGTGGGAAACAAGGAAAGAGAAAAAATAACGGAACGAACGTTTCGGGACAAATCGGTGTCTAACGAGCATTTCTTTAGATACAACAATATCAATATATTTTGATTAATTTTGGAGCCAAAGCTGCCTAAATTAGCCCGTGTTTAAGTCCGGTTGTGAAGAAATCTGAAAATATTTTCAGGGACGTAGTATTTCATTTCAGCTAGTCTTCTTAGCTGCTTTAATAGTTTTGTATAGCTACGGCTTTTCATGTTGATTTTGTTAATTATTTTATTTATGATTTTTTAAAGTTTAATAGTTCCATCTTTTATTAGTTTTTGTTTACAATAATAACTTCGGTATATGAAAGTACCCAATAGCCACACTTTAGTAAAATTAGAGTTGGAAAGTGACTTAAAAAAAGTAAAAATTTTCCACTAGTCAAGTAGAAGTTGTAAATTATCTGGTATTAAACGTATTTAAATATCAAAATTACAAATAAATGAAGAATCTCTTCCTGTTTCCTGTATAATTAAAAATATTCCTATAAACCTAAAATGACCTTCTTCTTCTTTGTGAGTTGTATTACAGTCACACAGTGTTGATTGTTTTACACCAGGGGTGTCCAACTCTGGTCCTGGTGGGCAGCAGTGGCTGCATGTTTTCATTCTAACCATCATCTTAATTAGTGGGCCATTTTTTCTGATGATTAACTTGTGTGGCCTTATATTTTAATTGACCTGACTCAGACCCCTTAGTTGTTGCTTTTTAATAATGAGACACAAAACCAGCCGTCACATACCAGCTTACATGAAAATAAAGAAAGGTGAAGGTCTCTGTCCTGTTGGTCTGCTCAGGTCACCAAAACATCTTGATGGTGGTCTTAGAAAGAACAAAAAAAGCAACAGTCCACTATGGTAGAATGAGAGCAGCAGCAAGTCATAATATTCAATAACGGCTTTAGTTAAAAGCAAGAATTGGCTTCTCATTCAGAAAGTGGTTGGAGTGAAATTGGCTGGAGTTTGACATTCCAGTTTAGCTGGTCATCTGTTGGCTCATTTCACATCTCATTTTTATTTGGCTGCCATTTAATGAAGAAATGAATAAGTTCAGAGGACTGAATCCTTAAAAACAGGACTATAAAAATGAAGGATATTCAGTTATTTTTTATTATTGAATTATTTATTGATTTTATATATATATATATATTTATGGGGTGCCAAACAGGCAATTACAATGATTTTCGGAATATAGAAAATCATTCCCTATATATATATATATATATATATATATATATATATATATATATATATATATATATATATATATATATATATACAGTATATTTACAGTGCTATTCTTCATTACTATACAACACTGAGAAAGGATAATGTTGTTTTAAAAAGCTGAATATGTCTCTTCGGGTTAGACATGGATGGATGATCCTGTAATTGGATTACTGACTTTTCTCTCTGTTAAAAAGTTCCCTTTTTGACTGGCAACCTGTAAATGTAGATGTGTGCTCTATAAAGTTAGTCTGGACATTAATTCCTGTTAAGAACACAAAGTTATGGCATATTGCTGGAAACAACTGCTATGTTATCTATACATATGCAAATAAACATTTATTGTTTCAGTAATGTTTCTTTCATTGGAGTTTTGGTTTTTAAAATGTGCACATCACTAAATAGGATCAAACTGAAGAGGATTATTTCCATGTTCTGTAACAAGGGGACGCCATGTCACCGGGAATAAATTATAATGGTGTGCAACTATAGTAGGATGGTGTTCTTTATTCTAGAAACACTCAGATAATGTAAAAAGACTAATGACTAAGTAGATGCAGAGTGGGCCATGCTAGCTCAGTAATTAACACGCTGCTTATCGTGGGTCATTCGTGTGGAGTCGGCTTGGTCTCTCAGTGTGTTTGGGTTTTTCTCCTTGTGCTCTGGTTTTCTACTTACATCCCAAGGACCAGAAGTCCCAGTTATTGCCTCTGCCTAAGTGTGCCCTGTGACAGACTGGCTCACCTGTCGTAGATGTGTTTCTGCCCTGTGCTCAACCTCGGCTGGGACTGACGTCTTCTCTCTGTGACACAGAAGTGGATGAGGCAGGTTAAACAATGGATGGATTGGTGGACAAGATTAAAAATCTAGACACTAAATAAACTAGTGAACTGGAAGTACCACCAAGGTGAAAGTCTTACGTTTCTATTAAGATCGAGGTGACTTAACTTAGACGGAACCAGCTTGAAGGTGACGGACATGTTAAGGCAAAAACCAAAAGCCAAAATCAGCAAAACCAATGCCCTCTTTGAGTGATGTCAACCTTAAACAGTTCCACAAAATATAAGAGATGCTTCTTTTAATCATTTAAGCATGCCTTGCAAAAAAATGAAACAAAAAACAAATGCACAATTTAATTTTCATGAATCTCCCAGACTTCACTTCTAATTTTTTTTTTTACTTATCAAGGACCCAATAATGCCTTGTGCTTTTTACCAGGTTACCAACAAAATGACACCCAAAGTCATGTATTGGCATAGTAACAGTACTTAAAAAGGACAAGGAGAAAAGGAGCAATAAAAATGACAAAACAAATAAAAAATGTCAAAGATAAGGAGCAAAAACACATCCTGACTATTAGGGAGGTATACAACAAATGTAAAACATAAAAATATCAACCCAAAAAAAGGTAAGCCCAAAGCAAACCATCTGTGCCCCACCAGCTATTACAGGTGGTCACCTCTCTGCCCACTGGGGTGTCCTCAGTGCTCATTCACCCTTCCCATCACTTAGCGTATTGTCCTTGACACCTCAGTGGCCTACAGATCTGTGACTCAGCAAGCCCCAGTGACTTCTCAGTCAGATCGCCTTTCCATTCCTCGTGGGGGGTACACGTGGGGGTCTCACATTCCAGTCCTTTGCTCCAATATTATAGGACAGTCTTCAACTGGCATGACCCACTGAATTGTTTAAGTGTCAACTGAAAGATGCATCTGTTCAAACTGGATTTGGGTAGCTTTGCTGTCTGGGAGTGGACTTTAATATTTGTCCTTGTATTTTATTTTGTTGTGATATTTTCATTTTATTCCTGTTTTATTGTCCAGTGCTTTTTGACTTTTGTCTGTGATAGGCGCTTTTACAAATACATTTTTACCTCACATAAGGTAAGGAAGTCCCTCTTGTGGTTGAAGTGTACCCATGCAATTGATCTCAGGTGGGCCCTATGAGACCTGGTGCCCTTGGCAGTTTCCTGTCCTTTTTGGACAAAGGCAGGATCCCCATTATTCTCTAACAGATCTCCCAGCCCACCCTCATTCCTCTTTCTCCCCACCCTTGCTCCTCATGTTTGTGGAGAAATCCATTTTGGAGAAAAAGGCTTACTGCCCCTTATGGCTTACGTCTGACGGTTTTCTGTTTTTGCTGCAATGGGTTGCGTGTCTCAGTCTTTGGCTCTTGACGGAGTCAAATGTGTGCCATTCTGTCCTCCATCTTCAGACTGTTCCAACTGGGAGATTCAATTCCAATAATAACAACAACTAAATGTTCAAAAAGGGTTTTCCAGAATTACCAATTTTTCAATTCCTCCCCTGCTTTCAAGTCTCTTTAGTCATCAATTTTGCAAAACAACCAGACAGAAGTTTCATCTTAAAATTGCTTTGAACAGTTTATGGTGACTCCATAAAGTCGATGATGTTGTATTGTTGCTGGTAACAGGGAAAATGTGATTGCAACTTGGTGCCCTAAATACCAGCTAGGATCAAGTTCCATTTATTCATTCATTTCCTTAAGCCTGCTTTTGCATTAATCCATGGCCTGCCCTGGCAGCATTAAAGTAAGGCAGGAACAACTCTTGGCTGTAAAAGAATATAAAATATATTAATCCTAGCAGCAATGACAGCTTTACAATACTGGCACATCCACAAAGTATTTACCCAATTGTCATTTAAGCCAACTAGGAATGGCATTCATAAATACCAAAATACAATTCAGGGCTTGCATTTTAATGTGTGATAGACATGGAGATCCCCTCAGTGTAAGAACTTGTTACGCAGTAAGTTTGTGAGTTTGATAAAGAATGACGTCATTATGGACTAACTGATTTATCTTAGCAGGTGCTCTAGTTTTATTCTCTGAGGTTTTTGTTACAGCAACTGAAAATGACTGCTTAAAATCAATACTAAAAAACCCCACTATTATATCTGTACGATGAAATTTTAAGATAATTCATGATATTTTCATTTAACAAACTCTTTAATGCTGTTTTTCTAACTAACATGCTTTTAAATCTGGTTTTTTCACTCAGTTAGGTTTATAACATTCACTATTGTAAGATTTATACTTGCATTAGCTAGGTTATTAAAATAACTTACTAATGAGTAATATTTAATGGATTAATCAAATTAATTAAAATTTCACAAACTTTAATTGTCCAAATCTGTTCCTCCATTTTTTTTTCATTTACATTTGCTCAAGCCTGCAGACAGAGCTATTGAAAAGAACAGATACATTTAAATACCATAGCATCAGTGGTAGCCCAAAAATGGAAAATTAGATGCAGAGATAACCCACAGGGTGCAGTGTGGAGGGAACAATGTGAAGAAGGGATCACAAGAAGGTATCGAAGAATTAAGGTCAAGGGTTAAAATTTAAGTGATAGTAGTATGACCAGCGATGACGTATGGAACTGAGGCACGGGCAGTAAAGGGGAGCACAGGGGAAGAAGTTAGATGTGGCAGAAAATAAGAATGTTGAGATGGATGTGTGGAGTTACAAAGAAAGTGCAGAATAAGAAATAAGACAATCAGAGGCACAACACACATAGGAGAGATACCTATGAAAGTACAGGAAAGTAGGTTGAAGTGGTAAGGACATGTGATGAAGAGACACATTGAATATGTGGGCAAAAGAGTGATGGGAATGCAAGTACAGGGAGGAGAAAGCAAGGGAAGCCAACACAGAGGTGGATGGGTGAAGTAAAAGATCTTAAGGAAAAGGACTTGACTGGGGAGGAGGTGCAGGACCGAGTTCTAGGGAGACCGGCTGATCAAGCCCACCACACCCCACATAGAAATGGGAAAAAGATGAAGAAGAAGCTCAAACTTTTAAGACTTCTTGTGTAAAATCAATCCTGTCAGTTTTACATTATTCGATTATTTCAGACCAGCTATAAAAAAGCATTTATTCTGTTTCTGCAAGTTTCTTACTGTACTGTATATGAGATGATCGGACCTTGTTACTGCTTAGTCTGTATTCACACCCAGAATTAGTATATTAAACAGGACTGACGTTGCCTGTAGTCCAATTAATCCTAACTATGCAAACATAAGACATGTCGGTTTTAGTACAATTTGTTACATTTTGGAGGGTTATACTCATTATAGTTTTCCTTCAAACACTCAAAAGACTGATAAAAAACTTAGGCATTTGCATCATCATATCCAGCAGTGAAGTGTGCAGTTTTGCCTGTTTCAGTCAATTACACGTTTCCGCTATTATGATTTATTTTTGGCTGATGTCTTTATCTAAGGCCAATTTTTCCATTTTTCCAATTGAAATAATAGACACAAGTGAAGTGACTTGCTCATGGTCACCTCAGTGTCAGTAGCGGGATTTGTGTTACCCCTGTGACACACTGCCTGCTATAGCACAGTACATGTTGCATTAACAGGGTTATGTTTTGTTTGTTTGAATCATTTTTAAAACAAATCGCCAATGTAATCAAGCCAAAACAGCCACTTTGGTAGAAGTTTGCTGATTTTTGTCTTGTGACAACTATTGTTAGCACTCACACTGTGCAGATTCCTCTCATATCCCAAAGACCTCCAGGTTAGATTATCTAATGATTCTAAATTAGTTGTGTTGTGTGAAACGTATCCCCTGTGACAGAGGTGGCCTTAGTGGTGAGCGGGGCCAAGAGTTTGACCAACCCCACGTGGGGCCGGTTACGTCAAATGCTGTTCCCCAGCATGTGTGGACTGCATAAACTTGCGCGCAAATCTAATTAAAATAATGTTAACATACACCAGATTTCTTCATTACAGTATCAGGTAAATTTTTGCAAGATAACATGCAGACTTTATCAAAATATAACTGGAGAATATAACTTGACAAATCCAATCGAATGGGACTCGCGGACCTCAAAAGTGGGGATCTCCTTAGGTGCGGGGCCTGGGGTGGTTGCCCCACTTGCCACCCCCAAAGCTGCTCTTGCCCCTGCAAATCTGAGCTGTATATGGCGAGTTAGAAAATAAACTTAATTTCTTTGACGGTATCCTTAGACATTCTCATTGCAGCAATGAATGCAAAACCTCTGTACCTTTATTGGGACTGTGTTGGAAACTATATAAAAAGATTCATCTCACATCATTTCTACTCTCAAAGAGTGCTCCAATCTGTTTCTGAACTTTCACTATAATGAGATAAAAGTGGCAGCAATGAAGCCTCTGTGTGTGTGTTTGTGTATATTTTGTTTTTGTTTTTTTTAATAATAATTCCAGTTCGTGCAATTGCATGCTGAACCTTTCCAGCCTTGAACAAATGGCGATTTCCCAGATATGACTTTTGCTGTGTTTTCTTTTCGACGGCACTCATTAACACTGTGAGCCATTTTCATATGGTGATTTTTCTCCATCTGTTTTTTACTCGTGTTCATGGATTATTGTGCTTTCTAAGGTAATTCATCTACCTGCAGTCATGCATGAGGACAAGTACCGGTACCTCACCCATACTGCAAAAAAAAACAAGTACTGTTACATTTTTCAAATTTTTGTATTGCATTGGTACCTAAGGATTTGGTTCCTGTTGACATCCATAACTAGAAGTAATATGGTGAAATTTAAAGTCACCATATAACATAACCTGTGTGTCTTTCAGATGTAGGATTCCTCTTTAAATCTCATTTGCTAACTTGATAAAGACCATATAGACATGGGAAAAATATACAAACTGCACACAGCAGTGCTACCACTGCACCACTAAACTGACAACTTGAAGAATAATGCATTTAAGTAAATGGGGAATGCATTTTTTGTTGAGTTAGATCTTACACTTGTTTTTTTACACAGTTTTTGGGTGGTGAATCCAGAAATGACTCCGTTTTTTGCTATCACATCCAGTTTTTACAATACAGGGTACCCTCCATTTTTGTCAAAAAACATACAAATTTTACATACAATGAACAAATAATGAAATAAATAACATGAATGTACTGTTTATTTAAATTTCTTTTGTTCATACAAAGGATTTATTGTTACTCTATGACATTTTTTTTTACAGTATAAACATTTGAAAATTAATTGGGTAAGCAGTTAAGGTAAAAATTTACGCTTATAAGCTTTTCCCTGGAGTGTTCAGTGTTAGGACAATCCGCCGGATTGCTCCAACAATAGTCAGCCATCATATGTACATCCCATCTACCCTGATCTCATCCTTCCATGACCCTTCAAATCTTGGTGGAATCATTCACCTTGCTCATCACTGACTGCACCAAGGTTCTTCCGGGAAGTTTGAAAGATGGCTTACGCAGAAAATGCACCTTGATGATTATATTGCAAACCAAGCATTTTGCAGCTCCTCCAAGAGTTTCTGGACAATTTCTATGTAATCTATTTGCTCATGTGTTTCCAGGAAGTCATTGACGATGGCTTTGAATGTAACCAAGCTTCTTTTCGACTTCTGACATTGTCCTGATGAAATGTTCATCTTTGATGAGATGCCGAATCTGTGGACCATCAAACACACCGGCCTTTATTTTTTCAAATGACAGGTTAGGAAATGCCAAAATGAAGTACTTGAAACAGTCTCCTTCAGTTGGTAAAGCTTTAACGACTGCTTCATCAGACCCAGTTTCATGTGCAGAGGAGGGAATATAATATTCTTTCTATCAACAAGTGGCTCATGTAGAATGTTTGGATCACCTGGTTTTAGGGCAGATCTTGGAGGCCCAATTCCTTTCCACCAATGTCTCTCACGAGCTCTACTGTCCCACATGCACACATAACAGGGATACTTGGTGTATCCACGTTGCTGACCAAGAAGGAAGCATACCATTTTAAGGTCAACACAGATGACCCAATTGTGTTGGTGATATTGCAATAACTCAACAACTCTCTTTATGTTTTATATTCTTCACAAAGAGAAACCTGAATGGCCAATTGGGACTGACCCAAATATATTGCCATTGTGAAGGAGGACACACTTTAAGCTCCACTTTGAGCTATCGATGAATAGTCGCCATTCAGTTAAGTTATAGATTGGAATTCCCAATTCCTCCATTAAACCAGGTATGTTATGGCATACACAAAGCCACTGTCAGTTCCAAAATACTGCAGAAATGCAATTTCTCTGGATCGAAAGTACAATACCTTTGTTCCTTTTTCAAGTTTTTCTCAGCAATCTTGATGCTAGGAGTTCTGAAACCTTCTTTGATAGTCCCAAATCACATGCCAAATCACTCAACTCATGCTGATCAAATCCCTTATGAACAGAGTCCTCTTCAATTTCAAACTCTTCATCAATGTTGTCACCTAGTTCATCACCATAATCATGTTCTTCAAGAGAGAGTGGTGTGTAACGAAAACCGGGTACTGGGATTTCATCTGAATGAGCCACTGGGCATATAGCCGATGGTAGGACTACGATACTCTGTTACATTTATTTTTCTTGTTATATCCTGAAGTTTTCACTATACAAAAGTAACAGTCACTGAAATGATCTCCTGGCTCTCGCCAGACAAAGATACCAAATGGCATCTTATCATGTGTTCCCTTTGTCCATATCCATAAACCCTCAACACACACTGTTTGCACACCTTATGAGGGGCCCAAGACTTATCTTGATCACCAAGTTTAACTTTGAAATATGCCAAACAGGCTTGCTCTACAAATGTGCTGATGTTTATCCTTTGACTGGGAATGGTGATACTGCTACAGATATAACAAATGAATCAGGGTTGTTTGTTAGGCACTTACGACGAGAAACAGTAGGGCCAGACATGATCTGAAAGAAAGGAAATACGTGTGTAAGTAGAAAAATAGATTTTGTTTATTCACTACGTAGAGCAGCGCACAACTTCTGAACACACTGTCTTGCGTGTAAATGAATAGCCTACACAAATCCACGCTACAGTAATCACACTAATATATGCAGTAGAGAAAAACCCTGATGTGACAGAAGAAACTAACTGCACTTTCAGAATCAGTAAACCTTTTTA